>NC_088686.1:14072500-16572500 GCF_028017835.1 Emys orbicularis
CGTGCAGCAGGCGGCCCCGGGCCGTTTCCCGCGGCAGGCAGGCAGGGCCGGTTCCCGGGACCGAGGGCTGCGTCAGGCGGGAAAATGGCGGCGGCTGTGAGTAGTAGTAGTGGTGGTGGTGGCGGCGGCGGCGGGGGGAGGGGGACGCAGCTCCCTCCGTCAGCGCGCGGGGCCGGGCGCCCGGGAGACCTGCAGCCAGCGCCGCCGCCGCGGAGAGAGCGAGAGCGGCCCCTGCTGCCGCCGCGTCTGAACCCCGCGCCCCCGCTTCGCTGCAGCGGCCTAGGCGGAGTGGGAGGGATTCCCCCGCCAGGCGGTGCCCGCCTCAGTTAGGTTCCCTGTGGAAACCAACGGGGGGGATTTGGGCCCGCGAGCCGCTGCTGGGGCTCCGACGCCGGGCAGCCCGCGCTGCCCCCAGGTACGCGGCTTCCCAAGGGGCGCTGGTCGGGCTGCGCTGCCCCCAGCCTGCTGCCCTCAGGGCTAAGCCCCGCAGGCGGCAGCCTGGAGCGCTCCCCACGCCCGGGTACCCTCAAATGAGCTGGGCGGGGAGTGAGGGAGGCTCTGAGCAGCTTGGGGTGTCAGGCTCGCCAGCCCCCCGAGTCTGAGCTGGGGTGTCCGGCCTCAATCTCCACTGGGGCCAAGCCCCAGGGCTGATTCCGGAGCCTGAAAGTGCCAGGGTTTGTGGGGGCTGTGTCCCTGGCTGGGTGGCTACTGCAGACCTTGGCAAGGCACCCGCTCCTGGATGAGGAACCTGTTGCGCTAGGTGCTGTACAAACGCAGAACAAAGAGACAGTGCCTTCCCCAAAGGATATTTGGGATGCTGCTGTGGGAGCTGAGAGGGGTGTGTGAACAGGGCCGGCTCCAGGTACCAGCGCAGCAAGCAGGTGCTTGGGGCGGCCAACGAAAGGGGCGGCACGTCCGGCTCTTCGGCGGCAATTCGGAGGTGGGTCCCTCAGTCCCTCTTGGAGAGAAGGACCTGCTGCCGAATTGCCGCTGAAGAATGAAGCGGCGGCGGTAGAGCTGCTGCCGAAGTGCCACCTATTGCGGATTTTTTTTCCCCGCCGCTTGGGGTAGCAAAAACGCTGGAGCCGGCCCTGGATGTGAATGCTGGTCCTAGGACTAAGGTGTTGATGTACCCCGGGCCTTGGACTTCAACTAAAACAAACTTGACCTTATCTTTCTTAGTTTTTAGTACAAAGGCTGTGCAATTTGTAGGTGACCCTTGATCTGACACGAGGTTTGTGTGTATGCAGATATGGAGCTGTAGTGTTAGATAACAGTCTTCCAAAATTGTCATGATCAGTTGCTAATCCAAGTACAAAATCTACTTCTGATTTTAGGGTTTTATATTGCCACCCCCTCATCATGATAGCTGAGCACCTTCTATGAACATTTCATAGCAGTAATTAAGTCCTTGGTGAACTTCATGAAGTCTCTCAGGATTAAAACTCTGCTTGGGGTAAGGGGGTGCTTATTTTTGTATTTATTTTATTTGTTTGTTTATGGTTGGTTGATCTTACTGACTGATAGTTTCATGTGTTGAGTATTGTGGCCTGGCTTGTACTAAGCAGGTAACTTTTAAATAACCTCAAAGCCTTATATGACATAATTTAAAAAATTAAAATTATACAAATATAATCCTATGTTTTGCTGTGAAATATTAGAAGTAGGCATTCATCCACCTCACCCTTTCAGCCTCTCCAAGAAATTTAAAGCTGCACTTAACGATCTAAGCCCTGAAGAGGAAGGATGGTCTCATACATAGGGCACTAGCTTGGGACTTGGGAGATTAGGGTTCATGTCCTGACTCCACCAATAACTTCCTATGTGACTTTGGTCAAGTCTCTTTGTGCCTCTGTTCTCCATCTGTAAAATAAGGATAACACATCTCTACCTCAGGGGGATATTGTGAGGATAAACACGTTAAAAGATTTAATGGTGTTCAGATACTATTGGGTAATGGGGATGATATAAGCAACTGAGAAATATAGGTGTAGAACTACCCTGGTTATGTCCAATTGTTGTTGTTTGTATTGTAGTAGTACCTAGGAGCCCATTGTGCTAGTACAAACGGAACAAAAAGCTGCAACCCCCCCCCAAGATCTTACAATCAAAGTATAAGACAAGGAGCAACAGATGGATATAGGTTGGGGGAGTACAAGGAAACAGTGAGACAATATTGAGCAGTATGATAGGCAGTGGTATTAGCACTTCAGTGGCCTACCTATTGTCAGTGTTTTTGTAGGCATCCCAGCAAAGGACACTAATGAGGTAGCTTTGCAGATATTTTGTGGGATGCTTCTCCCAGATGAGGGACAGCATGGAAGAAAACACAACTGTGCTTGTTTGACAGTTTAACAAATGACATCATGGGCTGATCAGAGGTGGAAGTTGATGCTTCAGTAATGAAAGAGAGAAAATAGGTAGGTTGGAGTTAGGCCATGAAGGGCTTTGAAAGTGAAGAAAGGTAGCTTATGTTTGATGTGACTGTTGTTACCCAGGCCAGCAGGGTAACCAGGCAATGTGGTCCGCCTAGAACTGTCCACATACTTTAGAAATGCAAACTAAGGGTAGATCCTGCAAACAGTTACTTTTGCTGGGACTCGTGCAGAGGTAACTATAAGTACATAAGCTCCTGTTTGAAGATTTGGCACCAATATATTTATCAATTCAGAGGTCAGAGATATTTAAGATTACATGGTTTCCCATATTTGTTGGGCTTAAGTCTCTGATTTCTCTTATAAATTTGTTTATTGTTTTTTTTATAGTGCCTTACAATGTTTCTGTTTTGCATTGCACTCAAGTAGGAGGACTGTGTTGTTTATACACATAGATTTTAAATTTTATGCAAGTATGTCTATTATTTATGCAGAACTTGTAGTGGAAATATGTTTATTTAACAAATAAAACATTGTTAAATATGTTTTATTGGTTAATATTTTGTTTATGGTTTAGCAAATATATACTTAGAAACAAGAATGCAGACTAAACTTGAAACAAATAATAACACTGTGGGAAAACAGTAAAATCACAGCTGCCAGGGAAACTTTATTTTAAAAAAAAAAGTAAAACTTTACCTTTGATTTATGTTTCCTTTAAAACTGAATTTCTCTCCTTTACATGCTCCCACAATTTTTCACATATCAAACTCTTTTTAACCTGGCACTGTTGCACACACAGCTTTAAAACATGCTATTTAATTTTATTTATAAAGTTCCAGTGGTTTCTGAGCAAGCTTAGGATGTCCTTTTTTTTTTTTTAATGTACTTTTTGAATCTTTTTACTAGGGTGTGTCCATATTGCATTTACAAACTGTAGAACTGTTTGTAATGAATGCCCTATCCAATATCTGTATGATTGGCAGTATTTTCACATTACATTTTAGTTGCTTTCAGACATGGTTGCTGTTTTCACCTCAGTTGCAAGAGAATGCAAGTAACACCACAACATGCAAAGTTACAACAGAAGAAAGAAATATACAGTACTATGTAGAGAGTGCTCTGTGTTATAAGGGCAGCAGATCAACAGTACCTCATGGCTCTACATTTTATTACTGAGTATTATGTATTGATTTAGCCTAATATCTTTTAGAGAAAATGCCAATTATTGGCCAGTAACACTAATTTAGAGTATCTTGGTGCCTCTCATTTCCATTATTTCTGACGGAATGTTGTGATGCCCAGTGTATGCTTGCAGACCATGTGACTGTTTCCTTGGTGAATGTAAACTGTACATTGTGCACTAAAGCACTTACAAGTACTGAATATAGTAGTGAGAGGATACGTCAGTGGCCTTAGCACATTTGTTTCTCACTACACCTGTAGTGCTGTTAAAAATGGGGTGCAGTTTACTTGTCAGATAGACGGTAACTAGTATAAAACACTTTCTGCATTAAATCGTCTAGCTACACCCACAGGTACCTTATTTAAAACAAAACTAGTGAGTCGCTACACAGTAGATTTTTCTGAGTCCTGTTCTCTATCCAGGCCCTCAGACTGAGTACTCCTGTCTGTTGCCTCTAGATCCTTGCTTCTGTGATCAGTAAGAGAGCAAAACATACATTTATATCATTACGTTTGTAGAGTACAAAGATACTCTCCATTAAGTTTCCCTACCCCTTGAGTAATAATTCCTTTTGGATGTCTACTTACATTCACAGTTGGCCCTGAAAAAATCCAAATGGAAGCAACAACCCTGTAAATGGTTTGCTGGACTTGCTCATTCATATAATTAACAAGCATATGCTGAATACATGTTGTGCCTGTTACAATTAGGTCTTCAATTTTTTTCTCCCGCATTGCAGATGGGGAAGTGGGTATGTCAGCCAATAGCATTCATTGTCTACTTATTAAATTTTCAAACAAGCACCTTGTGCGTTCTCCCATGCTGTCCCTCTCTGTTGCATGGAGCGCCCCATAAACATCTACAAAGCTACCTCATTGTACTCCTTAAAACTCTTGTTGTCAATGTTTTTGTAGGGATGGCAAACAATTAGGCTAGTGGTGTGCTGAGGCCACTGTCCATCATGCTGACCAATTTTGTCGCATTGTTTACTTGTACTTCCCCATCTGTCTCTTATCTTATACTTTGATTGCAAGCTCTTCGGGCAAGGGCCATCTTTTTGTTCTGTGTTTATGAAGTGCTGAGCACAACTGGGTCCTGGTCAATGAGTAGGGCTCCTAAGTATCAGGGTAACTGAAAAGGGCTTTGATGCCACTAACTATATATATATATATTTTTTTTACAATTAAGATGTTATATATATATATAACATCTTAATTGTAAAAAATATATATATTTATATATATATTTTACAATTAAGATGTTATATGTTTGATCTAGACCAGGGGTCGGCAACCTGCGGCATGCGTGCCAAAGGCGGCACGCGTGCTGATTTTTAGTGGCACGCTGCTACCAGCCAGGGTCCTGGCTGCCGGCCCCACTAAGCCCGCTGCCGGCTTGGATTACGGAACCCCAGACCAGCAGCGGGATGAGCGTCTCAGCCCTCTGCCGGTCTGGGGTCCCAGCCGCCGGCCCTCCTCAGCCCGCTGCTGGCCTGGATGGACGGAACCCGAGCTGGCAGCGGGTTGAGCAGAGCCGGCGGCCGGGACCCTGGCTGGCAGGGTCTGGTGGACAGAACCCCAGACCGGCAGCAGGATGAGCGGCTCAGCCCGCTGCCGGTCTGGGGTTCCATCTGCTGCCTGCACTGCTGGTCTGGCATGCGAAACCTTAAACTGGCAAGCGAAACCTTAAATTAATGAAGACTTGGCACACCACTTCCCAAAGGTTGCCGACCCCGATCTAGACAGCCCTAATTTTACAAGGAACTCGATGTGGAACCTCTGTACGCACGTGGGTCCTCACTGAAATCGATGGGGTTCCTCCTGGACATGGGTGGCCTCCAAGTTGGAAGTCCTTGGGGGATCGAGGCTTAAATCATAAGTTGGAATTGGGCTAGATGTAAATTTCAATTCTAGACAAGTGCTCTGTCGTGAGGGTAAACAATTCATTTTATTAACTCCAAAGAGTAGAGGCCATGTTAAATTAGCCCCATAATTCTTCACATAAGTTCTGCAATGGTCAGTATATTCTGTATTTTAAAATATGTTGTAATTTTTTCCCCATTTTAACAGTTTACTTATAGTCCTTAGAGTTCAGTGTATTCTGCAAATAGGATAGAAGATGTCTACTGAAATTAACAACATGAGAATTCCATATGATTTTACAAATGAAAACAGTACAAAACAATTATCTTTATTGCCTACTTGTGAAGTTTTGAATGTGGCATTTAGTAACACTACCTTATTTTTCTTTATCTGCTGTTGTTCTACAGGGAAGATGGGACACATCCAAGATTCCTGAGTAATAAGAATGGGTCCAGATGTACCTCTCCTGAATGATTACAAACAGGAGTTCTTCTTGAAGCGCTTTCCACAGACTGTTTTGGGTGGTCCCCGATTTAAATTGGGCTATTGTGCGCCTCCTTACATATATGTGAATCAGATCATTCTTTTCCTGACACCATGGGTTTTGGGAGGAGTAGGAACACTTTTGTATCAGTTAGACATTATGAAAGACTATTACACTGCAGCACTTTCAGGAGGACTGATGCTTGTTACAGCACTTATTCTCCAGATGACAAATCTGTATGCAAGACAGAAAACAGTGACAGTAGAAAGAATGCAAATTCAGAATACCCTAAGGGATGAAGATGAGTATGAATTTTCCAGCTGTGTGGGTTCAGAGACAGTTAAATTTATTATTCCAGGCAAGAAATATATAGTCAACACTGTTTTTCATTCCTTTCTTGCTGGGGTAATGTGTGGGTTGGGAACTTGGTATTTGCTGCCAAACAGAATAACCTTGCTGTATAGTAACATTGGAGGAACTGTTGTGATCTTTGTGTTTGGATGGGTAACTATTTGTATAGGAGAATATTCTTTAATCATAAACACAGCTACAGAGACAGCTACTTTTCAAGCACTGGATACTTATGAAATTACTGCTCTGATGAGACCATTCTATATTTTTGTCTTTATTGCAGTGGATCTTGCACACAGGTAAACTTCTATAATGTTTATATAACTGTAATGTTGGCTTATGTATGCAGTTTGTTGGTAGATGCTATGAAATAACTTTCCTGAAAGATTTTCTATTAGAGATGTCAGTCAGTTGGAAAAATATACACTAGAACTTAATGCTTTTATTTTGCCTTTATAGAAAATTAAGAACTTAATAGCTTTCAAGAAAAGTTAGGTGGGAGACTGAGAAGTTATAAGGTTAGCATAGTTAAAATGGTCACCCTCAGTCTTAAATTCAGTACTATTGGAAGTAACTGTTTGCCTCACTGTCCTTTTAAGGATCAGTTATCAAGCAATATATTTTTACAGCTTTTAAATGTCTTAAAATAATGTATACAAAATATAGTACTTTTAAATTAGAGAGAGGCCTGATTTGGAATTATAGATCCAAACACTGAACTTCAGAAACATTTAGATCTGGATTCGAACTTTGGGCTTCTAGTTGTTGTCAGTCTGATAATGTCCAGGCATTAATTTAAGTATATTTAAAAAAAAAACCCAAAACACAAAAATAAAGTCTGACTGTATTCTGACATTTGAATATGGGATACATAACTTTTATACTTCTGGATTTATCGTGTGTGTTAAACTTGAACTGTATCTATACATACAGTATCTTCCTTTCATAGGAGTCAAATACATTTCCTTTTTCATCCAGGTTTACTGTTAACATACCAGTTTTAGAACAGACAAACCAGATTTTGCACATCATATTTCTGTTTTTGCCATTTTTATGGGCATTGGGGATTCTGCCCCCACTTGATGCACTTTTTCTATGGGGAATGGAACAAGTGTTGGAGTTTGGCCTAGGAGGTTCACCCATGTCAAGTAATACAAGGTAAATTTTATTGACATAATGATCAAATATAACATTGTAGTTTATAACCTATTTTCTTTTCATTCAAATCTTTTTTTTTTTTTTTTTTTTCATTTTCAGGTTGTTAGTAATGTTTCTCATTTCTGCTGGAACAGCTATAGCGTCATATTTCATTCCCAGCACTGTTGGTGTGGTCCTCTTCATGACTGGATTTGGGTTCATACTCAGTCTTAACCTAAGTGAGATTGGTCTAGCCTTCAAGCACACCATGATCAGCCATTTAGCTTCCAACAAGTCTAAGTCCAGTGGTCCTAGGATACACTTTGTGTGGAGGGAATTCTTTTTCTATTTGACTGTCTTGACATTGGCTCTCATAGAAGCCAGCTTGCTGCATCACTTTGCTGGTTTTTCAGCATTTTCCAAAGCCAGTCCCCAGGCTATAGTGAGTTACATTCTGATCATATTACTTATAGTTATGTGGATTCTTAGAGAGATTCAGGGAGTGTACTTGTTTGGAATCTTCCGAAACCCTTTTTATCCAAAGGATGTCAGGACTGTGACTGTGTTCATGGAGACGCAAAGAAGGCTTATGAAAGTTGGTGTTGTCAGAAGGATTTTACTAACACTAGGTAGGAATTCCTTCTATATACTATGTGTAAGATGATTAAAACATGGCAATATCATTTCTCTGTGTGAGTTAAAATGTATGTGCTAAGAAGATTTAAATGGCTTAAAGTTTTCATTGAAGTTTTACTTTTAGCCTTGTATGCACAATTAATGGATTCAGATTTTCAGAAGTGACTAGTGATCTAGGGTGCATGAATTTTAGGGTGCTCAATTTGAGGGACTGACTTTCAGAGTGTGGGTGCTCCATGCTTTCTGAAAACCAGCACCCTTTAAGGAGTGTAGATTTGGAACCCAAAAATCACTGGTCACTTTTTTGAAAATCTTTGCTGTAACTTTGATAAAATAGTTCTAAAAGAAAACTGTTTTGACCCTGGAAGTCAGTCAAAATATTTGTTCCTTGCAACTTCCTAATTAAAGGTCTAATCCTACTTCCATTGAAGTCGATAGCACATTTTCCACTCTCTTCTATGGAACCAAAATTTGGCCCAGATTGAGTTTGTTTGTGTTGATCTACCAGTTTTGGGACATAATCCTGCAGTGCTTATTCACATGTTTCACTCATTTGAGTATTCCCATTAACTTCAGAGAGACTGATCACAAGTTAAGCATGGGCGTAAGCGCTTGCAGGAATGGGCCCTTTGTGTTAAAATGCCACCTAATTTTAACCTTTTTTTTTTTTGAGGGGGAGAGGGAAGTTCACGAAAAAAATTACTGGTTTAGTGGTGGCAATTCCCATTCACAAACTAAGATTTCCATTCTGCAGTGAGCTCACTGCAGGATCTGGAGCCAATTTATGGACTTTGGTAGACATTGCAAAGAAAAAACATTGATGTTTCTCTCGTGTTTTCTTTTTTTTTTTTTAATTGCAGTGTCTCCATTTGCTATGATAGCATTTCTTTCATTAGACAGTTCCCTACAAAGTCTTCATTCTGTATCTATTTGCATTGGATTCACAAGAACCTTTAGAATGGTAATTTTTAAATTTTTCTGATTTGTTACCTTGTCGAAGAAATTTTTTCCAAAAGAAATAAGAAGTGACTTGGAAGAAATACTCCAGGTCAAGAAGAGGGAGAAAGGGCAGATGCTTGGTACAACAAATAATCAGTTTCTGTTTTAGGTTTGGCAAAATACAGAGAATGCCCTGTTGGAGATGGTGATTGTATCGATAGTGCAGATGTTGCTATTTAATACAGATGTGTGGTGGAACAGAAGCCTTGATACAGGAATCAGACTCTTACTGGTAAACCTAATTTTAATTTTGATTAAGCAGCTAGCTATTGCATCCTATTCTTTTCTTGCCCACTTCTTCCAAAATTAGGGCTCAGGGCTTATGGCTATGGAGACTGAAACTCTGTAGACCTGGATTTTCTCTTGGTTTAATAATTAATGTTAAGTGTACTAAATAAAACTATGTAAACCTGAAAGAGCTCTAGCAATGCTGAATGTGACCTGATACCTAAGAAAAATATTTGATTATTGTATGTATCTCAACAGGCTGGTGTCATTCGGGATCGATTACTTCAGTTGATCTCAAAACTGCAGTTTGCTGTAGCTGTTCTCTTGACATCATGGACAGAGAAAAAGCAACGTCGGAAATCTACTGCCACCTTAATAACACTCAACATTGTTTTCTTCCCAATTGTATTGGCCTTCATAGCTGTCTCTGCACTACTTTCTTCCCCCATGCTGCCGCTCTTCACTCTACCAATATTTTTGATTGGGTTTCCTAGACCTATCCGAAGCTGGCCTGGACCTGTGGGTGCAACAGCATGTGTTTGTTCAGATACCATGTACTACCAGCAGGTGGTTCCGAGTCTGGCCGCTGCACTGCAGTCTGCACTAGCATCTGGTAGTCTAGGTAGGTAAACTGTAGCTGTATAAAATAATTTGCAGATAATATAGTTAAATGCTTTAATCTGTGTAGCCTCTATTGGAGAACATTGTGATTTGCAACCTCTACGTTAAATAAATGCGCTTACTACCTAGATTAAAACTTACAGTGCAGTGTTTCAGGGCTTATTCAGCTAAGAAAAAAATGGGTGGTTTCTGACCTTGCTGTATTCTCTTAATAGAGAATGCTATGATTTAATACAATGATACAGTGGTGGCAAAACTATGTTGCACTTGGCATTCCTTATATTGAACAAGAGAGGATGTCTTTCTAAAAGATCTATCTAGGCTTAACTGAAATCTATGGGCTTAATCTATGAACCACTTGGTAAAATTCTGTGGCCTATGTTATGTAGGAAATGAGGCTAGAGGATCATAATGGTCCCTTCTAGCCTTACAATTTTACGAAAGATTGTGGCATGTATTTATTTATTTGTAATGATACTAAAAGAAAACAAAAACCAAGATTTTTGTTCTCCGCCAAACATAATTGCTGAAATTGCAAGAAATTCTTTTGAGAAACACTTGGCACACATAACCAGAATAATCAAGAGCATGTTGCCCCACTGATAAGTTATTAGTATTTAATTTTGCTGTCTTACATTAATGGCTAGTAAGGGAGGCATCTTAACATTCAAAGGTAATTGAATCTAACTTAATTCACTCTTTCTCGGAGGAAGAGATAAATGCAGAAACTTTTGTCAACGGCCCTATGCGATGGTTTTGGTATGAGGGCTGAAGAGACTTGAAGTAATTATTGGAAGCTTCCCCACAAAAGGAGAATCCCCACTCCCAGTTCACTCAGCCAGTAAATAAGAGAACATCTTCCTTATTGCTACTATGAAAGTGCAGTGTTGTGGCACTCATGCCTCAGATTCAATATTTTTTTTAAAAATAGAAAAAATTACGTGCTTTTTAAAGGGATAATCTTTGAATGGATATCTCCAGGCAAGAGATCATGTCAGGATCTCAGATCATTTAAACATGAAGCGACAATGCTCTATGTGCCACTATTTTAATTTAAAATAAAAGTCTAAACTACAGAGAGGATTTTTAGTAGCTTTGACAGCCCAAATTTTAAAATAATCTTTGCAAAAATGGTAGCAAGAAAGTGCACTTTATTAGCACAGTGGAATATAAGGTTATTTTTAATTTTAACTATAACCTAATGGCTGGTTTTACTGATTTGTATTTTACAACATTCTGAAACTAAAATTCACTGTACAAGTCAAAGATGATTTGAACGTGAGTGAGGATGCAAATGAGCAATGTACTGGCAGCAAACAAGCATTGTCCTGTTTTGGAATATCACAGATGTGTTGGAGAAGTGACAGCTGACTGTAATCTAAGGCCTGAATTAAGGAAATCAGTTAGATAGCAAGTTTACCATCATCCTCTTAGATCTAAACAGAGAGTAGAGGAAAGCAATGTGATGTTTCTGTGGGAGGGAGAGCAATCTACTGGCTAAAGCAGTGAGCTTGATTTCAGGACTTTTAAGTGCTAGCATTGCCACTAACTTGACATGTGCAAGTCATTTATGTCTTAATTTTCAAATGCCTACTAATTTTGGTTTCCTCAGGTTTTTTTGTGGTTCCCAATTTGATATCTAGGGCCTGATTTTTCTTCCTAGTGGTGCTGAGGAACAGCAAATTCCATTGGAGCTGTGGGTGCTTAGTACCTCTGAAAATTAGTCTGTTAGAGTTTCATGTGGGACATCCAAAAATGGGTACACTTGCAAAATATAGGCCTTAACATCTGCTTAAGCAGCTGTAAAGCAGGCATGATAATACCTCACAGGTGGATTGAGGTTTAATTGATATTTATAAAGCATTTTGAGATCCTTAAATAAAAATGCCATAGAAGCACAGCTTATTGTTATTAAAACTATAATAAATCAGTGTTTGGGGACTGTGGTGACAGGCACTTTAGAAAAGTCTTAAATAGATAAAGGATGACTTACGCATTCCCAAACTCTCTTACGAATCAGGTAATTTAGACAAAAATGCAATTGTCTTGCAGAAGTTTTTCCCTTCCAACTGAGTAAGTAATGATCAACTATGGAGGTGGTGTATTACAAAAGCATGTCTTAATGGTTCTTGGATGCAGGTTTATTAATTTAGAAATTGGGAGCCCATGTATGAAGTCTTATTCGGTTATAGTTCTCTTCTTCACTTTCCGCTAACAAAAATATGATGTACGACAGTGATTAGAGACTCATAGCGATGAGGGCTAATATAGGGTCTGTTGGCTGGAAGACTGTTCTTTTTTAACATTTTTAATTGGGTATATTCCGCAGTCATACACGTGTGGAACTCCAGTTGATATCCGTGGGTGTGCTATGCGGGGAAGGACTGCCAAAAAGAACTCTTTTAAATGTTTAGTTATTCTGTTGAACAGTGCTCCTTGAATTACACAATTTTGTTTCTTCCTCCTCCTCTTCCCTGCAGCCTGACCCTCTGCTGCTGGGGGAGTCTCTGAATTCCCTTTTGTGTACACATTGATTTTGCACAAAAGCAAGAAATCATAGGAGCTTTCTATTGGCTGAGAAATGTTGGCTATGACTCCTTCCAGAGCTCATTGCTGCTGCAAAAAAACATTGTGAATTAATGAAAAAAGTTGAAAGGCATGCCTTCCTCTGTCTAATCTTCAGGATCATCAGCCTTGCTGATACAGGGAGTAATAGAAGAAACATGATCCTATATTTTAAGAAGTCTGCCCCCTTTCCTGTATTTCTCTCTCATCTCATTCCCACCTTCCTTTTGGAGTATTTTAAGTACCTTGCACTCCTTTGCTGTTTCTCACTTATTTTATCTGTGGCTCCCTCTGTCTTCATGCCCCACAGTTCTGTTTCTTGCTGTGCCCGAGACTCAACTGTGTGATCCTGGACCAAGCCACTTACTTCATTTGCCTGTTGTAAAGAGGTTAACATCTCATAAGGTTGTCATGAAGCTGAATTAATGTTTGGAAAGCACTTTGAGATGCTCTGCTGAACGGTTCTATAGACGTGCATTGTAGTAGTATTATACAGCTTATGTATATACGTAACCCTGTAGGCAAGAAAATTAACTTGGTTTCCACTAAGTTTTCCCAGCTTGCCTCATCATTTCTATTTACACTACCTAAGTGTTTCAGAATGTACTGTAGTCATTGTTCTGGACACAGTATTTGGATCCAGATTTGCACCTTACTTGCTTTGGTTTCTATTCTTGACCTGACACAAGGTAGTTTAATATAAGCAGCAGTCCATAATCTAACTAAAGTTGTGGACGCTAATGCACAAAGGCTCAATCTATACCGAAGAAAGTATGGCAAAAAGCAGTGCTTGGAAAGCTCTCTGTGTACACAAATTCACCAAATATTTCAAGATGTTTTACAAGTTCTGGTTGTAACATCGAGGAATAGGTCTCCAGCTCAACCAGTGTAGTCTACGGTAGTTTCTTCATATTGCAAGAGGAAACCACAAGCATTGCAGCTGCCCTAGTTCTGCTGGCCATTCTAACCCCATTCCACAAGGCAATGCCTCATACTGGCAAATTGCCCCAAAGCTCCAGCTAGTAACGGTTGCGGGCACTATGGGATATGTACATCAAGAAGCCAGGAATTCACTGAAGCAACACCTGTGCTGTGCTTGGCCAACCCAAACTGGTTCTGGCAGGATCATTGTTGCTGTGTAAATGTGCTCGGCTGTTGCAAGGACATCACAGGCCACAAACTATTTCATACAAGAGCGTCTTTGCAATGGTTTCCTCAATGTACAGAAGAAACCTTAATCAACAGAATCCAACAGTAAACGTTAACTTTTTCTGCATCTTTTTTAGGTCTGTCTTTACCTGGATCACACTACTTGTGCCGTTTTCAGGACAGACTGATTTGGATATTAGTACTAGAAAGAGGCTTCACATACTGCTGTGTTAATATTAAGGTGAATATTTACTGAAAACTTACCTAGTCATGTTTTGGAAACACACACATTTGTTTTTGTGTAACTTCCTGTAATAGCACAAATAACACATTACATAAGGTTTATATATTCTGGGTGTGTAGCTAATTTAGTTTTGCAACTGATAGGATCTTTTGTGTTGCACCATTAAGTCCGTAATAATACATTTGAAACAATCTGAAGCACATAAGCAAGTTATGACATAGAAGAAGTTGGGGGGGGGGGGGGACTACTAGATTAGCAAGTACAGAAGTACTGTGTCACTCGTCCTGTGGCTCAAGACATTTTTTGTAAAAACAACCGTATACGGTTGATCTGTAAGGGGCAAAGGTAACATGGCAAATAAAATGCAAGGTTCTAAAGAAAATTCAGATTTATCCTGTCTGTATTTAACGTCTGTAGTCAATCTTAGATTGTACGATGGGTGCTATATAAAAAAAAAAAATCTTAGCTTCATTGGTGCCAGAAATATTAGAAATGGAAGTGTGTCTTCAATTGCTGGGAATAATTTTTAATACAAGAAAATAGCATTTGTTAGCATTGCTTATTCGGCCAAAGAGCAAAGATGACTTGTTTCCATTTGTGCTATAGGGGCTAGAATTGCAGGAAACTTCCTGCCACACTGCTGAAGCACACAGAGTGGATGAAGTTTTTGAAATGGCCTTTGAACACCAGGAGCATGCAGAGACTTTCTCTCTCAATCATCATTTTGGAAACATTTTAACCCCTTGTACTGCCCTACCTGTGAGACTGTATTCTGATGCCAGGAATGTCTTGTCTGGAATCATTGATTCACATGAGAACTTAAAGCAACTGAAAGATGATTTCCTTAAAGTGCTTGTATGGATACTTGTCCAGTATTGCTATAAAAAATCAAAAATGTGCGAGAAGCTGGACAAAACAACCAAGAACAAAGAAGGGTCATTTCCATTAACCCAGCCCAAAGCATTTGACAATGCAGTAGAAAAACCCAGGCCCATAAAGGATGAAGATAGCTTTAGTGTAGATACAATTGCGGATTGGACCGATGATAGTGATCTTTTTGATCTTGACCCCAGCAGAACAAGAGAAAGAAAAGAAACCAAGCCATTGGAAGCTGCACCAAGAACACTTTTGTCTGTTCCAGGATCAGTAGAAATGGAGAGTGCAGTTGGTGCTCTGCAAGAGACAGCACCTGAAGATAAACTCTACAAAGCTGTTGTGCTTGGACTCCCTGCTGTAGACAAAGGAAAGAAGCAGGAAGTTGTAAGCTTACCTTTAGTTGAATTTAGCTGCTCCTACTCTGAGTTGCTAAGCATACCTGAAGAGTGGAGAACTGCACCCATACCTACTTCCAAACTCAATGAGATGAGGCAGAGGTTTCCAGAAGCCTGGTACCATTTTGTTTTGAGTCAACTGGATTTTTTTCATTTGAAAGAAAAACCTTCCAATTTACTTGAAGACATTACTAAAGACAAAGCTTTGAAAGAGTTGTACGTCCATGGTGTATTGTCTTGTTGTTTTGGTTTGTTTGGACTAGACAATACAGTTCCTGCTCCTAGTCATGTATTTAGAGCGTACACTGGTGGCATTCCCTGGTGTGTTGGTTTGGATTGGCTAACTGGAAAACCAGAGCTGTTCCAACTAGCACTGAAAGCATTCAGGTAAAAAGCCATGCGTATTATAAAACATAGCATAACGCTGTCGGAAGAGAGCATTTGTGCTTTCAGAGTTGGCTTTAAACTATATGTAGTGAAGAGATATTTGCTATCTAAATGACAGTAAGTCACCATATTCATTGCCAAATAGTATAGCAAATTAGTTCTGAAATTAAATATTTTGCATTTTCCATGATCAATCCATAGTGCCAATGTTTGAGCTAACTGAAACAACTATAACAACCTGTAAGTAGGTTATCATAGCTACATTGCTTTTGATAACTGCTTTGTCCCTCTCTCTGAAGTGTATACTTACTCTAGGCATTCTGTTATGCATCTTTCAGATATACGTTTAAGCTCATGGTTGACAAAGCAAGCCTGGGTCCAGTAGAGAACTTCAAAGAGCTGATTAACTATCTGGAAGAATATGAAAGTGACTGGTACATTGGTTTAGTATCAGATATTGAGTGGCAACAAGCAGTTTTACAGGAAAAGCCGTATCTTTTTTCTTTGGGACATGATCCTAACATGGTAAGGGGAGGGGAAAAAAATGCTAGCAAGCAACATTAATGTATTTTTTTCCACTGCTCATTATTTTAATGTGTGTCTTACTTCCAAGCCTTTACAGAGAACTTTACATCCAAAGAACAAGTGAATGCTTGACAAAATTTGGCATTAGTACTGCTGGAAATTGCTAGACAGCTGTTCTGCAAACGCAGCAGCATTTGTTAACTATGACATGGGATATTCAAGCATTCAGCCATTAAAGATTCAACAGTTCTAGTTAATTATATGCAACAGCATAGTCTAGAGGCCTATACGCCTTTCATCTTACACTAAATATTGGGAAGGGACCAGTGCATGTGACATTATTTGGTTCAAGGAACTGCAGTGTTGAAAGTCTCACTTGTTAAATTGCAGTCTCCACAGTTTCACCTGTTGAAATTATGGAAGAGGCAGTTTTAAAAAGACAGTACCCAGAATGATGCTAACTATTCCCTTTCTGCTCTGTAACTGAAACATTTATCTTTGTCTGATTCTATTAGATAGTGTACTGAAAATTAAATGTTTTTTCTTTCAAAGGGAGTTTACACCGGCAGAGTGCTTACCCTTCAGGAATTGTTAGTGCAGGTTGGGAAGCTCAACAATGAAGCTGTCCGAGGTCAATGGGCAAATCTTTCATGGGAGCTGCTGTATGCTACCAATGATGATGAAGAACGCTACAGTATACAAGCTCACCCAGTCCTTCTGAGAAACCTTACTGTGCAAGCAGCAGACCCACCGCTTGGCTACCCTGTTTATTCATCTGCATCTCTCCATGTGCCTTTGTTGTAGGCTGTTGATTTGTAAGGTGTTTTTTTTGTATTTCCTATCTGTAAGTAGGAAACAAAGCACTAATGCTGCATTTGTATAACTAGAAATATGAAGATTTTATT
Source organism: Emys orbicularis (assembly GCF_028017835.1). Lineage (NCBI taxonomy): Eukaryota > Metazoa > Chordata > Testudines > Emydidae > Emys > Emys orbicularis. Next base: position 14,089,426 of record NC_088686.1, read on the forward strand.
GAGTGGCATTGGATGGCAGTTGCCAAACCAAGGAAACCTAATTTGCACAGAAAAGGTGCTAGCTGGAGGCAAGAACTTTAGAAGCTGTTTTTTCACTGCTGGAACTACCCAAACCCCTTTCCCTGTGTGGCTGCCACACGTCTTGATTTCCACTTCAGAGAAGAGAGACTTAGCTCTGGCCACTAACTGTTGTTGGTGCTTTTTTTTTTTAAATAGCTTGACAGGTGACTTGCATTCGTAGGCAGGTTACAGCTCATTGTAGTATAGTGAACTGTAGAGTTGGTAACCAAAGTGTACATATGAATATTTATATGAAATTTTTATTCTGATCATTTTATATATTGATGTATTTTGATTTTTTTAGAACTTGTTAAAATTATTTGAAGTTATACATTATATTTAATGTGTATTACCAGCTGCCCTTTCACAAAGGAAGCCTTGGAGTGTTTCTATAGAAGTGCACACTAGCTACTACAGGCTTTCCCCTCCTCCAGTGTAAACAAACCATTATAGAGGCTGTATGTAGGCAGGGGGGTAGTTCAGGATGCAGGTGGGCTCCCCCTTGCAGTCTTCCTGCAGTTCCCTCCCAATTCCACCCCCAGCTTTTGCCCCATGGAGGGCAACAGGGCACTGGACTTCAGCTGGACAATCTAGGTGTGTAAAGCTATTACACTTGAACCTGTTTGACTGCCCAAGCCCTTCAGCAGGGCAGTCAGACTCCTCCACTTTCCTATGTACTAATAGGAAGGAGATCTTCTAGCAGGAGGTAGAGTCCTTGCTGACTTGGTGTCCAAGACAGCTGAGACATTTAGAACTATTGACCCTGACTACCTGAGCAGAACTCTACTAAAAGGAGAGAGGGCTCAGTTGACAATTACTTCTCCCCTATGTAGAGAGGGGAAGTGCCTTCCCCTAACCAATGCAGGGCTAAGGGGAAAGCCACAAGCCTGCTGCATCCCCTCCCATCCAAACTGATCAGATGTGTGCACAAGTTATCCAGCCCCAGTGCTGCCCTTCTAGAGTAGCCCTCACAAGCAATAAACACTCTTTTCCCCCTTCATAGGCTTGGTTGATATTGGTCCTGAATGTCAGCCTAGGGTGCAACCAGCTTATGGGACATGGGGCTTTCAGGCTCCAGGAAGGGAAGAATCTGGGCTGGTGGGTGGGGTCTGTAAGGTGTGAGAATGGTGGAAATAGGATCAAGTAGTTTATGATTCGTAGCTACCCTCCAAATACAGGGTAAACTCATGGCAGCAGAAAGATCACGATAGGGTTCCTGTCCTCCTACCATTGTTTTTATAAACCTAAAGAATGAATTTATAGAAGGCCCTGCAACAGTAAAGCAGATATGTTTAGAGACATGCTTTTATTCAAAAAATGTTCTTACAATCACATTAAGTTGCATTTGTCAGGTTACATGATAGCAAAAAAGTAAGGAATTAAAAAAATAAAGGCCTTAACTTGCAAAGATTAATAGAGGACAGAACACGCCTCCTGCTACAGCTACTACTTTGCTTTAGTGGGGTTTTGTGCAGGTTTCTCTTCAAGCTTTCTTCTTTTGAGAGTAGGAGATATCAGCATCCTGTAATAATGAGAACACAACACCTTTTAAGCAATGTTTTCCTCCATTTTCTATTTCATTTAGATTTGGAAATCCTTCACACAAGATGGAGTTAAAAAAAAATAATCTCATTCTACTTGTATTTGTATTGTCAGCATCTGATCACATACTGTTGTGCAGGAGGACAGCTTTAAGTGTGCACATGAAACTTTTGCTGCTTGATTTTAGAGTGCTTAACCTTTTGCATAATATAGGTTTTTCTACCTAAAATGAGGCTTTTGTCTCAGACACAGCTTTAAGTATGTGACATAAGCAATACTTGCAAGGAAGTGAGAGATTCTCAGCCTGTCTGAATTCCAAATATATTGCTCAAGTCACTTTAAATATTATAGTAGTGACAGAGCATAGTGCAGGCCAGGTCTATAGCAGCTGCTCAGTATCCAGCTCTGAACCTACATTTGTGCACTGCAGACTAGATATATTTGAGGTGAAATGTTTTGTCATAAGCTTACTCACTTCACTGTTCTGCTTGAACAGCAATAACCCATGGAGCTGTATATGCTTGTGTAGTGTCCAAATGTGGTACCAAGCAGGGAGGAAGATGAACAGCAGACCCAGAATGCAGCCTACATTGAGAACTAAAGTCTCTCTACTAAGAGATGAAAGGATATACAGAAACACCCTGTTAGGTATGGCTTACCACTCCACTCTTGAAGTTTTGTATTCTTATTTTGCCCATCTTGTTCATAAGCCACCATGCCCAGGTGGGTGCATATTGCCAAAGGTAGCAGACTGCTAGATATGGGTGATCACTGATCCAGGCTTCTTTCAGATCATTTACCATGCTGACCAATGTAAGCCGAACGCAGCGATCAGTTGGCATTTTGTGTGACTGATCACCGGTGTTATCTAGTGACTGGGGAAAAAAAGAGGAATGACGAAATGCTACAGAACTTTTGCCTAGAGAAAAATTACTTCATTCCCCCATCTTTGGATTTCCTGTGTACCCATCATCAGAGCATTTAGAGCATACATAATTCAAAACAAAATGTCTGCCTCAATGCCGTTCTCCCTTCTTCCCTCATTTATGCTGCATCCTTAAGGGGGAGTTATACTTTGTTTTTAAATGGATCACAGCTCATTGCATATGTATCCCTAAGAATAATAAAATACAGGTCTCTTATGGCCTCTGGCAAAGTAGGCTGGCCAGAGGACTGGTCTCTATTTATTTTATATGAACAGTGTAGGACTTGGGGTAAATGAAGCCTATATAATACACCTGGGCCCAAAGCCCACCCAAGCAACTAGATGTGTGTGCTAAGGAGAAGTCATTTTCCTCCAAAGGCTACGGCAGCTCTACGCAGGCTACTGGGTAGGCTGCTAAGGAAAACACTCCCTGATTGATTGGTTGTGGAAAGAGGCAGGACCAGACTTCTTATCCCCAGGAGCCTGAGAAATTTTTTATTTTTAAAGAATCAAACGAAGATGCTGATCTCCAGTGTTTTGCTCTCAGCGGGGTTTTAATAGAATAGATAACTTTAGACACAATGTTTTATTTTTTGTGAAAGTACAGTTACACAAGCACCTACCAGAACCTGGCTCGAATGTACAGGACAGGTGGCCTGTTCCCCACATGGCATGGAATTATCCTAGGTATTATGTTTGCTGGGTAGTTTGTAGACACCCTCCCTCCCCCCCAAAAAAATTGTTCACCAATTTCAATTACTAGGGGTTTTTTGCAGGATAGTTTAGCTGAAACAGTTTTGGAACTTGAGAGATTTTCCTTGGCTTTCCAAGAATGCATGCCTTGAAGCTGACAACAGTAGGAGCTTTGCCAATGATTGCACCATCGAGTCAACAGAATAGGGAACTTTGTGAGTTGAGCAGACAGAAGTTGCCTAGATGGCAGCTAATGTATTCTGCATTTCAAAGTTCTGTGGGACTAATCCAGACCCTTTCCTTGCAGCTGCAAAATGGCTTCTATGCAGCAGAGCAGGGTGATTCTGTGAGTAAAAGCTGACTGTACAGGGAGTTGGCTGCATAGTGGCAGGTTCCAGGTTGCCTGGAATGGGAGGATGTACACCAAATCAATCACCTACAAAGGGATTAACACACCTGTGCACGTAGGAAAGGGAAGGTACACCATTTGCAAAGGTGAGTAAGGATGTGATTCTATATGAAGTTAGGGACGAAGGCCCAGATTTTTAAAGGTATTTAGACATGGTGGTGCTCAGTGTTGCAATGACTAACTGATTTATGTGCCTAAATCACTTCTGAAAAATGAGATTTTAGACTTCTAAATCAGTTAGGCATTGCAACACTGAGCACCACAATGCCTAAATACCTTTAAAAATCTGGGCCTATATAATGTTCCTTTATTACACTGTAGGGTATTCATCTCCTTACTGCTGTAAGCTTAGTGTTTGCTAACACGGAGGAGCTCAGTTCTACATTGGAAAATATAATTAAAGTTTTACTGTGCTTGTAACAGAATTAGCTTCTACTGTAGCAGAGTTTCAGCAGGGAAATATCTGCTCCTTACCTTTGAGAGGTCTTCAGTAAAGACATTGTGTATAATTTTGGATTGGACAGGTCCTGGACAGATGGTGGTAATGATTATCTCCGGGTATTCACCAAGTTCAGGCCGAAGAGAATTAAAGAAACCCTAGAAAAAAGGAAGTTATGTTGTTATTGCCCCATGCTTCAGTTTCCCTAGTCACAGAATGAGGATAATGTTTATGTAGTTCACTGTGGTATTGTGAGGTTTAACTTATTTAATAAGTATTAAACTCTAACTCTGCTGTAGAAGTTCCAGGTATTGTACTAAATGCGATCACCACCACCAGTCTTCAATCTTTCATGTTGAGTGACCACTTTGAATGCTTACTCCTAGTTCAGTCTACAGCTAAAGGGCCTGGATAGTAAGAGATTGTCTGCAGTCACTGATGCCTCTTTCCATCAGCTCTCAGAAGCACAAGGGTCTCTATACCAGAAGCTTTCCCCACTCTTGCAGTTCTCAGGTCTGCACAACACCCACCAACAAAGTATTATGGGGCCTAAATTTTAGAGGTACTGAGCATCTCTAGCACCAAGTGACATTAATGGCACTGCATAGTGCTCAGCCCCTCAGAGAATCAAGGCCCCTGGTGTTTTGTCAAAGGGAGTTGTGCAGGAATAAGAACGGCAGGAGCATGGAAAGGAATAGACCATTGCAATCAAATGCCTATCGCTTCTCCCAACTCCTCATGCAGAGAGTAAAACATGATAAAAATGATTCTTTAAGTAAGGGACAAGGATTGTGTGTCACATGAAGGAGGGTGTGACAGGTTGGACCCCCCCATCTGGGATGCCACTTGATGTGCTGGTGTCCCACTGGTTCTGCCCATTCCACCAGCCTGGGTTTCCTCACCCTGTCCTAGGCCCTCAAGCCTTCTCCAGCACACATTGGTAGGGACACCCAGCTGAAAATAGACACAGAGCCCGAGATCAGCTGTGTGGGAGAGGAATCAGCTTGGGGATTCACCCAGCACTCACGTGCACATCCCCCTTTGGGAGTAAACCCAAAATAATATTGTCTTGCACTGTATAGAAAAATCTGCACAGTGCAAGCTCATAAAAATCACCCTCTCCCTCAATGTGGAAAGAGAGATGCACAGCTTCTTCCCTCCCAGATATGAATTGCATAAACTGGGTTATGTTATGAACAAGAAATAAGTTTATTAACTACAAAAGGTAAATTTTAAGTGATTATAAGGGATAGCAAACAGAACAAAGCAGATTACTGAGCAAATAAAACAAAACACACAAACTAAGCTTAATATATTTTGTAACCAGTTTCTTGAGTGTAATTTCTCACCCTAAATGTTGTTTTAGGCAATGTGATACAGGAGGGCCAGGGAGCAGTGGTAGAGTGGAAATATATAAGCCCTAGGCTAATTAAGGCATGGTTCCCTGTAGACTAGGGAGGGTTGCTACAGGTTAATTGGTTCAGGCAGTTGGGAAGAGGAGGAAAGAAAGAGGACTGGAGCTTGGAGATATGTTGTGAGAGCTGAAAGACCAGAGAACTGAAGTAAGGGAGACAGGGCAGGGAGACTCCCTCCCCCAGCATCTAAGGACCGAGGGTAACCCCACCCAAGGGGGAAGAAGATAAGAAAGCCACAGGGGTTGAGAGGGGCTGGGACTCAGAGCGAGGAGCAAACCCAGACCCCTTCCCCGCTTCCCTCCTCTACCACCTTCCCAGGCAGGGGCAAAGGGTGGCATCTTAACCCCCCCCTCCCCCAGAAAAGCACAGGACCCACCCTACGAACATCAGCCATCTTGTCACAGCAAGTTGCAGAGTTTCCGGAGCTTAGAGTTTCAGTTATTTCTTTTTACAGACTGGACCCCATCTCAACCCTGCCTTTCCCTTCAGGTGTTCTTAGCAGTCTTCCTTCCTGGGCAGGCAATGGAGGAGAGTCTGGATTGCCTTGCTTCCCAGCCTTAAATAGAATTTACATAAGTACCAGCAGTGTCCAAGGTGGTATTTTGTACCCCATAACATTAGCACATGACCTTGCAGAGTCAGGGCAACTATGAGACAATGTTTATTTGCAAGGTCCACAGGAAGGAATTCCTAGAAGGGGTGTGTGTGTGTGGGGGGGGTCCTACATCTTTAAACACTCATTGTCTTTTCCTAATGGCTCATTAAGGCTGATTACTTACTTTCTGGTGGGCGTTTCCCAAGCACATAGACCATATTCCTAACTTTAGATACAGAAATGATACATGCATACAAATGAGATAAATACATTCAGTAAATCATAACCTTTTCACTGATACCTCACATGACCCATCTTGCATAAGACATAGAATATGGCACAACTAAGATAATATTTCTATGAAGAATATGGGGTGTAACTGTACTGCCAAAACTTCACTGCTACCTGAGCTAGCTTTGAGCTAAACTAGCTTGGGTAGGTCTATGCTTGCTCCAATCACACCTCCCATGTGCAGTGTAGACACACCCCATTTATCTTTAAGGTGTAAGAGTGCAGTCCTTCCTAGGCTCTGTAGCTATTAACATTTGTACAGTAGCTGCTTTGGGGAACATGTGATTCAAAGACATGTTTTGCATGGAGTTCATGGTTGAACATTAGTTGATTTATGGTCTGGTAAACAGAATCAGGAATAAACCCTCCTGGGAGAAGTATCCTGCAGTTCCAGTGTAGGGAGTAAACAGGCCAAAATAACATCCCACAACATACTGCACGTTTATTATTAGATCACTGCATTGAGAGACTCCTAGCTTAGAAATCATAACAAAGAGATAAGTAACCAGCTCCTTCTACTTAACTGCATCAAGAAGCTTCTTAACTAAAGTGAAAGTGTAGGTGTGTCCAATAAGAGAGATGCTGTACACAGAGGATTACATAGGTGACTGTCCTCAAGTAACACAATTTTTTCTTCCACATCAGTTAGGTTCTCCCCCTTAACGCTGTTCGAAATGCTGTTCTACTATGAAGAGCAACCATGTAAAAAAGGCAGATTCTTACTCAGAACTGCCACTTAAGTATTCCAAGTCACATTTATGTAATTAAACATTTTGTCCCCTTTTTCCTGTTGGCTCTGCAGAGCCAACAGCTTCAGGAAGTGAGCTGGAGTCTATTCTGGCTCATAACAGAATTTTTAACTACAGTCTTTGTCTACACCGTGCCTAATGCGTACACTGCATAAAAAAACCCTGGCACAGAATCCCAGACTCACTGCTATGGTTATTTTCTTTGTTTGTTGGGATGGGGTGGGTTCAGTGTCTGAGAGCACAGATCAGTGATTTTATAATATTATTGCTATTAAGAGACAAGCACTGTCAAAAAGATAGATATTAGGATAGGCTTCAAAGAAAGCCCAACATTTGAAAGTACGGAAATACAGTTAGGCCACACAGCAACCCTAACTCTGGCCCTGGTGACACCCTCGCTGGAGTGCATTTGGGGAGGGGACAGTGTTAGAACAGAAAGTGTTATCCATCCATACGCACTTTCAACTCAATGACCACAAACATTAAGATGTTCTGCTCCTAATTGCACTGCTATTGTGCAAGAACTAGCAGCCTTTATGTCTAGCAAAGACACCTATTTTAGAAATTTTTGATTAGGCAGCAAGCTAAGACATCATAGATCATTCTTCAGTGCAACTCCATGTGGCACCAATACTACAAATTCCTAATTAGGATGAATACTGAAGGCTGCCATTGCCCCATTGAGCCACCATGTGCTACCAATTATCAAATTAGGAATTTGTATGAAGAGCATACTGAAGTCCATCATTCTGCATGCTTCATTAAGACTCGCTGTGTCACCAATTAAGAATCAACAAATAAAAAACAATTACATTTAGACAAACTTCCTAGACCCAGATCATGGAATTAAAGCCACTTCAAAACCTAAGGTAAGGGTGCTCCTCTGCCATCACAGTAACTAGCACTATAGATACAAGTCTTTACAAATACAGTATCTTCATGCTGAAGGTTTGTGCTTTTAAAGAATGCAGACTTCTTAAAAGGTCTGTGATGTGACAAAATGAGGATGATAGTGGGGTGGTCAAAGAGTCAATGTACTGACTCTTACAAGAAGATATCCACTACCCTATCCTGAATTTCTTAAGCCTTTGGTTTAAAAAAACAACCCCACACACACTACTTGTAGGATCAAGCCCTCTGCTTTAATAACAAGGAGTCTGGTGACACCTTAAAGACTAACAGATTTATTTGGGCATAAGCTTTCGTGAGTAAAAACCTCACTTCTACGGATCTGTTAGTCTTTAAGGTACCACCAGACTCCTTGTTGTTTTTGTAGATACAGACTAACATGGCTACCCCCTGATACTTGCCCTCTGCTTTGCAACCCTGTAGGAAGCTATGTGAATAGCAGTTTGTAGAACCAAGCACTAGCTGTGAAAAAAAAAAAAAAACAGAAGAAAGGTGATTTGAGGCTTGTTTTGCTATACATTAAGGCTGTTGGAGTGGTTTAATTGTTCATTTCCATACTTTCAAATGTTAGATTAAGAGAAGATTAACTTTGTGTCCTGGGGCTTTTTTTTTTTTTTTTTTAAATAAATAGCCCACCCTTAACACCACTTAGCAAAGTGCTCTACATCTAGGGATTTACAGAGCCTTGTGTGTGCACATGGTGATGTACAATGGGTGAATTGTGTTTAGACAAAAAAGCATTCAGAATTGAGTTTGCAGTCAGAAACAAGACTACAGAAGTGACCCTGGGGGAGGGTGTTCACATTTACATGCCTTTTCTCTCAATGACTTCCAGATCAGTTCTCAGTGTAGAATAGGGTGACCAGACAGCAAGTGTGAAAAATCGGGACGGGGGTGGGGGGTAATAGGATCCTATGTAAGAAAAAGACCCAAAAATCGGGACTGTCCCTATAAAATCGGGACATCTGGTCACCCTAGTGTAGAAGTCAAAAGCTGACTTTTTAAGGGAGAGCTCAAACCGCCACCTATGATTTCAGCAGTCAGAGTTTTCAGTAACAGCTGACAACTGTCTTGTGCCTCCTCAACAGAATTGGGCTCATTCTTTCATATCTTATTGCCTGGCTTATTATGCCAGCCCTTTGCTTTACAAAATGTTGTTTCAGTAAACTAAGCAAATATCTGCTGTGTGCACCTTCAAGGCAGGTGTTGAGTAAGAAGGTGCCATTTTACAAAGTCACTGACTGGAACAGTCACTGCAGTTTAAGCTGAAAACAAATCACACTTTAGCAAAATAAAAATATATGGAGATATACCTATCTCATAGAGCTGGAAGGAACCCTGAAAGGTCAAATCCAGCCACCTGCCTTCACTAGCAAACCAAGTACTGATTTTGCCCCAGATTCCTAACTGGCCCCCTCAAGGATTGAACTCACAACCCTGAGTTTAGCAGGCCAATGCTCAAACCACTGAGCTATCCCTCCCTAGCCCTTCACAGAACAATCTTGAAGGCAGATCATATCTAACCCCATAAATTTATACAAATTCATATGCAACCCTTACAGCCATTTTGTTTCCTGGTCTATTGCTCTGAGAGCCTTCTGCACTGGTGAAGATAAACATACACATCCCCAATTTGTTGCAATAAATGGTGAGAATAAAGGGCAGGATGCTGAAAGATACCAGGTACTTCACAAGGGGCCATGAGCCACTGATTCTTTGAAAGTCATGAAAGTGCTCAAAATTCAAAGGACTGGGCCCAGAATTCCCTCAGTTATTCCAACCCATGAACATGAATTTCAATTCCCTTCTTCACAAGGAGTTCCCATTACCACTCATGGCTTTCTCCTTCAGAGATGCGTATTTCAGCTAGTAAGGCTGTAGGTTTCATATGGGATTATTTCTATTTCAAAATATAAATAAGGAAACCCCCATACCAAAGTGAACACAGTTTACAGTAGACCCTCAAAATAACAAACACCTTGGGAATGGAGGTTGTTCATAACTCTTATATTTACACCAATATAAAAAAGCCTTACAAGGAAACAGGGCTGTAATAAAGTATGTCCTACAGCAACTGTTTCTGGTTTTTTGATGATTTCACTGTGCCCCTTGACATACAGCATTGCCAAATCCTATGATTTTATTGAGTCTCGTAGTTTTTGGAGTCTTCCTTAAAGCCCCAGCTGCTAGAGTCAAGTGATTATTAGACACTCAGCTTTCACTGAAGGGGAAATAAATAGTTCTCTGAAACCATAAGGGCCAGGAAAAGCTTGAAAGGGGGCATCCTAAAGGCTCCAAAACCAGAAGGCAAAGAATTAAATATTTAAACCCCCCCCCCCCAAGTTCTTGTGATGTTTAGACCACTTATGATTTTGTGCATAGGTACTGACCTTTGTTTTTGCCAGTGAGTGCTTCTGAAAGGGGAGGGAGATGCTGTTGGGGGAGGGGGGAGAAGAGAGAGAGGGGGCACTCTGCCAGTGTTGGGGGGGAAGGCTATTTTCAGCATATTTTAAATACTTTTCATATTCTAGTTATTGAATGCGTCTACCGTTGGTATCTTTACTATTTTAATAATTAAGTTATGAACTACATAATTACATCATGAATTACAGTATATTAAAATCATTGCAATCACCTACAAGCTGTCTTCACTAATGTCGCAGTTTAAAGACATTATGTCTCACTGTAGCTTTCTGGATGAAACGGTCAGCAATCTTATTTACATCTAGTTCCCTGGTATGGTCTTGATGCACGTTAAGGAGAGCTACATTTAGTTGCGTCTGTCCCATTGATGACTGGAGATCATTTTTAAGTCTTTTGAAGCTGGAGAATGAGTGTTCTGCAGTTCAGGATGATACAGGCACAGTGAGAAGGATTCTTATAAACCTGAAGTACTCTGCTTCCAGAGTACTGCAAATGACTCCACGATCTCTTTCTTGAAGGGTAACAGCTAATTTAGGCCCCATCATTTTGTATGTATAGTTGGGATTATATTTTGCCATGTGCATTACTTTGCATTTAACATTGAATTTCATTTGTCATTTTGTTGCCAAGTCACCCAGTTTTGTGAGATCACTTTGTAACTCTTTGCAGTATGCTTTGGACTTTACAAAATTACTCAAGATAGTTATCACCTGCAAATTTAGCCACGTCACTGTTTACCCCTTTTTGCAGATCATTTATAAATACAGTAAACTCCTCACTTAACATTGTAGTTATGTTCCTGAAAAATGCAACTTTAAACAATGTTAAACGAATCCAATTGTCCCATAAGATTTAATGTAAATGCGGGGGGTTAGGTTCCAAGGAAATTTTGGGGGGGGGGGCAGACAAAAGGCATTATACTGTATAGTACTGTACTGTGGTTGGGAAGTGCCCCTGGCTTACCCCACACAGGCACAGCCCGCTTCAGGCAAGGACGCTAGGAAGCACCTTTGCAGCAGCAGCGGCAGCTTCCCCGGAGAACAGGCTCGGATTTTGCCGGGAATGCTCCAGGCCCACCTCCTCCCACCCCCACTCCATCTCCTCTCCGGAGCACACCACATCCCTTCCCCCCCCTCCCAAAGTCCTACGTGCCACCAAACAGCTGTTGGGGGGAGGGGGAGCGCTGGGAGGGAGGGGGAGGAGGCGGAGAAGCAGAACTTGTGCAATGCTCCCTTGTAAAGTTGCTGCTCTTCCACAGAACCTTACAAGCAGGCAGCCAAACGACGTTATAAGGGAGCACTGCACAACTTTAAACGAGCATGTTCCCTAATTGAGCAGGGACATAACACTGAAACAACGTTAAGTGGGACAACCTTAAAAGAGGAGTTACTGTATGTTGAACAGCACTGGTCCCAGTCCAAGCTCTTGGGGGACACCACTATTTACTTCTCTTCATTCTGAAAATAGACCATTTATTCCCACCCTTTGTTTCTTACCTTTTAACAAGAGCGCCTGGCAATGCTTTCAGGATCATTTTAGGATTCTTAATTTAATGACAAGCCTTTTGTTATCTTAATCACCCTACCTCTGTTTACAAATCTCCCTATCCCAAGAGCAGAAGTTGTTAGCAGCATGGAACTCATCACATTCCACACTCAAGCTCTGGCTTATGGGTGGTGAGCACCCATTCCTCCCCCCCCCGCCCCCCATGAGTGCTTGAGCCCCAGAGCACCCACAGAGTCAGCACCTATGATTTTGGGGGGGGCCTAACTCGTGGTTTTTGGATCCAAATCCCATCATACTATTTTGCCTAACAAGCCTAGGAAGTCAGCCAGGCAAAAAATGGTGATCTTATTTCAGTTGTAAATCTGTTAGCCCTACCTGAGGCCCCTGCAGTCCCCCACCGGGAGTTGTTTGCTATCCGAAAAGGAAAGGATGGATGGATAGGAGACACTTTTCCTTGTCACCAATTGTGCCCAGGTTTGGGAGGGGAGTGTCGTCCATAGCCAGCCCCTTCTGTTAATTCTGAGGAGCTTTAAAATATTTGGGCAAGTAACCCACAATAAGCATACACTTCTTCAGCCAAATCTCTCTCCTTGCCGGATGTTGGTTAGAATAAAAGCTTCTGCAAGGACTAGCTGCTATAACAATAGCGCTTCCTAGAGACAGAAGGTGACTGTGTTCCAAGACTGCTAGTTTAGCAAGCCAGATGGAATTTAGCTTACCTGGAGGGCATGCTTGCTGGCACAATATCCCGTGGCAAGGGGGGCTCCCATGATGCCCATTACACTGCTCATAGTTACAATCTTCCCTTTCTCCCTTTGGACCATGTGATTCAGGACATGTTTAGTTAAGGAGACTGTACCCAGGTAATTAAGTTCCATTATGGCAGCATAGACTTCCACCTTCGTATCCACAAACAGGGAGCGCTGGGAACGTCCACCATTGTTCACCAAAACGTCAATCTTCAGAAAACAAAAACAAATTAATACACGTCTTAACCAAACTTGGTCTCCAAACTTTTTTGATCGCGCACCCCTATCAGTAAAAAAATTTTGAGCACGCACCCCCTGCCGCGCTGGCTCTACCATTTTTGCCAAAGCAAAAAAAAAAAGCGTTCCTCCTGCCGCGCACCCCCAAGGATCCTCTTGCGCACCCCCTGTGGTGCACGCACCCCACTTTGGAGACCATTGCATTAGAGGAACAGTTGCAGATGGAAACCACATAGCAGGATTTAAAAAAAAAAAAAAAAAAAAAAAAGCCTGTAATCTTGTAGCAAGTAACATCTAAGGCCCTGGTCCTGCAAGATGGTCCACATGGGCTGACTCCTAGGTCTGCCCAGAGCTCCACTGGAGGAGACAGCAATGAGGGAGAGAAAGACAATTACAAAAACAGGACTGTAAAAGCATAAAGTGTATCTAAAACTTCCCACTTTATTACACTGCCTGGATTTCAGATTATGTTTGAAGTTAAAAGGGACAACAGCAGAGCCAGGCATTTGGAGCAAAACACCTATGCACAGGAAAATATTTGATCTTCCCCCCCCCCTCCCCCCAACCTTGATATGAACCATCAGCTTTTGAGTTATGTACATTTCTGTTGTGCATGGTAGCTAACACAAACAGATATTACTAACACTGCAACACAAAGCTCTCTGAATTTGCTTTCTTCTGTTCAACTTTCAGACCAAACACCCACAGTTATGGTTATTCCATTTTCAGTATGGGTCTAGACATGAGGTTCTGCAACCACAGATCAGGAACAATCAAATTAGATTCTTAGATCCTTACTCAAGTTATTTGCTCATTGTTGCACCCGTGCAGAACCCCACTGACGTCAATGGCATGCCCACAAGCAAACAGTTATAGGATCAAGGACTTGATATCCACACAAACATGCGCACACACACACATACAAAATGGGTAACCAACTTTGCTGAATTACTGGAAATTCAAACAAAACCAAAGAATAAAGGTGGAGGGATGGGGGTGGGAAGGCCTCAGCCCAAAATTCAACTCACTCTGCCAAAATGCTGAAGAACGGTTTTAGTTGCAGCTTCATGGGAGCTTCTATCAGTCAAATCAAGGGGCAAAACAAGGATATCTTTACTGCTCAAGTTGGAGATCTCTAAAGTAAAAGAAAGTATTTAAACGGAGCATTCCAGACAAAACACCAATAAGGCACATTTAATTCCTGATATTTTAAAATAAGTAAATCCAACAGCCTCACCACCAACACAGCTTCCAAAAAGGAAATTCCATTAAGTGGGAAGGGAACAGATTTTGTTTTCTCAAGCACTGAATCAGCTAATGGAATGCTATCATAACAGTACCAACACAAAGTACTATCTTATTAAATGAAATGGGTTTGTGTACCTTGAACAACATACCAACACGCTCCAGTCTACAAGGAATTTACACATACCTTATAACCACTGCAATATGGTTTTTTAAATTAAGATTTTAACAAAGGCCTTCAGAAGCACAGAGTATCATGATCCTTCACATTTTGCCTGTAGGTTAAACTGTTCAGCTGTGTGCATTCCTGAGAGCATGCGGGGTATTGTCCTCTCCAAGAGGGCCAGGGGGAGGTAATGGCCAACCTACATACACAATACCTGAGCCAGAGGCTGAAGAACCTTGAATATGGTTACTGCTATATGACTTTCAAGGCAGAAAGGATTAAAATAAATTCTGTATTAGGGAATAAGCTCCTTTAAAGTTATGCAATACTCCCGTATGTCGTTTGGCAGCTGTCTGCCTTGTCCACTGCTTGCAGGATTCTCTGGAACAGCAGCCCCTCCTTGTGGGGGATTAGAACCCCCCCCCCAATCAGCTCCCCTAAATTCCCTATAAGGCATGTGGCTCGGCAACTGCTCAGCAGCAGTTGAGCTGTCCCTCCCCCCACTGCTGTGCTGCTCCTGCCCTGCCCTCTTCCTTGGAGCTGCTCCCGGGAGCTTCTTGCTTGCGGGGGGCAGGAGAGAAGAGTGCCAATATCAGGATGTCCCCCCCACTCTGTACCCCCTCTCCACAAAGCGGAGGAGAGGGATAGAAAGGAGGGAGCTGGCTAGAAGCTGTTGCTTCCTGTCTGATCTGCTTAAAAGGGCAACAAACTTGAAGTGGAGTCAGCGTACTTAAAGGGGCAATGCACGTCTCTCTCTCTCTCTCTCTCTCTCATGCACGCACCCCCCAGCACTTTGGGGCAAGTCAGCACCTGTGCAGCCGTGCATGTGCGGTCAGGAGGAGGGAGTGGTGCGCTCCAGCTGAACAGTGTGGGTTCATCATCATGTTCAGTTTTTGCAGGGAAGTGTTTCCAGCTACTGCCCTGCATCTACTGTGTTTCCTTCCTCCTGCCTCAGTCCATGCTGCCTTGCAGAGTGTGAGGCTACATTAACAACAGCTTATTAACCCTTGAGGGCTCAGCTGAGTGCTGGTTCATCATTTAGCAGCAAGGCATTCCCTGCAAAAATATTCCACCCCCTTAATCCACCATCTCAGCCAAGCTTCACAGTCATTCATTGCTGTGTACAATATTAAACTTTGTTTAAAACTTACACCATATATAATGTCTTTTGTCTGGCAAAAAAAAATTTCCCTGGAACCTAACCCCCCCTCCCCATTTACATTAATTCTTATGGGGAAATTGGATTTGCTTAACATCATTTTACATAAAGTCACATTTTTCAGGAACATAACTACAACATTAAGTGAGGAGTTACTGTATAGCAAGGGTCTCAAACACGCAGGCCGCATTTCCTTCGGCTGCCAAGCTCCCCTCACCCTCCCCTCCAGCACGCTGTGTCCCCGCTCCTCTGCCTACCTCCCGGTGCTTCCTGCCACCGAACAGCTGTTTGGTAGCGCTTAGCGCTTTCCAGGAGGGAGGGGGAGGAGGCGGAGAAGAGGCAGGAATTTGGGGAAGGGGGTGGAGTTGGGGTGGGGACTTTGGGGAAGGGGTGGGAAGAGGCGCGGCAGGGGCAGGGCCTCATGGAAGGGGTGGAGTGGGGGCAGGGCCCGAGGCGGGGGGGGAGGGCTTTTGTACATTTATATGAAAAGGTGTCAGTGATGCGGCCCTCGGGCCAATGTACTAGTCCTCGTGTGGTCCTCATGGTGATTGGAATTTGAGATCCCTGCTGTATATAGTCATGAAAAATAAGGCACAGTGGAAAATTCACAAGCGTAACCACTAGAGCTCATGAGTTTCATAGGGAGTAAGGCCTCATTCACATGGCAAGCTGGTGCACAGTAGATTCACACCTGGGCTTGCCACACATTAATTTGACATCTGGGCAAGCCCTCAGATATTAAGCGTTACTTTGAAGTTTTACAAAGCGAGAGAGAGACACAGACACAGACACAAAACGAACATTAAGGTCACTTGAGATCAAATCCCAGTAAACTTGTAAGGCTAACTGACAAGAACCAGAGAGTCAGGGAAGGTTGAGGTGACTTCAGTGGCTTTTTTAATGCCCTCTGCCTGGGAAACACATGAATGATCTGAAGTACTTCCCACAAGAATAAGAAAAGCATCAAAAGGCCATTCAGTGTTCCAAGGCATCCTATCACTAATGAACCACATATGCTGGCCTTATTGCGAGGCCATTCAGACAGTATATTTTCAGAAGACTGGTTCTTTTCCTTTCAATAGGAGAGAAAGGAAGCATGTAAACATAACCCCCACCCCCCAACTATTTTTGTAAGAGTTTTAGTTGGCAAACCAAGTACTAAGCAAATGGCATAGATGTTCAATAATTTAAACTGGCTTCCCTCTTATACATTAAGATGTGGTTCCATCCTCAAAAGTGGGTTTGTCTGTCTCAGTTTCCACATCAAGTGCGCTCGGATTATATGGCTTAAAATGTGTGCTGACAACTTTCTGCTTCTAATTAAGCACCAGAAAGATTTAGTGTAAAGCTAGCCCGAGTTTGTTCCATGCCAATCACAGATCCCAAAATGTCTGAGCCAGTCCTGTCATTCTGAGCAGTTTCATCAGCTTGAGCCAGTGAATCCACACTCTTCGGGAGAGGGCAGGGGATGGACCCTATAGACACCACCTCTCCTGGACCAACCCCCAGTCCCTCACTGTCAAGCTGCCATTTCTTTTGTTAATAGTACTTTATGGTAAAGCAGAACACTTGCGTTTGCTAATTTCTTTTTGTTATGAAGAAGGATTTGAGGAGGCTTAAATGCAGCTCATAAGATATCTTCACTATTGCATCACAGATGTCTGTTTATTACATTGAGTGCTCTTTAGGATGCTTTCAGGCTGATGAATACGTTAGCAAAGCCAAGTGCCATCAATTCCAAGTCTTCATGCTGAATGCATCAGCTTTTCTATTTATTTTGAACAACTGACCTTTCTCACCCTTGCACTGAGCTTGCTTTCTAAATAGTGGCTTGGGAGTCTTCTTCACACAGCAAAGGCAACAAAATTATTCCCCTTCCCCACATCTTAATGTCTATTTTTGTGCGTTTTAAATGTTTTTAATTAGACTCCACCTGGTAACTAATTCTCTTTCATCTTGGATTGTTTCTGGGCCATAACTACATTCATCTTTCTCCTTCCCTCATCTGCACACTATTGAGAAAGTAGAGGGCTGCAGCACGATTTGTTAATGATTACATTTATAGCAATCCAATATATGCAGGCTAGACTGAATCTTCTTTCCACAATGCTAGGCAAATACTGTGTTGGACCTTGTCCCTGCTCCCAACAAGTGTTTTTTCATTAGAGACATAACCTTTGCCACAAATGCGGAGTCCCTGCTTGTGCACCTGGATGCAGTAACCCCATTTTGTTGAGACTGAAGCCACCGCTGGTGGCATTTCATTCATCAACACCAGTAAAATATTCTGCAGGGTAAACAATTTCCTCAGGGACACCTGTGCAATCTTGCCGTTACCCTGTTCAAACATGTTGAAGGCAGACTGGACACCTGAATGTTTCTGTTGTTTAGTGAGGCCATGTCTACACAACAGCATAGCCTCATACCCATCTGTAATAGGGAGTAGGAGCTAGTTACAGCTACCAAGACGTTTAGGTGCTATAAGATAGTGCTGAAGATCACAAACTGCCACAAAGGCAAGTTTAGCTGCACATCTTGGACAGCTCAAATACTGCGCAACTTTTACACGAAGAGCCTGCCAGAATTTCCACATGACCCCACCCTGCTGGCACAGTGCCCTTGTGTTCCTTTTGAAAACAGCCTCTTATTTTCAAGAGGAAAAAAAGGCCCAGACTGCCTAGTTGCTTAAAACTGCAGATAAGTGTTTTTGACAATCCCACTAGGTACCTACGCATCTGCAACTTTAGCACGTAAACATTTTTCATTTACTGCTCCTGTAACATTGCATCCTTCAGTTGGAGCTTTCTAAAATACACGTTCTAAGAATACACAACTCAAAGAAAAGCATCTAGGTTATAATAATGTAAGTTCATAACTACCTTTAATTATGAATTTATTCCTGTTGTATGGATTAAGTTTTTTTACAACACCTCTATCATGGCAAAAGCCAGATCAATAACATGGAAGTTACTTTTTTACTTACCAAGACACTTCTGTTTCACCCTTTCCAATTCATTCTCTCTTCTTGCAGAAAGCACAACTAGAGACCCTATCTTTGCTAGCTGGTAAGCTAACTCTTCTCCAATTCCACTTGAGGCTCCTGTCACCCAGACGACCTTGTCAGGCAGTTCATTTTCTGTTGAAATGACCAAGTAAACAGTTTATGGATCACTGCCAACAGGGATTCAAATTTGCACAATTTATACAGAAACATGGAACCTCACAATAGCATTATTATAAAGTCACTTATCCATGTAACCTTAATAGCTGGTTATACACTGAAAAGTGCTCAGAATGTCAAGAAGTTCCAGAGTTAAGAGCATATGCAACCTTAATTTTGCTGTTTTGCACATTACAGTGCAGTCATAGATTGTATCACTTAAAGTCTTACTATTTTTATACATAATTTTTCCCCTATAGTTTATCCCAAACTCTGATTTTGTTAGCCATCTCGAGGATACACACACTTCCTCCACCCATCCCCCCCCCCAAAAAAATCTACATAATTAAACAATATTTGTTGAACCACCAAAGATATTGCATGTGTCCTCTCAGCAGAGAGGCACTTTAGTTTTCAACATCAAAGGGAAGAGGGGACAAATCTCCTCTTGCCTACTGGTCAGATTTCTCATCCCCCAGCTATTTAGGACTGATTCACTGCCACTGATTAGCATAAGGCAATTAACCTTTGAAAGGTTCATAGGTAGCTTACTACAAACTTCAAAGAGAAATAAAGACAATGATATTATTGCACCAACAGTTTCATCTAAATGTTAATATCCCTTTTGATCTCTGAATTAATAGAATATAGTAATGAAACATTACAAACAGGAACAGAAGTTTAGCATCTAAAAGTTAATTAGATCACATTGTATCAGAGGGGTAGCCGTGTTAGTCTGAATCTGTAAAAAGCAACAGAGGGTCCTGTGGCACCTTTAAGACTAATAGAAGTATTGGGAGCATAAGCTTTCGTGGGTAAGAACCTCACTTCTTCAGATGCAATGTATCACATTGTTATACTTCTAATAGATCTAGGTAAACACAAATACAATTAGTATCCTCTTCTAATTCTCCAACAACACAGAACTCATCTATTTAATATGGCTTTGATAACCATCTACAAGGAATGGCCCTGGTTACCATTTCAATACTTTTCTAATATGTCCTAAAGGTTGATTTTGGGTCACTTTGCCTGCTGGCTGCTTAACCCTCATTGGCTCAGTGTCACAATGGTATTGCATCTTAGCAAGTACATTAGGATCAATTTGGGTGTTGCTCTTCTGTGAAGAACTTGGAATAGAATACTGTTAGAGACCAGTCATAGAACTGGTTTGTTCCAGTATGTGTTTTTGTTGAGAAGACCTTTTAATGGTTCACTTTTAAATAAGTGTTTTAAAATAAAATAGAATTACAACAGAATGGTGCTAAGGGTTAACTAGTGTGCTCAGATACACAACATACATGAGAGGTTGTGCAGCATAGCAGTATGTGTCAGCCAGCTAAGAAATTCAGATTCTTCTCTGGTGCAGTTTGGATTTTTTCCTGGAGTTTCATAGCTCCTGTATAAACAGAAGGCCTCTATTTCATTTCACCAGTGGGAGAGGAGGAGATGGGATAAATTTAGAGCTATGAACCACCACAGTTTAAGAGAGAGTCCACCCTTCCCAGGGTAGGTTAGTCAGATGGGATTGTTCTTCATATTTAGACCAAGTGCAACAGTCACCTTAAACTGGCTATGCTCTCCTCAGAGTGGGTAAGTACATTTCCCAATCCATGTTCATTCTCTAGAACCAGCGCCATCAAGCATCCAGGTACATACGTGGGTGACAAACAAATGCCTACAATCTGAGACAAACTCCCCTCATCTGCCAATGATAGAACTTACAGCCTGACTCCATATGTAATGTATACCATGGAACCTTACATTAACTGTTTTACAGCTATTAGCCGGCCTTCCCCATTCTTACATATAGGGTACGTCTATACTTACCCGCTGGTTCGGCGGCAAGCAATCGAACTTCTGGGTTCGATTTATCACGTCTTGCCTAGACGCGATAAATCGAACCCAGAAGTGCTTGCCGTCGACTCCGGTACTCCTGCTCAGCGAGAGAAGTACGCGGAGTCGACGGGGGAGCCTGCCTGCCGCGTCTGGACCGCGGTAAGTTCGAACTAAGGTACGTCAACTTCAGCTATGTTATTCACGTAGCTGAAGTTGCGTATCTTAGTTCGAATTGGGGGGGTTAGTGTAGACCAGCCCATATTGTGTATACCCCTCAGATTGCAATCTTGTGTTTATTACAAGCAGCAGCGGCATCACTTGGGCCAGATTCTGCAACCCTTACTCAGAGGGTATATCTACATAGCAGTTGGGAGGCATGATTCCCAGCTCAAGTAGAAGTATATACCTTAGTTCTGATGGGGCTAGTGCCTAAAAATAGCATTGTAGCTGTTGCCTGTGCTGCTGCAGCTGAGACTGAGGCCTTGGCTACCCTGGCGCTGTACAGCGCTGCAACTTGCTGCGCTCAGGGGTGTGAAAACACACACACACACACACCCCCCAAGCGCAGTGAGTGCAGTGCTGTAAAGTGCCAGTGTAATCAGCGCCTGCAGCGCTGCACACTCGCTCGCAGCGCTGCAAGCTATTCCCCTCGGAGAGGTGGAGTACTTGCAGCACTGCGAGAGAGCTCTCGCAGCGCTGGCGGCGCGACTACACTCGCGCTTCGCTGTGAATTCTCAAGTGTAGCCAAGGCCTGACTGAGCAAGTGCATATCAAGGGGATCAGGCAGGACTTTGCTCAGGCGGCTAGCCTGAGAAACTGTGGACAAACTGCTGTTTTTAGGCACTAGCTCAAGCAGAATTAGCATGCGTCCACCTACTTGAGATGGAAATCATACCTCCCAGCGGCTATGTAAATTACCCAGACTGAGTAGTACCTTCATCCGCAACTACTGAAATCCGTGCTATTAAGTGAGAGAAGCGATTACTCAGCATGAGAATGGATGGCAGAATCTAGAGACTTTTTTACATTAATCCCAGATGTTAGCCACTTTGCACAGTACACACCCCTCCTCCCAAAAACACTGCAGAGTGCGAGAGGTTTAAAAAGTGTCTGTTTAGTTGGTAATAAAGCAGAATTGACAAGACTTTGTGATTCCTCTTTGAGCCCCTACACCCCACGATCACATCTTTTCAGAAGCACAGTGGCCACCAGAAAGTGATTTTAAATAAGTTTCAGTTATAGATTTCAAATGTGATCAAAATTTAGTTTAGAAAGCACTCATTGCTACATAGGCACCAAACTGCTGTGCTGAGAAAATTGACCATAGCTTCCACTTGGAAGGCCACCAGTTTCTAATCCACTGGGATAATATTCCCATTAAGATTTACAACAAGGCTCAGTGATTCCATTTTACTTTGAGAGATCCTTAGCTAAGGCAGTAGTTGTCATCAATGCTCCTTTCCCACATTTACATTCTGCTTAAGTCAAAGAAGACACCTTTGATGCATTATAAGAAGTTCTACTCAGTCATAATGATCTTTTCCCCAGGTTTGGGGAAAACTCTCCTAGTTTGTTTCAATAGATGAGAAGCACCCCAAGGATACACTGATCTTGCTCTCGTCACATTTATAGCACAGAAAGTTGTTTGACCCTAACTCCTTGGTTTCGATTGCATCCTCAGAATATTGTTATATCTGCTAAAGCATGGTCCAATTTTGAGAAATCTGGGATCCTTTTAAGTAAGCTTTAGTGAAACTGAAGACTACACTCAAAGAGATATTAAGAAAGTCTGAGACCTCTTCTTATTCCTCCCTTACATATATGATCTCCATTATATTTGTGTTGTATAGCACACACAGATATGCTATGGACAAAGTTCAACACACTTTGTCCTGGGACAGGAGGTGGAAATCTATGTTTGAGTTGGTAGGCTTATCTTGTGTTTTTCTATCACTTGTATTCTCTGATCTTTGGTCCAGGTTTTATTTTGTTTTTTTAACATAACTTGAGAAATGTTTGCTTAATTGATAAAATTGGGATGTGCAGTATTTTTAGACACGTGTCTGATAAAGGTAATCTGTCAGGATAAGGCCTTTGTCTGCAGCCAGATTAAAAGAGCAGCCAAGCAGCAGCCATTCGCTGAAAAGCAGGAAGTCTCATTCTCATAATCCATCTAAATTACATTAAAACAATGTAACATCCGGCTGTTAAGAAGGAGACCCCGTCCTAATATCACCCACTACCACCAGAAAAAGAAACAGATCTTAAGATGGTTAAAGAAAACTTAGTTTGACAGCATCTTGTCTGTTAAGAAATCACTTAGCAGTTGTGGTTGTGAAATCCTCATTTCTTTATTGTTTTATCATTATGGTCCCCACTTCCCTATTGTTTATCTGTATAATCTCTGGTTCTTTAATTGTTTGTCTGATACACCTAGCAAAATTAATTATGTAAATTAATTAAGGTGGTGGGATAGGATTGATTAAAGAATTTTGTTATACTATGTTAGGATTGGTTAGATAGATTTCAGTAAAATGATTGGTTAAGGTACAGCTAAGCAGAACTCAAATTTCACTATATAAACTCGGGTCCAAAAGGAAGTTCTTTGGGAACCAACTCCAGGACACAGCCCCAAAGATCAGAGCTGCCAGACCTCAACACTCTGCCAATGACACCGTGCAGAAACTGGAATCCCCCAGATGACCTGATCCTGACTGGCCATCAAGGAAAGTTCATCTGTCTTATTGGGAGTGGTGAGCACTGTATGTGTAGCACATGCAGTATGTTTTTGGTGATTGTTAATAAATAGAGGTTATGTAGTATATTACTGTGTAAAGTATCAGAGGGGTAGCTTCACTTGCATCTGAAGAAGTGAGGTTCTTACCCACGAAAGCTTATGCTCCCAATACTTCTGTTAGTCTTAAAGGTGCCACAGGACCCTCTGTTGCTTATTACTGTGTAAGGCTCTTTCACTGGTAAAAGACCCTGTAAACCCCAAAAGAACCCCTGAGTCCACATGGAAAGGGTGTTTGCCCGAAGCCCACGGAGGAGTAGAGCCCAGAGCCCACAGAGGAGTAAAGTTAAGTGCTTTTCGCCTGGAGCCCTAGGAACTGAGAAAGGGTGGGGGTGCCTAAATTAAGAGGGTTACGCCTTGAGCCCTAGGAACTGGGTAAAGGTGCGTGCCCTTGAGTGTGTGAGTAACAGAGAATTTTGTGCAGGTAATACATCCTACAAACAGCAAATACATCTAAACGATTTTGTTTTCTTGCAGTAAGAACACATGATAGGGCAGCATGACACAGATGTTGCCCTGCAATTGGGGGTAAAGTTACCCCAGAATTTGATCAAGCTAATTGCAATCATTGTGTGCATTCAGCCACCAGGAATTAACTGAACAGAACAGCACATGGGTAAGGGTTCATTTGAATAAGCAGGGCTTCTGGAGGCAAGGTCAAATGCTGGCTGCAGGCTTGCGGTTTCGGCTAATCAGAAAGAGAGGAGGGGAGAAGAGAGTCAATAAATTGAGACAAACAAAGTAAGTGGCTGGAGATCTTGAGTTTGGGCGCCTTTGATATAGAAGCTTATTATGACTAAGGCGATGTCTACACTGCGCTCCTTACAGTGGCAGAGCTGTGCCGCTACAGCAGAGCCGCTGTAAGGCACACAGTGTAGCTGCTCTTCGTGCCAACAAAATAAAGCCACCCCCAACAAGGGGGAAGGAGAGCATCTCCTGCCAACAAAGCACTGTCCACACCAGTGCTCTTTGTCAGTAAAACTTTTTTTGGTCAGGGAGGTGGTGTTTTTTTCCACACCCTTGACCAACAAAAGTTTTACTGATGAAAGTGCAGTGTAGACATAGCCTCAGGCCTTGGCTACACTTGAGAATTCACAGCACTGCCGCAGCAGCGCTGTGAAGAACGAGTGTAGTTGTGCTGCCAGCGCTGCGAGAGAGCTCTCGCAGCACTGCAAGTACTCCACCTCTCCGAGGGGAACAGCTTGCAGCGCTGCGAGCGAGCGTGCAGCGCTGATTACACTGGCGCTTTACAGCGCTGCACTCGGGTGGGGGGGGCGTTTTCACATCCCTGAGCGCAGCAAATTGCAGCGCTGTACAGCGCCAGTGTAGCCAAGGCCTAAGATTGTTAGGAATGTTTTGTTGGTCAATAGTTTAGTGAAGTTAGAAGAGGTGATGACCCAGTATGAGCTCTGTATTTTGTAAAAGTTAGTTATAAAAAGACCAGATAATAGTGTGCTTTGGAGCAGTTCTCTGATGCTATCCTATCCTGAGAGACTTTTTTCTGACACCATACTCCATGGCAGGGAAGTGACAGGCCGTTGCTGACCTGCTGCTAATTACTCAATATCATCTCAGATTCTAGGTAATTATTTGGGATGTTCTAAACCTATTGCTTCTGTCTGTGTGTGCTTAAATCTAATAAATAGTAGTTTTATAGAAGAGCTACTCCTGGGGGAATTTTGCGCCACTGCACATGCACAGAATTCACGTCCCCCACAGATTTTTTTTTTGCTTTCCCATACTAAAAATGACTGACAGGGAATTAAAGGGAAGCTGCGAGAGCAGTCATGCACCACTCCCCAGCTGCACAGGTACATTGTTTCAGGTACCCAGAGCAGCCAGCAAAGAGGTAAATCACCAACGGGCTGGGGACACCCCAGCCCATGGCTCCTACCCTGATCAGCTGCTAGTCCCAGCTGGGCTGGAAGCAGGAGAGGACGGGACTTCCTCTTCCCCTGCAAGGAGTGACTAGAGCTGTGTCAGACCCACCCTCAGCTGCAGGAAGCTCCGCATCCTCCCCTGCTTCCTCCCCACATTGCTCATCAGCTGTGGGGGGAAGGGTCACTGTACAGGGAGCTGCTCCCCCATCCACCCAACCCCTGTACATCTGGACCTCCCATACCCAGACACCCCTGCCAACCCTCACCTGGTACATCCAGAACCCCCCTAGCCCTCCATACCCAAACCCTACCCCACTGAACCTCAACCCCTGCATCTGGAGCCCCCCTGTACCCAGACCCCCTACCTCCATACCTGCACCCAGACCACCCCCTGAGCCCCCACATCCAGACCCCCCTCACCACTGACCTCCAATTAACTGCACCCAGACCCCACCAAGCCCCACTTCCCCAGCACCCAGACCCCCCTGCTGAGACCCCCACACCAAGACCCCTCTGCTGAGCCCCAACCACCTTCACCTGGAAGCCCCTGCATAGTCCAATTGCCACTGCACCTGGAACCCCCCCCCCCCACACACACACAAAGCCTCTGTGCATCCAGATCCCCCCCACACCTAGACCCCCCCCACTGAGCTGCCTGCACCTACATTGTCCCACACAGAATCCTCTCACCCCACACCTGGATCCCTCCACATTGAGCCCCTCCACACTTGGATCCTGACTGGTTAAGCCTGCCTGCCCCACCCCTGGTGTGCCTGGCGCAGAGAGGCAGGGCCCTGCGGTGTTTCTGGGGCAGGCCCAGGCCTTGTGCTGCGTCAGGATCAGGTGCAGCCTCACCACTGAGTCTGTGTCCCGGGGCTGGGAGGACTGCAGGGTCATCTCCCACCTTTGTGCAGCCAGTGGCCTGTGCTCCCCACTGCCATGCTGGAGCCTCTGCATTTATTTATTGACAAATAAAACTTGCAGAATTTTAAAATATTGTGTGCAGAATTTTTAATTTTTGGCACAGAATTTTTAGGCACAGAATGCCCTCAGGTGTAAAGAGCGCACACTTGCATCATTTTTTCAATCAGCCAGAAGCACTGTGTTTCCACTGATTTATTCCTGACACCACCTGGAGTGAAACAGTTAAATTACCACTGCTTTGGTTTCTGAAAATCCTGGGTAACACAGGCACCAGATAACTAACAGATGTTTATGATGGCGCTGATAGGCATGCTTCCATCACATAAATGGAACAAACACATGGAAAGACACTTTGGAATTGGCTTCCACCCATATTTGTATGGCCCTACCAATTTCACTGCAGTGAAAAACGCATCATGGACCATGAAATAAGCCCTTCCTTCTGAAATCCCATCTCCCCTGGTGCTAGGAGTGCCCCAGCCAGGGGGCTCCTAGCTCCGGCTAGGCTGGGGAGGGACAGGACTTGTCCATCCCCCGCACAGCTGCTCTCAGGGAGAGCTCAGACCCACCTCCAGGTGCCTCCCCAAATCAGATCGTGTGAAACAATTTGGAAGCCAAGTTCTACGTGCAAATGGCGACAAACTATTTTGTAGAAGCTGCAATGTTTCATTGGATCACACACGTCGGGCAACAGTTCAGCACCACTTAGACTCAGAAACCCATCAAAGCAGAAAGAGGGCTGCGGATATGCATTGCTGGTAAACAAAAAGTTTAAAAGCAAAAAGCAAAAACAATTTCTTCTCTTTCTTAGAAGATGACAGAGCTCTTGTACCCATCATTTAGCTATAATGGAACTTGTGGTGACATCTGCAAGTGCTTATATACTGTTGGAAAAACTTTATGACCCAAAGCTGCTTGAGTTCATTCAACGGAACGTACAACATGCCGGTTGCTTACCAAGTGCAAATAAGCTAGGACAGGATTATCGTCAAAAGGTTTTTGCTACACATTTTGAGGAGAAGAAGTCTCAAATTAACTCATGTGAGTCTTCTGCAATTATTTCAGATGAGTCCGCAGATGAGCAAGAAAACTATGCACTGCATGTTCGGTTTGATTTTATTTCTGACCAGGCCAAAGATGTACAGACAGGAAAGCTAACAACAGTGCTCGTCAACTACATTTACTTGAATGCTGTTAACTCCATTACAGTTTGTCAAGCGATAATTAATACCATTTCAAAATACAGTGCAAAGTTTGACAAAGTATCTACTTTCACAAGTGACGATGCAACTTACATGACAAAATCTTTCAGCAAGATAGCTACCGTGCATTAGTTATCCCACACTTAACTATCAATTTCCCCCCCCCCCCTTTTAAAACAGAACCTCTGACTCACTAGCCAAGATGATCAGAGGGGGAAACATTTCCTTCTAGAAAGGAAAGGAATGTTTTGCTTTCTACTGCTCTCTATTCAGGTGCCTGGTTGACAATAGCCCAGAGCTGCAATTGCAGGGCAAGTCCTGCTCAGCCCCATGCTGGTGTGTGCCCAGTAAAAATGGAATGGTCTTCAAATTTAGCACTAAAATGTCTGAAGTCTCTCTTGAGTATATGCAAAATGTGTTGTTTTTAAATTATAACTTGGCTAAATGTTGGGAAATTTTCATGGGGACCACAAAAGACACATCTTTTTGGCACACCTATTTCCAGTCCCTGCTCCAAAGATAGAATATCAGGGTTGGAAGGGACCTCAGGAGGTCATCTAGTCCAACCCCCTGCTCAAAGTAGGCTCAATCCCCAGACAGATTTTTGCCCAACTCCCTAAATGGCCCCCTCAAGGATTGGCCTCACAACCCTGGGTTTAGCAGGCCAATGCTCAAACCACTGAGCTATCTCCTACTTCAAAGGAACCAGACTTCAACATGTGCAAAGTGCTGTATTTTTCCATAGCTTGGTTGTCTGAAACGGCTGAAGAATTTTGTCTGAAGTTTTCCAAAACAATTCAGCCTGAGGCGGACATCCAGCATGGAAAATTTCTGCCCAGATAGTTATAAGCAGCTGAAAACAGGGTCTTCTAATGGGAAGTGTTGGGAAACCTTATTTACAACCAGTGCTACCATTCCTGCCTAATTAAGCCAATGGTAGAAGACAGCATAGTCTGCATACTGTTGTTGCCACATGAGACAACACCCAACTCTCTCTCTCTCTCTCTCTCTCACTGGGCTCAGATGCTGAGCATGTCTATACTGCAATCATTGGGTGTAACTGCAGTCCAAGTAGACATACCCAAGCTAGCTTTAATCTAGCTAACTTGGATACCAAAGCAGTGAAGCTGCAGCAGTACAAACCTTCCTCAAACCCTGGGAATTTTAGCCTGTGCTGAAGCCTTCTGTGACTGGCAAGAAAGTTGCAGCATCTACTTTCAGCTAACGGCCAGATCAGCGTGAGCCTCATCTACATGACCTTTAGAATGGATTATTGCAACTCCCCACACTTGGGAAGAGTGCACAAACCTTTTTTTAAAAGGTCCCAAACCCATTGGCCTGCTTCTTGAGCAACATGAGGTGCACAAAGGGCTTACAGTTGTTTCACTCCGTACACTGGCTCCCCACAGGTTAATTTCAAAATAGAGATTATCATTGTAGGTAACTTGAAGGACCTCAAATGACCATCTCTCACTGAGGGAGGTCTCTCACTCTTCTGACAGTTACACTCCTGAGAAGTGTAACAATCACTCTCAAGGGTCAAACTCCTGAAAGCAGGGATAACACTTTCCCATCAACTGGTGCGAGACTATGGAATACTCTTCTGGAAGAGGTATGAATGACCAGAAACCTCACTGTCTTTTAAAAGGTGTGCAAGACTTCTCTCTTTAGCCTTCCCCCAATGTCTGCAACCAACCACTAAAGAGACTGAAGTGGGTAAAGAGAAGCAGGTGTGCGCGTATGTACAGACACACACAAACACACCGTGCTACCTAGCAATCACTTAGGGAGGCGGAAGAAAGTCAGCTTGTTGGACCCTTCCTTGCCTTGGTCCTTTTTGCAAGGCATCCAGATACTATCAGCCAACCATCACCCTAAGAACCCATCCAGGGAGAGAGAATTTGAAGCTCTGATTGCTGAGCAAAAGCATGTTTAAATTTCACAACCTGCAGCTACTTGGCTCAATACCTTTGGAACAGCCTGTCCTATACACAATAGGGCATTCCACATGAGGCAGGCCCTCTTGCAAACTTTTAAGGAGCTGTGCAGTTCCTAACATGCTTCAGAGAACAGCTCCCACACACATCTTAAAAGCCATGCTGGAGTCCTCCTTTAATCCTCTGGCACCACAGGAGGGTTGAGCGAAGGAATCAAGCCAAGGAATCCTATGGCGATCTTGCCTCTGCCAAACTGCACTGCACATACTAGGTCCGTCTAAACTGCAACAAAAGACCGGCCGCATAGCCACAGCTAGCCCGCAGCAGACTTGGGCTCAGGGGGCTCGAGCTGCAGGGCTATAAAATCGAAGGGGAGACATTTAGGCTGAAGCCCTGGCTCTGAGATCTTCCCCTCCTTGTGGGATCTGGGCTTCCGCCTGAGTGTCTACACTGCTATTTTTAGCTCCACAACCCAAGCCAAAGTCAGCTGACCTGGCCTCTGAGATTCAATGCCACTGGGTTTTTTGTTGTTGTTTTTTTTAAATATTGCAGTGTAAACACACCCTTAATGTTAAAGCATGCAGCTTAAGCACAACCTTCCTTAGCTATACACCAGTGGTTTTCAACCTTTTTAGGGGTCTGCAAATGAAAAAAATATTCAGATAGACGTACAGATCCCTTTGGCAATCTTGGACAGCCTGCGGACCCCCAGGGGTCTGCAGACCCCAGGTTGAAAACCATTGTCAGCTTAGTGAAAGAGTTATGCATAACATACTGCACTTGAGCAAACTCTGATTTTCAAAGGCTCACAGTTAAGAACCAGTTTTTACTAGAACACCCAGAGTAATCGCTCAGTCTGTGGCAGAACTGGGAAGAAATGCCCTGGTCTTATAATTTCAAGTGCAATGTTTTAACCATAAGACTACCTTCCTCTTTCTATTACAGGTGCTAATCTTTTGGCCAGAGTTCTAGTTAAGCTGTTGTAATCAACTTTCAGAATGCTGCACTGAGCAGAATAGGAGGAAGGGACCTCAAGAAGTCATAAATAGATTTCCTGGTGGTGCTTAAATAGGGCCTCCCTTTATCCTCAAAACAGGATTTTAATAGCAGTCTCAGTGGAACTGAAGTCATGAGCAGATTTCACAAAGCTGCCTGTACTTCTATGGCCAGATCATCCTTTTGACCTTTCTATTTGCATCTTGTACCCTTACTCTTTCTTTAGCCCCAATCCTGCAAACCACTTGGAGAGCTGGACCCTCCGTCCATGTGGGTTTGACCACACAAAGCAACCCGCAGTATCAAGCCATAGGTTGTCAGCTCTTGGAGTCAGGGACCATGCCTCCTTTATGTTTATACAATGCCTAATATCTTGTGAGTCTTACCAATAATAAACAAACCACAAGGCATCCATTTCTGTGGTATCAACATTGTGAAAACAGGTCACATGTAGCTACTGAAAAATATGGGAACCAAAACAGGAACTTAAAGAAAAAAAAAAAAAAAAAAAAAAGTGGGAAAGGGACTGATGAACAGCAGGGCCAGTGCAACCACTAGGCGAACTAGTTAGTCGCCTAGGGCGCCAAGCGGTTGGGGGTGCCAAAAAGCAGTGCCCTGGTTCGGCTGGGAGGAGCCGCCTGCCGGAGGCACCGGAGAGCCAGAGCATCAGCTTGCGGTGGCAGCAAGCCCCAGCCATGGAGGAGCCGGCACGGCACAGGGGGGCAGCAGCCCTGCAAAGGCGGCGGCGCTGCTAGCGGGGAGTAGCCACGCCCCCCGCCTCTCCTGTCCAGGCTGCAGCCGATGCATGCGGGCGGTGGTCCCCATGTGCTCCCCGGCTCCTCCTTTGCAATGCTCGGGCTCTGCAGCTCCCGGGTATGTGAGCCACCACCGCCGCTGGCAGGGCCGGGTCCAAGCACCAGCTTAACAAGCAGGTGCTTGGGGCGGCCAAGGGAGAGGGGCGGCACCTGCAGCAATTTGGGGGCGGCAGGTCCCTCGCTCCCTCTGGGAGCGAAAGACCTGCCGCTGAAGTGCTGCCGCCGATCGCGGCTTTCCCTCCCCCCCCCCCCCCCCAATTGCCCCGCTGCTGATCGCGATCGCGGCTTTTTTTTTTTTTTTTTGCTTGGGGTGGCAGAAATGCTGGAGCCGGCCCTGGCCGCTGGGACACGGGGCCCTGAGCCTGCTCCGGGAGGAACAGCGGCGGCTCACACTCCCTGGAGCCGCAGAGCCCGAGGGCACACGGGGGCCGCCGCCCACAGCCTGGGCAGGCATGCCCCCGGCTCCCCCCTCACCGCACAGGTTCTGTGGCTCCAGGGAGTGTGAGCCACAGCTGTCCCTTCCAGAGCTCCCCCCCTCCCGCTACCTCAGCACTCTGTGGGGGAGAGGCTGTGCGCACGGCAGCATGTTTTGCCTCCACATGGAGCCAGCGTCTGACTGGCATAGGCATAGAATATCAGGGTTGGAAGGGACTTCAGGAGGTCATCTAGTCCAACCCCCTGCTCAAAGCAGGACCAATCCCCAGACACATTTTTGCCCCAAATTCCTAAATGGCCCCCTCAAGGATTGAACTCACAACCCTGGGTTTAGCAGGACAATGCTCAAACCACTGAGCTATCCCTCCCCTCCAGGCAGTGCAAGGGGAATCCCGGGGGGCAGTCAGGGAGCAGGGGGAGGGGGTTGGATGGGTCTGGAGTTCAGGGGGGGGGCCCTGTTAGGGGGCAGGGATGTGGAGAGGGATCGGAGCAGTCAGGGGACAGGGAGCAGGGGGGGTTAGATGGGTCAGGAGTTCTGGGGGTCCTGTCAGGGGGCAGGGGTGTGGATAAGGGTTGGGGCAGTCAGGGGACAAGGAGCAGGGGGGGTTGGAGGTTCTGAGGGGGGCAGTCAGGGGATGGGAAGTGGGAGGGAGTGGATGGGGCGGGGGCAGGGCTTGGGTGGGGCTCTTCCCTCCCCCCCCCCATCCGCTTTTTTGATTGTTGAAATTTGGTAACCCTAGGTGAGGGGGGAGCCAGGGGACACATGAGGGCTGGCGCCTGCATGCATCCGCTGCAGCCTGCAGGAGCCCCCCGGGGGGGGGGGGTGCCGGGCCGCAGCCTGGGCAGGAGGGGCGACTGCTCCCCGCTAGCAGCGCCACTGCCTTTGCAGGGCTGCTACCCCCCTGCGCCGCGCCAGCTCCTCCATGGCTGGGGCTCGCCGCTGCCGCAAGCGGGACGCTCTGGCTTTCCGGTGCCTCCGGAAGGCGGCTCCTCCCTGCCGAGCTGCTGCAGCGGCCCAAGCCTGGCAAAGCCAGTGAGTGGACTTGGGGTGGTGGCCGCCGGGGTGAGGAGGGGAGTGCTCGGCTCGCGGGGGGGGGGCTGTGCACCCTCCAGGGGAGTTCAGGGGGCAGGGAGGGGGGAACCTGGTCTGGGGAGCAGCCCCTGGGGTCTATAAAGGCTCGTTGGGATTTGCCCCTCAATGAATCGATGTGCGGGGGGGGGGGGGGTGCAAGGTGGAAGTTTCGCCTAGGGCACAAAATATCCTTGCAGCAGCCCTGATGAATAGCTATAAAACAACCTGACAGCACTGAAACAAACAAAATGTAAAACCAAGAAAACTTTATTAGAAAGATCCATCAGATACTTATAACTGCTCTTCAACATTTAATTTTTAACATTGATACACATGGCACTGTACAGCATAAGAGACCGGTTTATCTACCCTATCAAACTTAAAATCAAAGGCACAGATTGTGAAATCCTTCTTAAGTCAGGAAAAAGTAAGGAAAAACACTCTTGGGAGGACATTATACAGAGAGCTTGAAAACACAATTTGTTTATGTTGTGTGCTTAATTTCCTTACTGGCTTTTTAATTAACAGTTTTTATGAGAGTGGAACCTTAGTGCCTGGGCTGAATTTAACTGACAAAGTAAGACAGTCAGTTTTGAAGAGGGATTTGAAGAGGGGAAGCTAGCCTGACACAAGCAGAGAAGAAAACTTACAGAAGGCCTAAGCAGCTTGTAAATTCAGGAGCAGGAGGAGACAGTGAGAACAGTAACACTTTCTTGTAAACTGTCGCAATCCTTGTCCTATCTCACCCGCATCCCCTCATTTTATTAGTTACCCTTATTCATTCTGTTCTTTCTAAATAGTGCAGTCTTTTATTTGTTCTGTAGAATACCTAGCAAGCTTGTGATGCTATAAAAGTAACAAACAAATTAGACATCATACTAGAATAAATCTAGAAAGAGAATTATTAGCACTGTATTAGTGAACATGTATTTAAAACAGACTAAAAACCTAGATTGAAACCTCTTACAGAAGTTTCCATAACTATCTCCATTAGATCTTCAGGTATCCACCAATGACAGCTCAGAGATGGACAAGTCTTGCTGATTAACTTTTCTGCCCTAATGTCAAAATGTTTAAATAGCTGGCCTTTTTCAAAAGGTATGAGTGTACATTTTTTAATTTCCTGCACATTTGTGAAGCATCTAGCAGTTGGATGGCACTAAAGGAATATAGAAATGTTTTCGAAAGACCTCTTCCCTGTTTTTTCCACAGCTGTGCAGGGTACAAACATCAGCATTATCTGGTCAGAGGCAGGTTATTTCCAGCCTACAGTTTCTTTCAAAAGGTAGTATAAATAGGGACGTGGCAGAGACTCCTAAATACCCCATCCCATTCTAGATCCTTCCCCTCCCCCACATATACTTTCCTGTGACTATCCCACAGAGACCCCCTTGGGACTGCCACCTGATGTACTGAGACTACATCGGAGCCCATTTTCCCTGGCAGCTTGGGTCTTCAGTAGCCTGTCTTGTTGAGCCAGACACACTAGCCTGCTACAAACACAGACCCAGGTTAGACTGGCTTAACATTTGGTAAGCAACCCACATCCTTTCATGTATTTATACCTGCTCCTAGATCTTTTACTTCATACATCTGATGAAGTGGGTTCTAGCCCACAAAAGTTTATGCCCAAATAAATTTGTTAGTCTCTAAGGTGCCACAAGGACTCCTCGGGTTTTTTTTGCTGATACAAACTAACATGGCTACCACTGAAACCAGACCCAGGTCTGGATCACATCCCCTACACCACACTTACTCCATGGCTTTGCCTCGCCACCACTACACAGGACCCCACTCCTCCTCCCCTGGCTTCTACACCATGACCACACCCCTGTGACTATCCCAGCACTTTTCCCATAGCCTTACCCTCCCCTCCATACACACACACACACACACACACCCCCGATCCCCACACTCCCTTTAGTCTACCCCAGAGCTGGTCTACACAGGAAGAACAGGAGTACTTGTGGCACCTTAGAGACTAACAAATTTATTTGAGCATAAGCTTTCGAAAGCTTATGCTCAAATAAATTTGTTAGTCTCTAAGGTGCCACAAATACTCCTGTTCTTTTTGTGGATACAAACTAACACAGCTGCTACTCTGAAACCTGTCTACACAGGGGCACTCAGGAAAACAATCCACATTAACTATAAGGTTTGTGTCCAAAGTGGATTAGGTAAACTGCATTAAACCCCTGTGTGAACACTCTCATTCAGCATCAAAGTGGCCTCAATTCAGTTTAGCTGAATCCAGCCACGTGAATGCTGAATACTGAGTCCACACAGGGGTTTAAGGTAGTTTAACTAATCCACCCCTTTAATTAAATCGGATTAAAATGCGTGTCCCCGGGCACAAAAGCCCCAGTGAGGCACATGCTGGCTCTACCCCACCCCTGCAGCTGCTGCCACCCCGCTGGCTCTTGCCCCCAGCCAGGGCCGGCTTTAGGAAGTGCGGGGCCCGATTCGAACAGTTTCGACGGGGCCCCGGCAGGGATGACTAAAAAAAAAAAAAAAAAAAAAACCCACATAAAAAAATACACGTGGGGCTTGTACTCACCGGGCCGCACTCCTAGTCTTTGGCGGCGGGTCCTTCACTCGCTCCAGGTCTTCGGGGGCACTGAAGGACCCGCCACCAAAGTGCCGCCAAAGACCCGGAGCGAGTGAAGGACCCGCCGCCAAAGACCTGGAGCGCCGCCAGGTGAGTAAAAATTTAAAAGGTGCCTCTAGCCAGGGAAGGGATTCTCTGGCATTTGCCCCCCACTCTGGGCGTCCCTGCCACTGGGCGCGGGGCCCGATTCGGGGGAATTGGTGGAATTGGCCTAAAGCCGGCCCTGCCCCCAGCGTTGGATGGGGCAGGGCTCGCCCCCTGGCACCGCACTACCGGGGGAGGGGGGTTACCTGGTCTCTTGCCCCGCCACTCCGCCCACAGCAGGGTGAGGTCGCCGTCCAGGCCGAACAGCCAGCGGCCCAGCAGGTAGAGCAGCGCGCAGAGCGCCAGCGGGAGCAGGAGGAGCGTGGCCCACTCCATGGCCGGAGCGTAGCGCACTGGCGGGGCCCGCTCAGCCCCGGGGATTTATGATGGGCCAGAGGCAGCCCCACCCTGGGCGAGCGCCCCCCGCCATGTCCCGGTCCCGCCGCGGCATAAAGCCCGCCCCCGCCGGGGAGTGGCCGCCGCTGGCCTGGCGGGCGGGCAGCCAGGGACAGGCGCTTGGAACGGGCCTGCTGCCCGCGCACGTCGCAGCGGGGTAAGCCCGGGGAGCCCACCCCAGCGACAAGAGGCGGGGAGCTGGGGCACCGCCTCTGAAGCGTCCCAGAGACCCGAACCCCCGGTTGTGTCCCCCACTCACCCCCCTCCCCGCGGGAGTTGCCCGACTCCCCCCAGGGGAGCCCCCCCCTCTGCCCCCCGACCCCTGCTCCCCCCTGTCCCCCGCGGGAGCTCCTCACTGACTCCCCTCCCTCACTCTGAAGCTCCCCACCTCCCCCTTGGCTCCTCCCTTCCCTTGCTCACGACCTAGTCCCTCACTTGATCCTAATGCCAGTATCTGCATTTCCTCCCACTCAGTAACTCTCTAGTCTCCTCTGAGGCCTTTCCACAG
The DNA here is from genome assembly GCF_028017835.1 of Emys orbicularis. Classification (NCBI taxonomy): domain Eukaryota; kingdom Metazoa; phylum Chordata; order Testudines; family Emydidae; genus Emys; species Emys orbicularis. The sequence goes on from NC_088686.1 coordinate 14,125,589, forward strand.
TAACCCCCACCTCGGAATTCTCACACTGCAGCCCCGCCTCAGGGCTCGGCTTCCAGCCAGCTCAAGGCTGAGCAAGCTGATAAATAGTGGGTGAGAGGTCAGCCCCATGACACAGGACTAGGCTCCTTAAACACTAGCCCTGTCCCTGGTGTTAACTTTCCTCTGCCTTGAAGGTTTACCATAGTGGTAAGTGGGATGGGTCATTTCTATTGTGGGAGAAGGGGAATTTGATTTATATCATTTACTTGTTCCATAAACAGAAACAACCTTTGAAAGCCCACAAAGCATGCTGCTGCCTTCCCTCCTTCTTGCCCCTGCTCCTGTTTTACACCTGGAAGTGTAAAGGAGCATACCAGCTTCCATTTGTTGTCTTTTAAAAAGTAAAATAGCCTTGCAACTCCACACTGATCACTAGGGTTGGCGAGTTGGCAGTATGTTTTCCTGAAGATCGCAGGTTATTCACAGTCCTATTACAGACACCTAAGGCTGGCCTTTAGGATCCAGGAAAAACACAACCATGGGTCCCTTGATGCTGGGGAAGACCCCAGCTTGGTTGGCAGCAGTAAGGAGCAGTTCCACCTGGACTACCACTGATAACAGTACTGCCATCACCAGCTCCCTGGGCCAGCTTCCCTACTGAGCAGCCATTGTGACATCAAGGGCTGGTCTACACTAACCCCCCCACTTCGGACTAAGGTACGCAAATTCAGCTACGTTAATAACGTAGCTGAATTCGAAGTACCTTAGTCCGAAGTTACCGCGGTCCAGACGCGGCAGGAAGGCTCCCCCGTCGATGCTGCGTACTCCGCTCGCCGAGCTGGAGTACCAGCGTCGAAGGCGAGCACTTCCGGGATCGATCCGGGGCACTTCCGGGATCGATCCGGGATCGATTTATCGCGTCTTAACCAGACGCGATAAATCGAACTCAGAAAATCGATTGCTTACATCCGGACCCGGATGTAAGTGAAGACGTACCCCTAGTGATGAGGGGTACCTCAACAGAATGAGAGACATTGCGGACTAAGCAAGGCACTAGGGGTACGTCTTCACTTACATCCGGGTCCGGATGTAAGCAATCGATTTTCTGAGTTCGATTTATCGCGTCTGGTTAAGACGCGATAAATCGATCCCGGATCGATCCCGGAAGTGCCCCGGATCGATCCCGGAAGTGCTCGCCTTCGACGCTGGTACTCCAGCTCGGCGAGCGGAGTACGCAGCATCGACGGGGGAGCCTTCCTGCCGCGTCTGGACCGCGGTAACTTCGGACTAAGGTACTTCGAATTCAGCTACGTTATTAACGTAGCTGAATTTGCGTACCTTAGTCCGAAGTGGGGGGGTTAGTGTAGACCAGCCCTAATAATCAATGACACTGAGTCCCTACCCTCAACAAGTCACGTAGGCCAACATTTTCAGATTTAGATGCCTAATGTTAAGCTCCCAAGTCCAGGGGTGCTGAGCACCCACAGATCCAATTGACTCCAGCACTTCTAGAAATCAAATCACGTTTATACAGGTGCCTGAATATGGATTTAGATGCCTTACCTTATACACACAAGTTTGAAAATTCTAGCTTTAATCTTTCTGTGCCTCCATTTCCAGATCTATAACAGTCTCCACTTCTGCAGCAGAAGGCTTGGCCTGGTGGAACCTAACCATTCTCGCCAGCTGCACACACATTTGGCATAAATTGTCATTGATTATTATGGTAGTGCCCACATTCTACTCGGCACTGTCCAAGTATATAATAAAGCAGACCCTGCCCCAAGGATCTTGGAATAAGCAACATAAGGGTGGGCAAGAGGTATTATGGGTTGGGTTAAACTTCATTGAAACTGGTGAGTGTAACAGCCACCCTTCATTTGGAGTAAATGTAGGACAAAATTAAGCTTCTATGTGGAACCAGATAGCTGAAATAACAGCAGCCTCCTGTCAAAACACAGATGCAGGTCATCACCCAAAATAGAAGCACATGCAAGGCACATAGGGGAGGAGGAGTGTCTCTGGATATTGTTTGTTGGAGGTACCTGTTTCTGTGGGAGAGAAAGAAGCAGGAAAAACACCAGAGAAGCAGAAAGACCAGGAGCAGAAAGCCAAGGAATCAGAACATCCACTGGGATGATGGCCCTGAGAAAAAGGTTAGAGAGCTTTTTGCACTGAGTACTGGCTGAAATAAATTTAGAACTGTGAGCAAAGAAATTATTTCCTGTTTGATTACTGTGGTGCTCAGGGAAACAGGACTTTGTACACTCTTTGTAAATAAATAGGATTGCACCTGGCCAAAGAAATATCTGATTCCAACATCAGTTTCTCCTAATCAAAACAACCCACTGGGCTCCAAAAATTGGCTAACTACTTGGGTCAAAAGGGGGAAACAGAGGAATATACGTCAATATTTTTTACTCTTTGTGTAAATAGCCACTATCTTCACTTGGCCATTGAGCTAATCATTATTAGTGGGCTAATTTCTTGTGAACATCACAGTATAAGTGGGACTTGGGACAGATTTGAAGGAAGATTACCACACTTTTTATATCATAATCATCTCATTCTTACATCCTCACAACTTTTGTTGTAGCCACCCATTCTCTCTCATCTTATATTTATGCCTTGTCTACACTACCAAGTTTTGTCAACAAAAACTGCCTTTTGTCAACAAAACAGTGAATGCGTACACACCGATCTGACTTTTTTCGGGGAAAATGTCCAGTTTTGGCGACAAAATACAACCACCCCGATGAGAGACATACATCTTCTTCCTCTAAATTTATCTCAACCAAGTGCCAGTGTAGACACCATGCTTGATTTCATTGCTTTAATTGGCCTCCAGGAGATGTCCCACAAGGCCCATGCTGACCGCTGTAGTCAGCTGTTTGAATTCCACTGCCCTGCAGCCAGGTAAACAACCACCCACTCCCCCTTAGAAGTCCCTGAAATTTTTGAAATTCCATTTCCTGTTGGCTCTGCATGGAGAGGTCTTATCACATGTTCCCAGGTAACCATGGCAGGTTATCACACCAAACGCTCTCCTGGCTTGGACCATTGCTGAGCTGTTGGATCTGATCAGTACATGGGGAGAGGAGGCTGTGTAGTCACAGCTGCATTTGAGCCAAAGGAATTGGGATACCCACGGGCACATTTCTTGAAGCTTGGGTTAAAAGGGCTATGATTGGGACATGCTGCAGTGCAGAGCGAAGATAAAGGAGCTGAGGCAGGCATACCAAAAGGCAAGGGAGGCAAACCATCAAACCGATGCTTCACCTAAAACCTGCTGGTTCTATAAGGAGCTGGACACTATCCTCAGTGGCGACCCCGCCTCCACTGCCAAGAGCCCCGTGGATACTTCGGCGGGCCTGGAGGCAGTGGAAAGAGGACCTAACCTGGAGGACAAAGTTATTGATGAAGTGATGGAGTTTAGATGACGATGTGCAGCTCCCTGTGGGGTCGCCCGGTGGGGCAGGCAGCCAGGTACTGTTCTCCACTCCAGAGGTGTTTAGCCAGTCTCAGCAGTTGCTCTCCAGCGAGCAAGAAGCAGGAGAGGAGATGCCTGGTAAGTGGCTGTGGTTTGTGTGGTGCGGAGGTGGGTTCAGGGTATAGAAATGTGGAAGGCTGGCTGTGTTTCTGTGAGCTGCACATTTCCCTATGTAGCTAATCGGTATGGCAGAATAGGGTGTTGATGCACGCCAAGATCTCACGGGAATCCTCCAGACAGATCTCTAGGAAACTTTCCTGGAAGTACTCGGTAATGCTCTGCCAAAGGTTCCTTGGCAGAACAGCTTTGTTCCTTCCCCATTGTAGGAAACTTTCCCGTGCCATTCAGCAATCACTTGTGCAGGGACCAAAGCTGCACACACGTGAGCAGCATAAGGAACAGGGCAGAAGCCACAAGCATGGAGTAGATGTACCCTAGTTTCCCTGCTTACCCATTGCAGTGAGATAGCTGCTAGAATGATCCCCGCCTGTGGAAAAGTGTGGGAGAATTTTAGAATTTTTTCCCTAGTATGCTGCACCACAACCCTTGCAAAGAGTGTGTGCTCTTTTCCCATGAGGAGCGCCCCCCCGCTCCAACACTCACCATGCTTTGGGTGTTCTCAGAGATGTGTGCCTGGCAAGGGTCAGTGAGAGTGATTGCAATGTTGCAAAAGGTTTATTTAACTCACATTTCAATGCTGTGTATGAATGTAACAATCCTGTTTCTGTGCATTGTCCCCTGTGCTTCACCAGATGTGGCCTTCAGGAACACCCCACGCACCCCAGCCGAGCAGCTCCGCCAGATAAGAAAGTGCCCAAGGCTATGGCTACACTGGCGCTTTACAGCGCTGCAACTTTCTCGCTCAGGGGTGTGATAAAACACCCCCCTGAGTGCAGCAAGTTACAGCACTGTAAAGTGCCAGTGTAAACAGTGCCCCAGCGCTGTAAGCTAATCCCCTCGTGGAGGTGGAGTACCTGCAATGCTGGGAGAGCTCTCTCCCAGCGCTGGCGCGCGACCACACTCGCACTTCAAAGCGCTGCTGTGGGAGCACTCCCGCGGCAGCGCTTTGAAGTTTCGAGTGTAGCCACGGCCCAAGTTGCAGCAAAGAAGACATGTTCCGGGAGGTACTGCAGTGGTCCATTGCAGAGAAAAGAGAACGCAAGGAGTGCTGGGAAGCCGAATAGCAGGACATAAAAGAGAATCAGGAGTTTAAGGATGCAACTGAGCAGATGATTAAAGTAATGGAGGAGCAAACGCAGATGCTAAAGTCCTTAATAATGCTGCAGACTGAGCAGAGCCGTGCTTGCCCTCCCCTGCAGCACATTCAGAACTCTTAGCACCCCAGCCCTGAGCAAAACTTTCACCCTTAGCTACACAGAGCTTATGCAACGTACAGCATGTGGTTATGACCATGGGAATATTATCCTCATTAAGGTCTAAACTGCCATAAAGTCATCGCCAACACGCCTTTAATCTGCCAAAGGCACATTCCACTCTCATCCAGCACCTGCACAGCCTGTTGTTGAACTGCTCCTTACTGCTGTCCAGGTTTCCCGTGTAAGGTTTCATGAGCCACGGCTGTAAGGGTTACACTGGGTCTCCCAGGGTCACTATGGGCATTTAAACATCCCCCACTGTAAGCTTCTGGGTTGGAAAGGAAGTCTCCACTTGTAGCTTTCTATACAGTCCAGTGTTCCTGAAGATGCATGCGTCATGCACCTCCCAGACCACCCTGCGTTGATGTCAGTGAAACGCCCATGGTGATCCCCAACACCTGCACCACCATGAAGAAGTACCCCTTCCTATTGATGTGCTCTGTCGCAAGATGGTCTGGTGCCAAAATTGGAATGTGTGTGCCAACTATCACCCCTCCACAGTTAGGGAAACCTATTTCTGCAAAGCCGTCCACTATTTCATGCATATTTCCCAGACTCACGGTCCTTTGTAGCAGGATGTGATTAATTGCCCTGCACACTTGCATTAACACAGCCCCAACGGTCGACTTCCCTATTCCAAATAGATTTGCAACCAACCGGTAGCAGTCTGGAGTCACCAGCTTCCACACAGCGATTGCCACATACTTCTCTACTGATCGGCACAAGGACACGAGAATGAGAGCTGCCTTTAGTGCTGGGGCATCGAGCGCCGCACACAGTTCCAGGAAGGTGGCTTTCTGCATCCGAAAGTTCTGTAGCCACTGCTCCTCATACCACACCTGCATGATGATACAATCCCACCATTCAGTGCTGGTTTCCCGAGCCCAAAAGTGACCGTCTACCCTATGCACCTGTTCTGTGAATGCCAAAAGTAATCTAAAGTTGCTCCTATCCATATCACACAGAATGTCGGGCACCTGCAAGTCTTCTTCAGTAAGGAACTTCACGATTAACTGCACTGCCATCTGCGATGTCTTCATGACAGTTAACAGAGCATAGGAGATCCATCCCTTCTCACAAAGATGCCGGGGTGCACAGCAAAGAAGGTTCATTGCAAAAATGCCGCGAAAGAAAGCCAGAAGCCCATGGACTGCTGGGACAGCAAGCAATGCATCATGGGACATTGAGCCCAGTCCCAGGATGCGCCGCGATCCACTCTGCTTTCCCACAACACCTAGCAACAGAAGGTGTCGAGCTGGACTGTGGGATAGGTACCCAAAGTGCATTGCACACACTGTTGACAATAGTGCCCCCACTATGAATGCACTTTACCGACAGAGGGAGCGAGTGTGAACATATGATTCCGATTTTTATTATGTTGACTTTTGGATGTTGGCATCACTTTTGTCAACCAAACTTGGTAGTGCAGACATGGCCTTAGAGTGTAAACTCACCAGGTTAGGGACCTTCTCTTTGTTCTGTATATAATGCCTAGCACAATGGGTCCCTGATGAGGCCTCCTAGGTACTATCAGAATACAAATAAAAAAAATAGTAAGAGAAAGTGGTGGTTTTATGGTAGCTTGCATAAGAGATGAAATGGGAAAAAAGCAGATGGTTGGGCAGAAACAGACTGACCCTTGCACCAGATTTTGACAAGGTGTTGGGGGTAGTAATGAAACAAAGGAAGCATCTGTGGCACATGGGCTTTGAGGAGAAGATACTGGCTCCCACTCAGTAGCCTGCATGTTCATGGTAGCAGTGCAGTTAAACTGTCTGCAGGTTCGCTACGTTACTCCTGGGGGAATTCTATGCCAAAATATTAAAAATTCTGCACACAACATTTTAAAATTCTGCATATTTTGTCAAAACAATATAATCACACCATAATATAATTAAATGCAACATCCCTGTGGTGGGGAAAACACCACAGCCACTCAACACTGTAGCATTTAATTTCAGAAGGGGGACTACACAAAAATGAGGGAGTTAAACAGAAATTAAAAGGTATAGTGCCAAAAGTGAAATCCCTGCAAGCTGCATGGAAACTTTTTAAAGACACCATAATGGAGGCTCAACTTAAATGTATACCCCAAATTAAAACAACATAGTAAGAGAACCAAAAAAGAGCCACTGTGGCTAAACAACAAAGTAAAAGAAACAGTGAGAGGCAAAAAGTCATCCTTTAAAAAGTGGAAGTTAAATCCTAATGACGAAAATAGAAAGGAGCATAAACTCTGGCAAATAAGTGTAAAAATATAATTAGGAAGGCTAAAAAAGAATTTGAAGAACAGCTAGCCAAAGACTCAAAAAGTAACGGCAATTTTTTTTAAGAACATCAGAAACAGGAAGCCTGGTAAACAGTCAGTGGGGCCATTGGACAATTGAGATCTAAAGGAGTACTCCAGGACGATAAGGCCATTGCAGAGAAACTAAATGAATTCTTTGCATTTGTCTTCATGGCTGCAGATGTGAGGGAGATTCCCAAACCTGAACCATTCTTTTTAGGTGACAGATCTGAGGAACTGTCCCAGATTGAGGTGTCATTAGAGGTTTTGGAACAAATTGATAAACTAAACAGTAATAAAAGTCACCAGGACCAGATGATATTCACCCAAGAGTTCTGAAGGAACTCAAATGTGAAATTGCAGAACTACTAACTGTAGTCTGTAACCTATCATTTTAATCAGCTTCTGTACCAAATGACTGGAGGATAGCTAACGTGATGCCAATTTTTAAAAAGGGCTCCAGAGGTGATCCTGGGAATTACAGGCCGGTAAGCCTGACTTTGGTACTGGGCAAACTGGTTGAAACTATAATAAAGAACAAAATTGTCAGACACATAGATGAACATAAATTTGTTGGGGAAAAGTCAACGTGGTTTTTGTAAAGGGAAATCATGCCTCACCAATCTATTAGAATTCTTTGAGGGGGTCAACAAGCATGTGGACAAGGGGGATCCAGTGGATATAGTGTACTTAGATTTTTCAAAAAGCCTTTGACAAGGTCCCTTGTTATACCAATAGAATAAAAACCAGCGGGATCTTATTAAGAGGGATAAGGCAAAGATGCCACATTTATTGTAAATATAATGGTAAAGCAAAAGATAAAAGTAAACAACGTTGTTTGACTACTTATTCCTATCACTACTTATTCCTTATACACACACACACACATATAGATAGATAGATTCATTCACACAATCATTTATTCAAGTTTTGTATAGGTGTTATAGTTACCAGCCTAGAAGTTGCTCATGCCAAGTTACTGGCCAGGTATCTTGGTCATGAGGATGGAGCCGAGTCTGTGTCAGATGCACCTGGAGGTTGGCAGCAGAACCAGAGACTCAAAGTCATCAGTCTTGAGAGTCCATTCTTATAGGAATTAATTCCTATGTTAGTCTATGGGAGCTGTTTCATTCTGCTGTTGCTGACTCAATCAGCAGATGGCACATTCCTGGACACATTCCTGGGCACATTCCTGGTGGCTCCAAACTGTCCAAAGTTTGTGTTTCTCATCCTTCCAGGTGATGGGGTGGATCCCAGTTTACCCTCTGGGGGTTGTCTGGTCATCCACTTGACACATTCTTCGGCCGATGGATACTCCCTTTCTAGGCTGGGACCTCCCTAACCATTCATGTATATCAAGCATTCATCAGCATACATTCCATATCTTAACCATATTTTAATTTACTGTCTCCACCACTTTCGGGGTGTGTGCTAATTCATTTGAGACTCCCAGCCCTTTAATCACAGAGGGTGGAGGTCTGTCCTAGGAGCCGTTGCTATTATAATGAAGTGAAAGTCACTTAACGGCTTATAGTGTTTGTTTACATTGTATCAATTACTTCAAGAACAAAGTCAATTAACTTGTTTGTAAATTTTACATAGTAATAAAGTATCTTTCACAGGATAGATACAATCAATGGTTTCTACAGACAGTAGCTTACAAGTTTTAACAGAAGACCCAAGAGATTTTTGTACTTAGTGAAACTGTTGGATTTTAAAGTGTGGGGGACAAATTATGAGGAGGTCACTGTCACTTGGGGGAATCACTGTTAGTACCTTCTTTAATATCCCTACACCCTCACCAACAGCTCTTAAGCAAAGTAAGGTCCTCTCATGGATTGGTAACTGGTTAAAACATAGGAAACAAAGCATAGGAATAAATGTCAGTTTTCAGAACGGAGAGAGGTAAATAGTGGTGTCCCCCAGGGGTCTCTACTGGGACCAGTCATATTCAACATACAGTATTCATTAATGATCTGGAGAAAGGGGTAAACAGTGAGGTGGCAAAATTTGCAGATGATACAAAACTACTCAAGATAATTAAGTCCCAGGCAGACTGTGAAGAGCTACAAAATGATCTTACAAAACTGGGTGACTGGGCAACAAAATGTCAGATGAAATTCAATGTTGATAAATGCAAAGTAATGCACATTGGAAAACATAATCCCAACTATACATATAAAATGATGGGATCTAAATTAGCTGTTACCACTCAAAAAATAAGAGATCTTGGAGTCATTGTGGATAGTTCTCTGAAAACATCCACTCAATGTAGAGCGGCAGTCAAAAAAGCAAACAGAATGTTGGGAATCATTAGGAAAAGGATAGATAATAAGACAGAAAATATATTACCTCTATATAAATCCATGGTATGCCCACATCTTGAATACTGTGTACAGATGTGGTTGCCCCATCTCAAAAAAGATATCTCGTAATTGAAAAAGGTTCAGAAAAGGGCAACAAAAATGATTAGGGGTATGGAACGGCTTCCATATGAGGAGAGATTAGTAAAACTGGGACTCTTCAGCTTGGAAAAAGAAACAACTAAGGGGGAATATGATTGAGGTCTATAAAATCATGACTGGTGTGGAGAAAGTAAAAGGGAAGTGTTATTTACTCCTTCTCATAACACAAGAACTAGGGGTCACCAAATTAAATTAATAGGCAGCAGGTTTAAAACAAACAAAAGGAAGTATTTCTTCACACAACACACAGTCAGTCTGTGGAATTCTTTGCCAGAGGATGTTGTGAAGGCCAAGACTATAACAGGGTTCAAGAAAGAACTAGATAAGTTCATGGAGGATAGGTCCATCAATGGCTATTAGCCAGGATGGGCAGGGATGGTGTCTCTAGCCTCTGTTTCCCAGAGGCTGTGAATGAGCGACAGGGGATGGATCACTTGATGATTACCTGTTCTGTTCATTCCCTCTGGAGCACATGGCATTGGCCACTGTCGGAAGACATGATACTAGGCTAGATGGACCTTTGGTCTGACTCAGTATGGCCGTTCTTATGTTCAGTTTCAATTATTTTCACAATTTTATTTCAAAATACCTATCAGCAAATGTCTATTGTGACATTACACACCATATTCTTTATGGAAATATGCTTATGTTATGGATATGACACAACAGAGGTACTTTATGCAAGATGGATCTTGTAAGATATCATTGGAAAGGTTATAATTTACTGAATGTGATTATCCAATTTGTATGCATGTATCATTTCTGTATCTAAAGTTAGGAATATGGACTATGTAACAATTACAACTGGGTTTTTTATTGGAAGATACCCACCAGATGACAGGCCATCAGATTTGATGGGCCATTAGGAAGGAACAACAAGACCATGAAGATACTAATCTCTCCCCTTCCTGGGAGGCATCTGGGGACATAACTGTGACACTACTAGGTCAGGTGGTCTTGTCACCGGATACTAAACATTATCTGGAACTTCTTGTAACTTTCCACTAAAAGGGAAGGGGGGGTCAAGTTTGGGAAACAAAGGATTCCTGCCTTATGTAAATCTTATTTAAGAGTGGTGAGGAAGGCAAACAGGACTCCTCTCCATGGCCTGTCTGCCCAAGAAGAAAGGTTGCTAAAGACACGTGAAGGGAAGGCAAGGGGGGAGTCCAGACTGAGACAGGGATCCAGTCTGAAAAGAAATATAACTGGAACTCTAAACCACAGAAATTTTGCAACCTGCCTAAAATAACATTTAGGATAAGAAATTACATTTTGTAACCTGTTTCTTAATTATATTGAGCTTAGCTTGTGTATTTTGTTTTATTTGCTCATTAATCCGCTTTGTTCTGTCTGTTATCTCTTATATTCACTTAAAATTCACCTTTTGTAGTTAATAAACTTATTTCTTGTTTATAATATAACCCCATTTGAATAATTCATAATTGGGGGGGGGGGGGATAAGAGGCTGTACATACCTTCCTTCATGTTGAGGGAGGAGGCGGACTTCATAATATACCTTTGGGTCTGCACTCCAAGGGAGGTGGACACCTGAGTGCTGCAGCAAGTCCCTTAAGCTGAGCCTTCCCAGAACTGATCTCAGTGTCTGTTTCGTTCTGCAGTTGGGTATGGCCCTGCCTGTGTGTGTGCTGGAGGAGGCTTAATAGCATGGCTCAACAAGACAGGTAAAAAGGGTACCCAGGCTGGCATCACAGGTGGGTTCAGTGGTATCTCAGCACATCAGGTGGCAAAGGGGGGCAAACAGTTACATCTAGAACAATGGAGACAAAAAAAGATTCAGGAAATGTTTTTTTGACAAATAGATATCTTACTAGGCATATTAATCTAGAATTTTGAGTAATAATTCATTTAAACTACAATACAGAAGTATGTTTCTGTGACGTTGTGCAGTCTACATGGTTTTATAAAAACATGATCATAAGTGAATATAACGTAACTGGGATAGTTTTATAAAAAAATTGATAAGTGACTATAATGCAAATGGGATATGCTTTGTGCAAAAGGTCTCTTGTAAGGTATCATTACAAAGCTCATAAGCTACTGAGTGTGATCATCCTATTTGTAGAAATGTACCACTCTTGTATCTAAAACTAGAAATATAAAATGTAACTCTGAGGGCCTATTGTAATTATGTAAAGTGTGGGCCATTAATGATGGTTTGGAATCTTGATGACTCCCATTGTCTGCAGATGGCTGTTTACCTGTGAGTCTCCCTGTATATGTGTGTGCTGGCAAGTGAGTAATGAAGTCTTGCAGTGACATGTGATCATGTCACCTGAACTGGAATCCATCTTTAACCTGGTGCTTTTCCAGTGAGGGGACAAAGGGTTCCCGCCTTATGCAAAAGATATATAAAGGGGTGGAAGAGAACTGAGAGGGAGAGAGGAGCCATCATGGAGAATCCCCTAGATAACACCTAAGCTGGAACAAAAGCTGTACCAGGGGAAAGAATTGTGCCCAGGCCTGGAAGGTGTCCAGTCTGAGAAAAACTTACTGAAGCATCTCTGAGGGTGAGATTATCTGTATTTAGTTTGATTAGGCATAGATTTGTGCATTTTATTTTATTTTGCTTGTGACTTACTTTGTTCTGTCTGTTACTACTTTGAACCACTTAAATCCTACTGTCTGTATTTAATAAAATCACTTTTTATTTAGTAATTTACTCAGAGTATGTATTAATACCTGGGGGAGCAAACAACTGTGCATATCTCTCTATCAGTGTTATAGAGGGCGAACAATTTATGAGTTTACTCTGCATAAACTTTATGCAGGGTAAAACGGATTTATCTGGGTTTAGACCCCATTGGGAGTTGGGCATCTGAGTGCTAAAGACAAGCACACTCCTGTGAGCTGGTTTCGGGTAAACTTGCAGCTTTGGGACTAGTAATTCAGACCCTGAGTCTTTGTTAGAGCAGACTGGAGTGTCTGGCTCAGCAAGACAGGGTGCTGGAATCCTGAGCTGGCAGGGAAAACAGAAGCAGGGGTAGTCTTTGCACATCGGGTGGCAGCTCCCAAGGGGGTTTCTGTGATCCAACCCGTCACAGTTTCCTCAACTCCTCAGTAGTAGTGCAAAGGCTTGGGGGAAGTCAGGGGTAATGGAGGAGTTGAGAGAAATGGAAGTAATTTCTGGGAAGGAGCCTGGGAGGGAACCTGGAGGGTTGTTGGGTGTGGGTGGGAGACATATGGAACAGGGTTTTTTTTGGGGGGGGGGGAGGGATTGTTAGGGAGCCTCCCCCATACAGACCCTGGCAGAATCCTAGCCTCTCCCATTCAGTCAGGCACATCTGCCCGTGGTCCCATGTCCCCCTGCAGCCCCTCCAATCTCCATGTGGTCCTGCACCCCCATTCCTCCATCCCTATGTGGCCCTGCACCCTCCTTCTGATTCAGCCCCAGACTCAATGCTGTCACCCCACTAGCCCCTGAGCCCACACACCAGTCTCCCCCGCCCACTAGCCCTTCTGAACCCCAGTCTCTGACCTCTCCAGCATCCCCATATGCTCCACTGTGTCCATTCCGTGTCTCCTCACGTGGTCCTACTGTGAGGAACGCAGCCTCTTGGCCAGCTGGCTGCCCTCTCTTTTGGTGCCACAGCAGCCCCTGGTGGGCGAAAGGTGTAACTGCAGTGCCTCTCCAGCAGATTCCATATTCTGTAGAGAAAAAAAAATCTTCAGGGGCCATGAATTCCCCAGGAGTACTACATACAACTGGGTTCTGGGTCTTAGACTCTGAATGGATTTACCTGGGGGTAGAGGGCAGGGCTGGGCAAAGGTGTGTGGACTAGAAGTCTACATAGAGGGTAGAGTGACCTTATTGTCAGACAGGCCTGGGGGAGTAGTCCCTGAGGTGCATCACTGTGGGCAAGTAAGAACATTTTGGAGGTGGGGTTGGGGGAAGGGGGTAGAGAGAAGGTTGCTGATGGCAAAACATTTTGCAGGCTGGACAAAAAAATGCTAAGGCCAGCCCTGCCGCATGCCACAGTTAAGCATCTGTGCAGTTCATTTTCTTGTAGTGTGCCATTTGATGAATTGGGAACATGTCTGCATTTTTTCCTATGAATATTGTATGAGATTTGGTTTCTTTGTTGGATTTAGTATTGTTGTCTGCCTGAATGCATAGAGTTATGTCAAAGGAAGCTGTAAAGGAGTTGTTAAAGAACCCAGCAGGAAAGATAAATGACAGAGATAAGGCCACTTCAGTACATATCTTCAAAGCAGCTAAGAAAACAATGGGGCCATGTCAGAAGGTGCCTCTGTTGCTACCCAGGGTACTTCACTACTTGTCCCTTTCACCTGATCTCACAGTCACAAACACACACCAGGTTGTGACCCTTTCACCAAGTGTGTATTTAGTCTTTCCTTCTGAAGTATCATGCAGGCTTACAGCAAGAGGCAGCTTCTCTATACCCCTCTAAGCTTCCCCTTGCTTCCTGTTCCTTCCATTTATATCCCCCCAATTACATTGTTAGCCCAGGTTTCAGAGGGGTAGCCATGTTAGTCTGTATCAGCAAAAACAACGAGGAGTCCAGGACTCCTCGTTTTTATTGTTAGCCCAGTGATTACCATCCAGGTGCTCATAAACCCCCAATAGAAAGTATTTAATTGCTCATAGCTGAGACTGTAGCTTTCTTTCTGCTGCATCAACATCAGTGATCAGGGTGCTACTAATAGCACCCTGTCACAGGCCATTATGTGGAGATTCTACCTGCAGGTGCTAGCAAAGGTAATACAGATCAGAGAGGCTGGTGAGGTACGTTATTCCCTGATAACCAGAAACTTCTATGCTTAAACTCTGTACCTTTTTTTTTTTAAATCTTAATAAAATTTTTAAATTGCATTGGATGAACTTCTCTTGGTGAAAGAGACAAGCTTTTGAGCTACACAGAGCTCTTCTTCAGGTCTTAAAAAAAAAAAGCTGACAGTCTGACTGAGACACAGAGAAACAGAGGGAGGAGACTGAAAGCAGTGCAGACTGTTTTCTCTCAACTCAGAAACAGGAAATAAGCCAGACCTGCTTGAGCGGTGTTAAGCTTCAGTAAGGGAATATGCATGTAGCAGTGTTTGTATGCAGTGTTTGTTGGTCCCAGGATATTAGAGAGACAAGGTGGATGAGGTAATATCTTACAAGACCAACTTCTGTTGATGAGAGAGAGAAAAGCTTTTGAGCTACACGGAGCTGAAGAAGAGCTGACTTGAAGAAGAGCACTATAAGCTCGATAGCTTGTCTCTCTCACCAACAGAACTTGGTCCAATGAAAGATATTGGCTCACCCACCTTTTCTCTGTAGGAATCTTTGTTATGTTAAAATCCAGTTCTCTAAGCTGTGTGCCTTTGGAGCAAAATAAATTATGCTTTGTTTTGAATAAGCTGTTTCTGTCTCACTGCAAACCTGTGCTGTCAGAGGCTTCTGCAGGAAAATTGCAGGTGCCAAACCAATTGGGCCTGCTGAAAAAATGCAGTTGGCAACCTGGAGTAACCTGGAGACCAAGTCGGAGACTGTTTGGGTTGCAAGATCCCACCTCAAAGAAGTAGAGGCACTGGCCTGCCACTGAAAGGGGTTCACTCAAGGGACTGGAAAAGGCTCTCCACAGGAGCAGCCTGCCCACAGATTATGACAGCCATTATTTATGTTGCAAAATTCTGCGTAGGACTAAAATTGGTGTCACGGAGTTTGGGGAGAGAAGGCCCTGCACCCCCAGCTTCCTGCGATTCACCATGACTCTCAGCCAGCCAGTAAAATAGAAGGTTTATTTAGACGACAGGAACACAGTCCAAGACAGGTCTTGCAGGTACAGACAACAGGACCCCCTTGGTCAGGTCCATCTTGGGGAGCCAGGGAGGCCAGGAGGTCTGTCTGGCCTCCCCTCCATTTTCCCAGCCAGCTCCAAACTGAAACTCTTCAGCCCCTCCTCTCCCTTTGTCTCTTTCCTGGGCCAGGAGGTCACCTGATCTCTTTGTTCTCCAACACCTTCAGTTGGCACCTTTGCAGGGGAGGGGCCCAGGCTATCAGTTGCTAGGAGACAGGGTGTCGGCCATTCTCTGTGCAGACCCTTGCACACCCCTGCCCTCTAGGGCTCTGCAACAATCGCACACCCTTATCCCACCACCTAGATACTTAAGAAATGCATTGGGGAAACTGAGGCACCCACACAGTATTTTGAGAAAACATTAACATTCCCACTTCATCACAATTGGCTAGACAGCTAAGTACTAGTTTCTATTTTCATAAATTAGAGAACTTGATGTTATGAATTTTAGGCATGCATGAGATTTTCAGCATGTGAGTGGGTGGGTGTGCGCAGATCTTCTGCAGGCTGAAGGACAGGTATGGGCAAATGTCTTAGCCTATTTCAGAATTGCTTGCAGTTCATGCAAATTAAACATGGTTTAGGAAGATGCAAGCCAAGAGATGAAGCTGGAGGGGGTCTTTCATCAGCTCTCCATGAGTACTGGAATACCCATTACTGTTCTAACACACAACAACTGAGGTACCTTCTGCTATGTCCACAGTATATACAGAGAGAAATTAAATAAAAACAAATACTCCTGCTGAAAGGTTGCAATATAATATTATTTTATTTCTTAGAATTCAAAAGGATAACACACAAGAAACCAAAAACAGAGAGAGACAAAACAGGCTGCTCCTTAAGACAGTGAGGCACAATTCACTCCACCTTGCTTTCAGATGGTTCTTTCCAGACTGACTCTGCTCCAGTGCTACCAACCACAAAGCTCGAGTTTTCACCAACAACATGCAAAAAGGAGTCCCAAAATCACTGAATGACACCTCGCTTCAAAAATTTTGATTCTGCCATTTCAAAAGAAATCAGAGAGGTTGGCAACACTTGTAGCAGCTGTCAGTCACTTGCCCATAAGCTGCTGCCGGTTTATACCCCACCTCCCTATTGGCTGCATCCTTATCCAGTGGGATACATCCTGGGGCCAATAGGAAGCCCCGCTTTGCTGCAGCCAGTGAGGCTCTGTTCCCAGTGGCATGTGAGCATCTGCTGGTTAGAGGAGCTGGATTTGTTCCCACTACACATGTCCTTTGGTGGCTGCTCATTTGAAAGGCCACCAGGTGGCAGCAAAGAGACAGGGACTGGAGAACAACAGAGCTCTAAGTAAAATCACTCAAATTTCACCACAAGAAAGTGATTTGTATCCCAAAAAGTCACCAATTCAAGGTTTGTTTTTTTTGTCACCGAGGCCTTTCAAATGAACTCTAATTGGCAAAAAAAAAAAAAAAAAAAAAAATTGCCCAAGATGGCAACACTGTCTGCTCACACACTTTTCTATGGAGGCCTTTAGCCTGAGCTCATGATGACCAGGAAATCCCACACTCTTAGCTTGCAATTCCAGGGCAGTCCTCAATACACCACACCTTGGTGCATATTACAAAGGATGAATATAAACAAATAACACAAGTATGTAAGGAAAAAATTAGAAAGGCCAAAGCAGAAAACAAGCTCAAACTAGCTAGGGACATAAAGGGTAACAAGAAAACAATCTACAAATACATTAGAAGCAAGAGGAAGACCAAGGACAGGGTAGTCCCGTTACTCAATGAGGGGGGAAAAACAATAACAGAAAATGTGGAAATGGCAGAGGTGCTTAATGACCTCTTAGTTTCGGTTTTCACCAAGAAGGTTGGTGGCGATTGGACGTCCAACATAGTGAAAGCTAGTGAAAATAAGGTAGGATCAGAGGCTAAAATAGGAAAAGAACAAGTTAAAAATTACTTAGACAAGTTAGATGTCTTCAAGTCACCAAGGCCTGATGAAATGCACCCTAGAATACTCAAGGAGCTGACTGAGGAGATATCTGAGCCATTAGAGATTATCTTTGAAAAGTCATGGAAGACGAGAGATATCAAAAGACTGGAAAAGGGAAAATATAGTGCCCATCTATAAAAAGGGAAATAAGGACAACCCAGGGAATTACAGACCAGTCAGCTTAACTTCTGTACCCGGAAAGATAATGTAGAAAATAATTAAGCAATCCATTTGCAAACATCTAGAAGTTAATAAGGTGATAAGTAACAGTCAGCATGGATTTGTCAAGAACAAATCATGTCAAACCAACCTGATAGCTTTCTTTGACAGGGTACCAAGCCTTGTGGATGGGGGAAAGCAATAGATGTGGTATATCTTGACTTTCAGGGCCGGCTTTTGGAAGTGCGGGGCCCAATTCGAATACCCAGCGGCCGGCAGTCCGGGTCTTTGGCGGCAGGTCCTTCACTCGCTCTGGGTCTTCCGTGGAGGACTGAAGGACCCACCGCTGAAGACCCAGAGCAAGTGAAGGACCTGCCGCCGAAGTGCCGCCGAAGACCCAGACCACCACCGGCTGAGTAAAAATTAAAAAGTTAGGCGCTCTTCTTTAGGGCGCGGGGCCCAATTCGGGGGAATCGGCCTAAAGCCGGCCCTGTTGACTTTAGTAAGGCTTTTGCTACTGTCTCACATGACCTTCTCATAAACAAACTAGGGAAATACAACCTAGATGGAGCTACTATAAGGTGGGTGCATAACTGGTTGGACAATCATTCCCAGAGAGTAGTTATCAGTGGTTCACAGTCATGCTGGAAGGGAATAATGAGTGGGGTCCCGCAGGGATCGGTTCTGGGTCCGGTTCTGTTGAATATCTTCATTAATGATTTAGATAATGGCATAGAGAGTACACTTATAAAGTTTGCAGACGATACCAAGCTGGGAGGGGTTGCAAGTGCTTTGGAGGATAGGATTATCATTCAAAATGATGTGGACAAGCTGGAGAAATGGTTTGAAGTAAATAGGATATAAATACAAAATGGGAAATGATTGACTAGGAAGGAATACTGTGGAAAGGGATCTGGGGGGTCATAGTGGACCACAAGCTAAATATGAGCCAAGAGTAACATTGTTGCAAAAAAAAAAAAAGCAAACATCATTCTGGGCTGTATTAGCAGGAGTGTTGTAAGTATGACATGAGAAGTACTTATTCCTCTCTACTCCGCGCTGATTAGGCCTCAACGGAGTATTGTGTCCAGTTCAGGGTACCACATTTCAAGGAAGATGTGGACAAATTGGAAAAAGTCCAGGCAAGAGCAACAAAAATGATTAAAGAAAACATGGCCTACGAGAGAAGATTAAATAAACCCAATTTTTTTCAGTCTGGAAAAAGAGAAGACTGAGAGGGGACAGTTTTCAAGTACACAAAAGGTTGTTACAAGGAGGAGGGAGAAGAATTGTTCTTCTTAACCTCTGAGGATAGGACAAGAAGCAATGGGCTTAAATTGCAGCAAGGGAGGTTTAGATTGGACATTAGGAAAAACTTCCTAACTGTCAGGGTGGTTAAGTACTGGAATAAATTGCCTAGGGAGGTTGTGGAAGCTCCATCATTGGAGATTAAGAGCAGGTTACACAAACCCCTGTCAGGGATTGTGTAGATCAGCAGTTCTAAACTTTAGCAACCTGAGGACCCCCATTTTGATTTAAAATTTTTCACGGACACCCAAGCCACCTGCTCAGCCCCAGGCCACGCTCCCACTCCACCCCTTCCCCCAAGGCCCCACCCACCCCTGCCCCTCCTCTTCCCTGCCTCTGTCTGCCCCCTTCCCCAAGAGCGCCCCATCCCAGCTTCTTGCCCTCCCTCCCAGTGCCTCCTGTATGCCAGGGAACATGTTCCATGGGTGTCCAGGAGGCACTGGGAGGGAGGGGGAGGAGTCGATTAGTGGGGCTGGTGGCCCCAGACATGATTCTGCCCCTTCCCCACTCCTCCCCCTCCCTCCTAGCACCTCCTGCACACTGCTGAATAGCTGTTCCCTGGCATGCAGGAGGCACTGGAAGGGAGGGGGGGAAATTGAGGGAGGGAGGGGGAGGAGTTGATCAGTGTGCTGGCAGACCCCCTGGAGTACCCTCCCAGACCCCAATTTGAGAAACGCTGGGCTAGATAATACTTAGTCCTGCCATGAGTGCAGGGGAATGGACTAGATGACCCCTCTAGGTCCCATGATTCTATATATTGTTTGTTAATTTACATTGTCTCTGGCTGCTCATTATTATCACTAAGGTGTCCAGACCACTGATCTCGTAGATAGTTTTGGTCGTGAGTCTGGATCTCCTGCTAAGTCAGCCACTGCTCTCCTTCACCTTGGACAGGTGGGCCTTCCTCAGCTGCCCTTTTAGTGACTAGCTTGTCCTTTGCACGCAGGTAGAGGTCGTTGTGACAGTGTACCCCACAAGGCTTTATGGGGGGGGTGCTTATAAATGTATGTACGACATAACTGGAATATGTTTTGTGCTGCCTGTGCCATGTAATATATCTCCGTAAAGGTTATGGTCTACTATATCTATTCATCCTATCTGTACACATATATCATTTTCTACTTGAGGTTAAGAATATGGGCTGTATACTTGCTTGGTTTCTAAGTAAGCTTTGTGAGGCATTTGATCAGTTTCTTTAGGTAGGAATTTGCAAGGTTAAGTACCTTGGGGAACAATGCATCTTGGAATGCTCCAATCCACATAAGAAGTCTTCCTGGAGACATACAAGATACCATGTGGACAATGGCTTCGGCCTGTAAAGACTGAGTCATGCAGGGACATGTGACTTGCCCAGGTGACTCCAAAACTCCATCTTGGAGCTGGACTTTGCATAGAAGGGAGGTCTCCACCCACAAGAGAAAGTCTATTTAAACCTGTGGGAGACCCCTCCATTTTGGTCTTCAGCTGGCTAAAGAAGGAGCCTCCCCCCCCCACAAGGATACTTGAAGGAAACTGGAACAAAGGACAGTAACTACAGGGGGTGTGACTGATTGCTGGACCCAGGCTAAAAGGAGATTAGCCTGTAAAAGGGAGCATTCTGGAACTGATGAGGAACTTATCTGTATTTATGTTGGTTAGACATAGATTTGCGCATTTTATTTTGCTTGGTGACTTACTTTGTTCTGTCTGTTACTACTTGGGACCACTTAAATCCTATTTTCTGTATTTAATAAAATCACTTTTTACTTAGTAATTTACTCAGAGTATGTATTAATACCTGGGGGAGCAAACAACTGTGCATATCTCTCTATCAGTGTTATAGAGGGTGAACAATTTATGAGTTTGAGTAAAACGGATTTATTTGGGTTTAGACCCCATTGGGAGTTGGGCATCTGCGTGCTAAAGACAAGCACACTTCTGTGAGCTGTTTTCAGGTAAACTTGCAGCTTTGGGGCAAGTTATTCAGACCCTGGGTCTGTGTTGGAGCAGACGGGAGTGTCTGGCCCAGCAAGACAGGGTGCTGGAGTCCTGAGCTGGCAGGGAAAACAGGAATAGAAGTAGTCTTGGTACATTAGGTGGCAGCTCCCAAGGGGGTTTCTGTGATCCAACCCATCACAGTCGTCCTCTTTCCTCCCTCCCTGCCCCCCTATTCTTGATCTCCCTAGTCCTTCTGTGAATCTGACAGCTATTGCTTCCCCCACTGAGCAGGATTCATTTTATGGGAATAGAACCTCCTGGCACTTTGGCTTATATCCGCATTTGTGCTCTCTGAGGAAATCATAGGACTGCAAGGGAAATTGAGAGGTCACGTAGTCCTGCCATGAATACAGGGGACTGGACTAGATGACCTCTCGAGGACCCTTCCAGTATTAGGATTCTATGATTTCCTCAATGAGCAAATTCACCATTCAAACCTTTTACCTTCTTGAGATACAAGTTCTTTTGACCATAGAATTATTCAAGATGTTTCTCTTACTGTTCAGACCCAATGTTTCTGTTCAAGCAGAAGGATTTTTTTGTATTCTTCCCGATTGAGATACACAAACTGATCACAATATTAAAGCCATTCAAAATCTGTCTTTGTGCTTTCTTCACGTCTCGTAAAAAAAAACAAAAAAACCTATTGTTTGCAGCACTAATAGTGGAAAAAGAATATTTTTATAACTAATTTTAAACATGTAGCTGAAATTTGAAGTTAAAATCTGAAAATAATTTTTGGTGGCAAGTATAGTCAGATGCTGAATTGTGTGAGAAATAAAAAAAAACGTGATAGAGCTAAGTATGTCAGGAAACAAAAGTGATGAAAGTTAACACATTTGGATACATTCTGCCCCAGATAAAAATCTAGATCAAATATGGAGAATAATTTTATCAAGATATTTTTCTTTAATTACTGCCAGTCGTTGGTATACATTACAAGGTAAGGTGACATTACAATAAAGGGTGACACTTATCAAGATACAGAAACAGAAACCCTGCTTGGGTCATCAGTGGGGTTTGAAGCCAGAACCTTCAGAGCTAAAAAGCATGATTTGAGCTACAGCTAAATTCCTTAAGGGGCTCCTAAACCCTGTATGTGGATCTGCCTTTAGATGGAGACAAGCCCCACATACTTTGCAGTTTAAGAAGCTGCCGCTGCTAATGGAAGAGCTGTTTAGCAGAGTACCAAAGCAAGATGAAACATCTTAAATAGGAAGAAGTAAAGGTCCCCAAATTTGACTTATATGTAAGTGGGGGAATGGTCCTGCTATTGTGGGGAACTTTCCCGGCTTATACACTATCCTGGTGAAATGGGCTAGCAAAGAGATCTGAGTCTCCACTCCCACTCCCTTTACCCAAAGGCCTGCCTGACCACTCCCCTTTCACTTTCCTGGGTGGCGGAGTCCTCGTAACCCTGACAAGGCTGACCTTGTTGTGGTCACTTAGGGCAGGGGTTAGGGTGTCCCCACTCCAGAGTGCTCTCTCTGCTCTGGATGCTTCCCTGCCCCACTGATCATTACATACAGTTCAAAGCAAATACAATTTATTAAACAGCAACTACTTAAAAAAAAAAAAAGGAAAAAAATGGAAAGGGATAAAAGGAAACATGTAACCCCACTCTGTGGTATGGGGACATCACAACCAACAGTCTCTGGAATGTAAGGGAAGTTCACAGTCTGTCCCTCACGTGTCTCCAGCCTCCTTCACATGCCCTGGCTGTGCTGTATGGATGTACTAGGTCAGACTTTCTCTGGCAGGCAGGGCCAGCTCCAGGCACCAAGCAACCAAGCACATGCTTGGGGCGGCACCTGGTAAGGGGCGGCGGGGGGAGCGCGGCGCGGCATTCCGCGGGGGCGGGCGGGCTCCGGCGGCGCAGCGCTCGGCGGGGGGGCGGCGGGGGGCGCGGCGCTGGGGGGGGTTCCGGTGGCGCTCGGCGGGGGCGGGCTCTGGCGGTGGGGGGCTCGGCGCTCGGGGGGGTTCCGGCGGCGCAGCGCTTGGCGGGGGGCGGTGCGGGGCGCGGCACTCGGGGGGGGTTCCGGCGGCGCTCGGCGGGGGGGGCGGGCTCCGGCGGCGCGGCGCTCGGGGGGGGGCGGCACAGGGCGCGGCACTCGGGGGGGGGGGTTCCGGCGGCGCTTGGCGGGGGGGGCGGGCTCCGGCGGCGCGGCGCTTGGTGGGGGGGCGGCGCAGGGCGCAGCGCTGGGGGGGGTTCCGGCGGCGCTCGGCGGGGGGGGGGGGCGGGCTCCAGCGGCGCGGCGCTCGGGGGGGGGGGGCTCAGGGGGCGGCGCTTTTTTTTGCTGCTTGGGGCAGCAAAAAAGTTAGAGCCGGCCCTGCTGGCAGGGACCACACACCCTCAGGAGCTAGGTGGCAGTTCCTTCTTCCCAGCGTCAGCCCTGTCGGGGTTATGATTCTCCGCCCCCCCCCCAGTCTGGTGGGGTCTCCCTGTGCTGGGCCCTCTGCCCAGGGTCCCTGTGGCGGGGTGACAACTCACTGCCACCGCGCCTCCTGCTGGTTGTTCAGGGAATTAGCTTTTTCAGCTCCCGAGCACCCTCTGCCGGCTGATGCCTCACCTGCCGCTGCCTCCCCCGTGTCCCTCCCAGACCCCAGTGACCTTGTATACCACGGTTCTTCCCCCAGCAATAACCCCTCCATCTCTGGGTCTCCCCTCCCAGGGGAGCCCCCAACCCCTTATCCCCACCTTGCCTCAGTGGCTACTGCCAGTCATCATCTAGCCCCTGCTCCCTGGGGCAGACTGCAGTCTATAAGCCACTCATCATTGGCAAGGGGGGTTGGACCAGCAGCCTCTACCTATTCCTGGGCTGCCCTTCTGCAGCCCTAGTACACTTGTGGGCCCTTAACTCAGCCTGGGGCTTAGCTAGCCTGGAGCTCCCCAGCTTCCTCTGCCCTTCCCCAGCACTGCTCCACCCTAGGTATCCTTCTCCGCTTCCCAGGCAGCCAGGTCCTTCTCTCTCAAGAAGCTAGAGAGACAGCATCTCTGTTTTGAGAGCCTGGATCACAGCCCTTTTATCAGGGCCAGCTGGGCCCTAACTGAGCTGGCCACAGCTGTGGCTGCTTCTCCAATCAGCCTAGCCATTCTGAGCCGCAGCCCTCTCCCAGGGCTGTTTTAAGCCCTTCAGGGCTGGAGTGGGGTGACCACCCCTCTACAGAGCGTGCTCAGGGTTCTCTGGCTGCCCTGTTGGCTAGAGCTTTCCCTCCTTCTCCTCCTCTCCAGCTACCCTGCTAGCTGGAGCTCCTTCTCCCTTACTCCCTGGGCGGCTGCTGCTGCTGCTGGCTAGAGCTCCTTCCCTGGGCTGCTGCTGCTGCTGAGCAAGGGGCCTTGCCGGCCAGCCCCCCCTCCCCACCATCTCTGGAGGGAGAAGCCAGGACCCCACCTTCACCATCACCACTACCACCTGTGGGGGGTCTTTCCTGCTTGGCTGCCAGGGTTGCTGGAGCTGCTGCTGCGTGTGTCCTGGGGAGCTGCTAGAGCCTGGGGAGCTGCTGGAGCCTGGAGGTGGAAGAAGAGGACTACATAGACCATCGGCTGCTGGGGGAGCGCACGGGACTCTGGAGACCACTGTGGAGGGGGCCATTCAGGACTGAGTAATTTTTGAACTGTGCTCTAGTGGTGGGGGTCTAGACTGTGTTTGTGGGGACACAGGGGGTGTGGTGTGGAGCCTGCCCCCTGGTCCATCTGTGTTCCCCCCCAAACCCCCACCCCCATCGTTGCCCCCTCCACCACCCCCACAGCCCATTCACCATCTGCCTCTGCTCCTGCCTCTGGGACTCTGCTGCTCTCCTGGCCTGCCGCGCCCTATTGACATCATTTGGGCCTGCAGCGGCAGGCAGGCAGCCGCACATAGACTTTACGCAAGCACTCGTGGGCACACCTACCCCACCTGGACTGACCCCTTCCCCTTCGCAACAGGCCTCCCAGCTTTGCCCCTTGCTGCCTACCCCATTTGCCCTCTGTAGCCTTTTGCCCCTCCCCAGCTTCAGTTTGTTTGCCTGCCCCGCCCTTTTCCCTCTGCAGTTTAGTTCGGTTGTCCCACCCCAGCCCTGCGGTTAGCCCCTTGGTTTCTCTGCCCCGTTCCCAACCTAGTTGCTCCCCTTCCTTTGCGCCCCCCCTTGCCCTGATTGACCCCTCCCCTCGTGTGCCCATGCCCCCTCCCGTGTGCTTGTGCCCCCCATCACATTTTTGTTAATCACTGCATCCCCTGCTGTTATTGTGACCTTCCCTTCCCTAGTGCAACTAGAGGAGCCGGTGTCGGTAACTGTCCCCCCTCCCAAGCCCTTGATACCCCCCATTTCCCCCCGTTTCGGCGCCCTCCTCCCCTGCCTGCAGCATAGCGGGGAGGAGTGGTTGACCTGCTTTCCCTTTAGCCGCCCCCCTTTTTCTCCAGTGTGTTTTCCCCTCCCTCCCTGCTCATTATGGAGGGGAACACGGCGGGCGAGCCCCCCCAAGTAGGCCCTATCACCCCTCCCCCGCCTGCCCCCTTAGCCGCTGCCGAACCACCTGCCACCGCTGCGGCAGCGGCAGCCGACGGGGTGACCTCCGCTGCTGCCACGTCCCTCGCTCCCTCCAATTCTGGGGGAGCTGCCCCAGCCGGCAGGAAAGGCCAGGGCAAAAAGAAGGGGAAGAGCCCCGCTAGGAAGACTGGGCCCTCCATGGCAGGGGCTACCCCCACTGCCGCGGCCCGGCCGCGGCGTCCTTTCCCGCTGCTCCCTCCACCAGCTCTGCGGGTGCCCCTCCCCCGGCCCCCAGGGCGTATGCCCAGGTGGCGGCGGCCCCCCCGCCTGCCGGTACGCCATCTCGTCCATCCACCGCCTCTGTTTCCATCTGTAGCGGCCTGGGCCCCTTTCCCACCTTGACTAGGAAGCACGGCGTCCGTTGCCTCCTGGTGCCCGCCTCGCCCCATGTGGAGATCTACGTGCGGACGTTGGCGAGGGTGGTGGGGCCCACGGCCATCGTGGCAGCCTCCAAAATGTATGGCAAGGTTGTTTTCTTCCTTGCCTCGGTGGCCGCCGCCCAGGAGGCGGTGGAGAAGGGCCTGGCGGTGGGGGGCATGTTCGTCCCCCTGAAGCCGCTGGAGGACCTGGGTGTCCGTATGGTCCTCACCTCCTTTCCTCCCCAATGTCGCCCTGCTGCCCGCCCTTTCTACCCTGGGGAAACCAATTTCCATCGTCCGCCCTCTCTCGCTGGGCTGCAAAGACCCCGCCCTCCGTCACGTCCTCTCGTTCCGCTGGCATGTGCAGCTCCAACTGCCGTCGGCGGCGCGTGGCGGAGAGGCGCTCGAGGGGTCTTTCCTGGTCCCCTATCAGGGGGCCCATTACCGGGTGCACTATTCCACGGGGGAGGCCCGGTGCTACCTCTGCCGGGCGATAGGGCACGTCCGGAGGGACTACCCCTTGGCCCGGCACGGAGGAGCGTCCGGGACCCCCGAGCCCCAGCAGGGCGCCAGCCCCACCATTGCTAGCGCCCCTGGTTGCCCGGTACCCGGAGCCTCCCCTCCTCCTTCTCGGACCACCACTGCTCCCGCTCGGGCCTTAGGGGTACCTCCCCCACCATGCCCAGATGAGCAGGAGAGCCCCGCCTCTGCTACGTGCATTGTGGCGGGGCCTGTAGAGGAGGGTGCGGTGGGGGTGTTGCCGGGTGCGGGAGAAGGCCCTCCCCAGGGGGAATCCGCTCCCCCTCCTGCTGCCCCATTGTTACCTCCTCAGGTCCTCGAGCCGTCATCTTTGCCCCCCGACCCAACCCCTGTCACCCAGCCCGCAGATAATGCCATGGAGGGCTGGACCCTAGTACAGGGAAAGCGGGGCAAGCGGAAGGCTCGAGCTCCACTCCTGCCATCTGGTGCGGAGGCCCCCCGGAAAACCAGGAAGGGGGGCACCGTTGCTGAGCCTTCCGCCTTGCCCGCGGGTACATTACATCAACCGTTGCCGGCTGGGGAAGGTGTGGCAGCACCAGAGGATCCCACCATTCATCCCCCGCGGTTCCTCCTTGCGGAGGCCCCCGTTGAAGCCCCTCCTGCCCCCTTGCTACCTGTACCCCCTGTGATGCCCGAGGAAAGTGTCGCCTCGGGTGCTAGCAGGGATGACCCCGGGGTGGTGGGTGGTGAGCTGCCCTCTATCTATGAGGAGATCGAGGCCCTGGGTCTGACCCCGGTCACCCAGGGGGAGGACGACCCTCTGCCAGCGGGCCTAGATCTGGCCGACCTCACCCCAACCCCCCCTTCTCCGTTTTCTGTTCCCCTAACCACTGCTCCTGCCTCAGAGGAGCCCCTGGACTCTTTGACCTGCCCGGCTGCGGGTGACACCTCGCTGACGGCCGCCGAGCCTGTTCAGGCGACGGCCGGTGCCTCGCGGCCGGGACACGAGTTACCAGGGGTATCCCTCGTTGGCGTGGGGCAACCGAGTTCCTTCCCGGGTGGGGGCCCCGTTGCAGATTGTTCACCTCCTGCTGCCGTGGCTGTTCCATCTGCCTTAGAGCCTGAGCCTGGCATCCCTGGGGACACCCCCCCCCCCAACCCTCAGACCCCTGAGCCCGACCGAGAGGAGCTACCTTCCAGCAGTCCAGCTCCTGGGGCCCAGGATCCCACCTCTGTCCCTCTTCCCGACCCTACTCCTGCCCCTGGCCCTGCCCTTACTCCTGACCCGATTCCTATCCCCTCCACCTCCTGCGATGCCATTGCCGCCCCTGGGGCCGTCTCCTTCTCTTTCCCGGAGGATGGCCCCCAGGGAGCGGCCTTTGTGTTCCCCAGTCCCGACCCACTAGGGGCTGCTGTTCTCCCTCAGCCACCGCCCCCCTTTGAGTCGAGGACTGAGGCGGGCCATGTGGCGCCGGTCCATCAGGCGCCACATCGAGGGTCCGCCTCTTGCCTGCCCGTCTCGCTGGGCCACGGGGCCGTGCCAGGGGCCCCAACGGGGGATGACCAGAAGCCAGTGACCCCACCCCCCCCATACGCTGCGAGAAGAGCTGTGGGAGTTTTTAGAAGACGTCCGTGGCTCCCGCAATAAGGTGCCGCTCGCTCTCCAGCGATGGGGGGATTTCCACCAGATCCTCCGGGCCGCGAGGGCCCTCATAGGGGAGGGTAAAAGGACCGGGAAGCAGGGTGCCGCGGCTTACCAGCGGGTCCGCAGCTTCCGTGACTCCTTG
Source organism: Emys orbicularis (assembly GCF_028017835.1). NCBI lineage: Eukaryota > Metazoa > Chordata > Testudines > Emydidae > Emys > Emys orbicularis. The sequence continues at coordinate 14,153,573 of NC_088686.1, forward strand.
CTCACCTTTGGGGTGGGTCATGGTTTGCTGCGCGGCCCAATGGGGGCCGTGAGCGTCCCTGCTGACGAGGATCCCCCCCAGCCCTCCTCATGCCACCTATCGCTTTTGCAATGTTGAACACCCGGGGCTGTAGGGTGGGTCTCCGCAGGTGCCAGGTGCTCTCCTTCCTTCGGGAGGGGGGGTACTCTGTGGTTTTCCTGCAGGAGACCCACACGGATCCGGCCGCCGAAGACAGCTGGCGGCTGGAGTGGGAGGACAGGGTCTATTTTAGCCATCTCACAGTTCGTACGGCTGGAGTGGCTACCCTGTTCTCCCCCGACCTACGGCCCGAGGTGCTGGGGGTTGCCGAGGTTGTGCCGGGCTGCCTGCTGCACCTCTGGGTCTGCATGGAGGGGCTTGTGGTCAACCTTGTCAACGTCTATGCCCCGACATCGGGCCCGGAGCGGTTGCCTTTTTATCAGCAGGCGTCCGCCTTCCTCGGCTCCTTGGATCCTCGTGAGTGCCTGGTCCTGGGCAGGGACTTCAATGCTACCCTCGAGGAGCAGGACCGCTCGGGGACCGAGCAGTGCCCGGCCGCCGCGGACGTCCTCCGGGAGATTGTGGAACATCACTCCCTGGTGGACGTCTGGCGCGACCACCACCCGGACGATGTCTCCACGTTCACCTATGTACGGGTGGAAGCCCATCGGTCGTGCCACTCCCGGTTGGACCGCATTTACTTGTCACGCTTCCATCTTTCACGGGCCCACTCCTCCGACGTCCGGACGGCCCCTTTTTCGGATCACCATCTAGTCACCGTGACGGCCTCTCTCTGTGCGGAGAGGCCGGGGCCGGCCTATTGGCATTTTAACAATAGTTTGCTGGAGGATGTGGGCTTCGTGGCGTCCTTCCGGGAGTTCTGGCTGGTCTGGCGAGGGCAGCGGCGTGCCTTTCCCTCAGCGCGGCGATGGTGGGACCTAGGAAAGGTGCGCGCCCGGCTCTTCTGCCGCGACTACACCCGGGGCGCCAGCCGACAGAGGGATGCGGCAATAAAGCAGTTGGAAGGGGAGGTCTTAGAGCTAGAGAGGCGTCTGGCCGCCAGCCCTGAGGATCCATCCCTTTGCGGAGCATGCCAGGAGAAGCGGGAGGAGCTCCGGGCCCTCGACGATCATCGGGCCCGGGGTGCTTTTGTTCGATCCCGCATCCGCCTCCTTCGGGAGATGGATCGCGGCTCCCGCTTCTTCTATGCCCTGGAGAAAAGGAGGGGGGCCAAGAGGCACGTCACCTGCCTCCTGGCGGAGGACGGCACCCCCCTCACGGATCCAACGGAGATGTGCGAGAGGGCCAGGACCTTCTACGCACACCTTTTCTCCCCGGATCCGACCGACCCTACCGCTTGCAGAGTGCTCTGGGACGGACTCCCGATGGTCAGCGCGGGCGACCGGGACCGGCTAGAGTTGCCTCTCTCTCTCTCTGGCCGAGTTCTCGGAAGCCCTCCGCCTCATGCCCACCAATACATCTCCGGGCATGGACGGGCTGACCGTGGAGTTCTACCGCGTGTTCTGGGACGTCCTCGGCCCGGACCTAGTCACTGTCTGGGCCGAGGCCTTGCTGAGCGGGGTCCTCCCTCTTTCGTGCAGGCGAGCTGTGCTCGCCTTATTGCCGAAGAAGGGGGACCTCCGCGACTTACGAAATTGGTGTCCCGTCTCGCTCCTCAGCACAGACTACAAAATCGTAGCCAAGGCCATCTCGCTGCGGCTGGGGTCCGTGCTGGAGGACGTGATCCACCCAGACCAGACCTACACCGTCCCGGGCCGTAGCATCTTTGATAACCTCTACCTGGTCCGGGATCTTTGGGAACTTGGGTGTAGGGATGGTCTGTCGTTCGCCCTCCTGTCCCTGGATCAGGAGAAGGCGTTCGACAGGGTGGACCACGGGTATCTCCTGGGCACTCTGCGAGAGTTAGGCTTTGGACCCCAGTTTGTGGGTTTTCTCCAGGTGCTGTACGCCTCTGCAGAGTGTCTGGTCAGGCTCAACTGGACCCTGACCGAGCCGGTCAGCTTCGGGCAGGGAGTGCGGCAGGGGTGCCCCCTCTCGGGCCAGCTGTACGCTCTGGCGATCGAGCCCTTCCTCTTGACGGGGTTGGTGCTTCGGGAGCCGGAGCTGCAGCTGGTCCTGTCGGCGTACGCCGACGATGTGCTCCTCGTGGTCCAGGACCCGGGCGACTTGGTGCGGGTGGAGGCTTGCCAGACCGTGTACTCAGCGGCCTCCTCCGCCCGGGTCAACTGGGTCAAGAGCTCTGGCCTGGTGGTAGGGGCCGGGTGGCAGGCGAGCTCCCTCCCACCCGCGCTTCAGGCCATCCGGTGGAGCGCGGGTCCGCTGCTCTATCTCGGCGTTTACCTTTCTGCCACGCATCCATCTCCGCCGGAGAACTGGCAAGGTTTACAGGGCAGGGTGACGGAGCTGCTCCGGAAATGGACAGGACTACTCCGGTGCCTCTCCCTTCGCGGGAGGGCACTGGTACTCCATCAACTAGTCCTGTCCATGCTCTGGTACCGTCTCAACACCCTGGTCCCGGCCCCGGGCCTCCTGGCCGACCTCCGGAGGGCGATTCTGGAGTTCTTTTGGCCAGGACTGCACTGGGTCTCTGTGGGAGTCCTCCATCTGCCCCTGGAGGAGGGAGGGCAGGGCCTGAAGTGCCTCTGCACTCAGGTCCATGTCTTCCGCCTCCAGGCCCTGCAGAGGCTCCTTTTATGGTGCAGGTAGTCCGACGTGGAGAGTATTGGCGCATGCCTTCCTGCGCCGCTTCCGAGGGCTCCGATACGACCGGCAGCTCTTTTATCTCGATCTGAAAGGTCTTCCGCGAGACCTCTCCGGGCTGCCGGTCTTCTACCAGGACCTCCTCCGGACCTGGAAACTGTTTTCAGCGACCAGGTCCGTGGCGGCCACCGGGGGGGCAGATCTCCTTGCGGAGCCCCTGCTACACAACCCCCAGCTTCGTGTGCAGGTGGCGGAGTCCCCCGCGGTGCGCCAGAGGTTGGTCCTGGCAGACGTCACTAGAGTCGGAGACCTCCTGGACTACGACCAGGGAGTCTGGCTGGATCCCCTGACGCTCGCTCGGCGCATGGGGCTCTCCAGGCCTTGTACTCCCCGGCGCGTACTTCAGGAGGTGAGGGCCGCTTTGCCGCCCGCTGCTCGGGTCTACCTCAACCAGGTCCTGCGTGAGGGCACGCCCCGCCCACCCTCTACCCCTGGTCCTCCGGACCTTTCTTTCGGGCCCCTGCCCCGTGGACCCAACCGGCCTCCCCTCCCCTTCTCCGTGAGCCGGCTGCACGACTTACAGCCGGTTCGTTTCCTGACCGCGCCAAGGAAACATCTATACATGCTCGTGCTCCACACTCTTCACTTCCTCACCCTCGTGTCCCGCCCCGATACGAAGTGGCGGGACCTCCTGCCACCTGTTGAGGGTGAGAAGCCCCGGTGGGCCAGCCTCTATTCCACCCTGGTCCCGAGGCCCGCCGGGGATGTCAGTTGGCGGCTCCTTCATGGGGCCGTGAGCACGGGCGTGTACTTGGCGTGGTTTACCCCTGTCCCTGACACCTGTCCTTTCTGCGGCGTGAGGGAGACCCTGGCTCATGTTTACTTAGTGTGCCAGGTTGCAGCCCCTACACCGGCTCCTCACCGACATTATGTTATGTTTTTGGTTACACTTTTCCCCTCACCTTCTCATTTATGCACTCCCTATCCGTGGCCCCACAAAGTCACGGGACCTCCTGGTCAACTTCCTCTTGGCCCTGGCTAAACTGGCCATCTATAAAACCAGGGAGAGGAGGTTGGCCGATGGAGGTTCCTGTGACTGTGGGGCCTGTTTCGATCCTCTGTCCGTTCACGTATCCGGGCAGAGTTCCTCTGGGCGGCGTCCACTGGCTCCCTTGACACCTTTGAGGAGCAGTGGGCGCTGTCTGGGGTTCTCTGCTCGGTGTCCCCGTCAGGTTCCCTTCTTTTGACCCTGTGACCGCACTCCTTTTACATTAGTTGTCCCCCGTAATTATTTGAGTTTCAGGCCCTATGAATCCTCCCCTTAGGCTGGGGGGGGACCCTTTAGCAGTGGGCGGGCTTACGCTTACGCCCGCCCACCCACTTCCTGAAGCCCAATAGGTACAGTCCCCCTTGCTGTCCCCAGCTGCTCACCACACTTGGCTCTGGACTGCCCCAGCTCCCACGCTGCTGCTGCAGCTCTTCTCCTAGCACAGCTCTGCTCCCTGGGCTGCTTCTCTGGTTCTCTCTGGCTCTGGCCCACAAGGCTCTGCTCCCCATCTCAGCCTGGGCTCCTGTTGGCCTCTCCTTAGCTTGGCCGCACTCAGGCCCAGGGAGCACCAGTTCACAGGGAGGATGGGAACCCCCCCTCCCGTGCCTTGGCCTCCTGACTCTCTCATTAGCCCGCCCTGTCAATCAGGCTGAGCTGGAGCGTTGGCCTCTCCCCATTGCACCACGGGACTGTCAGTCCCAGGGTCCTGATTTTCCATCAACCCTTCTGTAGGGAGCCAGGGTGGCTGCCCTCCGAACCTGAGGGTAAAGGGCCTTTCTCTCAGCCTGAGTGGGCGGGGCCAGCCCAAGCTCGCTCCACCCCCCGGAAGGGGAGGGGTGGAACAGGAAGTATAAAGGGCGGGGCCCTTAGCTCAGTTAGGGCAGCACCAGGGAGGGAGGCAGATGCAGACCGCGGGCAAATGCGAGAGGCTGTGGAGGAGGAAGTCCAGGCCATGTTGGGACTGGGTGTCATTGAGCATTCCCAGAGCGAATGGCGGAGCCCCGTCGTCCTCGTTCCGAAGCCAGATGGGAGCCGGCGGTTTTGTATTGACTTTCGGAGAGTCAACGCCATTTCAAAGTTTGATGCATATCCAATGCCCCGCGTCGATGAGCTCCTTGACCGGCTTGGAGAAGCCTGCTATATCACCACGTTAGATCTCACCAAGGGGTACTGGCAGATCCCCTTGGAACCCCGATCCAAGGAGAAGACCGCGTTTGCCACCCCTTCAGGCCTGTACCAGTTTACTCGGATGCCTTTCGGCCTCCATGGGGCCCCAGCAACCTTCCAGCGCTTGATGGATCAGATTTTGCAACCTCACACCAAGTACGCCGCCGCCTACCTGGATGATGTGGTTATCTATGGCAGTAACTGGGAGGAACATCTCAACCAAGTGGCGGCTGTCCTCCGGGACCTCCGCGCCGCCGGCCTCACAGCCAATCCCAAGAAATGCCGAATCGGGCGGGAAGAAACCACTTATCTGGGGTACACCCTGGGGCGGGGACAGGTACGCCCCCTCATCGGGAAGGTTCAAGCACTCCAGGAATGTCAGGCGCCAACCACGAAGAGGCAGGTGCGTCAATTCTTGGGCCTAGCCGGCTATTACCGGCGGTTTGTACCCCACTTTGCAACCATTACGGCCCCTCTGACAGAACTCCTGACCAAAGATAGCCCCCGCAGAGTGTGCTGGTCTGACGACTGTGAGAGGGCCTTTCAAACTGTCAAAGACCGCCTGTGTAGTGAACCCATACTCTTCAGCCCGGACTTCGATCGTGACTTCATTGTCCAGACCGATGCCTCCGGCGTGGGGCTTGGGGCGGTCCTCTCACAGGAGGTGGACGGGGAGGAGCACCCTATTGTTTACATCAGTCGGAAACTGTTCCCCCGGGAGCGGAACTACTCCGTCCTGGAGAAGGAGGCCCTAGCTGTTAAGTGGGCGGTTGATGCTCTCCGCTACTACCTCCTTGGGGCCCCCTTTATACTGGTTACAGATCATGCACCCCTGAAGTGGCTCAACAAGATGAAGGACGCGAATGCCCACCTTCAGCAATGGTATCTTACGCTACAAACCTACGCCTTCACGATCTGCCATCGGGCGGGACGGGACAACGCCAATGCGGACTTTTTCTCCCGTCTGGGGGAGGCTGAGGACGCCAGCTCCGAGGTTTGGGAGCTGGATTTGAGGGGTGGGGTATGTAGGGAGCCAGGGTGGCTGCCCTCCGAACCTGAGGGTAAAGGGCCTTTCTCTCAGCCTGAGTGGGCGGGGCCAGCCCAAGCTCGCTCCACCCCCCGGAAGGGGAGGGGTGGAACAGGAAGTATAAAGGGCGGGGCCCTTAGCTCAGTTAGGGCAGCACCAGGGAGGGAGGCAGACGCAGACCGCGGGCTGCTCCCTTCAGACCCTGCTGCCACGCCAGGGGAGGCCCTGGACCAGTGGAAACCTCACCTGGAGGACAGACTGGGGCTGCCAGGACTGCCCACTGCCGAGTACCCAGAGGAACTGGAGGAGCCGGAGGGGGAGCTGGAGCTGCCAGCAGCCAAGGACCGGGAGCAGCTGGAGGAGCCTGAGCTTGAGGGGGAGCTGGAGCTGCCAACAGCGGACTACCCCAACGCACTGGCGGGACCAGAGGGATTCGGACGAGCAATCGGGTAGGAAGTAGCCCAGGGACAGAGCTGCACGGTGGTGAGTCTGTATCGCGGAAGGACCCCGCTGATACAGTGGCGGGACCCTCGTCCTGCCACTGTCAGGGCCCTGGGCTGGAACGCAGTGGTGTAGGGTGGGCCTGCGTTCCCCTACCCGGCCGAGCCACGCCGGGACCCGTGCCGGCGCTCCCCTGCCTGAGGGGCGCGCTATTGACCTTTGCCGGCGCTCCCCTGCCTGAGGGGCGCGCTACAGACTCTGGCCGGCGGCCTTCCCGCTGCTAATTCCCCGCTGGCGGAGGCGTGACCCAGGCCGGCCAGTGACCTCGTAGCTCCCCACCGCCCCCTAGCGGGTAGGTGGACCGACACCGATCACACCTTCCCCTTCCTTTTGGTACTGCGAGCTGGCCAACCAACAACCCCCACTAAGTTTTAGTAAGGTGCCAACAGTCCCCTTAAATATACTTAAATCCCAATGAGCTAAATGAAGTTGGTGTTAGAGATTGGGAATACATATTAATAACTTGAGGGTTAAAAATGATTTTAAAAGATTTTTTTCCATATTTTCCCCCTCATGGTGCCTTGCCTTACTTCACCCTTATGAAACTAATTTTCACTTCCTGAAGGAACGATGACTCATAACACTGAAAAAAATAGTAAAAGAATTAAAGCCAGAAGGCAAACTAAATCAGGCTGAACATCAGTAAAGTGACAGTTCTGGTGCCCTCAGAGCAGTGAGTGATACAGACAGCACTTTGGAGAGCAGTGATCTAGTAAGCACATTTTTGATGACTACACAAAGAACACAAAGGTGTGGTTGTCAAGAGCAATGGGAGGCAAAGGGAGGATGAATTACAAGGCTGTGAAAACAAAATGACAAATAGCTACCAATACTGTGCATGTGCAGTCCCAACACTTGTCCACTACTCACTGTGAAGTCTGGTGAGCTCCCCCTGCTGACTCTAACAGCAGAAAACAAATTAGTGAAGCTCTAGGAATAATCTAACAAGATAACACATATTACTCCTGGAGTTTCACTAATGATACTAATGTACAAAAAGACTATAAATAAACAGAGCTAAGTTGGCTTCTGTTCCAACCAAAATAAGAGAAATAAATGCTTGGTGGTTTTCATTAGATTGTTATTTCCATATGTTTATTTTATTATGGAACTATTGTACAGTATCCAGAAGGGATACTGGGTTTCATTAAGGCTACGATTTTGTCACAGAGGTCACAGGGGTCACATCAATCATGAATTTGAATAACTTACTTGAAATCTCAGAAATGGCTGTGAATGCACCTTTGACAGCCCCAAACTGACTGGCGTTACGACCTGGCACATGGGGTTACAGTGACAATCAGATTTGGCCTGTCTGCCCCTCTGTCTCCATCTACAGAGGGGCAGACAAGCCAAATGTGAGAGGCACTGCAACCCAATGTATAGGTCCCTACCAAATTCATGGTCCATTTTGGTTAATTTCAGTCATAGGATTTAAAAAATTGTAAATTTCATGATTTCAGCTATTTAAATCTGACTGTAGGGGTCCTGACCCAAAAAGAAGTAGTGGGGTGGTCACAAGGTTATTGTAGGGGTGTTGCAGTACTGCTACCCTTACTTCTGAATGCCTGCTGGCATTGGCTGCCTTCAGAGCTCGGCGGCTGGAGCCATAGGCGCCGACTCCGTGAGTGCTCTGGGGCTGGAGCACCCACGGGAAAAAACTGGTGAGTGCTCTGCACCCACCGGCAGCTCCCCACCCCACCTCAGCTCACCTCCACCTCCGCTCCGCCTCCACCTCCTCCCCTGAGTGCGCTGCTTCTCCCCCTAGCTCCCAGCGCTTCCCGCTACAAAACAGCTGTTTTGCGGCTGCAAGCACTGGGAGGGAGGGAGGGGGGAGGAGGGGGAACGCGGCACGCTCGGGGAAGAGGCGGGGCCAGGGATTTGGGGAAGGAGTCCAATAGGGGCAGGGAGGGGGTGGCGTTGGGGCGGGGCGGGGTCGGACCGGGGCCGGGGAGCCTGAGCACCCACCGGCACCGGGAAAAGTTGGTGCCTATGGCTGGTGCGTGGTGGCTGCTGGCTGGGAGCCCAGCTCTGAAGGCAGAGCCGCCACCAGCAGCAGCACAGAAGTAAGGGTGCATGGTATCATATTGCCACCCTTACTTCTGCGCTGCTGCTGGCAGGGTGCTGCCTTCACACCTGGGCATCTGGTCAACAGCCGCCGCTCTCTGGCTACCCAGCTCTGAAGGCAGCGCAGAAGTAAGGATGGCAATACCGTGACCTCCCCTAAAATAACCTTGCGACCCCCAGTTTGAGAAATGCTCATCTCCCCCTATGAAATCTGTATAGTATAGGATAAAAGCACACAAGACCAGATTTCACTGGGGGAGACCAGATTTCATGGTCTGTGATGTGTTTTTCCATGGCCGTGAATTTGGCAGGGCCCTACCCATGTACCAGGTCACAATGCTGGGAGCAGGAAGCCAGGTCCAGCCCTGCTGGACAGGAGTCACCGCTGCAGTGAGGGCAGGATGGGCTTGCTCTCCAACCCTCTCTCTGAGCCTCGCTTTTCAGCCCCCCCACTACGCTTCTGTGTATGTCGATGTAGTGAAAGATGCATTATTTGGTGACGTTTCCGTGACTATTTTCCCCACACCTCTGCCATAAAATTCACTAAAATTTCTGTGCCAAAATCATAGCCTTAGGCATAATGCAATCTCTCTATCCAGGCATTTCACTTATGAATAATTCATTTTTAATGTTGTTCATATTTTTAAATGGGAAAGGAAAAGCTGTTTATGGTTGAGACTCTAACAGAGTAAAAAAAAGACAAAAATCCAAATTAGGAGCTCTTGTGATGGTTTGCTCTCCTAGTGTGTGTTTCCTAGTGGTCAGGGCTTAGGCCCTTCAACACGCAGGGTAGGCGGTTGTTAGGGGAGCCCAGGCCCCTCCACTCCACTGGGCTCCGGTCCATGGCCCTGTAAGGGCTATCAAAGGTCTGACACCAGGGGTGCCTTAAGGCTGCCCTCCCTAGGCCACTTCCTACCACCGCACTATTGTTCAAAGTTCACAGTCTATGGCAAGGAGGTGTGAAGGGGGTCAGCTCAGCGCCTCCTCATGGCCATGCTTGGCATAGCAGCTTGTGGTCTCTCTCGGGGCAGTGGCTGCCTCTTCTTGTGACTTAGCTCTTTCGCCAGGTCAGTTCCCACTCTCTCCACTGTCGGAGTGAAACAAGTGAAAGTATTTTAAAACGAGTGTCCAAAATAAATCAAAAACCTCTACAACAGGGCCGGGCAAACTTTTTGGCCTGAGAGCCGCATCGGGTTTCGTTAATTATATGGAGGGGGTCGTGGCCTGGGGGAGGGCATTAGGGGAGGGGGTCGTGGCCCGGCCCCCACCTCCTATCTGCCCCCCCGGGACTCCTGCCCCATCCAACCCCCCCTGTTCCCTGATGGCCCCTCTGGGATCCCTGCCCCATCCACACCCCCCGCTCTCTGTCCCCTGACTGCCCCCAGACCCCTGCCGCCCCATCCAACCCCTCCTCTCATTCCTGACGGCCCCCCCAGGGACCTCTGCCCCATCCAACCATCCCTTCTCCCTGTCTTCTGACTGCCCCTGGAACCCCTGCCCCTGACTGCCCCCTGCTGCCCCATCCAACCCTTCCTCCTTCCTGACTGCACTCCGGGAACCCTGCCCCCATTCAATCCCTTGTTTCCCCCCTGAACACCATCCACACCCCCGCTCCCTGACCTCTATCCAACCCCCCCTGCTCCCTGCCCCCTTACCGCACTGCCTGGAGCATTGGTGGCTGGCAACGCTACAGCTGCGCCGCCCGGCTACAGCTGGGCCACGCTGCTACCGCCACCACGCAGCACAGCGCACCGGGTCAGGCCGGGCTCTGCAGCTGCGCTGCCCTAGGAGCTCGCAGCCCCACCGCCCAGAGCATTGCACCGGTGGCGGAGCGAGCGCACTGAGGCTGTGGGGGAGGGGGAACAGCAGGGGAGCGGCTGGGGGCTAGTCTCCTGGGCCAGGAGCTCGGGGGCTGGGCAGGACGGTCCCGCGGGCCATAGTTTGCCCACCCCTGCTCTACAATCATTGCTGTAGCAGATCGTGTGAAAGAATTTGGAAGCCAAATTATACATGCCAGGTGACAAACTGTTTTGTACAAGCTGCAATGTTTTGTTGGATCATGCATGACGGGCAATCGTTCAGCGCCACTTAAACTCGGAAAGCCATTGAAGCAGAAAGAGGGCTCCGCAGCATAGTGCATTGCTGGGAAACAAAAAGGAAAACAAAAACAAAAACAATTTCTTCTCTTTCTAAGAAGATGACTGAGAGCTCTGAGACCCATCATTTAGCTATAATAGAACTTGTGGATACATTTGCAAATGCTAATATACTGTTGGAAAAACTTGATCGCCCAACGCTGTGTGAATTTATTCAACAGAATGTACAATATGCCGATTGCTTACACCAAGTGCGAATAAGCTACAACAGGACTATCTTCCAAAGGTTTTGCAACACATTTTGAGGAGATGAGGTCTGTAACTCATGTGAATCTTTTGTAGTTATTTTCGATGAGTGCACAGATGAGCAAGACAACTATGCACACCATATTCTGTTTGATTTTATTTCTGACCAGGCCAAAGACGTACAGACAGGAAAGCTAACAACAGTGCTCGTCAACTGCATTTACTTGGATGCTGTTCACGCCACTACAGTTTCTCAAGTGATAATTAAAAGCGTTTCAAAATACGGTGCGGACTTTGACAAAGTATCTGCGTTCACAAGCGACGATGCAACTTACGTGACAAAATCTTTCAAATTGGTTCTCCAAGGTCTAATGCCAAATGTTGTCCATGTTACATGTAATGCACGTATAATTTCTCTAGTCAGGGAGCTGTGGAGATGCGAGTCTGGTAAAGTTGATAAACTAGTCAGCTACATTAAAAAGATCTTTAAACACTGCCCTAGCTGCAAACTTCGATACAGGCAGCACATTGCAAATGCAACTGAAATTGCGGAACAAAAAATTGCACTTCCCCCAGAGCCAGTAATTACTCATTAGAATTCTTGATTTTGAGCTGTACAATACCAAGCAGCTCACCTCAAGTACTGCTGAGAGCTCATCTCAGAAGAGCTCACACTGACACCGAAAATGCAGGTTTTAACAGAACTTTCAACCCTTCTAAACAATGCTCAGCTGAATGAGGAAGTTCAGTTTATTGCCAAGAATGCCACAGGACTGATGGACGTAATCACTTGGTTCGAATCTTGACATGTCATAATCCACGAAGCTTACAACAAAGTAATGGATGTACTGTTCTGGACTGACGCTCAGTCAAATGAAAATCACTCTGACGATGCTGAGTTAAATGCCAGTGCTCAGCAAGTGTTTTCTTGTATGGACAATACTACTGCTATGGGGAAGAGTCAAGCGATGTAGCAAAAATGGCTCAAAAGTTTCAGCAACCTGCAGCAAGGCTCCTAAAAGCTGTGCGTATTTTTGACCCTGCACAAATGCCCCTGTTGATGGGGGATTTAACCTCACTTAATGCAATTCCTGGCTTTGATAAGAATTGTAGGCGACAGATTCCTGCTTACAAAAATATCACGAAAGCAGCAGACTGAACTTTGCCTGTGCTACGGTTTTGGATCTCAGTGGAAGGCAGAATCCCCCACCTTGCAAGGCTAGCTCAGCGCTGTCTGACAATTCCAGCCTCCTCCGTGCATGCAGAGAGCTGTGACTAAACGCAGACAGGTGTCTTCAGCACAGAGACAGGGAATGAAGAAAGACACAGTTGCAGGATGCTCCATGCTCACATTCAACTAATGACATTTGAAACCAGAACTTTTTTCCCTCGCCTGCTTTTGTTAACTTAAGGGCTTCACATGATTTTATTTTTGCTCTCTTTAAATACATACTCATGCTTTTGTTACAACACTGTGAAATTTAAGATTTAAATATCTGAAACTGTGAAATTCAAGATTTTTAAATTGCTGTGACTATGAAATTTACAAAAATGGACCATGAATTTGATAGGGCCATGGATATAAAGGTGCACTTAACTATTAGCATGTAGTTAAGTCCCATTGGCTTCAATGGGACATGAACATGTGCTTACTGTGAAGCATATGCTTAAATGCTTTACTGAATAGGGGCCTATAACTGTAATTCTGGTGAAGCTTTTTCATGTTAAGAATTAGTTTTGCTAGTAAGAAGTTGTACATGGTTCTCAAGTACCCAGCGGCGGCTCCAGGCACCAGCGCTCCAAGCACGTGCCTGGGGCAGCAAGCCGCGGGGGGTGGCCTGCCAGTCCCTGCGCAGCAGTCAGGCTGCCTTCGGCGGCATGCCTGCGGGAGGTCCGCCGGTCCCGCAGATTCGGCGGCAATTCGGTGGCAGGTACGCCGAAGCCGCGGGTCCGGCGGACCTCCCGCAGGCATGCTGCCGAATCCGCGGGACCGGGGACCTCCTGCAGGCAGGCTGCCGAAGGCAGCCTGCCTGCCGTGCTTGGGGCGGCAAAAAAGCTAGAGCCGCTCCTGCAAGTACCAGGTGGCTTTAGCAGAGTTCTATAGTCATAATATTAAGCCAGAATTAGAAGTTGATTATAGTTTTGTAATGTAAAGTAATAACTTTCGATGGCTTTCCTATGATTGACGAAGTTAGTTTTTTATACCTCTTTTCTTGATCCACTGTTAACTTTTTCACACTGTCCTAAGGCTGTCTCTAGACATTTTAATATCTCTAGACCATAGCATCTTTGAATGCCTCAAGCAATCCTGGCTTGCTATGGTAACGGAAGTGATTCCTTTTGGGTAATGCCTTGCTTAGTAAACAAAAAGGCCAGAGTCTTCAAACCTGGATGCCTAGAGTGAGGCTACTTAATGCACATTTAGGCACCTAAGTAAAAGTGGTCTGATTTTCAGAGGAGCGGAGCCATCCATATTCTGGTCTACTCTGATTATTATAATGTGCCAATCACCATTTCATTGAAGCCACCTGTCATTGTTTCACTGTAACTGGATCACTTTATTTGTACAACAGATTATTACAATTCCAGACCTACGGAGGATGTTGCCCCAAGACCTTCTGACAGAAGAGCAGGTCAGAATGTCCTTACTTTTGTTGGTTTTTGAAAATATTTTGCTCTTAAATAGCACTTTCCATCCGAAGATATCAAAGCACCTGACAAATGTTAATTAAATCTCACAATACCAATGCAAGGTAGGTAAGTATCTCTCTGCCTTCATGTGTCTTGGCCTTTGCTAATTTTTTTCAGGTTTCCTCTAAAACCCTTGAAACCCTTAATTGTTTTCCAGGGCTAGGACATTCCTTCAAATATGTTTGCTCCTTTGTTCAATCAGGAACGACCTTAAGTGCCAGCATGCTTTACTGCCCTGGGATATCCTGAGCTCCCAAGAGTGCTTCAATGGAAGTAAATGTGATGCTGGCAGACCAGATGCCAACGCCCCTAGCCCTCATCTGAACACTGACAAATGCATAGCTGGAAACCAGTCTGGCTCACCTGTGTGTTATTATTGGTAAAATAGGTATTAGAGTTATAAAAATGTGTTTAGTGTTTAGGCTTTGCGAAATGCTCATAAATTGCTGCATGTATTAATCTCACTCCTAATATCTGTATCCCAGGTTATAAGGTTCTCTCAAGTGTTTGCATTGTAAACCTTTGTAACTGTGTAACTCACCAGCAGTCAGGAGAGAAGCATTACCAAGTGTGAAATACTAGTTTGCTGCAGGAGATGTTATATCCTGCCTGACAGGAAAAAAAAAAAAAGGCACATAGACACCAGACAAACCATTGTGGAACATCAGAGGACAAAAGACTTTGTTGATTGCTCTCCCCACCCCCAGACACCCATGAAGAGTTGATGTGCAGTGGATTCGTCCCATCAGCTTGAATTCTGGGGGAAGGGAATAAAAATCCTGGACAAGAAGAAACTGTATCTTTATGCTGCTTGGACTCTGAGGGGGAGGATTACTAAGCATAAGCAAAAAATCCCCAGTGCTTGGCCTGGGTTAGCCCCAAAGGACATATAGTGCTTGCTTAAGCTTCTACTACCTTTTGGAACTTAAGACTGTAACTCATTTGTGTGTGTTGTCTTTGGTGTAAGATCTGAAGTGCAGTTGACCTGGGGTAAGTGACTGATCCTTTCGGACTGGGAGTAACCTGAATATTGTTGGTGTAAGGGGCCATCTATTGAAGGCAAACTTGCCTGGGTGGCAAGATAGTTTGAAGTACCCAAGGGGACTGTCTGTGACTCTATGGTTAGGATGTGGTAGTGCCTGATACTTGGTTGCTGAAAACTAAGTATGGAACTCACAACCAGTTGGTGGTTTGTGCCTTGCTTCTTAACAGTCTGCCGTGAGGTTGATACTCATGCTCTTGAGCCACTCCAGACAGTTTGACAGTAAGATATAAATGGGTTCAGTTTTCCCTGATACCAATCCCATAAGAACACAGGTATGAACAGTTGGGCAGGGATGGTGTCCCTAGCCTCTGTTTGCCGGAAGCTGGGAATGAGCGACAGGGGATGGATCACTTGATGATTACTTGTTCTGTTCATTCCCTCTGGGGAACCTGACACTGGCCACTGTCGGAAGACAGGATACTGGGCTAGATGGACCTTTGGTTTGACCCAGTAGGGCCGTACTTATTTTCTTATGTTCAGTTTCCATATAGCTGAGATGCAGATTCTTTGTTCTACTTTATAGTAAATAAAACTCCATTGCAATTACAGTAGTTGAAATTATTTCAGTGTCTGTGTAAAATGCAAGTTTGAAAAATCCTCGTGCTTCACTAATTTATTTATGCAGGTACACTAACACTAATATGGATATCTACTAAGTAGAACAGTCTTGTATTCCCATGTACTATTGTGATCAAAACAGAGCAGTTCTAAGGAGAAAAGCTCTTTCCTTAGATTAAGAAGATATAGTTTTAGAGCAAATCCATTTTTAAATGAGTACAAATGGAGGGAGGCCAATTTTTCTTCAGTGCTATTGGCTTCAGAATGTTACCTGTGATTCACTGTTTTAGTGTTGCTAGAATAGGGAACAAACAATCATATATATATATATATATATATACACAAAGAGCCCCTAGGTAAATGTAACTGGATGCCAAAATATGTCCTACATAAACATGTGTAGCTAGATATCGGGTAGTTTACACTTAATTTACTGTAGTCCATATTTTTATATCAATTTTAAGTACAAATTATTTTATTGTTAGAAATTGTTCTTTCTTCTATAATTCAATTGTTACCCAGTTACCATCTTACAGAAATAATGAAAATTGAAATACACCGCAATTACTACACTTTAATTTTTAATTTAATTAGCTTAAATAATGAGCTATCATTTTGTTCAGACAGTGATTTAAGGCACAATCTTGTTTTCATTTAAGTCAATGGCAGTTTTGCTATTGTCTTCAGTGGGAGCAAGATCAGGCTCCTTTCTACATCAGAATTAAGCAAACTGCTCTAGCCTTCAAGATCCTACACAATTTAGCCTCTCACATCCTTCTGTGCCCTACTCTCTTTTCATTTCCCTGCTTATTTACCACTTTGCCCCACGAAGCAGCATGACTAACTTTCTCCCAGTCTCATCTTCATGCTTTGTCCTACAAAACCCCTTCCTCCTAGATTCTCACCACTTACTCAGTCCGTCATGCCTCCATCCTTATTTCCTTCAAGTCCCTCCTTAAATTGCAATTGCTCTTTGGGCTTGTCTACACACACAACTTGCACTGACTTAGCATAAATTGGTTTAAACTAGTGCAAGTTCCGTGTGGACTCTTTATAAAACTAAAACTGGTTACATCTGTGTAGCTTGTACCTGTAAAATGTAGGCCTTGCCTAGAGGGTTGAGTTGCACTACTTTAACTTAAATTGCTTTTTAAACTGATAAAATTAGTGCACACCCTCTGTAGACACTCTTATTTCAGTTTAGCTTAAACCTGTTCCCAATCAAGTTAAGCTACACCAGTCTATACTGGAGTGTACTATACTGCTCCAGTCGGCCTTCAGCCCTATTTTGAGGGGTTAAGTGGGACTCACGTAGTAAGTGCACAGATATGCTTTGTGCAGGCCCTCTGCACAAGGGTGAATTTCACCTCAAGGTGAAGTTTAAAGCTCAGGCTCTTTTGACTCGATAGCCTATGCTCATTTCTCCAGACTCCAGTGCCTTCCGTTTTCTTCCTAGTTTATTGACATTCCATATCCTCTTGCCCCTAGTTATGAAAAAATAAAAATGCCTAGGAAAAGTCCAAGCATTTTTACAAGGGCTGGGAAATTTATGTAAAGATCAGGTTTGTTTAGGATACATAAGAGTGATGAAAACCAGGAGTTCTGAAGTTATATCATGCATTTTCTTGTCATAACATACTGTCATCGGTTTACATAAGGCTCTGACTAAACCATCTGTGTTTATATAAGTGCTAAAAATACAGAACATATTCAGTTTATTGTATAAAACTCCACCTGATTCTGATAGCATTTTGCTTGTGTCACAATATGGCAATAGAATTGTTTATGATTCCGTCAATGAAATATTTAAATAGGTCAAGATACAAAAGTGTGATGGGCTTTTTCTGAATATGAGAATTGTCCCTTTTTTTTTTTTCTTACGGGTATAACTGTAAGAAATTAGTCTAGACCATATCTGGAATGATGGGAGAAAACAATATTTGCCCTCCTCTCATAAAACGTTCTTGTTTTCTAGGTCTGGGAGAGTTGTGTTGTATTAATAATAATAATCAAAAACTGGGAATTAAGATTTGTATATTTGATTCCCAGGTCTGATGAGGCAATGCTGTGTGACTTTGGGCAAATCTTTATGGGCCTGATCCAAAGCCCAGTGGAGTCAGTGGAAAGTCTTTCTTGTGCGTCAATTTTCCCATCCACAAAATGGTTATAACAATGATTAACTCAGCTCAAAGTTAACCATAAAATTAAGAAGGCACACTGACTGGAGTTCTCACCAGCTTTCCCAATCTTGCCCATTTCATAAGTATTGAGGAGGATACTGTTATGCAATTTGATTCTGAGTATACATATGGTTAAAGGAACAATATCTGATAGTGCCAAGATTGTTAATAATTTCTCAAGGGAAGTAGTTGAAGCCTCCTCTTGAGACATTTAAAACTAAATCGCATGAAATGATACTTTAGGGGACCCAATCCTGTACTGGGTAGGGGAGGCATGGCTGGAATTAGATGACCCAAAATGTCTTTCTCAACCCTAACATGTATTATATTTTTATATATTACATATTTTAATCTTCATTGTTAACAATGCCCTTCTGGAAGCCTATTATAATAAGTGTCTCTCGTGTCCACTTTTTTTCCTTTAGTTTTCAATTATATATTCCCTTTTGTTTCTACTGGAACACTAAATTAGAGTGGCTTTCCTGTGTACTTCCTTTTTTGTGAACCAGTATCGTCAAGAATGCCAGCATAAATCTGGGTATATGGTTTGTTAACTTGTGCACCCTCTGCTGGCTCTTCCATAACAGAGCACAAAGCATCATAGATCCTTCATATATAGTGACAATAATGTGATTGGATTTTAATCCAAAAATCCATATTTTGAATCTACAAGGGTTTCACCACCAGATTATGAATTATAAGGAAGATCAAATTTGAGGTCTAAACTGGCCTTTTAAAAAATAATACTTAATGGTGTAATGAACTCAGAAAATAATTGTTTGGTCTTTCATGTGAGCTTGTTGACTTTTGGGACAAGACATCAAAGAACGGATATAGTCTGAAAAGCTGAGAACATTCTGAATGGGTTCTTAACAGAGTTCTAGAACTGTCATTTTAATGAAGAGGTCATGAATGAAACTCCAGAAGCATATATTGTAGGGATTCTTTTTCAGGTTATCAAAGATTGCTGTTTTTCTCTGTATATCCCAACTAAAAACAGTAGTATGTATAGGATGGGTAGACCAATATAAATCCCAGTAAGTACTTTGAAGGTGGTAGAAAAGAAAGGAAACTCTGATATGAAGGACAGATATTTGCAACCATTCCAGCTGCACAAAAAGGCAGAAAGTTGGCTTAAACAGCCAGCTGGGGAAATCTCTGAGTGGCATAGAACAGGCATAGACAGTTGTACAACATGTGCTCTTGGCCCCTCTGAAGTATGGAATGTGTGAGGATGGGAAGGTGTGGCTGGAGTACCTAGCATACCAGCATTCTTGTGGGTAGCATGGCCTGTAGGGAGCCATTCCAACTGACACAAGTTAAAGCAACCCTGAGGCTGCTGTAACTTGCACCAGGGGCCACACTGGCTCCTTTTTTCCTGAGGATCAAGGGGACAGAAAGATGGCAGAGTCAGCTATGCCCTTCTTCTCAGGTGTGCTAAGCACAGATTAGGTGGATCTGAGGTTCTGACCCATCACCTGCAGTGACAGAGTCCCATATTGTGAGCCCAATCCTGCAAGTATTCCACCTGTAGAACTCCAGTTGACTTTATGGAGTACTTAGTGTTGGGATGGATTAATGTTGTTATTGGGAATCATTACAAGCAGCCCAGTGACCTACTTCGTTACTATCAACTTTGTGTCTACAACTGCCTGTGTCACAACCTCTATGGTTTCAGTAAAGTTGCACAAAACAATAAGGTTTTGCTTTGTATGAACTGAGTAGCAGATCAATTAGAGTTTTCTAATGATGTGAAAAAGCATTTTATTCATTTCACAAAAAAATAAGAGGTTAATCATACTAGCCCCAAGTGTTTAAATAAAAACTTAATTTAGTCAGCATCCTGTTATCACTCGCTAATTATCTACATGATCGTCCTACAAGTGACCTAGGCTATAGTGATGAAAGTCACCTTGTCACAGCTGCTGTTTTCTCTAAGTTAATATGAAATATAGGCTTGATCCAACTCCAGTGAAATCAACAGGAGTCTTTGATTCCAGTAGATGTGGATCATGGCCTTTAAGAATGGCTTTCAAAAGAGATAATGAAATCTTCTTTTTCTAGCCTGCATTATTAAAATGTACTAGGTTTTTTTCCGTGTGTAATTCTCAGGTTACTTTTGCAGTCAGAAGACAAAATGGAAGCTCTCCATTAACAATACCTCTAAATTTTCACAAACTTTAACTAAACAGTAACTGACATTACGGTGTAAGAGTTTCAAGGATATGAATTACGTTGCTGTTATGGTTGCACATCTATTAAAATGTCCATTATTTTCTATCCATTATCAGTAAAGAGCCTTTCATCTCTAGACTGGGTCCAATTCAGATCAACTTCAAGTCCAAACATTGTCTGTAGTAAGCAAAAACTGTACCATCCAATCTCTGTGAAATGAATTAATAATGGTTTAAGTCCAGTTATCATGGATGGATGTCCACTTTACCAACACCTCACTTTTCTAACGTAATTGGTTGTTTGTTTTCCCCACATATGATAGTGCAGAACTATTTTTTTTCTAATTTGTTTCTTTAAAAAAAAGATTATGTTCTTGGTTTTGAACACAGAATAAAACAATACAAAGGGGCAGTTAGAATACACCATGACAAGTGTTGGGTATCAGCAAACAAAGTTACATTAAGGTACCAATGGTAAAAGGTAAAAAGGTAGAGGTATGCAAAAGACAAATAAACATGGTATGTATATAATGGAAGTAAGGATTGATAAACCTTATTTAATAAACATATGAGTGGTAAATAATAAACTTTAACAAAAGGAGACAAAAAAAATACATTTTTAAATCCTTAGAGAAGTCATAGTCCTAAGCCTCTCTGGCTTTCTTGGTCTCCATGGGTATGGGACTAGCTGACGTTTTCATTTTCCTGAGGAGCACCAGCCACTATCTGTTCTGTATGGAGAATCAGATTATTTCTAAGGGTAAGGATAGCTCTCTTGGCTACAAACAAACAGGATCTGTGATTTTTTTTTTTTTTTTTTTTTGCTGTGATACAGAGCTGCACTACATTATAACTTGTCTGTTTTTGTGAAACGTGAAATGTTTTGACTCAGGTACTATAATAGCATGTCCTGGGATATGAGGGTTTCCTCTTCTGATAGGTCACCTGCTCCTGGTATACTGAGTTTATACAGCTGCCTTAAGCACTTTCTCTTAACAGCCCTTTCTGCTTGGCTAATGTTTTGTTTCACTCCATCCCCAAAGATACACATACTGATGTGGGTTACACAGCGTATTCATTACTTAGAAAAACAGACAGAGGCATAAAAATGCTAAGAACCCAAATTCCTGGCAACTGGAGTTCTTCTCTAAGGAGTCGATTTGATCCTAAAACCATTTTCTGTCCACCATCCTCTTCTGCTCAGCAGGCATTAACAATGTTTTTATTTTTGGCAGCAGTCACACCACACCAGCACAAAAATAATTAGACTAAATTTAACCTCAGCAGTGTTGTCACTAGAGAAGGGCTTAGGTGGCAAAAATCCAGTGGAATATTATGAACACCCCTCAATTCAGGACTATTAAGGAGTTTCGGTACAGTCCCTTGTAAACACAGGGGTGGTTTGCAAAATGTTGATCAAGGTTCAGATTTCAAATATCTCCAAATATTGAGTGTTTGAATCCAACATTTTGGTTCCAGCCCATCTCTAGTTATAACTATTTAATTTATACAAAAAATGTCTCATTAGCTGTGTTGTAGCTAAGAAGCTTGCTAAACGAGAGCAGTGACTGATTAGATTTACATTAATGAATGTGGCAAAAAAATAAGTGTTTGAATGTACAAAGATGCCAACCAGATTCAGGTACTTAAAGGAGAAAACTAGAAAAATACAAGAGGCTTAACTTTAGTAAGCAGAAATCTCACCCTCTTGTCTGAACTAATCTGCTGTACTTTTGGGAATTCTTATCTTTATAAAATGTTGAAGTTTTTTGCTTTAATATTAACTTATATCCAAAAAACCTGAGAAGGCTGCAAGGCTCTCAATGACTCAATCTGAAGTATCCTCATGGGCCAGCAGGTTTATACAGATATCTTTAGCTATGACTGAACTAGAATCTGAGTTATTTTAGGCAAAATAAAATTCCTTGAAACAATCCTATGAGGGGTTATAAAAACTGGTTGGGACTACAGACATTTTACACCCTCAAATATCTCAGTAACTATGGGCTTGATACTGCACCATTGAAAGCAATGGGTACTGACGGCTGATAGAAGACAGCAAGCAAAATCAGTGGCTTATATAAACCCTCATTTTGATGACAGAGACACTATCAGATAAATTAAGTAAAGACTAAAGCTCTAACTGGTAAAACATGTGAGTTGTTCCGTGTTGCACAATTCTTCCTGGGAAGTGGAAAAATCTTCTGACCAGAATAAAACTTCTAGCAATTGTACATCCAGGCATTACAAATGCTCATCAATGAGAGTTCAGCATTCTGACAATTCTGGAAAATAGCATACATCTCTTTGTATCTGAAAGAGAATCAGAAAGACAGCTGGTCAAAAAAGTAGTATTGTGCACTGAGTTTATCCCAGCCTCTATGGTACAGTACTTCTAAATCCACCTAAACTGTTGAATAGTGTTGCTTTAAGATGTTACACAGTTGCCATGTTCCATTGGTGGAACATGTCATGCAGAATTCCCAGGAGAGGCAATTAGAAACAGTAAAAACCCATGCTACTGTGTATTTTGTATATGCCACATATCTCACAGAAAAAAACTATTCGAGAAATGTTTGATTTTTGAAAATATTATTGGCACTATTTTTGATATTCCTTTATATTTAGGGGAAAGAAACAAGTATTTCTGGACATTCAGCTCTTCAGTAACCTTTTATTACTATCAAAAGGAACCCTCCGAATAGATGGTGTTTTGCAGATGTTGGTGAGCTGTCAAAACGCTGTTGTCAAACTGTATTCATGCTGCACTGTCTGAATTTGTGCCATATTATCTGTGTCTCTTGGGTTCAGCTTTGGAATTGTTACTTGGAAATCTGAATGGGTAAGAAGAGAGAGCACTTTTTCCCTTCTAGATCACCTGGTGCAGGCTAATAGGGACCAAAAGTCATCACCATTTGACAGCTATTTAGTGTGGCCTCTCTGAAATAAATTGTAATTCTCCGTCCTTTTCCTAGACAAGACCCCATTGCACCAAAAAAAGTCCCACGGCAAGGGCTCCTTTATTGTTAGAAAAGAATTCAAATGCTCCACAGACTGAACTAGCTGCCCCCTCACCCCACAGAGGGGGAGGCTTCAGTGCTGGTTTTGCCCAGGCTCTAGCCCATGTGTTTCACTTTAACCCCTTCCCAGCCTTACAAAACAACCTCTACCCTGAGCTTGAGAGTGCTTTAAGCCTGGGCTAGCAGGCATGGCTGACGGTATAGGCTTGAACTTGGGTTTCGCTTCAGCCTGAGATGGCAACCCACCAACTTTGCTGTGTGAACGCAGGCTAATCCAGCTGGGGTGCTGTTAGTCCTCCTATCCTATCCCACAATTCCACTTGGGCTGTATTTCTTGTCTAACTCCTCCTTTATTCTGCACTATGTTTTAAACCTACATTTGCCTGCTCCATTTCTGTTGCACTTCCACAGCATTTACAGAGAAGCCATTCAATAAATCCCTCTCCCATGCTGCCAGTTGGCCAGAAACTGACACTAACCGTGTGGTAAAGCTGTGGCATGACATCAGTAAGACCTACAAGAGCACTTCCACAGGAGCCCAGGAAGGACAGACAAGTTCTCCCACAACACACTGCGAATGAATTCATAGAGTGGCCCAATTCAATGTACTACTAAGAACCATGAGTCATGCTGCTAGAAATCCAGCCCAGCAAGTTCAATACCATTGTGGACACAACCACATGGATCTGGCACAGGTAGGGCTTTGCAGTGGGGATGCTCCACTCATGCTAGGCTAGCCCAAGCTAACACTGCAATGAAGACATACTCTAAAAGTGGCCCCTCCAGAACATAGTAAAAGTTCATTGGCAGAGCAGTGTGGGGAACTTTGCCCCTCCTGTACCTTTTTTTGGACTTCCATTTCCAGAGCTATCAATCCAGTATCTTTACCAAGTATTAGCTTAATTTTCAATCTGATGCTCCTGAGCAGTTGCCAAATAATGGCTAATAACAATTGTGACTTTGGAAAATGGAGTCTAGAATTAGCACATACCAAACCTGAATTCTGATTTCCTTTAGCTTTAAACAAAGATCCCCTATCAAAGGCAGTATTGGATGCATGGAGAACATCCAAGATTTTCTTACTATACTTGTACTGTTTCTCATTTAGATATATGAATGTGAGTGATAAACATGGTAAGTAATGGTTATTAATAACTGAAAAACCTACATATAAAATACAAATCTTGTAAGGAATAAAACCAAACTAAACAACCCCCCTCACCATCACCACCATTCTAGCATAAACCCTCTGCTGGTACAAGTCTTCAAAGTAAAGGGTTTTCCATCCTTTTGAAATGTAGGTGCTTACTACATTTTTATTTTCTTGATTTTTCTGAACTGTTGCTTACTTCCATCAGAAAATTTTCACTAGAGAAATTCAAACATATTGATAATTACTTTCTCTCATTCACAACTAAAGATTAAATAGGAAAATTGCTTTGTGAATCTCCTACTGAATTTGTGCATAATTAGTCAGACTTAAAGAGTTTTAGGTTAGTGATTGCTATTCATAAAAAAAAAAAAGTCACTACCACTCTGCACAACAAGGTATTTGTTTTTAAATAATACTAGTAAAACACAGAGCTTGACTCAGTGTGGCCAGAGTGTGAGGATGTGTGTAATGTTTCTTAAAAAAACTGTATCGGGAAGACAAATTGTAATGGAGCTGGTACATTTCAAGAATGAAGAAAATGCATACCCAACCTTTCCTCAAAAGGCCAAGCTCTTTATGAAATGCTTAAAGGAGAATCAGTTTGGGTGTGGAGAAAGCACAGGCATGCAATCTAAACCATCTATTGACTACTTCTTCACTACTGGCATTTTATGAAGTTTCCAAGTGTACAGCTGTTTCAGCAGATGCCTGCAGATATAAGCTTGCCCGGGTGTTACTGAATTTACACTGAGATGATTGGAAGCATGTAGCATTTTGTTCCAGATGGCTTTTAGATTCCAAGACTAGGTATTCCCCTATAGAGAATATTTTGCAATCTTATGGGCATGAGTGCTTCTCAAGATATTTGCAGGGTCTTAGCAATGTCAAGATCATGAGACCGCAAGCCCTGGGTATCATTAGTAAAAAGTTTTAGACATGATGTCCCTGAAGTGCCAAGTGATTGCTCATGTGTTTGATGAGATTTATACATACAGCAGAGTATGCACCTGGACAATTTCTAGTGATGGTTGACATCTTACCAAGAACCCTGTTAATCATTCATGTTTTCTAGAAGCTTGAGATGATCTAGAAGCATGCATGAGTGCCATTTTTAGTGGCCTAACATTCCAGCCTCATCCTGAAAATCAGAACTGGAATGATCACCAGTGGTAGTACACAACTGCAAAATGCATCTCAATTTATAACATAACACAATTACTTAGCAGTAAGTCTCACATCCAGTCTGTGACTTCCATGCAATGACAGGGGAACTCTCCAAAACTGGAGGACTGATTGCCATAGATAAATTATACTGTAGTCCCACAAACATGACGTTGAAAAGGATACATAAGGGACATTGTGGCCTCACCAAGTGTCAAGAGTCCAAATTGCAGTGTGGCACAATGACCAGAAATACAGATTCTAAAAACCTCTCATGCCCAAAGCATTACCCAGTAGGCCTTGGAAAAGAAGAGCACTAAGTCTGTCCAAAGAAAGTAACATACTTAATTACTAGCCATTAACTATTTTTCTTATAAAAATATATATTCTGTTTCTCACTAAAACCAACAGCTCACAGGGAAGTTAAAATACATCTTGTCTCATTCTGGCATCCAGAACGAATAGTCACTGACTATAGGCCAGAGTTTGTCATCTTTTAATTTTAAGCTTTTGGGATATGGTGTAATTTCAAGCATATTACTTCCAGTTCCCATCATCAACTACTGGCAGATTGGACGAGATACCAGTACAGATTACTAAGAGAAATCTACAACAAAAAGACTGTTTATTTGATTTGCTGTCCTGTAGTCACTGGAGTAAATCCAGTTTAGCTACTTTTGGATCAACATATCAGAATGATGCCAATGTTATAGTAAATTTGGCCCTCCTTAAATAACATGAAGCCAAATTGAAGAGATCTCAGGCTTTCTTCTTTAACAATTGGAATGCAGCCCAAAATTTACCCATACTTTCACCAGGACACCAAGTCTCGCTAAGACTGGATGAGAAAAAATACTGGAAACCACCAACACACACAGATTAACACTGATCAAAGTAGTCATTACAAAGGAAAGAAGTGGAATCTTCTGCTGGTTCCAAAACCCAGCTGAATTGCTACATGATCCTAGTATCAATGGTATTCAAACAAACTCTTAGTGAAGGGAGATAGTCTTGTTGAGAAAAATTGTAAAACTAATGAACATGTTTTTCCACCTTTGCAATCTTACAGTCCAAGTGAATCAACTGGACAAAACCCACCTCATTGCTAATAGATAATTCATTGTGGAATGATGGTAAAGCTGACAAATTGTCTTGATCTTTAATTTATTAAATATTCTTGTTAAATATCATTTATAGATGACACTTCCTTTAAAACTTTAGCAGGAAGCTGGGAAGGAGTAGGATTAGAAAAGGCTCTAAGCAGAAATTCTACAATGAAGCAGAGACAGACAGATATAGTAGCTTCAGGGATGTTTTCCTTTTTCCTTGTTCAGTGCCAAGGAACAGGACTCTTTCTGAATTCACTTTTGTCATATGACACACAGTACAGCAGAAGTTTCACAATGAAGCCTGGGCTATCCTCATTAATGTGGAGGTTCTGCCTCCAAAGACTATAGGTCCCCACAGTCAATACCTTATCTTGCTCTGGGCCTACATAGAGAATTGTGCGCTGGGAGTTGTAGTCTCTTCAGGCTACAAATATGTAGTAAAGAAGAGTGTACCTACATAGCTCCATTTTATTCAAATTAGATGTGGTCCTTGAGTTTCTGGTTAACTGTTGCCAATGCCAATAAATTAGATCTGACAAACTCAAAGTTACCCTTTAAGAATGTATTTTGGTTATTTGACTCAATCCCATTTGCTGATAAAAACATATAAATAGAAAATGACAACAGCAAAACTCTGTACCCATGCATTCCTGCAGCTTAAATCTAGGGCAGCACTGAAAAAGCTAAACCAGACTTTTATTCAGCTTCTTAACATTTGCCGTCGCATTTAAAAAAAATACAACCAAAATCAGTAAATAATACTAATTCAAATCTAAACATTCATTATGATGATACATAATTCAAGGAATTAAAACAGATTCAGCAAAGTATTGTGTGTGTTCATGAGAGGAATGGAGGCTGAAGAATTATCTGTGTGTTGATTTGGAACCTTCGTTTGGAGAAATGTGTGTGTTAGTTTTAGGGCCAACGTTTCTAAAGATATGCATAAGCTCTCCCTTTTGAAAACGTGGGCATAGAGGATCATTCCTTTTATTCAACAAGCTTTAAAAAATTAAATACACTTTCTAAGGCTTGAGCTGATTCAAAAATGTTAATAAATTGTCTGGGTACTGCAGGGGACCTCATGTCTCATAGATGGGGACCTGGTGAGTTAGGTGCTGACCTGTCAAAGTCTCATTCGTTGTGGGGTACGGTGGAGACTTTGCCTGAGGATAGATTTTCAGAGGAATGTGTGCTATAGCTCCTCTATTGGTTTGGCTTCACAAGAAAATTTTATTATATATGAACATGATTGTGAAGAGCTGAGTTAGCTGACACATTGCTCATTGACATGACTTACTGGTCTATGTAAATGAGGGCAAATTGTGTTCAGTATCATGTTAGTAGTAACGATTAGCTGATGCAATGCTGAACACAATTTGATCTGGTCTACACGCACTGGTCAGTCATGGTCAGCAATGCCAGCTAACTCAATTCTTTGCAATTGCATTTAAACACAATAAACTTTTCTAGTGCAAAAAAGCTTTATGGGGATGAGATTTTGCTGTATGTGTTACAATAGCTCTACCCATCTCTGGGAATTGAAAAGGGCAGAATGATTTTGCTCTATGTTTTATGATAGGCCTTATTTACATTAGAGCAGTCACTCAGTGGGGTTTCAGGTGATGGTATTCACAGTCCGAAGCCTCACGAATTGAGTGTGTCCACATTAGTCATCTGCATTCAATTTAAGGCTTTTCCAGCTTTCACATTAGGGCAGCCTTAATCTGATTTAAGATGTGTGTGGCTGTCATGAGCACCATCTCTGACTGCTCTCAAAGATGACAGCTGCCTCAACCAGTGAACCTCCTTAGTCCTCCAGCTGAGTCCCCACCCTATGCTTCTCAGCCCTCCACAGTATCTCTGCCCCTCCAACCCTCCAGCCATAGTCCCAGCCCCATTATCCCTCTTATTCTCCCCCGAGAAATGCTCCCCCTCTAGACCCACTCCAGCCCTGAAAGTCCCCAGCCTGTGCTCTAGTTGGGGACTCAGAGAAAACTACACATGCTGCCCCCATACCACTCCCCAGTAACCCTCTGGCCATGCCCCATTCCCATGACAGCCTCCTTGAAAATTCCCCTGCCCACCCCTGCTAAGTTAATGCCCCCTGGCTTCAGCCCTGACAATGCAATGCCAGTCCAGCTGTAGTTTCCTAGCTACCGGTACCAGGGCCGCCCAGAGGATTCAGGGGGCCTGGGGTCTTCGGTGGCAGGGGGCCCCCGCCGCCAAAGTGCCGCCGAAGACCCGGCACTTCGGGGGAGGGTCCCGGAGCGGAAGGACCCCCTGCTGCCGAACTGCCGCCGAAGACCCGGAGCGGAAGAAGCTCCGGGGGCCCGGGCCCCGCGAGAGTTTTCCAGGGCCCCCGGAGCGAGTGAAGGACCCCGCTCCAGGAGCCCCGAAAAACTCATGGGGGCCCCTGTGGGGCCCGGGGCAAATTGCCCCACTTGCCCCCCCCCGCCCCCCGGGCGGCCCTGACCGGTACCAGTTTGATGATCTATAGGAGGACTGACAAACTGCTGCTTGCAGCTGGTGATCCACAGTGGGATTGTCATTTTAGACTAGTGTGAGGGGATGATGGGAGTATTGGTGGAGACTGGGAATGAGTATTTGTAGAGGAAGTATTGGCGGGTTCCCACTGGCTCCATAAGGATGTCAGCTAGAGTTGGAGGAAAGTGCTCCCTGTGCTGTGTTGCACCTGTTCAGTTCCCCTTTGACAATGATCCATTTTGCAAAGGATTCAAAAACCACAGGATTGTCCAACCCATACTTCTTGCTGGTGATCCACAGCTGGATTGCCAGCTTTGCACTTTCCGGTCCATGCGAGGGGTCGCTATCATAGAAAACCCTGCCATGAATCAGTGGTCATAACCTGTGAGCCACCCAAACCCTTTGGACCTGTTTCTTTGTTGTTGGGGCTGGGCATGCTTTCATGGCCTGTTCTTAGTCCAGTAGGGGCTGGATCTGGCCCTTCCCCCAGACCCAGGTAAGGGGGTTTTTCCTTCATGATTTTACACTTTGCTAGGTTTGCAATTAGGCCAGCCTCCCGCAGGGATCAAAGGACGGTGGCAGCCTGCTCTAGGTGGGCCTCCCTGTCTCGACTATAGATGACCACATCATCTAAATAAGCTCCAGCATGTGAGCTATGTGGTTCGAGGACTTAGTCTATGAGCTATTGGAACATCACTAGGATGCCCTGGAAGCCAAAGGGCATAGTCCTAAAGTGATACAAGCCAAACAGAGTGGCAAAATCAGTTCTCACGTGATTCCAGTGTGAGTGGAATCTGCTAGTATCCTTTGGAAGCTCTAACATTATAATATACTGGACCTCACCCAGCCAGGCTAGTAATTTATCCACTTGGGGCATGGGCTAGGAATCAAATTTGGAGATAGCAATGATTTTTTTCAAATCTATGCAGAACTATATAGCGCTATCCAGTTTAGGGATCAGTACCACTGGGTTTCACCAGTTGTTTTGGGATTCTTCAATGACCCTAGTTCCAATGGCACAGAGCTCCTGTTTCACCGCATCCTGCATTGTTTTGGAGAGCGGCTAAGGGTTCTCCCTGATATTTTGCCCTGGATCCATCTGGACATGGTGTTGAACATGATGAATTTGTCTTGGCTGTGATGAGCACACCATTGGGAAGGCATTCAATAGGTGTCTCACTTAGGCCCTTGGCTCCAGGTCTAGGTTCTCTCCCCAACTGCATGGGGTCAGCATCCGGGGAGGTGGATGCTTGGGGCCACAGCTCTGGCTCAGAGGAATAAGGAGTGATAAATGAGCTTTCCTGCTCCTTCCAGGGTTTCAGGAGGTTATTATGGTAGATCCTGTTGTCAGATCTCATAATTAACTAGCCATATGTGATGGATTACTTCATATGGTCCTTGTCATTTAGAGAGTAGCTATGTTATAGGCTCACTCCTGAGATTGCTGAGCACGAAGGAGGGTTTTTTTTGGTGAAGGTCCCTAGGGTCTTGAGCCTCTCCTGGAGCGTTAATGTAGACTGTACAACATTCTCTGTTCTAGGAGTTTGTTCCTCACACATCTCACGGATCAGATGAAGAAGACCCTGGGGTTGTCTGAATAGGGAAAATCCAGTAGATGACTGGGAAACCTCTCAAATAGACAATAAAAGGGGAGGGATCAGCTGATCCCAATGGCAGGGGTCCACAGCAATAAACTTTTTCAACATCCTTTTTAGGGTCTGATAAAACCATTCAACCAGATCTTCAGTTTGCAGATGATAGACATACATACACAGGATTTTTATTTTTAACAGATCACACACCTCCTTCAACAGATGAGATATGAAGTTGGTGCCTTGAATGGTGGTGATCGTCTTAGGTACCCCAACTCTGGAAAAGATCTTTAGCAGTTCTGTTGCAATAATCTTTGCATGTGGGGAGTGTAGCAGGATTGCCTCCAGATAGTTGGAGGATAATCACTATCACTAATATGTACTCTTTTCTAAGGGTCCAACTAGATCCATCCCTATTATTTCAAATGGGACACTTACTACAGGGAGTGGAGCTAGATGGGCTTTGCCCACCCCTTAAGGTCCTATGAGTTGGCAATCAGGACAGGGGCTGCAGAAGTCTTTGCCCTCTTGGTAAATCCTGATCCAATAGAAGTGGTCCAGAATCCTGGCCAGGGTATTCTCATGGCCACAGAAGGGAAAGCATGAGCCAGTCAGATAACCTCACGCTGATGAAGCCAGGGAACAAGGAGTTGCAATCAAGTTTCAACCATCCGCCAGTCTTTCTCCAGATGGTACAGTTACTCTGCCTGGAGCTCAAACTGAGCGTACTGCTCTGCTTGATGTGGGCCTATTACCTCACCGTTGACCACTGAGAGCTGGTCACAGGCTCAGCTCAGGGTTTTGTCCTCCCTCTGATCCCTCATGAAGTCAGTCCCTCTAGTTATGATGCCCTCCCCTTTCAGGGTCCAATATTGTTTCATTATTAGGGAGAACCTCTGTGGGAGATTCTGCTGGGCTGGACCCCCACTCTTCAGGGTCCAGCTCCTCACCTATACCTGCCAATATCCAGGCTCCACTTCCCAGAGTCTCCTCAGTTTACCCCTCTGGGGGCTTAAATTCTCCCAGTACCTCTGAGAAATGCTCCCAATCCCATCCCAAGATAATGGCGTAGGCTAGCATTTGGGGGCAGCTCCACTACAAGGGACTTCATGTTTGCTGTCAATTGCATGTGAGCACTGGGATAAGGTTTCAAGTTCCCAAGAATACATTGTAGAAAGATGGTCCCAAACCTCATAGCCCTGAGGGAAACTAAGTCCCAAATCAGGGGTTGATCACGCCCAGAATCCACCAGGCCTGTCATCTCTGTCCCATTTATCCAAATAGGGATAGTTAGTTTAGCCAGGATCTGTTTATGGGCTTGACTTTCCACCATCCACATCTGTCCATAATCACACTCCACATGTGGCCAAGAGCGAGACAAGTGTCCTGTGCACCCACACAAGAAGCAAACTCCCCCAGCTGGCATGCTGGGCTCCAGCCTTGTGCCTAATATTCAAGGTGACCCGTTCCTTTGTGACTTGTCTGCTCCCGCCCCCTGGTTTTCCTGAAGAAGAGATGGCGTAGTCCTAGAAGCCTTTGTCTGGGCTGGGGTTTTCCACAGGGAACCAATCCAGGGCCCTGCGCCCTGCTGGGTCCCCTAGGGATTGGCACTTCTGTGCCCAACACTGGACCATCAGTCTGCAAATTGCCCCAACTAGGTTCTCCTTTGAATAGAGGGACCCCATTGGCTTCAGGTGGTCTCTGGCATGACACATCCAAAGCCACTTCAGCAGCCAGATAGTTTTTCATAAGCCAGACTACACTGGCTAGTGTCTCGGGACAGTGTCTGAGTACCCAGTCTCTATCCCCAGCCAGGAGTATGTGGGCAAAATGCTTCACCAAGATGAGTTTGGACACCTCGACTCCAGTCTGAGTCTCGGGCTTTAACCATTGCCATCACGTGGGGCTGGGTTCTCAGTCATCCACTACAGAAAATGCTCTAGGTCCATGTAGCCATCGTCTTACCAAACCATACCCTTAGGCCTAGGTTGTTCAACAGTCCGGGTCAATCAGTCTTCCCACTTTTCCAGGGGTGGGAAGGTCATGCCTGCAGTCTGCACCATTTTGTCACTGATGTTTCTACACACTAGGGCACCCCATAGGTCCTAAACCGGGTCCCAGCACTCCTTTAGGCCTCTGCTCTGCAGTGACCAAGTGTTTCAACACACCAATCCAATCCCTCTGGCTGAGCCCAGATAGTCCACCCCTTCCAGAATGCCTCCCTCTCTTCCCTCAGAATACTTCTGTAAAGCTGTGGGCCTAACTAGGTTCCCTAGCTAAGGTAAAGTGCAGTTCCAATACAAGTTGGTTCAGTTGATTCATCCTCCCTCCAGGGTTGCTGTGCATCAATTGCCTGAGGAATCCTTGCCTTGATTCATCCCAAAATATTACCTGGGCTCCCATCATCTGCCTCCCCATAATATAGCTATTTGTAGATATATACACACAGCTATAGAATATTTCACCCCTCTCCCATTGGCCCCCCAGCCACCAGGAGAATCCAGGATGGGCTTCCCTGTTCCTCCACAGTGTTGGGGTGAAGAGGTCGTGGGGGAGGAGGACCCCCCTCCATACAGGATGCAGCAGGGGCAGCTCTCAGACTTTATTTGGAGGGGTGCACTGTGTGGACAGGGGGGTTCTAGAGCTCCTGGAACCTCCGGAGGGCTCTGAGGACCTTGTGGAAGGACTCATCCATGTTGAGGCAGTACCCTCCGTGTAGGGGGATGCAATTCTCCTGGTCGAAGTCCAATGCCTCCTCTTTGGGCACCTGCTGCTGTAGGTCCAGGTTGGCCTCGTTGCCCACAAGGATCATGGGAAACTAATCCTGGTCTTTGATCTGCAGGGTTTGGGTGTGGAACTTGCTGATCTCATTGAAGCTGCTGTGGTCACTGATGGCATAAATGAGCAGGAACCCTTCCCTAGGCATATGTAATGCTCCTGCAGATCCCCAAACTCCCCTTGCTCTGCCATGTCCAGGAAGTCTAGCTGGGTCGGGGTGCCATCAATGCTGCAAATCTTCATGTAGAAGTCCTCAGTTGTGGGCTCATAGTCAGAGACTAAGTACAACTGGATGAACTCAGGACCTACTCTCCACACTAGTTGGAGCTGGATTTCTCCCTTTTAAGCTCCTCCCTGCAGTTCTGACATCTCTCACATGAGCCTCGGGGGCGGGGGGGTCGGGCCACCTGAGACCACATTAGTTTGTTAGCCCTGTTGGGGGGGATTGTATATTTTATCTCAGGGAGATGTTACTGTGAGCGGTGTGGGGGAGGGGGAAGGCGTGCCTGTGTGCAGGGGTTGTTACTGGGAATGGTGTGCGTGTGTGTGGGTGCATGTATAATTGTTGTGTACGTTACAGAGTACCTCCCCTGTGGGGATGGCGTATGTAGTGAGCAGGGAGTATATTTTGCTGTGTGGTACAGTCTCTTTTCCCCTCTGGGGACTGAGAAACGGTTTCCCCATGCATGTTACGCTCAGTCCCCAGCCACGGCCTCGGAGCAGGCGAGTATCTTGATCATATCAGTCTGAGCTGGTTAGATCCCCTGTACACCACACAGCAGCATAGGTCACCGATCCCCTTAGGGGCAGTGTGTGTGTATGTGTGTGCGCGGGGGTCCCTGTACAGTATCTCTCCCCCATTTCCCGCCTGAGAGCATGTGGGGGGTTCTGTGTCCTGGCTGGGTGCCCCACACAGGATAGTGCTGCTGCCTCCCCCCCAGTGAGCAGGGCGGGTATACCGCCCATCCCCCCCCCAGCGTCTCTCTCTCTCTCTCTCGTTCTCTCTCACACACACACACCACCCACCCCGCCAGAACCCCGGGCAGCACATGCGCAGTAGGGAGCCGGGAGGTGATGTAATAGCTCAACAGTCTGCTCCCCCTCCCCCCTTGCAGTTCTCCGAGCTCAACCAACATCCGGGCTCTTTACGCTGCGCCGGAGGCGGCGGCTGTACCCACAGTACTCGCAGCTGTCCTGGGCCCAGGCTTGAGAGAGGAGGGAGGGAGCGCGCGTGCGCGCGCTGGCGAAGGGACGGCAGGGCGCGCGCGCAGCACACAGCGGGGTGGAAGGAAAGAGAGAGAGCGGCGGCTCGGGAGCGCGCGTGTGCCGCTCAGGGAGGGGAGCGGGGTCTGTGGCGCTGCGCGAGTCGGCGGCGGGCGGCGCTGGGCTCGAGGCAGGGCGAGAGCGAGCGGGGTGGGGGCGGGAGGAGGGGGGATGAGCTCTTGGTTCCCCCTGGCCAGAGAGCCGCTCTCCGCAGCTGCCTGTGAATGAACTGAAGCGAGGCCGCCGGCCCGCCGGCCCAGCCCCGCCGCGGATCCCTCCCTACGCCGGCCCCCTCGGAGCGCAGAGCGCGGCCCTGCCCTCCCTCCGCTCCCCGGAGAGCCGGTGCCTTTGGCCGCCGCCGCCGCGGGGTAAGTAAGTGCTGCTGCGCAGTGCGGGGCTCGAGTGGGGAGGCGGGCCAGGCGGGCCGAGCGGGAGGCGGCGGGGCGGAGTACGCTAGGGCGCTGAGGGCCGCGCCGCCGCCTGGGCCCCGGGGCCTGTAAACAAGCGGGGGCGGCCCGCGCGGGGTTACGGAGAGAGGCGGGAGGGGAGTGTGACCCCCCTCCCCCCGGACCTGCCATCCCGGGCAGCAGCCAGCACCGAGGCGGTCTCTGCGAGCGAGTCTGCCCCTGCCTGGGATGCTGCACTCAAGGGGCTGAAGGTGACCAGGGGCTTGTCCCCAAGGGTCCAGCCCCGCATTGCGGAGTAGGGAATAGCGGGGTGACAGCCCCCCTTCCGCTCCCCTGGGTGAGAGCGGCTCCGGGCCTGCTGCAAGTAACAATCCAGCAGCGCCCCTCGCCCGCCGAGCTCCATTAATAATGCTTATAAACACCCCCCACACACGCCGCCGCCAAAGCACTTGGGGCAGGGCACCATTAAGAAACACATCTATTTATAAAGCACCCCAGCAAGGGTCGCTGCACAAACACTCCCAGATAGTGATTTCTTATTTTTATAGCAGCCGCCTCCTCCATGCACGCCTCCCTAGGCGAACCATTGAAACACATTTCAAGTTTGAATTACATATTAAGGTCTTTAAAAACAATTTTGAGAACCAAAGCAAAGGTTACATAGATGAAGCATGTGCTGTCAACATTTCCCATGTTAAGAGTGGGTGGGAGAGATTAGGCCCCTTGTAAAACTATTGCCCATTGACGTACTTGGTAATCTTGGCTGGTTTGGGTTTTTTAAATGTCAGAGATGTGGGCTGAGAATTTTTTTTTTTCTGCAGCTAACATGAACTGTACTAGCCAGAGATGTGTTTAGGATGTGCTGCAAATTAATAGTTTTGAAAGAAGTGATTTGATAAGCATTTCTTTGACATACATACTGGTGAACAATAAGGGCCCCTCAACTTTGCTGTCTTGCTTATGAGGGACTAGCTTTAGGGTTGGTGTGTCCTTTGACAAGTTAGAAAGCCTGTTGCTTGTTGAGAATCACTATTGTGATAACATTACGGTTTAGGGCTCGTTATTTCATACAAAGGAGTTATTCTTTGAAGCAGATACCTATCTTAAAAGGAAAGACATTGAGGGCAGTAAGGCTTCAAGTTCCACATGCCATTCACTAGTGATGAGGGGGAAGATTTCCCTGGCATGTGTGGGGCCTAAGTCATCAGTGTTTTCAGAATTTAAGCTTCCATTTATAAAATAATGTTTTATATCTTATGACTGTGAGAGAGGGCCTTCCAAGTGTGGACCAGTGCAGTATTTTTTTGGGTCTTCAGAAAAATTGTTCCTGTGCTGCTGCTGCTGCTCCAGACTTTGCCAAGCCTTTGTAATGTGAAACTAACAAGTTTCACTGCTGTTGAAACCTGGGGGAAGCAACTATCAAGAATTGTCAGTTTCACACAGTTCTTTCTGTGTCAGTTTCACATTCCTCCTCCTGCTTGGGAAAGTTATGAACAGCAGCAGAGGCAAGAACTGGAGAATTATTCAGAGGAAAGAGGAGTGAGCAAATTGGGGTTGGCGAAGATGTGAAGTACCAGAGACCCTTCTTTAAGCTCCTGTTCCCTTCCAACAGTTGGGATGAGGGGGGGATAGGAGCTTCATATTTAGTATCAGATTCTTTCTGTCAGCATCCATAAAGATGGAACCCTTGAAGAAGGAAAAACATTTTGGTAGAAATTTCAGCATCCTTCCCTGCAGTAGGGATTGGGCATCTCACAAGTGTTTTGCCCCTGAATCTCTCTCGCTTTATGGGATCTCCTCTCACCTGCCCCCTTGTATCCAAGTCCTAGTCTACGCTCAGTTTTGCTGGCATAGCTAGTGGACTGGAAAAAATCATACCCCTAGCCAACACAGTTGTGTTGGCAAAAGCCCCAGGGTAGATGCAGTTAGACTAGAAAAAAAAAGTCCTTTTCTTAGTATAACTTTTTTTTGGGGGGGGGAGAACACTTTTGCTGGTATAAGATGCTTCTGATATATATAGCTATGCTGGCAAACCCTTTCTAATGTAGACAAGGCCTAACTCTTGCTAATAACTACTTTCCAGAGGACTAAGCTTATCTGGTAAATTTTAGTTTTTCATGGTCGGTATTCAGTGCTTTTATTCCTTTTTAAAAAGTGAATATATGGAAAACATAAAGTATTTACTGAACTTTCTATGGCAAGGTTTGTAGAGATGTTTCAGTGAAAAACTCAGAGGAGGATGGAGATATCACGGGTTTGGTGAGAGTTGGTTGAAGTTAACATGTCTGAACAGGCATTCACTTGATAGTTTGATGCAAATTCCATTACAAGCAGTATATTACACAAAGATCCCCCCTCCTCCTCCCCCCCCCCCCCCGTGAAATCAAGCTGGTTGTTTCTTACCTAGAGTATAGTTTAAACACACTGAAACTGAGTCATGTTCTTGCTGAGACCAGCCTTTTAATACCCCAAAATACTTTAATGGCCCCAAAATACTTCTTAAAGATTTCAGTTGGGTGTGGTTTAATTTGTAAACTTATGCAACTTATATGTTTTAGACTGCAGCTGTCAATAAAAGGGAGATCTTATTACACTTTGCCATTTTAGTGGAATTCAGATTAAGCATCTGCTTCCCAAAGATGAATTAAATATAAACTTTATGTAACTATAATAACCATGATTAATTACTTTGCAGTGTTGTCAATGTCAAAATCAGGCCTATTCTAATGTCATAAGATTTTTTGAGTTTATCAACTCAGCAAAAATTGTGTAAGATTTGGGTAAAACAAAGGTGTGTCCATAACTTTTATTTAAGTATTTTATGACATTTTAAGTGCCTTCTAACATCTTGGGAAGTACAGTATTATTGCAACTGAATATACAGTATTTGTAACAAATGTTCCTTCTTTTTATAAAATGAATCTGACTATTGTTTAATTCAGTGGTTTACTGCCCCAGGTTTTTACTTGTGGAAATTTGGGTTCAAATGCTATTTGGGTCACAAATGAGAATAAGTTTAGTTCCCTCCTTGATCCTAGGGTCTGTTGATCCACACCATAAAAATGTTCACTTTGGCATGAGTTGCTGTTTTATAGAGACCAATCACTTGAATAACAAAGATGCCTTAGGTCAAGATGGTAGTGCTTTGGCAGAGCTGTGTAGGGAAGCTTGTGCAGCTCCTGCCATGTTATGTGTGGCCCTGGCAATTTAGTCCAGGGTTCACTGAAATCATCATATCAGTGCTTTAAATGGAGGCGGTCGACTTGAAAGCTGGTTTATTTTTCATATGCAAAAGTCCCTCTGGTCTCTTGCAGATTTTTGTGGT
This sequence comes from Emys orbicularis, assembly GCF_028017835.1. Lineage (NCBI taxonomy): Eukaryota > Metazoa > Chordata > Testudines > Emydidae > Emys > Emys orbicularis. The sequence continues at coordinate 14,191,407 of NC_088686.1, forward strand.
TTTATGATCACATCTTCACATTTAAAAAAATGTTTTTCCTCCAACATCTTTCAGATATAATAATATTAGGTGTCAAAAATCTCACTTCTGTCAAGTTTAAGTTGACTGTCCCTTCAGTAAAGTGCCCATCACTGTAGTAATTCCAGTGTACAAAGTGTAAAGCCTCTGTAAATGTAGTATAGTGCCTGAAAGGATGTTGGTGGACTGAGAATGTTTGTTGGGCTGTAGGTCCATGAAATGCAGTCCAACAAGTGTTGCTGTATTTCATGATACCTAGACAATGCGTGTCTCAGCTGCATAGGGAGATTGTCTTTCCATGGCTTCTCTGAGTAACGTTGTGGTATAGGTAGGAGGGGATTTCATAAGCATTCAAGATAAGGGGGTAAATTCTTGAAATCATAAGACTAGCAAGAACATTTAAAAGGAGGGGGAACCAAAATGCAGGGAAGTGTGAGAAGTGCTATTGGACAACTGTACTGCCCAGTTGGAAGAATCTCTGCCCCAAATAGCATACAGTCCAAAAATAATTCTAAAATTTCTCATCCAGTAAACTGGCAATGTAGATCGCTGTTTTGGCAGATATTTGTAACTTATTTAACATGTATTTTATCAGGTCCCTTGTTTTTTTACAGTTGTTGGTGTATAGAAACTTGTTATTCCAACATGTATTAGTGTTTTATGAGGTCTTTATTAAAAAGGATGTTTTCTGCCCTTGTTTTTTGGTTGATATATCAACAATACTTTTTAACGGGTATTTAAATTGATTGTTGAAATCTTCAGTGGAAAATGACTATATACGTTCTCTCTAGTAGTATTAAAGGAAAACTCAGGTTTTGTAAAAATAAAGTTTTACCAAAACTAAACTTGGAGTCAAATTTGACCAAAAACAATAGAAGTATTTTCTTGAAAAATGAGAGAATAATAAATCTAATGAAAGTTTTTAATCATAAGTACTCCTGTTTGCTTACAATAAACATTTCAGTGGGGCCACTGGACGATCAAGATGATAAAGGAGCACTCAAGGACGATAGGGCCATTGCGGAGAAACTAAATGAATTTTTTGCATTGGTCTTCACGATTGAGGATGCGAGGGAGATTCCCAAACCTGAGCCATTCTTTTTAGGTGACAAATTTGAGGAACTGTCCCAGATTAAGGTGTCATTACAGGAGGTTTTCGAACAGATTGATAAACTAAACAGTAATAAGACACCAGCACTAGATGGTATATGTCCAAGAGTTCTGAAGGAATTCAAATATGAAATTGCAGGACTACTAACTGTAGTCTGTAACCTATCATTTAAATTAGCTTCTGTACCAAATGACTGGAGGATAGCTAATGTGATGCCAATTTTTAAAAAGGGCTCCAGAGGTGACCCTGGCAATTACAGGCTGGTAAACCTGACTTCAGTATCGGGCTAACTGGTTGAAACTATAGTAAAGAACAAAATTGTCAGACACATAGATGGACATAATTTGTTGGGGAATAGTCAACATGGTTTTTGTAAAGGGAAATTATGCCTCACTAATCTACTAGAATTCTTTGAAGGGGTCAACAAGGATGTGGACAAGGGGGATCCAGTGGATATAGTGTATTTAGATTTTCAGAAAGCCTTTGACAAGTTCCCTCAGCAAAGGCTCTTAAGCAAAGTAAGCAGTCATGGCATGAGTGGGATGGTGCTCTCATGGATTGGTAACTGGTTAAAAGATAGGAAACACAGGGTAGGAATAAATAGTCAGTTTTCAGAATGGAGAGAGGTGAATAGTGGTGTCCCCTAGGGGTCTGTACTGGGCCCAGTCCTTTTCAACATATTCATAAGTGATCTGGAAAAAGGGGTAAACAGTGAGGTGGCAAAATTTGCAGATGCTACAAAACTACTCAAGATAGTTAAGTCCCAGGCAGACTGCAAAGAGCTACAAAAGAATCTCTCAGAACTGGGTGACGGGGCAACAAAATGGCAGATGAAATTCAATGTTGATAAATGCAAGGTAATGCACATTGGAAAACATCCCAACTATACATATAAAATGATGGGGTCTAAATTAGCTGTTACCACTCAAGAAAGAGATCTTGGAGTCATTATGGATAGTCCTCTGAAAACATCCACTCAGTGTGCAGCAGCAGTCAAAAAAGCAAATAGAATGTTGGGAATCATTAGGAAAAGGATAGATAATAAGACAGAAAATATCATATTGCCTCTATATAAATCCATGGTACACCCACATCATGACTACTGCGTGCAGATGTGGTTGCCCTGTCTCGAAAAAGATATATTGGAATTGGAAAAGGTTCAGAAAAGGGCAACAAAAGTGATTATGGGTATGGAATGGCTGCCATATGAGGAGAGATTAATAAGACTGGGACTTTTCAGCTTGGAAAAAAGACGACTGGTATGGAGAAAGTAAAGAAGGAAGTGTTATTTACTCCTTCTAGTAACACAAGAACTAGGGGTCACCAAATTAAATTAATAGGCAGCAGGTTTAAAACAAACAAAAGGAAGTATTTTTTTCACACAACGCAGTCAACCTGTGGAACTCCTTGCCAGTTGTTGTTGTGAAGGCCAAGACTATAACAGGGTTCAAGAAAGAACTAGATAAATTCATGGAGGATAGGTCCATCAATGGCTTTTAGCCAGGATGGGCAGGGTGTCCCTAGCCTATGTTTGCCAGAAGCTGGGTATGGGCGACGGGATGGATTGCTTGATGATTCTCTGTTCTGTTCATTCCCTCTGGGGCACCTGGCATTGGCCACGTGAATAACGTAGCTGAAGTCGAAGTATCTTATTTCGAACTACAAGGTACTTACCGCGGGTCCACACGCGGCAGGCAGGCTCCCCCATCGACTCCGCGTACTCCTTTCGCTGAGCAGGAGTACCGGTGTCGACGGCGAGCACTTCCGGGATCGATTTATCACGTCTAGACAAGACGCGATAAATCGATCCCAGAAGATCGATTGCTTACCGCCGAACCCGGAGGTAAGTATAGACGTACCCTTAGTGACTTCTGTTTCAGAAAGGAAAGATGGCCTTTTTATTAACTTGCTGACCCTGCAAATTGAACCTGGAATCTATAGGTCAAACTGTGTCTTTCTGCCACATGAATCATGACTAATAATCTTCATAGAGCTTAGTTAATATATCTGTATACTTGTGAAACTGAAAAGAAACAAGCTCACATTTCTGTAGCTGAATTGGCTGTACAGTGCTAACAGGAGTGAAAAGTAAGTGGACTCTGAATATGTACAAGAAGTTTATAACTACATTTTTGTGTTCATTCTTGTAGACCTTAGTGTTCTGGGCACAAGCTGCAGAAATGGGCTTTCAAGTCTGCCTTTTCACTGCTGGACCAGTATTTAGCATTTAGAGTATACAACACTGTTCTCAGAAGGTGTTATTCTTGAGGATATGGAGTAAAAAAAAAAGTTAGAATTTTTTGAAGTCACTATTTTAAATTTAGTTAATGTAAAGTCTAAAGATGTAAACAAACAAAGTTTAAAGGTGATCTGTAAAGGTTTTTTTAAAAGGCTTTTGGGGGTAACTTTTCTGATTTACAGAGGAGGCCTGAAAAACATTTTTTTTAATGGTTTTCTTTATGCTTGTCTTTTTACTTTAGAAATATGAGGAACAGTTCATTCTTCCCCAGTTTTGCCAGCTGGATTGTGGGTGTCAGAGATTTTGGGACATATATATTACACTCACACATTAATTGAACAGAACAGGGGTCAGGAATCTTTAACAAAAATGTTATTTCTCCAAAAGATTAGTCATTGCACTTAAACGGTCTTCACCTCTCAGTTGCTGAACTTTCACTCCTAGTTCTTGTGTTGTCTTCCAGGTTAGACATGCCCTGAATTTCTAATGTAAAAAACAAGCAGAAAGAATATAATGAAAGCCTTCTTTAGACATTATAACAAAGCAAAAAAGGGCGCACATCCAATTATTTTTCTTCTGTCGGTCACCTTTAAAAAAGTTTTTGTTAGTTTTTTACATCAAGATTGAATTTGTTAGTTTTTTACATCAAGATTGTTACATCTCAGAAGTTTGCCAATAAGGCTTTCCCAAGATCCGTGGCTCACTGATGACATCTTCAGTGCTATAACGATATGTCATAGCAAAACAGTATGCTCTACTGCTCCAAATATGTGTTTGAAGATTAAAAAGCAAGGTTATGAATTGAAAATCCTTAGGCTTTGTTATGAAAGTACAGTAGAACCTCAGAGTTATGAACCCCTTGGGAATGGAGGTTGTTTGTAATTCTGAACAAAATGTTATGGTGGTTCTTTCAAAAGTTTACAATTGAACATTGACTTAATACAGCTTTGAAACTTTACTATGCAGAAGAAAAATAATGCTTTCTCTTTATTTTTTAGTAGTTTACGTTTAACACAGTATTGTACTTTTTTTTTTAATATCTCTGCTGCTGCCTGACTGCATACTTCCGGTTCCGAATGAGGTGTGTGGTTAACTGGTCAGTTAGTAACTCTGGTGTTCCTAACTCTGAAGTTGTACTGTAACTTCAGCTCACCTGTGGAAGTGTTTGTAAGCTTGAGACTTAAAAAACAAGCCCTAAATGGCGATATTTAAGTTAAATACTTAATCAGTTTTTTCAAGTGGGAATGGGGCTTCTCTGTGAGTCCACTCTTCCCGATTTTTATCCCACTGCCACTTTCCTAATGGTTCCACTTCAGATGTCCAAACCTGGAACTGGACAGAAACCAAAGGGGAGTCCCGTCAACATTATCACTCAACTGAAAATGCCACTGTTCAGCTATTCAGTGTTCTTTATTGCACTACCATTAGGCCAAATGAACCAATCCCTATTACAGAATAATTACTGTAAACATTTATATATAAAATAATCAAAGTAGTTGTTACTGCATCAGGAAAAGCTACCTAAAAGCAGAAAACGTTGTACTCATATAGAAGTCTGGATCAAATGTGTGGAAGGGGGAGGAAGCAGTGGTTGCACTATCCTCTAATTCTGATTATAATCCCAAAGTAACTGTTAATTCTGTTAGTGAAAGAGTTAAATGTTGACAACTGAATTTTCTTCATTTGGCCTCATTGTCAATATGCTACTGAGGGTATGTCTACACTACAGGATTAATCCGAATTTATATAATTCGAATTTAGGAAACCGATTTTATAAATTTGAATGTATTCGGCCACACTAGGCACCATTAATTCGGTGGTGTGCGTCCAAGCTACCGTAGTAGCATCGATTTCCAGAGCGTTGCATTGTGGGTAGCCAATAACATCTAATTGCCAATAACATCGAATTGCGGCCACACTAACCTTAATTCGGATTAACAATACCGATTTTGACGCTACTCCTCTCGTCGAGGAGGAGTACAGAAATCGAATTAAAGGGCTCTTTAATTCGAATTAAATGGCTTCGTTGTGTGGACGGTTCCAGAGTTAATTCGAATTAAAGCCACTAAATCCGAATTAAAGGCGTAGTGTAGACCAGGCCTGAAAGTAATAGAGCACAGTTCACACCTGGTGATGTTTCAGTCTATCGCAGCGGAATCTGGAAGATAGCTTTACATCTGTCAGATTCAGGTGATCTTTGCAGCCATAAAGGCTAGAAATAGTTTTCATTGTAATGAAAGATTAAATTCTTCAGAAACTGATAAGGCCACCAACAAGAGTAGTTACTAATCAATAATTGCAGGGTGGGGAGTGTTGAATGTTGTCTGTACACAACTCATATATGTGGGATATTCTCTGGCCTCCCTCCCCCCCATGCATGATCATCTTGTAGGTTATCCCTCTCAGATGCTGTTGCTCCTCTTGATGGCGCCTTATTGGGATCCTGTACCCTATAATCGCGCTGATCTGCATGAAGGGGTTCATCTGGTATGTGAATGAGAAGTGCATTCATAATATACACAACTTGATTGAGCAGGAAGTTCAGCCCCATGTATAAAGAAATCAGTCCCTCTGGTCATTGTCCATACTTTTAATTTTGAAAAAGTAGGACAAAGGTAGACTGAATTACATCACTTAATAATACTAGGGATGTATATTTAGTCAACTGAGAATCACTGTGGTTATACCTTTTTAAATGTCTGCAAGAAGAAATAGATTTATAATCCACAGATGAGATTTCAGAGGGCACAGCGAATTGTACTTCAAACAAAATATTTTTTACCCTACATTTTATTTCAGAATTCCTTCTTGTTCTGAGACCTTTTTGGTTCAAAAGACTTCTTAGGCTGTATTTGCAGTTCCCCCAGAAGTTGGGGGTGAGAAGGTTATCTTATAATTGAAACCTGACAAATTGTCAACTGATTATGTCATTGCTGCAATGTTTACTTACACATGTGTAACACAATTGTGCAACTGTTCGATGTGGTGTTATAGTATGATTTGATCACATTTTATTGCATATGCCAATTACATTTGCAAAAAAAATTACATTAAAAAGACAGATGAAAGACGAAGGAAAGGGATATCGCCTCCAAGAAAAGTTATTAATGGTAATAGGCACACATTTGTGGCATTTTTTTTGTTTTGTTTAAGCTAGTCACACTACATCTCCTGCCTACCCCATCTACTCCCCACATACAGCTTCTCTGCTACTGAACTTGCATCCTTTCCACCCAACATAAAAGGGAGAGGACAGTCATAAGGTTAGTGAGAAATAATAGATGACTTCATTGTTTTTTTGTAAGCATCAAGGGAGATGTGGGACTTCTGAAAGAGTTAAATGAGAGTCAGCAGCTGAGGAAGGGTTTTTCACATGTAACCCTTGATGTGGTTGTAAAGAAATAGACAATTGGGGTGCAGAGGCTGGCACCATTAGCAGAATGGGTAGAGGTGTAGTCTGATAGACCCATTGTTAGAACTTGGCACAGATAAAAACAGTAAATTCAGCAGATTAGAGTTCTTACAGATTGTATCTCTTGAGTCATACTACATTATATGGCTAGTGTTCAGAGGCTGTTTTTTGCTGGAAACGTGCTTCATCAGTATTTGAGGCACTTTGATACCGTACAGATGAATATCATAAATAAGTACCATATAAATAAATTCCGTTGGCACCAGGTGCTTGGGCCCATACCAAGATATTACCCACCCTAATTTTTCTTTAAACAGTGAGGACAAGGGAAAATTGAATGAAAGCATCATTTAAACCGTGCAACAAACCACTTATTTCACAGAAGGTCCTCCACAGTACAGAAAGCTTTTGAACGCAAGATAGCAGAACCCATTAAGGTTACTGTTTGTTCACATCCATGCTAAAAACCAAGCCATATTTTAGCCATGTCATATTGTAACTGGGACCAACAACATGGCAAATTTCTGAACTTCCACCAATAAATGAGCAACTGGGAGTATTGTTTAACCTTCTTTAAGGTAAAGTTCTATAAGGGAGGCTGTATTATTGCTCTTAGCATTCTTAACTTCCAGCCATACCCAACTCGGAGGCTATTTCTCCCGCAAATAGTGTCTTACTCCAAATGCCAGTGTAACTTAAGACTATTTAACTGAAATGTTGAGGAGCACAGGTCAGCAGGAGCTAGATCCCTAAAAAGATCCATAGGAAAATTCTTTTGTATATCAGCCAGGAAATTAAACTACAGTTATATTTTGAAAAGAGGATCTATAAAAATACATGTGGGACCCTATGTTTCTCTCAGTTAATTCTGTATCAAATTAGATAAATTCATAAATAAATAAAAATGTGTTTTCTAACTGCCTGTGCTGCAAACCTAGCCAAGGATCTGAAAATCAATCTATGTACTTCTGGCTCGTGCACCGATAATAAATAAATAAATAAATAAATTAATGGAGATATCCTATCTCCTAGAACTGGAAGGGACCTTGAAAGGTCATCGAGTCCAGCCCCCTGCCTTCACTAGCAGGACCAAGTACTGATTTTGCCCCAGATCCCTTGGTGGCCCCCTCAAGGATTGAACTCACAACCTTGGGTTTAGCAGGCCAATGCTCCAACCATTGAGCTATCCCTCCCCCCAAAGCTACTTTGAATTAGAACTTGGCTAACAACTCTGAATGAGCCAGAAAAGAATCCAGCTCACTTTCCCATAGAGTAAAAAGTAGACAAAACTACTTGTTGTCAGCAAAGTAAGCACATAGACTCTGAATGTGCACAGGGAACAGATTTGTGGAGTGTGAAACTTTTTTCATCACTTTTATAATTGCTTCACTTGGGGAGGAGGGGAGACTGCATCCTTCCTTCTTCTGAATAAGGTTTGCGTGAAAAAAAGCTTTAAAATAAAAAAAATTAAAAAAGCAAACAGTTTCTACTGTTTTAAAATGAAAATGGAAGAGTCAGGGTGGAGTGGTCCTTAAGAAGGTGGCTGAAGAACTGAAATCTGCCATTTCCAACAAGGAAAACCAAGACATTGTTTCCTTAATAGTCTTTTGACTCAATACTTACTGTTGAAATTCAAGAAGCTAGCACTGCAGGGATGGAAAATATATAAGCAGAAGAAGAATTATCTTCTGGTTAGGATGCGGTATCTATGGTCAATTCTTGGGCTTTGTCACAGGCTTCATGTGGGGCTTTGGACAAATCACTTCGGCCAGGTCTATGGTAACAGCACTTTGCCTGCATAGCTATACCTGTGTACTATTCCAGCAAAGAGCTTGTAGTGTGAATGCAGTTTATTGTGGCAAAACTGCACTTGTGCTGGTATAGCTCATTCTGTACCACCCCTATCCTCCCTCTTCTCTAAGGGCTTTTGCTGGCATGGCTTTATCGACCAGGGAGCATACCTCTTCACACCTCTGACCAACATAGCTATGCTGAAAAAGTTTGTAGAGTAGAGTTGGTTTTAATCTGGCTATACCTCATTTTTCCATCTGTAAAATGAGAATACTGCCTTTCTCCCAATTGCTATCTGTCTTGTCTACTTTAGATCGTTAGCTCTTTATGGCATGTTCTGTCTTTTACTACAATGCCTCGGATTATAGGGCCCTGATTTTGGTTATAGCTAGAAGGTGCTACCATAATGCTTCTAATTATTCCCATATCTACATCTAAGAAGGGTGTATTCTTCATTTCAACTTTTAATATTTTTGAAAGAGTAAGAAAAAGATAAATGAAGGAAACTAACCAGCAAAGTGATGCAGCATTATAAAGTAAGACAAGTCAGTTTGGTAATGTTTGAAAATTTAACAAGTGTGCAACAAGTACTTTCATGCTTTCTCGCATGCTGCCCCCTGTAAATATCCACAAAGCAACCTCATCATGCTTCAAAACCCTCCTTAAAACTCTCCTTTTCTGTGATGCCTACAACAATTTGTCAAGAGTTAGGCTGCTGGTGTGCCAAAACCACTGACAATCATGTGGACCAGTATTGTCTCACTGTTTCCTTATATTACCCCCATCTGTCTCTGTTCTCCTGTAATTTTGTTCTGTTTGTACAGCACCTAACAAAATGGGGTCCTGGTTCATGACTAGGTCTCCTAGGTACTACACTGATACAAATAGTAACTAATAATATCCTCTTCTAAAGTCAACAGAGCAGTTGCTTGTCTGACCAAGGTTATAGTGCTCTCCGAAGGAGACAGTTACTTTCTGCTATTGAACAGCTAGTAAAATGAAACCAACTTCACAAAGTAGTGTTGCGATTACATCATCCTGTCTTCAAAATGCTGCAATAACTATTTGCTTTGCTCGGGTAACACTACTCTGACAGGATGTATTACAGATTTCCATGTCTAAGGCGTCTTTTAAGAAAGTCAGATCAGCTGTATTTTTTTCATTGAGTGCTGATCTGTGCATTAATGTAGAAGCAGCATTTGTTGTCTATATGGAAAATAAATCACCACTTGCAACAAATTTTCTTCTGCGATTTTTACTAAGAAATGTCTGTCATTCTCTAAACCCCAGAAGAGATTCCTAAGATTTCGGAGGATCAGACCATTCTTTTGTGGCTCCTATAACCAAAACAAGTAGAAAAGAGCTACTCGCACAGAAAAGCAATTAAGATAAAACACAGTTCATCTCCTAATAGCATGACTATCAAATCTCCCTCAAAGGTCACCTCTGGAGCAGAAGGTGGGGACGGGGGGGTCCTTTGACCAGACCAGACAAGAAAATATCCTGTGGTCCATACTGTTGATCTGTGCTCAGAATTCATTTTTATCAAAGGAATGATGATCTAGAGCTCCCTACTCTGGTAGATTTGACTGTGATATTTCAATCTTCACACTGTTAGGTAAATAGCCACATGCACTTGTTAATTACTGTGTGAAACAAAATAACTTGCTCAGTTGGAGGGCAGGGGAAGAAAAGAAAATGTTTATTTTCATATATGATTTAAATGGATCAGGAAGTATTTCATGTGTTTTTATACCCTTTTCTTTCAGTGTAGTAATCATAAGCTTGCCTCTTCAGGTAATGAATTCTATCCTTTCTCAATTCCTGTTTCTATTGGCTTTTTGTTTTGCTCTATCCTTTATTCACTTTCCTGTTCTTGATCGTGCTTTTTCCATGCCTAACCCTGATTCCTATGACCTTTGTTCTCTGACTACTTTGTTATTCCCACTGCACTTCGTTCCTCTGCTTTCCTGTCCATCTTCCCACCTCTTCCCATTCTTCCTGCCACAGATCCTTCTGGTTCCAGTATTTCATCCCTTTCCCTATTAGAGGGGCATCATCACAAACATTCTTGCTGTTTTGAATATCAGTAGAAAGGAAAAGAATATTGCTACGTGATCACCTGTTTACACTCTGACTGGTCATCATAGCCAAGCTGATGCTGAAAATGAAAACCAGTTCCTTGTTTGTTTCCTTGTAAATGCCACAGAAAAGTAGAAGAAACAAATGATTTGCTTGTTCCACTCGTTACTTTGTGGGATATATTCTCTGGCTTATATAAGTGATTTGCAGCACATACTACTGTTCAGGGTAGAGACGATAGGACTAATCATGTATGCACACTCCAACACTGGGCATAATTCCACTCGGTGACATTTTCAAGGAAACTGGCATGAGGACAGTTTGAGTTTAAGCATTGAGTCAGAGATGTCAGCACCTGGAACTTAAGTGCAGCTCAGATAAGAAGCTTGTCCTAGAGAGAGGAACAGAACTCAATGTTTAAAAAGACTAATTAAATACAATTTCCTGTTTGGACAACCAGATAGGAGTTTCAGGTTTTCTTTGGACATGACTTAAACTCTTAGCCTGTGACTGAATTTCTTCTGACAAATGGGCCTCCTCTGACAGGACTACATGGATATAAATCAGTAAGGGATACTCAGTAGAATTTGTAAGAATGCCTCATGGCTTCATATGTAACCCCTATATCAACTGATAGAACAAAGAGCAATACAATCAATTTCTTGTCTTGTGGATCAGGAGGCAATAGAGCTTTGCTGTTTGCTTGACTGGCAAGATTTAGGGGAACACATGATGGTGCAAAGGAATTTTATGAATTCTTCTGAGGTATTCATGGCTGTCCATAGTCCAAATTAGTAACAACCCTGTTTTTCTGTGCCAGTTTATTTTGTGCAGCACCATTGCATCCTGTGTTAGGTCGTCACCTCACTGGTTGGCACCATGGCTTGTTAGATATTTTGCCGGCTTTTCTAGCCTTTTGTAATATTCTCTGCAGTTCCGTGTGCTGCCTGCACATTGCAACTTGAATTTTGTACACCTTTTTTCAGTTGTAGGATATTGTCCTCTCAGTTGACTTTTATGAAGGAAGGAAGGAAACTCAGTACTTCAGTCATGGCTTATGGATGAGCACAATAGCTTCATCTTCTGCCTTGGAGAATACCAGCATATTCATGCAGTTCAGGTCTTTGTCAAAATGTTGCCCATAATTGTTATATTTTGTATAAAGCACCTCAAATCCTTCCTGGAATGACTAACACGAGACAGGGCTCCATTTCTGCAGGAAGCTTCTTCATGAAGAAGGCCCTAAATGGAAGTTAGAGGCTGAGATGGTGACAAGGGAAGCTCCATCCTAGTTAGAATTGGAACTTAGTTCTATAGACACTTGCAAAATACACATTTTTGAGTCTGTCATCTATTTATGGCAATATATTATCAATTTATCCTCTTTGTCAATAAATGCAGCATTTATGTAGCAAGAACATTGCAAAGAAATGTTTTGGAACTAAATAGCTTCCAAGGAAAAATTGTGCATGTTTCACATTTCCATTGGTCTCAGGGCAGTGGCACCTTCCTTGTGTTCAAAGCTTGCCAAAATAAATTGAACATTAGAAGAGTCCTGATCTACATAACCAGAATGCACTACTTCTTTCCTAATTGTAGGAGAAGTAGCAGGGATCCATCAGTCTTCATTAGCAATTTTGGATACTATGATATGATGTGTTGACCATCTCGAGGTAGGCAGGGAAGAGGTTAATACTCAGTGACTCACAAGGACTCCTCGGTTTTTTTGCTGATACAGACTAACACGGCTACCACTGAAACCTGTCAGAGAGGACTGCATTTTCTGGCTGACAGTGCAGGGTAGCAAGGCTGGGTCAAGGGTGGAGAAATAATCCTGCAAGCAACTATATAAGAGCATTGATGTGATGTGGAGACTCAGGGAGGAATCCCATCTAGAAAGGTGACTGAAGAGAAAGGAGGGTCCTTTCTCTGGAACTTGACTGAATTGAGTCATGTTTTGAACTTACTTTGAAGTAAGCCATACTATGCTTTTGCTTAGCACTTTGGCAGATGGAAGCCTTCTTGTATTTTTTTCTTTTTAAAGATTAGGGTGGATTAAAAATAGACTTTTTTTTTTACGTAAGCCCTCACCCCCTGGATTTTTTAAATTTATATTAAATACAGGTTTATGTAAAAATAAATTTAAATTTAAAATTGAAATTGACAACTTATATTAAGGCCTAAACTACTTATAATATATTTGTCATTTAAGTTAAATATCAAAAATATTAAGCAATAAATGTTTTCTGCAAGTGCTAAATCAGCTTTAGACAGCAGTAGCCACTTCCACAGGTGCAGAGAGAATATTTACTTCATTCCAATGTATTCAATGATTAGTCTATTCAAAGTTGAGAAATCAATTTGGGGTTGAAAAAGCAGGAAAGCTTTTCTTCTTCTAATCTATGAATAAAAACGAGGTGAAATCTACTAGTTCTGAAAACTTGAATGACATGGTGACCAGAAACAATCAGTTCAATTCACTGACTGCAGATAATGCTTCCTTTGTTTAATAAAACAGTTTTAAATGCATAATGTTTAGATAAACTTTTTTATGTATCCATTTTAAGATCTATTAATACAAAAAATTAAATACTGTTTGAATTTTTAATTGAATTTGGATTTCTGAATAGATTGACACATAAGTCATAAGTTAAGATTAATCATTATGTAATAAATAATCATTCACCATTTTTGTAACATCATAAAAAATGTAAAAATCGAGACTGAATAAACGTAAGTTAAGCTATATAATTTCTTAAATGTGTATAGACATTGTGTATCCTCCTGGTTAGCAAAAAAGGAGCACCAAATTTAATGTAAAGGCTATATTTAGTTGCAAATCAACATGTTTTAATGGTTACCAACTAATGAGAATCAAGTTTTCTTTAGGAAAATAACCAAAAAGTACCAAAGCAAAACATGATTAAACTGATTATTTAAATTAAGATTTCCTGCTGACAGACAAATCATGATTAAAATGAATTATATACATTATTTTGATTTAAATCAATCTACCCTGTGTAGGATTTTTTTTTCAGTAAAGCATATTGCAAAGAGATTTAAATTCTTCTTTGAGTGCTGTCCCTGTAGCAGGTATCTGTGCGTCCTGGTGCCATCGATTGGAGATTTATGGTGGCAGTGTCCGCGCAGGTCACACATGCACAGTAGGCGTCTCGCAGTGCCATTGGTGCCGCGTCTAGCGCACGCACAGCCCAAACCCTCCAGTTCCTTCTCAGCCGTCCTCTGCTGCAGACGGAGTTCGGGGCAGCGCTCGTTACTCTTGCCAAACCTTTTAAAAAAAAATAGTAGTTTAAATAGTTAATCTTTTAAAAGTTCTAATTAGTTTTAGTTAGTGTTAGTGATAATTTTAGGGGGAGGTGGGAGAGTTTACTTTTCCAGTTTACCCTCCCCGCGCCGGGGTTGGTTAACTGTCAGAGATGCCTGGTTCCCCAGGCTTTAAGTGATGCAACTCTTGTTGCAAAGTAATGCCCGTTTCTGACAGACACACTCTGTGGGTGTCCAGTGTCTTAGGGAGATGCATATCCTGCATAAATGCACCCATTGCAGTAATCTGAAAGCGAGAGCCCGGCGTGACTGAGATCTCCACTTGAAAATGATACTGACGGAAAAATCTCTCCAACCAGAGCCAGACCTCCTCTCTGGGCACCCGACATGCAGAGACAGGAGACCTGCCTTCCTCTAAAAGATGGAGGAAGAGGGCACAGAAAGCACCGCAGAAACATAGGCTGCCTCCTGCAGGTCGCTACCCCTGATGCCAACACGTGCTCGGGTGAGCACCTATAGACCGTCCGGGCACCTCTGGCACCACCAAGTCCTGAGTGAAGGAGATAGTCGAGGCACAGATGGCAACATGCCTCCTCCAAGGCACTGAATTCACCCGTAAGGGACCCGGTACTGAGCATCTCCTCAAGCACCATGCCTCCACCCCGGCACTGGCATCAGCTGAGAAAACCAAGTTGGCACTGACCATGCTGACTAAATCAACGCCACATCTTGACGGCACCACCATCCGAACTGACATAGAATCTACTGCAACAGAGTGGCTTGGCTGTGTCAGTGGCACTGCAGTCCCCACTACTCGGTACTGAGGGCTCTCCTGTAAGTTATAGAGGAGATTCCCATACTTCTCATGGCGCAGTACACTTGTCCAGTGATAATGATGATGTGCAGGAACCATGCACTTTCTCGCCGCACCACTCATCTCTGAAAGACCAATGACCACCCTGGAGCCAGATAGGTCCTAAATACCCTTATAACCAGCCAGCTCAACCGTGATACGCTCCACCGTCGATGTATCCGCCGATGGCCTTCCCAATGCAATGGGCATATTGGGAACCCTGGGCAATTTATCGGGGACCCCACACCAGGCCACCCTTGGCTCATAGAGGTGTGCTGAGGTCTAATCCCATGTCTCCCACCCTGCAGCCAATGGAGGCTCAGGACGTTGGGGATGACACAGAAACAGCCACTGATCAGGAAGCGACATCTCCTGCTCACAATACTTCCTGCAGCCAATGGAGGCTCAGGACGTTGGGGATGATGACACAGAAACAGCCACTGATCAGGAAGCGACATCTCCTCACAATACTTCCTCCTCCCCGGATGAGGCAATCATGCCACTGTCACCTATCTCGGCGGATGACTTCAAACAGTTCCAGGAACTCTTTAAGCAGGTCGCCAAAGCCAGGGCATCCCATTGGAGGAAGTGCAGATAAACCAGTACAAGCTGGTACAAATCTTATAACTTGCATCTACTTCCAAAATTGCCCTGCCCATCAATGATGCGATCTTGGAACCAGCTGAGACAGTCTGACAGACACCAGCCTCAATTCCACTGACATGCAAAAGGGCCGATAGAAAGTATTACATCCCCACCAAAGGGGTGGACTTTCTCTTCTCGCACTCGCCTCTCAACTCTTTGGTGATCGCCGCCGCTAACCAACGTGACAAACTACAGTTTCGATCGACCCCACAAGACAACACAAGAGGCTCAACCTCTTTGGATGAAAAATTCACTCCTTGGTGACATTACTATTCTGAGTCACCAACTATTCAGCTTTGCTGGGCAAACATGATTATGATAATTATGAGAAACTCAACTCGTTGACAGTGCAGTTCCCTGAGGAGAGACCATCACAATTCCAGGCCATTGTAAACGAGGGTCAACTCATAGCTAAAACAGCCCTCCAAGTGTCTTTGGACGTCGCGGACACGGAAGCCAGAATCATGGTCACGGCCGTAGTTATGCACTGGGCATCCTGGTTACAATCCTCTGGCATACATAAAGAACTGCAAACCAAGATTGAGGACCTACCTTTAGACCAAGAGAAGCTATTTTCGACAAGACACACGAGGTGCTCCACTTAATGAAGGATTCTCGAGCCACACTTTGCACTTTGTGGATCTACACTCCACTTGCGAAGAGAAGATTAAACCAGCCTTATCAGAAGAACACGGATTCCTCTTCCAACCGACAGCAACAACAGTGGAATATGAGAACCAAAAACATCACCAACGGTAACAGCGACAGAGAGCATCTCACGCTCAACTGTCGACTTCTCAATTGGCTCTGCCCAAGCCACAATTCTGAAATTTTGGTTGAGGATCTGGATGACTTCCCTCACCAGGCAGTGCTTCACCCAATCTGTCCCCATTCTTTGGACATCGCCTTCACCCATTCCACCACATCTGAGCTTCAATAACAGTGGACCAATGGACGTTAGAGATCATACGAACGGGATATACCATCCCCTTTACCTCCCGACCACCTACCAACCCTTCCCCCCCCCCCCCCAATGTCCCTCTTCAGGGACGCTTCTCATGAGCACCTGTTATGACAAGAAGTCGATCATCTTCTACAACTTGGTGCCGTGGAATGAGTACTTTTGCAATACAGGGGGAAGGGGTTCTACTCCCACTACTTGACCCAGAAGGGATGGAGACCTGTCTTGGATCTCATGAAACTCAACTAGTTCATACGCACTCAAAAGTTCAAAATGGTGACACTGGGCACGATACTTCCAGCGCTAGAAAAGGGGGACTGGTTTGCAGTCCTCGACCTACAAGATGCTTATTTTCATATTACCATACACCCTGCTCACAGGAAATTCCTGCGTTTCACAGTAGGACACGAATACTTCCAGTACGGAGTACTACCATTCGGCCTATCCACTGCACCAAGAGTTTTCTCCAAAACCCTAGCGGTGATAGCGGTACATCTACGCAAACAGGGAATAACGATTTTCCCTTACCTGGATGATTGCCTTCTCAAAGGCCCAACTCAACAAGAAGCACTGGACTTAGTACAAACGATCACACTATTCAGGGATCTAGGACTACAAATAAATGAATGAAAATCCGCTCTAATCCCTGTCCAACAACTGGACGTCATCGGGGCACATCTCAATGCTATAGAAGCCAAGGCATCACTGCCCCTGAACAGATTCACAACTCTGACAAACCTTATCTCAGAGGTAAGCGTCAGCTCCCAAATACTGGCTCGAACTGTCCTGCAACTGCTAGGACACATGACAGCCACAACGTTTGTAGTACGACACACAAGACTACATATGCGCTGCCTACCGGGCTGGTTGAGCTCGGTTTACATATCCAGAAAGCACAGCCTTCACAAACGACTTACAGTACCACCCCGTGTCCTGGACTCTCTACATTGGTGGACAAGACCAGAAAATGTATGCATGGGCATCCCGTCCCAACAGGAACCCCCATCAGTAGTAATGACAGACGCCTTGCTGATAGGCTGGGGCACCCACATACATCAGCACACGGTTCAAGGCAAATGGTCTCTTGTGGAGACTCAGCTACATATCAGTCTATTAGAGCTACGCGCGGGTCCGCAATGCCTGCAGACACTTCCGACCTCACATAAAGAACAAATTAATTCACATGATGACCGGTAACATTGCCTACATGTTTTAAATCAATGGACATGGGGGGGCTCGATCTAACTCGCTGTGTGCCGAAGCCATGAAATTCTGGCACTGGTGCATACACCACAGCATAAACATTTTGGCCTCCTTCCTTCCCAGCTGTCAGAATGTGATGGTGAACACGCTAAGTAGGTACTTCTCTCAAGACCATGAAAGGGAAAGGAATGGGAGAGTCTTGCTCTCCATTTTCTGCCGTGGGGCACTCCCCTCATTGACTTGTTCGCATCCATAACGAACCGCAAATGTTCTGCTTGAGAGTGGGGATGGGACCCCGGTCACTGGGGGACGCCTTGCTCATCACATGGGATGCACAATTCATGTACACTTATCCACCGATTCCAATGATGTCATGTGTGATATACAAGATACGAACAGACAAGGCTAAAGTTATCCTCATAGTTCCGACATGGCCCAGACAAGCATGGTACCCTTACCTGATGTGCATGGTGATATGCGCCCCTCGAGCTCTCCCTTGTTGTCCGGACATACTGTCTCAGAACAACGGTCGCACTCTTCACCCGAAGCTGGAGAAACTCCACCTACAAGCGTGGCCCCTGCATGGTTCCATAATGGCAAACTAGCCTGCTCAGAACAAGTTAAACACGTGTAACTAAACAGCAAGAAGGTGACCACGCATAATACTTACCTTCAAAAATGAAAGAGATTCTCCTCCCATTGTCAAGAAAAACACTTGACTGCTTCCACAGCACCCCTACTAGTAGTGTTGGAATACCTACTGGAGCTGAAACGCTTTGGTTTAGCAATGAGCTCGATCAAAGTCTGTCTTACAGCCATTACTGCATTCCATCACGAGATGGATGGGAACTCAATGTTTGCGCACCCAAATACTAAATGCTTCCTCCTGGGTCTCCAGAACATTTACCCAGAAGTTCGCCAACCCACCCCAGCCTGGGACCTCAATCTGGTGTTGAAATGCCTCACCACACCACTATTTGAACCCTTAGCCACCTGTTCCCTGCTGCATTTATCCATGAAAGTGGTATTTCTGCTTTCCGTAACTTCTACCAGACGGATGAGTGAGTTTGGGGCACTCATGGCCGATGCTCCCTACACAATATTCTTCAAAGACAAGGTCATGCTACGTCCACACCCAAAATTCCTACCGAAGATAACATCAGCCTATGATATGAACCAACCAGTCCATCTTCCCATGTTCTATCCCAGGCCTTACGGCACTCCAACGGAGGCCGTTTTGCATACTTTGGACGTTAGGTGGACGTTAGCGTTTTACTTGGAAAGGACCAAACCTTTCGGGAAATCTCCTAGACTTTTTGTTTCTATTACCAAGCATTCAAAAGGCTGCGCAATATCCACTCAGAGATTGTCTAAATGGATCTCCACATGCATTCAACAGTGCTATTGTATTCGGAATACTGACGCTCCTACGCATATCCGAGCGCATTCCACATGATCTGTTTCTATCTCGATAGCGTTCCTCAACAATTTTCCGATATTAGAGATTTGTAGGGCGGCCACTTGGGCCTCTGTCCACACATTCACTGAGCACTATGCAATCACTCAAGACTCTGCGGCTGACACCATAGTTGGCCTAACCGTACTTACCTCTACAATGCAAATGAACCTGATGTGGAGTACCCACAGAGACAGCACTCGAAGAAGAGAAGGTTACTCACCTTGTGCAATAACTGAGGTTCTTCCAGATGTGTGTCCCTGTATGTGCTCCACTATCCGCCCTCCTCCCCTCTATTTCTGAGTTCACCACTAGGAGTCTGCGGTAGAGAAGGAACTGGAGGGCTCGGGTCATGCGCGCGCTAGATGCAGCACCAACGGCACCACGAGATGCCTACTGTGCATGCCTGACTTGTGTGGACACTGCTGCCATAAATCTCTGATTGGTGCCAGGAGGCACAGACACCTGAAGTGGAGCATCCACAGGGAGACACATCTCAAAGAACCTCCGTTACTGCACAAGGTGAGTAACTGTCTCTTCTGGCTCAGACTTCTGTCACAGCTATGTTGTGGCATAAAGGACTTGTGATCTCACTTAGGCTATTTGATCTACATAGAAAGTTGTACCAGTCTAATTAAAGGTGTAATTTTATACCAATTTAGTTAAACCAGTGCAACTTCTATGTTAAGGTAAGCCCTTAGAACTCTATGAATGAGTGAAAGATGTACCAGGGACTTACTGGCTAGAGACTGATATTTGAATGATTAGTGGGATATGCTCGGAAATGATATGGGGTGGTGGAAACAGCAAAGTGTGGACAATATTCTTGTGAGAAAATTGCAGTTTTCTTTCTTAGCACCCCAACACTCCCCCCCCCCCCAAAAGACAGCCTTTTGATCTTTTTTTATGATCTCTGCTTTTTGGATTGTTGTTGTCTTCTCTGCTAGCTCTCCATAAGTAGCTAGTCTGCCTTTGTTGCTATTCATAAGACATCCTAAATCAATCAAATGAAACTAACATGATTTGTTGTTTTACTGTTTTCCTAAAAGGTTCTGAGTAGCAGTAGTCATACTGACCAGAGTCCTGTATATTTCAGTCTACTGCACTGTGTGGGGAAACTAGGAATGACAGCAGAGGCACTGTAGCTTTTTTTGCAGGCTCAGAAAGACAGTGCTTTGCTCCTAGGTGAAAGTGTCCTAGGTGCAAATCTATATTTTTAAAGCCCAGCTTGGAGCAGAAGTGAAGAACTTCCCTGTTGACTAAAATTGTATGTAGAGTGACATTATTGTCATTAATCATACTTCCACAAAAACATGTTAAACCACGTATGCGTTCATCTAATGCTCTCTTCAGAGAGCTTTATGCTGTAGGCCAGGGGCGGGCAAACTTTTTGGCCTGAGGGCCGCATTGGGTTTTGGAAATTGTATGGAGGGCTGGATAGGGGAGGGGGTCGTGGCCCGGCCCCCACCTCCTTCCTGCCCTAGCCAACCCTCCCTGTTCCCTGTCACCTGACCGCCCCCAGACCCCCGCCGCCCCATCCAACCTCTCCTCTCATTCGTGACAGCCCCGCCCGGACCCCTGCCCCATCTGACTGCCCCCTGCTACCACATCCAACCCACCCTCCTTCCTGACTGCCCCCCTGGGACCCCTGCCCCCATTCAACCCCCTATTCCCCCCGACCCCTATCCACACCCCTGACCACCACCCCAAACTCCCCTGCCCTCTATCCAACCCCCCCTTCTCCGTGCCCCCTTACCGCGCTGCCTGGAGCACTGGTGGCGCCTCAGCCGTGCCGCCCGGCTGGAGCCATGCCACACCACTGCCGCCACCACACAGCTCAGAGACGGGGTCAGGTCAGGCTCTGCAGCTGTGCTGTACCAGGAGCTCACAGCCCCACCGCCCAGAGCATTGCACTGGTGGCAGAGCGGTCGAGCTGAGGCTGCGGGGGGGGGAGGCGAGCCTCCCGGGCCAGGAGCTCAGGGGCCGGACAGGACAGTCCCGCGGGCCGTAGTTTGCCCTCCCCTGCTGTAGGCTCTGAATAACTAAATTTCCTAGGATGAGTTCTACAACCACATTGTGACAGGTTTCAGAGTACCAGCCGTGTTAGTCTGTATCCGCAAAAAGAACAGGAGTACTTGTGGCACCTTAGAAACTAACAAATTTATTAGAGCATCGTGCTTATCCTCTGGTCTGATTATATTCACTGCTACATTAGATTTTAAAAATATATTAATTAACACATGCAAACATCTCACCTTTAAATTCTAGTCTAGACAAGATAGCAAGAGCTTTGACCTACCCTTATATTGGTGATGAAACTAACTTAACTGGAGTGGGGGGTAGATAGATTACTCCAAAAATTAACTGAACAGTTTTCCATTGAGGATTGCTAAAGTTGTATATGGTCAGTCTGCCTTAATAAAAGGTCTCGTAGTCAAAGACATTGTCCTTTCAAAAATGTATACAAAAAAAGTAATGAAAAGGGAAATACTAACTTAAAAAGCACACCTCTGTCTGAATATTTTGTTTCTATTTCTGTTAAAAGTTAACTCCTAAAACCCTTGTAATTTAAAGATTAGAGGAAAAAATCTAGTGTGTGTAGTTTGCATTGACAAGCACTTTGTGTATAGCCAGTTTTACTGTATTCTCTGTATATTCACTTTCTCTTTTTGTGCAAATGGTTGAGACGGTAGCAAGGGGTAAGAAATACTTTACAAAACATGAAATTGCTCTGCCAAATTCTTATTTTATACTCACATTTTCAAGTCCTGAATTAAAACTTGAAATTATTGAATTGATTAAATTCCATTAATACTTTTTATACTATTGAAGTTCATTCCAAAACATTCAAGGAATGTTATAGTGGAATAAATGAGCTGTAGTTTTCTAGGAAATAATTCCATTTTTGAATTATTGTAAGACTGTATAAATGAGTGGGGTTTAGGTCAGTATATGATTTCATTGGGATGATATAGCTGGAGAGAGAAATGCATTGTTAAGATGGTATACTCTAGCAATTGTGGCATGACCCTTTTCATATGTGTAATATTTTGTATATGCTTTTAAGACTTAGATAACAGTATATACAGTGTGCATGCCTTAGCTACAGTTGCTACGGGAATATTTTTTTTAATTAATTTGTTCAAATCCAGAATATTGTGGTAATATAATTTTAGCTATATTTCTTATATTAAATAATGTAGAACAAACGTGCACTTTGGCCACTGCAGCTCCAAATAAACGTACGGTATATTTTTACAAATGCATATCCAGAGGCCTTGTCTACACTATACAGTTTTGTCGACAAAAGTCAGTTTTTGTCAACAAAACTGGGGAGGTGTACACTCAATAATGTTCCTGCTGCTGATTTAATTCTCCTGCTATGCCGACATAATAAAACCACCTCGACAAACGGCATAGAGCTTTTTGCAACAAAGTTAGAGCAACACAGTGTCAGTATAGACTGTGCGCTTGCTTATGTTGCCCTAAGTAGCCTCCAGGATGTGTCCCACGATGCCCATCGTGACTACTGGTAAGCAGTTTCTACTCTGCTGCAGGTACACAGCATACACCCCTTAAAGCCCCAGGAATTTCCACTTCCTGTTTGCTCGGTGTGGACAGCTCACCTTACATCTTCCTAGCTGACAATGCTTGCTTTCTGCATCAAACGCAGTCCCGCATGAAGTGCACTGGAGTTGCTGGATCTGTTGGGTCTGTGGGGAGAGGAGGCTGTGCAGTCACAGCTCTGATCCAGCTGTAGGAGCTTTGACACCTATGAGCAGATTGCTCGTGCTGTGGATGAGAAGGGGCATGAAAGGGATACGTGTCAGTGCCGTGCGAAGATCAAGGAGCTGAGGCAGGTGTACCAGAAGGCAAGAGAGGCAAACCATCGCTCTGGTATGGTGCCAAAAACATGCCACTTCATGAAATAATGCAGGATCAGCCACGTTGCATTCATAATGTTCATCACAAGACTGGTGAGCAGTGCAGGATCCATGCTTTCAGGCAGAGATGGCAGGTGCAAAGTTTATGGGAGCAGTTGAAAAACAACATGAAACCTAGTCAGAAACCCTGGGAATTATGGGACAGAAAAAACTGCATCATGGGGCAATGATCCTGCCCTCATGGTGCACTGCGATCCCTTCCCAAAACTCCTAGCAGGAGAAGGTGGTGATTTTCACAGTGGGGTCGCTACCCACAGTGCTAGAGCACCAACCGTGGATGCACTGCGCTGACACAAGGATCGTTGTATGAATATGCATAAGCAATGTAATTACACTGGTTTATGATTGTCATTGTAACTTAAGTCAACTTAATTCTGTAATGTAGATATGGCTATATACAGAATTTTGTTCATAGGCAGCATATACATATATTTGAATATACTCTCACTTTCAGATCAAATGTAAATACTCAAAGAACATAAGAATGGCCATACTGGGTCAGACCAATGGTCCATCTAGCCAAGCATCCTGTCTTCCAACAATGGCCAATGCCAAGTGCTTCAGAGGGAATGAACTTGAACAGGTAACTGTCATCCAGTCCCAGCTTCTGACAGTCGGAGGCTAAGGACACCCAGGGCATTGATGGACCTACCCTCCATGAACTTATCTAATTCTTTTTGAACCTCGTTATGTTTTTGACCCTCACAACATCCCCTGGAAATCAGGTCGACATTGCATTATGTGAAGAAGTACATTGTTTGTTTTGAACCTGCTGCCTATTAATTTCATTGGGTGACCCCTGGTTCTTGTGTTCATGTGAAGGAGTAAATAACACTTCCTTATTCATTTTCTCCATACCATTCATGATTTTATAGACCTCTTATCATATTTCCCCCTTAGGTGTCCCTTTCCCAGCTGAAAAGTCCCAGTCTTTTTAATCTCTCGTGATATTGAAGCTGTTACATACCCTTAATTATTTTTGCTGCCCTTCTGTACCTTTTCCCATTTTAATATCTTTTTTGAGATGGGTGACCAGAACTGCACGTAGTATTCAGAGTGTACCATGGATTTATAAAGTAGCATTATGATATTTTCTGTCATGTTATCTATCCCTTTCCTAGCGGTTCCTAGCATTGTTAGCTTTTTTTGACTGCTATTGCACATTGAGTGGACATTTTCAGAGAACTACCCACAATGACTTCAAGATCTTTCTTGAGTGATAACAGCTAATTTAGATCCCATTTCTATTTTGTATGTATAGTTTGGATTGTGTGCATTACTTTGCATTTATCAACATTGAATTTCATCTCCTATTTTGTTGCCCAGACACCCAGTTTTGTGAGATCCCTTTGTAACTCTTCACAGTTTGTTTTGGACTTATCTTGAGCAATTTTGTATCATCTGCAAAATTTGCCACTTAACTGTTTATCCCTTTTTCCTCTTGGGCTGTGTGCGCTAGAGTATGCACATTTCGCTTCCAAAGGAGTAGAGTGGGGGTGGGGATAGAAATTATCTAGAAAGCTACCAGGATTAATTTGTTCCTTAGAGATATTTAATGTTCTGCTGGAATAAAGTGTTGCTGTCATCCTTAAGACAGTGTGGATCAGTTCCTTTATATGCATGTTTACCCCTTGAAAAACAACACACATAAGTGAAATGTTCTGTCAGCATAGCAGCCTTGTTTGCAGGGCACACTGAAGTTGGGGACTCTTTCCTAGTCAATTTTATGCTTGGCCTATTAATCATCAGGTGGAATAGGACTTTTCCAGCTTTTCTTTATCTTGTGTTGCATCACGACAGGTTGCACACTCCAAATGGTGCAAAACTTCTGAGAATGTAAAATTTGAGCTGATTTGGGTGATTTAATGACTACGTAGTTAAACTGGTAGGGATTAAAAGGGCAAAATGAATGGCTAGGGTGTGAGAGTACAGAGCAGTCAAGATAGACCAGTCGATTTACACTATTTAAAAGCATAATAGGGGTTTTTGGGCACAAATATATGCTTGGTTCTCTGTGCCCACATAAGAGTGAATAAAGAAAATATTAAAATAAAATTTGCTTGCTGCATATATGAAATGTGAATTTCTAATACTTGTAATTTTATTTCCAATCAGATTTCTGCAAACATGTTAAAGGTAGTTTTCCTCCTTGAAGTATAAGCACACAGAAAGTTTGAAGTTTTAAACACAACTGGGCCATAAAATAGACATCTGAGAAGTTAGTTGCTGTAAAAACTAACCAAAAGTCTAAGATGTCTATGCTAGTTAAAATAGTTTGAATGGTGGTTTTTGTTATACTTATTTTCACTACAAGTGTTTTGATGAAAACCACAGACACGAAACTAGTGTAAACCCTTCTTCATGCATGGTTACAGCTTAAATATTTACAAAAGCATACAGAGTACACTCAGTTAGTAGTGAGGTCCTTACTTAAATCAACAACAAAAGCAAAACAAGTCAGTTCAAAGTTAAAGGCTGACGTTTTAGTTAACTCATTATTATGTAAAATATTGAGTTAAGTACCAAAAGTCAGCCATCAATTTTAATTTCCCATCTTCATTTGTGTCTTACCTTAATATTATTTAAGTAACATTTTCTATATTTAATAGTTTCTAGTAACATGTTTAAATGGTTACTTGTTTTGTAGAAATAGCTTAACAATAATATTCTTTTTTCCTTAGAACTGAAGGAACAAGTCATCATGGGAGCATTTTTAGACAAGCCAAAGATGGAGAAGCATAATGCCCAAGGGCAGGGTAATGGGCTACGTTATGGGCTAAGTAGTATGCAAGGTTGGCGAGTTGAGATGGAGGATGCACATACAGCTGTTATTGGTTTGCCAAATGGACTTGATGGATGGTCATTTTTTGCGGTATATGATGGGCATGCTGGATCCCAGGTTGCCAAATACTGCTGTGAGCATTTATTAGATCACATCACAAGCAACCAGGATTTTAAAGGGTCTGATGGACCACCCTCTGTGGAAAGTGTAAAGAGTGGAATCAGAACAGGTTTTCTGCAAATTGATGAACATATGAGAGTAATCTCTGAGAAGAAACATGGTGCAGATAGAAGCGGGTCGACAGCGGTGGGTGTCATGATTTCTCCTCAACACACTTACTTCATCAACTGTGGAGACTCAAGAGGTTTACTTTGTAGAAACAGGAAGGTTCACTTCTTCACACAAGATCACAAACCAAGTAATCCACTGGAGAAAGAGCGTATACAGAATGCAGGTGGTTCTGTAATGATTCAACGTGTGAATGGCTCTCTTGCTGTGTCTAGAGCTCTTGGGGACTTCGATTACAAATGTGTCCATGGGAAAGGCCCTACAGAGCAACTTGTCTCACCTGAGCCTGAAGTTTATGAAATTGAGAGATCAGAAGAAGATGATCAGTTTATCATACTGGCTTGTGATGGTATCTGGGATGTTATGGGAAATGAAGAGCTCTGTGACTTTGTAAGATCCAGACTCGAAGTCACTGATGACCTTGAGAAAGTTTGCAATGAGATAGTCGACACCTGCTTGTACAAGGTAGCCAGAATTTTAAGAGGAGAAACCTATTATGTTTTCAGTACAGTAGTAGGAGTTTTTCTGTTATCAACAAGATGAAAATAAATTTCAGTTCAGATCTATAGAGTAGCTGAAGTTTAGTTTCTGTACAATTTTGTAAAAATAACTATATGATGCAATCATTCTACCGTTGAGCCACTTACTAGAATGCCATTGGGGATATAACTAGGAACAGCAAATAGTAAGGGCACCTGGGCTTCAATAATGGGTCTCCTTATTTGGTTAGGAGTTTAAATCATCTAAAAATACGTTGTGCTCTATTGCAAATCAGCACTTTTAAACAATGACTAAGGGAAACAGTGCCCTTTTTGCTGTTTCACAATGTAGTAAAAATGGATTTTAAAACATTTGATAGAAATATCAGGTCTTATCACGTTTCGCATACAGACTGAATTACTTGAGAACTGGTGGTATTGGTATGAGTGGAAAATTTAGTAGCTGAGGAGAAATGATCTATTTCTAAGATTAAAGAAAGGAAATGGAAAAAATGTATAAGTAGCTTTTATACCTTACAAAAAAGTAAATAAAGGGCACAAACAATTTTATTTTTTCCTCTTCTGTCATTGGGAAATGTAGCATTTCTGGCTGAATCATACCAAAACCGTTGCAAAATGATTGAATTTTGATTTCTAAAATTAAGAACTTCAATTAACTACTGAAATCTTTGATCTGATTTTTTTAAATTGTTCCTTATATAATTTTACTTCTGCATAAAAAAATCTTTTATTATACAATTACTTACAAATTATTTTGTATAGCTTTTTGGTGTCCAAAAGTCCAACTAATTATATCTGCTCAAGAAGACAGGCACAATTTTTACTTAACGAATACAGATTTTGTGATTGTTTTTATATGCAATGAGTCCGAATTTGTATGTTTCTATAAACAAAATGAAAGGTTGTTCTGTTGTTCAATAGGACAGACTGAACATTGTTAAAATTTCAGTGTTTGTTTTAACTTTCCCTAGACAAGCATTTAATTCTATTTATAAAACTGAGCTTTGATATGTAAGCTGTAAATAAAGGCAAGATAGCATCATTAGTATTGGCACCATTTCTCTAAAGAGGTGTGAAACAATGACCCCGTTAACTATGTAATAGTTTTCTAGAGACAAGTGGGTGAGGTAATATCTTTTATTGGACCAATTTTTGTTGGTGAGAGATACCGAAAGAAGAGCTCCACAGAACTGTGGTATCTCTCACCAACAGAAGTTGGTCCAATAAAAGATATTACCTCACCCACCTTGTCTCTCCAATATCCTGGGACAAACGTAGCTACAACAACATTGTATAAATAGATTTCTATCATTTTAAAAAGTTGAACTTCATTCACTGCCAATTTTTCATTTATAATTTCGGCTGCGCTAGTCTGCAAAATGTAAATACCACAGGACAATACTGCTTTTCAATAGCTTCATGGTTTAAGCACCAATCTTGCAAATACTTGCATCCGTGCTTACCATTATTCACATGAGTAGCCTCATTGGCTTCAGTAGGACTACTTGTGATTAAAGTTCAGCATCTATGTAAGTGTTTGCAGAATAGGGCCCTTAACAGTTGGAAAATCATTTGAATCAATATTTAGTACTTTTTTCTGCAGGGCGTGGTTGACGGCAGTACTGTACAAGTATTTTATTAAAGTTGTGCTTATTTTGCTCACTTGTATTCTAAAAGTTTACATAGTGAGAAATAAACACATTTTTCATTTGCACATGAGAAATGTCACTTACACTACTTCCTCTTAATGATTGGCCCTTAGGCCTACTGTAGGGAACTGTCATTTATGGAAATGCACATTTGACACTAGCAATATTTTTAGTTGTCTAAGTTGGGTTTTTTTGATTTTTCTTTATAACTGGCTTCAGATATCTTAAATGTTCCTATTTAAGCATTTAATATACCTACAACTAATGTAACCTTTCCCTCCAAACAATATTAACATTTAAGCAGGATGGAAACAGGTTTTATAAATCTCAATAATAAATCTCCCATGTTGTTAGTTTTGCAAATAATTTCAGCATTCAGCAAGACGGGAGTCATCAACTATAGGCTCATTGTAAACATCAATCATGAAGGAAAAAGTTAACAAAGTATATTTAAAAGCTTGTTTGTACTGAATGATACTCAACATGCAGACTTGTTGAACAGTGTTATTTGCAAATGCTACAGTTTTTTATTTAATGGTATGATGGAAGAAAGTGTTCTAATTTCACATGATTAGCAAAATATTTTAAATTTATTTTAAATTTAATTTAATTTTTATTTTAATTATTTTAAATAATTATGAACTGCTTTGATATGGACGTGGAATAAAATCAGAGTGTGTATTATTCATTGGATACAGGATATTGTCTCAACTGTTTTGTTTTTTTTCTCCCGAACAGGGAAGTCGAGACAACATGAGTGTGATTTTGATCTGTTTTCCAAATGCACCAAAGGTATTGCCAGAGGCGGTGAAGAGAGAGGCAGAGTTGGACAAGTACCTGGAAAGCAGAGTAGAAGGTGGATCATTTAAAAAAAAATAAGTAGCTTTGTTTCTAAGCAATCCCCCAAACAACTAAACTCTTATCACATGTAGGTTTTTTTTATTAAACCTTGAAGTGCCATTGGACATTTAGGCTCTCTGCACTTGGAGCTAGGAGGTGTGATTCCTAGCTTGCATAGATGTACTTGTACTAGCTCTCATTGAGTTAGTGCTCTAAAAATAGTAGTATAGCCCTGGTAGCATGGGCTGCATTGGACAGTGGCACAGGCTAGGTATGCAAAGTACAAACGCTCCTGGACCCTGAGAGACATAGGCAGGATGGATAGCCTTTGCTGCTGCTCACCGCTGCCCTTGCCACTGTGGCAACATTACTATTTTTTGAGCGAACACGAGTGTGTCTACATGAGTTGGGAATCACACCTCTAGCTCCAGGTGTAGATGTAGCCTATATATACATCTCTGAAAAAGGCACTCCTGTATTCTGTTGGATGTATGCTGTATGTCATGACAAAATGCTACTAAAACAGAAACTGCAGAAGCTTATGGCCCAGGAGATTCTATTTAGGATGGCAGAGGAAAGTAATCTACTTGTATTCAAAGTTCTTGATGAGTCCATTGGCGTCACTAACTTCAGACCAGTAAATTCTGATTCCTGGCATGTGCATTTGAATGAAATCTGGCAGCATATTTTTGAAGATGGTAATTTGAGGGCCATTTTTCTGTAAAGCTATGTTCAATTACATGGCCCTAATAAGTATATTGTATGATGATTTAAGGGTCACAGCAATGTTACTGTTAACATAATAGCACTTGCTAATATGATTATATTTAAGAGTAAAAGCCTATCAACATTTCTGTTATAGCTAAACCTTAAACATTCATACTGAACTGAAGCTGGGCATATAATGTACCATCCTGCCAGTAACTTTTTAAAAAGCAAATTATATTTACATTTGTGGGTTTTTTTTTTTTTTTTTTTTAATTTTAAAAGGGAAAGAGAAGTGGAACCATTTCAGGCACTTTGTGCCATATAGCTAAAAATGTGTTGACTTAAAACATAATTTAATATTTTTGTAATCTGGACTGTAGTGCCTTTGGGTATTAAAAACTGAAGCAGAGATTGGGGTTTAAGAAGCAGCTACCCCTGATGTCCTCAGATTTCCTAAATATCTAAAACACTTACTGTACACATGCAGTTTAGTACATAGATGAAATTAATATTTTCCAAATGGAATCATATTGAGAATCTAGATTTTAATTATTCAGTTATTATGAATAATATATCATGTTACTAATATCCAGGGTAAGAGTCCCTAATAACATGCATTGGCATGATATGCACAGCTCTTAGGGTTTGTCATATCAGTGATTGATGAATTATATAAATGCCTCATTAACTTTTTCCCTTTTAACTGTTGTTAAAAATCTTGGAGATTGGAGATTTGACTTAACTTGAATATACCGTGGTCATAGAGTTAAGGTTGCATCTCCGTTAACTGACCCCATTGGCCTATGTGTATTACAGTAGATGGAATGGGAACATCACGTCCAGATATTGCTGAATGAAGATCCTAAGTATTAGAACTGCATAAGGTTATGGTGTAGGGCAGTGGTTCTCAAAGCCAGTCCGCCACTTGTTCAGGGAAAGCCCCTGGCGGGCTCGGCCAGTTTGTTTACCTGCCGCGTCCGCAGGTTTGTCCGATCGTGGCTCCCACTGGCCGCGGTTCGCTGTTCCAGGCCAATGGGGGCTGCGGGAAGCGGCGCAGGCCGAGGGATGTGCTGGCCGCCGCTTCCCACAGCCCCCATTGGCCTGGAGCGGTGAACCGCAGCCAGTGGGAGCCGCGATTGGCCAAACCTGCGGATGCGGCAGGTAAACAGCCCGGCCCGCCAGGGGCTTTCCCTGAACAAGCGGCGGACCAGCTTTGAGAACCACTGGTGTAGGGAACAAGGCATTTGTTTGGTTGCTGAGTTTCTTGCATTTTTAGAAATAACACATTTCAGGGACAAGTGAAACTTCATATTTGTCTGTGTGAGTGGGGGAAATTTACATGATATAAAGCACTTTAATCCTAATTCAGTGGACACATTTAGAAAAATATATTGCTGCTACCCTGTTAGAGTCCACACTTTGTTTTAAAGTTATTTTTCTTTGACTTAAACATCTTTTCCCTTTGATAATGCACACAGAAATAGTATTTACACTTTTTATTATAAGCAAAAAATGCAACTTTATAGCAGTTTATAACATTACATAGTTTCTGAATTTACAGCCCTCTCACTACCATGAGTGAAATTTTTGGGACTATATGTGAGAAAGGGAAACTCAAGCCACAATGTCACTTTATTACATTAAACTTAACCATATTTATGCAATTAAAATAAGATTGTTTCATGCTGGAAACTTAATATACAGTATTGTCTACTGAGGTGGGACTAATATGGCCATTGCTGAAACTTTCAACACTGTGCTGAGTAATCTTACTACTGTTATCTTGAAATGCCTTAGTAATAATGCAGTGTTTAAAATTTTAAAAGCTACAATTTCAATTGAAGAAATTGGTAAATGTAAAGAAATTCTGAAAGTGGTTTTTACCAGTATGTAATGTCTAATGTAGAAAATTAAAATCCAATAAAATGGAAATTTTGTGAATGAGCACTGCAATACATAGCAGTTATATAACAAAATAGGCAGTTTGACCAGCAAACAGTCCAAGTAATGAGGTTAGATTATATTTTAATATACATTTTCTTGTTGATCAGTTACATAAAAGCATTTTTCATCCCATAATGTGCAGTAAAATCTTATTTTAATATCTTCGTATTAAAGTTTGTTGTACTTAATGCTGTAAAGAAGGCCATGTATTGATGGCCATCTTGAGCAACAAAAGGGAATAAAAAAACCTGGCTGATACAGGTTTCTATTCTTCCCTCTTACACCAGACTATCCTTCACTCCTTTAACCTACGTTCTTGCATCAATGTTGGACACTTCTGTGGCTCACATTTAGAGCTGAAAATGTCTAACAGGAGGTGAAGTATGAGTGGCAAAACATCTTCGTGCCATCCCTTTCCAATAAATCAGTGTTGCTTCTAAAAGGTTTTGAAGACTCGCTGGCTGGAAAAGATTAATCAATCATTCCCAGATGTATTGCTCTAGTTGCACTATTACTCCAGTTCCTGAGCTGGTTTGACTCTTATTTTTTTTTTAAATTAATATTCCTTAAGCTCTTTGCCCCATTCTTTAAAACAAATTTTGTAGCATATACATACTTAACACGGTAACAAATCTGGTTATTAGATACATGTAATCCACGGAATTAACTGAAATGGATAATTTGAAATTAACTGGCCATTTTCCAGCAAAATCTGAAATGGTCGATTTTTAAGAATTTTATATGAAATTTCCATTCAAAACAGGAAATAAGTAGATACATTTTGAATTCTTTATTTTTAGTGCAAGTACATTTTTTCCACTGTCTTAAATGGTGAAAACATTTAGAAGGTTTAAAGTAGGTTAAAGAGAAAGGGATGCAAGATGCATTGAAACAAAAGATAATTTAATAATTATTTAAAAAAAAAAAAAGAAGCAATGGATTGGTTCCATTTGTTGTCATCAGTGTTATTTCAGACTGTATCTATAGTTCTCTCCAAGTATAAATGTATTCATTTAGTGGTGACTGTATGTTAAATGTACTGCAGCTTTAGGTTGTGAAACTGTGTAGTTTAGGAAAACTATAAATCCCTTTATTTTTGTACAGCAGAACTTTAGCTTTAGAATGATGTAGAATATACTAGATGTTGAAGATTACACAATAAAGGAACTTGGCGAACCAAATCTGAGATCTTTGCTTTTTATTCAGATTTAAGAGTGTTAGAATTCTTTTTACTAAATGCTAGATGGTAAAATATGAAGTTTGGCCATAGTTCTTGAGAAAGTGGCACATTTGAGTTTTGAGATGTTTGCCTAATGTCTAATGTCACATGTTGGATTTCTTTCCTACTTAAAATGTAGAACTAAACAGCTAATACTTTTTACTGCAAATTTTGACATTTGGTTATTCTACTGCAAGTAAGGGCATGCCAGTGTTCCAGTGTCAATTACTTGCATAGAATCTGGCTGCAAATTGGGCTAAAACTTTTTGCATAGAAGGTTGCAGCCCAGAAAACCCATTCCGTGCACACAAATCAGTTCATGAATTTGAACTATTTTTTTTATTTAAAAGGAAAGTATACTGGTTTTAGACACTTTAGTCTGCCGTTAACTCACCAATATGAGTTTAAAATGGTATTTCGTACATCTTGATTATTTTTTTCAGTATTTGGGATAAAAAGATAAATTGTCAAAATATTTAAATTGGAAGTGGGTTCTTGATGTGTTCAAATTACTTTTTTCAAATAAATTTTGGAAAGATTTTACTACATAAAGAATATTTAACTGTGCATGCGCATTATTGTACACATGCCATGACATCCACTTGGAGATCAACAACTCCAAGCTGATTATTTAATAAAATATCCTTCTTAAATAATGTCTTTGAAGGAATTTCTAGTGCATTGAGAAATTTATATACATTTAAATGTCATGGGATAGTAGACAATTCTCATTTACCTTGTAAAAAAATTTTTAACGGATTTCACAAAACTGGAAGAAGTCTGATTTCCTCCTCCCCCCCTTCCCCCCCCGCCCCCTGAAAGGTAATAACTAACTTAAATTCAGCTGCATATGTGAGTGTTCCACACCTCAGAAGATGAGGCTTAAGAAATTTAGTTATCTGCAACTTTATTCTTAGCACACTTTGCTGTGGCTACTGTAGAGATTCTTTTGCTTACATGATGAAGAGGTGGATTGGGTTTGTTGTATGTAAAATCACCTGCTGTTGAAATATCCCTTTGGTGAGTTAAGGACGGAGTTGTATCTTAACTCTGACATTCTTGGCTCTTGTCAGTTTATGCATAATGACTTTTTATGTTTTTATGTTAATTTGCAATCTGGTATAACTATATAAAGCATATTATAAACAAAACACCTAACTTCTTGTTTCTTCAAAATATTATATTTTCTACCATGGCAATAACCTTTTAACATTCATTCATATAAAAAAATTGACATTAAAACCCGGCTTTTTCACAGGATGTTTCATTGGCAAAATACAATAATTATGTTCTAGTGAAGCCTATTTAGAACTACCTAGTTTGTTTACTTGTTAAGATACCCTTTGTTATGTAATATACTAATCAAAATGATTACAGTTTTGGAAGTATAGAACTATGTGAAGAACAGATTGTAGTTGGTATTTTTTTTTTTTTGTGTGTGTCAAATATCCAATAGCTTTTTACAGGTACACTGGCTTTTTTGTTATGGCACCAAAGATTACAGACAGTGTCCAACATGGTAAATGCTGTCTTTTAAAATGTTAAACTGCTTTTTGATAAAACTGAGTGTTTCAATCTTTTCAAGTTAAATTTGGACTGCACTTACAAAAAAAGTACTTCTGATTCCCAGAGATCATAAAGAAGCAGGGTGAAGGAGTACCAGACTTAGTCCACGTGATGCGTACGTTAGCAACTGAGAGCATCCCAAACCTCCCGCCAGGGGGTGAATTGGCAAGCAAGTGAGTCTACGTTAGTGTAAATGTGCTTTTGGTCTAAATTAACAGAGACTTTTTGTAAGGCCACTCTTAAAAATAAATAAATTGAAATAAGGTTTATGGGGAACAAAAGGGCATAATCTATTCTCAACTAATCTCGTTCACATTTTGATCTGTTTTAAGTTTGGAAAAAAATCCATGCACAAGACCGTGGTTGACTGTGGATGATAGTTTCTAAAATTAAAAATATGTGAATGTCAAACTATAGTTGTAGAAAGAATGGACTGCTTTTAAGGGTGGCCTCCTCTGTTAATTGTAGCTTTAAAATGTTTACTGCTTTTATTTTTTAAGATGTAAGGGAAATGTAATGCATATAATGGCTCATTTTGAAAAGTAGTTTATGTACTTAGTTAACAAACAGCGATTACTCGGTGCATTTAATGCTTCACTTGGCAGCTTTCTTTGCTTTTGCTTTTTTGTTAAATGTATACCTCTTTTTTTAGAATTATAAATAAGCTGTTTAGCTAATTATCCCTTTAAAGGAAATTACTGCCTCACCCTGGCTAAGCAGGGGATTGAATTTAAAACTTTATACACATTCATTTTGATTGTTGTCTTAAAGAAATAGTCTGAAACAGAGTTACTAGTTTTATACATTAGCATTAAACCATCAAAGAATTCAAATCTCAAGCTCCTCTGTCCAGTAAATCAAGCAATTTTCGTATAGATTGCTCACGAACTAATATTTTTCTATTTAAAATGTATTTATATGAATACATTATAAATTATCTATTTCAAATTTTATCATTTTCATAGTGTGTTGTTTGCTTCAGCATGATAGCTTTCTTTTAGCTCTTTGTGATAAACTATCTGTGATGTCAGAGTTATGACTTCCAGTGAGCAATAAACAGCTAGACTCCAGAGCAAATGAACTTCTAAAGAAACAAAAACCTTGTTTTCATGCTAATGTTTCAGTGTTTAAAAAAACAACAACGGAGCAGCCAGGATGAGATGTCAGAGCGGTATCTATTTTTAGAATATATTTAATTTTCTTTGAAGCATCATTGAGTCTGAGTTATTGTTAACACATTTGGCAAATCTAAATATTGCAACATTAAATTGGAATGTGTATCATTCTTTTGACTCCTCTTTCTAGCTCTGTTTTTTTTCTTCTATTGGGCTTGTGAGCAAATCTCTCCTGCTGCACCTGACTTAAGAGTATTTTTATGGTGCTAGTGAAAGTGGTGAAAACAGACACCTTTTCATGGGAGACTGTTACCTGCGTTGCAGCAGAACTACATCATCCTGAGATGTTAGATCTGTTCTGTTTGTTATTAATCTGTTTATAGGACACAGTATATGTTGCCCAATTGCACTATCTGGTTGATTTAAATAACCTAGACTGCAACTAATTTTAAGTGTTGAGATTAAAAATTGACTTATTTTACTCCCATCCCATGTTGGTGTTTCTAACTTCAGGATTCTCTTGTGCGTGTTTGCGTGTGATAATTTTGCAAACCAATTGTTATGGCTCATTGGTTTTGTTTTAAAGAAATATCTGCAATACCTGAAATCAACTGTGTAACTGAGAATACACTGATTTGTTTACTCTGAGATGCAGGCTTTTAGCTAGTTAGTGAACAAATGCAATAGCAGCTTAGGCCCAGATTCAAGAAACCATTCCCTGTTCAGGGACAGCACTTAAAGAATAAAAACAACGAGGAGTCCTTGTGGCACCTTAGAGACTAAGAAATTTATTTAGGCATAAACTTTCGTGGGCTATAACCCACTTCATCAGGCGCATGGAGTGAAAAATACAGTAGGCAGGTATAAATATACAGCACATGAAAAGATGGGAGTTGCCTTACCATCAATTCTTGATGTCTGACCCAGGAACCAATCCCTACAACAAACTCTGTTGCCAACTCTGTCTGCATATCTATTCAAGGGACACCCATCATAGGACCTAACCACATCAGCCACACCATCAGGGGCTCATTCACCTGCATATCTACCAATGTGATCTATGCAGTCATGTGCCAACAATGCCCCTCTGCCATGTACATTGGCCAAACCGGACAGTCTCTACGCAAAAAAATAAATGGACACAAATCAGACATCAAGAATTGTAACATTCAAAAACCAGTAGGAGAGCACTTCAGTCTCCCTGGACACTCAATAACAGACTTAAAAGTGGCCATTCTTCAACAGAAAAACAGACTTCAACGAGAAACTGCAGAGCTGGAATTAATTTGCAAACTTGACACCAAATTAGGCCTGAATAAAGATTGGGCGTGGCTGGGTCACTATAAAAGTAATTTTCCCTCTGTTGATACTCACTCTTTCTTGTCAACTGTTGAGAATGGGCCACATCCACACTGATTGAATTGGCCTCGTTAGCACTAACCCCCCCCACTTGGTAAAGCAACTCCCATCGTTTCATGTGCTGTATATTTTTACCTGCCTACTGTATTTTTCACTCCATGCATCTGATGAAGTGGGTTATAGCCCATAAAAGCTTATGCCCAAATAAATTTGTTAGTCTCTAAGGTGCCAGAAGGACTTCTCGTTGTTTTTGCTGATACAGACTAACACAGCTACTCCTCTGAAACCTTTAACTTTTAAATGTGTGCTTAATTAAGTTACTGAACTGGGCCTTAATGTAACTCAAAGGGATGCTGTCAATTTGAAAATCACATTTATCTGACAATTGTCTACTTGTAACACCTGAGATAATTATGTCTGAAAGATTAGAGAGGAGTCTGTTTTTCAGTTTGTGCATGGAATATCACTTTCTGATAGTCAGCTTTGCTGTTTTCCTTGTTTATCTGGGACAGCAAGGGGGTAGGGGAAGGAAAAGACACTTTAAAAAAAAAATGTTATGGTAAACCCACACATTTTTCAAGGGAAATCAAGGACAGTGGTAGTACCTGAAACTACTTCTAAAACTTTTTTTATAAAAATTTACTAGATGTCAAAATGATGGGGTTCTGAAAAAGTCCTTGGTGGTGTTTGGTTTGTTGTACTGTCATGTTGTGTTAAAGGAAATAATTTTCTTAATTATTTTAATTATAAAACACTTTTTTAGAATGTGAGTAATTTAGAATATTTTACTGATTAAATTTCAGGTTTCTGACATGATTGCATAGCTAGCTGCTTTCTCTCTGAGAATCTTTTCACAGAGAGAGCATTATTATTGGGATGTTTTTATCATGCTGAAGTTAATTATTAAAATTGGAAGCAAAAAGTTTGGTTTAAAAAGCTAAGGCTGAAATTTTTTCAGTGGAGTCCAGCAATACCTTCAAACAGTATTACTTTCTCTTCAAAAATTGTCCACCTTTTGGAACTCTAGACATTAGGATGTCTGGAAATGAGCAGGTAATAGATCCAGATCGTTACTCGTGGCCAAATAATCAATCCCTACCTTGTTTATGCTGCCCACAAGTTACTAGGTGATTCTTGGAAGTGGTTGTGCTGATTAGGATCTTCCTCATTCCCTTGTCTCTTTTGCTGTTCTCTGCCTATCATGGAATCTCCCTGCTTATTCCTCACCCGAAGTCCCTCATTCCAAAACTTAGATACACCAGCCCAGCCCACACCCTTGCTAGCATGCTACCAACATGGCCCCTCTAGGATACTGACCCCTTTACATTTTCCTGTATTTCCTACACTATCCCTGAACATATGCCTGGAGTCAGTAATAGGTCAGTTTATATTTATAAGTATTGGGGGGGAAAAAATTAAAACAGCTCATTATGAGTGTAGCCCAGTCTGCAATCATGACTAACAGAAAGACAAGGGGGAGGATGACATTCTGCCACTTTAAGGCATGAACATGTGTGCAGAGCACTTCTCCACCTGACCCTATTATATAGAATAAGAAACGAGGCATTCTTCAGCTTTGTCCCCCATCCCCCACTCACCCCCTCCCCAAAAAACCCCTATCATCCAGGAGAAAAGTCTTTAAAATCTCTTAATTGTACTAGACCTTCATTTTCTCAGTTATATCTTCTTCTTTCCCTTAGCATTCCACTGTTTTTTAGTATTGTTGCTCTAACGAACCCCTTGTTAATCTCTTCCCCTACAGTTGGGTAAGCAGGGATCACAAGCTATTTTTTTGTTTTATTATATATTTTTGTAATTAATCCTCTACTCCTCATCCACCCCCAAAGTGCAACCAGCAAGGCACAAAAAAGGGGAGGGGAGGAGTACCAAAGCCAAGCTGTTTTGTGAGAGATTATAAAAATTAAAAGTTCAGACATGAATAAAAGGTAAATGTTCAACACACTATAAACTCGTGCTGATTTTTACCAAATTCCCCAGGAATATATCTCTGTTGCAGGGTGAGATATACTATACAAAATTTGTTTTAAGTTGAGATTGGTTTCTTTTGGAGGATAATTGTAAAAGGGAGTTGAAAATCGGGCATGTAATGGGAAGCTGCTACTGCTCTATTAAAAAAAAAGAAATAACCTAACAAGTTTTATAATGGAAACTAACTTAAACCAAACCAAGAATGCAGAGCTTTCATTAAGGGGCACACTAAAAATTGTATTCAGAAAACACAAATACAGTTCTCTCTTGTGAAAAATATTATCTTTGTACATCAATGGTGTGTTATTTACTGCCACCATATCCTGCAAGCACACAAATGCATATTGTTTATACTGCTCATCACTCTGTAACCTCCTTGTCTTATTACTTCAGAGACAAAATGTGGGCATGCCCCTGTCAGTATATCAGGAGCAGACATTTGCATATGAGACTTTTCAATTAGACTATGTAATTTTCCATTTTGTTGGCAAAATCCTTAGGAGTGTTAACCTTTTTAAACTCTCTCTTCCTGAATCCAAAAGAGAGCACTGCATAAATTATATGGAAACATGGCAGCTTTATTTGCAAAAAACTGAAGTTCTATACATTTTGAATCTTTTTACCATTTTTAAGGTTTTGCATTTTAGTACGTCATGACTGAATTTAGGAAATGTCTGACTTCATTTAAAAAAATCCTTAATATTTTGTTTTCTGCTTTGGTTTAGACGGAGTGTGATTGAAGCTGTTTATAACAGACTGAACCCCTATAGAAATGATGATGCTGTAAGTACTTTCATTCTCCCATCATTTCCGTCCTACCCTTTGAAATCTTTCAACCTGTTTGTGCAGACCCTACTACAGCTCTTTGAAGGGGGAGGGATTTTTTCCAAAAGTGCTTTCTGTAGACTGTGCCCTGTGAGTTCTCTTCCTCCCCTCCCCCCTTTCCCTCATCTGAACCTTCAGAACTCTCATTTGTTCTTATCCTCTATCAGTTCAAGACTTGAAAGTCTGATTGTATTCTGTCTCCTCATTTCCCCACATCTGGTGCCAGATCCCACCACTAGTAGCAGATATTGTCTTGTTTTGAGATATCTAATTTTATTTGGTTAATCCCTGATACCACAGAGATAGTGGGAAATCTGGGTTAAAATATTTTTCATTTTGTGAAATTTTAATTCCCTGAATTACAGGCAAAAGTGTTCTTATTGTAACTTTCTGCTGGATACTTAGTAGTTTAATAGTTGCTATGATTAGCATATTTACGATTCTAGTTCAGTTAACATAATTTTCTGATCATTGGATTATATTATGCTGTAACTTCCCTAATATATTTTTCACAGTGAAAATTCAATAAAAACAATTATAAAATGGGAACAGTAAGTCCATTTAAAACTGAACCACTTTGTGGAAACATCTTTAAATTCTTGGGAGTACTGTGTCTCAGAAAGAAAGCAGTTACTTTTTAATGTCTCTGGCATCTAATACCGTTAATATGATTTTTTTAATTAACAAAAAATTATATAAGTAAAATGCAGTTTGCAAATGTTTTGGCGTAACAGAAGCTGCACAGTTGGTCTTAAGCTTTATTTGCTACAGTTTACAACGAGCCTCTTCTATTCTTGTCTCCTCTCATTTCTAAGAAATTGACCCATATCTATAAGTAAAATGGAATTATCCCTGCATAGGGATGATATGCAGTCATTCATTGTATAACTCTTCTGCAAATGTACAGTACTCAAATCTAAGTGTCATTGGTAGTCAGAGTACAGGAATTTGCATAGTATGTAGTCAGTAAGTAAATTTCTGCACTTTGACTTGATGCTGACTTAATTTTTTTATCCATGTGCTCTGACAAACATGGCCACCTCAGATTCTCACCCTGCCTATCCTAGTCCTTTCTAGCTTCTGCCTTCTACTACTTGTAGTCCCATAGGAAGGCTTAGACATTACTCTTACAAATCATAATTTTTTAAAAGTAAATAATTCATTTTAATTCTCATGACCAATATTCTCTTTCCGGTCCTGCAAAGAGAGAGAATCCTATTAAATTCTACTTAATAGCTGAATAAGGAGTACAGGGCTGCACATCAGCTCCACCAATCTAAAGTAGTGAGAGATGGCATTGCTCAGACATACTTTAAACAGCAGCCTCTTTCCTCTTAAAGTGATGCCTCTGACTGTGTAAACACAATCTTGCTGACAACTTCTGCTCAGTAAAACTGATGGGCAGTCCAGTATTCCTCATTCAACTTTTTTTCTGTTAAATTCTTTGTGCAGAGGGGAAAGAGGATGAAAAAATAAGTATGAGGAGGGAAAGAGGAGAGCTGATTAAGCATAATTTATTATAAGGACATTCCAAGACACACAACACTATGTTAAAATGGAGTTACGGCTGATAGTTTAATAACTTGAAGATAAGTGTCTTACAGGGATGTTGTAATTATCCAAGAACCAAGTATTGCAAATTCAGATAATTCAGAGTTAAGGTTATACTTAAAACAAATCTAAACATATTAAAATATAGAAATGTACAATTAAGACACCCAAGCAACCTTAACTCTTCCCTGTAGTGATACCATATGGCCATTTTAGGGTTTATGGTTCCAGATTAAACTGATTTTTAATGATAGTTTTTGCAATATTTTCCCCTCATGTCATTACAAGAGGAGAATTTAGGTTGCTTTGGGTGCCATGTGTATTTTCCATATCTTAACATGTTTAAATTTCTTTTAAATTTAATCTTAACTCTCAATAAATTACTTATGGTGTGACTTGGATTCTAAGCCTTCCTTACAGCAAGAGGGTTGAGAATAGGGGTCTGGTTTTCGACCGGAACACCCGGTCGAAAAGGGACCCTGGCGGCTCCGGTCAGCACTGCTGACCGTGCCGTTAAAAGTCCAATTGGTAGTGCAGTGGGGCTAAGGCAGGCTCCCTGGCTCCGTGCGGCTCCTGGAAGCAACCAGCATGTCCCTGCAGCCCTTAGGTGCCGGTGAGATCAGGGAATCTCCACACGCTGCCCCTGCCCCGAGCGCCGGCTCCACAGCTCCCAATGGCTGGGAATTCCGGCCAATGGGAGCTGCAGAGGTGGTGCCTGCAGGTACAGGCACCGCGCAGAGCATCCTGGCCGCCCCTTTGCCTAGGAGTCAGACATGCTGGCTGCTTCCAGGAGCTGCGTGGAGCCAGGGCAGGCAGGGAGCCTGCCTTAGCCCTGCTGTGTCACTGACTGGGAGCCGCCTGAGGTAAGTGCCACCCGGCTGGAGCCTGAACCCCCACTCGCACCCCTGCCCCAGGTCAGAACCCCTTGGGCCCTACACCCCCTCCCAAACCCCAACCCCATCCCTGAGCCCCCTCCTGCATACAAACTCCCTCCCAGAGCCCACACCCCAACCCCCTGCACCAGCCCAGTGCCCGCTTCTGCACTTCAAACCCCTCCTAATCCCTGGTCCCACCCCAGAGCCCACACCCCAACCTCTTGTCCCAGCCCAGAGCCCGCTCCCACACTCCAAACCCCTTGGCCCCAGCCCGGAGCCCTCTTCTTAACCCTGAACCCCTTATACCCAGCCCGGAGCCCACACCCCCAGCTGGAGCCCTCACCTCTTCTGCACCCCCACCCCTGCCCCAGCCCAGAGGCCCCTTCTGCCCCCTCACTCCTCATTTCTGGCCCAGCCCCAGCCGGAGCCCTCACCCCTGCCCCAGCCCAGTGAAAGTGAGTGAGGGTGTGTGTGTGTGGGGGGGTCTCGGGGAAGGGGTGGGGCAAGGGTGTTTAGTTTTGTGCAATTAGAAAGTTGGCTACCCTAGTTGAGAAGGCAGTCAGAGTAGGTAGAACGTAATTAAGAATAACTGGAAACATGCTCCCTGTGAACTTAGCACACCTGCAAGAAATTGTCCAAATAGATACATTTAGTATACTGTCTTTTTTAGGTTCTACTGGTAATGTTTTTGAATGTGCTGGTTTTGATGTTAACAATTATTTAGAGCAGCTTTAAACGTTTAGAAAACAAAGTATTACACTTGAGACCAGGTGTTAAAAAACTGCTTTAGTGCTAGCTAATATTTACTGAATTAAAATAGTTTAATGAATATACATTTTTGCATGTTGTTAGGAATAGTGTTTTACAAGTATCTAGTATGAAACCCTTCATTAAAGGGAAAAAAGACTCCTACAATTATCCATATTTTTACCCTTTTCAGTCTGGATTATCCAGAAACCGCTGTAATTTTGGGCACTCCAGACTTTAAAGGGTTCCTTCTTTTTTCTCTATTAAGGACTCTGCATCAACTGATGATATGTGGTAAAACTGCCCATCTAGCTGTGGAGTTTACATTCATCCTCCAGTTGAAAGTGCGGCCCAACCTCAGTGACCCTTCTTAACGTCCATCCTCAACCTTATTTAAAGAAGGGATTATGATGTGTTGGTGAGAGTGACTACACCAGAAAACTACAGCAGTACGACATCTAGCCCAGGAACTGATGTTTTTTTTGTAAAACAGACTTCTGTAAACGTGATTTCAAACCATAATTCATGTTGTAAATCAGACTCCAGCAATTTATGTTGTATGATTTTGTTTTTGTAAAGTGCAATTGTCCTTGTACAAAATGCTCATATTTAATTATGAACTGCTTTAAATCACTATAAAGGTTAGAAGAAATGTTTGGCTTGTTGTGTGATGCAACAAATATATAGCCCTTTAAATTTATGTTGTGGTTTTGGATTGCAAGGAGCAGCAGCCTAGCCAGCTAGATGCTCAAGAGGTGCACAAAACTGTAAGATTATTTTTTATTTTATATAAAGCAGAACATTCGGGCAATTTATCCCAACTGTAGTGTATGAATTTGCTTGGCAGTGGGGAAAAATAACTAACATACTGCTCGTTCTCCAACAAACCTATCTTTTTATGTTTTCTGTTGCTATTTACTATGGTCCCAGTCCTGCTGCCACTTGAAATCAACAAGAGTTTCGGCTGTGACTTCAATGGAAGCAGGATCATGCTGTATAATACAGTGCAATCATAAGTATACCAATTTTGAGGTTAGAATGCCTTGATTCTTTGCACCTCTTTTTTACAAACCCTTACCTGAAATTACTAATCAGTTGAGCAAGAGGGAGCAACTTTCTACATACA
This sequence comes from Emys orbicularis, assembly GCF_028017835.1. NCBI lineage: Eukaryota > Metazoa > Chordata > Testudines > Emydidae > Emys > Emys orbicularis. Next base: position 14,235,490 of record NC_088686.1, read on the forward strand.
GTAGGAGTCTGCAGCATTTTTACTATCCTGATTGGCTGAGTCTGCTGCTGTTCCAAGTAAAATATTCTGAATTCCATTTTATCAATAAAGCTTGATTTAAAAAACAAGAAATTTAATCATATATGTGTAATTCCTCTTTTTTTCCTGCCTTTTGAAATTCTGTGCCATTGTAAATGAGATTTCACATGTGGAAAAATATTTTTAAATAATTGGTAGCCCATTTTTAAAATGGGAAGAACTTTGACTGTTGCCCAAGGCATAGAAAGACACTGGAGGATGTAGTGGGTTTAATCTGTTACTCTATTTTACATGGATTTATTTCAGGCTTTTTGTTTTTCACTGAGATGAGCATCAGTTTGAATTTGCCTACTGTTTAATGAAAATACATTTGTCAAAGCCTGACAATCTTAACATTTTATGGTATGTGTGTTTTTAATTGACCCACTTATTTAGAATGAGAAACTAGTGGTTAAACAGTATTTGTGATTTGAAATATAGCATGTTGACAATATGTAACTGTTGGTCATTAAAATTAAATTCTAATTTAAAAATTTTAAGGGTAATAAACATAAACTAAATTGACTTAAGCTTAACTTTCTCCCATTGAACATACAAAAAGTAAGTTTTCAAATCAGTCGTGTTTGCAAAACTACTGTTTTGTGCACCTTGTATTCTTGTCTTCTTAGGTTGAGGATATTGTGTTTGTTATTAATATAGTAGTTTACTTTAATCATTCAATAGGCAGAGTCCCCAAAAGGAAAATCAGTAAAATAGAAGTAGCTTGTAACACTTACCACAACTAAACAAAAAATCAAAACTTGGTGTAAAATTACTTTTTGATAGGAAAATGTAGTACAATGCGTTTTGCTATATTTGTCTTTTCCCTAACTTTGAAATATACATATTTGTATATATAGCCTTAAAACTAATGCAGAGTTAGGGAACTTTGAACAGTGAAAAAGTAACTTATAGTGTCTCAGAATTAAGTATAGTATATACCAGCAAAATCTTTCTTTTATCCCTCTTGTTTATGTGGGGTGCTTAAACGTAACTTCATTGTATTCAGTTTGTAATCTGTTCAAGCATGAATGAAGAAACCATAAGCACTATTTGTATTTATAAATTTATAGCAATTTTTGGTTAAAGAACCAATTCCTTACCGACCTACAAATAAATGCTTAAAATGTCTAATTTTGTTGTAGAGTGCAAAACTATAATAATGTCATAAGTTATAGCTTCGCAAGCACCTAATTAACAAATGTATTTAATACTACACGGTATACTAGTACAGAAAGCTAAACTTATTTTTAGGATTAGGCAGATAAAGTTCTGTTCTTTACTTTTCTACATAGACTAAAGTTTAGTTCTGGAAACTGCAAAACCTTGAACTGGACTGTGGAAACTTTGAGACCTAAAATCTTAAAAAATCACAAGCAAAATTGTGGTGGAAAGCCATACTTCAAATATAATCACTTAAAGTGTGTCATAATGACATACTGTGTACTAAAAGCATTTTCATCTGAGAGGCCCTTCCTAAAAATATAAACATAATTCTTCTGCTATTGCTACCAGTGCTGTAACTAGGTTTGGAGGTAAAGGAGGAATGTCTATTGCAATCCTTCCTTTTTCTGCCTTACGTTCAGCACTTTTGTGTGGTCAGAGCACTGAGGCTATTATATGTGCATAAACACTGCCATTCTAGGTACAGATTTTGATTACAAAAATACATGTATTAAGTACATAAAAACATTATTGCAAAGGACTAGCTGGTCTTTTCATGAATCTGCAAAAAAAAAAAAATCTTAAAAAGGCACTTTTGCACCTTTGTGCATTTCCTTTTTGCACCAGTTAAACTTTTTTTTTAATGCTAAAAACGTTAGCACCTCAGGGGCAAGGCAGCAGAATTTTTGAAGTATTGTGTGCTATTTATTTCCCTCGGGAAAAGATTCCTGTGTGACAAAAATGCAAACAATGTGCTGTTCAAAAATGTATTTTGAATAGATGTTCAAATAGGATGGTCCCAATTTGCTTGTTTTTAAAAAGAAATGACATTTTGTAAAGCTATTTTGCTTCATATGCCATGCAAGTTTCTGTGTTTTTCTTTATATTTGACAGCTTCACTGGTTTCAGTTTCTGTGAATATTGTTATAGTCAGATTAAATGTTTCACTGATCATTTTGGGAAAATATTGTACTGCTTTATAGATAACACCGTTTCAAATAATCTTAAACTACTCTCATTAATTCAGCTTTGGGGAGGTATTTTATTCAAGGTAGAATTTTTAAAATGTATTAACTTTTAAAACCAGTGTCACTTACTAAATGCAATTGCATTTTTAATACATGGGGCATTAGGTTTGCAATTTACAGTGCATGGGAGACCCCTGCATTCATACAGAATCCTGAAAAGTCTTGTCCTGCATTGTAAATTGCAAATCTAGGTCCTTTATAGTTGGCTTGCTGTGGTGCTAGTCCGTCAGTAGCACTATAGAGAGCTTGTCACTTTGCCATCGTTCAATTTCATCCTTCGGCAGAAGTCAGAATCAGAGAAAAGAATTTCATCTGCATGTCTTTATAGTGTGCTGAATTGGGGTAATCCCAGGACAGTTGACCATTGCAGCAAGATGTCTGAAGAATATTAACCAGTAGTTCAGTAACTACAACACTCTCTTGATGATTATTTTTCTAACCTACAGCACTTGTTAACATCTTGTAGTTATGGATATTGACTGACTTTTGAACATCAACACTATCTATTGCAAAGTTAATGCATCCTCAATTGCATAGGTTAAAATATGAATAAAAAAGTTACTGGCCCTTTTGCTCAGTCCAAGAATTTGAAAATTCATTAGGTAATTCAACAAACTGAAATAAGGAATATAGCATTTATTGCAATTGTTATTTTCCTTCTGCTAGTGCCATCTTAACTAAACTAAACTTTTGACTGTTAATTATGAATAGGATGGACAACAAGGCAACATTTTGGCAAAACACTGCTGTTAATCATTTAAAAAAAATATTTTAGGACTAACTCCTTTCACAGCTCCTTGTAAGGGAGTGTAAAGGTCATTGCTTGAATATTTCCTTATGGAATTGATTTAAAATATAAGCATTTTGCTTTAGTATTAAACATTCATTTTTTGTTAAACAGCTATCGAATAGAAGTTTCTTTAGCCTTACACGGGAGTGTCACACTGAAAAAAATCAGATTATTTTGCTTCTGATAGCTCTGTACAAACATGAAGGCATAATTCCTCTCCTGACGGGCTGACAAGATGGCTGCCACCATCTTGCAACTCAGAAGTATCAATTGTAATTGAACTTTATTCCCAAATATATCAGCATTCATTCATGCTGACAAATGCTTCATACCTTAAGAATCTTTAGACGAACATGTTTTTTTCAAATTAGATAACGCTATGTTCAAATAGTTTGATATGTTTGAATACTCTGAATTGGTGTGAAAGTTTAAACCTTTAATTTAGAGCATGATGTACAATAGGCAGCTGAGTATTATAAAACTTTTTACTATAAATATTTGCTGATGAGTTTCTTCATGGGAATTAGAAACTGGCAGCACGTTGTTTACTATATGTTGGTAAAGAGACCTGCAGTTGACAAATTTAGTGTAATGGAGTGGTCCAATTTGCTGCCAGGCTTCACTTCATTAGATGTGAAAATGATGTTTTTAGCCCCTCGTAGCTCCTTGTTAGTGTCCAAAAGTACATGTTCATAAACTGTTGTTTGGTCTTTATACTGTTGGCTCAAATTAGGTCACTTTTGATTAGATGGACTCTCAACACTTCAAAAATAAATTGGTGTTGTGAGAAATGCTCATACCGTGTGAATTTTCTGAATGCTGTGCTGAGCAAAATGAAGGCCATCTCTTATGTGAACTGCAAAGCCAACATGGAAATTGAGTGAAGCTTAGAAGTATGTGCTGAGCAGATTACGGAAGAATTCAACTCAGAAATCAGACCTTGCAATAAACTGCATGATTGGTCCCCTGAACTGATATGAACTGAAGTCAGTGGGTCTCTGTGCAGGCACAGGAATATACCTGCTGTGGTTCATTGCAGGACTGCTTAAGTCTGCTTAAATGAAATTGCTTTGCTATATTGTCAGTGCGCTGTAATGGTGATTTCAGAGCCCTGGGTCATGGCAATTGCCGTCATAGCAACTCTTGTAAGAAGCCATAGTAATAATTTTTTTTTAAAATTCCCCTCCCTGTCCCTGGCACTCAAGTTCACTGGACATGCCAGAATACCCCCTTTTTTGTGATGTGTCCAGGGTGCTGTGCTTGTACTGTCCCACTTCAAAAGCACACTTTTTCAGCAAAGTCTATCAACCTTTTCAACTGATTCCTGAAAAATAAACGAAAAATTGCACTGCCCTGTGATCTTCTGATCACCTCTTTTTGTCTACTTAGATTATAAACTTGAGAGCAGGGTCCATTTTTTCTCTTTCCTCTGAGTATCATTGATTATATTGGAGCTTGACAAATATTTGTGATATGACTTGCATTAAAGTTAGAGTGGGGAAAATTAAACTAAAACTAAATGTAATTATCTGATGAAGGAGTTCACAATCTGTTATTGGGGGAGGTCTCCAGCATATTTCTGGGTTTAACTTCATTTTTGTTTTAGCTTTGCAGTACACTTTTAATGCCCCATAAAGTGTTTATTCTTCATATGTGGTCATTGTTTTAAGACCCTTACTAGCCCAAGCTAAAGGACTCATCCTATTTTTCTCATGTTTTAGTTTCTCTCAACCTTAATGTTTAAGGAGGTTGGATTTATATATTTTTTCTTTTATGGGGACATGAGTAATTCACATTAAAATATGGTTCTGCTCTGAAAAGTTACTTTAAAAAAATTGTGATACTAATATTGATTTATGTTATCACATCCTAGGATCATATCCATTCAGTTTACAAGTAAAAATGTTTTTGAGTTCTACTCTTGCAAATTCTTAGTCCCTGAATCTGAAAGTCAGGCTGGGTTCTTTCTGTGCCATTCCTCCCCAACAATAAAGATTCTGCCTTCAGAACTTTGGGCCTAATCCTTCAAGCACTACTAGATGTCAGAGTTTTTAAAATTACTTAGTTGCCTAGTGGGATTTTCAAAAGCACCTAAGTGCCTAACTCCCCTTGAAATCAGTAGGAGTTAGATGCCTATCTGCATTTTTAGGTGCCTAAGTATCTTTAAAAATATGGCCCATAGTGCTTACCCCTACAACTGACCAGTACTATTCATGCTAGCAAACACTATGCTGGGTAGTAAGCTTTTTTTATAGGACTGGGTCTTTAGTTCTCAACTTTGTTGACACTGCACAAGCCAGAATACAAGTCAGCTCGCTCTTCATAGCTATTGGGCTTAAAGAGCTAACAGGAGTCGGGTGGCTTTTGTTTTTAACGTTAATCAACAAATAAATAGGCAGGAATCTGTATATACACAGGGAGCAGGTCAACTGAGTGCAGTCACTTTTCAGAGCAGAAGCATGATTTAAAGAAAATTACAAGGCTTCCCATTTAATTTAAAGGACCACTGCTGGGTTAAAAATATGTTACATTTTGTAACCTGTATCAGAAGTTTTAGATTAAATTTAAACCCGAAGATCTTAATTTCACTACTAATGCTGACTTTACTTTTTGCATTTCAACTCAGTTTGTAAATGAAAATAGAGTAGTCATTTAATTTTCACTTTCTGGTTTTCCGGCACTAGCACTATACTGCAATATTTCACTTGCAGAAACGGCAAAGGAAAGTTTAAATGCTATGGCGCCAATCCTGCAAAGATTTGTGCATGTACAGTATTGACCTTTAGGCCCTGCAAGTAGTCCCATTGAAGTTGAACTATAATTGCAGCATGTAAAGTTACGTGTGTGCGCGCCTTTGTGGCATTAGAGCCTCAACTGTTCTATTTTCACTGGAATTAAACAACAAAAAGGTAATTTTATTCATCTTTGGTTTTGAAAAACATTTTAAAGTCTAAATCGCCTCACAGTGTTCTTTTAAAGGGAACAAAGATGATGGTGTTAAAATAAGATGTTTTCATAGAAAATTAAGGACAGCAGTTTCTTGTTATATAACTTTCAAACGTCTAATTCTGCTATTTTTCTTCAAAGCATCCAATGAGCAGTTTTAAGAAATTTCTTCTCTATTTATTATGCAGCTTTTCATCAAAAGCTTGGAGAAGGGGTGAAATCAGGTGTAAATTTCTGGGAGGGATTTGGTTACTCCAGCCCTACAATATCTGAACCAGTTTCTTATGTGGTGGGAGTTGGAGTTAACACAATTTCTGTGTCCAGTAATGGACCTACTGAATGCTCTGATACTGAGAGAAACTGTTATAAGGAAATTAGCATTCTTGCTGACAAGATTCAATCTGCTGTCATTTGGAACTTGCAGAATATTAAACTGGAAAATCATCATTTACGATAGAGACAGCAGTACATCCAGTGTCGCTGTAAGTGAAATGTTACCACACATCTTGTTGGCAAGTATTTTCCACCACAGCGTAACCACTTGATTCTGGAAGTCAGGATTTCCTAGGATACGTTTCATTGCTGGTATGGGGGTTCATTGTGATCTTGGGTACCAATTTGGATTTATTAACCTGATCTGTTGATGACCCACTTTAACTTTTTGGTGCCAGGAATCTAGTGCTTACTGTAAGTGCTAAATCAAGCAAATGGCTAATAGTGCAAAATGCCCGGTAGTTCAGTGCCTGGAAATCCCAACCACCAGTGCCAAAGGGTTAATGCGAGAGATGGTCTTCTCCAAAAATGTGGGCTCCCTTATCTAGGGCAAACTGAATGCAATTTATTTTCAAGAGGGTGAAGTCTTTAGTCTGGTTTCTTGAACTGGCTGGCTGATAAGTCATTTAGACCAGAGTTTTTTGCATCTGTCTTGGTGCTAAGGCCATGTAGAAACATACTGAATTAAAGTTTTTCCCCATCCTCCTTACACAAGTGAATCCACATTGTATCATAAAACAAAACTTCATTTGTAGTGACATGCTGTGCCTGTCTTTTTAGAAAGCTCAATCTACTCTTTATATACATATATATATATATTTTGTGGAAGTGTAACTTTTTCATTGATAACCTGTATAAATGTGTGTTGTGAATGGAGAGATTTAAGCTTGAAAAGCATGTTTGCAGAATACACAGCCTCATTATGAAATTTATAAATTTAACAGAGTAATATACAAGAGCAAAACTATTTTCCTTAAGTAAAATGTATTACAATATATAATAAATTATCCAGTAATTCACCCACTATTTACAGTTTTACGCAATTCAAACTGTTTACAGAAAGTTCAATAAATGTATATTTTGTACTATGTACAGATTCCTGGTCCCAAAGAAAATGTGTGAATTTAGTTTCTAACTTTGAGATTGTATTTTTTTTTTGAGTCGGTTGAACAAATTGCATTAAGCTTATTAATGGTGAAGAATTGTAGTTGGGGGATGAAAATTAGAAATATTTCTAAATGGTGCCACTAAATAAACAGGCAATTACATAATGTGTGTGTATTTGACTGGTATGGTATAAAACCTCACGTCTATATTTTTTTGTTACTAAATTAGAAAAGCCTACATGAGACCTCAATTAAATGTTACAATTCAAGTCTATTTTATTAAAATAGAATACTGTGCATTTTTTTTTTTTTTTGCTTACTCATTGTTGATACTAAAACAAATACTGACCCCCAGTTTATCGGGTTTCTCTCCCTGTGTACAGTTGTTTTAGGGTAAAACAATTTGTACTTGACAGTGACTGTAGTGTTGACTCAAAATAAGAATATCTGGATTTTCAAAAGAGCCTTTGGATTTGGATGCCTGACTCCCTTAGGCTCTTCTGAAACTCCCAACCCTGATAATTAGGACCGCTGGAAATGTGTGGCATGGAAATTCTTCTGCATTTTAGCATGAATTTAAGTGTGTCATGTTATTGCAATAGGACTTAGAGCAGGGGCAATCAATTTTTTGTCAAGATTCAAATTTCTTGGTCAAGGTCCAGACTCCAGAGAAAATAAAAATAATAATGGTAAGTAAATAAAAAGATTTCAGGATCCGTTCAAAAGCATCTGGCGGCTTGAATTTGGTCTGCGGTCCACTTATTGACTACCCTTGATTTAGAGGCTCCAGCTGAGATTAGGGCCCCATTTTGCTTGGCTTTGTACATACTCAGAGTGAGAGAGTGTCCTTGCCTGAAGGAGCTTGCAGTCTAATGCCCTGATTCTGTAAATATTTAGGCATGGGCTGAATTTTCGGCATATGTGTAAATCTTTGCAGACACTGAGGTCTAAATCAACAAGACAGAGTGAAAGGAAGTAGAATGGGGACCTGAGGCACAGAGAGATTGCAACTTGGGTGAGGTTACCTAGGAGTTAAACCTAAATATCCTGAGTCCTAATTCAATGCCTTAAGAATTTAGAGATGACCTGGAAAGGGGGGAAATGAGTTTCACCTACTTTGATGCTTTATGCTTTTAAAAAAAAACAACAAAAAACCTTGTTTCTTACATTAACAATTCAGGTGGTGTCTTCCCTGGAAGTATTTATGAACAAGTGGAGAACTGGTAGGATTCTAACATCAAGTCCCATATAAATTCAAACAGATTAAATGATGGATGTTTGATTTGTTATCTTCTGTTTAACTCAAATGCCTGGGATCAAAGCTGTCTTCCTTAAAGATTCAACACGCCCCTGTTAAGGGTTGAGAATGCTCTCTGTTCCCAGCTAAGACAACTGAGTTGTCTAGCAAAACAACCAAGTATTATTTCTAAGCAGTGAGAGTGTGATGGTCAAGCTCCCTTTATGCATTAAAGTGAAGGGGGGGGGGAGGGAGGAAAAAACATTTTTCCTTTTACTAGTCACTTTTTTGTTTTGTTTTGTTTATGGCCTTTTTGGTTGGAAAGCTCTTTCTGAATGACATTGAATCACTGGGTTCTTCCTCAGACTGTAGAACTACTGAAACAATATCTGGGTAGCACCTCAAAGGAGTGTATTAATTCTTGAAGCATAATATTGACCTGAATGGCAGCTTCACTTCTTTTATTGCTGATCATTTTATTGGAAACATTCAGCTGATGTGCATTGTCCAGTATGGGTGGATTCAATTGAAAAGGCATTTACGTAGCTAATTTAAAAGATGCAAATGGTTAAATGTTCTGTCAAATATTTAATTGCCTTGACCCAGGATGAAAACGTTAGAGTATGTGAGATTAGTCTATAGTAAAGCTGGAAGATTTGGGGAATTACAGGAATTTTCTAAAGACTGACATTTTTTTTTAAAACTACTTATATAAATAACTTAGGCTACAATGCTGTAAACACTTATGCATGTGAGCAACTGGGAGCTGGATAAACTCAACGGGACAGCTCACATTTATTTGCAGAATCAGGAGCTTATTAAAAACCATTTTATTAGAATTCACATTTGAGTGAATTTATTTGTATTAAGTCGATTTTTCTTGAAGACCTCCCAAAATCTTTACTGAAATCAGGAGGAAGACTTGCCACAACTTGGCTAAATTCTCCACAAATGTCCACCGGCACTACTGATAACTCATGAATCACAAAGCTTTTGCAAGAATGATAGGTTTTCCTTCCTGAAGAATGGGCCACTCTCTTTTGTTTGTTTATACCCTTATTTTTAAGAACAGCTTTATGCTATGCATTCAAATTTTATAGGTTTTAAGGGTAGCAAACAAGGTAGAGCTTTGTTTTGAGTCAATACTTCAGGATTTGACCAATCGAGGGTTCTAGAAGTTTGCTAGAATATATAGATAAATCAATGAATGTTGGGTTTTTTTAAACTAAAAAATAAGTGGCTATAAGTATCCCCTCTCTTCTTTAGCAGTGGAGGTGATGCAGGTGTTCAAACTTGTCTCTCTCTGCCTTTATGCTATGGACCCTTTCTAGGCTACATGCTAAAGAAGTCTTGTCTCACCAAAGCTGTGACTGGAGGTGGTGGTCCCAAAATAAGGACCTCCAGGTTTTAACCTTTCCCTTTATTTCAAGATTCATTTCTGGCTCACCAACAGCAGCCATAACTATTGTTCTTGGCAAGAACAATGATCTCTTCTGAGTTGGAAATACTGCCCTATAACCAGCCACTAATGACTGTGTTTAAAAAAAAAAAAAAAAAAAAAAAAAAAAGTGTATTTCATTTTTGCACAGTCCCTAGTATACAGCACCGTGGCATTTATCTTGCACAAATACAGTCACTTTCCAATGCTTGACTTATTTAAGATCCTAAATCTCATTTTCCAAAAGGATTTAGGCACTTAGGAATCTCAATTCCATCAACAGCTGACAGGCAGACACAGCAACACCTAAATAGCTTTAAAATGTGGGCCTGAAAAAATATATAAAATATATGTGGGCCTTTTAAAAAAAAAAAAGAAATATTGACTATTTTTATGTACTTACATTTCCATCGAGGGGAGGCCTAGAGTCTCTTTGAAAATTAAGTGTTTGGACTTGGGCTCGTCTCCATGTTTTTCTTAATCACATTTCATGTATTTCCTAGTTCGTGTAGATTACTTGAAATTCAACTGCAGTGATTTTTGTAAAAGCCCAGCAGAAATTAAATAACCCCTTAAAGTAGTGACATTTCCTCCATTGTGTCCCCTTATCATGAATAAGACCTACTAAAGATGGGTGTGATCAGAAACCTAATATTTCTTCTTCGTTGAGTCCTAGTTCTCCCCCCTCATATTCATACAACCTCCCCAACCAAAAAAATCCTTCCCAACATATTTTAACTCAATTATTCGTAAATGAGAGTCTCTTCCTTTAAAATAGCTTTGCATTATTGTCTGGAAAACATGGCAGTTCAAAAAACTAAGCACTGGTTGTTGTATATTTTTTGAGCCAAGTTGTGAATATAGCCTTTATGATAGAAGTTCCTGAATGTTTGAAAGCCTTTAGCAGCTTCCTGCATTATTACCCATTCTTTCATCTTTACCATGAGTGACTTTTTAAAAGAAACAATATTTTTTGCATGTTTCAATCCTAGAAAAACCATAGCACTTTGATATCCTAGAACCTAAAATGCTAGTCTCACCTATAATAGTTTAGTGTTACACAGCCTCACAGAGCTAGCAAACTCAGCAAATGACTGGGAGGTAAGTACACCTCTACCTCGATATAACGCTGTCCTCGGGAGCCAAAAAATCTTACCGTGTTATAGGTGAAACCGCGTTATATTGAACTTGCTTTGATCCACCGGAGTACGCAGCCCCGCCCCCCCGGAGCACTGCTTTACTGCGTTATATCCAAATTCGTGTTATATCGGGTCGCGTTATATCAGGGTAGACTTGTACTTGGGAGTTCTGAGTCTGTTACTCCAGTTGGATTTGTTGTCTCAAACAATTCTGGCTGGTGGTGTTTTTCCCCATTTGTAAAGTACTAGGGATAATACTTATGTCTGCCAAGGTGTTGTGAGTCTTAATTAATGTGTGTATTAAGGTAGGGTGAGAGGTATTGGAGAATGACACATTGCAGACAAATCAAAGTCCTTTCCCAACATCTCCTTTGCCATCAAAATTAGACTCCATAACATTTGGTGGTTCTCTTCCGCATTGAACACCTGGAGAAACCATCATTTGAAATGAGCAAATAACTTTGTTCGCATGCTGTGGTTATGCCACATGTATTCTAACCATAAAATCTTTAACTGAACTAGATACATATATATTTAAGGTGCTTGTTTTTAAAGGTACATACACACAAGGGCAAAAAGGAGACATTGACCATAAGGCTAATTGGATCCTTGGTCTGAAAAAGAAAATAAATATTTATGCCATTTCACAATTACTAGTTTTTGGTTTATCCCTTCTACTTCTAGCCAAAGATAAAAGATACCATGCAGTCCAACTCTTTAGGCCAGCTGTCTATTTTGCCATATATTTCAGTAAGTGGTTCTCCATGTCATAGAATATCAGGGTTGGAAGGGACCTTAGAAGGTCATCTAGTCCAACCCCCTGCTCAAAGCAGGGCCAATCCCCAAATGGCCCCCTCAAGGATTGAACTCACAACCCTGGGTTTAGCAGGCTAATGGTCAAACCAGATCCTGAAGCACACATGCCTTGTCTTTTATATTGTGATCTATCACACAGCTGGAAATACATTTTAAAAAAGCATCATCTTTAGGCTGATCTTCTGACAATCAGCCCTTGAAGAGAACAAAGCTCATCTTTTCATTTCTGTGCCTGAGCTGAGGAAGAATAGTTTACTGGGTGGTACTGGTTCTATTGGACTGCCTTCTTGCTGGCCACCACAAGAGATCTCAGGACAAAATCTTTACAATTACCAACTCAATCAGAGAAGGTTGTCTGTTGTCTGTTTGATACACATAGATAGGGTCATTGACTATGATCAGCTGTAGGGCTTCTTTAATCAATTTTCAAAGCAGTCTGAGGTCATTGCCTTCCACACCCTCAGGCATTCCAAGGATTTGTAGATTGTGTGCTCTGACCTGAATTATCTCTCTCCCCCGTGCCATCCCAATATTTTGAGATAGCTCTGCAGTGCCGTGTCCTTTTGCAAGTGGTTAGATTGCTGTCTAGATCTAATTTATTTTGTACATGATTTCATGGTAGATTCCACACGTTCAGTCCACGAGTCCTGCACTTCCACTGTCAGACCTGCCATATCGCTTACCTGACTCAGAGGCCTGAAGAAATTTGGCAGCCCAGAGAGGTAATTTGATGCCTTTGTGTGATCTGACCTTGCATTTAGGGCAATGACTTACTGATAGAGGTACCAATGATCAGACCCTTAGTTTCTATTAGCGACAGAACTGAAATGTCCTAAGTAGAGCTCTTTGCCTCTTACTATGATAAAAGGAGATGCTGTACAGTTTAATATATTTCCCCCTTCCAACACCTCAAGAGTGTATTTGTTCATTACACTGTTGCATAGACTCTAAGATTTAAATATTCCATTTTATTCTACATACTCCTGTTGATGATATGTTTATATAAGGCCATGGGTTTGCTTGGTGCTTTACAGACATAGAAAAATGGAAGGGCCCAACCCAGAGCTTTTTTGCAATCTAATTTAGATTTAACAGCCAGAGATTACAACAAATAATGCGAAAGGGAACTTCTGTTGGGTTGGGTCACAGAGACCCCCTTGGGACTGTCACCTGATGTGCTGAGACTACCTCTGAGCCCGTTTTCTTTGCCAGCTTGGGACTTCAGAACCCTGCCTTGTTGATCCGGACACGCCAGTCTGCTCCAACACAGACCCAGGGTCTGAACCACGTGCCCCAAAGCTGCAGACTTAACTGAAAACAGCTTAAGAAGTGCTCCTGTCTCTAGCACCCAGACACCCAACTCCCAATGGGATCCAAACCCCAAATAAATCTGTTTTACTCCGTATAAAGCTTATACAGGGTAAACTCATAAAATGTCTGCCCTCTATAACACTGACAGAGAGATATGCACAGCTGTTTGCTCCCCCAGGTATTAGTCACTAACTCTGGGTTCAATAATAAGCAAAAGTGATTTTATTAAAAATAAAAAGTAGGATTTAAGTCAGAGGTGGGCAAACTAGGGCCTGCGGGCCACCTCCAGCCTGCGGGACCCTCCTGCCCAGCACCTGAGCTCCTGGCCTGGGAGGCTAGCCCCCAGCCCTTTCCCTGCTGTTCCCCCTCCCCCACAGCCTCAGCGCGCTCTGCTGCTGGTGCAATGCTCTGGGCAGCGGGGCTGCAAGCTCCTGGGGCGTCATAGATGCAGAGCCGGGGCCTGACCTGGTGCTCTGTGCTGCGCGGCGGTGCGGCTGTAGCACCGCCAGCCACCGGTGCTCCAGGCAGCGCGGTAAGGGGGCAGAGGGGTTGGATAGAGGGCAGGGGAGTTTGGGGTGGCAATCAGGGGGTGGTGGGGTGGACAGGGGTCGGGGCAGTCAGAGGGCGGGGAACGGGGGGTTGAATGGGGGCAGGGGTTCCCAGGGGGCAGTCAGGAATGAGAGCAGGCTTTGGATGGGGTGGCGGGGGGCGGTCAGGGGCTGGGGTTCTGGGGGCTGTCCGGGGATAGGGAACAGGGGGGGTTGGATGGGGCAAGAGTCCTGGGGGGGTGTCAGGGGGTGAGAAGCAGGAGGGGTCAGATAGGGGGTGGGGGTGGGGGTGGGGGCCGGGCCACGCCTGACTGTTTGGGGAGGCACAGCCTCCCCTAACCGGCCCTCCATACAATTTCGGAAACCCGATTCAGCCCTCAGGCCAAAAAGTTTGCCCACCCCTGATTTAAGTGGTTCCAAGTCATAACAGACAGAACAAAGTAAGTTACCAAGCAAAATAAAACAAACACGCCAGTCTAAGCCTAATACATTAAGAAACTGATTACAGCTAAAATCTCACCCTCAGAGATGTTCCAATAAGCTGCTTTCATAGACTGGATGCCTTCCTAGTCTGGGCCCAATCCTTTCCCCTGGTACAGCCCTTGTTCCAGATCAGGTGGTAGCTAGGGGATTTCTCATGACCGGAACCTCCTTTGTTCGGTTCCACCCCCTTACATAGCTTTGGCACAAGGCAGGAATCTTTTGTCTCTCTGGGTCCCCACTCCCCTTCTAAATAGAAAAGCCCCAGGCTTTAGATGTATTCCAGTACCAGGGGACATGGTCATATGTCCTGTGAGACCCCAAGCCTTCATTCTTCCTGGCCTGACTCACAGGAAGGCTTGCAAGTAAACAGCCATTTACAAATTGTCCAAGTTGATGTGAGCCATCAAGATTACAAACCACCATTAATGACCCACACTTTGCAGAATTACAATTGGACCTCAGAGTTATATTTCATATTTCTAGTTTGAGATACAAGAATGATACATTTATACAAATAGGATGACCACACTCAGTAGATTATAAGCTTTGTAATGATACCTTACAAGAGAACTTTTGCATGGAGCATATTCCAGTTACATTATATTCACACTCATTAGTATATTTTTATAAAATCATATGGAGTGCAACGTCACAGAACTGTTGCCGGGAAAAGAGGTTTATAACAAGGAAAGCTTAGGTGAGTTACTTGCTATCTGCATATCTTGTATCAGAGGGGTAGCCGTGTTAGTCTGAATCTGTAAAAAGCAACAGAGGGTCCTGTGGCACCTTTAAGACCTGTTAGTCTTAAAGGTGCCACAGGACCCTCTGTTGCTTTTTGCATATCTTGATAATTCATATTTGGATTTTTTTTAAAGTTAGCATAGTAAATTAACACTTGCAGAAAGTGTCCAGAATGATGGGTTAGATGGAGGTCAGAAATTGAAATGTTAATTTTTAAAATACCCAATTTGGCAGATTCAGGTGAACCATGTCAGGTGTGAGCTTTGTATAAAACACAGTTCTGATACTGACAAAAATAGAGGCATAACATTTTCAGAAGTGCCCAAGTGACTTAGGAGTCCAACCCCCATTTTCAAAAATGATTTTGATGCTTAAGTGTCAATGAAAGTCCTTAGTCACTTGGGTACTTTTGAAAATTTGATCCTAATCAATAATTCCTCACCTAACCAACACATCCCCTTTCTTTGCAGAAACCAGCAATGAAGGACTAATCTAAATATGAACTAATACAAGTGAAAAATTGCTTTGGGGATTGAACTGGAATTGTGGCCCAGGTTACGAATGTTCATTTGAATTTCAGACAAAGTCCCAATGGTGACAAACAATAGAGTCAAAGGCAATACTATGTCTCTCAGGCAGGCTCAGAATGGCAAATTTCCTTGTAATAAACTCCAGATTATTTATCGGACAGCTTGTCTGTAAGGTTGGCTGTCACCTCTAGACATTTTCTGATGCTCTTCTCTCACTGTATCAGACAATTATCTGCCTGTTTTCTGGGTGGATTTCAATTAGTGAAAAGTATGTGACAGTTCATATGATGGCTCCATCAATTTTAGATTTCCTTCAATGGGCAGAAATCCTATTGGTTGGTGGGGACTAGAAGAAACTGAAGGTCATATTCTGCATCCCGTCAGACCTCGATTAGCTGCTCTAGATGGCACATGGGCTGTACAGTGGGCAGAAGGAGAATTCCCCTGGCTCAGCTTTATGCTGTCCTTGTAAGCACGGCCATGGGGATAGGAAGGGATGGCTTGGGGGCATGGCACTAAGAGATAATGGACTGGGCTGTTGCCCCCAGCCAGCCCAGTAGGGGCTCCTGTAAATCTGAGCAGTCCACAATCTGCAAGGTGCAAAGGTGGGGTACAGCCATCAGAGCATCCCTTCCCCACCTGGACTGTCTTCTGTGCCATGCCTCCTGTAGAACTTCTGCTACAAGCGCACAGGCTCAACAACCAGACTCACTCTCTGCACATCTCTTATGTATCTTCCCTTACCAAGGGGGAATTGTTGCCAGATGGAATACCAGTGAGGACAGAAGCAAGTGGTCTCGAAGATCAAGAAGCTACTGAAATTCCTTCTGGATGATTGCAAAGCTAAGCTGGGAATATAAAATAGAAGGGAAACACAAAAGCTAGTACAACTGTGGTCTGAATATGCAGAGACATCATGTTTTCTGCCAGGGTCATCAGTCGCTGAAATAAACCACTGGGAAATAATATATAATGTTAGCAGGGGCACATATGTATAACTGGGAGGTTCATTTCAGAGTAGCAGCCGTGTTAGTCTGTATCCGCAAAAATAACAGGAGTACTTGTGGCACCTTAGAGACTAACAAATTTAATGAAGTTGATGGATTTCCACTCCATACGGCTAAATGCAGTGCCTTGCATAATGACAGGTTTCAGAGTAGCAGCCGTGTTAGTCTGTATCCGCAAAAATAACAGGAGTACTTGTGGCACCTTAGAGACTAACAAATTTAACAAGTACTCCTGTTATTTTTTTGGGAGGTTCATGTATGTTGCACATATGTAAAAAGTGTAACATTCTTTAGAGTTGTTGTCAGTAGCTACCGGTGTGGTGCTCTGCTCTTGTTCGATGATGATAACAGTGGGCTGCGTGCGTGTTCCCTCTGTGTGCTGCCCCGGCTCTGCGCAGATCGCTGACACAGCAGACCCCGAGAGAACCCCCAAAGACCACAGACTCTAGTAAGGTACGAAGGAACTCGAGCCAGGTTTATTGTCAAACGAAGCACAGTAGTAGTTTCCCGTAGACTCTACAAGACATACTACGAATTTGTGCCCCCTGACAATAGACTGGCTCAGTCAGTGGCGGGACTTTCCACTGCCCCCTAGGCCAGACAAAGATGTGCACTCCGGGACCTACTTTTATACAGTTACAGGACAGATTACTCATCCCTACTGACGTATTGAAGTACAGCCCCTTGGCTCATTAGGGTGCTGTCTCCTCCTTTGATCATGTTGTTTCAAACAGATCTATCCATCATGCTGTCCTTTTGACCCTGTCTTTAAGATGCACCTGCCTGTTCCTTGTTATCTCTGTGGAGTGTCCTGATGTCATCTTGGCACAAGTTCCTCTTATTAGCACTTATGTGTGGATGCACCTGCTTCTAGCAGCCCTCTTCTTGCCAACTTCTGTGAGTGGGGCCTGCCTCTGGCTCACAGCCCAGCTTTTACTTAGCAATGCCTGGAAGTACTTTGGTTCAGGCTTCAGGCCTCAGACTGGGCCTCTGACACAAGAGTTTATGTTTCAGGGCCTCATCTTACTACAAGAGTATGCACCTGCCTTTAGGAGCTTGCCGGGGCGAGGGGACAAGAACCAAAATGCGCATGTTCGAGGGAGTGCTGCGTGCAACTTCAGTGCACCAGTTTACATAAACCAGGCTGGTCGGTGCAGACGCACTGACCTGCTGCAGGCACAAACGGATCTGAAAACCATTTCCCCTGACTGGTGCCCTTCTCTAGTGTAGACAGGCCTCGAGAGCAATGAAGTGAAATTGAGCAAAAGCAATTTTAGGCTGAATATCAGGAAAAACTTAAGAGTGATTAGAGAGTCTGTCAGACTCGACAATCTGTGGGCTGCGCTACCTCAGGACATGCTGCAAGCCTCATCACTTGAATCATTTAAAATTGGGTAGACAAAACCAAAGTCCATAATGGAGGCGCTGTTTTATACTTGGCAGAAGGTTGGACAAGATAATCCTAATAGAAATTAGCTAAGGAAAGATCTGTGCGGGTACAATATTAGCCAGTAATCAATCAACCTGGCAATCAACTGGTGAGACAAGGAGGCTAGAGACCCTTACTGACATTCCAGAAAGCATTTAAAGTGTGGATCCACTCTGAAAAGTGACTTGGTTTCCTATTAATAATAATAAAAAGCAGTGATGAGTTCCATGTTTCTGTCACTGCTTCTGCTTCTGCATCACATTAGCTCAGTTACACAAAAAAGGATGATATTTCCTAACTGCCAGTCTTGTCACCTCAACTTGGGAATCTGAGAGTCAGCACTGGATTCTTTCCTGCTTTTGCATCACTGCAAGTAACAAAGGTTCCACAGACCAGAATCTGCCCTCAGTTGCACTTGTGCAACCCCATTCGCACTGAACCCCATCACACCATTTCTAGACTTGTCTATCAGAGTGAAACCACACTTCAAAGTGGAACTAGCTCTCCTCAGAACTGAACTATGTTATTCTCACTATGAAAACTCTGGGAATCAGCATAGCTGCCAAGCATTGTGCTTACCTCTCTTCTGGAGGGTCTGTACCATAGGCAGTTGTTGAAACCTTGAAAATTGACAAATGACACTGGCTCTTGGTCATTTTGGAAACCACCCCGATAGATGCAATGAAAACTAGCTTGTTATCTGGGGCTTGCTATTCCTTTTAGCCTCTTGTCCAATGGCTCATGTTGCTTTCATTGGTCCTTCTCTGACACTACTACTCTAAGCTTTAGTGGCTCAAGATTTCTTCCTAAAGTTCCATTCTGAACCAGGAATATACAGTAGCATCCAATTGTCTGATATCTTGATCATGGAAGCATGTGTTCCAGCTTGGCGCTTAAAAGGATGTCATTCTTAATCTCTTCCAGCAGAAGGAAACTGATAGACCTTTAGAGAAGGATCCCAGTGTCATGTACACCTCGTTTGGTAGGTTGCAGCGTTGGTACTAGCAGGTTAGACTCCTGTACCAGATATGGACTGGCTACATAGCCTCCTCCTCAGAGACATACACCAGAGATGTGTCTTCCATCAGATCCTTTGATATAATGCCGAATCTGGCTGAGGTTAGCCTAAGTAAGGTATGTTACACACAGCTCAACCTAGTGACTTAACAGTTATAACACAGTTTAGCATTCCATTATACCTCCCCCTTTAAGTCCTACACTCCTACTATTTACAAAATTGACACTATTACACTATCTTTAAAGTTCAGTGCAGACCAGTCTGTCAAGTGTCTCTGAATTGTATAGATTTTCTAATTACATGACCTGGAAGCATAAACAACTTGGTCATCTGTCTGTCCATTAGTTGCAACGACTGTTTCTGGATGGGTTGGAATCTTTGGGAAGCCGTCTTCTTATTCTGCATCCACCATCTGTAGACTTTGCTCTGTTGATTGTTCTTTCTGAGAAACAAACTGTCAACAGTTTCTGTTCAACTCTCCACTGTCAGTCCCAATCACATATGATCTGGGTGCTGAATTCTTTTTCTTTATGACATCTTGCATTGTCCATCCTTTTTCTCCATCCAGTTTGATACAAACATAGTCACAAAGTTCTTGACCCAGTAGTTCTTTAACTGAGTGAAGTCTTTTATAAAAGCATTTGTAAGCTCTTTTTGCCTTTTTATCTGAGTTGGCTATTATCTTCATATCTGGCCACTTTGAAGATACATTCTTTTCCAAAATTGGAACAATAGTTCTGAGTTGTCTTTCTATCAGGATTTACACTGGTCTGTAACTCTGAAGAGCAAGGCATGGATCTTCTTGCTGTAGGATTTTCTTGGCTATCTCCATTCGCTTGTGGGTAATGTAGCTGCTAGTAATATGATAAACGTCATATTTCACTTGGAGTGTTTTAAATTCTGCTGCACTGAATTGTGGTCCATTGTCCATCATTAGTTGTTCTGGGATACAGAAATGAGCAAAAGCGCACTTGAATATCTCTGTAACATTGCAACGTTATGTCTTTCAAGTACATTATTTCTGTATATCTGGAAAAACAGTCCACTATCACCAGGTAATGATGTCCTCTGAATTCACATAAATCTGCAGCTAGTCACTTCCAAGATCTGTATGGTAGAGGTGTTTGTACCCTGTATGGTTCAGCATTGTCTCTAAAGTTTACTTCTACTGGATCTCCTTTCAAAAGTCCAATATCATCAAATACTCCTTTGAGTTCTTCCATGTTTTTCACTAGGTTCATCATGTCTGCCATGCTGCAGCTGAGAAGGTTGTTGATCTTCGATCCTTTGATCACATGCACTCTGAATTCAAAGCTTTTGTCTTTGTAAGTTGTTTCTGGGGTGAATGGCCCAGGCAATTCAGAATACGTCCAGAGCTAGTTAGATTTGAATCAGATGATATCAGCTCTAGGCAGCGTTGAAGGTTATTGTAAATTCCTTCTGAGATGACTGTGAGGTCAGCTCCTGAGTCAATTTTAAAGCCAATAGTCTTTCTATGAATATTCAGTTTCACTCTCCAGGCAGGATCTGTCACATGATAGATGCCAGAAACAACGGCTCTTGATTGTCTGCAATATTAGTTAGCTCTCTCTGTGCCTGAGTGCAGCAAATAGCTGCAAAATGTACATAGTTTGTGCATTTATTACATATCTCACATTTAGCTAGACACACATGTCTAGCTACGAAATTTTCCACATCTTGTACATTTATTCTAAAAGGCTTTGTGGTTTTCCTGGAATTTCCTCATAGCCTCTAGGCTTTTATGGTAATGACTTCTAGTACTCAGGCTGCATCTGTTTACAGCTTCTAGTTTCAGGTTTTTCATTTTGCAAGTTGTTCTAGGTTTTGGTGTTTTACTCACTCATACTGCTTTGCTATTGGAATAGCTGTGTGTAGAGTTAAGTGTGTTTTTAATTGTAGGTGCTGTGAGAGTTTCTTGTCTGTTAAACCCAATAACCCGCCTTTCTCTGATATTTTTGTTTGGCAGTCCCCAAAATCACAGTTTTTCAGCCAATTTATGCAACGCACATATAAAACATTCAACATTTTCTCTTGGTTCCTGAATTCTCTGGTGAAAACATGCTCTTTCATAAACCACATTTCTCTGAGGTATGAAGTATGCATCAAACATAGCCAGACCCATTTCATAGTCATATTTGTGATTGTTTTCAGTAAAATCTAAAGCTTTAAGATATACTCTGCCTACTTCACCAGAGCATAAATTGAAGATGATACCTGAATATCTCCAGTTTCCTTATGGAGTTTTGTAGCAATTTGAAATCTTGCAAAATACTGCTTTCAGTCTAACCATTGTGAAGGTTAGTAAAAGCTGAAGTTCTCTGGGGCATTGAAGAGTGGCATGTTGATGAGATCAATCCTGCAACCTTTGTTGCTTTGTTCCTTCTGTCTGCAACCTTTGTTGCTATTTTCCTTCCATTTCTGCTCTCCTCTAGCATTAGTTTACTTCTGCCACCGTGTCATGCACACCTTGTACACAGTAGGTTGCAGGAGCTGCTACTAGCAGATCAGGCTCCTGTACCAGGTATTGACTGGCTACAGAGCCTCCTTCTCAGGGTATGTCTGCACTACGAAATTAGATCGAATTTATAGAAGTCGGTTTTTTAGAAATTGTTTTTATACAGTCGATTGTGTGTGTTCCCACACAAAATGCTCTAAGTGCATTAAGTCGGCGGACTGCGTCCACAGTACCGAGGCTAGCATCGACTCCTGGAGCATTGCACTGTGGGTAGCTGTGGGTAGCTATCCCACAGTTCCCGCAGTCTCCACCTCCCATTTGAATTCTGGGTTGAGATCCCAATGCCTGATGGGGCCAAAACAGTGTCGCAGGTGATTCTGGGTACATGTCGTCAGGCCCCCACTCCCTCCCTCCCTCCATGAAAGCAACGGCAGACAATCTTTTCACGCTTTTTTTCAGCCCAGACGCCATAGCACTGGGATCATGGAGCCCGCTCAGATCACCGCGGCAATTATGAGCACTATAACCAACACACGCATTACCCTGGAGTATATGCAGAACCAGAACCTGCCAAAGCAAAACCAGGTGAGAAGGCGACGGCAGCGCGGTGACGAGAGTGATGAGGAAATAGACATGGACATAGACTTCTCACAAAGTACGGGCCCCGGCAATGTGCACATCATGGTGTTAATGGGGCAGGTTCATGCTGTGGAACGCTGATTCTGGGTCTGGGAAACAAGCACAGATTGGTGGGACCGCATAGTGTTGCAGGTCTGGGATGATTCCCAGTGGCTGCGAAACTTTCCCCTGCCCTGAAGCACCAGAATACCAAGATGAGAGCAGCCCTCACAGTTGAGAAGTGAGTGGCGATAGCCCTGTGGAAGCTTGCAACACCAGACAGCTACCGGTCAGTTGGGCATCAATTTGGAGTGAGCAAATCTACTGTGGGGGCTGCTGTGATCCAAGTAGCCAACGCAATCAAAGAGCTGCTGATATCAAGGGTAGTGACTCTGGGAAATGTGCAGGTCATAGTGGATGGCTTTGCTGCAATGGGATTCCCTAACTGTGGTGGGGCGATAGACGGAACCCATATCCCTATCTTGGCACCGGAGCACCAAGCCAGCGAGTACATAAACTGAAAGGAGTACTTTTCAATGCTGCTGCAAGCACTGGTGGATCACAAGGGACGTTTCACCAACATCAACGTGGGATGGCCGGGAAAGGTACATGACGCTCGCGTCTTCAAGAACTCTGGTCTGTTTCAAAAGCTGCGGGAAGGGACTTTCTTCCCAGACCAGAAAATAACCGTTGGGGATGTTGAAATGCCTATAATTATCCTTGGGGACCCAGCCTACCCCTTAATGCCATGGCTCATGAAGCCATACACAGGCAGCCTGGACAGTAGTCAGGACCTGTTCAACTATAGGCTGAGCAAGTGCAGAATGGTGGTAGAATGTGCATTTGGACATTTAAAAGCGCGCTGGCGCAGTTTACTGACTCAGACCTCAGCGAAACCAATATCCCCATTGTTATTGCTGCTTGCTGTGCGCTCCACAATATCTGTGAGAGTAAGGGGGAGACATTTATGGCGGGGTGGGAGGTTGAGGCAAATCGCCTGGCCGCTGATTACGCTCAGCCAGACACCAGGGCAGTTAGAAGAGCACAGCAGGGTGCGGTGCGCATCAGAGAAGCTTTGAAAACTAGTTTCATGACTGGCCAGGCTATGGTGTGAAAGTTCTGTTTGTTTCTCCTTGATGAACCCCCCCCCCCCCCGGTTCACTCTACTTCCCTGTAAGCTAGCCACCTTCCCCTCCCCCCTTTGATCACCGCTTGCAGAGGCAATAAAATCATTGTTACTTCACATTCATGCATTCTTTATTAATTCATCACACAAATAGGGGGATAACTGCCAAGGTAGCCCTGGAGGCATGGGGGAGGAGGAAAGCACCGGCTGGGGTGGGGGAGGGGGGGAAGGACAAGGACACACTGCACTTTAAAACTTTAAAACTTATTGAAGGCCAGCCTTCAGTTGCTTGGGCAATCCTCTGGGGTGGAGTGGCTGGATGGCCGGAGGCCTCCCCACCGTGTTCTTGGGCATCTGGGTGAGGAGGCTATGGAACTTGGGGAGGAGGGCTGTTGGTTACACAGGGGCTGTAGCGGTGGTCTGTGCTCCTGCTGCCTTTCCTGCAGCTCAACCATACGCTGGAGCATAACAGTTTGATGCTCCAGCAGCCGGAGCATTGACTCTTGCCTCCTGTCAGCAAGCTGGCGCCACCTATCCTCTTCAGCCCGCCACTTACTCTCTTCAGCCCGCCATTCAGCCCGCCACCTCTCCTCGCGTTCATATTGTGCTTTCCTGCACTCTGACATTGTCTGCCTCCATGCATTCTGCTGTGCTCTGTCAGCGTGGGAGGACATCTGGAGCTCCGAGAACATCCCGAGTGCATTTTTTTCACCTTCTAATCTTCGCTAGCCTCTGCGAAGGAGAAACATTTGCAGCTGGTGGGGGAAAAGGGAGATTGGTAGTTAAAAAGACACATTTTAGAGAACAATAGGATCACTCTTTCCCATTAAACCTTGCTGTTCACATTACACAGCACATGTGCTTTCGTTACAAGGTCACATTTTGCCTCTTATTTATATTAAGGGCCTGCCGGTTTGGTGTGAGAGATCACTCACGCACTGCCAGGCAACAGAATTCGGCTTGCAGGCAGCCATGGTAAGCCACAGTCTTTTGGCTTCTTTAACCTTCATAACATGTGGGAATGGTTTCAAACAGCAGTGCCCTCATTTCCCATACCAAGCGGCCGTTGGATTGGCCGTTTAAAATGGGTTAACAATTTAAAAGGAGGGGCTGCGGTTTGCAGGTTAGCATGCAGCACAAACCCAAATAACCCCCTCCACCCCCCCCCCCCCCCACACACAAGCAATTCTCTGGGATGATCACTTAACCCCTCCCCCCACCGCGTGGCTAACAGCGGGGAACATTTCTGTTCAGCCACACAGCCAAACAGCTGAGCAGGAACGGGCACCTC
The DNA here is from genome assembly GCF_028017835.1 of Emys orbicularis. NCBI lineage: Eukaryota > Metazoa > Chordata > Testudines > Emydidae > Emys > Emys orbicularis. Next base: position 14,260,062 of record NC_088686.1, read on the forward strand.
TGAATGTCCCCTAAATAAAAGCACCCTATTTCAACCAGGTGACCATGAGCGATATCACTCTCCTGAGGATAACACAGAGAGATAAGGAACGGATGTTGTCTGAATGTCAGCAAACACCGGGACCATACGCTGCCAGGCTTTGTTATGCAATGATTCCAGACTATGTGCTACTGGCCTGGCGTGGTAAAGTGTCCTACCATGGCGGACGGAATAAGGCAGCCCTCCCTAGAAACCTTTTGCAAAGGCTTTGGGAGTACATCCAGGAGAGCTTTATGGAGATGTCCCTGGAGGATTTCCACTCCATCCCCATACACGTTAACAGACTTTTTCAGTAGCTGTACTGGCCCCGAATGCCAGGGCAAATTAATCATTAAACACGCTTGCTTTTAACCCATGTGTAATATTTACAAAGGTTCACTCACCAGAGGTCCCTTGTCCACCCTCAGGATCCGGGAGCACGCCTTGGGTGGGTTCAGGGGTTACTGGCTCCAGGTCCAGGGTGATAAACATATCCTGGCTGTTGGGGAAACCGGTTTCTCCGCTTCCTTGCTGTGAGCTATCTTCAATCTCTTCATCATCATCTTCCTCATCCCCCAAACCCTCTTCCGTGTTGCTTGATTCTCCATTGACGGAGTCAAAGCACAGGGTTGGGGTAGTGGTGGCTGCACCCCCTAGCATCGCATGCAGCTCTGCGTAGAAGCGGCATGTCTGCAGCTCTGCCCTGGACCTTCCGTTTGCCTCTCTGGCTTTGTGGTAGGCTTGCCTTAGCTCCTTAATTTTCACGCGGCACTGCTGTGCGTCCCTGTTATGGCCTCTGTCCTTCATGCCCTTTGAGACTTTTTCTAATGTTTTGGCATTTCGTTTACTGTAACGGAGTTCAGCTAGCACGGATTCGTCTCCCCATATGGCGAGCAGATCCCGTACCTCCCGTTCGGTCCATGCTGGAGCTCTTTTGCGATCCTGGGACTCCATCATGGTTACCTGTGCTGATGAGCTCTGCGTGGTCACCTGTGCTTTCCACGCTGGGCAAACAGGAAATGAAATTCAAAAGTTCGTGGGCCTTTTCCTGTCTACCTGGCCAGTGCATCCGAGTTGAGAGTGCTGTCCAGAGCGGTCACAATGGAGCTCCCGGAGGCCAAAACCGTTGAATTGCATCCACACTACCCCAAATTCGACCTGGCAAGTCTGATTTCAGCGCTAATCCCCTCGTCGGATGTGGAGTAAAGAAATCGATTTAAAGAGCCCTTTAAGTCGAAAAAAAGGGCTTCGTCGTGTGGACGGGTCCAGGCTTAAATCGAGATAATGCTGCTAAATTCAACCTAAACTCGTAGTGTAGACCAGGCCTCAGAGAGGTACACCAGAGATCTGTCTTTCATAAGATCCTTTAAGGTATTGCCAGGTCTGGCTGAGATTAGCTTAAATAAGGTGTATTACGCACAGCATCACCTAGTGGCTGAACGGTATAATGCAGTTTAGCATTCCGGTATACCCAATATGTCTGGAAAGCCCTGATTTGGAGTGGTTGCTTTTTAGCTTATTAGCTGAGCAAGGCATCTGACGCTAATGATATTCTAATGAACCTGGAAGTTGATTCCATCTGACCTGATCAGAATCACATCCCTTGCATCTCCAGCATGTTCCAAACCAGGATTTTGCTGGGTGAAGGTCAGACATATTAGGTAGTTTCTTAATAAGAAAGAAAAAGAAAGAGCCAGGTCTGGTCAGGCTCTTATCAAATGAACTCCAGGAAGGAGGCCCTTTCCCCACAGCCTCATTTCATCATAAAACAGGTTAACAATCTTTTATTAGAATCACAGGGAAAAGTTCCTACAATAAGTAACGTGTTAAGCAAAGTTGGCATTTCCCAAGACAGTAGGGATGGTTCAATGTTAAAGGCCCTAGTCTGTGACTTAGAAGACCTGGGATCAAATCCTGGTTCTGACACTGACTTCCTGTGTGACCTTGGGCAAGTCACTTAGCTTCTCTGTGCCTCAGTTCCCCATCTGTTAAATAGGGATAATAGCACTTCATGTGGCATGTTGTGGGGATAAATATGTTAAAAATTGTGAAGCATTCATAGCTCGGTAAAGGGGGGGCATATATGTACCTAAGATAGATAGAGACCAGATTTGGGACTTATGCAACAGCTTCCTTTAAGGGATTGTTCTCGGGTTTGTCTGTGAACTTGAAACATCTACAAAGGCTAACTCGAGAACTGTGTTTCTCTCTGCCCTGCTCTGTTCTCCTCTGCTGCTGGGGAAGAAGCTGGTGAAGAATGAGTAAAACAGCTGAGAGAATGTTTGCAGAATGGCCTGGGGAAGAAGACATTTAAAAACAAACAAGCAAAAACCATCTGGTGGGTTAGTGTTAAAGTGAGCCACAATTTCCCTGGTAGGCCAGTTTTCAACATCCATGGTAGAGCTATTTGGAGGAAAGCAGGACTTTTGTCTTTTAAACATTGTGTTACATTTCTTAACAGTTTAAAAAGTCTTGTCCCTGCAAGAAACATATATTCTAGTAGCTGTCAAATAATGTTGTTGGAATTGTTATTTCAAATGCCCTAGAAGAGAAGTTTCCCTCTCTTCATAGCCCAGATAGGGAATTGCTTCCTAAAAGGCTTGGGGTAATAATAAATACCATACTAAAATGACAGCACGTCTGGAATCCAGCCACTAACAATAGTCTTAGTGAATGCAAAGCGCCTCAGCACAGATGGCTGTGGTCTCCTCCAGGTGTCCTGCGATCTGTGCTGACAGCTGCAGGTTTAAGGAGGGGGAGATCCTTTCTTGCGCCACAGGGGGAGCCAAACTTCTCACACCTTGCAAAATGCGATGTAACCTACTGCTGTGTAAGTGGCATGGTATACATAGAGGACTTATGTGTGTGGATTTGTATAGGAATTAATTTGACAGTGGCCCCCTTGATAAGTTACAGCCTATGCATATGGAAAATATTTTTTAAATGATGTAATGTCTCTGTATGAAATACATGTACCCACTTCCTCCCCTACCCCCCAGAAGCAGAGGAAACTGAAGGTGGAACTCATGGCATTTGTTTTCCTCCTGGATCGGGCTCCTACCAATTTTTTTTAAGCAAATTTCAGGTTATTTGAGCCTAGAAGGCTGTCACCCCAGAGGTTGGGCTTTTGGTTATAAGTCAGGAAAGAGAAAAGTGGCTTTTCTGGATGAGCGTGCTAAAGGTACAATCACTGTATACACCTATCTCAGAAGGCATTGAGCAGCAAATGACAGAGAGAGAGAGAGGTCTGGTTTTAATTGGATAACGTAATGAACTTTAACATAAAAATCTTCATCATCATCATATTCATCATCTGAACTAGATGTAATATTCAGTCTCAACTTTGCTGTTTGATGGATAATATACCCCAGAAATAAGGTCTGTATATTTCCTTGGCAAGTTGCTGCACAGAAGTTTAAGATTTGCCATACTAGATCAGACCATTGGTCCATCTGGTTCAGTATCCTACCTTCAGCAATGGATTGTGTCTGATGCGTCAGAGAAAAATGAACCCACCTTTTCCAAAAAGCACCTGTCCAGTAGCACTAGGCTGTGCAGGTGGATGGTGAAGGCGATGCTTTCCTCACTCATGTGTTGATCAGCTGATGACTAGAACCAGGAGATTTCATTCTTAGTGTGTATAACGGTTATCAAAGGACTCCGCCCCCTTCTCTAGGGCAAAGGGCAACTTGCAAACCATACTCTTAAAACTAAAAATCTGTCTGAATTTCTTGAACCTACTGTTTTAGAAATGACACCCACAATTCCTGTAATTGAAAGGGATCAGAGGAAAATGCATTTATCTATGTTTATACACTGGGCAGTACTTTGTACCTAGTCAGTTTTACTGTTTCCCTTATGCAGTAGTAGAGTAAGTTTCCCCTGTTCTTTGTGTGAGTCCTTCACAGAGAAAGGGGAGAGAAAATTCATTTAAAAATAGGGAGATGGAGGGCTGTAAAACCACAAAAATTGGCAGAGGACTCAGAGACAGGTGCCACTGGATATTTTTTAATTGACTAGTTTTCAAATTGACCGTATGCCTTTACATTGCATTCCTCCTTCGGCTGAGTAAGGTTACTGACATTTCAAAAGAAAATAATTTTCAAAAGAAAATAATTCTCTGATGACCTTAGCTGACCTTCCCCCCCTTTCATTGGCTGTATGGCATGTTCACTCTGTTCCCAGTCAGAGAAATACATTGTATAACATCTGACCACTATATTTTTTCCCCTGCAAGGATACTCCCTTGCAAGACTTGCTGTAAAATCAAATCTAGTTTTATATCTACTCCTGTCTAATTACTTTTCAACAGAGACTTTATATGGCTGGTGCCGCTGGTCTCATGGAGGAGTGAATGTTCATGGTGGATAAATGGCACCAATATAAACTTAGCCTCATTTGTGAAGCATCCAGCGTGTGCCCGGTCCTGTACACAACCCAAAATAAAGACAGTCAGTGCTGCAGAGAGTTGACAATCTAAGCCAGGGGTGGGCAAACTTTTTGGCCCGAGGGCCACATCGGGGTTGCAAAACTGTTTGGAGGGCCGAGTAGGGAAGTCTGTGCCTCCCCAAATAGCCTGGCCCCCGCCCCCTATCTGCTCCCTCCCACATCCCACCCCCTGACTGCCCCCCTCAGAACCTCCAACCCATCCACCCCCCCTGCTCCTTGTCCCCTGACCGCCCCCTCCCGGGACCCCCCACCCCTAACTGCCCCCTGGGACCCCACCCCCTATTCAACCCCCCTTGCTCCCTGACTGCCCCGACCCCTATCCACACCCCCGCCCCCTGACAGGCCCCCTGGGACTCCCACACCTAGCCAACCCCCGCTCCCATTCCCCGTCCCTGACCGCCACCCCCCGAACCTCCGCAACATCCAACCGCCCCCTGCTCCCTGCCCCCTTACCATGCCAGAGCCAGCCACACCACCACGCTGCCTGGCAGGAGCGGTGGGCCAGAGTGCTGGCGGCACAGTGCGCTGAGGCTGCGGGGGAGGGGGGACAGCCGGGGCGGGGTCGGGGGCTAGCCTCCCTGGCCGGGAGCTCAGGGGCTGGGCAGGACAGTCCCACGGGCCAGATGTGGCCCACGGGCCGTAGTTTGCCCACCTCTGATCTAAGCCCTGGTGCTGTAAGTGGATCAGTATAGGCAGAGCCTCACTGACTTTAATGGGGCTGTGCACGGGGACAAGGGTCTGCCCAGGCAGATTGGGACATAAAGGCTGAAGTGATGACAGAGGGAAACCCAGAGCCAGGATACCCTTGGAAATATCAGGATGAAGGATCCTCTCTTGTGGGGCCTGCGGAAGAAGTGAGTGCTGAGGGGGGATCTGAATGCGGGGATAGGGGCATGGCATGTCAGACTGGAAGGGGGATAGCGTTTGCTACATGGGGCAGCGTCAGTGTGGTAAAAGGCATGGAGGCAGGAGTAGGAGAAGGAGAGTAGCTGGGCATTGACACTGGGGGGGAAATTTTCAAAAGCACCTAAGTGACTCAGGAGCCTAAGTCTCATGGAAAGTCACGTGCCTAAGGCCATGTCTACACTACGAAGTTTTGACAATGCAAGTTATGTCGGCACACAGCCGCCGCAGTTAGAATGTCGCCTGTGCGTGTGCACATGTGGCTCCTTACGTCGGTGCTGTGTGTGCTCACCAGGAGTGCTTGTGTCAATGCAGAATGCGGTGCTCCAGGGGTAGGTATCCCAGTGAGCAACCCGCCACCACTCAGCACATTGTCTTTTGGGTAGTTTTGGCAATGCATGGTGGGGCAGAAATGAGTCCCACAGAGGTGCCTGGAAGCAAGGGGTCAACTGCTCATTATGCAATGTTCTCCATCCCATAATATCATCTCTATCCCATAATTTTCATGCTTATTGTCAATTTCCCATGCACCTACGCTGTCCGCGATCTCCCACAGAAGCATGGAGCCTGCACAGCTCTGCATTGTTGTCACGAGAGTGGCAAACACAGGACACGCAATCCTCCGTTATTTGCAGAGCTGCAAGAAGAACCGTGGGGAATATGGCGATTCCTTGGCGGACAGACTGCTGTGGGACACAGTGCGAACCAATTCAAGGTTGTTGGTGGCGGGTGCAGAAAGTGGAGCGTTGCTTCTGGGCCCGAGACATGAGCGCTGACTGGTGAGATCGCATCGTAAGGCAGGCACGGGATGACACGCAGTGGCTGCAGAACTTTTTCGGATACATGGGGCCACATTCTTGGCTCTATGTGCCAAGCTCGCCCCAGCTCAGGGACACCAAACTAAGAGCTGCACTGACAGTAGAGAAGCGACTGGGGATCACACTGTGGAAATGTGCAACCCTTGATTGCTACCGGTCAGTAAAAAGTCATTTCTGGAGTTGGAAAATCCACTGTGGGGGCTGTAGTCATGCAAGCCTGCAGGGCCATTAATCATCCCCTGCTACGCAGGACATAGTGGATGGATTTGCAGCAATGGGGGTTCCTGAACTGTGGTGGGACGACAGAGGGCACACACATCCCTATTTTGGCCCCAGAGCATCTTGCCACAGAGTATCTCAACAGAAAGGGCTACTTTTCCATGGTTATGCAAGCGCTGGTGGATTACTGGGGACACTTCACTGACATCAATGGTGGCTGGTTGGGGAAGGCCCATGACGTTCACATCTTTAAGAACACAGGACTGTTCAGAAAGGTAGAAGAAGGGACAGTCTTTCCCAACCTGCAGATTATGGTTGGCAGTGTTGAAATGTCAGTAGTGATACTGGGGGACGCAGCCTACTCCTTGCTCCCCTGGCTCATGAGGCTGTACACTGGCCACCTTGACAGCACCAAGGAGCAATTCAACTCCAGGATCAGCAGTGCAGAATGACAGCTGAATGTGTTTTTGGTAGATTGAAAGGGTGCTGGCGTTGTTTACTCACCAGATTGGATCTCAGTGCGAAAAATATCCCACTTGTTTTAGCTGCCTGTTGTGTCCTGCATGATATGTGTGAAGCAGAGAAGGAGAACTTGCCGCTGGGGTGGAGGGCAGATGTGGAGCGGCTGTCTGTGGAGTTTGAACAGTCAGATACAAGGGCTATCAGACAAGCTCATCGAGGAGCTGTAGGGAGGCTTTGAAAGAGCACTTTAACAGCGAGCCACAGCAATGTGCTGTGGTGTACTGTGCTCCACCTGGCCCCGCAGTCTGGGGGCCTGTTAGGAACTGTGGTGTTTGCTGCACATCTGTATCACTGCCGGCATAGCTAATAATGTTGAGGTGCTTGTTGCACATTTATGACGACTACAGTGTTTGCCCCTGATCACATGGGTTATGACCCTTATTTTCACTGCCAGCTGGCATGATACACCATGTGTTGTAAACTAATAACTATGAATCACTTTCAAGATAAAAGAGTTTTATTCAGTTAGGAAAACTGCACCTACCAACAATCTGTAGAACATAATAGTAAATTGATTTTAGCTTCCAAAAATGTCAGAACCTTAATAAATAAACAAAGGAGAGGAACAGTGATGTCCATTGAAGCTACACATACATTGGCCGTGGCTCTAACAGGTCAGTGTATGTGACGCTACAGCTGTCCAGGCTTTCCCCCAGTGTGGAGTGGTAGGGATAGGCAGCAGGACCTGAGGCCATGTAGAATGCTGGGAGGAGGAGGTGTAGGGAGGCTCTTTGCTGCAGTTCTCCACCAACTGCAATGGCAGTCGAGCCTGGAATTGTTGAACGTGGAGATCCGCAGGAGACTGAAGCATCTAAGTTTGTTGATGGAGAAGGCCCATTATGTTCTGGTGCATCTCATTCTCCTTTTCCTGCTGGCCTCCTGGGCCTTTCTCCTCTCCACTCTTTCCTTCTCCAGGCTGTCTGTGATATTCACCCTCCGGGCCCTCTGTTCAAGGACTGATGTAGCACTGGCTTGCAGGATCTCACAGAACATGTCCTGTGGCGGGGGTACTACTCAAGGCCGCAATGGCTGCAGCTACAGATAAAACACACAGAGGTACCACTGCCAGTATAGTATGTACAGAAAGCAAAACTTTAAGATTCATAACACCCCCCTTCCCTTGTTCCCCTAAAGTGTTAAACAAGACATGCTTATTGGCACGTCTGCTTCGGAGCGCTTGATCATGGCACTGCTCACAGCACCAGCCATGGTGTGTAGGGCCCACCAGGAGTGAAGAAAATGATGGAATTGCTGGGTTGCACAAAACTGAGTTCAGGGCAATGGCCCTGAGGACTGGCAACATTTTCCACAAGGGGTGGTGGTTTTATCTGATAACTCACTCCTGAGGGTAACAAAGGCACAGAGAGCACAGCTGCTGCTGGCATTCTGAAGCCACCTCTGCCCCGTATGCCACTAGCCTGTGTATTGCAATGGGGCCTGCCGAAGTTATCACTGACTGGCATGGGGAAGTGTCCTGCCACGGAGGAAGATTGAAGGCTGCCATCCTTAGGAACCTGTAGGGGAGGGTTGCAGAGTACTTCCCTGGAAGTTTCATAGAGATCTCTCAGGAGGATTCAACGGACTTCCCTGTGTACACAAACAAATGTATCTCTCTTTCTTGTCTATCTACCTCTTCTAGTGTGAGTAAATTAATGAATATTCGATGGTTGTGTCTTGATAAGTTGGAGGAGTCATAACTGTTATGGGAAATTTATTTACACATTTACCTGAGGTTCCTTCACCCGCTTCAGGCTCACCCGTGCTCAACTGCAGGGACTGGCTGGACTGTGGTGGAGTCAAAAACAGGTCTTGGCTTGCGGCACAGCTGAACCCTACCCCCCCCCCCAGTCACCTGTCCCCCATACTCCTCCTCCTCTTTCTTGTCCATCTCCTCCTTGCTGTTCAAGGCAGGGGCCTGTGTCTCAGGCTCCTGGGAGGTATCCACAGTGGTGTGCAGGGTCGTGGTGGGATCTTCGCCAAGCATGGCATGCAACTCTTTGTAAAAGCAGCAGGTCTGTGCCGCTGCTGCTGGCCCCTGTTGTACCCCTTCTCCTGCATCCCCTTGAGCAATCTGCTCACAGATGTCTTACCTTTCTACAGCTGACTTGGAGCAGTGCCTGCACATCCTCTTCTCCCCACAGGCCCAGGAGATCCAAAATCTCCCATCTAGTCCAGGCAGAAGTGCAGGGCACTTGTACACAACGGTGGAGAGCTGTTAGGTGCGCTCGCTCAGCTGGAGAATCAGAAAAAGGCATTGCAAAAATTCACAGGGTTTTAAAGGGTAGGGGTGGGGAGAGCCGGGCTACGTGATCTCTGGGCGGTGGAGTTAACAATTGTGACCAGAGCGGTCAGTGTTGGGCATTGTGGGACAGCAACTGGACTGTTAGGGTTGACATAGGTAATGTTGCATCTACATTTGTTCCGTGTTGACCTTCATACATTGAGTGTGCTCAACACCGCTTGGGGAGGCGATGTTACTATGTCGCTGTAACGGTGCACTTACATCAGTAGGAGATGACTTTAAGTGGAGCCCCATGCGCAACTAGATTGATGCAAGGCAGTTTACGTCAGCCTAACTTTGTAGTGTAGACCAGGCCTACATCACTTTTTAAATTAAGACTTAGGCTCAGCTCCTAAATCCCTTAGGCAATTACACTAATCATTGGCAGGGGGTGAGGGGGCAATAGGCAGAATGATCAGAGTTGGGTCAAAGCCATTTGTGAAGAGCCTTGAAGGTGAGGGTCAGCTTAAACTTCATGCTAAAGGTATGAGGGAGCCACTGGTGGAATTCCATGGGGGTGGGGAAGAGATGCATGAATAAAGATGTGATGTGAGCTGCTCCGTCTGAGCTTTCCTTCCCACTGTCTTCCAGGGAATCCTAGAAACCAGGTGTAAAAGAACTCATACCATAGCCCCAGGAAGCTCATGCACTGCCAGTCATCCGTCTCTTTGTTCTGCCCCTCTCCATATTTTACCCTTTCCCATTTAGAGGTCTGACTATGATCAATGAGCTGAAATTTTCAAGAGGGAACACGCAGGCTGAATCTCACCAAAACACTCCGTGATGACAGTGCGACATATTAATTAAGAAATCGAATATTCTCCCAAGGGAAGTGGCAGAAACCCCATTGCTTGAGATGTTCAAATCCAGAACAATGCAGTAGCAAGTACTGTAGGGAGCCAACCCCGCATGCCCTAGCATGGTATTTTTCATCTCTAACATCTATGGTTATTTTTACTTAGTGTATGTGTTACCTTTCTCAGCAAAGAGAAAAAACAACCATCAGAGACATTGTCTTAACTGTCTCTCTTATCTGCTTAGATGTTTCCTTAATGCACGCGTGGCCTGTGACTTGCCAATGCATCAGAACAAATCAAAGATGGGAACTGGGAACTGGAATAACCCAAACCCTCACCTCCTCCTCGTTATCGATGTCTTTCTTTATTTGCATTAGAATAGAATCATAGAAGATTAGGGTTGGAAGAGATCTCAGGAGGTCATCTAGTCCAACCCCCTGTTCAAAGCAGGATCAACACCAACTAAATCATCCCAGCCAGGGCTTTGTCAAGCCGGGCCTTAAAAACCTCTAAGGATTCCACCACCTCCCTAGGTAACCCATTCCAGTGCTTCACTACCCTCCTAGTGAAATAGTGTTTCCTCATATTCAACCTAGACCTACCCCACTGCAACTTGAGACCATTGCTCCTTGTTCTGTCATCTGCCACCACTGAGAACAGCCTAGCTCAGAGGTGGGCAAACTACAGCCCACGGGCTACGTCCGGCCCACGGGACCGTCCTGCCCGGCCCTTGAGCTCCCGGCCGGGGAGGCTCGCCCCCGACCTCTCCTCTGCTGTTTCCCCTCCCCCGCAGCCTCAGCTCACCGTGCTGCCAGCACTCTGGGCAGTGGGGCTGCAAGCTCCTGCTGGGCAGCACGGCTGCAAGAGCCGCTGAGTGTAGTGTATTAAATTGCTTCCCGTAGGAATGTGCTACTTATGGAGCACCAGGACTGGCAGCTGTAAGTAGTACATCGTAAGTAGCACATTCCTACAGGGAGCAATTTAATACACTACACCTGCCCTCCATACAGTTTCAGAACCCTGATGTGGCCCTCAGGCCAAAAAGTTTGCCCACCCCTGGCCTAGCTCCTTCCTCTTTGGAAACCCCCTTCAGGTAATTGAAGGCTGCTATCAAATCCCACCTCACTCTTCTGCAGACTAAACAAGCCCAGTTCCCTCAGCCTCTCCTCATAAGTCATGTGCCCCAGCCCCCTGAACATTTTTGTTGCCCTCCGCTGGACTCTCTCCAATTTGTCCACATCCTTTCTGCAGTGGGGGGCCCAAAACTGGACGCAGTACTCCAGATGTGGCCTCACCAGTGCTGAATAGAGGGGAATAATCACTTCCCTCGATCTGCTGGCAATGCTCCTACTAATGCAGCCCAATATGCCATTAGCCTTCTTGGCAACAAGAGCACACTGCTGACTCATATCCAGCTTCTCATCCACAGTAATCCCCAGGTCCTTTTCTGCAGAACTGCTGCTTAGCCAGTCGGTCCCCAGCCTGTAGCGGTGCATGGGATTCTTCTGTCCTAAGTACAGGACTCTGCACTTGTCCTTGTTGAACCTCATCAGATTTCTTTTGGCCCAATCCTCCAATTTGTCTAGGTTAGGGATGGATGGAGTGCCCACTGTCTGAGTCACTGTCTAAACACAGAGCAAAGAGATGGTGCCTTCCCCAAATGGAAGCAATAAAACAGACAGGGGCAGCACAATGAGATGACTCCAGCCAGCCTGGGAAGCGATGGTTGCAGCGCACCAGATGTGTAACCAGTGGCAAGAGATTCACGTTCCTGTGATGCTTTCACTTCAGTGCCTGAGCCTGACTGGTGCTGGGGGGGCACTAGTCCTGATGAAGTCAGTGGGAGTTGTGGGTGCTCCATAACAAAGAAGAACAGGCCCATATAATCTAAATAAAGCAGGGCTGGAGATCTTTCCTTTTTGGAAAATGCTAATCCAGTTGAATATATGCCATTGGCATTAAGGCGCCTGCTGGCTGATTTCTTTCATTGATTTCAACTTTAAATGACACCAGTTGCATTTAGCAAAAAATAGCCACACAAAACACTACAATTACAGCAATTGGCCACCGCCGTGTGTATTCGTTTTCTACTGCTGCTGCCACATTCATGTTTTTAATATGACACAAGCCTTCTGTCACCGGAGACCCTGCAATCAATTCTGTACAGTCACCTGGGGTTTGGAGCAGAGAGCACTAATACCTTTTGTTCGCTGGGTAAATTCTATTTCCCTTTTCATTGTCCTGCGCGCCTTGTCAGTGTAACATTACACCCAGGGTAGGAGACTTTTACAAAGGAACTTTAGTGAAGGCTGGCAAATTACAATTCATGTGCTTGTGAATGGTAAAGTCCTAAGGGATGGGTGGAAGCGATGCACCTGGTGTGAATAATTACATGCTCAAAATGGGGGAAAAGGCCGAAGGCAACCTAAATGCCAGGTGATTGTTCTGAATTGCAATGGAAGAACTTTTGATGCTGGAGGAACAAATGTGCTGCTCAGGAGTCTACATTTGATGGAACGATTAATCTTTTCCTTTTCTTCCTCATTCTTCTTTCCTTTACATTCTTTGTCCTGGTTCCCAGATCAACACCTGGTGGCAGGGGCTGTGTGAGGAATGAAACCCCACGGAGGCTTATTTCGACCAAAGTTGTATTTTGAGCAACCTGGTCCTTTGTTTCTCAAACTGATCTGTGAGCTGCAAAGCAAAACCCCTTGACTGATTGACCTAGGAATTTTAATGTACTACAAGCCATTTGAGCTGGGATTTCTGAAAACAGCACCTACTGTATTGCAGTCACTAATGTGATGAGCTATGGTGGTGGTCCTTGACTTAAATCTTGCTTCATTCAGTTTACCTGTTTTTCATGATTATTGCTGGATTGAAGCCATAAAATAGTGATCACCTTTCAAATTACAAGTACTTGTGGTACCTTAGAGACTAACAAATTTATTTGAGCATAAGCTTTCATGGGCTAAAGCCCACTTTGTCAGATGCATGCAGTGGAAAATACAGTAGGAATATCTAATCTATCTATCTATATATATATACACAGAGAACATGAAAAAATGGGTGTTGCCATACCAACTCTAATGAGACTAATTGATTAAGGTGGGCTATTATCAGCAGGAGAAAAAAACTTTTGTAGTTACGTTCGCTTGCTCATACAGCTACAGCAAACAGCAGAGAGTGACAAAAGCAGATCAGTTTTTAAAATGGTGTATATTTTACATAAAAATGTACCAATCGATGTTGCAGAAGGATAACCACGATAATATTAATGAAAAAAAGACACAGTGAATTGGGAGTGTTTTTAGGAATGTGTTGTGAGTACAACCTCATGAATGTTAATATTTTATATGTGGAGTAAAGCTGATTCCCATCCACATTTCTGCAGAAGGCTAGTTAACATAAGAATGGCCATACTGGGTCAGATCAAAGGTCCATCTAACCCAGTCTCCTGTCTTTTGACAGTGGCCGGTGCCAGATGCTTCAGAGGGAATGAACAGAACAGTTAATCACCACGTGATCCATCCCCTGTCGCCCTTTCCCAGCTTCTGGCAAACTGAGGCTAGGGACACCATCCCTGCCCATCCTGGCTAATAGCCATTGATGGACCTATCCTCCATGAATTTATCTTGTTTTTTTTTGAACCCTGTTATAGTCTTGGCTGTCACAACATCCTGTGGCAAAGAGTTCCACAGGTTGACTGTGTTGACTAGTTCAGGCATGTTATGAAATGTCACAAATTGGGCCAGAACCTCAGCTATGGCCTAGTAACATTAATCACAGCTAAGATGGAAGGAATGTAGATGCCCTTCATGCTTCCTCAATCCTGGGACCACTCTGCAATGAGCCAACCCCACCGAAGGGTGCGCTAAACTACACCAGTTGCAAACAACCCCTGGTGACATATATGGCAACTTTCGGTTACAGGGGAACTTCAGCCTCACCCCGTCTCCCCAGTTATGCCCCCTAGGGTGGCAGGTGGGAGAGCGGGAGCAGAAAACCTGATACCGTGTTTCTGTGCCACCTGACCTGAGGATCCTTCAGTGCAAGAGAGAGATCAGCTAGAAGCTAGATATGCTAGGCCGAGGCCCACTTCGCAGTAGTGGAGTGGTGCAAAGTGGCTGGAGCATGACCAAGGCTCTAATAACTCCATAGCATGGAGCAGCTGCCCTACTTTGGTTCAGGGAGCTCTGCAGCATCTTGCTACTCCAACAAGTAGTGTGCCTATATGAAGGGCTGCCCTGCTGGTGTTTCCAGACTCCGGAATGAACAACACAACAGAACATGCACTGAAGAGGCAATGCTGACCACAGGTGGCAGCTCAGTCCATCGTAAAGGTAATCATTTGCAAAGAGTAATTATAACTGATTAAACCTGGGAAATTTAAACTCTGAAATAGAGGTTTTCCTTTTCACCCAACCCTCCTCCCTCCCACGAGTTGGTTATTTTTCCTGTTGTTTAAAAAAAAAAAAATCACTGTAACTCAAGAAAAAAATCAGGGTAACAGTAAAAATTGGTTGTAAGTTAAGATGGTGAGTGAAACGCTGAAGTCAATGGCAAATTCCCACTGACTTCAGTGGGGCCCAGGTTTCACCCTATGTTTTTAAACTGACTTCTTGTGGATTTTCTTTGTTTTGTTTTTCAAAATTATTTCCATTAGAAAAATAAATTCCAAGATGATCTAGTTTATTTTGCAGTATAATGAAGGCTGATAGAATTTTTTATATAGCGGGTATAAAAGAATCACAGGGCCAGATTCTCAGGTGGTGTAAATTGAAATCAGCAGAGCTACCCGGTTTTACACCAGCTGATGAACTGGCACACATCTTTAACACATTTTTTGACTTCCTATGTAAAAGGAGAACAAAATGGAATGTGTATCTGATTCACAACAGTATCCAATAATTAATTTAGCCATTATATGTGATCCACCTTTACAGCCCATAATAGAACTGAAATTAAAAAATCCCATCCCTAAATTGTATGTTTTATTGCTTGAAATGGTTAATAAGTGTGGGAATCGAGACAGGTTGGTGAGAGACTGACAATTCTACCGCCACGATATAATTTAGTTCTTGTCATGCTTTGTTTCTTTGTGCAGCCATTAAGTCAGGCTAATGCAGCCACACAGCACCTACCATGGTTTTCCCTGGGGCTGGGGATCTAATGTCTGTAGGGTACGATCCAATTCACATTGAGATGGATACATTAAATCTTTTTACTTGAGGTCTTGTCAAGAAAAGCCGATCTGCCTGCTATCAAATGCACGGAGAGTGCCCCAGCCCATAAAAGCGGCTTTGTGTGCTCATTGATACAGAATAGATTGTCACTAAACCTCTGAGGCACTGTTGTCAAGGTCAATACTACTGATCTTTTTTAACAACAACTGGGGGGAAAAGATTATATCAAAATATGACCTTTAAAGAACCTCATCTTTGGAGAATCAAAATATTTTTTTTTTAGTGCAAAAAGGATGTTATATATGTTATTACCTATGGGCTTCCCCCACCCTCCCTTGCTAAGAAACTGGAAGTTTTTATCCATTGTAGCGGAAGACTAGCTCAAGAAACCATTTAGAGGTAGCAAGATAATAGTATAACCAATGACATTCAAGAGAACACTAATTCGGAGAATTCACACAAAGCCGTTTATAAAATATTTAGGCTATTTGGGGCCATAAGTAAATTTTTCCAGCTGTCTGATTTGCATAGTAATATTGATTCATGTATTTATTTATTTACATTACTGTAGCGCTTAGGAGCCCTGCTTGTGGACCAGCACTCCACGGTGCTGTATGAACACAGAGACAGACCCTGCCCCGAAGAGCTTACAATCTATGTGTAAGACAAGAAACAACCGATGAATTCAGGCTGCTGGGGGAAGTACAAGGAAATGATGAGACAATATGCGCAGCATGATCGGCTGTGGTTGTTGCACACCAGCAGCATTTTTCATCCAAGACTCTCAGAGCACATAGCTAGCTCATGTCATTGCATGATCTTATTACTGCTACCCTCATCCATCCTTTCTATCCCCCCCTCCTTCCTATTGTTTGTTACCCTCACTTGTTGTACCTGGTTTTAAATTAGATTGTAGGACCTTTATGGCAGAGACTGCATCCACCTATCTATTTGTACAGCACCTAGCGCCTTAATCCTGAATGGAACCTTTGTACACTACTGCACTGTAAGTATTAAATTATTCACACATTACATGCAATCCCAGTGAACTGCAGCTGCCCCTCGGTGTCACCTATTGGGCTCACAACGGAGGGCAAAGGACACATTAGCCCGGGAACACCAGGACAAACCCTCACTCTGAAGAAATGTGCCAGGGAATCTTGAATGGACGCAGTTCGCAGCTCACCAGTATGCCTCAGACCTGTTCTGAGCGGGCTGCCTATAAGGCGAAAGGGTCATTCAGTTGCTAAATCCACTATGTTTTTAGCACCTCTGCCGAGCCTGACAAAAGGATGCTAGTTTTGATAAAGACAGGTGGGCTAAACCAGAAACGCATTTCATTTAGGCCACCAAACAGTGCTCGGATAGGAATGTCGGAATTGCCAGTCTGGATCAGACCCATGGTCCATCAAGTCCTGTATCTTGCCCTTGATGGTGGCTGGTACCAGATGCTCCAGAGGAAGACGTAAGAACCCGGCAGTAGGAAGATGAGGGATAAGCTTCCCCCCGCATAGGTCTCATCCTGGTCTGTGATAGAGATTAATTTGCGCCCTGAAGCACAAGATCATTAAGAACCAGGCTCAGATCCTAACCTGTACTAATGAATGCCCCTTTCCATGCAAAATGCCTGCACAACATGGCAGGGACTCGGGCAGAGACACCCACCCACTATATACCATGGCCAACTAGGCCACAGCTTCACTGCAGTCATGTCTCATGCTCTGCATACGGATTTTTTTTTAACTGCACAACCCATTAAGAACCCCCCCCCACACACACACCCTGCCCCCAAGGAGGCAGTTCCTGTGGCATGCAGATCTAATTGCAGATCTAATTGAAGATCTAATGAACTCTTGCATATATAGGAAGTCTGGTTTTTCAATGGGATAAAGGCCAGTCAAATCAAAACCAATTTTCACCAGCACACTCAAAAGCACATCTCCTACATGACGATCATCTGCCTACTAGATTTCATAGAGACATCGATTTTTAAGGCCAGAAGGAACTATTATGAACAGCTAGTCTGACCTCCTGCAAAATACAGAGCACAGAACCTCACCCAAGAAACTTCTGTGTCAAGCCCACAACATCTCTTTCAGCCGTAGTATATATTTTAGGACATCTAGTCTTGACGTAAAGGCTTGGAGTGACGGCGAATCCACCACACTCCTAAGTAAATTGTTCCAGTGGTTAATGATGCTTGCTGTTAAAAAAAAAAAGGGCCCCTTGTTTCAATTCTCTAACCCCAAATGTTACAGCCCAAGTGTTACAAAAGAAGGATGCATATTTTTAAAATCCTGGACAGAAGTGCATTTTTTCACCACCCTTGCTCTCAGAAAGAGTTGAACCATTTTTATTCAAATTCTTTAAAAAAAAAAAATCCACCCATCGTCATCGATGAGGCCTGGAAATTTCAGGCTGCTAAACTCAGGACTTTCAGAAAATGCTGAGCATTTGAAACAAGGGGATAGGCTGGGAAACTCCTTTGTCAACCTTCATTATACCTATCGCTAATGCTCCTGCTATTGTAATGTATCCTCCTGGGAGGCTCCATGACTTTTATTATCTTCCTTTGAAAAAAAAAGGTCTGGTTAGGGTGCTGCACAGGCTGGCAGTGTCCATTTAAAGACCCATTAAATTCTGTTTTAACGGTGGCAGGGTACAGTGCAGAATGACTGTAAACGCCTCACTGGACGGCATTAGTTCCTGAACCTTTTCACACCGAGATTATTTGCAAGCAAGCTCCTGCCATGTCTGAACAGCCCTGGTTTCAGTAGTGACTATCCTGGGGCCTTCGGCATCCATTCTAAGGTTGAAGTGGCTGCTACGTATGGATGAGGCTCCTTGAGGCGTGCGGACGTATAACCACTTAGAAGGGCAAACTTTAGCCCTCACATTACCGGGAGAGCAGATAAAATTCATACTGCACAGTAGTGGTGGTTAGGGGCTGCAACCATGTGGTCCGTCCTCAGATTCCTGAGGAAAGAGGGAGCCAAGGGACGCAACTCTGACTGACTTCTGCTGCTCTGGGGCCACAGGAGAAAGGGGGCTTGGCTGGGGGTGGGGAGACAAGCGTTCCAGTCACCTGCTATTTCAAGCACCTGTTAAGGCAGCAAGTCGCTGATCTGCCAGCAGAAGTGATGGTGGTGGCTGGCTGGGGAATAACTTTGAAGGCGTATATAGGAGAAGGCAGAGTCTCTTGCCCTGCAGTACAGGCAGCAAAGTCCTCTCATTCCAGAGTCCTCCACTTCCCTCCATGTGAACCAATAGCCCTTCCCTGCCTCTTACACAGCATTGTATGCTGGGGTTCTGCTGCTTATCAGCCACCAGGTACGTGCACGATGGCATATGCCTTTTTGCATACAATATAGCCACTGACACGGGCAAAACAGTAAGACACTGGCCCAGACAGCATAATAGTATCACAATAGCTACACTATAGCTGAGCTTGAGGTTCTCTTCCATTCCAACCCTCCCCTCCCCCTTCTTTTAGTCACTTATAATGTCCCTTAAAAGTGGCACTGAGATTTCCCAAATTTGGCCTTGTCCTAAAAGTGAAGGAAGGCTGATCTCGTGGTTAATGCACTGGACTGGAGCTCAGGAGAGCTAGATTAAATTCCTGGCTCTGCCATAGATTTCCTAGCTTGTCTTGTGAAAAATGAGGATGATAATATTTATTTTCTCCTACTCCTTGGCTGTCTTATTGTCTAGTTACAGCTGAAGTTTTGGGGGGCGGGGCTGTGTTTCAGTGCCTGTCTGGACAGCACCTAAATCGAATCGCTTTAGGGCAACTGTAAGACAAATAATATTTAATAATATTTTGAAAGTTTGGGAACTTTCAGGCTTTGTGTTTTGCCTACTTTGAGTTATATGAAAAATGGTGTTTTTCAGTACTTGAAACTGTAACCTTCTTTCTTTCCTTTCTTTCTTTCTTTCGCAGAACTCAGAAAACAACCGACCACATATCTTAACCTTACCTAATAAAGATGTTCCTGAAATCCATGCACTTTATTTTTTAAAATGTACCTATAATGACCTGCCAGAGTTTAACTGAATCAGTACGTTGTGCTGATGTCCTGAACCATAAAAGCTCTAGACATTTGTAAATGTCAGCAGGATTCCAAGATGAAATTCCAACATTGGTATTTACTTCAGGACCTTCATTACTATTTATTCCCCATGTACATGCTCAGGCATAGATTTGAAAGTATAAATATGCTGAGGAAATTTCTGTGGACAGCAGAAATATGGTTTAGAATATATACATCCATGAGGCAAGAGGAACATGTCATGCACAGGAAACACTAAACAGAGGCTTTTGCTGGGAAATCATTTTTTTTATATGCTCTAGTTCAGTTTATACTTCAGCCGTCAGCAGCAGGGCCCATGCAGAGGTAAGGAGAAATTACATTACTTTACATTACATTTACATTATTTTTCCTGATGTATTTAGATCAGGGTGATAAATTAATCATGAATCATGGTCCAATTCACAAAAGTTTATCGCCTGGTTTACACTCCCGCATTTGCAGAATTTAAATGTACTGCACTAAAGGACACTCTGCAGATTTTCTATTCACTGAACCCATCATGTGCCAAGTGCTTCCTTCCTTTTAGTGAACAGAGGGCCAGGGCTAACCAGGAATGTAGTGGCATAGGCAGAGCTCCAGAGGCAGCTCTCTCCTCTCCTGAAGATGGCCTAATGGGTAGAGCCTGCCTTGTGGTGGGAGCAATGGGCATGAAACTGACTCCCTGGCTTGAACACTTGCTAATAAAAACCAGCAGAGAAAACATTCCCGCAGTCTCAGAATTAAGATTCTGATCCTGCCGGGTGCTGGGAGCCGCCTGAGAGGTGCAAGGCCTACAAAGGTGTTGAAGGCATGCAGCATCTTTCAAGAAGATATTAGAAGCGTACAGAATCAAACTTGAAGAATATAAGAACGGCCATACTGGGTCAGACCGAAGGTCCATCTAGCCCAGTATCCTGTCTTCTGACAGTGGCCAATGTCAGGTGCCCCAGAGGGAATGAACAGAACAGGGAATCATCAAGTGATCTATTCCCTGTCGCTCATTCCTAGCTTCTGGCAAACAGAGGCAAGGGACACCATCCCTGTCCATCCTGGCTAATAACCATTGATGGATCTATCCTCCATGAATTTATCTAGTTCTTTTTTTAACCCTGTTGTAGTCCTGGCCTTCACAACATCCTCTGGCAAAGAGTTCCACAGGTTGACTGTGCGTTGTGTGAAGAAATACTTCCTTTTGTTTGTTTTAAACGTGCTGCCAATTAATTTCAATTGGTGACCCCTACTTCTTGTGTTATGAGAAGGAGTAAATAACACTTCCTTGTTTATTTTCTTCACACCGGTGATGATTTTATAGACCTATATCATATCCCCCCTTAGTCGTCTCTTTTCCAAGCTGAAATGTCCCAGTCTTATTAATCTCTTCTCATATGGAAGCTGTTCCACATCCTTAATCATTTTTGTTGCCCTTTCCTGTATCTTTTCCAAGTCCAATATATCTTTTTTGAGATGGGGTGACCACATCTTCATGCAGTAGTCAAGATGTGGGCATGCCATGGATTTATATAGAGGCAACATGTTATTTTCTGTCTTATTATCTATCCCTTTCTTAATGATTCCCAACATTCTGTTGTTGTTAAGGATCGTTAAGGATCTTGGCGTAGGCTTTTCTAAGTTGCCAAAAGAGCTAGAAGCAGAGATCTCAGAGTGAGACTGGGACTTGTGCACCTAATTCACTTTGGTGCTTTTGAAAATCCCACACTATGATCTTAATAATGCTCAAATCTTGGCTCCTGCCTCAGGCTCACTTCAATATAATTGGGGGAAGGGCGATTTACCCCTTTGGGCATGACTCACACTTTCATTAGGTAGGGATGAAATGTGGCACATTGTGGAGATGGTGAGAAGCAGATACAACAGTATTCTAGCCCAAAAAGCAAGTCTGTACAAACCAGGCAGCGGGGGGGTGGGGGGTGGTCCATGTTTATTGAGACTTTGTCCTTTGGATGTTGTATCTGCTCGGTTTATACATAAGAAAAGATGCTTTTTTTTAAAAAAAGCCCAATCTCACCGATTTGGGATCTGAGAGCCAAGCTGGGTTCTTCCTTCTCCCATATCACCACCTGTCCTGCCGGCCACAGTCTGCTCTGACTGGCACCTTATCTTCAAACCCTGGACGTGCTGATTGCTATCAAATGTGCCTCATTTGCAAGTGAAGAGGTGGGTTTTTTCCTACCCGTCCTGCATATTCAACCTGGGATCTGAAGGTGAGCTGGTTTCTTTCCTTCTCGCACATCCTCATCAATAAGAAAGCTTCTGCTGGCCAAATTATTCCTTCCCTTACACCTGGGCAACCCACTAGTTTAGAGTATTACACAGCAATAGCTATGCCACCCTATTCTGGTCAGTGGCTTTCTTCTCTTTTTTTCTTTCTTTCATCCTCCTGCACCCTCGGATGTGTAGGGTGTCCACCAGTTTCAACCACTTTCTTGGTCTTGTGCTGATCTGCTCAGGCTTCTGAGTGTCTTGTTGATGTATTTGGCTTCTTTTTCTCTTATTCTGAGTCATGTTTCTCTAAGTCGCCCTCTCTTTCCAGGTGGTGTCCATATTATCACTTACTGGGGAAGTTGTGTTGGTGGCGTTTTTCAAGTGTGTCCTAAACTTACGTTGCAAGAAACTCTTTCCAATGGACTCTGAAACTTGTCTGTGGGTCTGCACGGGTGTAAATGATTGGCTCTGTAACTGGAATCTGTTGCTGATGTAGCAGAAGGAATAGGTCCAGCTCATTCCTCTTAGCTGTGTTGGCTAGGAGGGGACTATAGGCGTAAAACAGGCAGCAGCTGTGACTCTGAATATACACATGGCCCAGTTCTGATCAGCAGGAAGGTACCTTTCTTGCTGTTCAGAGCAGAGCTGCACTTGACAGGGGAGATACTCGTTGGAAACAGTGAGCTCAGGGGCGTGGCAGGCAGGTAATTGGGAGACAGCAGCATCAGAAGATGAGAAAAGGGGTCAGGGATGGAGCCCTGAAGACACATACAAGTGAAAAAAGGTGATAGAAGCAGGATTCACACCAGAGCGCTGAAGATTCTGTTTTCCTGTTCAATAAAAACAGTCATTGAATTTATATCACCCCCTCCCCATGCCAAGGTGTGTAGGGTGCTGGACAACAGAAGAGAAACAAATCCAAAATAAAAATACACACTAGACTACTGCTCTTAAAATATAACGCACGGGGATTCGGTTCAAAAGCGGGGAGACTGGAAAGGAAGGAATATTCGGCCCAAACTAGCTGTGTGTGAAACACTAAAAGAAAGCACCAAGCAGATGTTTTTAAGTGGAGAAGGGCCAAAATGAGAGGGATTTCAGAGAGGAGCACATAGTTGTCTGTAAACGTCAGCTGTGGGGGGAGTGGGAAGTGGGCAAGAGTAGGTTGCCACCAGGACAGGGCTCAAGGTTGGCTTTACCTAGAGCCAACCCCAGAACTGGCTTTGAAAACCACCACAGCTTAAAGATGTAGGGCCTGATGCTCATTTATACTAAACAGCCCCTTAAGGGCCCTTACCCCCTTTTATACCCTCTGTAAATGGCTCGGTTTCTTACAGTAAATTGAAAGAAGGCCCAAAGGCAGGGTCTGATTCAGCCTGTGACCCTGCTTTTGCATCATCTCATCCCATCCCATGGTCCCCTCTTTTCCCAGAGGCGAAGGGGCAGCAGGATGGGGCCCCATTCACTCAGGAACATCAGCTGGGCTCTTCTCCTTCCCCATGCCTAGAAAGGTAGGGATTGCACCAAAGGGCCCCTAGTGCTTACACCCTGGCTTTTGGAGTTCCTAGGCAAGTGGGTTGGCTGGCCCCTCCACACTCTTCTCCTTCTGCCACACATACTGTTGGGGTGTAGTTGGTGCGGGATATCCCCACCCGAACAGTAGATCTTGGCTTTAAGTAGCTTATGAACCCTCTAGTGATGTTCACTGTCTCCTATATTTTAGAAGCTGCCATAGTATGTACATAGCTGGCTTTGCGTGTTTGTGTATATTTAGTAAACATGGTAATTTGGGACCCAGCTGCGTCAGTGTGACTTCATCTTTTTGTTGTAAAAAGAGCAAAAGATGCAACAACGCCCCGTTGAGATACCTAGGGAAGATCATACCCCACAGGGCTGTTGTTTTAGGCTGTCTGCAGACTCAGGCAGATGTAGCATCGATGATGTTCGGGTCATGTTTTGCAGATTTTCTTCTTAAGTATGCGGGTTAGAGGTTTGCACTTTTTCTTTAAATGAAAGCTCAATTTTTGTGTAATCATATGACCTAGGAGTTGGGGCCCTAAACATGAACCTATAGTGTCTATGCCTTACTTTAGCCCTGCCCGAAGGAGTACTATCTGCAGGTTCCATGGAGCAAGAGAGATGCAATGGATCCTCATGGAGGTTTTTCTTCCTCCTCCTGGCAGGTGTTGCCATGGATTGGGGAGAATTGCCCAGAGAGTGTCTGATGCTTAACTTCCCTAGAGAGGGCTGCCCTATTTGGTACCTTCAAGACACTTGAGAAGGATGACATGACTGATAGTTTTGACAGCAATGCGGAGTTTCTCTATTGAGTGGCACTTGCAAAGTGAACCACACCTGAAATCTGGAGGGGATGTAGCGAAAGGGAGCATCAATGATGGGTTCAGTGGAGGTGGTAAAGGGGAGGAGATTGGCCTGGAGAACAAGGTGGTCATTAAGTATCAGAGGGGTAGCCGTGTTAGTCTGAATCTGTAAAAAGCAACAGAGGGTCCTGTGGCACCTTTAAGACTAACAGAAGTATTGGGAGCATAAGATTTCGTGGGTAAGAACCTCACTTCTTCAGATGCAAGAAGAAGTGGTCATTGGAGAACAAGGAGTGCAAATATATAAGGTGGTCATTGGAGAACAAGGAGCCTGGGCTCATGGCAGCAGTGGCCTCATACATAGTTTAATTCTTCGGTTAGCTAGACATTGCAAACTTCTCCCAGAACTCAGTGCGGGAAGGGAGGGAAGAAGACACATTCAGAGGTAGAGTAGGCAGCTGGGGCCACCAGCACCTTCAGCAACAAGTGAGAGGAGAAGCTGCATCTTAGCTATCAGGTGTGGGTGTCAGGGAACTTGGACACTGTTACAGCCAGGCACTGGCTTCTGAGGGCGTGGGAGGAACAGAGCACTGATGTCACACCAGTGACCACTCACACAAGCATGGATGCACCTTTATGGTGATTTGGCGTGTTGGCCTTTGCCTAGTTACATAGGGGCGAAAGGTGGGAATGTAGCAATTAATATCACTGTATTTTACGGAGGCTTTTTTCCATGCACAGCTGTATTTAACCTTTCAGATGCCAATACTTTCCTTTTTTGTATGGTGTAACACATGTTTTGGGGTGCACTGAAGGACATTTGAAGCAGTCCTTAGGACTTAGGCCTCTTTCTAATCTCACCTCTGATATAAGAGTAGCCCAGCTGAGGTGACCAGAGTTAACATAAGCCAAAAACTAGTGTGAGTGCAGAATCAGGTCCCCAAGATCTAAAACAAAATTAAAGGGTCAAATCCTCAGGTGGTGTAAGGGTGCATAGCTCATTATCTTCATATACACCATTGAATTACACCAGTGCAAGTAGGCAGTGTTTTAGCCATGTTGGTTCCAGGATATTAGAGTGACAAGGTGGGCGAAAGAATATCTTTTATTGAACCAACTGCTGTTGGTGAAAAACAAAGCTTTTGAGCTCTATGTAGGTCAAAAGCTTGTCTCTTCCAACAGAAGTTGGTCTAATAAAAGATATTACCTCACCCTCTTTGTCTCTCTAACTTTATGAATGCAATCTTTTACATTACAAATTGGTGGCAAAGTACAATGATTACTCTAACTACCCTGGATATTACCTCTTGCCAAGACTGCTAGTGTTTTTACACAAGACAGGCAATTATGAGCTGACCCTGGGCTTGTTGAGAATATCTTAATTCTAAGGATGCACCTAAGAGGTAAATGATGTTAACACTGTAGCAAGGCTTGCTAATAACGGGCATGAGACTTGGCAGGTTTCCACCAGGGTACAAAGTTCCCATGTTTATTTTTTATAGGGTAAATGGAAATGTATTGTAATCTGGACGTGTTAGCTTGTCTTGAATTGTAATAAGTGCAAATATATAAAACAAAGAGTTGTAAATAGGGCAGATGCATCCAGTAAAGAGATCATGGTACATCAGACATGCTACTTTATTCAAATCAGCAAGTCCCATTACAGCAATGTTTTCTGTCATACTTTTCCTTCTTTGCTTTGTTAGACCTCCATGTCTCATGCACTGGACTGTTTCATGCGGTATTAGGAATTCTGGCGCAGTGGGAGGTACTATCAGCATCAGTTATTTCCATTTCAACTGAGCTGTTGTGATAGGCAATTGCACTACATTTTTGAACATCTGAGGTGCGGTGCAATCAAGATTGCGAAAACTGAAATGCCTAAAAGTTATTTCTCCCAGCTGTTACTTTCATGCTGAAACACGCAGCATAATTCTTCCTTGGATTTTATATTGAACTATGCCTAGAGGAAATGCATTGTCTCAATGAAAGTACAATCTTGTGCATATGGTAATAACCAGGAAGCAAAACCAAGAGAGGGCAAATGTCACCCCTTATTATATAACTATGGCCAAGATTTTCAAAAGGAACTAATGATTCAGGGTGCCTCAACTTCTCGGGCAGCTAAACTGAGACACTTTAAAGAGGCCTGATTTCCTGAGAGGGTGGGGGGTCTTAGCAATTCCTGGAGGTTTCCTAAGTCTGTGCACCCTAAAATCTGTGATCACTTCAGCAAAGGTCCAGGATTCTATCTTTTTAGGTAGAACGATATGATCTTAGGACTTGAGTTTGAAGAAAGGGAGTGGGGTAATGTGCAGTGCGAGGGCCTCAACCCCACTGTGACATGCAAAAACCCTGACTTCTATTTAGGCCACTAGTGGCTTTGCATTGCTTGGCTCCCCCTCCTTCTTTCAGAGGCCTCATGCCCTTGGAAAAGCCTCCCGCTTCATGAGGCTAGTCCAGCAACGTGTCCAGCTGGGAGCTGAGGGTGCCCAGGGTGGAGCTCCTCCGTTTGGAGGATCAGACCCCATGTTTGTGATATGCCTTCCTTGTCCCACCTTCAAATTCCTCATGAAAACATGGTATTCTTGTACAACCTTCTGACGCTGATTTCCCCAGGGACAGTATCTCCCCATGTTCATCTGCTATATAATGCTATCCCACAGATCGTGTCTCTTTGAGTTAGATAGTAAGTGTTTCAGGGCAAGGACCTTGTCCTTTTACATGTTCGTAAAGTACCATGTGCACTTATAGGTCTCGATAAACAATAATATAATAACCCCTAACTGGAACACTCCTCTAGAATGTAATAGAGAATTATAATCGTACTCGATTTTTTTTTAGACAACCTATAGAATTCCACAGCAAGGATATTAAATCCTATAGGAGAGTTTTAAACAACTTATAGAAAAGGTAACATTTTAAATGAAATTTGATAGGTTTTTAGAATTTCATAGAGCCCTTTAAAATGGCTGTACAGCCCTCTTGGTTTAATCCTTATTGAACTCTATCAGACGTTTCCATAAGCATGGGATGAAAACAAAATGGGAGGAAGAAGGAGGCAAGTTCATTTTTACTCAATTTGTGAAAAGCAACATTTGTTGGTTTCACAATCAATTTTTCAGTTTTTCCAAAGAGCGGACGGAGGCAATTTTTTTTCAGCTGCCTTTTGTCTTAGCAAACACTCCTACTAATGTTCAAATCGTCAGCCAAGTGCAATAGCAAAAATGGTGGCAAGGCAAAAATAATGAAAAGTCATGTTAAAAAAAAATTAAACTGATGTGAATTGGGTTAAAATTCAATGAGAGAGTCACAGGAATCAACATCTTTCCCTCCCTAACACTGTGTGCTGCCCTACAATATATGATGACTCAAAATATTCCAGGTTTTGCCTGAATTACTAAGTGGAACTTGATCATGTCAAACAGCTCTGCATAGCAGGCATGGATGAAGATTGGCTTCCTCAACTACAAAGACTTGAAATATAGAAATAACAAATCCTTCTAGCCACATTTTCTCTTATATATATAATTTGGTTAATATTGTCCTCTAAACAGATTTTTGAAAGTAAAACAGTGCCCTTTTTTGTCATTATGATTGGTGTAGGCCTGATTTGTACTATGATAAATGAAGAACTTGTAACACTGCTGTTAAACTCATGATTTAATAGCTGAACTATATTTCAGAGCTTTATTTTTCTTGTTGAATATTAATTTAAACTTTTTGCAAAGGAGCTGCATATCTTATGAAATCCAGTGCTACTGGAACGATCAGCTTTATGTGAGTGAAATTGGGATTGTTATGCATGATCAGCGTAACAGCATTTAATAAAGGGATCTTGGCAAACCTCAAAACCAAACACTAGGGGGCTCCAGCACCTTTTGTTAGGAATACGCTGATGTACAATAAAATAACACAGTGAAGCTGAGTGAAAAATTACCTCACGGTACTATGCTGAAGACAGGCTTTTCTACAAGGAGTGGCCTACAACTGTTGGCAGCATGTTTGATGTGTGTCTTTCTCTGGTTCCTGTGTGCATAATAAAAATGAATAAATAACCACATGAATCTACTACAATTTACCTATTGGACTGAATGGAAACACTGATGGTGTGAAAAATGCTAAGTCTGAGGAATGAGGTTTTGCTGAATGAGTGTGAAGGTTACGTGCTTCAGCAATGAAAAATTAGGAAATGACCAAGGTAAGGTTGCAGCCCACACTTCAGCTCTGCCCTCCTTTGCATACACATCATGCTGTTGCTGCTGCTTCGCCTTCACCTTGTCCCGTCAATTAGAGTCTTGTTCTTCATCTCCAAGTGCTCGTGTCAAGTACATCTTCCAAACTGACACCAACCTTCTTTATGTCCTCCTTCCCCATCTCCAACCACCTCTTTCTAGGTCTTCCTGATGGTCTTTGTCCCCTGACTACTGGTTCTTGTATTCTCTGGCTAACATATCCCACACCTTGTCTCATGTGACCCAGCCATCTCAGTCGATACTCCCTTAGTTTTTCTGTGATTGGAGGGGCTAACTGCACCATAGCTCAAAACATTTCATTGTGTAGTCTACCAGTGTCCACCTGAGCATTCTCATTTCAGCAGTATGAAGTAGTTCTTCTCTCTTCCGCATTGGCCCGCATTCTTACCCATAAATCATGGCTGGCCTAATTGCACTCTTATACACTTTGCTCTTTTGTTTACTTGGCATATGCTTATCACAGGGAGTTAACAGGAATTCTCTCCATTTATGCCAAGCACTCTTCATGCAGCTCCTAACATCTGCATCCACATGCCTATCATGGCTCAACACTGAATTGAGATATTTGCACAGACTTTAACTCTAATCCCATCTAGTTCTACTGGCTTCTTGTTGTCCCTCTCAATGAAGCCTCACATGTATTCTGTCTTTTGTCAGCTGATTTGTAAGCCATTTTCTTCTAATGCAGCCCTCCATCACTCTAGATCCCTTTCCAGTTCATATTTATCTTCATGGCACAACGTAATGTCATTGGTGAAAAGCATGACCCATGGAGCCTCTAACCTAATCTGCTGCATCAAGGTGTTCATTACTATCACAAATAGGAATGGTCTTAAGGCTGATCCTTGAGGTAGACCTACCCCGTGACTAGAGACCAGGAATAGGCAACCTATGCCACGCGTGGCGAACACGGCACGCGAGCTGATTTTCAGTGGCACTCACACTGCCCGGGTCGCTCTGCATTTTAATTTAATTTTAAATGAAACTTCTTAAACATTTTAAAAACCTTATTTTCTTTACATACAACAATAGTTTAGTTATATATTATAGACTTATAGAAAGACACCTTCTAAAAATGTTAAAATGTATTACTGGCACGTGAAACCTTAAATTAGAGTGAATAAATGAAGACTCGGCACACCACTTCTGAAAGTATCAGAGGGGTAGCCGTGTTAGTCTGGATCTGTAAAAAGCAATAGAGAGTCCTGTGGCACCTTTAAGACTAACAGATGTATTGGAGCATAAGCTTTCGTGGGTGAATACCCACTTAGTCAGACGCATTTCCATTACATGCGTCTGACGAAGTGGGTATTCACCCACGAAAGCTTATGCTTCAATACATCTGTTAGTCTTAAAGGTGCCACAGGACTCTCTGTCGCTTCTGAAAGGTTGCCAACCCCTGCTATAGACAATGAATGACTGACTATAGCCACAGCAGCGTCTCACTACCTTTGTGCTACTCTCAATCATGTCCATGATAGTCTGAACATACATCTCCAGTAGCTTGCATGACTCCAAGCACCACCACCACAATTGTCTGGGAACTCTGTCATAAGCCTTCTTTAAATCCACAAACTGTAAATGCAATTCCTTGCATTTCTTCTGCACTATTTGGGCCACAAACATGGCATCCGTTGCTGACTTTCCTGGCATAAACCTGAATTGATTGTTGCTTGGTTCATGCTCCATCTCCTCCTGAAGTCTTTGCTTGATAATTCTTAAATTTTCCTGAAGAGTTTTCCTGGTCGAGGTGGGTTTGAGGATGAGCTCTCACTCCCTAGAAAATGCCTCATGTGGCCAGCATAATATATCACCTGTGGCAGCTAAACTCCTATCACTTGCCTTCTTGTGACTGAGGCTGTGATCCTAAGCAGGCCCGTATTCACATCCTACACACTGTTGTAATAATCTTTGTACAAAATAAGCCTTGTGAGGTATTATCTAATAATTCACTCATTAATGTTCTTGCGTGATGTATGTTCGTGGTGTACAATAAGTTATGGATGTATGCTGGAATTATTACTAAAGTATGTTTACCAACTCCCCCTGATGTGCCTGGCTTAAACAGGTCTGCCCTAGACACAGGAATGTTCGCTTCTCTGACCACCCTGGTCATCAAGCAGAGACAATGAAGGTCGATTTTTACATATTAGATGTAAGCAGGGTCTGAATGAGCTTTCTCCTGACATTTCGTGATGCGCTGGGTGGGGGTGGGGGGAGATTTCTGGAACAAACCATGTTCCTGCATAGTCACGCCTGCTTTGCATGGGTACACAGCATGATGGAGCTGCTTTCCCAAAGTCATCAATTTTGGCTGGTGTTGGGTTACAAATCACTTTAGTATTCAGTGCAGGGGTAATGAAACATTGTTATCCTTATGTATGAGTAAAGGGGAGTTGAACTGTGCCTAGCCTGCCCTGAGTGAGGGGGTCACCCTAAACTGAACCTCATTCACTAAACAAGGGGTAGGGATGCCAAATTGCAGTGAGGGTGAGGGCAGGTGTTTCTATGTGGTGGGTGCTGCTGCTCTCCCTCCCACCCCTTGAGTCCTAAACAATATTTGACTCTTCCCTTTTTGCTGTTTAGATAAAGAACTGAGTTTTGTTAAGTGATAACTATAGCTGAAGTCACTGATAACTAGGTGCTGACCCTTAGACCTGGCATGGGACGGTGCTGCAGTGAAAGAGAATGCACTGCCAGCACTAGCAGTGAGGTTCCCAGCTATCTGCTGAAATCACTGAGCTGGGTTAAGTGGTGGAACCTCAGAACGCGAGATTGCAGCAGAGACGCGGTGGGTAGCAGCAGTGGCCAATGATGGCAGAGTGAACAATGGTGGTCGTGGAGTGAACAGCAGCAGCAGTGGGCAGGGACAGTAGAGTGAACAGTGGCAACTGAACCAGTGGCTGTGGTGGCTGCAGCAGCAGCTGAGGCATTGCTCAATTCCTTCCCCCGCCTCCTGGGGTGGGGGGTGAACTCATGTGAATGTACCTCTGAACTCTGGGTCTTTGCTGACCTAGGACAGCAACTGCGAGGTGGGTGTAGTGGAGGGAGAGGGGAGTGGCGTGTTAAAGGAACATTTGTTTGTCAGACTTTCACCGCAAGATGAGAAACTGAGGCAAAGGACACTACTCAACGTACTCTGTCTATATACAGACTCAGAGCTTGCAAGAGGGGAAGTATTGACTCTTAGAGGCACCCAGGGCTGATGTTTAATTTCCCCAAATTACTGGGGTGGGGGCTTGAGCTGGTTCCCCAGAGCCATAACTAAGCATTTTAGCAGCTGGGGTGAGCAAGCATATTTGTACCCCAAGAGGCAATGCTTGGGGGAAGCATGTAGGGTCGTGTGCTCCCTCCTCCAGATTTATGCCTTCCATTTAGCATAGACATTTTCAAACTGTGCAGTGCACCTCCCAGGGTGCACTCCACAGTTTGAAAACCGTTGCCTGCTGCCAGGAGCCAGGGTCAGATTTTGCTACTAAATACAGTTCCTGACATCTATGGATGTTCTCTTTTGCTGCCCTGTCATAATTTGCTACCTCTACCTTTGTCATCCTCTGGTCCAGGAGTAGCAAACTGACAGGGCTTCAACTGTCTGTCACAATTTGCTAGCCCTAGACCAGAGGATGACAAAGGTGAGAGGTAGCAGATTGTGACAGATGGTTGATACATACCCATGGTGCACCGCACTCTAAATCAACACAAGCGCGCCTGGTGAGTACACTCACCACCGACACAAGGAGCCACGCTGGCATGCGTACAAGTGACATACTAACTGCGGCGACTGTGTGCTGATGTAGCTTGAGTTAACAAAAGTTTGTAGTGTAGATACGGCCTGAGGTATATGAATTATTTTGGAGAGGTAACAGCAACACTATGAGGCTAGGCCAAGATTCAATCAGGGGCTTAAGCTCCTACTTTTGTGGATCTGGGCCTCTTGCACCGTAAAGGCTCATGAACGAAAAAGGCACATAAAAACACAGTATTATTTATTTCTTTTTAAAATTCCATGACTTGGGGGTGTATAATTCATGATTTTTGAATTCTTGTGGTTGTCCAGCAATCTTGGGGTTGTAGATGTGTGTTCATTATTTTGTAAAGGCCAAAACTATAACTGGGTTCAAAAAGGAATTAGATAAGTTCCTGGAGAATAGTTCCATCAATGGCTATTAGCCAAGAAGGTCAGGGACACAACCCCACCTTCAGGTGTTCATGTCCCCGGCCTCTGACTGCCAGATGTAGGGAGTGGACGACAGGGGATGGATCACTTGATGAATGCCTGTCCTGTTCATTCCCTCTGAAGCACCTGGCATTGGCCACTGTCAGAAGACAGGATACTGGGCTAGATGGATCATTGGTCTGACTCAGTATGGCCGTTCTTATGTGCTACTGTAATTTTTACTGATGTTTGCCTTTGAGAATTTTGCCTTTAAGAAGGATTTAATAGGAGATAGTATACTGTATATTTGGGCACCAAGTTCTACACACAGGCAGTGACATGAAAAAGCTCTAAGGGCTGGATTGAGAGGCAAAACAAGAGTTGGGAAAGGCAATCCCCATTGGTGGATCAAATGAAAATGAAGAAGTTTTGACAGCCGACCAGAAAAATCAGTCAGACTAGAAAACACATGATGTAACAGAATAAACTTGTGCTATAAAAAAAAATTAGAATTAAAAATTAAAATCACAATAAAAACATAGGACGTGCTATCCTAGAAACAGATCCAGACTAACACGGCTACCCCTCTGATACTAGAAACAGATGTCATTGCTAAAACTATTAGCAACTATTTACTTATAAATATTTTCAGTCGTTATTTGCTATTAAAATATAAATGAAATAACACAACAGACATCTGCCCAATGCTGACAGAGGTAAATGATGAAGTGCTAATAAAAAAATACAAGTAAACAATTTGAAGGAGCAAAACTATATTTCAAATGGATTAGCAGGAAGGGAGGGCAATTCAGAGAATCAGCAGCAGCAAAGATAAATTTGTGGACTGCCAGGAGACTTTATACAGAAATATAGACCGATAAGGGACTCAAACACTCCAAATGTGCGACTCACAGTTTTTGGGGGGTGTATGTAAAATATTTCACTGAATCAAGTCTCCTGTGCCACCTCAATACGCTATATCAGACAGAGAGGAACTGCTGTGTCTAGGCTTTGGGATGCCCTGTGCCTTTGAGGACACAGCCCAGGGATGCGTGTGCTGTGACCTACTGAACTGTGACAGGGAAAATACAAAAGCCCCTCTGCCCCACACTTTATTTTTGCAAACACTGCAGGTGGCTCATCCCATCAGAGTAACTATTACCCCTCTGCCACTCCCTGTGCTGGGGTTTTGCCCTCTGCCAGCACTTCACCCCTGGGCAGTGGCATGCACAAGGGGGGGGGCAAGCAGTGCCCACCCCCATAGCTGGCGGGGGCACAGAGCTCCTCTGGCCCTGGGGCCACAGGGATGGGATTGATATCCTCTGGGCCACAGCAGGGGCATACAACGTGCCCCTCCAAAAGCCATCAATTTTTTATTCCTGTGCACGCCCCTGCTCCGGGCTTAACCCTGGCTCCTACCTCCCACTCCCATCCCTGATTTTGTGCCTAGGCCCCTCTCTGCCCCTGCCTTCAGCTGTTTGACCCCCGCGCCAGTCAGTTTCCACCCTCTGCTCAGACCCTGTCCACCCCCCTCCAATTTGCCCCCCTTTGCACTTCTGTGAACAGCAGGTAGCAGCTTGTAGCCCCGAGTGAGATCTCAGCTTCT
Source organism: Emys orbicularis (assembly GCF_028017835.1). Lineage (NCBI taxonomy): Eukaryota > Metazoa > Chordata > Testudines > Emydidae > Emys > Emys orbicularis. The sequence goes on from NC_088686.1 coordinate 14,293,887, forward strand.
CCCCCTGCCCCCAGGCACTCGGTGCAGCCAATCTCCTCCCTCCAGCCCAGGAACCAGCCATGCAGCCTGCCATCCCACCAAGCCAGAACTCAGAGCCGAGCCCTGCCTGCCTGCCGCAGCCGCCACCACTGCGGTGGTCCTAGTGCCCAGGGAGCCTGTTCCAGCCAGGTCACTGGGTCCAAGATCCTGTTGGTCCTGGGGGTGCTGAGCACCCTGGGCTCTGGCCGATGCTGCTGGGCCCAATCCTGCATCCCCACTGACTTTGTGCCCTGGGTGGTGCCCCTCTCGCCCCACCCTAGTTATGGCCCTGTGGTTCTGTACTGTATTAAGAGGAACCACTAGATATTGAACCCGGCCCTTGTTGCTGCTGACTCCACCTGGCAGAATGGTTACATAGGTAACCAAGCTCTCAAGCTCATGAGTTGGGAAGGAGACAACATGGCATATGCAGACAGCAGGACAGAAACACTTGGTCTGGGTTTTACTTTTCAAAGACTACATTGCAAAGGTTTACTGGCATATAAAGATGGGGGAGGAGCTGAGCCTCAGGCAATAAGCAATTGAATCAACTGATTGTATACAATATTACCATATTATAAAAGTGTATGGAGTGAGGTCTTTGCTGAAAACCTGTGACACACCGGTGATTAATATAATTGTGAAACGTATGTATTAACACTATGTGAAGAAAATGGATACCTATGCTTTAAAGTCTGTGCCCAAACAGGGAGAAACAGGTTCCCTCCCAGACAGGAGGGCAGACAGCTATCTACCTGTCTCCAATGACATTAACCAAGGTGTGACCAGAAACAATGCACCTTGCTAGATTGTGTTAAACTTTTAGATGGGTGTTTTTACTTTTATTTGCTTGTAACAATCTCTACTTTTATTCCTTTTACTTGGCATCACTTAACCTATGTCCTATTGTTAATAATTTTTTTTTTATTTTTACTAGAAATCAACTCACTGCTGTGTTTAAATGGAAGGGTGTATTTACCCCCGGTAAGTTAATAAGCTGTGATGTGTTTTTGTGTCTTTAGAGAAACTAATGAACCTTATTATTTCTCTGAAGTGTCCTGGAGATGGCTGGACTTTATAGAGCACACGGTTTTGGGAAAATTTTGGGACTGGGGGTGTGTTGGGATCACTTTGCTGGTTGTAATCAAGGCTGGTGGAAGCCAGAGTGTAGACAGGCTGCCAGGGTCAGTGCTGCTGAACCAGGCCTGTTTAGCACACAGACACTCAGGGTGTGACCTGCATATTTGTTGCTGACTATGAATGTCCCAGGCAAGGAGTTACAGTAGAAAAACATTGTAAGACAGTCAGGGTTGCAGGGTGGTAAGAGGTGACAGCCCAGAACCATGACACAGATGTTCTTAACAGAAAGTAGGGGCAGGTATCATGTCCCCTAGAAAAAGATTGCAGCTGTGGCAGGCCATCCACCTAGAAGAAGGGACTCTAGTTTCAAACCAAGAATGTCTGGCCTGCCCAGCTGGTTTGTAAAAGTTGTGCCAATCACACATACTCTATGGGTCTTCGTATTCAAGGAGAAGATCAGTACAATACTAAGGCATTCCCCAGAATGATGCGCAACAGCTGTGGAAAATGGGAAAAGGCTACCACATTCCGAGTGGGTGTGGCCAAACAAGAAAACCCAAGAACTGTTTGGCTTTCCTGAATGTGGGACCAATGATTGGAAAAATCAGAAGAAGTAACTGAGACGATGAAAAGGAGAGTGCATGTTGCCAGCATACAAGAGACAAAATGGAAGGGGTTAGAATCCACAAACATCGAAGCGTTACATTATCATAGCTGAGTAGCAAGGAGGACTAGAGTAGGAATAATTGTAGCAGAAATACCTACAGGATAAGGTAGTGAACACACAAAGGAAGAGCAAGTGGCTGGCGAAAGTTACAATCGCACTGAGCAGAGAAGAAATATTTCATGTTATATGCCAGCAAGTGCTGCATGATTTGAGGAGCAGGAGGAATTCCAGCTGGTGCTGCACCGAGTGATAAGCGACGTAATGCAGTCTGAGTACCTGACCACCAGAACCTCTCTCGACAGACGTGGGAGAACACAGTGAGGGTTTCAATGATTGGCACCAAGGATGAGGTTTTGGAACCAGAAATGAAGCTGGATAGGATATCTTAAAGAGCCAGAGCCTGTGGTCTGATCGTTGCCAATATATACTTTGTAAAGAAGGAGCACTTAATTATAGACCAGAGCAGTGCCAGCATGTCCCAGATTACTTCCTGGCAAGAGGAAGGGATCTTAGAAAAAACAAAACAAAAGGACTATGAAGTGATCCCAGGAGAGCAGATTGCAAAGCAACATAGATTGTTGCATATATCCATTACAAGCGTGCTACAGTCTTTAATTAGGTGATCACATACTATTTCTCAAATCATGCAATGTGTAATGTCACTCAGTACTATTATTACTCCTGGGGGAATTCTGAGCCACTACACGTGTGCAGAATTCATGTCCCTCTGCAGAATTTATTTGCTTCCCCACAGAAAATGACCCTCAAACAGAGGTGAGGCATGTGGGGTCACGTGCCACTGCCTCCTCCCATTTCTGTGAGTGCAGAGCTGCCCGGCTGAAGGAGAGTGCTGCTTGGCTTCGCAGCTGGATGCCACCTCATGGTCCTAGTGCCAGTTGTGCTCCCCTTCTGTGTGCTGGGAGCCATCCTGTTTTCTGTTCAACAGTGAGTGCCCACTGGGTGGGGCAGGGTAAAGGGCCTGTGGTGGTGCAGGGGAAATAGGGATGGGGTGGGACGGTAGGGGGGAAAAGGGGCAGTGGGGAAGGAAGGGGTGGGATAGGGCAGAGGGAGGGGGATGTGGGAGTGAGGGGAGGCAGATAGGGGCAGGGGACAATGGAGAGAGGGGAGAGGATGGGGCAGGGGACAGTAGGATGGGATAGGGAAGAGAAGGGGACTGGGGAATTGCAGGGGGAAGCCGGAGCCGAGCATGTGGCATCCCCTTGGCAGCAGCAGTAGCTGGGGCTCCCCCGTTAAGAAATCCCATTGAACCTCATAGACTTTAAGGTTAGAAGGGACCATTATGATCATCTAGTCTGACCTCCTGCACAACGCAGGCTACAGAATCTCACCCACCCACTCCTGTAACAAATCCCTAACCTATGCCTGAGTTACTGAAGTCCTCAAATCGTGGTTCAAAGACCTCAAGGTGCAGAGAATCCTCCAGCAAGTGACCCGTGCCCCACGCTGCAGAGGAAGGCGAAAAACCTCCAGGGCCTCTGCCAATCTGCCCTGGAGGAAAATTCCTTCCCGACCCCAAATATGGCAATCAGTTAAACCCTGAGCATGTGGGCAAGACTCACCAGCCAGCACCCAGAAAGAATTCTCTGTAGTAACTCAGATCCCACCCCATCTAACATCCCATCACAGACCATTGGGCATATTTACCTGCTAATAATCAAAGATCAATTAATTGCCAAAATTAGGCTATCCCATCATACCATCCCCTCCATAAACTTATCAAGATTAATCTTGAAGCCAGATATGTCTTTTGCCCCCACTACTCCCCTGGGAAGGCTGTCCCAGAACTTCACTCCACCCCGACAAGCCCCTGGACCACCCCGACAAGCCCCCCCACACCCAGACCCCCACCCCACTGAGCCCCAATTAGCTGCACCTGGACCTCCACCCCACCAAGCCCCACTCCCCCAGCTACCAGACCTCTCCCACTTCTGAGTCCACCACACCCAGACCTGCCCTGCCAAGCCCCATCCCCAGACCCTCTCTGCTGAGCCCCAACCACCTTCACCTGGACCCCCCTGCAGAGTTCCATTGCTTCTGCACCTGGACCCCCCCCCCCAAACAAGCTTCTGTGCATCCAGATCCCCCACTGAGCCACCTGCACCCAGATTGCCCCCACACAGAACCCTCTCACCCCACACCTGGAGCTCCTCCACATGTGGATCCTGCTGGGCTGAGCCTGCCTGCCCATGCTTGGTGCAGCAGAGCAGGGCCCCAGGGTCTTTCTGGGGCAGGCCTTTGTGATGTGTCAGGGTTGGGTGCAGCCTCATCAGTGAGTCCATGTCCTGGGGAGGGGGGGTGCCTGCAGGGTGATCTCCCACCTCCATGCAGCCAGTGGCCTGTGCTCCCCACTGCATACTGGAGCTTCCATGTTTATTTATTGACAAATAAAATTTGCAAAATTTTGCAGAATTTTAAAATACTGTGCACAGACTTTTTATTTTTTTGGTGCAGAATTCCCTCAGGAGTATATTATCTATTTACACATGCACTGGGGGAAGAATATACCCATAAGTAGGAGTCATGACCAAAAGCTCCAAGCTCTGAAGGACCCCAGTCTCTCACATAATTTAAGCATCATATCAATTGCATCATCATATCAATTACACTGACAATTAATGCCCTAAATAACAATAACTCTGCTAGTAAATGTCTATAGCCCCCAGGGTTCTATCATCCAATCCAGCCTGACCTCCATAGGTTTGACAGGTCTTCACTTACCTGCCTGGTCCTACTCCTGCTGACTTAGTTGGTGCCAATCAGGACTTAAACAGCTCTGATTTAACTGCACTAACTAGAGTGGATCAGAGCAATATCACAGCTGCTTTTATACAGGCTTGATTTTTTCCCCATTGCTAAGCTGCTACTGATGCTGATTTATCTGCTTTGTGTGCTCATAATATAAATAAGATGAAGCTGCTGATGGGTCATTTCCCGAGAAGGGTCCTTTGATTTGGGACTCTCTTGCCTCCAAAGCTGTTAACCTTCCAGGCATCTTTTTTCCCCTCTTTTGCTAAGGTGTTGAGGAGGAGGTGGGTTGCAGTGGAGATAAAACAAGCAAAGGACTGTCTATATTTTTTATTTGTAATTCATAGGATCAGCGCCCAAACATGGCATGGGCCTCTGTGGCTATATATATATGAGAGACAGAAACAGGAAAGCTCAAGTTGTGAAATGTATATTAAAGCCCACAACTGAAGGGAAATTATTTGGTTTCAGTCACCGCTCCAGAGCGAGTGCTCCACCCCCACTTTCAAAACTAGACACTCTGCAAAAATAGCTAAAAAGCCTAGTTGCTGCATGTCATTTTCTTGAAAAGCTCTCCAATACTTTCCTGCGCGGTTGAGAAGCTGCTTTCAATCTTTAACTTGCTATTAATAATAAACCAGCTTTCCTCTGCAGGCCATCCGCACCGCTTGCGGCTGGGAGTGGAGACAGCCTCTGAAAGTAACAGCAAAAGAGGAGCCCCTTGCACTGTACAAGACAGACTTCAAAAATAAAAGCCAAAAGAGCAAACAAATATGTACCTGGTCTATACAGAGGAGCCTGGGGGGCCATGGGCAACTACCAGGTAAGAGTGATGGGGAATCTGGTGAAAGGGAAAGAGTGAAATTAAAACAACATGAATGTGGTCTTTAACAACAAATGGGTAACGCTGGTTTGGTGGGAGAGGGAGCTCCCTGAACTCCGGCAGTACCATTCGTTTCCTTTCAGGTTACCTAATACTGATTTAGGCAGCTTTGACAGCTTTCTGCCTTGGAAATGTTGAAGGAGTTATGGTGGACGTTCTTATAAAATCTTTCATTGGATCCTTTCCTCTGTACCCTCAGCTAAGGTATCGTTAAGTGCAGGAGCAAGAGAAGAATTGAAGTCTTGTTCTGAATTAAGTAGATATTCCCTTCCCCCAAGTGATCCTCTTTGTTTTGTTTCTATTACAGTGTAATAGAATCAGGGCCCTATTGTGCTAGGTGGTAGACAAACAGATTGTAAGAGATAGTCGCTGCCCTGAAGAGCTTACAATCTTAGGCATCAATTTCCTGCATTGTGTAGCATGATGCACAGGTGCATAATGCAGGATCAGGGCCTTAACCAGGCAAGACAGACAAATGGTGCTTGCTCTGAATGGTGCTCTCTCACTTACATGTTGTTCATATAAGTACAACATGCTGGTAGGATTTGTATATGTGCATAAATGACTCGATTCCCAATAAGTTTGTCCCCCTTGTCCCATAGGAACTGTATAAATGGGAACTGGGGGCAGATCTTCAGCTGGTACAAAGTGAAGTCAATGAAGCTATAATTGATACCAGCTGAGGCTCTGCCTCCTGGTCTTTCCTCAGGTTGTGCAACAAGGGACAAATATATTTGCTCCCCTTATAGCTATTCCATTCTCCCACAATAGGGCTCAGTCTGACAAGCTGCGTAGGCACCTTTTGCACGGCACCAGGACTCCCCTAGTCCCACCACAGTCGCTTGGAGCTGAGGGCACTTGGCAACTTGCAGGACTGGGCTGAAAGATGTAGTGAGTTGGAATTAAACCATATGGCATCATGGGCACAGATCAAGGCATATGATCAGGCCCAAAGTGAAGAATGAGACTGATACCAGCATGATTACTAACAATGAACAAGTGGGGAGGAAAATCTCTGATCTCTTGTGAAATGTCTATTTTACACACAAGGAGTGAGGTTTGGACCTGGACGTTAAGAGGCTGAGCACAGAACTCAGCCCACGCAGAAGCAGGGTGGGGATATCGAAGACGGGGGATGGATCACTTTCTGATTACCTGTTCTGTTCATTCTCTCTGGGGCACCTGGCATTGGCCACTGTCGGAAGACAGGATACTGGGCTAGATGGACCTTTGGTCTGACCCAGAATGGCCATTCTTATGTTCTTATATGGTGACATTAAACAACCTTTGCATCTTCTGGAGCAGCACCTGGCATAACTTGAACAGCTCTGGGGGCCTGTGAACGTTTTGGCAACCTGTCTGGGCTGCCCTAATGGCCACAGGGCTGTGAGCTTGCCATCAACATGTCCCTCCCTCCTCAGGCATGTCCCCTGCAGCATGGCTTGCAAGGGGGCATTTGGATGGCAGGCGTATGGCTGCTTTTCACTATGCCTGCTCTAGGGGAATCCTACCCCAGTTGTAAAAAGGGCTTTAGGGCCTCTTTACTGTTCCAGCCCTTTTACACGGAGTACAGGGCCAGAATGGAGGTGGAGACTTCACACCAGCTATAGAATTCCCATGTACTGTGTCACTGTGGTAAGGACCATCAGCAGTAGCCATGTTTTATATGTCTATAGCCCTTTGAGATCCTGACATGGAAGTGTTTTACAGCTAACCCTGGTGACTCCCTCCCCCCCCCCCCCCCCCGAGAGCAACATGAATGATATACTCATTTTACAGGTAACTAGTAGACATCACTAGGATAGGTGTGCACCAAGTTTGCATGGTAGACTGCAGTGAAGACACAACCTCCTGGGCCAGATCCCCAGCTGGTGTACACAACAATGGCGCTGCACCAGAGAAGATCTGGCCGCATGCTGTTCTGTATCCGATCTGTTCTCATTTTATTCCTTATGGGCCTGATCCTGCAACCCTTAATTTGTGTCCGTAATCCTTACTTGTGCAAGCAGTGCCCTGGGTCTCAATGACACTGCTCACATGGGGGGATTGGTCCATAGCTTTGGATAGTCCATTTCAGGCCTCATAGTCTGCAATCCGCTTTCTGTTCGTAGAAGCTTGCCAAGTATAAGGCATTGATCCTCTGGTGCCAGGACGCCTGCCTGCCTGCCTCTCTGCATTGCTAGTGTTACATTTTTTTTTTTGCAACTAGCTACCTTAGCATTTATGTAGTAAAAACTACCTATATTCACTCCAGATCTGATCTTCCTGTTGAAGTCAATGGCCAAGCCCTGACTGGCTTGAATGCTACAGATTCTGGTCCTCACTGAAAGTATATGGGGCTCAATCTGGCAAGGTGCTGAGTCCTCTGAGGTGATCCAGTGAAGCATTTAAGCATGCACTTAAAGTTAAGCATGTGAGTAAGTCTTATTGACTTCAGTGGGACTGCCCCTGTGCTTTAAGTTAGTTTCACTGGATCAGGCCAGAGTTTCCAGCGCCTTGTTGGATTGAGCTGTAGCAGCAGATTTCCAGTCCTCTTTTGGTGCAGTTTATTAACCTCCCCAATTAAATGGATACACACAGCACCCAACCTCCTAAACGCTACCTTAGCATGGAGTGCAAGCTCTGCTGCTGAGCAAATGTACAGGGTCTTAATGAAACTGAGCTTTAGAAAATGCAGGTGTTGCAACACCTGCTTTTACTCTGTCAGGGTGTTAATACAATTAGCTTCCAAAACCCTTACTGTCTGGGGAGAAAAGTACACTGGGGCTCAAGGAACTGCTATAGGCAATAAGTATCTCTTTTCTCTACCGTGTCAGAATGAAGGGACAAAACAAAGTTTCATGGGTGGTCCACAAGTGGAGAGAAATCTTTTTCTTTCCATCCTCTACAAACAAGCAGTAAAGAATACATTGCTTTCAGGAAGCAGAATGTCCTGATGGCTTTTCATTACATGTACCTTGCTGTGAGTTTACTAACCATTCCGGTGCCATTCATTAACAGGGGAAAAGCATTTTGAAAAGCTACTTATTTGGCGTACCCGAGTAAGGGTGGCTGTATCTGGCTCTGTGGCTTGTTCGACTACGATCCTGCCAAATCTAAGCAGTACATTTTGATCTTTAGTAAACTAAATCAATTAAACTACATGGAGGATTTAAAAAATTAACAAGTTTCTTTAATTGTTTTGTTAGATAAACCATGTGTTTTTATTTGTTTGCTTAGTAGAAGTCTTGCTGACAGTAGGATCTCACAGATCTCTTTAGTTATGAGGCTGTACTGTGGCCCAATGGTTTGGCTGTTGGGCTGGGACTTAAAAAACTGGGATTCTAGTCCTGGGTCTGCTAGCTTTAGCTGTTTGATTTTCGAACAAGTCACTTCTCTCTGTGCCTCCATCTCTCTCTGTAAAATGGAGAGGCCAATCAATGATTTTTGCCTCCTTTGTAAAGTGCTCTGAGGACGGTGAACATAAGAACGGCCATACTGGGTCAGATCAAAGGTTTATCTAGCCCAGTATCCTGTCTTCTGACAGTGGCCAGTGCCAGGGGCCCCAGAGGGAATGAACAGAACAGGTAATCATCAAGTGATCCATTCCCTGTAGCCCATTCCCAGCTTCTGGTTGATGAAAAGTGCTAGTGTAACATTATCATGGTAGTTGCTCAGGTGTGTCAGATAACTCAGGATATGCCTACACAGGAAAAAACCATCCTGGGGCAGTGAGTCTCAGCACCCAAGTAAACTGACTCAGCCTTGTGCTATGGGGCTAAAGGTCTTAGCCCTGTAGTCGAAGAGCCTGGATGTCTATGCAGCTCTTTTTAGCCCCACAGCGAGAGTCTGAGTCAATTGACCTGGGCTCTGAGTAGGGTTTCCAGGCATCCGGTTTTCGACCATTAAAAGTCTGGTCAGTGGCGCAGCGGGGCCCCAGGGCTACGGCACACTCCCTACCTGCCCTGGCTTTGCGCTGCTCCCGGAAGCGGCTGCCAGGTCCCTGCGGCCCCTAGGCACTGGGGCAGCCAGGGACTGGGAGGCTCTGTGTGCTGCTCCTGCCCCGAGTACCAGCTCTGCAGCTCCCATTGGCCGGGAACCGTGACCAATGGGAGCTGCGGGGGTGTGTGTGTGTGTGTGTGTCTGCAGGCACAAAGGCAGCGCACACCGCGCAGAGCAGCCTGGATGCCCATGCACCTAGAGGCCACGGGGATGTGGCAGCTGCTTCCTTGGAGCCACGGTAAGCGCTGTCGGGATCCCACACACACACCCCAACCCCCTGGCTCAGCCAAGAGCCCTGTCCTGCACTCCAAACCCCTCATCCCCGGCCCCACCCCCAGCCAGGGCCCTCACCCCCCCGCCCCCAACTCCCTGCCCCAGCCCAGAGTCCCCTCCCACACTCCAAACCCCTCATCCTTGGCCCCACCCGAGAACCCACACCCCCAGCTGGAGCCTTCACCCCCCCGCACTCCAACCCCCTACCCCAGCCCGGAGCCCCCTCCTGCACTCCATTTCTGGCCCCACCTCAGAGCCTGCACCCCCAGCTTAGAGCCCATACCCCCAACCTCCTGCCACAGCGGGTGAAAGTGAGTGAGGGTGGGGAATAGTGAGCGACAGAGAGAGAGGGGATGGAGTGAGCGGGGGCAGGGCCCCAGAGATGGGGCGGGGCATTGGCAGGGCCTCAGATAATGGGCAGGGCAAGGGTGTTTGGTTTTGTGTGATTAGAAAGTTGGCAACCCTAGCTCTGAGACTCATTGTTGTGTTAGATATACCTTAGTAGCACAATCCTGTGAGAAGCACCTCATGATCCTTTGTTGACTACAAGTCAAGGGTTCCATTTTAGGTCTTATCTGAAGGATAGGTGTGAGTTGGAGGCTCTAACACAGAACTGGTTGCTGAAGAGAAAGTCAGCCACAAAATGCTGACCTGTTTCTGTTAAGTGTGTTTAGCAAAGGGGAACATAACCTCAGCTGTGGCTGGCTTTGTTAAATCAGTCCATACTTGTGCTAAAAAGGTGCAGTGAGTTCTTCCTCCTGCACAACCAGGATACATTGAGCTGTGGGCAGGAGAGGGCATGACTATGCCACAGTCTAGAGCTGGGCAAATAATGGATTTTTTGGTTCATTGCAACAGAGAGTCCTGTGGCACCTTTAAGACTAACAGATATATTGGAGCATAAGCTTTCGTGGGTGAATACCCACTTCGTCAGACGCATGTGTCTGACGAAGTGGGTATTCACCCACGAAAGCTTATGCTCCAATACATCTGTTAGTCTTAAAGGTGCCACAGGACTCTCTGTTGCTTTTTACAGATCCAGACTAACACGGCTACCCCTCTGATACTTGGTTCATTGGCAACTTCAAAAAGTAAAAAAAAAAAAATTGTTTTAGGTAGGACCAAAAAGAAAACTGGTTTATTTCTTTATTGAAATTTTTGGCCAATGTAGATGTTAAAAAAAAAAAAATCCTTTTGAGTTGAATGAAACATTTGTTTGATCCAAAACAAAGTGTTTCGTTTTGTTTTTGAGCATTTTTAAATATCTTCAACCCCAGTCTCAGTCGTGGCCTCTAGGTGCTGCTGAAACACAAATAAATAGTTATCATACAATATTTCTCACAGCCAAGACAGCAATATGTAGATTTACAGAGAGAGAGAGACACACACACACAGAAGACAAACAAATACAAATATAAAAGATAGGGCTCAATTCTCCACCCTCCTTGCATCTAGTGTGGTCACTCCCACCTGCACACAATGGCTGTAAAAGTAGGGTGACCAGATAGCAACTGTGAAAAAAACGGGACAGGGGGTGGGGGGTAATAGGCGCCTATATAAGAAAAAGTCCCCCAAAATGGTACATCTAGTCACCCTATGTAAAAGGCTACCATTCTGGTCTGGTAGTAGTTCACACTGACTTTGCACAAACACGTCTGACTAGTGACTACCCGACGTGCAATGCAACGGTGAATCTTACCTCTTGATGGCTTTGCCATGTCTCTTGACTATCTTCGCTAGAAATGAGTGGTGCAATACCTGCACTACTATCACCACCAAGCGTTAAAATCCAATTTAGAAAATGTTAGGCCTGACCCTGTATATGCTTGTTCTGTTGGGTGCTCCTTACTCATGCAAATAGCCCAGCGGAAGTCAATGCCACTAGAGTTTTCAGGACCGTGTTCGTGCTTTGTTCCATGCATAGGGCCTGATTTTCATTTAAACTAAGGCCCCTTTATTCATAGATTCCATAGCCAGAAAGGGACCATTGTGATCATCTGGGCTCACCTCCTGTATAACACAGGCCATGGGAACCCCTCCCCCCCCAAATAATTCCTAGAACAGCTCTTTAAGAAAAACATCTAATCTTGATGTAAAAATGGCCAGTGATGGAGAATCCACCACAACCCTTGGTAAATTGATCCAATGGTTAATTACAATCACTGTTAAAAAACATACACCTTATTTCCAGTCTGAATGTGTCTAACTTCAGCTTCCAGCCATTGGATTGTTATGCCTTTCTCTGCTAGGCTGAAGAGCCCCTTATTGAATATTTATTCCCCATGTAGGTACTTATAGACTGTAATCAAGTCACCCCATAACCTTCTCTCTGGTAAGCTTAATAGATAGACTTGACCTCAATTACTAAGCCATGTTTTCTAATCTCTTAATCATTCTCATGGCTCTTCTCTGAACGCTCTCCAATTTATCAACATCCTTCTTGAATAGTGGACATCAGAACTGGACACATAATTCCAGCAGCGGCTGCACCAGTGCCAAATACAGGGTAAAAAAACCTCTCTACTTCTACTCAAAATTCCCCTGTTTATGCATCCAAGGATCAGGTTAGCCCTTTTGGTCACAGCATCACACAGGGAGCTCATGTTCAGCGGATTATCCACCATGACCCCCAAATCTTTTTCAGTCCTTCCCAGGTTAGAGTCCCCATCGGAAGTATGGGTACATTCTTTCATCCTAGATGTATACATTTAGCCGTATTAAAACACCTTGTTTGCTTGTGCCCAGCTTAGCAAGTGATCCAAATCTCTCTGTACCAGTGACCTGTCCTCACCACTCCTCCAATTTTTGTGACATCTGCCAACTTTAGCAGTGGTGATTTTATGTTTTCTTCCAGGCCATTAATAAAAATGTTAAATTGTGTAGGGTCAAGAACCAATCCCTGGAGAACCCCACTAGAAATACACCTATTCTATGATGATTCCCCATTTACAATTACATTTTGAGACCTATCACTTCACCAGTTTTTAATCCATTTAACGTGTGCCATGTCAATTTTACATTGTTCTAGATTTGTAATCAAAATGTTGTGCCATACCAAGTCAAATGGCTTACAGAAGTCTGTATATTATAGCAACCCTATTATGTTTATCAACTAAACTTGCAAGCTCATCAAAAAAGATATCAAGTTAGTTTGACAGGATCTACTTTCCATAAACCCATGCTGATTGGCATTAATTATATTACCGTCCTTTAATTCCTTATTATGACTCCCATATCAGTCGCTCCATTATCTTGCCCTCGATCGATATCAGACTGACGGGTCATCTCGTTTACCCTTTTTAAATATTGGCACAACATTAGCTGTCTTCCAGTCTCCTGGAGCTTCCCCAGTGTTCCAAGATTTATTGAAAATCAACATTGAGTCCCACAAGTTCCCCACTCAGCTCTTTGAAAACTTATGGATGCAAATTATCTGGACCTGCTGACTTAATGTCTAACTTTAGTAGCTGCTGTTTAACATCCTTCTTCGATACCAGTGGAATGGAAAGAGTGTTATGTGATATGCCCACATCTGATTTTTCTCATATACAAAATAGAAATATTTGTTGAACACTTCTGCCTTTTCTGCATTATTATTGATAATTCTACCACTTCTGCCTAGTAATCAACCACTATTATTAAGATTCTTTTATTCCTAAAATACTTTTTTTTTTTTTTTTTTTTTTTAATCCCAACTCCTTATTATGCTCAACTCCGGTGGTCATAGATTTTTCATTGTGTCCCTTTGCTTCCCTTATTAAATTTCTACATTTCCTAGCTTCTGATTTATATTCATTACTATTGACTTCCTCTTTCTTCCATTTCTTTACCCCAACCTAGCTATGTATATGGGTCTTAAAGTGGGGTATACATTTTAACCGTTAGGCCTATTACCTTTAAAGATGACTAAATCTGAATGTATTAATGTCCCAAAAGATTTTCAATAACCTCTGAAAGCAAAATGTGTTTCTGCAAACTCATCCCCATGCTGCTAGTGTTAACTCATATGTGTAGATGGATTGGGGCCAATACTGAGGCCCTCATACAGTTTTTACTTAGTCCATGCTCAGATAAACCCTATTGACCTTACAGTGACTTAGAAAGTAGTTTGCAAAGTAATGAATAAGTAAGGGCCTCTGGAGCTGGACTACTGATCTCAGTAGAATTACTTGCATGAGCAAAGAGTAGTAATAGTTTGCAGCTCAGTTTCCTCCCCTCTAGAGAAATTACAAAAGGATTACCTGCTGATCAATGTTGGCTTTCAAACATTTTTCAAATCATGGATTTTTTTTTTCTCCAGTGTGTGTGTGTGTAAATGTAACTGAGTTACAGACAATCACCGACGCTAGGAAATGTGCATTACATTAATGGTGAGTTTCGGGTATTGCTACCCAACTTCTAGTGTAACTTGCATTTGTATCTGAGAGCAATTTTCTGCAACAAAACACAAGCATGAGATGCGCGGCAGATGAAGTCAATGGAGCTATGACAACTTCCGCCAGGTGAGCACCTGCTCTTTGTCTTTCCATGAGGATGACGGTGTAGTAGCACTGGTTAAAAATGTTTGCCCTTTTCCATTTCAGACTCTGCTTTAAAAAAAAAAGCTCAATGAATAACACGATTGAACTTTCCTGCAGGTTGCAATTCAGTTGGAAAGTATTTCATGAAGCTACTTGAACATTCATATGGGACAACGCTTAGTAGGAACAACGGTAGGATTATTGTTTTGCAGTTTTAGCCTTCCTGCAGCTGGGCTCAACACTGCATCTCTTACTCACGCCAGTAATCCTTGAGTGAATATTATTCAAGCAAGTAAATACTGGATTGGACCCAATAGAAAGTAAAATCTTGAGAAACGATAGTTGATTTTATAAAGCTAAAGGCACAATGTTCATGAGACCTCAACCTTATTCTCAACTTCGAGACTATTGGAGACTAACTTCTGATGGCAAACTCCTTGTACAGAAAAAAGTGACTATTTTGACCACTAGTCTGAAATCGCACATTCTTTCATTGAAAACAGTTAATTAGGAATTGAGCTCTGAAGTTAATTTCACCAAGGTCATCCACTGTTCTATTGGGCCCAGTGACCCTGTCTCTAGTAATCACAGCATTACCATACAACGTTATAGCTTTCTTTTCAGTTGATGACATAATCTCTTTAATTGGTGTCAGGAGGCCTGCTTATGAAAGAACCATAGAAAACACCTATAGACTATAATTTTACTCTCCCTATTCACAGAGCAAAATGAAACAAGCCTTAAGAATGTACTAGAGACTCATTACATCCCCTAGGTTGTCAACACAAATCCCTTGTATTTCAACCAAAGGCATTAGGAATTATCAATTCTGTTTACTTCTAACTTCAGCCTGTGAACTATTAACCTTTTCAGCAAAACTGGCGAATAGTAAATGTCAGGTAATCCTCTCTGGGAAAGTTAAGAGGGTGGATAATACATTTTAATTGATTCAAACTTTCATGAGCAAAAGTTTAAAATATCAACAGGAAAATCCCAGTTGATGTATTTATTTTAAGCTTGATCCCACAATTCTCTATTTACTAGAGTAATTCTATTTTAACTGTCCCTTTTTCAAATCCAAGAGTTACAACCGAAAACATGTATACTGGCTATTATAAACTCTACTGTTTATCTCCCTTACAACATATTTGACAGCATTCTACAGTGATGATGGCTAAAAAAATCTTCAGTAAGCTATAGTGGTTTGGACACTTAGATAATTCCTATAGAATACTAAGATCCATTTTACCAGTTCTTTACTGGCCTCATGTTTTTGTGCTATTTCATCCATCACATTCTCCTGCCTGCCCTCAGTCCTATATAGTTTCAAGCTGTTGGGATCTTTCTGAGGTTTCCATATTGCCAAGTCATTTAATCCTTTTAGTGATGCTGTGTAAAGTCCCGTGATGTTTTCATAAGACTATGTAGCGATCTCATGGAAATTTGTACCCATTGGTTGACATTGTCTTTACATTCTCCTCAAAGGCCATATTGCTGGTTGAAAACCTATTTTGGCTTTTTTTAAAATAAGGATGAAAATCATTTGAATTTTTTAAAAAGTAGTAGTAATTATTTAAAAGAATACAGCATTTGAAATGCTTTAGATTTTCATAATTATAGATAAATCAAGAAAACTACATTTTCATAATTGCAGGCAAACGGCATATTTGTATAATTCCCAATCTCCCTTCATAGCAGATCTTCACAACCCTTGAAACTTCATTTTTGAATGACGCATGTTATACCAAGTATCAGACTTAATGCTACTTGCATTAAATCTGACAAAAGTCATCCAGGTCAGAATACTTGCACATTAGTTATTAAAATTAGGGAAATAAAGCATCCAGCTCGATCCTCAATACACAAAATGAAAGTAAAACTAGACAAACAATGTCAAGATGAAATAGAAAGTATAAATGTCTGCTCTCTAGGCATGAGAATAAACTAGAAATTATCCATACTCCATAATTATTAATGAAGCACAGAAAAAGAACCTATTGCAACAAATGATTCTTGGTGAGAGCCTGCGTCAATTCTCTCTGCGTCAAATACTACCAGACTGAGCTCAGAAGACAAAATCAGAACAGGAACCACAATTTGAGTGAAGTGTGTTTTACTAGTGTACAGCATATTTACATGGGTCCCACAAAAGCCTGTGGGCCTATGGAGATGGACTGCTTGGATGTGTGAATCATCCGCTTTGTCAACGATATTGTGAAAATGAATGAGTGGTCTCACTGAGTATAATGGTACTGCTTACAAGACTAAAATTAGAGTGAAGGGATAGTCTAGTAGCTAGTGTCCTTACCTCACCTAGGATTTCAGAGACCTTGGTTTGAGTCCCTGTTTGACCAGAGATAAATCACTTTGCCTGTTGGTACCTCAGTTTCCCATCTGCCAAAGGGGAATAAGAGGCCTTGCCTCCCTCATGGGGGTATGTATGTATTAAAGATTGGGGAGTGATCAGACAACTCAGCTGCTCCATCACTGTAATATCTAGACATGTAGATAGAGGTGTTTGTAGGATGGAGGCCCACGTGGCAATATCTGGGCTGTATGAGTACTTATTTGGCTCTGATTATTGTCAATTAGAAGTTTGCTGCCAATCATCCATTTGCACATAGATTCCTTGCATGATTCTGCTGCATAAATACTAAGGATTAGTTATTCTGTAATCTGAATGGGAGCTCTTTTGTGGAGCAATGAGATGTTTTTTTCTCTCTTGTGTAGCTGTTTTGGAGAGAAATTATAAGCATACACTTCCTTTGTGTACACAGGCCCATCTTTTTGTGTATAGAGAATATACTATTGAAACATAGTTGGATTTTGATCCCCATGCTCCCCAGTCCCACTGGATATCAGTGGCTACTCGTGCAGTGTGGTACTACTCATCATAGATAAGGGTTGATTTATACATCCCAAGTGATGGGGCTTCTATTGTTCTGCTTGGACGGCTATTTCACAACCCCAGAGAACTCTGCATAAAAAACTTTTCTTAAGTGTTCTACCTAAACTTTCCTTTAACTTCATCCCATTATACCTAGCCATACCATGCCCTGGCACCAAACTAAATAATTTTTGTCCTCAGTGCTCAAATACTCGCAGATATTGTGCCCCTATCTCACAATTGTTGATTAGTCAAATTCAACAGACTGGGCCAAATTCATCTCTGCTGTGGCAGCTCCCCTGATTTAGATGGAGTTACATGAGACATGAGTTTGACTCTTAGGACCTCATCCAAAGACAACTTAAGTCCACGGGAAGACTTAATTACTATTTATCATTCCTAGTATCACTATACTACCTTGGAACCCTAGTAATAGACCAAAATCCCATTGTGCAAAGTGCTGTACAAACACAGAACGATGACAGTCCCTGCCCCATAGAACTTAGTCTAAGTAATGAGCTTTGGCTCAAGCCCTTAGTTCTTGTGAGGGCTTATTCCCTTCCAGTGAGTTTTTTCTATAGGCATCAAGGAGAGCCAGATGGAGCCATAATCTTGCTTCATGACCTCCTGTGTTTCCCTCCACCCCCAACTCGCTCCTGAAATCAACAGTGTAAGATCTACCATTTTCTAAAATGTAATAATAAAACAACCTTCTTGCAGTTCCATTGGTTGTGTCCGGTCTGTTCCCTTCCTGGAGTGCTGTTTCAGTAACCACTGTAACTGTCATAGGGGCAATAGCAACATCTCTATAAGTTTCCTCTAGAGGAGAGACCAGCCAGACCTCTGCCACTGACTGTATATCACTAGATCAAGACTAAGGTCTTTGAAAACCAGCTCCCAGTTTATTCCCCCCATTCACATAGCCAATACTCCAAAGCCCCAAACTAACTCTAATATAGATGTACAAGAGTGTACACAGGGGAGTCATGGGGTATCGCCTGTAACTTGTAGCAGTGTGGCTGAGGATACACAGGAATAAAACAAGACTCTTTCTCAGCCACAAGTGCTCATTAGTTATCCAAACCAATTACAAAATATGTTGCCTGCATTATGGTTTTGTCCTTAAGCAAGCCAACCAATTTGCTGCAGAAACTAGCGTAATTTTCCTTTTTGCTGCTGCCTTTTTCCCCTCTCCCCTTGTTTAAGTTCTTAGGAAACAGACGTGCCCATTTAGTTACAAAGTGTGTGTATGTGTTTGTGTTTTCAGTGAAAAGAAAAAGCCCCACTGGTTTGAGTTTTTACAATGTTTGCCCCTTTTCCCAGCAGGGATGTGTTTTGAGTGCCAGGAGACAAACAGTGTGGCCTCAACAAGCCGAATTTAAAAAAGAACATCATTTCCATTATGTAGTCAATCTCAATTACAAGCAAATGTTTTCTCTGCTGAGACTTTCCTCTTTTCAGAGCATTATGCAAGCCTCTTTTGTGGGTTGAGAGAAAGGATCAGTGGTCAATAGGGAGCAGAGTGTTGTGTACAGTGGATTTTTGTATCCTTCAGTCTACTACATAATGCGTTTTGTCAGGAGAACAGCCCAACATCCTGAGCAGATTTGCTGAATTAAAGAGCACAGCAGGGATAGGAAACTTGTTGCTAGGTGACTGACAACTGCTGCATGTCAGTATCTCTGTGCCGGAGGTTACTCTTTCCTTTTCTTCCACTACTCAGTCTTGCCTTTTAATCTGCATCTATAATTAACTCTGTTAATACCATGTATCCATTTGTTTCCCTTTTACTGTGCTTCAGATGGCCAAATTACCATTATTTAATCTTAAACTGAGAGAGAACTATTAATTTTAGTGCTTGGCTTGGCTTAGATGAGTTGAAATATTATGCAGCGCAATGTCTCATGTCTGCTCTGCCATTATATGGCTCTTAAGGGATGTTTCAGAAGATATGTTCTTTGTTAATCGTAATGCTCAATGAAACATTTGTCCATTTGCCATTATTTCCATGGCCTGTTTGTTTTGGTGCAACTTAATTAAAATGCAATTGCTTTTAACCGTTTATGGTTGGTGACTTTCCAAGTGCTTCAACTAATATACTTTGCAAAACAGATTTCCTGCATTACAGTCTGTCTCTCTTAAATGACTGGAAGTCAAGGATTGAATCTGATCTAGGTTCCCAGTGGTAGGTGTAAACTGAACAATGGTTCTTGCTGTGATTATTTCCAAGAAAATACTTTTTCATGCTCAGATCAACCATTTTAGATTTATGATTCTGTAACTCCATGATGTTTTGCGTATGGATTTGCATTTAAGAATTGCATTACTGGCTTATGTTCTTCAGTCACCCAGAGAAAAATGTCTTTTGTCTTATTCCAGTTTGTGTTTAGCCATTGATGCAAAATATAATGTATTTAGCAGACATACCGATTATTATTGAAGCATGTTTCCTCTTTATTAAATGACATGAAAATACACTTTCTCCTTCTTTCAGGTTTGGTCTCTGAGGAAAGAGATGCAGTACCCTAAATTTTATTGAGACATCTGTATGTATGTTATTGGGAAATTGAGTTCACTGGTTTGGATGAGTTCAAATAACAATGATGCTCTTATTTATTGTTTATGCTTGTAGCAAGGCCTGAATCTCGTGTGTATGTGTGTAATACTTTATATGAAAAGTAGAGGGTAACTTAAAACTAATAAATAAATAAATAACCCCCCAACGGGCCAAATTCCCTGGTGTAAAGGGATGCCCTTTCAATGACTGGAGCTGAATATTGCCCACTTACACCACCAGTAAATTTGACCCAGTGCTTAATTTGTGCCAGGGCTGAACCTCAGCACCTCTGGGCCTGGCAGTTCAGAGCCCCGGCACCTCTGGGCCTGGCAGTTCAGAGCTCTGGCACCTTTGGGCTTGCTGCATCAGTTATGGATGTAAAAAAATTGCTTGAGCCCCAGCGTCTAATTTCTTGAAGCCCAGCACCTCTTTCATGACAAATTAAGCACTGATTTGATCCAAAGAATTCAAAGAAAAGGACAAAATGCAGCTGTTTCCAACAGAGGACTTACAATGCAA
Organism: Emys orbicularis; assembly: GCF_028017835.1. NCBI lineage: Eukaryota > Metazoa > Chordata > Testudines > Emydidae > Emys > Emys orbicularis. The sequence goes on from NC_088686.1 coordinate 14,314,038, forward strand.
AACTCTCCTTCATATTATCAAATTTTTACAATTCTGGCTATTGGCCTGGATTCAGCCTGGGTAGATGAAAGTCCTGTGAGGCAGGGCTGGCAAGGTTGCCAGTGGAAATCATCTATGACCCACTCTGTGGTCAGCATGGCAGACAGAGGTCATGATCAGTATGGCATGGGGATTTGCCAGTCTCAGTGGGGGAATTCGTAGGGAGCTCCTGGCAAGAATGAACCTTTTGTCCCCCAGAGAACCCCAACAGAGAAAAGGTGGTGGGACCACTGCTTTCCCTTCCTGCTGGTGAATCTCCCCTATGGTGCAAGGGCCTCTGTGGTATAAGGAGCTGTAAATTATACCTCCATATGCCAGCTTCCATGAGAACAGGTACAGCCACTTGGAAAAGCGTAGTGTAAAGAGTGGTCTCTTATTGCATCTACAGTCCTCAACATCTCAAGCTCCTTGTCTGTACCAGTGTCCTCCAGAATGTGCAGCAGAGGGACTAAAATTCATAGCAGCATCTTTGGCAGTAATGGGTGCAATCCTGAGCTTCCCAACACAGGAACGTAATGAAGAAAGCTCACCAAATCTGTCTGGTATGCAAAGTGGGCAATAATATAGGATGCCAGCAGAGGGCAGCAGTATGCTGAGATGGGCATGCCAAGCTAGTGTTACGCAAGCAGTGTAATTTGAGGGGTAAGAACTTGGTTGGCCAAGATGTGCAAAGCACCCACGGACCAACAACAGGGAAATCAGTGGGGGTATCTGCTCATCATCTTAGATGTCTGTACACAAATGCAAGGAGTATGGGGAATGAACAAAAATAAATAGAAATATTAGTACATGTGCTAAATTGTAACTTAATTAGCATCACAGAGACTTGGTGGGATAAGTCCCATGACTGGAATACTGGTATAGAGGGGTACATCTTGTTCAGGAAGAACAGGCATGGTAAAAAGGGACAAGGTGTTTCATTATATATCAATATATACACCTGTTCTGAGGTGCAGAAGGAGGCAAGAGGCAGACTGGTTGAAAGTCTCTGGGTAAAGATAGGGGTGAGGTGATGGTCTGAGTCTACTATAGACCACCACATGAGGAAGAGGGGGTGGATGAGGCATTTCTAGAACAAATAACAGAAATATCCAAACCACAAGACCTAGTAATAATGGGGAACTTTCACTATCCAGAAATGAGTTGGAAAAGTGATACAGAAAAACACATTTCTAAGAAGTTCTTGGAACATATTGGGGAAAACGTTTTGTTTCAGAGTGGAGGATGTAAGCAGGAGGACAGTCATTTTATACTTGATTCTGACCAACAGGGAGGAATTGATTGTGAATCTGAAGGTGGAAGGCAATTTGGGTGAAAGGGATCATCAAATGATAGATTTCATGATTCTAAGGAAAGGAAGCAGTGAAAGCAGCAGAATAAGGACAATGGACTTTTAAAAACAGACTTTAACAAACTCAGAACTGGTAGGTAAGCTTCAATGGGGGAAAAAAAATCTAAGGGATAAAAGAGTTCAGGAGAACTCATTTTCTCAAGGAGACAATTAAAGGCCTAACTGCAAAATATCCCAGTGTGAAGGAAAGATAGGAAGAATAGTAAGAAGCCAAACTGGCTCAATCAGGAGCTCTTTAATGACCTGAAAATCAAAAAGGAATCCTAAAAAAGTGGAAACATGGACAAATTGCTAAGGAGGAGTACAAAAGAATTGCACATATGTGTAGGAACAAAATCAGAAAGGCTAAGGAACAAAATGAGATACAGCTAGCATAGGACATAAAAGGCAATAAAAAGATGTTCTTTAAATACATAAGGAGCAAGAGAAAGATGAAGGCAAGTGTAGGTCCTCTACTTAGCAGGGAAGGATTGCTAATAACTAATGACATCAAGAAAAGTGAGGTATTTAAAGCCTATTTTGCTTCAGTCTTCACTAAAATGGTTAATGGTGACCAGATATGCAACAAAATTAATATTAACAACAAGGGGGAAGGAATGCAAGTCAAAATATAGAGAGAACAGGTTAAAGAATATTTAAATAAGTTAGATGTACTCATATGTCAGCAGGGCCTGATGAAATTCATCCTAGGATACTTAAGGAACTAGCTGAAGCAATCCTGGAACCATTAGCAGTTATATTTGAGAACTCCTGGAAGACGAGTGAGGCCCCAGAAGACTGGACAAGGGGCACAAAAAGTACCTGTGGAATTACAGATCAGTCAGTGTAACTTTGATACCTGGAAAGATACTGGAACAAATTATTAAACAATCAATTCGTAAACACCTAGAGGATAATAGATTTATAAGGAATATCCAGCATGGATTTGTCAATAACAAATCTTGTCAAACCAACCTAATTCCCTCCTTTGACAAGGTTACTGGCCTAGTAGATGGGGGAGAAACTTTACATGTGATATATCTTGATTTTTTTTTTTTTTAGTAAGGCTTTTGACACAGCCCCACATGACATTCTCATAAGTAAATTAGGGAAATACGGTCTAGATGAAATTATTATAAGGTGAGTGCACAGCTTGTTGAAAGACCATACTCAAAGACTAGTTATCAGTGGTTTGCTGTCCAGCTGAAAGGGCATACCTAGTGGGGTCCCTCATGGGTCAGTGCTGTGTCTGGTACTAGTCAATATTTGCATTAGTGACTTGGCTTACTCTTCACGCCATTATCTAATGACACTGAGATGGGAGGAGTTGAAAGCACTTTGGAGGACAGGATTAGAATTCAAAATGACCTTGACAAATTGCAGAATTGGTCTGAATTCAACAAGACCAAATTCAGTAAAGACAAGTGCAAAGTACTACACATAGGAAGGAAAAATCAAATGCACAACTACAAAATGGAGAATAACTGGCTTGGTGGTTGTACTGCTGAAAAGGATCTGGGGGGTTATAGTGGATTACAAATTAATTATGAGTTAATGATGTGATGCAATTCCAAAAAAAAGCTAATACCATTATGGGGTGTATTAACAGGAGTGTCATAAGTGAGACATGGGCGGGTGTGGACTTGATGACATCCGTAAACATTTTGCAGAGAGGTTCATTTAGAACAAAACAAGACCTCTTTTGAGACCTTCATATTCGTATGTGGTGTTAAATCCTACTCTCTTTATTGGGGTGACTAGTCCCTCTGGAGTCACCTGGGAAAGTAGAGCTGGATTTATGCCACACACATGGAGTATTGTCTGCGTCTGAGTGGTTGCATTAGTCAAAGTGGCATTTTTCAGACACATTTTGTGGATTTCAAAAGGATGGAGAGAACTGTCTGTCTGTATGTTACTTACTGCCTGATATCATCAGATATTATAACATGGAAGACGGTTCTTTCATTTACAGCTACGGCATATAGTACACACTAGTTTAGAACGAGGGTGTAGACAGGAAATTTGAAACTCTTTTCTACGTGGTGCACATGAATATTTTCAGTAAATGTTCAATGTCTTGCTGTATTATACCAGCATAATTTTCAAATATCTTGGAAGTTTAATTGTGTGTGACCTGGAGCACTCAAACTATATTCTCCCTTTAGATACATCTGTGCAGCCTCATTGCCTTCAAAGGGGTTGCACAGGTATAACTGAGAGCAGAATATCCTTTGCTGTGAAGCCTACAAAAAACTTGACAAGAGTTAGGCTGCTGGTGTGCTGAGCCCAGTACCAGTCATGCTGACCAAAACTGTTTTAATTGTTTCCTGGCACTTCCCTGTCAGTCTGCCCATATTCTTGTCTCTTACTTAGATGGTAAGCTCTTTGGGGCAGGGACTGGCTTTGGTCTGTGTTTTGTACAGCACCCAGCACGATGGGGTTCTGATTCATGACTAGGGCTCCTCAGTGCTACGATAATATAAAGAAGAATAAGAATATCACTCTGAGTGCAGGGCATTAATCAGATGTACATGCTTCCTTCCCTTGGAATTTCATCTAATGACAGCTGTACAATTTACATGACTGATTTGCCATGAAAAGTCCTCAGGACCCTTAGGAAAGGTACTGCTATTCCTTCTGTGATATAGGAAGAGTCGGTATATTTTATGCCAGGAGATAATAGACAGATGAAGAGCTGTTCTTCAATTACTTTGTGCAATGTATACTGACACTGAATATGTGGGGAGAATTCATTCTGTTGGGAATGGCCTGGGCAGAGCTCTGAGTGAGGGAACCACCGAGCAGAGAAGCTGCACAGGGTAGCGTGCATACCCACTGTGCACCCCAACAGGCGGGTGTGGAGGAGGCTTCTGGAGGACCCACTGGACTGACATTCGTACTGATCTCATGCCCCCAGAGCACTGTGCAGGGCACTCAAGGAGGTGGTGGCCACGATTTAGGGGTGACCAGATGTCCCAATTTTATAGGGACAGTCCTGATATTTGAGGTTTTTTCTTATAAGGCACCTAATACCCCCACCCCCTGTCCTGATTTTTCACACTGGCTATCTGGTCACCCTACCACGATTTGAGCCTGTAAGTTGGAGCAGCACCCATGAAGGGGCTTTTATACAGCCAGTGACCTGCCTCTGGTTTACAGTGGGTGGGTTTCCCATCTAACTCCCACATAGTCCCCGCTCCCCAGAGCTAACTTGCGCTAGCTTTGGGTGGGAAAGGGGGACATTGCACGCCAGGGAACGTAGCCTTAACACTGCAAGGAAGAGTCCTATTTCTCATGGTGAAATGAAATGACCTCCTGCCTCTTGTGCGTATGGGGCAGCCATGAACAGGTGAGACAGGCCATGTGGATACATTCCAGATCCCCGGCAGAGTTGTCTTCAGACAACCTCTACCCCCCACCCCACCTCTTGTAAGCTCTCTCTTGAGTTTAAATCCGCTCACTGTTACAACTGCAGCTGTTGCTAGTTTCTGCCGGTCCTTTGCTGAATCAGCCGGTTCGCAAGTAGCCATTCCTGCCAGGGAATGGGAGAGGGAGGTGGAGAATGAAATGAGACGGCAAAGAAGAGGAGGCAACCTAGGATGAGGAAAGACAATTAAGGATGGGAGAAGTGGCTCTAACCAAACTGCATTTTCACTTTCACAGACCAGTCTGTGGAGACATCTTCAACAAGGTGTAGCTGTTTCCACGTAAAGTCCATTAATATAGACCAAGCCTATCTACTAAGCATACAAGTTGTCTTTTGTAGCCTATAAGACTAACCTGCTTGCTTGTGTGTGTGTGTGTGTGTGTGTGTGTGTGTGTGTGTGTATATATATATATATATATATATATATATATATATATATATATATATATATATATATAATCTTTTCTTATAGTTTAAGTATTTGATGTATTAGGCTTATAAATTTATATTAAAAGTAAGTTTGGCTGTAATGCAAGAGACCTACAGGCCATATCCTGTATGTTAAGCTAAGGGAAAGTTAGCATGTCTATATTAAGACCTTTTACTCAAAAAGCAAAGTTGACCTATAGCTTGTTACCTAAATAGATGAGTACCCACGTCTATGTCTATGACCTTTTATCTAGACCAATGGAAAATGGCATAGAGGGGGTTTCCCACAGACTTAACAAGTACACCACAAGAGACTGATGTGTGTACGTACCTGTCATCAATACGCACATACATACTAGCCTATGGGGTACGTGTACCCTAACATTTCTGTGGGTGAGGAATGAAATTTGGGCATAAGAGGAAGGAGGTCCGGCATTTGCCCTATAAAAGAGGTAACCCACCTCAATAGAGTATCTCCATTCTTACTTTACTCCATCTCCATTTATCTCTCTGTGTTCTCCATTTCTCTGTTCTCACTTTACTCCATCTCCATTTCTCACTATCTCCGTTCTCACTTTACTCTATTCTCATTTACTTCCTCCACTCTATCTATCTACGATGACTGCTACTACTTGTAGGCTATATTTGTTCTTCTTAAACTTTAAGTTTCAAGGGAACTAGGCTAAGCTTGGTTTCCTAAGTTTTATTCTTAGTTTATTAGGTTTTGATTTAACTTTAAGTTAGTCAAGTAAACCCTAGTCAGCTTTGATAGCGCTTAGCATTTTCTAAGCACTGCATCCCTCACTCAAGAATTGAGAAACCTGAACTGGAAGGCTGGTCCTGTGTCTCTTACCACCAGGTTATCAAGGAAGGGTGTGAGTATGTTAACCAAAGCTTTGTTGCATGTAATACTCTATTATCATATGTATCTTTTAAATAACAGTAATGCAATTGTAACTTTGTAACTCTGGGTATTTTACCATTTACTTACTATTATTAATTTTAATAAAAAGTCTTTAAGACTATATCTGTCTCTGTGTGAGCTTCCTGTCATACCCCCGAGGGTCCTTTATAAATTCTGTGGAGCCTGATTCAGGACAAGAACTTTTATCTTCTGATCAAACAGATTGGTGAGTCTAAACCCATACTAATTAATATTAATAATAATAATTATTAATATTATTAAAATGAAATAAAATAAAATTAATAAATTAAATTCCCATATTATCCAAATTAATATTATCAGTACACCCTAAATCAGGCTACACTTTGCTGGCAAAATATGTAGCACAGGCCTGGAAAAACATGAAATACTTGGGAGTAAAGGACCAAAGTTTGAGCCCTAACCAAGGAGCTCAGGATCAGGTCCTGTGGTTACCGCTGTGGCTGACAGAAAGCCCAGTCCTGGTCCCACAGAAGTCAAAGGGGAGCAGTTCACTCATTCGTCTCACTGAGAACAGGATCAGACTGAGCAGCGGGAATTCTTGCATGGTTTCCTGAGCAAGCTTATCCAGGCCAGGAAATGATCTGACACGAACTGGGCCACAAGACCCGCATTCAATTCCTGGCTCTGAGTCTGGCTGTCTTAAGTAGTTATATGGCCCCTCACTGTATTATCTGAGTACCTCACCTCACCCCTGTGACATAGGGCAGTGCTATGATCCCCGTTTTACAGATGGAGAACAGACACACAAAGACTAATTGACTTACTCAAGGTCCCACAACGAGCATGTGCGGAGTAGGGAATTGAACCTGGCTCTCTCAAAACTGAAGCTCGTGTCCTAACCCCTGAAGCATCCTTCCTCTCTTCCTTTACCTGATCAACTTACTGTGCAATGCTCGGGGCAGGTCACTTGATCTTTCTCTTGCTCAGTTTCCCCATCTGTAGAATGGCTGCTAATACCCACCCGGTAAAGCACTTTGCGATCAATGGATGGAAAGTGCTGTGTACAGATAGTGTTACTAATGGCTTGTCCACATGGCAAGTTACTGTGGGGCAAGCCAGGGTCTGAATCTACAGTGCACCAGGTTGCCACGCAGTAACACCCTGTGTGGACACTGCTAGAGCACACTGAAGTCCCAGAGTTCAGGACTCGCACGGTGCTGTAGCAGCATCCACATGGGATGTTACTGGAGGGCAAGTTGGTGCTCTGTAGATTCATACCCTGGCTTGCCACACACTAACTTGTCATGTAGACAACAGTAGTTTCGCCTGCTTTGCAAACAGTAAATACACATGAACAGTACAGAATCTGGAATAGCTTCTCCTGTAGATCTTTGTCAAATTTGTTCTATATAAGGTACTGCTTGTAAAGTAGGCTGGTACTCATGCCCTCCTGTATTTAATGTTCCTTTTATTTTCGGAACACCAATATATACACACAATTAAATATGAATGCATTAAAGTTGGGACTCTAGCTCTTAAGGTGTGACATAAATTTAATGCACTAGGGGAAGAAATTGCAAATAAGAAAGATGCATTATTAATGAAGCAAAAATTGTCCAACTCCTCTCCTGCCACAGTCTCACATGCTTGTGACTGACCAATTCAGAATTGCTTAGCCAGTCATTAGTGCTTAATGTAGTTTTTTCATAGTTAACTGAACAAACCAATTTGACTTAGAATTATAAATTGTAGAGAATGACATCTATTTAATCTCCTGATCTACCCTAGAGCCACTTAAAGTAGAGGCTGCTCTGTACCTCAGGAATTCTTCCTTAAGTTCTCTTTATATCACATATTAATAAATTATGAATCCAGGGATGATTTTGGCCCACCCCATTAACTAGTGGCATTCAGGTTTGCATTTAGACATCATTTTGGTTTATTGCATAGGAACTGTCGGGGGAAAATTTTGCAACAGAAAAATTAGGACTGTTTTTCTTAATCTCTAGTGCATAGGAGGTAAAAAAAACATATTTTGGTGAAAATGGCAGCATGAAAATAAGAGGAATAAAGTATTTATTAAACCCACATGGGGGCGAGAACGTTTTTAAAAATCTCATTGTGTAACATCTTTCCCCCTAGGCTCATGTCAACCTGTTGTAACCCCTGAGTTCACCTGCTACTATGCCATCACAGAGACACCATGGGAGACAATGCTTTGTCCCGAAAACTGATAAAAGTGAAATAGGGGCTTTTGGGTGGTAGCAAATCCTGACACTGGGCTGGAACCTTAAACTGTAGGTTCTTTGAGGCAGGATGCTGACTTTTAAGAAGCCTATAAAACACCCAGCACATTTCTGCTACATAAATATAAGACCTTGTTTTCAGTTGTTTATAACTCTGCCAAACTTTAACCATTAAGGCTGACATTTTCAATGCTGGAGGTCTGCCTCAGGCTGATTTGTTTTGGAAAGCTTCAGCAAAAATGGTTTGGCCATTTCTGAGAATGAGATTAGGGAAAAATACACTTTTTGTCAATGCCCAGGGGACTGATTTAAGGTTGCACAGGCGGCCTATGTTCTGGCATTTCCTAACATTTCAGTGCTTGATTTTGCAACCTGCATTTTCTTTTAACGTAGGTTGTTTTTTTTATGTAATATTTATTGCAGTAGCACTTAGATATTCCAGCTGAGATCAGGATCCCATTGTACTGACATGGAGTAAGAGACAGTCCTGCAAAGTGAATGATCAGAATAGTATCATTTTACACCCACTGTGCATGCATGTAAGTGACTACTCAAGATACAAGCCAGTGAAGAATAAAATGTACACATTTCATCATCAGGGTTATCTGACTGATCTTCCAGGGTTCACACATCAAATGGTATGTCACTGGGTTTCATGTACTGTTTACCAACAGCTTCTAGACTGCATTTCCTGACGAAAAATGACAAAGTTTACACAATTCTTTTAGGTGCACTAAGAAATGGTCTCTAACTTTTGTTAGTGTAAACGTTCAATTACTCCCTAAATGATTTGAAATTCTTTATTTCAGAACAATAAAAAAGCCAGGTAGAAAAATGGTAACAATAGACAATATAAAATGATGATGATCAAAAACTAAAAGTAGCAAAGTCACCTTTTCCTATTTGGTAATGAAATTCTTTAGAAATGTAACCAAACTTGTGGTTGTTTATGGAGCAGGGAGCTATTATGTCATTAAATTAGTTGTGACATCTTAATATAATTATACAATATTAGTGTCAGATTAAGTTCATTAATGGACCTTGATGTTTGGGGGTTGTTCAGAGTTGATTTTTGCACTGGAAATCTGCATGGGCTTTTTAAAAATGTATTTCTTAAATTCACCTTTCTGCTAAAATGCTCAGCTAATGGACATAAGTAGGTATAATGAGTGCAATGCATTAATAGGATTATATCAATATTCCCTTTGCATCTGCTAAAGACCTAGCAGCACTGATCATTAATCGTTGCCTTATAAGAATCTTTTGAAACTTTCGCAGAAATTGATGTAACCTTGCTTGAAAAGATCTTTCTGATTTGCTATTTTTCCCATGGTTTGGGCATGAGTCTGATCTCACTTACCCCTGTGTGACCACCCCTTGGCCAACATTTTCAAACCTGGGTGCCTAAAATTAGGGTCCTAAATCCAGATTTAGCCCCTCCCTCCCTCAACACACATGCACAAAAGCCTGTTTTTTCAAAACTGCTGAGCACCCACAAATTGAAATCAATGAGAGCAGCAGGCCACTTTTAATTTAGGAAAGTAATTATGGGGGGGAGGATTTTTTCAAGAACCCGTGAAGGATTTAGGCACCCAACTCCTATTAAAAGCCAGATGCTTTTGAAAATCCCACACTTAGGAGCCTAATTTTAGGTGCCCAGCTTTGAAAGTTTTGACTACAGAATTCAAATGGATTTACTCCTGATTTACACCGATGTGAGAGCCCAGTCAGATGCTTCATCTGTATTCCAGGTGCTAATTCCTTTCCTCTGACGTTTGTCACATTCCTTACAGTGTTTAACAACACCTTGTTAGGCAGGCACAGTCATTATAGAGAGAGTCATTCTGTGCCCTGTAGCTGTGGGTTGGAACATGCTCTGTAGGGGTGTCGCATGCCCAGGATTGACACGAATATGTGAGAGGGTCAAGCATGCTCAGTGAGGACAAAATCTTTGGAAATCTTAGCTGCTAAAATCGACGTCTCTACTGAGTGTGTGTGAACTGCAATTTTTTCAAAGACGTGGCCACATTTGGGCGGATACTCATGGGGCCAGCAAGAGGCCCATCCCCGATTCAAAAGCCAGCAGCCTCTTGCCAAATTCAAGCCCCTGCTCTAAAGCATGGAGGAGCTAGAGCTGTTACATGCAAAGCTCTCGAGAATTTTTTAACATGGACAAGACAATACATTTTCCCCCAAACCTCATACTTGGAAATGGTTGAACTGTTTTGGTTGAAATTTTCCCAAACAAAACCCCCAAACCTTCAGCCTGCTGCAGACATCCAGAATAGAGAATTTCAGCCCAATGAATTAAAGTTTGGCAAAATTATAAGCAGTTGAAGACAGGGTCTTATCATAAAGCATTGGGCAACCTTAATAATAGCCGGTGGTTTCCCTAACATACGCTGTCTTAGGACCAAGTTTAATCTTCAATTACTCACTACTGCTACTACTACTATTTAAAATAAAGGCACCCAAACTTGTGTGAGGTGCCTCCCAAATAAAGATGAAAGACACACACACAGCTAAAACATTAAAATCCCTGCCCCAAAGAGTTTACAACCAATTTTAGAGACGACACGAAGAAGGTTAAAAAAATGTAGGGAAGGAAAGACCAAATACTCAATGATGTTAATGCATAGCATGAAGGAGCAACAATTCTTGCTCTTGTGTGCTAAGAGGATAAAATTGCTAAGTGGATGGGTGTGTCAACTAGTTTCCTTGAGGGCCTGTGGATGAAGAGGAAATAAAATGAAATAAAAATAGTTGAGGGTGATAATTTTGCAGAGCAGCTCAGGAAGGGCGTGAGTAGTGACACAAGAGGGAGCACAGGGAAGTATTGAGAGAAGCAGATAAAGGGGACCCTGAGACTTCCCCTAGTGGAGTGGGTGAGGGAGCAGCATGAGTAGAGACTACACCAGATCAGTGGAGAGGTGTGGAATTATGCAGGGCGTTGAAGACAAGGACAAGAAGCTTGAATGTGATGCTGCAGAGCAGGGGGTGAGTCAGTGTGGGATTCAAAGAGGAGGGTGAGATGAGCCTTTTGGCAAGCAAAGAACGTGATGTTAGCGGCTGTGTTTCGGATGATCTGGAAGGGGAGAACAGCGTATAAGGGAAGCCAGAGAAGAGGAATAACTACATTGCAATACATAACTACATCGGATTCAGTGGAATTACTCTGGATTTACAGCCACGTACTAGAGAGCAGAATCTGGCACTTAATTTGCATTGCCTACAATTCCCTGTCCACTTCCCGCAAGCGCTGCTTAGAACTCTAGTTTTTATTCAGCTAAGCTTTCATTTTTGTTTAATTTTTCCTTCACAGCCACACTGATTATAAAAGTTTGCATTCTGTACTGGCCAATACATATATGGGCCAATACATATATGTGCCTCATTCTGATCTCATTTATATCAGCTTTACACCAGTGTAACTTCAGTGGTGCTACCTCTAATTTGCACCAGTATAAGTGCACAGAGACTCCAGTCCTTTATTTGGATTGAGGGTAATGGCCTCTTCTTAGTAGAACATAATGAAACCATCAAGAGTTTTCATTCAATTAGACTCCTTTTCCTCCGGCCAATGATTATCGCACATTTATAGTGTAATGGGCAATTACTTTATACTCCTTGTCTGTTGACATCTTAACTCTACATTTTCTGTCCCTAAGAAAGGAATTAGATATAATAATTAGGAAATATAATGAATACATCCCTTACTACCAGAATACATGTGAGCAGAATGAATCTCCCTCTCTCTCTGAGTGTAGTGCATGATATGTGAGTACAGATTTTTCCTTTCTCGCCTGCACTAGGATATCTCAGTTCTGCTCTCGATACATACATGAACTTTTCCACTTGTATGGAGTGCAGAATATATAATAAAGTCTGTACGTGTAAATAAGGGATTGAGAGATGCAATGTAGGCTGCAGAGAAGTGTTTTGCCCTTGCGGTCTGTGAAGATTTGTGTACTGTTTCTTTAGCAGGACAGCCAGGCAAGGCAGAAGCTGATAGAGGTTCTATGTGAAGTAGAGAGAGTCCACCTTTAGGGATAATATTGTTTTCCTTATTCTAATCAGGTTCCATGTTCAGCATCTGAAGAAAGTGAATCCTTACGTGATTCTTTACTGCTGTCATATGACACAGCCTATTGTTTAAAGTGCTGACACCGCAGACTGGATGGCAATTGGTGCATCTAATGACATCTTCGTTTTCACACTTGTGTCCAAACTCACTCAGCTACACGCACGAACATCAATGGGAGTTGTGCCTGCATATCTCTAAAAATAGAATTTGGCTGTAAGACTCTACGATTTGTGAAACTTGTACACGTGGAGCTTTAACTGTATAACCAGGCCCAAGAACCAATCCTTTTTGGCATGGTTCTGCAGAACTCCATTGAGTCACCCGTGAGACTGCGCAGAATCCTGCACTTAGGACGGAAGAATCCCATGCACCGCTACAGACTGGGGACTGACTGGCTAAGCGGCAGTTCTGCAGAAAAGGACCTGAGGATTACAGTGGACGAGAAGCTGGATATGAGTCAGCAGTGTGCCTTTGTTGCCAAGAAGGCTAATGCCATATTGGGCTGCATGAGTAGGAGCATTGCCAGCGGATCGAGGGAAGTGATTATTCCCCTCTATTTGGCACTGTTGAGGCCACATCTGGAGTATTGCATCCAGTTTTGAGCCCCTCACTACAGAAGGGATGTGGATAAATTTGAGAGAGTCCAGCGGAGGGCAACAAAAATGATAAGGGGGCTGGGGCACATGACTTTTGAAGAGAGGCTGGGGGAACTGGGTTTATTTAGTCTGCAGAGAGAAGAGTGAGGGGGGATTTGATAGCAGCCTTCAACCATCCAAAGAGGATAGAGCTAGGCTGTTCTCAGTGGTGGCAAATGACAGAACAAGGAGCAATGATCTCAAGTTGCAGTGGGGGAGGTCTAGGTTGGATATTAGGAAACACTATTTCACTAGGAGGGTGGTGAAGCACTGGAATGATTACCTAGGGAGGTGGTGGAATCTCCATCCTTAGAGGCTTTTAAGGCCTGGCTTGACAAAACCCTGGCTGGGATGATTTAGTTGGTGTTGGTCCTGCTTTGAGCAGGGGGTTGGACTAGAGGACCTCCTGAGGTCTCTTCCAACCCTAATCTTCTATGATTCTATGAGACACCCTGGACCTGGGACACTCAGCATTTCTACACATGATGGTCCTAGGACTTAACATTTGGGGTAGGTAGATTTGGTGGAAATAATTACCTCTGAAGATACGAAATACACCCAGAATGCCCCTGCACCCTGCAGAACCCTTTCATTTGGAGCATAGCAAGTGATGGATTGTGAAGCATTTTTGAGCTTCATTTCTATCTGCTCACTGCCACACTCCCTGAATTACTCTGTCAGCATATCTAATTGGCCACATAGAACTTCATCCGCTAAGGGGAAAAAATAGTGAAACGTGGTAAACAAGCACGCCATGTTTTGTGCCTGGAGTGCTGCTAATGTTGACTGACCTTTTGGCTGGCTTTGGTATATTCTTTGATGGGGTAGTAGCAACTTCCTCCTCAGACATCTCGGTGGCTTCACCTTATTCTTAAAGAATTCTTTGCGCCACAGCTACTAATCAATGTAGGGTGATGTTATCTGATAAGGCTTGTCCATAGTTTCACATAGATCAGCTTGGCAGATTAAAGGGAACAAAATAAGAATATAGATGTGTGGTAGGCATATCACACCTGCTTGTTTTTAGCCAGAACCAGGTTTACAATGGTGCCAGTGATGCCGTGGCGCTGGGCCCACACTCAGAAGGGGCCCGGCACCCGGACCATGCCTCCACCCCTGCCCCCGCTCAGCCTCTTTCCCCTGAGGCCCTGGCCACTGCTCGCTTCTCTCCTCTCCCTCCCCTCATGCGAGTGAAGAGTGGGCCCTCGGGGGAAAGAGGCCAAGCAGGGGCGGGGCCTCGGGGTGGAGTGTAGGGGCAGGGCCTTGGGGCAGCGCTTGGGGGTGAGGCCTCAGGGCGGAGTGGGGGGCATGGCCATGGTCCGGGCAGCAGGGCCCATAATAAATTAATCCAGCCCTGGTTTTAGACTTCTCAAATCCATCTATCTCTGGCCTGCTTATATCTTTGTAGCCCTCAAAAGCATGGTCGCCTGCTACAACAACTGCCTTGGACTCGTGAGCATGAGTCAAAACCTCTTACTTGGTAAGGATGAGAGGATGAGATCATATCAATTTACAACACAGGAACTGGCTTACAAAGAAGATCCTCAAGAAGCACAGATGGAGGTGGGGCCTACAGAGCTACTGAAGCTAGGGAACAGGTGAACTTTTAGGTAGAATAGCCTGAAAAATAATGTGCCAGGAAGAAAATGTATTCATTTTGTGGTTACAAATGTCTTGAGTCCCTCTTCCAGATGCGTGTGTGTGTGTGTGTGTGTGTGTGTGTGTGTGTAATATATAGGAGTACAGTGCTCCACATCTATCGTGGCATGGTATGTCTATATTTTAAACTTGCTTCAGTGAGTATTTGCAGCTCTGTCCCTGTTTCTCAGAACCGGATGCCATAGTATGTGTTAATTTGTGTAACCCATTTATATAGCTGATTGCTGCAAAATCTTGGCTTTTTCCAGTATTACAAGGAGGAAGCAGAAAGACTATCAGGTAGGCCATTCAACTTTTTCCCATTCCCCCTCAGCCTAGACTGCCTACTACATGTACTCTCGCATCTCAGCTGTGGAAGGAAAATTAATTGTGTGAAGCTTAAAATGGATCTTTTGAACTTGTCTTTCCCATTGGCAAACCTTGCCACTACCAGAAGCAATAAGCTTCTTGGCTCTAGTAGACATGTATTAGTTAAGAAAATGGGCTGACTGATGGCATATCCAAGAGTGGCCAAAAAGTGCAGCTTGTGGAGACCCCCACCCCCGTTCTCCACCTACTAGACTGGGCGGGGGGGAGCTTGGGACCTCTGCCTGGCAGCGGGGTGGTGGGGTAGAGGCTTCTGCCCAGCAAGGAGGGGGGTCCTCAGGGCTTCTGCCCAGTGAGGAGGGAGGTCTTGGGGCTTCAAGCTCCGTGGGGTGCACCTGCCAGGGCTTGGGGCTTCAGCAGGAGTGAGGCTGAAGCCCCGAGCCCCGGCAGATGCGGCCCGGCTCTTGAACTTCTGAAGATTGTTGTATGTGGCTCAGAGCATCAGTAAGTTTGGCCACCTATTCAGTGAATGGGAAAATGGAGGGCTGTATTCTGCTGTAGAACTACTATACAGAGATCTATACTCTTGCCTCATGTATAGGTCCATTCTTATCTTTTCAGCTCATCAATTCCAGTTTCCAAACAGTATGTTTTTCTATACTCCATCTAAATTATCTGCCCACGAGCCAATTTTCCACATACAGATTATTTCTTTCATGAAGGTACAAGCGGTGATTGTTATGGAACTTATTGAATTAAATACCTGTACATGTTCTTATGCCTTCACGCTGAATATGAATATTGCTATTCTTGGTGTGGTGTTTAATGACAGAGCGAGAATTTTGATTAGCAGCGTCAACTTTTCTGAATAGCTCCTTCTCTATCATTCTCTATCAGCTTTTTCGTAGGAAGAAAAAAAGACAATTGGGGAGAAAGTCAGCCAGGGGGAAATAGAGACTTGTTCCCTTGACCTAGGGGAATGGAGGTGTCCTTTTCAGAACAATTAATTAAGAAACGCTTTTCAATATTAACCATGTAAATAGTGACTGCCACTCACCGATCTGTTAAAGGAAATGGCTGTGGTAAAAGATGGAATGTAAGGGAGGAAGGAAATATATGGGACTGCCTGTTTGTGCCTTTATGTTGCAGAGGGTGCATGGGAGAGTAACTCTATTGTCATGTGGGGGCTCCGCAGCTTTTAATACCTGTAGCATTTCTCTATGAATTACCTTCCTCTGTGCCATTTGTTAACAAAGAGACCACTTCAAACTGCTGTCAAGACTGACCAGAAAAAGTGGGTTTAAGAAGAAAATAAAGTAGAACAATACTAAGTTTAACTCACTGCAAACTAGCGATGTAGGGCCTACAGAAGAACATTTATTAGAACAGATCTCATCCAGTAGCTGAACTTGCTGTGTTTCATGCATGCTACCACAGCTGAATCTGGTTTTGTACCCTGTAACCAGCTGGTGCTAAGATCCTATCAGATTTTGTAAACTAAGCAAGGGTAGGCATGGTCATTAGTTGGATGGGTGAGCTACCAGGAGCACCTAGATGCTTCAGGGAGCGGTGTGGTTTGATAATGTGGGACTCTTCCCATTTGAGTCACTATTGAAACATTCAGAGGGGTAGCCAGGTTAGTCTGGATCTAGTTTTTTCCACTACATGCATCCGACGAAGTGGGTATTCAGCCACGAAAGCTTATGCTCCAATACGTCTGTTAGTCTATAAGTTGCCACAGGACTCTTTTTCGCTTTTTATTGAAACATTATCGCAGCTTGACAGCTGTTCAAATAATTTGTTGCAAACAATACACACTCACAAATCCTTTGCAAATGTGTCCAGATATTTGTGTACCTCCAATACTGAGAACCTCTATTTGGAGACTTGCTTGGGGAAAGTACATGTAGATGCTGATGTGAGGTTACACATTCTGAATGTTCTTTTACTACTATATTGCAATGCAACCAGTGTGGCCATTCTTGTGTGAATGAGACTTGTAACTTAGCAAACATGTACGAGCTCTTTGGGGCAGGGGCAGTCTTTTTTGTTCTTTTAGTTTGTATAGCCCCTAGCACAATGGAGTCCTAATCCATGATTGGGACTCCTAGGCATTACCACAATACACATAAATAATAATAATAATTATGCAGGTTAAGGTTTTCAAAGCAGTGCAGAGGTTTTAGCTACATATCTATCAGCATGTGGCAGGCTAAGATGTGCCTTTGATATGTGGCTAAATCACCTGTCCTGCTTTGAAAATCTAACATATTAATAAAAAGCCTGCACAGAGACGGCATAACCTGGCAGCTCCAACTCTCAAATGCAGAAATAACACCAGTACTGTATCTTTGTGACTGGGAGTAGGGGAAATTGTGCTGCTTAACCCACATTCTAAAAGGAAAAGGGTATGGAAGTAATTGGAAGATCCTAAGCCCGTGACTGACACAGATTTATGAAAGAGGACAGCCTGTCTAAACACACATGCAGACCTACAAGGAACAATGGCATGAAAAGCTGAGCAAATAATTTGTAACAGGTAATGTATCCAACCAGTTAATTCAGCCACTTTTTCTGCTGCCTGGATGTGGACAAGCAGATTGAGTTCCTTGAATTTATTAAGTATTTGAAATTATTTACCATACTAATTTTATTTTTATTTATGTAGGGCCTAATCCTGGACAGTTCTCTGTAGATATTCAGTCTTTGCTCCTGGAGAGGTGCTGGTTAGCTGTGATTGGTGAGACAATCTCTGTTCCTGTTCCTTTTTACTGGATGAGAACATAAACATTTCCAGCATGAATTCTCATGCAGGAGACTCTGAAATACATTTTCTGTGAATACAGGACTTGCACATGCAACTTTGAAGTTCACTTTCTGTGAACGTTCAAGGCGGCAAAACGGAAATCAAATGAATGCTCACAGAACGCAAATGTAAAGGGACATTAGCATGTCTAGAGCAAATGTATTTAAAAATGTGAGTGTTCCTGGACTCTCTTTGGTGTTTTGACCCAGCTCAAATGGTACATTTGGATGTCAGATCTGCAGGTGAAAAATCTGTGAGCTTTATGAATACTTTACTGTGCGTTAGCTCTTCATTGTTGCAGCATCCATCTTCTAGAGGTTAAAAAATAAATCTCAAACTTTCTGGGTTCAATGGCTTATGGTTATGCAGATTCCTAAGGGACACTTCCCTGTTTTAACATATAAATATTTAAGCAATTCTGATTATATGAAGTATTCAGTCCCTTTCTTTAAAAACAAGATGCTAGACTCTGTGTGGCCCAAGCTAACTCACTTCTTGTATCTGTAAAATCTCCTGGGCAGTCAGAAGTCTTTTCACAAGAAATTGTATGAACAGTGTTTGTGTGGACACAGCAGAAACTGAAAAGTCCAACAAATAACATCTAGGTATTGCCCAGTACTTTGATTGTCGCTGTCAGAGTCCTAGTGATTGGCCACTAACCTTCCGCACACACACACAAAAAAATAACAGGAGTACTTGTGGCACCTTAGAGACTAACAAATTTAGTCTCTAAGGTGCCACAAGTACTCCTGTTATTTTTGCGGATACAGACTAACACGGCTGCTACTCTGAAACCTGTCATTATACAAAAAAAAATCTTATTTTTCTTCATCAAAGTGATTATTGATTGGCTTATGGCAAAGCTGGTGACTAACCATATGGGGATGTCTGTTATCCTATTGGATTAGCACTCGAATCTAACTACCCTCCATCTGAGAGTCTTTAGGATCAATAGAAGATGAGTGGCAGTGAATAATGATTAGCCTTGTAGACTTGTATTTTGTTATTCTTCAAAGTAGCACAGGAAGAAAATAGAAACTAAAAAGGAGCTTTCGAAAAATGTCAAATATTTCTAGAAATTCCATTCCTTCATTTCCTAAGTAGGTAGAAAAAGTATCTAATAATAATTAGTAGTAAAGTAATATCAAATGTCAATTCCAATATAGTTCTTTCTTCTAACCCTTCTATTAAAAATATAAACAATTTAAAATTGTACGTCAGTAATTTTAATTTGATCTGCTATAGTTCCTGCTCCTGACTGCTATAGGTAACTGTTTCAATTAATGACAGTTGAAAATTAAAGTATTGCTTTGCTTCGTGAAAATATATATTTATGAATGGAGGAGCATGTAAAGATTTCTAGGAAGTATTGTTTGAAAGATATAGTATCCTCTCTTTATTACATTTCTTACAGAAGACAGCACAAAGATTTTTTTTCTGTTTGGAGATGAGTCTGAATAAAATAAATCTTTATAGTGGAAAAAACATACCTTCCGATGTAAGAAAAAGCTTGGGCTTACTAATCCCTATTAGTAGGAGCAGATGTTGATTGTCCTATTAATCAAAGCAAATCATTAGGCAGTAATTACACTTAGTAACAGAATAATTGCTTGTTTTACCTAAACTGTAGTAGGAATGTTTTTCCCCTGAGTAAGATAAGCTTGTTTAAATTATGTCATGTGCATACTCAGTAAGCATAATGAAAGTAGAGCAAAATCTGGTTTATTGTGTACATTTAAGAGGTAAACAGTTTGCTAAGGAAAGGTCAACTGTTAGCTTTTCACATTCTAAGAAGTGATCATTATCAATCAAACATCTGTTGCTTTATTAGTATGATACAGAACAGGAAAAGTAACCCCAACTCTGACATGCTAAACTTAGTTGCTGCAGAAATCTGGGTCTGATTTTCAGATGTGCTTAGTATCTTCCAGTTTGAACTCTGGGTGCGCCGCATTTTTGAAAATCTCAAATACAGTATGGCAATAGCAGAAAGACTCTCCAATGCTAGTAAACTCCATTATCAGACCACTTAAAAAATCTAAATAACTAAAAATCTAAAGCTACAGCATAATGCCAGATGCTGATGTTTGAAATACAATCTCTTTTATAAAGGAATTGCTTAGCTTCCACAAGGTTGGGCAAATGGGATTTGGATGCCCATACTGGCCTGAATTCTCAGTTACACAAGACCCGCTGTGACGGGGCAGAGTGGCCCCGCACTGGCACCGCAGGGGTTAACCCTTCCTTCCTGGCAGAGGAAGCCCTGCCCCGGAAGCCCTGCTGGGCATGCTCCAACTGGAGACTAGGTATAAAAACCTGCAAAACTGCTCAGTCGGGGCTGACCGCCGGAGGAGAAGGACGCACACATCCAGCTCCCAAAGAGGGACAGCCAACGCTCCAGGATCCAGGAGCCAGCCCAGCCGGCACGTACCCTGCATCCCAGACGGAGGACATGACAGAGGGAAACGGACCAGAAACCCCCCCACCCCCCGGAGTGGAGAATACGACGTTGAGGGTAGGAAGTGACCCAGGGGAACTTTAGGGACAAGCCGCGTTAAAGCAGCACTGACGCTCGGCGTGTTGCGGGCGGAACCCCGCCGAGCCAACGGCAAGGGGAACTCCGCCACTAGGAGAGCCCTGGGTCGGGACCCGGTGGAGAGGGTGGGCCCGGGTCCCCCTACTCCTCCGACCATTAGGCGACACTTCCCCGCCTGAGAGGGCGAAAGATAGACTCTGGCCATTGGGCCACGCTGCCCTGACACTCGGGGTGAGGTATATGGACTCTGGCCATTGGGCCACGCTGCCCTGACACTCGGGGCGAGGTATATGGACTCTGGCCATTGGGCCATGTCGGGACGCCCTTAAAGAAGGCAGGACAGGAAACTTGAGAGGCGAGTCCCTGGCACCCCACCCTCCCCTGCCCCAAAGGGGCGCTGCGGTGCCAGACCCGCTTACACCACTCTGGCAGCACAGAGGGGCCTTAGAGTCAATGGGAATCAGGCCCATTGTGTTGGGAGTCTGACTGCGGTCCTAAGTCATTTCACTCTGACTTCTCAAAGATTCAGGCACTGCCCATACAGGAGGAAGAGGAATGGAAAGGGATAGGCTGTTTCAGCATGAATTCAGCTGTGCTGGTTGAGGACAGTGCTGGGCTTTTTGCAACTGTAACTAAACAACAAAAATGATCAGGGGGCTGGGGCACATGACTTATGAGGAGAGGCTGAGGGAACTGGGATTGTTTAGTCTGCAGAAGAGAACAATGAGGGGGGATTTGATAGCTGCTTTCAACTACCTGAAAGGGGGTTCCAAAGAGGATGGATCTAGACTGTTCTCAGTGGTACCAGATGACAGAACAAGGAGCAATGGTCTCAAGTTGCAGCGGGGGAGGTTTAGGTTGGATATTAGGAAAAACTTTTTCACCAGGAGGGTGGTGAAGCACTGGAATGGGTTACCTAGGGAGGTGGTGGAATCTCCTTCCTTAGAGGTTTTTAAGGCCCGGCTTGACAAAGCCCTGGCTGGGATGATTTAGTTGGGAATTGGTCCTGCTTTGAGCAGGGGGTTGGACTAGATGACCTCCTGAGGTCCCTTCCAACCCTGATATTCTATGATTCTAACATTCCATTGAGTGTGGTGAGCAAGACTGGGTGGGCCTCTTGCAGTGAAAATGTGCTCGTAATTAAAGCTTTAAAGTGAGTGAATGTTTAATCTTTATCATCATACTTTAGGAACTGGCTTCCATTTGAGCATCTGAACAATGCTGTACTGTCTTTATTATTGTAGGGCTGTATAGACGTCTTGGTGAGTGTTTGTAAGGCTTCCGATACTAATGATTGTATCCCCACAACACCCTGGCAAGGTAGGGGAAGTGTCCTCATCCCCATTTTAAAGGTGGGGAATTGGAGGCAGAGAAATGTATAAATGACTTGTACAAAGCCCCACACGTAGTCTGGGGCAGAGCTAAGTGCTGAACTCAGATCTTCTGCTTCTAATGGCAGGGTCTTAACCCCACGATCATGTATTCTTCAATTGCTTTTCAAAGGTATGTCTCAATTAACAAGTTCATGTGAGAGTGACATCCTTATAAATGCTTCTGTCCTCAGCCCAGTTGTCTGACAGGTACAATAGGAAGCATTAGTCGCCATGAATAAATAAAAATGTGTCTTAACGTTAAAGGCCAGGAAGCTGTCCACAGTGCCCCAGCAGGAGAGAGCTGCTCCTACACCACCTCCTGGCACGGTGGGGAAAGCTGGGAGTGAGTGTGGCCACAGCAGCCTGTGCTCCACTCTCTCCACCGGGAGGTCAGCACCTGGGAGTAGTTCCAGTTGGCCTTGGGGGTTTTGGGGGGTTGTTTGTCTGTTTGTTTTTTAAGAGCAGCCTTCATGCTGCTCCAAGTTTCCACACGTTTCTTACAAACTGTATCTCATGCTGCATTACAGGGTTAGAGGAGACCATCGCAAAGGCAAAATGAACAATTAGTGGAGAGGGAGCTCAGTTCGACCGGCATAAGGAACGAGGAAAGGACGTGCTTTCAGATGGGATTCAAAAAGCAGATGGAGGGTCTAAGGGGCAGAGACGTACGCAAAGGCCGTTCCTGAGGGTAGGAGCTCCTGTGGAGAGGGCTCTTGCACAGTCAATGTCCACACTCTGCAACGGGCCAGGGAAGAGGATGCTGCCAGATAAAGGGAGAGAGCAGGAAGAGAAGAGAAAGACAAGGTCAGTGAGACAAGCTGGATCATGTCAGTAGAGAGTTGTGGGTTTGGGGTTTTTTTTGGTTTTTAAAGGGACAGTTGTGACCTGGATCCCTGATGTGAGTGATGCTAATTGCTTGACATCAACTCAGAAGAGGCTTGTTTATTATTTATTAACTTTACTGTGATAGTATCTAGAGGCTCCAGCAAAGATTGGGGCCCTGTTCTTGTAGGCACCATACATGCTCATAGCAAGAGACTGTCCCTGCCCAGTAGAGCTTACAACCTAAGCAGACAAGACAAAAGTGGTGAGAAAATAAGCTGTTGTTTGTTATTATTTATTAAATTAATGGAGATATCCTATCTCCTAGAACTGGAAGGGACCTTGAAAGGTCATCGAGTCCAGCCCCCTGCCTTCACTAGCAGGACCAAGTACCAATTTTGCCCCAGATGGCCCCCTCAAGGATTGAACTCACAACCCTGGGTTTAGCAGGCCAATGCTCAAACCACTGAGCTATCCCTCCCCCCATAAATATGTACCTTTATTTTTACCAGTGGGAAGCTGAGGTCCAGAAATATTAAGGGTATGTCTACACTGTAAAGTTGTCGACAAAACTTTTGTCTTTCTTGGGTACTTAAAAAAGCCCCCCCTGCGAAAGACAAAAGTTTTGCTGACGCATGTGGCAGTGTGAACCCAGCTTTGTTGGCAGGAGCGCTCTCCTGCCAACAAAGCTAATGCCGCTCGCAGGGCTGGAAGTATTTTGTCGTCAAAAGTGCCGACAAAGTACCGACAAAGCGTTTACACACACTGACTTTTAGCGACAAGGCTGTGTCGACACAGCCTTGTCTTTAAACGCTGCGTGGTGTAGACAAGCCAATGGCTTGCCCATGGGCAGACAGGAAGTCTGGGACAGAGCTGGGAAATGAATCCAGATCTGTACAGGACAAACTTAATTAAGGGAATTATTCCTCCTCCCAGAGAACTCGTTCAGAACTTTGACACTGATTTCAGTGTGATCTGGTTCGGGCCCTATCTTCAAACAACTGAGACAACATAAACTATTCTGTATTTGTTTAATGCCAGCAGTGTGCTCAGCACTGTGCAATAAAATAAATAAAAATAAAAAAGAGGGCCCCACAGCGCTTCCATTTGTTCAGCAGGATCTTGTAATCTGTGCACTGGCACCAGGACACTGATGTGGAAAAAGTGAAGTGGCCCCTCCAGTCATAAAGAGGAAAGAAAGGGAGGGGGGAAAGGCAGCTGGTGTGGGGGGAGTTGTTAGTGGGTTAGAGATTGTTGTAATAAGCCATCAATCCAGGGTCTCTATTTACTCCATGATTTTTAGTGTCTAGCAAAGTTATGAATTTATGCTCCCAGGCTCATCTTTTGAGGGTGTTGGGCAGGTTTCCTTTGAGAATGATGACTGAGAGGTCAGATGCAGAGTGATTGTTTCGAGTACTATAAAAGTGTTTGCTGTGAAACTGGAACACTACCCATCCCCCCCCAGTCAGGAGATTAGCACTACCAAGTGTGAAATAGCAGTTTATCACAAGAGATGGCATCTCCTGCCCAACAAGAAAAGGCCTATAGACACATGTTACACCATTGTGGAATATCAGTGGACAAAAGACTTTGTTGATTGTTTTTCCTCACCACCCAGGAAGAAGGGGCTTGTCCCATCACAGCTTGAACTCTAGGGGAAGGGAATAAAAATCCCTGTCAAGAAGAAATTGGCATCACTGTGCTGCTTGGAATTTGGAGAGTGCAATATTTCTAAGCATAAGCACGGGATCCCCAAGCCTGAACACTGTTGTGATTTTTGGTGTAAGGGACCATCTATCACAAAGGTAGGCTTGCCTGGGTGGCAAGATAGACTGGAGTGCCCAAGAGGACTGTCTGTGACTCCATGTTAAAACAGTTACAGTGCTTGAGGAGTTGTTTGTCACCAGAGGACAGACAAGGAGATAAACTTCAATGTGACTTCTGCATCCATGCAGATCGGGATTGAGGACACTAGCAGTGGAAAAAACAAAACAAAATTACATGCTTATCTCGGATATCTGATGCTCTGAATGTCCTTAAATCCTTAACAGTGGATATTGGGAGACGTCAAAATACCAGTACTACTCTTTTAGTCTGCAAACTCCTGTGATGTGGAGATCAGCATTAATAGAACAGTCACATTCCACACGGCTTGTCAAACTGGAGTGGCACCAGGCTTGAATGCAGTCTATTTCACAAGCAAAGAGAGAGAGCCATGGCAAGCTCAGGTCAAAAATGCAGAACTGACTAAAAGCCCTGGCATTCCCGAGCAATGTAGTGTAGTAATTCATACGCTTGAATCACATCATAAGCAAAACAGAAGCTAAATAAATACTATACAACTAACACCTGTGCTATTTGAGGAGCTGAATTTTAGTCATTCCTTATTCCCCATCTAAGTTGCTTTAGTGGTGGCAATCAATTGTATCTAGCTACTGACAGTGAGCAGGAAAAGCCATCAAAGGGCTGGACTCCTTGCCTAACTACAATAGTTCCATTCATTAGGCGTACAGCTAGCCTTCCACGGCAGTCAGTGTACAAATCTCCACGTAAAGCCCACACCCCTCTGCTCCATACCTCATGGCACATTACATAACTGATGGATTGAGCCTGATCTAGAGAGGGGCTCCCAAACTGGGAGTCACAAACAGGTGTCAGGCTGTCACAGCCACTGTCCCTTGTTTTATGTCTAGATGGGAAGGGGTGGGGGCATTGCTCAAAACTATTTTCAGTTGTGGCATTGGGTCAAGGCGTGGAAGAGGTTGAGAACCACTGAGCTAAACTGTAGGTCAAACACTACCCGTAGGTAGACCTCACTCAACCTCACTGATTTCGGCGGGATTGCATGGAGAGCGAGTGAGGGCAGAATCCAGCCTTGTGGTTTTTGTTTAGTTTGCGGGGGTGGGGGGAGGAGAAGTGAGGGGAGGGTTGTCATGTGCTGTGCACAGCTGTGCCACTATGTGCACAGTGATTGTTCTCATCAATTATTATATTGTTGCTAAGGATTAAAGGCTTGATCCTACGTCCATTGAAGTCCACTGGCTTCAATAATACAACACCAGGCCTTAAATGACCTGCCAGTGACAATCTGTAAGAACTCCTACCAAACGCAAGATCTCTCAGATAAGATTAGTGGAGCCACATGGACAGCCTTCTTTTCACATCCCGCAACAGCTGCTAGAAGCGGTTTGTCTGACTCTACCAACAACAATAAAAGTAACCCTACTGCAGGTGGTTTTTAACCACATAAAAATAGGACCAGGTCCTCTGTAAGCAGGCATAGTTCCACTGACTTACATGGTGCCATGCTGATTTGCACCAGTCAAGGATATGGCCTACTGTGTTGCACCATTGTGATACAATGGGACATTTTTAATACAGGGGCACGTTCCACTATGCTGTGAATCTACCTAATTCTATCTGGAAAGCACCCATCACCAGCGTGTATAGGCAGGGTTTGATCTTATTGGTAACCAGCTCTGTACATGACAAGGAGCAGCGTGCCATAGCGGTGTCATGATTTATTGTTAGCCGATATTAAAGGTTATTTCAATCCCTCAAATCACATTTCCTTCTCGCCACTGATCTCTCCTTCCCTCATCAGATTTGTTTTTTCACCATCTTTCAGGACTGACAACATACACTTGAACGGACATTCAACACTTTAAAAGCTGCTGTTTTTCAAGTTTTATAAATTTCTCCCAGCTTAGTTCTTGATGACAACTCTGCTCAACGCATTATTTGTCATTCAGTAGCATCGATTTAGTGGAAATAGGCCAATCTGAATTTGACGCACAATGTACTTCCCAGGTATCCTAAGGAAAGGAGGCGTGGATCTTGGTTTTCTTAGTTTCTGGATTTTATTTTGCATGATTTGGGAATTGCAAATATTTAAGTTGTGGCATTTTTCACTGCAACTGTTGGGCAGCTAGCAGAGAAATCACTTATTTACAGTTTTTCAGTTAGCCCACTGGGTTTGATCCAGCAAGATGATGAATGTTTTTGAGATGTCTCCAGTGCCCTCAATGCTCATTGGAAGTTCAGGGTGCTTAGCATCTCTGGGAAGCACCCAGCACCTTGTGTGATCAAGCCCATCCTTTGTCCGCCTTGTCTATTTAGATTGTAAAGTCTTCGGGGCAGGGACTAAATCTTACGGTGCCCAGTACAATGCGGGTCCAAAATCAGTTGGGGTCTCTAGGCATTAGTGTAACATAGATAATAATTCCTACAGTTCCGCTGGATAATCATTCAAAACACACTCAGTGGCAGATTTCTTTTGCCACTTAAAAAGAAAAGAAAGGGCAAATTAACTCCCCAAGTCCAGTGTCATAAAAACAAGCTTCAGACCAACATTATGGTGTCCCAGAAACCTCAACCCAGTCTTCAAGATGATCCAGTGGTGTATAATGGTTTACTTTGACAATAACCAATGCTAAATCAGTTACACTTTATGATACTGTGTGGTTACGCTGTAATTACAATGTCACCATACCGTGGTTATGCTTTTTAATAGCTAATTTACCACTAATCCATGTAAATGGAAAGTTAATCATCTGATTTTAATACTTGACCTTTGGTTTCCTATTTAATACTCTTTTTTTAAACCAAGGTATCGGGGTTTTTTTATAATTGGGCCAACAAATTTGCCCTAAAAGCCCAACTGTAAGAGGTGAGTGAAAGTTTATATCACAATAACCCAGGGGTAGGCAACCTATGGCACGCGTGCCGAAGGTGGCACGTGAGCTGATTTTCAGTGGCACTCACACTGCCCAGGTCCAGGCCACCGGTCCAGGGGGCTCTGCATTTTAATTTAATTTTAAATGAAGCTTCTTAAACATTTTAAAAACCTTATTTACTTTACATACAACAATAGTTTAGTTATATATTATAGACTTATAGAAAGAGACCTTCTAAAAATGTTAAAATGTGTTACTGGCACGCAAAGCCTAAAATTAGAGTGAATAAATGAAGACTTGGCACACGACTTCTGAAAGGTTGCCGACCCCTGCAATAACCTATAGCAAGACATGTTAATGGGAAAAAGGTGCAAAAAAGAGGCAGACTGAATTAGTCCAAATAAAAAGGAGCACGGTCATAATTCAAGGACGGTGTTGAGACCATGCCTGATAAACAAGAACAACATGAGACCAGAAATCAATGAACCAAAATTGGTGTGTTGGGTACTAGGCTTAACTGGTGGACAAAATAATGAGGAGATGGGTTATTCACCCCCATCATTCCTTTTAGGGCTCTTTTTTTTTAAAGAGACATTGGGGGAAAATATGGATGAACAAACAGAGGCTACCACAACCCTGGCTGACTGAAAGGGAAAAGAGTGAGCTGTATCAGGCTGCCACCTCACCATCTCCTAAGATGCTGGACCTTCTTTGTCCTGGTGAGAGAGCAAAGAGAGTGAGAGGCCATGAGGCAGTTGCCTGCAGGAGTCTGGAAGCCAGGAGCAGGCTTGCTAAATGAGCCAACCAGAGACACCTGCCATGGGGAGGGAACCTCAAGCTGCTGGTCCTTATAAGAGAGCTGAAACAGTTGTTTGAGGGCTGACTTTGGGAAGGCTACAGCAGAGTCAGCTGGAAGCAGGACAGCTGCAAACTCAACCCTAGGGCAGGTCACCTCCTGAGAACTCATTTAAAAAAGGACTCTATGAAGGAACCTTTTTGCTTATCCAGGCTCTGAGGTAAGACCCAGGCCTCGGGGACAGGTCTGTGGGACTTTGAGTTTTACTTTTGAGTTAGTTGTCTGACTAAATCCAGAGCCCAATAAGGGTGGTGATTGGCTGAGCTAGTGTGTGGGTTGCTGTAAAATGGCCTGGAAGAGGGAGAATAAAGGGCAGGCCAGTGCAGAAGCATCCCAGCAACGAGAAGGAGCGTGGGAGCAGCTAACTCCTTTACAGTCCTAATCCTGAGACCTGTCCTGGCCAGGCCAGACCAGAGATTGGGACCCAGATGCCGTCGTCACCTCCACCTCTTCTGGCTCCAGCTATATCCCAAACACCCCTTGGGATGTGAGACTTTGTCTCTCTCTCACACACACACACACGTACACACTCTCTCTGTGTGTCCTTTTCCTTCCCCGCCTTGTTTGGTCTCTTTCCTCTCCCTCTCCTTTTTGCCTTCTGTCCAATAAGAGTCTGACTCAGCCAGGCAAGACTGTATATTTTGCAATGGTGCTGTAAGCCTGTGTCAAGAAAGGGGCTGCTATAAGCAATGTCCTAAACAGCCCGATGCTGGTACAAGTTTGCGGGGTCTTGGAGTGGCTGATCAGATCGTGTGCTGTGCCTATGTTTTTCCATCAGAAAGGCTGCAAGTCAGAATCAACATCAGAGACAGAAGCTGCAGTTTCTCTCTTTTGTGTGTGTTTTGTTTTGTTTGGTCTAAAGGGAGCAGGATCCAACTTTAAAAACAACTCCAGCCCTAACTTCTTCTCTCTTCCCCAAACGGACAGTTATTACCATCTTTAATACCAGCTAAGACAGTGGTTCTCCACAAGGGGCCTGGGGCCCACGGGGGGCTGGAGGAGGTTTTAGGGGCTCCGCCAAACAGGGCCAGCATTAGACTCACTGGGGCCCAGGACAGACAGCCGAAGCCCTAGGCTCTGAGCCCCACCATCTGGGGCTGAAGTTGAAGCCTGAGCAGCTTTGCAGGGCCCCCTCTGGCGTAGGGCCCCAGGCCCCTGCTTGCTAAGCCCTAACGCTGGCCCTGCCTTTAATATGCAGAAAAACGGTTGTTGTGGCACAGGTGGGCTGTGGAGTTTTTATAGCATGTTGGCGGGGGGGCCCTCAGAGGAAAAAAAGGTTGAGAACCCCTGATCTAAGAGACTGTCAGCTAAGGAGGGTTTCTTTCTAAAGACTTCCTCCAGCTAAAAGGAAAGGAAACATGGGATATGGTTGAAAGCCTTTGTTAATACTTTACATTTCAAATACTTTAACCGCCCCCTCTTCTTTTCTGTGTCTTTAATAAAAGGTTAAAATATTTGTAAAGCTGTGTTTGCTATGGTACTAAGACGGCTGAAGTCTCTGTATACCAAACCCAGAACCTTGTTTAAAACGGACAGTTTCAGGGTCATGTTCACACCTTCGACTCCTTGGGACCCTTTTATTCCACCTAAATTAATACAATGGCATATTAATCAAATTGTATATACAGTGTAACTTTCAATCATGTAAGAACCTCCAGTTATAAGGATTAGTGGTAATTACTGCTATAGTGTAATTAGAGTGTAATTAATTGCCAGGTAACTACTATATAATTAGTCACTTCATTATAAAGTGGAACAAATAAATGAAATAAAAGATCAGATATTTGTTCCATATTTAGCAGTCATTCCTAGATCAGCTAAACATCTTAGCAGACCAGTCCCTATGCCATACACAGGCCAAAACCCTGATATAAATAGATCCAAATGGTAATTACTCAAATAGAAATTTGGCTGGGATACTGGGGTAAACATCACTGCTCTTGGGGAAAATGTCACCAGATCTTTAATAATCACAAGTGATCAACCTGGACCTCAGTTTTTCACTTCATCTGAAAGACAGCACCTGTAGCAACACAGTACCCATCCTGTACCACTCTGCCTTTAGTCCAGTGCTAACTCTGCAGGGGGAAGTGCCACCTACTGAATCACTGAAACAACCTCCCAAAGCTACCTGAGTTTTTTTCATGGACGTTTTTTTAGCTTGTGAGAGTTGGTAGGTCTGGAAACAAATGATAAGACACCATCTCCCACTTGTCAGGTGAAATAAGATGACCATAGTTAAATACAGCACTAATGATCTGTTTGTAGATATGGGCAAGTCATTGAAGCTACCACTTTCAAACTTGAGTGTCTAAAATTAGTCCCCTATCCAACCTAAATAAATTCCCTTGTTTTTCAAAAATCACTGGGAATCGTGGATACTGCACACCAGTGAAAATCAGGTTTCTTCATTAGGCACCGAAGTATGGATTTAAATGCCTAACTTTAGGCACCCATTTTAAAAGTTTGGCCCTCATCTTTCTGCCTCAGTTTCCTCTTTTGTGAAAGGGAAATAATTCCCTACCTCACAGAGATTTGAGGATTAATAGTTATTTGTAAAAAGCTTAGAGGATGAAGAGTATGTGCTAAGTACTATCATCTTTCCTACTCTACTAATGAAATAAAAATCTTGTTTTAAAATTGCTTTGCATGCACATGAGATACCAAGATAATCAGCAATACTGCATTATAAACAGATGACAACTGATTCAATGAAATTAACCTTATAAGTAAGGAGAAATATATACACTGATCCTAACTTCACTTTATAATTTACAAAGACAATGTAAAAGCACTGCCCATCAACTGTCACTCCTGATATGATGATAACAAGAGATAACGTAACTATTTTTGAAGCCTTGGAAGAAATCACTAAGCCCGCAGCACTTCCTTGTCAAAAGCATCCCTGTACCTGACAATGTAAGCAACAAAAGACAGAAAACAGAAATCCAAATCATTATTTTACTTTATGCCAATCCTTGCAAATGATCCAAGCACTCTGCCCAGCCTTTGACAATCTACTTTATTCCAATAGTGTCATCTTAGGTAAGGCTCAACAAAAGGAATGGAAATACAATACCCTTTAGAATTTCTCTCTGTCTTTTTGTAAGATGTGAAGTGTTCTATGTTGACATTATGATATGTGAGCTAGTTGTTAAAAACGCACAATGTGAATCATAGAGCTGCCAGGCTTATGTTTTTTTGGAAACAGTAAATTACACATCGAGAAAGACTTGGTCCTTGGCCTATCATTTGCATCATGCAGCAACATAAGGCGGTCCTAAATCCAGTTTGGCCATAGAAGGATGTCCCCAGTATAGACCCTCTATGCCATCCTCTTTCTTCAACCAGCATCAGGGTGTGGCCAAGAGAAAGGGGGCGTGGCCAGGGCTTCCCTCCACTCAAGCAATCCTTGGCTGGGGCCATGGGCATCCAGCATAATTTAGAGCAGCCCTGAGGCTGTTCTACTTGGGGAACTGGCCTAGCACCCAGTCATCCTACCCACTGCTCATAGTGCTATGTCTTCACTACCGGCCGGATTGTCGGGCAGCGATCGATCCAGTGGGGATCGATTTATCACGTCTAGTCTAGATGCAATAAATCGATCCCCGAGCACCCTTCCCTCGACTCTTGTACTCCAGCTCGGCAAGAGGCGCAGGCAGAGTCGACGGGGGAGCGGCAGCAGTCGACTCACTGCAGTGAAGACACCACGGTAAGTAGATCTAAGTACGTCGACTTCAGCTATGTTATTCACATAGCTGAAGTTGTGTAACTTAGATCAATTTCTCCCCCCCAGTGTAGACCAGGCCCTAGCTGCAGCTAGGAATTGCAGCTAACCTTTTAGTTTGACCTGCTGACAACCCCCCACTGTATTATGATGGTGTATGGTGAGAGTTAACAGCCCCACTTGTTCAACCCCTGGAATAAAACATAGACCATTTTATTGAAAAACAGCATATAAACATTTATATCTATTCTCATGCCTTTGGAGAAATCCTATAGAATTTAGTAGGAATGGAGCCAAAAGCTATTCTGTGGAATTTGAGAGGGAATGAGATCTATTGTACAGTATTAGTAAACAAGCCATTATAATTTAACTGAGAATTGTATGATTGCTACAGAATTCTGCAGCCTAGTTTAATCATTCTACACAGAGAGGCTCCTAGTCCCCATTACATTCTACAGTACTGTTCCATACGGGAAAACACGATTAACGTTCAGCAAAAAGGCATGAGGATCAACAAAGCTCACTTCTGCCTATTCACAATGTGTCACAATGAGATTAAGTCACAATGAGATTAAGTCTAGTATGTTAAGATCGTGGGACCAATCTTTGATTCCAGGTGTGTGTATGTGACACAGCACCGGATGTGGGAGGAGAGACACAGAATGTTGCATCCTTACCTTTGCGCTCCCCCAATTCCTGGGATTGTTAAGGGACAGTTCAGCCCCCTAGCACAAGCTAGAGCCGCTTCAGGGGCCATTACACAAGCTGGAGATTGCCAGAATGCAGCAGTGCTGCACCCTGGAACACCCCTAACCTGTCCCTTAAACCAGGAGGCTGAGAGAAGTGGTGGTGCTCTACTCCAGTTGAGGTTCCCCCATGCTACTGTATTCCTGGCTGCCCAGTTAAGAGCGCTTTAATGGCCCCTTTTTGCCAGGGCAATGGTTAATTTTTAAAGATTTTTATCTGTATTTAGTGCTTGTGAAATTTACCAAATTAGCAGTCAGGAAGAGTGATGTTCTCCACCTATCCATGGAGCAGAAGGAGGGTCAAGTGGTTCAAGTCCCTGCATTGCCGCAGACTTCCTGTCCTTGGGCAAGTCACTCAGGGTGTGATTCACAAAAGTACGTAGGTGCCTAACTCCCACTGACATCAATGGGAGTTAGGCACCTAGATATCTTTGTGAATTCCGCCCTTAGTCTCTCTGTGCCTCAGTTCTAGGATACATTAAAGATACAAGATGCGTAGATAGTATGGTAACAGGGCAATAAAAGTACCTTAGATAGATAGATCAGATACAGGAGAAGAAGCAGTACCACAAGTGCCCCATTGATGTCCCTAAACCTTGTCCCAGGAGGACCATTTCTAGGGAAGCTGAGCAAGTAAGTCCATCATGGCCATTAAATCGTTGGCCTTTATTCTCTAGCTACCAGTTTCAGTGGTGGCTTTTGGGATATGGACGCCCACTGGAAGTAGATGACCACTAAGCTCATATCATATCAGTGACCAAACAACCATGTTTCAGACACTACCGCCCAGTGCTAAATTTGAACTCGCAACCTAGAAGTCAAAGAGTTTGAAGCAAAAATACCAATTGCCGGAGCCAAATTAACATTACCTATTTAAATCATGTAGAGTTGGCTAAAAATTCAGTGTGTATCCAATATATCTTTAGGCATCAGACTGCATCGCCTGTGCCTGCTTATCTTGTTATCTCTTAAGGGCACAGTCCAAGGTGAAGTGGAGACTTACAGGAAACAACTACCCACTCCTCAGAATTAACTCCTCTTGAGCACTCTGGAACTGATGACAAGTTGAGTTTAAAGGACCCTTGCATTGAAGTTCAGTGCTGAAGTTCTCCACATGATCTGTGATTTAAAATCTAGTTTACTGGATAAACTAGTGCTGCTTGGCCTCTCCTTATGTTTCATGAACATTAGTTCATGACTTGAGGGGATTTGAGCTTAGATAAAGCACACAGAATAAAGACTATATTTAATTGAAAATACAGGGAGAATGTAGATAGATGGAATGTAATTACTAGGGTTCAAAACTGGCTAGGAAGCCAGGGTTATCATCTCTATTATTTACAGAAATAAAATAAAAATTGCTATGGGATCTTTAATTACCATAGCTGATCAGGGCCTCAGGTTTACATCTGATCTGTAAAATGTCATCTCTGGGGCATAACTTCAGTGGAGGCAGCTGAGACCCTCTTTCTGCTGTGTGGTGGGGGGTGGGGGTGGGGAGAAGATGGAGGAAAACTGCATGTGGCAAGCCCCTTCTGCACGCAGATCTGGAAGGGGCATGAGTGGGCCAAATGTTTGGGGCAAGATTATCACATTTCAAGGCAAAAATGCCCTAAAATATGTATCAGATAGAGTGGTATCTCTGAACCATGAGGCACAATTTGGAAGCGGGTCATACCCCTGTCCTGATTGGGTCATGGCTAGAATGCTTCAAAGTGTTTGAAACGTCTGTGAAAATTTTTTCATGGAAAATTTCACTTAAACGTTTGTCAGAGAAAATTTTGAAGGAAAACATATTTTGACCAGCTCGAGTGGAGTCCATAACTTCTGGGGGAGCAGAGCTCTGTGGCCATGGTAGCAAGGCATCATCATCAATCGCAGCATTTTGTGGGGAAAGCAAAATTTGCCATTCTCATGTCTCAAGAGGGAAAGAAAAGGAAGCAGAGACGGTGCTTAGCTCCGGGCTGTTCTGCTATAGCACTAAGCAGACATGGGAGAAAAGAGAAGCCTTCCAAGCCCCAAACTCAACCCTGGACTAGCAATCTCCAAACCCCTCACCAGCCGGCACCCTCAGCAATCTCAAACCCAGGCTTCTTGCCCCTGATTATCTCTAGCTCCCGGCACACATGTCTTCCCATGACCCAAATCCAAAAGGATTGTGGGATATAATGGTTTTGGGGGGGGGGTTTGGACCATTTTGTGGGTTGTGGACATTCCTTTTGGGAAATGTTTATGGTTACCAAATTTATGCTACTAAAATATTGTATGTTGCTCTACTTCTGTGAGACTTGTAGCTTAAATTAGTTGTATACTGTGTATTTTTAAACATCTTTAACTGAAAAAATGTCCATCTTTTCATTTGATTTAACAATCCTTTAGCAGCATCTGTGGATTTGAAAAGAACACAAGTACAGGGCATAAATGTTTTTCTAAGGAATATAATAGACTATTGAAAAGAAGGTAATGCTGACAAATAAAAAGTTACCTTTTCAAAGGTAAAGTGTTACAAGTGCTAAAAAGAGCATCATCTTCACATCAAATCAAGCAAGGTACAGGATTCAAGAAGCACTGTGCCAAGAGGCAATTTCTCAGCAAGATGTTATCAGAACAGAAAGTGATGTGTCTGGAAGCAGAACTGCTGAGCTGCAAACAACCTGGGTGTGAGTCAGAGAATATTAGGACAGACCCTGTCCACCAGGAATATAGACTTGATTGCATGTGACTTGTGTCAACTCTAGAGACATCAAGAGAAAAACAGAAAACCAAGGCAACAGCGATATTTCTAAATGAGCCATTCAGCCTCTAAGGCAAGTAATCTGGCAACAACTCCAATTCCAAGGGGAGAAGTCAACGTGCCAAGTTTGTGTTCTACAGTTAAAGCCTTCATTCATCTTTTTCCCCCCCAGGAAAAAAAAATCATTAACACGTCATGTTTTAAATTATGATTATGTCTTAGACTAGCCCATACTTTTGAAAGCAGAATCCAATCACCTGCTCAGGCTCATTAGTGTCTTTGGGATCCTAATGACCCACTCAGTTGCAGTAAATGAAAAACTAATCCTCATTTTATGCCATTGACCGAAAAGGATTAACCAACTCTTGCTACCCATGCAATCAGCCTTGTAGTAGGGAGATTACTGCCTTCTAATACAGTAAGTCTACACATTCCAAGCTGTTACAGTAAGTAGCATTTAAAGCTTAGTTCCTTGAAATGCTTAAGCGTATTAATGCTGTAGTATGTAAGACTGTTTTCTTACGATGCAATGATTCTTTTGTCACTGCGACTAAACTTTGTATTTACACTATTTCCCAGAAGATGTTTTTTAACGATGCCAAATGAGCAAGGGGGCAGCTAAATGTCATTCCCCCCAAAATGTCATTTCCATCTTGACAAAAGGATGCAAAAGCTGGAAATCCGACAAAGTTACAGTCCAACATCTAAGGGCTAGATTCACAAAGCGAACAGACATTGCAACGCCGAGCAGCGCGACGCCTGACTCCTAGGCACCCCGCCACCTCGTGGAACTCCCAGTGCTGCATGCCCAGCTTCCCTCTCCAATGTATGAGGAGAGCTAAGCACCTAAAATGAGATTCACAAAAGCTAGCACACTGTGTGGAAAGCAGCCTACACTAGCCAATGCTGAGGGGAGGGCTGGGGCCTAAGTGCTGCCCCTTAAAGGGAGTTAGGCACCCAAGTCCAGGCTGGAGGGAGGTACCTATCACCACTTGGGTTCACAGCTGTGAGCCCTCTCCTGAAGTTAGGCACCTATACCAGGTCAGCCCTTTATGACGGGGGTCGTGGTGCCCCCTTTAGCCTACTGGCTAACACTAGCTCCAGGAACAGGGAGACCTGGGTTGAGTTCTCCCCTGCCTGATGTAGGACAGGGATTTTAACTTGAGTGTTCAACCTCCCAAGTGAGTACTGTTCCCTAGCCATTCATACACGTGGGGCCCAATGAATATTTCAGTATTTATATACAGGGGAACCGCTTCCACAGGAGAGATTGAGAGGCTTGTGCTCTACATCAGGCAGAAAAAGGTATTGAAGCTAGACACGTGATCTAAAGCCAGAAGGGGGACACTGCCTCCTCCTCTGGTGTACTTTGAATGGCTTTAAGTGGGCCCACAGCACCAGATGGGGCCCCAAAAGCAGGATAGGTGGGACAATGCTTAGTTTGAGCATTGGGGCAGTGGCGAATTAGCCCCTGGGCCGACGGGGCCCATGCCCGGGGCACCGGCCAACTGGGGGGGGGTCCTAGAAAAATCCACCAGCAGAAGCCCGAAGTCTTGGCTACCAGGCGGGTGGGGCAGAGGAAGCCCCTGCACTCCAATCCCACGCAGCAGCGCTGGGTGGGGAGAAGCCCTCCTTCCCCCCCTCCCCCGTGGCCCCAGACCCCATCCCCAGCAGAAGCCACGGGAGAGCAGGACAAGCTGCCGTACCGGACCTGCTCTCTGGCAGAAGCACCCAGTGGGCGAGGCAGGAAAAGCTCCAGCACCCCGACTCTGGTTCCCTGGGCGGGTGGCAGGGGAAGCCCCGAACCCCCGCTGCATCCCTGGGACTGGAGGAACTCTCCCTCCCCGCTGAGATCCCGGGCGGTGGCCTTGGGACAGAGCTTCTCCAGTCTTGGAGCTTCTCCAGGCTGCGGGGCGGGGGTGGCAGAAAGGAGCAAAAGGGGTTGCAGGGCTGCAGTGAGGGGGTGGAATGGGGGGATGCTGGATGGAACGGGCGTGGGCCCAGGGAAGGGGCAGAAAGAGGAGGGGAGGGGCTCCCCACTTGCTCTGTCCCAGGGCCCCAGGAAACCTTAATCAATCTCTGCCATGGGGGGTTATGCACTGGACAGTGGCAGAACTGAGGCAACTGTGCACAAACCCTGCTGCCAAAATGTAGGGACTTCGGGCTGCAGCTTAGAGAGGTTTTGTGAATGCCAGTGCCACCTAAATGTTGGACTTAGGTGCCTAAAGTTGCAGTTAGGCACCTAAGCCCCTTTGTGAATCTAGCCCGAAATGCCCTTGAAAGTAAATTTCAGTGTTGATGTAGCTGAGTTGGTCCCAAGATACTAGCGACAAGGCGGTGAAGTAATATCTTTTATTGGACCAACATCTGTGGGTGAAAGTTCGAAAGCTTGTCTCTTTCACGCACAGAAGTTGGTCCAATAAAATATAGTACCTCACCCGCCTTGTCTCTTTGAAAGTAAATGTCTTAGAAAAAGTACTAGGTACAGTTGTAGGGTACCTCACCACTACCTGCCCTTAGTGTTAGGTAGTATTGTCTGTACCTGAATTATCAGGCCCACTGTCCCCAAAGGAACAACACACACCAGCTTGTAAGATTCAGTGCAAAACCATCACTTTGCTTAACACCACAGCACTTAGATATATTTATAATGAAAACAAGAATAAATTTATCATCAAATATAGAGATTTGGAACAGAGATTCCAGTAAGAGTGGGTCAGAATATTGGAAACAAATGGTTACATCTAAAACAAAAGCATAAAACTTTCTAGAGACCAAACAACTAACAGCTAAATCTTCTGTCTAAAGAAGTTTTATCTTAGCCAAAGTTCTTTTCAGCATTTTCAACCAAGCCTGGTTGACCCCTTTCTCATAAGCAAAACTCCATCCTTTTTACTTCCTCATTGAAGGGTGCCTGGGAGTCTTCTATGCCTTCTAAGCAAACCTCTGACATGCACCTCCAGATAAGGCTCTTGCACCTGCTGTTTTACTCTTCCTGTTAGATTCTTTCCTAACTTCTGACAAGCCTTTAATTGCATTCAGGGCAGAATGGTAATAGGAAGTGCACTGTGAATGAGCCAATACTCAATGTACATGTAAACAGCTGCACAAAATGCCTCGTCTGATAGAAAACCTGTTGTTCACCTTTGCTTTTCACCAGTTCCTACAGACTTTAAGACCATATTTTCAGTATATATTCATAACTCCTTATATAATATTTGTACATACATTGCACAAGAATATTGATTCCCATAAGACACAGGCTTGTATTCAAGACCTCACAGGACACACTTTGGTGAACTAGAATATACACATCAGACCCATGAGATTCCTGTAATCACTCGGCACCTCCCCTTGCCAGCTGGAATTGAAAGGTTCTTGGGTCACAGTGTGAAATGGAATGAATTTATAGCAAATGCCAAGATTTGTCAGAGGGTCAATAGTCCATTATCTCTAAAGTTATCCAGAAAAGACAATGGAAAAAATTGGGATGTGTTAAGAACGAAGTCAGAGACTCTGCCATGGCAGGCATACCATTGAGCTGCTGGAGGGACATGCAAAAGGTGCCAGCCAAAAGAATTCCTCCATTGAACACTACTCAGCAAAAGAAAACGTATGTGCCTTAACAACTATAGGACATGCAAACAGCAGGCCAAAATAGACAGGGATAGTGGAGCCTTGGTCGTGCCTGGGAAGGATTCCGATTCAAATGCTACTTTACTTCTCACATGTAGCTAAGTCTTACTTATGTTCAAACTCTTGAGAGAAGTTCCGGAACAAAAGCTCTCTTTACTAGGGGACTGATCTTTCAAGCAATGCACATGCAGAATTTCCATTGATTGTAATGGATCAGGCTAAAACTGAAAACAGACTTTTAATTAGCTGATTAATATTGTAAAGTGTCAGGTCGTATTTTGCATTTTAAAATGTTCTCAACAGATAATGGCAATGAAAACCACTACTAACAATTAACATTCTCTCCAATCACCATTTTGGATTAAATCTCAGTGCTGTAGCACTTGTACTCTCTGAACTTGTTCCAAACGCAGATCTCCTGTTGATGGGCATTTCACACATGAAATGAGTGAATAATTATGTGACAGAGAACCACAGCATGAATCCAGGGGGAGAATTTTTCTCAAAATATTGACTTGTCATTGTCATTAAAAAATAAATGTGGCAATGAACCAGTTGTGAATTCTAACACTATTATTTGAGAGTAAGCAAACTATGTTCTCATGTGTTAGTGCTAAAGTTTTCTCTGATGTAAAATCCAGGCGCTCCTGTATTTATTTTTAAGCATTTTTTAATTATCACAAAAACTTTGTAGTGAAGAATATTAATGTAACGCATTTTGTATTGTTTGAACGTCAATCATGAAATGACTTAAGGTGAACTGCGGCTGCTATCTGGGAAACCTATATTTTGAGCGAAAACAATTTTGTGAGCGTCTAATTTTGTATCCACTGTGCAGTGCACCATAATATTACAGCAAAGTAGATGCTGTATACAAGGAGGAGACTGCTTGACTGCAGCACAGAGACTTCCCAATTCTCTTCACTTATCTTTGAAATTCATCCTTTATGATCCAACTTGTCCTCCTGTCATTTATTTGCTTTATGCACATGTTGTGTCTTGTTTATACAGTTTCTAAGATCCATGGGGCAGAGACTATCTTTCTTTATTGCCTGGGGCCCTTGTCCCTTATCAGACCCTCTTGACACTGCCACCATATAAATAAATAATGACAATGAATTCCCAACTTTAAGGTGATATCCCTTGACAAACTTCAGACCTTTTAAGGCAGTGGTCCCTAAACTGTGGGGCACACCCAGGGGGAGGGAAGCACCACCAGCCCCAATCTGCCTCCAGTTCTGTGCCAGCCCCACCCCTGGTCCCAGTCTCCAGATGCAGATGCAGCCCCAGCTCTGCTCCTGACCCACAGCCCCCACTTTTGGCCGCTGCTCAGCCGGCAGCCCCAACTCTCAACCACCGGCCCCCAGCCCCCGCCCCCTGGCTGCAGCTCCACTCCTGGCTCCCAGCCCTCCGCTCTCGGCTCGGAGAGGCGGGGACACATTCCATTACTGGTAAGGGGGGGCGCAAGAGGAAAAGTTTGGGCTCCCCTGTTTTAAGGAGCTTATTGTGGGCAAATAACTCAAGTTGCTCATTGCTGGAGGATGGGAAAAGTTATTTTTTTGCATGGTTTTCCCATTAACTCCTCATCTTAATTTTTTTTTAAATGATGGATACAAACATCCTTGTACTAAGTGGAAGCCTCTTCTGGATAGTAAAAACTCATCCAAGTAAATATCATGGGAAATTATTCTTGTGGCATTTCTGGTTGAAATACCAGAAGACTGACATATTTCTGTGGGTATTTTTCTGTGAGAAAGATGACTGAGAGGCATGCAGGGTTTTCCTCCTGGCAGCAGCGGGTGGGTAACAGGATAACATTACTCTATAGTATATACATATTGTATTCAACAGATTCAAATACAAGAAATGTAGCTAAATACCTTGATATTTACTAACAAGTTGGACTTAGGTGTGCTGCTTAGTTGTATTAAATGTTCCCTTTAGAACAGAGAAAGTATTTAACAGTGCATAGATTCTATGCTGATGGGCACAAAGTAAAACCTCAGACAGCGACTGACAGTTAAAAAACAACTGAAATATAGTTAGGTCCCCCGGTGGGTGTAAATTGACACAGCTTCATGGAAGTCAATGGAGTTATACCAATTTACACCTGCAGAGAATTTGGCCTATAGTATTCATTACAGGCATTTATATGGTGCTTTTCATCATAAGGTATGTCACAGCTGGCCCGTGCCAGTTGGCTCGGACTAAGGGGATGTTCAACTGCAGTGTAGATGTCCAGGCTTGGGCTGGGGTCTGGGCTCTAAGATCCTGTGAGGTGGGAGGGTCCCAGATCTGTCTGCAGCACGAGCTGGAACGTCTACACCGCAATTAAACAGCCCCACAGCCTGAACCCTGGGAGCCCAAATCAGCTGTCACAGGCCAGCGGCGGATGTCTAATTGCAGTGTAGACATACCCATGTCTGGGAGCACTGTACATTGCTTACATTGGGGGGGGGGGGGAATTCCTATGTATGTAGCTAATACTCTATAACACCAACCCTCTCTCCTCCACTTCCAGGGACACAACTTTAAAAGGATAGAGACAAGGATGACATTGACAGACTAGATGACAGAGGAAACCAAGAGTCAATTAGGCAAATAGGTGCATTTTGCAAGGCTTTCTAAATGTGGCCAGTATTGGACTTAGGAGACTTCTGGCTGTAGCATATTCCAAAGCTTTCTACCCACAATGACCTGGCTCCAGCTCCCTCAAGCCTCACCCTTACCTTAAGTGTTCCCGATAAGTGCAGGTTGAATGGCGGGTCAGAAAGAGAGTTCTGAGACAGATCAGGCCTCCACCGTTTAGGCCCCAATCCACAAAGGTATTTAGGCACTAAGTTCCAGTTTTAGGCTCCACTGCAATCCACAAAACTCCCACCGAACTCTGTAGGCACCTAAACTCACTTGGTGCCTATATTTTCAGGGTAAAAATTCCCTCAGCACCTAACTGACTCTGGGCATGCACACAGCTGCCTAACTCTAGGTGTCCAGATATCTATCTCCCACCTAAGCTCCAGAGTGATCCACAAACTGGGGGAAGGCAGGCAGATGAATGCCTATCTCAGGGGTCAGCAACCTTTCAGAAGTGGTGTGCCGAGTCTTCATTTATTCACTCTCATTTAAGGTTTCGCGTGCCAGTAATACATTTTAACGTTTATAGAAGGTCTCTTTCCATAAGTCTATAATATATAACTAAACTGTTGTATGTAAAGTAAATAAGGTTTTTAAAATGTTTAAAAAGCTTCATTAAAAATTAAATTAAAATGCAGAGTCCCCCGGATCGGTGGCCAGGACCCGGGCAGTGAGAGTGCCACTGAAAATCAGCTCGCGTGCCGCCTTCGGCACCCGTGCCATAGGTTGCCTACCCCTGGCCTATCTTGTGTGCTGGGCCCACTCCCATAGGTGTGCAGAGAGGCTGCCTACCAGGTCTCATTCAAAATATGATCACTGGATGAGATGGTGCTACTACTCAATTTATAGCCCAGCGGTTTGAGCACTCAACTGGGATGTAGGAAATGCAGGTTCAGTTCCCCCATCTCTGGCAGAGGGGCAGCAAGGATTTGAACAGGGGTCTTCCACTTCTCAGGAGAGTGCTCAAACAACTGAGCTATGGAATATTCTGATGTGGGACTGCATCAGTCTCTCCTGTTGAAACTGTTCCACTGTGGAAAAATAATGAAAGAATGTTTGGAGCAGGATAACTGTACCCTAACAACTGGGCTACACAGTCATTCTCTCTCTTTCTGGTCCAACGACTGTTCCACTGTGGATAAATACTTAAATAATCATCAAGCTTCACACACAACTTAGGTGGCCGAATGCCTGTCTTCCCTGGGTTTGTGAATTGCTCTGGGATTTAAGTGGGTGTTTTGTGCATCACAGTGGTCCCAAAACTGGGATTTAGGCACTTAACTCCTTTTGTGCATTCAGGCCAAAATACCAAATACTCTAATTACAGAATTACTTCAGTTTGCAAAGTTGACTAAAACACTCACTCAAAAAACCATATACCATAATTGACAAACAAGTTTATTTTAAAAATGTGTACATTTTTACTTTAAATGAGACAATCAGCCGATTTCTGAATGCTGTATTTAGCCCAATAAACAAATTCAAACAGTGTTTAATGCTGCAGTAAAATGGTTAATTTTTTTTTTACAATAAATGAGTTAACTAAAACCATACAAAACAGTATTTATACCACTGACAACAAGTGTTCTGTTGCTATAACTGACACCAAAACCAGCCTCCATTTTTTGATATCATACATTTAATTTATTCAACATGGAGGTTTAATACTCAGTAAAAGGTACTGAAGTAACTGAATATGTTATTGCCTGTTGACATTTTTGCTGTTTATGTTAACGTGTGCAAGTTAAAGGAGAGCTTATCAAAAGGTTTCATGCACACAATACATTAAATCATTAAAAGTGATAAAATAAAAATAAAAACATCTCAGAGCATGTATGATTAGTGGAGAATATTTAAATGCTCTTGATGCAAGTACAGTAATGTTACCTTACATTAAATGACAGAGAAGTGAAATGTTATGAATTTTTCTTAAGTTGCTGAAAACAAGGGTCAAGGCTAAGCAGCAAAAATACACAAAAGGAAGTCAAGAAATGTATTTAAAAGAGTGTAAATGGCTTTGTATTTTGTGATGAAGAGTGAAAACCTTTCAGAGAGGAAGAATGTGATGTTCTCTGATCCTGTCCAAATGCAAATGGAAAGCTGAAGTCATCTTTTCCATCCCCATATTCATGAGAAGACGACTCTGACGGAAAGGAAAATGTAAACGCATCTTCATTTTCCGATTTCCCAAATAAGCTTCCTACAGGGAATACATATTTTAATTAGTCTGTTAAAATAAGATTTTATCTAATTTAAGACGATTGCAATCAACAGGCTGTATTTCTGAAATAATGTACTGTACTTTAACATCCTGTTGAATATCAGCATACAATGGCATGTTTATTCATGCATTAGAAATGGAGCTCCCATTACTGAGACACTGCGTTCAATGAAGGCTAGCAAGACAGTTGCATCT
Organism: Emys orbicularis; assembly: GCF_028017835.1. Classification (NCBI taxonomy): domain Eukaryota; kingdom Metazoa; phylum Chordata; order Testudines; family Emydidae; genus Emys; species Emys orbicularis. Next base: position 14,358,041 of record NC_088686.1, read on the forward strand.
AATTGATTAGAGGCGTTCATGGTGTTCTATAGAGCCCTTCCTGATGGTCCACAGAATGAAATATTTTGAGACAAGCTGTAGAGGGATTGGGTGTTGAGAGGGGAGGTGGTCCATAAAAGAGCTCTTTTCTTATAAAGTGGTCACAAAATGAAAAGCCCCACTGATGGAAGATTGAGTTCACTACGTCTGGACAAAGGGACCACTCGTGGCCGTGGAACAACTTGCTGAGATGATCCACCAACTCGTTCTGTACTCCAGGGTGGTACAATGCTTGCAGGTGTATCGAGTGTTCTACACAGAAGTCCCACAGAATGAAGGCTTCCTGGCACAGGGGAGAGGAGCATGTACCCCCCAGTTTGTTGATATAGAACATCGCCGTGGTGTTGTCTGTCATCACTGATACACATCTCCCTGCTAGGTGGGCTCTGAAAGTCTGACATGCCAGGCGCACTGCTCTCAACTCTCTGACATTGATGTGTAGAGTGAGACCCGCCTGAGACTAGAGGCCTTGTGTTCTGAGGTCTCTCAAATGTGCCCCCCAGCCCAAGTCTGACGCATCTGTCACTAGCGAGAGGGATGGCTGAGGGATGGTGAAGGGGACCCCTGCACATACTACCTGTGGGTTGAGCCACCACAGGAGGGAGTCGAGGCAGGGTTAAAATCCTGTCCAAACTGTCCCGGACTGGCTGATACACTAACGCTAGGCACGACTGAAGAGGTCGAAGTCTGAGTCTGGCATGCTGTACTACATAGGTACAAGCCACCATGTGTCCCAGGAGTTTCAGGCAATTCCTTGCTATGGTGGTGGGGAACTGCCTGAGACCTTGTATGATGTCGCCCAGGGACTGAAACCTTGCTTCCGGGAGGTATACCCTGGTTTGTGTCTAGTCCAGTACTGCCCCCTATGAACTCTATCCTCTGAACCGGGGACAGTGTTGATTTCCCCTTGTTCAGAAGGAGGCCCAGTTCGTCGAATGTCATTCTTATGAAGTCGACCTGTGCCTCCACTTGAGACCTGGAGCGGCCCTTGATCAGCCAGTCGTCTAGGTACAGGAACACCCGTACCTGCCGCTTCGCGGGAACCCGGCCATGCACTTGGTGAACACTCGAGGTGCCACTGACAGGCCAAAAGGGAGGACTATGAACTGATGGTGGTTGTTGTTCACCACAAACCTGAGGTATTTTCTGTGGGGCGGAATTATCGCTATGTGAAAGTATGCGTCCTTCAAGTCAAGGGCAGCATACCAGTTTCCTGGATCCAATGAAGGGATGATGGAGGCCAAAGACACCATGCGGAACTTGAGCTTCTTCACAAACTTGTTGAGTTCTCGCAGGTCTAGGATGGGCCTGAGCCCACCTTTGGCTTTCGGTATTAGGAAATACCGGGAATAGAAATCCCTGCCCCTTTGCTCATGAAGAACCTCTTCCACTGCCCTTAGCGAAAGGAGTGCACCTCCTGTATAAGGATTTGCTCATGAGAGGGGTCCCTGAAGAGGAAAGGGGAAGGGGTTTGGAAGGGTGGAAGGGCACATAATTGGATGGAGTATCCCCTGTCTACCGTGCGGAGCACCCAGCGGTCCAAAGTGATACGGGACCATGCATGGTAGAAAGGGGACAGTCAGGACAAAAAGGTAAGGCGGGGTAGATCCAGTTCTTGTACTGGTGCACCATCCTTGACCGCACCCTCAAAAGGCCGGTCTGGGGCCGGAAGGTGGCTTGGGATGGCCAGAGCCCTGGCCCGAGGACGGGTGCAGTCTTTTCCTGCCACTCCTATTCCTCCTCCAAGTGTCCTGCCGGTTCTGCAGTTGGTAGAACCACAATGGAGGCTGAGGCCGGAAGTGCCTGTTCTGAGTGGGGGGGAGTGTGGAGGCCCAAGGACTTGAGGGTGACCCTTAAGTCCTTTAGACTGTGGAGTCTTTTATCTGTTTTGTCATAAAAGAGGGCCGAAGTGGGCCGAGGGATGTGCTGGCCGCTGTTTCCCGCAGTCCCCATTGGCCTGGAGCGCCGAACCACGGCCAGTGGGAGCCGCGATTGGCCGAACCTACGGATGCGGCAGGTAAACAAACCGGCCCGGCCCGCCAGGGTGCTTACCCAGGCGGGCCGCGTGCTAAAGATTGCCGATCCCTGGATCAGACCTTCCTCCCAAATAGGTCTAGTTTTTTAGCATCCCTATTTTTAGGAGAGGGCCCCTGGTAGCCCTGGCGCTTGTGCTAATTAGCTGCATCAACCACCAGGAAATTGGGGGGGGGTGTAAATAAGTGTTCATATCCCTTTGAGGGGACAAAGTACCGCATTTCATTTCTCTTGGCCATAGGGTCAGATAGGCCGGGATCTGCCACAAGGTCTTTGTGGTCTCAGCAAAGGTCTTAATTAACGGCAGGGCAATGTGAGAGTGCCCGGAGTGGGCAAGGATATCAACCATAGGGTTGGCATCCTCTACCTCCTCCTCTGCCTGGATACCCAGGTTCTGGGACCACCCGTCGCAGCAGCTATTATAGGACCCTGCTGTCCTCCAAGGCTGGGGCTGTCGATGTCCCTGCCACGGTCTCATCTGGGGAGGATGAGGAGGAAAATCCTGGCAATGGGCCCTGCTCACTTCCCTCAGTGCCCAGGGGCTCACGCTGCACCCGGTATTGCTGTGCCACCACATCCGTAGCCTGCAGTGCCAGGGCCACTGGAACCGAGATCTTCGGTGCTGATGCTGGTGGTGCCAAGGTTGCTGATGCCGTCAGTGTCGAGGTCAGTAGTGTTGGTGCCAGCGCCGCAGGCGAAGGGAGGGGCGTTTGTGGCGCCGCTGCCTGTGGTGCTGACGGTGCCTGCGGAGGGTGAAGGAAGCCGACGATACTGATGCGGATCTGGACCTCGACCCCTGGTTCTGTCCCTGGCTCTGATGATATGCCCACCGTGTCCAGAAGGGCCACTGAGTCGGGGGTTGCCACTGCAGTGGCCACGGTGCCGGATAGGGCTGGCGGTCACGCTGGGACCTGGACCTTCTGTTCCTGGTCCTATCAAAGTGGTAGGATTCCGACTCCGAGGTCTCCAAGAAGGAGGACCACGGAGGAGCAGTACTCCGTGGTGCCGGCGAGCGGTGCCGAGAACTGGGGGACCAGTGCAGCTCCCCCACGTGGGCAGACTGTGCCGGGGAGAGGTGCGTTGGAGATGAGGATCGGCGCGCCATCATTGCCGGCTTGCCCCTTGATGGGATCGGGTGGTCACCGGCGACTTGTCTCTCCTCTGCGGGGAGGACGGCGCTGTAAGGCGCATAAGGTCCTGAGCCGTCTTGAATGCCTCTGGCGTTGAGGGGAGCTGGAGCTGCCCGCCATGTCGGTCCGGAGAGCGGTGAGGGTTTGAACTCTACTGGACCCCGGAGGAATCGGGAGTCGACAAGACCCTAAGAGGAGGAGGAGTCGAGGTGACATGGCCTGAATCGGGTCTCCCTGCCGAAAGCTCCCTGGGCTTGGAGAGGGGAGAGCGACCCCCTCTCTGGACTTTTCTTTTTCTGGGGCACCAGGGACTGAGACCGGTGCCTGACAGAAGACTGTCTATGGGCGGAGCTGTGGCAGTGCTGTGACTCCTTGGGGTCCTTCCTCGGCACCGGCTCACACACCATCGGTGCCAGAGCACTGCGCACCAATGGGGAGGTGCTGGGCGTGGGTTCTGCCGATCCCAGGATGGATTGTGGCCAGAGTGCCGCCTCCATTATAAGGATCTTGAGCCTTTGCTCCTGGTCTCTTTAGGTCCTATGGCAGAACCCTTTGCAAATTCTGCACCTCTCCTTCTGGTGGCTCTCCCCGAGACACCGCAGGCAGGAAGGGTGCAGGTTGCTTTTAGGCATAAATTTTCCACAGTCCTCGCAGAGCTTGAACCCTCGGGACCGGGGCATACCCCTGTACCGGGGGAGCATTGGTGGGGGGGAACCCCCGAAAGGAAACTTATGAACTACTACTACTACTAACTAACACTAGTAACTACTAAGAACTATAAACACGAAGAGTGGACACTGCCCAAATGCGCTGGCAAAGCAAGAGCAACAGTTTGTTCCAGCTAGCCGTCACCGGCGGTAAGAAGGAACTGGGGAGGACAGGGCGGCAGGGCCCTATATTGGGTGCCACGAAGGCACGACTCCAGGGGGCGCCCAGGCTGACCCTATGGACACTGCTAAGGAAAAAATCTTCCAGCTGTCATGCACATGGCGTGCACACACCTGATTGGAATTGACATGAACATGCAGTTGAAGAAGAACCACTGCTACAGATAAAAGAACTATTTAACTATCAGAGTTTTGAATTTCATAACATGGAATTACACACTTTCCCATACCAAAAAAAAAAAATCTTAAAAAGGAGTTTAATCCCACAGACGTGATAAAGATGAGTCTTGTATCACACATATGTATATAATTATATATACCTGCTTTGCTATAGTCTAACAGATAATGACTGGCCTGTGAAGCTCTAGTGCTCCAAATGAGATGAGATGATAATTCCCACTATGAGGTTAGACAGAGACAGAGGGTGAAATCCTGGCACAAAGCTCCCATTGACTTCAGTGAGGGTAGGCTGTCAACAAGAGGGTACAAGCAGAATAGCTCCCTTGATTTCACTGGAGCAATGTTGATTTTCACCAGTTGAGGACCTGGCCCAGAGGGTCTGATTTTCCTCTCATTCACATCAATTTTACATTGATTTAGACAGAAGGAAGTAAGAGCAGAGTCAGGTCCAAGGATTTCACTAACAACATGGAAACATTACTTGCACTTTAGAAAGAGATGTCCAAAGATACACAACTTCTCCTTCTTACACTGATAGCCCAAAATGGTACTAACAGACCCAATGTGCAATTACAATGAACTGGAAGCCTTGGGGTAACCCATAGGCATTTAGCTGTGCTGTTTCACATTTAATAGGACAGAAATTAGGTTTTTTAATGAGTGACAAAGCTCTCAGAATTGCTTCTTTCACCTTGGTGTTCTATCTCATGGTTTGTTCCAAGTACATCTAATGCCAGACTTCTCACTGCCCCTCCACCGCCTCTCTCTCTCCTCCTACATCTTCTTGCCTCCTCTTTCATGTAAATGTTGTCCAGTCTTTGTGGCTCTCTGATGTAATATTCAGGGACATATTTTGTGCTGTTTCAAATACACATATATACAATGGGCCACAAATTACAGGGTCACAGTTTTACCATTGCACCATTATTGAACAACATTTCTGTCAATCAGGGATCTCTTCTTGAACAGAGCCACAAGTTTAAATGATCAATTACATTAATATGAACAGAATAAACTGGTATATAAAAGTACTTTTCACTTTCAAAGCTTACCAATATCTTTGTGTGGGGAAATAGGGTTTACGTTTCCTGCAGAATAACTTTCATCAGTCTGAAACATAGTAGCCATTATATTTAACAGATGAGAAAACTACAACATAAACTAGAATACTGATATAAGCATTGATTAATTTTACATAATTTCATAATGATTAAAGTTTTTAATTTAGCTACATTGTTACATTTAAAGACATTAAAATAGTGTGTTTTACCTCTTCAGTCAATATTTAAAGATACAAATGATTCAACCACTACAGTGGTAACTAGTAAAACTACAGTACAATAAAATCAACTTTTGACCAGCTTCTAATTCCGGCAGCATATTCCTGCAAAGGGCTAATGTTGTTATCATTCCATCTTTAATTCCAAAAAGTAATCAATAACTCACAGAAAGACGGCATCCAAAGTCACCCTATTGGATAGCCTTTACATGACTATTCTTTGGTGTATGAAGCTATATCATACACTGCAAAGAGCTACTGCAGTAAAATGTTGTTGTAATATGATCTCCATGCCATGGGTGCAGAGGACTGGACTAGATGGTCTCAAGGTCCCTTCCAGTCCTACAATTCTATGATTCTTCTGTTGAATGACATTTGAGCACAAGCACTCACTACTCTAGTAAGCCATTTTATACAGATGTTCCGATTAATTACTAATCTTTCCATATGGCTTCTGAAAAGTTCTATAGAGTAGATAACATGGGGGGATCAATCCTCAACTGCTCTGTGCAGCTGAGGTGTGAAGATGGGGAACAGGGAGGCAAAAATGGCTCCATGCTACATTTGTGACTCCCCATCTCTGGGAGCAGCAGGGGGCTGGTTCAGCTCCCAGTGCAATTTAAACAACCTAAGCTCTCCGTGGAGTTCTAGCCATGTCCTTTTGCCCCAGGCCAGATCTGCCAGGCTTACACGTGGCAGTGGGACTACACAACAGGGCCATCCCACAGCAGCAATTCAACCAAAAGATAACTTGGGGTGACGTCATATTCATATTCAGGGCTTGAAAAATCCATTTGCTCTGCATGAGTAGGAAACTTTCCCATGTAAATGATATCACCTTCTGCAGAAGCTAAGCTTTCTTTAATTTTTTTTTTTTAAATAAGCCCTAATGTACGGTGGCAAAGTATGCCTTCTAAACTGGAACTGAGTGTTACTAATGCATTGTTTGCTTGTATCTGCAAAGTCCTGTCAGTTTTCACTGCTGTTTTTCAAGTTGATAAGAATCAAAGCAATTTCCTTCTGCTGCCTCTTTGGAAACCTAAGCAGAGGCTGGCACTTGAGCTATACCCTGGGGAGGGGGACACAACAGTGAAGGCTGAAGGAAGGGAAGAGTAGCGGAACCACCCCCTCTTTCCCCTGTTCAGGAGCCAGAAGTGGCAGAAGGGTCCTTGGCCCAGATCCTCAAAGGTATTTAAGTGCCTCATTCCCATCAGAATTAGGCACCTAAATACCTTTGAGAATCTGAGCCCTGTTGCTTTCCATTATACCAAAAGCACAAGGGCCAGCCCCAGCGAGAACAAAATCATACCTGGTCAGAAATTCTCTTACTGGGATTAGCAGTAGAAAAGCACTGCCAAAGGATATATTTTATAAAAGTAAACAAGCTAGTAAACAAGTGACAATGTAAGTGAACACAAAGGATGCTGGAAACCTTCTACACAATCAACGAAGTTTTCTGAGAATACTTCACTTTGTGAAAATCAACTGATCATATCTTTAAGATTCAATATTACCTGGTCTGATGAATTTTCTGCTCCGAATACAGATGAGTCAAATAAATTAAAGCCAGGTGACTTCTGGGCACAGGGCATAAGAAAAGAAAAAGCAGGTGATTTTGGTGCTGGTCCTTCACAACCTAAATTATGATTCCTGTAATGAAAGAAAGGAAGAAACATTGTAAGAATCATTTTATATTGAGAGTTATAAAACAGACCCTATGATTTAATAAAAGACCCTTAGGTACACTGGGTTTGATTCTGATCTCACAATGGTTTTACGCTGGTGTAACTTTATTGACTTTAACAGAGTTACTCCTGATTTACACCTATGTGAAATCAGAACCAGGCTTCTTGTTCTACTTTCCTCTATCTGTCATTAATTCCTGGTCCTTACACCAACACTTGCTTCCTGTAGTACAAAGTAGGTAAGAATATTATTCATAAGAACATAAGAACAGCCATACTAGGTCAGACCAAAGGTCCATTTAGCCCAGTATCCTGTCTTCCGACAGTGGCCAATGCCAGGTGCCTCAGAGGGAATGAACAGAACAGGTAATCATCAAGTGATCCATTCCCTGTCACCCATTCGAAGCTTCTGACAAACAGAGGCTAGGGACATCATTCCTGAACCTGGACCCATTGATGGACCTATCCTCCATGAATTTATGTAGTTCTTTTTTGAACCCTGTTATAGTCTTGGCCTTCACAACATCCTCTGGCAAAGAGTTCCACAGATTGACTGTGCATTGTGTGAAGAAATACTTCCTTTTGTTTGTTTTAAACCTGCTGCCTATTAATTTCATTTGGTGACCCCTAGTTCTTGTGTTATGAGGAGTAAATAACACTTCCTTATTTACTTTCTCCACACCAGTGATGATTTTATAAACCTCTATCATATCCTCCCTTCGTCGTCTCTTTTCCAAGCTGAAAAGTCCCAGTCTTATTAACCTCTCCTCATATGGAAGCTGTTCCTTGCCCCTAATAATTTTTGTTGCCCTTTTCTGAACCTTTTCAAATTCCAATATATCTTTTTTGAGATGGGCGACTCTAAGCATGTCACATGTTTCTCCCCCGAACAGATGCCCCAAGCAAAGAGTTTAAGAAAGAAAAACCACACAGTCTAGCAACTTTTTCATTAGATTAAAAAAATGTTCATCCTTTGAATGTTTCCCACAGTCATAAATAACCCCTGTCTATGGAGTTTTTCCCCACCAGGAGAAGCAGAGTGAGTTCATTGTAGCCAGTCAGAGCAAAAGATCAAACATTGGTTCTTATTTACAGACAAATGCTGTAATACCAAAATCAATAATATACTGTAAAAATATCCCTTAACAGAAGGACTTCCATACCAGGGGAAACATTCAAACTTGTTACAAATGTCTGGCAAGAAATTGGAAGTAAAAAACAAAAACAAAAAAATAATCAACCAAATACAATCTCATATAAGCAAATTCTCAATAAGAGAAAGCAGTAATGCTGAAAAAGATTTTGTGTGCTGGAGAGCTAGTTAGACATGAATTTCAAATCTAATATGGCAGCAAAAGAAGCCAGTGCAATTTTGGGCTACATAAACAGGCAGATCTTTTTCTCCTGCAGATTCTGTAGTTAAGAAATAATATCAGATTTATGTCTTCCCAATCATTTCCATGGCGATAGAGTGTGAGATCATAAATGCAGGATTATGATTTCATTTCAGTATCATGGAGAATAAGAAGCTAGATTCTGGGGGAGAAGGCCCTTATTTAGGCATTAATGCCTCAAATAAAGCAAAAAAACCCCAAAGAATAAGTGCCCAGTACACTGTTGAACGTATAAATGTTCTCTTTCAAGTCTGCTTCAGTATGAATGTCCCTCTGAAACAAAATTCTATTTGCTATCATAATAATTTTAATAAAACCTGAACATTGTTCAGCACTGTCTTGCAGGAAAAAATTGTTTTTGCATAGCAAAATTAATCAAAATGTTTATAAAATGCACATCAACATGACATGGCTCATAAAAGATCAATAAAATTAAAATCCTACAATTCAAATGGAGGAGTTTTAGGGAACTGGGCTTTCTTCCCATTAGATTCTGATGTTCTTATAAATAAAGGCATCTCAGGGGTTTTCAGAAAATGTTCAGTACTTCCTTCTGCTGCTTCAGGATTATCCTCACTTGACTTAATAAAACACTCTGTGTGTACATTCTGTTAAAAAGAAATGTCACATAATAAAAAGCACGCTTATGGCATTTACATCTTTTACAAAATGTCAATAGTCCTTTTAGCAATAAATATATTGACTGTATTTTTGTCTCCTTTGTTTAGGTAAAAAGTTTAATATTTATAAAAAATAAGCTATTTAATCAACTATTTAATAAGCTATTTAATCAACTGCTAAAATTGTAATATCTTTTATTTTTTATTGGACCACCTTCTGTGGATGAAAGAGGCAAGCTTTCAAGTTTACCCAGGACTCGAAAGCTTGTCACTGTCACCAACAGAAGTTGGTCCAATAAAAGATATTACCTCACCCACCTGGTATCTCTAATATCCTGGGACCAACATCACTACATCTGCACACTATAGTTACCTTTGCATATTAAACTATGTGGTTTACCAAAAAATCACATCTGGATTGAGACCATATATTAAAAATTGCAGCACAAAAAGAAATTTGGGAAACTTATAAAAAGACTGAAAATAGGGATTTAGAATGGAAGAGCCACCTCAGCCTTACCCATCTGTAACAGAGCACTACATTTCTCACAGTGGAACTATTTAGATTTGATGCTTTTAATAGCAGTGGAAAGGGATAACCTTTCAGTACTCTCCAGTGGAATTAGGGGACATCACCATGAGAACATACCTTAGTTCACAGAGACTCTCTCTTCCCAAAGAAAAGGTTAGATGAGAATGGACACTTGAACTCTGAGCAGGAAATCTCAACCAGGACACAGGTGATATTTTTGTAAAGGAGATCCTTCTCCACGAGCAGCACTCAAAATGAGAGCTTTTAATAGAACTTAAAACATAGATCTGATGGGTGAAAGTTGACACTAGACAAATTCAGACTGAAAATAAGGTGTCAATTTTTTAACAGTGCGGGTAACTAAGCATTGGAACAATTTACCAATGATCATGGTGGAGTCTACATTTCTGGCAAATTTTAAATCAAGACTGGATTTTTTTTAAAAAATGCTGTGTCTGGTCAAAAGGAATTATTTTGGGGAAGTTCTATGACCTGAGTTATACTGGAGGTCAGACTTGGTCCCTTCTGTCCTTGGAATCTATGAACCTCAGTAAATGGAATCCTATATTTGGAAGACAGAGCCAAGTAGAACAACTACAAAAATTCTACTGTGATAACTGTATGGGACGTTGGCTATGAAATAAAAAGGTATAAACACACTCCAAGTTTCAGTAGCCTGATTTGGCTTATTTAGTCAAAACTGACCTCTACCATGTAACTCTTTTCCCATGAATAAAGAGGCCTTTGCTGCCTGTTCTTAATGAACCAAATCCTACAGTAACTCAGGCAAAAATTGCATTGATCTGAAAACTCAATGAGTTTTACCAGGACAAGTTACAAAGTGCAATCTTGTTAGTTTAACAGAGTTAAAGTTCAGTTTTTCCCACCTTTGTCTAGATTGTGCAATTTAAGGATTCAGAAACCTGTGGATGACCATTTCTTGGTTGGGGGATGGTTGTTAGCACATATATATTTGAATATGGGATACTCCTTTACCTGGCTGTGGTGGTTTCAGTGAAATAAGCAGTCCTGGTGTTCAGCAACCAAATTCTTTTGTTTTTTAGATGTGTGTACAAAACACTGAATCAGCACATCCTTCCACCACCTGGCCATATCTCCTCCACAGTCAGCATTATTTGCTCTTCTAGGTTGTGCTGGCTCTTCCCAGAGACCCCAGTGAAATTCATAGTTCTAATGCCAGAAGGGACCAAATCTGACCTGCATAACACAGGCAATATAATTTCCATCAATAATTCCTTTTGATCTAGAGCATCTCTAGTGGCATGGAGGCTGTGGCTGCCTTTCACTATAGCAACCTTGTCCATTGCAACTGAGGATTTAGCACTCTAGTTTAATCTGGTAAAAGATGTCTTAATTATTAATTATTCTGAGTAGGTGAAATTTGCCCACGCACATGGCTGTTCCTCTGCATCAGAGAAGGGGGTGCACGGGGCTCTGTAACCTCTGTACGTGGCAGAAGTCACCACCTCTACATAGCACAGCACAAAGGGGTATGCATCGAATGAGGCTAAGAGAAAGCGGTCCTGAAGCCTGCTCCTATTGAAATCAATGATAGAGAAGCTGTACAGGGTTTGTAAAGCTGCCCCACACTCTCGCTCACATGGGCTTCACAGAGCCTATTTGCTCTAGCTTTGTGGAAACAGGGAAGGGTTAGGGTTTCACTCCAGTTTATTTGCAATTCTAAAAAAAAATATTTAAAAATTGCAATTCACTTTGATGAAAGCTGATGTGCCCCAATTTTATAAAGCTCTATTTAATGTGTGTGTGAGAGAGATTTTACATATAGCAGAAAGCTGCCATAAACTCCCCATAGTTAAGGTACTGTAGGGAGTCAGGGGATACAATATGGGCTAGAGGACAGAGCAATGGACTGGGAATCAGGAGATCTAGATTAGCCACTGACCTGCTGTGTGACTTCAAACAAGTCACTTCACTTCCTTTGTGTATCTTGTGTATTTAAACTGCAAGCTCTTCAGGGCAGGGCCTGTCTCTTACTATGTGTTTGTATAGTGCCTAGCACAATGTACTCATCTCAGTTTGATGTGGTGCGTCCCTGTCCAGCTATCTCAAATAAAAGGGTTGTTGTCCCATTAGGATCCCCCACCCAACTAGCAGCAGAGGTGGAGAAAGGGAGGAAAGTTTACCTGTACAGAGCAGGGAGAAGCAGGAAAGGGCTGGACCAGGCAGGGCATCTGCTGACTGGAAGAGTATATGGGGGTGGTATTTATACCCCATGCAGCTCTGGAGAAGCCCTCTTTTACCTGGATTGGGCTGGCAGCACCCACCCATAAAATCTGCCTAGGGACCATGTTTCCTCAGGACCTGCTGTGTGCTTATGCTAGATACCCTTTTTTCCTAGCGGCGGGGAAGGAATTTTTCCCTCACCTCGTGATTGGAGGAGGTGGAATGGGGTTTTTTTGCCTTCCCCACAGCAGTTCTGGGACCCGGTGGGCTGGGGTTGAGGGGATAAGTTATAATGTCGCAACTTAGTAAGTAAAACTCATGGCAGAGGTCCAGGGCATATACTCATTATGGAAAGGATATGGTTATCAGACAAAAGGGACTGGAAGAGGATCTAAAGGGAATTCTCCCTTAAGAGATCTGAGTACGCTGGGTTTGGGGCTCCTATGTCTGGTACAGTGGGAAGATGACCCACCTCTTTTTTAGCTCCTTTTTGCCTCAGACAAAGGGAGGGCGGTGGACCAGGTTGGGGATTATGTGCCAATGATTAAGAAAATGATGATGACCTGCACTGTACAATTTACTGTCAGGTATACCCAGATGTTTTAAATGAATAAAGCTGCAACCTTATTAAACCACATACATTGCCTCCTGTCTTTCTTCTGGTATGGCTGGAAAATGGGGCCTGATCTCAGCTGGGGCTTTTAGCAATGAAAGAGGTGCTGGTGGGGGCTCAAGCAATTAGGTGCCAGGGCTCAAGCAAATAAGTGCTGGGGCTCAAGCAATTTTTTTTACTCTCATAACTGATGTGGCAAGCCCAGAGGCACCAGGCTATGATCTGCCACACCTAGAGGTGCCAGGGCTCAGCCCTGGCAAGCTCTGGCACAAATTAAGCACTGGCCTCTAGGTGCCACTGTGATATGTCTGTACATAATGAAGTAGAAATGACAAAAATGTTTAATATTTTATAGGATAGCTTCAACCTGAGCTTCTGCCAGTGTAGATACAGGGGCCCCAAGATGGAAAATCTCTGGGAAGAGGTTGTGGTGGCTGAAAGCTGCCACAAGCACCACTCAGCTGGGGGACGATAGGAGTCAGTATAGCCCAAAACTTGGCCAGTGCTGGCTGAAGAAGGCGCATGTAGGCAGGATGATTGAGGTATGTGATGAATCAGTGCATCCTCTCAACATCTACCCTCTGTAGAAATTAAATGGCCTTCATGCAGCAAAAGAAACAAGGAAGCATAAGTGGAAGTATCACCATCTGTCCTTACACAAGGTAAATTTCCTGTATTGCGCAGAGAAATCAACTGTTGTATGGAAATATAATTTGTACCTCATTCTACCACCTTATTTGAACCAGGCTCTGTATACAATTAATTCCCAAACTATTAGTCCAATGGCAATCTGAATGTAGCACATCTCTACCATAATACAAATACTAATAATAAATCAAAATAGGTTCATATTGGGTAACACTCCAATTATTTAGTGACTTTAATTAATACCAAAATCCATGAACATGTACCAGAAAATTTCACAAGTTAATGTTGGCCCAAACACACTTTTTTTTTTTAAAGAAAAGTTCCTGGTTTCTTAATAAAAGTTCTTTATTCAGCCACCTGGAATTCATTGTGCAACAAAAAGCCTATAGATATCACATGCCTCCTGAAGAAAGATTTGATAACAGAAAGGTTCAGAGCTCTTATAGATATAAAATGGACAATTTTCACTACAAGCTGATACGGCTTTCAGTAAAAATTGCTTCCAGGAGGACTAATCTTTAATCATCCAAAACAAAAGAAGACATTAAAGCTTGCTTGCTACAGCAACAACTCCTCTGTCCAATCAGCCACAGAACAGAATCTCAGGGACACTCATATATTATAGTAACCATGTTTTCTCCTCCCTGATAAAACTATAGACGTAAGTCATTTTATTGAGGTCCTAGATTCACGAACAAGCTAACTGTGCCAAAAGAATGCATGGTATTTCATAGCAATCTGACCACTATCCAAAATTTTTCTTGCCCTGACAGAAAGCTCCACTTTTTACAAGTATCATTAGTATATTAACTAAAAAAATTTCACATCTTGGAAGATGTGTAGTGAACTTAAGCTATCTTTAGGGATGACTTGGATATTGGAGGAAAATATAATTTTAACATTGAAAAAAAAAGTATTTAATATGCAGATAAATGATTATATTGAAGGCTGTAAAAACCAAGGACCAAATCCTGCTCTCCTTGTTCTTGCCAGTAGTCTCATTTCAGGCAGAGTAATCTCATTATTCTAAATAAAATAACTAGTTAAACAAGAAAAATGTTTAACTTACTTGAGATATATATGCAGAATCCTTTGACTTACTTGCTGCTCCCTTATCTGCACATTCAGCATCTTTGTTTCCTATACAAAGAAGTTGGCATTGTTTGTATCACAAATAACAAACAGCATTTATTTTAAAAAGATAGTTCTTGTAACTAAATGAGAAACCTGATATGGGGAAAGGGTACCTGAAAATGTCTACTAACTTTACATTGCTATTCATAGACTTGCAGACTTTAAGGCCAGAAGGGACCACCATGATCTACATATTGCAGGCCACAGAACTTAACCCACCCACTCCTAGAATAGACCCCTAACCTCTGGTTGAGTTACTGAAGTCCTCAAATCATGATTTAAAGGCTATGTCTACTCTAGCACTTTTGTCAGTAAAACTTTTGTTGGTGAGGGGTGTGAAAAAAAACACATCCCTGACCGACATAAGTTTCACCGACAAAAGCACCAGTGTGGACAGTGCTATGTTGGCGGGAGACGCTCTTCCATTGACATAGCTACTGCCACTCATTGGCAGTGGTTTAATCATACCAACAGGAGAGCTCTCTCCCATCGGCATAGAGCAGCTACACAGGAGATCTTACAGCAGCACAGCTGCAGCAGTACACCTGTGCTGCTGTAAGGTCTGTAGTGTAGACATAGCCAAGGACTTCAAGTTAGAGACTCCACCATTTACACTAGTTTGGGTAACATTTGTATTGAAGCTGCTGACTTTGTATATTCATCCTACTGATTCTGCAAAGCATTTGATAAGGACGATGAAACCAATTCAAATTCCATGACAATGCTTTTCAAGTGTCCTGTAATCTTAATGGAATCCCACTTTGTGGCCATTTTCCAAGTAGTTTCCCATCATTCTGCCACTTATTCCAATATTATGGAAGCACTGCTTAGGCTGCTATCATTATGCCTGATTTGCTCTGTTCCTCCTGACTGATGCTACTGCTCTCTGAGAATGTTAGTTGCAGACACAAGAACAGAAGTAGACCTGCTGATGTGGAAGCAGTATGAACAGCACACCCATACAAGGAGTGACAGAGGAATCTCCAGGGAGAGGGAAAAAACAAGATGGGAAAGATAAAAGCTAGAGGGAAATGAGAAATGTTATCAGATTTTTTTGTCCTACATTTCAGAACCTACAATGTGAGACTTGCAATGTCCCACATATTGTGGGCCCTGATCCCACATTGCAATACTGGGAGGTCTAGGGAGGATCTTCACATACACAAACTGCACTACAACTTCTGACAATGATTTAACCTGACAATACCATGGAAATCCAATTGAAACCAAAACTCAAAGACTTGTGATTTTAAAATTATTGGTTCTCTTCTCGTATTTCTGTTCTAATTTTGTACCTGTTCTGCATGTATCCCACAAATAAATTCTTATTCCCTTACAATTTACCAAGAAAACTACAGTTACTGTGCCTATTCTCCCAATTCTTCTTTGCCCTTCTATGTCTTTTATTCTCTTATTTTGTGTTTGTTTCCCTTCTTTTTATAAATTATTTATCAGATCTTACTTAGACAATTATTGATTCCTAAATCACTTAATTTCTTACAACCCTTTACTTTCCATTTTCTTACACCATTCTGGCCACTGTTTCAGACACTGGCTTCCATTTTTATACATCCAATTTGTGTCTACAATTTCTAGGTCACTTGGATGTCTCAGTACCTCACTGCATCTACAAACTTAAATTGCCTAAGTAACCAAAATTGCAGAAGCAAAAATGGAAGCCCAATTTATTACAGGATGAAAATTTGGCCTCTCATCTTTTTTTATGTCATATGTTTTATCCGCGTATAGAGGAGCTTGCATTTTGATAGCACTTTCCATCCAAAAACCTCAAATAGCCCATTACCTATTACTGTAGCTTCATTTTCAAACCATTGCTTGCAAGTTGTTTGCTCCTGAGGAACTAGCAATCTAAGAAAACAGAAATAATGCTGCTGTTTGTCTAACTGTGGATTATTTCCATGAAATCCATCTTCATCTATAATTTCAGCAATGAAAACTGGTTTACTAAAAAAAGTTACCTGAACTGCATTTGGTTTTGCAAGCTTGCTATGGATGGAACTTTGGCAATTTTGGGATTGTTAGTCCCTGCAGTCTCATTAAATTTCTAAAATACAGGAAATATTTCAAACAAAGGCATTTACAAAATTGTTACTTCAGCAACGATATTTTGACTTTTCCTTAGGCTGTACAAATTCCGTCCTCTTAACCTCTATTTATAGGTCATAACATCCAACCCTTGTTGTTTTTGCTGCTTTTCTTTGGATTACCTCCAGATGAGCATTTTTCTATAGGATGGATTCCCAAATGATGTCCTTTTGCCAATATGACCTCATCAATGATGTATAGAGGGGAATATTTCCTGGTCCCTAAAGTAATACTATAATTTTCCTCTTAAAACCCCATTTGTGGCAGCATCATGTTCCATGCCCACATTTGATTTGTCTGTTAGCAAACCCAAATCATTCTTGGTAGTTATTCCTTCACAACCATGGAGAGAGTGGGTCCATAACCTGCCTCCATCTCTAAAGGCCGATACGTGCACACTCCTAAAGTGAGGTACAGTGAGCCTGCAGTTCCTGTGTGTTGGGGAGTTCCAGAAAGCAGAATACTAATACTGTCCACCAGAGTTCCCTCTGGGGTGGTCCTACATGCTGTGTGTAGCACATGTCTGTGCCTTAATGGCACAATGTGGCACTAAGAGCCTAATGAAATGCCTACGTAGCAGAAACACGGTACTTTATAAGGCGCTTAAAGGATTTTTTTTATTTGCAAAGCACATACCAAAATGAACTGAGCACCAAATAGAGGACACTCATTAACTTATCTCACTTGTTTGGGATTTTAGAGAATACAATTAATAGGCCAAATTCTAAGATCAGGTACTCCTGGGCAACACTTTTTAAAGCAGTGAGGTTGTACAGGTGTAACAGATGGCAGAATATGGCTAAGTTTGTGCGTTTCCTGTTTCTCTACATCTTTTGCCCTGTGAAGCATTATCCTGCAACTGATGTATGACTTTTACATATTCCGATCATTAAAATCTTTCAGAAGTATTTCATAATTCTGGAATCAAGTGCTTTAGTGGATTCTAAGTGGTGTGGGGCCAAAATACACCTAATTTACTCATGGGTTAGATAGTCTTGTGGTTCAGCATCTCTAGATTCACTATCTGAAATATTTTAGTTATGAGATATTTTCAAACCTGATGTACTAGACTCAAAGTGAACAGTGAGTCCAAAGTACACCCTGTATTAAGTACCAATATACTGTGTTTCTACTAAATAACTGGACTTTTTCTCTGCTTAGCCCCCTTTGTTCTATTATGGTGTGTTAAATTAAGCCAAGACCTCTTAGGCCTGGTCTACACTACGAGTTTAGGTCGACTTTAGCTGCGTTAAGTCGACTTAAGCCTGGACACGTTTACACGACGAAGCCCTTTCTTTCGACTTAAAGGGCCCTTTAAACCGGTTTCTTTACACCACCTCGACGAGGGGATTAGCGATAAAATCGGCCTTATGGGGGTCGGAATTGGGTAGTGAGGACGGAATTCGACATTAGTGGCCTCCGGGAGCTATCCCACAGTGCTTCATTGTGACCGCTCTGGACAGCACTCTCATCTCAGATGCACTGGCCAGGTAGACAGGAAAAGCCCCGCGAACGTTTGAATTTCATTTCCTGTTTGCTCAGCGTGGAGAGCACAGGTGACCATGCAGAGCTCATCAGCACAGGTAACCGTGATGGAGTCCCAGTCCCAGTCTCAGGATCGCAAAAGAGCTCCAGCCTGGACCGAACGGGAGGTACGGGATCTGATCGCCATCTGGGGAGATGAAGCAGTGCTGGCCGAACTCCGAAACAGTAAAAGAAATGGCAAAACATTAGAAAAGATCTCCAAGGCCATGAAGGACAGAGGCCATAACAGGGACGCACAGCAGTGCCGCGTGAAAATTAAGGAGCTAAGGCAAGCCTACCACAAAGCCAGAGACGCAAACGGAAGGTCCGGGGCTGAGCCGCAAACATGCCGCTACTACGAGGAGCTGCATGCCATTCTAGGGGGTGCAGCCACCAGTAGCCCAAGCGTGTGCTATCAGTCCCTCTCTGGAGACAGGGAAGCGGGTTCGGCGGACGAGGAAGATGAGGATGGAGAGAACATCATAGATAGCTCACAGCAGCAAGGAAGCGGAGAAACCAGTTTCCCCAACAGCCAGGATATGTTTGTCACCCTGGACCTGGAACCAGTAACCCCCGAACTCACCCAAGACCCTGTGGGCACACAGGGGACCTCTGGTGAGTGTACCTTTGTAAATATTACACATGGTTTAAAAACAAGCGTGTTTAATGATTAATGATTAATTTGCCCTGGCAATCGCGGCCAGTACAGCTACTGGAAAAGTCTGTTAACGTGTATGGGGATGGAGCGGAAATCCTCCAGGGACATCTCCAGAAAGCTCTCCTTCATGTACTCCCAAAGCCTTTGCAAAAGGTTTCTGGGGAGGACTGCCTTATCCCGTCCGCCATGGTAGGACACTTTACCACGCCAGGCCAGTAGCACGTAGTCTGGAATCATTGCATAACAAAGCATGGCAGCGTATGGTCCCGGTGTTTGCTGGCATGCAGACAACATCCATTCCTTATCGCTCTTTGTTATCCTCAGGAGAGTGATATCATTCACGGTCACCTGGTTGAAATGGGGCGATTTTATTAAGGGGATATTCAGAAGTGCCCCTTCCTGCTCTGCTGAACAGAAATATTCCCCGCTGTTAACCACGCGGTGGGGGGGAGGGGTGAAGTGACCAACCCAGAGAATTGGGTGTGTGGGGGAGGGGAGTTAGTTGGGTTTGTGCTGCATGTTAAACCTGAAACCTCAGCCCCTCCTTTTACATTGCAAACCCATTTTAAATGGCCAACCCAACGGGTGCTTGGTATGGTTAATGAGAGCAGTACTGTTTTAAACCATCCCCACTTGTTAACAAGGTTAAAAAAGCCAAAAGACTGTGTCGTACCATGGCTGCCTGCAAGCTGAAATCTGTGGCCTGGCACTGCGTGAGTGATCTCTCACACCAAACCGGCAGGCCCTCAATATAAGAGGAAAAATGCGACCTTGCAACGAAAGCACATGTGCTGTGTGATGTGAACAGCAAAATCTAACGTGAAAGAGTGTACCCATTGTTCTCTAAAATGTATCTTTTTTAAACAACTCTCCCTTCTCCTCCAACAGCTGCAAATGTTTCACCTTCACAGAGGCTAGTGAATATTCGAAGAAGGAAGCGAAGGACGCGTGACGAAATGTTCACTGAACTACAGACTGCCTCCCACGCTGACAGAGCACAGCAGAATGCGTGGAGGCAGTCAATGACTGATTTTAGAAAAGCCCAATATGAGCGAGAGGAGAGGTGGCGAGCTGAATCGCTGGCTGAAGAGCAGAGGGTGCGTGCTGAAACGCGGGCTGAAGAGGAGAAGTGGCGTCAGCTTGTACTCAGAAAGCAAGAGTCGATGCTCCGGCTGCTGGAGCATCAAACTGATATGCTCCTGCGTATGGTTGAGCTGCAGGAAAGGCAGCAGGAGCAGAGACCGCCGCTACAGCCCCTCTGTAACCAACAGCAGGAGCAGAGACCGCCGCTACAGCCCCTCTGTAACCAACAGCAGGAGCAGAGACCGCCGCTACAGCCCCTCTGTAACCACCAGCCCTCCTCCCCAAGTCCCATTGCCTCCTCACCCAGACGCCCAAGAACACGGTGGGGGGGCCTCCGGCCACCCAATCACTCCACCCTAGATGATTTCCACAGCAATAAGTTTTAAAGTTTTAAAGTGCAGTGTGTCCTTTTCCTTCCCTCCTCCCCCACCCATCCCGGGCTACCTTTGCAATTATCCCCCTAGTTGTGTGCTCAATTAATAAAGAATGCATGAATGTGAAGTAACAATGACTTTATTGCCTCTGCAAGTGGTGCTTGAAGAGGGGAGGGGAGGGGAGGTTGGGGTGCTTGGTTTACAGGGTAGTAGAGTTAACCGGGTGCGTGGGGGGGGGGCTGCGATTTCATCAAGGAGAAACAAACAGAAGTTTCACACCATATCCTGCCCAGTCACAAAACTAGTTTTCAAAGCCTCTCTGATGCGCACCGCGCCCTGCTGTGCTGCTCTAACCGACCTGGTGTCTGGCTGCGCGTAATCAGCGGCCAGGCGATTTGCCTCTACCTCCCACCCCGCCATAAATGTCTCCCCCTTACTCTCACAGATATTGTGGAGCGCACAGCAAGTAGCAATAACAATGGGGATATTCTTTTCGCTGAGGTCACAGCGAGTCAGTAAGCTGCGCCAGCGCGCTTTTAAACGCCCAAATGCACATTCCACCACCATTCGGCACTTGCTCAGCCTGTAGTTGAACAGGTCCTGACTCCTGTCCAGGCTGCCTGTGTATGGCTTCATGAGCCATGGCATTAAGGGGTAGGCTGGGTCCCCAAGGATCACGATAGGCATTTCAACATCCCCAATGGTTATTTTCTGGTCCGGGAAGAAAGTCCCTTCCTCCAGCTTTCGAAACAGAAGAGAGTGCCTGAAGACGCGAGCATCATGTACCCTTCCCGGCCAGCCCACGTTGATGTCGGTGAAACGTCCCTTGTGATCCACCAGGGCTTGCAGCAGCATTGAAAAGTACCCCTTGCGGTTTATGTACTCGGTGGCTTGGTGCGCCGGTGCCAAGATAGGGATATGGGTTCCGTCTATCGCCCCACCACAGTTTGGGAATCCCATTGCAGCAAAGCCATCCACTATGTCCTGCACGTTTCCCAGAGTCACTACCCTTGATATCACCAGGCCTCTCATTGCCCTGGCAACTTGGATCACAGCAGCCCCCACAGTAGATTTGCCCACTCCAAATTGATTCCCGACTGACCGGTAGCTGTCTGGCGTTGCAAGCTTCCACAGGGCTATTGCCACTCGCTTCTCAACTGTGAGGGCTGCTCTCATCTTGGTATTCTGGCGCTTCAGGGCAGGGGAAAGCAAGTCACAAAGTTCCATGAAAGTGCCCTTACGCATGCGAAAGTTTCGCAGCCACTGGGAATCGTCCCAGACCTGCAACACGATGCGGTCCCACCAGTCTGTGCTTGTTTCCCGGGCCCAGAATCGGCGTTCCATGGCATGAACCTGCCCCAGTAACACCATGATTTCCACATTGCTGGGGCCTGTGCCTTGTGAGAGGTCCATGTCAATTTCCTCATCACTATCGTCGCCGCGCTGCAATCGCCTCCTCCTCCTCAGCTGGTCCTCCTGGTTTTGCTTTGGCATGTCCAGGCTCTGCATATACTCCAGGACAATGCGCGTGGTGTTCATAGTGCTCATAATTGCCGCGGTGATCTGAGCGGGCTCCATGATCCCAGTGCTAGCTATGGCGTCTGGTCTGAAAAAAGGCGCGAAACTAGTATCTAAAGACCAGGGGAAGAAGGGAGGGAGGGAGGGAGGGGCGGGCGACTGACGACATGGCGTACAGGTACAGGGAATTAAAATCAAGAAAGGTGGCTGTGCATCAGGGAGAAATACAAACAACTGTCACACAGAATGCCCCCCCCCCCAGAGATTGAACTCCTAAGCCTGGGTTTAGCGGGCCGTTGATTTGACGGAGGGAGGGGGGAAGGAAATGAATAAAACACAAATCTATTTTTTACATCTTAAGACGACAGTGCAGCATGACTGATAGCCCTCGGCATTTTCTGGGTGCTTGGCAGCCAATACTTGGCAGCAAATAGTATACTACGACTGGTAACCATCATTGTCCAACGAGGACGGTTAAAGGCAAGGGGTTGCTGCTGTGTAGCAATGTAGCCCCACGTGTGCCAGCCACATGTCTGCCAGCACCCAGATCGCCCTCGGCCTTTTCTGGGTGCTTAGCAGACAATACTTGGCAGCAAATAGTATACTACGACTGGTAACCATCATTGTCCAACGAGGACGGTTAAAGGCAAGGGGTTGCTGCTGTACAGTAGCCAGAAGGCTCGGTAAAGGCGCTCAGGCTACAATAATCTATGAGCATTTCAGGCAACCTCTAAATTTACTTGCTTTCAGACCTGAGGAAAGCTCTTCTTTCAGATCTGCTGAGCACCCAGATTGCCCTCGGCCTCTTCTGGATGCTCAGCAGACAATACTGACAGGACGGTTACCAGTCGTAATAAACTATCTACTGCCAAAAGGCAAGGGGCTGGTGCAATGCAGCCCTACGGCTGCCAGCCCCACAGCTACCAGCATCCCGAGCGCCGATGAAGGCTACTACTCATGCTGCACCGTCTACCGCCAAAAGGCAGTAATCTGCTGCTGCTGTTTAGCAATGCAGTCACACGTTTGCCGGCACCCGGAAGACATATGGTGACGGTGAGCTGAGCTGAGCGGGCTCCATGCTTGGCGTGGTATGTTGTCTGCACAGGTAACCCAGGTAAAAAGGCGCGAATCTATTGTCTGCCGTTGCTGTGACGGCGGGGGAGGTGCGTGACGCAATGTACCCAGAACCCCCCGCGGCACTGCTTTGCATCATTCGGGCATTGCGATCTCAACCCATAATTCCAATGGGCGCCGGAGACTCCGGGAACTGTGGGATAGGTACCCATAGGTACCCATAGTGCAATGCGCCGGAAGTCGACGCTAGCCTCGGTACTGTGGACGCGGTCCGCCGACTTCATGCACTTAGAGCATTTTATGTGGGGACACACACAGTCGGCTGCATAAAACCGGCTTCTATAAATCCGGCTTCTATAAATCCGACCTAATTTTGTAGTGTAGACAAGCCCTTAGACTTCAATCATGCAAAAACATTTACATTTGCTCAACTTTGTCAATAGGCCTATTCACATGCTTAATGTTAAGCCTCTGCATAAACAGGGCCTTAATTAGTATTGTATGTATTTGGAACTAACCTGTACCCTGGAAAGAACTATTTTAACTATATTGTTCCAGTTATTCCAACAATTATCTTAATGTTTGGAGAAATGGGAATGGAACTTAACTCATTAAATACAGAAAATTGATGAAGAGAAAACTTATAGAACATAAAAAAAAATCTGTACTGATTTCATAATGCTACAATAGTGTATATAGTCTGATTTCAGTGTAAACCTTTGCTGCCAGTGACGGAAAACAAAAACAATCATTATTCAGCATTTGCTGTTTTCACTCTTCTGTAAAGGTATATATGAAATCCAGAAATCAACACTATTATTGGAATAATACTTTGCATGGTCCTTGAAGGGATGACACAATGGGAAGTAGGTGGATCTGAGGGCTGAATTATAGACTGGCTTGAAAAAAAGAAGCCAATAGAAAATCCCATTGCCCACGGACAGAGAATGATGGGGTTGATAAGAGGAAGAGGGAAAGGAGCCACGTATACCCTTCTCTCTAGAGAGACAGGGAATACTCCTTTCTCCTAGAAGGAAGAATTACAGGTAAGAAAACTGCCACAAGCAGGAAGGAAAAGAAAGCCCCCATCACCTTTCTAGTGCTGAAAGCTACTCCTCTTTCACTCTTCTCAAAATGCAAAAATCCACCCTCACCACACACGTAGCTGCCCATAAGTCTACCTTTTCCTTTGACAATTGCTTCAATGTATTATCTGTTGCAGTTATGTATTATTAATATTAAATTCTGCAGCAGCACTTTGACATTCGAGGACAGCATAAAATAAGCAGCTTTCCAAATTGAAAGCCTGTATTCCCAATTAAATATAAATATGAATGCTAGGTACATTTTATTGATTGCTATTTATTTTAATATTTAGTTCCATAAAAAATCAGTTACTGGATGTGCTTTAAGTTGTAGTACATTTCAATATACCACAAAAGCTGTTTTTCTGGGCATGGGAGGGAGAGACAAAATGTAAGTACAGGTTGTTCCAGTGTATGGAGAGGCTCTGTCTGTGCCTTTAAGATATAGGGCCCTGGTTTATTTTCCCTGTCTGATCTTCAAAACTGAGCTGTCAGCCACAGAGAGTCTAATGCGTCTAGGCGTCAGTTCTTTATTAAATTCTTTATTGGGGTAGCCAACTGATGATTGTTCAGTGATTCAAGAACATGTCCCGTTTTAGGATGCCAAGAACTTGCTAAACATGCCCAAGTGAATCGCCTGATGTCATTTAAAAGACTTGGATACCATGTACGAGTGGGGGCATAGTTATAGACCTGAATTTTGAAAAGAAGGCAATGGTAGAATGCCTAGTATGATCACCAATCTCATTTCATAATGGCCATCAGAGAGTAAAAGCATTCAGTCACTAGTGACTTGAGTTTGATTTGAAACAGCAACCTAAGGGGGAAAGATTCTCTATCCTATTACCAAATCCTGAACCATCTACCTCCCTGTGTTATCTAGTTTTAAGATACGGTAGCACTGGAAATATTTTAAGTGCTTTTAATTTAAACAAATAAAACATCTTCTGTGGCATCATGGCCTTCTCAAGTGGAGAACTGCATACCTGTGTTTCACTGTTCACTTGGCTCAAGGAAATACTAGCAATACCTGAATGGTCCATGGAATTGTCTCTTTCTTCTTCACCTGCATTATTCAATAAACATTACTTAACACTGTTAGCAGTATTATATTTAAACAGTGTGCCCTAATTAAATTGAACTTGTGAATAAAACTAATCAACTTGGCATTTAATATGGATCTGAGAGAAATATATCGCACAGTATGAAAGTACCAGGTGATTTACTGTAAACTAATGTATGCAAAAAGTAATGTTTGAAAAATTTCACCAATGCAAAATTTCAAATATTTCAATACAGTGTACTGGATTTACCTAAAATGAGTAAAATACTATCATGTCCTTTGTGGCAGAGAAGAGTCAGGTATCAGAGGTAGGGGGAGATTTTCAAAGCACAAAGGGCACTAAGGCATCCAACTCCCATTGAAAATTCGAATTAAGTGCCATAGTAAAGACTGTTGATTAGATAAGTTACTATGGTTTCTATATTTTCATTACTTTTTGAACCAAATTCCACACACCCCTGCCCCCCACAAAAAAAATAAAAGAAAGAATATCATTAGAAACACACACTGCACCTGTTTCTGTCCTTTGCGAAGACAGTCTAAAAGTCTGTACAGATTGGACTAATTTCTGAGGAATGCAAGGCAGATGTAATGGTTTATACTGTTGATGTTTCCCATTTAATAACTGTAGATTTCCAATCTCTTCAAACATCCTAAATTAAAAATGGAGTCAACAATTAAAAATGAAATTTAGTAAAACATGACTATTCTAAGTGAAGTTTTCAAAGGTGTTTTCTTCCCAAGATCCATACTTCAAGAAAGATCCAAATCCTTTTAGCCCAGAAATCCATCAAATTTTAAACTTTCCTTAAAGCTTGCAAACCAAGCATAAAGAGGTCTTGAAGATAGCAGAAGGTGAAAGTGGCAATGGGTTGATCATAACTAAAGGGATGCAGTCAATTTGAAAGTCTGTCATTATAAAAGAAAAAAAATAAAAGTACTTTCAGGTACCTGCTCTCAAGTCCCCTTTGCATTATTTTGTAATTTTGAAATCAAAATTTCCTAATTTAAAAAAAAGTTTCTCTTTCCCTGTTGCTGTCTGAAAGATCCATATAACACAGCAACACACACACAAAAGAGGAAAGGGCCTTGATCTATCAGTGCATTTAAGCATATGAAAGCAAGTGTTTACTTTAAGCAAGTGAATAATTCCAGTGAAGTCAATGGGACTACTCACAGGCTTAAAGTTATGCATATGCTTATTGCTTTGCTGGATTGAGGCATAATGAACTAAACAGATGACCATACACCAAGTGCTGTCTAATGCACAAAATAAACAAACTGGAGAAAAAGAGAAGAATCTTTCGGTTATAGTAATCATAGGTATTACTTCTAGCAATAGGGGATACTAAATCTTCCAAAAGAAGTGTGATATTAAAGCTGATGGTGTCATTTTAAGATGTCAAGGAAATCAATGCATGGCAAGTGCTGAAAAGCAACCAGGGATAAAGTTGGAGATAAACCGAGAGCTTTTGCTAGGACTACTGAGTTGCATTTTGTTCAGGACTAGGCTGTTTGGTGACACCTGTTGAGGCCTTCATTCTGCACTGAATTGGACAAGGCTGTGAGATAATGGCGGTTCTGAGCAAAAACTACCTGATACTACAGACCAGATTTTTAAAGCTATTTAGATATCTAAAGATGCAATTGGGTGCCTAGTGGGATGTTCAAAAGCCAGTGGGAGGTAGGCATCCAGGTGCTTTTGAAATCTTTAGGTGCCTAAATACCTTTAACAATCTGGCCCTATGGTAATAAAGTATTTTTACATTATTTATCATTCCAGGAAAATACGATCTTTCCATCAGAGCTACTGAAACAAGACTTCAGTCACATGTCATAATTTCTTAAGATGACAAAGAAATATTTAAATGAAGTCTTAGGAATAAAGACCTTCAAATCAGCTTGGAGTTAAACTTAACACATATACAAGGTGGTTATATATTTTCCCCCTTAAAAATGCTATTGAAAAAATCCATAGGAATCATATGGTCTTTCCTTCTCTCTGACTTAACTGATAATCGTTAAAAGAAAAATCAAACTACAGACTGAAGCTCAAAATGTTCAAAATTGCAGCACGAACAAAAAAGATAATTTGTCTTCAGTATCTACTTCAGCTGTATTGTTATTAGTCATCTGAGTAAATAAGAAATCTTTATCTTGATCATAATTGCAAAACAGATAATTCTTTTGGCTTTTTGCCAAGGTGCACGTCAAATGGCAAAAGTAGAGGCTCTAAAGTCAAAATAAAATCTCGTGTCCACAGCAGTAATTTCTTTATCCTAGCTTGATGAAGCTGTGAGATATCGGTGAACATGGCCTTGTCTTCACTACAATATTTATTGTGTTAGAACACAACCTTGAAGAGCCTCATTAACACAATGCTCACGGTGACTTTGCAGTCATCATAGACAAAGACAAGTAGTGCTGAGTATTTTTAACCATGACTAACTGACACGATGCTGAACATGACTTGTCCTTACCTACAGCGCCTGTGCTTTCATAGTTGGCACTGACTCTTCAAGGTCATGTTCTAAATTTCGTAATACAGACAAGCCCCTTATGAATATTTTTATTCTCTAACATATTATGAACTTTTTCCATTAGTAAATAAAATCTAATCAGTCATGATCTAGAGAGGATGAAAGAATTACAATCACAGTCCATGGAATAGGTTTTCCAGACAGCTTTGGCAAAAATCTCTTATTTGGGAGACAAATATTTTAGATACTCAAAGGGAGAATTAAAATCTCTAGTCAAACTGAGAAACAATTGTGCACTTTGTCTCTCAAACACTTTTGGAAAACCTAAAGCATGAACATTCCATATGTCAGTGTCATTTTTTAAGACTTCAACCTTTCTGAGCAATAGCACATTATCTATAACTGATAAGCGGAGGGTGGGATTTTTCAAAAGAGACTGAGTCACTTGGGAGCACAAGTCCCTTTGAAAAATCAAAGGAATCTGTGCTCCTAACTTACTTAGGCCCAGGTCCTCAAAGGTATTTAGGTACCTAATTCACACTTGAATGAATGAGAGAAATACTTTGGAGGATCTGGATCTTAAGTTTTTTTGGAAATCCCATCTGAAGAGTTTCAGTTTGTTCTTATTTAGTCTTGACTACTATCAGCCTTTTTTGCTTCTCTTTATTTCTGAAATCTTACCAACAAAAGAGGGGGAAAAGGAGACAGGGATGCATGCTAACATATTCATGCAGATGTAACTGATATACATGTCCAAATCATCAGAAATCAAACATTTGAACACATCCTAAGTCTGTGAGAGGACACAAACAGAGACTTCAATGAGGGGGGATTTCTGGAAGAGATTTAAAGGATAGTAAAATGATAAATGCTTCCATTTTTAGCCTAATAAACACTAATTTAAAAGCTTTAAAAATATATCATGTTCATTTTACAAGGAGATCATAATGCAAGACAATTTAGTGCACAACGATCAGGCCAAGTCCTTAAGACATAGTTGGAGCTTAAAATAAGAGTTTTGCAATTTTGTATAGGGTGTTAAGTCCCCGTTTTAGTACTCACCAAAGGTCCAATATAAACTCAGGCTGGCCCTGACAATGATTTTCAGTCAGTTGTAAACCAGCTGAAATTAAACTAAGGCTCAGTTGTAAATGACCACTGACTAATTTACTAAGCCATTAATCCTGTCTATACAGCTTTCAATCATGTATGTTTTTAAGAATTAAATTAGGGTTTAGATTTCTTAAGTGGCTCAAAAAATGAACTGATCACAGATGACATTTGGAAGCCTATAAACCCCAGATTGTTAGTTATGCACCAAATATTTACAACTCTTTTTGTGTAGTAAAGATGATGTGGCTGTTACTTCTGATTTCATAATAACTGCAGCAATATTCAACAGCTGCAAGATGTATACATAAATCTAAGCAGTGGTGGTGTGAATCAAAGACCAACACTTAACAGATTTGAATTAGATGTCTTCAGACAGATTCAGCTTTTTAAAATCAAGTTTTCCCCAGCTTTTACTAAAATAATTAAATCCATTTGTGTTGGGATGAGAAGTGCAGCAGTCATAGCCATAACCATGGGTGTAGTTTGGGGGGCAGGAGGTGTGTTGTCCCCCCAAACTGCAAGCCTCGGGCAGGCGCAGAATTTGCTCCTCCGCCCCACGCATGGCCCTGTTTGCCTGACAGGAGCTGCCCTCCAAATATAGAAGTCAAACTACACCAATGGGCTCGTGAAGCCACTGTGGAGAAGTTGAGCTGGTTCTCTGTACCGGACTGAGGGAAAATTCTAGTGCCCCAGAGATGCCAGACTTTATACACGGTTCCAGGCTTTGCCCCATCACACTTATCCGAAGACTATAGAACTGAGTTTAAAAGTTTACCTTTCTTTAAACGCCTTCCTTTTCTCTAAATTTTTTTTACTTTTTCCTTCAATAATTTTAGAATGATTTTGATCTTCTGTACTCCTTTCAAAGTGCTTAAAAAGTAATGAATAAAATAAATGTCAAAAGTCAAAAAATATTAACAGCCTGCCACAGATGTCTGCTGATGTTGCTAAATCCATTCATAGATAGGAGCTCTTTAGATGGTCTCTTTAATTATTATAACATTACTGTCCCTAAGCCATTTTATTAAGTGTTTATCCAGAGCCTTGCACATTGGGACCTTCTCTGATTGGGATCCTTAGGCACTACAGTAATACAAATAAATAAATAAATAAATAATACTCAGGTAGGGACTGACTCTGTTCCCACTGCAGTTTTGACTTATTTTGCCATTGACTTTAATGGAATCAGGACTGTCCCTTAGTTTATAGAACTGCAATGCAGCTTCTTGATCATTTTTATGCCTCTGATATAATGAAGTATGTTTCAATGATGTATCAATTTAGGCTATTGTTCCCCTTCTAAATCCTTTATCTATCTGCAGCAAGTAGAAAATTAATAGTAATATATCAAAAGAAGAGCAAATAATAAAGAATTGGACTAATATATACAGGAAGCATGAAACCAATATCAGATGAAACAAAAATATCTGTCCTAATGCTAAATCTTCACATGAGAGAATAATCCTTCTTCCCATATCTTCCACATTTACAAAGAGATGTGTGTGTTTTAGATAATCCGTTCCTTTTATGTGATTTCCAATTCTCACACCTTCTCTCTCTCTAGGTCTTCTCTAAGGCAAAATGTAAGTTCACTGTAGCTCAGCAATATTTCAAGACTTCCAGATCTCCACTTCTTCTAAAAGCTCACCAAGCTAGAAGCCCAACCTAGAGTGGATGTAGTCAACGTTCAAATACCTCTCTCCAACAATTTTTTGTAGACACCTGCCAGTTCACATTCTAGAACGTGACCTAAAGTATCACAGAAATTCAGCCTGGGGATGTTATGTAAGTCCCTAAAAATCATTTTAACAGTGTCCTAGAGCAAACTCTTTCATAGTGGGACTATAAGAGTATGAATTAAAAATTCATTAACATTTAATTCTTATTTGGTTAACGTGCATAAATGTATTACAATAATTCCAACACAGCATCAACTACATAATGCGATACTCAGGTTGGAGACTAATTCCCCAGCTTCTAAAGTTGTGGGAGTCTTCAGGAAGAACTCAGGATAAATTGTTCAGGAAGACATCACCAAGAGGTCCTGGACTGGAGAAAATTTCCCAAGCATTTAAAGAATTCCAAATTCCCATACAGTATATATCTTATTATGCTAAAAGTATTCTGGATGAAACGCTACTGACAGTGAGCCAACCTGGATATTATGGGCCATACTGTATCTTACAGGGGGGAGGGATAGCTCAGTGGTTTGAGCATTGGCCTACTAAACCCAGGGTTGTGAGTTCAATCTTGAGGGGGCCACTTAGGGATTTGGAGCAAAATCAGTACTTGGTCCTGCCTAGTGAAGGCAGGGGGCTGGACTCAATGACCTTTCAAGGTCCCTTCCAGTTCTAGGAGATAGGATATCTCCATAAATTTAAATTTACTGCCACTGCCCTCTCTGGGTGCAGAGGGGCAACAGAAGGAATTTTGGTTAAGTTAGCCGAAATGCCTCCTGGGCACTGCATGCTGGGGTAACAGCTTCAACATCCACTGACAGGTATACAGTGTGCCTTCCTCCACACCAAGCCAGCTCAGTTGGGCAGTGTGTTAGGAGTGTGGGGCCATGGCTCTGTCCTTACACACACCTTGTTAGGAAGGTGGTCCTAGCTGTGAGCAGTGCTTCTGCTACCCAACAGGACTATGTTTAGCTCTGGTGCAAAGGCACAAGCTGTGGAGATGAGGATCATCTGAGACAGAATTATCTATCATTATATCTATTCAAAAGAGAACAGGAGTGTATGCCATTCTGACAATGAACTCCATATTTAGGTACAATACATTAATATTCAAGGTTAACTTGCAACATCTTAAATGCCAGCAGGAACTGGGAGCACTGTGGCGCATTTAGGAATGGCACTGATAGGTTTAGCCTTCTTGAGCTGGAAGGGAGGTCACCATGACACTGTGCCTTGAGGGAAATGATGGTGTAAGCTGAGATCAATATAAGGCAATCCTCAAGAGTCCATAAATTCATGGAGTCACATTTCCCCCTTTCCTAAATAGAATACTTACAATGCAACAGAAACAATACAGTAATTACTAATTCTGGAGTCATCCTGTATGCCTGTGTGCTAGGAAACACAATATACTGTTATCACTACAGAAAGACACAGTGACATATTAGTGAATATCCATGCATATACAAATGTAAAATACAATTGTATATAATTAAATTATATATTAATACACTGTTACCTGTCTGAAATAATTAATTTTCATTTCTACTTCATCTGCTTCTTTCTCTAGTTCAAAAGATTTCTGGGTAAAAACTGCAGCATGCTTGAGGATGTCTTGTGTTTTTTGCCTCAGATAAGCACTTTTATGTTAAAGAATCAGTGAGTATAGTATGTATGACATACAGTCATGTCAAAGAATACAGATATTAAACTATTAAATCTGTATGTATATTATACTGAAAAAGTTTCTATCTACACAGTTGATGAATTACACCTATATGATCCCTATAAGGGGCAAAACTCCCATTGGGTCATATGCTGAAGTCCTATACTCAGGGCCTGAATGTCCCCTGCACTGTTAAAATCTGCTGTAGGGAGATTTGGGGGAGGAAATCTTAGTGAGGATTTGTTTTTGGAGATTTTCCTACATTGTCTGTCAGGGGAATGGAGTGTGCCCCCTCACAAAAAGGGTGCAAGGGCCACGCACAAGCCTGCAGAATCAAGGAGACCAGGGTCATCTATGTGCAGGCTATGTGCCTCCACATTTGTGTTGAATCCATTGGAGCTGCACTAACAGGGACTCCCTGCTGGTCACAGTAAGGGATTGTGCACTAGAAGTACTCTAGGACTGTATTCCCTTTTCCAGATAAGGTCCATGGAGTCCCAGCCCACCCAATCACACCCTTATCCCCTCAGTGCAGACATTGGATATTCAGAAAGAGTTCTGCCACACCCAGGTGGTGGTCGGGGTGCTGAAGAGTTGGCTGATCTCCCATAATGTGCAGAAATGGGGAGATTCATGAAAGGGCAACCCCTCTGAGGTAAGGATCTGGCCCAGAGTTTTTACTCAGCCCTTAAGCAAACTCTCTTTAAAGCCAATAGGAGTTTTGAATGAGTAAGTTCTGAGGGCCAGATGTTACCTTAATTGCGTGCATGTAACTGCCATTGTAACTAAAAAGGGGTGCGAACAGGTAAGAAATAGCAGTATTTGACCAATAAGTGGGAAGAGGGGTCCAGCCAGCTACACAGCACTGTTTCCTACATGTGTGCGCGCACACACCTATGTCCTGGAGCCCTTTCGGGTTCCAGATCCACACTGGAGAGACAGTGAGGTTCAGCGGAACCCTTGTGGATTGGAGAAAAGCATTTCCTCCCCCAAGCTGCTCTGGAGGTTACCTTGTTGTGCAGCTACAATGTAGTTATGCAGCTGGGAGGCGGCGGGGTTGCTTCAGGAGGCCTTGGAGCCAGTGCAGAGGCACATGCTATATGTGCAGATAGCCTCAGCAGACTCTTGAGTCAAGGTTTGGAGACTAAATCTTCTTATTCTTCCATGGTGTAGCAAAACCCCACCCTTCTCTAATGGAACATTTTGATAGAAACTTCATGAAAGGAACCTCAGTTTTCTTCCTCCAGGGCCCCACTCATGGAGGGTATTATTTGGCCCTCAATTTTCCCTCGGGCAAACCTCCTGCAGAAATAATGTCTAAGCGTAAAGTTGTAATTTAATGACAGTAATTTCTTGTGGCTATTATCACATTTGCTCGCCGACAAGCTGCAGAGGACAAGAGGCACAGAAGGAAGGCGAGACTGGCTTCCAGTCATGATCAACAGCCTCCTGCTGAGCCTGAAAACATCTGCCCTCATTGCAACAGAACTTGTGGTTCAAGGATTGGCCTTATTAGCCAGGGCCGCCGGGGGGGGGGGGGGGGGGGGGAGAGGCAAGTGGACAAGTGGGGCAATTTGTCCCAGGCCCCGGCCCCACAGGGGCCCCCACGAGAATATAGTATTCTATAGTATTGCAACTTTTTTTTATGGAAGGGGCCCATGAAATTGCTTTGCCCCAGGCGCCCTGAATCCTCTGGGTGGCCCTGTTATTAGCCACCTGAGGACCCATAACTCCCATGGAAAATGATCAGACTCGGTAACGAGTGATCGCCCATCATCATCACCACATTTAAGGCTACAAAGATAGTGAAAAAGCCAAACATATACTTTCCTACCCACCAGCCAGTAAATATAGAGAATGTGTCATGGATACATCTGTAATGCCCAATCAGAAAGTGACCTGAAAGGAGCAGGCTCTGAAAAAATAAAGTTGCATTTTAGATTGTTCATTCACTAATGTCATATTTTTCGCAAAGACAATTAATATATAATATTAATTGGTTGGGGAAGCACTCTGCGTTTGTGTTAAAGTGCTGTACAGAAAGAGCAATATAATACAGACACATAGAACAACAACAATACTAGGAACAACATAAAATAAATGTTTGAAAATTAACTTCAAAATAGTAAAAGAAGCCTCTGGTACAATGGAATACTCTAAGGACCTGTTACCACAAGCCAAAGGACATGTGACTCTGAGTGATGAGCACTCAGAAAGCCCTGTGTTGAAATCCAGGTTTTGCCACTGACTCCATTTGTATAATGGAGAAAATAATTCTTACCTATGAAGGAGATTAATTAGTTAATGTTTGTACAATGCTTTGAATTTGCAATGGACTATAAATTATTATTATTTAACTGGACCCTATTAATATGGTAATACCGGTACCTAAAATATCCAAAAGGTTAGCTTCCTTCCATTTAAATTGTTCAGAATGTTTCAGAACTCTATTCCGGATTTCTTCAATCTCTTTTTTTTTCATATAATATTCCTGAGCAAGAGCATTTTCTGAATATTTTGCTTTGTGTTGTTTCAAAATCTCTTTATACTGGTTCATGTGATCCTGATACATTTTCCTGTTAAAACAACAAAGTGGAATAATGTTTTGATTCAGAATATTTCTTGCATTAATGTATTGTAAGTCATTTAACTTGAGAAAGAAGTTAATTATGTAAAAAAAATCAACTCAATTAGATCTGTTACTCTGTTGACAAAGGTCAGGTTATGATGAATACAACCTTATTTGGCTGTAATTATTCCCTTTCATCGAATACTATGCAGTACAAAACAGAGTACACAGTTGTGAAATGAAAACAATCGTTTCTTATTGTTCTGAAAGTGATGCAGAATATACATGTCCAAAGACAGCTTTGCAGCATTCAGATGGTTTCATTTGTATATGGCTTAACATAAAACATACAGCAGGCCAAATTCTCTGCTGGCATAAATTGACACAGTTCTACTGATTTCAATGGAGCTGAACCAATTTATGGCCCAACTTCCTTAAGTGCTTCTCAGCTTTTGATGTTAACAAACAGGGGCCTAATTCATAACTGGTTTAAGGGCTTTCTCTTAGGAGGTACTGAGCACTCTGTAAGCACACAAATTAGTCCCATTAAATGAAACTATTCACATTGCTTAAACATTTTGCTGGATAAGGCCAGAACACTCACCAGCTGGCAGGACTGACCCCGAAATCAATTTTATGCTGGTATAAGTCCAGTGAAATCATCTGAGTACACATCCCCAAAATTAAAAAAATACGTAGCATCAGTAAAAAAGGCCACATTAAAAAAAATATTTTATTCTCTAATTTAAACCAACAATGTTCGGGAATGCTTTTGTAGGCATTACTACAAACAAAAAACAAAGACAATATAAAAGCAATTCAGCACAAAAAGTGCTGAAGTGATCAATATCATCTTTGGAAACCACAGGAAAGAAAAGGAGCGTTGCATAGAAAGGTAATCATCCTGTGTTAAATCAATAAAGGTAAACCATGTTGCAAATACAACATGGAGTCCTTGTGGCACTTTAGAGACTAACAAATTTATTTGGGCATAAGCCTTCGTGTGCTAAAACCCACTTCATCAGATGCATGGAGTGGAAAATACAGAGGCAGGTATAAATACACAGCACATGAAAAGATGGGAGTTGCCTTACCAAGTGGGGGGTCAGTGCTAACGAGCCAACTCAATTAAGGTGGAAGTGGGCTATTCTCAACAGTTGACAAGAAGGGGTGAATACCAAGGGAGGAAAAATCACTTTTGTAGTGCTAATGAGGCCAATGTAATCAAGGTGGCCCATTTCAAACAGTTGACAAGAAGGTGTGAGTATCAGCAGGGGGAAATTAGTTTTTGTAGTGACCCATCCACTCCCAGTCTTTATTCAGGCCTATTTTGATGGTGACCGGTTTGCAAATTAATTCCAGTTCTGCAGTTTCTCATTGGAATCGGTTTTTGAAGTTTTTTTGTTGAAGAATTGCCACTTTTAAGTCTGTTATTGACTGTCCAGGGAGACTGAAGTGTTCTCCTACTGGTTTTTGAATGTTATAATTCTTGATGTCTGATTTGTGTCCATTTATTCTTTTGCGTAGAGACTGTCCAGTTTGGCCAATGTACATGGCAGAGGGGCACTGCTGGCACATGATGGCATATATCACATCGGTAGATGTGCAGGTGAACGAGACCCTGATGGTGTGGCTGATGTGGTTAGGTCCTATGATGGGTGTCCCTTGAATAGATATGCGGACAGAGTTGGCAACAGGGTCTGTTGCAGGGATTGGTTCCTGGGTTAGTGTTTTTATTGTGTGGTGTGTAGTCACCAGCAACTTCCACCTTAATTGAATTGGCTCGTTAGCACTGAACCCCCACTTGGTAAGGCAACTCCCATCTTTTCATGTGCTGTGTATTTATACCTGCCTCTGTATTTTCTGAATGCTTTTTAAAAAGACTACTTGAACTACTTCACTACAGTAGAACCTCAGGGTTATGAACAACAGGGTTATGAACTGACCACTCAACCACACACCTCATTTGGAACCAGAAGTATGCAATCAGGCAGCAGAGACCAAAAAAAAAAAAAGATAGCAAATGCTGTCCATTACAGTACTGTTAAACGTAAACTACTAAAAATAAAGGGAAATTAAAATAAAAAGATTTGACAAGGTAAAAAACTGTTTCTGTGCTTGTTTCATTTAAATTAAATTGATTAAAAGCAGCTTTTTTCTTCTGCGTAGTAAAGTTTCAAATCTGTATTAAGTCAATGTTCAGTTGTAAACTTTTGAAAGAACAGTCATAATGTTTTGTTCAAAGAATTACAAACATTTCAGTGTTATGAACAACCTCCATTCCTGAGGTGTTTGTAACTCTGAGATTCTACTGTATTATCCTAAAACTATTGACACTGCAGTGTACTTAGAAATATGTCATAGTGATGACAGATAAGTCATGGCAGGCATCAGGCTAACACTATTTAAATGGTTTCTCATTGGTACTCACTGGTTTTTACAACATATGGCTGCCAAACCTGAAATGTTACTGGTCTCTGTTTCAAGGAGGAATTTTTTCCTTAAATTGTATACAGTAGAGCAAGGGTTTGAAAAATTCCAATATGTACTTGGGAAGTAGTTAGGATTTGGAGTCATTTCTAATGAAGGGCCACATTTGACCCTTAATTTTTGTGTATTTACATCAACTGGAGTGCTGTACAAGCGTAAGGATAAAATATGTCTCAAAATTAGTATAAGCCTGAACGTTCTGAATATGCATGAACTCATATATCTCTAATGAATATTCTTTCAATTATGAAGACATTTGTTATTGTCCTGAAAATTAAAAGTATCGATTAAAAAATGATAGCTCCCTGCAATGTAGTTTGCAGATTTCTACACTTAGCAGCTAGAGTGCTTATTATCATTGCTTGAAAGTATTCTTAACATAAAATAATCTCAAATTCTCATACTTACTTGTCATTTTCTGTAGTTTCTTGGCAGTTTTTGAGTTGGTTATTCAAATATTCTTCATGCTTGCTAAGAACTACATATGTTGGTTTCCAGCTATGGCACAAGTTAAAAGTGTATTAATGATTTTTTTATTAATTAAAAGTTATTTCCGAATTAAACACATCAAGAAGATTAATAAAATCAATCAGTTTAACTGGGGCTAATTCATACAAATTATTCATCTTATTATTTGAAAATAAAGCGAGGATTTTTTCTGTAGAGAAAAGTTTTCATAGACAGAAATTTGTTTTCCCAAAGCTTTTACAGCTGTGAGTCCAAAAGCATCTATGGCTTAGAAAACCTGCCAATGATTACTGTTTGATGAGTCTCACTTTTTAAAGAAAACATAGGGCTACATTCACAAAGAGGACGTAGGCATTGCAATGCTAACTCCTAGAAGCCTGCTACCCAGTGGAATTCACAGCTCTGAGTTAGGCATCCAGGCTTCCCATACAACGCATGGGGAAAGTTAGACACCTAAGAAAGGGATTCGCAGAAGCCACCAAGCTGAGTACGGAGTCACTCCTGCCTAGGAGTGAAATGCAGAGGAAAAAGCCAGGGCTTAGGGCCCAGATCTACAGAGCCCATTGATCTAGGCCTTACATGACTGACAGGCCAGAGGGAGGCACCTATCTCTGCTCAGGATTCTCAGCCATGAACCCTCTCCTGGAGTTAGGGCTGACCTGGCTTAGGTGGAGGGTGGGGGGAGGATGAAGAGATAGACTACCCCTATTTTAACCAAATAGCCCAGTGGTTAGTGCATTCCCCTGTGATGTGGATAAATCAGGTTCAAGTCTGTGCTCCAATGACTATTTAATTACATACATAAAGTTGAACAGCTTCAACAGAAGAGATTGAGAGATCTCCACACCAGAATAGCCAAGAGCATGTGGTTCGGGCAATCACCTAGGATGTAGATAACCTGGGCACAAGTCCCTAAACTAAATCAAGCAGAGTGGGGATTCAAACCTGTCTCTCCCACACATTCTAGGTAACAAGTGCATAAGCTGCTGGGAATTCTGATGCATGCACGCACACACAACCTGCCCCCCAACTTCCCAGCTGTCTTTTGTGCAGGTTAGGCTTGCTCAAGAGCATGCCTACTGGATCAGGTGACATAGGCTGTATCTTGTAAGGTAACGACCTTCTCTTCATGTGTCAGTATATTTATGCCTGCATCTGTAATTTTCACTCCATGCATCTGAAGAAGTGGGTTTTTTACCCACGAAAGCTTATGCTCAAATAAATCTGAGGGGATTTAAGTGGCAGCTGAACAGTGATTTTGTGAACGTGAGTGGTACCTAAATGTTGGACATAGGTGCTTTTGTGAATCTAGCTCCTAGTTACTTTTTCCAAAGAAAAATCAAACCAGACTACCTGTCTGCACCATTTAAAATAATTCACTGATCTCCATGTCTTAACAAAAGAAACCTGACTGACAGGACTAGACAATGAAGTTCTCAAAAGCATGGGCTAAATGGATCTTTATAAACTAGCACAAATAAAATCTATCCATAGAAAGGTACAACATGGATGATGCCAAGGATAGGTAATGTCTCAAATCTTGCTAAATCTCAAACGTTACCTGAAAGAACAACCTTTACGAGTAAGCAGAGAACTCGATCCACATGCTCACTGAACCTCTGGATTCTCTTAAGGCTAGAAACAAGGGCACCAACTGTAATGCTGATTTTTGAGATGTGGGCCCTGTCATTTGTTAATGGGACTAAGACCACCAAATTAACATATGGGCACATTTGGTTAGGACTATTTGCATACTTGATTATCCTATCATTAAATTATTTATTGTTATTTATTTCAATATTAAATTCTTTTTTTTTACACTGCCCCTAAATCTTCAGTTTTAAATGTGATGCAGAATTTTGTATTGAAAATGTACAACTGCATTGTGAAAGTTCTCAGGGAGGAATCTAGATGTTTTGGAAATCTAGTAGGAAGTTTTTGTGGCTTTTGGCACTTAGAAAGACATAGGGGTTGGTTTGGAATTGTGAGATAAGCATAACAGTTTGATGTTGCAACTAAAACAGTCATCATGAAGTAGTTAACACTGTGGGCAATTATGTCATCGTAATTAGATTTCAGAGGTAACACCTTAGTGACATAAATAGGGCAGTTCACATCACAAATAGGTATTGATTCACGGTCTGTTTGCAGACAAAAGAAAACAGCATCGCATCAGTTTACATTCCCATAATTAAAATTTTCTTCACAACCAGAAAGTTAGAAACTTATTTTTTTAAATGACAGTGGATATTCTGCTACACAATTCTGCAGCAGGAGTAGATTCTACAGCAAATTCTGTGGCTCCAGAACAGCAGAGTGAACTGTTGATAGTCTGTAAAATCACAAATTAATTATTTTAAAATATTTTGGACGGCTTCATTTTTTCTTGTGTTAATCGTTTACTAGTTGTAAAAATATTAGATTAAGGAATATAATCAGTAAATTAGATTATTTTATTCTGAATAATATACATATATCAAGATCCCTGCCTCTCTTTCAAAAAACAATAATATCCATCTATTCAAAGAATCTTCCCAATTTGTATTGTGCTGTATTGTTCCTGCTTCTGTTGTACGGTCTTTGGGGCAAGATCCTGTTACTTGGCAAAAACTCACTTATTGTACATTGTCATATATACATATAGCACTATATAAATAATGTTAAAAATGGAGGATATAACCAAAACCTGAAAAATAGTTGGTTTCATGACTGTTACCAAAACAGTGACTTCAATAATGGCTGATTTAGTGTAATTGCTGGCAAGAAGACAAACATTTAAAGAACAAAGACCTGACATTTAATTTGCTGAACAGGACTGCAAAAATATTGAATAAGAAATAATATATTCCAGGTCCTGAGAAGACACAAGAAGATATAATCAACATTTACCACAGCATTAAAATTGCAAATAAAAAGTGAATGAAAAATACACTATCCATCCAGACAATTTAATATTACTGTCATAAATGTTTGATACTACTTATGACTAAAAATTTAATTACAAATCACTGCATGTAGTGACAATTGGGCAAAAAGCCACACTAAAAAAGGGCAAAATTTTTAAACAGCATAGACTGATAGTGTACACACACACACACACACACACACACACAGGCATTGCTGTGACTTTCCTCAATTCAAAAAACAAAACCCTGCTTTTCTTCTGGAGAAAACAAACTAACATTGAAAAAAAAAAAGAAGAAGCTTTTATTAAATGAAACACAAAACGTTTATTATGAAATTCACTATGTAAGCATATTTATTCCTCAGATATAAAAAAGACACACTGTTCAAAGTGAAGAGTTTGCAATTCTGAAGTAAAACACAGGCATACAATATTCAAGACACCAGTCTAACAAGTTAGGTTTATCACTTTCATATCTCCCCTTAAATACTACTGTGCTGTTACCACATTTATTTGCTTTTCCAACACTTAGCTTATTATAAAGTTTCAACCAAACCAGTCCAAATGTGCTAAAAATACATTTGATTGTTAGTTAGCCAGCAGGATGTCTTGTCTTCTATGATTTTACTTCCACAAGTTCCCACTATACTGATGCAACACACTGTGACATAGTCTCCTTCTCAAACAAAAAATTGGGATAAATATCTGGATTTTCAAATTTAAATGCTAGAAGAGAAGGAGGAAGACCAGGATTAGATTCCATCAACCGTGTTTCATCCTCTTCTTTTGGTTCTGGGCTCAACCTTTGTATTTGTGATCAGTCATGGTAGGTAGGTAATGGAAAAGTTACCTAAGTTTATCTAAATCGTTTTTCAGTTTTGTCCTTGTATGATTCCAGTTCTTTCCTGTTAATTAGATCAAGACAGATTTCCACAGAGATTATGACAATAGGTATCATCAACCTGTAATCTGTCAAAGCTCTCAGAGACGTCCTTTTCCGTAGACTCCATTGTGCAAAATGAATCCAGCGTTGCGTTCAAAGTCTTCTCATATTCAATGCAAATTTCAATATGTTTATGGTCAGTGCTTCATTTGTTCCAGGGCTTGCCAGCGCTGAGCCCCGGCACCTCTAGGCTCTGCAGTTTATAGCCCCGGCT
The DNA here is from genome assembly GCF_028017835.1 of Emys orbicularis. Taxonomy (NCBI): domain Eukaryota; kingdom Metazoa; phylum Chordata; order Testudines; family Emydidae; genus Emys; species Emys orbicularis. The sequence goes on from NC_088686.1 coordinate 14,399,433, forward strand.
CCTCTGGGCTAGCCAAGTCAGTTATGAAAGTAAAAAAAATTGCTTGAGCCCTGGCACCTCTTTCATTACAAATTAAGCACTGCTTATGGTATTTGGATACAAATGTAGAGACTATCTTCTTGAAAGTTCCTCGGAATGTTATTTACAAGCTAGTACATTAATCCTCCTTTTTACATCAACCAACCATGAAGATGATCCTGAGGAACTTCCATTCTGTATAGCAGGACTGTGGAGGCCAGGGTGTTCCTACTTTCTCAATTATCTTTAAATAGTGTGCTGACCACATTTCAGAAGTTTAGAGGGATTCTAACTGAGCAGATCTCTTATTTCTTTCATTTTATTTTTATTGTCTGAATAAATGGCAAAAGCTTCTTTATTATAATTTTCACTGCATTCTTGAATGCCATCTTCATCAATTTAAAACACAATATTCTGCAGTTTTCTGAATACATTATGGATGCTATAACCACTAACAAGTCACTTCTCATTCTCAACCAATCATCCTGCATTAATGTCAAAGTTTATTCTTTTTTTTTAGGGCCTGAGCCAAAGCCCATTGAAGATCAATGGATTTTAAATCAGGTCCTTAGTTCCTCCTTTACTTTTGTCTCTATTTCTGTGTTCAGTAGTGGACCTGAGAATTTAAAACCTGTCTGGAGGAATACATTCAAAGTAAAATGTTTCAATAGTTTATTAAAATTGTTCATTGTGTACTATGTTAGAGGTGATATTGTTAATATAAAAGAAGGCTGCAACTTTCCTGTCAAGTTCAAGTCTTTTCCTTTCCCTTTTTTTCATCAATTGCTGATCAGTATCCAATGACAGTTAATTCCACCAAGTAGCCACTTCCCTTTCTCCAGTCACCAATGACTCCACTCCTTCCCCTTCCTCTCAAGGCTTTTAGATAGTTCTAGCACAAACTTATTCTTTCCTAACAGGCATAACAAGAACTTTGATGTTCTCATCACTTCTCCTTTTACTTACATTTTTCATTCAAAGTCTGAAATTAAAGCCTATTTTTTCTAGTGTCAAAAGTCTTTCAAATATGTTATATACTTTTTTATTCAAACATTTTTATTTAATTATAAAATATTAACAAAAGAAACAAGTTTTTTTTTTTATTAAACATCAGTTGGGTTACATAGGAGCTAAACCAAGACATTGTACCAGGGAGAAGAAGCAGTAGGATGTAAAGGGATAGGATTACAGAATCTTACCCATACTTTATATATGTCATCCACAAATCTTTCTTACTAGATATCCTTATAAAGGATACCTATACTTTCATTCAGAAAAATTAAGACATCCTAAGGAAGTAGGGAGAAAACTTGGTGGTCAGATATTTCCTTTCTCACCAATTTCTAGATCAGGGGTCGGCAACATTTGGCACGCGGCTCGCCAGGGTAAGCACCCTGGCGGGCCGGGCCAGTTTATTTACCTGCTGAAGCGGCAGGTTCGGCCGATCGCGGCCCCCACTGGCTGCGGTTCGCCGTCCTGGGCCAATGGGGGCGGCGGGAAGCGGCGCGGACGAGGGATGTGCTGGCCGTGGCTTCCCGCCGCCCCCATTGGCCCAGGATGGCGAACCGCGGCCAGTGGGGGCCGCGATCAGCCAAACCTGCCGCGTCAGCAGGTAAATAAACTGGCCCGGCCCGCCAGGGTGCTTACCCTGGCGAGCCGCGTGTCAAACGTTGCCGACCCCTGTTCTAGATACTCAAACCTGACAATGATCTGCATTCAAAATTCCTATTAACTTAATAGGAAATTCTGTGTGCAGATGTCTATGGAATCCAGCCCAATGGACCCATCAAATTTAATCAAATATTTAGCCTGCAGAATTTTGGAAGCTTTCAATCTGAGAGCAACCGAAGCTTGTTTCTGTGGCCATAAAAAGAAACTGTTGGTAACCATGAAATACTGACTTTGACCTTCCTACTTGCACCTTATCCAGTAACTTGCACCTTATCCTCCTGCTATGTAGGTTAATTGGTCCAATACTAAATACTTGGAGGACTCCAATGAGTTTATTCAATGAGATCCCTCTCACATCTCTAAGCAGACTCTGTTCCTTCAGAAAAAAATCTGATTACAATTACACCAGTTTAAATTCAGAATAACAACTTTAAAATCAGTGGAGTAAATGACACCAGAATCTGGCTATATATATATATATATGTATGTGTGAATGTTTGTATTCAGCTATGTGACAGATTAAAAGACAATAAATATGAGAACAAATAGTTAAATGAGAAGGAATGGTGAGCAAAAGACCCTTTCCCAGAAAGAGGAAGATTCTCCAACTGCAGGCAACTAAATTTGGTATTTAAAAAAAAAAAAATGTAACACCGACAGACCCTGGTTATCAGCAGGCGGGACTGAACCTGGGATCTCTGGACCTTAGTGCATGAGCTTCTACTGCATGAGATAAAAGCCATAGGGCTCTTAGCTAAGGCTGTAGAGCAGACTCATTAATCTCTAAGTGGTCTCGTACCACTAGAGGGGAGAGCGCATCACACCCAGAAGGTGTGTGGCTTACACATATATTGGGAGTCTTATTGTTAACTATCTAATTTATTAAACACAGACAATATTCTTAGCACTGTATAAACCAAGCTTACCATTTAAAACACTGCTTTGGAAACTGAGCCATCTAGCTCTGTAAAGATCTGATGGCTATGGAGGGAGTTAATCAAGTTTTAGGCTAGAATAACATTCCTTCCCATATAAAAATGTCTTCCACAGAAAGAGACTATTTAAAATAACTAAGGAAACTGGCATAAAAATCCCCCAAAATATGTCTGAACTCTCTTTTCCCAGTAAACTATCCATGGCTCAGACACATGTAAAATTAAGACAATGATGTTCACAGGTTATCTAACCGACTGAATAAATGGGAATGCTGCAAAGATGGCATCTGTGAACTCTGCAGATGATTACTGATTCCAATAAAGCCCTAATAAATATATCTGACAGGAAACTTCCCATATCATTTGTGTTTCTCTGTTTTATTTTACCACTGCTACATGATGGACCAATTATAGTTTACATCTTAAAAATAGTGTTCAGGAAAACACTACAGACAAAAAACTAACTAACTTTCTATTATGCACTCTATACCAAAGAGGCTGATCATGCACCTGTATTTGATTCCTTTAAGTAATACCTACTCTCCATGCTCTCTCACACACACACTTTTAAACTACTATTTGGTAAAGCTTCTTGCTGCATTAGACTCAATGACCCTTCTAACCCTATGGTTCTATGATTACAACCATCTGTAATTAAAAACTTCAGCTTATATCATACTTACACATTGCAATTGTCCTTACTATTCTTGTTATGCTTGTGCAAATAAACAATTGCATCATTATTGTTGTTTATATTTTCATGTAATCTACAGATTTCATTCTTTCTTTCCACAATACTTGCAGTATATACTGAAATAAAGAATATGTTTATTTTATTTACCATATATCACCCACAACAGATACAAAATAATAGATTGGATTTATATAGTACTAGGATCTGGCCTTGTGCAGTATCTGGAGTTCTTTGAGATTTGTGTCTCTATGGATGCTCCACTTCAAATGTGCACATGTCCCTGCACCTTTCATCAAAGATTTTCGGTAGCACAGATAGCCCTTTTGGCCTGCACATGCAACCTACACATCCTTCTGCCCCCTACCAAGGATATATAGGATTGCACAGGTGAACTGCCTTCAGTTGCTTCTCTACTACAAAGTCCCTCAAAGAAAACTCTAAATCAGAGAGGAAGGAGGACAGTTAGTGGAGCACCCACAGGGACACACACCTCTAAGAACTCCAGTTACTACAAGGTGAGTAACCTCTCCTTCTTCAAGTAGTGTCCCTATGGGTGCTCAACTGCAAGTGACTCCCAAGCAATATCCCCACAGGGAGGAAGGAACTTTGGTGCAGAATCTAATACTGAAGACAGAGCTGTAGAATTTGATTTAGATGCATGATCCAAAGCATAGTGTCTAGGGAATGTATGTACTGAGGTCCATGTTGCAGCTCTGCAAATTTCAGAGACTGGAACATGCTTGAGTAATGCCAAAGAAGTAGACTGAGGCCTTGTAGCATGGGTTAATACTCTAGAAGGAGGTTGAATGTTGACAGACTTCTAACATGAGATAATACACCCAGAAATCCACCTTGAGAGTTTTGGGGTAAAGACTGTGGGTATTTTGGATCTGTCTGCAATTAAAACAGTTTGGAAAACTTTCTGAATGGTTTGACTCTGTCTAGATAGAAGGCTAAAACCCTTCTGACAGCCAAGGTATGGAAGGCAATCTCCTGCCCAGTCTGATGTGGTTTCAGGGGGGGGGGGGAAGAGATATGAATCGTCTGGATAATACAAAACTTGGAGGACACTTAGAAGCTTAGGATGTGGTCATAATGAAACCTTTTCCTTGATGAACACTGTAAATGGGGGATCTGCCATTAAAGCCCCCAGTGCTCTGACACTAAAAGCCAAAGAGTGGTGGCCACCAAGAAATCTGTTTTCATGAATAGGTGCAGCAACGAACACATAGTTAATGGTTCAAAAGGATGTTTCACATGGCAATTAAGAACAAAGTTTAAGTCACATATTGAACTAAAAAGATGCATTAGCCCTCTAAGGAATCTCGACATCGTAGGGTGAGCAAAAAAACAAAAAGTCTTCAACAGATGAATGAATGACTGTTATAGCCACCAAATGAACCTTGAAGGAACTCATAGTAAGACCTGATTGTTTAATTTCAACAGATAGTCTAGGATGGTGGGAAGAGCAGAACAAACAAGAGAAATTTGTCAGTGGGTACACGTCCTCACTTCTGAAGGTAACCATGTCACGTAGATGCTTTTCTGCTGTTTAACAACACCTGTTACACATTTGTTGAATGGGAAGTCTCTATCCCCGAGAACCATCTAGGAGCCATGCCTTGAATTGCACAACTTCCAGACAGGAGTGAAGTGTCTGACCGGCATGTTGAGACAACAGATGGCAACTGACTGGAAGTTTCATCAGTGGATGACCAGCACGTCAAATGAGATAAGGATACCAAACTTGTCTCGGCCAAGTTGGTGCAATTAAAATGACCCTCACCTTGACCTACTTGATCTTGTTCAGTACTTTCAAGAGTAACGATGCCGGTGAGTATGTGTAAAGAAGATCCCTTTCCCATGAAATGATGAAGGCAACCTCTTGTGATTGAGGGTCTAGTTCCCCTCTCGAGAAAAACTGCTTGAACTTTGTGTTGATGGTGGAGGCAAAGAGGTCCGCTTCTGGAAACCCCCATGCTAGAAACATGTTGCTGAGGAGCCATAAATCTAACTCCCATTCACTAGGAGCAACATCTGCTGAGGTCGACAGCTGTGGGGCTTTGTGCATTGAAGAAGTAGGAAGCTGAGATAACAATCTGGTTGGCTATGCACCAATTTCAGAGTTTTACTGATGCACCACAAAGCAAGGGGGTGCAAGCACCATCCTGGTGATTGATGTAGAACATACAGCCAACGTTGTCTGTCATGACCTTGACAGACTTGGCTCTGATCAGTGGAAGGAAATGAATGCAAGCATTGCAGACTGCTCTCAATTCTAAAAGATTGATGTAAGATGACACTCTTGGGAAGTCCATTGACCTGGATGATGTGAGACACTAGATATTCTGTTCATCCCACGAGTTGAGTACAGAACCCAACAGGGAACAGATCCCTGCTTGTCCTTGTGCTTGTTCAGTTTATAAATTGTCCTCAGCCATCCCTGGAAGCACCAAAGATGGAATCTGGCATATTGGGTTATGAAGGTATAAGCTGCCATATGACCAATAGTTGGAAACAATCTCTTGCTGAGGTTTGAGGATTTAGCTGAATCCTTGAAATGAGATTTTATTTTTAGGGATGCAAACCTGTTCCTAGGTCCCTGGCTGTCATGCCATCCAAAGAAGCTCCTATGAAATCTATCCACTCTACTGGTGTCAAAGTGGACTTTTTGAGATTGAGTTGTAAGCCTAAACTGTGGAACAGAGACCTTGTCATTTTTACTGCCAACAGAACCTCTAGTTAAGATCAACCCCTGAGTAGTCAGTCATCAAGATAACAGAAGACAATTATCCTAAATCGTCATAGGTAGACAGCTATGACTGCCATGATCTTTGAGAATACCCTTGGGGCAGAGGAGAGGTCAGAAGGAAGAACCTGGTACTGAAAGTAATCATGGTTTACTGTAAAATGAAGAAACCTCTGTGAGAGAAGTGAATTGTGATATGACAAAACACATCTTGGAGGCTGACAGTTGCAAACCAAACCCTGGAATCTAATGAAGGAATTATAGCTACAAGAGTCACTATTCTGCATTTCTTCTGTTTTACATAAATGCTTAGATGTCTGAGATCTAATATTAGTCTCCATCACCCATTCTTTTTGGGGACCAGAAATACTTGGAATAGAAACCCTTTCCCCTGTGTTGGACTGGCACTGGTTCTATGGTTCCTGAGTATGAAGAGACGTGACTTTCTGTCGCAGTAATTGATCATGAGATGGCTCCCTGAAAGGGGATGGGTAAGGAGAGTGGGAAGGAGGTAAAATGGATTGAATAATCAGTTATGACCTCCATAACCCATTTTTTGGTTGTTATTCTCTCCCATGCAGGTTGGGAATGGAAAAGACAGTATCCACAGGGGGGAAGGAGGATGGGACAGTGCAGCAGTAGATTCTTGTGGAGTGGATGGTCTGGACTCTAGACCAAGTGATCAAAACTGGCATTTGGAGTGGATGGCTGGGATGAAGTAGCTGTGGCAAATGTTGATTTTCTTTTTGAGTACCTAGGCCTCTTTGGCAGCTGGTTCAGAGGGCCTATGGAAACTATAGAAGAGAACTGGGTGAGATCTCTGTGCTGTTTGACACCTGCTACATTTTCTTTTATTTTCAGGTGTATAAAACCTGAGGGATCCAAGTGTGGCCCTCAAATCCTTCAAGGTGCAAAGCAAGTCAACCATAGACAATGAAAACAACATATGGCCGTCAAATGGAAGGTCTACAGTAGTATTCTGTACCTCCATAAGGAAGCTGGACAACTGGAGCCAAGATGCTCATTGCATCACAATTGCAGTGGAAATGGAACAGGCTGCAGTATCGGCTGCATCGAAGGAGGCCTGTAATGATGTCCTCGCTAAGAGCTGACCTTCATTTATGATGGCCTTAAATTGTTCATGGTGTTCCTCTGATCAGTAAAGATGTTGAATTTACTGTAATTAAGATAGTAATATTTTTACATAAGTGCTTGGTGGTTTGCTATTCTGAAATACAATGTTGCAGAGCAGTAACTCTTGTGTTCAAAAAGTCATTTCGGTCTTGTGCTCATTTACTGTTTCCACCATCAGGGAATTGGGTTCTGATTGTGAAAATAAAAACTCCAAGTCCTTGGCCAGAACATAATATTTTTTGTCAGCAGATTTTTTTGCAGCCTCTGGTAAAGCCTCATTTACAGGGAGAACCACACATGCAGTAGCTGAAGTATGTAAACTGTTCAGGAGTTTATGATGAGAGTCCTGGACCTCTTCGAGAGGGATTTGAAACTTATCAGTGACGTGCTTCATCAGCTCTTGGATTTGTTTAAAGTCACCTTCATTCGAAATACAGACATTTACAGTCTCAGTGTGGAGTTGGTATCCCAGAAGACCTCAATTCAGAGAGCTGTTTTGTACTCCTGTGGTGCCAATGGTACACAAGCAGGAGCTGAATATGGTCCTGTGGAGGCTGACTTCAGTACTGAGGTCGGTACCTGTATGGAGTGTGTCAGTATTATGGACAACAAATGCTTCCATCCAGACTCAAATTCAAGCAATGCCTATGCAGAAGTTGACAACACCAGCATAGATATTGAGGTGTCTGATAGTGCAGACTACTTTGAAGTAGAGTTCATACTAATATGGGGACGAGCAACCAAAGCAGAAGAGGTCTTCGGTACTGAATCTTGTTTGGTAGGGGCATGGCTCTTAGAGGTAGCCTTACATGTCTTCCCAGTAGAGGAATAATTCAGAGCTTCAATATTACTCCCTTTGGGACCTGAGGTGTCTGGAGCCTTCTTCAGAGTTGGTGACCAAAATTTCTTAGAAGGAGATCTAACATTCCAGCTCCTCTTGTCAGTATCCACATATTTATGTGGGGCTCTTTGTACTGTGGAACAGACGATGCTGCATCCTCCAAGGCTTTTGGTGACCAAGACCCAGAAGTGCATGGGGTACCAGCCATGGTGTCCATTGAGGCTCTCAGTGACCAGGATCCAGAGGTGGACATGACACTAAATGTGCTTGAAGGCTGGTGTATAAGGGGGTTCTCAGAGCCTAGATCAGAAGCCAATCATAGGGCTTGCTCCATCATCAAGAGCTTCAAATTTATCTTCCTGTTTTTACAAGATCTCCTCTTGAATATATATAACAAGTATATGTGTGTCCAAACACCGGAGACAGCAGGAACATCCATCGCTCACAGGGAGAGCCTCCCAGCAGGAAAGACAATGTTTAAAGCCCAGGTAACCCAGGACACCCCAGATAATGAAAAGTTCAGAACAACCCCTCAAATGAGGAAAGAGCAAACAAAGAGAAAAAACAGCAACAACCCACCATCTATAGTAACTAAAACTAAGTTAAACTAAACCAAACCATCTATCCAAACTCTGCTATGGTAAAAATGAAGTGGGTACATAAAATGTTCCATCTCAGGCTGAAGGTGGTTCCGAAGGAACAGAGGGCGACTTGCCCGCGCAGCCCTATACATCCTAGATACAGAGCACAAGGATGTGTAGGACTTATGCACAGGTTGAATGGGCACTGCTACTGAAAATCTCCTATGAAAGGCGCAAGGGCACATGCATGCCTGAAATGGAGCACCCATAGGGACACTACTCAAAGAAGAAACAGTATGTTATACTAACTGACATTACCAACAATTACAATGAAGTATTTGAGGTTAGGCTGATCTAGCAGAAAATTATATTTCATTCACACTGGTCCCCACATAGATTACAGTGCATGGGCTACAGACTGCTTCTGGAGATGTGAGTCTCCCAGAGTTACACTGGCTTACATGTTTTGGGAATGTCCCAGGATACAATCCTTTTGGCTAGAAGTAGACAGGAGAATTAATATGATAATGGATATATCCTTAAAAATTACGTCCCAAAACTGTATTTTGGAATATATTCCATTGTCTTGGAAACTCTCCAAGTTGGTTCTCTAGAGCAGTGCATCTAGCCAAATGACTCATGTTGCTTAGATAGAAGAGCATCTGCCTTCAGAGACAGAAGCTTGGCACCGAGACGTGGCTGACCTGGCAGCTAAAGATCAGGTAAAGTCTTGACGAAGAGAGATATCAGACAAATCTGAAAAGATTTGGTCTAACCTTTTAGAAACCTTTGATTAATTCCTAGTGGGTGGAACCTGAAATGTTGCTCTTCTTCTCCTGTTCCTTCCTTACCTTTCCCCCCTTCCCCATTATTTTACTTTTTCTGTTCTTCCCTTATTTGGGGAGGGATCAATAAAATATAAACTGAGGTTTTGCCAGCTGCAGTATTTCTGCATGTTATATTCACAAGATTTAATTATAAAATCAGCTCTTCGGGTAGGAATCATCTTAGCACAATCAGGCCCCAATCCTGATTGTGGTATCCAGGTGCTACTGTAATATGAATAAGAAATTCCCATTATTCTGTGGTTACATAAATTGGCAGAGAATTTAAATGGATTACATCAACTTAAAATCTAGTCAGTTTTTAAAAGTAAGTAAAAAGTAGTTTCACATATTACAGCTCCCTCTGAATCCTCATATCAGTATTTATGGGTTTCCATTCACAGTTCTCTCGCTTTTAAAATGCTTTTCTCTCCCCTGTTGCTGTGTGAATGACCCACACAAACAGGGGAATGTGATTCTCTCTTTGTACAAGGGAAACGGTGACATTGACTATAAAGAATAACAAATGAACAAAGCAAAACAAACAAAAAATAGAGAAAAATATTAGTAAAATATTTTACTTGAATCTGTTAGTTATAGTAGCCTTAAGTGTTTCTTGTAATAGCAAGTAAATATGCTCAGAAAAAGTGTGACATTTAAATTGAGGAGCAGATTTAAGTTGCTGTCACATAATTCAGAGTATAGCAAAACCTATCTCAAGGGACTGACAAAAACAAGTTGCTTAATGGAGGTGGCCTCCCAATAAAGGTGCAGGAAAATTGTACTCTTCAGCTGACGTCAACTGATGTAGCTCCACTGAGAGCAAAGGAGCTATATCAATTTACCCCAGTTGAGGATCTGCCCCTATATGCATTAGGGGTTCTTTAAAAAAGTCTTCTAAGACATGAGGAAGGTCTTTAAGAGAGGTTTCACGTAGTTATAATATTTCCATTGTTTTACTTTTGTCTATTCTAACTATCATTTTAATCTGTATTGTTCTGACCTTCTGCAAAATACTGTAAGTTTTTTGCACAATTTACTAATAAAGATAGCTGTGGAGAAATAACTTGATGTATTTGTAGATAGACTGGATAAATAATTATATATTGCAGTGAATAAGCTATTTCCTGCAGCTAAGGCTGGGACTTGCAAGGAATCTTAAAAACTCTGATCCCCGAAAGGGTCGAAAATAAATGGAGAGAGCCATTATGAATTAAAGTGTCACAGGATATCATATCAAGAATCTTAGGCTTTTCTTTGAAAGAATAGCATTCTCTTATAGTCTCTTCTCTGAGAAACATTGGACAAAAATCCTGGAACAGGATCTTTCCATTCTTCATAATAGGCCATGCACTCAAAGCTCCTTAAGCCTTGGAGCCGGTGAGCTGTGTGCACAAGCATTATCAACATGTCCTTATAAAGTGGAAAGGCCTAAGTTCTGGAAGATTCAAAATTTCTTCCAACACACTTGAGCTCAGCAACACCATCTGAGCAGGGAGCCTGCCACTAAGCAAAACAGCAACAGAGTCCCAACAGTTAAGAAGTTCGAGTTGAGTGGTGAATACGTAAATTTTTATGTAATGTTGTCAGAGCAATGAGTTAGAAACAGAGAATATGAAAATACTAATTTGCGCTGTTCCTAAATCCATCTGAACCTCAGCCTATTAAACTAGAGTGACTGTTTATTGGGGGGGGGGGCAAAGTAATTTTATTTGTTGTCAGAGCTGACCTATGATTTTGCAGAATTACTTGCAAGCACATGGCTTCATGCTACTAGAAATGGGGCAGAGGGAAATCAATTATAAATTGCTATCCAATCAGTAGATATTTGCAAATAGGCAGATTGGATTGCGTTATGAACTACAGAGCTTGCCTGGGCTGTGAGGTTCCAAGTGACCACTCACTTTCTTCTACTTAATACCAGCTGTACAATTGTGTTGATTGGGGAAGCTGGGTATAGGAAGGAGGAAATGCATAATTTGCTAAGGGTACATAAGGGAGTCTGAGTGAGAAGCCAGCACAGGGCCGCCCAGAGGGGAGGGCAGGGGGGGCAAGTGGGGCAATTTGCCCCAGGCCCCGGGCCCCACAGGGGCCCCCACGAGAATATAGTATTCTATGGTATTGCAACTTTTTTTTAATGGAAGGGGCCCCCAAAATTGCTTTGCCCCAGGCCCCCTGAATCCTCTGGGCGGCCCTGAGCCAGCAACAGAGTAAATCCAAACAAAAAGGGAATTTACTTGAAGAACAAGTTAGATACTGAGTGGGAAGCTCGGATACTGATTAAAAGATAGGAATTAATAAATACAGAATATTCAAACATTCTATAATAATGAGTCTGCAAATAGGGGAGCATTTGGAGGCACAAGAAGCCTTGATGCTGCCATGTTTCCATAATAAACCTCCTAATGTAAGAACAAATAATTTCTATAAAAAATGGCTAGTTGAGGATCCAAATCAGATCAACATGGGACATATGCAATATTCCTTTTTATAAATAAGGGCTTTGAAATCTATCATGTAAGCCCTCATTTTAATGTGATAAGCATAGATGCTTGTACATTTTGTATTGTGTTGTTCATTTCCCATACTTTCATGCAGGATTTTACATTTATTAGTACCAAATCACATTTTGTTACCTGCAGTCCTTGCAGCTCTAGATCACTGGGTCACAAACAGGTGTCAGGCAGTCACAACCCTCTGCTCTTCCCAAATTGCTAAAGGGAGGGGGTCTTGGCTAGATGGGAAAGCAGTCTTGGGGAGGGCCTAGTATGGATGTTTGAGAACAACTGCTCTAGTACTTCAGATCACTTGCAGTTTGGTTCTGGTTTTTACAGTGTTTGTTACATCTCTAAATTTGATCCTAGTTGAACTCACACCAAAGAAACATCTGACACAAAAAGTGAGGGTAGAAGGAACAGGAAGACAGAGACACAAACACGGCAAGAACTAGAGCTGGGGGAGAAACAATTTTCCTCTTCCAAAAAATATTCTGAGATTTCAAAAATGTTCCCATTCCACATCAAGATGAACTTTTTCTTCATGCAAGAGAGTGTTACCCTGAACCTTGTGCAGATATGTTTAGGGGTGTGTGGAAGGGACACACACACACACACACACCCTCCCATATCCCACATGAGCACCCTCACCAGGCTATTGGCTGTTTCAGGGTAGGTATCTCTCTCTTCGGTTTTGACCAGAAATTCCATTTTGGAGAAACATTCCTGACAAAAGTTATGTCTAAACTGATACATGTCAAAAGTTTTGATTTTGACAAAACAGCATTTTCCAACCAACCAAAAAAAAAAAAATCAAAAAATTCCTCTCCAGCTCTACAAAGAGACTGAAGAAAACAAGAGATGCAGGTAGGGGAGATGTTAGAAGCTGAGTGGAAGGAGTGCCAGCCAGATGTGAGGAGCTACAGCTGTGAGCCAGCCAACAGGGCAGGGGCAGATGCTTGAGCAGCATGTCACTGGCTGTACAGAAGAAACTGAGCACCGCTAGATAATAGTGAAAGGAGAAAGCAAAGGCTGCTGGAGGAGTGAGAATAAGAGTAACTGCAGGCAGCTTTCATTATTAATTCGTCCACCCTTTGAGCTCAAAACAGCTCTGATGTACTAGGACTAATGGGTTAAATGCAATGTGTTCAAATGTCTGAAAAAAGTCTAATAATGACAGGTTTCAGAGTAGCAGCCGTGTTAGTCTGTATCCTCAAAAATAACAGGAGTACTTGTGGCACCTTAGAGACTAACAAATTTATTAGAGCATAAGCTTTCGTGGGCTACAACCCACTTCTTCGGATGCATATAGAAGAAGTGGGTTGTAGCCCACGAAAGCTTATGCTCTAATAAATTTGTTAGTCTCTAAGGTGCCACAAGTACTCCTGTTATTTTTAAGTCTAATAATGTAATACTACTCACAATGTATCTGGTGCTTCACATGTTCCTTAGCATAAGAAGTTTGCTCAAGCTGGAAAACTGAAATAAAAATATTCATTTTTTATTTACTATCATTTTCTAAACAGAAATTGAGTGATTAAACAATTAACATTTCACAACACAACGTAATCTTTTTTAATATTATATCTTAACAAGAGCTACCTATAATCATTATCTCCCCCTACTAATAGCCCAGTTATTAACTAACTCCTAGCACCAACCTCCAACAAAACCCCATACACAACAGAATAAAATAGAGACAAAAATAAAAACTGATTACTTAAATGCAGAATGATGGTTTAAAGTTGAAATCTTCATTATAAATCAGTCCTTACATAAAATATTACTTAATTCCAGAACTCTCAATATAATATATAGTGACCTACCAAGCTCTAGCAGAAGTTTGTCTAAGTTGCTTAAGAGAGTGTCATTCATTGTGTGGACTATAGCAAAAGAAAAAAGCAATACAAGGATTTACAGAAAGAAATTCAAAAGCTCATATTAATAGAATAAACAAGACAAAATTACAAGAAAATAACAGATATTTAAGATAAAAAGAAAATAAATATTTTAAACACTGTAAATAAACTGTCTAAACAGTTTTGCTAGAACTCTCACATGTACTTCATTCAAATGGTAATGGGCTCCATTATGACTCTGCGCCACGTTGAGGAGAGAAGGAGATGCACCACCTGAGCAAAGCTGTCTGGAGGAATTATACCTCTAAAACACATATTTACCTTCAGAGGCTTAGGGCAGTGCAAGGAATGGTGCCCCTTGTTAAACCTGTACAAAAGGTGCAGCCACTGTTCCCCCCAGTTTAGCCATTCTGTCAAAGGCCATCCCAACAGGGAAGAGGCTACTCCCTGCTCTGTACACACCTTCTGGAGTAGTTGTAGCATAGTTAAGGCCCCAGTTAGCAGGATAAGCAATAATAAAAACACCATATACTTGCAATGTATACTTAGGAAATGGCATAATGGATCAGACCAACAGTATGTTTATATAGCACCTAGCCTGACTGGGGTCTCTAGGCACCACCATAAGACTAATAATAAATACGAATAGTGTAGTCCTATATACTGTCTAACTACTAGCACAGTACAATATTAGATGCTTCAAATAAAGGTGAAAAATACCCATAGTAGATAGCATGGCTATGGGACAAGTTTCTTCTTAATCTCTAGCAGTTGGTGGTTGGTTTATGACCTGAAGCATGAGGAATAACATCCCTATTTATCCTAGCTAGAGTAACTATGGATAGTCCTCATAGTATTCATATGATGCTCTACTCTTTAAAATCCTACTACAATATTTGCCTCAGTAATATCTTGCAGTAGTGAGTTCCACAGATTGTTATGTGTTGTAAAAAGTATTTATTTTTATCAATTGTAACTGTGCTGCCTTTAAATTTCATTGGAACTCCCCTTGTATGCTATAGAAGATGGTAGCATCACCTACTCTATGCTGTTAATTATTGACTCTTTTATATCTTCTGTTGTACATCTCACTAAATGTAGTAGTTCTAATCTTTTTTCAATTTCTTTTCATATGTCTAATAATTTTTGTTGCCATTCTCCAACCCTTTTCTATTTATTTCATATACGTTCTGAGATAAGACTGAACACAATATTCAAGGTAAGGGCCATGCATCTATTTATGTAACTGTATTATACTTTCAGTATTATTCTCTGTCTCCTTCTTAATACAACCTAGAATCTTGTGGGGATTTTTTCTATCACCACTATGCCTTAAACAAATGTTTTCACTGAGCTGTCAATAGTGACATATAGGTCCTTTTGCTGACAGATTACAATTAATTACAGTTAATGATAGTCCTCATAGTATTCATATGACTACTCATAATTACAGTTAATGTGGCAGAGCAACCATTACTATGGGATACCTTGACTGATGAACTTCCCAACTTTTAATGTTTATATTTTCAAACGGAGTATTTCATTAACAAAGGTTTTCTTTGCATTCGTGTGCAATGTCTTCATTAATATCTGCCAGCACAACATATCCCTAAAATCCTCACATAATCAGAATGATCACTTGATCGACATGTTCCATTTCTGCTGAAATTTGCCAAATAGAAGGATTTTGATGAAGAAGTTTCCCAGGACTGAAAACCGAGTCTACTGCCTGAAAAGCATTAGAAAGAAAATCTTGCAGACCATCTTGTTGGTTGTGGATAAGCACTAAAATACTAACCATCATATGCTAAATTCTCAAAGCAGGATAGAAAGGTGCACCCCCAAGAATAACAGGAGTACTTGTGGCACCTTCAAGAATGTGTGCCTGGATGACAGTTGCAGGCACAAAATTTTACAGGTGCAACTGCTAAGGCTGTATATACTTTTTGGGAGTACTTATTAGGCCCTGTGTTGAAAAATTAGCAGGACATGGTCTACTAAAGAACTTTACAGGCTCTGAAAGAATTTCAGGGACAAGACAGAAGAGATGATGGAACAAAAAGCTGCTCATAAGCAGTAGGCACCATCTGTGGTTTACCTTTAGGCAGAAGCAATATAGATGTTTGGCACCTAGGGGAGACTCCTCAACACACACATTACCCCAGTCTTCCCGTCAGCAAGACCAGGGAGGAAGACAATGTATAGATACAATCTTCCACCTCTGGCAACTTGAAGCCTCACTTTTACCTGGTGACACCACAATACTGTAGCTTAGAGTCCCATGAATTGAGTCCAGCCCTGGGAAGACAATGGGGGCTCTGGGCCTTAATGAAGAGTGATAATAAAAGGGAGTAATGGCCTTAAAAAATAAACCTATAGGGAGCCCCTTCATCCAAGGTGCACTGACAAGAGACCCAGGAGTGGTGATACTATTGTGGATGCTATAGAAAACCCCTTCCATGAGAATAAAAATAAAATACAATAAAAAAAAAACACCCTCCGGCTTCTCTTGTCTACTAACAAGACAGAGAAGCAAGTTAAATACCCAGGCCTGCCCCAGCCCCTCACGGCACTATGGGGAGTGAGCTGGGATCACAGAGTAAATACTCCAGCCCTTCCTCCCTCGGGGCACGGTGAGGAAGAGACGGAGGGTCACAGGGGTAAATACCCCAGCCCCTCCCCCCTCAGGGCACTATGGGGAGTGAGCTGGCATCATGGGGTAAATACCCCAGCCCCTCCCCCCTCAGGGCACTATGGGGAGTGAGCTGGGATCACGGGGTAAATATCCCAGCCCTTCCTCCCTCGGGGCACGGTGAGGAAGAGACGGAGGGTCACAGGGGTAAATACCCCAGCCCCTCCCCCCTCAGGGCACTATGGGGAGTGAGCTGGGATCATGGGGTAAATATCCCAGCCCCTCCCCCCTCAGGGCACTATGGGGAGTGAGCTGGGATCACGGGGTAAATATCCCAGCCCTTCCCCCCTCGGGGCACGGTGAGGAAGAGACGGAGGGTCACAGGGGTAAATACCCCAGCCCCTCCCCCCTCAGGGCACTATGAGGAGTGAGCTGGGATCACGGGGTAAATACTCCAGCCCCTCCCCCCTCAGGGCACTATGGGGAGTGAGCTGGGATCACGGGGTAAATACCCCAGCCCCTCCCCCCTCAGGGCACTATGGGGAGTGAGCTGGGATCACGGGGTAAATATCCCAGCCCTTCCCCCCTCGGGGCACGGTGAGGAAGAGACGGAGGGTCACAGGGGTAAATACCCCAGCCCCTCCCCCCTCAGGGCACTATGGGGAGTGAGCTGGGATCACGGGGTAAATACCCCAGCCCCTCCCCCCTCAGGGCACTATGGGGAGTGAGCTGGGATCACGGGGTAAATATCCCAGCCCTTCCCCCCTCGGGGCACGGTGAGGAAGAGACGGAGGGTCACAGGGGTAAATACCCCAGCCCCTCCCCCCTCAGGGCACTATGGGGAGTGAGCTGGGATCACGGGGTAAATACCAGGCCTGCCCCAGCCCAGACACGACACTGAGGGCGGGATCAGGCAGGCGAACACCCGCCCCAGGGCACCGCGGAGAGAGGGGGCTGAGAGCGGTAAGTACCCAGCACTCCCTCCAAGCCGCTGCACCGCCTCAGCGCCCCCCGGCGCCGCCGAGCGCGGGAAGGAGGCGGGACGGCGGCTGCCCGCCGACGGGGTGAAGGGGGCACCGAGGGAGGCAGCCGGGCAGGGGGTCTGGACAGAGGGCGAGACAAACGTGGGGGAGGGGGGACAAGGATCCAGGTTTGGGCGGGATTCCCCCCCCTCCCCCCAAGCAGAGCCTGCCCCCCAGCCCCGACCCTTCAGCTCTGCCTGCAGGCGAGCCCCGCCCGAGCCTGACGCTCTCTCGCCCCCGCCCTTCGCCAGCCGCAGGGGCGCCCAGGGCGAGCAGCATCCGACCTCCTGACACCGCTGGCGTCTGCCCGCTGCTTGTCTGCTCACTTCTTCCCCGGGTGCCCTCCGCCCTCGACGCAATCGGCGACCTTCGGTGGGGGGTTCTTTACATCTGCGCTCTACAGGGGCGCCAGGACGTGAGTCCCTCCGACTTCTGTGTTGTCACTAAAAGAAGTTTCTAAGCCTCGTGGTTGCATAGGAAAGCCTTGAAAATGTGGCCTAAAGGTACCTCGGACGGTCTTTTTTTAAAAGAGTGAATAAAAAAGAACCCAAAATGCATTATTTTTCTTTTAAAACTCATTATATTTAAGCCAGTCTTATTATTGTGGGGGATCTGACTCCTGGTTTTGAATGCTTGGGGTTGGAATTACTGGGATTGTATCCGTTTTCAGTGCAGCATGCTGCCACATAAGGTATTCAGGTTCAGAATCCAAGCTCAGGTCCTTTGATTACTGACTCGCAGAACTCCAGGATCCTTGGTTAGCCCCCAGGAAGTCAAAACACCCCATGTAGCCCTTCACTGCAGCGCTAGCAGGCTCTGGAAGAAGCTGCCTCCAATCCTCCTTGCTAGAGGGAAGGTTGCAATAACACAGGGTTGTGCTTTGAGTTGTGAATTCTGAAAGAACTCCTCCTGACTGAAAACAAAAGTCAGGACATTTTTCATATGAGCAGGTCAAAAAAGTACAGATAGCCACAGAAGGCTGCACTAACAGAAGGCCTGAACTTGCATTACTTAAGCAGACCAGCTCCCACTGAAGTCACAGTATGCCCATTGTAACAGGAGTTAAGGAAATGCAAGATGAGGCCTCCTACAACATAGCCCCTTGGTTCCAGCCTGTGGAAACCCTGAAAGATCAGCTTCTGTGAGTTCCCAAAACAGAAATTCTGTTTTCTTACAGTGAATCTTAACTAACAAGGAAAAGATTAATATTTGGCGGGGAGGGATAAATTTTGCCTTGAGTACCGTTTTCTTATTGCAAGCACTTCAAGAAAAGCAATGAACATGCTCCATCTACTGGAGAGGTTGTGCAATATCTCTCAAAACAAAAACTCAATAAGTAAACGAAAAAATGTCCATATGGTGCACCTTAATATTTACTATTGTCAAGTTATTCCAGATGTGTTATGCAACTTAGGTAAGATTCTTGACCAAGGCAAAAATAAAAAGTCATTTTTAAAGGAAAATATTTTTTTTCTGAAAAAGTAACATAATAAAAAGGGTTGACTGATATTAAAGATTTAGGAAGTGCTGGTGCACTATACAAAACATAATGAAAATGGTAAAATTAATGGATTAAAGTAATTTACAATGACAAATCTTTTCTTGAAATCCATTCTGTTTTCTAAATGTTACATAAACATACAGGACTGTACAATCCTGTAGTCCTTACTCCTGGAATAGTTCCAGTGGGACTACACATGTGATAAAAGTTGCAGGACTGGGCTCCTTTTCTAATCAAACCAATGTAAAAGCTATTACCTAATATGATAAACTGGCTTTTGGTTGTGGGTGGTACTTTGGCCTTTTACTGCAAAGGGCCTAATTCTCTTGTCACTTCCATCAGTGTAAATCAGGAGTAACTCTAGAGAAGTGAATGGAGTATACATGACAGGGGATCAAGCCCAGTATATTTTCCATAGATAAAGTGAATAGCCAAGTATCTTCAGGCCCTATAATTTGTATATAGATGAGCATGATTTGATGGCAAAAAGTTGATGCAGTTGAGTCTGTGTTACCTGCTCCTAGCTCCCTTGCCCCCAGCCTGCTGCCCAGCATAGGAAGCATGGCTGGAGTGCCTTGTGTCCCTTGCCAGCCTAAATTAGAGCAAGCCATATGCTGCTCTAATTACACCAGGGTCCCAAATGACAGCCCGGAAGCCTCAGGAGAGAAGCAGAAAGGTTCCATTGGGCCACCTTCACCCCTAACCATAGATCCTACACAATAGCGCATCTTGGCAAAACCCAGGGATCTGGCCTAAACAGTTTAACAGATTTTTTTTTTAAATACATTAAAGTATCATAGCTTACATCATGGGCTAGTGCCTTAACAGTAATTTTACATTAAATCAGAGCTGTTTGGGGTATTACGAGTATTGACAACCATAACATGTAATCTAGCAGCCCTTATTCACATGAGTAGTCCATATTCATGCAAACAGTCCCATCGAAGCCAATGACATGTGAGCAAAAGCTGCATTATCAGGCCTCAAAATCCTTTACACCTGTAGTAGAAGCAGTTTAAATAAAGAGGAGAGCCTGCATCATGTGATCATTGTGGATCACAGTGGTTCATGGACAGCAGTTTGGGAATTACTCACCACGGTAATATGGTGATTGGTGCTCAAAAGATATAGCAGAGAAAGTAAAGGAGTACAGAAGAAATGGATGGAATGAGGGTGGAGGAAGGTAGAAGCATATATAGAGTGAACAGAGATGGGTTGAAAACAAGACTGAAATAAGGGAAATAAATGAGAAATAATGGGGGAATGCTTGAACATAAAGAGAAGAAATAAAACAGATAGGAGGAGAGAAGACACATCAGCAGTAAAAGAAGAAAGGACGCTAAAAATTGGGGGGGGAAAGGCAGATGTTAAGATAGAAGAAAAAGGCAGAGAATTAATTCTGCCATAAACAGCACCTCTTGTCAATTGCAAACTGGAGATACTGACTCGGGGAAAGCTAAACCAAGCATCAGGAAATGCAGGTGCAAAGGGGAAGGGCTGACTTACCTGGCCTACAGTCAAAAATGAAGGGAAAAAAGAGAAACAAAGTAGAAGACAGTTATTTCTTCTAGAAATAAAATGTTTATAGATGTATCTATTCAAAAACTTTCTAAGAGCGTTACCATCCACCGCCCCTTATATCTGGGATTCAGAACTTTCAGTAAACTTAGTTTCTTACCTAAGAGTCTCTCACTCTCTCTGTCCGTCCATTTAATCCAGAGTCACCTACAAGAATCACGACTGCCTATAGGGGGGAGGGATAGCTCAGTGGTTTGAGCATTGGCCTGCTAAACCCAGGGTTGTGAGTTCAATCCTTGAGGGGGCCATGTAGGGATCTGGGGCAAAAATCTGTCTGGGGCTTGGTCCTGCTTTGAGCAGGGGGTTGGACTAGATGACCTCCTGAGGTCCCTTCCAACCCAAATAGTCTATGATTCTATAGCATCCTGCCAGGACTTTGTCTCCATACTCACGAGGGCTTAAGCAGCCCATAACACCTGTCCATCTCTGAGCTCCATAGGTAATCGTAGAGCATCAGTAATTCCAATTTTACATTACTGCTCTAAAATGCTTTAGAATTTAAAATCCACTAAAAATTGCTTCAGGTTTGTTCAGTGTTGGTTCAAATGTCAACAGGAATCTTATAAACTTCTAGAAATAGGAGTTTGTGATACAAATAATGTAGTGCACATTCAATTATAGCGATGCTAGTTTGAACATCTCTGTGATTTTTAGTTTTGAATGTAAGCAACAATGGACACTGGAAAGGGCATTTCTCTGAAGTTAATGGTCCAGGGCCTGAAGTCATTGGACTACCATTGACTTCAGTGGAGGTCTTTGGACTCTATTCCAAAGTTTATTGAAGTCAAAATTTTGCCTGAGTAAGGACTTTCTGGATCAACTCCCTATTGGAACTTTTGAAGGCCCAAGAGTTCCTTTAATCCAGGATTCACTGATTGCTTGAAAATGCCTGACCCAGGTGTCATTACTGCAAGCCTAGTAGATATTTTTCTAAAACTGTAATATCTTAAGCTGATACTTTTAAATGACATTCTTTACTTAGCAATAAATAACTAACACAATTATCAGTCGGAAAGCAAGAGTTAATTCTTTTTCATAATATCTTCACTAATCAATGAGGAGTAGGTTGACTTCCTCTGAAGAGAGATGTGGGCAGTTCAGTTCTTTGAAAAGGTTCTCAGGACCTGATCCCATCCCACATATCTGGCAAATGACCAGAAGTTCTGCCTCTGATACCAGACAGTTCTAATACACCCACTCTTTAAACTTTCTTTTCATTACTCATGCCCTTTTTCCTCTCATTTTGGAGTACATACATATATTTATCTCCTCAGCAAGCTGTCCTCTGGAAAGCTGCCTTCAGATCATTATTGCCCTTCCACTCAAGATGGTGGAGATGATCAGGAAACACAAAACCAAATCCAGTGCAATCCCAGTGTAATAGGAAATTTATTTCTGAGGAAGTCTATAGGTCAGTGGTACTCTCAAAAAGTCTAAAAAGATAAAAAATAACTAAAAAAGACCCAAAAAATTTAATCTAAGTCCTATAAGAAAGCAAGGAAGCATCATCTTTCTTCTGTTCTTAGTCCTCCCCTATTTCTCCTCCTGAAGAGGAAGAATTGTTAGCCTCTCAAGCTAAACAATCATACCATGACAAATAGAAACTTTATTCCCCCCAGAGTGTTTAGAAATTATATGTGAACAAGTGATTAACACCATAGGCATGCAGCTAAAGAAACAAGAGGTAAGTAAAAATGTCCCAGACAAATAACTTCCTTCTAAATCCAAATCAGAATCCTGCATGCCTCTGTTCTCCTCTTTTGAGGATGTAATTAAATCAGAATGAGAATGCCCAGATAATGGAAAGAAGCTAAGCTACCAGGCATTACAATTCTACAAACTTAAGGCACCCCTTAGCTCCACAGTTTTTATCCCAAAAATAGACACAGCAGTCACATTGTCTGAGGAAATGGTGATTCCTTCAGAAGGGGATTTCCATTATTACATATCCTCCTTTATAATAAAGCAGTAACAAAGAGAATAATCCCAGAAGTCTGTATCGGTAGATGTCCTATTTCATCAACAGCCAAAATCCCATGTGTGCATTCCTTCCCATACCTTTAATTCCCCGAATTGCAAACAACAACAAACAGAAAGAGCAGCAATCATATTAATCACTCCAGCCTGGCCAAGAAGACCTTGGTACTCAGACTTAATAAGATGCTCCAGTTGGCATATTCTTCTACCTCACAGATCAACTCTCCTATCCCAGAGCTCCATTCTGCACCATTCTCCCTGGATCTAACTGTATGGAAACAGAAATGGGGATTCTATGTGAAACAGGATATACACATGACCTCATGTATGTAATCCTACTGACTTCCAAAAGAGTATCTGGAAATCAGAAACATTCTAACATTGGGAAAAATTTGCTATTCTTCCTGACTTCACAGTCCCAAATACTTAGAATGCAGAAAGCAATTAAACTAGCTAAAACCACATCGATACCACATTCTTCTAGTATGGGATTTAAATCTGGTTCTTCAACTATCTCTACCCTCTTTAAACGTATGAATTCTGCAGAGCCCTATAGTCTATTAAAATATGTTTTTCTAATTACAGCCACAACTCCAGCAAGGGAATATCAGTAACTTCAGTATTATCCATGGAAGAGCCATATTGTATTTTTCATAAAGACAAAAAAGTCTTCGTACATCCCTTGCTTTCATTCTAAGGTAGCACTTCATTCCACAATTCTCCATAAACTGTTCTCCTCTTGTTTTGTCCAAATCCAAAGAACGAAATGGCAGATGAAAATCGATGTTGATAAGTGCCAAGTAATGCATATTGGAAAAAATAATCCCAACTATACATGCAAAATTAGGGATCTAGCTGTTATGACTCAAGAAAGAAATCTTGGAGTATCATGGGTAGTTCTCTGAAAACATCTGCTCAGTGTTCAGTAGCAGTCAAAAAAGCTACCGGAATGTTAGGAACCATTAGGAAAGGGATAGATAATAAGACAGAAGATATCATAATGCCACTATATAAATCCATGAATACTTGCCACACTTTGAATACTGCATGCAGTTATGGTTGCCCCCTCTTAAAAGAGAGATATTAGAATTGGAAAAGGTAGAAAGAAGGACAACAAAAATGATTAAGAGTATGGAACAGCTTCCACATGAGGAGAGATTAAAAAGATGGAGACTATTCTGGTTGAGAAAGAGACAACTGAGGGGGGATATGACAGAAGTCTATAAAATTATGAATGGTGTAGAGAAAGAGTTATTTACCCCTTCACATAACACAAGAACCAGGGGTCACCCAATGAAATTAATTGGCAGCAGGTTTAAAAAAAAGGGAAGTATTTCTTCACAGGATGCACAGTCAACCTCTGGAACTCGCTGCCAGGGGAAGTTGTGAAGGCCAAAAGTATATCTGGGTTAAAAAAAGAATTAGATAAGTTAGTGGAGGATAGGTTCACTAATGGCTATTAGCCAAGATGGTCAGGGACTCAAGCCCATGTTCCAGGTGTTTCTAAGCCTCCAACTGCCAGAAGCTGGGACTGGAGGACAGAGGATGGATCACTCAAAGTTGTCATGTTTTGTCCATTCCCTCTGAAGCATCTGGCACTGGCCACTGCAGAGACAAGATCCTGGGCTAGATGGACCATTGGTCTGACCCAGTATGGCAGTTCTTATGCCCCTCAAGGGGAGCTTTGGCATAAGCTTGCAAGTTTGAAGAGCAGTAAAGATTTACCTGAAGCATACAAGCTAATAAGGAGATCCTGTGTACTTCTCATTTCCTTCCATCCAAAATGTAAAGGTACAAAGTCTTCAAAACCAACCATATCAAGATTTATTATTTGCTATAAATAGAGAGACAAACCAGTTTCTGAGGGCATTCCACCAGGTCCACAATTACCTCCTGGACAGAAGGAACTTCAGCATCCACAGAGGAGATATGGAAAACAGGAATGTGGTCCTACACACTAAATTCAGGAGATACTATCAGATAGGCCTGAAGGACTTTGCAGATGTATATTTGGAAAGAAGGTGCTTCAGTTAATGGTCCCTAGATAACACAAAGTCCTCTTGGCATTAGGGATTCTCCTTGGACCTTTCCCTTCTGATTTCCCTTCCTCTTCTTTTTTCACTGCTTGCTACTTCTTATTCATCATGAAAGAACAGAGATATTATGAAAGAGAGTGGAAAATGTGTTACCTGATAACTTTCTTTTTCTGCCACTTTTGTGTTATTTTATGTAACTGATTTGCTGCTGCTATGTGATTGCCATGTGCTGTGCAGGTGTGGTGTATGTAGTTTTATTTTTTAACTATAGTTAAAGTTTTGCTCCTAAAAAGAATGTGTCGGCTAAAGTGGTACAGTAAAATGGTAACTTCTGTGATATTCAATGGAATGTTATTACCTTTCTCTAGAACAGTAAACATAAAATTGTTTAGCATCTCTGGAAGAATTTCCACCTCTCAATCTGTAGTGTATCTATGCCCCCTCAGTCATACTGTGTAATCTGAAATGGAAAGTGGAGTATTCCTCCCTCAAGATTTTTTTTATATTCGAATACCTATCATTTGCTGTCATCTAGCCTATTGAAAGGCAAAATATATTTTCTCATCAGATGTATTTTTAAAATTCTATACATCTCTAGTGACTGTAATTAACAGCCCTTGGGATACAATAGTTTCTGCATGTGAAGGTATTTAAAGATACAACATCAAAATCTAGCACTCCTTAGCATAATTTGGCTTTGTGGCACTTCCTCATGGATGTCTGGCTCACATAGGCCAATGATTGGATTATGTTCATCTGTGAAAGATATAATAGGGATGATAATCTTCAATTCTAATATGCAATAATATCCTTCATGTAGGGCCCAATTCTGAGTTCAGTTACACAAGGATAATTCCCCACAGCCATCCCTGTGTATCTGAGTTCAGAACTCGGCTCTAAATCATTATCCTTGTTATGTAATAGTAATAAAAATGAGCATATTCATGTAATATAAAAACTATGAATAAATGCAATAGTCATTTATCTCTCTCTGTCTCCCTCCCTCTCTCTGTGAGTATATATACGCCTATCACAAACAGTACATACAGAGAGAGATGGTATTTCCTGGTCATGCATATGATGGCTATGATGTTTAGACTTCATGCAATTAAAGATCGTTTTGTTTTTCATATGAAGCTACTCATAGATACGCGAATCCATTATCTGTTACATCGAGGGGATTTATTACTAGTGTCCTTGATCAGACTAGAAAGCCGAACAAGACACACTGTACACATAAAAAGCATATATGAAAACACTTTATTTGTCACTAAGAAACGCGCTTTAGAAACCCTGCCAGCAGCCAAATCTAAAGGCAGGCGAACACGCTGTATTACAATGCCTTGGTCACACATACATCCCCCAGAATTGTTCTTCTATTATAATGCAGAGTTTCCTTTCCAAAGAGCAACATTTTGCCCCCACAGGTGTAGAGCAAATATTGTGGAAGTTCCCAGCATGAGAATGAAGACTTTTACCATTCAGTCCTTAATTTTTTCTTTCGCAGAAAGTTGCCCAAAAAAAAATTCCCTAAAAGACGAAGGGGTCGGGGAAGTCCTATCTATTTAGAAAATAAACTAATGCACTTCTAAAGTAGTGTTTCATTGGTGACACAAGTCCCACCAACAAGCAAACAAAAAAGAAAAAGGAAAAAGAAAGAAACAAAAAAAGAAAAGAAGTCCCTCCGTGCGCCGTCTTTAACTCCTTTTTTTACAAAGACACAACCGAGTTCGGAACAGTGTCGGCTTGTCTCAAATTGTAACAATATTTAAACGCAGAGGTTTGCATTTAATTCTCGTAATTTAAGACCCACTACTCATGGTGGGTGGGCACTGAATGCCCAGAAGTTTCCCGGGAGACCCGAACTTTTTCTTGAAAGCTAGTGCCATATTTAAGCCTGTCGATTTGGGTTTATATCTGTACAATGCCTTTTATTTCCCCTCAGGGAGGTGCTGAAAGTCCCCTTCGGGCTGCTAGCATTTTCTCACCCAGCTCAGGCTCTGGAAAAGAAAAACTGGGGCAAGGGGAAGAAGCCTTCCAAAACATTGGAAGTACAATTACTGATTCTTGTCCTCTCTAGCTGCATCGGATCTCTTAATTCGAATTTCCTTTTAGCCTACGGTCTTGACTTTCATTATCTAGACTGCTTCCACTCTGTTCATGGCCATTACACTGCATCCCAGTAACTCACTTGTTAGATCATGTGCACATTAAAAGCCTACCTACGTTTTGTTTTGTTTTGAAAAATCTGACCAGCCTAAATAACTACCGTGTTAGCACCGTGAACCAGACAGACTCCCCGGCCACACCGAAGCAAGAAGGTCTCAGCAGCCGGTAAATGAGGCTCGAAGGTGACTTATACCTGCTTAGGACAGCCTGCCTCGTTCACCTTAAGATGAATTTAGGGTCTGGAGATAGCTCAAAGTACAATGGCAAGACAGGGAAGAGAAATCGTTGGGGCGAGTTACCGGCATTTTAGGTACCGTGGGGGGAAAGCTGAAAATAATATCAGGAAACCTGCCAGCTCTATAAACTCGAGCACCTTGTCACACGCTTGCTCGGCAATATTTTCACACCCTCCGATGCTCTTTTGAATGATGATTTGTGCTGGGGGGGGGGGGTGTTGTTGTTGTTGTTTTTAATTTACCGAGTCCTATTGTCTTAATTGTGCCAGGCATTTTAATTCTCCTGCACAACGCTGGAGGGGAGGGATGGAGAGGGGAATGTCTTTCTGTATTTCTGAGTTTCAGAAGCGTTTACAAGCTGGGTCTTCTCGGTGGCCTGTCCTTATACACATCCTCAGTGGAATCGCAAATTAAACACTGGTGTAGAAGGTGAAGCCTAAAAGGCTTCTATTTCAAAAGTTTCTAGGGCGTGTTTCGGAGCTCAGGAGTTTATGTGCAGGCTTCTCCTCCTCCTCCTTCTTTCTCCTTCTTTTCTTCTTATTTTTCCCTCTCCCCGCCCCCCGCCCCCCAGCGCTGTCGGTTTTTATGAAAATGAGCAGTATTGAAAGCCTTTCCATCCCGCTAGCTGTGAGCCTCACATAAATGATGTAAATGGCTCCGAGGTTTTTTTTTTCAAGTGAACTGTGTAGATCTGTGAAAATAATATCAGGGTTTTCCGTCAGAATGAGCTTAGCATTGTACTGAGGCATGCCATAATCTGACCCGACACCTCCAACCATCTGCGCTATCTATCCGCCTTCTGATTTACCAAATCTTCACAAGCAAAAGACAAATTGTACTTGATACTAAAGAAAAGACGGCGAGCTCCGGTCCAGTGCCTTTCTGCGGAGAGATGATGGGGGGAAATGTAAATCTGGTTAATTTCAGGCTATAGGCAACTGGCAAAGGATCCCCCCTGTTTTGTTTGTTTTGTTTTGTTTTAAGAAACAACAACACGAGAAAATCAGATTAGGACGGCATTTCTTTTGACAACTGTTCCAGGAAAAAAAATTGCATTGCACAGAGCGTAAGAGAACATCTTGAGTTTAATTCCCAATATATGCTGCCTTTCCAAGCCTGGCTCCTAATGTTCCCACAAAGAAACTGCCTTTGAGCAGCCCCATCTAGAATAAAGCTTGGCTGCTTTTTTTCCCTCCCCCTCCAGAAAACACAACAGATCCTAACAGTTCAGAAAGTGATTTCATTTCTTTCCTGGCAGCCATGATCATAATACATCTCTTTATTTATTTGGGGAGGCGTGGAAGGGATATTAATAAAGTCGCTTCTCTCCCAGGACTAGACTCATCAGCCTCAGTTTAGGAACAGTCGGAGCTGATTATTAGAAGGTGATCAATATTTTAAAAGATTCCTAAAATCTGCTTTAAGTTGCTGTCCTGACCTACAAATGACTTCTCACTCTCGGTGGCTATTCTCGGTGTTTATTCAGGGCCACTCAACCGAAACCAATTAGGTTGTAAATGTAAACATATAAAGCTTTATTTGGGCAAAGGAGGGAGCTGGACTCCCCGAAATGAATCCCTCACTCTAATTATTGAGGGGGGTCACAGGGCCCTGGGTGGGAGATCACTGGAGGGAGAGGGAGAGGTTGATCTGTCGAATATCGGCTGCCCATTGAGTGCTTCTGACAATATTCCATTATGGTTGGTTGCTTGCTTGCTTCATTTATTCTCTGAGTTCTTGGTTGGACCTGATCTCATCTTTTCCTTGGCAGTAGACTGTGCAGAGCTGTCTGGGAGGCAGTGCAAGGCTCACTCCTGGACTGGATTGCTCTATAGGAGACAGGGGTGGGAGTAGCAGTCTTCAAAAGAAGCTAGACAAGTCCCCTGGTTCACTGGAACCCAGCAGCAGCCTGCACAGCTGTGTGTGGGGGGGGGGGGACACGACGACATTGGCATGCTTCACTCCAAGTCTCCTGTGCAATTCGATAGCGTCCGCTCCCCAAAGTGCCCTGTTTATTTTCCTTTTCGCGGCCTTGTTAGGGTGCCCTCTCCACGGAAGAAAGCCTTCCCACGCGTGCCTGTGGGGATGGGAGGAGGCGGGGGACTGGTTTGTTTCAGGCTGCGATTTGGGAAAGGTCTCCTAGCTCTCGGCACGCGAGGACTGATGAGCAACGGGCTGCTGGGGCAAGCTGCAGACAATATCCCCCCACGTCTCTGCCTGCGTGAGTTCTTCGCCGTGCCGGTGGGTGGGTGCGTGTCCTCCTGCTTTTGCAAATACCTTTTGAAAGTCAAACTCTTCTCCAAAGGACGCTGGGCGCTGTCGAGTCCTGGGAGGTGCTGAAATCTCTCCAGCGCGCGGCCTTCCGCCTTGATTGGCAAAGGCTGACAGTGAGTGACAGCCCCCTCCATGGAAACCGGGGAGCCAATCTGCCCAGTCCAATAGCAAACCAGACTTCTCCTGCAGCATCTGAACAGCGGCTTGTTCTTCGCCTCCCCTCCCTCCATCCTCCTCCATCCCCCCACCCCCACGCACACCTCCCCCCATGGAAACAGCAGCCTAAGCGCTCCCAATTCCTTCCCCTCCCTGCCACTTCCACCGCTGCCGCCGCCGCCGCCCGAGTGCCCCTGCGAGCCTGGGGAAAGGCGCACGCGGAGCAGAGCCGCGCGGCGTTCAGCAAATCCCCCCAGTACCCCAGATTCCCGGGTGGGCGTGCGGGGCGGGAGGATCTCGGGGTCCTTCCGCCGCGCGTGGGTTTCCTCCCCTTCTTCCCATCGCTCCCCAGCCGGGCGGAGACGCTGCCGCCGCCGCCTCGATGTTCCAGCTGCCCATCCTCAATTTCAGCCCCCAGCAAGTGGCCGGGGTCTGCGAGACCCTGGAGGAGAGCGGGGACATTGAGCGCCTGGGTCGCTTCCTCTGGTCCCTGCCGGTAGCCCCTGCGGCATGCGAGGCCCTGAACAAGAACGAGTCGGTGCTGAGAGCCCGGGCCATCGTGGCCTTCCACACGGGGAACTACCGGGAGCTCTACCACATCCTGGAGAACCACAAGTTCACCAAGGAGTCGCACGCCAAGCTGCAGGCCCTCTGGCTGGAGGCGCATTACCAGGAAGCCGAGAAGCTGCGGGGCCGACCCCTGGGGCCCGTGGACAAGTACCGGGTGCGGAAGAAGTTCCCGTTGCCCCGCACCATCTGGGACGGGGAGCAGAAGACGCATTGCTTCAAGGAGAGGACGAGGCACTTGCTACGGGAGTGGTACCTGCAGGACCCTTACCCCAACCCCAGCAAAAAGCGAGAACTGGCCCAGGCTACCGGACTTACCCCTACACAAGTGGGCAACTGGTTCAAAAACCGCAGACAAAGAGACAGGGCAGCAGCCGCTAAGAACAGGTCGGTACTGTGCTGTTTTCCTGATTTTCGGTTTAGAACAAGCTCCCCTTAGCCTGGTTCTTCTCCTCCGCGAGCAGGGGACGCTTGGCGGCTGGGATAAAGCTGGCAGAGCCGCCTTGCCCTCCAGCTGAGCGATAGACCTGCTTTTTAATACTTTGAAAGGTTGCAATGCGTACCATGGACGCTGTTGGCTTTCACTGGCACGGCCATAAATACAGAAGGAAGGCGGAAATTAATGCAGTTAGTCCCTTAAAATCTGCGCCCTTTCCCCAATTCCAGTACGTGCTCGCCTTTTGTCCCCAGGTCAAACATTAAAGATATGAACGCTATTTCTGTGTTTTGGAGCCATTGCGGCGGACATGGGTTTTGTTGCCATTTCGGGGATGCTTTGTTTTATGAGGATGTTTTTGCCTTTACATTATTCTTCAGATTGCAACATAGGAAATGATCTACTTGAAAGATTATCTGTCTTGGGGCAACTTAAATTAATAGATAAACCGCAAGAAACGATTTGTATTTCCCTTGAAGAAGTAGCGCGTTAGATGGGGCATCAGAAAAGGATTTTCTGAATCGTTTCTAATAATTAATATAATGAATATGATACAGAGATGGGGAACATTCGCTCAGTTGCTCATTTTCCAGCCTTTAGCCGTTTAAATATCAAAAATATAAAGAAGCTAACCAAATATATATATTTTTAAAATCTATTCCCTTTCCAAGTTTTGCTTTAAGTTATTTAGAAAGCTACGTAAAATAGACCCATCTATTTCGCCATGAGTATAGTTGTGCAAGCTCGTTTCAGAAAACATCATCAATTGTTCTAATAGGAAACAATATTGTATACATATTTCAAGATCTGCTTTAAAATAGCCTTATTAGTTACAAGACACAATCTTTTCATTTTTAATTCATTTGAATTCAGTTTCGGGCGCTTTTAAACCCTTAGGAATTGTTTCTGGGTTATTTTAGTTGGTTTTTTTTCCAATAGAAAATGGTTTTGTTTGGGGTTTCTTTTCTTTGCAATGTTATTGTTTTGAATTATTTATCTGACGTTAGCGACTTGAGCAAATGTCCCAGAAAGCGGAAAAGAATCTCCAAATTATGGATCAAATTCCTGCCAGTGACTCCTGGGTTGTTGTTTTTTCAGAAGTCAGCAGGAAGATAACTAGAACAAGTACATGGGTTGCACCCTGGACTGGTTCAAAAAGAGTTCTGGAAAGACGTGACTAAATAATTAAAAATAAATATTGCCTGACGGTTGTAAATGAAATAAAAATACAGCAATCCCTATTTCTGGAATCGTGTAAGAGAAAAGATTTAAGCCTTTCTAAACATGGGCAGGACACACCGCCCGTGTGAATGGCAAAATCATGCACTGTACCGGGATCCCTTTTCAAAAGAATTGAAGCTGCTGGAAAGACTTCAGGAAGGGAGTTGGGGCAACGCATGGGCACAGGGTGAAGCCCTAAAGAGCCGGGGGGGGGGGGGCGGTTGTGTGTTTGCAGCCAGAAGCTAAATGCCTGGCTAGATTTGGCTGACTGGGGAACTGGGGCTGGCTTGGCCATGGATAGCGAGGGGGTGATAGTATGGAGTGGCTGGTTAGCTGTTCGAATAGGGTAGATGACTAAGGTGGGAGTATGTGGGGGCGCGGTGGTAGGAGATATGTGGGGTGAAAGGGCTCTTTAACTGTTCCAATACAGTAGTTGTTGGGATAAAAGACATAGGCGAGGGGTAACTGGCTAGTGATGGGGTGGGGGTCTTGTGGGGATGTGGTAGGAGGTATATGGGGGTCAGATGGCTGGTTAGCTGTTGGGATAGGATAGGTGATTAGGCATGGGGGTGGGAGGTATAGGTGGAGGCTGAGTAGCTGTTGGAATAAGATAGGTGGTTGAGATGGGGATAGACTGGATGGAGCGACGAGTTAGCTGCGTCTGCTGGAATTAGATTGATCGCAATGGTAGGGTGACTGGCTAGCTCTTAGGATGTGGTAGGTGATTGGGGTGGCTGCCTACCTGGTGGATGGGGTAGATGATTGGAGTAGTGTGGCTGGTAGGCTGTTGGATGGGAGAGGTGATTGTGGCTCGGTGGGGTGGCTGGTTGGCTGTTGGATGGGATAGGTGATTGGGTCTGGGTGGGGTGGCCGGTTGGCTGTTGGATGGGATAGGTGACTGAGGTGGGGTGGCCAGTTGGCTGTTGGATGGGATAGGTGATTGGGTCTGGGTGGGGTGGCTGGTTGGCTGTTGGATGAGATAGATGTCTGAGTTTAGGGGGCTGGTTGGCTGGGATAGGTGGCTGGCGTGGGGTGGGGTGGTGGTTGGATGGGATATGTGATTGTGGTGCAAGGGCTGTTTGGCTGTTGGAATAGATAGGTGATTGGGATATGGGGACTGGTTGGTGGTTGGATGGGATAGGTGGGTGGGATGGAGGGTGTGGTTTGCTGTTGGGTGGGATAAGTGGCTGGGGTGGGTGGGTGGCTGTTGGATGAGATGGGTGACTGGAGGCTGGTTGGATGAGATAGATGACTGGGCTGGGGTGGGTGGCTTTTGAATGGGATAGGTTACTGGGATGGGGGTGGGGGTGTTTGATGGGATAGGTGACTGGGGTGGGGGAGGTGTTGGCTGGGATAGGTGATGGGGGTTGGTTGGCTGTTGGCTGGAATAACTGACTGGGATGGAGGAGCTGTTGGCTGTTGGATGGGAGAGGTGACTGGTGTGAGGGTAAGGTGGCTGTTGGAAGGGATAGGTGATGGAGGGCTGGTTGTCTAGGATAGGTGACTGGGGTGGGGAAGCTGTTGGCTGGGATAGGTGACTGGGGTGGGGGAGCTGTTGGCTGGGATGGGTGACTGGGGTAGGGGAGCTGTTGGCTGTTGGCTGGGACAGGTGACTGGGGTGGGTGGAGCTGTTGGTTGGGATAGGTGACTGTGGTGGTGGAGCTGTTGGATGGGATAGGTGCCTAGGGTGGAGGAACTGTTAGCTGTTGGTTGGAATAGGTGACTGGGGTGGGTGGAGAGCTGTTGGATGGAATAGGTGACTGGGGTAGGGAAGCTGTTGGCTGTTGGCTGGGATAGGTGACTGGAGTAGGGGCGCTGTTGGTTGTTGGCTGGGATAGGTGACTGGGGTGGGGGAGCTGTTGGATGGAATAGGTGACTGGGGTGGGGGAGCTGTTAGCTGTTGGCTGGGATAGGTGACTGGGGTGGAGGAGCTGTTGTCTGTTAGCTGGGATAGGTGACTAGGGTGGAGGAGCTGTTGCCTGTTGGCTGGGATAGGTGACTGGGGTGGGGGAGCTGTTGGCTGGGATAGGTGACTGGGGTGGGATATACGGCTGTTGCTGCGATGTGATTGTATATGTCTCCTGGTTCCTTGCAGGCTACAGCAGCAGGTCTTATCCCAAGGCTCGGTGCGCTCGCTGCAGGCCGAGGAGGAGAGCGCAGGGGAGCCGCTGGGGGCCGCCTCCAGTCCCGCAGCCAGCCTGTCCAGCAAAGCGGCCACCTCTGCCATTTCCATCACATCCAGCGACAGTGAATGTGACATCTGACACAACAGCCAAGACAAAACAGGGGGAGAGCGATCGAGCTAAACACAGTGCCTGCCTGCCTACAGAACACCCTGGCTCGCGTTCCCACTCGGAGCCTACCCCAGGCTGCCAAATTGCCAGGGCGCCATGATCCATGAGCATGCCCTCTTCCCGTGCAAACAGCGGGCGCGTTCCGTCTTAGACCCCTAGGAGACTCTATTCAC
The DNA here is from genome assembly GCF_028017835.1 of Emys orbicularis. NCBI lineage: Eukaryota > Metazoa > Chordata > Testudines > Emydidae > Emys > Emys orbicularis. The sequence goes on from NC_088686.1 coordinate 14,433,506, forward strand.
AGAAATGTTTGTCGCCTTTATTTAAAAGGATCTGCTGAACCGATGCCTCAAAAACAAAAATGCCAAGTTGCAAAATGTTTGAGCGCCTGCCCTGTATCCCGCGTGGGTATTTCATGTTGAAAAGACGCTGTTATTATTATTATTATTATTTTATTTTATTATTATTATTTTCTTTTTTTTGCTTTACTTTGAAGGGTTTTTATATATATATATAATGTTTATTTACTTATTTAAGGGATTGCTATGGTAGATTTTTCTATGATTATTATTATTTTGGCTTGTTGTCTATGTGCACAGGTGACTAGTAGAGCATGTGCAGGATCAATACTGTATGAAGCAGCCTAAAACAATAATAAAATATTTGGTGAGCAACTTTTCTTACTTAAAGGGTCTGTTTTTAAATTCTTAAGGTCGGAGCCAATGCACAAAGACCGTCGGCTTAAGAAGGTGGTTCTCTGATTCCACTGAAATCTCACCAGAGACTTGCCTGGTTCCGAAATAATTAGTCATTCCTCATTTGCAACACAGAGAGAGCGATAGGTGATGAAGCGTTCTGGATTCTGCGTGACTTCCCCACGCAGGGTTTATTATATAGTTCAGCAGTAACTAAATATCAAATCCATTTCACAGGCGTTAAAAGGGATCAAAACGGGGCGGGATGGGCAGCGTTGGGAAATCTGCATTTTACCGAGAGCACGATGGTAAGAGGGAAATTGACTCCTCCACGCTGGTCAAGAGAAATGAATGTGGCTAGCTGAGAATATAGGCTCTAGTTAGTCCCATGTGAAGGAAGGGGGCAGACAGTGCTGCCTGCTAGGCGCATAGCAAGATCTGGCTGTTTGCCCGTATCTTGCTTCGAATGGCCGAGATTTCGCGCTGTATCAACAGTGAATTATGAATGGGGGAGGGAGGAAGCCTGTAAGCAAGGCTATAAATACCCCTTCCGTGTAACATCAGCCGCAGCTCCCTTCTTTACCTGGCAAATAAAACAGAGGTTCATAAATTAAATAACCCTCCAGACCAGAGCACCATTATAGATCAGACCGGGGAAAAAATCATCCCGTCGCTTCGGGTCGTTAACGTGTATTGTCTGTTCGTTTGTTTTTAAGACTGATTTTGCTCTGAGAAAGCCAACGCCATCCAAAGAGCGGGCTGAGCTTTTCCCCAACAAAAGGATTTTATATTATACATTCTGACATTGATCTTTAAATCGCTTGAGCTGTGCTTTTTCTGTCCGCTCGGGCTCATTGCATTTGCCTCCCTGTCCTCAGAGACTTGCCTCCCCGAATAAGCTGATTGCTTGGCTTGTTTTAGCAGGCGAAGCGTTGTACACAGGGGGAGCAAAGGGACACGGGGCTTCCCAGACCACTGAAGGAATCCTGGGACCGCGAATATCCTCATTCGGTTTCTAAAGGAGACAGCCCCGTTTCAGCTTCAGGAATCGAAAGAAACCTTCAAATCAGACACCCATATCTACTGGAAACATCTCTTAAAAGGGATGGGGGTGGGGAAGAGAGCCGTTGTCATTAAACTTCATTGAGAGAGTCACTTAATATTTGCTCCCCAGCTGCAGAAATCAGATTCCCACCTAGCGCTGAGCTTTTAGCTGCTCCTAAATTTGTGTTTTAATCGGTGGAACATCGGCACTGAATCTGCGTTTTACTTCCTTATGATCACAATCATTCCACTATTTTTTCCAGTGCACCACAGTGATGGGCCGAACACACAGAGGCTGATTTTTACTAACTGAATTCTAAGTCCGTTTGGAGCAAGTTATTTCATATTTTAATAGCATGAGAAACTAACAGAGCTGTGGATGAGAAATATACATTATGAATATGTGCCTGCAAAAAAAAAGCATCTAGTTTCATTTCAAAACATAACCAGGCTAAATCGCTTTAGAGCTTTAGGAACTCTGGTTACTTTTAAAAAATGTTATCAGAAGACACTTTAAAAAAAAACAGACATTAGACGTGGTGTTTTCCCACCAAAGCAGCATATCTACTGAGTCTGATCAAGATGATATCTACAAATAGAAAGTTGCCCGGATTAATATATTGGCTTTGCTGTATTACCAGACTTCCTACCTTTTAAAGTAATCATTCCTAATTAAAATCCCGTGGTGCTCAATGCAATCACCTAATTCTATGTTAAAAGGGGAGGCTGAGAATTTTCTTTATGGTCGGGTACCTTTTTTCAAAATCAAATTCTCATTTTGTTTGACGATAAGAAGTTATGTTTTAACTATATAACTTTAACTCCATAGTATACATCTCTCTAAAATCGGACACAGGGTCCAGTTTAAAAACGAGAACGTGATTTACAGGCTTGTTTAAAGGGAGAGGTTTTGCCCGTGACTGAAACACATCCGCAAAGAGTATTGCGGCTTCTTTTTACGTTTTAAGCGCTGCACTTTCTTGACAGGCGGCACTTTCAAACAATTAGTTGTTATCTCAAGATTTTCTTCCGAACTGTGAAGTGAATCTGCTAGAATTGAGTAAAATATTTTATTTCCACCCAAATACCCATTGAAGTCTTCGAGAGTTTTGCCATTTACTTTTATAGGATAGGAACAATATCGGACCTTATATTTGTTCTGATTCTCTCTAGATAGATAGATAGATAGATAGTTATCTAACTAGATATCAAAATCTTCCATATCTATCTATCTATCTAAATATTATACAGATACAGACATACTGTCCGTTTGTAGGGTTTTCTTTGCTTTTTATCTTCATCGTATCTAGCTAGCTACGATTTTCTTGGTTTTATGTCCTTGTGGTATATATTACTATATAAAATTATCTATATTTATATACAGATAGGAGTACTAGGAGGATACAATAGGATACACTATAGATTTATGTATATTAAAAGAACAACATTATACGGAGAATTCTGAAGGATGAGAAAAATTGAACGTTTGGTGACCTTAATTACGCACTATAGCAAAATATAAAACCACCGGAGCCATCTTATATCCTCATAGTATGTAGAGTCATACAGATCATTGTAAACTATAGTATATAGATTCATTTAGATCGTGTGTGTAGGTGTCTGTGAGACAGAGAGAGATTTTAGCAATGTAACGTGTATATGAAGATAGAATGCTCCACTGATCGTCTTATATTTTGCTACAAAGGCTGTAAGGTTGTAAAGCACTTCAGCTCCCCTCACTTCTCAGCCTCCCTGCATGTTGATGTTGTTATTCTTGTAAGAACCATCAAGGCAGGAATCTCTTTCTCACACACATGAGATGCCCTAACATTCTCTTCTCAAGAATCAGCACCAGGCACTTAATGTATTTTTTCTCCCACTTTGCTTTAAAAAAATTTGAAAACTGTATTTACATTAAACAAAACGCGAGAGAAAAGTCTGCCTTGACCTCTCCCTGTTTAGCGGAACAAAGAAGAAAATATTGTATCAAAAGTAACGTGAATGGGAAGGGAGGAGAAGAGAAACAGCTTTTTTTCTATTCAGCTGGGGAGGGGGGAGTTTGAATATTTCCGTTTCTTTTGAGAAGCAGGGCAGCCCTGGGCAGGGATGAATGGAAAAGTCTTGTAAGCGGTCTATGAAGCTGTCAAACTGCTCAGAGTAATAAGCGCTAATGATGGGGTCTCGAGTCCTCCCTGGGACAAAAGGGGGCTTCGAGGGCTCGCAGAGGCTGAATAGCTAATAAGTTTTCAGGGCGAGGGGGGGGGGGAATGAGTTAGCTGTCAACCAATTGATTTTGCAAGTGCAAAGAAAAGCGAGGCTTGCAGGTTGGGGCGAGTCTTGTCCCGGTGCAGCTGGGGACAGAAGGCCCACTTACCAGGGTACTGCATTGTACAGGGCAAAGCTAGGCACTGGAGAACGGAGCTGCTGCTACGAGCGGGTGACCACAATACAGCCAGGAATGCGCCTAGGGAAAGCCACAACATGCTTGTGCAAACACTGCAGGGCGACAACACCCGTGTTGCACAAGCGTGTGCAGATGGAGTACACACGCCGACAAATCTTTCGCTCCAGTTTGCACACCCCTGGAGCAGGGGGAGGTTGCTCCAGGACTGTCCCGTAGGCTGACCCTGCATAAACGAGCAATTGTTTTCTTAATTGTTCTGTAACAGTCTTTTGCGGATCGCCTCCTAACGCGTTTTCATTGCCGACAAAAGGGGATTTGGAAATCAATTGACAGCTCCACCTTGGCTGAGAAAGCTGCTCTGTTACAAAGAACGCTGCTCTGTCCGGCTTGCTGTCCTGAGAATTTAATGTGCTTCCTTGTCGTTAGAGGTTAGAAACCAGACTTGGCCCATTAGTTACTGCCCTGGTATAGAACAAACGTGCAACTCCCCACTGAGACCTCTGCGAAGGAGACGAGTGTGTGGTTTAGGGCTAAAAACGAGCGAGCCTTGCATTCGGGACCTTCCCCGCAATCCCGCATCCAATGAAGCGCTTGGGCGGATCAGACTCGCTCCCTGCTCCAGCTACTCCCTGGCACTGGCCACACATTATCACTGCAGGATGAGGGTGTGCTGATAACTGCCCCTTCCGCTGCTGTTACCCGCCTTTAAGCCAAATGTTTGTTTTAGGAGTCCTGGGACACAACCAGCCCGATGGGTGGAGCAGCGGAACGCACCTACGGAGCCTGCCTCCCCAGAGTCATGGCCCGGCCTTCTGGCGGGGTTGCCCCACTGAAAACCAGTCCTTGCGTTTGGCCCGGTGGGAAAGAGAAGGAAAGGCGTCTGATAACAAACATGCATATTCCCAGTCAGGGGCCACTCCCGCGGCCCCCCAATCTGTGCCTTTGTGTGGGAATGAGCCACATGGGCCTGTGTCCCTACCGCCGCCCTAAGCCAATGGCCTGGCTAGCAGCAGCCCCATAGCCTGGGCGGAGGAGGAGGAGGATGGGATTCAGACCTGCGCCCTGCACGCAGACTATGTGTAAATGGGAGCAAGTAGGCCTTGGGTCCGAGTAAGCTAGAATCTCATGCCACTCCCCGATCTCTTTGGGCAAAATCCACATGAGGAGGGGGCGCAAGGGGGGGGAGACCTCCCTTCACATCTACGGAGGGGAAACTTCACCTCAGCCTCATTGGCGAATGGAGACTTGGTTGCATAAAATATCAATTCCAGTCTTTTAAGGGGGGGGGGTAGGAGGGCAGGATGCCTCTATAATATAACAAAAGGCTGTAAAATACCAGTAAAGACGACTCTGGCCCCTGAGCGTATGCACGGCTGTGCAGGAGGGGACCCCTCTCTGGAGCCCTTCGGGTTGCTTGGCTCTGCAACTGTGGGCCTGGAAGTATCGTGTTTTAATTGCAAACCAGTGATGTGCTTAACAGTTTGCAAGTTCGGGGGGGTGGGAGGGAGCTGAGCAGTTCCTTTATTTATTTTATTTTATTTTCTAACCCTCAGGTCTTTGGTGCCCTTTGTTATTTTTTATGGGAAATTATGTTAAGAAACTTGCGAGTTATTAACTACGCGCAGCAGCCTCCTGATTGTGTCACCCTGGCTGTATTCAATGCCCGGTGGCAGCTAAGCTGTTTCAGATCACATCGGGTTGCTTCCTGAAGTCCAGACTCATCACTTGGGTCCCATTGTCTCTTCCGCCTACTCCCCGCTAAATAATTTTAGTGGGGGGAAAGCCTAGGGATTAAAATGGTTTAGCTTCTTTCTTACTGGTAATCACTAATATTACAATGGATGTTACAATCAATGGATGCGAGAAAGGTATTTGTATTAGAATAATAATCACAAACATTTGATTTGTTATTTTACTGTATTACTCATTAAACATTAGAGTGAGATCCTATTGCACATGCTAATAGAGGCATTGGAGACAGTAGGTAGATTATCAAGCTTTGGCTCTCGTTTCCTACTATTTTTAATAAGCAAAATCCAATTAAAATTAATCAGCTGATGCTTTCTCCGCACTATATTCTTGAATAATACGCAATAAAATTAGATAACCGTAGTTTCTTGCGTACCCTACGTCAAAAAAATCATTTGCTGAGCTGTAGTATTTTACCCTTTATTAACGTGATATTTGTACTGCTAAAAGACCTAATGGAATATATAGAGTGCGCTCTCCTGGGTTTTTAATAGGGCTTTGTGTAGGGAAAAAATAATATAAAGCACGGCTCTGTTATATTGCGCAGAAGGCCCTCCTATCACGAGAAGTAAAATTGTTGCCACTGCTGCCTTATATGGCTTTGTGTTTAGGCAGTTTGGTTTCGATACGTATTATTTTTAATTCTAGCATTCGTTACCATAGACAGGCCATTGAAAACGAATGAGCCGCTCGATTCCCAACGGGCTTCGAGTATGGATCACACACATCAATAGAAAGGAGGAACAAGGAGACCGGTCCAGCAGCGCACGCGCAATCCCGGCCATTACTAGACTCTCTGGTGGGGCTCTGGGCTGGAGTCCGAAGTAAAGCCACTTGAGGCCATTGGCCACGCCCTGTTCTCTCCATCAGTGTTAGCACCTTGGCTGGATCACCCAGCCTGAGCTGTGGGCTGCCTGGGTTTAGCGGGCGGGAGCAGTGCTGTGTTACAGGTGTGGTTTGTAGCTCGGTCATTATTTGTTAGTGGAGGGCAGCTGTGGGGGGGCTTGCAAAATCGCATTTCCTACAAAGGCTCCTACAGCCCTGTTCCTACTGTGTGATCTCTGCAGCATCCGCCTCATCCTGCATCAACAGACTGCAGTGGCGCTCAAGGAATGTGTATTTTTAAGCTATAGACGGATCTATGTAAAGGAAGGATCGCTCTGAGGTGGAACCGTTAGGGTTAGGGTTAGGGCAGGGAGTAAAGGAAGGAAATGGGAGATCATCGGAAATGCAAGAGACCCCCAGGGGGTTGGGGATGGTTTAGGGAGCGAATGGTTTATACCATTGGCTTTCCTTGGGCTGAGGGTTGTGGCAAAGTGGTCTATCAGGAAGCTACTCCTCCAATTTAAAATGCCATATGATTGCCACTGGAGCTACTCCAGGTCTATAGTGATGGGAATCTGCCCCTTGGATTCCAAAGCTCTCAATCTCTCTTTCTCACACACACATCCTTGTGCAGAAGGAAGTGAATTTGTTCCTTGTGCGGCAAAGAACTGATTTACATTGCACACTCAGAGATACTAGAGGGAGAATAAGGCCACGTCTACACTACAAAGTTTGGTTCACACAATTTATGTTGGTATAAAGCCACCACGGTTCCTTGTGCGTGAATGTATTTGGACCCTTTTGTCAGTGGGCACGTACTCACCAGGAGTGCTTGTGTCGATGCACAGTACGGAGCACCATGGGCAAGTAGCCCAGTAGGCAACCTGCCACCACCCAGCGCACTGTCTTTTGGAAAGTTTTGTCAATGTGTGGTGGGGCCGAAACGAGTTGTGCAGAGGTGCTGGGAGCAAGGGGTCAACTTCTCAGTGTACAATTGTCTCCATCCCATAATGTCATCTATATCCCATAATTTTTGCACTTTTTTCGAAATCCCACAAACCTGCATGGCCTTCCTTACTGTCCATCATCTCTGACAGAAGCATGGAGCCTGCACAGCTTTGCACTATTGTCATGAGCATTGCAAGCACAGGTTGCATGATACAGAGCCACAAGAAGAACCGAATCAATGGGGAACATGATTCCTTGGAGGACAGATTGTTGTAGGACACAGCAAGAACCAATTCAAGGTTGGTGGCATTCACAGAGAAGCTGCAGATGGTGGAGTGCTGCTTCTGGGCCCGAGAAGTGAGCACTGACTGGTGGGACTGCATCATAATGCAGGCTTGGAATGATGAGCAGTGGCTGCAGAACTTTCGGATACACAAGGCCACATTCCTGGATCTGTGCGCTGAGCTCACCCCAGTCCTCCAGCTCAGGGTCACCAAAATGAGAGCTGCACTGACAGTGGAGAAGTGAGTGGTGATCGGACTGTGGAAACTCGCAATGCCAGATTTCTACCTGCCAGTGGGAAATCATTTTGGAGTTGGAAAATCCACAGTGGGGGCCATTGTCATGCAATCTTGCAGGGCCATTAATCACCTCCATCTACGTAGGACTGTGACTCTCAGCAATGTGCAGGACATCGTGGATGGATTTGCAGCACTGGGGTTCCCAAACTGTGATGAAGCAATAGACAGCACCCATATCCTTGTTTCTGCACCAGACCACCTTGCCACAGAGCACATCAACAGAAAGGGATACTTTTCTGTAGTTATGCAAGCACTGGTGGATCACCTCACTTACAGCAATGTTGGCTCGTCAGGGAAGGTGCATGACATTCACATCTTTAAGAACACAGGATTTTTCAGAAAGCTACAAGCAGGGACGATCTTTCCTGACCAGTGGGCTAGCACTAGGAATGTTGAAATGCCAGTAGTGATCCTGGGGGACCCAACCTACCTGCTGCTCTCCTGGCTTATGAATGCATACACCTGCCACCTCAACAGCACCAAGGAGAGATTCAACTACCAATTCAGCAAGTGCAAAATGATACTTGAATGTGCTTTTGGTAGATTGAAGGGATGCTGGTGTTGTTTTCTCACAAGATTGGATCTCACTGAGAAAAATATCCTAATGGTTATAGCTGCCTGCTGTGTCCTGCATAGTATCTGTGAAGCAAAAGGGGAAAAGTTGCTACTGGGGTGCAGGGTGGAGGTGGAGCAGCTGTCTGCTGAGTTTGAATAGCCAGACACAAGGGCTATTAAAAGAGCTCAATGCAGAGCTATACAGCTCAGAGAGGCTTTGAAGGAACATTTTAAAAGTGAGTCATAGTAATGAGTTATAGTGTACGGTGCTCTACCTGGCCCTGCTGTTTTGGGGCCTGTTAGGAATTGTGTGGTGCTTGCTGTACATGTAAGAATATAACACTGCCAATGTACTTATTAATTTTGTTTGTCATCAAGCCTATGAGTTGTGTCACACTGTACAGTAACAAGTGTTTGGTTGCTTTCCGAACTGCTTAGACACTCTGCAGCCTATGCTGTGAACGAATAAAGATGAATTAATTTTCCAAATAATAGAATTTTATTGAGTGACAAAATCAGTGCAAAGAAAAAAATCTGTGCAATTTAAAAGAAAATGCATCAAAAACTTAATAAAGTAATAGAAGAGAACTTATGAAGGGAAAAAACATTCATGTCCATTTTAGCTACACATATACTAACCGAGGCTTTCACAGATCAGTGTGTATGTGTGACGGAATGCACCCAGTTTTCACACCTTACACGTTATTGTAATAATCTTTGTACAAAGTATGCCTTGTGAGGTATCATTTGAAAACTCATAACTTGCTGATCAGTAATATCATGGTAAAATATGCATAGCTGTATTATGTGTAAAATTATACATTTCCCCCTGTATGATGTTAAAAATACATGTTCGGACTCAGGTAGCACCAAACTGGTCAAACAGACCTGTCTTGAACAAAGGAGTGTATTCTTGTCTTAATTTACATTTAAGCAGTAAACAGAGTCATCAGGCAGAAAGGGGGAAGGGAGAAACAAAGGAAGCTCACACAGGTGAAAGAACCCAGCAGGGAACATCTAACACAGACTCTTTGTTTCCTGGTTCTCAGCTGGAAATGCTTTTCAAGAGGGGGAGTGAAACTATAAAAAGGGGACGCAAATACCCCAAAAGGCCTCCCTTCTCACTCCCTGTGCATCTCACTCTTTGCACGTGAAAAGACAAAAGAAGCAGCTGTTGGATGTGGAGGAGGGGTCCTGACCTAGAGGCTGGTCAGTAATGCTGTTGGAAGCATGTGGTCAAAGCTTTGCTTTAAATCTAATATAGTTTGTTACGTTATGCACTAGAAAGTGTTTTATCTTTATTTTTCTTGTAATCATTTCTGACTTTTATGCCTCATTGCTTATACTCACTTAAAATCTCTCTCTTTGCAGTTAATAAACTTGTTTTATTGTTTTATCTAATCCAAAGTGTTTCAGTTAAACTGTCTGGGAAATTCTATTTAAGGCTATAAACTGGTGTATATTATTCCCTTAAAGGAATAACAAACTTAATATATTTGGACTGTCCAGAAAAGGGCTGGGCAGCACAAGACACATATTTTTTGGGGGAAATCCAAGACTGGGAGTGTGTTGGGGTCATGCTGCAGAAGTAACTCAGGCTGGTAAAAGCCAGAACGTAACCCAAGTGTGGCTGGCTGACTGCAGTTACACACACTTCGAGTGTGACCTGCATGCTGGAAGGCTGTTTGTGAGTGGCCCAGGTGGGAGCTACTGCAGGAAGTCATTGTAAGGCATCCATGGGTGCAGGGCAGAGGTGACACAGCCCCTCACTGGTCTGGATTGCACTGTGGTATGTACCAGTATGTGAAGCTCTGGTTATCTTTAATGCCCCTGGAGCAGAGTGGTAGGGGTAATGCAGTGACCCCAATGTCATTTGGTATGTTGAGGGTGGGGTGATGGGGGGGTTGAGAGAGGTGCCTGTAAGTTCAAAAGAGTCAGCAGCATCTGTTTGCTCCCAGAGAAACCCCATTATGTCCTGGTGCTTCTCCCTCTCCTTTTCCTGCAGGGACCCCTGTGCCTTTCTCCTCTCCACTCTTTCCTTCTCCAGGCTGTCTGCAACGTTCACACTCCAGGCCCTGTGCTCACGGTCTGATGCAGCACTGGCTTGCAGGATCTCATTGAACACGTCATCTGTAACCCCAGAACTTGACATTACTGCAGTCAACCATTTGTGTGTCCAGCCACTGCTAGCTGAAAACCAAATACCACATAGCTAGAAATGATTTTAGGGCTGAGAGGCAAGGCCAAATAGCTGCACATTTGCAGTTTTAACAAAAAGTTAATATACCATAAAAATAAAAATAAAATGTTTAAGCAGCTGACCTTGGTTAAGTGCCCCAACATATAAGTTTTATTGTTGTTATAACTAAACATACTAAAAATGCTTTAATAATAAAAAATAATAAATAATTTCCTAAAATTTAAAAAATTGGCAACCCACTACTGGTTCCTATGGTAACCCACTAAAAATCACTATATGTTATGTTCTTTTTTTTTTAAGTTAACTATAAAAAAATAAGAAAAATATACACTGTGAACCAGTTCAAGGGAACTTTTATTTGGGCAAGGAGCTGGCAGATAAACTCCCCAGCAGCTGGAGGGAAGGAGGACCCCTGGAAGCCTGGTTGCTGATTAGTCAAAACCATCTCAGATGTTAGGTAAATACAAATGTTTGGGATGCTCTGAACCTACTGCTACAGCATGTATGTGTATGGTGTGCTTAAAACCTAAAAAAAAAAAAAGTAGTTTTAGGTAAAAGCACTTTTGTATGTACCAATCATTTATCAAACAAAGGAGCTGTGTCCCCATTAATTTATTCTAACACCGCCTAAAAAAACCCAGTTAAGTTACCACTGCTTTCAGTTTTAAAAACCCTGGGTAACAATCCCATGTCCTCTTCTTTCTCCTCCTTATCTGGCTCAGGGTTCCATGGGTGTGGAGTGGGAACCCCTCAAGGCCTCAATGGCAGTAGCTGAAGATAAAAGTTACCATTGTCAGTATAGTCACAACAGAAAGCAAAACTTAAGATTCAGAACCCCTTTAAAGTTTTTAACAAGATATGCTCATTGACACTTCTGCTTGAGACTGTTTGTGCACAGCGCCACTCACAGCAACAGTGAGTACAGCCCGCTGGGGTGAGGGAAATGAGTGCGTTGCGTGGTTGTATGAAACTAGGAGTATAGGGAAATGGCACTGAATACTGGCACCATTTTCCACAGGTGGTGGTGATTTTGTCTGATAACTCACTCCTGAGGGTAACAAAGGCACAGAGAGCACAGCTGCTGCTGGCGTCCCAAAGCCGCCTGGGCCCGTGTGCCATTAGCCTGTGTATTGCAATGGTGCCTGCCGGTGTTATCACAGAGTGGCGTGGGAAAGCATCCTACCACAGAGGAAGAAATAAGGCTGCCATTCCTAGAAACCTTTAGGGGAGGATTGCAGAGTATCTCCCTGGAAGTATCATCAAGATCTCTCAGGAGGATACAAGGGACATCCCTTGGTACATAAACAAACTGCTCCTCAAGGCCGCCCTTGCCTAACTCTGCAGGCAATGAAAAACAGACAACAACTCTACCTCTCACCGTTATACCGCTGCCTCTTCTAGTACGAGTAAATTAATGAAAAGTCAATAGCCGTGTCTTGTTAAGTTCACGGCGCCATCACTGTCATGGGAAATACATTTACCCGAGGATCCTTCTCCTGCATCAGACTCGCCCGTGCTCAACTGCCAGGACTGACTGGACTGTAGTGGAATCTCAAACAAGTCCTAGCTTGCAGCATAGCTGTACCCCCCTGTAACTCGTCCCCCATCCTCCTCTTCCTCCTCCTTACTATTCAAGCCAGGGGCCTGTGGCTCAGGCTCCTGGGAGGTATCAGCGGTGGTCTGCGGGGTGGTGGTTGGGTCACTGCAAAGTATGGCGTGCGGCTTTTTGTGAAAACAGCAGGTCTGCAGATGGACTGTTGGCCTCCCTGGCCTTCTGGTATGCCTGCTGCAGTTCCTTTGCTTTTACGCTGTGCTACTGCAGGCCCCTGTCAAACCCCTTCTCCTGCCTACACCCCTGCCCCCCCCCCCCCGTGCAATCTGCTCATAGATGTTGATGTTTCTTCTCCCCACAGGCCCAGGAGAAGAAACATCAACAATACCTCCCATCTACTCCAAGCCGGAGCATGTCTGGAGCATGTAGCCAGCATGGTCAGCTGGGCAGTTGCCCATAATAGTGGAGAGCTGCAAGGTGTGCTCAGCATCTGGGTAACCAGGAAAAGGCATTTCGAACATTAACAGGGTTTTAAAGGGGAGGGTGGCTTTCTGGTCTGTGACCAGAGCAGTCAGTGTTAGGCATTGTGGGTCAGCTGTTGGAGGGCTGTTATGGTCGACATTGGTATCGTAGTGTCTACACTCGCACTGCGTTGACCTCAGTATATCTACCATGGCTCAATGCTGCTTGGGGAGGCGGTGTTACTATGTCGGAGTAGCAGGGTGCTTACATCAGTGGGAGAGAGGGAATAGATCCTTCAGAGTTTGGATGGTGCCCATTTCTGGGTATTATTTGGGGAGAACCAGTTTGTGGCTATAGGAACAGGCAAAGTGGTGTAATGTCCTGGACTTTTACAAGACCATGCTGCGTTTCAGTTTCTCAAGATTTTGATCTTGCTTCTTATTACTCGTTTTGATAGACTCTTGCTTAAACGGAGCCTACAGGGCACTCATTTACCAGGACACAGACATCTATACACCTCAATCTTAATTATAGCAGAGCTGTGACTCGGCTGTACTAGCTAAACATCAGCATAGCCGCAGCTCTGGCCGATATTTTCCTGCGTGTTTATCACGTACATCTTATGCAAGAAAAACTCCCGGTGACTTCAGTGGAAGATGTTTCTTGCACAAGGAGGATTGAATGGGACCCTCAGGATGGTGTGACAAAGTTACTGGTATTGAGACACCAGACTAGTGCCAAGGGATGCCAGTAGGTAACCAACACAAGAATTGTCACCTATTCTATGTCATGGTCATTCCATTCTTCTGAAAGGCTCTTTGGCCCTCAGACCTCTAAGACAGGGGGCCATATTGTGTCATCAATAGGAATATCTGTTTAAAAACTGATGGCCCCATAGTGCCAAGGAGAGACCAATGCCCTGGAGTTAGAATCCTACGGTCAGACTAAAATGTGCATTGGTATAGATGTAACACTCTATTATCCCCTGCATGAAAATGTTGTTCCCCTTCCAGTATTGCATCAGTTGGCTCTTTAGTGGCCATCACAGCTAGAACCCTGAGGTCCAGTTTTGGAAATGTCTTTCAGATAGGTGAGGAGAGAAAGTGTCTCTCCATCTCCCCAAACTCTGAAAATCAAGAGGAGCATTTCCTTGTTCCCATTCCCACCCCTGCTCCCTGGAGCAGTGAAATCGCTGCATCACAATCTTTCCTTCTGCTGAGCAGCAACTTGAGTACAAAGGGCCCCTTAGAAAAGAGCGGTTGGGAGCTGGTGTCGAGTTAAAAGTGGTGTAGGAACCTGTCTGTGCAGCTCACGGACTGAGGCTAGTTCTGTGCTGTGCGCAGACCTGCAGCGGTCTGGGCAGGTGAGGAGGCTCAGTGGGAACTGCACTCTGTTATCTATAGAATTCAGCCTGTATTGGAGCCTTTCTCTTTTTGTGGGGGGGCAAGGGAGGGGTGGGGGGTACAGCCTTGTTTAAAGTGATCTCTGAGAAGGTGTTTGGGGGGATGTGAGGGGACTGTGGAAAGGTATCAGGGTTGCTGTGGAAACTACAAGATGAATGGTTACCAAAGGAGAGGGTGATGGACTGGAATAAAAGAACAAGACTACGAATTCGCTCTCCAGAAAGGCTCTCTCCATCCATCCCCCAAGGGGAGCAGACCAAGCCAAACAAGCAGACAGTGATCACAATTAAAAATGCCTGTGGTTCTAGAGTGTGCTACGTGCTACTGCCTAGAAACCCCCTGGAGAAACGTAAGTGACTGCATCTGCCCCATGCTCATTCTCAAATAACCAGGATGGCCTTGTAAACTGGTTACGTTATGTATATTTATATTTGGGAATCTTGGGTCACACCAAGGCATCCATTTTCAGGCAGGCTCTCCACTGATTTCAGTGGAGACGCCTGCGTCAGAATGAATGGGGCTCTATTAGTCCCTTATTAATTATTTGTTTGTTCATTACTGTAGGGCCTAGGAGTCCCAGTAACAGACCAGGACCGTATTATGCCACAATGGAATAATCATTTGAGATTTTCAAAAATGTTTAAGGGATTTAGACACAGATCTATTCCTTTTTATTCATTTGAATGGAAGAATTATGTCTAAATCTCTTAGGCCTGGTCTACACTAGGAGTTTATATCGAATTTAGCGCCGTTACATCGAATTAACCCCGCACCCGTCCACACCACGAAGCTATTTAATTCGACATAGAGCTGTCTTAAATTCGACTTCTGTACTCCTCGAAAACGAGAGGAGTAGCGCTAAATTCGAAATGGCAATATCGAATTAGGCTAGGTGTGGATGGAAATCGACGGTAATAGCTCCGGGAGCTATCCCACAGTGCACCACTCTGTTGACGCTCTGGACAGCACTTCGAGCTCGGATGCTCTGACCAGCCACACAGGAAAAGCCCCGGGAAAATTTGAATTCCTTTTCCTGTCTGGGCAGTTTGAATCTCATTTTCTGTTTGGACAGCGTGGAGAGCTCAGCAGCACTGGCAACGATGCAGAGCTCTCCAGCAGAGATGGCCGTGCAATCTAATAGAAAGAGGGCCCCAGCATGGACTGATCGGGAAGTCTTGGATCTCATCGCTGTGTGGGGCGATGAGTCCGTGCTTTCAGAGCTGCGCTCCAAAAGAAGGAATGCAAAGATCTACGAGAAGATCTCTAAAGCCATGGCAGAGAGAGGATACAGCCGGGATGCAACGCAGTGCCGCGTGAAAATCAAGGAGCTGAGACAAGGCTACCAAAAAACCAAAGAGGCAAACCGACGCTCCGGATCCCAGCCCCACACATCACGTTTCTACGAGGCACTGCATTCCATCCTAGGTGCGGCCGCCACCACTACCCCACCAGTGACCGTGGACTCAGAGGATGGGATACTGTCCACGGCCGGTTCCTCGTCGGAAATGTTAGCGGACGGGGAAGATGAGGAAGGAGATGAGGAGGACGAGGCAGTCGACAGCGCTTGCACCACTGATTTCCCCGACAGCCAGGAGCTCTTCATCACCCTTACCGAGATCCCCTACCAACCATCCACAGCCGTTACCCCGGACACCGAATCAGGGGAAGGATCAAGCAGTGAGTGCTTTAAACATCTAAACATGTAATTTTAACATAACTGGTCCACCGTGGTAACACACGTTCCCACGCCATGAGTCCAGTAAGTAGTCTGGGATCATGGCACGGCACAGCATGGCGGCATACGGCCCTGGCCTCTGCATGGTCTCCCGAAGCATTCTTCCCCTCTCGCTCTCCGAGATCCTCATTAGAGTTATATCGCACATGACGCCCTGCTTTAAATTAGGGAGGGGAATGTTAGTATTGGGACTGCTTTACAGCCACGCGGTGGAGGCGGCAGAGGGGCAGCATACAGTGATCTTTCCCGGGGACAGCCGCGAGGTGGTGGGACAGGGGCAGAGCTCATGCTTCCCTGATTGCTGCCAGCAGAGAGTGGCCTTGCATTCAGTGCGAAAGGAGCCCAGTGCTACTATTACATTTTTAAGCTGCCACAAGTCTACGGCTTACCATGTTTTCCTGCAACAAAAGTAGAGGTGTCCTGCCACGCTTCTCTGATCGCAACTGCAAGACCCCAGGCACTGAAGGCGAGGGCCGAAAATTCGACCTTGTCCTGTGTGCGCATGTGAAAGGTCCAGTGCATGGTGTTGTTCACAGAGAAAGACTATGTTCTTTGTTAGCAACTTCATTTATCTGTCTCAGGAATTTACTCCCTTTTTCCCATTCCCACAGACACATCTGCGACTGTCTCCCAACCCAGCCTGGCATCACACTCCCAGAGGCTAGCGCAGATTAGGAGAAGGAAGAGAAAGACGCGTGAAGACATGTTTTATGAACTTATGGAGTGCTCACGAGAGCAGGCAGCCCAGACGACACAGTGGAGGGAGAACTTGTCACAAATGCACAGAGCAGTCATGGAACGGGAGGAGAGGTGGCGCCAGGAGGACCAGCAGGCTACTCGAACCCTGCTTGGACTAATGAGGGAGCAAACGGAGACGCTCCGGCGCCTAGTGGATGTTCTGCAAGACCGGAGGCAGGAGGACAGAGCCCTGCTGCTGTCTATCTCTAACCGCCCTCCCCCGCCACCAAGTCCCACACCCCCCTCACCAAAAGTCCAAAGAAGGAGGGGCGGCAAGGGCCGTTAAAACTTTCAGTCGGCCCCTGCACACTGCTGCAGCAATGGAAGGCTCTCGTTCCAAAGTTTGAAAAGCCCTTTCCTACCCATCTCACAATAGCCCACGTCCAAGTTTCCTCCCCCCCTTTTCATGTGCGGTTCATAATAAAACATCTGTTTCTGTTAAGTACTGTTTCCGAGAGTGTCTTTTAGAGGGGATTCTGTCTGAAGGGGGGGAAGGGGTTTGTTACTTGGACAGGACAGTCACCTGTAGCAGGCTACAGAGGCGGGGGCAGGTCCAGCATCAGGACACATACACAGTACAGTCACCAGTTACCCTGGTCAGTCTGGGAGGCGGTTTTCATGTTCTGGGGTGCGAGGGGGTTGATCTGTGACTTTGTGGCGGGGGAGGGCAGTTACAGATCTTCTGCCGCGGTCCTTATCCTGGATCACAGAGCCACGCAGCAGGGGATCTGTTACCCTCCGCCCCCTGCCAGAAAGTCACTTGGCCGACACATACATGCAGTCCCGCCCAGGACTGCTGGCAGGCTGCGTTGAAACAACCAATCCAGCACTGCGGAGCCTGTCATTCCCGGAGTTTAGAAGCATCATTTGCATCAAAACAATAAACCAGCCCCCCGCCACAGTCTGCGTCCCCGGTTTAAAACATTCCCGCGAAAACAGTAAGAAAGAGAACCTTGTTCAGTAACAAAACGGAACAGATTTTATTTGTTGGGAAGGTGGGGAAGGGGGTATGTAACTTGGAAGGATAGTCAACAGTAACTGGGTAAAGAAACGGGGGCAGGTTCAGTATCTGTGTCCACAAAGTGAACAGTCACTGGAGACCCTGCTCAGTCAGGAACCTGGCTTTCAAAGCCTCCCTGATGCACAGCGCGTCCCGCTGGGATCTTCTAATCGCACGGCTGTCTGGCTGGACGTAATCAGAAGCCAGGCTATTTGCCTCAAGCTCCCACCCCGCCATAAAGGTCTCCCCCTTGCTCTCACACAAATTGTGGAGCACACAGCAAGCAGCTATCACAATGGGGATATTGGTCTCGCTGAGATCACAGCGAGTGAGTAGGCTTCTCCATCTCCCCTTGAGACGGCCAAAAGCACACTCCACCACCATTCTGCACTTGCTGAGCCGGTAGTTGAATAGTTCTTTCCCTGAGTCCAGTGCGCCAGTGTAGGGCTTCATGAGCCAGGGCATTAGCGGGTATGCAGGGTCCCCGAGGATGACTGTAGGCATCTCCACATCCCCAACAGTTACTTTGTGGTCCGGGAAGTAAAGACCTTCCTGCAGCCGTCTATACAGACCAGAGTTCCTGAACACCCTAGCGTCATGAACCTTGCCAGGCCATCCAACGTAGATATTGGTAAAACGTCCCCGATGGTCCACCAGTGCTTGCAGCACCATGGAAAAGTACCCCTTTCTGTTGATGTACTGGCTGGCCTGTTGGTCCGGTGCCAGGATAGGGATGTGAGTCCCATCTATAGCCCCACCGCAATTTGGGAATCCCATCTCGGCAAAGCCATCTCTGATGAGCTCCACGTTTCCCAGGGTCACTACCTTAGATAGCAGTAGCTTGACGATTGCCCTGGCTACTTGCATAACAGCAACCCCCACGGTAGACTTGCCCACACCAAAGTGGTTAGCGACGGACCGGTAGCTGTCTGGCGTTGCGAGCTTCCAGAGGGCTATGGCCACTCGCTTCTGGACAGTCAGGGCTGCCCGCATCCGGGTGTCCTTTCGCTTCAGGGCAGGGGACAGCAACTCACACAGTTCGAGGAAAGTCCCCTTCCGCATGCGAAAGTTGCGCAGCCACTGGGATTCATCCCAGACCTGCAGCACTATGTGGTCCCACCATTCTGTGCTTGTTTCACGGGCCCAGAATCGCCGTTCAACAGTATCAACAAGACCCAGTGACAGCGAGATGTCCTGGGCGCTGGGTCTCATGTTCTCAGAGAGGTCGGAGCTAGTGTCCGACTTCATGCCGTCATGGTGGTGCCGTAGCCTCCTCTCATGATTGATCTGCAGCTGCCTCTGGTACAGGTGGAGGAGAAGCTGCGAGGCGTTGAGAACTGCCACAACTGCAGCGATGGTCGCAGCGGGATCCATGCTCGCACTGCTGTGGCGTCCGCGCTGTCAGTAATCAGAAAAGCGCGCGAACTGATTTCCCACCGGCGCTTTCAGGGAGGGAGGGAGGGAGGGCGTGAGTGAGTGACGGACGGATGACGACAGGCGCCCAAAAGCACCCTCGACACATTTTTTTACCCAGAAGGCATTTGGGGCTCGACCCAGAATTCCAATGGGCAGCGGGGACTGCGGGAACTGTGGGATAGCTGCCCACAGTGCACCGCTTCCAATGTCGACGCTTGCCCCGTTAGTGTGGACTCACAAAGTCTCACAAAGTCGAATTACTGTCCTTAGTGTGGACACACACGTTCGACTTAGTAATATCGATTCCACATAGTCGAATTAACTAAAATCGAAGTACTCTCGTAGTGTAGACAAGGCCTTAGAATGCTTTGAAAAACTCAACTTATTTGGTGCATTACATTTGTTTCTATAACATTCCCCTTGTTTAAGAAAGTATTAACAGTTTGATCTAGGAGAAATGATACAAAAGTACCAGACTATCATCATGTAGGGATACACACACAAACACACACACACTAGCAGGAGGGGAAAAGATTTTGCTTGAAGAGTCCAGTTTGAATTTGTTAGTTAGTTCTGTTCCATTGTAAGCATCTAAAACTGTGGATTTAATATAGATTTCACAGGAGAACGACTGGAAGCTACTCAAGTACTGTGGAAATTGAACCTCATACACACACACACTGACTGGGAGAAAAAGGTCTTTGTTATCTGTTGCTCTTTACTCAACGTTCCAGAGTAACCCACCACGTCACATCTACTGGATGCTGTCTTTTGTGTAGGCTTTACTAGGATGTGTCTTATGAGGGTTATATTCTACCAGCCATTTAACGTTTTTAAAGACTTGTGGATTTCATTAGGAAGCTCTGCAGAGAGGTGGCAGGAAAATGGTCCACTGAATTGGGATTGTCTTCTTCTACTGGGAAACTTTTGCAGCCTCTTTCATCTTATCCCACTTGATCACTTTAATCCATGGGACTGTAGTTCTCCACTGTTAGCTCAATTTAAAGGGAAGATTGCCATGACCTCCTTAGCTCACCCTCGTGTGCCGAAGCACTGAAGCTCACATGCTTCTTTAGGGGTGGACCTCAGAACACTTTTCACATCATATTAGCTGCAATACCAAGGTACAAGAGTGGCAGCCTTCCTTCTGAATTTCCCAGGCTTTGAGGGTGTAAATTAGAACTTCCCTCTTGTTATCTATAAGCCATAACTCCCAGTAAGGTGTATAGTTATACAGGCCAAATGATTTCAGCCACTTCAAGAAATGTAGGGACACCAACCATAGCTGTGCTTCAGGAACAGAACTGTTGCTTTATAATAAGATTTTTACGAAATAAATATATTCTAGTAAACATCACCATCCATACACACTCATCTCTACACTGAAGATTGGTATTTTAGATCTGTTTTTTAGTTGTTTTAAGTCATTTGAATGCCTGACAACCAGTTCTTCAAAATTATCATGGTCCATGTTCACTTTCTCACTAATTTGCTCCTGTCTGTTGCTTTGTCCACATCTACATGCCTATTTACTGCAGTAACTTTATGTCTGATTTTTCATCCACTGAAAATAATTGGGAGGTTTTCCTGAATAAAGACTGCAGAGTAGAGCCTAAAGTCACGCTGAACTGTTATATTGGAAGCCTGCACCCCTGCAGCATTCACCACCCATTCAGATGCCTCCTTTCATAATATCCACTTGACACTTATAGGTAAGAATTCGTTATAGGCCCGATTCCCAAGTCCTTTCCCATGTACTATAGCCATTGAAGCAAATGAGGTCTGTGTGTGCAATAACAGCTTTCAGTCTTATGTTGGTATCTGGCATGACACCATGGTTCAAGACTCCTTAGCAAATCTGTTCTCTTGTATGTCTAGGCCCATCAAATGAAAATAGTAAAGAAATCATCTTCAATATGCATTTCCTACTATATTTTTTAATTAAACACTTCTAATAAAAATTCCAGTAGGCACCATTGGAATATTTTGGCTTGTCTCTGTCATTTTCTACCGTTTGTTTGCTATTGCTTCTGCAGGAAGGAAGATCAACATCCCCAGGAGCCAGGATACCAGTAGACCTCTTTCTCTGTTCCAGAACCCAGCTACCAAACAGAATCAGTTGGAACCACTTAAAAAATCTTCATTAGGGTAACGCCACTGGTGAGCAATGCACTTTGCAGCCATTGTTTCCTGCCCCCGAGAGCCTACATTCTAAGGCCTCGGTCCAGAACACAATTCACCATCCATTGACTTCAACAGAACTACTTCCCTTAGCAAGGTCATGCTCATGCTTAAGTGTTTGCAGGATTGGGGTTTCAACAGGAAAAATACAGGTAAATGGGGTGTGGAATGCAGCCTGAGAACAAAGTGAATATGCTGTTCTGTCCATCATGGGGCGTTGCACTCCATATGTTTTATGGAAATATGCTTATGAGTGTGAATATGATGTAACTGGAATATGCTTTATACAAAAGGTCTCTTGTAAGGTATCATAACAACAGTCATAAACTACTGAATATATTCCTCCTATTTGTAAGCATGTATCATTCTTGTATCTGAAGCTAGAAATATGAAGTATAACTCTGAGGTCCTATTGTAATTATGCAAAGTGTGAGCCATTATTAGTGGTTTAGAATCTTGATGGCTCCCATTGACTAGGACAGGGGTCGGCAACGTTCGACACGCGGCTCGCCAGGGTAAGCACCCTGGCGGGCTGGGCCAGTTTTATTTATCTGCTGACGCGGCAGGTTCGGCCGATCGTGGCCCCCACTGGCCACGGTTCGCCGTCCCGGGCCAATGGGGGCGGCGAGAAGCCGCGGCCAGCACATCGCTCGCCCGCGCCGCTTCTCGCCGCTCCCATTGGCCTGGGACGGCGAACCGCGGCCAGTGGGGGCCGCGATCGGCCGAACCTGCCACGTCAGCAGGTAAATAAAACTGGCCCGGCCCGCCAGGGTGCTTACCCTGGCGAGCCGCATGCCGAACGTTGCCGACCCCTGGACTAGGACAATTGGTTGTAAATGGTTTATTTACTGCAAGCCTTCCTGTGTATGTGTGGGCCAGCCCAGGAAGAATGGAGACTAGGGGTCTTATAGTGACATGTGACCATGCCACATGATACTGGAATCCATCTTAATTCTTGTACTTTTCCATCGATGAGGTGGGGGTGGGGACAAGCACAGACAAAAGATTCCTGCCTTGTGCTAAAGCTATAAAAGGGGGTGGAGCAGGACAAAAGAGGCTACCAGTCATGAGAAAACCCCTGCTTACCACCTGAGATGTCTGCTGGATCTAACAAAGACTGTACCAGGGGAAAGGAATGGGCCCAGACTAGGAAGGGGGTCTAGTCTGTGAAAGAAGCTTATTGGAACATCTTTGAGGGTGACATATTATCTATAATCAGTTTCTTAATGTATTAGGCTTAGACTTGCAAATTTGTTTTATTTTGCTTTTGTGACTTACTTTGTTCTGTCTATTATTACTTGAAACCACTTAAATCCTACTTTTTATACTTAATAAAATCACTTTTGTTCATTAATAAACCCAGAGTAAGTGATTAATACCTGAGGGAGCAAACAGCTGTGCATATCTCTCTATCAATGTTATAGAGGGCGGACAATTTATGAATTTATCCTGTATAAGCTTTATACAGAGTAAAATGGATTTATTTGGGGGTTTGGATCCCATTGGAAACTGGGTGTCTGGGTGCTGGAGATAGGTAACCTGCTGAGCTGTTTCCACTTAAGGCCTGCAGCTTTGGGGGTGTGGTCCAGACCCTGGGTCTGCGTTGCAGCAGGCTAGCATGTCTGGCTCAACAAGACAGGGTTCTGGAAGTCCCAAGCTGGCAGGGAAAATGGGCTCAGAGGTAATTTCAGCACACCAGGTGACAGTCCCAAGGGGATTGCAGGTTCGGTCACACATCACTTTGTTACGTCCAAGGTATTCATTTTTATTCTGTTAATTGTAATTTCAGTTAAATTAATGGATTCTGAGGCGAGGCACGAGAGCAGGGCTGGATAGTTTTGGTGGAAGTCTTTCTGAAAGAATTGAGTTTTGAAGAGTATGATGGGGAAATCCGACACATGCCATGAAAGGATAAGTATGGTCCGGAGAGGCCAGTTAATCTGCCCGCTGGCACCGGGAGGATGGGCCAGGCCTAGCTAGAAATAAAGCCCAGCTGGGGAAGAGCAGGGGTTTTGTTATAAAGAGCTGGGTGAGCCTAGTTAGACAGAGGAAACATAGAGGAGAGGAGGGGGGCAGTTTCCAGTCTCTGAGAAGCCACCTGAAGGTAGGCTAAGGAGGGGAAAGGAGAAAAGACCAGACAGGCTCCAATGGTGAGCTGGAGGCCTAAGTGAAGCCTGCCTGACCCCCTGAGTAAGGGGAGGAATGGGCTAGCCCCAGGATTGGGGGGATGTGTGGTGGATTGAGACACAGAAGGATGGTCTAAAGCAATAGAGACTTGCCTGTGATGAGCTGTTGGTCAGCCAGGCTAAAGGTCTGGTTTTTGTATAAGTTACTTTAGGATTTTCTGTGGTCCCAGAAGGGGCAGGACTCTCCAAAACAGTCTTGCTGGGGGGGGGGGGGGAGGCGGGGCGGGGCGCAGAACACTCTTATGGCTGGAGTAGGCCAAAAGACTGTGGAGGATACTCATGTAAAATTTGCTGCAGTACCACAGCCAGCCAGGAGGGGATGTGTTGGGGTGGCAATTCTGCCACAAGGAGTATAAAATGCTTACTGCACTGCTCCTAATATATTTGCCTGGCTTCATAAATCTACATCTGCTCCCATTTCTGTAGTAGTTAATGGGAGCTGCAGGTGCTCAGCATTCTTATTAAGTTGTCCAAATATGGATTTAGGTGCCCAACTTTAGGCACCTAGGTTTGAAAACTTTGGCCTAAGTACTTACATTTTTGGGGGGAAGAGGACCAACCATTAAAAAAATCTTTATGTCTTCACACTTTAAAAGGCACTTAAAATGCTGTGATACCCTCCCCTCAACACTACATCAAACAGTGCAGTTATAATGCATTACTTGGTAGTTTGAAAGTACTCATCCTCTTGTATCAGAGCCATTGCTTACACAAACACAGAGAGAGAGAGAGAGAGAGAGAGAGAGCAACTGAATAAAATAAATGTCTATTACAGAAACAAACACGTTTAAAGAAAAAAAACTATGCATACACATTAGATATTTAATGGGCTCTTTCTTTGTATGTACAGTATACATCCATTTCTATAGCAGAAATCTCTCCTCTTTGAGCAAAAACATTAACCTTCTGCAGTTCACCTTGGTTTGCAAATGGTAAGAATCAATTCACTTAAGATGGATGTCAACTTTTAACTAGCTTGCTACATTATCTCAGCTGGAGAGGCCACTAAAAATAGTTGCATTGCACTTTACATTTTCAACAGCGAGACTTTATTATCATTTAGATTCATCATCATCCATTACCTACCATGTCTCTTCGAGCTGTAATGCATGGAGCTGGCACTGCTGAAGTGCTTTCAGAGTTCACATACTGATGAATGGGACAACTTGGACAGTATCTCAATTGCTAGCAACAGCAAATGGAGCACCCCATTTCTTAGAGATACAGTATAAAACTGTTATAGAAAATCTACTGAAGAGGACTCTGCATTGTTTCAGCTTCCTCCATAAGATCTAGTAAAAATCACTGATTTTTTTTCTGGCCTTCTGCAGTGCAGAAGTGACACTGACACTAAGTGTTTTTGGTTTTTGTTTTTTTATTGCACACATCTGCCAGGTCACTGATCTGCAAACCCTTACTCCTGTGAGTAGTCCTTACTCCCACAAGTATCCCACTGAAGTCAATGGGACTATTCATGGCAGCAGGATGCTGCCTACTACTAGCATGAATAAAGGTTTGTAGAAATAAGCCCTATGTTGAGTGAAAAGGTAGTGTAGAAAAAATGTGTGTTCCAAAGTTCACACACTAATATGATTCTTATCTGATAGATTTATTTGCTATAATACTTGGCTGTCTTTTGTAGAAAGTCAAGAAGGACCAAACCAGTTTAGATTCTGATGGCATTTTCTATTGTTGAACTCCTTTCAGGAGTTAGAATCTGGCTATTTATTTTGCACCCAAATACTGTCCTTTACTTTTGCATTCACAATACATATCACCTCTCAGCTGTGATATTGAGTTATTAGACATACTCGGCTGTTACAGTGATGGGTACGGTATAAAATCCTAAGTAGATAAAGATTTTTTTAAATAAAAAAACCCCGTAAATTATTTTTGTCTTTTAAGTTTTCAAAGTAAAATAAGGATGTTTGAATGCACAGAGCGCCTGAACCAAAGCCCACTGCAGTCAAAGGAAAGTCTCCTGCCACTCTGGCCCAATCACTAATGATTCTGTTTATTCTGTATCAGTGACACATACAGATTTGCAGAGGCATGGCTCAGAAAAGATGTGATTCACCTTGGGGCATCCACAGAGCAGAAGGTACAAGCAGCAACTTCTTGGAAATATTGCATTGTAATGAAATATATATTTATATTTAATAGGGTGGTAAGAATTAGTTGTTCCAGAAATAAACCTTACTTCGTACAGACTTTACTATGCAGTGGATTTGTCTTTTACTGTATAATTCACTGTTAAACCTCAGTTAGGGTCTGATCCAAAGCCTATTAAAGTCAATAGAAAGACTCCTATTGATGTCAATGGAGTTTGGATCAAGCCCTTATTGAATGACATAGTTGTGAAACTTCAGCTACATATTTTTAATTAACTGTTTTTAGTTTGCAGGACAAGATTACCAACAGCATGTCAAAACTTGGGGAGAAATCCCCTGATACCCAGCTTTTGCCCATGATCACAATGTTATATCATAATTTCACAAGAACTTATGCTGAGATGCCTCAAGAAAGTCTACAGAGCATCCCACTATAATGAAGTTCAATAAAGTGTGCCATGATTTTTATATGGAATGTTTACCAAAAAAAGTATATCAAAGTCAATAGACTTCCAGCTACAGTCAAGTAAAAGGATATTGATTGGCAAAGATTTCTTTATCCAAGTGGAATGTGTGTCAATTGCAGTGGAAGGGATAACATGGAGAAGTTACAGAGTGTGAATTGCACACATCTTCAGGAGCAGGGTCATTATTTAACAAGCACACAATTGTGGATGTTATGGAAGAACACAGTGGATAGGGGTAGTCCTGACTCACTCATTGGCATCAATGAATTTACTCCCAGGAGTAGGGATTATTCGTGGAGTAACAATTGCAGCATTGGATCTACTGTCTCAGCTGGCATTCAGATGTAATTTTTTTCAAGCACCACTCAAACTGCACAGAAACTAAGGCTGGAACTGCAGCCAGGCTGACCCCAGTTTTACAAAGCGCTTAGAAGACACCCAAATCTAGAGTCAACTCAGAAAGTACAAAGCGACAAAGAGTCCTGTGGCACCTTATAGACTAACGGACGTATTGGAGCATAAGCTTTCGTGGGTGAATACCCACTTCATCAAACGCATGCAGAAAGTACAGTATCCTATCAGCTGGGGGGACATATTGACAATTTGTGAATCTGGGCGTTGGTATTTAACAGGTGTCACTCTACACCTCATAGGATTGGGTCCATAATAGGTCTGAGCATCTCCTCGTTTCCTCCTCTTTATAATGAACTTCTCCTACAAAACACCTGGCATTGAGATGACTCTCCCTCTAGGGAAGGAGCGATGTAGTCTCTCTTCTTGTCTTGTCCATAAGGCAGAACTCCTGTCCCAGAGGTAAATATCCAAACTAGCTCTTTGGGCATCACACTAGACCAGTGGTTCTCAAACTGTGGGTCGGGACCCCAAAGTGGGTCGCGACCCCATTTTAATGGGGTTGCCCGGGCTGGCTTAGACTTGCTGGGGCCTGGGGCGGAAGCCAAAGCCTCAACCCCACCGCCTGGGGCCAAAGCCAAAGCCCGAGGGCTTCAGCCCTGGGCGGCAGGGCTCAGGTTACAGGCTCCTTGCCTAGGGCTGAAGCCCTTGGGCTTTGACTTTGACCCCCTGCCCAAGGTGGCAGGGCTTGGGTGGGCTCAGGCTTCAGTCCCCCTTCCTGGGGTCATGTAGTAATTTTTGTTGTCAGAAGGGGGTCGTGGGGCAATAAAGTTTGAGAACCCCTGTACTAGACAGTCAGGCTAGCTTTCAAGTTTCATGTATGTTGTTTACATTTTTCTTCAGAGCCTTTTAATACATTTTAGTTATGTTCCTTACGGCTGTCCCTTAACTAAAGGAATGTATAGTTAGTGGTACATAGCACTCACAGATGTCTATAGCAGTGGTTCTCAACCAGGAGTCCGGGGCCCCTTGGGGGGCCACGAGCAGGTTTCAGGGGGTCCTCCAAGCATGGTCAGCATTAGACTCGCTGGGGCCCAGGGCAGAAAGCCAAAGCCTCACCGAATGGGGCTGAAGCCCGGGGCCCTGAGCTCCATTACCTAGGGCTGAAGCCGAAGCCTGAGCAATGTAGCTTTGCAGGAGGCCCTGTGGCATGGGGCCCCAGGCAATTGCCCTGCTTGCTATCCCCTGTAATGATGCTGGTTCTGGCAGGACCCAACTGCGGTGCCAATTTAGGACAAATTGCTTAAAGCAGGGCAGTTACAGCCCAGGGCTGGGGTTTTTCCACTTCTAAGGCAAACCAAACCAGCCAGACAGAGAGGACTTTGGTTTTAGCCCACTGGCTAACCACGAGTCACACAAGCAATTCCCTTAGACACTCCAGTTTCCCAGTATCACCACCAGTGCCACTCGTTATGGGGACAAATGGTTATGAAAACCAATATCACAGTAAAAGAAAAAAGGTTCTCCCGATCCCAAAGGACCAAGCCCCAGACCCAGGTTAATATACAAATCAGATCTTACCCACAAATTACGTTGATGCCAATTCTTTAGAATCTAAAATCTAAAGGTTTATTCATAAAAGGAAAAAGATATAGATGAGAGCTAGAATTGGTTAAATGGAATCAATTACATACAGTAATGGCAAAGTTTTGGTTCAGGCTTGTAGCAGTGATAGAATAAACTGCAGGTTCAAATCAAGTCTCTGGAGTACATCCCCAGCTGGGATGGGTCATCAGTCCTTTGTGTAGAGCTTCCGTTTGTAGCAAAGTCCCTCCAGAGGTAAGAAGCAGGATTGAAGACAAGATGGAGATGAGGCATCAGCCTTTTATAGTCTCTTCCAGGTGTAAGAACAACTTTTTGTTCTTACTGTGGAAAATTACAGCAAAATGGAGTTTGGAGTCACATGGGCAAGTCCCTGCATACTTTGCTGAGTCGCAAGGTGTATCTGCCTTCTTTTCAATGGGTTAATTGTACAGCTGATGGTCCTTAATGGGCCATCAAGCAGGCTAGGAAGCAGGCTAGGCAGAGCTGACACCAACTTGTCTGGGGTGTCACCCAGAATCATAGCATAAGTTTGAAATACAGACAATATAGAGCCAATATTCATAACTTCAACTACAAAAATGACTACATATAGACAGCATAATCATAACCAGCAAACCATAACCTCTTCATAGACCCCTTACACAACAACCTTTATACAATATTTGCTGCAAATGTATAACAGTGGTCGCAACAGTGATCTATACAGTTACAGATTATGTTAATAACGTCACACCCCCCAACGCCAGCCCTGTCTTTTATATGCAGAAAACCAATTATTGTGGCACAGGTGGGCCATGGAGTTTTTATAGTATTGGGGGGGGGCTCAGAAAGAAAAAGATTGAGAACCCCAGGTCTATAGGCCTACTGTGTCTGGGATGGCATGATGACAACAAGGCCATCTCAATCCTGTATAGTCATCAGGAAAAAGCTTAGTTAAGATGGAGTTAATAATAATTCTGACCACAAAACACCACCCTGTGATCAGCATGGCCTTCCTGAATGTGAGCTTTTAAAGACCAAACTGAAAAACCCAGAAATCTGGTGGCACTACCAACACAAGATAAGCACACAACCTTAGCTGCACCATCAGGGATGCCAGGAGAAACTGTGAACATCACAGTAGCTACCGAAAACTGTTCTGCGAGGGCTATATGTGGAGCACTAATAGCTGAGACATCAGACTTTATTGGGTCTGTAGTAAAAGTAAAGTGCTTTTCTTTTTGAGGTAGATCCAGGAGCAGAATTTTAAGAGCTGAAAATGACAGGATAGCAGCAATCACCAGTGTTCCCAATGACCAGCGTAGACATCCGTCCATGGGAAGCCAAGCTGCGTACACAGCAGAGGTAAGATAAGAACTAGGAAGCAATACAAAGACACAGGGATGTTATATTTCCCTGCTCTGGCTTTATAAAATATATTTTCAACATGAGACAACCCTTAAAAATCCCTATGGCATCTTGTCCAACAAGACTGGACTACGCAAATGAACTAGAATTACATATGACCACCTCTCCCACCCTGTATCCCCGTGGACTCCGAAATGTGAGAGGGTGAGTTCTCCCCTCCACTCCCCTCCAGAGGCACTAGGACCCATGCAGTGCCCCAGCCCCCAAACCATGTGAGCTGGGGAAGAAGACAATTCCAGGGAGGACCTAGTCCCAGGGCCCAAAGAAACTAAAGCTAGCAGGAGTAGACCCAGAAGCGGCCCCAGTAGGGAGCGATGGACGCTAACAGTGTCGTTGGCAAGTTTTCTGCTGTTCTGACATTGTACATTCTCCCCCCTGTGCTGACTGGCTGTTTGCTCCAACCCCCTCTTTCACAGTCTCTTGACTTCAGCCTCACTCCATAGCTGCCCTTCTTGTTCCCCTGCTTGCTCACCTCCCACTCCTCCCCTGCCCTGTCCACTCATTCCACCCTCTTCAGTGTGCCCTTGGCCTTCCTTTGAATTTCTATTGAGCTAGTCCCCTGGCAGCAAACCCCTTCTCCCCAAAAATCACTGCACTAACAAGCTATTTTCCACCACCACACTGATGACTCTGCTTGTGTGTTATACCCCATTCCCCGCTCCCATGTCTATCTTGGCTAGTTAGATTGCAAGCACTCCAGAGCAGGGATTGGCTATTCCATTGTTTTGTACAGTGCCTAGCACAATGGGGCCCGTTCTCAGTCGCTCCCTATGCACGACTGTTATCCAAATAATAACAATATCCTGAGCGACTCGGCCAACCCATTGTCACACTCTCACCCAGCAGTGAGCTCTTCTGGGTTTGTGCTTTACACATTAAGTTCAGGAAGAACCCCCACTGCTCCCCAATTCTTTTATCTCCTATAATAATGGATCTCCAACAATCAGAATCTTACAAAAACCACCTCAGTGGTTAGCAAAGGGGCACTTTTGTTACCTCAAAGGGGAGCCAAGGTAACTCTATAGGTATAGTGGTGTAGGTATCAAGAAATAAGACAAGCCCCTTTTACTCAGAAGAGCAGACCCGCCCTCTGCCGTATCTGTCACCAGTGGACTGGTACACAGATAGATCTCCCTCCCTCTTCCCTATGTGTGGTGTGAGAAATAAAGACTGACTATAGGTAAAGTTAAAACAACAGGTAAGTGTATTAAGGGAATAAGTACAATAAAGGAAAGGGGATTAAGCATGAAATAAACAGTGGCTATCGAAAACTAACACAAAACAGTGAAACAGCAGCTTAAAACAGGAGCATGAAGCTCAGGCCCAAAACACAAAATCACCCTGGCAATCAACCGTATAAAACCCCGAATAAGAGAACCCTAATTGTCTCACTATTAGCACCTCTGTGGCGGCAAGTCCAGGACCTGCACTCATTGGGTAATTGAAACCCTCAGAGGAAGAACACTGGGGAGTCCCACGATGTCACTCGGGATGGAAGAAGCGGATTGAGAACCCTCTGGTGGTGTCGTCCCCAGGAACAGGAGTAGGTAAGGTGGTATACGGCTTCTTCTTTCTTCTCTTCACTACAGGAATGATGGTCTCCTCCAACGATGCACTGATGCTGCGAAGACCTGAACCGCTCACGCACAGTCATTAGGATGGACTGCGCCACTTGTTTGTGACGGGAAAACAGTTCTTTTATGCAGTTTGTGACAGGAAAACATGGTACGGTCCCAGCAAAGGTGGGAAATAGTCTGAGGTAAAATTGTTCTTGAGATCGCCCAGTGGCGGGAAAAAGCAGTTTGATCAAGTTATAACTAGACCAGGATGACAGGACACTAAGGGGTGACAAGATGGAGTTTACAAAATGGTGATTCAGACTCCATTTCGAATTGCTGCTATACCCTTACAAATTACATATTGAGTTTAACATACACATATTTTAATAAGCTACAACAGTATAACAAATCACACCCAACACTTTGTCAAGGGCTTTTATTAAATACATTATTTATAATTTTTGTGAATCATCAAATATTAAAACAAACAAAAATCCCAAACAAACCACATACAGATGGCTTTGTATGTATTGATGTTATAATGACACCGGAATCCCTGGATATTGCATATACAAGCAGAGACGGATTAAGGCCACCAAATACATGAGGCACCCAGTGCTGGGAGGGGGAGAAGCATATAGCTCACAATTGTGCACTTTCTGTGGACAATACACATTAGTTTTACATTGCTTGGAGATGCTGGGGGAGGATTTAGCAGCTGGGATGGGGTTTAGCAGCATGAAAAGAAATGTGGATGTTTCTCACAGGGGAGGAGGGAACTTCCATCCTTACGGCTCCTTATAAAGGCTCTTTAAGCCTTGCTGCCTTTGTGTTATAGCTCAGAGGGGCACCTCCTCAATGAGTTGTCAGCAAGGTAATATGTAGTGGAATATGGGTATTTTAGATTACAGTAGGGCCATCCTTAAATTTTGAAGTTCTTGTAACAGTCAATATTGGCCTTTTAAGGGAGGCTGCCAAGGCATTCTGGGATTTGTAGTTGACAGTTGATGGTGCCCTGTGGGCTTCACAGCAAGGCATGCTAGGAAGGAAGACCATTTAAAAGCACACCCATCTGCTTGGTGTGGGGAAAGACATAGGAATAAGAGATAAGGCCTGCTGGGTGATAGAGGCAGAGTATAACCACTGTGCTTTATACTGCAGTGTTTGATTTTTCTTTTCTAGCCCAAAGAAATGGAAAGAAGCAGTGAGGAGGAGACAAGGATTTTATCAGGAATATTCTGTGCAGAGGGCAGGGCAGCTCACCTAGAAGGGCCCAGAGACATCCAGAAACAGGGTGTGGCAGTTCCAGGGTATGCTCTGAAGCTGTGGGCTACCTACCTGGCTGGTCACACCCAGTCACCCTCAGAAAGCTGAGCCAATCAGAATATGATGGGGGAGGGTTATAAATATATGCTTTAACCTATTGACAATGCAGCTGATTAAGGCAGGCCCTAGCTATGAGGGCTGGGTCCCAATAACTGTTCCACTTTGGATTCCGGCTACAGATTTCTGCATCACTAGCAACGGAAGGGACTGGTCAGCTATTAACCCAAGGGCTGAAATGCTGCTAGCTGTGGAGATTCCCCAGACTGTCTGTTTGAGGACAAGGCTCAAAAATGTTTTGAAAGGACTGAGATGCTGCCACTCTGCTCAAGCTCTGTGAAGTCCAGGGTGGCCACATTATAAAGACCGAGAAATCATCTCGGAGAGTCGATCAGAGGAGGGAATGTGCACATGGGTGTGTGTGTATGTATGCTTAAGTATGGAATTATAGATGTTAAATTTAAATAGGTAGCAGCAACAAAGGGGGAAGTCTGTATGAGGAACACCAGTAGATTTTCTAACAGCTTTTGTTTCAATGTTATTCATAATACTCCTAATACTATTTACAATGTTTTTATACTCTTTACAATGTTTTCTATGTGCACTGAATGTTGGTTTACTAAGAAACTTAGATGCTCTCTCTCTTTGAAGTTGACTGGGAAATATTAACACCTACATATCACGGTTTTATACAGTATTCCAATAAGTTAAACCTCAGGGCTATTGTATCTGAAAAGACAGAACTTGGGCCTGTGATTTAGCAAAGAGTTAACCTGAGGTGCAGGAAGAAGGGGAGTTTAGATAGTTAGCACATTTTCCCCTAGACTAATCTAAACAACTTATGCTAAACAGTCTGTTCCACCTTGCATTTAGCTATGATGCTCGGAGTAACTTTCCCAGACCTGAAGAAGAGCTCTATATGGCTCAAAAGCCTCTCTCTCTCACTCATAGAAGTTGGTCTAATAAGAGATATTACCTCACCCACCTTGTCTCTCTAACATGACAGACTGATATACAATGACATGGAGTCTGGAGGGAGCAGGAGTGGCTTGTGGGCACCTCTGCAGAGGACCTACCATCTCCTGGAAACCTGCTCAGCATCCTTAAGGAATCCTGGAGAAAATGGTGATGTAAAGACTGTGATGGGGTGTTTCTCCCCACACAGAATGGAAGGGGTTAAGGTGGCCAGGTAGGCCTATTAACTCCACAGGCCGGAGGAAGAGCCAGGGAGTTGATTGCAAGCAGGTTCAGCTGGGCAAGAATAAGTGGGGCCTATAAAGCCAGGAAGCTGGCAACAGACAGGGACTGCTGAGGGGAAAGGACAGTCCCTCTCTGGGAAGAGGGAGGAGGGTTTGAAGCTGGTACACCCCGAGAGAGGAGGGGAACCAGGAGTGGTAGGAAGCAGTCCAGGGAAGGAAGAGTGAGGGCTGGGAGAGGAAAAGCCCAGAACTTCTGGGGTGTAGGGTCCCTGGACTGGAATCTGGAGTAGTGGGTGGGCCTGGTTTCCCTACCAGCGAGTTACTGAGGGCGTGGCACAGACCGGCGGGACAGTGAACAGGAAGACTACCTGAGTCCCTGTGGGAGTGATGGAGAATTGAAGGACTTTACCCTGGAAGGGGGGAATGCTGGGTGATCTAGCCAGAAAGGCTGAGTCACAAAGAGGATGCTGAGGTTCCTGGGATGAGAGAGGAGCTGCAGACCCGAGAGAGACGGTGTTACAGTGTGTGATCATGGGAAAGGGTGTCAACCTTGAGAGCTAATCCCAAGAGTGACCAGGAGGAGGTGCCAGACAAGTGGTGAGTGGTGTGCCCTGTGACAGGGACTTTGACACTGTCCTCTAGCAGGGAGCTGGGTGCTTCAGGGGAGACTTGGAAGGTAGCTTTCTGCTTTAGATTGTTTTTTTTCCCCCAAAAGTCTCCAGGACGACAGAGCTGGGAGTGAACTGACCAGTCTAGTTTAGAGGATCACTGTATTGTGAGCTGATACCCCAGCAGATGTGGAGGTTTAGGGGTATTTGGTTTAGTCAGAGAGAAGGAAATTGGGATGATGGCCAGATCTGATGACAAAAAGAAGTAAAGCCACACTCATATACCTTGTACATGTGGGGTCATGCAAACTTCCCTCCCACCTCCATGTCAATCCTCCACACCTGGCTGCCTCGCTACAACCCCCATCCTGTTTTGATGGTCCTCACTCCAACACCTGTTTGTAAGGCACTGTATCCACCAGTGGCTAGTGGTAGGCTAGTGTGAGGATATTTCTACAGCTTCTTCAGTGTAGGTTAAGAAACCCAGGCCTGTCCCATGTTTTAAATCATTTTGTAACCCACCAATTAATGTGCGTGACAGGTCCCCTCTGTGCCTGATCCACAAAGGACAGGAGTCTGTTACCGCCCCAATCTACAAAGCCCAGTTCTTCAGCTCAAGCTGTAGCTCCTCATGCTTTTAGCTCTGGGGGTCCCTGGTGTCACCCAAGATGGCAGCTGTCTCAGTTTACCAAAGGTGTGGTAGACCATACAGCCACTTGGTGATAACAATGAGACATCCATCATTCTATTCCTCCCCCACTCTCCTTTAGTCATTCTGCCTATTTTTCTCTCTGGATTTCAGGTAGTTTGAATCCATGAATTTCACTTTTCCTCCTTTTCCACCATTCCTCTCATTTTCTATTGACAGCCATTTTATAGGGATTAAAGGTAGGCTCAGACCTCCAGTGTCCAGGGGGCTGGTGTGAGCCCCAGACACAAAACCACAATGGTGCGTATATCTCATTTGCATTACGCAGTCTGTGGACTCTGTAAATCATTGGAAGTGAGAAGATGAAATGGTGCTGGAGCAGAAGAAAACAGCCAGGGGAGACTACCCTTGTGTCCTTTGGAAAGGGGGAAGAGTCCCTACCCCTGGTGGATTAAGGTTAAACAGATTTACACTGCCAGGACCCCAGGCCTCTAATTGGGGCCTTTAATTCCTGTAATCCAGGATGATTTGGAGCAGATGCTTCCAGATTACTGCCAGGACCCAAAGGTGGCTTGTGAGATGAAAATAATTAGCATCCAAATAGCAGCAAGGTCAGAGGAGAGCTGCAGTGGTATGAGTGAGGGGGAGAGGGGAGCCCTTCTCCATCCCCCCAAAAGGAAAGTCTTTTCCCATCTTCCACTGCGGGATGCAGGGGAGCTGGGGGAAGAGGTACCCAGGCCTCGGTGTACAGCAGATGCCATCATGATTTTTAAAAAGAAAAGAACCAGGCTCCAATTCTGTTTCACTAAGACTCTCTTGTGTCACTCGGGCAGCAGAAAGGAGCCTTAAAGTGGATGGAAACAGCCTCCTGGTAATATCCCCTGTGCAGAGTCTCCCTGGACAGGGTAGAGCTGTGGTTGTGGCCTGCAGCATAGGGGGTGGAGTGGGTGTGGTCAAAGTGCCCTGCACGGCTACTACTCTTAGACTCCCAGGACCCACAGGGGGTCATAGGAAGAACAGGATGAATTACAGCCACCCTGATGGCTGGGCAGGTCCCTGCATAACCCCAGAATTAGGAGGGCAAAAGTGGCTGAAAGCTAACTTTGCTTACCTGCCAGTCCTGGGAATGGAGTAACTGAGAAGCCGGCCCACAGCCTTGCGGGGTATTGGTGTTGTACAGGATTTTCCTAAAGACCTGTGATTGGAAAGACAAAAACATATGAAGTTGCCAAAGAGAATTTATTTTCACTCCCACTTCCAAACACGTGTGAACATTTTCTGAGTGGTGACAGCAACGGTAGCACCTGAAATGCTGACAGGAAGTGAAGCTCGGCCATAAACACTGAAAGCGCTTTTGAGAAGAACTGCTGCTTCTGTGATTCACTTGCAGTGTCTGGCCAGACAGCCAAATCCTTCTGCATAACAGCTGAGGGCCAAAACCTGCCCCAACTATGCTCATGCAGCCATGGGCTGATTAAGCCCAATAACAGGGTGGAGGGTAGAGACACACCCACAGTGATGGGTGGCAAACAGAGGGATCACTTCTGATGGCTGTGTTGGGTGAACTTTTTTCCTTATTAATTATAAAGGGAGACAAAACAGTGAGGATTGAATTGGTAGGGACCTGAATGAGTAGGTTGCTGAGCTCCCTGTCCAAAGTCATAAGCATCCTCAACTCCCAATGGGTCCAGGGTTAGGGAAGGGTACTCAACTAGTTTGTAGGAGGAGCTCTGAACTTTGCTGGCTTAGGGCAGGTCTACACTCTAAACTTGCTGCACCAAGGCAGCTGCGCCACTGTAGTGCTTCTGGTGAAGACACTCTAAGCCGCTGGGCTTAATAACTCCACCTCCACGAGAGGCGGTAGCTCTGTCAACGGGAGAAGCTCTCCTGACATCATAGCGCGGTCTAAATCAGCGCTTAGGTTGGTATGATTATGTTCCGGAGGGGTGGATTATTTACACCCCTGTGCAACATAGTAATATTGGAGTAATTCTGTAGTGTAGACCAGGGCTTAGGTCCTGAGTCCCTAGACCTCTGGAAAAGAATGTCACTGCTTGAACAATTGTGTATGGGAGCTGCACCAAGCTTCCTATGCTGACCCCTTCTCAGGTGCAGTTGGTTTGTCCCACTGAAATCTAGAATCTTAAAAAACATTATACATAGTTCCATCTGTGCAGTTTGATATTAGCTATCTAGTGAGTCCATCTCCATATCTGTTAACATTCCCATTTCCCAACAGAATGCCACTTTGTCAAGCCAGATAAACTTGTCAACTTTCAGGCTATATTTCTTGCATTCCCTCAGCTTACTAAATCTCTGATCTTTAAAAACACACTGCTGATTTCTTTGTCCAAACTCAGCTCTAAACATTAGGAGTCCAAACCCTTTAACTTGTTAAACAACTTGTTTTTAACTTGTTAAACAAGTTTAAAAAGTATGGATTGGATGAATGGACTATAAGGTGGATAGAAAGCTGGCTAGATTGTCGGGCTCAACGGGTAGTGATCAACGGCTCAATGTCTAGTTGACAGCCAGTATCAAGCGGAGTGTCCCAGGGGTTGGTCCTGGGGCCGGTTTTGTTCAACATTTTTATTAATGATCTGGATGATGCACCCTCAGCAAGTTCACAAATGACACTCTGCTGGGGGAGAGGTAGATATACTGGAGGGTAGGGATAGGGTCCAGAGTGACCTAGACAAATTGGAGGATTGGGCCAAAAGAAATCTGATGAGGTTCAACAAGGACAAATGCAGAGTCCTGCACTTAGGATGGAAGAATCCCATGCACCGCTACAGGCTGGGGACTGACTGGCTAAGCAGCAGTTCTGCAGAAAAGGACCTGGGATTACAGTGGACAAGAAGCTGGATATGAGTCAGCAGTGTGCCCTTGTTACCAACAAGGCCAATGACATATTGGGCTGTATTAGTAGGAGCACTGCCAGCAGATCAAGGGAAATGATTATTCCCCTCTACTCAGCACTGGAGAGGCCACACCTGGAGTATTGCATCCAGTTTTGGTCCCCAGCACTACAGAAGGGATGTGGACAAATTGGAGAGAGTCCAGCAGAGGGCAACAAAAATGATCAGGGGGCTGGGGCACATGCCTTATGAAGAGAGGCTGAGGGAGCTGGGGTTATTTAGTCTACAGATGAGTGTGGGGAGATTTGATAGCAGCCTTCAACTACCTGAAGGGGGGGTTCCAAAGAGGATGGAGCTCGGCTGTTCTCAGTGGTGGCAGATGACAGAACAAGGAGCAATGGTCTCAAGTTGCAGTGGGGGTGGTCTAGGTTGGATAGTAGGAAACACTATTTCACTAAGGCCTGGTCTACACTAGGAGTTTATGTCGAATTTAGCACCGTTACTTCGAATTAACTCTGCACCCGTCCACACCACAAAGCTATTTAGTTCGACATAGAGGTCTCTTAAATTCGACTTCTGTACTCCTCCCCAACGAGGGGAGTAGCGCTAAATTCGACATGGCCATGTCGAATTAGGCTAGGTGTGGATGGAAATCGACGCTAATAGCTCCGGTAGCTATCCCACAGTGCACCACTCTGTTGACGCTCTGGACAGCAGTCCGAGCTCGGATGCTCTGACCAGCCACACAGGAAAAGCCCCGGGAAAATTTGAATTCCTTTTCCTGTCTGGGCAGTTTGAATCTCATTTCCTGTTTGGACATCGTGGCGAGCTCAGCAGCACTGGCAACGATGCAGAGCTCTCCAGCAGAGGTGGCCATGCAATCTCAGAATAGAAAGAGGGCCCCAGCATGGACTGATCGGGAAGTCTTGGATCTGATCGCTGTGTGGGGCGATGAGCCCGTGCTTTCCGAGCTGTGCTCCAAAAGACGGAATGCAAAGATCTACGAGAAGATCTCTAAAGCCATGGCAGAGAGAGGATACAGCCGGGATGCAACGCAGTGCCGCGTGAAAATCAAGGAGCTGAGACAAGGCTACCAGAAGACCAAAGAGGCAAACGGACGCTCCGGATCCCAGCCCCAGTCATCCCGTTTCTACGAGGCACTGCATTCCATCCTAGGTGCGGCCGCCACCACTACCCCACCACTGACCGTGGACTCTGAGGATGGGATATTGTCAACGGCCGGTTCCTCGGACATGTTAGCGGACGGGGAAGATGAGGAAGGAGATGAGGAGGACGAGGCAGTCGACAGCACTTACAACGCTGATTTCCCCGACAGCCAGGATCTCTTCATCACCCTTACAGAGATCCCCTACCAACCGTCCCCAGCCGTTAACCCGGACACAGAATCAGGGGAAGGATCAGCCAGTAAGTGTTTTAAACATCTAAACATTTATTTTTAACAGAACAGGAATATTAACAATAACAACAATGGGTTTCTCATGATTAGTTTGCCCTAGGCGCTTAACGTTTCAGTCCTGGGCAGTGCAACTATTGAAAAAAAATCTAACAATGTCCGGTTTAGCATGATTGTTCTGCCCAAGCCGCTCTACTGTTTAGTCCCTGCCAGTGCAGCTACAGTAAAATGCGGTCTATATGTCTGGGGATAGAGCTGAAATCCTCAATGGACATCTCCACGAAGCTCTCCTGGAGGTAATTGGAAAGCCTTTGCATCAGGTTCCTGGGGAGAGCGGCCTTATTGGGTCCTCCGTAATAGCAGACATTTCCGCGCCAGGAGACAAGCAAGTACTCCGGGATCATTGCCCTGCAGAGCATGGCGGCATACGGCCCTGGTCTTTGCAGGCTTTCCCGAAGCATTCTTTCTTTTTCCGTGTCTGAGATCCTCATCAGAGTGATGTCGCTCATGGTGACCTGCTTTGAATTAGGTAGGGGAATGTTAGTATTGGGACTGCTTG
Organism: Emys orbicularis; assembly: GCF_028017835.1. NCBI lineage: Eukaryota > Metazoa > Chordata > Testudines > Emydidae > Emys > Emys orbicularis. The sequence continues at coordinate 14,472,988 of NC_088686.1, forward strand.
CACGTTCCTTTACAGAACTGTAACCGGCGGTTTACAGCTACGCGGTGGAGGCGAGAGAGGGGCAGCATACAGGGATCTTTCCCTGGGACAGCCGCGAGGGGGTGGGACAGGGGCAGAGTTCATGCTTGCCGGATTGCTGGCAGCAGGGACTGGCATTGCTTTCAATGTGAAAGGAGGCCAGTGCAACTATTAAAGTTTTAAGCAGCCACAAGTCTACGGCTTACCATGTCGGCCTGCTACACAAATTCCGGTGTCCTGCCCCGCTTCTCTGATCTGCACTGCAAGACCCCAGGCACTGAATGCGAAGGCCGAAAATTCGACCTTGTCCTGAGTGCGCATGTGATAGGTGCTGTGCATGGTCTTGTTCACAGAGAAAGACTATGTTCTTTGTTCACAACTAAATTTATCTTTCTGAGGAATTCACTCCCTTTTTCCCATTCCCACAGCTGCGACTGTCTCCCAATGTAGCCTGGCATCACACTCCCAGAGGCTAGCGCAGATTAGGCGTAGGAAGAAGAGGACACGGGAGGACATGTTCTCGGAACTTATGGGCTGCTCCCGAGCCCAGGCAGCACAGCAGACCCAGTGGAGGGAGAACTTGTCCCAAATGCACCGTTCACACATGGAACGGGAGGAGAGGTGGCGGCAGGAAGACCAGCAGGTGACTCAAATGCTGCTTGGACTTATGAGGGAGCAAACGGACACGCTCCAGCGCCTTGTGGATGTTCTGCAGGACCGGAGGCAGGAGGACAGAGCCCCGCTGCAGTCTATCTGTAACCGCCCTCCCCCGCCACCAAGTCCCATACCCCCCTTACCCAAAGTCCAAAGAAGGAGGGGCGGCAGAGTCCGTGAAAACTCTCACTCCACCCCTGCAGACTGCTCTACTACTAGAAGGCTCTCATTCCCCAAAATTTGACAAGTCCTTTCCTTCCCGCCTCACCCAAGCCCCCGTCCAAGTTTCACCCCCCCAGTTTCATGTGTAGTTGCCAATAAAAAATACGTTTCTGTTAATTACTGTTTCCATCATGTTCTTTAGAGGAGAATCTGTCTGAAGGGGGGGAAGGGGGTTGGTAATTGGACAGGACAGTCACCTTTACCAGGGTACAGAGGCGGGGGCAGGTTCAGCAGCAGGGCACACACACATTGCAGTCACTAGTTACCCTGGTCAGTCTGGGAGGTGGTTTTAGTGTTCTGTGGGGGGTGGGGGGTGCTCTGTGACTTTTTGGCGGGGGAGGGCAGTTACAGATCTTATGCAGCGGTCCTTATCCTGGATCACAGAGCCACGCAGCAGGGGATCTGTAACCATCCTCCCCCTGCCACAAAGTCACATAGCCCCCCCACACACAGAGTCCCGAACAGGAGGGGTGGCAGGGTCCGTTGAAACCACCAGTCTACCACTGTGGAGCCTGTCATTCCTGGAGTTTGGAAGCGTCATTTGCATCACTACACTACACCCGCTCCCCACCACAGTCTGCGTCCCAGGTTCAACACTTTCCCACGAAAACAGTAATAAAGAAAACGGTGTTCATTAACAAAATTCAAGTGATTTTATTTTTAAACGTGTGTTGGAAGGGGGAGAACGGGGTATGTAACTGGAGAGGATACTGAACATTTAGTGGGTAAAGAAACGGGGGCAGGTTCAGCTTCTCTGTACACAAACTGAAAAGTCACTGGTTACCCTGCTCACTCAGGAACCTAGCTTTCAAAGCCTCCCGGATGCACAGCGCGTCCCGCTGGGCTCTTCTAATCGCCCGGCTGTCTGGCTGAGCGTAATCAGAAGCCAGGCTACTTGCCTCAACCTCCCACCCCGCCATAAAGGTCTCCCCCTTGCTCTCACAGAGATTGTGGAGCACACAGCAAGCTGCAATAACAATGGGAATATTGGTTTCGCTGAGATCACAGCGAGTCAGTAAGCTTCTCCATCTCCCCTTGAGACGGCCAAAAGCACACTCCACCACCATTCTGCACTTGCTCAGCCGGTAGTTGAAGAGTTCTTTTTCAGTGTCCAGGGCGCCAGTATAGGGCTTCATGAGCCAGGGCATTAGCGGGTAGGCTGGGTCCCCGAGGATGACTATAGGCATCTCCACATCCCCAAGAGTTATTTTGTGGTCCGGGAAGTAAATACCTTCCTGCAGCCGTCTAAACAGACCTGAGTTCCTGAAAACATGAGCGTCATGAACCTTGCCCGGCCATCTGACGTTGATGTTTGTAAAATGTCCCCTATGGTCCACCAGTGCTTGCAGCACCATTGAAAAGTAGCCCTTTCGGTTGATGTACTGGCTGGCCTGGTGGTCCGGTCCCAGGATAGGGATGTGAGTTCCATCTATAGCCCCACCGCAGTTTGGGAATCCCATCGCGGCGAAGCCATCTATGATGGCCTGCGCGTTTCCCAGGGTCACTACCTTTGAGAGCAGTAGCTCAACGATTGCGTTGGCTACTTGCATCACAACAACCCCCACGGTAGATTTGCCCACGCCAAAGTGGTTCGCGACTGACCGGTAGCTGTCTGGCGTTGCAAGCTTCCAGAGGGCTATGGCCACTCGCTTCTGGACAGTCAGGGCTGCTCGCATCCGGGTGTCATTGCGCTTCAGGGCAGGGGACAGCAACTCACAAAGTTCAAGGAAAGTCCCCTTCCGCATGCGAAAGTTTCGCAGCCACTGGGATTCATCCCAGACCTGCAGCACTATGCGGTCCCACCAGTCCGTGCTTGTTTCCCGGGCCCAGAATCGCCGTTCCACAACATCCACATGACCCATTGCCACCATGATGTCCTCGGCGCTGGGTCCCGTGCTTTCTGACAGGTCTGTGCTACTCTCAGACTTCAGGCCCTCACCGCGGTGCCGTAGCCTCCTCGCCTGATTTATCTGCATCTGCCTCTGGGAAAGGTGGATGATAAGCTGTGAGGCGTTGACAACGGCCACAACTGCAGCGATGGTCGCAGCGGGCTCCATGCTCGCAGTGCTGTGGCGTCCGCGCTGTCACTGACCAGAAAAGTGCGCGAACTGATTTCCCGCCGGCGCTTTCAGGGAGGGAGGGCGGGAGTGACGGTTGGATGACGACAGTTACCCAAAACCACCCTCGACACATTTTTTCCCCCAGAAGGCATTGGGGGCTCGACCCAGAATTCCAATGGGCAGCGGGGACTGCGGGAACTGTGGGATAGCTGCCCACAGTGCACCGCTTCCAATGTCGACGCTTGCCCCGTTAGTGTGGACTCACAAAGTCGAATTACTGTCCTTAGTGTGGACACACACGTTCGACTTTGCAATATCGATTCCACATATTCGATTTAAGTAAAATCGAACTACTCTCGTAGTGTAGACATACCCTAAGAGGGTGGTGAAGCACTGGAATGGGTTACCTAGGGGGGTGGTGAAATCTCCATCCTTAGAAGTTTTTAAGGCCCAGCTTGACAAAGCCCTGGCTGGGATGATTTAGTGGGTTTTGGTCCTGCTTTGAGCAGGGGTTTGGACTAGATGACCTCCTGAGGTCTCTTCCAACCCTAATATTCTATGAACTTAGATACACAGCGATAAGTTTGGGAATCAAGAGTAACTCCCACAGACCGCACTGGAGATACAGCAGTGATGTGTTGGATATTGGGGTTGAAATCTTGGCCCCATTGAAGTCAATCGCAAAACTCTCATTGACTTCAATGGAGTCTGGATTTCGCTCTGGGGTCTAGCTGAGTGTAAAGAAGTCTTAGAATAAGGGGGTCTGACTGCCACAGTGCCTCTGAATATGGTGTAAGGATATTTTAGGAACACTAACCAGCCCCACAGGTTACCTTACACACACAGCAAAGCAGACAACTGTAGCAGGCAAAAACCCACTTCAGTGTTGAGTTTTAATTCAAGGAACAGGTCTATTTTAGCATAGGTACAAAACGCCACACCCCAGTGATTAACTGAGCTGTAACAGGCCAATGAATTGGCTGCATGTACACAAATGAAGGCTGTACACAAACAAAGGCCAAGGCTTAAATTTTAGTACACTTTTATACCCAAGGTGACACTTACTTTTATTAACACCCCTTCCTCTGGTTCATTATATCCTACTAATTAAAAAATATTTATGACCAAATATGTTATTCTGCATTACCCACTAGATTATATAACATGTCTATTTACTTTTTAACAATAACAAAGCTATTGATCTTATGTAAGACATGAACTTCCCTTGTTTTGCCTGACTGTGTTTGGCAGGTCACAATGACTTTTTCATTGTCCTATACCCGAGTCAGGGACAGTCCAAAAACTGAATAAGAGGATATTTAGTATGCCAAGAAGGAAGACATGCAAACAAAGCCTAAAAGGGTTATTTGGAGGTGTTATTGACCATGCTAAATTAGGCCAACATTTGTATTGCTTTTATATTACTTACTTACAAATTACTAGCCTATATAGGATCCATTAAATACAGTTAGGCCCTTATCTTGCATGAGGTAATTTCACTTAATCACTGTTTCACTTCCTTACACATGGCCGCTTTCCTGACAATTAGGGTCAGAGGGCAAGCTCAACCCTCATGGTCTGATCATTCATACACCACTTTGTCTGGCAGTTTTCTCTCTAACTTCAATGGGAGCCAGACTAGGCCCTATAGATGGAAATAATTTCAGCAGAAGGGGACTTGTAACTTGCTTCCTTTCTTGATCTTACAGACCCTGAATCTCTTGCTCATAAGGGTACAGTGCCAGGTCTCTCTCTTTACCAGGGATTTTACTAATCAGAGGGGAGGGGAATAAGTAATTTGGGTGTCAGAGGTTACATGGAAAAGGGAGTCTTTGTTTGCCAGGCAACACTGATGTTTTACCACATTAGTACTGAAGTAGTGTATTTTTACATTTGTTAGTGTACCTTGATAGGTTATGATGGGGGACTGGATTAATTAAAATAAAAATATATAGATTAAGAGTAACATTTTCAGATGTGTCTAAATCCAATTTTCAACAGTGACTTCGGCACTTAAGCTCCTAACCTTCATTGAATTAGGCTCTTATGTGCCTAAATCTCTTTTGAAAATGGGATCTAGGCACATCTGAAAACTTTACCCCAAACCTATATGGTGATCTTCATACACAAGGTAGCTTAAAAATGTTTTTTTGTTATTTCTCTGCAGAAATCCTTTTAAGAAAAATCATGTTCTCTGAAGCGGGCCAGACATTGGGAAAGAAAGTTAATAGTTCGGGAGTGGAGAGGAGTTGGTGCATTGAGATTTACTTTAAGGGGAAAATCTCAATACTCCAAACACAATTGTCCGTGTTTTGAGGAGAGTGAGGCCATTCTGTCTCCATAAGGGGATAAAATCCCAGATCTTTAACACCACACGCCCAGACCTTGGTGTTAAAAATGTGGATCAGAATTTGATCTTTCCCAAAGTTTGAGGTTGGCCCACCTAGAAATGTTGTAAGTATAAATAGTTAATTTGGATCCAAGCCCAGATCTGGATCTGGGATTGAGATGCGGGGCCCATCTGCACCCACAATGGTGAGGTTTTTCAGATGCTCAGTTTAGGTAGCAACTGACAGACAAAATATGGAAATGTCCTTGCTCTTCACAATGATAATACTTAGTGTTTCTCATCCTCAAACTGCTAATTAATCACATCACTCTTTGGTTTTTGTAGAATCAGCAAGACAGGCATACAAAAATTGGCTTAAATTTTTTTGCATTCAGACAGATCTTGATATGAATGAGGGAGCACATTTATTCTTAACTAAATAATTCTCCCTTATATTAAGTTTCTTCGGGTTATTCTTAATGTTTCTTTTGCATTAGTAGAACCCATATATGTGCCCTCTGGTGGCAAAATAATGGACATGTCTCTCCTCTCATGCTAGTTTTATATTGACATAACTCTTTGGATTTCAGTAGAGTCATTCCTTTGCAGTGGTGTAATTTTACATTAGAATCAGGCCAGTACCACTAGCTTCCATGGATGGTAACTAAACATTGTGGCCCCCTTTCCATTTATTTCAATGGGAGCTGGGTTGAGCTCTGTGACTTTAATCTGATATATCACATTTCAAAGGTAGTGAGTTTAGATTCTTTTGAGATTATATTTTTATTAGCGCATGACCTTTTCCCATCAATATATTTGCAGGTAATTCTTGGCCTTTTAAAGGGAAACAGAAATTATATCTGGTTCAAGACATTTCATTAGGAGTGGTAATTTTTTAAAAGCTTAGCTGTGGGTTTCTGAGTCCCAGGAGTGCTCTATAAAACAGATCTGTGTATATGTAAATAATTAGTTGAAAGATAAGTAATAGATGATGCTCAAGACTAAAACTGCATAGTTTCTGGGTTTTGTAGGACCAACAAAACTTCTTGTTGTGCCCTGCCACTGGTTTACTTTGTGCTTCTCTTTCCATCCACTCTTAGTGGGATGTACGCTCATGTAATTGTCTTTAGGATATTACTGCCCTACTAGGTACAAAATATTAAGAATCTGGATCGAAAAGAAAACCCTAGTTCATTGATATGTTTATCCACAAGCTTTCAGGCTCCAGACATTCTATCTAGTGCTGGGCTTTGAGGCTTGAAATCTTACTCTGTAAACTGAGGTTTTTGGGTCCATCTTTAGGTGGTATCTTTTATTGGACAATCTGCCATATTCATATCCAGGTCCAAAGTTTGAAAGTGCTTGGGTCTGGGGGTTTTATTTGGGGCTTTCTGCCTTTTCCATTAACATATGTTCTCAGTTGCTGGCCATTATTAATGATACAAAATCATTTGTTTATTGACCATGTGCGCTAGTATGGCACAACTCATGTCTGATGGCCAATAGTCATTTCATTTTAGATCAATGTAATGAATAGAACAATCATTATCTCAGTGCCTCCACCAGGGAATGGGTCGCAAGCTGGTTTGGGCTCTACTGCTTTAGAGTGATGTCAAGGTAAGTAATGACTATGGCCCAGTTCCTCAGTGGTTTTCAGGCACCTACCTACCATTGAGGATCTGACTTATGGTCCCAATTCAGCAAAGCATTTAAACACCAGCCTAAACCCTGCTGACTTTGATGGTACGTAAGTAATGGGAAACCAATGGGAGTTAAGCATGTGCATAAGTGTTTTGTTGAATCAGGGCCTACGGGGCAATAGCCTATTACTCTAGAATCCACAAAACCTGTTTTTAAATAAAGTTGCAGCATAGAAAAGTGGCAGTGATGCACTCTTTACACAGACTAAGACAGACAATACGCTCTGTCGAAAGACACTCAACATGGGTAATTTTTCCAATGATCTGCTTTGTAGGCTCGGTCCTTTGAAGACAAAGTAAGATTCGCTTTCATACAAAAATTCCACAGCATTGATTTGTAAAAATGCTCTGCCTAAGACAACAGACCCATGGCAGGGAATGCAGAATCAGGACCAGCATGGTGAAATAACCACTCCACCATAAGTGACACTTGAAACATCCATTTAGTTTAGCTGCTCAGGTGTTTGTTCGTTGCTCAGGTGGAGCCAGATACATTTCTCCCACTCTTATTTCTGAACTTTCTTCCATGCAGCCTCCTATGTTTGGAATTCCCTCCTTTGCTGCCTGAGCCGCACACCCAGGTGCCCTTACAGGAAACTGAGCTGAGTGGTCCTCTGAAGTGGTAGACAAGCATCCACATTCAAAGGGAGTGTGTGGAGCCCACACTGATTCAGTGTGGTGTCCCGTCCCACTCTAGTGAGGTTGATAAGCCTGCTACAGCATTATCTAATAGAGATGGGGGGTTTTAGCTCAAGCAGTAGAGGCTCAGAGGTCCCACATTCAGCCCTGGCTGCCAACAACAAACACGGGTGCCGTGTTACACCTTCACCCTTTCCTCTTTACACCATATTGTAAGTATCAGTGCAGACAGCACCTCCTCCACCAGTAGATAGCACTGTATCTTTATCTTAGTATCCAGTTGTTGTTTTGCTTGTATGTGTTGCCTTGGCCAGAAGAAGTTAAGTCCTGCCTGTGTGTGCTGGAGTTGTTGTTTGCAGTGATCCAATAAATTCTTTGATTTTATAAGTGAGTATTACAAGTGGTGGCAGTGGTTTCAGGATGGCAAGTGCACTTATGCCTGAGAAGAAATGCACTGGTCATGCAGAGGAGTCTGGAATCTGAGAGTACTTGACCAATGTTCCAATAAATGCTTTGACTAAGCTAGTATTAAAAGGCCTGAAATGCTACCCTAGCCCACAGGCTTTCTCTAGAGTAGGAAAAATGGTCTAGTGTAAATCAGATTGAGCTATCACATGCCTCTTTTCCTAGTAAGTAGATGCAGGGTAACACCTTTAGTTCAACTTTGTAACAGGTTGAGCTACAGCCTAAGCTACAACTTGACCATATAAAATTGAATTGCAAGGTGTTACCTTGCACCTACACTAAGAATAAGGTCAAGTTTAGGTCAAGCGTAACTAGCATATGTTAACTAAGCCCAACCTAAACTGGGCCACTTTTCCTAGTCTAGGCAAAGTTAAACACCTGATAAGAAATAGATGAGGGGAAGGAGACCTGTGGCACAAACAAGCCACATTATTGCCCCTTTGTTGCATTCCATTTTCCACCTCTTGTCTGTGCATCATTTTCCATTGATTCCAATGGCCACTGCAGGGGGATTTTAATTAGATCTTCAGTGCAAGAACTTAGTCTTCTTTTCTTGTCTGTAAAGTTCCCAGTGCATATCTAACACTATATTAATAATGAAAAATAAGCTGATTTATTTAGAGAAATCTATGCTATTAGACTAGTAGATAAAAAGTCATGGAAGACGGGAGAGATTCCAGAAGACTGGAAAATGGCACTATATTTGCCCATCTATAAAAAGGGGAAAAAGGACAACCCGGGGAATTACAGACCAGTCAGCTTAACTTCTGTACCTGGAAAGATAATGGAGCAAAATAATTAAGCAATCAATTTGCAAACATCTAGAAGATAATAGGGTGATAAATAACAGTCAGCATGGATTTGTCAAGAACAAATCGTGCCATACCAACCTGATAGCTTTCTTTGACAGGGTAACAAGACTTGTGGATGGGGGGAAGTGGTAGACATGGTATATCTTGACTTTAGTAAAGCTATTGATACTGTCTCACATAACCTTCTCATAAACAAATTAGGGAAATGCAACCTAGATGGAGCTACTATAAGGTGGGTGCAAAACTGGTTGGAAAACCATTCCCAGAGAGTCGTTATCAGTGGTTCAGTCATGCTGGAAGGGCATAATGAGTGGGGTCCCAGTGACCAGTTCTGGGTCTGGTTCTGTTCAATATCTTCATCAATGATTTAGATAATGGCATAGAGAGTACACTTAAAGTTTGCAGATGATACCAAGCTGAGAGGGCTTGCAAGTGCTTTGGAGGATAGGATTAAAATTTGAAATGGTCTGAAGTAAATAGGATGAAATTTAAGAAGGACAAATGCAAAGTACACCATTTAGGAAGGAACAATCAGTTGCACACATACAAAATGGGAAATGACTTCCTAGGAAGGAGTACTGCGGAAAGGGATCTGGGGGTCATAGTGACCATAAGCTAAATATGAGTCAACAGTGTAACGCTGTTGCAAAAAAAGCAAACATCCTTCTGGTATGTATTAGCAGGAGTGTTGTAAGCAAGACAAGAGAAATCGTTCTTCTGCTCTATTACGCACTGATTAGGCCTCAAGTGGAGTATTGTGTCCAGTTCTGGGCGCCACATTTTAGGAAAGATGTGGAGAAATTGGAGGGAGTCCAGAGAAGAGCAACAGAAATTAAAGGTCTAGAAAACATGACCTATGAGGAAAGATTGAAAAAATTGGGTTTGTTTAGTCTGGAAAAGAGAAGACTGAGAGGGGACATTATAACACTTTTCAAGTACATAAAAGGTGGTTACAAGGAGTAGGGAGAAAAAAAATTCTTCTTAGTCTCTGAGGATAGGACAAGAAGCAATGGGCTTAAATTGCAGCAAGGGAGGTTTAGGTTGGACATTATAAAAACTTCCTAACTGTCAGAATGGTTAAGCACTGGAATAAATTGCCTAGGAAGGTTGTGGAATCTCCATCATTGGGAGACTTTTAAGAGCAGGTTAGACAAACACCTGTCCAGAATGGTCTAGATCAGTGGTTCTGAAACTGGGACTGCTGCTTGTGTAGGGAAAGCCCCTGGCGGGCCAGGCTGGTTTGTTTACCTGCCTGGTCCACAGGTTCAGCCGATTGCGGCTCCCACTGGCCGTGGTTCGCCGCTCCAGGCCAATGGGGGCTGCAGGAAGTGGCGCGGGACAAGAGATTTGCTGGCCGCCGCTTCCTGCAGCCCCCATTGGCCTGGGGGAGGGAGGGATCGACCTAAGATACACAACTTCAGCTACGAGAATAGCATAGCTGAAGTTGACGTATCTTAGGTTGACTTATCTCATGTCCTCACGGCACAGAGTCGACTGCCGTCGCTCCCCTATCGACTCCACTTCTGCCTCTCGCCACAGTTGAGTACAGGAGTCGATGGCAGAGCAATCAGGGATTGATTTATTGCGTCTACACTAGACGCGATAAATCGATTCCCCAATATATCGATCACTACCCACCAATCCGGCAGGTAGTGTAGATATACCCTAAGTTATACTAGTGTAATTGTGCCTTATATCAGTGTAGCTTATCCTGCTTCCCAAACTGCCCAAAACTATACCAGTACAAGCACTTTCATACAAACCTAACAGCATCTACTCTAGCTGGGTTTGGCTGTTCTAACTGCAGCAGTCTAAGTATATTTTCTAGTATAGTCTTCTCCTTAATTGCTCTGTGACTCAGTTTCCCATCTGTAAAAATGGAGAGTGTGATGCTTCCCTCCTTCACGTGGGTGTGTGTAAGGAAACACATCATGAATATCCCATATGTGAGGTGCTCACATAAGCACCACAGAAAAGCCCGTAATCAAACAAACCCCAGGGAGATTCCCTTTCCCCTACAGCTTCTAACTGGACTCCCAGCCTTTGAACTGCCATCCAGTGCAATCTCCCTTAGCCTGCCTTCTTTTAGGCACTGATCACAAGCCCATGAAATCAATAGGCGTCTTGCCACTGACATCCGTGGGCTTTGGATCAGGTGCTTAAAGCTGATACGAGGGCCCAGCTTCACCTGTGCAGTTGAAAAGCTGAACTGTTCACCATGTTTTGGAATTTTTCATTCCCTGAACATTTCCCCCCCCTAACGTTTAGTCCCAATTTGCAATGAAAACAAATGTTGAAATATCAATTTCTGACTGGCTGGAAATTCTGATTTCCACTCTCTGCGGTACAAATAACAAATAGAGCATAAGTGCTCATAACACCTCATGTGTTCAAAGCATTGAGCAGCAATTGCTTACCAATCCAGCACCATGCAACATCATAATAATAATCAGTGGGGCTTGCAAGGATTAAGTAGTTACATAAATACTATCATTCCGCATTTACAGATGGAGGAGCTGAAGCACATCAAGGTTAAATGCTTTTCCTCCAGATCACACAGTGAGTCATTGTCAGGAGCTCACTGGCTCCCAGTCCTTTGTTTCCATCTCTAGACCATGCTGCAAAATCAAACACTCATTTAATGAATTAGGTCAAGATTGTTAGAAGTGACTAGTGATTTTGGGTGCTCCACTTTGACATCTTAAAAGGGGCCTGATTTTTCAGAGAATGGGTGCTCAGCACTTTCTGAAAAATCAGGCCACTAGAAGGTGCTTCAAGGTGGGTAGCCAAAAATGGAGGCATCCCAAATCACTTTGAAAAATGTTGGCCTTAAATTTAAGGTGATCTGATGGATTTTCCTCTTCCTGCTAGAGGTGGATGAACCTGAACCAAAACTTTGGGTATGGGTTTGCACTCAAATTTGCAGCTTTACTTTGTCTGTGCAATGAGCCAAAGCTGAACAATTAAATTCATCACCCTGCTCTTGGGGAAGTTTGGATCTGGATTGCAAACACCATTGTAGAACGACAGAGCTTGGAGTCGAATCAGGAGTTCATGGCTACCTGTACTTTGCATTGACACACTGAATACAGTAGCATATGCTGTTTTATTTGAGTGTTTGGTTAGAAATCTGCCAATTTCTAACACTTACATGGAAACAAATAAAATCCTCCTCCTCCCTCTGACATTTGCAACGTCAAAACCAGAGATTTAAGAGACAATGATGTCTCTTTACTGAATGGTTCTCTAGACCCTTTAATTGCTTTACAGCCTCATTAATACTGTGTGATGAAATCACATTCTGCTAGATATGGAGCAATAGCTCCACCATGTGTAGACATTGATATTTACCATTCTTTATATATGAACAAATATTTCACTAAGAACGTGAGCTTTTGGGATTTCTAGGATACCAGACAGTAGTTCTCATATTAATACCTGTGGAGCAGTAGTCTTGCATGCAGCCATTCCTGATAGTCAGCAGAATGAAAGATCTGGAATTGTGTGTAGGAGGTGGGAGCTGGGACCATGAGATGAGTTCTCTTATAAAGTGGCCTGTAGAATGAGGAAATGAGACAGCCATTGATGTAGGTAAAATACTCCTGGATTAGTGGCCAAAGAGGCCCCACATAGCCACTTTCACATTCATGCAGTAAATTAGCTATTGCTATACATTGGTTATACAGATAGTGTTTACATGTTTTACCAGGACATTCCAGCGGATACAAAACACCAGGGGGCTGATTCTCCTGTCAGTTACGCTAGTATAAATTAGGAGAAGCTTCAGGAAAGTGAATGGAGCTTGACTGGCGTAAACTAGTGTAACTGCAAGAAGAATTAGACACATTTTTCTGAGGCTGCCCTGGGGTTATGAGGCTTGTGGGGCTGTGGGGGTAGACGTGGGACACAAGGTGGAGCCGTCTAGTAACAGAATCTGTGTTGCCATGTGGGTTTGATTCTCAGTCCTTTGCTCCTTCAGTGGCTAGCACTGCTGAGCAACAGGGTGCATCTCCAGCTGTATTAGACCCTGTGAAAAGTCAGGGCCAGACAGTCAGGAGTCACAGGGCCCAGGGCGAGTTGTAGAATTGTTCCCTTTCAATATTTGTCACTAATCCCACACACCCCTTGCTTACTGTTTCTTCATCACTTTATAAGGATGTTTATATGTTTGTTCACAGTTCGATAAGCAGCATATCTCCCTAGTGACCATTACCGTCCACCTGACTGCTCCCTGGTGGTGGGATGATGGCAAAGACAGCACTTCAGCCCAATGAGGAGGTGGCTTCTGCAGGCAGAGACAGCAGCCTGGTGAGGCCAGGCCCTGTCGCTGAAGAAAATCCTGTCAAGCAGCATTTTCTCTTCCCTTGCCCCAGAGGGTGTGTCTCACTGCTTCGGGGAGCAAGCCTCCCAGCCCGGGCCCACAGACTTGTGCTGGTGGGACTCGTGCTAGCTCTGCAGGTGTGGCTTTGACGTGAGAGCCTGAGCTCCAGCCCGAGCTGCCACGTCTACATGGCTATTTTTGGCGCGCTAGCGTGGGCTGGGCTGGGAGGCTCGCTTCCAGATGTCAGGAGAACCTAGGCTTTGCCAGAGCCCATCAGACCAGTGATCCATTTAACCTGGTCAACAACTAGTACCGGCAGCTTCAGAGGAAAGTGTAATAACCTGCTATGGCAGGGGGGAGGGGGGATTGCGGGTCCTTTGGCAGCTCCTGGAGGGGAGCTTGATAACCTGCTGCACGTGGTCCCAGTAGTGTCCCTAGGAGGGGGAGCAGCTGAGTCAGGCCATGGCCTGGAGTTTGGGGGGTTAATTCCTGCACAGGGTTCAGATGCTACTCAGGGGGATGCTCCCAGCTGGGAGCTAATTGGGGGTAGCTGAGATTGTTTAGGCTTACCAATGTAAAAGAGCTCCTTTCAGAAGAGGCGAGCTGTGTTAGTCAGGTGCCCCTGTAGGGCCATGCACTCTTTGTTTCTCCTGCTTGTATAACTCCCTTGGAAGGGGAACATGCAGCTGGAGACTTAGCTGGTGTCAGCTTGTGCTGCAGCAGAATCTCTGCAATAAAACTGCACCCTGAGAGGGTAACTTATGCTCAGACCTGAGCCTCCAATGAACATGTATCTCTCTTCTTCGATTCTACTCTGGCCCTGTGACACCCACCAACAGAGGAAGCTTCTTTCAACCTCTTGTTGGTTAGACTGTTGCCCCTCTGCTGAGAGTGACAGATGTGCACGCCCTTTCTAGTCAGCGAGAGAGAATTCAGAGACTTGGAGTTTAGGTATATTGTAAGTGTAGCCCATCAATATGCATAAGTAATTCAAACTATGCACATTGGAAGGAATTGCCTTGTATTTGTCAATGATGAATTTCATTTGCCATCCTGCTGCCCACTCGGCTGGCTATAAGGTGACCAAACAGCAAGTGTGAAAAATTGGGACACGGGGTGGGGGGTAATAAGCGCTTATAAAAGACAAAGCCCCAAATATTGGGACTGTCCCTATAAAATCAGGACATCTGGTCACCCTACCTGGCTATATCTGTTTCCTTGCTGTTCTTTAGACTAGACTTGGCTCTAAATAACCTTGTAATCTCCAAGTGATGCCATTTTAATGCTCTCCCTGCCCTTCCATAGCACTAACAAATATATTGAATAACACTGGTCCTAGTATGGAACCTTGGGGTGCCCTAGTGATGATCTCTGCCCACTTTGGGTAGGACCACTCATTTCTACTCAGTTTTCTGTTTCTTAGCTAAATTCTAATCCACACGAGTACTTTATTTCTTTTCCCATGACTAATTAGCCTCTTGTGAGCCTTTGTCAAAGGCTTTCTGAGAGTCCAAATTATGACAACTGGTTCTCTTTTATCCATTGCTTTGATTATTTGCTCAAAGAAGTCTAACAGACTAGAGAGGCATGATTTTCCTTTACTGGTGCAGTGCTGGTTAGCCCCAATCAGCTCCTAGTATCTTTATTATAGAATCATTTCATCACTTTAACCAGTCTTCCTGAATCTGAAGTAAGACTTACTGGTCTGTAATTACCAGAATCACCCAAGCACCTTTTTGGAAGACACAGTACTGTAGGTAGCGAAAACTTTATCAAATTTTCCTGAGATTCCAAGGTTCTATTCTTTACAGCCTTCTGAAGTCTCGGGTGTATGCCAGCTACGCCTAGAGATTTGCTGCTCTTTAATTTTTCAGTTTGTTGCAACACCACCCCAAATAAGTACCTTCATTTTTTTTTTTAACCTGGAAAAAAGTAAGCCTAGGGTAATACTAAAAGCTTTTTTGTTTTTGTTTTTGTTTTAATTCATAAAGATAATGGAGCAGATCCTCTGCTGGTGTAAATTGGTATAGCTTTGTTAATTTCAAGTGGCGCTATGATAGTTCTCATCAACATAGATCTAGACCAATATCCCTTTTCTCTGTTCGGCCCCTAAAAGCTAACCCCCTGCTGCTTTTATGCCTGCAGGATCTGTCTCACCAGAAAAATGATTCCCATTAGAAAACTTCTGGCCTGCATATATCAGATCAGAATTGAATCTCTGTGCCTGAAAATCACCTCTATGTACTCTATCTAATCAATACCTAATCACGTGCCAATTGTCCACAGCACAAGAACTGTGGCAGCTGAACAGCATTCTGCTGAATTCTAGTGACCAAGTTCAGGTAAGTTATGTCTTTATTTTCAGACCTAGTATTTCAGACTTTGGGCTCTAACTTGGGATAACAGGCTGAAGCACAAAAGCAAATGAGGCTTTTTAAATTCTTTGGGAAAGTGTTTGTGCTACATGTTTGTGCAAATGAATTAATATGAAATTTGCCAGTTTCAGGGGTTTTTTTGTGTGTGTTCTTATGTTTAACTTCCTTCCCCCTCCCCCCCCACAGACACACATTGGAATTGTGCACTAACAGTTCATAAACTAGAGTAGGCTCAATAAAAATAAAAGCTAAAAACTAAATTACCATAGACCAGATCTTCAGCTGATATAGACAGATAACAAAGGGGAAGTTGATAGTAATAAATATAAATCAGAAGCTAGGAATTGTAGAAAATTGATAAGGGAAGCAAAGGAACACAAGGAAAAATCAATGGCTAGCAGAGTTAAGGATAAAAGATTCTTTGTTCCTAATATACTTAAAAATTCCTAACAAAGGTATTGGACCATTATTAAATGGTAGAGATTTATCAATAACAGTGCAGAAAGGTATCGTTTTACCTGAATGTCTGTGCTTTATTAGCTACGTTTATAGTGAAATAATGTGGGTTTTTTTTTAAGTGCTGTGTGTTAAGTGGAGCAGTGACCTGAGGTAGAACTGGTAAGCTGGGGTATACTGTTCCTCTGGAACCAGCGAATCTGTCAATACTGCACATGGTCAGTGGGCCAAGGCCCAGACACTCCAAGGAGATGTTAGGAGGGCTCAAGAGGTAAAGTGTGCCTATCACTAACCTGCAGAGAAACAGCGGAGCCTGGGAGGCCTAGAGGCTGATGGAGTTGGGGATCTGACCCACAGCAGTCACAGACAAGATTTCCTCATGCTAAGGGCAGGCGGTGGGCATAGGTGCTGGAGCTACGGGTGCTGCTGCAGCACGCCCTGACTTGAAGTGATTTCCATTATATACAGGGGTTTACAGTTTGGTTCAATGGCTCTCAGCATGTCCACTATAAAAATTGTTCCAGCACCCTTGGGCAAGGTGCCTCACAACACTGGGTACCCCAGGTAGGGTCATAGGGGTTATGGTAGATAATCAGCTGAACATGAGCTCCCAGTGTGATGCTGTGGTCAAAAGGGCTAATGTGATTCATGGATGCATAAACAGCAGAATCTCAAGGAGGAGTAGAGAAGTTATTTTATCTCTGTAGTTGGCACTGGTGCGACCACTTCTGGAATACTGTGTCCAGTTCTGGTGCCCACAATTCAAGAAGGATGTTGACAAATTGGAGAGGGTTTGGAGAAGAGCCACGAGAATGATTAAAGAATTAGAAACCATGCTTTATAGCAATAGACTCAAGGAGCTCAATCTAGTTAGTGTAACAGAGAAGGCTAAGGGGTGACTGATTAGTCTATAAGTATCTACATGGGGAACAAATATTTGATAATGAGTTTGCCTAGGAAAAGGTAGAACACGATCCAATGGCTGGAAGTTGAAACCAGACCAATTCAGACTGAAAATGAGCTGTACATTTTTGACAGTGAAGTAATGAACCATTGGAACAATTTACAAAGGGTTGTGGTGGATTCTCGATCACTGGCAAATTTTAAATTGAGATTGGATGTTTTTCTATAAGACATGCTCTAGGAATTATTCTGGGGGAAGTTTTATGGCCTGTGTTCTACTGGAGGGTAGACTAGATGATCACAGAGAGCCCTCCTGGCCTTGGAATCTGTGAATCTATAGATAGTTATATTGGAGTCAATGGAGTTAAACTGATTTACACCAGCTGCAGATCTGGCCCTTGGATTTAAGGCTTTTAAAAAGAAGCAATCTCTGCAGTTATCCATTTTATGTTAGCGTTACTAGGATTTGTGTAGCATTGAGAAAACGTTAACTAATCCTCAAACCCACCTGCGAAGTTGGGAAATATTATCCCCATTCTATAAATGGGGAAATTGAGCCACAAAGCAGTGAAATCTCAGATTTGGGATTAGAACTCCAAGGTGGCTGGGTTTGTCATTTGAACTATAGATGAGGTTCATGTGATTGGGATAGTATCTAGTGGGAAATAATCCAATATAGTGGCTTAGTGCCAGTCCTATTTCATGAGCCTGGATTATGTTGCTACCTTGAAAGTGGGAAAACCTGATACAATGAGATTTCTGACATGAAGCTGAAATGCTGTAAAAATGTGCCCTGGTGAACAGGCTGCAGGTGACTATTATTATCTTTAAATTGAAAGGAGTTTGCAGCTTGTTATAAAAAGGTACAGCTGCATTTCCCTTCTTCTGTATCTAGGAGATGGCATTTAAAAATGCATAATGCTCTCCCATGTTTTCTTTGCCTTTAAAGCCTCTTGCATTTAACCACAAACTATATCTTCACGTGAAATTCAGCTGCTCAGCCCAAGAGACCACACAGACAAGCTGTAAAGTAACTCTTCTCTTAGCCTTACTGAAATGTCTCTGCATTCATAAATGTAAACATCTGGCTTGAGTGCAAAGTAGGTCAGTGCTCATCTGTCAAAGAGCATTGTTAGAGATACAGGGATGAGTTTTCCCCTCTCTGAGATAATGGGGGAATAAAGGTGGTCATGCTCTCTGATGGTGCTATGGTTTGACTCCCTACATCAGGGGTGAGCAAACTTTTTGGCCCGAAGGCCACATCGGGGTTGCAAAACTGTATGGAGGGCTGGGTAGGGGAAGTCTGTGCCTCCCCAAACAGCCTGGCCCCCTCCCCCATCCGCCTCCGCCCCCTGATTGCCCCCCTCAGAATCCCTGCCCCATCCAACCCCCCCCCCCACTCCTTGTCCCTTGACCGCCTCCTCCCGGGACCCCCTGCCCCTAACCGCCCCCCAGGGACCCCACCCCTAGCCAACCGCCCTGCTCCCAGTCCCCTGACTGCCCCGACCCCTATCCATACCCCCCCACCTCCTGACAGGCCCTCTGGGACTCCCACGCCTATCCAACCCCCGTCCCGTCCCCTGACTGCCTCCCCCCAGAACCTCTGCCCCATCCAACCGCCCCCTGCTCCCTGTCCCCTGACTGCCCTTCGGAACTCCCCACTCCCTGCCCCCTTACCATGCCAGAGCCAGCCATGCCGCCGCACTGCCCGGCAGGAGCGGTGGGCCAGAGTGCTGGCGGCACAGCATGCTGAGGCTGTGGGGGGGGGGAGGAAGAGGAGGGGACAGCAGGGGAGGGGCCAGGAGCTAGCCTCCCTGGCTGGGAGCTCAGGGGCCAGGTAGGACGGTCCCGCGGGCCGAATGTGGCCCGCAGGCCATAGTTTGCCCACCTCTGCCCTACATATTGTGTACATAGTCTCAAGTATTGGCAGTAAAATGAGGAGAGAAAAATCAGCTTCCTCAAAATATATGGGCAGATCTTCAGGCGGTGTAAAAGGTGCAGCTCCATTGACTTCAGTGCTTGAAGTAAGTTGTTGAAGTCTATGGAGCTATACTGATTTACACCAGTTGAGAATCTGGCCTGTACACTTTTCAACTATTATTCATATTACCATAGCACCTGGAAGCCCTAGTAATGGCCCAGGACCCCACTGTGCTAGGTGCTGTACAAACACAGAACAAAAGGATGGTCCGTGCTCCAAAGAGCTTCCCGTCTCAGTATAAGACAAGAGACAACAGATGGGAATCAGCTGGTGCTGGGGAATACAAGGTAACAATGAGACAATATTGGTCAGCATGATAGGCATTGATCTCAGCCCACCAGCGGCCTAACCATTGTCATGGCTTTTTGTAGACATCACAGCAGAGGAGAGATCCTTAGCAAGTATACAGACAGGGACCGAAATGACAAAGCGTCAATATTTCATTATATCAGCCAGCATTGAAATGGCAATTGTAGAACTGTCTTTCTTCACGCAAATTACAAATGAATGCCATGCGTTTATTTTTTAAAGAAGATATTGTGGTGTGGGAGATGTCTCATACATCTCTAACTCTTTAGACATTATCACAGCCTAATCGTTTGCTGCTGGCAAATACTTTTGAGCTTCATTATCTGATTCTATTTACTTTTTTCTAATACTGGCCTAACCTAACAGCTTGTATTTTAAATGTAAACAAAATTACAATAGAAATAAATAACAAGCCCTACCAAAGTCACACTGACCCAATATTCCTAGAGGCAAAAACCTTGGGCTTGTCTTGCCTTGATGTTAATGTTAGTGCCACATGGATGTACTTAATGTACTACTTGTTGGTCTCCATTGCCATTGTACTAGGCACTGTACAACAATAAACTTAGGGTACGTCTTCACTACCCGCCGTATCGGCAGGTAGCAATCGATTTATCGGGGATCGGTATATCGTGTCTCATTAAGACGCGATAAATCGATCCCCGAACGCGCTCCCCGTCGACTCCGGAACTCCACCGGAGCGAGCAGCGGTAGCGGAGTCGATGGGGGAGCTGCGGACGTCGATCCCGCGCCGTGTGGACCCCAGGTAAGTCGATCTAAGATACTTCGACTTCAGCTACGTTATTCACGTAGCTGAAGTTGCGTATCTTAGATCGATTTCCTCCCCCCTAGTGTAGACCAGCCCAAAAGCACAGTGCCTGACCCCAAAGACCCTACAGTCTAAGGCCCTGCTCCTGCAAAGATTTGCACACAAACTTAACTTTTCACGCTGTCAACAATCCCTTGGATATCAATGGGACTGCTCATAATACATAAGGGTCTGCAGGATCAGGGCCTGAGTAGGTTAAAAATTTGGTAAAATACTATTCGTTTAAATAAAAACAAAAGAAGTAATTGCAAATTCCAACCCAGGGTTAGAAGAATTTTTTTCCAGAGCTGCAAAAATCCTGAGTAATTA
The DNA here is from genome assembly GCF_028017835.1 of Emys orbicularis. Classification (NCBI taxonomy): domain Eukaryota; kingdom Metazoa; phylum Chordata; order Testudines; family Emydidae; genus Emys; species Emys orbicularis. The sequence goes on from NC_088686.1 coordinate 14,493,370, forward strand.
AAAAGGTTATCTCCAATTAACAAATGACCCTGCAGTTCTCTGATCTGGCAGCCTACTCAACAGCGTGGAACCCAGTACACTAGAATTTGCCTTTCAGAGTGGGTGGACTGCTTATGAAATATGATGATGGAAGCAAAATGTCAGCATCCACCTTTTACAACAAGCTTGTTTTTTTGTAGCCATTTCTTCTTCAGCAATAGCCCTTGAAGGATGTGGGGTTTGGTGCTACTTCCAGGAAACAAGAGGCCCAAAGAAACAGACATTTCATTTTCCCCTTCGGTCGCAAGGTGGCAGGACAGGGTGTGGTTCCTTGGCAGAATGTGTTTGCTTTGGTGAGGAGCTGGGAAATAGGATTCTTTCTTGTGAAGTCAGGCAAGTTCCAGGTTCTCTTTTTATGAGGCAGTCTTTGAGCAAGCTGCTGTTCTGAGCCAATGACCTCTTCTGCTGGTGACTGGTAGCCATCTTTGGGCTTTGTCCCTGGACTAGCCATGTCCATTCTTCAAAGAGTAGCATCAGTCCTCCCAGAAGTCAATACCATTTGGGTGAGGACCTTGCATTAGACTTTTGAGTCTAAAAAATGTGGTATAGGGACCATTCTCCCAAAACTCCCATCAAGATGGGAGCTCATGCTTATGCTTCAGATTTTCACCCTCCTTTAAATCAGCCTGCTTTCTTGATCCTAGCAGGTGATACTACAAATAGTGCTACTATTCAATCCTGATCTCCAAAACCACCCTCCTGCAATGACCAGGTGCCACATCTCTCCCTTCGACATCACCGTGACTAGAGGCTAAAGTAGCATATGTGGAGAAAAGGCTTCTAGGGTGATGAAGCTCCAAGATTCCATTCTAAAAAGGCCATTTCTATATAGGGACCAAGCTGGCAGTGGCCTCCACACACCTCATGACCAGGTGAGCAGAGCTGGCCAGGTGAGCAGGTAGCACATGTGCTGAGAAAGCTTCCTCTCCAGTTCGCCAAGGAATCCTGCAGGGAAGACAAGACTTGATATTTCTAAAGCTAACAAGAAGCAGCAAATGCAAACATTCAGGCTTTCTTTAGATATTGTAAAGATGCCATGTTGGGAGTAGAATCTGGCGCTGACGAGTGTTAATGGATCTCTCAATCATGACAAGCACACTCCTTGTTCTAGACCAGAACATGACTCCGTTGCACACATCTGGTGTTCACTCACTCTTAGTGTTATAAATTATTTTATAATGGAAATGCTGAATCATGAAACTGAGTTTACAGACAACATATGTGCTAAAGAAATCAGCCTATATTTTAAAAGATGTCGGCATTGCTATTTTTTGTCTTTCCTCCCCCACCCCCCAGCACATCTTTTTTGAATCTTTGTCCCAAAACTGTTTCCATTTTCTTAATACTCACACCTAAAGCCTTCTAGGTTCTTTATAGAGATTGAAAATAGGACTTAGGAGCCTAAACCACTTAGACACTTTAAAGATGGGCAAATTTTTCAAAAGTGATGAAGGCATTTAGTTTCCACTCTGGAAAATGGAACTTATCCAAAAGCACCAAAGTGACTTAGGAGTCCAAGTTACCCAGGGTCCCTTCCCTGAAAAGAGCAGAACAAGGGAAAACAAAGCCATGCACAGAATGCTGGCAGGCAATGTTTGTGAATATCAGCCTGCTGCTGGAACTTGGCAAATATTACGGTCTTCTGAGGTGAAGTCTGCAGAGCACTTCTGCTAGGCCTCTTGGGCTGGGATGGTGTGATTCTGGGGACTGAAGCTGAGCCTTCCCCTAGTGGGAATATGGAGCAAAGGCTCCAGGCTGGGAGTAGTGCTTCTATGCAAAAGACAGGGCAGAATCAGGGTCTTTTCCCAGCTCTGCCACTGACCTGCTGTGTGACCTTGGGCAAGTCACTTCACCTCTCTGGGCCTATGTTTCTCCTCCCTCCCTTTGTCTGTCTTGTCTATTTAGACTGTAAGCTCTTCAGGGCAGGGACTGTCTCTCACTCTGTTTGCACGGTACCTAGTGCAATGGGGCCTGATCTTGGCAGGGGCCTCTAAGTTCTATGATAATGCAAATAATACACAATAGGTAAACCTGCATTGGTGCAGATTAAACCAGTGCAGCATGTCCAGACAAAGGGTTTCCATGGGGGTAGCTACACTGCTGGCTTTAACCATAATGTAGACAATCCCTAAAATATAAATTACCTGGGGGGAAAGATGCTGTCCCGGTCATGGATATACACATAGGGGAAGGCTTTGTTTTCTTAAACAAGATGAATAAAGTTGATCATATGGGCTGCTCCTTGCCATTCAAACTGTAAATACATCCTGGACGAGTTGATCAGAAAGAATTAAAATTGTTAGTTTGTCTAAGTGACAAAATCACTTCTGCAGCCAAAGGTCTAATCCAAGTCAGACTCCTAGCAAAATAGGCTTCACTAGCCTAGCCTGCTTTCACCTTTACCATATTTACCAGAATGCACTCGATGTCAGTGGAGTTGCACTTGATTTATACCAGTGTAGCTCAGAGCAGAGTTTGGGCCACTGCTTTGAGAAAGGTGTCAAGGCTGCTTCCCCACTCTGAACTTTAGGGTACAGATGTGGGGGCCTGCATGAAAACTTCTAAGCTTAACTACCAGCTTAGATCTGGTCCGCTGCCACCACTCTCGATGCTAATTCCCTTCCCTGCGTAGCCTTGAGAGACTCTTCACCAATTCCCTGGTGAATACAGATCCAAACCCCTTGGATCTTAAAACAAGGAGAAATTAACCATCCCCCCTCCTCCCTTCCACCAACTCCTGGTGGATCAAGATCCAACCCCCTTGGATCTAAAAACAAGGAAAATCAATCAGGTTCTTAAAAAGAAGGCTTTTAATTACAGAAAAAGGTAAAAATCATCTCTGTAAAATCAGGATGGAAAATAACTTTACAGGGTAATCAAACTTAAAGAGCCCAGAGGACCCCCCTCTAGCCTTAGGTTCAAAGTTACAGCAAACAGAGGTAAACACCCTAGTAAAAGGTACATTTACAAGTTGAGAAAACAAAGGTAAACTAACACGCCTTGCCTGGCTGTTTACTTACAAGTTTGAAATATGAGAGACTTGTTCAGAAAGATGTGGAGAGCCTGGATTGATGTCTGGTCCCTCTTAGTCCCAAGAGCGAACAACCCCCAAAATAAAGAGCACAAACAAAAACCTTCCCCCCCCCCCACAAGATTTGAAAGTATCTTGTCCCCTTATTGGTCCTTTGGGTCAGGTGTCAGCCAGGTTACCTGAGCTTCTTAACCCTTTACAGGTAAAAGGATTTTGGAGTCTCTGGCCAGGAGGGATTTTATAGTACTGTACACAGGAGAGCTGTTACCCTTCCCTTTATAGTTATGACAAAAGGTGAGTTGGCTTAATTCACTACTGAGTTATTCCAGACGTACACAAGTAACTCCACTGTGTGGGAACCAGATTGACCACGTAACTCCATGGATTTCACCGGTGTAATGCTGGAGTGATGTAGTGGTGAATGAGGCTCAGTTCTCTGCAAAGAGTTACTAATGGAACAAGAATTACAGAAATGTTCAAAGGTGCAGGAACAGGGTGAGTCTCGAGCTGGAATAGGTGGATGAGGAGTAATAGATGTCCTGCATTCAAAAGAGAGCACCAGAAGGCTCAAAAGGAAAATGTGACATCTAGACTGGGGGTAATTCTGTCTGTCTCCCCAGTACTTCTAGGGGGTTGCAATGTTTTCTCCTCCTTATCTGCTGATGGAGGCGGGGAGGACTTTTTGCTCTAGGTAGTTTTTACAGCACATAGTCAAAAATCCTATTTGCTGTTGTTGTTATTAGCAGTATTATGGTAGTGCCTCGAGGTCCCATCTGAGATCAGAATGCCAGCATGAGAGGCATGTATGGCCAAACACCTAATGGGAGACAGTCCCTGTCCTGAAGTGTTTACGGTGGAAACAGACAAGTCAGACGAAGCGGGGGAGGGGAAACTATTGCCCTGCTAATTGCTCTGTTCATTTTGCTTCTGTTTTCTTTGATCTCTTTATAAAGAGACAGCCTGGTTCTGCAGCCTTCAGGGGGCATAGTGCTTACCCCAGACCCTAGGAGCCTTCGCCACTAGTTCCATACCCTCAGCCCTACCTCTTCCTCAGTGAAGGAGCTGCACAGTGAGGTGATGAAGGACTAATAACATCTCTGCAGACACTGGTGTGTGTGTGTGTGAAGGGGAGCAATCAAATGGAGGACTGTGGTGAGGAACAAGAAGGGGGAAGAGAAGCATGTTCCTCACTGCTGGCTGGGAGACTGTGGAAACTACTCAACATTGTGGGAATGTCAGGGTAGGAAGCTGGAGTTGGGCAGCAGTTCTTTCATGAAGCATGTGAAACACTGTCGCCTGTACACACCAGTACCAGTTGGGATGCAAAGCAGCTGTAAACTCAGCTTAGTCAGAGCAGTGCAAAGCAACCCTAGCATGCCAGTGAATCTGGCCCCAGAATTCCATGTGCTCATGGGTAGATATTCTATTATATATGGAGATAGAACTGGAAGGGACCCTGAAAGGTCATTGAGTCCAGCCCCCTGCCTTCACTAGCAAGACCAAGTATTGATTTTGCCCCAGATCCCTAAGTGGCCCCCTCAAGGATTAAACTCACAACCCTGGGTTTAGCAGGCCAATGCTCAAACCACTGAGCTATCCCTCCTCCCAAGTCCCCATGTATGCTATTAGAGGCTGAATTGAAAATTGAGCTCCTGAGTTCTTTCCAGCTGTGCAGTACTTTCTTCCAAAATACACCATTTTCATTTCCTTCCTTGGAGAGGAAAAATATCTTCCTTCCCTCTCTATTAGCCCTACAGTGTCTAGAAACATCTGCAAGGCTTCTGAAGTCCATATATAGCCTCTCCCTCATTAAAATGCATGTGAGTGGTGGCACAATAAGCCATCATGAAGCATATCTATTTAGCATGTAGTGGCATCTAATTTGCATCCACAGTGGGGAGGCAGAGAGCTGAAAATATGTCTACTGTCTTTAGTATAGCATTTGTCTCCGGCAGCCTGTTAAATAGTCCTCTGGTCTCTGTGGGAAATGAAGAATTATCAGAAATGGTTGTCAGACATGGACTGACCTTTGCAGTCCCTCCTGAAGTGTGAAATGGGCCCCCCAATTCTCTGTGTGCTGGCCTTAGAGTTGCTGTACAGCATGCAACTTGTTCTTCAAAAGAATGATTTGATCTTTTCCTCTCTTTCTCCAGCCTGTTAAGAATCTAAATGCCATGTGCAGAAAAAAAGTCACTCAGAAGTGTAGTGTTTTATTACTTGTGTATATATACCACTGTGCACATTTCAGTATCACTCACTTCACACACCCAGGCCCAGATCCTCAACGGGTATAAATTGGGATAGCTCAATTGACATCCATTTACACCAGCTGAGGTTCTGTCCTGGTTTCAGACTGATGCCATAGGACACAAGATGATTATTTTATATTGTCAAATACAATTTTTATTGAACATCAACAATACATGGGGGGAAATTGGGCCTGTAAGTGGAGGTAGCCCCAATGACTTCAGGGCTGCTTCCCTCAGAGCTCACTTTTGCCCCTTGACTGAAACTTGGTTGTTCCTTGAAACACTTTGACATGGTATTTTGGTCTATGACAGGAGAGATTCCACCTGGAATACTCCTTCTACCTGAAGAATGCTGGTAGTGTTTAATAGTCTTTATTATTATCTGCATGGGGGTAGCACCTCAAGGACCCAGCCCCATTGTGCTAGGTGTGATACAAAAAGACGGTCCCTGCCCCCAAAGAGCTTCTGATCTAAGTATAAGACAAGGGAGGGACAACAGGTGGATACAACAGACAGAAGTGCGGGGAGCCCAAAGTAATGGAGAGTTGGGTATGGTCTTGCTGCTCCTGGTCTATGGGACAGCAGTGGCTCACATTTCACTCTCGGGGGCGTCTTGTCTGTCTTGCATCAGTGTGTGAATACTCATGTCCTCTGTCTCCAACTACTTCAGCTTCCATCTTCACTCCTTCCTGATCCTTTCCTTGTGGGCAAAAGCCATGTCCTGGTTTGACCATTTGGTAGATGTAAGGGAAAGCCTAGGGGTTGCTCTAATGAACATGTAGTTAGTACAAATGTAAAATAAGCCATTCCTCTTTTACAGGCCTCTGCCATGGTGCGTAGACCATGCCAGACCTGTTTGGCAGGGAGAGGGCTGAAGCCAGCGTCCTTGAGCAGGAGACTATCAGGTGTCTGCCTGCACTGTGGGGGTCGGAGGGAAGAACTGCCATGGGCAGGAAGCATGGCTGGATCCACCTGGTGTTGATTTCTCCCGTTAGGAAGGAGACTGGGGAGATTTGGGGAGTCTCTGGGAGCTGAACTAAGTGGGGAGTAAAATTACCCAGTGGAGGGAGCAGTTGAAGACTCAGACTGCAAGAAACCATGGGCTGAATTCTCAGCCGATGTAAATCACTGTAACTCCACTGAAGTCAAGGTTGCTGAGCCAACTTATATTGGGGGGGTGGGGCCTGACTCCACGGGAGAGCTGGTTTGCACCTGCAGCATTTTCTCACAGAGTATTTGCCAGTCCCTCCCAACTATGGGCCAACAAGCCCAATGCTACTATTACTACTAATAATACAGCCATAAATGAGAGTTCTCACAAAGTGGAAGGCCACAAGCCAGGCTTCTCTGCCCAACAGGCTGTTAATCAGGAAAGTCGTGGACAACTGTTCCACTCAGAAACCAAGAAGGGTGGATGCCTTCCTCGCAATAGAGTGCTGTGGCCCCTGCCCCCACTGTGCTGATTCATCACAACCAAAGATTCGTATTCTGGGCTATACACGCTGTTTTTCAAGGTTTAGAGTTAACACAGTCACAGAAATGCAGTTCTCTGAACAATGATTACATGCTGCCAGGGCATGCTAGGGAGCAATGAACCTTGGTCTAGGCATTTAAGAAGTGGGCAAGGCTAGCCACCATTTTTAGAAATAAAGGAAGTAACTTAGTGCGCGCCTAACCTTTTTTATTTGGAAATGTCGGACTATTTTATTGCTGTATTTTAAATCAAAATGAAACATTTTGATATTCCTGAATCAAATCCATTAGGTGCAGTTTTTTTTAACGGAATTGAAACATTTCCTTTCAAATCAGTTCAACATTAAGTTGCATCTTCCTATGATGCAGTGGTGCTTCATGGAAGTAGTTTGGGTGCCTCTTGCCCCATTCTCCTCTCTAGGCCAGGCACCCTGGGTGGACTACACTTCCCATGATGCACCACATGGCTTGGTCAGAGGGAAGCTTTTCTCTGCTTGAGTGCTCTTATTGCATTGATTTGTTGTACAACTCTAATAAGCCCCCATACGCAGGCTCTGAGCTCCCTGCCAACATTTTAAAAATTTCACTACATGCAAATTTTGGTGTACATGTAGTTAAAATGTAGAAGGTGTTCTACTGATCATTCACTATCTCTTTTCATTGGGTGATCTAATAAATACACACACTTCAGAGAATTTGTAGTGCCCATGTTGCAATGGATTGAGAATCTAAAGAAATCTTTAAAAAAAAAAAAAAAAGTGTCTGTGCCCATGAAGTGAAATAAATAATTCAACTTTATCATCTGCCATCAAATGCAGTAATTCATTAATGGATGTTGGCTTATTTTAAATTCAGCAACCATGTAAAGAAATGTGAGATGTCTAGGGATCAAATATACTAGGAAGACACAAAATGACAGATGAAGATTGATAGAGACAGAATCCTGACAGAGTGATCTATAGAGGCTGATAACATGCTGTTCATTGCACATCTTATCATTTTTATTGATGATAAGAAATGGACTAGAGTGAAAGCTGGGAAGGCTGTTGTAGTGGTTAAGTCACTGGACTGGGACTCAGGAGAGCTGCGTACAATTCCCAGCTCTGTCACAAATTTCCTGCATGACCTTGGGCAAGTTACTTAATCTCTCTCACTCTCTCTCTCTCTCTATCTCTCTGTCATTGTAAAATGAGGATAATATTACTTCCTTTGTCTATCTGATCCACTTAGGGCTGGTCCACACTGTGGGAGGGGGGAGTCAATGTAAGGTACGCAACTTCAGCCACGGGAATAGCGTAGCTGAAGTCGACGTATCTTATTTCAACTTACCTCGGGTCCTCACAGCGTGGGATCGACGGCCGCGGCTCCCCCGTCGACTCCGCCACCACCGCTTGCCCTGGTGGAGTTCTGGAATCGACGGGGAGTGCGTTCGGGGATCGATATATCGCGTCTAGATGAGACGCGATATATCGATCCCCGATAGATCGATTACTATCGATTACTACCCGATTTGGCGGGTAATCTGGACGTACCCTTAGATTAAAAGCTCCATGGGGCAGGGACTGTCCCTTTCTATGTGTTTATTAAGTGCACAATGGGGACTTGATCTTGCTTGGAGCCTCTACTCTAATACAAGTCATAATAAAGGAAGATTTAGAAAAACAAAACCTCTGTCTGACCAGAAAGATGAAGGGAAAAGTGCATCGTACATGTTTTCAAAAACAGCCGTACACAAATGTAGTCTGAGAACAAGCCTGCATGGGAGGAGGAAAGAAGCAAAACTTGACTCTAATCTGTCTGTCTCAAAAGGAGTGAATGTATTTTTATTTTAAAAGGTGCGGTAGGTAAAAGCCATTGAGCTGAATCATCCCAGTTTCTGAAGCAGAAGTGCGTGCCCATGCAGCTATGAGCAATTCAAACAAATACTCAGTGAAAACAGTTCCTCTGGTTGTTGATGAGTGAAGGTGGTGGGGTGGGGGGGTAAGGAGAGCTAGTTAATGCGATGCCAGCTTCCCGGCCTGGGTGTTTGTTTATAGTCAATGTGGATTTTTATCTCTTTCCCATACACGAGCCAGCAGCAGCAACCTTCCAGCTGAGTGACTGTTATTTAGACTCTCTGAGAAATGAGAGAACAGAAGTACAAGCTCCTAGGAGACAGCACAGTGTACACATCCTCTAAACATGGTGCATCCACTGTGGCTCACCAATCAACAGCAACTGCTGCAGAGATCAGATAAAAATGGGGGGGTGGAGGATGGTCTCAGGTAAAAGCCCTGGGTTGGGACTCACGAGATCTGGGTTCAAATATAGGCCCTGCTACAGCCACCCTTGGCTTGGACATGTCATTTCCTCTCTTATATTCTCCATCTGTAAAAGGGGGGTGTAGCAGGGAGGTCATCCCACTCCTGCCTGAAGGGGATAAAGCAGCCCTGGAGAGGGCTGCAGCAGGGAAAGCTGGGCTGATTGGGAAAGCAGCCACAGCTGTGGTCAGCTTAATCAGGGCCCAGCTGGCCCTTATAAGCGGGCTGTGAGCCAGAAGCTGGAAAGGCTCTCTAGCCTTTTGAGAGAGAAGGACCTGGCTGCCTGGGAGCTGAGAAGGGTACCTGAGGTGGAGCAGTGCTGGGGAAGGGCAGAGGCTGGGGAACTCCAACCTAGCAAAGCCCCAGGCTGAGTTAAGGGCCCATAAAGGTACTGGGGCTGCAGAGGGGCAGCCCAGATATAGGCAGAGGCCGCTGGTCCAACCCCCCTTGCTCATGATGAGTGGTTTATAGACTGCAGTCCTCCCCAGGGAGCAGGGGCTAGATGATGACTGGCAGTAGTCACTGAGGCAAGGTGGGGATAGGAGGTTGGGAGTTTCCTGGGGTGGGGAGACCCAGATTGTGGGTTACTACTGAGGGCAGAACCCCGATGTAAAAGGGCACCGGAGTCCGGGAATGACATGGGGGCCAGCGGCAGGCGAGACACCGGCCAGCAGAGGGCGCTCTGTGCTGGGAAGAGCTAATTCCCTAGACGACCAGCAGGAGGTGCCGCGCCAGTGAGTCGTCGCCCCGCCAGTGAGTCGTCACCCCGCCACAGGGAGCATAATTGCTCCTTTTGTCCATTTCGAATGGAAGCTCTTTGGGATAGGGAACTGTCTCTTTCTCTGTGACTGGACAGCACCCATCACCATGAGGCTCTGGTACACGATAGAAAAAACAAAATCATATCAACAAACTACATGCATGATGCTGTTTGGGCAAATGTAAGTTCACTTGCAGTTGATTGGATGTGAGAGGTCTGACTGTGCAGAGCTCCCACTGAAGTCACCCATGCAGAGCTGACTAAGGCCCCAACACTTTTAATCCAGTGTAGCCAGAAGCGTTGCAGGATTTAAGGGCAATGTTAAACACACAACTAAAAAAAGCTCCCTGAGCTCTGTACTGTATTTAGCAGAACGAGCATGGAATGGGAAAGAGCAATACAAAGCCTTTCCTCCTGCCAAAGCCTTGTGACCACATAAACTGGAACAAAGCCACTTCTCCCCAGATAGGCTGCGCCAGCCAAAAGGAAGAGTTGCAGGGATGCAAGATTGAGTGAGTGGTCCTGGAGTGAAAGCCTAAGCAATAATAGAGGTGGAGCCACTGCAGGGTCAATGCTACAAAGACCACAAAAAGAAATATGCAGATTCTTGGCACCCAGCTGAAATGTCTGGGCAGTAAAAGGTGCAGACTGGCTGCAAAGCAGAGTCCAGTACCCAAATCTGTTTGTCACAGATCGGCCCCTCTGAACAATGGCTTGGAGCAAATGGTCATTCCCAATGCAGCTGTTGCAAGTGCTGGTTCCCAGGCCAAACAAGCATCGCCAGCAACATATGAAAAAGAAGGTACCTTGGGAAAGTGGAAAAACAAACCCAGAGAATAAACATCCGAATGAGGAGTAAGGCAGGAAACCAAAACGTTGGGAGAAGCCAGGAAAAATAAGAACCAAAAACAAATAGAAAAGGGCTAATGGAGCAGCAGCTCTAAAAATAAAACGTAAGAACAACATCAGGGTGGAGGGACTGGGATGGCTCCGGAGACTGGCAAGGGCATGTTGAGCCTTTAACCACTGGGTCACTGATTATAATCTACCCTGCATTGGTAGCAATTGGCCCTAGGACAGAACGCTAGCTTTACTCTGAACCCTGGAGCCAGGTTCAGATTGAAACTATCCATAGTGAGTTGAATCCAAACCCTCTGAAATGTGGGTACCTGTGAGCTCTGATATGCCATTCAGACCCCCACACGTGGAAGTGTTTTTGTAACAACCTGTGGCTGCATATACACCATGATTGTCAGCGAGGATCCATCCCAGGCCCCCTTGCACTAAAAACACAGGCCCCTCCTGGCTGAGCTAAGAGAGAGAGATCCTTGAGATGTGAGGTAGTTGCTGGAAGTTTTGATGACCATCTCTAAGCCTGTGTATTACACTTGGATAGCAGCTTTTTGGTTTGACTCATGATGGAGACAACAAGGTGTTCAGACTCAGATCTAGTGGCTCATCTCTAGAAGTGACTAAAAGTCACAGCCATCTCTTGACTGTTTGTTGGGCTGTGTGAAATGAGCTGGAGGTGATCTCTGTCCAGCCCAGTTCTAGTGGAGAGATGTCCCTCTTGTAATCACCCAGTTAGCAGAGGTCAAGAACTGAGGGATTCGCATAGGTAAGTGGTCCCTTCAGGGCAAGATGGAAGTGCATTGCTGGGGCATTGAGAAAGCCTGCTGTGCCCTTCCAGGGTTGTCAGTCCAGAACCTTTCACTAGCTCTGACATTTATATATATTTTAAACCACTGGAAAATCAAAACTCTTAAACACTCTTTGTTGGCTCAGATTCCCTGGAGCATGCCAGCCACTAAGGGCCTAAATCATATGGAATCAATATAAAAAACATTTTTTAGAAAATTTAACTAGCGCTTTAAACAACTTTACCAACAGCAGGAAAGCTTTGTGTTCATGACGTTATACCTTGCAAGCCCACATGGGGAGGGGGCTTTTTATGAAAAAGAGTTGTGTGTGTGCATGAAGGGGGGAGGACCTTAGATGTGCCCTCTCCAGTAGTGGTGGTTATTATTATATTTGCATTCATCTGAGATCAGTTTATAAAAACATCACTTTTAGGTGCCTATGCATTGCTCAACACATTAAAATTCACGGCATCAAATGACATCAATACATATATTCAAATTGAATGTCCACAGTTAACAACACTATCCAAAAGAATCCTAGTCACAAAACCCCTCTCTTATTATTACAGTCATGCCTAGAAGTCCTATGCAAGATCCAGGCCCGCATTGTGCTAGAAGTTGTACCACAAGCTCATCCTTCTTCTCATAACACAGCTAGGGTGCTACTGAGCATTCAGGACCTACGTGGAACGCTCTGGGGTTTGATTTTCCTTGGCTGGTTCTACATCTTGATTTTAAAGCCACATCACCTGATTGGCCTTTGTTTTGTTCTGGCTTCCTTTTCCTTGGCTAATTTTCCAGTGTTCTGGCATGGACCATACAAAGCCTTTCCCCGAGACAGAAGGGCATCAAAACACAGTGCGTGCCCAGAGCATGATGGGGATAGGCAAGGATGTTCCATAGGCTCTGGTGAGAGCTGGCTGAGGCCATAAATCACCAAACAGTACATATGGTAATATTGTTACCATGCTAGGAGCCTGAGGCTGCAGACCTGTATGCGCCACGTTCTCTCTGAGGTCACTGGGACTGTTGGGTGCACATGGGAACCAGGACACTGCCACGTTCCAAGAGGAGCGCCACAACCTTTAAGCTGGACTGGAAGCATTTGGTCAAATGCGGTGACATGGCCGAGAAGCACCTAGCACAAATCAGAGGGGCCCGTGGACAGGTGCTGTAGAGCTGACCTTTGCACTTCCTCGAGCCTGGGCTGCTGTGTGCAGAGGCAGGCTGAGGCTACTCCAACTTATTCTGGCTTCCAACAACCGGCCCTAACGGGCTGAAACAGCTGCCTGGGATCAGCTCCGCCTAGGTGTATTCCAGAAGCGCCCTCTTCCCTCCGACCATCGTCTTTATGCCACCAGGAAGGAGCGGGAGGCGTTGGAGCCCATTTGCTCTCTCTGTGCCACAGGAGAATCCCTGACAGGGTCTTCCCAGGACTAGTTATGCAGGCTCTGTGGCTGGTATGTCTCCACTACAGACTCACTGTGATAATGTCGTCAGAGGCTCTGTAGCCTGACTCGACAGCGTGCGACCACGCTGCAAAAGAGCAGTCAAGTTCCACGCACTTGCTGCCTCCCGCTGCATCCACACTAGCACTGCATCCAATGATGGGAGATGGAAAGCTTTTAGGGGCATTATCCCATGGCTCATACTGCCAAAGCCAACTGCACTAGCCTATGATCGCTTTCACAGGCTATTGTGGTAGAACCTTTCTGTCCCTTCTGGGGACTGAGGGTGGAAAAGTTACAAGCCCAGGGCGTTCTGCAATTCCATTTAACTAGTTCCTGGTTGTTGCACTGTCGGGAATAGTTCTATCTGTGGTATTTACATGGCTTCCATCACTGTATTATCTGAGCCCCTAACAATCTTCAATGTATTTATCACCACAACACCCGGATGCAGGGCCGTCCTTAGGCATACGCAACATACCCGACTGCGTAGGGCACCCGAAAATTTGGGGTACCCCTGGGTTTTAGTGTCCACCCTTCCGCCTCTTCCTATCCTTGTTCTGACCCTTCCTGCAGGCTCCCACAGCTGGCTGCTGCAGCCTGGTGAGTCCTCCTCCGGAGGGGATCTAGTAACTTAAAAGTGAAAAAGCCTCCAGCCTGCCAGCCCTATTAGCACAACATTGAAACTGTTAAAGAGCCATTCAAGTGGTAATGAAGCCATTTAACAGCCATTTGCCAACCCCCAGGTAGATACAGTCAGTTTCTGAATTTACTGACAAAAACAGTTGTGCATTACGGTAATATTTACTCAGAACATGTTAGTCTATAGGACCTTAGTTTAAAATTTGCTTTAAAAATATTACATTAGTGTGTGTGACGGGTTGGATCACAGAAACCCCCTTGGGAGCTGCCACCCGATGTGCAAAGACTACCCCTGCTCCTGTTTTCCCTGCCAGCTCAGGACTCCAGCACCCTGTCTTGCTGAGCCAGACACTCCCATCTGCTCCAACACAGACCCAGGGTCTGAATTACTTGCCCCGAAGCTGAAAGTTTACCTGAAATCAGCTCACCGAAGTGCGCTTGTCTTTAGCACTCAGATGCCCAACTCCCAATGGGGTCTAAACCCAAATAAATCCGTTTTACCCTGTATAAAGCTTATACAGGGTAAACTCATAAATTGTTCGCCCTCTATAACACTGATAGAGAGAGATGCACCGTTGTTTGCTCCCCCAGGTATTAATACATACTCTGAGTTAAATTACTAAGTAAAAAGTGATTTTATTAAATACAGAAAGTAGGATTTAAGTGGTTCCAAGTAGTAACAGACAGAACAAAGTAAGTCACCAAGCAAAATAAAATAAAATGCGCAAATCTATGTCTAATCAAACTAAATACAGATAATCTCACCCTTAGAGATGCTTCAGTAAGTTTTTTCCTCAGACTGGACACCTTCCAGGCCTGGGCACAATTCTTTCCCCTGGTACAGCTCTTGTTCCAGCTTAGGTGGTAGCTAGGGGATTCTTCATGATGGCTCCTCTCCTCCGCTCTGTCCTGTTCCACCCCTTTATATATCTTTTGCATAAGGCAGGAACCCTTTGTCCCTCTGGGTTTCCACCCCCCCTCACTGGAAAAGCACCAGGTTAAAGATGGATTCCAGTTCAGGTGACATGATCACATGTCACTGCAAGACTTCATTACCCACTTGCCAGCACACACGTATACAGGAAGACTCACAGGTAAACACAGCCATCTGCAGACAATGGTCCTGGTTAATGGGAGTCATCAAGATTCCAAACCACCATTAATGGCCCACACTTTGCATAATTACAATAGGCCCTCAGAGTTATATTTCATATTTCTAGTTTTAGATACAAGAGTGGTACATTTATACAAATAGGATGATCACACTCAGTAGATTATAAGCTTTGTAATGATACCTTACAAGAGACCTTTTGCATGAAGCATATTCCAGTTACATTATATTCACTTATTATCATGTTTTTATAAAACTATATAGACTGCACAACGTCACAGTGTGTTGCTGAAGATTATAAAATCACATCTCTAAAAAATCCTTGCATAGATTTTAGATGCACAATCTGAGGATTCATCTTTAGCCTTAAATCCTTGGATCTTCAGACAAATGTTTTTTCAAATAAATCCTTCAAAAGATCACCCTTATCTAAAATACACATTTTAATTTTAATTGCTATAGTACAAAAAACTTGCTTCCAAAGTCTTCCTGTCCTTTCTGTTCATCCCTCTCTCCCTTTGCCCCCCAGTTGAAGAGAGCCCTTAAAGGGACAACACCCCTTTCCTTCCAGATAGCTGGACAAAGGAGTTTCCCTTTCTTTACTTCTGACTATTTGATGAAGTCGTTTTAAGAGAACCCTCCAGCAAAATCAGTACCTTAGTAAGATATAAAATCCTTTGTTATGCCTAAAATCTTTGGAAACATATTTTTTAAAGTTGGTGAAATTTCATAAACATGTCTATTGTTATGGAGATCACACAAAGTAAGTTAGTGTTCCCTTTTTCTAAAAGCAATGAACATTGTTATGAACACACTAAACCTCTGTGACTGATTAATTTAAAATAATGTCTGTTTCAGTGAGTTAAATATGTAGTAATCTGGAATGATTACCTTATGAAGGCCTAAGAGTACATTTAAAATATAAAATCAGCTTAAAAATACTGTTTAAGAACAAGTAAAACAGAGAAGAGCTGCATCATGTATTCCATAGTATTTAATGTTGTGTTCAGCAGGACAGCACACTTGCCCTTACTACAAAGGTTTTGCAAATAAATCTCTGACAAACTTCAGGGTATATTAAAAATTCTGGGACTGACATTTTTATTCCCAAGTTTAGTGCTTTTAATTAGGTACCTTCTGCATGTCCAGTCTTCGCCATCTGGCATGCAGTGGAAAACGTGCTCCATTTTCTTTAGAAAGAAATTGCAGAAGAGTGTTTTTTTCAAATGTCATTTGCTTAATTTGGGTTCAGGGATTTGGCTGGAAGGGGGTGAGCAAGGGGGGGAGGGAAGAGAGGAGAGAGACAGTGGGGAGAAGGCGGGGCCTAGGCAGAGTGGGGGCGGGGTCTGGGGCAGAGCAGGGGTGGAGCCCCAGGCAGAAGAGGTGGGCTGGGGAGCTAGCCTCCCCAAGCGGCAGCTTCACCCACTGCCCATGACAGCAGGTAAGAGTGGGTCAGCTCCCGCACACCCAGTGCGCGCTGCAGTCTCCTTAGGCAGGGGCCGTATTCACAGAGCCGACTGCGCCGGCGCCGCGCATTCTGTGTGAGGGAGAGGGTATGGGGGTCTCTGCAGGGAACTGTGACTCTCCGCCGCCGTGAGACGGGCCGGGCAGCTCGGTATCCTTTGCTGCCTCGTCCTCCCTCCCCCCACGGGCTGAGAGCCCGTGTTGCTGTCGGGCATAGGGGCACCAGTTTAATAATACTGCATAGGGCCCCATAAATCCTAAGGATGGCCCTGCCCAGATGAGGTTGGAAAGTGCTTCAATCCCCATTTTACAGCTGGGGAATTGAAGCCCAAAGAGACTTGCCCAAGGTCACACAGCAAGTCTATGGTGGAGTAGGGAATTAAACCTGAATCTCACAAGCCCAGGCTAATGCCCTAGCTACTGTTCCTCTCCCAGATTAGACAGGATTAGAACCTGGGAGTGGGACAACTTCCTCAGAAACCACACCACTTTCTACTAGGACACTGCCCAGGTTCCGATTTGTCCCAGCAGCCTGGATTGACTGCTTGTGCTCTTCATGGGAGCAACGTTACTTTGGTTCTGCAGGAGCTGGAGCCACCAGAATAGGGTTGCCAGGTGTCCTGTTTTCGACCAGAACATCGGGTGGAAAAGGGAAACTGGCAGCTTCCGGTCAGCCATGCTGACCTGACGCTAAAAGACCGGTTACCTGCAATAACCAGCCTCCACCACCGGGGGTGGGAAGAGCAGCAATTGCTGCTGGAGCCTGAAGGAGCGGCTCTGCTTAGCAGCTGCTGCTCTTCCCGCCCTCCAGCCTGCAGGAGAGAACTGGCTGGCTCCAGGATTGGGCTCCAAAGTAGGTACCGGAGTTGTCCGGGAGGGGGGTAACATGTTCCCCCTCCCCCGCTGTGCCCTGATTTCCCCAGCCCCTTGCTCCAGAGATGGACCCCCCCCCCGCCCTGCTGTGCCCCAATTTCTCCTCCCCAGCCCCTCACTCCAGGGACTGTCCCTCCCCACCCCACTGTGCCCCAATGTCCCCACCCCAACCCCTCACTCTGGGGACTGACCCCTGTCAAGCCCCGTTGTGCCCCAGTTGGGCAGGTGGGCAGGCTCCACATCAGCTCCTCTCAGCCCAGCTCTGCAGGTGGCAGGTGAGTCCCAGCCCCGACTCCCAGTGGATGGGGGAGCGAGCAACGGGGTGGGGGGGAGCAGGGGGATCAGGGGACAGGGTCGAAGGGGATGGGGGTGGGGCCGAAGGGGAAGGGGCAGGGCAGGAGTGATCGGTTTTCAGGGATTAGAAAGTTGGCAGCCTTACACCAGAATATGGCAGGTGTTTCAATGGTGACTTTTCGCTGGAGAAGGCAATAGCTTGCAGTTGCTAGGAGACTGCGAGCATGCCAGTTATGGTGATTTCCCTGGCACAGGGTGGGAAGTTTAGTTTTCATAGCAAGTTTTCCTCTAGCTAATAGATTCCAATGGGAGCACCTTAGGACAATGGGATGGCTGCTTCCTAGCAGAAACCAATTTTCTCTGACCTCTCTGCAGTGCGCAGGGGTTTGGAGAGTGGAAAACCCCCAAACAGGAAACCAAAGAGATCAAGTGTTATCAATGGGGCTTAAAAACCACATAGAGTCTGAGAGACTCAGGGAAACTCAGAGGGATTCACAGAGTCACAGAAAGCTTTGGCAGGAGAGAGCAAGAGAGGGGCACATTTTTGTTGCAGAAGGGGCTATTATAACTGTAGGACCAGCCAAGGAGGAAGGAAACTGGCTACAGAGGAGGGAGACTCCATGATTTGGAGGGGCAGCTATATACATGGGGGACTCTGACCTAAGCCCATAGGACGCTCCAGAGTGGTGAGGAAACTGAGGCAGGGAAATGCATGTAGGGGTTTTATTATTTTGTCTAGATCTGTATATTTTTTGTGCTAAGTAAAGAGTGGTTGGTTTTTGGAACCCTTACAAAGCCCAGGTGACTGTTTGCTTCTATTATGACGTGCCCCTGAAGAGGTGACCTGTAAACCCAGGTTGGAGCTCTGGGAGAGGGTATGCTTAAGCTACTGGGGAGTCCAGGGAATCAGCACTGGTCCTGGGGGCCCTACGGCAGCTGGCCTGCGAGGTCCCATTTCCATGAAGGGGCAGAGAGCCTGTGCCCAGGAAGTGTGCCAAAGACTTCAGGAAAGAGACTGGGCTGCAGCCTACTCAAACCAAAGGAAGCTTAGAAGCACGCAGCTCCAAACACATCAGACTGGTGAGTGTCCAGCAGGGGGAGCTTTACCCGGACTGGGGTATCTCCATTGCAACAGACGATGCTAGCAGAGCTGTTCTTCTAGGTTCTATTCAAGCTGGACAAGCCGTAGAGAATCCGCCTGCTGTGCCAGGGCTCTAGCTGTGGGCTTTGGAAAGTGCTGTGTCCTCACCAGGATCACAGTTCTATGGTCACCTAATTAACATCAACCGTGGAGTTTAAAGACAGGAAAAATCAAACAATAAAAATCAGGCTAGCAAAGAAGCCAAGGAGGCCTGATGCCAGGAAAGAGGGCATTGTGCCAGCTTGGCACGGAGTGAATGCTTGGCCTGTCGGGTTAGATGGTGGGTTGGTGCTCACTGAAACAGCAGTTAGCATCATTATCTTCTGGGGGGGGAGGAGGAGAAGAGATGAAAGGAGGCCAAGGAGATGAAGGAAAGAGTGCCTTAATGAAGTCGGCCTCCTAAACAGCCTGACAAAAGCACATTGCTAATGGGGTGCAGCACCGGCGTTAGACAGACAGCCTAGGTGCCAGGAGCTCAGCTGTGATTTGCAAGACAGGAAAATTTGAGAGCAAGTTCTTATTAATAATGTTTTTGCAGCGCGGAGCAGCCCCAACCACAAACCGGGCCCTGTTATTTTGGGAGCTGATCAAGTATATAGTGAGAGACAGTCCCTGTCCCAAAGAGCTCACAAGCTAAATAGGTGGGACAGGCAAAGGGAGAGAAACAAAGTAATTATTATTTCCATTTTACAGATGGGGAATTGAGACACACAGATCCTGATCCAAGGACCACTGCAGTCAACAGGAGTCTTTCCCTTGATTTCAGATCAGGCCCTAGGTGATTTACCCATGGAAGTCCGTAGCAGAGCCAGGAACTGAACTCTGCTCTCCTAAGTCCCAGTTTAGGGCCCTCAACTGCAGTTCAAATGGAGAGCAAGCACTAGCCCACCTCCACTGGCACTAATCCTGTAAGTTTCCTTCCTGCCATGCTCAGTGTTTGAGCCAGAGCCACTTGCCTCCCTTTTGACCCTTGGTTTTGAATCACTACCATTATTCTCCTGCACAGATTACTTGAGCGGAGGTTGTACAGCCAGCTACAAATATTTCAGTGTTTACTGGCTCCATAGCAGCTCCTGAGCTTTTCACAGTCCTTGCGGTGGTAGCGGAGGAGGAAGGAACAGCGTGCCTGCACTGGTGGGGGTGTTCATTAGTTTCACTGGCTGCCTGGGCTTGGCCCTCAGCACTGGCACGCAGCACGGGCTGAGCTCCAGGATTTGTTCTTGTGTTAGACAATTTTCCCAGCTCCCCAGGACACAGCAGCAGCAAATGGTAACAAGCCGCCCTCTCGATGTGGGTTTGTTTGTTATGACCAACTGCGAAGAGCCTGTGAAAGAAACAGCTGTGGTGGCCAACTTTCTCTCATTTTATTTTTCCTGTTCCGCTGTGCTTGATTCCAACCAGTGGGTTTCTGTCTGGATTTAAAATCAAGCCTTTCCATTTTGTTTCTCTCCCCAACCCATCCCAGTGGTATAATAGGAAAGATGCATTTCCAACACAACCCATTTTTCTCCTTCATCTTTTGGGGACTTTACTTAAAGGAGCTGAGGTCTGATTACTAGAGGTACTGAGCTCTGTTGGAAAAGTCAGTGGGCACTTTTAAAGCAGGCCTTTAGTTTTTTTTTAAGGCTGACATTTTCAAAGGTGACTTCTAATCTGGGGTGCCTCAGTTTCTCAGACAGCTATAGTTGGGCACCCCGAAATGACGATTTCCCAACTTAGAGGCTACTTTGAAAATGTGGCTGCACAAGTTCTTGTCTCTCTCTTGTGCAAAGTCTTCACCATATTCTTCCTAAAATTTCTTCAGGACAGCCAATACCCATGTCCCTGGCTTCTTTCATGTCACACCCTTCACGTGGACTGCTTTCCCTGTTCTCATCTGCCAAGCCATTATACTATTGTCAAGCCAGACCTTCAGGTGGAGTAAATCAGCACAGCTTTACTGACCTGCAAATCAATGGAGCCGAGCTATGCTCATTTCTGCCAGTTGAGAAGCTGGTCTTTCGTTCTAATCCCTCCTAAGGAGTCATTTCTCTCATGTTGCCCACAAGACGTGAAAGGCTGATATAATAATATACACTATAGGTAGGTATATACTAACACAACAAAGTCAAAGACAGCCTTTTATTCTCTCCTCCGTGCTTCCTGCTGCATCCTGACTGGGCTGGCTCAGTTTTGCTCAGACCAGACATTCTTCAAGGCAAGAACAGTCGATATTTTGTGCAGGGCCGCCCAGAGGATTCAGGGGGCCTGGGGCAAAGCAGGGAAGCTGCGGCGCTTGTACTCACCCGGCGGCAGGGGGCCCTTCAGTCGCTCCGCGTCTTCCGCAACACTGAAGGACCCCCCGCCGCCGAAATGCCGCTGAAGACCTGGAGCGACTGCAGGGCCCCCCGCCGCCGAAATGCCGCCGAAGACCCAGACCGCCACCAGGCCAGGGCTTGCGGGGCATTTTGACAGGTGTGGAAGCTCCACCTAGGTGGTTCTGGTCTCCGTGGGTTTCCTGAGAGCCACAAGAAACTTGGAATATTCTTTGGCTTAGCAAGTTAAATCTCCTGCCTGTTCTGGGGGGAAGAAGAAAGGAAGGGACCAAAGCCTCTATCCCAAAGGAAACTCCTCAAGGGTAGACTTGCACACTTTCTGGTCCCCGATCCTGACTTTCTCCAGCTGTGGGTTTGATCTGGCCAGGCCCTGTATCTGTGGAGCACCATTTACACATAGGATGTACCATAGATTCTTATTAACTTTTATTGATTAAGCGTAAGCATATCGCTATTTTGCCATATATTCATTTTTAGTTTTATTCTCCCTTACTTTTGCCAAAGCCTTTGATTTTGCATAGCAGCCAGAATGATGACAATGTAATAAGCCAATCTGGCCAACAGATGGCACTCAAACTCCACAATACAGATGCACTTAGTGGGCCTAAGCTCAGGAGTTTTCCAACTAAGGTTTTGTTCACACACCCAGGCAGGCCAGATCTTCAGCTGGTGTCAATCAGCATCCCTTCACTGAAGCTCCTGGAATTACACCAGCGGAGGATCTGGCCTCAATTGATTATATAATGCATTGCTGAGCAGAAAAGCTTTGGATCTTATTCCTAATACATGTAGAAACTGGGTGTACAAATGAGATTTACACAGTCAATACATTCATTGTGCATAGACTAATCTGGGTGTAAGGAAGAACTTTTCTTGATAGCGTAGCAAGTGGGCTGCATGTGGACCCTTCTATCATAGAATCATAGAATATCAGGGTTGGAAGGGACCTCAGGAGGTATCTAGTCCAACCCCCTGCTCAAAGCAGGACCAATCCCCAACTAAATCAGATTGTGATAGCATTGCAAATGGTTGAAAGTGCATACTTCTTACCAATCCATAAAGCCCAGAAAGACAATACAAGAAAACCTAGGAAGACCGGATAACACAGTGAAACAGAACGTAGCCAAAGGCAACGTCAAACCATGCCAGTGTCGGGTCAGAACTTGAGCTGCTGCAAATCAATGGAGCTCTATTGAAGTAAAAAAGCCTTCAGTGGAACGATGCTGATCTACACCGCCCAAGGCTCTGCCCCTCAGTATTTCCAGCTGAGCCTGCTAAGAATGCAATGAAAGAGCATGTTGTAAACTAGAGTTCAGCAAATAATTCCCATCATGTAATTTCTCAGCTAATTTAGCCTCTCTCTTTTCTTTCAGATTATGGAATGTGTTTGTGAGCGGATCAGTTTTCTTGAGGGTTTGTTTTTTTTCGTTTTTTTTCAGATTTTCTCAGCAAACTATTTGTTTGGGCCTTTGACTCTTCGTGGCTTGAGTCCAAACCAGTTTACTGCAAGTATTCAGTACTCAGTAGTCATAAATATGAGCTGTGTTTGGTCATGTGATATTGTTTCTGTTCCCTGACTGGTTGAGTCTCTCTTATAATTAGGAGGAGGGTTTGAGGAGGCTACTGTGGCTTTGACTGTCTCAGGGAAAAGGAATAAATAAGCAGGATTAGGGAATTTTAGAAAATTATAGACATTTTCTTCTGTCCCACGCAAGCTTTGCCAGAAACATCATTCCTAGAAAATAAGGCTACTTGTGGCAAGATGTACTGGCTGCTGGCAGAGGGGTTTTTTTATTCATCACATTCATGCAGAGTAATTGTGTGTTTGTGTGTGCACATGCGTGCGCTTACTCAGTCCTACCTGTTAGATTTAACTGCCTCTGAGTGTCAGAGGTATGGCCGGGAGTTATGGGAATTCTGTCCCCATGCTGTATTACAGGGACACATCACGTTTGAAAATCACCTTTCTGTTTGAATTTTTTCCTGTTATTGTTACAAGTGATATCTAAGATTTATTGTAACTGAAAGAGATTAAATTGGGGAAACTTTTTTTTCATTCTGTTTACTCTGTGCATTTGATAGCACTGTGTGGACAGTCAGTTTAGTTGTTTCCACTGTATTGTCAATGAATGTTTCCCTTGTTGTTTGTATGGGACTTTCACATGGCATCAGGAGAGAGAAACACATTTAAAAAAACACCCAGGAAATATGATTGTAAAACCACAACAGTAGACGGGGGTGTTGAAGTGGGTGTAGTACCAGAAACTGCTTTTAACTTTTTTTTTAATTGATTAGATTTCAAGTTCTTAATGTCCTGGAAAGCAGCGTCCTCCCTTTTATCAAACTTACCAAGTGTATCGCATTTATTGGTCTAAAATTCTGTAACCCCAGAGCTATTGACACAATAATTGCACTTGCTTGGGCAGACCTAGATGAGAAAAGTGTGATCAGAGCTTTCTCTGGTTCAGTTATTTGCCTCCGTGTCAGGGCCCTGGCAAGGGGTTTGGGAGCGTTTTCCCCTCCTTGTGTCAAGCTGAGTCCTATCTCATCTCAAACATACCATTTCCCTGGTGGATATTAGCACATGGAAGTTTTTGCACTCCAGGAGAACTTGAGTGCGCCAGCTCAGAATGCGCTCTCCAGAAGTATTTGTGTGCGTGAACCTTGCTTGCTGACAGGAACAGGGACACCGTTGCTGTGTGAATACTCCTGGGAAGTGTTTTGTGGCATTTGCCCAGATCTGTCCCAAAGCATGGGATCTGAGGCCTCCAATGAGCATTCAGCTTGAAGGGGGATGAGCATCAGACATTCTGGGGACACACAACCACACAGCTCCCTGCCACACTTCCCCCACCACCACCACCACCACCAATTTTATAACTAGAATTTGTTTAGAAAATTGAAAAGGAATTATCTGACATTCAAAGCACAAAGGACCTGATTCAGCAAAGCACATAATCACATGCTTCAGTTTAAGCATATGGTTCTATATTGTGCTGAATCGGGGCCTCCAGGACTTTCTGAGCTAAGATGGATACGGGAACAGGGCCGACGAGAGGGCGGGGAAGCCGGTACAAATTACCGGGGTCCGGAAGGGGGCCTGGGGCCCGGCTTCCCCGCTTCCCCCCACCCCTTGTCGGCCCTGTTTAGCCGGTCCGCCCTTGCTGGGGGGCCCGAAAAAATTCCGGAAGGGGGCCCGGGGCCCGGCTTCCCCCCCCTCTCGTCGGCCCTGTTTAGCGGGTCCACCCTTGCTGGGGGGCCCGAAAAATTTTTTTCACCGGGGCCCGAACCCGCTCTCGGCGGCCCTGTCCAGGAATGATGCATATGGCACAACTGCAAGCATAGCGTCTAACCCTGCAAACACTTATCTGTGTGACTAATCTTTACTCAGGTGAGCAGTCTCATTTAATATATGTACATTAATCATAGGCTGCACTGTAAAAGCAGCACTGTAAGAACTTTTTAGCAATTGCCTGCTCTTGTGAGTGAGGATCATGCCCGTGAGCAAGGCTTGTGAGGTCAATTGCATGGCACCTGTCAGATATCATTATAAAAAGGCCCTAAATAAAGGAGTTTGGGGCTAGTTTGAAAACACTTGCAATTAAGCTGTCCGAAGGAATTTCACCCCCGTGCTGTGACATGTACACCACTAACATCTCCTCTAAACCCAGTGCTTCTTAGGGTGGTGCTGATTCTCTGGTTCGTGATTAATTTCACTCAATATGAACCTCTCTCTTTCGGATTTGGGCTGTTTGCAGACATTGCATTTATGTTGCTCTCGCTTTTTAAAATGTCTCATTAATTTAGCACTCGTGAAAGGTGCCGGATTCCTAGTCCAGGTGACTGGAATCCTTTATCCACAGAGTAGGTACAGTTAGTTATTTTAAAAAATATTTTAAAATCAGCCAAGAGCCGTTTCTATGAAACACAATGCGATGGTGTTTTTCACATGAACGTGCTTTCTTTGTCACATGGACGATATGACTCCGGTTCAGCCGTTTGGTATCCTTGTGGTTTTGATTTTCAGTTGAGAACAATCATATCGGCTGAGATTGTACACCGAGATATTGCCCTTTGGGATAGGGTTACATATGCACAGATCACTGGAGCCTGTATTTGGAAGACTTCATTTTTTTCCTAAAACCAGTTTCATGTTCTATGAAGATGGTTTTAACTGTAATTCTCTGCTCCTTGTTAGAGTAACCGAGCCTTCCTCATAGGTCACTAGGCAGGATGCTAAAATGATGGATGACCTCAGCTCTGAGCTGTTAGCGAGTTCTCCCGCACAGATTCCTGCTAATAATGGAGCTTCAAATCCTGCTGCTGTTTCTTTGTGTGTGATGATGGGAAGTTCTGTGTTCCGGGATGGCTAGGATTCCCCTGACTCTTGGCACACCCATTTTGGCCACTTCCCCCTGCGAGCTCCTCTTTCTAACTGGCTGCCATCTCTCTCCAGTTGCAAAGGCAGGATGTACAGTTTCCTTGGAGGCCACCAGCACCTCGCTGTGGGGACATCATCCTGCAGCAGAAGGGGCATAAGGGAGGAATAGCTACCTGCTCAAAATATGAATCTCGAAACATTGCTAATTCCCCATTTGCTTTGGGGGCAATCTGCAGAAATGGGCCCTAAAAGATTAAGGGGGGCTTCAAATTTTAGACTCCCATTGACTTCAGTGTGGCAGGATCAGTCCTCCAGTGTTTAGGGCCTAACTCATTTCCTCCCATGCAACAATGGGTGAAAGAGGAAAAGCTAAGGCAGCAGATCACCCTCCAGGCCACATAGATGGGTTTTACTGGTCCCTGGAAATGGCATTGGGAAAAACCCTCTAACCATGCACATGTCCCAAGACTGGCTGAGAAAACACAGAGATTTTGGGGCAACTGTGGGGGGCCCCCTCTACCCCTAGCTCTTCCCTGGCAGCAAATCTCTCTGAGGAGCCATACTGCCATTCACATACCACTCTGAATCCTTCATTGGCCTCTGGGGACAAATTCAGCCCTTGCTTACATCCTTATCCCAAGGCTGGATTCTGGGAGGTGGCAAGGGAGCAAGGGCCCAACCCTGCAATGTGTTATGGACCCTTGACGCATGCAGTCAACCGGGCTCCACATGGGCACAGGGCACCCATGTGTGTCATGTTGCAGGATTGGGGCTTAAGTGAGGGCACCACAGAGCCCCGGCCTGTGAGTCTAGATATTTCCCCTGATAAAAGGTCACTTAAAAAAAAAAGCCCCTTAACAGAAGCACAAGTTCAAGTTAGGAGGAATGCATGATAGACAGTCACTAATAATAGTGCTGAGCACACCGCTCCCAGCCGGTTGTGTTATACATGCTAGTGCGGTGTCTGCTGATGCCTGGGCATACTGCACTGTTGGAGGGTCAGACAGTCACAGCTGCTCTAGTGTGTTTGATCTCTCTTGAGCTTTGGTTCACATTGTTATATCATTTTAGTGCCCTTTGGTTACTGTATAAACTGCATCCTTCCCCCCATCCGATAAGATGAGAGGAACTAACAGTAATTGCAGAAATGAAGACATTGCCTTTGGCTAGTTACAGCAATTGTTAATGTTAGTTTCATACGCTCATTGTTATTAATATATTCAGCACTTTCAGATTAAGGCATTTGCTGATGCTCCTCATGTTTACCATCTTTGGGCGTGTTGACTGCACTGGGCTTTGGATCAGCCTAATGGCCCAGTCCTGAAAACACTTGCTTCCAGGCAAAGGCCCCACTTCTGCAAAGCATGCAAACTCCTGTTTAACTCTGAGCACATTTCTAAATCCCACTGATTCTAGTAGGACTTCAGCATGTCCTCAAAGTTGAGTACATGCTGAATTGCTTTGCTAAGCCATAGGACTTACTTCTACTAATGGTCCCATAATCTAGGGGTCCTGTCTTGAGAGATACGAAGAACCCTCATCTCCCATTGACATGAATGGGAGATGAGGATAATCAGCACCTCGCATTGGTACTCTGTATTCATAAATTAATTGTTTTAAGACCAGAAGGGGCTATTATGATCCTCTAGTAGTCTGACCTCCTGCATGTCATAGGCCATAGAATTTCACCAAGTAATCACTGATTCAAGCCCATAACTTCTGTTTGAGCTATAGCATATATTTTAGAAAGACATCCAGTCTTGACTTAAAGACTTTTAATTGATGGAGAATCCATCATGTCCCTAGGTA
The DNA here is from genome assembly GCF_028017835.1 of Emys orbicularis. Lineage (NCBI taxonomy): Eukaryota > Metazoa > Chordata > Testudines > Emydidae > Emys > Emys orbicularis. The sequence continues at coordinate 14,520,340 of NC_088686.1, forward strand.
AATTGCTCCAGTGGTTAATTACTCCCACTTAAAAATGTGTGTGTTATTTCTAGTCTGAATCTTCAGCTTCCATTAGATCTTTGGACCATTGGATCTTTCATTTGACCATTGGTCCTCGTGCTTTTTTCCTGCTAGATTAAAGAGATCTCTACTATCAGAAATCCCTTTCCCATGTAGGTACCTAGAAACAGATTGAGCGTTTTAAGTCTCTTACTATAAGGCATTTCTTGGAGCCCTTGGAAAGTCCTGATAAAAAATCAACTCCAGGGGGCTTTCTGCATGCAGAGGTTCTTGCAGGCTCAGATAACAGCCATTTTATATTTTAGGGGAAGTAGTGTTATGTTTTTCAGCCTTAAAGGTTTTGGCAACTTAAATGACAACATAATTCCAATTTACATGCACCATAAAATCTGTTGAAAGTCAAGGAAGTTCATTTCAGCTTCAGTTTCACTTCATTTCAGATGGAAAATATAACACTGTGCTCCCAGCTTTGGCCAAGCACCCAATCCGTTAGTTCTGCTCTGTCGGTGCAGGGGGAACCAACAAGCACAGAATTGAAGTCTCATTGGCATCGTCAATCGCTGCCAAAGACGGTATAGCCAAGATATTGGCTCTTGTGCCTTGTTTTCCTTCACCCTGCATCTGTAAAACAGTGATGTAGGAGGTGCCCCATCAGATCCAGGAGGACGGTATCATATTTGTTATCTGAAATGAACTGGAGCCAGCGGGCAGCCTTTTTGGTAAGCTCTGGGACTTCTTTCTTGATTGATGTGCTGGAGTTTGGCCCCTACCCAGGCCGCCCTGAAGCACCCATTCCAAAATACTCCTCTAATTTAAACAAGTTATTTTGCTCTCTAAAGGCCAGTTTTTAACACCTCCCCCTTTACCTAGTTACCCGGACTTGGGAAAGAGGCAGGAGGGGAATGGAGAGCAGTAACTCACTCATAACTTCATTTCTTCAGGGAGTATTAGCCACAAACCGCTATGGAATTTTTTGTTCCAGTGGTTTTGGGTTGTATTACTGGGAATAATATAACACCATAAAATACAATTTATTATTTAAATTAGCAGAGGCAGTGCAGGCTAGGGGATAGCACACTGGACTGGGACTCAGGAGACCTGGGTGCTATTCCCAGCTCTGCCACTGGCTCTGCTAATTTATGACATGGGGAAGATGCCTTCATCTCTGTGTCTTGGTTTTCCCATCTGTAAAATGGGGATAATGCTACGTTGTACAGTACTTTGATACCTACTGATGAAAAGTGAATTATTATTAGTGAGCAAAAATTTTTATTAAAAAACCTCACCATTTTCTTAAGATGAAAAAGTGTGTTTTCCCCCCCAGTCTTGCATGACTCAGAATATGTTAAGGGGCTTTTCTTTAAATTTTCCACCAAAATCACCATTGGCCTGAGACCATGCATGGAAAGCTTTGGTTTAGATGACATAAATGTTGTACATGAACCTGGTGCACTGAGTGGGTGCATTTTAAATAAAGAACTAACACAGAAATTGACAAGAATCTGTTGTCCCTAAGGTGAATTTTTCAGGAAGTGAAAACAAGACAGTATAATGAATCTAAATGTGTATCTTTAACTTGAAAATTACTATTGGGATTATATGCTTCAGGGAGACTTCAATCTCAATCTAAATTTGGGGGAATGGTAAATGACTGATACTAGGGTGAAAGAGGGAGGGTTCTGACACTTCTGGATAATCATTGGAATACAACATCAATACAGGTTTGACAGCAAGAAAAACAAACATGGCCAGAGGCATGGATGGGTTTTAACCTTGTTGCATCATTAAATCCAAACTAAAAATGTATCCAGTAAGGGCAAAGATTGATAAACTGACAGATCATGCCTAGCTAGTCAGAAGACTAAAACACATATTATCCCATCAAAGGTTAGCTATGACTTCCATACCTAAAAGTGTGTCCCTGTCCAGCTAGGAACGAAGGTAGCACATGAATATCAGCACTTCAGCTATTTTTCTCATTTTGGATCAAACCAAGCTGCTTTTAGGGCCAGATTCTGCCTCTGTGCTCTATAAGAAATCTCTTTGGGTTCCTCAGTGGTTTGACCATTGGCCTGCTAAACCCAGGGTTGTGAGTTCAATCCTTAAGGGGGCCATTTAGAGATCTGGGGCAAAAATTTGTCTGGGGATTGGTCCTGCTTTGAGTAGGGGGTTGGACTAGATGACCTCCTGAGGTCCCTTCCAACCCTGAGATTCTATGAACTGAAGTAAAGGTATCAGAATCTGGCCCTCTGAGATTTACTTCTGCTCTTAGGGTGCCATATACTGCCATGGATATCTGTGCTATTCCTATTGGTATCCATGTGGCTGCTCACAGTATGCAGATTCAAAGTGAATTTTGAAAGATGGCAAAATTTGGGAAGATGTGTGAGAATGCTGCTTTCAGATAGACATGTCTACATAACAAGCAAAACCAGAGGCACAAGGTATGAGTCTGAGACAAAATTATCCCGTGCAATTCAGTCTTCAGATACAAAGCTGGTGATGCATTATAAGTAAAGAGAGCCTAGGTAACAAGTCCAGTGGAGTTACACTGCTAATCCTGCTCCCATTGGGTGCAGTAACACTGTCACAAAGATGGAGTATGCAGTAGAGAATAAGGACCAAAGATCTATGCAATGAAGAGGTTTCATGGGTGTTTGTGCGATGTTTTCTGTGTTGGTTTGCAGTGTCCCACAGTTTTCAGTATAAAATAACTTATTTTTTAAATGGGCAATACTCCACGCAACCCCTGAATCTCTCTTTAAAGGGATCATGATCTAGTGAATTAAACCCAAGGGAGGAAGTTCAGAGGTTTCTAATCCTGGCTCTGGCACTCACTCCCTGTGTGATCTTGAGCAAGTCAATAAGGCCAACGTTCTCAAACTTGGGGGGCTAAAACAAGGCTCCTAAATCCATATGCAGACACCTAAATAAAAAGGCCTGATTTTTCCAGGTGTAGCGCACGTGTATCTGCCGTTGTCATCAATGCTCAGCACTTCTGAAAATCCTGTTCTTAAGTAGGTGCCGAAATATGAAGTTAGGCAGCCAGGTTTGAAAATTCTGGCCTTATGCTAAGTGAGATACTAATACCTCCCTACCTCACAGAGCTTTCCTGAGGATTTATTAGTTAATAATGGCAACATTTTCTGAACACAGTCAGTGCTAAGTATGATTAAAATATAGTGGTGTGGTTTAGAATATGAATGATTGATTACTGTGACCCAGTATATGAAATGAGGGTGGTGGGTTTGGGGTTTGTTTTCATATACTGAGTTTCATGCTCACGGCTCTGAACATACAACCCCGCAAAGCCTTTGCTAGTATAGCTGGAAGAGAGGTTGCCATTTTAATCCAGGCAGCAAGGTATGCTTCTGCAGGAGGAAGAAGCACTTGTGAAATGGGTGACCTTTCTAAATCCCTGCTTGGACAGACATTTCCAATAAGTGCTGAAGAAAAGCCTGCCAGCTCCAGCTTTCTCAGCCTGCTCTCCATTTTCCTTCCATCATCTCCAGGCTGAATTTAATCTGAGAAGGTTCCTTTGAGCTTTTGTGTTTGCTGGGGGAGATGTGGGCGCAAAAGGGATCACATTACAACTTTCATTTCCTGAAATGTTTGAGGGAACATCCAGGGTTTTATCCACACATCAGGCAAAGTTGAGAGCTCAGGTTTCAGGTCTTGTCACTCAGCTGTCACCAAACAAATGAGCCTCTCAGAGCTGGAGACTGAGAGAGCTACCTGCTATTCATGACCCCTAAAGCAGGTGATCACTCATGGGAAAAGCAGGTAGAATTAATCATTTTGCTGTTCTCCATTTCCTCTCCTTTTTGGCTGACCCACACACAGTGTGAAATCTGTTTTAAAAAATCAAATTAACTCCTTCTTGCCTGTAGAAAAACAAAGAAGAGCAAGGTGAGAAAACAATACGTTCTAGGTGGTTGTGGCCTTACTGGGACTTCAGTGTGTGGACAGGAGCTAGCTAAAAATTGCAGACTGCAGCCAAGTGAAGTGGTGTGGAAATAAAAGAGGGAACAATCTTCTCCCTGGCCTGTCAGCCCCTATTTGCCTCTGCCTCTGCTCCCTGGCATGGCTGCCCCTATTTATATCTGTCTCTGTTTCAAGGTAGTTGGGAAATAATTACAAAAACTTTTCTCTAAGTAAAGGGGGGCGTATTTTAACTATTTTCCCCAATATCAGCCATATCTCTTTTCTATAATAAAATTCATTAATTAAAATATCCTCCAATGTCCTTTTAACAATGGCTCATCTCAGCTGAACTTATTGTACCTCTTTCATTCTTCTGTAACCCCAAATCCTGGGGTATTTTGTTAAGTAATTCTCATCATAAGAGTTGTTCTTTGGGGACTGTCAGTAGGTTTTTAGGTATTTTATTTTGTATTATGAGCTGCAAACTGTGGATGAATCTTGAACTTGCTTGCAAATAGATTCTAGCTGTGCAAATCTCACACTTTAACCTCTTCTAGTGGGGTGTGTGGGTGTGGGTGTGTTTCCTAGCTGAATGGCAAATATTTCCAATACTGAGTGAGCTGCAACATCTAGGGGCCTCCAATCAAAGACTGTCTTTTGAAAGAGCAGTGTGGTGAGAGCTATACTGTCATTCTTTGCCTGGAGGTTTGGAACAGGAGGGTTTTTCTAGGCCGGGGGCAGGAGATAGACTGTATGTAAGACAATCCTGCTTTCTATATGAAGCACTAGTCTGTTTATTTTGAAAATAGCCATTGGTTATAGATTACCCTCACTGATTTCCCTAGACTAACTATTTGTGCAGAGCTAAAGCCCTGGGCAATACAGCATCCAAATCAAGAACCTGGCTTTAGAAGGCAGCATATCATGTTTACCCAGCATCTGTAGGGCGTATAGAATACCTACAGAGGGGCAAGACTTCATCTGCTTAAATGTTTAATTACTTCTTCGTTCCATAAATGTTAAGACCCCTTGATTTTTCTTTAATTGAGGACTGTTCACTTATTTCTGCCCTCCTTTGTCAAAGGAAGCTCCCATTGGCTTTAGTGGGGGGTGCAGGGGGATTGGGCCCCCAAAGCGTCAATCAGCGTTTCGTTGCCCTTTTAAAAACACTGTGTTTTGCAGGCGCTTCTGCCGCAAGTCACACCAATCAAAAGAAAGCGAGGTGGCAAATAGATTGGGCGAGCTAAAGTTTCTACAGAACGGAATCCAAGCCGGGGACTGACAGTTCACCGGCACGGTTTGCAGCCAGTCTCAGTCTGTGCACGGTGATCGAGCCTGGGTTGCTAGAAACCGATGCTTGTCTGGATTGGAACAGACAGCAAGGGGTCCCCTATGGACTGCGGCGGTGTTTATGGCTGTACACTCCTGTAAAATATTGCGCGGAAGAAGCCAGACAACTGGACGGGCTGAGCTCCATTGCAGGGAAATTGACTCCTTTCGAGCGATTTGAAACCGGGCTAAAACCTGTCTATCCGCGTGGGGATGCTCAGTCCCTATATAACCGCGGGGGGAGACAGGGGAGACATGGTGGGACCCTGTGTCCTGACTTGGGTTTCGAGGATTGTCAGATTGCAGTGACCCGAGCGGAAGGTTGTCACCCCCAAATGATTTTTGACGTGCGTTTGGATAGTAAGATTTATTTTAAAACCAAAGCTCACGGGTAAGGTGAAATCCGCCCCGATCGGTTAGCGTCTGCCTTGCTTTTCCATGCTACAAGTGTTTTCCTTCGAGTGAGACCCAGCTCACCAAACTGCCCCAAGCACAATAAGCAAGGACCAGGGGGGTTGTATTTCAGTGGGCCGTCCGGCCTGTCTTCCCCTTGTGTCTCCGCTGCGTTACTCGGAGTCCCTGGGCCAGCCTCGGGCAGGACTCCAGGATCGGGCTCCCTCTGAGTCCGCGCTTGGCTTGTGTGTGGCCACTGCCTGAGACCAAGCCGTTCTTGCGGCTTCGTGGGTCTCTTTGCTAACAGGTCCGGTGAATTTTTCCCATCCCATCAAAGAGCCCCTGGAGCTCTGCGGAAGGGATTTCTCTCTCTGGGGAAAGCCATGGGAGCCTAGATGGCCGTGGGGGTTGAATTAAAATCCCAATTGATTTCAGGGGCGCATCTGCTTTAAAATCAATGCTCCGTCTCCCAGAACTACTAACAGGTCATAGCTACCTGCTTGCAACTTCTCCTTAGGTTTCCCTTTCAATGGGGCCTAAGCCTCCGAACCTCAAGCTTCCCAGTGATGTCAGGGCGTTTTTTAAGGTCTTCTTCCGGCTTGACTCGTGTCCCCCAACTTTTCTAAGAAGGAAAATGATCGTTTAAAGGGCTTTTTAAAAATTGTATTCATCCAGCTAGAGGTGTTTCGTTCCCCGATGTAGATGGATCATTGGTTTTAAGCAGTCGCTATCTATAGAAGTGTATACCTACAACATCTTAAATAGGAACCCGTTGATGATATAAATAGGAACGCGTTGATTATATAGAAAATCCACGTTTTAACAAGTTGGGGGTGTAGTTTATAGACAGACACAGCGTTACCCAGTATTTTGTTCTTTAAATATTGCCCAGTCGCTTCGGCCAGGATCTCCCCCGATTAAATATTTTCCAACTGGCAGCGGCTCACATCCAATCGCACGTACGGTTTATGCCACGTTTTCCCAACATCTCGCTTTTGGGGTGCCCAGGCTGCGTAGATAGGCGACAAAGTCTGTGGTTACTTTAAACGGATTCCCCGTGTTTGGATTTTCGTGCCAATGACCCATTGTATTAAGCGCGGTAAGGGGGGCTGCTGGCAGGGCGGGCCGGGAGAGGGCGAGCGGGTTTCGGGCGGCCACCGGTGCAAATAAGAAATCCCCGGGAGTCCCTGGGCCCGATCCTGCCCCCATTGAAGGCACTAGGAATTTTGCCACTGGCTACACGGGAAGCAGGATCGGGCCCCTCTGTCTGTCCAAATCGGGGCTGCGAGAGAGGAAGCCCCTCAGCCCCCGCGGGGGAAGGCGTGAGTGGGGTAAAGCTACAGCCCATCAGCCCCAGAGCTCGAGGAGCCCGCCACGGAAAGCCATCCTGCCCCCAAGACTGCAGAGCCCGATCATCGGTGCCCAAATAAACCCATTTCCCCCAGACTCCGGCCGACTCCCTCCCTCCCCCCAGGGCAGCTTTGCGGGACCCGAGTCTCCTGCAGAGGCTGGAGGCAAGGCAGGAGGATGGATGGATGGATGGGGTCATTATTGTCACCCATCTCTGAGGAGCCCAGAATTACACTGGGAACAGAGCTGAGCCCGCAGCGGTCCCGCCCGCGTGGCCTCCCTGCAGAGGGCTCCCGGGCGCAGGGGGAACCACAGGCGCTGGGACCCAAAGCTTTTCTCCCAGGGGACTTAGGCCGCGTCTTCACTGGGGAAGGGGGTAACCTGACCCACCATGCGAGCGAAGACAAGGCGCTTGTAGCTTTACCTCGGGTTAGGCAGCGGAGCTAAACCCGCTGTACTGCGGGGACCGGGAAAGGGGCGCCCCAGCTGGCCCCCCTCCGCCCCATTAGCGCTCCAAGACGGCCGGGGGTCCCCAAGCCGAGCCCCGCATAGACTGAACGCGCCCCAAGGGGGTGGCACAAGCAGCCACCTGCGGGAACTCGGCTGGCACAGAGTGGGCCCGCGCAGCTGGGCTCCCTCGGGGCTGCAGGCCCGGGTCATTCCCTTGCCCGGCTGGCGTTTCAGAGGAGACTGGCTAGTGCCGTACCCGGCCGGCCCGTTCGTGCCCCCCCTTAGCCCCATGCCCTGCCAGCGGCGGTGAGGGGGGACCCCTGCACGTGCGCCCAGGTCGCCGTCGGGGGGGCCCAGCCCAGCCCTAGGAGAGCTCGCCGCGTGGCTGGTTTGCAGCATCCCGGGGTGCGCCCAAGGCAGAGTCAGCCTGGCCTCCAGGCCCGCCACTGCCCCTGCCTTAGCGCCCAGTTCGCGGGCTGCAGGGAGGTGAAGGCCGTGGCCCGGCCCAGCCCCCCGGCAGGGAAGACGGGGCAGGGCCTGGCTGCCCCACGTTCGCACGGCGCCCCGAGCTGGCTCGGCCCGCTCTCTCGCTCCTCCAGCGGAACCGTCCCCTGGACTCGCCCCGCCTGGACACACGGAGCCAGGGCAGCTCCGAGTGCAGGAGAAGGGGCAGCCGGTCCGAGGGCTGCAATCCTAGGTAGTGAAGTCAGCCCCTCCCACCCCCCACATATGCTATTAGCCCCCTCCTGAGCTCCCCGGCCAGGGCGAAGCCCCCACAGGTCTAGGAGAAACGCGCATTGCAAGATCCCACAGCTAAGCCCCGAACAGCAGACGGGACGGGCAGGAAAATTCTGATCCGATCCAAGCCGTTTGAATTAAAGGGGAACCCCTGCAGCGCTGTCTCCCGACTTCACCGGGAGCTCTGCCTCCGCCAGGCTGGCAGGCTTTGGTTTAGTCCGAATTAAGCGAAAGTACAAACCGGCCCGTCTCTCTGTGTCCGCAGTGAAACGCGACCGTTGTCCCTGTAACGCCACCAGGCCCCGTGCAACAAAGCCCGGCAAGGCAGAGCAGCCAGCAGTAACTGCGATGGGCTGGGGGATGGCTGGTCGGCTGGGGACGGGTACCGAGGCCTGGTGCACCCCAGCTCCTAACAGCTATTTCCCTGGAAGGAAGAGGGGGGGCGTCTCTTCTCCAGCCGCAGAGTTGCTGCGGATTTTGTAAGCGCAGCGCTGAAAACTGGCCTGGCTCTTGCATAAATCCCCTAACTGCAACTGGGAACCGTTCAGGGACAGGCCTGGAGTGGTGTTTATTGTGGAAAGCGCCGGGGGGCCTGGTGTCAGTTGCGCGGATTTCACTGGTGTTACCACACATTAAGGCAGGTGTCTCTGAAATCCGCATTACGCCCCAAATCAATAAAAATGCATCGTCATCTACCGATGAGCAAATGGGATGGTCGTCCCAGCTATCTCCTCCAACACAGCCCAGGATTCACATTCTGCTTAAAGGCTCCAATCTCCCGAGAGAGGCACAGAGTCGACTCCCGCGCATACAGGCTTGTGTGTAATTTTCTGTCTGCTCTGACTTTTCTTTCGCCCAACTCTGCCTCCTTCCAAACTGATCAGCGCAATTCCTGTTTTGCTGGATCCTATGAACTGGCTGGACACACTTCACTCTAAAACTGTACCCCAGGAGCTACACCCCTTTCCCCGGCGAGGCTCCACAAACCTGCTGGGCCTGGCTGTCAGATCAGACGCTGGAGCGCGCCAGTCACTTGGAGCATATTCCAATAAACCGCTGTGGGGTCAGAACTGGGTAGGGTGACCAGACAACAAGTGTGAAAAATCAGGACAGGGGGTGGGGGGTAATAGGAGCCTATATAAGAAAAAGACCCCAAAATCAGGACTGTCCCTATAAAATTGGGACATCTGGTCACCCTAGAACTGGGAATAGTGGAATGGGGCACTTTAGGAAGGGAAATAAGAAAGTGTTGACCCGTTTCTTTGTCAGATTTAGGTAGGCCTGCAGCTGCTGACTGTCTAGCCAAAAGAGGGAGCGAGAAGGTGGGTGAGGATGGCTCCTCTAGTTATTAATTTGCTATTTGTTTTCCTTTATTTCCCCCCCACACACACACTAAGTTTTACTTTGCAAAGGTGACTGGGATGTTTCCATAAAAGACCGTCGAATAATTATTGCTGATTATAAACACCATCGTTATGGTTCTACACTATCATCTAATGAGACAGCATTGAACAAAAATATTCTAAATGAAAGATGGAAATGTGAAGTGTAGTCCTTGTAGCTATTCCGTTTCAGCCTTGTTCGGTACTTTTCTCTCGCTAAAGGGGCAATATATGAACAGCCTGGTCTGTGTGAAAGAGAAGACGGCAGTAATTCCAAGGGTGAATTTCACCAGGCCAGAGTTGGCTGGCAACTAAACCCTGGGAAAGGCGTCGGATTGATAATTGGCTGTGTGCACCTAGGAGCTTGCACCAAGCGTAGGGCTGGTGCGCAAAGCTGTCTGGTTGGGTTTAAAACAAGAATCGCCGTAGTTTTTCCAATATCTGTGCCATTTCAATGTGATCTGATTCTACCCTGCAGTTTACAGGACCAGGGCACCATGGAGGGTTGTAGTGGTTTGTACTGAGGTGCAAAAACAAACAAAAAAAACAACCCACTAGTTTGCTAAATCTAAAGGCTACGGTCTGCACTGCGATGTCAAACCGGAGTATAACTCCACCCGGCTGGGCATTTACATCGGTGTGCTAACCACGAGCAGAATCTGGCCCTAAATCAGCGGGCCGGAGGGAGCTGTGTCAGAAATGGAAGTGAGTTGTCCTTCCTGGTTTGCAGGGGAGATTTCCGCGGTGCGCTTTGAAGCGCTGTCTGGGTCATTGGGAGCTATCTTTAGGCAGCCTGTTTGTTTTTTGGAGTGAATGTGAAGAATGCGGAGAGATCCCTCCTGAAAAGACCTTCCTGCAGAGGGTGACATTTCTCCATGGCCCAAGACCTGGAGAGTAAACACTGCAGTGACTTAAATAAACACATACTTAATGATCCAAAACACTAACAGGGGAGATTGGGATCATTAGCGCTAAACCCAAGTGAACAGAGGAAGGGCTAAAGAGCCAGAGAAAAATGGGGATTCAAACTCCCAGCCCAGGGAAAGCGGCGCTTTCCCGTCAGCAGCCCGAGGGCCCGTGTTGTCACTCACTGACTGAAACGCAGCAGCCCGGTTTCTGCCTGGCATTGCTCCTGTTCCAAGAAGTGCCCGATCCTGGCTTCCTTACTCAGGCCAAACTGCTCTATAAGGGGCCCGCATCACGGGCAAAACTCTCATTGGTTTGAGTAGGACGGCTACGAACTGCAGGATCGGGCCCTTCGTGGATAAACGCAGAACACTTTAGCTCAAAGCGAGACGAATTCGCCAGTGAAGGAAAGCTGAGCTTTTGAAGGATACGCCTTTCATTGGGAGAAACACCCTGTCCTCCGTGAGCAGCACAAGCGAGCTTCGCCTGTTGGTTTTTAATAGTTCATTTAGCCTGCTCATTTTTAAGCAGAATTCAGAAGCTACAAGAGGTTTATCCTGTAATACCCCAAATTTATTGCTATTAATAATTCTGTCCTTTATCTGGCAGCAAGAGGTTGCCCACGCATCCAGTTTGCATTCCAATATAAGCTAATAACGTAAGGGGTTATTTTTATTGTTGTTTTCCTTTTCTTACGATTAAATGCAGTGTGGTCCTTTCATCATGCTCTTGTCAGCAAGACTGTTAACCCTGACGGATCGAGATAACGATGAACGTGTCTGAAAACAGCTAGTGGATAAACAATGCTTCTAAAAAATAAATATTGAACAAATTTTTTTTAAAAAGCAGTTATTCAGCGTGGGACCAACCTAGTGCTTTGAGATAGCCCTGTTGCCTTGTTTTTATGCCTAAAATACCCCTCAGCAAAGGAAATAGTTAAACCATTTGAAATGAAAACAGAACTAGCCTGGAATAAGAAGACAGAACTCACTTTTTCAAATAAAATCATACTCTTTATATTCTATTAATTATTGTTATTTAATTTAGGCTTGTTTAGGTACAATAGAAAAGAAAGCTGAAAGCACATGCTAATTTTGGTAACAAATACTCCAACTTCCAGCTCTGCATCCTTTTGCAAGACAAACTCTGGCGTGAGGGCAAGGGGCAAGCTAACAAGAGTATGCAATATTGCCATGAAAGTTGTCAGGGTATAATAAGTAATATTGTTCAGAGGAAGCCGTATTTATTATTTTTTTTTTATTATTTTTAGTTTAAGTCACATTGATGCATTTCGAAAGTTCACCACAAAAAAAAAAAAAAAAAAGAAGAAGAAGAATGTTTGCTCTATTAATGGTCATTGAAGTTCCTCTAGCTAATTGCCTCGTATATCTGCTTTAAGACATAGGCACTGGTTTTTATTCTAATACTGCATCTTTTAAAATTTAATCTACACCGAACTCTTTTGTTAACACGAAATGTGAAAAATGTAAACTTAACTTCCCCTCCCACCTCCCTCCCAAATAAAAGGCCTTGTAGGTTATCCGCCCTCTGAGTTCTTAAGAATTCAAATGAGAATAAATTTCCCCAACTATAGAAAGACTCTTCATCAATCTTTTTTTTTTTCTCTCTCTGTACGTGACAGATCGGATCTTCGTCACTTTGTTTCGAATTGAATCGAATCCGGTTATTTTGTAATTCCCGCTGGTAAAAAAATTAATTGAATTCGAAGGAACATCGTGAGAGAAAAATCTCAGGGAACCGCCGTTTTCTTCATTTGGCTGCTTGGAGAAAAAGAATGGGAAAGCTGTAAGCGCGTTAGATAGGAGAGGAGAGGAGGCTTCTTGGGAGCGATTTAAAAGAGAGTTTAAAGTCGTGTTAAGAATCACCAGATAAGCTGTAAAATCGTGTCCTGTCCTCTATTTACAATCGAGTGTCTTATCGCCGCGGTAAACCTCCGTTTCCATTGCTTTAACGGCTGCTTGCTCCTGTTTTAGGAGCCGAGGTCTACCAAGCTCGAGGTGAGGGGTCCTAACAGGGAGTCCTGAAGGCTGTGGCTGGTCTGAGAGGCAGTTAAGCCGGTCAGGGAATAGTTGGAGCTCCTGGCATGGTTGAGGTTTCCCTGTAACAGAAGGACTGAGTTCTGATCTGGACTTTGTGGGGGGGAGAATTCTTCTTCGGAGCTGGACATAAGCGGTTTGCCCCCATCCAGGGGAGAGAGCTGGTTGGGTTTGTTGGTGGACGTGTTGTTGTTTTCAGTGTTCTCCCTAAGAAAAAGAGAATGCATCCTGTTTGTTACAAAGCAGGGACATCTCTACTTATCAACTTAAAGCGAGACTCTATTTGTATTCTGCTCAAAAGAGGCATGAAAAAAATCAGTGGATGTGCCATTTCTTTCGGCGTGCCATGCCTCGAGGGAAACTAGCAATTCATCAATGTATCAGTGTAGCGTGTTCCCCAAACTACAGAGAAACTACTATCAAACCCCCTCTAGTAAACGAACGTGTCTCATTGTGCGGGCGTTACCTCGCAACAAACAGCTGTTTTGAACAAAACCTATTTACAAATAAATAAATAAAACCCTACCCCGATATTCAAAAACACCAAGAGAAGCGTTTGCTTTTTTAATCCCGGATTCATCGCGGGAGCTGCCGTGTTGGGCCTATTTAGACAGCTCATGTCACTGATGTGCATGTTCACTTGGGTGAGGACAAGGGCTTTTTAAAATTAAAAACGGTTCTTAGCGTGGCTGGTCAAATATTTCGAAAGCCTTCTAAACCCGCTGGTGCTAAAGAGGATTTGGGATTGAACCAAGCAGGCAGGTAGAGAGATTAGTGTGGGAGCAGGACGCGCACCCGTCTCCTTCTGCTAGAAGGGAGGGAGCCAGAGGCCTGGTTTCATAACATGCTCCTTGCTGGAACTGAAATCCGTCTCGAAGCGCAGGCGTGGTTCCGAGCCGATTCACACAGAGCTCGGTGAACCCCCTTCCCTCCCAAGGAGGTCCTCGAGCTTCTGTTCCCCCCCCCCCCCCCTCCGCATCTATGTGTGCGGTTGAAAGTGTCTCAGCCCTGACTCACTCCTGGTTAATTTCATAAACTCTGGGCTGCAACCTCTGGGATTTCTCGTTCTCTTCCGGACCCCGGGCTGCACTCCCCAGCCACAGTGCAACCCCAAGGCCCGAGAGACGAGGGGATGAATAAAAGGTAGAGAATCAAACGCTCTCTCCTTAATGCCTCGCTCTTATTTATTTACCTCCCTGGCTGTTCCGCCTGCCACAAACTTCCCCGAGTCCCATTCCGCCGCTCAGGCGGTAAGGGATGAAACAAAAGGCAAGAGTGACAAAGCTGTCTCCAGAAGTCAGCTAGAAGTGTATTTAACCCTTGGCGTTAGGCAGGTGGGGCTGGGGAGCAGCCGAATAGGTCCGGATGCGAGGAGGGCGAGCGATGATTTTTCAGAGGGCGTCTCATTGCCTTCTAAAAATCGCGTCCCAGCCTTCTGCGCTAAAAATACTGAACCCGTTTTTCTCCTGCCTGTAATTTCAAGGGGAAATGAAACCCAGCTTTTGCTTTTAAAAAGTGACTCCCGGGGAGTGATCTGGCTGGTTAGCGCGCAGCCTAGGCGATTTTATTCTTCCCCGAACATTGTTCTCAATGCCAGAGGCACAAGCTCCCCAGCCTGGCACCATCTCCCCCTGAAGCACCGCCGGGCAGAGCCTCAGCCAGAGGGAGGATCACCTTTCCCTTCTGGGGAGCTACTGGCCATCCTTTCCCATTTGTTGTGTCTCCACTCACCCTCCTGCAGTAAAAATAACCCCCATCGCAGCCTGGAGCTTTGCGGGGTGCCGGGGCAGGATAGATACCCCAATGGGGATCACGATTTCGGCTATTCACTCGCGCTATAAGCGGGCTGATACAGACACCCCAACTTCCGCCCGCCTGCCCCCCCCCCCCCAAAAAAAACCCTGGGACTAATTCTCGTTCATCAGCTACATCCAAGTGCAGGAGCGTTCTGGCTGGCTCCCCCCGCACAGATCCACGCGGCCCCAACCTGCCCTACAAAGCGCACGGCAGGAGAGTAAAAAAAGGAGAGAAACGCCGGGGCAAGTACCTTTCCTTCGCCTCTGCTGCTCTGTCCCGCTGCCTCCTGTTTTTAAACCAGTTGCTGACCTGGGTGGTGGTGAGGCCGGTGGCCTCGGCCAGCTCCCTTTTCTCCCGGGGCGAGGGGTAGGGGTTGTGTGCGTACCACTCCCTCAGCACGCCCCGGGACTTCTCCTTGAAGCAGTAGCTGGTCTCCTCGCCATCCCAGATGGTCCTGGGCAGGGGGAATTTTCGGCGCACCCGGTACTTGCCCACGGCGCCCAGGGGTCTGCCCCGTAGCTTCTCGGCTTCCACGTAGTGCGCCTTGAGCCAGAGCTGCTGCAGCTTGGGGTGGTTGTGGGGCGAGAACTGGTGGCTCTCCAGGATCTTGTAGAGCTCGCGGAAGTTGCCCCGGTGGAAGGCCACCACCGCCTTGGCTTTGAGGACGCTCTCGTTCTTGTGCAGGTGGTCGCAGGCCGGCAGGGACCAGAGGAACCGGCCCAGCCGCTCCAGGTTCCCCCCTTGCTGGAGCACCTCGCACACGCAGGCCACTTGCTCCTGCGTGAAGCCGAAGGACGGCAGCATGGACATGGCTGGGGCTCGGCCGAAGGTCCCGGCTGGGGAGAAGAGGCGGCGGGACGGCTCCCTCCCGAGCGGCCACCAGGTGAGAAGCCGGCGCGAGGCCGGGCGCTCCCAGGTGCGGCGGCGGCGGCGCGGCGGGGGGCGCGCGGAGCCCCGGCCTGGGCGCGAGCGGGGGGTGGGATGCTCGGATTGTTGCTGGGGGAACTTTGTGGCTCGTCCACCGCAGCCAGGCTTAAAGCGCCCGAGCGGCCGGGCCGCGCTGATTGGACGCCCCCGCGCGCCTATCGGAGGCTCTGCCAGAGGCGCGCGGCCTGCAAGGCAGCAGGGCTGAGCCGGAGAGGCCGGGTCCGCGAGCCGAGCTGCTGCTGCCGCTGTCTGATGAGTGAGTGGCTGAGCGTGTGTGAGAGAGCCCGGGAGGGGAGCCGCGCGCCGTCCCGGGAGGGGAGACACGTCAGGGCCCTGCAACATGAGCCCCGTCTCAAGTGTCACCTAAGGGGAGCGGGGGCTCATCTCTGCACAAATCAATTATTACAGCCCTTAAAAAAAGTCCCTTCCCCCACCTCCTGGTCCCTCTCAGCTCTGCTCCTTCCATGTGAGCTCATATTTAATTACCTTAATGTTGGGAATGAATAAATAACGGCTTGATGAATAGCTTATGGAGCATGATAAATAATAAAGGAGAGCCATAACTTTGGGTTGGAGGACAGGAGGGCTGGATGGGAGGTGGTTGTGTGTGAAGGGGTGGGGGTTGGAAGCATTTCCAAGGCCCTCATTCAAAGTGTCTTCGCCATGAATTGCTTTGCAGGCAGGCACTGGCAAAACGGAAAGTGCTGCTTTTGGGGGGAGGAGGAGAGGGGCAAAGCGTTTAGACAGAAGCAGATCTGAGTTCGAATTAGTCAAATACAATAATCCATCTCACAACTGTGTAGTTGTGATTTGGACCTAGCCCCCAAGTATAGGATGCTGTAGAAGAAGAAGTAAAGAAGCATCACTTTTTGTTATTGTGCCTTCGGGGTGGAGTAATGAATTTGCGTCCCCAAGTTTAGTAGAAATTAAAGGAGTTTCTGAAATAGTCATCTTCTTTTGTGTGTGTGCACGCAGAGTATTTTGTACAAACAAACGGCGCTTTAATTATCCTAATCCTCATTTGCACACCTTGTTCAAAAGCAGGTATTATTCAAAAAAGATTTTGAAAACAATTAGCCTCCCTAAACAAAGATAATCTATTGTCAGTAGCAGGGAACAGGGTAGGCGATAAGAACAATAAGCAGAGATAAGGGAAGCAGAATGGTGGGAAGAGAGTGTCTTTATGACTGTATTTAACTTTGATTAGATAAGCAGAAAACTGAATTTTAAGTACCCTTCAGAATGCTTTTGATTTAAGAATGAGTTCACTTAGTGGGTGCTAATCACAATCGCGATGCTCTTAAAAACCCGTTTCTCCTCACGAAATACATTCGGATTTATTTGACTTTAGACTCTTAAAGTGAAGTGCGGAAGGTTTGTGGCTGACAGAAATGAGAGTGTAGTGGCACCAGTTTTATTGTTTGTGTACACTGATGCCCGCAGTTCCCTACTCCCTGTCATTTGGAATGGCACATTTGCCTCTGCTTAAGTGCCAACAACCTTCGTGTTTTCCACAAATCGTTGTAGGTGAAGTCTTAGAGAGAAAAATATATAATCTAAAAGCGCATAGCGAGATATGTGTGTGTGTGAACCCAATATACTGGGCATTTCCGAAGTCAGGGTTCTCATCTACAATGAAACACGCTGAAGGCAGACGTTGATACTTATGTATGCCTAGATTATTTATATATATATATATATATAATGGCTATGTGAGCTATTTAAAATAAGCCACTGCCCCACCGTCTGTACAATGGCTTTACTTACTAAACTGTAGTCAGGGCACTTCTATATCCCATGACCATGTGTCTGGTAATTTTCCCTTGCCATTTTATTTTAGTACTTATGATGTTTCAGATGAAGTCTTAAAGAGCTGCAATGTCCTGCCAGAAGGAATGTCTCTACTTGGAACAGATCCTTATTGACAAGGCAGCTGTGTGGGGACCGGAACGGAGTCTTAAACCCAGCTCTAAAATCAACTAATACCCTAAAGTCTAGAGCAAGTGCGCAGAATTATAATATATGAGGTTGCAACTTCCAGTGATTGCCTCCTGGAATAGAAATTCCATGTTCAAACGCGAGTTTGCTAAGTGATTTTTTGGGGGCTAATATTTTTAAATAAGGAAATAAGTTGTAATTTTTTCAAGGAGTAGGGATCTGACAAATTAAACCTACAGAACTACTTAGTGAGCAGAGAGACGGAAATGTATACCTGGTGGAGATACTTCCCATCTGAAGGCAATATTCTGTTCTCCTCCGCCTCCCTCTGTTGTGTATCGTTAAAAGTCTGACCAAATAAACACTACTATTGTTAAGAATAAGCAAATTCTTCGGATGCGGCCAGTGGTTGAGCTGAAATTGACAAGAGCTAGTGCTTCGCCAGAACCTTCCTTTCCTATTCCAAAATGGTTATTCTTCCTTGTAATCAAAAATCCCATACCGAGAGGGGCCAGTGCCTTGTTCACGCAGGTACCACCTATTATTTCAATCTTGCATAAGAGAACCAGTTATTATGAATGTTAATTATTGGCCGGGACGGATTTTCCCAAAATGGAAATCTTTCACTTAAAACCACTAAAAGAGGTAAAATGACATGAATTTACAAACCACACTAACCGATTTCTCCTTTTAAAATCACACAGAAAGGGTTTTATTGTTCCAGCAAAACCATTTGATGTCAATAACCAAATAACAACAAAACAGAGTGTAGGCTTCATAGTTTTTTTTTTCACCCTGTGTAGAAAGAAAACGAGCAACATTTCAAATTCCAGATCACAGCCTTCATTTTCCCTCGGAAAAAAATGTAGATAATGTTTATCAAAATATTTTATTTAAAAATAATTGTTAAGGATAATTGAATATGCCTTTGACTACAGTATTTTTTTCTTAAAAGCAAAGACAAGTGAGGAAGGGACCACTGCAACATTTTAATAAGGCCTTAAATCAAATGTCTTTACAGGTTTAATATTAAACAGGCCATTATTTTGTGCTCTTATATAATAAGATATTTATGCTCTAGTTATCCGCAGCGTTACTAGAATACGCTTTAAAATTAAGAAGATCGAACGCAACTGCGCCACGTACATCACAGCGTTTTGGGAAGAGTTTGGGTACATTTTTTATTTATGGATTTACTCCGACAATTTATTAGTGTAAAATTAAAATGGCCACGGGTATCATGCACATCTGTGGTTGTGTTCTTGATTTGATGAGAAAACTCCCAGCTCCGTCAAGTCTCTGCACCATAAAGATTAAAACAATAACAACTAACAACGGCAACAGCAGAATTTTGAGGAGCCAGCCAGCTAATGAGAATAAAATATGCTGTTTAGACTGGGCGAACTGGAAGTGCAGTAACACAACTCGGGCGATTTCCGAACCTTGAGATGGGGAAATACAAAACCAGGCCATTAGCAAATGAGTTTTGTGTTGTAAGGGGTTTCTTTCCCATCCACTTGCTGTTCTGAAAAATAGATCACATTTCGTTATCTTTAGTGAGAATCTGCAACGTGATACCGGATCTCTGCAGCCCTCCTTCCCAGCTGCAAGGCACAGGGGAGACAGCCAGTTTCCTTGGCTTATTTCTAAACAATAAGGATTTGTATTTTCTTTTACAAAAAAAAATATTAAAAAGGACAGAACTCTTTCCATATTACTTGCTGTTATCTATAGAAACCCTTGGCCCAAGATGCCTGGAAACCAATGGAACCTTTAATTACTTGTTAGTAATTGCCCCAAGACACCTGTAAAAACAAAGTTGGTGTCAGCAGGCATCTTGGGAAGGGCAGGGCAAGGGAGCGTCTTCTTAAATCTGTCCGGTTTGTCTATCTTCAGAAAATATCGCCTCCCTTTGTCCTGGATGCGCTTCGTGGCATTAGAGCCCAAGCACAAGGAAAAACAATCAGGGGAAATTTGAGGGGAGAAGGTTTGTAGGAGTTTGAAGGGTGGAAAAGGGGCTGTTTGGGATTCTTCTTCCTTGGCTTTAAGTTGCAGTGCAAGGAGCGCGGGGGTGCGTGTGTGCAGATGTATGCTGCTTTATGACAATTGTACCTGGGGTTTGCAACAAAAGCGAAGGAAAACAAAGTTCTGCTGGTCGCGTGTTGGTTCTGAACGCCTCGATTGGAAATGTTCAGACAAAGAAAATACAAAGCATTGGGGGACGCTGAACTGGGACCTCCAAAGAACAGATCAGGAAAGCAAGAGATGTTAGAATGAATGAGGGGACAGTCTTTCTCGAGTGCCCCCCACTTCAACCACCCCCAAAAGACCAGCGTTTGACATGATTCACATAAGATATAGTTACATACAAAGGGCTCTTTCTTTGTATAGTTACCGGAACATTTTTCAAAGGATTAGAGGTGATCACGCGTTTTCTTCTTTAGTCGGGCTGACAAAGTTTGTATATGTTTTTCTTTGCATCCTCCCCTCGCCTTTTTTTCTCTCCCGAGTTCTCCATCAAACGTTCCCCCACCCCCTTTTCTTTTGCACTAATGTACATCCTGGATGCTGAATCTGTCTAAGCTAAGAAGAATTTCCTTTTTGGAGGTGAAAGCCTCCAGCTCCTCCTGTTCAGAGGAAAGTGCCAGTGATGGTAATACAGGGTGACACTAAATAAACAGTTAAGTTGGGCTGGAAAGATGGAGTTAATTATCCAGTGAGCTGCATTTAAACCGAGACCATGAGGGGCTGATTTGTTTTGGCGCACAGCACTGAGAAGCAGACTGGCCATCGCTGTTTGTACAGCTCTCTTTGGAATCCTTCACTTGTTCTGCTTTTTGCATTAATCAATATCGGGGGTGGGGATTCGGTTTTAATTTTAAAACGGAGATTTAAACCAAAAAAATAAATCTTCACAATATTTAGGGTCAGACTGATCGGCAAAGCAGCCAACCCCCCCGACAGCCGGGTCAAACACAAGCACTAGCGAGGAAATGGGGACTTTTTAAAATTCTCCCACCCCCACAGCACCGGTTTTTTAGTAGCTTTCAGGGAGGCGTTATATTCATAGGTTGATGTCCTGCTCGCTCAGAGGCCGCCCACAAGAGTTCTACATGATCAAGGCTGGGAGATAGTCCATTATTTCGTTGTGACCTCTGTCTTTACCACCTATAAGGCGTCCAGGGTATTATATATTCAGGTATATTTTCATGAGTTAGAGGTACAATTTGTGCGGCTCACCAACTATCTGTTTTGCGCAGGTGAATTTGCACACAAATAGTCATCCTGGTAATATAGATTCCCCTTTTAGAAAAAATGCTGATATTAATAATCCCTGGATGCCCCTCTTTCCGGGTCATTACGGTACTGGCTGGTCTCTAATCAATCCTAATGCGATGGCAATTGGAGTCCCTGATGAATGCATCTCAGGTTTCTTGTAATGGCTCTACCACATTTTCCTGGACCTCCTTCTTTAACCTGAGATGCCAGGGGGACGAGTCCCTTCTCAGCTGCTGATTGCTTCAAGATGTTGGGGCTGGTTTGGAGAGAGAAAGAATATGTCTGCCCCTGGATAATCTGAAACTGAATTGGATGAGCAGTTTCTTAAATCAAAGGACAACAGCGTCATTTAACTCCTTTTCTGCACTGATACCTACCGAATTTTTCCATTGTTTGGTTATTGAGCATTTCAGCTTTCCATATAACCAAGTCCTGTGCGTCTGTGACATTTTGTGCAACAGGATGGTGTCTACACCCACCTGATTTATCAGCCCTCAGGTTGCTAAGTATCTTTCAGTTTTCATTAGCTTTTCCCACCAGAGAGAAACTTTTGCACCACCTTGCCCATGGAGAGGTGTCCTCTGCATTTCACTTGGCATCCAAGCCCCTCAGACACGGCACATTATACAAATGTTTGCGACGATGAAGATGAAACTGGTGCTGTAGCTAGGAAATTAATTCCCATCATTTATCAAGATTAGCCCCTAGCATTCAAAAGGACTGGAAACTGCCTGGTGCTCTTGCTCGCAGACAGAGAACAAGCTGCATTCATGCACTCCGCGCATTATTAGCAAGACAATTCGCATTTTCACGGCATTGTTTTCTTTCCATTTCTCAGCATAATGGAATTTGCCGTAACCCGAGTCAATGATAATTGCAACTTCTTGCCATAGCCCCTTTTAAATAAGATAATGCATCTTGAATTAGGCTGGAAACGGCGGCAGACAAATTGGGCAGTAGGCTGCTGCTACATTGATCCTTTAGTACGAGTTCAGGGTGGCTCGGTGATTCCGTTCTTACACACCAGTTTTCCACTCGCCAGTAAATCGACAAAACAAGTAATGTCCTATAGGCGCATAGAGAGTATTTATGTGTATATATCCCCACCCCATAATACAGCCGAATACATACAACATAAGTAAAATAATTAATTTAAAAAACCTGTTTTCCTTGGTGCACCATATTTAATAAGAGCACAGGCAGATAGATATAAACCGTACCTTGTGCGCATATATAGATATACACACAGATAGTCCCAAAAGAGTTTTAACCCCCAGAGACTACAAGTAGCCTTTGGCACAAGAAGTTAGTTTAGCTGAATTTGGAAGACAGGCATATCAACAGCACCCTCTGCCCTCTAGCTGACCTGTTTGGCATGGCGTCCCATCCTGTTTATCCATCGTTTTTAAGAAATATTTGAAACGCTAAAAACAAAGTGAAACAGTCCACCATAAGCAAGCAGCTCAACCACAAACCTTGTAAAACCACGTGCGTGTGGTGATAGTTTCTCAGCCTCTGAATTTAGGAAAGAAACAGGGCCCAATCCTGCTCTCCATTACTCATCGGGGAAACTCCCATGGAAGCGAATGGGAAGTTTGCCTGAGTAACGAATGGCCATGGGAGGTTTGGCCTATAATTGTAAATTCATCCCAAAAGACCTGATGGGTGAATATTTCTAAACAAGCAGCCTCTTGCTGTTTGCTATCTGTTGACATTGCACGGGGCATGTTTAGTAGGATTGGGAGCTGTGTTACCCAGAGCTACTGACTCACCTTTTTAGAGACTTGTCTAGTTTGAGAAGATTTTAATGAAATAGCGTATTAAAAAGCGAAACCAGCTGCCTGTGAAGATAGCTGATGTATGACCACAGGGATTTTATCTGACTGACGGCAGAGCCCAGTGCGGGGTAAATACGGGAACCCTGGTCACATTCAGCCCCTTTGCGCTGCCTTACTCCAAACTCTGTGGCACTTTGATCTGGAGCGGAGGGGCATTTTCTGAAGTTTAGCATTTCTGGAAACCAGGCTCAGCTGGTATCCGGTGGCGCGTCATACAGGCCTTTACTCTCCTGACCCTATTAGTTTCTGCCGAATTTCATATTGCATATTATTAAAGAGAGATTCAGTTTCTAGCTCTTATGGCGGCGAAGAAAACCTTCCACCTCTGAAGGATTTAGGGCTGGAGATAGGGCCCCGTTCACATTTTTAAAACCCGCTCAAAGATAGCTGTTCCCCAGCCATGCTTTGAACAAGTCTGTTGTGTTTTTTCCCCTTGCCTGGTTAGACAGAAATGAAATCAGACGTAGGCAATATATCTAAACCCTGGCAGGCACCTAAAGGAAGGTCCTTGAAATTCTTGCTCAACATTTAGTCGATGATCATTATGGGGTTAGAATTTGGGACTGGAGGCGGAAGCTGGGACTGATGGACAAACTAGAATTGTTTTGCAAAAAACCCTAGGGGATTAATTCCGGTTCCTTCCCCCAGGGGAAAAGTCGGAATTCGGGAAGCGTGGACCAGTTCTGCTCCAAGCAATGCCGCTTCCTCCTGCCCCCGGTCGGCTCTTTCTAGTGTTGCTCGGGGTTGAGGTTTTAGTTCTTGTGATTTTTTGAACCAGGAACCCGAGGAACGCAGACTGGCTCCTGGAGCTGCGTCCGCTGGGAGTGCCAAATCTGCCACTGCATTTCTGAGAGCTGGCTGACTCTGGGGAGGGGCAGAGGAGGCGGCGGCGGCATCTGGAAAGGGGGAGAGAGGGCAAGAGTGCAGGAGGAAGGAGATGAAAAGAGGAGGAGGGAGAGAAAGAGGGGAATAGGACAGAGAGTAAACGAGAGAGAGGGGGGGCGCTCTTTTACTGAAGGAAGGAGTCGCTAGCTGTATCGGTGGCCGGTCAGAGGAGCTGGTCTAGACAACCTGCCCGCTTCTGCAGCTTTCCCCTCGGCCTGGGTTTTTGATTTCTGCCTCGGTGTTTAATTCCTCCCAAGAGCCGGTTAAAGGCGACTAACCGAGTTAATGTCCGTTATGCCAAACCCCAGAGCAGCTGCGAGATCCCCGATCCCTCCTTTAGAAGGCTGAAGGTTCCCCGCTCATGCCCCCAGCCCCAGGAAGAACTGGAGGGCACTAGGAGAGGGACGCACAGGACAGGTTCCCAGGGAAATTGGATGGGTTGGGTGATCAGGCACCCAGGGGCAGCGCACTCCTAAAGCTGGTTTCCATTGACAATCCCTCTGAGCACCAGAGAACTGGTTAATAAAGATGCTTGAACCCGATGACGTTTTAGGGCATGAAAAACAGAGAAGAATAAAGAACCAGGAACTGCTCCCACTGTCCGACCCAGAAACCACCTGTCTGGAGAATCATTTTCAAAGGCATATTTAGGACCCAGAAACAGCCTTGAACCTTCAGCTGATGCTGCTTTTAAATAAGAGCATTTGTCCAGTCTGGGAGTACTGTAAGTGGGAGTAGCCGACTTCCCAGCTGTCCTGGCTTTGATAGCTGCCCCCTGGAAAGGCCGCAGGCATGATTTGACTATCCACAGACAGACACCAGACGTCAACGCATCTTTCCCAGACACCAGTTACCTCCCTCCCGTCCCCAACCCACTTCCCTTTCATAGGTTTGCTTTCCCACACACTCTGCAACAGATTCATGCTCATAGATTTACACTAACCCATCCACACAAGGACACATCTACCCAGCTCAGCCTTGGATGGCTGTATCTTGTACTAACACACTCTGTAGCCCTGGTCCCCCGTGCAGAGAGAGAGTGTGTGTGTGTGTGTATTTCCCCCCTAATTTTTAATGTTAGAACATTTCTTTGTGAAAGGCCAGGCGAAATCGGCAGCATGGCACAACAGAAAACAACTAACAGGCCCCCTGCAAAAGGAAACCTTGTTTCCTTCTCAGACAACAAGCCGAGGGAAGCTTGGACCCCGGATTGTAACATCTTTCAATACCTTGCTCCATGGTTTATTTGATCTTTAGATTTCAAAGAGCATTAGCAGAACAGTTTTGCACATATGCAAAGCCCCCCCCCTTCTTCATCAAGTTAAACAAACAAATAAATAAAAAATACGCACACACCTGGCTGCTGCAAAATGTTTGCTCGCTCTATACACAGCAAAACAGCTTTGAGTTCATGTGGCTGCTGAATGAATGAGAGACAAGATTTACATAAACGGCTCTGTTTACCGACACACTTTGCATTCTGAGACAAAACAAACATTTTCTTTACTCTGGCACTGTGCACATGGCAGTCCAGCTGTGGTCAGAAGCTAGCCAGCCTTGTATTATTATTTCTTTTCAAAACGTGTTGTGTAAGACTCTGTATTAAATGGAATTAGCCTGTAAAAGGGGCTGGGGGTGGGGGGAGACCTTAGTACACAGACAGTGTTGGTGGGTTTTTGAGAGAGCTGCAAGAAAAGGACCTTTCACCTCTCATTAGTGATGCCATCAGTGCTTTGGCAGAGCCGAGCCGAGGTCATGTTACATATGGCACACAGTCTGTTCAGCACTTGGAACGTCAGCTTTGAAATTTTAGAGAGGGGAAAGGTCATCTTTAATAAGCTAAAGTCTGGGGGTTCTCAGTTCTTTCTGTGCAAACTGTGTGGGTGTCCATATGCCTCAATCATCTCCAAAGTTGCTCCATCTAATTTGAAGAGATGCTTAGTCCTTTCCCCCTTTTGCCTCACATGGAATCATTTCAACTTTTGCTAATACTCTCAAGTTGGCTTTTTTTCAAGAAAAAAGCTGGCGTTATATTTTTCCCTTCTTACAATCATAAAACTGTCTGTTATGAGTGACATATGGCAGCTTTCCAGGAGAAAATGAGGTTTATCTGTCTATCAGGATAGGTGAACACAGATGTATAGGTTTACAGTTCCCAGACATCAGTGTTATACACAATATAATTTGATGGCGCTTCAGGAGCTTCATACTTCCATGGTTATTAACAGTCCTTGTTTCTGAATCTTCCTGGGGTAATATTGTCCTTCATTTATTGGGATCCCATTTACTGGGATTTTACAAAAGCCCAGCATTACAGTTCCATTTCTTTCATTTGAGGAGATTAAAAAAATCAAACGCACAATATATTTTGTGTTTGATAATATAAGACAGGCGAGGACAAATTAATTGCTAGCATAACTCCACTAACTTCAACTTTATTGCAGTCAATCAAGCCCTGCAAGACTTATTCTGGGTTACTAGGACTGGGCAGAGGTATAATGGTAGAGGGGCCTGAGCCTGACATGGTCTTACCCCAATGCTCCAGGTGATTTATTTATTTTAATTCAAAATAAATTATTTTCTAGAGCCAAACTTCCCTTTTTTTTTAGAAAGACACAAAGGGCCCGATTCTTTAGCTCTTATAGTGACAAATAGAAGTTGCATCCAGCCACTACAGAGACAGCCCCAAAGGGTATTTACTTCTACCCCAGTCATCATTAAAACATTTTAAATAAAACAGGTGATTATGATGTATAGAATAACTGAGAAGTTGGAGGTAAATGAGCCAAATCAATGTGCAAAGTGCAGCTTCAGGCATACACCTTCCTATGCTTTTGGCTGCCCCATCTTCAGCAAAGGCATCGAGAGAGCACACTTTAAGGAGAACTGATCCATATTTCCAACTTCCCAAATGAACAGGGTTACTGTTTTACTATTTAAAAGGAGTAATCTTCCAGTTGGTGTGTCAAACGAGTGATCAGAAATGGAGTTATTAAACAGACTGAATTAAAAAAGGGGCTTCTGTGGTGAGACAAACTGATTGTTTTTCTCTTTGTTTCAAAGAGCATTTTCAAAACCTGGAGTTGAATTCTGCTCCAATGTAAATTCACTGATGGAAGTGGAGCCCCTGTACATCAGTGTAAAATGTGTGATGGATTTTAGCCTGCAATTTTCTGCAGAGCAACATATATATGATGGCAGTTGAGCAGCAAGAGGAGAAGAACCTTTGTACCAATGAGAATCACATTAAATAATTAATTCCCAAATGCCTTTCTACATGAGTGCTTTCAGCTAAAAAAGTAAGTTGGCTTTATAGGGCCCTAGGCAATGAAACATTTGGTACATTGTCAGTCCAAACAGTCTAGGTAATAGATATCCAGGATACTTCGGAGAGGTGCTACTCTACAATGTGTTGTTTGCATAGTTTGGATGCACAGACTGCTCCATCCCATTGCATTACACTTTTATATAAGGAATGAAAATATTTCTGAATCAGCAATTGAAGAAACTAGAAAAATATCCAATCCATCCAAAGCAAATGATGCCAAGAAACTTAATGTCTGGGTCTACTCTACAAAGTGACTCTGTGAAAGTAGAATGTTGGTCTCTTGTTATTTTCAGACCAAATCTGACCAGTTTATAAAGAAAAGGATGAGGGTTCCCACCCCCAACTGCTGGCCCCACAAACTCAGCCTGTAATCTGAAAGTCAAGTTGAGATCTTTCTGGCTCATACATCATCAAGAATAAAGATCCTGCAATCCATTAGTAAGTCAGTTGAAGCGTGAGCCAGAGTAGATTCCAGCTCACCTTCCCAGAGGTCTGCTAGGCAAACAGGAACATCGGAACTGTCATACTAGATCAGAATAGTGAGCCTGTTTCCAATAGTGGCCAGCACCAGAATTGTCAGAGGAAGTTTCAAGAAATTCTGCAGTAGGCAGTTATGGGATAGTAGTAGGCAGTTACGGGCAATTCCCCCATGGGGAAAGTTTCTTATTGACCCCCTTCAGTTAGAGGTTGGCTTATGCCCTGCAGCTGAGGGTTTATATCCCTACCCAAACTCACTATTGTATCTCAGGATATGCTGTTTATCTATATAAATGTCCAATACTTCTTTGCATCCTGCTAAACTCTTGGTCTCAGTGATATCTTGTGGCATTGAGTCCTTCAGGCTAATTACACATTGCCGGGGAAAATAATACTTCTTGTTAGTTGTAAGTTTGCTGGCTTTCATTTTAATTTAATGCCCCCTTGTTTTTGGCTTGTGAAATAGGTGAGAAGTATCCAATCTGTGTTCTGTATATCAATATCTCATCCCCTCTCATTCACCTCCTCTCTAAACAGGCCCAATCTTTTAAAATCTCTCTTCATAAGGAAGCTTTTCCATGCCTCTGATCATTCTCATAGTCCATCTCTAACTCACTCTATTTCCTCTGCATTCTCTTTGAGTTAGGGTGGCAATTGTAGAAACGGATTTTGTTATTAAACTGAATGAATAGATCTCTGAATGCTCACAGGAAGCTGACAGGCTGATTAAGAAGATGGCATTATTTTATTTTTATTGGTATATAGTCCCTTTTCAAACCAGCTCTGCATTTTTAAATGAACTTGGCCATTCTTGTGTCATACACACCTATAATTTTTTTTCAAATATGCAAGAATTAGCAGAATGTCTAGAAAAGATTATTCATATTTGTGAAGTTTGTCGACAGCTTGTGCATGTCTGGTATGCAGAGAATACATGGGGGTCATGGGAGGGGACACCTGGAGTCACCTACTTTCTCAGTACGGAAGCCAAATTGCAACAATACTATGATTATTATTAATTTTATATATTAGTTACAAACTGAGATTGGGCCCCATTGTGTGAGACACTGTATATACATAAGAGACAGTTCCTGCCCTAAAGAGCTTAAACAGCACATAGACAAGGCAGACAAAGGAAGGATTATTATCTCCATTTTACAAATGGTGAACTGGGATACAGAGAGAATGAATGATTTGCCAAAGTCACACAGAGAATCGGTGGTGGAGCTGGGAACTGAACCCAGATTACCTAAGTCCCCATCTGATGCCACAAAACAAGGCTCTGTCCCAGACATGGGTGAAAGAGTGGTCGTGGCCATCTCTGGTTTATCCGTAAAGTCCCACCAAGTCTCTTGGCTGTGAATGCCGTAATGCACTCTGAACTGAGCTTCCCTGGAAATTCTTCCAAGGTCTGAAATAGTGGCTGCGCAAGGCTGCTCATCAGCTTCTGAGAGTAGGTGCAAGACAATGATGCTCACTCTCTGCAGTCTACACTGGCTGCTGGTACCTCAAAGGATGCAATAGAGGTTCTTAGCACTGGTACATAAAGCCCCTCACAATCTGGGCCCTAAGTACTTGAGTGATCACTTCTTGCCACTTCTATGGCTATCAGTTATAGTTGGCAAAGTCTCCTGTACCTCCCTAGGGTCAGCAAGGATTAGTCTGGCCTTGTTGGTGGAGGGTCCTTGTTTATTGTGTAATTCCCTCCCAGGAGAGGTGTGCCAGAGTTCCTTGCTGGCTGCATTTGGACACACACAGCAAGTCTCATACATTTCGGCTGATCTGTTGTGATCATTTTTTTCTGGGCCCTCTCCTTGCCCTTTTGTTTTCTACATTCCTTTTACTAGTTGGGAACTGTTCCCGTTCTGGGTGGGGTGGTTTGCCTGATGCCTATTGGGTTTGTATTGGAGCCAGAATGTTTGATTTTGTCTGGCTATGTATTGTATTTGGCTGGTTGGTTCTTTTTTTAGGTTTTATAATATTTTGCATTTGGTTTTTACTGTACGGCATTTCAGTGTTTCACAACAGGCATCTTTAGAAACAGTTTAAATATATATATAAAACAAATAGACCAGGCTTTAAGCCAGGACACAAACAAAGGACTCCCCTAAACACAGTCTGGGGGGAATTTACTGGATATGGTTAATGTCTTCTGCATCATTTCCCCCCACCCCAACCCTGGGGAATTATAACCAATTTCTGTTAGTGTAAAACAACAGGAATTTCTTCTAATAATTAAACAAATAAAGGCAATTTAGGAGAAGCTACAAGGTATGGTGATGATAGTGATCTAGTATTTGTAATGTTTCTGTAGTGACTAGAAATAATCCATACTTTTGGAAGGGAGCAAATGGCATTTAGCTGTATAAGAATGGAAAAGAGGAGCCATGGATCTATAGGACAATTAGCTTAACCCTGTGGAAGAAAAGCTATTAGAAGTATATATACAGGATTATGATGGAATGGGTTCTGCACCACAAGGTTTGAGCTGTATTGAGGTTTATAAAAGCACTTAAGAGCCCTCTTTTGGCCCTTCAAAGGTGGAAGAAAAGAATTGGATAGTCAGGCTTTGGAGTTATGCTCATAAACTTCAGCTGGGAGACTATCCCTCAGCTTGGAAGGTTCAGAGAGAACTGGGTTTATGAGGTTGTGGAATTCTGTAAAAACCAAGTTTCAACTCAAAACCATTTCAGTAACTAGAGCTTACTTTTTTCCAGGTGTCTTTGAAAGGTATTTTTAACCCTAGTGAGTTTCTAAAGTTTTTATGAGTTGTGTGGATATTTCTCCTCCTCCCCCCAACTATGTATTCAATATTTGACATTAGTAATAGTTTTGCCTGCAGGTGATTGTTATATTTAATTAACTGCTTACCACATCCGCTTGGCTTTGCAGAAAGGGGTGGTATGTATTAGCAGGTGCTGATAATGCCACTGCAGTGGGGGTTGGGGACGTAAAGGTCAGAAGTAATTACAGCACAGAACAGATCTTGACCAGCACTTGCTGAAGGCCTGAACTTCTCAAACGAAAGCAGAAAGTACACCTGAGGACTCTGTTTACTTGAGAATAATAAATGTGTTGCCGTCAGTATCAGGATGGCATCTGGACCTTGTTATTATGGACCCAGTGTACTGTAGGATGGTCAGAAGTCTGCTCTGCAGAGTGACTATTCCTGGAGGCATACAGACACTTGGGCTCCATGTTACTTTTTAAACCAGATACAGAGGGAGAGAGGTATTGAGGGAGTCATCTAATGACTCATAGGTCACGTAGGAAGTTGGAGCAAGTGGTATGAACTAAACATTGCTCTCCCATTTCCAAGTTGACCTCCTCTGCTGTTTGACTGTGATGCAGGAAGCCGCCAGAGTCCACAATAGGAAAATTAAATATTGTCATTTCAAATAGCAAGTGGTTTATTATATAACAGAACAGAGGGTGTGTTCTATTTTTGGGACCACACTAAGCTAATTGGGGACAGTCGCCAACACAGCTGCTGGTGAGGCTGTGTTTTCAGTGACTGGCCTTGATGCCAAACAAGCTCACTTTTCCCCATTAGGTGACAAGGGTACTATTCTGAACAAACCTCTTCTGACTCAATTGCTTTTTCCCATAAATGGGCACTCTGCCTTCCCAGTGTATTTGGACTTTGCTTTTGAAGGAAGGCATTGGATAATTAACAACAAAGGAGATCTCGCTGAAAATGTGTGGGTCTAATCCTCATCTGGTGTAAATTGGCATAGCTCCACTGATGCCTATGGGACCATTATATTCTACACCAGCTGAGGGCTTGGCTCGCCTGTAGGAAGATGGAAGAGAATTCAGAAATGGTTGTATTGTAAACCAAAAGTTTTCTGCTAATGACAGGAGCACGTAGTATTCGAGATGGTATAACTATAAGCAAGTTTTAAGGCTTACTCTGACAATAAAGAGATGAGGAGAAGTAAAACCAATCAAAGTAGATTTGCTAGACAAAATGTGAGTGGTAGGTTGTCAGTCAAAATGCCATTAATAGGATTTTCATAGATTAGCCAACCAGGCTATTAAATGTCAGACAGCATTTCTTATTACGGAAGAGAAAAATTAAGCTGTGTACCAGGATAAACTTCCAAGTGGGGAGATCTGTTAGACTGAGGAATGATCTGTCCAGGAAAGTGGTGGAAGCGCCATCACTTGGGTCACTTGAAACTGTACTGCACCAGTAATATGGGGAACAATTTTGTATTGGTGAAGTGAGGTGCAGAGGTGGGGGACAAATGGAAGGATAGGTTGAAATCAGTGGTTTCCAACCTTTTCAAGCAACTGTACTTAGAATACGTTATCAGACTAAGGGTCAGTGTCTGGCTCATAATCAGGACCAGATTAAGGCATAAAATAACTAAGTTACAGTTTAGGGCCTCGGAATGTGAGGGGCCTCTAAAAAAGAAAAAACTGACTCCATTTCAAATTTTATCAAAATCGGTTGATAAACAAAGGGATATGGGAAAAAGAAGATTCTCACTAAATATAGACATTTTCGTTCAAGTATGACAAAAATATAAACATCTGGCTACACAAATGCCCTTACCCTACCCTTTCACTAATTGTTCATTATTGACAGGTGGGAGGCCAGGGCTGAGAAAAAAAACCAATAATTGCACTTGTAAAATTAGTATTTCTGCAAGTAAGTCTGCTATCAGTCTCCTAAAGCAGCGTTTTGTTCGCCAGCTGCTACTGGTAAAATTCTGACTGTGCCTTCATAATTTAAATAAATAATCTCATTGCCAATAAAATTAGGAAAAATGTGAGGTCGAAAATGGCAGTGTCGTGAAGCAATCCTGCCATGCTCATACTTGTAGGAGACTCATCCTAGTGTCCCCCTTAGCTGGTAATAACCAGAAGGCCACCATCTTTTGTTTATGGTCCAGCACGCTCAGTTGTATAGTGCCTTCGCTCCTGTTTTTCTTAGTTTTCTTATGTGTTAGTGTGTTCTTTCTTCTTTGGATCTGTACATACGTACAATTTGTTTTAGTGCGTACACCACTTTTTGCTTCATGCACTATCCATACTTCACGTGATTGAGTTTGTAGGTGATCGTCTTATGGACTTGGGTTGAGTGGATCTTGAGGAGGATAACTTTGTGTTGGCTTCCCTCTGCCGGGAATCTTCACAGTAAATAGCAGAGAGTGCTGACAAAAGGATAAATGGAGGGTTTTGAGAGAAGTGAATGAAGATATACAAATATATCAAAATATTCTGAGTATCTGGTGAGCAAGTTATTTCAAACTATGTGCATATATGATTTATAGGCTATGAAAGCCTATAATATTCATTATATTTGCTTGAATATAGGCTAGTTTTTCTCACTTTCTCAATGTCTGTCTAGAGACTACCAATCTTTTTTCTGGTAAATTCTCTCTCTCTTTCGCGCATATAGCTTGTTGTCTCTTTGTGTGTCCGAGGTGTTTACTCGAGATTAATTAGTGGTCCTGGGGGAGACAGAGGATAGAAAAGTGAACACAAAGAGATATGTCTGCCTAGAAAGTGCTGCAAGACAAGCTATCTGCCCTAAGCATTCTGTGCATCGGAAGTGACAAACTCCGTAGCTTATCATTTGAGGATATCAATGACTTTGCTCTCCAAAAATCACAAAATAAAATGTTTTAAATTTCAGTGTTAAAATTAATGTGATGTGCAAACAGACATACTGCAGGTTGTACTGCTTCCATTAAGTAAGCTGGTCTGTGTAATGGTAACTGCTTTTGTGTTTCTGTAGATATAAAAATTTCATATCTATGAACTAAGAAATCATAGATGAAAATATGTTAATTTGAAACTATTTTATAATGCAAACAGGCATATTACAAGCTGTGTCTTAGTTAGATTATTATTCTATTTTTACAACTTTGCCTTTGTATATATGCAAATATAAAGCTTTCATGTTTATATATTCAATTTCCTTTCTGTGAAAATAACACATTAATTTTTTTTATGGTATGGGGCCTCTTACACTTGATATAGTTTAGGGCCTCAGAATGTCATAATCTGGCCCTGCTCATAATTAAGTCACATATGTTCCCTCCTCCATAAATGGCAAGGAGGAGAGCAGAACTACTGTATGTAGATATCAGGGCCAGCTCCAGGCACCAGCTTGTCAAGCAGGTGCTTGGGGCGGCCGCTCGGGAGAGGGGTGGCACGTCCAGCTATTCGGCGGCAATTCGGCAGACGGTCCCTCACTCCGCCTCGGCGCGAAGGACCTCCCGCCAAATTGCCGCCGCAGATCGCGATCGCGGCTTTTTTTTTTTTTTTTTTTGGGCTGCTTGGGGCGGCCAAAACCCTGGAGCCGGCCCTGGTAGATATCACAGACACTGGCAAGGAAAGGCCTAGCAAAGTGGAAAGGCAGCTAAAGGGTATTATTCCCTTTCTCTTCAGCGAACACCTGCTCCAGCCTCTTCACAATGCAGGGCCTCAGGACAGAAAATAGGACGGGTGGCATGGCCAGGAACAGGGAGGAGGGAGCCAGGGGACTGCCAGTAAATCCCCTGCCCCCATCATAATTTACAAGTACAACTGATCACAAGGTACTGCTGCTCAGCACCTTGGATCTCGGTTAGATTTAGGTTTAAGAATGAACCAATGCCAGGACTTGAGTTCAGCAGTGCTGAAATCTTATAAAATCTAATCTAATCTATCCATTGATATTTATATGGTCCCCTTACCATGGTAGTTGAGCACATCAGTCTTTATTGTGTTTATCCTTAAGACTCCCCTGTGAGGTAGGGAAATGCTATTTATCCCCATTTTACAGATAGGGAAGTGAAGCATGGATGTTGTAGTGAGATGAGTTTTGACGCAACGTGGCAGTCATCAGCTATTCTTGTGAGATTTTCACCCTCTGGTGTTACATCTGAGCCAGACCCAGAAAATAAGGGACATTTCATATTTCAACCAGCTCTGTAGTTGATCAAAAGGAGGAGAAAAAGTCAGATTTCTCGGACCTCTTTAATTCCACTCTTTCATTTAACTTTTGAGGGATTTTTTGGCCAAAATTCAAAAAAATGTTGACCAGCTCAATTATTATTATTGCAACATTGTTATATTGCAACAAATAAGAATATCTGATCACAAAATAAAAGTTATTTTAATTTCTAAGGCCCTAATCTATGAAAACCCATACTTCTGTGCCTTTGCTGGATCAGGGCCTAAGCTTGTAGCCAGTATGGGTATGGTTATGGCTAGTCTACCCACTTCTCCTTCTCTCATGTCCCCATTCCCTTTCCTCCCATCTCCAAGGGTCCTTGACACTGGCTGCCCTTTGGGGTCTGGTTGCAGATTGCAATATCAGCGCATACTCAACTAAATACGTACAATACAGGTGATTTGGATCCATTTGGCCACTTTAATGTGGGTTGTGGAAGGGTATTATCCATACAACAACATTCTCTCCTCTTTACGCTAACTCCCCCATGCACCCATTTGCAGTATTTTGCATCCACTTGCTACAGCCTGTGGCAGTGTATGCACACCCTGGCCCGAAATGGGGGTACCAGGGGGCACGCAGACACTGCTGTTAAGTCCGCTTGTCCGTCTCTGACCTTGCCACCCCGGGGTTTAAGGACCAGCGAAAAGTTAATGGCCCTGGTGCCCAGGGCAGCATGACCTAGTGGCTAGAGGTAATAGTGCTGCTCTTCAATATAGGACAGCGTGACCTAGCGACCAAAGTCAATAGAGCTACCCTTCAATACAGGACAGCGTGGCCTAGTAGCCAGAGTCAAGAGTGTGGCCTTTTGGTGCCGGGCAACATGGCCTAGTAGCCAGAGTCAATAGCACGGCCCTTTGGTGCCAGGCAGTGTGGCCTAGTAGCCAGCAGCTGAGGCGCCATCCACAAGGGTGGCTGGTGGCCCAGGTAGGGGTGTCCGGGCCCTCCTGACTCCACCGGGCCCCAACCCAGGGCCCTGGCAGGGGCGGAGTGGTCCATCACTGGTTCAGTGGGGAATACCACCGAAACACGCTGAGCTTACCTGGGTGGGAGATACCACTCAGTCACCCTCCCTGGGTCACTTCCTACCGTTGTCTCTGGTGCGGTAGTCTATGAGGCTTTGGGGTCTCCAGGCTCCACAGCACCGGTCACTTCCTGGGGCTCTGCTGGTTGCAGGGGTCCAAGCTGACCCCTGGGGGCCTCCGATCTCTGCTGGCAGGGGCCATAGACAGTCCTCAGTGGCAGCTTCCAGCACAGGTCCTTCTCCTCCGGCATCCAGCCCCGAATGATCTGGGCTTCCTCCCTTTATACTGCTGCAGCATCTGGGGGGCGGGACTTATGCCGTCCATAATGTGGGTTTAACCCCATCTTGGCTAGTGCGGGG
This sequence comes from Emys orbicularis, assembly GCF_028017835.1. Taxonomy (NCBI): domain Eukaryota; kingdom Metazoa; phylum Chordata; order Testudines; family Emydidae; genus Emys; species Emys orbicularis. The sequence continues at coordinate 14,555,695 of NC_088686.1, forward strand.
TATGCACACCCCGTCACACTGCCTTATAAACACCTTATTGGGTAGTGGGATTGTGAGATCAGAGTGAATTTACCCAATCGTTATACAAGAACTTCTTACTGTGATTCTATTGGATTAAAGTGCCTTAAAGGCTGTATCTTCAAGGTGTCCCCCCTGTTTAGCAATCAATTCACATGCTTAAAATAAGACATGTGCTTAGGTATCTTGCTGAATCAGGGCCGAAAGCAGCTCCCATTGTTGTTGTCAGTGGGAGCTGCCAGATGCTGAACATTTTTGAAAACCAGTCCAATTTATTTGGGTGCTTAAATAGGAAATGAACTTTTTTGAACATCTGGTCCTAAAATTGTTTTGTTTTAAAGAAGATATTAAAATCTTTGATCCATTTTTTAAGGCAGCATGTTGCGGGGCGACGACTCACGGGTGTGGCGCCTCCTGCTGGTCGTCCTGGGAATGAGCTCTTCACCAGCTTTGGAGCGCCCTCTGCTGGCCGGTGTCTCACCTGCCGCTGGACCCCGTGTCGTTCCTGGACCTCGGTGCCCTTTTACATTGGGGTTCTGCCCTCAGCAGTAACCCACAATCTGGGTTTCCCCACCCAGGGGAGCCCCCAACCCCCTATCCCTAACCTTGCCTCAGTGGCTACTGCCAGTCATCATCAAGCCCCCGCTCACTGGGGCAGACTGCAGTCTGTAAACCACTCATCATCGGCAAGGGGGGTTGGACCAGCGGCCTCTGCCTATTCCTGGGCTGCCCCTCTGCAGCCCTAGTACCCTTTCGTGGGCCCTTTGCTCGGCCTGCAGCCTGGGGCTTTGCTAGCCTGGAGCTCCCCAGCTCCCTCTTCTCTTCCCCAGCACTGCTCCACCCTAGATACCCTTCTCAGCTTCCCAGGCAGCCAGGTCCTTCTCTCTCAAATAAGCTAGAGAGAGTGTGTCTTTCCCCCCCCCCCCCCTGGCCCTCAGCCCTCTTATAGGGCCAGCTGTGGCCTGATTGGGGCATGGCCCCACCTGTGGCTGCTTCCCCCAATCAGCCTAGCTTTTTCCCCCCACCGCAGCCCTCTCCCAGGGCTGTTTTAAGCCCTTCAGGACAGGAGCTGGGTGATCACCCCGCTACACAGCAAGACATGGAACAGTTGTTTCATTGCACAGAAATAGAGAGGGGGGAATTAAAAATTAACTAGTAAATTAGTATAAAAGCCTAATTTAAAATGAATGGGAACTGGGCGTCCAAACGCAGCTTTGATATTCTCAGTTCAGGGAATAGTTCCATCAATTCAGCAGCGATGAGTTCTTCAGTCCGGCACCCTGTAGGAGACAGAGTCCGATGTTTTTGTTTGGCTGGGCTGCCTCTCCAGGTAACTCCTCCCATGGGAGAGCCCCTCCAGAATTTTCTCTGTCTCCAAAGGTGCAGCTGGCTTTGTAGACGGTCTATACCCTGATTCTTTTTTTCTTCTTTTCCCTTTTTTCTATCTCCTTTTTCTCCTCTGTTCTTCACTTTTTAGTACAGGGTTGCTGGCTTTTTGAGGGCCACAAAGCTCCGGGCAATTGCAGGGACTTTTCCCCCAAGCTCTCCCCCCAAATTAGTCCTGGTAATGGACCAAAAAAAGTGAAAAAGAAGGGAAATGGCAGGGTCTTACTGTGTGCTCAGCACCCTGGGCCGAATACTCTGAAGGGGAAAAGTGTTCCTTATGCTCCTCCAACTTGGTGATATCGTGATTAGAAAACAGACTGCTGGCCCGCCCCAGCAGGACAGTGCAGCGTTGGCTGTGGACAAATAAACGACCCAGAAAGGCTAGTTGGGGATACCTGGGGCTCAATCCACAGCTACGGATGCAGACCAGGCCCCAGTGCTGGGTGTCCCAGCTAAGGTGAACTGCAGAGACCTCAGGAGCTGAACAAAGTGTCCAGGACACCAAGGGCTCAATCTGCGGCCTCTGACACAGACCAGGTCCCATCGCCGGATGTCCCACCTCTGGGGGGGTGAACCACAGAGACCTCAGGAGCTCCAGCCAGCAAATCCAATGCAGTGTAAACCTCTGGGGCCCCAGTCACCTTCCTTCCTCCCCAGCACCATTCAAAGCATTGTGACAAACGGATACATGTGTTGTCAGCACACACACACACACCGACCCCTGCTGTGTGCTGTGGTCAGGAATCCCTCCCGCTCCCCCATTTGGCAGCACAGAGAAATCAGTTTTGTGCCACTGCCCCCTATTCCCTTCATAGTGGGATCAGGGCAGCCATTTTGGAGCTGGGAGCTCACATGCCACAGGCAGACACTTTAGAAGGGGCTTCTGGCCTGCTTTCTCAGAGGCCATCTTAGCGTGCTTGTTACAAGCAGAAGCCACCAACCTTCATCAGCTGGGCTAAGAGAAACATTCGGTGCGAGCCATACATATGAAAGGAAAATTGAATGTCGTGGCAGATTGGCTCAGCCACAAAAGTCCGGGCTGGGGTAGTGGTGCCTCCATCAGAGGAAGTTTGATCGCATAGTCCAGATTTTCAGGAAACCAATGTGGCGTCTCAGTGCATCTAGCTCCAATATCAAGACAAACAATTTCTATGCCAGGAGGAGAGATTGTCAGGGCAGGGGAATCCACCCCTTCTCCCAGGTATGGCCAAGGGCTCTGCTTTATGTGTTCCCTCTTTTTCTCATGATAACACTCACAATCTAATGGATATTGAGACAACAGACTGCAATGATGCCGATTACATCGCACTGGTTTTCAGGTCTCATGGAGATGTCTGTGGCTCTTCCGGTAACATTATGATCCACTCTGGATCTACTATCACAGGGCCTGTTCCATTGCAGCCTGGCATCTCTGAACCTGACTGCCTGGTTATCGAGAGGTCATACTTAAAAAAACCCTAGGATATTCCAGTGACATGTTCTCAATCCTGCTGTAGTACAGAAAGTTTTCCACCAATAATATGGAGAAGATTTGATTCCTGGAGCACATCAGGAGGATATATGGCAGGACTGCCTTCAGTCAAATTGCTCCTAGAATTCTTATAAGCAGGCCTGTCTCTGGGGCTACAGTACAACACACTCAGAACTCAGGTGTCAATTATATCCTCAATTCTGGCAGCCGTAGGTCAACCTCCCTGACCCATTCACCCACATGTCAAAAAATTCCTCAAAGCTATCACTGTAATCAGACCACCTCCTATTCATAGGGTAGCTCTATGGCAGCTTTTCCTAATATTAAATACATTCTCATTTCCACTTTTCAACCCCAGTCCAAAGTGTCACTATATTTCCTGTCAATTAAGGTCATCTTTCTAGTGACTATAACACCTGTTCAAAGGTTATCAGAGTAGGGAGCTCTCTGTGTCCTCCCTCAAAATTGCTTCCTCCCCCCATCATGAAGGGATGGTACTACAGACAGAACCTACCTTTATCCCTAAAATAATTTCCTTCTTCCATCAATTCCCATGAGATTTTGTTCTACTCTTTTTGCTCAATTCCAACCTGTCTGAAAGAAAGGGTGTGGCACACTTTATATGTCCACAGGGCAATTAAGATCTGTATTAAAAGAACAAAACCCTTCAGTAAAACCTCTGCTTTTGTTCATTCTAATACGTTCTAATAGGGGACAGAAAGTATCCAGGTCCTCCACAGCAAGATATATTAGGGGGGATTTTCCAAGGCACATAAAGCCAAGGGGGAAATTCCTCCATTGAAGATTAAAGCCCATTTCAAGAAGGCAATGGCAAGTTCACAGGCTAACAGGTGCAGTGCACCAATAAGCGGTTTTATGGAGCAGCAATCTTGGGTGTCCTTGCATGCATTCACAGAAGGTTAGTAGACTTCAGCCGGGCAAAGCAGACTTCAGCAAGCAGGTTCTGCAAGCTGTATCTCACCCTTAGCGCACCCAACAGTTGATAGTGACATGGAGGAGGAGGTACTGCTACAAAAATCCCGTCTTTACTGAATGTATGGCCACATTCCCCCTGAGTGGAAATGAGAGAATTTGTCTCAATTTTACAGAAATTTTCATTCTGGGTAGGGGGAAGGGTTCATAAATTCATCCCACTCCATACGTTTCATCTCTGTCTTCCGGGAGGTGTTTTTTCAATAGCGTTGCTTTATTTATTTTTATTTTATTTTTAAGAGAGAGCTGATGGATCACCATGATCTTCCTTTAATCGATGATCCTCGGTGTTATCCTAGTTTATGGTTTTGTTACTTTGTAGTCATTGGGCAGCTTGATGAGCTATTATTAATGTTTTTTAAAGAGTTGTGCTGGATCTGCAAAGCATAGGACTACAACTCCTGTCAGCCTCCTCCCCAATGCACTTCCCTTTTCCCAGACCAGGTAAGGGAGGGCTGTTCCTGAACCAGGAAGAGGCTGGGGTCTGTTGGGGAGTGGGAGCCACATTACCATTTTTGAGCTATATCAGTAACAGGTGAAAACTGCAGATGACTAAGGGGCATGATGTCATATCCATGCACGACACCCATGCATAGAGAGTATACTATGTTCCTTAATACTGCTTGTACCTTTCTTTTATCTTGGCTGTAAATGTCATATCATAATGTATGTCCCAAAGGTTAAAAACCACCTGTGAGCAATAAAATTAGCATTACCATCTCTTTTCTTTAAAAGTCATTTGTAGAGTTTTATATCTTTCCGCCATCATGTAAGGATACATTTACCAAGAAGGCAGCTATCCTGCACTGCCTTAGGAAGTAATATATCTATTGGCCAAAGAAATAAGACACAGATTTTTTTACAGTGAAGGTAATTAACCATTGTATCAGATTACCAAGGGAAGTGGTCGATTCTCCATAGAATCCTAGAATATCAGGCTTGGAAGGGACCTCAGGAGGTCATCTAGTCCAACCCCCTGCTCAAAGCAGGACCAATCCCCAACTAAATCATCCAGCCAGGGTTTTGTCAAGCCTGACCTTAAAAACCTCTAAGGAAGGAGATTCCACCACCTCCCTAGGTAACCCATTCTAGTGCTTCACAACCCTCCTAGTGAAAAAGTTTTTCCTAATATCCAATCTAAACCTCCCCCACTGCAACTTGAGACCATTACTCCTTGTTCTCTCATCTGGTACCACTGAGAACAGTCTAGATCCATCCTCTTTGGCACCCCCTTTCAGGTAGTTGAAAGCAGCTATCAAATCCCCCCTCATTCTTCTCTTCTGCAGACTAAACAATCCCAGTTCCCTCAGCCTCTCCTCATAAGTCATGTGCTCCAGCCCCCTAATCATTTTTGTTACCCTCCACTGGACTCTTTCCAATTTCTCCACATACTTCTTGTAGTGTGGGGCCCAAAATTGGACACAGTACTCCAGATGAGGCCTCACCAATGTCAAATAGAGGGGAATGATCACGTCCCTCAATCTGCTGGCAATGCCCCTACTTATACAGCCCAAAATGCTGTTAGCCTTCTTGGCAACAAGGGCACACTGTTGACTCATATCCAGCTTCTCGTCCACTGTAACCCCTAGGTCCTTTTCTGCAGAACTGCTTCCTAGCCATTCGGTCCCTAGTCTGTAACAGTGAATGGGATTCTTCCGTCCTAAGTGCAGGATTCTGCACTTGTCCTTGTTGATCCTCATCAGGTTTCTTTTGGCCCAGTCCTCTAATTTGTCTAGGTCCCTCTGTATCCTATCCCTACCCTCCAGCGTATCTACCACTCCTTCCAGTTTAGTTTCATCTGCAAACTTGCTAACAGTGCAGTCCAAGCCATCCTCCAGATCATTAATGAAGATATTGAACAAAACCAGCCCCAGGACCGACCCTTGGGGCACTCCGCTTGATACCGGCTGCCAGCTAGACATGGAGCCATTGATCACTACCCGTTGAGCCTGATGATCTAGCCAGCTTTCTATCCACCTTATAGTCCATGCATCCAGCCCATACTTCTTTAACTTGCTGGCAAGAATACTGTGGGAGATAGCATCAAAAGCTTTGCTAAAGTCAAGGAATAACACGTCCACTGCTTTCCCCTCATCCACAGACCCAGTTATCTCCTCATAGAAGGCAATTAGGTTAGTCAGGCATGACTTGCCCTTGGTGAATCCATGCTGACTGTTCCTGATCACTTTCCTCCCCTCTAAGTGCTTCAGAATTGATTCCTTGAGGACCTGCTCCATGATTTTTCCAGGGACTGAGGTGAGGCTGACTGGCCTGTAGTTACCCGGATCCTCCTCCTTCCCTTCTTTAAAGATGGGCACTACATTAGCCTTTTTCCAGTCATCCGGGACCTCCCCCGATCGCCATGAGTTTTCAAAGATAATGGCCAATGGCTCTGCAATCACATCCGCCAACTCCTTTAGCATCCTGGGATGCAGCGCATCCGGCCCCATGGACTTGTGCTCATCCAGTTTTTCGAAATAGTCCCGAACCACTTCTTTCTCCACAGAGAGCTGGTCACCTCCTCCCCATACTGTGCTGCCCAGTGCAGCAGTCTGGGAGCTGACCTTGTTTGTGAAGACAGAGGCAAAAAAAGCATTGAGTACATTAGCTTTTTCCACATCCTCTGTCACTAGGTTGCCTCCTTCATTCAGTAAGGGGCCCACACTTTCCTTGACTTTCTTCTTGTTGCTAACATACCTGAAGAAACCCTTCTTGTTACTCTTAACATCTCTTGCTAGCTGCAACTCCCAAGTGTGATTTGGCCTTCCTGATTGCACTCCTGCATGCCTGAGCAATATTTTTATACTCCTCCCTGGTCATTTGTCCAATCTTCCACTTTTTGTAAGCTTCTTTTTTGTGTTTAAGATCAGCAAGGATTTCACTGTTAAGCCAAGCTGGTCACCTGCCATATTTACTATTCTTTCTACACAGGATGTTTTTTTCCTGAAACCTCAATAAGGATTCTTTAAAATACAGCCAGCTCTCCTGGACTCCTTTCCCCCTCATGTTATTCTCCCAGGGGATCCTGCCTATCAGTTCCCATCTCATGAAGTTCTTCAGATCAAGATTAGATATCTTTCTGAAAGACATGCTTTGGTCAAATATAAATTATTGGGCTCAATACTGGAATAACGGGGTGAAATTCTATGGCTTGTGCTATGCAGGGAGGTCAGAACAGATAATCTAAGCCTTCTGGGTTTGAAATCTATGAAAGAAGAAACATGCTTTCTTCTTCTTATTGGCCTTTTTGTGCAAAGCAAAGACAGGACGCATGTGAACAGATACAACCTGAAATATCTTCTCCGAATGTCTGAAAATGTTAGCAGTCTGAAAGGGAAACTACTTAGACAGGTTGCTTTCAGTTTATACATCTGTTATTCTGTAACACATGGAAACTTTCTACAACATTTGGAAATGCTCAGTTTCAATTAAAATGTCCCCCACTGAAGGCCTGATTCTTCACAGTTTAGCTTACAAGAGAAACCCTTACTCACACGAATAACCTTTAGTCACAGTGGAACAACTCATGAGCAAGGGCAATTCATTTGTGTGTGGGATTGCAGGATCAGACCCGCATATTAACGTATAAAGTGTACATTGCCAGAGATAATAATATCACCACGTATTTCTACAGCACCTTCTATCCGAGGATCTTGTGTTACTTTAAAAGCCTTAGGGAATGCTCTCCATACCCCTCTGAAGTAAGCAAGCACTAATATCCCCGTTTCATAGCTGAGGGAAACCAAAGTTCAGGGAGGTTAACAATAAGTGGCTTGCCTCAGGTCACACAGGAAGTTTATGAAAATACACAGGACACAGATTCGGAAGGGACCTCCTGAGTCACTGATTCCAGTCCTCAGTTATTACAGGCAACTCCATAATATAATCCCATTCATAAAATTATTGGAGAGCTGTGGACAGAACCCAGATCACCTGACTCCCAGACCTGTACTTTAACCCTGAGGGATGTGTTGCCAACTCTCATAATTTTATCATGAATCTCACTATATTTGGTGTTTTTCTGAAAGCCCCAGCTCCTGTAGGCATATAATTAGGTGAGACTCAGTTTAAATTTAAAAAAAGTTTCTAGTTGTCTTGGTTTCAGAATAGCCTGAAAACATGACCCAAGCGTGCCGTAAAGACTCAGAAACCAAAAGACATATAAAAAAGAATCCAAAATGTATTATTTTTAAGCCAATTTCATGATTTTTTGGGGCCACACGTCTGATTTTTGAACACTTGGAGTTGGCAATTCTGGATGTAACAAGAACTGATTAATGCCAATGAATTAATGTGGTTATCTGGGTATTTTTAGAAATAAAATGAAAAATGGTACCTAAAAAAAAAAAAAAGATAAAATGGTTTTTCAGCTTGCGCTAAAATTGAGAAAATTGGAGATTTTCATTCTGGGTAGGGGGAATGGTTCCATAAATTCAGTAGTGATGGGTTCTTCAGTCCCTCCTGCTGTTGGAGGCAGAGTCAGGATGTTTCTGATTGACTGAGATGACACTCCAGATAACTCCTCCCATGGAAGAGCCCCTCTAGGGAGTTGCTTCTAGTTGCAGTCTGGTTCCCCATTTGGTCCTGGGGGTGAGAGGCAGTGCTCTATGCCAGCCCTAGACATGATGCAGACTACTTCACTGTTGCACCAGTTCAGGTGTGCTGACTGGCACACTGGAGCTGGGAGAGGAGAAAGCTCAACTCCCCGCTCCTGTATGTCAATGGACCACCCGCAGACACAGGAGTGGGCATGGCTGCAGAGGTTGCAGTCCCCGTCATACTGCCACCCCCCTATATAGATAGTACCTGCCATTGGGATTGGTCATATGTGTTAAAATACCCTTGTCCATAAGTGTTTGTAGGATCACAGTCTATAATCTCAGTTCAGAACAATTCCATTACTTTAAATTGTGTTGCTCCACATTTACACTAGTGTAGGTGACATCAGAATCATCTGGCCCTTAATATATATGAAACAAACTCAGCTTTGGTGTAAAAGTGGGCAGAACTCCTATTGTTTTTCTGGGACTAGCACCTGAGCTGAATTTGATGACACTTTGTTCATTGATAGGCACTGTGGTCCAGGGGATAAGGCACTTGGCTGGGCATGAGAGCTGGATTCTCATGCCAGCTCTACCACTGATTTCCTGTGTGACCTTGAGCAAGTCACTTCCCCTCTCCATGCTTCGGTTTCCCCTCCCACCCTTGTCTGCCTTGTGTATTTTGATCGTAAGCTCCTCTTTTACGATGTGTGGACAGCTCCTAGCACAATGTGGCCCGATCTCAGTTGGGGACCTAAAGCACCACTATATTATTACAATTGTATGGCAATTTGCAGCCATAAAGAAGAATAGGAAAATGGCAGAATTTAACATTCTATAGTATTGCCAGTTAGTGCATTTTAAAGTACTTTTGCTGCAACAACAGCAGCTATTGTTTAGCCCAAAACATTTCAAATCAGGTCTTTCTTTGTGAGACGCTGCAGCGTTAAGAATGAATTTCTTACATGACTACGTATCCTGATTAACCAGCAGATTTACTACAACTCTGTTCAGTTTCTCTGAACTGCGTGCAGCTCCTGGATGTTTCATCTTTCTCGCTGTACAATCACAGCCTCGCACCAGCTTCTGGAGCACATAAACTAGGTGCTATTTTTATTGAAGCTGGCCCCAGTGCAGTAGATTTTTCACAGGTGTGTCAGTCTGGATTGTTAGCCTCAATGCTGAATTTTCTGGCTCTTACGGGTTTTTGGTTGCTTACGTGTGTATTTTTGGTAGTTAAATTGCTATTTCTATAGATCTTTTTCAAATAAAAACAAAATCTAGATTCATGTCTGAGTTGATGCATTGACTGGACACCTAGGACCAAATTCTCAACAGATACTCAGGTACCACAGTGACAGGTTTGGTATAATAGTCTAAATACAGATACTTGACATGCCATGAGTATACATATGTGAAATACGGTACCGGGGGACCCCTCCATTAAAATGCACTTGTATCCTGCCCTGGGAATAAGAACATTCACCCCTGACCTGGTACTGTGGGGAGATGGAGCTTCTTAATGACTTTGAATGCCCATCAGGCCAAAAACTGCAGGGCAGGAGGCCCTGACCTCCAACACTGCGCTTATCTTCTAGTTGGTCTTCCTGCTGGACTGGGAGCAAGTGCTCATCTCCCACCAAGTATCCCCACCAGCAGGTTAGCTACAGCAGGGATATTGGAGGCCCTGACAGGCTGCTTTACTCCAGCTGGCTCGAATACTGCACTGGCAGCGCGTGGTTCTCCTTCCACCCTCCAAGGTGTCCAGTGTAAAAGGGGCTGGCCTGTGGGAGTAACCTGCTCACCCTCCTGAACATTATGCCCCTTTTCCCCATGTGCTCACGTGCTGCCAGAGAATAAACAACTATGGACTTGTGCTGTTTTCTCTCCTAGGATGAAATGGAACCCCTCACCACAGGCCTGTAGTAATAGAAATGTGCTACAGTTCACCCCCATCTGCCTGGGCAGCTGTCTAGCTACAACTCTGCCATTTGTGTAAGCAACAGAGGTTCTACTTTCGGGTTTCCCTGCAGCCTCTGTGCTCCGTCTCTGCTGGAGTATAGGGGCTGCAAAGCCAATAAATCCTTGGCTGGGGAATACCCCTGGGGTAAGAGTGAGTCCCTGATGGTTCCAAGCCAACCTGATGGTCCAGGCTGTTGGAGCAGGGCATATGTTGGAGTAGCCTTGGGCTACATCAATTTATACGAGACTATTCCCATCCCTAGCTGACCCCAATATCCAAAGGTGACTTTAAGCTTCTGGTTCCTGCTCTGAGTTCAACTGGAATGGAGCTGCCATCTGGAAGCAGAACAAGCCTTAATGAATTAAGCATCACAACAGGCTTGGGAGGTAGGAACATATTCTCTCTATTTTACAGTCAGAAAAGCTGAGGCACAGTGAAGTGACGTGGGCAATGGGAAGGCGCATGAACGCTGCTCCTGGGAAGGAGAGTTGGGTAGCCACATGAGTGTCACTCATGTTCCTTAGGGATGTTTCTCTTCAGGATCTGCATTAGCTGCAGCAGCTGCAGAGCCTGTGCAATGTACACCGTTCTGTAGGAGCTGGAATGAGGATTTGGCCTATGAAATGTAATTACAATGATCAAGACATGATGGGCCTGATTTTTCACAAGTGCTGAGTACCTGCCACTCCAACTGAAGTCAGGGGGAGCTGGAGATGCTCCAAACATCTGAAAAATCAGGCCTTAATTGTGCATTTACTGTTGCTGTTTTTAGACGCTCCATTTGATTCCTTTAAATAAAATTTAGAAACCAAACCGCAAGCTAGAAAAGCAGAAATGGAGGCCAGTGCTGGGTCACATTCTGCTCCCAGGTACACAGACACTTCTCACTCCTAATAATGCAGCCAATGATTTCAGATCAGTCTCCTGCTTCTGTATAGCAGAATGACTTTGATAAAGTCTGACAAGCAAACAGCCTGCAATGTGCTTTCAGAGTGGATGGTCTTTTTTGATGGCTTAAATGAATCAAGTGACTGAGATTTAAAAATCAGCTGCATTAAACACAATGATTTGGGTTTTCAAAAAAAGAACAAATTTCTGTAGCATTAGAATGACACACCAGAAGCAAATCCTAATATTGTGTATGGCCCTGTTGCTGCAGGCAACTGCATACAGTAGACCAGATCCTGGTCTGTGTTCTAGCTGCATTGCTCCAGCAAATCCTACCGTCTGAGGATTCCCCTGCATGAGAAAAGCCTTGGGTGGGTGTAGAATTATTAGAATGGCTCCCATCCAGGCTCCTGGCAAAGGGACATGGTTGCAGAGAGGGGCATGGATGTGGTGTCTCTAAATCCCCAGTGATCTGATGATGGAACAGTCCTTAGGAACTGTTGGGAACCTGTGCAAAGTAGAGCAGCCCTGAGGTTGCCCTACTGTAGGCCAGACGGGCTGTTAGCTGCTCTCAGAACTGGGAGAGCAGTGGTGGTATAAAGGCTGCTGAGTGCAGTTTACAATCTGGGCCATTGACTTCAGTAGGGCTAATTACATGACTAAAGCGAGCAGAATAAATAGTTATAAGTACTAACCTGGATAAGACTATGCATTAGTGAATGTGATGAGGTATACAAACCCCACACTGAGCAACAAGGGGTTAAGGAACTACTCTGAGCTCAACCAGCCCTGCCCTGCCACATCTGGAGCAAATGTACCAACTAGAGAAGGAGCTAAAAGGCAGAAAAGCAGCTCATTTGGGGGCAGACCAGGAAGGAGAACAGATCTGCTACCACAGCTCCAGGGAGATGAGCTGAGGGAAGGCAGAATCTCCCCCCAAACAACTGCCTAAAGGCCCATCCCTGAGGGAAGGGAGGGCCTGCTGCAGATAAGCATTGCTCTCTCCATTGCTCTGGATTGATCCCCTTTATTTTTATTTGGACTACCCCAGCAGGGGAAAGCCTTGGACTGAACTGGCCCAGGAGGTTGGGCCATACTCCAGGAGGGGGCAGTTGCCCTCACACTGCCATACAGCAGATAGCGACCTTGGGGGAGGTGGTAGGAAGTGACCCAGGGAGGGCTGCTGTAAGCCTCCGCAGTTGTCAGAGCTCTGATCAGCCTCAAAGGGCCCTGGGTTGGAGACTAGTGAAGTGAGAGGGCCCTGGCTCCTCTACCAACAAACCCCTCACATGTCACCATCTTAAGCCCTATCCACTAGGCAGCGCTCCCTACCAACCAATCCTGAGCGATGGCCATCAGTGACTAAAAGAAAACAAAAGTAAAAGTCTAATGAACTGTAGTTCAAAAGTGACAAAGTTGTCTCTGAACACGAAAAGCCCATGTGAATTTTTTTAATAGGAGTCAAACCTCAACTTACATTACATGACATACCCCCCCAGGTTTGAACATGTTAAGGGGTGTTTTTTTATGTGCTTGCCTGACAAGGTATTCAGCTATATTTCATGCAACTAGATGTTCACTGTGGAAAACAATCTCCTATGCCACATATACGTGAGTCTTCTAGCTGAATTTACTGATATCAAATTTGTTTTGGAACCAAAAACGGCAACTGTACGTAACCCTAAAACTTGGTGAAGAACATGAAAATAATTCAGTAACACTGAAATACTTCAGTACTAAGGTGGTGCAAAGATCAGTCTGCTCTCAAATCTAGCAAAACAGATGTTCAGTGACTTGCACAATTTTTAAATAGTTCAGTTTAAACTGAGATTGTCAACCTACCTTTACAAAATAAATAAGATGTGTGTGAGAGCTTAGAAAAATGAGCTATCTGTGAATACTTAATAATACTAGTTAGTAATCAGAAGCCTGTTTTGATGTTGTATCTGTATAACTTTGGTATAAATTCAGTAATATACATGGATTTTCAATGGCGTGGTTCAGTATGAAATAGCAGACATGATACTTTTAAATTTGGTATTTTAAAAGCAAAGTTAGGGCCTGCTGCAAAACTGATTAAATCTACAGAAAGACTATATTGGCTTCAGTGGAGTTTGAAGCAGGCCTATAGTGAATATACATCTTTTCTATTGCCATTACCTTTAGAATAAATCCTTACAAATAGATATCTAATTCAGATTATATTTCTAACAGAAGTTCTGCATTCAAATGTAATATATAAACAGAGTTGTTTGCAGCACAAGATGTGTATAAATATAAAGTTTATTCAGTATAGTGTTTAGAAAAATAAGTTCACATCATCTCAGAATACAAATAAAACACTTAACTGTCCAGGCACAAACCCCTATTACAGTACAACAAACATACATACCTTAGATCTCTTTGGTTGGGTCATAAGAACAAAAACGTTTGATGATAGGCTTTGTGTACTATCACCTAATGGTGCAGTAAAGACTTCTGGTTATTCTCTACTCTAATGCATACATTCTGTAAAGATTTCATCTTTGTTGTAAGGCACAATAAACCGATATTGATTACAGAAATAACTGGTTAGTTCTGGACAAACAGTACATGCAGCAAAAGAATGAATACCCTTTGAATGCGAATCCTGAAAGCCAAAAGATTCACATGCTCCTTGAGTGTAGAAATGTAAGAAGGTAGTTTTAAATTATATGAAATGTACAAGTTAGATATAAAATATCTTCAAGATAGGATTTCTAAGAGATATAGGAAGACTTCGGGTCTCCTCTCTTGTAAAATTTCACTATTTTGTTTCCAGAGTTTCAAAATTATTAATATTTTAATGACTTAAGATATTTCTTGATCATGAAGACTCTATGACACATGCCTATTGGAGTTCCATACACTTGTTTCATATGAAGCAGAAGGGATACATCTTGTACTTTTCTCATGAAAGGTGCACAGGCACTGGAAATCTATGCACAGGGACTTTTCCAAGCATTCCATGCAAATTTGGGCCAAATTCTGCCCTCTGTAATGTCTCTGCTATCAATAGGGTTTTATAAGGCTTGAGGACAGAACCTAGCCCTTATTGCCTCCCCATGGATTTGGGGGTATTCCTAATATTCACTGCAAAATTTAAGCTTTCATTTAAAAAAAATGGTTCTAGCCCTTCTGATTGGGAAAACAATTTTCTTAATAAGCTTTTGTGGGTGAATACCCACTTCGTCAGATGAATGTAGTATTCACCCACGAAAGCTTATGCTCCAATACGTCTGTTAGTCTATAAGGTGCCACAGGACTCTTTGTCGCTTTTTACAGATCCAGACTAACAAGGCTACCCCTCTAATAATTTTCTTAATGTGAATCAATGGAATTCTGTCTTCCTTAGTTCACAGACATGGTGAAACAATAACTCTAAGAAGTATAAACTGCCCCATTAATTTCAATAGAGTGTTAACTTGGAAATCTAATTACAACACTCTGAATAGATCAACCTTGTTAGTTATTTCACTGCTGCCACTTTATATTGGGCCAAATTCATACCTGGTATAACTCCAATGAAACGAACGGGCCACAGACTGAGCTGGTGTACACTGACACAGCGCCATTGACTTCAGTGGAGTTCTGCTGATTTACAGCAGCTGAGGATGTGGCCTAACTGTGTCCATGAACATGCTTATTCAGTGTGGTTGGATTCAGTTGAAAGGACACTTCACAGGAATAAGATTGCAAGATTTAATGAGGCAACTGACTGGATGCTCTGCTACACGGATGAGCCTTCTGGTTCTCAGCAACATCAGGGTGAAATCAAGAAAAATACTAAATTTGTTCAAAAACTTTACAACATTTTGAGGGAATTTGCTTAATCAGCTTTCAGCAGATTTCCCAAACATTTCTATAAAATCCGGGTCAAAGATTTAGCAGAATTTGGCAACATTTCCCATACAATTTCCAGTGGACTTAGCTTTAGGTAACTGTGCACTTTATACCTGTAGATGGCCATGGTGTGATGCCAAGCTGCCTTTCACTTTGCAAGTCAAAAAGTATAGCATACATACGTCATATGTAAAGTTTAAATGATTCTTTATACCCATCCACATTAAATAGAAGAGGGGAAAAGAAGGGTATGTTAGGCTTGAGCGAAATATAAACACGTCTTCCATTTAAACAAGAGAACATCATAGTAAAGACTAACGCAGAGATTTTCAAAGCTGCTTAGGGGACTTTGCCTATATACAGCCGTTGAAGGTCTGGCCCTAAATATTGTAAAGGGCACTGTGTAAAGAAAGCAGGTTGTCTGCTTGTCTGGGCAGATATGCAAGGATCACATTATAATAAATTGACCCTTATTTTACTGTAGGAGTAAAAATACTATTTAAATAGCCACTATAAAAACACTGTACTGGGCAATGACACTTTGTATTGTGCATATGTACCCGCAGAAAACGTGAGGTTATAATTGGATCATATGGAGGGAATGACAGTTATTTTTGATGGGGAGAGGAGAAAAGAGAACATAAATTACTTGCTTTCTGGAAGACTAGAATAGACTTATCTGACTCTGTCCTGATCCATTGCTTAAAGTACATTTTTGCATCCCCTGCCGTCCCTACATTGTGTAGAACAGGCAATACTCTTGTTAAAAGTACCAGACATTCTGAGATATGCACCACTGTTATGACAAATACCATTTTCATGTCAACCACACGGCATAGCCAAGTAATTCAGAGCCTCAGTAACATAATTAATACAAACAGAAAAGTTACCAGCAGCATGTGTGCTGGCAGAACAGCATAGCAATTCTATTATAATATCTGATTGTTTTAACAGCTGAGAAAGTTATCTGAAATATTCGCTAACTTCCCCCTAAAGACAGTTAGAGCTTTGCAGAACAAAACATGAGGCTCAGAACACTTCTAGAGCCACATACAGCTTTCAATCCATGCATACAATTTCCATTCATGTAATAATAATACACAATAACATATGGTGTTTCTACTCTTCAAACAATAACAAATTAATTCTCGCAAAATTCTTGCAAAGTGGATAATTATTATTGTTATCCTCATTTATGGATGGAGAAACTGAGGCAGAGGGATTACATGACTTGTCCCAGGCCATAGAAGGTGTATGCGAGGTGCTCAGATACTACAGAGAGAAACAGTGTCAGAGCAAGGACTGGAACTCTAAGTCCCTGACTTCCCATCCTGCGCTCTAACCACACCTCATGTCAGTGGGAGGCATGCATGCAGACTCAGGGCAGTTGATGGCTCCAAGTTTTGTTTTTAATAATAATAAACGTTTTAAATGGCTTGCTTTTAACAACATTTATGCAAGTCAGGGAGGTAGCCAAATGGCTAGTTGTTTTCTTTTCTCCATATACTTTGGAAAGCCTCAATGACCTCTTTTTACAAAACATATACTTCCTTCCTGCCCCTTCCCCCAAACTTGGGCTGCAGTGTTGAATGGAACAATTCTCTGCAGCTCAGCTTAGAGGTTCCATGCTGTTACTTACAAAAATAAATTGTATGCAATATAGTGCAAAACAACAGTGAGGCTATCATAGTGTCACACAGCACATGGAAAAAGCCATTTCTTTAAAAAATTTAGATAGGACCAGTTAGCTATCAAGACAGGATGAGACAGGGATACTCCTGGACAGAACTGACATTATCTCTATTTGCTTTCCTTTAAATTGTTTTTGTCTTTTTTACAAAAGATGTTCTACATCAGTTCATTTCAGGCCTGACTGAAAGTCCTTTGAAGACTCTGAAAGCATTTCTGCTGAGTTCAATGGGCTTTGGACCAGCCCTTTTAGGAGGATTAATTCATGCTTTAATTACCATTTATATTCACATTAGAGTTAAAAAAAAGAAAAGAATAAACAGCGAGTAGTTCTTCATAGATCTGCATTATTATTATTAAAGCTTAAGGTTGTGCTTTTTCAGGTTAAAAAAAAATCCTATAGACAAATGGTGAAATCTGCTCCATCCGTATGGAGCCTGAGTGTTGTGGGTGGAGTGCAGAGGGCTAGGGAGCTGAAATCTTTCCCGAACTCTGAGCCAGCAAATACTGCCGCTGCACAGCTCCCTCAAACCATTAGGGGTTCCTGTTGCAGCCTGTGGCCCCATTGAAGAAAGCATCCCTTTGTTTAGGAAGGGAACATAAATACATGTTTACGGGCGTTCCTGAATCAGGGCCTCTGTGATGGAACAGCAGCTACACACCGGTTGCATGGAGTTTCGGGGCCAGTGGAACCTTGCAAATATAGAACCCACTTCCCTAGCCTAGCCCATCATAGCTATCCATACTGGCCTATGTGAGGCTTTTCTTTATGGTTGCTCTGCCCACTGTACCTCTGTGGACCCTCCTCTGCAGGGCGTAAATGGTGCAGAGGGCCAAACTCTGGCCCTACACCCAACTGACGAATTTCACCCAAAATGACCCAGAGACCAACTTGTCTAACTCAGGAAAGTAGACACATTGACATCAATGGAGCTACTCACAAGAGTAAGGCCGGCAGAATCTGGCCCTGAGGATGGATAATTGCACACAAGTGTTTTCATTCCTCTTGCCACTGTGCTTTAGTAACAAGGATATAAGGCCACTAGGAAGAAAGGCACGTGGAATTTTGTAAAAATACATAAAACTTTTAACTAATTTGAAAATTACTAAGTAAACAAAACGTAACAAAAAACAAAAACCCAAACACAAAGATGGGAGGGAAAAATGTCCCAGTCTTGCAATACTGGGAGTTCATTTTTTAGCTTCAGTGTGATTAACATTGTTCTTTTACAGTCTATTGATAAAACTCATCCCTTGAAAATCCTACAAAAAAGTAAAACCTT
Source organism: Emys orbicularis (assembly GCF_028017835.1). Taxonomy (NCBI): domain Eukaryota; kingdom Metazoa; phylum Chordata; order Testudines; family Emydidae; genus Emys; species Emys orbicularis. The sequence continues at coordinate 14,573,788 of NC_088686.1, forward strand.
GTTGAAAATAACTGTTTACTTCCTGTTCAAACGATAAAAATAAATTAAACAGTCAGAAAACATTTCAATGCACTGTATCTAAAGTGAAAGAGACCAACATAAACCATAAATAAAATCCATTGTACTAATAAAAAAGTCTCCTTTATAATAACTGGAATAATATTTACATTCATACTGGAGTGAAAGCTTTAGAGTTGCATAATTAGAGTTTCAAATCCCCCTCCCCCCTTGCTGAACTGGCAAAATGCTAGTCATAACATTTAGAAATCTGCAAAAGTTTGAAGCAAGATTTTTGGGATGAACAGAAGTCTGCTGGAAAAAACAGCGACAATATTATTTGCAATTGTGTTTAGTTCCTTAACCTCAAACACCATGAAAGTAGCTTGTGAGGTATCGTCTATTTTCTTAAAATCTGTTCAATGCCCACGGACTAGAAGTAAACAACAAAGACTGCATTGTTTCTATCTTTTTATAAAGATATTTCATTTTCCTAGTTAATATTAGGAGTGTATACTTATTTATGAAATTATGTTGTGGCATGAAGATTCTAGTTAAACTATTAGGGTTATATTAGTAAACCAGAGCAACGCACATCTGCTTGGTTGTTTAGCTCGTATTTCCTCTAACCTGCCTCCCTTAGTCTGGTTAAAAGAGCATATCGCATGCAAACAAAATGTGGCAACCTAATTCCATTATTGTAGATTCCCATGTACTTTAATGCAGATTATTCAAATGTTCTTCTGTTTTGAACTGTATTAGTATTTTCTTTAAATGAGAAAAAACATGGTGCTTTTTAGGGCCTCATGAGGAGACTTATCTACTGAAACCAAAAGCAAGAAAAAGTTAAAAATCTTGCATATCTTCATCCATCTGAACTGTCTGGAGTTTGGCAAGCTCTTTTTTGTCCGTTTCCAGTTCTTCACAGACCGTGTTGACCATATTACTCATAACATATTTAGATTTTGTGTCCAGCATCATTAAGTTGCTGGTTGACTTACTCTCAGAATTGGATAAGAAATTCTCCTTGACATCGGGTGCTGACTGCAGAACTAACCTGTGCTCTCTGACAAAATCCGGATGAACTTGTGCAGATGGATGACTGACATGGTCTCCAGTTGTTGAAACTATTTCCCGGAGTGCAGGCTGTGCTGTAGAAATTGACATGAGATCTTGACTGGTAATGAGGGAACAGTTCTGAAGAGTTGCATAGTTAGTGTTGCTGATTGATATCACAGTAGATGTATTTGTTACAGATGCTGACATAGACTGACTCTCTGAGATACCAGAGTTCAGTTCTGTAGCATTTAAAAGAGAAGGTGGAGCTAGGGAAAAATTATGTGAGGGAGTTACATTTACTAAGGAGGAAGCCATGGACTGGAGGCCTCCACCAGCTACATTTTCAGAAGATACGTTTACATTTAGTTGTGTATTCTGACTGATGGGCATTAACTGAGAAAACACAAGGCTTCTTTCCAATCCTTCTTGTTTAACAGATCCTATTGCCTGACCTGAATTGGGAACTGTATACACTACTGCACTAGGAGCAAGAGGGCTAAAGAAAACCTTTCCTTGCTGCGCTGTTGAAGAATCACTTGTAAAAGTCCCCCCATCTGATGTACTTGGATTTATTGAAATGTTACCTAGGAAAAAACAGAAAGTATAGATTATAGTTGATGGGAAGCTGTGTAATGAAGCAAGTTATTCTAGTACATGCTTTGGTCGCCTCAGTTTTAGGAATTTTAAGCTAGAACTACGGCAACATAGAAGCAATATTATTTGGAGTATTTTAGAGAACGTTAGGAATGAATGAATGAAAGCCCTTGACTATACAAATTACTTCTGAACTGAGAAAAAAGTTTCTGGTACGTTAACACCTTTCAAGCTCTCATTGAGTAGCCAAATAGTCCATACCCGTGTGATTAAAATGAACACGATTTGGCCTTCCTTAGTAGCTACCACTAGATTTCCATCAAAGAACAGAAACATAAAAAGCTTGTAAGTAAAGACAGTTCAATGACAGACTAAAATTACACATGGAAAATTATAAAAAAAAAATCTCATGAAATAAGTGACTACTTAGCTAAAAGCTAGGAGTGTAACCCTGCAGAGACATGTTCAAAATAATACCTTTCACCAGGCTTTCTATATGCCAATTTAGTATTCAAAAGTGTCTTATTTTGTCTATCAACACTAATCCTTTGAACACATTTCTAAGAGTGCAGTCCTGCCACTTTTACTCATGTTGGATAGTACATTACTCAAGCTGGATTCTCCCATTAAAATCCATGGGACTACTTGTGAGAGTTAGGAGCTATTAAATGTGCAGAATTGGACCCAAAGTTGGTTATACAGCGAGCCCAGTAAAAGTCATTATTATAACGTGTCTCTATGTACAAGATAAATTGGCTCTCAGAGCTGTTTCCACCTTTTGACATCTATAATTCTCCACCTCTTTCAGGAAGCTATTAGAATGATACTTGTAAGGGGCTGTAATTGGTTTTGGAGATACTTGTTTTATAACATGTACAGTGCATAGCTCACTTAGGGAGTGTTTAAAATGGGGACTGTTTACCTTTTCCTTAGTTTTCATTAGCCAATATTTTCAAGATGCTCCTAGAGAATTTTTTTGGTTACCATAATTATTTCTACCTAATGAATACACTAGAAAAATGAAGGAAGAAAACTGAAAGTTATGTAGGAATAAGATATAAATAAATTATAGCAGCTTGCTTAAGACAGCACGGAATGTATTTCACTATGAATACAAAACCAGTTACCCACTAGTCTCACAATTTAAAAACAGCTAAACAGTAAACGTGGAGGTTTCTGATTTTTCTCTACCCTGGAATCCCCACTAGGGATTGATCACACTCTGCCTAGTCAGGTGTCCTCTCGCTAATGTGGGAAAATGCTGACTGCTTCAGATAAAGGTTTACACCACTTCTTAAGGCTGTCCAACACTATTTCAGGGAGAGAAATTTCTTCCTCACCTTTTGCTGGCTGTCAGCCTATGCCTTGGAGCATGTACATTAACAGCCCTTGTAATTTCAGATGTTATTCAAATAAAATATCTAATCTTTTTTATCTCACTAAGCTATTTGTCCAATAACTTCCAATGACAGTGAGTTGCATAGTTCAGAATAATATATTCTGTGCTGATTTATAATTTCCACTGAGTGTCCACCCTTCGTTAAATTCCTCTTTACTGGAAAAATAATTAACTCCTTACCACATGCACCTCAAACAAGCTAAAACGCAGTACAATTTGATTGTTATATTATTCATGGTCCTTGCTAATACACAGAAATTCATATTTGGTTTAAACATTTTCCTAACAGCAAAATGCTGAAGATTAATAAATTATAGGATAGTTCAGCTTTGCCTTTACTTTATAATTCACCCACATCAAAATAATGATCCAGAACCAAATTTGCTTTGCACAGATTTTTTCCCTTACTATCCAGAAAAATCAACCCCTAATAAATGTTAAGGCAACCTCTAAAATAATCTTTTGGGAGGAGTTCATATAGTTGGTATGCTAATCCACGGTAACATACATTTCCCTAGGGCTAAGGGTTACCTTTACCCAAAACATCCTAACATTTGATATCTACAAGGAATCACATATTTCTATGATTTCTCTTTAGATTAGTTGTTCTTAATTATAGGATGGACAGATTACAAGCACAACTGATCAGTCTTGTTGTGCCTGTATATGTAGTGGCTTGAACTTACTTTTACAAAATGATTTGGTTAAAAAACAGTACATACTTTCTCACTAGCTGCTGGGCTAGTTCTCATTTTAAGACAGTATTAATCAATAATCTTTTCTTTTTTTACTTATCGATTTAACACATTTCTGGAATTGTGAAGATTAATACGGAAGGATTCCTAGAATGGTATTTTAAAAAAGACAGTAAAATACCAGACCTTCCTTTGTGCTGCATTAGAAAAAAAAAGTCCAGACCCCACATAACTTGATCTTTGCGAATCGAGGAAACTGATTGTTACAGGGAGATGTTGTAATGTATGATTTCATGTACTGCACATTGCAGCTGCCAGGACGCTGTAACCATACACCACTGCACAAATATTACACACTATTAAAGATGAAATGTATTCCATTTTTTTTCCTCAAAAAAGTCTTTACTTTAGCAAACAAAACTTTTACCTTGTGAAGCTGCCACAGAAACAGGAGGCAGCTGCAGAGGAGAAAACCCGATGCTTCCATTAAGCAACTGGCCATTTGTTCCTGAATTAGGGATCTGGACAATGCCATACTGGTTTATTTGGACAGGAGCAGTAAAAGTAACTACAGACCCTCCATCTTGAGAAGCAACAGTTTGTATGCTTTCCCTTTTCACCTCACTGCTTGGTATTAACCCTGGAAATGAGACAGGTACATTACTGGGATTGTATGGTGTTGGTGCTGCTGCAGAGTTAGACACAGAAGCCTGGAGGATTTTGAAGTCCTTGACATCTTCAGAAGAAGACACCAATATGTCAGTGATTGACACTCCATTGCTCACAGCACTTGAAGTTGTTTTGGGTGGATTTAAAGTTACTGTCTGTGAAGTCCCCATGTTGAGACCATTGAGGATTACTCCATTGGGTCCTTGAAGAAAAGAGCTCCCATTAAGAAAGACAGAAGAAGTACTGGCAGGCACTAGGTTTCCATTCAGCAAAACGCCAGAAGAACTTAAAGATATTTTAGTGTTTCCAAGCTGCTGCATGTACACTGGCTCCATATGATTGGGAAGGCTTAGATTGGTAGCTCCATCGGACGAGTTGGGGAGTGGATGTGGAGATAAATCCTCCTGCCCCTTACTGGATTCATCTTCTGTGCTAGGGTTGCCATCTGACTCACTATGGGGAAAGATGGAAATATGATATTCCATTACAATGACATTATTCATAGGTTTTAAGTCGAGAAGGGGTCACTATGGCTATCACAGGCCATAGACCAATATCCAGTGATGTTTATTTTTTGCATTTGGTTTTTAAAGCAAGCCTTAAGTCCATCTAAGAGACAGTAAAGGTTTAAAAAAATAAATAAAAGTAAAGCCAATCATGAGTAGTGTGAAACTTTACAGACTGGATTGTAGACCAGTAAGTATATTCTCTATCTGTGGTCATCTACCCAAAATAATCAAAGGGAACTGCCTCAGGGCCATCTCTTTGCCTGCTAAATTGCCCTATGGAATGATGTGTGCATGTGTGAAATCCAGCAAGCCGAGGAGCAGCCATTTGGTAAGTTATACTATGCCTTGTGGCAGCTGTAAGAGGTAAACCAGGGTCCCAGTGAGCACTGTTAAACCCTGAAAGTATCTACTGTCTCCTGTTAAATAAAGCCAAGCTCACTGGACTCACTGATATTCTAAAGGGGAGACCGGGACCACCCCCAAATACCTCACACCCGGTTGCATTTCTTGAATGTCTAGATCCATCATGAAAACTTCATTCTGTTCCAATTTCTCCTTTCCCAAAAGGGGAAAGTGACCCACTGGTACCTTAATTTACAAAAGAGACAAAGAAAAGATTCCAGACTTCCCAGGGGGCGGGAGGGGGACTCTATTGTGGTTGCATATAGTATGATCACACATCCTGGTATTTGGTTAATTTTTATCTCTGAAGAATGGGATTACCCAGACTGCCACCAGCCTTTAAAAGCAGCACTGCTTTGATCTATTAGTTGAGACCGAACCTATCTAACAGTTTGAGAGAGAGTGACTTGTGGAGGCAGATCCAAAGAGGGCTCCAGCCGAACTCCTCCTCCAGGTGCTTGGAAATGAAAAAGAAGGGTACCTCTTTCCTCTCTCCTTTGTGCAGGGGGCCAATTAAGGATTTGGTGATCAAAACCTCCATAGAACACACACAGGAGTTTTCGCCAACGGAAGATCTCAACAACCTCCCCATAAGCCTTAGGGGTTGGGGAGATGGGGTGTTAAATGTGCTGTGTGCCATCTAAATCCCCCCTTGTCCTCCAACACCCCAGTACACAGGTTCCCTCTGTTTCTGAGCCACCCAGGGCTTGGCTTTTGCTGACTTGTCTGCTCTGGAGTGCATTTTTCTTTCCTAGTTTTTGTTGTTGGTTGCTCTCTCTCCACAGCCGTTTGTCCCTTTGATGTGTCCCGAAAAAAAAAAGGGGGGGGGGGGGGGAAGAGGCTTGGATCAGCACAGTCGCGCCCTTGGTTGAGAAATGCCTTGAGGCCTTTTTCTGCCCACGGCCTTCGGAAAGGAAGGAAGGGGGCTGGAATGTGGCTTGTATGCAGGGAGGTCACCTCCACCTGGCCGGCTCAAGGCGGTGGATTCCCCCTAGCGGCCCCACTCCCAGCCCCTATGTCCCATTAGCCCACAAAGCAGCAACGTGTATGGAGCCAGGGCCGTGCCTGGGTTCCATGCCCCAGAGCCAGGGCAGGCCTTACTGGGCACAGGCATAGAGCTGGGGGAGCCTGTTGTTGCGTCAAAATTGCAGGGTCACAGGTAAAGGGTGAAGAACGTGGGAAAAACCAGCTGACTGCGGGGCGCAGAGCCCCCCCACCTCCAATATTCTATCGACTAAGCCCCAGCCAGCACCAGGAGACCCCCACTCGAAGGAGGCCCGTGGGAATCTTCCCATTGACTTCACCCGGCTTTGGATCAGGCCCGGTGGGAGCCAAGCGCCCGTGCTCCCAGCTAGGATCGCAGTGAAACCCGATCCGAACCCGCTCAGAATCAGATTTCAAAACAGAGCAGCGGCCACAAGACGCCCCCGCCCCCACGACTTAAAAAACTCGGCAAATGATTAACTCTGTCAAATAAAAAGCTGCCCCACTCCCGCAAGCATTGCACAGCCCAGCCGGGCGCAGTGTCTGCCCGTGCGGGGTGTGTGTATGCGTAGGAGAGAGCTGCGATTTTGAGAGGGGGTGTGTTGGGGAGGGGGGGGCACTTAGCAACTTCTCAGCCGCGATCACACGTTGCATGTGAGTTGGGGGAAAGGGGGGGGGACGCAGACCTGCACCGAGTTGGTTGGGTGGAAACTTCCCTGCGATCGCCCGCTTCCCACACACACACACGGCCTGGGGTGGGGGCAGTGCAGGGACTGTGTGGCTCCGGGGAGAAAGTGAAAGTTGGGGGAGGAGGAGGAGACCTGAGCTCCGGTCCGGTGCCCAGTCCGAGGGCCGGCCGGGTGGGGGTGCGTGCAGGAGCAGGCTGCTGAAGGTAAGCGCCATGTTTGCACGGGAAGAAAGAGCCCGGAGCGGGCGGGCGGGCGAGCGAGGAAAGTTGGCGCTCACCTTTTGGACTGGGTCTCGGAGGGGTTGCGGTCCCGCTGCCGCCGGTTCTTGAACCAGTTGCTGACCTGGGTGAGGGAGAGCCCGGTGATCTTGGCCAGGTTCCGCTTCTCGGCCGGCGACGGGTACCGGTTCTGCTTGTAGAGCTCCTTCAGCGCGTTGCGGGACCTCTCCTTGAAGCAATACACCGTCTCCTCGCCGTCCCAGATGGTCCTGGGCAGGGGGAACTTCCTCCGCAGCCGGTACTTGTCCACCGCCCCCAGGGGTCTGCCCCGGGCTCGCTCCGCCTCGGAGTAGCGAGCCTTGTACCACAGCTCCTGCAGCAGCGGGTGGTTGGAGGAGTCGAAGCTGTGGCCCTCCAGGATGCTGTAGAGCTCCGGGTAGATGCCCTGGTGGAAAGCCACCAGCGCCCGGGCTTTCATCAGGCTCTCGTTGCCACGTAGCAGATCGCTCTGGGGCAAAGACCACAGGAACCTGGCCAGGCGGTCCAGGTTCCCACCTTGCTGCAGCGCCTCGCAGACACAGGCTACATGATCCGGGGAGAAAGCCAGGGGGGTCTGGGAGGAGGAGGGAGAGGAGGAGGAGGCGGCAGCATGGTGATTCCTGGCCAGAAGTTCAGTGTGGAGCAGGAGCTGATCCGCAGCTCCCTCCTCCCCAGCCGCGGAGCCTGCTTGCTCCATGGGGAAAGGGGCAGCAGCCGGCGGGGGCGGCGGTGCAGGGTTGAGGGCTGCCCTTTCCTGGGGCACCGTGCCTGCTTCGGAGCGGATTTCCATCACATTCTCTTGCTTGATCTCCACCGCGCTCGGGAGCTTGTCTGTGGGGGAGGCAGAAGACATGTTTCCCCCCCTTTCTCTCTCTCCGCAAAGTCCACTCCTCCTGCTTTCGGCTGGATCTAGCCGATCAGGTTTCCTCCCGGCCACGCAGTAACCATTAAGATAGCTGCTATAGCAAAGTAGTGTAAACGGATCGCTCCTCTCCGCGGCTCCCCCCAACGTGACTCCTCCGCTCGCTGCATACTACATGGCACAAGCAGCCTGCGGGCCCAGCCGAGCCCACTCATTGGCCATTTCACATTTTGGGGGCGGAGGATCCGCGGTTTCTATAGAAACCGTCAATCAAACTCCCTTATTCCCCCCCCCCCCCGCTTGAAACACCTATACCTGAAGTTAGAAAGGGTTGATGGGGTTTTGTTTCTTCTTTCCTCTTGTGTTTGTTAGTCAGGTTACTTAAAGGACGTTTCAGCACTATAAAGCAGGAAAGTTCATTATTAGCAGCGCAAAGGAAAGCTCAACACAATGATTATTAAACAGGGGAGGAAGTCACATTTTAAAATGAGTTGGCCACACTAGAAATATAAACCAGAGAACATGTTGCCACTGCAGAATTACAGCATATGCATGTGGAGATGGGATCATTTTATTTATTTATTTATTTATTCCTCCAACCCCCTTTAAAACACAGCAGCTCCTCAAGAAGATTAAACAGTAAAAAAAAAACAAAACCCAAAACAAAAATTCCAAGATCAAATGGGATTGTGAAAGATCAAGAAGAATCTGTTGCAAACACTTAAATGAAGATGTTATGTAGCGTCTTATTTTTCAAATGTTAAAGCATATACTATAAATAGCGTGGCATAAATACACAAAACATGAAAGAAATGAAACTATACTCCTAACCTTAAATCACCCAGAGTTGGCAAGTAAAGCAAGATGGACATGATACAGCAAGGCAAATAAAATATCAAAGCAAGACGAGTAATCCCTGATGATGAGCAGCAGAAGCTGATCCGAACATCTGATTATAAAAGCGACTAGGTTCAGTGCATGAGCAAGAAAAAACGTTATCTGCACAGTGTACATTCTTTTCTATTCTCTTTTAAAATTTTGTACTATTATTCATTGATTCTATTATCTGTTGAGAGCATAAAAAGCAAGTTATTTGAATCACTAGAGCCCCACGCTTAAAATAAAGTCATAATGGAGTGTGGTTTATTATTTATGATAAGTACCAAAGAAAACAGAAAAGAGTCATCAAATGCAAAATGTTAAAAATAGCCCTTTCCTCCGTTTCAATGGTTTGATCTATCGATTTCCCCACCTCTCTACACTTCATACAACTAGCAAATCTGGGTGCTTTTGAGGACATGCTGTATAGCACCTGAAATTCTTTCCTAAAATGCTAAGTGTTGAGTATAACAATCAGTTGAATATTTTTACAGGATAAGACTGAAAAACCCTGGACTTTATAAGGCTGCATCAGGCTTTTTATAGATATTGTTGTACAGTATGTCTGTCTCTACTCTCCTACTGGGATATTTATTTTCATTCTGTGATATTTAGTTGCATTCGGATTAAAATGCACATGCATGACAAAATCTTGTACTTTTTTTTTTTAACATCTGTTCCCTTTTCTCACGAGAAGGGACTGGGAGAGATGTTGTGTGTGGCACAAACACGACGCACAACTGACTGCCTTTTTGTCCCCCCCCTTTCACAAAGCACATGAGGTTAGCCGCTTCTCTGCTGCTGCAACACGCCTCCTCTGAGCGGAACGGTTGCTCTGCGGAGTTAAAGCCCCGGCCGGGCCCTGTTTGGAGTGACAGTGCTTTGAGGAGGGAGGGGTGGGAAGGAGCTGGTGCCTGGCAGGAGGGGGTGGAGGCGACCATGGATGACCAGGGCTGCCCGCGGTGCAAGACCACCAAGTACCGGAACCCTTCCCTGAAGCTGATGGTGAATGTCTGCGGGCACACGCTGTAAGTGCTGCTGCAGGCGGGCCCTGGGGAGGAGGGGGCCGTGTTGCCATGGGGAACATCGAGCGCAACTAGCCCCTGTCCTGGGAAACCTTCCCCCCGGGGGCCCTGGTGCGTGGGGCTCCCACCACGGGGAGAGGCTTTTGTCCGGCTGCTGTTGTGCGGGGGGATTTTCTCACTCCGCCAAAAGCATTCGGGGTGTGGGTGTGAAGCCGCTTGCCCAAGCTGGGGGAGAGGAGCAGGCGCAGGGGTGAAGCTCCCACGTCCCACCCCCGAGGAAGGAGGTGTGTGTGTGTGTGATGGGGGATTGCTGCTACAACTGCTGTGTGTGATATCACTGCACATCGTGCGGCCTGAAGGTCCCATTCCAAGGCAAAGGGGCTGTGAAGACTGTTACACACAAAGCAGCTGAGCATCTCGTCTCTTGGACAGCATTTGGTGGGTATGAGCCCAGGTATTTACTTCCAGTATGGTTGCAATAATTTGGTGGGAAGCAGCTGCATCTTGCGTGTGTTTGTCCCTTACTGTACTGCAGGCTTTCAGATTGCAATAGCTTGTCTCCTGTTAAATATGGGTGTGTTTTTACTTCTGGAGGATTCTCAGTTAAATTTAGTCTCTGAGGAGTGCTGCTGTGTGCAAAGGGACTTCCGTTTACCCTTGCACAGAAAGGCCTGAAAGCCAGCAATGAATCTGTTCATTTGCTGTTAAGCACACAAATTGTTTTACAGTCCAGGTGGTTTGGCAATAAGAAGCCATGTCGTAGGTTAGCATTTGTGCTTGAAACTGGAAGCTCCTACCAGCTGTAAAATCCAACTGGATATGTAGCTGTTTTGTGGAGTTACTGTTCTTTTGCTCTTATGGGTTTTGACATATCAGGAGTAATAGCACAACAGACTTGGCTGCTCTGTATGTATGCTATTGTGAAGCTATTTCTCAGCAAGAATGTTGGTTCATGTTATAGCACTCAGACTATGTAACCTTATTTTCAGTCACGTCTTTTTATGAAAAGGTACTTTTGGGGGGGGGGGGGAACTTTCCATGCTTAGCACGATATTTAATAACATTTCTTTGGTTGTTGTCTAAATTGGGAAAATAGGAAAAAGCACTTTCCACCAATTAAAACTTTCATCAGCTGCTTTTTTATGTGCACCTGGGTAATTTAAAAAACAAAAAAGAAAGAAGTGGTGTTCTAAAAGTTGGGCATGTGTGCAGCCCTGAATGAGGAATATGTGTGCTGATTTGTTGGAAGAACTTTGGTTTGGAAATGGCAATATTATGAACAATTGAAATCATGCTCAGAACATGATTAACTCAATCATTCATTACCCCTTAATGTTTTTTCAGATGCACATATTTGAGGAATCATTCTTGCCAGTGACTGTTGTTGGTTTAGGAGATGGTTGGTTTGGTTGTGGGGATCTTTCATAATTTTCAGGCAAGTTTATAGCATGCATCTATAAAGAGGTTGACCTGCTACTTGAGTGAACACTGGTGAAAGCTTTTTACTGCGATAACAACCCTCCTCAATTTTTCAACTCACCGCTTTTCTAATGGATTATAAAACTTTAAAGCTAGAAGTCTAACAAACTCAAGTAATTATATAGCAGATGTACATGTGAACTGAGTATGTTAAAAGGGCAGGATTTGGATGGTTTAATGTTTTGTTTTTGTTTTAAGAAGCAGAACGGTGTCCATCTGAATATATCTGTTTCCTGGTTAAGTCTAACCAGGCCCGGCCAGGCCCGGTTAGTACTTGGCTGGCAAACTTTCAAGGGGAAAAGGGAGTCTGTGAAACATGCATCTGTGGTGCAGTGATTATTGCTTGTAAACTTCAGACACTGCATTTTTTTTACGTTGTGCTTCTCCAGTAAAAACATAAACAAATGGAATGTTGTAACTTTTATATTTAGTATCCTTTTTCTGTAATTTTAGCTACACATAGGCACTTTTGCTGAAAATAATAAATCATGCATGCATAGTAATTAAAAAAAAAAAACCTATCTGTTGTCTATGAGGTTGTGCACAAATGCAACATGGGCTTGATTCAGCAATGCTTATTGCTACTGAGGAGCACTTACTCAAGTGAGTAAATGCCATTGATAATGTGAAGTAAGTGTGTCAGAACTGTGTCCTGTATAATCAGTATGACAAATCTTTAGCTAAATGCACTTTCCCCCTAAATAATAGATTACATTATAACTATACATCACTGCACGCTTCCAGTAAAGGTCAGAGTAAACAGGTGAGCTTTGCATTGTGTTTTAAAAGCTCAATCACTGCAGTGCAGGGAAGTGAAATACAGAATTGCAGAGCCTCTACTGAAAGCAACTCCTTAGCTAGATGAATCTAGGGACTGTTAGTGATACATTATCAGCTGACCTCAGCTGCCGTGGCAGGGCATGGAAAGAGATGTGGTCTCCTGAGGTAGCTGAAACCAAACCACTGAAAGATCCCCTGTGTAACTGCTGTACAACAGTGTAAAAACTCCAACTGTAAAGGTTCTCGGATTTTGTTATGGTGAGTGGTTACGAAGCAGGGAGTCCCAGGTGTCCTCGTGAAGTTAGAGCTGCCAGAGGAGCATAGATTGCGGCTGCCCTTGTCACATTCACATTTGTGTCATGGGCCTCATTGTGACTATTAAAATGGAGGGGGTACAACACTACCTGGTTGGTTGTGGGCAGAACTGTGGACTAAGTCATTACTTCTTTAGCTCCTGTGATTGATGCTCCACTCACTGCTTTGACTATATGTATTTTCAGGAGCGCACTAGTTACAGGCACTGAAGAAATGGTGCAGCTGTTGGAAGAAAGAGTAGGTGCACGTATTACTTTCTCATGATGGTAATTCACCCAAAAAAACAGTGGAGAAGGTCACCAAGCCCTGTCTGCATTAGGATTTGGAAGGTGTTGGCTAACGTGTTAATAGTTTAGTGTAGACAAGGCCTTTAACATATGTTAAATTTATGGCAACCACATCCTAATCTAGATGAGGCTAAAGAGATTAGCAACTTTACCAACTACTTACTCTTGTTCAAAACTACCTAGGGCAGTGAGGCCTCTCTCTCTTTCAGAACAGGCCAGCACATTCCAGTTTGACACTGTGCCCTACTGCAGGGGTTCTCAACGTTTTTGTTTCTGAGATCCTCACAACATGCTATAAAAATTTCACGGCCCACCTGTGCCACAATAGCTGGTTTTCTGCATATAAAAGCCAGGGCTGGTGTTAGGGTGTAGCAAGCAGGGCAACTGCCTGGGGCCCCATGCCACAGGGGCCTCCATGAAGCCACATTACTCAGGCTTCAGCCTCAGCCCCAGGTGGCGGGGCTCAGGGACCTGGGCTTCAGCCCCATGCGGTGGGGGTTTGGCTTTCTGCCCTGGGCCCCAGCGAGTCCAATGCTGGCCCTGCTTGGAGGCCCCCCTGAAACCTGCTCAAGGCCCTCAAGGGGGCCACACACCCCTGGTTGAGAACTACTGCCCTACCGTAAAGCATACATGCAAGAGGGTAAAATTAAGATCAGCGTGGGAATCTGATCTTTGAATTTATTGGCTTGCATTGTAACTGTAAACTCCGCACCTTGTTGTGGCATAAATGTGGCCTTTTCTCTCTCTGAATATCGAGTAGTTTAATATTGCATTTTTATGATCACTTCTGTGTTGTTAATCTTGTTTCTGAGTGGTTGACATTTTAGTAGTTTCAAATTATATCTCATAACATTTTGTCACCAAGTTGGAAGCCCAGCTGACAGCCCTGACAATGATGAGACACCACTGACCCAATCATAGGGGGCTGAGGAGGGAAACAAAAGGGGTAATCAGTCACACAGTCTGTGTTAATATGCTGTTGTGGTTCTGAATGAATGACATTCTGAGTTAAGGTTAGTCTAGTGCCCTTTAGCTTTCCTGCTCAAAATCATTACATTATGCGTGGCCCTTTATCAGGTGCTTTCATAAGAGGGTTTACGTACCATAGTCCTGATCCTGCAATTGATTATGTATGGGCATATACCTGTACATGGTTCCTTGGAAGTCAGTGGGTCTCTGTGGAGTTGTGCCTATGTGCAATTGGTTGCAGGATTGGGGCTTGTGTGTGACATATAGGCACACCGAGATAAGGGTGTAAGTTAGTCTTCTGTCACAACTTTTATTAGTGGATAAATGTCAAACTTTAACTGGGGTATTTCCAGTAGAGACAGGGAAGTGTTAGTACCATTATACAAAGCACTTGTGAGACTTCATCTGGAATACTGTGTGAAATTCTGGTCTCCTGTCTTTAAGAAAGATGAATTCAAGCTGGAATAGGTGCTGAGAAGGGCCACTAGGATGATCCGAGGAATGGAAAACCTACTTTATGAGAGGAGACTCTTAGAGCTTGGCTTGTTTAGCCTAAACAAAAGAAGGCTGAGGGGAGATATGATTGCTCTCTCTAAATACATTAGAAGGATAAATACCAGGGAGGGAGAGGAGTTATTTAAGTGAAGCATCAGCGTGCACACAAGAACAACTGGCATCAACCAGTTTAGGCTCAAAATTAGATGAAGGTTTCTAACCATCAGAGGAGTGAAGTTCTGGAACAGCCTTCCAAGGGGAGCAGTGGGGGCAAAAAACCTAAATGGCTTCAAGACAGCTTGATAAGTTTATGGAGGGATGGTATGATGGGACTGCCTATGAAGGTATGTGGCCTATTGGTGACTGCCAGTAGCAAAAATACTCAATTGCTGGATGGGGAGGGCTCTGAGTTACTACAGAGAATTCTTTCCCAGGTATCTGCCTGGTAGATCTTGCTCATATGCTCACAGTCTAATTGATCACCATATTTTGGGTCGGAAAGGAATTTCCCCCCATGTTAGATTGTTAGAGGCCCTGGGTTTTTTTTTTTTGGCCTTCCTCTGCAGCATGGGGCACAGTTTAAACTAGTGTACTTGGTGGATTCTCTGTAACATGAAGTCTTTAAACCATACTTTGAGGACTTCAATAACTCAGCCAGAGGTTATAGACAATGTTCCCTCTAATTTTTTTTTATATCGATGTGTGGAATAAATTTTGTCATGTGCTCCAGTATTGAGGTGATGTGTGGTGGGGGTGGGGCCAAGGGGTTTGCAGTGTGGGAGGGGGCTCAGGGCTTGGGCAGAGGGTTGGGTGGTGAGGGCTCTGGCAGGGTGTGTGTGGGTTCTGGTGTGGAGCCAGGGATGAGGGGCTTGGGGTGCAGGCTGCCCCAGAGCTGCGATAGGGAGAGAGGACTTCCCCCCCCCTCCCCGCCTCACTGCAGTGGCCTGGGGCTGGGGGAGAGGTGCCTCTCCCTGCCTGCGTGGCCCTTGATAGCCTGCTGTGTGGCTGCGCAGCTTAGAGGGAACTTAGGTTATGGATCTATTTCAGGAGTGGGTGAGGTTCTGTGGCCTGTGCAGGTCAGACTAGATGATCATGATGGCCCCTTCTGTCCGTAAAGTCTGAGTCTGTTATGAGAACGTGTGTGGCTATATTAAAAAATTATTTCCCTTAGTTGTTGCTTGGCCAATATTATAGAATCTGTAACTAAGTAAGAAACGGTGTGTGGTTGTGGCATTACAGTAAGGTTTTATTATCCTTTTCCACTATAAATCTTGTCATGAGGATGGGAGGATGATAAATGGGCAGTAAAAACTTGCTGCAAAATGAAAGTTGACATAGAAGTACTCAGTCCAAGAGTAAGGAATGCCTTTTAAAAAAAATAAAAAAGCAGAAAGGGTGGTCTTCAGTAATAAATGTGCAAAAAAAATTAAATGTTTGGCTAAAATGATGCTTTTGGGGGAAAAAAGTGTGTCTAATTGAAGGAAGGAATGGTCCATTAGAGTTTACAGGGCATTGGTTTCTAAGGTGCACTGATGGTTTTGCCTTTCTTTTAAAAATTGTGACTCAGGAATTGCAATAAAAAGCCTCTGTGCATGCATGACAATTTTTGATTGCTCCGACGGTTTCAAATGTGTTTTTGGAGTGTGCAGAGGCAGGGGGGTGTTTGCCAATGGAGTTTTAATCCACCTCGCTTCATTTGAGACGATGAATGATCTTTTGCTCTGCTTCCTTGGGTTTCATTGCTCACACTGAATTTTAGTGGGCAGGTTAAACATATCCTACTGATTTACTTACATAAAAAAAGGAAAGGTAATGCATCCACCAAAAACTTCATTAAAAGAATGTTAAGGTTGTTACCACAAATGGGATCAGGTAAAGAAAGTTACTGTTGGCTATAAAACATGCCATATGGCCTTCAACAATCAGACATAAAACTCTTGCATTTAAAAGGAGGGGGAAAAAATGTTAATTGGAGCCACTGGTCCAGCCGCCTAGCCCCACTGCTATTTCATGTATTTCTCCTGTTCAGAGAGGGGAGGGGAGATGGCCTTTAAAACCAGGGCTTCCTTCCTGATGCTGTTGGATTTGCTGCTTCAGCCAACAGTGGGGCCCTTTGGACTCCTGGAGAGACAAGCCCACAAATCCCAGGTTTCTTCTGCAGCAGACCTGCTGCTCCAGCTACCTGTGATCCCATGACTCCTGGAGAGAAGGGGTGGGGAGGTCTGCAAGCCCACAAAAACTAGGCCAACTCCATGAAGTTGTGGATCTGCTACTTCTACCATTCCAGCCAGTATGAGTGACCATTCTGAGAGTAGGATGCAAATCCCAGAAGAGCACTCCACAAGTGGACAGACTCAAAGTTTGGGTTCTTAATGCTACCTGCTGCATAATTCAGTGTAGACGTTTGTAATTTTTTTTTCTACCTACTGGCTAGTAGACTTCGTATAAGGTAGCTAGTTTATGATAGAGCAAATTGACTTTCCAGTCTCCCCTGACATTTCTTGTTATGTGATTAGGATCTTTATTAGAAGCTTAAATTGTTTTTTCCTCTTTTCTTTTCCTAAGGGAACGTGGGTTAATTTTTCTCTTTATTTGTTAATACAGCTCCCAAATAGAGGTAGCAGCATAACAAATTAGAACATTTTTCATGGCTTAATATAAGCTCACTCAGGGAGACATCTACTCCTAGACTTCTCCTATGGGGACTCTATAGTCTCCCCTGCACCCTTTTATATCTGCTTCTGGGAATTCCTGAGCGGGGTACCTCCATCCTTTCAGACTCCTCTGATTGCTGTTTTAATGGCCAAACAGACAAAAGGAGCAGAGGTTTAATTGTTAGGTTAGACACATTTAAGATGTTCCTTGGGAGCCAAATTCACCGCTGGCATAAGTGGGTGCAACTTTAGTGAAGCTGGGTCTGTTTGTGCCAGCATTGAGCGTAGCTTGGAACCTTTTGGCGATAATTGTACTGTGTGACAGTATAATGTCTGATCCAGTGTTACAAAAAGTATTGTAAGAATAAAATTAGAGACTGCGGAAAATTAACATCAAAGCTGAAAATCTTAAATTGGGTTTTAAGATGGTTGTAGCAAGTGGGAGTTACTTCTGGAGATTAAGGCCTCAATCCTGCAAATGCTGAAGTGTATGTTAACTTTATTCCCTTGAGTATTCCTGTTGAATTGAATGTGACTGTTCACTTCAGTCAGGTTACAGGTGCATAAGTGCACAAAGGATCAGGGCCTCAGTTTCCACTACAGATGCATCAGGTGGATAACATACCTGCTTCTGGCTCTTATGGGGTGGTTTGTAGGAGCAATATCTGGAAATAATTGAACAGGTTTCTTTTTTCCTATCTCTGAAGCCTGGGGGAGAGTTCCTAGTAAAATGAGACCTAACCCTACATCTTCTACATAGTCCAATGTAATATTCATTTACTATCAACACGCACACACCAACTTTAATGGAACTGCCAAATGTCTGTACGCTGAATAACCATGTTATTTATGTATGCAACATTCAGCTTTCCTTGCCCCATCCCTCCCTGTGCTCGTTACTTCCACTGCGTTATGTCCAAAATTAGGTTCCGATCTTGGAAATGCTCACTTCCATGAGTAGTGCTTACTCATGTGACTAGTCCCAGCTGACTAAAACAAATTTAATGGGATCTAGGGGTATGTAGGATTGGGCCTTTAGATAATAAACTGAGGCAGGGACTTTGTTTATATGGTCTGTAAAGTGCCCGTCATACTTTTAGGGACCGCATTAATAACAACTGGGGACAAAATTATGTTCCCAGTTAAACACTAGTGTAAATCTGTATGAAGTC
Organism: Emys orbicularis; assembly: GCF_028017835.1. Lineage (NCBI taxonomy): Eukaryota > Metazoa > Chordata > Testudines > Emydidae > Emys > Emys orbicularis. Next base: position 14,591,959 of record NC_088686.1, read on the forward strand.
AACAGAATTCCTTGGAATTACTCCAGATTTACATTTGTGAAGCTGAGCAGAATTTGTCCCAGAGTGTGTTTAAGGTGATAGTAAATCCGTATGCGCCTATGTCTCTATACGTCTACTCAAATTCACCATAGGAAGTTTGGTTTGTTAAAATCAGCACTGGTTGGAAAAGAAATGCAGGCAGAAGCTTATGTCCTGCCCAACTTTGAATTAACCTGGGAAGTGTATTTCTTCTTTAAAGAAGATACAAAAGAACATCTACAGTTAACACTCGCTGTGGGACCTGCTGCGTCTTTCACTGGAATTTTAAGACTTGGAAACCTAGACAGACTTTCTCCTTTTGGCTTTTTGGATTTATTCAATTTTTTTGTGGGTTTAGATGATCTCTGAGCTCTATTCTCTCCCATTTAGTCATTTTTAAGTCTCTCGTGGAGGTGATTAAATTATTATTGAAATACCCAGTTTCTTTTCTTGTGCTATCTAGTTCTATAATGACACAGCATTTTTCTTGATGAGTATTATCTGAACAAATTTGTAGAGGTTTGGCTCTGAGTCACAGCATAGTCTTAACATTTTTGATGAAGTATTTTTGTTGTTGTTGCTTTTAAACAGACAGTGCAAAATCTTGCCTCGATTCTGATTGTACTAGTGAGCTTGTTTTCGGCATGTCTATTTTGTAATCCTTTTTGTTAGATTAGCAAGACTCTGTAAGTGATACTCTGTATTGTGAAAATTTTTGTGAAAGTCTTTAGGAAATCTTAATTGCAGTTCTGCTTGGAAAGGTGACTTTGGCAAAAGAAAAGTGATTATGAGCTTCTGTTTGTTGTGTCCATGACTTCCAGATCAAATCTGTCAGTTTACAAGTAAAAGGATGTTTTTTGTTTAAATGCTAGCCCTGAAAAATCCAGACCAGTTATTTATTCAGATGGCCTGAATCTTCAAATGTGACTTGTGAAATTTGGGTGCCATAGTCTTTTTGGGTGACCAACTTGAAACATCTGAAAGAGGCCTGATTTTTTTCAGAGGGTAGGTGCTTGGCACTTTCTGAAAACAGATTCCTTTGAGACTGCTCAAGTTGGGCACCCAAAAATACTAGATGCTTCTGAAAACTTTGGCCAAGGTTCTCATATCACACCCAACAGTAGGCTAACTTGACTTTCAGATTCAAGTAATAATTCTGTTGATGTACGAGCCAGAATAGTATCTAGCTCAGTTTCACAGAGCAGTATTGGTTTCAAAGTGCTCAGACAAGTGAAAAGTAGTAAAAATATGATTTTTAGTTACTAAAGTATGTGATTGTGTAAGAATACAGCAGAAAGTGGGTCTAGAATAATCACTTTAAACTGTTAGCGAAACAGGTACGACGGTGCCATTCTTACACAGTTGCTCTTCAGAATATTTTAATTCTGTCTTCCACTTGGTCTGCATGTTCTTGATATTTGGGGTGATGGTGGTTTTATGTGGGTTTGCTTTTTTGGGACTTACGGGGGCAATGTTTGAAGAAAACCAGTTCAACTCTTTTTGACAGCTAAAAGGAATACTCCATGCAGGTGTGTAGCTTACTTTCTAAAGGAATCCCCCCCCCCCCCACCTTGAAATTAAAAAAATAAACTACATTAATAGAATATCAGAGAAACAATGCTAAGTTACATGTGTATGCTTCAGTTTGGCAAGTCTTAATTCTGTCTTCAGTTTAATGATCTGTATTAAATAATGGCTATGTATGCAGTATACAAACACTCAATTTATAATAATGACCATGGCTGTTTAACCTTTTCAGTGAATTGTTCTGCTTAATTAAAGGTGCTTATGAAGTTTTGCAAATTCATTGCAGGAGTTTACTTTGTCAGATATCTCTTCTCAGCTTTGGCCTTTTGGAGAGAATTTAGCAGTAATTCATGTAGTAAATGATAGTTTGATTTTATTTAATTGGATTAGTTCTGAACACCTTCTAGATGTATAATTCTTTTGATGCTCTGAAAACAATATTCTTTCTTAGTTGCTATTGCTTAAGTTTAAAGATATTCTAAGCAGTGGCATTGGAACAGTTTGTATAGTGGGGGTACTGAAAGCCATTGAATGAAACTGTAAACCCTGTATATGATGGAAAGGCAGGGGGTGCTGCTGCACCCCTAGGGCCCCTTGATTATAAGTGGTGTGTGTGTGTGTGTGTGTGTGTGTGTGTGTGTAAAAGTCAGCCATGCTTCAGGCCTTCATCTTGCAAATTGTTTTGCACAGTCTGCAGGGAAAACTTCCTGAAATGGGTCTATAGTGGTAGCTATTTATGAGTGAACCAGAAATAAATTGGGCTCCAAACCTGCAAACACGTAAGCTTACTCAGAATAGTAAAGTTATTGAAATAATGGGATTGCTCACAGTAGTAAAGTTAAGGATGTGCATATAAGAGGATTATGGCTTTGATTTGAACATGCTGACTTGTAGTACCACCGAAACAGGAAAGTAACTTTTCTGGGTATTGAGGAAAACGTTTTTGTTTCGGGTTCCCCCCCGGGGGAAGAAGGGGGAAAATGAAAAGCATTAAAATGTTCTGTTCTCTAACTGCTTTGTAAATGCCAAGCAGTTTGATACACCTAAAATGAATATAGTTATTGCCATCTCAGGCAGCATCGTCCGTTACAGTGGGACATGTTAAGCAATTTTAATAAGACCCTCTTTTCAGTTGCTATAACTTTGCCAAATTAACCATTTGGGCTGAAATTTTCCATGCTGAGTATCTGCCTCAGGCTGGAATTTTTGTTGTTGTTGTGTTTTTTTTTTTGAAAGTTTCAGCCAAAACAGTTCCGCTGTTTCCAAGAATGAGGTTAAGGAAAAATGTTTTGCCATTTTAAAAAAATTCTCAAGGAAAAGGTTACCAGAAGCTCCATGCTTTGGAGTGGGAACTTGAAATTTGGCAAAGGTGTGGCCTTTGTATCAGGGCTCTGAAAATGCACCCAAATTTGGCCAAGCTATAAGCCTTTGAATTTTTTTCTGAATTTGCACATGCTCAGTAGAGACTTTGAAGATTTTTAGCTGCTAAAAATCTTCAGAGTCTATCCTCATTTAACATGCTTCAGCCCCTCACAGTTCCTAGCACTGACCATACCACGCATGCACCATCCCTGCAGAGTGACTGAGCATGCTGCAAACCCAGGGCTAATCTGGATTTTCCCTGTAATGACTGCTCTGGGCTGGAATGAGGCTGGTCACTGGAATTAAGAGCAGGGAGTCTTTCTCTCCTGTGCTTTCAATGACCCCATTGTTGGCACCCAGGCATCATGGATGAGGAACCCTCCTGACTTGACTGCAGAGAGAACCAGAGCTAGACTGAGAGGAAGGAAAGGAGTAGAATGGGACAAGTATCCTGGTGAGACTGGGAAGGGCAGAGAAACTGTAACTAGGAGTTGGGGGTGCGTGAGACTGTCACTGGTTGGTCAAGGAGATTGGGAGCCAGTGAGGCAAATGCAAGGGAGTGGACTGGGACTGAGATCAGATGAGGAGCTGAGAGGAAATGGGGAGACTGGGATTGGCTGGATAAAGAAACTGGGAAGTGGTGGGGAGTCAGACTGGGACTAGGAGCCAAAGGTGGTGGTGGTGAGACAGATTGGATGAGGAATCCGGAGTGAGGGAACTGGAATTGGCTGGGCAAGGCGATTAGGACTGGGGTGAGGAAGGGAGGACTGTGATAGTAGCATCTTGGAGAGGAGGCAGAAAGGGCCAAGTTTACGTGTGGGAAATATCCAGAAAGGTCCGTGACCACTCGATACAAACTGCACCCCTCCAGAGCCTGGAAAGGACCCCAGGATTCCTGAGTCTCATCATTCTTTTGCTGTTGGTAAATATCTGAAACCCACTTGGAAAGTGTACCTCCTCTCCCGCTAGTGCTGATCCATGCAGAGGATGATAACCTACTACAACTGTCAGTTATCCCCTTAGCTCAAGTGGCAGAGGTCTGTGTGGTGGATCTAAAGGTTCCAACCCTGCTCGTGAGTTATGTGGGTTTCAATATGATACCACGTGATAGAACTTCTGTTTTTTATTTGTTTTTTTTAAAAACCTAGCAAATCACACACAAATCTAAGTTAAAATAATGTTGCAAAGTCAAGCACTCAAATTAGGCAATGCCAGACTTAAGGTTCCCTGTGCAACCGTAATTCGGCTCTCTTCTGCATATGCATTATTATGATTCAGTCTTCAGTTACATGTCGTGTCCCCTCCCCCCACCCCAAGACCTGCTCTGGGAGTGCATCAGGGTTCTGTAGTGAAGGAGGTTATTGTCTGTAGAACCTCTTGCTTATTTGTTGCTGAACTTATGGTGTAGGAAGCAAAAGATTACAGGAGAAAGGATGGCCTCATGGTTAAGGCAACTGAATGCTTCCATGGATAATTGGATTCTACCCCTTCTCTGCCCCAGAGCTCATATGTGATGCTGGGCAAGTCACATCAGCCATTTTTCACAAGTTGTCACTACTTGTATGTTCATCTTCTGCATTACTTGACTGGAGACCCTGGGTTCTGATTTGAAGAAGTGCTGAGCACTCTCAGCTGCAAGTGAACTCAATGGGAGCTGTGCTTTGAACATACAAAGTGTTACATAATGCAAAGTGCTTAGGAAAAAGCAGGTCCTAGATTTCTCAAATTGGTCACCTCAAATTAGTGGACACTTCTGACCTTTATCTCTCTGTGCCTCAGGACCCCATCTGTAAAAATGGGAATAATACCCTTTCACCTTACAGTGTTCAAGTGAAGATAAATTAATTAATGTTTGTGAAGCACTCTGATACTGTAGTGGTGAGCACCATAGAAAAGTTCATCTGATTATGTATTCAGAGCAGGATTTGAATAGTGTGCAGTGAATAAGGCACGGGACCACTAGTCATTGAACAATGATAGAAGGTTGTACAGGCAACCTTAAATCCGTCATCTGCTAAATTTTGAGTGTCTGACTTTGCAACATTAGTAACGTTATTTTAACATATTTGTGTGTATAATTTACATAATAGGTTAAGTGATTACCTCTACCTTTTCTCATAATTATAGTGGAAAATAAAATAGATAATAAGTCTTGTATCCGACTTGTATTCTTTGTAACTGGTCTATTCATTTTTTTTAAAGCTGAAAGATTGAATACAAAGCCTGTTCTACTTCATAAATAAGTTCTATACCTAACAAAATAGTTGACACCCTTATTCAGTTGTATATTTGTCCTTTCCTTCTTGGTGCACTAAAAGTTTATTCCTTTTGAGTATTTGCCAGACAAATTTTTTCTTTTCCATTTTATTCTATTTTTTGTCTCCTTTGTCAGATATTCAATATTTTGTTGGCAGGTTTATAGTTTCTGTGACAAAATGACTTTGAAGATCAGTTACAGCTCTCTAGCAATCCCCCTGTCCTTTTGCATACTTGAAATTTCACACTGTAATCCATAATAAAAGGCAAATATTTGTTGAAAGGAATAGCTTTTAAATATAATTGATTACATTCACTCCTGCTGTAAATTTCATTAGCCCAATATTTTGTTCCTTCAAAATCCAGGCATTTTTATAAATGAAAAGTGAAAAAAGACGAATTGATTGGAGGGGGAAAATCTACCCCCACTTTTTTAACTTCTCCTCCCCTCCAAAGTCTGGAAGGAGTTATATCATTTAAAATTTAATGGAGCTTTTATCAATATGGTGCAGTGCCTCTGCATTCTCTGAAATTTATTCATATTTAATGAGCCTCTGTTCTGATTTCAGGTAACAGGATCAACTGCCTATAGCCATAACTCTGATTTTATTTGCGAACAGTGTATCCCATTGTCATGTTGAAACTTTGAAATTCTTAAAACTGTCCAAATGTTAAGTCTTATTTCCTCCTTGTTGAGATGCATAACTCATCCAGAGCTTTTTACAATGTTAGTCATCAAACAGCTGTTATTTTGCTACGGTAGATAATGGCAGTTAAAAATGTTTAGTCTCAGGACTTAGCTATTAGGAAAAACAATACCAATGGGGTTAAATCAGTGGCACTCTTGCTTGAGTGAGGACTGCAGAATTTGGCCCTATATTAATTGAATGTTAGCAAGTTGGCAACTAATTATAAATATACATGGTATTTTCATTTACTTATGACATAGTATTTTTTCAATAGCAAGTCTAGGGTTTTTTAAGGTAACAAATACTACAAACGTCTTGTGTTTGTGTGAGGGGGTGGGTTTTACTGTACAAAGTAAATAATTGCATATTAGACTTAATTACGGTAGATGTTGAAAAGTCTAGGCATAATTGTGAAATACCCTATTGGAAATAAACAAATATCTGAGTAGAGTTCTGTATATTGTTGATTAATATATTGTACCAGCATGCAAGTCTCAGGTGGAAACATGTAAGAAAAGGCAATAAATTTTATTTTGCTTACTAGCCTTGGGCTTGTGAATGTAACCTTTGTAGTAAACAAAACCAGTTATTTCTAAACTTTATTTTGGGTGTTATTAATCCATATAGGCTCACATTATTGGTAATGATATTTTCAATTTTCATTGAAAATGCAACACTTTGATCACATGGAAAGGTAAATTATTCTGCCTGTGTTGTTTAGTTTAGATCCTCTTGTTTTTCATAATCCTAATATTTAACTTGTGTTTTTGGGAGTTAATTGCAAAATGAGGCCTGTATAATGTGATGCCATTGAATGTAGTACCATAAAATTTAATAACGAGACAAATTCTCTATCACACCTAATACAACCTGTGTAACAATACTAGGGGAAATTTGGAAGACGGAGTGTATCTCTCTCTCTCTTCCCCCCCCCCCCCCCCCCTCCACTCATTGGTTGTGTGTACTTGTCTACTTTTCTCTATCTCTAATTTCATTTTCAAACTACTTTGTTTAATAGATGAACTTGTACTAAGGAATTTGAGTTTGCATGGGATATGTTACTTTGAATGTCATTTGAGAATTGTATTATACTGTGTATTCTCAACACTGTAGCTGCATACCTAAATGAACCGAACACTTGTATTCAAGGAATACTGTATGTGTTCTCGCTATGTTTCATGTGAAAACTGAGTTACGTTAAACATCCAAGGTATAACATGTCCGTCCCCCATCCCCCCTTAAGATTTTCTTGATCATTGTCGAGGTTTTAATATTATGTAATGGTTCCTTTTAATAAAATAAAAGCACTGATGTGGGATGCCAGGCTGACAGCTCTGGAGACAGAAGTCCTCTCTCCCCAGAATGTGCAGTGGCAGTACCAGCTTCCTTACCAGTGCCCCACTAATGTGCCTAATCTTGTTCTAAAGGGAGTGGGGCGAGATTCTGTGCTGTGTTTCTAAGAGCTTCCGCACAGAACTTGCAGCTCAGGGGAAGTGGGGCCTATGGTGACTTTGCCCTCCCGGTTCTGGGCTGCTTTGGAGGATGGAGCGCCCCCTGGCGTAATTGAGACAGTCTTGAGGGGCAGTCTAAGTTATGGCAACTTGTCCCTGGCTGCTTGTGGGTCACAGCACTGCCCAGAATACCTGCAGCACTATGATACCCCTATTCCATAGCTTGCAAGGAGGGGCTTGGAGGAGAGCCTGCAGGGGTTTTCCTCAGCTCCTGTACCAGAGGCATTCTCCCTCAGCTGTATGTAGGGCTTGTAGGGCACTTTTATGCTATTCTGACCCTTTTACCTAACTTAAAGGCTCTCAAATGGGGGTGACAATCTCGCCTAAAATCTCTAGTGTTGAGAGAGGGTAGTTCAGTCTCCCTGACCATTCAGCCGTAGTCCACTCCACAGGGATTGCCAATAAATGCCAGATGTGCATTAGTGATGTGGATACTTTCGCTAGATACTCATAGCACATAAATGGAATTTTGCCTCATGTGTGATAGGTATTGGCTTTAAAAAAAAAAGTATTGCTATTTTTTAAATGTTAATTCTTGTTTTCAGGCAATTTTTAGGAGCCTACTGCAGAACAGATTATTTAATTCTATGAAACAAGATGACTGTAACAAAGATGTGGGGCTCAGTTCTGCAAACACTCAAACAAGTGAATATCTATGTGAATAACTCACATACATAGCCCCATAGATGTCACTAAATGTTTGCAGGATCAGAACATTACATATATAATTTTAAAGGGAAAATAAACCTTAATTATTCCAATACCAATTTTCTGGCAAATAGTTGACTTAATGCAGATGAACCATTTATTTACAGTAAATTGATAGCTATGGATTTATGCTGTTTGTCTGTCCTAGAGCAATCCTATTTTTCTTCATATTTGACTTGGCTTCTTTACAGCATGAGGCTGAAGGTGCAGAGATGGGAGAGGACATGTCTTTAAGATGTTATCAGTCCCGAGCTCTGAAGTGATTGGCTTTCACGTTCCACTGAGTGACATCAGACCATCTGACTTGTCAGCCTTGTCCTTGCCTAAAGAGTTCATCCACAGATTTCTGCTAGGATATGTAGTAAATACATATGTTTGTTTTTAGGTCACGATGTGGACGTTAGTTTGTTTTGCCAGGGTTGGAATGATTTCTTTAACATTCAGAGGGTGGTTGAAGTAAACCTCACTTATTTGTGCTACCCAGCTACTGCGGAGTCAGCTGAACCCAGACACCGCCTCCTTCAGCTGGGCAACTCTGTGCTTGCAGAAATGGGGGGAGGGGGAGGGAGTGCAGTGGCACGTAACCCCTTGTGCCCCCAACCCCTTGTGCCCCCCATATGCCTTGTCTCTGGGGAGGGAATCCCCCCAAAACTGTGCCCGTGGGCATCCCACCGCCCCCCCCCATTTTTTGTAGGGGAGCACAGGAATTCTGCAGGGGGCGATTCTGCGGGCGCGCAGTCACGCAGAAGCCCCCCAGGAATAGTATGTTGTAGTTTACTACTCTTTCTAGCTTGTTAGCATGAACATATAGGGGCTTTATTCGGCATTTGCTTAGACACTGTAGCTCAGATTTGAATGTAATCTAAATTCTGTAAGGCTTTATTTATGATTATGCAAAATCTGTCTGATCTTCCAGAAAATAACATGAACGTTTGTAGATGCTTGGCATGTTCGTAGATTGAAAGGAAAGCTATGCTGAGAAACACCTGGAGAATGTCTAAACGGAGATCTGCTGTCTAAAATTGTGGGGGATATTTTATGGGGCATAGTTTAAAATTGCTTATGTTAATCTTAAATTGAGTTCAGTCTCTCATTTTTAGCCTCCAGACCACCCCCTGGCACGGTCACCAGTGTAGATAAAATGCCTTGAACAAAACATTACTTATCAGGGTGAATAGTACTCCTAAGGGCACTTCTATGTTAGTAACATTCTTCATTTTACGTTAATGAATCCATAGAAGGAAAGTAAATGTGTGGAAATGATCGAACATACCATTCATAAAAATGGTTAATGATTATTTTCATGCTCATGAGGTTAACTTAATGTACTCTGACACATTTTTAGGAAGAATAATGCTTTTAGAGATTAACATTTATCCCAAACTTTTTTAAATAGCACAAGTATGGGTACTTACAAGAACAACTCCCAGTTACTCCAGTGTAAAGTTCTGCATGGGGAATGGAAAAATCCTCTAATTAGCTATGGTTTAAAAGGCAGACAGAAGTCTGAGTTGGGAAGGTGAGAACAGAGATCAATACCAAGTGAAAGAGGAAGGAACAGTTTTTTTCCCCAAACACAGAGTCACTCAATTTGATACTTTTTTTTTTCTCCCCCCTCCCCCCCCCCCCCACGTTAGGGTGCTTGCTTTCTCATTCCCAAATAGGGGTATGTCTACACTACATATGCTACAGCCATAGAGCTGCAGCTACGCAGCTGTAGTGTAGCTATTTACTACCGTGGTGGAAGAGGTTATTCTGATAGTGGGTAGTTAACCCACCCCTCCAAGAGGTAGTAGCTAGGTTGATTGAAGAATTCATCCATTGCCTTAGCCTTAGCAGTGTCTACACAGGGCTTAGGTCGGCTAACTAAGACTCTCAGGGTGCGAATTTTTCACACCCCTGCGTGGTGTAGCTAGGCCAACCCAAGTTTCAGGTGCACGTTAGGTCCGAGGGTTAAAAGGGTATTGAAAGCTGCTTGGACTGCTGATCTAATGGCTTTTTAACCTATGTGCTTGGCCTCTTTTATAAGCCCAGAAAGGAGAAGTTGGAAGAGTGATGTCAGGGAGTGTCTACCCAACGACTGGGCAGTCACGTGTAAGGTCATCTCGCTGCTCCCCCTGGTTTGGAGAGTAATCTTGTAGCTGTATAATCTGTGTATGATTGTACAGCTGGAGAGAAGGACAAGGAAAAGTCATTCTGTCAGCCTGGTGAAAGTACATTGTGTCTCTGCTAGACTGTGTCTTTTCAAAAGGCAGTGGATGTCACACAGGTGAGTCAGCCTTTTGTGTGCAGGGCCAGGTGCGTTACGTATTTTCAGGATGGAGTGCTAGGAGGCACTCTGCCATTCATCACATTTGCAAGCACTCCTCAGCAGTTGACAAAGGCTTTTGTGTTGTAACCGGTTTTCCCAAATGCTTTGGGGGTGACTGACTCAATGTATTTCCCCATATGGCACCAGCAGAGTGTGAAATGCAGGAAACGTTTCTACAATATGACATTTACGACAATGGGGTCTTCAGGGAGCAGTGAAACCAAGTGTCAGCGGGCAATGTACCAAAAAATTAAAATGTTCATTGGTGACTCCAGCATGGGTAGGCAAAAGGCTCTGTATCCCTTCTACCAGTGCAGGGGTCGGCAACCTACGGCACGCGTGCCAAACACGACACGCAAGCCGATTTTGAGTGGCACGCTGCTGCCTGCCTGGTGAGAGGAGGAGGAGGAGGGGCAGGAAAGCACCATGCTGGGGGAAGAAGCGGGGGAGGGGAGAAGCTTGGCTGCCGGAGGACCAAGCTTCTGCCTCCTGCCCCCACAGGGGAGAGCGGTGGGCGGGGGGGGGCTTTCCTGCCCCTCCTCCTCTCCTTCCCTGCGCCGATCAGCTGATGGCCCTTGCGAGGGGGAGGGGGAGCGGAGCAGAGCCGAGCGGCAGTGTGCTCCGTAGAGGAGGCAGAGAAGAGGTAGGGACGGGGCCTTGGGGAAGGGGGTGGAACAGGGCATATCCCTTCCAGCCCCCTGCCCTGAACCCCCCCCCCCACACCCAGCCTTCTGCCTTGCACCTCCACACACACCCCAGCCCTCTGCCCTGACCCCTGAACTCCCCCCCACACTCCCAGCCCTCTGCCCTGACCCCTGAACTCCCCCCCACACCCAACCTTCTGCCCCGCACCTCCACCCCCCCCCCAGCCCTCTGCCCTGACCCCTGAACTCCCCCCCAGCCTTCTGCCCTGCACCCCCCCCACACCCCCAGCCCTCTGCCCTGACCCCTGAACCTTCCCCCCCCCCAGCCTTCTGCCCTGCACACCCCCCCACACCCCCAGCCCTCTGCCCTGAACCCCCCCCGCCTTCTGCCCTGCACCCCCCCCCACACCCCCAGCCCTCTGCCCTGACCCCTGAACCTTCCCCCCCCCCAGCCTTCTGCCCTGCACACCCCCCCACACCCCCAGCCCTCTGCCCTGAACCCCCCCGCCTTCTGCCCTGCACCCCCCCCACACCCCCAGCCCTCTGCCCTGACCCCTGAACCTTCCCCCCCCCAGCCTTCTGCCCTGAACCCCCCCCCCCCCAGGTCTGGCATCCCGGCTGCCGGCCCCTTGCCAGCCGGCGTCCCGGCCGCAGGCCCCGCTCAGCCCGCTGCCGGCCTAGGTGAACAGAACCCCAGGCTGGAAGCGGGCTGAGCAGGCTGGTGGTGTAAGATCAGCATTTTAATTTAATTTTAAATGAAGCTTCTTAAACATTTTGAAAACCTTGTTTACTTTACATACAACAATAGTTTAGTTATATAGACTTAGAGTGAGAGACCTTCTAAAAAACATTAAAATGTGTGACTGGCACGCGAAACCTTAAATTAAAGTGAATAAATGAAGACTCGGCACACCACTTCTGAAAGGTTGCCCACCCCTGTACCAGTGTATTCCAGTCCACAGCCCCCTCTCCCCCCATTAAAATAATCTTCCATTCGTTTTGCTGCAGGTTTAAATGATCTATAAATCACTTGCATTGCATAACAGCAGGATTTTGGGGAGGATCCATGCCAGTAAATTTTTGTGTGTTAATGTTAGGGCTGAGCAGAAAAGAAGGGAGCTTGAAAAGACTAAACTAGTGGGTGGAAGTCTACATCCCTCCAGCTTCGTGCTGAGCTCAGTGTGATTCTTCTTCCTGAAAGAGTGTTGAGGTCTCCCTTCAGCATATCTCTCTCCTTGCTGAATAAATACTAACGAATGTTATCCATGTGGCCCAAAACAACTGAAGCAGGCTTCCATCACCCTCACTATCTCACGATATTTTATATAATTACCACTTTGATGCTGTAACATAACTGCATATGTGATGTGCTTGAAGATGAGAATGTTGTGCAGCCAAGACGTTGTTCAAGAAGTATAAAAGTTTCACTGAGGGTGGATAAATGAAGCATATAGCTTCAGAAAGTTAATGCCCTCAAACTACTACTTTGTATATTTTTTCTTTCTCTCTTGCAGTGTTCTTAAGGTTTTATTGTTCCTGTGCCTGTTTAGTGGGTGACTTGTTTTTGCTTGTGAGTCAAATCATCTTGACGGGCCTGATCCTGCAAACACTTACTACTGGGCCAGTTGCTTATTACTATTGAAACCAGTGGGACTGCCCATGGTTTTAGGTGTTTGGGCACTGATCCAAAGCCCATGGAAGTTTCTACTGGCTTCAGTGGGCTTTGGCTCTGGCTTTTAGCCTTGGTAGTAAGTGCTTGAAGGATTGGGCTTTAAATTTATAGCAAAAAGCACCTAAGTGTGCAATATATATATACACACAATTTTTTATTCAACTCATTATTACCTTTTAATTAAGGGAGACTGATGAGGAAGCAGTGTTTAGTTAATGCACAACTTAGTCCGTTTTAATCCACCTCGTGTGAAATACAACATTTTAACATCCCACTTGGACCCTCAGAGAAGGGGAAAAGATGACAAGATCATATATTGTCAAAACAGAACTTCAGGTGTGGTCATTTAAAGGACCATTTAGCTTCCCTTGAAACTCGTTTTGTTTAAGCTGCTGAGCAAAAGTCACAAGGATTTGTCTTTCAATGACAATTGTTTACTGTGTAGGTGGGGGTTTAATGCAGGTGCTAGTGACAGTTTGAGATACTTGACTCTGTGCCCAGCGTGAGAAACAACTGCTTAGCTAGCAAAACTGAAACCTACTTTTGTCTTATTAATGCATTCACATCTTTATGCAATTAAACTACATTCAATTTATCCTACTTTTATCATGTACACTTTTACATTTATAATACTTTACTGTATATAAAAACGTAAAAAATAAAATTCTACAGTTCAAATCTTCCTCCCAACTCAGTGGCATAACTGAGAGCAGATTTTTTGACTCATCTCTTCCTGAGATCTATATTTATGATAAGCAGGAGTGTGAGCTTGACATCGCTGAATCTTCAACAACAGATATGAAAGAATGGTCAACAAAACCATAAGGAAATTCTTCTTTCTTACCACTGTGGGAGAGAGGATGTCTCTTCCTTTTAAACACTTTAGAGAAAAGGCTAACCCTGATCATCCTGGTATGCTAAGGAAGAGCCCCCTAAAACAGTGGTTTTCAAACTGTGGGTCGTGACCCAGTACTGGGTCGCAGAATGTAAGGCACTGGGTCGTGGCAACTTTGGTCAGCACTGCTGACCGGGCCATTAAAAGTCCCGTTGGCGGTGCTGCCCGGCTAAGGGAGGCTAGTCCCTACCTGTTCTGACACTGGGCTCCACCCCAGAAGCGGCTAGCAAGTCCGGCTCCTAGGTGTGGGGACCACGGAGTTCCATGCATGCACTCCCACTGGCCAGTTCCCAGCCAATGGGAGCTGGGGGGCGAGGGGGGCGGTGCCCATGGGCGAGAGCCATGCGGAGCCGCTTGCGTGCCTAGGAGCCAGACCTGCTGCTGGCTGCTTCTGGAGCACAGCGCGGTCCGTGGTGACAGGACAGGCAGGAAGCCTGCCTTAGCACCCCCACTGCGCTGCTGACTGGGAGCTGCCCGAGGTAAGCCCGTGCCCCAGCCCTGAGCCCCCTGAAACCTGGAGCCCCTTCCTGCACCCCAAACCCCTCATCCCCGGCTCCACCCCAGAGCCTGTACTCCCAGTCCAGAGTCCTGACCCCCTCCCGCATCCTGACCCCCTGCTCCAGCCCAGAGCGCCCTCCCACACCCTGAACCCCCCATTCCTGGCCCCACCCTGCAGCTCTCACCCCTGCACCCCAAACCCCTCATCCCCAGCTCTGTTGGGTCATGGGCATCAATAATTTTCTTCAACTGGGTGGCCAGAAATAAAGTTTGAAAACCACTGCCCTAGAATACTTTCAGTGACCTTTTCTGTCGTCCCTAAAGAAAACACATTGAAATGATGGGAGTATGCTCCTGGGGAATAAAGTTTATTTGCTGTATGTGCAGTCAACTGCTCTGCAATCATAGGAATAATTGGATGAATGGGGTGGCATTTGAGTTGTATTTTGTTGTTGTTGTAAATGCTCAAAATATCAGGATCATTTTATTTTTTTTAGTACAAAACAAGTTTGAAAAATTAGAGCATGTTATGATGGCTGATGTATAGGTTTGGGGAGAAGGATTGCAAAGAAGGGGAGGATGGAGGTGATTGGGCTGTTGTGCATACACAGGAGGAGGAGGAGCAGCACCAGCTGATATAATTCTGTTAGTCTCACTGACCTCCACTGAATTCCTGCTAGGGCAGCAGGAGAGAGAGAAGCAGCACAGTTGTACCAATAGTGCCAGGTCAGGAACTAACCACCAGATCATATGAATTAAAAGATGCACATTTACTATCAGCTGTAGGTAATTAGCTAACTTACCTCTCAGATGAGTGGGACTAGGCTATAGTTAGGTTTTGGCAATACAAATAGAGAGACGTTTCTCTCGCTTTCAATCCTTCTGGGAATCTTTGATTTTTAGTGAACAAGTATAGCATAATTCTTGCCGTAGAATTTTGTTGTCAGACTGGTTAATTTTGTACATTTAGTTTGCAGGTCGCCCTGCTTGTCACCAGACTTGTTTTTCAGGGTTTTCCAGAGAAAACACCCAGTGCAGTGTCAACTGTTAGAAAGTTAATGTACAGTATCTGCAGAAGTTTGCTGTTTGTCATCATTGCTGGTTGAATTCTGTCAACAAAGTGGTATAGTTAGTCACGCTAAGCAGCAACAACCTGAAAATGTTTTTGTGCAGGCATGTGTACGCAAAAATTTGAAGGACTATCTGTAGCAAGAGGACAATCTTTAGTTTTTATAAAATAGCTGATGTGCCATCCAGGTCCTGCTGATTTTACACTGGTGCCATTTTTTTTTTTTTAAATAAGCCTAGATTTTTGTCTTCCTTCTGGAAATAGATAGGATGAGGATTTCATGTTCTACTGCATTGTAGCATTTTCCAAAGTTAGAGGTAGATGTACAGTGTAACATTTCACACCTTTGTCCAAAATATGTGTGGTTTTATGGGTTGGAAACAGCTTGGATTGTCAGTTAGATACAAGTTGAAAAGTTAAGGAAGTGGGTTTACTTGATGATGGGGATCTGAACACTTTATAAAAAGCTAATTGAAATTGCATCATTAGCAGAATTCATGTGTGGATTTAAATTATAAGACTGATGATTATAGGCTTCAGAGGTGAATTGAAGGGCTTTTTACCTGGCAAGGCCGAAGTACAGGGGGAGAGCTTCCTTGCAATAGTTGATGACATCAGTTATACTGGAACAGTGATCTTCATTCTTTATGCTGCTTTACATGGCAGTGATAGCATCACCTTTTAGCAGGGGAAGAAGCATAGAGGTCCTTATTCAGGAAAGCAGTTAAGTGCATGCTTAAGTGCTTTACTGAACAGTGATGGACTTAAGCACACAGTTAACTGATTTCCTTAGACCAGGGCAGAGTGGTGAATGCATGCCTTGGAAAATAAGTAAAGGAGGGCTCTGATCTGCAAATGCTTAATTTCACAGGGTATTTACTTGTAACATCAAAGGGCCTGATCCTTCAGCTCTTATTTATGCAAGTTGCCCTTTGTTTGTAAGGGTATTCCTATTTACATTAATGTTACTGTTCGTGTGAGGCTTGCATCCATTAGTGCATGGTGGTATCCAGTTAATGTTCTGGGATCTTGTCACATCTTTAGATATTAATTACATACCAGAGGAAACTGCACACGTGTAACTTGCATGGTCCAAGGTCTTCAGTGGTGACTGATTTTTGGGTACCCAATTTGGAGATATTGAAGGCGCTTCATTTTCAAAAAGTGCTGAGCGCCCACCCTTCAAGTCTTCTTTAGTAGGGCATCCTAAATCTTAAGTCACCTTTGAAATTGTTGGCTGTTGACTTCAGTGGGAGTTGCGTCAGGTTTGGGAGGGAAAGGCCTGGTCTGTAAAATGGGTTAGGCTGCTGGCTGCTTTGAATGCTTTGTGAGATGTAAAAAGGGGAGGAAAAAATTCTGGTGACCATCACAGCTGAACTTTTTAATTACTGAAATGCTGCCAAAAGCCTCTAACGATCAGAAAAAAATCTACTCTACCTTCTTATGATGGCTTTGGAGAAGAGTCTGATTGAATTGCATACATTAGTGGTATGACAAGTTAGACAAGTGTTGTCAAAGTATAAGGAAAAGACAGACTCTTGGGTATCTGTCAAGGGTGACGATAGCCCACCTAGAGTAGGGCTATACATCATGTGCGATCCTTTGTGTCCGTTTGTCACATACTATCCATTTCTTATCCAGTGGCGGGTTTGTACTTACTCCAATGCCATTTCTCTCCTTTCTTGTGAGATCCGATGCAGGTGGTGGTTGTCGCAGGTTGGTTACATGTGTTTTTTTTTATGGTTCCTGATAATTTGAAGAAATATCTTCATTGCATGTGATTTAGTTAAATAGTAGAAAAAAATTCTATTCAATGTGTTTCTTGGATAAGAAAATATATAACCTGTGTGTATCTTTTAACATCCTAGAACTGGAAGGTCATTGAGTTCAGCCCCCTGCCTTCACTAGCAGGATCAAGTACTGATTTTGCCCCGGATCCCTAAGTGGCCCCCTCAAGGATTGGACTCACAACCCTGGGTTTAGCAGGCCAATGCTCAAACTACTGAGCTATCCTTCCCCCCTTCATAGCATGGTTGTAATTCCTTCCAGGAATTCTGGACTCTTAAAATGACAAAAGGAAATGCTGAGTGATTTATTTCACCAGATCCCCCAAATAATGATATGCAAAATACTTGGGTGTTTATAATGGATTATGCCAGCTCAGGGTGAATAAAAATTGATTTAAAAAAATTGGATTTGTTTAAATTTTTTTCCCTTTTAAACAGATTTATCTTTAAAATCTAAATTTAATACAAAATATGTTAAGGCCTGAAATTTATTATAATCTTTTAAAATATTTTAAATAAAAAAAGAAAAAGCTGAATCCATGAGCCTTTATAAAAAACTGAGTTAAAGGCTGCTTTTCTTTTAAAGAAAGAAGCAGGGGAAAAAAATCTAATTTTTTTGAGGTCACGCTTCCTAATGTGGCACAGTAGGTCATGTACTATATTAGGGGCTTGTTTTATTTAATAAAAATAAATTTTATATGCTGTTTTGTGTATTTAATTAAATACCAGTTACCAGCTTGACACACACCATGAGTAAAAAGTTAATTATCTAGTAAATAAGCAACATATCCTTCGTTATTTTCTAACATACTAAAACTGTACAAGTAGTAATCTGAAAATATCAAGCTATATAATTGCTTAAATAAATGTATACAGTTATAGTGTACCCTCCTAGGTAGCAAAAAGATGCACCAAATCTAGTGAAAAGGCTTATGTTTTAATGGTTACATCAGCCAATGAGAGTGCCTCTTTCTTTAGAAGATAACTGAAGTACAAGTGGGAAAAGTTGATTAAAATCGAGGCTTTCCATTTGGTGATAAATATCGCCTAGATTTAAATCAATCCATCTTGCTCCAGCTTCCGTTTCTTAAGTCCCCCATTCATGTCTTTTTGCAATTCCCTCCCCATCCCTTTGTTGTAACTGATTGTCCCTCTAACCCAACAGTTTCATTTTTCAGAAGCATGATTGCATAATAGAATCTGCATTGTGATATTGCTGTTACGCATGTGCAACGGTGATGGGAGAAATGGTTTGCACTGCCTTTTTGGTATCGCAAGCAACAAATCTACTGATTCTGCAAGTGATGACTTCACTGTGAATTGGGTTGGGCTTTTGGGCCCAGATCCTGAAATAGGCATCTAAATACCCTTTGTGGATCTGGGCTTCAGTTTCTGAAATCTATTGGAAATGGCTGAGATATCAGATTTGCTAATTAATGGTTTGATTATCCCACTCTTACTTTTATTTAGAACTTTACACAGCAAATACTCCCATTGAATGGGGTCCTAAAATATTGCAACTATAAAAAAGTAGTAGGAACTGACACACTAGTCTCAGTTTATTACACTCAAATAGTTGCTATTTATTTTTTAAAGTTTAATCTTGAGGGTACAATTTTTTTGTTGTTGAAAAAATTACATATTTTGTGATACAACTCAGTGGAGAATGTTCTCTTGTATGTAGGTCAAATTCTCAGCACTCTCCCACCCCAAAGGTAAAGTAGCAAAGTACCCTGTTAAATGAGTGCATTTTGTGTAATAAGCCAATACATATTTCATAAAACAATAACCAACTCTGTGAGTACCATTTCACTGGACACAGGCTGTATGTTCTAGGGCACTTAAAGAATGAAGGCATCCTTGAGATATTTATCATTTCTGTGTTCCTCTACATTCTTAAGGCCTCCATTGTTTCTGAAGCAGTGAAGCAAGTTCTGTATTTGAATGTCATGCTGAGAAAAGATGATGTGATAATGGGCACTTTGGGATTATATGAAAATGGGGCAGGTCATGACTGTTAAAGCTGCACATTGAGCAAGAGGCTCCAAAATGAAATGAAAATGTGTCTAAGTTGCTCCTATAGTAAGAACATTCTACCAATCTCCTAGCAAACAGGGAAGCAAAGAATAGAGGGTGGGGAGAAATTAGCTAGAAAGGAGATGCAATAAATCTTAAGTGCTTACAACTCTTAAAAAAAGTAAACACATAACTTTAATATCTTGACTTACCTCTTCTGAAGATCCACAAACGTTGCTGTTTATGGAGGATGACATTATGCCTTGTTGTCAGGCGCTTTTTGGACACGCAACTTCTGGTAACCTATGATGCAAACGACAAACATGAAGGGGAAGATTACTCTTGCTATGTGAATAAAAGGTTTCTTTTCAACAATTTTGAGACTTAGTTTGGTTTTTGGATTCATATTTTGTATCTGATTTTAATATATATAATTTAAGGTCTGACAAAAAGGTAGATTTGTAGATCCCTAATTCTAAAAGTGTATGCTGTGGCATTATGCTGAAGTGGACATTTTGTTGAGACATGTTTTGTTATTGCATAGCAAACCCTTGCAGGATTTTGTTAGGTATCTCTCAGGTATATTAAAGCTATCTCTCCTGAATTTTTAACTTCTGCATAATGCCGCCCCCCCCACAGATCTACAAATCTATCTTTTTTGTCAGACCTTAAAAATTATAAACCCAAGAACCAAGCTAAGTCTCACAATTTGAAAAGAAATCTTATTCACATAGCAAGAGTAATCTGCCCTGTCACGTTCGTCATTCACATTAATATATCTTTTCAAAACTACATCTGGTGAGGTGTTTGTCCTTATGCCTGCTAAAGACCTTTATTGAGTGCTGTTGTATGGGACTGAGCAGAAACATGTTCCATTTTTGTGATTCAATACAGTTATTTATTTATTTAAAATCTATTTTCAACCTTGGAAGAAGACCGCTTGAGGGCAGGGAGATAATCATCTGCTTCCTTTTCAAAATGAAGACAAAATAATTCCAGTTAAATCATCAGTTAAAAATAATTATGGTAATACTACAGTTGTGTACTTTACTACTTTCTACCAATGGTAATAACTACCTTTTAAAAACACTCTCCACTCCACCACATGTAGCTGGAAGATTGGGATGTATTAAAAAAAGTAATTTTTAGCTGTTATGTCTAAGAAATCACACCCCGTTGTTTAAACAAGCTTAAAAACGACTGTAACAGCTGTTGTCATAGAAGTGTTGAGTTTGCTTCCTTCTGCATGTTGTGTCCTTTATTTTAAAAGGCTCAGACAGATATTGAGAATCTGGATCAACAGGTATTCATATTGACTGTCAGTCAGGGCAGGTCTACACTTACTTCCTGGTCCGGCCGTAAGCAATCGATCTTCTGGGATCGATCCCGGAAGTGCTTGCCGTCGACGCCGGTACTCCAGCTCGGCAAGAGGAGTACGCGGCATCGACGGGGGAGCCTGCCTGCCACGTCTGGACCCGCGGTAAGTTCGAACTAAGGTTCTTCGAATTCAGCTACGTTATTAACGTAGCTGAATTTGCATACCTTAGTTCGAAGTGGGGGGTTAGTGTGGACCAGGCCTCAGATTTCCAAGAGCACCTAACTCCTATTTTCAAAAGAGAGTCAGTGGGACTTAAGGCTAGTCTACACTAGAAATGCTACAGCAGTGCAGCTGCACATCTGGTGAAGACGCTCTATGCCAGAAATGAATAAGGAAACTTTCCCACCCCACTTTCCATTCTGGATTTTTCTCTACTTATGGGAGAGCTTTCTATTTATTGTGTAGTATTGTAAGGTTTGCAAATAACTATTTTTAAATTGTATCTTTATTAGTTGTAGTAGTGAGTTAGGGTTTGCGTTATTATTTATTGTAGTTTTAAATAATAATAATACTTTGTAGGCACCTTGCACGTAAGGATTTTACAGTTTATAAACCGTTAGCCTAAGTTAGCATCACATATGTATAGTGATCACTTCACCTACTTGTGACACACGGCCACTTCTGTAGTGAACACAATAGTTGTTCAGCAAGCAGCTCTCCCAGTGGTTTAGGACAGGAAATGAAGAATGCCATCTCTAGTTGAAACTCCAGGGGGAATTTAGGGAAGCAAGGTATAATTACCAGTTTGGAATTTGGCCTGGAAACTTGGGTTGCCATCACTACATTTACGGAAAGTACTATGGGATCTTTAATGACTAAAAGTGCTTAGTACCTCTGCTGTCTCACGTGAAAGAGTTGTGGTAGCAATGTGACCCCTAAAACCATGTTGGGACAATGATATGGTACTGATTCAGAAGGAAGAATACCATTTGCTGAATCATCCACACCACATCCTGCAGCACATGTACTGACGTGATCAGCCTTGTTTAGCTTGTGAGATATGAGAGATCATAGCACAAGGTGTTGTGGCTGCAGACTCGGGAGAGAAGAAATTCAAATGAATTATTTTAGGCTTGCTATTAAGCTATTTCTTTTTCAACTAGTAGAAGTTGGATCCATGTTACTTACATGTCAAAAATGTGTCAACTTTATATTTTTATCCTGTTTTAAGATATTAAAACAGGGACTTATTTAGCTTTCTTCCATATGCTAGTAACATGTATTTAAAGGCAGGCAAACTACTTTGCATAGTGCCCTTGAGTGGGAATCCAATAGTTGATAAGTGCTTAGAAAGAAGAATGCAGAATCTAGGTGAGTTAATTCCAGGCTATTGATGGGAGAGTGGGGTTTCTGGGATATGGTCTATGAAAGACAGGCTTACATCTACAATTAGGTGGTTAGGAAGTACCTCCTAATGTTATGACCTTAAGGTAGTGGTTCCCAAACTTTTTAAGTTGTGCCCCCCTCTGACCTCTAATGTAGTCTGCCCGCAATCTACCGGGAGAGGGGCTGTGGGGCCAGAAGTGGGGCCATGGGCCAAGCCTGGGGGCGGGGCCAGAGTGGAACTGAGGGAAGAGTGACACTGGGTGGATCTCCCTCCACACCCTCCGTGGGGGCTGGCCTGGGCCCTGCTGTGCCCCACTACATGTTGCTCCATGCTGCCCTAGGTGGGTGGACCACTGCCTTAAGGGAAGGACAGTAATGGGTTGCTGAGCTATTTGTAGTATCTGTTAACCTGTTAATTTGTCTGAAATTTAAGATGTATATAAAAAGTTTTCTTCACAGAAATTTAATATTTTTTTTTCTCTTCATTTACTAATTTCCTTCCCAAGTTGTAGTCATCCCTGGATTCAACTTGCTAAATGCTATTGGGTGACTCATAACTGTAATCTTGCACCTTCCATTCAGTATATGTAGCAATGCTGTGATGTGCCTTTCAACTCCTTTATTTCTAGCAGTGTGTAAAATCCCTGCTTCATCCATTGTCTGTTGCTCCATCCATTACCCTTGTATTCCCTGTGATGTGTTACATCTGTCCCAAGGGGTGTGTTGTTCTGGCAGCTTAGTGTATCCTGAAATAATGAAGGAAAGAAACTGGTTTATCTCCGAGGCTCTTTCTTCTTAGGACCAAACTGAAAAAGTCTTGCAAAACCTGGTCTTGCAAAATGTACAAAAGACCAATGTAGGTAACAGCAGAAAAAAAAAACAGCTGGGGTGAGATTCTGTGCTGGGCTTGTAAGAAGCACAGCCTGGAATTCCCAGTTTAGGAGAAAGGAGGTCTAAAGGGACTCTTAGCCGCGTTTTGCGCCCTTTTGATCCTGGGCTGCTTTGATGGTTGGAGAGGCCCCAGGGGCCTATCTTAGTTAGAGCAGCCTCTCCTATGGGCCCCAGGACTGCTGGGAATTTCCATAGTGCTGCCAGCTGTAGCCCTGCCTGTAAACCAGGATGGTAGCCATACAGCTGGCTTTTGCCATGCTTGTGCTGGAAACGAATCATCTGCTTGGTAGAACTGGGGCTATTATGGCCCCTTTATGCCACATAAAAGATCTCAAGAGTTTTGCTATTAACTTCAATGGGGCCAGAATTTTGCCCATAGATGCCATTCCTAGTTCTGCCACTGACTCACTTTGTGAGTCCAGTCAGGTCATTTAGGGTAGTGTAAAAGCGCTATCTACTATGCCACTGTGGCACAATCTTTACAAACAAAATAACAATTATAGTAGCAAAACAAGCTTGTAAACATTCAACACCAACAGGATTGATGTTGTGCCCGGTACCGTACAGTCCTTGCCCTACCAGACTTTTTCCCTGACCCCATTTTTGTTTTTTGCAAATCCTAAATATTTATAAAATCTCTTGTTACTTGCATAATTTAAGGAAACAATGGGACTGCTTACTTGCAGGCTTAAAATTAAGCGCAGGCCTTGCTTAATTTGGGCCTAGCTGAGGGCTCCTCCCCAAGGGGGGGAGGGATATGGGCCATGGTTTTCAAAAGAGTGTTTTTGGGTGCTTAACTTCAGTTGCTCCAAAAGGTCCTGAGTTTTCATATAATGCTAAGCACCTTCCCAATCACAAGTTGGGCACCCAAAATCTGTGGTCATGCCTGAAAATTGTGGCCAGTCCTCTGAAAGTCGCACATTTTACCAGCTTGATCCTCCTGTTGTTTGTAGTTAAATATCTGTCATTAGAACTGAGTCTTTATTGTAGTCCCAGTTACTCGCCTTCATAGGTGCATTTTTTGAAGTAATTAATTCTGTTGAAAAATAGAGCATAAGGCAAAGAAATGGGCCTCACTTTTAACTTATTGTAAAGTTAAATATTTATCACTGTCGTAAGCTCCATAACTTACTTTGGTTTTATTTTTAATAGGGCTGTTGATTAATCGCAGTTAACTCAGGCGATTAACTCAAAAAAATTAATCGTGATTAAAAAAATTAATCACGATTAATCGCAGTTATAATTGCTCTGTTAAACAATAGAATACCAATTGAAATTTATTAAATATTTTGGATGTTTTTCTACACTTTCATATATATTGTATTCTCTGTTGTAATTGAAATCAAAGTGTATATTATTTTTGATTACAAATATTTGCACTGTAAAAATAAGATTGTATTTTTCAGTTCACCTCATACAAGTACTGTAGTGCAACCTTTGTTGTGAAAGTGCAACTTACAAATGTAGAGTTGTTGTTGTTGTTGTTGTTACATAACTGCACTCAAAAACAAAACAATGTAAAACTTCAGAGCCTACAAGTCCACTCAGTCCTATTGCTTGTTCAGCCAATCGCTCAGACAGACAAGTTTGTTTACATTTACAGGAGATAATGCTGCTTGCTTCTTGTTTACAACGTCACCAGAAAGTGAGAACAGGCATTCGCATGGCACTTTTTGTAGCCAGCATTGCAAGATATTTACATGCCAGATATGCTAAACATTAGTATGCCCCTTTATGCTTCAGCCACCATTCCAGAGGACATGATTCCATGCTGATGACGCTCATTCAAAAAATGTGTTAATTAAATTTGTGACTGAACTCCTTGGGGGAGAATTGTACATCCCCTGCTCTGTTTTACCCGCATTCTGCTATATATTTAATGTTATAGCAGTCTAGGATGATGACTCTGCACATATTCATTTTAAGAACACTTTCACAAAACGCAAAGAAGGTACCAATGTGAGATTTCTAAAGATAGCTACAGCAGTCGACCGAAGGTTTAAGAATCAGAAGTGCCTTCCAAAATCTGATAGGGACGAGGTGTAGAGCATGCTTTCAGAAGTCTTAAAAGAGCAACACTCCAATGCAGAAACTACAGAACCCGAACCACCAAAAAAGAAAAATCAACCTTCCGTTGGTGGCATCTGACTCCGATAATGAAAATGAACATGTCAGTCTGCACTGCTTTGGATTCTTATCAATCAGAACCCATTATCAGCATGGACACATGTCCCTTGGAATGGTGGTTGAAGCATGAAGGGACATATGAATCTTTAGTGCATCTGGCACGTAAATATCTTGCGATTCCGGTTACAACAGTGCCATGCGAACGCCTGTTCTCACTCTCAGGCGACATTGTAAACAAGAACCAGACAGTATTATCTCCTGCAAATGTAAACAAACTTGTCTGTCTGAGCGATTGGCTGAACAAGTAGTAGGACTGAGTGGACTTGCAGGCTCTAAAATTTTACATTTTGTTTTTTGTACATAATTCTACATTTGTAAGTTCAACTTTCATGATAAAGAGATTGCACTACAGTACTTATATTAGGTGAATTGAAAAATACTATTTGTTTTTTACAGTGCAAATACTTGCAATCAAAAATAAATATAAAGTGAGCACTGTACACTTTGTATTCTGTGTTGTAATTGAAATCAATATATTTGAAAATTGTAGAAAACATCCAAAAATATTTAAATAAATGGTATTCTATTATTGTTTAACAGTGCGATTAATCGCGATTAATTTTTTTAATCGCTTGACAGCCCTAATTTTTAAATGTCTAGGACTATTTCTTGCATTTTGGGTGTTTTTGCATGACCAAGTGGATGCGCAAAATAAGTAAGCAAACAATTGTAAAACCTTCAGGAGTGGCATAAGAACAAACAATGCACAGGATGGCATGGAAGTTTCTCACAATGCAGGAATTGGTGTGGGGGAGCCTAAGTGTCTTGCATTAGAAGCTCTATACACGATCTTAAACTGGTTAACAATAAGCATGTTTGCCTTGGCTCATGTGAGCCAATGGACCATATTTGAATCGGACCACAGTTTAAATGAGTTAAGGAGCTGAGTTCAGGACAAATATAGAGACATTTGTAACTGAAAATGCTCTTCAGTATTTTTAAAAGTTCATTTGTGAAGTGGACAGCTACTAACTCTTGTTAGCTGTCCTGGTAGGTAAATAGGTGAATTAA
Source organism: Emys orbicularis (assembly GCF_028017835.1). NCBI lineage: Eukaryota > Metazoa > Chordata > Testudines > Emydidae > Emys > Emys orbicularis. The sequence continues at coordinate 14,617,715 of NC_088686.1, forward strand.
TTTTTTTTTTTTTTTTGAGTCATGGATTTCTTGTAATTGATAGAAAACCCTGAAAACTTGCCAAGATCTTATTCAGAACTAGCAATGAGTACAAAAGGAGTTATTTGCTTGTATTTGCCCACTAGGCTGTAATGGATTTGAAGTAGTTATTCCGATGTACTGGGTAAATTTTGTATGAATTCTGGTATGCACAGTCATTGTGAAAGCACTTATTTCCTGGTGGTGTAATAACTTCTTTGGAATTGTCAAGCAAACACATATTTAGATACTCTGTAAACATTTGAGAGTTTGACTCAACTGGTACCACAATCAGTTGATACTACCATCTACTGCACTGATCATTCCTCATTTTTAGATTATGGAACTAATTGTCTAGATAGTAACCTCTCATTAAGAACTTTTTTTTTTTTTTAATCTGCAATGTAGAATAATATTTTATCTCCTTCTCTCCCCACTCCCTGCTCCAGTTAATAACACAAAAGACACTCTTCTAATGCTGCTTAAAAAACAAAATGGCTCAAGTGTGCTAAGAAAGCATGAGCCAAGTTCCAGCCCACAGCAAATTCTTATGGTAAAGTTACAGCCATTGGAAATACATTTATAATGGAAACACTGACACATTAATCAGTGGTGCAAATGTTTTTGCTACAATTAATACATCACGATTCAGTAGGCTGAGGTGCTCTCAGCACTGCTCAGTCTGCTGTGTTTTATGTGTGAGATGAGCTGCTCTGTATTTGCAGAATAATTTGAATATGTAAGCAGTTTTAGAAGACTAGGGTTTTAAGCAGACATGTACTTACAGATATTTGGATTCACTCGCTCACTTCTCTCTAGGGAAATAGTGCAGGACTAGTCTGACCAAACAAATAATGAAACAAAGTAAGAAGTGTCGATCTCTTTTTTTTTTTTTTTTTTAAATTAAAAAAAAAAAAAATCTTATTTTAGATTATTCATATGGCCATAAAATTTGGCAGATGACCATGAGAATTGACATAATACAGATCCAGAAAAAGTACCATTCACTGAATTCTTTTAAAGGTCGGAATAAAGATTAGGTTGTCCGGGAGTCCCACAAGAATTGTGAAAATGAAAAATGGTTAGCAAAAGAGTCGTTTCTGTGTGTGAGAGTCTGCCACCCAGAGTTCATCACTGGGGGCTGGCAAGAGGAGTCCTGCAGACAGCTTAAGGTAGCTTATAAAGTATGTAACTGGGTCTGCTTTTTGTGTTCTGTTTAAAGTTGAACTATGATTCTGATTGACTGGAACCAAAATTGTGCTTGTCATTGCCCTGAGGAACTCTATTCTCAAGACTGTATGTGAACTACCAGTGTGAATGGTTCATTTACTTGCCAAATTAAAATGTTTTAACTACCTGGCCCAGTGTCCCTGAGCACCTGACAAAGTGGTTGCAAGGTCATACCTCCACCAGATGAGAACAGCAAAATCCATGCATCCTGAGGACCCAGTAGAACCCGGACAGAAAGAAAGTATGCTTTTTTCCTCTTTTTCCGCGCTGTACATACGCGTGAGCACCTGCATGCACGCACTCTAAGCAACTGTGCATCTTCTTTTGTAGCAGGGTGATTTAAATCAAGGTGATTGAAATCAGCAATTTACATCCATGATTTCAATCTCCAAATGAAAAAACTTGATTAAATAAATCAGTTTTGACTACTTTTATTTTGTAAAGAAAGGTACAGTCTCATTGGTTGATGTAACCATTAACATTTGTTGATTTACATCTAAATTGAGTATTTACACTAGATTTGGTACATCTTTTTGCTGCCTAGGTGGGTGCACTATAACAATATACATTTATATAAGCCATTATATAGCTTAATATTTTCAGATTCTCATTAATTTTACTTTTTAATATGTTAGAAAATAGTGAATGATATATTAATTACTAACTAACTTTTTGCTCTTGATTTGTGTTAAGTTGCATTAGGAATGGAAACTGGAATTTAAATGCACAAAACAGCATATACAATTTATTTTTATTAAAACAACAGTAAATGTTTTGGATACATAAACTTTTCTCATCAAAACCTGTTTCACTTTTACAACAAAATGATTTATTAAAGGAACAGAGAATTGAAGTCAATGCATTTCCCAGGGCAGCCTGGGAAAATTTTCAAATATGCCGAAGTGAAAGTGATTGGAGGTTAGGTAACTACTCACCTAAGTCTCTCCAAAATGAAACAACATTCTCCTAAATTACTTAGGCTGTCTTTCAGACTTTTAAAACTAGTAGGTCTCATCCCCCTCCTTCCTAATTTTTATTCATAAACTGGAAGAGAGACAAGTTTTCTGCTTTCTTTTCAACTCCCAATCGATTTTTCTCAATTTTGAATGAATTAGTCCAAATGAAGAAAATATTCTTTCTGTATATGCAGAAGAGGCTGCTCCTGTCAAAAGCTTGTTTAGTACTTCAACAAACTCTGGTTCCAGGTCTTGAACTGGTGGAAGTCACTAGCTAAGTGGCATGACTTTTTCTTTAAAACATCATCAGCAAAAACGTACTGCTTGAATGTTTCACCTCCAGCCCTGAAATTTATTATGGTTGGCATGACTGATGGGTGGCTTATTAGCTGCCTATTTCATAACAGTAGCATCTTCTTCAGTGGTTAGGGATCTATTCTGGTACTTTGGGTTGAGAATATTGGCAAGAAAATTAGGTGGAATAAGTGCTTGATCTATCCACTTCTTTCCTGCCTGCAGTTTAACTTTGTTGGTTATTTCTTTCTCCAATATCTCTTGAGGTTCTTTCCAAATTTCAACAGAAATCTTTCTGAAGTTTGTCCAATGCGATGGAAATAGGTTTCAGTATATTCTGCATATCTTCTACATTTTTCTTTAGTTTTGATGTTGACTACTTTGGGGGTGATAGTTCCACCTATTTTGCCACGATTTTTTTCCACAAATTGTCATCAGAATAGGCAAGTTCTTAATAAATAGCTGAAAACAGTTAACCACTGAATTTCATCGTACATGTTGGGGGAGAACTAATTTTGCATCCTCCTATGTTCAGTGAAGCTGAAGCAAGCCAGTTGTTTACAGAAGTATTTTGCTACTTCAATAACATTTTTCTTTATTCCTAGAGTTGTGCTTAAGTCTTTTGCTAAAAGATTAATCAGATGAGCACTGCAGCCATATGTTATAAATTTCCTTTCATTAGCTTCTTCTAGATTTCTTCTCATCTTTGCTACATTTTCAGCAGTGTCTGTGACAAAACTATACACTCGAATTTTTGGTCACAGTTTGTTGTAGCTTTTACTGCTACTTCCTTTGAATATTCCGCTGTGCATTTCCTTATTGTATCAATTGCTTCTGTAGGATAGACAACTGAATCTTCTGTTGTCACACAAGTACATATCACTGGATCATTGTGTACATTGCTCCACCCATCAAGATTCAGATTAACAAATTTCCCGTCAATGTTTTTTGCATGCTGTTCAATTGCTTTCTTGTACCCTGTATCCAGTAACCTTCCAACAATGTCTGCTCTACTGGATAGAGTGTAGCCGGGTCATAACGACTGAACCATGTCAATGAAATATTTCTTCTGAACAAGACAAAAGGGAGAGTTTGTTTGTATGAACAGTCCAAGATACTTTCATCTATGGAGTCTCACTGGAATTTGCTGGTCCTGATTACCAGCTCATCCATGGATTGACTAGATGATGAAGAAAGTCTTCGTCTTTCTTTCATACAGGTAATTTACAATCTGAGGTTTGTTTAGTTGCAGCACTGCTGGTGGTACCCGGACAGAAAGAAAGTCTGATTCTGAAGTTATAGACGTTGCAGATGACGGGCATTCATAACCCCTTATGTCTAAGCTGGAACCTGAAGCAAAATGTTTTTTTTTTTTTTTTTTTTTTTTAAAAGTCCTTGTCAGCGAGTGTCACTCAGGGCACTAAGTTTTAAAAAATTGAGTTCGTAAATGGAAGATTCCTACTTCTGTGGCTGTTTGTACCACTGTTTAAATGATATAATTTATTCTAACCCCAGTGTTATAGGGAAAATAATTAATAAATCATAATGATTATCTAAATCTGTTTAAACCCTTATCTCTAGCAACATACCAATAGTTTGGGGGGGGGGGGAAACTTTTTAAAAATGTTAATTCATAAATGCCTAATACAACTTTACTTTTAAACAGGAAGCCTTCATCGAGGATATTTGATTATACTGAGCAATAAAAATCATTTCAGAAAACCAGCAGTAACCGTAAAAATGTGATCAATAAATACTACCACAACGAACAAACATACCAATTATATTTTGTGCACACATGTTGAAATGCATAAGTAATCCACTCAAGACACAAATTTATGACCAGAATCTAAGTTATCATTTACTGACACAGTAAGACACGGTAGGCAAGAATGGTGCAAAAATTAGTAAACCAGATTGTTCAGATGTGTCCAACTCCTCTTCAGCAGCATTGCTTTCTAAGGGCTTGGCTACACTTACGCGGTAGTTCGGTGGCTGGCAATCGAACTTCCGGGTTCGATTTATCGCGTCTTGTCTGGACGCGATAAATCGAACCCAGAAGTGCTTGCCGTTGACTCGGGTAATCCTGCTCGGCGAGAGCAGTACACGGAGTCGACGGGGGAGCCTGCCTGCCGCGTCTGGACCGCGGTAAGTTCGAACTAAGGTACGTCGACTTCAGCTACGTTATTCACGTAGCTGAAGTTGCGTACCTTAGTTCGAATTGGGGGGTTAGTGTAGACCAGGCCTCAGGAGCATTTTTCATAATGTTGCTTCATTCTGACAACCAGGCCTTGCATCGCTTTGTTGCACTTTTTCCATTTGGCATATGTTCCTTTTTAACCCGGAGGTACTTACTCAGGAATTCCTTGAAAATATTCCCAAATAGTGTTTTTTTTTTTTAAATGACCTGCAGCCATTGCAGTCCCCCCCCCCCCTCCAATTTCCAGCTGTTGAAATCACCATGAGAGGCTGCGCTCTATAGAATGTTGTCCCTTCTTCCCACAGTGTCCTGCTTTGACCCCGGTGTTGCTCCTTTCTGGTTGCACACTCAGCTCCTTCTCCCTTGTTATGTAACCCCCTGAAAAAACAAAGGAAAAAACAAAAGAACAAACAATCTAAGATGTCTGCTCATGTAACCCACATGCCTTTTGCACTGCAGTGTTATATTTGTTTAGAGACCAAGAGGGAGGCAGTTGAGAAATTAATGGATTTCTGATTGTTTGTATCTCTGTCTGTGTACCCATGCAAGGAGACAGAGCAAGGCTATTTACTTGAATGCCCAGAGCCATCCAGAAGCAAGGGCTTGTAGTTAATGAGCAGTTCAGTGTTTTTTCCACGAGCAGGAGAGTAAATTTCCATGGTGGGTGGAGCTATAAATATTCATAATTTGAGAACTGAGCCAGTCAGAGCTCAGATAGGGAGAAGCTATAAAATAAGAATATGAGATTGCCCAGGTGGGCTCAGCGGATGATCCTGATGAGAGAGATGATGGTGTCTGGTGGAGTCAGAGGCCGGGTCCCAGTGACTGTGATGACTTTGTCGGCCTCTTGAATCTGGTAGCACAGCCCCTGGCTTCCCCACAGAATCAAGCCCTTAATATAGTACATGACAGATTGTGCCATATTTAGAAAGTTTTACCTCAAAAGTTAGAATCAGGGGACAAACCATCTTATAGAAAAGCTGCCTTTTAACTCAAGTTTTTGATACATGCATCGATTCAGCATATTTATTTTATTTAATGTTTTAAGATGCTATAGTAAGTTAAGGCCTTATATTTAGTATTACATTTGATTTCATTTTAATTGGGTTTATTTTTAAAAAGAGAAACTTAACTAACTAAATAAAATGTTTGTTTTTGGGGGGGGGGACCCAAGCCCCTCTCCCCCCAAAACATCAGTTTTTTTCTCCAACCTGTGCTGCAGTCCCTTGGAGCAGTGTTTCCCAACCCCTAGAGCGAAGTGCTGTGGGGAAGGGAGGGAGAAGCTGCCCCATTCCACCCCATAGCCGCTCCACCTTCACTCTGTTCCATCAGCTGCTCTCGAAAGCTCCTCTTACTCAGGAGCACTAGGCCCTGTTGCACAACTGCTTGCCTGCCTCCCTCTGGCCCCCCAGCCACCACCATTTTTGGTCTGTGATCTGCAAAATGTTCATGCAATGGTCCAAATCCCATAATCTTTTGGAACCACAGAGCTGAGTACTACTTCAGTCCATGGAAAGAACCAGCCTAGTAGGCAGTGCCTGGTAGCCCAGCAGCCCAGTCTATGCCTGGTACAAGGCACAATCTCCGAAAACAAATCTGTAATAACGAGTCAGCCACAGCTTTACTCAGTATTTGTGTGCAGCAGACACTGCCGTGGAGCATGGGTGGCTATTAACCACATGTGAATCTTGTGAAATCAACATAACTTTGAAAGCTGTCTAGAAATCAGGAATCTTTTTTTATCTGCACTAAAAGGGTGGTCAGCTTTCTATAAAGAATCTGCAGCCTGGAAATCAGGGTAGAAATCTTACTAGATGAAGCTTTTCTTAAGAGATTTCTTGTTTCCTATTCACATATACAACAAAACCTCTCATCTGCTGATATCTTAGTGCCGCCTCTTCTGGCTCCACCTGAAAACTAGAAAGGCCTCTGAGACAAGTGCAAATGAAAAGAGAAAAATAATTGCTCTACTCCTCCCCCCACACCTTTGAACCACTTTGGTTTTGATTCAAGTCTGGGATAAATGTTCCGATCTGTTCTCATTTTATCTGAACTGTGCCTAGGCAGAATGGTTCATCGATGAAATGCAGGTTACTTTAAAAAAAAAAAAAAAATCTAATATATTAACGACTTCTATCTGCATTTTTTCCTGCCATATTAACCAACATTCTTCTTTCAGAGTAGCAGCCATGTTAGTCTGTATCCGCAAAAAGAACAGGAGTACTTGTGGCACCTTAGAGACTAACAAATTTATTAGAGCATAAGCTTTCGTGGGCTACAGCCCACTTCTTAACATTCTTCTATAGTTTAAAGTAAGTACATCTTTACTTAAAAAATAAAATAAAAACCCAACTCTGCAAAGAAGGAGAATAAAACAACTCTACTGCTCTGCTTCAAAAACAAAAGAAAACCATAAAAATGTTCTTAGGAATGAGTAATGGCCATGGATCTAGGCTTCTTCTGCAGACTTTTGCTGTACTCAGCAGAATCTAAGATTTCATTAAAAAGCATTTCTAGCACTTCTGCTTGCAGAGATAGCCCTTCCTTTATGCTGCTGTTTTGTTTGCTCTGCAGCCAACCAGACTAAAACAATATGCAGCACCATCAAAATGTGAACGATTTCCATTTGTCTTAACATAGGAATAGCATCAGCGGGGCCTGATCCTTTATTCCTTCCACCCCCACCAAGTGCAGTCCATAGGGAGATGCACAAAATGCTGGATCACACCCAAGTTTTTACTATTTGAAGGTTTTTTTTTTTTTTTTTTTTTTTAAGATGGTTTGTCCAAAATAAATGCCCAGCTCTAGTAAGTGGAGCTTATTTTGTGAAATATCTAATGTTCTCCCCACAAAACCTTAAAGTTTTAAAAAATGTTTCTGAAGCACAACAGAGAAAGACCTCTTTAACATGGTACATTACCAACTAAATATTTAGGTTACGTGTAGTGCTTCTCGGCCTCATGGCTAAGCTCAAGAGTAATTTAGTGTTGTGAATGCATTCACAATGCTAAATACATTTAGCTGGTTTTTTTATTTGCATTCCTTGTAAATATGCCATCTTGCTAATGCAGTTCAGGGCAACCTCACCTGTATTTCCCGTCAGTTGTCCAGCAAGGGTGCGTGCTCTCAGGCTTCCAGCTCCCCAGCCATTGCCTTTCACGGTGGAGATTCTTGTGTCTTTCTCTTCTGACTGGGGTATTTCCAGGCTGCACCGTTCCCTGCCTGCACTGTTATCCCCAGCATAGACAAGTTGCTCAAGGACATCTGCTTGCTTTCTCTTCAGAGACTGATAATAGGTTTATTTGCTCTAGTTATAAGGTACCACACTGCGCTCTCTAAGGAAGCCTGCTTTACTCTTAAGATAAAAAACATTACAGAAAAAACACGTTTATTGTTTTAATGTATCTACATGTATGCTAATAAGCTTACCAGAGTTCACCCCAACCCTAACATGGATTCTGACAGGAACAGTCCTTCACACCCCTGTGGTTACAAGTTCAGCTCAGAATAAGGCCTAGTCCTTCCAACTTACCCTATGGATTGGGGCCCTCCACGGACCAGGGGTCCTTCTGTTTGCTGGATCAGGAAGAAGGTCCTGAGCCAGTTTACAACCAGGCTATTTATCCAAAACCCCTTTCTCTGTCTGCTGATCCCTGGAGAATCCAGTTTGAACTAATATATGCTAGGGATGTAAAAGGTTAACTGGTAAGCATTAGGCTTACTGTTAACTGACTGTAACTGTTAACCCTGGCGGCCCCGTACCAGCAGGAGGGACCCCAGCCCGGGAGCGGCCCCAGCCCTAACCAGGCCAGCGGGGCCCCAGCCCTGGAGCGGCCCCAGCCCCTGTTGGGCCAGGTTAACCAGTTACACGATCTAATTTGAATCGTGTAACCGGTTAACTTTTTAAACTGATATTTACGTCCCTAATATACGCATACCTCTCCAGGAGAGTGGCTTGAAAGGGTTGATAAGGGAGGAAGTACATTAGCATCCCCCCTCCTTACTAAGGAAGGTACACCTCTTCCTCAATATAACGCTGTCCTTGGAAGCCAAAAAATCTTACCGCATTATAGGTGAAACCGCGTTATATTGAACTTGCTTTGATCCACCGGAGTGCGCAGCCCTGCCCCCCCCGGAGCACTGCTTTACCGCGTTATATCTGAATTCGTGTTATATCGGGTCGCGTTATATTGAGGTAGAGGTGTAGATACAGTGCCACATACGCAGTTGCATTTTAATACAGTTTACCCCAAAGGTATTAACTCTAATTCCATAAAGTTTATCTTCATGCCATACAGTTAATTCATGATATTGCAGAATGTTGTCAGTCTGTCACACTTCTCAGCGTAATTATAGAGCGGGCCCTTTTATAAGCATGAGATGTTCATTTAACATTTGGCACTTCTGAAGGGGGATAAAAAGTTGTTAGTACATTTTGCCAGTATTCTACAAATGTTGGTTGACCTTTTGTAATAATTGAGTCTTGCGGATCTTATTCTACTGTAAAGAGTCCAGGTCTCTTCTAGACGTTTGTGTGACCTATTTTTAGGTGAAATTAGTAACTCCTTTCCCCACTGCCTATCCATCCAGATACCCTGTTGGATGACTCCTCCCAATTAAGAAAGTGTTTTTTACCACACACACAAATGTAAAATTAAATAAAATATTGTGAATACAAATGATACGCTAATTCATAGTTTTCTTTGACATCTTCTGTATTAAGACTGGAGTTCACAATTTCACATCTATATTTTCTATTTGGTTAAGCATCACATGTCCCTGTCAAATGCATCATTATTCAGGGTCCAGTTCCCACTGAGATCATTAGGAATTATGCCATTGACTTGTATGGGAACAGGATCTAGGTCTGAACAAATCCATAACCTCTGTTATTATTAGGCTATATTAGTTCCCTGAAGTCCTGACAAAGGACCCAATTCAGCAAAGCCCTTAAGCACTGACTTCAATGGGAGTTAAGCATATACTTAAGGGCTTTACTGAATTGGGGCCAAAAATGCTTGTCCTGATTAAGTAGAGTAACTGATACACTAAGGCTAAGTGGCTTGCCATTTGCTAAATGGAATTGTCAAAAGGTGGGCACGTAAGGGAATGCTACACTAGCTGGTATTGCTATTACTGCTAAATAGATGCATGGTACATTGTCTGAATCTGCACAGCCTATGGATGACCCTCCTTGGGACAACTCTGTGATGTCATCTTAGGCCCTGATCCTACAATGTGCAACTAGGGTGACCACCCATCCCGAATTGGGTTGGACAGTCCTGGAATACAGAGTTCAAGTCCCAGTCCTGGGCTGAATGACTCTGGGACACCATTTGTCCTGGATTCCCTGTGGTGCTGCTCTGTGCTTGCCCGAGGCTCAGGGGCGGCACCAGCCTCTTGCCGGTGGGGTGGGGTGGGGGAGCTGAGGTTGGCCTTAGCCCCCTCCCCCTTGCCACGAGGCTCCATCTCCTAGTCCTTCTCCCCCTGCCCAGGGCAGGTGGAGAGTCCGGAACTCCTACAGCAGCACAGGCTCCCTGGGCGGCTCTTAACCCGGTCTGGCTTCCGGCCTGGCCAGGGGGTGCGGCCTTGGGGGGAGGGGAAGGGGAGGGCACAGAGAGGGGTGGCATCTCCTGCGTGTGTCCTGCTTTTGCCTTTTGAAAAGGTGGTCACCCTGTGTGCAACACGTGATCTGACTGCTGTGCCTGTAGAGAACTCCACTGGGACTCCATGTGGATGCAGCAGTTCGTCTGCATGTTGCAGGATTGAGGTCTTGGATTATAAACTTTTTGGGGCAGAAACCATATTTTCTTTTCCTGTTTGTACAACACCTAGCACAGCAGGACCCTAATCAGGATCAGGGCCTGTGTGCACTTTCAAAATGAATTAATCCCCTCTTTCCTGCAGCCTGTCCTTGTCTGATAAATGTTTGGGTTTAGTGGTACACAAAGACATCAAAGAGAACCAGTCAGACGGGATCTCAGGAGATTATTTCTTTTCTTTTAATAAAACAAGAATATTCTTGAGATCAAACGTGTCTGCGATCAATTGTTGAGAAGGTGGCCAGACCTCCCTTTGCTTGAGGGCATGTAGGGCTGATCAGTGTAGCGTTTCAACTCTATGAAGTCATTCTCTGGGATAGTGAGGATAGTGCTGTTGGACAGGAGATTTTTGCCTGCTCTGTGCCAAATTCTGCCCTTAAAAAGTCCCATTTAACCCCTCTTGAACTCAAAAGGGGTTGCATATAAGTAATGGAGGGCAGGATTTGGCTCTAGAGCATGAGGGAAATGGTAACTTGACCACATGAAATGGAATTCCCCGCTAGAGGTGTCCTGTCACCCTTTTGGTATGGACAGATATTTTCTAGCTTTCAAGAGACACTGGCCCCAATTTGGGAAAGCACTAGAGCGCTTGCTTCGGTGCTTTCCCAAGTAAGGATGCTTTCCAGAGTTGGGTCTAGTTTGAACTTGAAATCTAGTCAATTCGGGGGGAGGGAGGGAGAATGTTATGTTGCTTCAGGTATTACTGTGTTTGCACAGTGCCTGGCACAGTAGGGTCCTGTTCTCAGTTGGTCCCTAGTCAATACTATAATAAAAACATCAGCGCCGGGGTCAACTTGCAAATCTCTGTAGCTTTGCAGTCTTGTTTCCCTAATTTAAAAATAAAATCTGTCCCCTTCCCCCACCCTCTCTTCTGCACCAGGTGATGTAGTAAGAGACCCATACAAACAAAATTCACTGCCTAAATCAAGGAAACAATGAAACTGTCTATACACATTGGGTTGTCACATGCACAAAGTAAACATAGTGGTAAAAAGAGAACGTTTCCTTCGCACCGTCTTTCTATTATTTCAGTTATGGGCGTTGATTGTAAATGATAGTAGGCAAAACAGTTTGAACAGAAACTTAATTTTTGAGCTGACATCATTTTTTCTGGTCTAATGTGCTAAAAAGTCTTTTTCCTCCTTCTCTGATAAATTGTATTTAAATGTGTTTGTGCTTCTGAAGTAGAAGTAGTAAGTGTGTGTGAAATATAAATAAGAGGAAGATTGGTTAATTGAATGGGGTTGGCCAGTGTTTGAGATAGCAAGCATACAAGCAGAATGACAAAATAACCTCAGAGCAAATAATTACAACTGCACTGTTCTGCAATTTCAAATCTTAAATGAAGGCAGAATAGAATCATAGAATCATAGAATATCAGGGTTGGAAGGGACCTCAAGAGGTCATCTAGTCCAACCCCCTGCTCAAAGCAGGACCAATTCCCAACTAAATCATCCCAGCCAGGGCTTTGTCAAGCCGGGCCTTAAAAACCTCCAAGGAAGGAGACTCCACCACCTCCCTAGGTAACGCATTCCAGTGCTTCACCACCCTCCTAGTGAAATAGTGTTTCCTAATATCCAACCTGGACCTCCCCCACTGCAACTTGAGACCATTGCTCCTTGTTCTGTCATCTGCCACCACTGAGAACAGCCGAACTCCATCCTCTTTGGAACCTCCCTTCAGGTAGTTGAAGGCTGCTATCAAATCCCCCCTCATTCTTCTCTTCTGGAGACTAAACAATCCCAGTTCCCTCAGCCTCTCCTCATAAGTCATGTGCTCCAGACCCCTAATCATTTTTGTTGCCCTCCACTGGACTCTTTCCAATTTTTCCACATCCTTCTTGTAGTGTGGGGCCCAAAATTGGACACAGTATTCCAGATGAGGCCTCACCAATGTCGAATAAAGGGGAACGATCACGTTCCTCGATCTGCTGGCAATGCCCCTACTTATACAGCCCAAAATGCCGTTAGCCTTCTTGGCAACAAGAGCACACTGTTGACTCATATCCAGCTTCTCGTCCACTGTGACCCCTAGGTCCTTTTCTGCAGAACTGCTACCTAGCCATTCGGTCCCTAGTCTGTAGCAGTGCATGGGATTCTTCCGTCCTAAGTGCAGGACTCTGCACTTATCCTTGTTGAACCTCATCAGGTTTTTTTTTGGCCCAATCCTCTAATTTGTCTAGGTCCCTCTGTATCTGATCCCTACCCTCTAGTGTATCTACCACGCCTCCTAGTTTAGTGTCATCTGCAAACTTGCTGAGAGTGCAGTCCACACCATCCTCCAGATCATTAATAAAGATATTAAACAAAACCGGCCCCAGGACCGACCCTTGGGGCACTCCGCTTGAAACCGGCTGCCAACTAGACATGGAGCCATTGATCACTACCCGTTGAGCCCGACGATCTAGCCAGCTTTCTATCCACCTAAAAATTGGGTTGCTTTAGCCTGCTCTGCCTCAATAAGTAATGGAACCAGTCCGCTCAGCGGGATGGAAGTTTTGTTTCAAGATCCTTCACAACTGTCTTAGTATTTCTCTTAACTCTCTCTAATCATTTGCCTGGCAGACTGAGATTAGGAAGAGACAGTGAAGCTTTGCCATTAGTACACAACTGTTTCATGGCTTTAATGTACCGATGATATAAATAGTGCGCTCTCTCTCAACAATAGGACATGACTGCAACAGGTGTTGTCCTGTGCTAGTATTTTGCATGATATGAGTACCCAAATACATCTTGAGTTTTGTATTGGTTTCCATGTCCTGTGTGTGTTCTTCTTTTGTTGTTAAATGTCAACTGACGTTTAACAAGTGACCGTTATAAACTAAGATACTTGTTAATGTGGTAGAAATCAGCATTTTGGGGGGTGGGGATGCCGCTTCTGTGTACAATATATCTATGTGCAGTGCTCTGAATTTATGAGCAGAAAAAATAAGGGGACTCTAACACTGAGTATTGGTAATAATGGGACATAGAATCTCTTGAATGTGGTTGAGTCTGGTTTGAATCTAGCACAGGCCCAGAGTGACAGAATTGTTACAGTACTAGCTATAGTTGCTGGGAGGGCTAGGGCCAGATTGTGATACCTTATTGTCCGGCTATACAGAAAGGAGGACAGGAGATATTTGTTATAAGTTTAAGCAGGCTACAACTTCATTATCAGATGTCTGGGACTACCCGGCAGATAAGTGTACAGTGCAGGTAACCCCTGGGGGTTTCTGCCAGCTCCCCTTCTTTTTCCATCCAGGTCATCCACTCCCCCACTTTGCAGTGAGGATGCAGGCTACCTGGCGTTCTTAGCAAAGAGGCCAAGTGGTTTAAACAGGGAGAATAAATGCCTCACCCCCTGGAGAAGGCTTCCTTAGACCAGGCCAACGTAGGGCAACTTGCACTGCCATTGCTGGTGCTCTTGGGTACTTTGAATGGAGGCCATTTGTTTCTAGTGATGTTAACCTGGCACCTTTCATGAGCACAGAGTGTTTCCTTTCTCTCACTCTCGTTCACACAAAATTAAAAATAATGTGCAAATAATAAACAGGGGAAAGACTCACCTTGCAGTTACTGTTAAGCATCACTCTTTCATTTAACTCATTTTTCTCTCCTTCAGATGCGAGAGTTGTGTGGAGCTGCTGTTCGTCCGGGGGGCCGGAAACTGTCAGGAGTGTAATACCCCGCTGCGGAAGAACAACTTCAGAGTGCAGCTTTTTGAAGACCCTGCCATTGACAAGGAGGTGGAAATTCGCAAGAAAGTATTGAAAGTGTGAGTATCATAGTTCAGAAAACTAAATTCAAATGGACTTAGTTATTTCCATCTTCAAAAAAGGCATTATTTTTGCCAATGGGAGTATGTGTGGGGATCTAAAGATTCAGATGTCTTAATTTTGTTTCGCTTTGAAGGTTTTAAGTGTATAATTTTTTATTTTAAAAAAGGAATTGATTTTGCTCTGCAAGCCATGTAGCTGGTTGACCTCGTTAGGAATGGAGGCTCAACATGACCTTGAGGGGTCTTTGCTTTCCTAACTAGATCCACTGTATGTAATGTGGGGGGTGTTGTGCTTGCCTCCTTGAAAAGGGTTGACCTTCCAAATTGAATTGGCTCTAGAGCATGAGGACAATAGTTGCTTTGTCCTTCTGAGGTGAATCAGTGAGTGGATCAAGGAACAAGAGCCTTGTTGTTGTTGCATCTGGACCTATCTTTTGAACGATGGAGTTTGAAGATGTGAGGGTCCCACAAATGAAGACTGGGGCCGGACCCTGTAAGGTGGGAGGGTTCCAGAGCTCCGGCTCTACTCTGAGCCCGGAAGTCTGCACAGGAATGAAACACCACCCACAGCCTGACCCTCTCAAGCTCGAGTTGGCTGGCATTGGCCAGCCATGGGTTTTTCTTGTCTGTGTAGACATATCCTTAAAGTCTTCTGTGCTTGACATACAAGTGTTGGTAAGGAATCTGTCTGTCAAAAAACATTTCCTGAATCTTTTTTGTTGTATTATTACAGACATACTTGCTGACAGGTATTTTGAAATAAAATTACCAAAATAATTGAAAACGGCATGATTATATTGTTACTTTATTATATCGTGCGCAGAAGTTTTAGGTTTTTTGGTGCAGAATTCCCTCAGGAGTAAAATTTGTTGTTCTCTCACCTTTTTACTGTTGAAAATTGTTTTTGTCAGAAATAAAGGATTGTGTGAAAGGGTTATTGACGCTGAAGAGATGAATCCCACAACATTTTATGTTTGTTGCATGAGTAACTTTTGTCTGTCCCTCATTTTGGATCATTGTTGTGTCCCACATGTGAGCTTTGAGAGGTGTGGGTGCCTGGACTCAAATACGGTGGGACTTATTGGCTGTACCAGAGATGGACACAAAGCCAAACTGCATACTCTTCAGCCATTTCCCCAAGGAGTTGAGGTGGTTATTTTCTAACTGAGAGTACTCCTAGTAAGTCTGCCCTTCTTTTAGTAGTGTTTGTGGAGCTGATTCGGAATTGGTACACTCTAGCCTATGCCTCCACTCCTTTGCAGCCCCAGAAATGTGGTAAAGACTCAGGTGTAGCACTGGTTCAGACAGTGGTGGCCTCTTCACTTGGGGATGGGCAGTCCTAGTTCACTTTAAAGGAGCCATATTGTAGTCTGATAATAATAATCCTTGGCCATATATACCATGTATGAAACAAGCACAATGTTGAATTAAACTGCCATCTCGGTGCATTATGCAAACACTAGTTTCTCGTCTCTCTCAGATACAATAAAAGAGAAGATGACTTTCCCAGTCTAACGGAATATAATGATTTCCTGGAAGAAGTAGAAGAAATTGGTAAGTCTTAATGCTTGCATTTTTGATGTGCTGTGCTCAGGAGACCACAGGCTTTTATCTTCTGACTGCCTAAGAGAATATCAAAGCTGCATTTCTTTAATAGGATTTATCATGGTATCTGATGTTTATCTAATTACTTTCGCCGTACATTTTTAATCATATTTGTCCGATTGGGGGACATATTTAAGTAATAAACATTTTATCTGCAAGAGAAAAACTATGATGCATAGAGGAAGTGGTGTTTTATTGCTGGAAAGGAAAGGCACACAGGGCATTGGTGGTGCTGCAATAGAAAAGATTAAACAAAGAAGAAAAATTCAAATTCTTATTATATGCCTCTGTTAGCTTTATTTACCATGACAGCAGCCATATGGTGTCTTTCATCATTTTGCTTCTGTGAGTACAGTAGTTGGAAGCTGCTTTGAAGCAGATGACCTTACATACCACTGTGGCAGCATTTTATGTTGCTACGCGGGAGAGGAAGGTTTAGGAGCAGACGCTGAACTCTTTCTCCTTGGATTTGCTGAAGCAGAGACTTGTCCTTTGAGGGAGGAATTTGTTTGTATTGGAGTTCATTTTCCGCTTTTTTAGAGTTACTCAGGATTTATGGCAGGGTGATGGAGTCTGCGTAGACAAAACTAGAAGTGTTCAAAGGAGTCGCTCTTAAATTGTTTGTTTTTTGGAGGAGGACTGAAGGGGCTGGGTGCTTTCAGGGAAGGCAATGATTGAGGTTTCAAAGAAAAAACGTTGAAGGTGATCTTGCTACCTTTTAACTCTTCAGCAAAGAAGAGTAAGCATTCCTTTGAACTTTGTTGGTGTTAGCTTCAGAGAGTTGCATTCCCCACCTTTGCAGCTATAAGTAGCATGTTGTGTTATTGTTGGCATCAGAAGGTTGAAGCTGGAGAGCTAAAGTATTTGGTTGGGAAACTTCAGATATAGCCAAGCAGGCCAAAGCCTTTGGGACAGGTAGGTGTTTGTTTGTGTGTGTGTGTCTGGAGGAGGTTCTAGCAACTTGGACAGATTGTTGAAAAGATGCTGGGAGAATCTATTTTGTGCTCGTGAAACGGAAAAGAATATTTTGTAGCATTTGCCATAGGCTTCCATCTCATTATTGCTATTACCAGGGCTTGAAACATCCATTCGCCTCAGGTGAATGGAAAGCTTGGCTGAGTGGGTGGGAGTATGTGCACCATCAAGTCTTCTCCAGAGTTTAAGATTGTATTTATATTTCTAGCTCTCACGGTTGATGTTAAATTGCCAAATATGAACCAAGTGCAAATCGGTACCATGCTACAGGCGCTGCATGGCGGACTGGCCCCTGTATAACACATGACCATTACTGTTGACTGCTGATACAGCGCACAGATTAGGAAGTTGGTGTAGGTGGAAGCAGAAATTGACCTTCTGTTGAGGTTTGAATAGATTTTATATGGTAGAGGTCAAAAGTGAGTTGAAGTTCAGTTTCACCTTACTCTGGATGCCTGATAAATTAAAAGTAAATAAATAAAAGCCATAAGCCCTAAAATAAAAATGTGGTTTATAGACCAAAATATATAAAACATGCAGCAGTGTCTATCTCTGCAGCCCCTGGGACATTTTGTTGCTGTTTCCCCAGTGATTGTTTCTTTGGAGTTCAACTTGAGCACATGTCATTTACAGTGTGTTCTCTCATTAGATGTGATCTATAACCTTATTTGAAAGATTCAGTTCCCCTTCACAAGAAGCCTATTATGCTTAGTCAATTTTCCTTTATTTTTTTTAAATAGAGCAGGGAGAACACTGGTGATATAGCAACAAACATAAACATTATGGTACTGACCTGCCAGTATTTACATTTTTACACACACTCACACTCACACACTCTCTCTCTCTTTTTGAAGTGGTTTAGAATTGACCATTAAAAAATAGCTAAATGCTAATCAGTTTGACAATTTTTAGAATATTGTAAACACTTAATTGTCATTAACACCACGAAAAAATGAATGGGGTTAATTCTCCTTTGGGTCAGCTGGGCACAACACTCACTGAAATCAATGGGACGTACATGTGCCTCACAAAGAGCAGGAATAAGCCTTACAAAGAACACTGCCACAAGTACAACAATGTGAGCCAGACCCTTTTTATATGCTCCCTACTCTTTTCCCTTCCATATTGCTTCTTAAACTATTTTTTTTTTTTTTAAACTTAGTTTTGAGCTCTTTGAGCCAGGGACTGTCCTTTTTAGGATGTGCGTGTACAGTACTTAGCACAGTTTGGTCCTGATCCTTGAGTAGGGCCTCTAGGCATTACTACCATACACATAGTTAACTATACTGCATGCTTTAAAAAGCAGTAATTATTATTAAGTGGGGAAAAAGTGACTACTATTCATGTGCCCTATGGGTAAGAACTTATCTTCCTACTTTTCAAAGCCTTTTTTATAGTAACCGTTGTGTAGTGACTTGTGTTCATGCCAAAATTACTATCTAGTGAATGCTTACTGGATGTAAAGAACTAATGCGTGTGAGTTTTTCCCTGTTTTCCCTGTGGTTCACATCAACTTCATTAACAAAGGAAACGACACAATGCAGAGGCATGCAGCTCTCTCAAAATGTAAAAGACAACAAAGATATGGAGAGTTTCTGCACCTGCCCCAGCCAAAATGTCCCTTATTTGACCTGATGGGGATGAGTAATTGGAAATAATTGTAACTGTGCAAGCACTTTTTAAAAAAAATTCTTTTTACAGTAAAAAGAGAACTGAGCTGGAACATCCATCATTCATAATTTCTAATTTAGGTTTTTCCAGCTAGGGTATTGATTTTTCCACCCTAGCCCTGAAAGAGGGTACGGGCAGAAGAGGTTGGGACATTTTGCTATCTTCAGTTGATGCTGAAAGCAGCGTTTTTGGGGGAGGTGATGGAGCGTTGGCAGTCAGCTTTGTTCTGAAGCTCTGTGCCTTCAGCATTCATCTCTCTGCCACTCCCAGTCTCTAAGGGTACGTCTATATTTACTTCCGGGTTCGGTGGTAAGCAATCTATCTTCTGGGATCGATTTATTGCGTCTTGTCTAGACGCGATAAATAGATCCCGGAAGTGCTCGCCGTCGATGCCGGTACTCCTGCTCCGCGAGAGGAGTATGTGGAGTCGACGGGGGAGCCTGCCTGCCGCGTGTGGACCCGCGGTAAGTACCTTGTAGTTCTAACTAAGGTACTTCGACTTCAGCTACGTTATTCACGTAGCTGAAGTTGCGTATCTTAGTTCGAACTGGGGGGTTAGTGTGGACCAGCCCTAAGTGGCAATGAGCATTATGATGACTGCTCAGAAATGATGGGGTAGGAAAAGTGGTGTTTGTGCTACACCAGTACTTACCAGTAAGTTTTTAACTTAATTATAGATGTCTTACACCAGTAATAATGTTTTCACCCCTCAGCTCACAGAGAGCGGAGAATCTACATTAAGCACTAAGTCCATGTATATAATATATCGCAGGATAACGATTTACAATTTTGTTTTTTAATATCTATTGGCTAATTAATGGACCTGAGAATTAGGAATGTGCTAACCTGTAGGAGAAATATTCATTGACCTTTTTATTTTATTGGTAAGGCAGCACAATAATAAATAAATTTTTACCTCATTAGGAAGTAGGAAAGAAAATCTTGACTACTTCCCAGCTGATAACATAAACTTCATTCATTATAAAGTACATTGACTGCCTGTTGTCAGTTTGTTTTGTGACATCCATACACTTTGGTTGCTTTGTAAAGTCATGTGATTCTAGTTCTGTAGTTGCTTATTTTAATCCATTTGGGTTAAATCTTGTTCCTGATTCTACAGTCATGGGTGGCCCCGGTGCAGGAGAATCCATGCATTTCCCTTGTGGATAAGGGCTGGGCACATGGATTGGGGCTCTTGCAGGTAGTCCATGTACCTAGTTGGCTGTTTCGGTCTGCTTCAGCAAGAACTCCTTATGCCCCAGAATGGAAGGGGTTGGGGTTGGGCCGGTGAATCATGGCTGCAACATATGTCCTCCAGCCATTCTCCCTCACAGGAGAATCTTGCTTGAATATTTCTCAATGGCAAGAACTCTTTCTAGCAACCATAGCTATCTGCGTTAAAAGAAACACTAATTAGCAAGAGAAGGCTCAAAGTTGGTAATGTCTTCAATAGACCATGTGAGAGATTTTGATGATGCTGATTTAAACACCAGTGATGGATTTATTTATCATAAACAATGCTGCTTTCCCAGACCAGAGATTGTTCCACATGGCTTTAAGGTTGGTGTCAAAGGTTAATTTTAAATTCCATAATAAACTAGCAGATTGTTTTTCCTTTTGTTATGAGATTAATTAGTAGCATTTTTAAAAATAGAGATTATCTCACTCTGTCAAGGCTGGATTTCAGGAAATCTGTGGAGTTTTGCCTAAATAGAATTAAACGTTTCAGAAAATACAATAGGCTTCTTGTTGTATTTCAACAGCTGTCTAAAGGCAGGTCAACTTCTAAACCAACCAGTGTGAGATGAATGAGGAAGAAAATAATTCTCATATACAAATCGGCTTCTGTGTCTTTAGTTTTAAGATTGTCAGGCCCATTATATGAGCTTATATTATGCTTCAGAATAGAAAGTAATAAGACTGGCTTCCCTTTGAAATCTTTGCAGAATAGCCATCTGCTTTGCTAGTCATATTCATATATATTTTTTTTTTTACTGATTTTTAGCTAGGAGTAATGTAGGATTCCTGGTTTTAACTCTTTGCTTGTTGGTTTTAAACTTTTTTTTTTTTTTTTTTTAATGTTGCTATTAAAATTTAAAAAATTGCCCCCGCCTCTCGAAACCCATAACAGGCCAAATTCTACAGACCATATCTGAGTAACACTCCTTACTGAGGTCAATTTAAATTCTATGGAATTTGGCTCAACCATCAATATGGTGACACCATATTTTTAAATGCTCGTGGTTGAAGTATTGTTTATTCTATGGCTTATGTTCACCAATCCTCAAATATCAGCTGTTATTCACAGACCAAGAATAATTCTATAAAACGCCCTTAACAAAAAGGAGCATGCCAGCCTGCTAAGCTAAGTTGTAATTGAATAGCGAATTTTTTTTTTTTTTTTTAACTTTTTGGTTAGGAAGTAGTGCTTTTAGAAGATTTAGCCATTAGACTGTGTATGCTATTAAGCCTAGTTTTGGTTAGGTAATGACCAGCAAAGAAGGCTCTACATCCAAGAGTTTAGCTTGCATACTTGCCAATGTAGGTTTTTATAATCTAGGTTAGACCAAATCTAACTCTTTAATGTTTTAAACCTTGATGTCTAGACATTTTGGGGGAGTTAAGGGAAGGTGCTGGGAGGTGCAGTGATGAAGCAAGGAAGTGAATCTGTTTGCTGCCTGTGGCCTGCTTACGTCCCTACTGAGAATTGTGATTTGGCCCTCAGTTGAAACCTGCTCCCCCCTGCAACCTGCCTTCCCCATTGCCAGTTCCTGACTGCTTCCTCAGGCTAGGCACTGGAAAAAGGGTAGTGATTCAACAGTGAGGTGGCAAAATTACTCAAGGTAGTTAAGTCCAAAGCAGACTTCAGAGAGTTACAAAGGGATCTCTCAAAACTGGGTGACTGGCATGGGCGGTGGGTATCATAGGCTGGGGGAGGCTGTGCCTCCCCAAACAGCCAGGAGTGGCCCTGCCCATGCTCCGCCTCCAGTTCCCTTCCTGCTTCTCGCTCTGCAAATCGGCTCTTCCCATGTGCTGTGGCCCCAGCTTGGGCTGGCACTGGGGTCACGCCACCCTCCCTCCCGGCGCTCCGGGGACTGGGACCACGCCGCCCGCCCTCCCTCCCTCCCGGCACTAGCCTGGGGCAGGGGCCAGCGGCTGCAGTGGGGGGTGGATGTGCTGAAGGGGCCAGGCCTTAGGCAGAAAGTCAGGGCTGGGGGCTAGCCTTCCCAAGCCAGTGATTCACACACTGCTGATGGTGACTCGGCAACAAAATGGCTGATGAAATTCAGTGTTGATAAATGCAAAGTAAGGCACATTGGAAAACATAACCCCAACTGTACATACAAAATGATGGGGTCTAAATTAGCTGTTACCACTCAAGAAAAAGATCTTGGAGTCATTGTGGATAGTTCTTTGAAAACATCTGCTTAATGTGCAGCAGCAGTGAAAAAAGCTAACAGAAGGTTAGGAACCATTAGGAAAGGGATAGATAATCAGACAGAATATATCATCATAATGCCACTATATAAATCCATGGTACACCCACATCTTGAATACTGCTTGCAGATCTGGTTGCCCCATCTCAAAACAATCTATTAGAATTGGAAAACGTACAGAGAGGGCAACAAAAATTATTAGGAATATGGAACACCTTCCATATGAGGAGAGATTAAAAAGACTGGGACTTTTCAGCTTGGAGAAGAGACGACTAAGTGGGGATATGATAGAGGTCTATAAAATCTTGACTGGTGTGGAGAAAGTAAATAAGGAAGTGTTATTTACTCCTTCTCATAACACAAGACCGAGGGGTCACCCAATGAAATTTAATAGGCAGCAGGTTTAAAAGAAACAAAAGAGGAAGTATTTCTTCACACAACGCACAGTCTATAAGGCTCAAAAAAGATAAGTTCATGGAGGATAGGTCCATCAATGGCTATTAGCCAGGATGGTCAGGGATGCAACCTCATGCTCTGAGTGTTCTAGTATCTGTTTTCCAGAAGCTGGGAGTGGACGACAGGATGGATCATTCAATTGCCTGTTCTGTTAATTCCCTCTGAAGCACCTGGCATTGGCCACTGTTGGAAGACAGGATACTGGGCTAAATGGATCATTGGTCTGACCCAGTATGGTTGTTTTTACGCTCCTATGGTATGAGGAAGGTGCAGAAGAACTTGCATAGAGCCCAGAGAGGTCCTATGCAGGGAGCTGCTGCTTACAGCTGGGGGGAAGATAGCTTGTGAGGTAGCTATTCTGACACCTTGTTTTGGGTCTGGGTGAGGAAGCAGAAGACAGAATCTGATGTTCTGTTCAATGGGGGCAGAAGGAGAGAGGAGTGATTGGTGTCTAGCCTACTTAGTTACAGGGGCTCTAAGGGCCGATTTTGGATTTGGAATGGCTTCAGAAAATAAAGTGTGTGTGTGTGTGTGAGATTTATTCTGCCTTCCCCACCCTCGTGGTCCCACGGTGAATGTTTTTGAACCATGCAGATATGAAGTTTGTCAGCATGCGTCAGGACCTGTTCAGCCTATTATGGTTCAGTTTGAAAAAAACTCTCCAAACAACCACGTTTGTAAAACCGAGTTTAGAAAATCATCCAGCAGTGAGGTAATAGAGGAATACCCCTGCTGCTCAGGTAACCAAAGGCATTTGGCTTCTCATCTTCTACCTCCACATGCACCTGAAGTGTACCTGGGTATCCTGCTAGGGCAGTGTATCTCTGTCATGTGCTTTTTCTTTCTTGTGTAATCATAGGTTTAGAGAGCTGTTGTGTTGGATTTAAATTGTAGGAAGTGCCGACGCTCACATGCAGCTACTTTCATTGCAGGGCTCTGATCAGAAATGTGGTTGTACGCCAGCATTTTCACATGACAATTCTTTTCAGCCACTGTGCCCAAATGTCTAACAGCTTGTCAGTTGGAAACTACAGGTTGGAAAGCTGGAGGTCAAAACAAGATTAAAATAACCAGTTTTCTTGAGGAAACGTTGCTACAATAAATGTTGCGTTGCTAAAATAGTACAGTTATTCCCTGCACTTTTTTTTTTTTTTTCCAAGTCTAAGATTTCAGAGCAATATAATGTTGAAAAATGCTGTCTCTCTTGGGAGAGAGCAGCGTAAAAAATGAAAATCCATGTTGAGCAACCTCCCTCAAAACACAAGGGCCCAGCTTTCAAAGGTAGAGAGCATTCACTATTATTTACTTGTATTACAACAACATCTAGTGGCCCCAGCTGAGGTCAAGGGTCCATTGTGCTAGGTGCTATAGGTGCTCATAATAAGGGATAGTCTCTGCCCTAAAAACTTAAAATCTAAATAGAGCAAGTAGATGAAGTGTGGGAGAAAAGAAGTATTATTTTTCCCATTTTTACAGCTGAGGAAAGAGACACATAGAGGCATTAAATGATTTACCCAATGTCACATAGGGAGTGTGTGGCAGAGCTGGGAATTAAACTCAGATTTCTGAGTACCAATTAAGGGCCTAAGCCACAAGACCATCCTGCCTCCGAAATAACTCTGAAGTCAGTCTGGGGTTGTGGGATTCATCAATTCTGAAAGTGAGGTTAAAATAAATTGAAAATCCTTTTGATCATTATTTCCTTGTAAGAAAGGGATACAAAGCATTTGTTCATTTGTTTCGTCTATAATCTACCACACCACTTTATATTCATCACATTCAGCCCAATTGCTCCAGTTGAAGGGATTACAAATTTCCATCACCCAGGGATAAATATTGAGCTCTCTGGGTGGGAACCTAGGCCCATGATTCCTGTTGATGTGTCAGGGTGAAAACTAGATATATTACGTTAGCTATCCCTAAATGTTTTAGGCAGCTACAAAAGTTTGTCATGCTTTATTGATGCTATACTAATGATTTTTTTTTTTTTTTTTTTTTTTTAAACCCAGACCAATGGAATTAGCCATGCTTCCTGAAAATGAATGCTAACTCACTGGTTACAAGAGTGTGCTGTATTTTTCCAAAGTTACTTTTGTTTGAAATATGAGTGGCGTCATGCCCCCACCACCATTCTTGTGCCACTGTCATCAGTTCCAGCTCCTTGTCACTTCATTCCAGACCAAAAGCTACTCAGCAGCAACCTATATCTCTGTCATTGTGTGTCTCCTTTTTTGTTCTGCCAATGATACCTGCTTTGTTCTTTTGTTCCCTTCTGCCACTCCCACCACTTCTTTGCTGCCCTTTTATGCATGGAATGCCCTCGCCTGATCTGTGGGTTGAGACCGCTCCCTTGCCTACTTCAGAACTCTCCCAGAGGCTCACTTCTGCCATTGTACCTATGCAAAGTGTGAGTGAAGAAAGGATGTAAATTAAATGGACAAACATAAGCTAATGGAACCAGCGAGATGTGTTCCTGCCTATTAGATTAAAAAATTAGAAATAGTCTATCAGCTACACTTGTGTCCTGTTGAATTACTGAGCACTTCCATGCATAGAGGGCAGCAGTGACCATGAGATGGTCGAGCTCAGGATCCTGACAGAAGGAAAAAAGGAGAGCAGCAGAATACGGACCCTGGACTTCAGAAAAGCAGACTTTGACTCCTTCAGGGAACTAATGGGCAAGATCTCCTGGGAGGCTAATATGAGGGGGAAAGGAGTCCAGGAGAGCTGGCTGTATTTTAAACAAGCCGAATTGAGGGCGCAGGAACAAACCATCCCGATGTGCAGAAAGAACAGCAAATATGGCAGGCGACCATCTTGGCTTAACAGAGACAACTTTGGTGAGCTTAAACACAAAAAGGAAGCTTACAAGAAGTGGAAACTTGGACAGGTGACTAGGGAGGAGTATAAAAATATTGCTTGAGCATGCAGGGGTGTAATCAGGAAGGCCAAAGCACAATTGGAGTTGCAGCTAGCAAAGGATGTGAAGGGTAACAAGAAGGTGGTCAGGGAAAGTGTGGGACCCTTACTGAATGTGGGAGGCAACCTAGTGACAGATGATGTGAAAAAAGCTGAAGTACTCAATGCTTTTTTTGCCTTGTCTTCACAGACAAGGTCAGCTCCCAGACTGCTGCACTGGACAGCACAGTATGGGGAGGAAGTGAGCAGCCCTCAGTGGTGAAAGAACAGGTTAAGGACTACTTAGAAAAGCTGGACATACACAAGTCCATGGGGCTGGATGCAGTGCATCCGAGGGTGCTGAGGGAGATGTGATTGCAGAGCCATTGGCCTTTATCTTTGAAAACTCGTGGTGAACAGGGGAGGTCCCGGACGATTGGAAAAAGGCTAATATAGTGCCCATCTTTAAAAAAGGGAAGAAGGAGAATCCGGGGAGCTACAGACGGGTCAGCCTCACCTTAGTCCCTGGAAAAATCATGGAGCAGGTCCTCAAGGAATTCATTTTGAAGCACTTGGAGAGGAAGGTGATCAGGAATAGTCAACATGGATTCACCAAGGGCAAGTCACAAAGCCCTGGCTGGGATGATTTAGTTGGGGATTGGTCCTGCTTTGAGCAGGGCGTTGGACTAGATGACCTCCTGAGGTCCCTTCCAACCCTGATATTCTGTGGTTCTATGAAGTCATGCCTGACCAACCTGATTGCCTTCTATGATGAGATAACTGGCTCTGTGGATATGGGGAAAGCAGTGGACGTGATATACCTTAACTTTAGCAAAGCTTTTGATGCTGTCTCCCACAGTATTCTTGCCAGCAAGGTAAAGTAGTATGGATGGGATGAATGGACTATAAGGTGAATAGAAAGCTGGTTGGAACGTCGGGCTCAACGGGAAGTGATCAACGGCTCAATGTCTAGTTGGCAGCTGGTATCAAGCGAAGTGCCCCAGGAGTTGTCCTGGGGCCAGTTTTGTTCAACATCTTCATTAATGATCTGGATCAGGGGGTAGGCAATCTATGGCACGCGTGCCGAAGGCGGCACGCGAGCTGATTTTCAGTGGCACTCACACTGTCCGGGTCCTGGCCACCGGTCCGGGGGCTCTGCATTTTAATTTAATTTTAAATGAAGCCTCTTAAACATTTTAAAAACCTTATTTACTTTACATACAACAATAGTTTAGTTATATATTAGACTTATAGAAAGAGACCTTCTAAAAACATTAAAATGTATTACCGGCACGCGAAACCTTAAATTAGAGTGAATAAGTGAAGACTCGGCACACCACTTATATAATATAAGGCACCACTACTGGGGTATCTGAGCATCTCACCATCTTGAATATATTTTTTCCTCCCAACAGCACCACAAGGTAGAACAGTGCTATTATCCCCATTTTACAGATGGGGAAAAACTGAGGCACAAAGACAAAATGACTTGTCCAAGGTCACACAAGAAGTCTGTGGCAGAGCAGGTATTGAACCCATAACTCCTGACTCCCAGGCTAGCACTTTAGCCACTGGAACATCCTTCCTCTCCTCACGATTCAGATTGTGTGTGCTCTTTGTGGCCGGGACTGTGTCCTTTCTAGTTTGTGAGGGGTTTATCAGTGACCGTGCGAGCTTCCCTGCTCTTTCATGTCAATGTACCTGATCCGTGTTCTGGAGGGGCCACATGAAGAGTGTGACTGGACTGTACAGTGTCCAGGTTGATTCGCGCTGAGTGGGTTGCCATCTATGCTAGTTTTAGGGGTATGGTGATCTCTCTGGTGTCCACTCTGAACTGGATTGAGGCCACCAAATGATCTTCATGTGATAATGACTTTGAGTCAGAATTGACTTGACCCCAATTTGAACCAGTGACCTAGTGGTGAAGGCTCTGTATCTAATTACTAATCCCCTGCACACCTAGTTCTTTCAATCTGCCTGCTACAGAAGCTGCTGTATTCCTGGAGGCATCTTTAGTTCAGATATACATGATTGGGAATGTTCAGCGAAACAAAGGGGGCTGGCCGCATATCCTTCATCTTGTTGCATAATTTAAATGAGGAAAATCCTCCTAATATTTGTTGTGTACAAAGAAGGTTTAACACAACACATAGCATTGAGTAATAGGTTAACTTGTTTTCTTTTTATGGATCTCTGCATAAATGTGGAGATTTTCAGCAAGGGCAAATGTAACTGTGCGTCCTTGCGCTTCGGAACTCTTAAAGAATATAGAAATCTAGATTTCCACCGTATAGTAAAGCAATAAAGTCCTGTCAAAGTCCTTGTGCCAAGATGACCCGTAGGAAATGGAACGGCCTCGTTTGTAATGAGGGGTAGGGGTGTGTGTGTGTGTGTGTGTGTGTGTGTGTGTATTCTACTTAGTCTAGTTCAGTGGCCCCCAAACTTGCTCCCCATTCCTCCTGTCTGCAATCCCCTGCCCCTCTGGAGCCAGGGCCAGGAACGGGGCTGCAGCTGGGGAAGGGGGGGGAGGGGGCGGGATGTGAACAAGGGTAAGGGGGCTGAGGCTGGGTTGGGGGGCAGGGATGGAGCCATGGCCAGGGGCCGAGGTGGAGAGCAGGAGCAGAGCCACAGTCAGTCTGCGGTGGGGGCTGGCAGCCCGGGCCCCTGGCCAGGTCCAGAGCCGCGCCAAGGCTGGGGATGGAGTTATGCACAGGTCTCGGAGCCAGGGCTGTGGTTGGGGGTGGGGAGGGGCTGGGTGGCACTCCCTCCCAGCCCCCAGTTGGGGCTGGCCCAGCCTGCCATCACACCTTGAATGCTCCTCAGTGTTCCTGGGGTGGCGGTTGCCCCACAATTTGGGGACCTCTGGTTTAGGTTCTTCTTAGCCATAAACTACTTCTTGTTATAAAGGCCAGTTTTTGTGTATCTTGGCTATTGATGCTGTTCAAGGGATTACGCTACCAGTATCCCATGAAGGAAGCAAAAGTTCAGGTTCTAATTTCAGTTATGCAGGTATAAATTTGCAAGAACTCCAAGTAAATTTAAGTTGCTATGGAGTTGACAGTGATGTAACAAAGATCAGGATCTGGCCTTCGTGTGTCCAAGTGACTTTATGACATATTCAGTTAGGTATATGCTGCTAATGTGGTAGGGACAAGGAGCATTAAATAAAGGTAATACTTATTGGGTGTGTGTGTGTGTGTGTGTGTGTGTGTACACCAGGTTAATACTATGATTTCATGCATCTTTTTTTAAATATCAATACAGTGTTTAACTTGACGAACAATGTGGATTTGGAGAACACCAAAAAGAAAATGGATATGTACCAGAAGGATAACAAAGAAGTCATTCAGAAAAACAAGATAAAACTGGTTAGTTTGCTGTTTTTAAAAAAAATTCTTATTCAGTAGTTGAGGAATTAAGTATTTTAAAGAGGAATAGTTGTAAAATGCTGTCTTAAAGGAGAAAAGAAAAAAGAAGAAACTCCGACACGCATACTGCCACACTCCATAGTAAGAAAAATGTGATATACAAGTATTCTCTATCAAAGATTTGCTTGCTTCAGGAGATCATGTTGACAGCTGAATTTTGTGTGCTTGTTGTTTTGACGAGGGTTTAGAGAGAGGGACTGACATAGCTAGGTAGTAAATGCAGGCTCTTCCAAACATATGTATGCTGGCAGTGTATTTGGACAATATCCAGAAGAGACTGGGTTCATTCCTACTCCAGAACAATAATTTCTTTCTCATCCAAAGGAAGAAAAAAAAATCCAGACACAGACATTATGAAGCTCCCAAGAGAGAGTTGGAGAATGGGAAAACAAAGGCCTGGCTTATGCAAAATTTAAAACGAGTGATAGTGAAACAAACTTTTATACTTTAACAAGACAAAAGCCTTTTTAAGTGCTAATGATGATACTGCTTCTTAGAGGGTTATAAAATACGTGTTCTGTATGCAGGCTATGCATACTTTCCTGTAGGTTTTTTATTAAAATATGATTCAGACAAAGTTCTGCTCTCCTTTAAAAGTAGCCTGGCAAGGATTTTTTTTTTATTTATTTAAAAAAAAAAAAGAAGTTTGTCTCTAATGTTTTAAGTATCAGAGGGGTAGCCGTGTTAGTCTGGATCTATAAAGCGACAGAGTCCTGTGGCACCTTATAGACTAACAGAAGTATTGGAGCATAAGCTTTCGTGGGTGAATACCCACTTCGTCAGACGCATGTGGGTATTCACCCATGAAAGCTTATGCTCCAATACTTCTGTTAATCTATAAGGTGCCACGGGACTCTTTGTCAGTGTTTTAAGTGTTTCTTCCAGCATTAAAAATATACATCATTTTGAGAAGAAAATATTTCAATTCAGGCAACTATAGTAACAGAAATGACACAATAAGGCCTGATCCTGCATTCTTTTTGCACTCAACACTCATGTTAGGAGTTTGGAGTCTGAAAATAATAAATTTGAACCATTCCTTCTGAGAACCAAAGAGTTTCCCTTGTTTGTGAAGGAAGGTGTTGGACTGGAGTAGTACCAACAAATAGAGAGTTGAAGTGGGTTTTAGTCCACGAAAGCTTATGCCCAAATAAATTTGTTAGCCTCTAAAGTGCCACAAGGACTCCTCGTTGTTTTAACAAATAGAGAGATCATCCATATATCCATGTATGTGTATAAAGCAGAGAGGGCAAAGGCGATGCATTGTATTTCCTTTTCTGAAATCAAAGATCATTCAGGTTATGTATAACTTGTAGGAACATAGCAATTGCCATATCAGATCAGACAAGAGGTCCATGTAGTCTGATATCCTGTCTGACTGTCCAATATCAGATGCATCAGAGGAGACAGGTAAATAGCGGGGTCCCCTGAGGATCTGTACTGGGACCAGTGCTGGTCAACATATTCATAAATGATTTGGAAAAAGGGGTAAACAGTGAGGTGGCAAAGTTTGCAAATGATACAAAATTACTCAAGATAGTTAAGTCCAAAGCTGACTGAAAAGACTTAAAAGGGAATTCATAAAACTGAGTGACTGGGCAAGAAAATGGCAGATGAAATTCAATGTAAATAAATGCAAAGTAGTGTACGTTGGAAAACATAACCCCAACTATACATACAAAGCAAAGGGGTTTAAATTAGCTATTACAACTCAAGAAAGAGATCTTGGAGTCATTGTGGATAGTTGTCTGACAACAGCTGCTCAATGTGCAGCGGTGGGCAAACATCTAGCAATGTTAGGGAACGTTCAGAAAGGGATAGCTAAGAAGACAGAAGGCATAAGTGCTAGGGGTGCTACCACATCTCCTGGCTTGAAGTGGATTCCATTATATACAGGATTTACAGTTTGGTTCAATGGCTCTCAGCACCCCCACTATAAAAATTGTTTCAGCACCTCTGTCAGAACCCCTGGCATTCTAATGCCACTGTATAAATCCATGTATGCCCACATGTTGAATACCGCATGCAGTTCTGGTCGCCCCATCTCAAAAAAGATGTATTCAAATTTTAAAAAAGTACAGAGAAGGGCAGCAAAAATGATTGGAGGTATGGAAAAGCTTCCATATGGGGAGAGATTAAAAAGACTGGGACAGTTCATCTTAGAAAAGAGACAAATGAGAGGACATATGATAGAGATCTATAAAATCATGAATGGTGTGGAGAAAGTGAATAAGGAAGTTTTATTTCCCCCTTCACATAACACATGAACCAGGAGTCACCCAATGAAATTAGTAGGCAGCAGTTTTAAAACAAACAAAAGGAAGAACTTCACACAATGCGCAGTCAACCTGTGGAACTCATTGCCAGGGGATGTTGTGAAGCTCAAAAACATAACTGGGTTCAGAAAAGAATTAGATATCTTCTAAGATAAGAAGATAAGATAAGGATAGGTCCATGAATGGCTATTAGCCAAGATGGTTAGAGATGTAACTCCATGATCTAGGTGTCCCCAAACCTCTCACTGCTAGAAGCTGGGACTGGACGATGGGATGAATCATTTGATAAATTGCCCTGTTCTGTTACTCCCTCTGAATCATCTGGCACCGGCCACTGTTGGAAGACAGGATACTGGGCTAGATGGACCATTGGTCTGACTCAGTATGGCCATTCTTATGTTCTAGGAAGATGCATGAAACAATATAAGGGATTACTATGGCATAACCTGCCCGTGGGGGGTCATTCTTCCTAAGCCCCATCAGTTTGTGATTGGCTTATTTCTGAAGCATACGTGTTTATATCCCTGTCTGATGTAACTGTGGTTATTCTCATTATGGATATGACTCCTAATAAACTCTTGGCCTCAATGATCTCTTGTGGCAATACATTCTACTGGTTAATTATCCACTGTATTTTTTTTTTTTTAAATAAGTGATCAGTTTAAATTTGTTGCCTTTCAGTTTAGTTGAATCTCCCCTTGCTCTTATTTTGTCAGAGAGGGTGAATAGGAGCACCAAATTCACTTTCCCTATCCTGTACCCTCTTATTTTGTTTCCTTTGTAAACTAGAGAGTTGCAGGCTTTTCATAGGGAGTTTTTGCCTTTACCTATGTCTCTAATCATTTTCATTGCCTGTCTCTAGATCCCTGCCAAAGACATTCGGATAACAGCGGTGGCTCCAGGCACCAGCACTCCAAGCGCGTGCCTGGGGCAGCAAGCCGGGGGGGGGGGCACCCTGCCGGTCCCTGCGAGGGCAGCAGGCAGGCTGCCTTCGGCGGCTTGCCTGTGGGAGGCCCGCCGGTCCTGCGGATTCGGCAGCAATTCGGTGGTGGGTACGCTGAAGCCGCGGGACCGGCGGACCTGCCTTTGGCATGCCGCCGAAGGCAGCCTGCCTGCCGTGCTTGGGGCGGCAAAAAAGCTAGAGCCGCCCCTGTAGGATAACACCCTTTACTTGGGGGAAGGGTGCCGTGGCAGCACTTTATCTGCCAAATGTAGAATCCTTTCCAATAATAAATTTTGAATATTCCTGTTTTAGACTCGGGAGCAAGAGGAGCTGGAGGAAGCTTTAGCGGTGGAACGACAGGAAAATGAACAAAGGCGACTGTTCCTACAGAAAGAGGAACAAATGCAACAGATTATAAAAAGGAAGAATAAACAGGCACTTCTGGATGAACTGGTGGGTATCAAAACAGAACTACAGATTTTGAGCTTTAAATTCAGTTCTTGTGGCTTCAGATGTGGACTTGTACTACTTATGCTGTTGATACAAAATATCAGTTTTGTACATTTCATATTTATTTTTTAATTTTTCATCCTACAAACATTTGAGAACAGATCTGGTAAGACACTAACAGGAATGATGCAGGGAGTAATCGTGCAAAATGCAGGAGATTGGACTGAGTAAGAAGGTGTTTTTGTTATGTTTTTGGCTGCTTCTCTCTGTAATTCATCCCATTTCTTCCCCTCCAAGCCTGTTTTAAAGAGTCTGTGTTCTGTATTGTACTTCATTGTGACCATTAGAGGTGCTGGGATTTCAGAAAGGCTATCCCAGTGAGTCTACCCAGCCCATCCATTAAATTAGCAACTGACTGCTCCCCATCCCTACTTCTGTAAGAAATTACTGTAAAGGATTAGAATATCTGCTTGGTGCACTGAAAATATTAGCAAACAATAGGAGGCATTTTGACAACTGTTAGTGAGAAAAGAGGTCTTATTTTATTATTAAGTTAGGTATAGTATGTTCTTGGAAATCTATAGTGGTCAGCTATTTTTAAAAACTTTTGGAAAGTGACCTACTTTCTGGGATTGCTTCTAGATTTCCTCTACTCCACCATTCTTTGTGCACCCAAAAATTCAATGGTGATTTAGGGGCACAGGGCAACCTAGGCGCTGCATGTGTGGTCTAATCTGGATTTACAGCTCAACATACTGTTACATTCATGCACTGTATGAGAGAGTCTTAAAATTGTGTGTGTGTGCGTGTGCACATGCACATTTATAAATAAAAATATGGGCAGAGAAAAACCAGAAAAGCATGGAAATCTATATTAAAAAATATTGTTATGCCAGTAGGGTGTTTTAAGGATGCTGTGTCAACCTTGATTCTGAATTTCTTCGCTTTGCTTTGGTTCTCACATTAAAGTTACATTTAATCCAGTTCTCTTGCATTTTATTTCTGGTTCCTTTTGAAGATGTGACTTACTTTCTTCCCTTCCTGAGAATGCAGAGTTCTTCTTTGACCCAATGGGAGATCCACTAAAATGCAGAGATATTGGTGTTATGTGATTTAGGAGTTTGTTTTACGGTTTTAGGGACTGTGCTGAGGAACTGCCTTGCCCTGGGGCCAAGGTTCGTGGCAGCCTTTTATTGGATTCTTTGAAAGGAGCTGGTGTTTCATTTTCCTTAGACATCAGCATAGATGTGCAGAAAGGCTCCTTGTTTTACTCCAGTGGATGTATCCCGACAGAAAGGGAAATCCCCCAACAATCTGAGACTTTATATCCAGCAGAGTCTTATAACTTTTAAGGTAATAATGCTCATGATCTGCTTAGTTAGGCATAGTCTGACTAGCAGGCCAATTAATAACTCCACTGTACACTCAGTATATTTCCTTAATGGCTTGGAAAAAGGTTTTGAACTGGTTTCTGACTTTAAAAAGTGTGTTCAATCCTGCTTTAAAATACACTTTTAATTTAGTAGGGGCCAACATTGTTTTCTTACACAGCAGTTGGTTTTACTGGAAATACAGTTCGCCAGATGGCTTGCGAAAAGAGCAGTTATAAATAATCTTTATAACATGACCAAAATAGGTAATTTAACTCTGATTGCACATGCGTTGCTATTAAAACATATCTAAATATTTTTAAAACAACAGAAAGGTAATGTTAAAAGTAGAGAAAGAAAGTTAGAAAACTTTAGTGTGTCTCTCTCTAGTTTTTAAAGTGGACTGTGAAATTTGGCTCAAAACTTAGTTTTGTAAAATCATGCTTTTATAAAACCATCAGAAATAAGTTTCTTCAATAACTCCTAAAATTTCTATGAGAACAGTTATTTTTAAACATCCCCCCTGAAGTACCTGAAGTCTAAATATTGCTGTGTTGCAAATCTGAAAGTGAAACTAACTATAAACTGAAGCGAAACAAATGTCATTTTTTTCATTGAGAGAAATGAAAAAGATAAACACAACATAAACAAAGTAAGTGGAAAATTGTTAAAATGGGTTTAAAAATGGAGTATTAGAACTATCGGTAAAGATATGCATTTTAGCAACATATGGAGTGAAATCCTGGCTCCACTGATCAAACGCAAAACTCCCATTAATTCCAAAGAGGCCAGGATTTCACCCATTAATTTTAAATTTGTCTCTCCTTAATGCACTCTCTGTTTAGGAATTGTTGCACAGAGAATAGTTGAGTGTATACTTCTTTCACTGCTTTCTCCAAACTGCTTTAACATTGATTTGACAATACGAAAAAACATAGGGCAAATATTTGTCAGATGCATACACGTGATCTCAGCTCCAATATTCTGCTGTCCAGTCATGTACTGAATGCATAGTCACTGAGAGAGCTGTGCGCACAGATAGCAGAATTAAGAGGTCTCATGCAGCAACAAGAGAAAATTTTGCCCTTAATGTTCAAGCTTTAAAGCAAGTTTGAAGACTAGTTCACAACTTCTTACACTTTTATTATTTGGATTACAGTAGCAGAGGCTTCAGTCACTGTGCTAGATGCTATACTAATATAATAAGAGATTGTTTGTTTGTTTTTCTCCAAAGAGCTTACAGTTGAAGTAGACCAGACAGGCACAAGGGGAAACAGAGACACAGACAGGTAATGTGACTTGTCCAAGGTCACACAGCAGGGCTGTCGCCAAGCCAGGAATAGAACCCAGGTCTCCTGAATCACAGTCCATTGTCCTAGCCGCAACACCGTGCTCCCTCCCAATATAGGATTAGACAGATTTCATACTGGCAGTGTTTCAAATGACGTCTCCATGGCTGCCACTTTTCACTAAAATACTAGTTGTAATTTAAATCTTTATTCTCTTCATGGGTCATGCTGAGCAATGCTTCTTCCTGTCCAAACTTTCAGATCCTGGGTCTGAGCAAAATGTGTAAACTTGTCTTTAAGTACAATATTAACATGTGGTGTGATTGTATACTAATAGTACTAGAGATGTTATTAATTCCCCTGTGCATGACGGTTGAAATGCTCAGCCCTGCTCCCAGCCCTTTTATGCAGGGGGTGTGCCAGAGGCTGAGTGGGACTGGGAGTGCGTGTCCAGGCAAGGATGAAGCACATTGTGCTGTGGGAATTCTGGGCAGTGATGCTGCCTGAAGGCAGGTAGGGACAGGCTTCTGTGACTTAGCCCCTCATGGCTGTCTTAATTATGCTGTGGGGGGTGTATCTCCTGCTCCCAGAATCAGGAAGATGCCAAGGTAACTTAAAGTCAGCTTAGTCCCCCCACATCCTTTCCCTCTGAGCTGTGAGTTCTGATCCTGCAGACACTTATGCACATAATTAACAATCCTGGTGCAAATGGTTGCATTGATTTCAATGCATTTTTCACATACGGAAAGTTACATGTATACATAAATGTTTACAGGAGCTGGTCTATGATATCTATCTCTTTATTGCTCTGTAGTGATAGTTAACTAGAAAGGCTGCACTTATTACATAGGACAAACAGTGAATCAAGAGCACTGTGGTTTGCTGGTGCAATGCTGATTTCTCAGAACTGTGTATCTCTATGCTAATGTAGAAACTGCTGAGAAGTGAGCATAGAAATTGGCTGCCTTTTGTGTCGCATGAGAAAATACAACAAACATGTGATAAGTGAGTGGAGGACAAAAAGCCTAAGGAGACTTCCCTCCTCCCCTCCCCCCAACTATATAGCGCACATTAAATCTGAAATTTAAAAAAATTGCATTCAATAGGGTCTTCTCAACTATTGCTGATAATAGTAGCACTTGTAGTGCACACTTGGACTGTGAGTGTGTTGGATGACATGGAGGTGCTCAGAGATTCAGGTGCTAACATAGCAAATTTGGGTGGTCCAAATTCTCTTTTCAGTTGCATGTAAACTGGAAGGGGAGAAGTCCCTATGCTGAAGAGAGTAAGGGTACTGAACCTGTGCCCGGACATTTGCAGGACTGTGCTGTCCCTCACTGTCATTTGTATTATCCCTCACCCCAGATCAGGTCCCATTGTGAGATACAATCTCAGCCCTGAAACCCACAGTCTATTTTAAGACAAGTCAGTGAGTGAGCATAACAAGCAATAGGAAGGATGAAGAGGGAGCATTAATCTTACAGTAGTAAGTATGGGCACTGCTTGATGGTTCTGTGTCACTTCAGGAGATTTTCAAAGGCACCTAGGCACCTAACTCCCATTGAAAGTCATTTTTCTATCTTAAATTTTTAAAAATAAAATATTTATAGTCACAATCTGGCTTTGAGGGTTCAGTTGCTTTATAAGTTAGTAGCAAATTTGGAACACAAAGCAGTATTTCCTTGGTTCCCCAAAACAGAAATGTATATGCTGTATTGAGTGCGTTGTGCATAAAGTGCTGCAGCAAGGGAGTCTGGGAATAAACAGCTCTGATCTCCCCCTCCCCCGCTTCCACAGTAAAGAGAAGTTAGAGGATTTCAGGGTTCACGGAGATAATCAGACTAATTTAATAGAGAATTATTTAGCCAATAATTTGTCTACCTCTCCTTGGAATGTGGTATATGTATACATGTTAATCTTTTTGTTGTAACCTAAATGTAAGATTTTAAGTAGTTAAACAAGTTAACCATTTATTTTATTACTTATATATTTTAAAATTGGCTGGCTTCCCTAAAAATAAGTTGGTAAAGGAGAAAATAAATATGCTGTTGGTTGCACTTACAATGGTGCCATTGTGCAAGGCAGAGCAAGGATCATTTCCAAACGGCCTCAGGTGAAATCTAATGGGAAACAATTTCAAACTGGTCTGAATTCATTTGTAGAAAGAATGTGTCTTAGATAAACATCTGATTCAAGTTATACTACTTTGTACTACTCCTTCTGTGATTAAGTTCCAATTTTTTTATTTTAATAAATATGGTTGCATTGGCCAGTTGCAATAAGGACTCTGTTATATTGTCTTTAATGTGGATTCCATAAAAATGGTTGTTTGCAGATTACGCTGATTTATGAGGCTGCTGCAGCTTTTTCCTATTACTGAAAGTGATCGTTTGTGTAAACTGTTTCTCATATAGAGAATATTTAGCATAACCTTTTTCTGCTGGTGATGGCCTTTTCAGACACAATTTGTAGTCTTGAAGAATGAGCAGCATTAATTTTTTTTCTTTTGAATATTTCAATCTGTGTTTTCAACATGTTTACAGGAAAGTTCCCATCTGCCAGCCTCCCTGCTCTTAGCTCAACATAAAGACAGATCTACGCAGCTAGAAATGCAGCTGGAAAAACCCAGACCAGTTAAACCAGTCACATTTTCCACTGGCATCAAAATGGTAAGACTTCTTTGTTTCCTTTTTATTTCACTGTTCCAGAAGGCACAGCTTTTCCCAGTCTGAGATATAAATGATCTTTTAAATTTGACTTGCATTACTGTAGCACGCAGACCAATTATAAGTATAGTTCCTAATTATTGGTGTAATTTAAAGAGAGCAGTTCAAGAACTTCAGCATTCTAGTAGTTGGAATGTAAGAGATTTTGTGCATTTTGCCCTTGCAATTTTTGTGCTGTAATTGATCCATTGAAAGTTCCTTTTTTTTGCCCCATAGCTTGATGTAATTGTTCTGAAAGCTAAAATTCTAGAGCCTTCAGAAAAGGACTGGTGCTTATTTTGTGCACTAGAAGATTGTGTGTGTCAGAGAGAATCTGGAAATCCATGTCGTGTCAATAAGAACACATTCTCAAA
Source organism: Emys orbicularis (assembly GCF_028017835.1). Taxonomy (NCBI): domain Eukaryota; kingdom Metazoa; phylum Chordata; order Testudines; family Emydidae; genus Emys; species Emys orbicularis. The sequence goes on from NC_088686.1 coordinate 14,655,871, forward strand.
CAATGAGAACAGCAGAGACAAGTATTTTTCGAACAGCAAATATATTAGTAGTTCTGTGTTAATAAGGATCTGTCAGCTTTCCTGTTTTATAATGCCATTCTTTCTGTCACAACATAATATAAATGTTCTTTTCTTTTCCGAAATAAACATTTCTTCTGTTCTGTTTTTCACCAAAATATATACCTACAACCTGTATGTTAAGGATTTGATAAAACCAAATCGCAAGTTACTAATCTTTTTTACCCTTTCTCAATAATCATTCTATTTTCCAAGGTCTCCTGAAAAGACTGTAAAAATTCCTTCTAAAATCATCTTCTCGTTACAGACTTAATAATCCACAAAACCATAATCCAGAATTGATACTCAAAAAAACCCCTAGAACAGACCAAATAAAAAAACTCCCAGCACTCAACCCTGCATCTCTGTGACATCAGTCTGTTTTGTAATGGGTGTCTGGACTATTCTCTGTGTCTGAATTACAACATGAGCCCCTTGAGAACAGCATTTGCATCTTATTCTGTCTTTACAGCACCAAGCATACAAGGGCTAGGAGTGGTTAGTATGGGCTATAAACTAGTGTATTTGATTGTGTTGAGAGAATTAACAGAAAAAGACCATTATTTGGTTTAGCAATGGTCCAACTGGATGGCTGCACTAATTATTCCTTTTTTCCTGCGAAATGTTCCTATGTATTTTTAATTCTTGGATTTAGGAACCATTGGAGTGTGTCATGAGGACGTCTTAACAATTGTTAGTTTGTATTTGGAAAGAAGCACAATGATGTGCTTGTATCACATGAGGATGAAAAGTACTTTTCAGGCCATTTCTAATCAGAGAGGCTGTTAAACAATCTTTATTTAGGGATACACATTTTTAAATAGACAGGCCCATGTAACTTGTGCCTAAGAGGCTAAAAGAGTTGGCAGAGGTGATCTCTGGTTTGCTGATGTTAATTTTTATGAACTATTGGAATACCAGGGAAATTCCAAAATACCGGAAGAATGTTAATGCTGTGCCAATATTCAAAAAAGGTAAGAGGGATGACTGGTAACTATAGGCTGGTTATCCTGACATCAATCTTGGCCAAAAGAATGGAAAAGATTGATAAAGGAATCGGTTCATAAATAATTAAAGGAAACAAATACAATGTCAGTCAGCATGGTTTTCTGGAAAATAGATCTTGTCAAACAAATATAATTCTCATTCTTTGAGGAGATTATGCACTTAGTTCATAAAGGCAGCTGCATAAATGTAATATATTTAGACTTTTGTAAGGCATTTGACTTAATACCGTAAGACATTCGGATTAAAAAAATTAGCATTATACAAATATCAATAAATCGCACGTTAAGTAGGCTAAGAACTAGCTAACTGTTCTCAAAAAGTCATCCGTAGGGAATCATCTTTGAATAGGATGTTTCTATGGGGTTCTGCAGGGATTGGTACTAGGCCCGATGTTCAACATTCTTTTTTTATCCACGATCTGGAAGTAAATATCAAATCACTCTTAATAAAATTTGGATCACTGGTAAGTTGGGCCCATTCAAACAAAATGTGTTTTTAATACAGCCAAATGGAAAGTTTCACATTTGGGAATAAGGAATGCAAGCCATACCTACTGAATGGGAGACAGTATCCTGGAAAGCAGTGACTCTGAAAAGGATTTAGGGATCATAGCGGACAAGCAATTAACTCAAACTCCCAATGCGATGCTGCAGTCAAAAAGGCTAATGCAATCCTTGGGTGTATAAACAGAGCAGTAGAGCATAAGAGGGGTTGGGAGGTGCATGACTTCTGTATATGGCATTGGTGAGACATATGCTGGAATACTGTGTCCAGTTCTGGCGTCCACATTTTTAAAAGAACATTGAAAGATTAGAGAATGTGCAGAGAAGAGCCGCAAAAATGATTTGAGGGCTGGAGAAAATGCCTTACAGTGAGAGGCTTAAAGAACTCAATCTGTTTAGTTTATCAAAAAGAAGATTTGAGAGGTGTCGTGATTACAGTAAGTACTTCATGGGGAGAAAATGCAGAGAATAGCAGAACAAGAATCAACGGCAGGAAGCTGAAGTCGGACAAATTCAAATTAGAAATCAGGCACAAATTTTTACAGTGAGGGTTATTAACCATTGGAACAAACTTCCAAGGGAAGTGGTGGATTCTCCATGCCTTTGTGCCTTCAGTTCAAGACTGGATGCCCTTCTGGAAGACGTGCTTTAGTCAAACATAAGTTATTACGCCCAATACAGAAGTAAGCAATTGAAATGTACAGGTCTGTGATATGAAGTCAGGCTAGATGATGTAATGGCTCCTTCTGACCTTCAACTCTATCGGTTGTGTATTTACTGTGAATAGACCTTGAAAGTGGGTGGTATGTACCTAGTGGGTGGTATGTCTGGTGAAAAGTTCAGTGAACTCACACTTTTTGGGTCCAAGGCTATGATGCACTGAACTACTCCTAGGACAGGGTTTCTCAACCTTTTTCTTTCTGAGCCCCCCCTTCAGCTTTCTGCCCTGGGCCCCAGAAAGTCTAATGCTGGCCCTGCTCTCTGGTTTATTTTGGGAGACCCCCTGAAACTTGCTTGCGGTCCCCCAGGGGCCCCAGGCCCCTGGTTGAGAACAACTACCTTAGGAGATGCAGGGCTCCCTCAAATCCTGTGGTGCTCAGCCCCTCACAAGTTTGTGGGATTGTGCTGTATGTGGTAATTCTCATGTAGGATGTTCTTCTATAGTCTTCAGAGGGGTAGCCATTTTAGTCTGTATCAGCAAAAACGATGAGGAGTCCTTGTGGCACCTTAGAGACTAAGAAATTTATTTGGGCATAAGCTTTCGTGGGCTATAACCCACTTCATCAGATGCATGGAGTGAAAAATACAGTAGGCAGGTATAAATATACAGCACATGAAAAGATGGGAGTTGCCTTACCAAGTGGGGGGTCCGTGCTAACAAGGCCAATTCAATCAGGGTGGATGTGGCTCATTCCCAACAGTTGACAAGAAGGTGTGAGTATCAAGAGGGAAAATTACTTTTTGTAGTGACCCAGCCACGCTCAGTCTTTATTCAGGCCTAATTTGATGGTGTCAACTTTGCAAATTAATTCCAGCTCTGCAGTTTCTCGTTGAAGTCTTCTTTTTGAAGTCTTTTTTGTTGAGGAATGGCCACTTTTAAGTCTGTTATTGAGTGTCCAGGGAGATTGAAGTGCTCTCCTACTGTTTTTTGAATGTTACAATTCTTGATGTCTGATTTGTGGCACTGCTATGGGTATCTGCATGGCCCCACGGTATGCCAACGTTTTTATGGCTGACTTAGAACAACGCTTCCTCAGCTTTTGTCCCCTAGCGCACCTACTCTACTTGTGCTACATTGATGACATCTTCATCATCTGGACTCATGCGAAGGAGGCCCTTGAGGAATTCCACCAGGATTTCAACAATTTCCACCCCACCATCAACCTCAGCCTGGACCAGTCCACACAAGAGATCCACTTCCTGGACACTACAGTGCAAATAAGTGATGGTCACATAAACCGTCTCTAAGGTGCCACAAGGACTCCTCGTTGTTTTTTCTATAGTCTGTCTTTAAGGGCAAGTGCTCAACACTGGCGTAGCACTGCTCCCATTGAAGTCAATAACTTCCATTGACTGCAATGGGCGTTTCACCATAGACTTCCATGGGAGCAGAGCTACACCAGTGCTGCGTGCTTTTGAAAATCCCACCTTAAGTACTGTTGTGATATGATGTGTAGATCTGGAACCAAAGCAGTACTGCTATTATGGGTGTAGTGCTTCAAGTCCACCAGTGGAGAGTTCTAGCAGCGTGCATGTAAGGAAGCACTGTACACCCTTCCCATTTGGTTTCCTTTTCCCCCCTTTCTTTCCCCCCCCGCCCCTTCACCTGCTGCTTGAACCTAGGACTGTTCTTCTCTGATGATGGCTTCTTTTATTTTACAGAGGCCAGATAGTGCGTATTGAATGCCTTGCCTGGCTGATTCTGAGATTGTGTCTATGCAGCTACATTCTTAACAATGTTGGCTGTGGTGCTCTCCTTTTCTTTTTCTTTTTTTTTTTGGCTTGAAATATGAGAATTTTTCCTTGAATGGTCTAAATCAGAGGTGTTCTTGAGCCTGATTGATGACGTGGTTTTGCTCTTGAGTTCCAAGGAATATGCCCATTTTAGTCTCCTGAAAGACATTCAATTAGGCTGGCTGTTTTTAGGTGTCCTATGTGTATTCTTTATACTAGATGTTGAGTTTCCATTCCTTTGGGGGGGGGGGGGCGGGGATTTTCTTCCTTTAATAAAGTAAATGAGAACATCCCTCATTACTCAGAAAAGGTAGACTTCTTCCCCTTCAGTTGGCTCCTTTTGTTAACAGCATGGAGGTTAGATAGGAATAGGATCCCCTTGCCTCTTCCCCCACCCTGAGAGAGAGCTATTTAAGCTTGATCTATGCTATTTCCTTACAGCTTTGTGTATCATTTTGCCTAGCTTCTTTTTTTAAAATCAGTTCTGCGGACAACAGGCTCTTCAAGCTGCCTGGTTACGAAAAAGATACCCTTCGTGAACTGATGTTTCATGTAAGTGAGTGGGATAGGGAGTTGCAGACCCTTTTTATCTTGGCATTTCCCTTCTTATTTGTGACCTACAGCTTCCTGCATAATTTGAATATTCTAAACATTATTTTCCTTAGTGGAGTATATGTCTATTAAGCCCAGTCTGCAAACCAGCTTAATGCTGTTACAGAAAGTGTGGCAATCTTAATTGCACTTCCAGTAACAGTCTTGAAAATGGTGGCGCCAGCTCTGTGCTAGCAGCTAAATAGTTTTCAGTATTAGCGGAAGAGGGCAACGGCTGTCACTAATGCGCCGTTATCCTAGGAATCTCTTCAGGATCATCTTGGAATAAATCAAGCCACTGTTTGGAGACTGTGTCATTTCTGGTTGGGAGATTGATCTACTGGGGAGTTGATGTCCGAACATAGCCTTGTAAGGATACTTATTTGTATTCAGGGGTGTGTGTGTTGCACTGGTGACAGCAATTCACAAATGCAGACAGGGCTCATTTCACTGCAATAATAGCTTCCTTTCAACGTTTCTGCCACTTACAGGATGGTGGCGGGAGCCACTTGATCCTCATGGTTTGCCTGTGCTTGACAGTACCACTACTGCTTATAATACTTAGCAGTTCCCTAGCTAATCCACTAACTAATAGTGCTGGAGAATGTATATGAAGTAGGGCAGCATTTCAGAGTGCTTGTCACTCTTTCCCTCCACCCCATTTTTATGATTGCTCCCTGACCCATCTAACTAGAGGATTGCTGCTCTCCAGGAGTGAAGTTCTTTGGAGGCAATTTCATGCAGTTAAAAAATTAAGTACCTGAAACTAGATTGTCTAAATACCTTGTCATCTCCTATGGAACTGCTCACTTCTTCAGAGCACTTCTTGGGCAGGTAGCTGGAGAACTTAGAGAATCTCTGTATAAAATGGTATTGCATCCCTTGTATAGGTGGGAGAGTATTCTTTTCCAACAGTGAAAGCACCCCTTCAGTATAGCTCTGCTGCATTGTCGCTGCATAATGAGCCCAATTCCTGGCACATCTGTGTTTTTATTTTTATAATACTAGTAGTATTTGTTAATAGTAATGTAGTAGTACACTCAGAGAGACGGTTGCGATCTCAAAATGATTACAGACTAAGTATGCAAGATAAAGGGTGGGAAAGGAAACTGAGGCACAGAGGGAAATGACTTGCCCAAGGTCATACAGGAGGTCAGAGAACCTGGGCCTCCTGAGTCCCAGACTAGTGTCCTGTCCATTGGACCATGCCGCATCTCCTATCATCAATCTTCTCCTTGTATGACAGCGTGAGCGAAGGGTAGGAATTTCACCCTTTAACTTTCCAGTTTCCTAGCTTTTCTCTGTCTAAATCATGGCAACAATGTTATCTTAACTTGGTCTGAATATTACAAGCATTTCATTCTGGGTGCCATCATCTTGTACTGTAATTAGTTCAAAGTTAGTGTGAGTGACATGCTGTCCTGAAGCAGCAGAAGTCACAGGAAGAAATAGTCAGATCAATAATTCTCAAATTAATCCTCCTGCCTGGTGGCACAGGATGTTTAGGACACCATTGAAATGCATCACAGTAGTAAATTGAGCATAGCAAGTGTGAGGAAATAATATTCTTTTGATGTTACCCTCACAACATTATTCTAATTAGAAATAACATTCTTATATTACGTTTTGTTGGGCTGTGCTTTTAACTAAGGCCAAATTGACTGTACTTCGTTATTGCCTCTGTTGCTTCAGGTTCCAGCAAATGTTCATGGGCTGCTTCTGTTTTCCAGTCTGTGTTTCTTTTATAGTTCATGGAGCCAGTATCCAAGATTGTGCTCCAAGTCCAAAAAAAATTCCTCCAAATACTTTTTAATCGTTTGTGTTCCATCAGAGTCTCCCAGATATATGATGATATGTGAATTGGGAGGATTAAACCTAATCCCGCCACTTACAGTAGTTTGCCCCTGTCTACAGATCCAGGTAGTTGCATGTTGTGTTTCAAGTACTTGCATCCATTTGTGTGGCATGTGATTATGTTCATAAATGGTCATTGTTACTGGTTGTCGTTGTTGTCATCTTTTTTTTTTTTTTTTTACGACGTGCTCTTAAAATCTGCCTAAACAGTAAAAGATTTTTTGTTTGTTAGGGAATCAGTCCAGTTTCCTTCCTTTGCTATTCCTTCCAGCTGGTCTATCTTCAGGCAGAAACAGTTCAGACGGATTTGATTTCTTCATGAGATGCACGCCAGGCAGAGTTAATCTGTGTTTTGTTTTTAATCTCCACTCTGCTCATGGTGTGTGAATTTCTTGCATGGAGATAGGTAAGGAACACTCCTTTTTATAGTATTTGTTAGCCCCCCACTTAGCCCTCAATCCTGGAAGGTGATGACCACTTTGGCCCCTATCCAGAAAAACACTTAAGTGCATGCTTAATTTTAAGCACCTGAGTAGTCCCATTGATTTCATTGTTCAAAGTTTAAATACACGCTTAAATGCTTTACTGGATCAGGGCCAAATTGCTCAGCACTTTGCAGGATCGAGTCCTTAAGGAGTTACTATTGTGAAAGCCTCTGAGTGGGGCTTTTGCAAAGCTTTTAGATCACTTAATAAGGTTCCTTTTGTTAGTAGTTGATACCTTTGCAGCTATAAAAGCTCTTTCTTCTCCTTGCTTTGAATATACTCCTCCATTAATAATTACCCTCACTTTGTCTATTATTTAATCAACTAAATAAAAAACAAAACTCTCTGAAGAGGACAGGGTGTCTTGGGATGTTTGTAGAACATCCTGGGTTACTTCCCTTTCCTCCACTCTCTTTAACTCTAGCTGACTTGGGGAAAAATATATTGAGTTATGTGCAAACCTTTTCGTTCAGCACTGAAAGGTGTGTCTGGCTTGTTGTAACACATTTTTGTAGATTCCCTGTAGCAAAACCACATTGTATGGAGATTATGACTTAATTACTTTAGTCCAATATCAATTGTTATATTGTTGTCTAGATGTTAAACTGTTCCTGTGGGTTAAAAGATTATCTCATTATTCTATAACAACACTGCAGGTAATTGGTTTAAAGACTGCTTCATTTAAATTAAAAGGCTGGTATTTATAGATTAGTTAATAATACAGATTAGTTGACTCTAAGATTTCTTTACACCTCCCTATCTTTATTGATACTTAAAGTGAATAGACACTGACTCAAAGTTAAGAACTGGATATCTCAGTAAATTTGGGATGGTGTCCTCTGTGAGCCCTTTGCCTGTAATCTAGTATATGAGACCTCTATTGTGTTCAAAGTGGTACTGTATATGAACCCTTTGCCATTAGTATATCTAGATTTAATTTACTTTAGTGTGCAACTGAGAACTTGTGACGGGCATTTTCAAGAGAAGAGTTCACATCTGTTCAGGCACTAATTATTACTTAGTGATAATTCCAATCCAGTTAATAGAAACTAATACTCTATGGAGTGGGGAGTGAAGAAATGGTTTGGAAATGTAGATGGCCATTTGATGAACCATCTTAAAACTCTAAGCACTTCATGCAACAGTGCCTAAGAGTTAGTGATCTTTTACATTGAAGTAAGGAATGATTTTCTTTTCCAGTGGCAGATCAAATCATGAGCATTGCTACACAAGTGAATGAGTTTGGAATTTTGTTGTTGTTGGCATGAGTGAAATAACACAATAGCCCTTTAATAGACAAGATATTCTATCTATTGATTCTTTTCTACCCTTTTTTATTAGAGGGATAACAGGCTAATTTGGTCCTCTATATAATAGGCACTTTAAATATTAACTTAGGCCTTGTCAAGGTTGGGAATTCAGTCCAAATGCAGCAATCAGTGGCCAGCCATCGACTAGATGCACCTATGTGAACCCCAAGTATAGACAAGGAAAATAAAGATTTGCTTCAGTGGAGTTTATGCTAGTTTTAAGCAGGGGTGAGCTTCATCAGAGCAAATATACCCCTGCTACCTCAAAGACAATGACTCTGTGTCTGGAATGGCAGGAAAAAGGAGTAATCTCCCTCATTCCTTGGCATTGGGAGAGGAAGAAGGCTGGGGGGTGGGAAGGGAGCATCACCTGGGCTGGTGGGCAGGCCAGTGGGGCTCAGGTTAGCCATAGGCCCCTGTGAACTCAGTAGAGGGATATGAGCCCTGACCTTCTGACTGGAGCCCCAGCTTCCACCGCTGGGATTAGCATAGCACCAGGTTTTTGATTTGCTGTGGGCATCGTGCTAGTCACCTTTTTAAGGACTGGGAAAGAATTTTTCCCTCACTGCCCGATTGCCCAGTGTGAAGTGGGTTTTTTTCACATTTTCCCACAGTAGCTTTGGGATCCAGTGAGATAAGTGAAGCGTTAAGGTTCAAGGTGTAATAATTTAGCAGCTGGCAAGTGTCCAGTTCCATACAGGGTCTGGTTCCCTGATAAACCAGAGTGAGAAGTGGATTTAGGGGAAGGCATCCCCTCAAGAAGCTGGGGGATGGCGTTGGAGCTGCTAGAGTCTGTCAGCGAGGAGACAACTCCATTTCGCCAGCCCCTTAAGCCTCAAGCAAGGGGATGGTGCTGGGGTCTCAGCGACAGGCTAGGTACCAGCAGTGGAGAGGGGCCGGGGCTGAGGGCAGCCTCCTGCTAGGTGTTAACTGTGACAGATATTGCAATCACATGCAATATTTTGGGGACAATATTGTGATAAGTTTATGGATGGTTTGTTATCATTGTGGGCCAGGGATTGTATGCAGTTTTGGGGGGGAGTGGAGGAAGGGTTACCATAGCTTCTCCAGGAACTAAAAACAGTGTGTGGGGGGGTGATTAAGATGAATCACTCAGGTTTGTAAACTCCTCTGGAGAGGTACCACTCCCTGGGAAGGCTTGCATATACTGGTTCAGACTGAATTTTCCAGAGAGTAACTGACAAAGAAAGGGCTTTTGGCACAAAGACTGAGTTTAAACTGGCACAGGACTTTTTTTTGATTCAGCAAATGGATGGGACCTTCTCTCCGAGGGGAGGGGGAGGGCACTGTTGTGGAAGGGTTGAAAAGACTTTGGCCTATCCGGACCCCCTAGAACTGATGAGCGATCTTTGGTAAGCTTTTAGAATGGGTACAGGACATTTTTATTGTTTTCACATGTTTTCTCTAATACTTTTACCCTGATAATAAATGCACCCTAAGAATAAAAGTATTTTACTTTTGTGAAGGCTGGTTGCTAATTGGTACACATTGTTGCAACCCCTGGAGAAAGGTTAATCGCAGGTGCTGGATCCCAATCAGACCTGCTGGGGCAAGCAGGGTGAGGTGCAAAGGGACTGCAAGCCTAAACCCGGTCTGGAAGGGGAGACGCAGGTCTCCGCCCGAAAGAGCTGTCAGCTGGGATCCTGAAACCTTAAGTGAGTGCCCTGGAGGAAGGGCGTGGGGGTGGGGGGTCAAAGTTAATCTGTGAGAGTAAGGATTAAGGAAGTTAAAATAACCTGCACTGTATGAATTATTGCTGGATAGTTTCCAGATGAGTTAATAGTGTTGCAGCCTAATTAAGCCCCATTCCTTGCATCTTGTCTTTCTTCCTGTATGACTGGGATAATTACAGCTGTCCTCCTCTATGCTATTATTATTATATTTATTAGTTATTCCTAGCTCTTATATAGTGCTTTTTATCAGTAAATATCAGTGTTTTATAAAGAATGTAAGCATCTTTATACCATTTTATCCATGGGGAAACTGAGGCACAGAGCTGAAGTGACTTGTCCCAGGTCACCCAGTAGCAGAGCCAGGAATAGATCCCACCTCTCTTGAGCCCTAGTCCAGTGCTCTCTCCACCAAGCCACACTGTGCTAGGATTTTCCATGCCTGCAAGTATTTCAGTGTCTGGTCATCAACTATTGAAATGGGGACAAAGCCTTAATGTTCCATTTGTGTTTCTGTTGAGATGTGGTCCTTTTTTGTAGAGTGTTCAGCTCTTAAAGGAAGCTTTTGTTTACCTTCCAGCGGGATATAACTTTGTCTGTGGGAGTGGGGCAGAGAATACGCAAATTCTGACTAGAGTGTCCAGTGAACATTATTTAATGTTGGTGTTTCTTGGGCTAAGCCATTTTGAAATGTCTGACAACAATAACTAAATAAATTCCCACTTCCTGAACATTAGCATAGTGTTTACAGGTACCTCTTTGAAACAAATGAGGCTTCTGCAAATATAAAATGTTTGAATTTAGATTTATTGTTGCTGTTTGGAACAGAAGGTGACACCTGAATATCATAACTTTCCTCTCTTCCGTTGTCTAGTATTAGGGTTTTCAGAGTTCAATACAGTGTGAGGGTGTTTGTTTTAGAGTTTGTAAATTCATTTATATGGGCCAGTGTGATGGGTTGTGTACCCCATGCAGGAAATGAAAGGATAATGTGGGCCTGAGAGCTCAATCAACCCGACCTGATTGCATCTGAAAGGTGAGCCAGGCACAACTAGAGATGGAGCTCAGCTGGAGAAGGAGCTGGGTGGTTAGTATAAAGAAAGGAAGTTTGGAGCAGAAGGGGGCTGCAGGGAGGAGAGGAAGAAACTCTCTGGTCATGCTTTGGGACTAGAGAGTGGACAGACTGGCAGGCTCAAGGTGGAAGCCTAGAGGGAGAATTGGCCCTAGCATCATCTCCTAACCAGACAAGTCTCACAGAGCACCAGGAGAGAGATGAAGCAGTCACTGGAAGTGGGGTAGGCTCCAGTGGTAAGCCCTGATAAAAGGGGAGGATCTGGATTTTTAGGGAGGGGGCCCTGGGAGGTATTTAGTGGAGGAACAACCAGGGGAACTTGAGGCATGAAAGGCCAAGCCTGTGGAGGATGGAAGATGGTTTAAGTTTGTGCTTTTAGTCTCAGATTTATTGGGGGATACCAGGGGAGAGCCCTGCAAGTCCTGGCATTGAGAGTACGATGAACCTAGCAAGGTTCTGAGTAGAAGCAGGGGTGGGTCAGAATAGAGAGACCTTGGGCTGGAACCCAGTTATTGGGGGGGGGGGAAGCCCTCAGTTCCCCTACTAGCCACCAGGGAAGGTGGTGTGAAGTCCCCAGATTTAAGGGGATAAGGACGCCTTGAACAAAGAATGTGCAAGGCCCAAAGGGCCCAAATTCGGGGACGAAGACCTGTTGTAGGTACTTTGTTTTATTGGACTTCTGAGGTAACAAAATGGTGATCTGGCCAGATGGCCGAGTTACGAGAAGAGGGGGACTGCTGTGGGGCCAAAATGACTGTCAGCAGGCGGCACTGGAGAGGAGAGAGTTTGCTATGCCACACCCAGCCATGAGGAGGTGCTCCGGCAATGAGTGCACTCTTTGACAGACAGATTTTCAGTTATTGGGCGCTCACAACCCCCTTTTGAAATCAATGGGATCTTAGGTGCTCAGCACCTTCCAAAATCAGGCTAATAGGCCTCAATCTGACTAGCAGCTACTGTAGCCATTTCTAGAGTCTAAAAGTGCAGTCATTATGTTAGTCTTACTATGAACTAGTGGCAGATGGAGGAATCTAGTGACTGTTCTGAAGGGCAGTTAATCCTGCACATGGAAAAACACAGCAGAGATGGAAGACCCAATTGCTGCTGTAGGAAAGTAGACATAACATGAAGTGATACTGATTTGTGCACTGTGCCAAAGCCGGTAAAAGTGGCTCTCTTCAGAATGGTTCCTATGGAGCTGTTTTTTAAAGTCGTTGAGCATTTGCAGGTCCCATTGGCTCTGGTTGGAATTCTGGGAGTTCAGCACTGCTACAATTGAGCCTTATATTTGTTGTAACAAAGTACTTACAACAGGTCTTCGTCCCCGAATGTTGTTACGTTATTAGAAACTGCAGAATTGGATGTCCTTATTAACAGCAACATACACTGCAGTGATCTGGGAAGCAGGACACCAACTTCGAGAAGCCAGAGAGAAAAGGGAAATTCTGAGCTTCGCAACTCAACCCTCATTAAAGAAACAATACATTGGTACAGAATCCATATGTTTTATTATATCTGCAAAAACTAAATGGTGGGTTACAAGGTGGTACTTCAGGGTTGGATTCTAAGTATTTTACCATTTGTCTGAAGAATCCCATGACTTAAATGTTATGTATATCCTATAACATTTTGAAATATGTATCCAGTATGTAGCAACATGACTGTAGGTTTTGAATATTATGACAGAGGACACTTAGCAACAATAGACAAAGTTTGGGGGTGGGGGGGGGAAGTGGCTTAAAAAAAAAATGAATAAAGGTTTTGTGAAGGTTCAGGCAGATACATGCATAGCTGCATTTAAATGTTTTGAACTATCTGTTTTTTGAAGTGTAAGCCAGATGCACTGTATTTAAAAGCACTCAGTCATCAGATCATATTCTGTGTGTACCAACCTACTGACTGTCTAAGATAATTAATTAGTTCTGTGATTATTATATAGCTGCTGATATATCAAAGTGTTTAAACATTAGACGTTTTATGTTGACTTAATGAAGTTTTCCCCCCCCCCCCAAAGATTAGGTGAAAAAGTATATAAACCACTGCAAATGATGGTATTTATTACCTTATGGTATTTCGCAGTTAACCTAAAAGAATGGTTCTTCTTCGAGTGATTGTTCACGTCCATTACACATTAGGTGTGCGCGCGCCGCGTGCACGAATGTCGGAAACGTTTTCCCTCAGCGGCTCCCGTCGGGCCTGCAGGGTCTCCCCTCCCGCCAGAGCGGCGCCCTGCTCTAGCGTATATATATCCCTGCCGGCCCGACCCTCCCTCAGTTCCTTCTTACCGTCCGTGGCGACGTTGGAACAACTCTGTCTCTCATCTGAGAGTGTCCCTTAGCATAGTAATTAGTGTTACAGTTATCAGTTCGTTAGTAGTTAGTGTTAAGCTAGCAGTTATCAGTTCTTTACAAAGGCTTAAACTCTTTGTGTTAGGTGTTTGGCTAACCCCGGCACCGGCCCTGGGCGGCGGGACATGCCGCACGCCCAAGGCTTTAAGGCTTGTGCCACGTGCCACAAGCCTATGCCATTGAGTGATCCTCACGACTCGTGTCTCCGTTGCCTGGGGGAAGCACACCAAAAGGAGCGCTGCAAGATCTGTAAGGCTTTCAAGACCAGGACTAAGAAAGAGAGAGACTTTCGCCTTAAGCAGCTGCTCATGGAGTCGGCGTTACAGCCCTCCACTTCTACGGCACCGTCAACCTTGGTGCGGAGTGCCCCGGCATCGGTTCGGGATCCGACGCCGGCGGGGCAACCTAAGCCTACGGCACCGGCTCGAAGGGAACACCCCCGGCACCGGTCCTCTTCGCCGGCTAAGCCGAAGGGCCAACCCAAGGCCCGAGGACGTTCCCCGCACAAGAGGGTAGCGCCCGCGAAGACCGCAAGTGCCACTAAAGCCGTTGCGGTCCCAACACTGATCCCGGTGCCAGTGGCTCCGGCGCCGAAAGGCCCGTCGAGCCCCGGGATAGGCGCGTTGAGTGAGGAGGAAGGGCTGGAGGAACTGTTGGAACAGCCCTCCACCCCGGACACATTTGAGGCAGCAAAGGACCTCATTGAATTGTCCGCTGAAGGCACCCTCCGCGCTAAGGACATTCCGCCGAGACTGCCGTCCAAAGGCAAGCCGGCGATGATGCGCCCATCTCGGCACCGTTCGTGGCGCCAATCCCAGTCGAGCTCCGCCTCGGTGGACTCCCGGCTTCCCTCCGCGCAGCGGGCTGCACAACCGTCGGACCCCAGCAGACGCGAGGCACCGGCCCAGCAGCCCTGCTCGAGCAGGCACCGGAACGTTTCGGTCGCGCGATCCCTGAGACCGTCCTCCCGCAGCCGCTCCCGGTCCCGGGGCCACCGGTACCGATCCAGGTCCAGGTCGGCACGGCGCTACTCCCGGTCCCAGTCACGAAGGCACCGCTCTCCAACCCCGGACCGGCACCGCCCCACGGCACCGCCGTGGCCCTCTAGATCACCGTCCATAGTTTCGGAGGTGGACTCGGGCCATTCCAGCAAATATGCCCACAGAGCGCAGGCCAGTAGGGAGCACGAAGCCTCTTGGCAACCACAGTGGGGCCACCCAGGGCAATGGCCATTCTGGACCCCTTGGGCCTACCATCAACAAGGCCCCCCGTCCAGAACCTCGAGATCGGGCCCCTCAGGACACCGGTCCCGCTCCCCACGGTGGCGCCCACCCTCCCGCAGGGAGGCCACGGTATCCAGGCCGCCAGAAAGGGAAAGGGCCGACTCGGCACCGAGCCCGGCACCGTCCCAGGCCCACGTCAGAGAACGCACTCCGGAGGAGCGCCCTGCTGATGAGGAGTTACAGGAGGAAGAGAACGCACAAAAGGCCATGACCTCCTCCTCCTCACCAGACGAAGCCGTGGCGGGCACAACAGTGTCCGGTCCTCCCCCGATTGACCATCGGGCACACCAGGACCTGCTCCGCTGAGTAGCCCTCAATTTGGGGTTGCAGGCAGAGGAAACCGTAGAGCAGGAAGACCCTATGGTCGACATTCTAAGCCCGGAAGGCCCCTCCAGGATTGCGCTCCCGCTCATAAAAACGGTCCAATCCAATTACAAGACCGTATGGCAAACACCAGCCTCCGCGGCGCCTACGGCAAAGGGCGTAGAGAGGAAATACTTCGCTCCATCCAAGGGGTTTGATTTCCTATTCTCCCATCCAACCCCATGTTCGCTGGTCGTCTCCGCGGTCAACGAACGGGAGCGACATGGCCAACAGGCCCCGGCCCCCAAGGCCAAGGAGGCAAAACGCTTGGACTTATTTGGGAGAAAGGTCTACTCGTCCGGAGGCCTCCAGCTGCGGATCGCGAACCAACAAGCGATCCTGAACAGGCACAATTTCAACTCCTGGGCATCGGGGTCCAAGTTCAAGGAAGCCTTGCCTCAGGGCTCGCAACCCGAGTTTGCTGCCTTAGTAGACGAAGGGAAGGCGGTGGCCAAAACCTCCTTACAGGCCTCACTTGACTCCGCTGACGCAGCCGCTAGGACAATTGCGTCAGGAGTGGTAATGAGATGCTCGGCATGGCTGCAGGCTTCCGGCCTTCCCCCAGAGGTGCAAAACACCCTCCAAGACCTTCCGTTCGAGGGTTCAGGCTTGTTTTCGGACCAAACGGATGCCAGACTACACAGCCTTAAGGACTCTCGAGCTACCCTCAAGTCGTTGGGGATGCACACCCCAGTGACGCAGAGGAAGCCCTTCAAGCCCCAACCTCCGCAGAGGCAGTACCACCCTCGTCCTAGACAGGAGCCGTACCGCAGGAGGGGCAGGGATAACAGGCGTAGACGCAACAACACGCCCAACCAAGGCCAAAATCAGGGCCAAAACAAACCGCAGCCGGGAAACAAACAAGGGTTTTGAAGCTGCGATCGAGGACAGCGTACCAACCTCTATTCCGGATCCCCCCCTGTGTTTCAGGGACCGCCTGTCCCGTTTTTACCGTGCTTGGTCATGTATAACATCGGACCGCTGGGTCCTACGCACGGTGGAGGCAGGATACACCCTTCAGTTCTCCTCGCCCCCTCCCTCCCACCCCCCAACCCCGTCCCTCTTCAGGGACCCCTCTCACGAGCAACTCCTCTTGCAAGAGGTGCAGGCCCTCCTCACAGTAGGAGCAGTGGAAGAGGTTCCTCCAGACCTCAAAGGGAAAGGGTTCTATTCAAGATACTTCCTCATTCCCAAAGCAAAAGGGGGCCTTCGTCCTATTCTGGACCTACGCAAGCTAAACAAATACTTGCTCAAACCACGTTTCCGTATGGTCTCCCTTGGTACCATCATTCCATCCCTGGATCCAGGGGATTGGTACGCTGCCCTCGATATGAAAGATGCCCATTTTCACATCGCTATCCGACCGGCCCACCGGCGGTTCCTGCGCTTCACTGTCAGCCAGCGCCATTTCCAATTTACAGTTTTGCCCTTCGGCCTGGCAACAGCCCTGCGCGTATTCACGAAATGCATGTCCGTGGTAGCAGCTTTTCTTCGAAAAAGAAGGATGCGCGTCTACCCATACCTGGACGACTGGCTCCTAGCGGGCCGGTCGGAGGCCGAGGTTCGCTCCCATCTGGCATTGACGCTACAGGTGTTCCACGAACTCGGTCTACTGGTCAATGTACACAAGTCATCACTGGTCCCTACGCAGAGACTGGACTTCATAGGGGCAGTCCTGGACTCAGTGGCGGCACGGGCGAGTCTCCCCGTGTCGAGGTTCCTGGCCATTCAGATGGCCGTGAGCTCCATCCAGCAATTCCCCACGACCACGGCCAGATGTTGCTTACAACTCTTGGGGCACATGGCGGCCTGCACCCACGTAGTCGGACACGCCCGCCTCAGACTCAGGCCGCTGCAGTTGTGGCTGGCCCAAGCATATCGCCCCAACAGAGACCCCTTAGACCTGGTCGTGACTATCCCGGCTCGGGTGTCGAACGTCCTCCGTTGGTGGCTCGATCGGCAGCAGGTTTGCGCGGGAGTCCCTTTCGCCGCCCCACAGCCCGTTCTGACGTTAGTAACAGACGCATCGGACCTGGGTTGGGGGGCGCACCTGGGGGACCTGCGCACTCAGGGCTTGTGGTCCAGGGAAGAAAAGTCGCTTCATATCAACCTGAAGGAGCTAAGGGCGGTTCGCCTCGCCTGCCAGACCTTTAACGCTACCATAAGAGGCCACAGCGTGTCAGTTCTGACGGACAACACTACCGCCATGTTCTACATAAACAAACAGGGCGGGTCCCGGTCCTCTCCCCTCTGTCACGAGGCACTCCGCCTCTGGGACTTTTGCATAGCCCATTCAGTCCACTTACTAGCGACATATCTCCCGGGAGTCCAAAACGGACTAGTGGACCACCTCAGCCGGTCCTATCTCATGCACGAGTGGACGTTGAAGCAGGACGTCCTGCGTTCAATCTTCCGGAGGTGGGGGTTTCCCCAGGTGGATCTCTTCGCCACCGAGGACAACAGCCAATGCCCCCAATTTTGTTCATTCCAGAACCGCAGTCCAGGCTCATTGGCAGATGCCTTCGCAATCCCGTGGGGCGGGAGCCTGGGGTATGCCTTCCCCCCCCATTCCCGCTCATCCACAGGGTCCTCCTCAAAACCCGCAGGGACAAGGCGACAGTCATCCTTATGGCCCCGGCGTGGCCACGTCAGCACTGGTTCACGGCCCTGTTGGAACTGTCCGTGTCCACTCCGATAACCCTCCCCCTCCATCACGACCTCATCACACAAGACCGAGGTCGCCTGCTCCACCCGAACCTACCGTCGCTACATCTCACGGCGTGGTTTCTCTCTGGCTAAATGATATGGAGCACGGGTGCTCTCATGAGGTCCAGCAAGTCCTCCTTGGTAGTAGAAAGCCCTCCACAAGAGCGACCTACCTTGCCAAATGGAAACGGTTCTCCCACTGGTGTGAGCCTCACCACATCCAGCCTCTGCAGGCCTCAATCCCATCAATTCTAGACTACTTGCTACACCTCAAGCATCAAGGGCTCGCCCCCGCCTCAATTAAGGTGCATCTGGCTGCCATATCGGCGTTCCACCCTGGGGAGTTGGGGGTTTCGGTGTTCTCCAACCCCACAGTAGTCCGATTCCTCAAGGGGTTGGAGAGGGTGTTTCCCTACTCGCGCCCACCGGTCCCCGCGCGGAACCTTAACCTGGTCCTCACTAAGCTCATGGGGCCGCCCTTTGAACCCCTAGCCTCTTGCTCCCTCCTGCACCTCTCATGGAAGGTAGCGTTTCTTGTGGCCATCACATCGGCTAGGAGGGTATCGGAATTGAGAGCCCTCACTTCGGAACCTCCTTATACAGTTTTTTATAAGGATAAGGTGCAACTGAGGCCGCACCCCAAATTCCTTCCAAAAGTGGTCACGCACTTTCATATGGGGCAGGACATTTGTTTACCGGTGTTCTTCCCCAAGCCCCATACGGACCCCAGCCACCGCAGCCTGCATACCCTGGATGTCCGTCGGGCCTTGGCGTTTTATCTAGACCGCACCAGGCCATTCCGCAAATCGACTCGGCTGTTTATTGCCGTTGTTGAGCGAATGAGAGGCCAACCTACTTCGACGCAACGCTTGTCGGCATGGATTGTGCTTTGCACACGCACGTGCTACGAGCTCGCCAACGTACCAGCCCCGGAGATCAGGGCTCACTCAACTAGGGCCCAAGCGTCCTCGGCGGCCTTCTTGGCACAGGTTCCGCTCCAGGAAATCTGCAAAGCAGCCACCTGGTCGTCGGTGCATACGTTCACAGCCCACTACGCGATCCACCATCAGACCAGAGAGGATGCGGTTGTCGGCAGGGCGGTGCTGCAATCAGTTATTCCTTGACTCCTACCCTCCTCCAATGGTAAGCTTGTGAGTCACCTAATGTGTAATGGACGTGAACAATCACTCGAAGAAGAAAAAACGGTTACTTACCTTCTGTAACTGTTGTTCTTCGAGATGTGTTGTTCACGTCCATTACACTTCCCACCCTCCTTCCCCTCTGTCGGAGTCACCGGCAAGAAGGAACCAAGGGAGGGTCGGGCCGGCAGGGATATATATACGCTAGAGCGGGGCGCTGCTCTGGCGGGAAGGGAGACCCTGCAGGCCCGACGGGAGCCGCTGAGGGAAAAAGTTTCCGACGTTCGTGCACGCGGCGCGCGCACACCTAATGTGTAATGGACGTGAACAACACATCTCGAAGAACAACAGTTACAGAAGGTAAGTAACCGTTTTTTCTAATCTGAAAAGTCACTATAAAAAATGGCATTATGAGGTTCTGCATTTAAATGTTTTGAACTGTCTAAACCACATTGTCAGAGTGGTTAAGCACTGGAATAAATTGCCTAGGGAGGTTGTGGAATCTCCATCATTGGGGATTTTTAAGAGCAGGTTGGATAAACACCTGTCAGGGATGGTCTAGATAATACTTCGTCCTGCCATGAGTGCAGGGGATTGGACTAGAGATCCCTCGAAGTCCCTCCCACTTCTGATTTTCACTACCTCACTTTGTTTCCATGTCAAAAGTGGTTATTTATGAATATAAAGATGTCCCCTCCCCCCAGCCATGCAAACTTAGCCTGGACTCATAAAGTTGAGCTGTTCAGTTTATCCCTCACTAGTACTGTAATATGATAAGGCTCTGGTAGTCCAAATTAAGCCTTCTTGTTACACCTATGCAAGCCTGCTAAAAACACAGGGCCTGATTCTCCTTTACAATTGTGCACGTTTATAGTGCTCTGGCAGTGTAAATTATATTTATGCCCACTTTAAGGTCCCTTAACGCTGCCAAAGTGGTGTTTGTTTATATACATGTATTAGTATGTATATGGGCCAATGAGTTGGCACATCGGTAATGACTGGAACTTAGTAAACAAAACTCTTAACACACTCATTTAGTTACAGTTAGCTCTGTGGGAGTGAAAAACAATAAAATATATATTTGTTTCACCAAAGTCAGTGGATCTACCTGTGAAGGGACACAAGGAGCAGATCTGCTGAGAAAGAAGATGCCATGTGTACTGTCACTTTTCAGAAGAGAGCCGTACTCTTGAATTTATTGTATTTAGCTGACAAAGCAATGTATGCCATGCTTGTCTTGGCCGCTGGAGTTAAGTTGTATAGGCCAGTGGTTCCCAAACTTGTTCCGCCGCTTGTGCAGGGAAAGCCCCTGGCGGGCCGGGTCGGTTTGTGTACCTGCCGCGTCTGCAGGTTTGGCGGTTCGCCTCTCCGGACCAATGGGATCTGCTAGAAGCGGCGGCCAGTATGTCCCTCGGCCCGTGCCGCTTCCAGCAGCTCCCATTGGCCCAGAGCAGCAAACCGCGGCCACTGGGAGCCGCGATCGGCCGAACCTGCGGACGCGGCAGGTAAACAAACTGGCCCGGCCCGCCAGGGGCTTTCCCTGCACAAGCGGCGGAACAAGTTTGGGAACCACTGGTATAGGCCATTGATGCTAATGGCACTACTCGGGTGAGTAAAGTGAGCAGGATTTGGCCCTGTGTTTTAGATTATTGAGCAGAAATGTCGAATTAGCCATAGTTGCAGCCACCCCACTGGTTTCCCAGGAAGAGCAGCTCACTGTAGAGATGGACAAAATCTATTAATAAAACATTTTCAGAAGAAGCAAATATTTTCTGGCAGAAAATCTATCAAAAATAGATTGCAGGATAATTTGAAAATGCCATCCATTAATTCTAAAGTATCATTCATCACAGTTCATAGATTTTTTTTTTTTTTTTTTTAGTTCCTAGCTTTTAAAGCTAGAAGGGACTGTGTAGTCTGATCACCTCCATAACACAGGTACAACAGTATTCCCAACCTGTGGGAGGGCTTGACTGGGATTTGAACACAGGAGCTCTTGCAAGTTGAGTTGATCTACAGAATTGCCTTGTTGTAACTTTTGGATCTAATGAATTTTATAAAGCTACCACTACAATGAACTAAAGATGTTCCTAGTTCTTTTTAC
Organism: Emys orbicularis; assembly: GCF_028017835.1. Taxonomy (NCBI): domain Eukaryota; kingdom Metazoa; phylum Chordata; order Testudines; family Emydidae; genus Emys; species Emys orbicularis. Next base: position 14,676,839 of record NC_088686.1, read on the forward strand.
TGATGCAGAGTAATCTACATGAACTATGTTTTCAGTCGCTTTGGAAAATGTTTTAAGCATTTTAAATCCCAATTGTACAAGTGGATTGGCATGGGTGGACCTGTGTGGAGACTCATTAACCTTGTGCCTACATGGCACCCCATTAAAGTGATCTTGCATTTCAGTTGGGGGGGGGGAGAAAAAAAAAAAAAGAGCCTGAAAAGTGTAAAATGGTAGACCTCATCAAATGGTATGTGGATGCCTGGCAGCAGGGGATACCAAGTAGCTTTGCCACCTTGGCCCCTGATAATCCTCTAGGAATGGTCTCTGCTGGACAGGCAGCGTAATCTGGGGAAAGGGCACTAGACTGGGAGTCAGGAGACCTGGGATCTCTTCTCAACTCTGCTGACTTGCTTTGTGATCATATTCAACTCACTTCATCTCTGTGCCACAGCCTCCTCAACTGTAAGGTTAGGGTGTCGATAAAGGTTGGGATGTCGATACTTGCCTTCTTCTGCAAAACACTTTTCAACATCAGTGGGGCTGTGAGCATTACTCTTAATTATTTTAGCCAATAGACACGGGACTGTACAAATACTTTCATTTCATGCAAAAGATCTATAAACCAGTCTTGCAAAATTGCTAAGAACACTTCCTGGCCAAGGCATAAAACCTACTAAAAATCACACCATATTCGTATTATTTTACTTAACAGGGGCAACCTAAACCAGTGCAGGACAGGTTTAAACTGATGTAATGGTGTCCATAAAAAAAGTTACACCCAATTTAGTTACAGTGGTGCAACTTTGTATGTAGACCGTGGGGCAGATCCTCATTGCTCCGTTGACTTCAAGCTCCATATTAATTTACATAGCTAAGGATCTGTCCCCAGGCCTTATGTATTAAGAGGCCGCTGCTTTTAAACAAAATAAGAGTGTCCTGTCCATGCAGAATTGCACTGGTTTAACTAAATTGGTTTGAAATCACATGCTAGATTAAACTGGTGCAACTGTCTCATGTGGACAAACCCTTAGTGTCTGGAAGGGGACCAAGGAACCCCCAGGGGACCAAGGAACCCCCAGACAGAGTAGTTGTATAGAAGTGCATGGCAGGCTGGAGGCTTGTCTACACAGTTTGTGTCCTATAACAATATCAGTTTAGAAACTATTATTCTTAAAGTAATACAACCCCTTAGTGTGGCCATTTTTAGTTCTACCAGTATAGTTATGGTAGTGACTAGCCCTTAAGAAAACATTAATTTAAATCAGTCTCAGATAAGAAACTGGATCATCTCATTATTAAGTCTCCTAACCATGAAAATGTCATTGATTTTGCTCCGTTCCTTGAGTAGGTGTTACTGTGAGCAATAGGGAGAGATCTGACTGAAAGAAAGAAGGTGGCTGGGAGAAAAATCCAAAAAAACAGCTGGCAGGGAAATAAAGAATAATAAAAATTTTCTCAGTCATTGTTTGCTTTGGAAAGATCATGCTTTAAGCACATGGAAATACTTTACACGTTGAGGAGTGCTGACTTCCTACATGCCTTATGAAGGAACAGCAAATCATTCATATAATGTAAACAGATTATAGATTATTCCAATATAACTTTTTCCGTGCTGCTGTCTTTTTAATAAATCTATACTTTACTTTAGATACCGTATTTTGGCCACAAGGTACATAAATCATGACCATTAAAATTAATAAACTGTTCTTAATCTACATGAGCATGCAAAATATAAATGAGCTACTTTTATTGGTGCAGAATGTTGCTAAACATTGCTGCTTGCGGTACTACACTGTATTCCTAAAGGGTAAGCATACCAAAAAGAAAGGCAAGTTACTTAGTAAATATATCTTTTCCATAAGTGGGAAGATGGTCCTGTTTGTCCCACTCTCAAGTGATTTGTAAATATCCAATCTCGGATATCCTGGTGATAGATATAAAAAGCTAGACAGTCAGAACCTCCATGTTGCATCTGACGAAGTGGGTATTCACCCACGAAAGCTCATGCTCCAATATGTCTGTTAGTCTATAAGGTGCCACAGGACTCTGCTGCTTTTACAGATCCAGACTAACACAGCTACCCCTCTGATACTCGACTCCATATTCAGAGTTAGTTTTGAGCAATAGAAGAATACTTTTACAACTTGATGGAAAGCTTTGATGCTAAAACTGAGGAGCAGACTAAGGAGCTTGGAACTGATTATTACAGTGGGAGTTTTTTCAGAGTAAAGGGAAATCACACAAACTGGATACAAGTGGAATCGTATAAACTGGAGTCTCACAAACTGGAAGAAATAATCTCAAAAGTAGTAATAGTGATGTCTTAATTGTTCCACAAACAGTAAAACTTTCTTCCTCTGATACCAGCCTGATATCTTCATGGCTGTGTTTATGCTGATCAGGATAAATGTGGAATGTGATCATAGGCTGATAAAAGAACTCTTCAAGATAAGCAGCAAGAGGAAAAGACAAAAGCTCATTTAAGGAAAGAGGCTTTTGACTTCCCATAGAAACAGAAACAGTGGAATAGATTCAAAGCCTTTAAGGCAGGCTCAAATGCAAAAGAATTAATGAGGTTTGACTTTGAGTGTCAGTATGTCATCATAGTCCCTTTTTACTTAATGTTGTCCACACAGACATAGCCTGCTGCATCTTGTCTCCAAGTTTCTTGGTCTGATGATGCTGACTGAAGTAATTTGCCTGACATTTCTATTTCCTCCTCTTCTTGCTTACTTGAGAGAGGTCTGGCCACCTTGACTGATTTGGCTGGGAAGGGAGAATTGGCAAAGAGGTATGCAATTGCCTTTAAGTCAGCCTTTCAGCTGGACTGCATCCAATTTTGAGGGAGCTGCCTGGTAGGCCAACAGACCTAGAGAAAGCCATCCTTTCAGCACAATAACAAGATCAAGGACATTTGTCTGTCTGTGTATAAATCTTCATTCCAGTTAACTGAAGTTTTGATTTGGCCAAGTGGTAGAGAGTACTCCTTTTATGATCTGGCCCTTGAGACATTTGCTGTTGGTAGCCACAAGTTGCTACTTTGCTCTTTGTACGTCATTTGCACCTTGTCCATAAAATGCTGCGTCACTTGACAGTTGTTTCAAGCTTTGTATTGTACAGCGGTAAGTTTGGTGGCATTCTAAGCTCCTTTTTCAACTTCTGAGAGTTCCTTCTGCTGGCTGTTTCTCCATTTCTTTTTAATATCCTTGTTCATGAGGTCTCCTAAAGATTTTGTTTTTTCAACAGACAGGGTGAGGTTTTTACCCAAGTGGTTTTCTGTTTCCACAAAGTATCATTTCACACTGGTGTTCCTGAGTTCCTTCATTTGAACATTCTGAGGGGTTTGTAAATGTGAAAGACTTCAGTTGAGGTTCAAGCTTAAACTTAATATTTCCCTTCAAATTTCCCTAATTCTTGGAAAATATAGGGAAATTGCTATCTTGCATTCGTCTCAATGATGATTTTCATGGGTTCTAGTCTTGTGACCAGGCTCAATATACTGATAGTCAGGTGACTAAGCAGTGGTTTTGGAGCTGCTTTAAATGTCTTTCCCTCCCTCTCCTCCCATGCATACATCAGGTTTATCCTGGTTAGCATATATCTTAATAGAGCTAGGAATGCTTTTTCTTCTTCTTCTGGACCCTAGTGGACTTGAACCTCTGCTACTGTTGTAAAGGATATACAAGTTGCAGTACAGCACTTTGATGTGTCTGACGAAGTGGGTATTCACCCACGAAAGCTCATGCTCCAATACATCTGTTAGTCTATAAGGTGCCACAGGACTCTTTGTCGCTTTTTACAGATCCAGACTAACACAGCTACCCCCTCTGACACTTTGATGTTTGTTACAGGTAACATCTTTTGGTAGATATTTCAGTTTATGAGGAGGGAATTTGTAGCACTTTGTTCAGGGACCTCTGAATTGTTAATCTTTTTTCCTCTTTTAATCCTAAATTTGGGCCTAAATTAGTGTGTGTGTGTGTGTGTGTGTGTGTGTGTGTATATATATCTATATATCTATATATCTATATATATATCTATCTCTCTCTCTCTCTCTCTCTCTCTCTCTCTCTCTCTCTCTCTCTCGAACACATAAAATAGGTAGCTGTATATCTAAGAGTTTCAAAGGAGTTAGACTCTTTTGATCATGTTTTAAATAAAATGATTGGGATTAAAAAATAAAAATAAAAATTCATTTCAAAAGGGAAGCGGGTGTCTACATATTCAGTAGTCAATATTTCCCCAGCTGTATTCATTATGTGCTTAAAAACATCACAGTGGAAGTTATTGTTGATCAAAGAGACAATGTTCTGTACCAAAGAAACCTAAATAATAGTGTTCCTGAAGATGTTTGTTCAGGTGCCAAGGGCAGGCGAAGGGAATATTGTTTTAGGCAATCTGCATTGGACGTCAAAAGGTGAATTCCCTATATGTGCCCAGCCTGGATTCAAAAAGTCAGTCAAGGTGTAGCTAGAAAGGAATATTGACAGTCTTGGCTGCTCATGAAAGAGAAGTTCCCCTTATTAAGGGTAAAAATTCTTCATCTTTGAAAGTTTAGTGGCTTATCTATATTTCGATCAGCTCTCTTTTAAGAAAATAAATGTAGGTAGGGACTATACCTAAGCATGCAGTGAAGTTTAAACTTTTTTTAAATTTTACTCTATTTTCCTGTGTGTATAAACCCAGTGCCTGTAAATAGATTCTAGTATTTATGGTATGTGTGAGGCCTTTGGTATAATTTGTGACATATTCTGTTGTATGTCAGCTGAGGAACATCTATTAAAAATCCTGTTTGCCTCAAGTCTGAGTTGGGGCTTAGATAGAGAATAGTGTATGTACTCATTGTAATGCTTTAAGAAGGCTCTGCCTTAAATATAAAAGATTTTAGAATGTTAGGGAGACAAGAAAGACTAAGTGAGCCAAAGCAGGTGAGTGCTATGTTATGGACAGGAGATGGAAGTTCAGAGGTCACATATGGAAAATTTGTCTATATTTGAAGAACAGAAAGCTGAACTCTACAGCACGTGCAGTAATTGGTAAGAAGTAAAGCAATGGACCATCAACTTGCTGGAAGTGTTGCTATGAGAATACTAATCCAGATATTGTTCTCAGATAGTGAAGTAGACCCTGAAGGAGATGGAAGAAGGTAGAAAGTCATTGTGTGTGGCTTTTTGTTAACTTCAAGAATGACTTGTACATTGCTGTCAAACTAGGGGGATGTATCTAGTGGGGTCCCTTGAATCAATCCTGGGTCTGTACTATTTACTATTTAATTATATAAGACTATTTTGTTATATTGGATAATAGAGTAGACCATGTGCTTATAAAATTGGTGGCTTTCACCAAGCTAGGAGGGGATGAAAGCACTTCGGAGTACAGATTAGAATTCAAAATGATCTTGAAAGATTGGAGAAGTGATCTGAAATCAAGATGAAATTCAATAAAGACAAGTGCAAAATACTGCATTTAGGAAGGAAAAATCAAATGCACAGCTACAAAATGGGGAATACTGAAGAAAAGGATCGGGGCGTTATACTGGATCACCAACTGAATGAATCAACAATATGATGCAGTTGCAAAACAGGCTATCGTTCTGGGGTGTATTAACAGGAGTGTTTGTAAGACATGAGAGGTCACTGTCCTCCTCTATTTGGCACTGGTAAGGCCTCAGCTGGAGTACTATGTCCAGTTTTGGGCAACACACTTCCAGAAGGACATGGACAAATTGGAGAGAGTCCGGGAGAGAGCTATGGTTAAAAAATGGTAAAAGGTTTAGAAAACCTGACCTATGAGGGAAGGTTACAAAAATTGGGCATGTTTCTTTTTGAGAAAAGAAGACTGAGGGGGAACCTGAGAAATCTTCAAATACATTAAGGGCTGTTACGAAGAGGAAGGTGTTCAATTGTTCGCCATGTCTACTAAAGGTAGGACAAGAAGTAATGAGCTTAATCCTCAGCAAAGGGAGATTTATCTTACATATTAGGAAAAACTTTCTACCTATAAGGAGAAGTAAATACTGGAATAAGTTACCAGGGAAGTTGTGGAATCCCCCTCATTGGAGACTTTTAAGAACAGTAGACACATATTTGATGGGGATGGGCCTAGGTTTATTTGGTCCTGCCTCGGCACATGGGGCTGGACTTGATGACCTCCTGAGGTCCCTTCCAGCCCTACATTTCTTTGATTCTATGATTTTAACGTGGTGGGTGTAGGAGTGTTGAAAATGCTGGGAGAGGATGGTGGAGACAGGCCTAGCCCTCCTGTCTTTATTTTGTGTGTGAGAGTGTAAACAAACCCTTTATGGTCTGTGCATAATATGTATAGTATATTATGTGGAGTCATATTTATGTAACACCCTTGGAATAGCTATGGCTTACTGAAGAATAAGTATTTAACAGCACAATCAGTGTATGCTTCTATACCTGCTGGATTGTGTAGGCATTTTCTAAATAAAATGTTTTTGATTTGGTATTTTCAGGTAGGCTGAGGCCCATCCTCCCTATTTGAGCCCTTGGAGAGGGGACACTAATAAATACCCTGCCCTTCTCTCTAGTATCCCTGCCCCAAAGTATAGGAGGGGAATCATGCAAACATGATTCCTTCCATGACTGCCAGAGTCAATTCTCAAGTCAACCTGACCAGTATTATTGAGATCTGCTGACAGATCTAAATGGATCGATGTGGACATATGACCCTTTCCATCATTAAGCGATTGTTGGTCCCAGATAGCAATGCAGTGTCTGTGTGTGTGTGTACACATGTAGGCGTGCCCGTGTTTTTAGTATAAACATATGTCAGCATACACGCTAAGCTTCTATATGATTTGCAGCTCAGGATGCTCTGTGTTAGTTCCTTTGTTTTCAGCAAGGCAAGGCTTGATGATGGATCAGCTTGCAAATCCTAAAGCATTTTTTACTTTTCCATTAGAGTAGAAATTCCTGTACTTAAGGACCGGATTCTGATCCCCTTAGGAATCCCTGGCAGAACTCTCACTGCTTTCATTGGGGGAATCTGGAGGAAGCTCGGTGTGGGAATTCTTGGCGTGATTTTTGTGACCCTCCATACCTCATTTTATAGGTTAAGGGGAAACAGGGCTTTAACCCCCACCATTGGCCCACCGAAAAGATCATGACACATACCCCTATGTATCTGTCCATCTTACGTTATTCCTGGCCACCTCCCTGGCAGGGTTGTTCCTTCAGAGACAAGATACTAGGGACTCTTTTGGTTGCTGCTTCACCCAGATGCTGAAGGGAGATGCTATTTTAAAGATCATTGTTTTTTGGTGGTGGTGATTGGGGGGCTGTGGTCTCCATAGGACCAAAGTGGGGATGTCTTGCCTCTTTGGGGGTCAGCAGGAGAGCGGAGAGTGCTCTGTAAGCACTGAGCCCCATCAACTGCACCTCACACGTCTGCTGTCTGGTCTCATATTTGGAGGAGTCTTAGAGCTCATAGACTCTCCCTATCCCCAGGGGAAATCTATCTCAATTCAAGAGGTTTTAAAATCTGTTCTGCATGGTAAAAAATATGTAATGGCCTGATGTAAATACCAGTTCAGCTACGTTGGTTTTTAACCCAATTTAAGTCAAACTAGTGTAACTTATGCCTTACAAGCCCTGCATGGTGAATCTCTGATATTATTGGACTGTTGTTTATCATCTTATTCAGAGGTTTTGGGAATGTGTTTTTAAATAGGCCTACATGGAACAATTTTGTCATATCCATTGTTTTGGCCATTCCAAAGAACTGTGGCCCTGTCCTTTTTTATATGTATTTGTTTAGAAGGACATGAGAACATGACATTGGCAGTTTTATAAAAATTGTGTTGCCTTCTATGGGAAGAGCCTTCACTCAAAGCTCAAAATGGGCTGGTCTGGTATACTGGTATCTATGGCAGTATGCCACACCAGCCACCTGTCGACAACCTGCAGAGCACCTCTGTTCTATGCCATAGCCTGGGAGGCTTGGAAGTCCTAGAAAGGGTCCTGCTCTGGGCAGCAGGAGACTGCCTGGGATGGGAGTGGAGGGAACCTAAAGAAGGAAAACCTGGGCTGCAGTGGACTATCATAGCATATGGGCTTCAGTGGACATCCCACACCCACCAGAGGATTCCCACAGGGGACCTGGGAGTTCATATGAAAAATAGCAAGATGGGCCTGGGAAGCAAGGAAAGAGAGGGATGGGGGAAGAAGGCGAGGAAATAGAAGAAAAGGAAAAAACTAATATGGGAAAAATGGAATGGAGTGGGGGAAATGGGGGAAAGCAATAAAAGATGCATAACCTTAATGTCAGTGCCTTTTTTATATATGTGTTCTGCTAAGTCTTACCCATTAGGTACTCTACTGTATTGCACTTTGGTGGCAGAAGAGGGGGAGCTGAAATGGCAGGGAAGGGCCTGTTGGCACTCTGGAGGAGGGGAGAATATTTGTGCCAGACATGGCCTGTGTTTGTGTGAGAAGCATACCAGTTGTTTATTTTTCCAGTCTGAGCATTGCCCTCATGCATTTTCAATTGCCTGTGACAGCTGATGTTGAGAGAGCGAGAGAGAGAGAGAGAGAGAGAGAACTTTTCACAGGAATTCAGTTTAGATAAGGGAATATTCACCTGAATCAACATATTTCAGTTTTGTTAATGCTGACTGATTATCTGATAAGCTAGTTTGAACCTGATTCCGAGACCAGAATACTACTGTGTCTGCATTAGTTCTTCTTTTATTTACCCCCATAAGAAAAGTTTTGGTGATAGATCAATTAGCAAATCCTAAAGAATGAATGTGAATAGTGTAAAGAGAACGAGGAGTACTTGTGGCACCGTAGAGACTAACATTTATTTGGGCATAAGCTTTTGTGGGCTAAAACCCACTTCATTGCTGGAAGTAGAAAATACAGTAGAAAGACAGACACACACACACCCAACCAACATGGAAAAAATGGGTATTGCCATCTCAACTCTAACGAGACTAATCAATTAAGGTGGGCTATTATCAGCAGGAGAAAAAAAAAAACCTTTTGTAGTGATAATCAGGATGGCCTATTTCAAACAGTTGACAAGAAGGTGTGAGTAACAGTAGGAGAAAAATTAGCATGGGGAAATAGTTTTTACTTTGTGTAATGACCCATCCACTCCGTCTTTATTGAAGCCTAATTTAATGATGAGCAGTTTGCAAATAAATTCCAGTTCTGCAGTTTCTTATTGGAGTCTGTTTTTGAAGTTTTTTTTGTTGGAGAATTGCGACTTTTAGGTCTGTAATTGAGTGACCAGGGAGGTTGAAGTGTTCTCCGACTGGTTTTTGAATGTTATAATTCTTGACGTCTGATTCGTGTCCATTTATTCTTTTACGTAGAGACTGTCTGGTTTGGCCAATGTACATGGCAGAGGGGCATTGCTGGCACATGATGGCATATATCACGTTGGTAGATGTGCAGGTGAATGAGCCTCTGATGGTGTGGCTGATGTAATTAGGTCCTATGATGGTGTCCCTTGAATAGACGTGGACAGAGTTGGTAACGGGCTTAAAACTTCAAAAACAGACTCCAACGAGAAACTGATCATAGAATAGAATATCAAGGTTGGAAGGGACCTCAGGAAGTCATCTAGTCCAACCCCCTGCTCAAAGCAGGATCAACACCAACTAAATCATCCCAGCCAGGACTTTGTCAAGCCATGCCTTAAAAACCTCTAAGGAAGGAGATTCCACCACCTCCTTAGGTAACCCATTCCAGTGCTTCACCACCCTCCTAGTGAAAAAGTTTTTCCTAATATCCAACCTAAACCTCCGCCACTGCAACTTGAGACCATTGCTCCTTGTTCTGTCATCTGCTATCACTGAGAACAGCCAAGCTCCATCCTCTTGGAACCCCCCTTCAGGTAGCTGAAGGCTGCTATCAAATCCCCCCCTCATTGTTCTCTTCTGCAGACTAAACAATCCCGGTTCCCTCAGTCTCTCCTCATAAGTAATGTGCTCCAGCCCCCTAATCATTTTGGTTGCCCTCCGCTGGACTCTTTCCAATTTTTCCACATCCCTCTTGTAGTGCGGGGCCCAAAACTGGACACATTACTCCAGATGAGGCCTCACCAATGTCAAATAGAGGGGAATGATCATGTCCCTCGATCTGCTGGTAATGCCCCTACTTATACAGCCCAAAATGCTGTTAGCCTTCTTGGCAACAAGGGCACACTGTCGACTCATATCCAGCTTCTCGTCCACTGTAACCCATAGGTCCTTTTCTGCAGAACTGCTGCCTAGCCATTCGGTCCCTAGTCTGTAGCAGTGCATGGGATTCTTCCTTCCTAAGTGCAGGACTCTGCACTTGTTGATAAGGGCCCTGCACCTTTGTTTTTTCTTGGTATTGTACAGATCTTTCATACTGTTTGGGCTACTAAAAGTCTTTCACCTCTGGTTAGTATGACTTCGTGCCAACTGAAAAGCATATGAGAGAGAGCTTCATAATAGCAAAGAGAGAGATGGGAGCTCTCAAAAACGATAACGCATACTGCTATGGTGATAGCATGTCATTAACTCCTCAGCATTGGTGCGGGGCAGGAAGAGATCGTATGTAGGAGTGTTTCTGGCCTATGATTTTATGTGAAATATCATTTCATCCAATGACAGAAGCAGCTTTTTCTGAGCCATTCTATTTTCATTGTCTCACATGTGAACATACAGGAAATCAATTGCATCCACATTACTGTCAGTGTACTATGGCACCAGCTACAGCTGGGCCAAAGGAAGGTCCCTTCATTTATTTATTGCTTCATATTTATAAAATGCCATCCAATGCTCTAAAAAGCACAACATTGGATGCCGTATTTCCCGAGGGATAGCAAACTTGGGGGGTCAGGTGGACAAAAGTGGAGAAGTGAGCTTAAAAATCAAGAACCGTTCATAGAGAACACCCTGCCAGCAATGCCCCTCACTGATATTGCTGATCTCCACTGTGGCAATATGGCACAGGACGAGAGGTCTCATGTAAACCGCATGATATTTTGATTAAAAAACTAGGACTCAAAATGTGAATGTAAATGGGGAAGCAGCACCAAGCAGGTGATGCAGGGATCTGTTCTTGGCCCTACACTATTTAACTATTTATGAATGACCTAGAAGAAAACAAAATGATTGATAAAGTTTGCAGGCACAAAAATTGGTGAGTGGTAAATAATGAAGCAAGCAAACAATATGCATTTTAATATGGCTAAATGTAAATAGCTAGGAACAAGGAACTTGGGCCATAGTGAAAGAATGGAATACTCCTCCCTCAGCAGCAATGACTCTGGAAAAGAGATGAAGGTTGTGGGGAATAATCAGCTGAACATGAGCTCCCAGTGTGACACTGTGGCCAAAAGAGCTAATGCGATCCTGGGATGCATAAATGGGGTAATCCGAAGGAGGAGTACAGAGGTTATTTTATCTCTGTATTTGGGACTGGTGTGACCACTGCTGGAATACTATGTCCAGTTCTGGTGCCCACAATTCAAGAAGGGGCCCACAATTGATAAGCTGGAGAGGGTTCAGAGAAGATCCACAAGAATGATTAAAGGATTAGAAAATGGGCCTTATTGTGATAGACTCAAAAAGCTGAATCTATTTAGCTTGTAGAGAGGATTAAGGGTGACTCGCTCACAGTCTATAAGCACACACATAGGGCACAAATATGAGTAATAAGCTCTCCAATCAAGACTGGATGTTTTTCTAAAAGATCTGCTCTAGGAATTATTTCCAGGAAGTTCTATTGCCTGTGTTATCCAGGTGGTCAGGCTAGAGGATCACAGTAGTCCCTTCTGGCCTTGGAACCTATGAATAAATAGGTGACAGTATCAACCCCTGCAACACCCAGCAAGAGAGCAGCCATTTGGGTTCTCTCTAATATGTATGAATGGAGCCACTGAAGAGCAGGTGTATCCACCATGCTAGTGACCACAAACAAGCTGGGAAAAATATCCCCCAGTTGTCTGTCCTGCCAGCTGCTGATAAATCTGAGAGACTCAGCATGGAGGCTGTCTTCATCCATTGCTGAGAGATCAACACACACAACACAACAATGTTCATGTCCAATAATATGGGAAAGGGCTTGGGGACAATATATTTTGCCTATAAGGATGTTAAGAGTAATCCATTGCTCTTTAGAATTCCACACCAAAGAACAGGCCAGCCTATAATGATGATTCATCAAGAAATGCTGTTCAGTTTCTTTTCTGTGAAGCTGAATATCTCAAAATGAGAGACATAAGTGGCAGAAAAAAATAGTGTGGAGAGCTTCTTACAGAGAACATAAGAACGACCATACTGGGTCAGACCAAAGGTCCATCCAACCCAGTATCCTGTCTACCAACAGTGGCCAATGCCAGGTGCCCCAGAGGGAGTGAACCTAACAGGTAATGATCAAGTGATCTGTCTCCTGCCATCCATCTCCACCCTCTGACAAGCAGAGGCTAGGGACACTGGAATTAATTTGCAATTAATTAATTAATTAGCCCACGAAAGCTTATGCCCAAATAAATTTGTTAGCCTCTAAGGTGCCACAAGTACTTCTCGTTCTTTTTGCTGATATAGACTAACACGGCTACCACACTGAAACCTGTGAATAATGTGATAATTCCTGTGATTAAATGTTTTGAAGAGTTCTTTGAAATCATAAAATCCTCTGCTCGCCTAAAGTTTTATTTACATTCTTGAAAAGATCTGTATTTTTTGGTTCAGATAATCTCACCTTGGTGTACCTATGCCCAGGTAGCTGCTCTTTGCTATGTAGTGACAACCATCAATATTCCATGGAATGACTTTAAAAGTGAATTTTTAAATATTTTTCACATCCTGAAAGATTACAAATTAACAGACAATAGATAGTACAAGTTTATATGCTTTTAATTATTGTTTTATTGTCAGTGTATTATCTATGAAGACCATCAAATATCCTGTAGCAACTTCATGGCATCACAAAAATAATTAATGGACCCTTTAAGGGCAATATGTGCTGCTATAACAACAACATGGAATAATACTTCAGTGTAGGAACTGACGGCTTACTAGAAAAAGCTAATCCTGGGTGTATAGTAACAGGAAATACTATTATTACTTAGTAATAATAAAAGAACACCTTAGCGCATAGGCTTTTTCTGTTTGTTTCTAGTTTTTGCTAAATGAAGAATGACCCGTAAAATGATATACAATCGGTGATAAATAAGAAACTCTTGTGTAATTAAGAGAATATCTGTTTATTTAAAAGCCTTTAGAGGTTGTGAAAGATTAAGCTTAGATATATGGGAAGATTGAATGTTGTGCAATAATGCCCCTTCGTTCCCCTTTCATAATAAATCTCAGCAGAGTATTCATCTGAAGGGCTGGATGCCAAAAAGAACAGGTTTGACTTGTCTGTGAGGATTTACACTACAGTAAAATGCACAACTGCTTTTGCAGAGGTCATTGTGAAGGTCACAGAGCTAGCATGCACTGCTGAATGGGAGCAATCTATTAAAAACAGTGAAAGAGATTGTACTGCGTGAAATCAATGTTTAAAACGTAACATGAAATGCATCGAGCGTTTGGAATCATCAGAACATATGAACTCAAATGTGTATGCCACTTTGCAAAAATGCTACTGATCTTTTTTTCTCTTAAGTTTGCAACTAGTATCCACTACAGAATTTAACTCTTGTTAAATTCATTATTGTCATTATTAAGCTTGTAATAATCAGGCTTTAAAAAAAAAATTGCTTACATTTTATATTGACATTTTTAATTATTATTTGTTTCAGCATGTTTTCTTTGGCCAATTATTACAAAGAAATTCCAGCAAAAGATTATAATGGATTTAGCAAAATGGAAGTTGGATACTTTTTTTGAGTTAGGGTAGAGTTTGAGCATTCGCTTACTATCTCTTTAAATAAAAAGTAATCATCATTTCAAATGGCAAACAGCCATTGGTGGGGTTTAGTGCAGAGATTAATTAGTAAACTTTGGAATGTGCTACAGCAAATGCATCTGATTGGCAATAGCATGTGGAGCAGCAACTGGTGGAAAGTCAGAGCTCCTGACAGGCATAGTTATTTCCAAAAAGGCTTAAGAGTTCTGGAACGCATTATTCTTTATATGGATCTGTACTCATTACATCAAATCAATATGTTTTTCTGTATTATTCAGTTACTTCTACAGCTTAATATATATATAGTTTTTTAAAAACTTGGCATGCATTATATTGTTAAAAGAATGCAGAACTGACATAAGTAAGCAAATTTATTTTATTGTTTTTGTAACTAGTTACAGACCATCAACACACAGCTACATACCCAAACATTAATTTACAAAGGATTGTGGTTTGTCTGCATTGCATTTTGCAGTTTCTCCCTTTTGCAGCTAAATGTTAAGCTTGCAGCCAAACGCTGAAACATGATCTGTTCAAAAAGACATTAAAACATAATTAAAACTAATCAAATTTATATTGTAGTAGACGACTTTTTAGAAGCACAGTCTTCATAATATTAAAAAGGCTGCTGCCATGAATTCCTGCATCTGATGAAGTGGGCTCTGGCCCATGAAAGCTTATGCCCAAATACATTTGTTAGTCTCTAAGGTGCCCAAGGACGACTCGTTGTTTTTGCTGATATAGACTAACACGGCTACCACTCTGAAACCTGAACACTTCCATTTCACATAAAAACATTTAATTATTGCACGATTTAAAGTTTGCTTAATTTTTCCTTGCAATTATATGTTTTAATTTAGGCAGAATATAAATAATATTTCAGATTGAAATTGGTGGTCAAGAAACAGGATGAGAAGCAGTTTAGTAATCAGTTAAATCCAAGATTATTATTAATCCATTTGATACAAGCTAAGGCCTTGATCCTGTAAAGACTTGTGCATGTACATATTTAGTGGGACTCCTCATAGCGTGTAAAATTAAACATGTGTAAGTCTTTGCAAGATGGGGGTTCAAATTCTAAGATTAGAATAATTAGTACAATAAACGTATACTCCTTACAAAACAGTTAGAAATCCTATATTTTTTTAAGAGTTTCCATTAGAGTTTAAAATTAAAGCTACTAACCTAATATCAGAATTCTTCTATTAAATATATGCTAGAAAGGCTCCTGCTGACTTCAATGAGCATTTGATCAGGACCTGTGTCCCTTACATCAGCCATTTTTGCAGCAAACTGAAAACCGACTTTCTTCTTACTTTAAACGTCCCAAATATTGAGCCACATTCTGCCTTTCCATGCTGATGTAATGCTCCCGTTGCAGAAAAATAATAATGTCAAGTAACATTAAAGAACTGACCTAAAGTTAGGGCTACCGTATGTCCGGATTTCCCCGGACTTGTCCAGCTTTTCGGTCTATAAATAGCCGACCGGGGGGAAATCCCGGACATTTTTAGATTTTTTAAAATCCCCCCCCCGGACGGCTATTTATAGATAGAAAAGCGGCGGCCAAGCGCCGCTGGGCACCCAAAGCCCCTTCCCGGCTCCCCCCATCCCCTGCAGCCTTACCATGCTGTCCGGCCTGCAGCTGTCTTCCCCCTCCTCCCCTCCCCTGAACGCTCCGCCCCCCTGCTCCTCCCCCTCCCCTGCTTCCCGCGAATCAGATCTTCGCGGGAAGTCTGAAAAGAAGCAGGGGCAAGCGGGAGGCAGCAGCAGGTAAGCTGGGGCGGG
This sequence comes from Emys orbicularis, assembly GCF_028017835.1. Taxonomy (NCBI): domain Eukaryota; kingdom Metazoa; phylum Chordata; order Testudines; family Emydidae; genus Emys; species Emys orbicularis. Next base: position 14,692,468 of record NC_088686.1, read on the forward strand.
GGGGCGCGAGGAGGAGAGCTCCCCTGGCCGAGCGGCTCCCTCCGGCCCGGGCCGAGCGGCGCCCGGCTGCCCCAGCGGCTCCGGCCCAGTTCGGGCCCCAGCACCCCCAGCCCGGACCCGACCTGGCTCGGGCCCCAGCAGCGCTGGCTCGGCTCGGGCCCCAGCACCCCCAGCCCGGACCCGGCCCGTCTCGGGCCCCAGCACCCCCGGACCCGGCCCGGCTCAGGCCCCAGCAGCGCCGGCCGAGCACCTCCAGCCCGGCCCCAAGCCCCGCAACCCGGCCGGAGCGCAGCCCGATTCCTGGGCTCTTTAAAGCCGGCCCTGGTCAGGGGACAGGGAGGGGGGGTTGGATGGGTCGGGAGTTTGGGGGGGGGGGGCTGTCGGGGGAGAGGGGTTGGGACAGTCAGGGACAGGGAGCGGGGGGGTTAGATGGGTCTGGGGGGGGCTGTCAGGGGGCAGGGGTGTGGAGAGGGGTTGGGACAGTCAGGGACAGGGAGCAGGGGGGGTTAGATGGGTCTGGGGTTCTGGGGGGGCTGTCAGGGGGCAGGGGTGTGGAGAGGGGTTGAGGCAGGCAGGTAGCAGAGGGGGTTGGATGGGTCAGGAGTTCTGGGGGTCCTGTCAGGGGCAGGGAGCAGTTGGATAGGGCATGGGGGGCCCCCGGGGATCTGTCTGGGGGCGGGTGTGTGAATATGGGGTGGGGGTGTGGATAAGGGTCAGGGCAGTCAGGGGACAGGTAGGGTCATAGGGAGTTCTCAAGAGGGGGCAGTCAGGGGACAAGAAGCAGGGCGGCTTAGATAAGCGGTGGGGTCCTAGGGGGCAGTTAGTGGCAGGGGTCCCAGGAGGGGGCAGTCAGGGGACAAGGAGCGGGGGGGGGTTGGGGGTTCTGAGGGGGGCAATCAGGGGGTGGGAAGTGGGAGGGAGTGGATGGGGGTGGGGCAGGGGCGGGGCTAGAGCGGGGCTCCTCCCCCCCCCCCCCCCCCAGTGTCCTCTTTTTTGCTTGTGGAAATATGGTAAGCCTACTAAAGTGAACCCAACCAAGGGCTCAGTCCACTGTGGCCCTGACCCAGCAAAGCAATTTGGGCTTGGAGTCAGTGGGAGTACTTGAATATTACAAATGAAGCGTGTGTTTAACCCCTCCGCATTGTTTCTGAGCCCCCATAGCCCAGCTACCCAGAGTGTGCAATAAGACTATAGAGCATGCTAGGGCATAGTATTGGTGGTGGTTGGACAAAGTGGCTGTCTTCGGTAGGGTTGAACATTTTGGCACTTAGAGGGGACCTAAAAGAGCTGAGTCTTCAATTGTCCAGGTGCTGATTGTCTCTCCTGACATCTGTTCCTGCAATCCGTCGCTACCAACAGCACTGTGTTTACTGCCATAAGTAAACCCATTGAAATGGATGGGCTCATGCAAGACAGTAAGCAGTAGGCTTTATAGTAAGGGTTTTTAAGTCCTGATCCAGAAGAATGATTAGGCTTATAATTTAGTCCTATTAACCTCAGTGAAACCACTTGTGTGCTTAAAGTGAGGTTAGTGCTTCCATGCTTTGCTGGATTGAGGCCTAAGGCCTCAGTCCTACAAAGACTCAAGCACATGCTTAACTTTCTTCACTTGGAGTAGTTCCATTGTTTTCAATAGGGCTACTCAGAATGCATAATGTTGAGCACATGTGTAAGTCTGTGCAGGATTGAGGGCATTAGTTGGGTTGGTTAGAACGTTCTGCAGAGGCGTTTGGGCAGTACCTGTTAATTCACAAAATTTATAATTTGTACTAAAAAAAAGTCTCGCTCCGCATATCTCATCCAAAATGTAATAGCCGAGCACTGTGCTCAACTCTCATATTACTGAGACTTGGTTATTTCTCACAAAATATATTCCAGTACATCTGTGTACAGAGCGTTATAAATAATTAAAACCAAACTGCACCTGTCAAAGGAATGAATACAGGTACATTTTGTGTGTGTATGTGTGATGCATTATCCTGGCTTTTTGGATTGTTAGTTCACTAATTGACAAAATTCAGTAATTCTCAATGGGTCTGCCAGTCATGTGTGAACCAGAGAGGTGCTAGTCTATTACTTGGAGGTTGCCTCTTAATATTGATTTAAAAATAAAATACTAACGATTCATTTTCCCTGTTGGAGTAGAGGGTACACCAGCATATGCCCGCTGTAAGCACCGCTGTTGAGCGGGCCTTGGAGTTGATGGGCACAACCTGTGAAGTGGGTGAGGTTGGTCTGAGTGATTCAGTGAGTCGCCTGAGGAGATTCCATTAGCAAGGCTTCCATGGAGCTCTGTCAAATAAAGCTGCCCTAGTAGATCTCTTGTGGGTGCCACCTGTCACTCACCATCCCCCATCAGCGAATGCTTCCACCAACACAGCATCTCCTCTGGGCACAGGGGATGTAAATCATTCACCCCTGTGCCCTAGGGTTTGAATCTGGCCCAAGTTTAATGTGAAACCAAAAGCAAAAAATATATGTAAGGCAAAACATGCTTTTTTCAATTTATTATGGGTGGACAAAAGTTCCTGTGGAAAGATAAGATGTAGGTAGTTGGAGGAGAGGGGGATGATGTAAAAATATTTGGATTTTTTTGTACGACTTTCAGCTGTGGTCTGCCTTTGCTGAAAATATCATTTTTTGGGGTGAGATTTATATGCAATACATTTTCTTTCCTTTTCAATACTTGGACAGCTTAAAAAAAAAAAAAAAGCAAAGAAAACCAAAACCAAAACCAAAACTTTGAAGCCAAACATGCTGAATGCTTCTTGTGCGCTTGCCTTGGCACGGCAGTATTTGTGTGATTATGTTCCAGGCTGGAATCCTATGCCAGAAGAAAAGGAAACTGTTCTAGACCTCTCAGCATTTGAAAAGGGAAAGCAAATGATTAGCCACGTCTACTCCAAACGTATAGTTTCTAACTTGCTCCCAGTGACTCAAAGGGTGCAAAATCCAGCCCCTATTGCCCTGTAAAGAAGGGTTCGCCTCTTACCTAGTGGTGCAGCAGATCAATGCAGATGCACAGCAGTGCAGTGTTGCTGGTTGGATGGCTTCCAGTTGGATGAAGATCTCGGAGCTTTGAGTTTGGCAGGCTTAGGAAGCAGCCTCTCTTGGTCAGCCAAAAAAACAGCTCTTGTTGGTGAGCCCAACACACATGCTTATACACAAACAAATATATATTCTTCTTTGAGTGATTGCTCATGTCGATTCCAAGGAGGTGTGCACGCACCACGTGCACAGTCATCAGAAGCTTTTCCCCATAGCAGTACCTATCGAGTTGGCCATGGAGCCCCCTGGAGTTGCGCCTTCATGGCGGTGTATATAGATCCCTACCTACCCGCCGCCTCTTCAGTTCCTTCTTACTGACAGTGACAGTCGTTGGAGCAGCTCTCTTGCTACGGCAAGCAATCCCCCAGTGGACTCTTTCTTGTTATTCCTGTAAATAGTTAAAAACTTAGGCTACGTCCTCACTACGGGGGGGGGGGGGGGGTGTCGATTTAAGATACGCAAATTCAGCTACGCGAATAGCGTAGCTGAATTCGACGTATTGGAGCCGACTTACCCCGCTGTGAGGACGGCGGCAAATCGACCTCCGCGGCTCCCCCGTCGACGGCGCTTACTCCTACCTCCCCTGGTGGAGTACAAGCGTCAATTCGGGGATCAAATGTTGCGTCCCGACGAGACGCGATAATTCGATCCCAGAGAGATCAATTTCTACCCGCCGATTCAGGCAGGTAGTGTAGACGTAGCCTTAGTATTAGTTAGTCAAGTAGTTTTTAGTTAAGTTTCAGTTGGGGCTTTTCCCCCACTACGTTTTCCCTCTCTGAGACCGGGGGGGGGGGGGCGCATACCTCAGTCTCAAGGGTTTAAGCCATGCGTATCCTGTCTAAAACCCATGCCATGATCTTAATAGCACCAGTGTGGCCCCACTAGCACTGGTTCACCATGTTTCTAGACCTGTCGGTGGACGCGCCTATAACCTTGCCCCTGGTCGTGGACTTGATCACCCAGGTCCACAGCTGTCTCCTGCTCCCAATCTGCAGTCTCTCCATCTCGCAGCATGGAAACTCCATGGCTAAACCCCTCGGAGCTCACATGCTCAGATCTTGTTAGAGAGGTCCTCCTTAGCAGCAGGAAGTCATCCACTAGGGCCACTTATCTGTACAAGTGGAAAACATTCTCCATTTGGGCATTACAAAAACACACTCTACCCTTACAGTCATAGATTCCCTTTATCCTAGACTGTTTGCTGCGTCTAAAACAGCAAGGTTTGTCGGTATCGTCAATAAAAGCGCACCTAGCCGCTATCTCAGCTTTCCACCCCGGTTCGCAAACCCCATGATGGGCCACTTCCTCAAGAGATTAGATAAGCTGTACCCTCAAGTAAAACAGCCAATTCCCCCATGGGATCTCAAGCTTGTGCTCTCTAGACTGATGGGACCTCCTTTCGAGCCCTTAGCAATATGCTCCCTCTACCTTTCCTGGAAAGTAGCTTTCTTGGTAGCTATGACTTCAGCCAGGAGGGTGTCTGAGCTTGAGGTCTTAACCTCAGAACCCCCGTACACGGCCTTCTATAAGGACAAGGTGCAGTTGCGACTGCACCCGACCTTCCTCCCGAAGGTGGTTTCGCAATTCCACACGAACCAGGACATTTTTCTTCCTGTGTTCTTTCCTAAGCCACACGCTAGCAACAGGGAACGAATGCTCCACTCCCTGGATGTCAGACGAGCATTAGCCTTCTACATTGAAAGAACAAAGCCATTTCGAAAATCAATGCAACTCTTCATTGCAATTGCGGAGCGCATGTAGGGGCTTCCAGTCTCGTCCCAAAGGATCTCTTCTTGGATCACGTCCTGTATCCGGGCATGCTGTGACTTGGCAAAGATACCTGCCCCCACGCTGACAGCACACTCCACAAGGACCCAAGCATCCTCAGTGGCATTCCTGGCACAAGCTCCTATCCAAGACATCTACAGGGCAGTGACGTGGTCGTCGATCCACACTTTTATATTGCACTACACCATTACACAGCAGGCCAGAGATGATGCAGCTTTCGGCAGAGCGGTTCTACAATCAGCAATTCCATAAACTCTGATCCCGCCTCCTAGGTAAGGCTTGGGAGTCATTTATTTGGAATCGACATGAGCAGTCACTCAAAGAAGAAAAAATGGTGGTTCTTCGAGTGCTTGCTCATGTTGATTTCCATTGTAGGTGTGCGCGCGCCCACATGCGCGGCCGTCGGAGACTTTTGCCTTAGCGGTACCTGTCGGGCCGACTGGCGCCCTCTGGAGTGCCGTGCTCATGGCGCGATAGATCAAGCGCCACTGGCCCTGCGCCCTCTCAGTTCCTTCTTTCTGCCCATGGTGGTTAGTCATGGCGGGATCCCAAGTCGGTACTGCAGGGAGTCCCTTTCGCGACACTTCCCCCCCCCCCCCCCCCAGCCTTCGCTCACCTTGATCTCAGGTGCATCAGACCTTCCTGATCCCGTGGTCAGGAGTGCTCATGTATGCCTTCCCGCCAGTGCTGCTAATCCACAGAGTCCTGCTCAAGGTGAAGCAAGACAAATCGGCCGTCATCCTCATAGCTCCAGCGTGGCCTCGTCAGCACTGGTTCGCCATGCTCCTGAGTCTGTCGGCAGCCACCCCATTGCAGCTGCCTCTTTGGCCAGATCTGCTGTCCCAGAACCACGGGAACCCGCTGCATCCAAATCTGGCGGCGCTGCGCCTGATGGCTTGGTTTCTGCATGGCTGAGCAGGGAGGAGCAGTAGTGTTCCGCCGGTGTCCAGCAGGTCCTGATGTGCAGCAGGAAACCCTCCACCAGGGCTACCTACGTAGCAAAATGGAAGCGGTTAACGTGTTGGGCCTCGAATCGCTGCATCCGGGTGGAGGAGGTCCCTCTGCAAGTCATTCTGGACTGTTTGCTACATCTGAAGCTCCAGGGCCTGTTGCTGTCCTCCGTCAAGGTGCACCTGGTGGCCGTCTTGGCTTTCCATCCCCTGTTTGACGGTAGGTCGGTCTTCGCCCATCCCATGACAGTGCAGTTCCTGAAAGGTCTGGAGTGCCTTTACCCACGTGTCCGGGACCTGGTCCCTCCTTGGGACCTGAACCTTGTGCTGTTCAGGCTCATGGGGGCCCCCCTCTCCCTTCTGCTTCTCTCCTGGAAGGTCTTCTTTTTGGTCACTCTAATCTCGGCCTGTAGGGTGTCCAAGATCAGGGGGCTCACATCGGAGCCCCCTTATATGGTCTTCTATAAGGACAAAGTCCAGCTGCATCCACACCCGGCCTTTCTGCCCAAGGTCGTTTCCCAGTTCCATACTGGTCAGGACATATATCTTCCAGTCTTCTGCCCGAAGACTTATGCTACAGATGAGGAACACAGGCTGCATTCCCTGGACATCAGGCGGGCACTGGCCTTCTACATAGAGAGAATGAAGCCGTTCCGTAAGTCTACACAACTGTTTGTCGCTGTCTACCCAGAGAATCTTGTCCTGGATCACAGCCTGCATCTGCTACTCCCATGAGCTGGCGAAGGTGCCCCTGCCAGGAATTGTGAGGGCCCAGTCGTCTAGGGCGCAGGTGTCATCAGCGGCTTTCCTCGCTCAGGTGCTGATCCAGGAAATTTGCTGCGCTGCGACCTGGTCGTCCATCCACACATTTGCTTCACACTATGCGCTGTGAACTCCGAGTCCACCGCTTTGGATTCTGCTTGTGAGTCATCTACAATGGAATCGACATGAGCAAGCACTCGAAGAAGAAAAAATGGTTACCCACCTTTTGTAACTGTTGTTCTTCGAGATGTGTTGCTCATGTCCATTCCATTACCCGCCCTCCTGCCCCTCTGTCGGAGTTGTTGGCAAGAAGGAACCGAGAGGGCGCAGGGCTGGTGGCATGAACGCGGCACTCCAGAGGGCGCCACAGCCGGCCCTATGCGTATCACTAAGGCAAAAGTCTTCTATGGCCGCACATGTGAGCGTGCGCACACCTACAATGGAATGGACATGAGCGACACGTCTCGAAGAACAACAGTTACAAAATGGTGGGTAACCGTTTTTCACCTACCTCTCATAACTGTCCTTCGAGATGTGTTCTCATGTCTATTCCAAGACCTGCCCGCCTCCCCTCTGTCGGACTATCCGACAAGAAGGAACTGAAGAGGCGGTGGGTCGGCAGGGATCTATGTACATCGCCATGAAAGTGCAACTCCACGGGGCTCCACAGCCAACCCGACGGGTACCGCTAGGGGAAAAAACCTTCCAACTCTTGTGCACGCGGCACGCACACACCTACATGGAATGGACATGAGCAACACATCTTGAAGAACAACAGTTATGAGAGGTAGGTAACTGTTTTTGTTGTCCTGCCAGATAGCCTGGAAAGGCTTGAACAATCCTATTTACACGTGGGAAGCTCAGGAGCAAAACTTTCCTAATTTACATTATTTACATCAAAGTAATCCTGTTTAAGGCTTATTGAAATGAACATCTGAGAAAACAGTTTTCAGTTAACACAATACAAAATGCCTTTCCCACCAGTGATAAATCTAGTTTCCTTTATGGATGGATGTGAAGAGGACTACTTTGGGAGAGCCTCTGTTGCATTGAGAGCTAGGAGCTCAACCTGCAAAACTTCGCTCACATGTACACGAGTGAGTAATGCCATTGTCTTCAGTGGGTTTGCTCATGTGAGTGAAGATTGCTCACGAGACGGGTTTTAAAGGATTGAGCCCTCCATTTAAAATAATGTGCATCATTTTCCCGTGATACTTTTAGGCAGGAGGTGAACATGTTAACGTACACTTCATGCACAAGCAATTCTGTTACCTCGCAGGCAGGGAGCTCTGGACAACTTTCTCTAGGTCTACACAGCACACCAGTGTTGTGTAGAATGTGTAGCGGGACACTGCAATGAAGAGCACACCACGTCCACTCTGCGGTGGTGTAGTGTGTAGTTACACATGTGTCAATGAAAAGACTCCAGCAGCAGGGAAAGGGCTTCAGCAACTCCCTGCTACCAGGGAGAAAAGGCTATGGCAGGGAGGAGGCAGTGGGGAAACCCCCTACCAGGGCCTTTCCCCTGCTGGAGTTTTTCCCTGCTGTGGAGAAAGGCTTCAGCAACGGGGAGCTGGTAGAGCCTTTCCCTGGGGCAGGGGATGGCTCCGGCAGCAGGACACTACATTGCTAAAAAGTGAGGAAAGGGAGACGTGGCTTGGATGAGTAGAAAGGTGTATAGGGTGTGTACCAGGCGTGCCTTTGCTCTACTTGCCTAAGCCGTGTGTTTCCAGCTACACTGCTCCTTATGCCTGTGCGGCGGGCGGGGGGTGGCCTACACTTGTATGTAATCTAGTCGACGCCAAAAGAAACATGCGGTGGAGATGTACCCTTTATGACGAGGGAGAACCTTCAGATAGGACTCTGGGGAAACACCCTGGTTTGTGACCATACAATGTAAGGATGGATCCCATTTTTCAAAACTGCCATTCTCTTTCCCCATATTTTGGAAGTATCTGGAAAGTTAACTTCCTATCTATTTATCGATTGTAAAATGATCTTTTAAAAAGTGCTCTGCTCCCCGGAGTGCAAAAATGGCTGTAGATTTATCACTGCATAGTCCTTGTGTGACTGAAAACTGATGTCTTGCTCCAGAATGCCGGGGAATGTAGTGTGAAACTTCTGCTCACCGAGGCCCTGATTCAGCAGTAGCTGTTCATCAAAGCACTTAAGCAAGTACTTAAGTCCCCTTGACTTCAACCTGTAGTGAGTCAAAGTTTTAGAGTAGATTTCCTCCACCCGTTTGGGGGCATGATTGAACTTTGAGAAGGGCTAGAGTAATAGTTGGATCAAGCCATAAATTAATCAGTTGCATTTGGTTTTGAAAAGCTCTTTTTAACCACTTTGACATCTCACTTTTATTCTCTAACATCTGCTTTTGATTGTTTGCCATAAAAGTGTAAGAGTTAATCTTGCCCTCATTTTTGTTATTGCCACCAGAAACCCAGCTATTTTTATTACTTCTTGTATAGGGATTTGAACTTAATCGTTTCAGAGTAAAGAAAAAATGAGGTTTTTTTCCCCCTTGTTGTTCTTAAACCAACAAGTAAGGCTAATTAAATTGTAATGCTAAGTGTGTAAAGATACTAGACATGGCTTGTTAAGTTGTAGCTCTACTTTGTTTTATTGGCCTAATAGCATGAGATTGAAGGGAAGTCAAATGATCAATGTATTTCAGGTCATTTCTCAGCATGGCAGCTGTCTTGACCTAGTGCCAGTGAACATTTGCATTGATTATGAAGAGCTTAGTGCATATTTTCCTGTATGGAAATGGCATCTGAAATTCAAAAAGAATTGACTCTTCCTATAGGTTTAATCTTTTGACTAACAAATGTTTGTAATTTTTATCGTCGGGCTTCCTTTTCCTCAGATTACAGCCAACTTTTGTTATATACCTCAGCAACAGATAACTAACTATAGCATCTAGCATTTGGTTTAGGCCCTGATCCTGCAATGAACTACATGTGAATGGACTCCTTCCCCCATCTAGAGTGCTATTAACTTCATTGGGGCTCCCTATAGGCACAAGGGTACACTTGGGACCTTGAATTACACTGGAATTTAGATGACTTTCTCCCCATCTTGTAACTGGATATTTCTTTTTCATTTCTTAAGCACTAGTCTCCACATGCACCTGTGGTAGGACCATTTTGCACCTGTGGTAGGACCACTAATGCAGCTTCCCTCTAACTTGCTGGGAGCTAATGCAGTTGATGGCTGTTCAAAATGGTCTCACCCACTTACCTCTATCCCCTTTGTACAGTCTCCTTGCCCTTAAACTGGCTGCTAAAAGCTAACAACGGGGCTCTTGATTTGATTTGAATACAGTGTTTTAATTAGAGGTTCCCCCAGGAGCCTGTCACCATGACAAATAAATGAGCCCCTTCCAAATTGGACCATCAAGATGCACACATATCTAAATGGAGTAACCTTGTGTTTGCATCGCTATAATACTTGCCTTTGTTTAGTTATCTCCAGCATGCTGTTTAAAATTAGATTGTAGACTCTTCCAGGCAGGCACCATGGTTTTCTGTTTGTTCTGTAAAGTGCGTTACATGCTTGTCACCGTGTTTAAGGAAAAAAAAAAACACCTGCAACAACAATAATTTTAATAACCTGTAGTATACCGGAAAGGTGTATCACTGAATCCATGTTACTATCCTAGGCCATGCTGTTACCTACCAGCGTGCCTCAATTCTGCTAATGCAGTGTACTTGTAGCTGTATCGGTTCTAGGATATCAGAGAGACAATGTGGGTGAGGTAATATCTTTTATTGGACCAGCTTCTGTTGGCGAGAGAGACAAGCTTTTGAGCCACACAGTTGTTCGTCCAATAAAAGATGTTACATCACCCACCTTGTCTCTCAATGCTGCTAATACAGAGGGACCACCTCCGGGGGCTTCAGCCGATCAGCCAGAACTTTAAAGAGTTTCTGGTGCTGTGAGCATTCAGCTCTTCATAGTTTTGAAGGCATTTCGAGCCCCACAGGATTGGGCCTTAAAAATGAGATGTTTGTGTATAAGATTTGTGGTGTTTAGTTTGTAAAAATTACGTTGGGCATGCTCAGAAATCTAGACAGATGGAGAGGAACATCACAAACCCACCCCACCAGTGCAGTTAGCATCTCTGTTGTCCGCCTCAGCAGAAAGAACAAAGGAATACATGTGTGTGAAGAGTAAATCAGTACTTCCTTCCACCCTTGGGGATGTTCTTTTGGCTTAACAGAATTGATGCCCGTTTGTAGGGTATTGTTGAGATGATTGTGCTACCACTGACCCATCCTGAGCCTGCTCTGGAGATAGTGGACTGTGCGTGCGTTTGTTCTAAATCAACCGTGACAGTTATTCCTCTGGCTCTTTTACATGTACCTCCTGCTAATGTTGTTACTATTTCCTCTTTGCGTGAAGATGAGAATAAAGTCCAGAGATTATAAACCATTTCCATCTTTTTTTATACTAATAATGAATAGCTAATATCAAGGAGTTAAATGTTTTGCATAAGGGTTTCAATTTTCTTTTAAAACCGGTGTCCTGCATATCTTACTTATAGTGACGGCTTATTGTTAACCTGCAGTTACTGCCTGAAAATTACTGCTTCAAATTTAAGTTCTACATATCTCCTACATGCCTAATTTTGCCTGCACTCCATATCGCTGCTCCTATTTCTAATTGTTCACACCTTCCTCCCTTTGTTTTTTCCCGTTCCTTTACCTTTCCTCCTCCTTTAGTCTCCTATTCTAACTTTGCTTTTTCCATTCTGTCCTGATCCACCGTAGCAGTTGCCTTGTTTACTTCCTTTCTTTTGTCAGACGCATTCTCTACCTCCACCAAATGCCTTCTTAAAATGCATTTGTTTCAGGAATCCACCACTCTTTTTTCTTCTCTCCCTTAATAACCCCTACACCGTCACTCTACTGAGGCATTGTTCTGTATCTTTACTTAGTTTGTCTTGCTTCAGACTGTAAATTTAACAGGCAAGGAATGTATGGGTCTCTTAATTTCAAACAAACTGCGTGTCTAACCTTTTAAAGACCAAGTTCAGTTTTCTATTTAATCTCCTTGTTTTAAGCAGGGGTTTTAAATCGTCCATCATATGGTATATATCTTAACAGCAATATTTCATAGTATTTCTAAAGTATATATTTCTAGGTGTACTTAATCCTGCTTCCGTGCAGGGTTATGGATTAGATGATCTCTTGAGTTTCCTTGCAGCTCTACATTTCTATGATTTTATGATAGTTGTGGAGATTTGGGGGGGGGGAGGGAAATACAGACCGCATAATACAGCTGTTTGTGAATGTCAGAATGTTAGCATTGTGTTATTCATAAGCATAGGCTTTTAGCTGTAGGGAGCATATTTTCTCTTCCTTCAGGAAATCCTAAATACCATAGTCATTTAATTGAAATGTTGTGTCAGCATACAGTATTCTGCAAAGAGCTGTACTGTAGCAAAACAAGAACACTGGTAAGTCCATCTGGACCAAGACTTAAGCCAATTTCATTGAATATAGGCAGTACTGGGTGGTTCCATGTTGTCGTCTACAACTACCATGTAGCTTCCTCCCCCCCCCCCCCCCCCCGATTATTAGTACTAATTTCTTAGGTATCAGAACTTTTGGGCTAAATTTTCTAAACATGGCCCTGATTTTGTTCACCTGCATTTTTTTAATGCACGATCTAGATTAAATTAACGTGCATGAACTCCATTTGTGTATGCACTTTGATTGTAAATGAGTTTTGTATTAAATGCTATAATTTGTGATGGTTATTTGCAAAAAACTCCATGTGCAAGGTGGTTTATGTGTAAAGGCAGCAAGTTGGGTTGATACCTCTCTGAAAATTTGGCCCTTAATGTGGGTATTTTCATTGTGCAAATTAAGATTAATGTAGAACTTCAATTTTACTACATTAAGGCTTTCAGTTTTGCAATTGGATCACTAACGCAGATCCCTGTGCCTGTGTGTAGCCTCATTGGAATGTATGTGTCTCCCCTTGGCATCAGGAGTCCACACGGGTAGATCTGATTGTAGAAGCACAATCTGAGTTTTCTTAATTTTACTTAATCTGTTATTCCTAAAAAGCATGGTAGTATTGGGGAATAGAATAACACACTGAAAAATGACTGACTGTTTTTTACTGAAGACAGAAAGAATGAATCTCTGAAAAATGGCATTTCAGCCTGAACGCATAATGTTCAACACCTGTAAGGCCACGATGGGAAAAAGGAAGTGTGAGTTGGTGCCTGAGGCTTGCAGATGTGCCAGTCACTTCCACAAGGCTCTATGAGTAACTCCTAAACAGCCGATTTAAGGGTGAGGAGACTGTGCCCTTCTATTCAAATACAGTAACTCCTCACTTAAAGTCGTCCGGGTTAACATTGTTTCGTTGTTACATTGCTGATCAATTAGGGGAACATGCTCTTTTAAAGTTGTGTAATGCTCCCTTCTAACGTCGTTTGGCAGCCGCCTGCTTTGTCTACTGCTTGCAGGAAGAGCAGCCCATTGCAGCTAGCTGGTAGGGGCTTGGAACCAGGGTGGACCGACAGCCCCCCCTATCGGCTCCCCCTATCAGCTCCCACTCCCCCCTAAGTTCCCTGTGCAGCAGCTGCCTGCAGTTCAGCTATGTCCCTCCCCCACTGCCATGTGCTGCTCCTGCCCTCTGCCTTGGAGCTGCTCCCCGAGACTCCTGCTTGCTGTGCGGGGGGAGGGGAGGGAAGAGGGGGGCTAATGTCAGGGTGTTCCCCTCCCCCTGCACCCCACTTACCCCATCTTCCATAGAGCAGGGGGAACACACCAGGGCTCAGGACGGAGGGAGTTTGCAGCAGCTGGTCTCAGCAAGCTGAGCTAATTAACAAGGCAGTGTACTTAAAAGGGAAATGTGCATATCTCCCTCCCTGCGTTGTAGAGTGAGAGAGTTAACCCTTGAGGGCTCAGCCAATTGCTAGTTCATCATTTAGCAGTAAGGGAAATATCCCACCCTCTGACTCCTCCACCTCAACCAAGCTTCACAATCATCATCACTGTGTACCAGTATTAAATTGTTTGTTTAAAACTTATACTGTGTGTGTGTGTGTGTGTGTGTGTGTGTGCGCGCGCACAGTCTTTTGTCTGGTGAAAAAATTTTCCCTGGAACCTAACCCCCTCATTTACATTAATTCTTATGGGGAAATTGGATTCGCTTAACATCGTTTCACTTAAAGTTGCATTTTTCAGGAACTTAACTACAACGTTAAGTGAGGAGTTGCTGTATATCAAAGGGGGTGAGGTTTACGGTAAGATGCTTGTCCCTCCAGTAGACTCCCCCAACAACTAGGGTAGGAGTGGCAGTAGAACAATGGTCCTGCAATGACCAGGTCAGTTCCACATATAATAGGATGTATTATATGGAGGGATCATTGCACAGAAAGGAAGTAGATCCATGGGACCCGAGACCATGGACGGGAGACTCAGCTAAGAGAGTTGGAGGGTGGAGTGGTAAAGAATACAGTGACGACCTGTGTGTTGGTTATTGAGAAGTGGCATAAAATGTTGTGTTTTTATTCTTTCTCAGACACAATGCTGTCTTGTTCAGATAATGGCACAGTACATATTAGCGGGGACTCCAGAGAAAGTTTGACAACTCTCACCAGAATTCTGGAGTCGCTGCTGAAAATGAATGAGTGGCTCATTCCAACAAACACCCACAAGCTTTTCTCAAAATCACCACTGTGTTTCAGTGACCGGGGCTGTAGGTAATGGTAACAAACAGGCAATTTGAAGTATTGATGTGAAGAGGGAAAGGACTGGAATTTTTTCTTCTAGAGTAATCACTAAATCCTGATACTGGCTTGAAACCAAAAGACTTTTATATTTCAGTTTATAAAATGGACATATGCTTTCTTCTGAGAGATTAGAGAACTGTTGCTTTTTTGGCAGGCGTTTAAGAAATGTCTGGTCAGATAATTATTTATGTCAGGATATTGCAGAAGGAAAATTCAGAAGTAAGTAAGCAAGCATGTGATTTAGCCTAAGTCACTATATGGTTAGTTTTCCAGATAACTGTTTGCACATACTAAATCACATATGTAACCATCTTCATTAATAGCCTCTTCGGCACTGTTGATCTTCTCCTATATTGCTGGAAATTCTCTAAGGAAGAACTAGAGAGCCATTCCTAGTGAAATCGTGTTTTCTAAAGCTGTTTGGATTTCAAAAATCAAGTCTACTTTATTGTTTCTCAGTAAATGTCCAAAGGTGATCAGCTTTATTTTCTACATGTTTGAACTCCTCTCCACATGAGCCACTTGAGCCTTAAAACCAGTACTGGCACCTGGGATCTGATCCAAAACCTGTTAAATGAATGGAAAGCGTCCCATTGACTTTGACAGGCTTTGGATCAGTTCCTTGGTTCTTTTACTTGGCAGTGCTGGGCTGTCTCTCTAAAAATTGTGATAATTTGGTGAAGAAATCAGATTTATTCTTGATTCAAAGGATGGGGGGGAAAAAAGAGCTGTGGGTTTCAGATGTTTGAATCCTGTTGGAAAAACCTAATTGGCATAGGAATTGTAAACCTGGGAATGGTATTACACATTTTAGTTTGACATTTTTCGTGTTTATTTTAAAAAGGCTGTGGAAGACAGGGAGGGTAAAGGTTAAAATAATATTAACGAAGCCCTCCAAATCTATCAGGTTCACTCTCCTTTTCCTGTGTATTACTGTAGCCAAACAAAGTAGTTAATCAGAATCAGAAAGCCATATCAGCCCTGTTGACATGGACTTGTCAATGATGATGGAGGGGGATAGGGAGGAAACTGCAAAAAATAGCTATTTGGTTCAGGCTGAAATATCTAAAACTTTTACAGGAATGTTGTTCCATCAGAAATTCTACTGCATGAAAGCAGCTTTTTCAAACTTAAATATTTCTATGAACTTAAAAGTAAAATGGCTTCTCAAAGATAGCCAGTAAGTGAAATCTACAATAGTTCAGTATTCTTTTTTTTTTTTTTTTTTTTGCATCGCTTTGCATGGTGCCAAGAACAGTGGGGCTCTTGTCCTTGACGGGGGTTCCAAGACTTGCTGTAACAGAAGTAATAATACTCCAGCCTTAGAGACTCCTTAAGTTCCTTTCAACAAACACAACATACTCCTTACCCCAGATAGATTGTTTTGGAGGGGAGTGACCTTGTGGCTAAAAGAATCTATATAATAAAATTCCAGGATTGTCACTCTCAAGGCTATTATGTCTGTTGAGGCAGTGTGATGTGATGGAAACAGCTAGGAGCATGGTTGAAAGCTCTTTTTGTTTAGAATAGCACCTGCTTGAATCATCACTGGGATTCATGGTCTGTTACTGTCTAGTTTTTAAGTTCTGAGCCATTTTTGGCTTTATATATATATAAATATGTGATTTTTATAAATTACACCCATGCAACAGCCTGGGCTGTCAGCTACCAGTATGCATATAAATAACAGTATTGCAGTCTGGCTAAAGGAGACCTAGGACGTAGAATTGTAGATTACTATTTCCATTATTAAATACATGGAAGGCATTCAGATAATATGGTAATAGAGGGGCAGTGTAAGTAAGTACCTAGACAGATAGAAATTAAAGAGTGAAAAGACCTGTTACATCATCTAGTACAGCCATCTGCTAATGCAAAAATGTGCACTGTCTAGACAAGCTTTAATGACCCTTGGTTTCTGCTACTTCTTCTGGAAATATCTGCACCATAATAGATCTCCCTGCTCTCTCCACTGCAGATGCATCCATTGTTTGGTCTCTGGTATTGTCTTCCTCCTTTAGCCTCTTCTTCATGGCACTGGAAAGATAAGAACATAAGAATGGTCGTACTGGGTCAGACCAATGGTCCATCAAGCCCTGTATTCTGTCTTCTAACAGTGGCCAGTGCCAGATGCTTCAGAGGGAATGAACAGAACAGGGCAATTATCAAGTGATCCATCCCCTGCCATCCAGTCCCAGCTTCTGGTAATCGGAGGTTTAGGTACACCTAGAGCATGGGGTTGCATCCTGGACCCTATTGGCTAATTGCCGTAGACATATCCTCAAAGAAGTTCTTTTTTGAACTCAATTATATTTGTGGCCTTCACAATATCCCCTGGTAATGAGTTTCACAGGTTGTCTGGGTGTTGTGTGAAGTAGTAATTCCTTATGTTTGTTTTAAATGTTTCTGCTAATCTCTGAGAAGATCCTCAGCTCTGATTCTTTTTTCTGAGTTGTTGTTGTTGTTTGGTAAGCTGCAGAGGGATGGAAATGGTGAAGGGCAGGCAGGGGCTGAGGAAATGTGGTGGAGTTTTGGGGACAAGGAAGCTGAGAGACCAAGGGATAGGAAGTGGGGCATCTTGAACTCACATCCTCTTAACATGCTCCTACCCCAGTCCTTGTGCGCTAATAGGCAACCACCAACTTGTTCAGTAGTTGCCCGCTCCCCAGCCATATTACAGAAGGGGTACTGGTGTTCTGTTTCCAAGATCTAGTCACCCTGCTTCTATTACAGCTTTTCTTAAAGGGACATTATTAGGTCTTATTCATCAAAGGTTTAGGTTTCGTAAAAACAAGCATTTCGCAAACAGAAATATTCCCCTTGCAGTGTCTATAACCCAGACATTACAGCATTGTGCTAGTGTATTTGAGAGAAAAACTAACAAGTCTTTTTTTATTGTCTAAACAGAGAAATGCATTAAGTAAACAGCATATCTAGTGTAGCGAAAAGTAAATCGGATTATTAAATCTGCTATTAAGTAACGTAAGTAAAGACATTAATTTTAAATTTTAGATCCTGTCTGTTTAACCTAAAACATACTGTACATGAATAGACAATCAGTTGCACACACATCCTTTGCTGTGCAAACTTTTACATAAACAAAGTTATGAGGATGAAACACACATCTTAATTCTAAATAACAATGTTTCTGTGGTTCCATAAACTCCAAAATATAATGGACAGCAACAGTGCCTAAATTAAACTATGAGGGGCGGGGGGGAAGGAATACACCAGAAAGATGGGGGTCGGGGAGAGGAGACAGAAATATCTGCTGTCTTTGTTCTTGGAAGCCATTTCTTTCACCATTTGGATACTGTCTGCTTCTTGAGCACAAACATTACAGCATCCAAGGGGAATTAGAAACACTTACCCATGACCACAAAATCAAATTCTAGATCCGTCAGGATAAAGCAATGCAAAAAGAAAATCTTGGCGCCCACTACTTTCAGTCTGGTTTTAGCACAGTCGTAAACTCCTCCTAATGCTGAAACAGGCAGGCCCTGTCCTCTGGGTGGAGAATAGTAAATTTAAAAATTCTATCTCTCAGAAGTGTAAAGTGCCCTGAATTTGTAATACACTGTAGAGGCCTTAAGTAATAGTGCTTGTCTCTAGTGATCTCTATCAAGTTGCACAATGGCTTCCATTTTAACATACTCTGATTAATGGCTGGCTGTCTCTCTTTCTCCCCCCCCCCCCCCCCCCATGTACTTGATGTCCCATCCAGACAAGTTAATATTGAGCTGGGTGTAATCTGGGTCTGAAGGGTGTTTGATAATAATGGTTAGGGATTTAGTTTCATCTGGGTTAACAATCCGACTAGTGTGCGCTCCTTCTTGCCCGACTAGCTTTGCTGTCAGCTATAGCAGTTCACCAAACTGAACAATGTCAGCAAGACACTGTCATGGGTGTATTCTTGGGTATGGACATATTATTAGAATGGAAGACAGGTGAATTCCAAAGTGTGTGTACCAAGGAATGCTGCTACACAGCTGGCGAGCACACGGGCACCAAAAGCTTTGGAGGTGCGACAAGAATGCCAGTGATGAACATAAACTGAATATACAATCAGGCTGCCTTGAGCACTTTGCCAGTGATTGAACCACACGGGGCTTGATGTGCATGAAGGCCATGTCCCTTTGGGATTTACCATGATGACGATGATGTGAATGTCTAGGGGCCGGTCAGGCTGGAGACCAGATTAAGATGATATTGACCAAATTTCTGCTGCTTTATTAAACCTTTTCACTTAATTGGGCAAGATATGTGTTAAATGCAACTTGTCCCACTAGCAGTATAAAGGGAGAAGGCCACAGCTGTCCCAAACTCCTACTGTGCTCCTCCCCCCCCAGCATAGTTTATTGATGCTCAAAGCACAAATCTTCCTGGGCCTGTATTGCCTCAAGGCCTGAATGTAGCCAGAGCCCCATGCAGACGAATTCATGAGTCAACCATTAGCCCTTCTATGTGTTCCGGGTCCTTCCTGCAAATCTAACCCCTTCCCAAGTGAAGGCAGACTAATATCCACTTTGCAGGAAAAGGGCATTACCCAAACTCCCAACATCTGTGTGTCAGGAGCGCCAGCCAACCCAGCTTCTGTTTTTTTTTCTTGTTACTGAGGGGAGTCTATCCCATGCTGCCAAGATCCACCACCTAAAGTTGTAATCCTGGGAAGCTAAAGCAAATGAACTGTGTTGTGCAGCTGCCTCAATGTCCAGATGTGCTTGCACAATGCAAACCCATCCAATTACCGTAATGTGCAGAAGTGCCTGCTGGCCCCCAGTGGCTGGGACCAAACCACCCCACACCCTAATCTGAAGTGTATAGCAGAGAGAAACAGAACAAGAGTCAGTGGTTGGAAGCTGAAGCCTGACAGATTCAAATGGGAAATGAGGTACAGTTTTGTAATGGTGAGGATAATTAGCCATTGGAACAACTGACCTAGGGAAGTAGCAAGTACTTTACCATCTGAAGTTTCTGAATCTAGGGCAGATGTTTTTCTGAAAGATAGGCGCTAGCTCAGCTGCACGTTATGGGGCTTCATCCAAGAATCACTTGGTGAAGTTCTGTGGCCTGTGTGACACAGGAGGTTACACTAGATGATCGTAATGGTTCCTTCTTCTTGCCTCTAAAACCTGTGAAACTCCATAGACCAAGACTGATGAAACACAGATACCCTATGCTGCCAATTACAGCGAAGGCAAAGGGGGGGGATGGAGGATGGGCTTTTGCAGCAGCACAGTGGGTGAAAGAGGAAGAAGCCTGACTCAGCCTAGCACTGCTCTTTTGTGTGTGGTCCCACACCTCCATTAGCCAATCCCAGGGCAATTAGCACTAGGTAAAAGTGTTGGGAGTGCACCGATGGCACCCTTAACAAAACAGTGATTGCAACAAACCCCTCCAGAGATGTGGCCCCAGCCTCTGCCCTGCAATCTGAGCTGGCCATTGGGGAATGTCTACACGGCAATGTAAGCCTGTGGTTAGTGGGACTTGAGTCAGTTGACCTTGGGTTAGAGAACCTGGGGCTTGAGCATCTACACTGATTGTTAACTCTACGTTAAGAATGTTCTAACCCAGGCTTGGACCTGGGGCTCTGGTGTCCACACTACAACATGCAGACCCGAGTCAAACCAACCATATGTCACACTCCTTTGTGCTATCCTGAGATCCGCTTACTCTTGCCCTTTGACAGGGTGCACTGGGGAAAACTTTGCTGTCCACCATGCACGTTACAGGAAGTTTGAACAGCTGCAAACACAGCCTGCAGAACAACATGGAGGAGGTGCCTTTTGAAGAACTCCTGCTTGTGCTTTTGCTCCTGTGTCAGGAATTGGGCAGAGCTTCCGTGAGACGCCGGTGGATGTTTTGGTGGCGTTTTCTGACCCACCTGAGGCACCTGGCAAGGCTTGTGATGGAGCAGGGGGAAGAGGAGGAGAAGGCAGAGTCAGAGGACAAGGGGTACCCAGGCATGGCAGACTTGCATTGGCTGATGCTGCTCAGTACACTCAGTATAGCTGCTGATGCCCCCTACGTAGACTGGCACAGGGCTGTTGGGATCACATTGTTATGTAGACCTGGGATGACCAGCAGTGGGTCCAGACCTTTTCCATGAAGAAAGCTGCATTTCTGGAGCTTTGTGAGCAGCTTGCCCCCACCCTCCAGCATAAAAGACAAACACATGAGGGCACCCTTACCAGTCCAGAAGCAGGCTGCTTAGCCATCTGGAAGCTGGCTACCCCAGACTGCTACAGGTCCGTTGTGGCTTACCCGAAGGTGGCAGGCATAAAAGATATTCCTGAGGTAATCGCTGGCTTTGAGAGAATGGGGTTTCCAGACTCTGCCAGGGTCGTTGATGGAACTCGTGCCCATAGTTTGCCCTCCTCAAGGAGCACAAATACATAAATCGCAAAGGGTACCACTCCATTGTTATACAGACCCTTGCGGAGACCACAGGTCAACTGGTGAATGCCAATGTGGGCTGCACTGGGAAAGTTAATGATGCCAGGGCTTTTCATTGCTCAGGAGTCTATGCTAATGGACAGGCTAGGACACTATTCCCACCAAATGACATTGTAATAAGTGGTGTTACTGTCCCTGCTGTTACGCTGGAGGAGCCCGCATACCCCCTTTTGCCCTGGCTTACGAAACTGTGCCCTGATTTCAGAGGCCCTGGCAAAAGATGGTTTAATTACCCTCTCAACAGGTGTAGAATGGTGGTTGAATGTGCTTTTGGCAGATTGAAATCATGTTGGAGATGGTTACAGAGCTGTTTGGATTCCAGTGTTGTCAATGTTGTCCGCATTACTATGGCTTGCTGTGCTCTGTGCAATCTTTGTGAAGCCAGAGGTGAGTCCTTTCCCCCTGAATGGACCTATGACAGACACGGGCCACTGGATCGGTTCCCTCAGCCAGAAAGTGCACCTACCCCAGCTGGAGCTGGTTGCACCCAGGCAACAGATGTCAGGGATGCTTTGTGTTCTCATGTTATGGACTTGCATGGCCCAGTGGAAGCGGGGGAGTAGCACCTCTATGAATGTGCTTGTGGAGGGATGGGGCTCATTGATTTGTGGGGGTTCAGTGCTTGGGTTGGGCTGGGGGCTTGAGTGACATGCAGTGTATCTATGACTGACGTGACAGTTTATGAAATGGGGGGTGGGGAATGATTCACAGTATGGATTCATATAAAGAAGTGATTGAAGTGTGGATGGCTGTATCTAATTAGTGTTTGCTTACTAATTCCTAATTTGCTCCTGATCATGTGTTTACCTTTATTGTTTCAAATACAGATTGTATGATGAGATGCAGTGATAGCATTAAACGTTCTTGATGACCTAAAAAGCTTGTTTATAAACATGTTTTAAAACAGTACAACATCCTCTCGTTGCCAGGCAGGCCAGCTGCTATTATCACACCAAAACACCAGTTACAACAGAACTTTTCCAAAACAAAAGAAAAAGTGCATGAACAAGTGTGAACAGTGAAACCCATCTACACAACACAGACCCTGGCCCCGCATTCTCCTTTCCCTTCTTTCCCCATTTGCCATGCACTTGACACCTGGGGAGGGAGGGTGGAAGTATCCACAGGGGAGAGGGCCAAGATGGAGGACTGCGTGGTGCTAAGTGCCCCAGCTGCTCATGGGGCCTGATTGCATAGGCCATCCAGCCGTGGAGTTTTCCAAGCTGTTTCACTACGTCCCAGGGTATGGCACTGGGCACTCAGGCCATGGTGTGGGAGAGGCAGCAGGAGCCAGTACTCTTGAAGCCATGATTGATATCAGCTACTCAAACAGCTCTCTGCTGAGCTCTGTTCTCCTCCCTTAGCCATCATTCCTGTTCCCAGAACTGCAAAGCCAAGTGGATACTCCTGTGCTGAAACCCTGTCCTCAAGCTGTGCGGCCAGCCTCAGCTTTCCTCTTGCCTCTCACCATACCTTTTCTTTAGCTGCAAGTCCCCCCTGTTTCTGGTACTAGACCTGCTTGTTGGCCCTCTCCAAATGTCAACCATAAGGTGATTACAAAAACACTTCCTCTTGGAACAGTCCACAAAGGTATGTTTCAGGTTTGTGCTGCACTTGTGAGTGAGCTTGGCAGTACTGCAGCCGGTCGAGGGGCCTGGAATAGGACAAGTCACAGAGGATTATTGCCTCAAATAAGGAGCACAGAAAAAATCCCTCTGGCAGTTTCAAGGGTATAAAATATTACTTTTCCAAACTGAAATTCAGTATATTGTGAGAGGGATGTTTCAGTCCACAGAAGCTCCCTGCACACATCCTGGTTAATCACAGCAAAAGAAATGCAGAGACAATGGTAAGTTAAAAATTCAGTGTTTTTGTTTTCTAAAAATTTCAGAACTACTTGGGGGCAGTCAGTGGCCTAGCTTCAAAAGCTTTTTCTATCATTTCAGGCCTTTCACATTTTGGCGGATGTAACTGTTCTTATGGTTCCTGATTGGCAAAGGGAAACGTTATTCCAAGCTGCTGGTGGGAAACCTGCCGTGTATACAGCTGAAGTATTCAAATATCTAGTGACTGAACAGCACAGCTAGGAGTGGAGTTGAATTTTTAAACCTAAAGGTTTCCAAGTGCATAGTCCATAATGGGTGTCACATGATGAGAGCAATTTTTTATAAAATATAAAAGTTATGAACACTTGAATGTATCAATTGACAACTTCAGATGATATTGAGACACTGTATATGCCTTAAAATACTGTGGGGTACAGTTAAAGTTTCAACCTTACTTTTGCATTTCTTGATTTCTTTGAGTGACTGGTTGCTCAGTTTTAACATTGGTGTTTTTGGCATAGAAATAATAGTATGAAAGCTAAATTGAATAACTAACTTCAGAACTTTATTTCTCATGGTAAATTCTCCTTTAAAGTGCCTGAAGCATGCAAGATGTCACCTTAGCAATGCCCCTATGCTGCTGTGCAGTGCAGAGAGAAGGAAATCAAAATGATCCATTCTCATCACATGCATAATCCATTTGCAGTAGAAAATTTCGCCTCCATTGAGATCTCAACCAAACTGGAAGGCCCCTGGCTCTGACCTAGTTTTCTGTATCACTGATAGTATTTCTCCTGACCAGGTGCTCCTCAGTTTTCTTATCTGCCTTCTGTATGTTTAAGCAAAGACTTCTAAGCTTGTAATTCAGGGAGGCCATTGTACCAGGACTACACACACGTGTGACATCCTCCACTCCTTCCTCAGTTAACTTTAACATGATGTGCTAAGCTGTGAGCCCCTTGTGCCCATTGGTGAGTAGTTAGTTACATGAGTAGCACCTTCGAATCCACTGAATTGAGTAAGTATTCACCAGTGGGAGTTAGGGCTCCATGCAGCCTAACCCTATGTAAAGATTCAACACTTCTGTCTTCAAGTGAGCACACATGCAATGCTACCATTTTCCTAAAGGGTACCCAGATTGTCTTGGGGTATCATAGTGTTCCTGTTCTGCTGTTGGTAATTTTGTCAGCACCATAGAATAAAGTAGAAAATTGAAACTCTGTGAAAGATCAACAAATCCGTGCGGAATGTCACGCAGCAACATCTGTTAACTAGGCTCTATCTCTTTCTTTGACTCTCCTTTCAAACCCCAAATCTCCTGTTTTGAGAGTTTGGAGTGATAGGAGCTTTAAAAGGAATTCTAGTTGTTTGTTTCTTTGTGGTCTGAAAGCCTTGAAAAAGTACCATTTGGAATTAAAATTTTATATTTGCATGTTTCTATATTTTAGTTATGGAACAAATGGGAGTTTGCTGAATGAATTAATTGTGTTCCATTGTAAAAGTCTATCACGAGAGCCATTATATATGGTAGCTTAGAAAGCCCTGCAGAGAGAAATTAAAGTCACTTCCCTTTCTAATCAGGGCTTTCAGGAAATCGTTGATTACAAAATCTAATACAATTGCTCAGAGACATTTGTTTGATATTACTTCTGATAAGTGAAATTTTTACGTAATTTCACCAGTGAGTCTGGAAGCAGCTACACTCTTTGATGGCAAGACTGATTTCACTAAAGCGCTTCCTCTTATCCCTCTAAAGAATTATAGCTAACAAAACATTAGTTCCGTACTGTAGGTCTAGTATAGAATTAAAATTACCATCAGGAAATGGCTAATATAATGGACAATATGTTGTTTAAAGGTGGACTGAACATCACATTAAGTGTAAACTTATCCCACCTAACCTCCATGAAGGAGCCAGCAAAAAAATTATGGCACATTTTAAAGATTCATTGTTATTCCTTTTCAACAGAGTCAGCATATTTCATTAGCGCCCATCCAAAAACTGGAGGAAGCACTGTATGAGTATCAGCCACTGCAAGTCGAGACCTATGGACCACAAGTTCCAGAAACTGAACTTCTAGGAAGGCTAGGGTAAGTACCACATCAGAACTTTAATCTCCGTGTCATGGCGTTGTATCTGGGAATGTTACCATCTTCACTTTGCCAGCAGCATATAGATTTTTTTTTTTAAATATCTTAATGAAATATTAGACTTCCTGCACAACCATCGTTTTGTTTGGGTGGATAAGCTAAATTTTTTTGGTCCTCTAGCCTTTATAGATCTATTGAGAGCTAAACTGGATTGCGTTAGTATTTTTTAAGGTTGTCGTTGGCAGCCATAGTGAAGTAGCTGTTCATTTTCAATTGCACTGTATTAAAGAGTAAATAAATAAAAAATCGGAGCTTAATTTACCCAGCAGTTAGCCAGTAAAAATATCAAAGCTGGGCCTTTTGCCATGGAAAAGTGTAGATTTACTCACTGACTGCCATCTACAGTTAAACAACGTTTGTGAAAAATGAAGCATAGAGCTTAACTTTGTCAAAGTATAATGCAGGGCTGACCCAGCAGTTTGGCTGAATTGCAGTGTGCGTCCATGTTTGGAAGGGAACTTATGAGCCTAGTGTTCCAAGGTAATGGAGACTAAATAGCACAATAGTGGCATGGCCTGCTCTCCGCTAAAGAGGTTAGTAGCTGAACACCTGCTAAACACGTACACGACCAGCCAGATGGATAGTGTCATTGAGCTGGGTCTGCCTGACTTCAAGGTCATGCACCCTTGTTACTTCTAGAAAACACATTGCAGAACAATGAAAATGCAGGATGTCGGGGGAAGAAACAAAATTTAAAAAAAAATCCCAGAACGTGCATCCAGGAGAACTGAGGCCCCAAAATACCAATGAGAGAGTATAGCTGGGAGGGACCCTTTGGTATGCATCTTGGGCCTGATCCAAAGTCCACTGAAATCCAAGGAAGGATTCCCATTTACTTCAGTGGGCACTGCCAACACATGCTGTTGTGTTTTCAGATGAGAAATTACACTCCTCATCCTGGGAGGGCATAGGGGTCTCAAAAAAGGTTTTAAAACAGTCAGCCCTGATGGATAAGCAATCTAAAACACAGTGCTGCCGAAAGACCTTCAAGCTTGTCTAGAATCACTTTTATTGTTTGTGTTCCCATGTATTCCTGATGCCTATCGTTTTCATTATCTGATCTCAAGTTTATCAGAGGAAATATTCATCAGCTATCCCAACCCGGACATAGCTGGAGCCGGCATTCGCCACCTGTTCGAAACACAGCTGTAGGGGCCCTGCTGCAGGGGGAGTTCTGAAGCTCCATCAGCCATGGACCTTCTTACAGATGAAAATGTTCGGGGGGGGGGGGGGGAAATAAGTCTTTCTGTGGGGAGCCCCCTAGGCATTGGCATTTCATGTATAACATATAACCTGGGTAACTTGTGTGAGGTGAGAGCTCGGAATCTTTCTATAATAGCTATCTCCATAGTATCTAAGAGTGTGTGATGCTTGTTCCAGGAGAATTCAGCTTCTTGGAAAGCAAACCCCCTCTAAGTACTGCATGGCTTCAGTCTAGCTGCTAATGTTGCATACAGTAGCCCCAGTCTTGCAAATACTTATGCTCATGCTTAATTTCTGGAGAGGCACGGTCAGCAAGACCCACTTAGCAGAGATGTTCAGGAAGAGGTAGTAGTCTGGCAGTGTGTGTGTGGGGGGGGGGGGGGGGGAAAGAGGGTCTGAGCTCTTCCTGCATGGGATGGCCTCAAGAATGCAATCCCACTTGGCTGCCAAATGCAGGTGATGAAAGTGTTTGAGTGACTTGGTGGATGTCAATCTGCCACATGTGGGGAAGCTGTGAATTTCCCCAACTGAGTCTAGAGGCCTTTTGTAACTTAAAAACAAATAATATACCCATCCTGCATGTGCCCTGCTGTTACTCCTCAAATCCTATTACACTGGGTATTTTTAATATCTTAGACCATGCAGCACCCTACTCCTTTATATATTGGTTTCTGTATTTGCATGAACTCATGCTCATCTGATAAATGCTTAACAAATGTGTTGTGGACCCATGGCTGGCCTTAGAGGCAGCTGCAAACAGCTGGCTGAATGAGGCAGATGAGTTGAGCATAATGGTGTAACATGCTGCTACTGAAGACTTTTAGCTCCCTTTCAACTTGAACCCTATTACAAAGGTTAAATTTAAGAGGACACAGATTCTCAGTTTCTGCATCTCTCTCTCTACTTGTCCCCCTCTGAAGTGAATATTTTCATTGGTCTATGCAAATTAGTGAGGTTTCACTTGATCATTCAAATTTCTCAGTTTTATAACACTGTAGTTAGTCATAGACGACAGCAAAATTTCTTGTCCCTATAAAAATATTGCAGCTTGAAAACTGCAATTTATTGCTTGCTGGACAGTTCCCCAAAACATGCAGACTTCAGTTCATCCAAACCTCAGGAACCAAGATTTTTGCAAATACTCTGCCAACCTAGTGTGGAGCCTTTACATTTATTCTGGTAGCATCTTTTATTGATTTTAAGATATTGTTTATTACCTTCAAAGCACTCAACAGACTGGATCCTTCAAATATTCTGGTCTTAACCTCATATTTTCCACAACACTCACATCAATCTTCAGAGCAAGGAAGGCTGCTCCTTTTGTAGTTTGCTGGAGTCTGCTGAGAACAAATGGGGTGATTAGCACGAAGAGTAAGAAAGAGGATAAATTCTCAAGAGCTTATTTTAGGACTCTTCTTACTTTTCTTTTTTTCTAAAAAATGGTGATTCATATTTAAATTGTCCTATACCAGTTACTCACTAGGCTTCAGATAATTAAATTGTGTGGGGACTGATAAGCTCTGCAAAGCATGCCATTTCTCAAACATTTTGGGCAAGCCACATGGGAAAATCAGTGTTCAAATAGTTTTTTCAAAATTGTTTCCAAGCTCTCAAAGGAAAAGGGTAACTAAGTGCTACAACTTTTTTTGTAACCTTCATGAGTGTTTTTGATATCAACTCCTTTAAAAGCCTGAAAATAATTAAGAAATAGATTTTCAACACACATGAATGACAGCGTATATATATTTTTTCCCCTCTGGTGTATCTCAGGAATAGTTTCCTGAATCACTGGTATATAGATGATATTCCCAAATTACGTGTGTTTCTATGGCAATTATTATTTGCTCCTGACAAGATGCAAACAAGGATTGAACTTTGTCAATGGGAGTTAAAGTTTCTCATTGCTAACTGCTAATTGAGATTCCCCTGACTACTCTTCGATTGGGTTAGTATAGGAAATCTCAGTTGCTGGCAATGCAAGGCTACTTTTCTCATAATTCCGGCTTTTAGTGTTTTTAAAATAAAAATATGAGTTTTTGGTGCTGGTCTGTAATTGAGATGGAAACAGGTAAAAATAATTAGCAACAAAACTGAACATAAATCCTATTGGTGGTTCTGCAGTTTAACTCTTTCACATGTAGGGTAACGATGGACTTCTGCTCAAAAAATATCCCTTGATACTGGTAATCAAGATAATGATAGTCCAGATCCTTAATTTTTCACTTGGTTAAAATTTAAACAGAAATTTGTGGTGAGCCAAATCTGAATACCTCTGAACACCTTGAACCTTGTTGTTCTGGGTATAGATAATACACCAAAAATTGCGAGGCACTCACATACTATGGTGATGGGACCCAAATAAGCACCTTAGATGGATAGATCAGAGCAGTCCCCGGGCCATATATTGGATAACGATCAAATGTCCATGCTGATATTCCTAGATATATCAGCTTCAGGTGGTGGTGGTGGTACGGCTGTTGGGTGACTCAGTGCCTTCTTTTGAGCATTCCTAGAGGGGAATGGCCAACACCAGCTCATCTTTCCTAAGCATCCATTCATGAGTCCACAGAGTTCTGTCTGGTCTCCCCTTCTATTCAATGTTTATAGGTGACCATTGGCAGAGTTAGTGCAGTCTTGGGCTGCATGTCTTCATTATATTGATGGAGCCCAACTCTCTATTTCTGACTTATCTAACAACATACAGTGTTGCCAAGTGCCTTACCTGTGGTCTGTTTGGGACTGAGATGTGAAGGAATGCTAGCTTGCTAAAGCTCAATTAGGAAGAATGAGGTGAAGCTGGTAGGTTATGAAAAGCAACTGAGAAATAAGTTCTCCATTGAAGCTGTGTCTGTGCATACCATTTGTTACTAGAGTTTGCAACCTGAAGGTATTGCTGGCGCTCCAGCTGCTGTTAGATGGCCATGTAGCAGCAGTATCCAAAAAGGCTCTCTTTCATCTCCATTTGACCAGGTGATTGAGATCACTTCTTTTGCATGCAGACCTTGCTACTGTGATCCATGAGCTCGCACTTCTGCAGCGACAACTGTAATGCACTTACACCTGAAATCCACCCCAGGGCTCAGCAATATGCATAGGTGGCCTGTTGGTTTCTGGGTGGAGTTTTAAAGTGTTGGTTTTGACCTGTAGAGCCTTAAATAGTGTGAGACCTCCCTGCTTGAGACCTCTGCAGTACTGGCATGGCTGTGCTCAACGGAGAAACTCAAGCTGGTATCACTTGATTTAAAGGAGAGAGAACTGCTAGCATGGTGTTCTGTGTGAGACACCTTTGGGACATGGGAACTTTCGCTCTTCTCTGGTCCAGATGCACTGACCTTTGTATAATATTGCAGGGCCCATTGATTTACATAGGCTTTCAGGGTGGAGGTGTTAAAATACAATTTTCTTTCTGGTTGGTTACTTTTTGGTTTTGAAGTAGGTGGAAGATGCTGGGTGTGTTTGTGATTGGACTTTGAATTTATGCCTGCGGGTCCCGGTACCTGGAGTATGCAGGATTTCTCATACTTATAAATCAAGAGAAATTTTACAAAATAACTTGCAAATATGTTGATTGAAAGAGTAAAACGGAAACTGGGAACTGACTCAATCATCTTCCCTTACTCATGTCAGTAATACCACTGACTGAGAGTGCTAATATCTTTGCTGTTATGTAACCTTGATTCAAAAAAACCTAAGGATCAAAACGATGTCCTTTTTATGTCCCTCTGATGTCTTTTAAGCACATGAGGACAGCTTGGTGCACCTAAGGCTGGCAGGATTTGCTGCATTATGTTCTCACACTAAATACAGCAGTGGAAGTGCCACATGCTACTGACTGCTGTACATTTTTATAACTTGAAAATCATAGAATATCAGGGTTGGAAGGGACCTCAGGAGGTCATCTAGTCCAACCCCCTGCTCAAAGCAGGACCAATCCCCAGACAGATTTTTACCCCAGTTCCCTAAATGGCCCCCTCAAGGATTGAACTCACAACCCTGGGTTTAGCAGGCCAATGCTCAAACCCCTGAGTTATCTCTCCCCCCCCACCAATCTGCTTATATGATTAGAAATTCTGAGAAAAAATCTGAACTTCATGCCTTGTAATTTTAAAAATATCATCCATGGAGGGCCTGATTCTCATTTACACTTTATACCACCTCTGACAGAGTGAAGAGGCCTGAAATTACAGCTATGTTTTAATAATTCCATTTGCACCTACTTTAAGGCCTCTTTACATTGCCAGAGTGCTGTACTGGAACGGCTGCGCAAATGAGATTCAGGCCTGTTTTTTTTTCTTCTAAAAGTGTCTCTAGAGGCATCCTGGGTAAATATATGTGAATCATGGAAAATTAAGATGACAGTAGATACAAGGATTTTAATTTGTTTTGAGAAAAATATGATTTCCCTTTATCTAGCTATTTGTTTTCAAATACACCTCTACCTCGATATAACGCAACCCGATATAACACGAATTCGGATATAACGCGGTAAAGCAGTGCTCCGGGGGGGTGGGGGGGTGGGGCTGCACACTCCGGTGGATCAAAGCAAGTTCAATATAACGCAGTTTCACCTATAACGCGGTAAGATTTTTTGGCTCCCGAGGATAGCGTTATATCAAGGTAGAGGTGTATAACTACATTATTTAGAGCAGTGGTCAAATAAGGCCATTCCTTCCTTCCTTTGGGTTTTTTTTTTTTTTTTTTTTTGGTAGGTGAACTGCCATTGTGACAGATATTACTTCAGTAGCACTTTCAAAAGATAAACATAAACAAAATGATGTTTTAAGAGCAAACAATCAGCATTGAAATAAGATTGGACTTCTTTGGGATTTCTCACATGAGTAAAGCAAGTAGATTTGGGCCTTTTTTGTAAGTGTAGCAACGGGGTTGATTCCATTTTTTTTTTTTCTAGTTCAGAACAGTTCAATTATTTCAAATTTCAAATGACGACAAGGCTAGATTTCAGCTCTGTTACAACTTCGGTAGCTTCTCATTTGTAACCTTCATTTCAAGTAGAAAGTGTGGGCATGTTTCTTTGTTGTGCAGTGTTGTAGCATAATTTGAAACATATGTAGTGTTCTGGAACTTTTGTTTTGAAATGACTAGTATAATTTCGTAGCTGTCAGAGTGATTTTTAAAGATGTGATAGTAATGATCGTCTTCGAGCTGTTTTTAAATCCTTGTTAGTCTGCTTCTCAGTCAGGTCAGTTGCTTAACCTGAGTCTCTGCATTAATTTCCAATAAAATAATTGAGAATCGATTGGAAGGGGTACCTGGGCCTCTGAATTCCAAAAATTGCAACAGGTGACTTTTCACGTCAGCTGTCTTCCGACAGGGGAATACAGATATTTTTTGAGCCTTACGAAGGGAGAAAAGCTCGAATGTGTGGCTCTTTTCAAGTTGATCTGTTTGGGCCCATTGATTCTGAACACGAAGTTCATTCTGCTTCCTCTGAATAGAATATAGTTTCTTAGCAAGCTCAGTCATCAGAGAGGTGAAAGGCTGAGTAATGGTAAGGAAGGTCTGATTTGCAACCTATACTTTGCAGTTGCTGTCCCTTTATCCTTATAGGAATTCTGTTGGCTAGCAGGGCACACATTCTGATTGCCAACAAGTTTCCTGTCCTCGGGCCTTATCCAAATCCCTTTGAAGTCAGTGGAAAGATCCTGATTGACTTCATTAAGCGTTGAATCTGGCAGCTGATAAATGAGAATTGGCAGGTAGGAGGTGGAGTATTTATGCTTTGAGGACATAACTTTATCTGGACACCTTTCTATGCAGTGTATCCACACTTTAAAAAAAACAACCACCCTTCTTGTACACACTTTGCAGTGAGCAGCTTTGAATAAAGACTTTGTGAAGAAAACAGTTCACCCACACACTATATTTTATATATTGGATATGCAATAGAGTAGCATTTCCTTCTTCAGAATCGAATGGGAAGGGAACGTATAGCAATTCATAAACAATGTTAATTTTGAGCTGATTTAGGAGCTGGTTTATATTGCTTTAACATACTACTTGAAATCCTGCAGGTTTTGTTATAAGGGTTTGGAATGCTGAGGGTTTATACAGGAGAGGCAGATAAGCACTGGTTTTTTCAACTGAATGGAAATCGGCCTGTAGTATGTCTGAAGTCTTACTGTTTAAGAAATCAACTTTTTGGCAAAAATATCATATGAACATTTCAAATGACACCCTGTAGTACATGGTGTTTTGCATGGAGCTCTTCTGTCAAGGTCATTAGAAATTGAATATATTAATAGTGGACTGCTTTTGAAACAGAGTTTTACTTCCTGCCTGCCCACCTGTGGGTATAGTGTGGGTTCTGTAACTGTAAAGGGTCTCGGGAGAGTTATAAAAGCAAAGAAAATGGAAAATGTATAAAGAAACAAGAAGGGAAGCCTGCGTACACCATGTAGTTACTTATATTTAAAGTTGGCTGCAGTTGTATATGTACCACTAAATTAACCTCAAAAGCTGGTCATGACAGCAGAATGTCCATAGTAATTGTTTTTGTTGGCGTTTGGCTTCAGAATTAACTCATCGATCTAACATGAACCTCTGTGCTTGGAATACTAGTCTGGTAATGTTATTTTTTTACCTTTTTTATGCAATCATGGAAAAAATATGTTTCTGCTCGAAGCAGTTGTCAAACAAGCTTCTTTCATCGACAATCAGACACAGGGCAGCTGAATAAGGCTGTTTAGTCTAGAGTAAATACTCAAGAGATTACAAGGTCACTGTAGGAAATGTAATTATACCATTTATTCCAGAACAGTCTTTTGTAGTGTGGGCTTGCAGAATACTAAATCATGATGTTTATTAAATGTGTGTGTATTTATATATAAATAAAAATTCAGCACCAACCTTTGAGAGCAGAGGAGTGTTGAGTAAACTGCACTAAAGAATTAAAATGGTAAATAGCGATAAATATTAAGCTGGCTTCAAAAAGCCACGATTCACATTTTGGCTTTATTATTAGAATCACTAAGGGGAAAATCCTGCTCTTGTCTTTGCAGGTGTCAGTGCTTCCCCTTCAGCAGTGCAGTTGTGCTGTGCAGAGCAGTGGAGCAGGTGGCGCTGTCTCTTCAGGGGTTGTGTGCCACCTGTGTGATAGAGAGCCTGGCTCTAAGGGGCTCGCTCATATTAGCATTAAGAAGGTTTAGGGTCCAACGTACTGAGTTCTCCCAGATCTCTCTGTCTCCCTCCAAAACCAAAGTTCTCCCTCCATTTTGACATACCCGAGGGATAGTTACCTGTGGTAGTTCCTGCCCAGTATCGGGACTGGGTGGGGAGCCCTGCTCCTTGATTTCCTGGTCAGAAGATCTTGCCTTTGTGGGACCTGTGCATGCAGTTTTAAAGCGTCCATAACTTTCTACCTTTTCATGGAATTTTGGAGGATGCCTAGTACCTTTTCAGTCTCCCTTTCTCTCCCCCTTGCCTTGCCCTGCCCTTCTTAATTCGTTCTCTCTTCTGTCTCACCACAATGCAGCAGACCTCTGCATTGGGAATTGTACAGCTGGTATCAAGATGATGGCGAGGGCAAATTCCTGATTGTATTCCACATGGAATGGCAGCCTTCCTTGCCCCTGCCCCTTTTCCCCAGGAACCGGAGAGTCCAAATGTCTTCAGAGGCTCCTTCTCCAGCTTCCATTGTTGTTTCTAGCACACAGCCACAAATAGTGCTATTCAAGCCCAGTCGTATCAGCAGTATAGTGGCATCATGGCTGTAAGAAGAGTAAGGAACTGAGTCAGTCTGATAATGGTCCTTTAGAGCATGGGAAGGCACAGTCCAACAGCATACCAAGTACCACAGGAGAACGATCTCCTCTTGCTCCTGCTCAGAACCTTGGCCTCCCCAACAGACCACAAGAGGTACTTAGATGGATGTTCACAGCAGTGTGTGGCCCTCCCCACCCTGGCCTGTCCAGGCAGTCTGCCCTCTCATCCAGCCTAGACACCACCAGAGTTTCCATAGGGCTAAAGAATTAACTAAAAAGCTGAAGGGAAAGAGCATCCTATTCTGAATGACCCAGTTCCTCCCTCTCCAGGTCATGCAAGAAATCTAGGAAGTTGCAAAAATACAGCAAAGAGATCCAAGAAACAGATGAGGTACGATGTTCTCAAACTGTGAGACGTCACTCAGGAAGAAGGGGAAGTATTGGATCCAGATTCAGAAGCACTGGAGGTGAACGGATAGGAAAGACTTGCCCACATCCTTTTCACTAGGAAACAAAAATGAGTCGCCACAACTCTGGATCAGGAGAAGCCTCTAAACAAGACTCCAACAGCCCCAATGACAGTATATTTATTTTCTTTTGAGCAGAAACCCAACAAAGCATCTTGGCTATTATTAACGTAACTGTAGAGAAAGTGATCAAATCAGAATCGGAGCAGCCAGCGAAATGAAGGCACCTTAATAGAGAAGTAATGAGTTCTTTAAAATTGCAGAAACAGTGCAACTTCTTAGCTTGGATTCCAGAAATAGATGCAGTAGTGGCAGAGACCACAGCCTTCAAAATGTGATTTGTTCCCAAAGTACGAAATGGACCAAGAGATTGAAGTGGCTTTGCTGGCCCACCCTTGGGCAGCAAGCTTCCTGAAAGTCTCTTCCTAGAAAGAATCTCACTTGGAGCCTTAATTGGGCTTTACAGGCTGTTACTTATAATTGCTTTGATCACAGTCAGTCGTTTTTACTAACACCTTTATTGTTGGTAGATAATATTCCTTGCAGCGATCATCTCAGGCAGGAATGCTTCAAAGCTGGGAGCGTTGTCTGCAGAATCC
This sequence comes from Emys orbicularis, assembly GCF_028017835.1. Classification (NCBI taxonomy): domain Eukaryota; kingdom Metazoa; phylum Chordata; order Testudines; family Emydidae; genus Emys; species Emys orbicularis. The sequence goes on from NC_088686.1 coordinate 14,727,198, forward strand.
AAATGCTGCGTCTTCCAAACCAAGAAGATATAGTGCTAAGAAGAAATGAGTAATTCATACCAAAGAAGGATGCCATTTACCTTAGATCCCAGAACAACTGTATTCTCATCATTCTGCCCTCACCCAAAGGATGAAAAGGGAAAAATATTGTAGTAATATAGGCTCCTACCCTGCAAATACATACACGTGTAAGAAGTCCCTTGACCTCAGTAGGTGTAAAAGTACTCACGTTAATGCAAGTTTGCAGGGCTGAGGCCCTAGGTTGCAAGCTAAGCAGGTCATGGACTCTGTTGTTCGTGTCAGTAAAGCTCATGTATGGTGCTGTATAAATAATAATAAATATGACCCTGTTTTTGAAGTCAATGGAGAGATTTTTGAGAATCAGGCTTATAGTTTTTCTTATTAAAAACTAAAATTGGATTGTGGGGGAAGGATCTTTAGAAAGGGAGGATCTGGAAGTGGCCGGGTGAGTGTGTTGAGCTGTTTTGGTGACAGCATGAGTTTGTTTTTGTTTTGTTTTAAAAGGATAAAAAATTGAAGACCTTTTCAGAAACTTTAATTTGTCCAAGGAACAGCAACGTGATGATTAGCTTGGACACAATTGCTTTAAGTTTTGGATTTCCAGATATGTCTAAATGGAAGGAAAACAGTTGTAAAGGAATGAGCTGTTTTGTTGGCATTATGTATTCTAGATACCTTTATTAATCATAAACGTTTAATTTAAAAAAACTGATCCTGAGACATGGAAGTCCACATGTTTAATTTATCAGTATTTGCAGGATCAGGGCCTAGTAAATATTTGTGCAAATTAATGGTAGCTCATAAGGATTGGTCTCTAGGGCTTGTAGTCCTAAACATATAGACCACTATGGGAGCTGTTAGGAGCTCATAACTTTGGAAAAGTAGGTCACTTATTTAGGGCCTGATCCTGCAGGGACTTGTGTGTGCTTCACTTTATGCACTGTGACTTTATACGAGTAGTTCCACTTGAAGTCAGAGTGAAGTAGACTGATAAGTCTTTGCAGGGTTGGGTGCTTAGCTATCTATATATAAATAAGGATATGATTTAGTCATGGGCATTTTTAGTAAAAGTCATGGACAGGTCACAGGCAATAAACAGAAATTCACAGCCTATAACCTGTCCTTTACTATAAATACCTCTGATTAAATCTTAGGTTGGGGGTCCCAGGGGTGCTGATATTCTGGGGGGGCCCCCCTGGGGCCAGCCCCACCGGCCGCTGCTCGGGCTGTCTGCGGGGCCACCAGCATCTGCTCGGACAGTCCCCAGGGCTAGCAGCTGGGGGCTGCCGAGCAGGGGCTGATCTGGCCGCCCCTGAGGCCGATGCTCCGGCCAGTCCCCGGGGCCAGCTGCCCCGGTCCGCCCCTAGCAGCAGCCGGCGTGGCTGTCACCCGGGGCCAACTGCTTGGGCGGCCCTGGGGTCAGCCACACTGTTCACTGCAGAAGTCACGGAAAATCACGGAATCCGTGACTTCCGCGACCTTCATGACAGACACGCAGTCTTATATATAAAGTTCGGAACCAAATTTTAGGCTTCTACTTTTAAAACAAAGGCAATCATATTTTTAAAAGATACTTTACATAAACCAATAGTGAAGATTTGGGCTTGCAAAAAGTATTGAGATGTTGGTTTTCCTGGCTTCAGAATCAAAATACTCCAGTCAGGCTGTGTTTCTAATAATGAAATAATGACTTGAACATACTCCGACTTCACAGATTAGCTATTGCTCAGGCTTGAAGGTAATGCTACCATGTTTTTGTTTCTTTACCTAAATGGTTTTAAATGTAAAAACATAAATCCTATGCAGTGGGAGTGGAAAAGGGGGGATGGTTTTCATTTGGCATAATTTCCTGTGAGACACAGTTCTAAATAAGGCCCATATTTACACAAGACAATACAGTTTTACGTAGTAGTAGTATATCCAGCACATTTTTAAATTGTTTAGCCATCCCTGGGTATTTAATACCGTCACAATAAATGTGTTTAATAAAGGTGAGTGAAGTTTGAAATAATTTTTGAATAATTTTACAGTAGAAACACCAGTTAAATCAACCCCCTTGCAGTAATAAATGTCAGAAAAACAATTAATTATACTTGCTTGCAACTGCAAAATCAATTGTGTGACTGTTCTTTTAAAACAGACTTTTACATTACTAAAGGCTAAACACTACGCTTCTGTAACTTGTCAGAATCAGGTTTTGGTTAATAGATATTTTCAGTGATGTAATGGGAACTTTTGGCAGTGAGTCAGAATATAATGGACTGTGATTAATGTTTTAATAAGTACTTTTCTTCTACTTATGATGCAGTGGTGAAATGGTTTCCTGCTCAAATTGATAGGAGAACAGCAGGTGTGCATACATATTTTTTCTTTAAGAAAAAATAAGTTGTTTATCTTTTAAGCAGAATTTCTTATTTTTCTTTAATTCAAACGTTGTTAGGTTTGTTTGTCTTTTTTAAGTCTTAGCAATTATTGATGTCTGTAACTTGAAAGTGTAAGCTACCTTGGAAACCTTTCCATTATCTAAACAAATTGCTTTGCAAAAGAGGAAATTCATTAGTTTAAAAAATAATTTTGATTTATTGATATTTTCTTCGGTAGAAGAGATTTATTTAAAAATAGCTTGATAGTAATTCAAATGAGTGTCTGAACAAAGTGTGATCCTGAAAACATTACAGGATTAGATTTCTTCTTAGAGTTGATGTAATATATTTTCTACACGCTTGAGTTACTTTCATGCTGAAAGTAGTATTATTTTTCTACATTTGAAATGTTTCCACAAAAAATCCAACTAATTTATTATTCAGTAACATTTATTTCATTACCAATCGATCTGGAGTTGCCACAGGGAAAGCATTTTTAGAGGACCAGTCAGCTGTAGTCCCAATGAAGATATTTTCCCTAAGCAGCAAAGCTCTCGCTCTGTCCAAGATAGGAGCATAGTCTGTGGCTCTAATATGCTGCTTTTGTGAGCTTATTTGCTAGCTGCCCTTTCTCTAAATAACTGGAAAACATGGGGGTAACGGGGCTTGGTGGGATTAGTAGCTAACCTTCTCTCTAGTTCCTCTAGTTCCCCCCCGCCCCCCTCTGTCCTCATAGGTGGCTGCAGACACAATGCACATCCACCTGAGGATGATTATTACTTAAGATTTATATGACAGTGATGCCTAGAGGCCAGCCAGGCTGGGGCCCCTTTGTGCTAGGCACTGTACAAACATTTAGAAAATGACTTCTCTGCCCTCAGTTGTTTATAGGGTGAATGTGGCTCAGTTGTGCCTGCTCACACGCCTTGCAGCTGAGCCTAGACTATGGAGCTCACGGCATGTTAAGCTTTCTCGCTCCAAAATGGTAGGCAAGCCTATCTGGAAAGGCAGAAATGCATGACCAACAGAGCTGTGCAGGAAACTACATGTGAAATGGCTGGCCCTGTATAAAAGATTGCACTGTCTCTGCTCCAAAGCAGGTGATCTCCCCTTCTTTCAAGAGTCTCTTGAACACCTTTTTGTCTGGAGATTTCTCCAAGGGACTTAGGATTTGTCATACCAGACCCTTTCTTCACTCAGGAACCTCCGTGACTCCTCCATTCTCAGGTACGTCAGCCTGACCTTAAGGAACTTGGACTGTTTCTTACAGGCATTTTATCAGCACAGTCATACTTTGTAACTTGAGAATTTCACCTAAGAGGCCACTATACCCCAGTTCTGTAGCAGATCTGTGCCCCTGTGTCACCTGCTCTGCGCAGAAAAGGCTGTTCATGCACTTCCTCTACTCCCTACCACTTCTTCCATCTACATCACCTCCAGAGGAGATTTCAGAAGATGGACCCTGGCCACTGCCTTTGTCTCCTGTCTCTGTCTCTGTCTCTGTCTCTCTCTCTCTCTCTCTCTCTCTCTCTCTCTCTCTTTGGGAAGGTACAAAGACAGAGGAAAGCATAGGAATAAACCCAAATAAAATCCATCCCTCTTCTAACAGCGGGAAGGGGGAACCTCCTCTTCCCTAAGCTGAGAATGCACTTTCAGGCACTAATGGATTGGCTGTTCGACTCTGATTACCTTGATTCACTTCACTTTAAATCTCCCCATTGTCTGTGTATGAGAGAGAGGATCTGGATTCCGAGGTGATCTCAAAATGAGGAAGCACATGGGGGATCCTATTCCAGTTTCTCTTCAGTGCACAGTTAATTTGGAATGGAAGATACCACAAATGTGGGGTTTGTTAATAGACTTAGCCTTAAACTGTAAATGGGAAAAAGCCCCCTACATTTTTCTTAGCCCCTTGGGTAGCTGCCTCCTTTTCTTCTCTCACCAAAAGAAAAACTGTCCTAGCAGAGGATAATGGCATCTTGAGATTAGTGGATAAAATACTGGAGGACGTATTTAAGAGACTGTCATGGATTTGCAGCAGTTGCACTCAGTCCTTCTCCAACCCCAAGGAGTCCATTGGACATCTCCTAGGCCTTTTGGTTTCTTGGTTGAAAACAATCCCATGGGCCTTTGTTTACATAAGGAGCAGGGAGATTTATATATGTCTTATCTGGGATTATCAAGGTGGAAACTATGTGCCTTACCTCTATACTGCCTCCACCATACTGGCACAAGTCATCCAGCCCTTAAAACAGGCTGCCTGAAAGATGTGCTGTTAGGGAAACCTGTAACTGTTCCAATCTGTTATATATCACTTGGTAGGGATGAGCACTCAGATGAAGGAATCTGTCTTGCCAAAGTCGCTGGTCCAAAATGGGAACTTGAAAAAGCATCAACTGGCTAAAATGTTGAGCAATGAGCAGCAAGCTCTGGAGACGACAGTGTTAGTGCAATGCAACAACTTCACTCATTCCCCAACTTTCATACATTCCTTCAGACCATTCTTGCAGCCTCCCGTTTAATATATGCCAAGTTCTCTTCCTTTCCTTCTTCATACAGCTCTAGGAACCCCACCTGTTCCGTAGGACAACAAAACACTGTTCCAAAGGATTGGAATTGCACTCGCTTGGGCTGTAAGGGTGAGAATTAAAAAAACAAAACAAAAAAACCTTCAGCATTGGCCTAACTCTGCTCCCACTGATGTCAATGGGAGTTTTAACATAAATTTGATGGGAGCAGAGGTAAGCCAGCGCTGAGTGCTTTCAAAAATCCCACCCTCAGATTAAGCTCTTTGGGTCAGAGACTGTTTTTCATTTGTTGCAATTCACACATTGTACAGCGATGCATATACTTATAGCACTCATAATATGGAGTTGGTCAGGAGCACCCAACTCGATAGAGACCATTCATATGCTAGGTGGAAAAAAGGAATGATTGCTGCAGCTCCCTGTGTCACAGGGAGTCTCAATGAGCGTGCCAACCGGTTGAGACTGCAGGCTCTTTGGCTACTGGAATAGTACTTCAGACAAGTTGTTAGAGATCAGGGCTTTGTCGGGTGCTGTTGCCTGCTGGTTGACTTGTCTGTGTTTCACAACACAAACCAGTGTTGCAAAATCCTGAGCTATCTGGTAAGATCAGCTGCCTTTATGTACACATGCACAGTAGCTGGTTTTACAGGATCTCTGCTGTGTACTTAAGATCAGAATCTGGCCCTAAAAAGAAAAGAAGAATAGGCTTTTACTTCATGGTAGGAGACTTCTCTCCTGAGAAAATTACTTTGTGAGCTGTGGTAGCAAATTCTTTTAGAGATGAATACTACATAGGGCCATGTCACAGGATGTACCAACCTCACACCAGGCAAGAAGAGGTAAAGAGCAGCTTTGGGCTCAGGCAGTCCCACCCCACCCCACCTCTGCACCTGCAAGGCATGCCAATCTTGGGGGAGAAGCCAATCCCTAAGAGATGGACAGACCTCTCCCCACTAGCGCTGAGGAAAGCGCGCCGCAGAGGACACAGCTAGCAGAGGCTTCCTGTGAATGCTGCACTATAGCCCTCAGGATGCTGAGTCAGGTACAGCTTGGCAGGGATCTCCTGAAAGGAGGGAGGCCAGGGCACATTTGAACTATTTTTGTGTTCTGCCTTTCCTTTGTAACTGTTCCTCTGGGAGCTAGGGAAGAAGGTGTAGAGGCAGGCTGCCATAGGAAGAAGCCCAGGGACAGAAAAGGAGGTTGGAACGTGCAGACATTAGCCATGTGCTCCAGGGGCCCTGGCTGGAGGGAGGGACTGGGTTTCCTATAAGGCCTGGGGAAAGCTCCAGAGACAGGTCATAAGGCCTAGTGGGCCTGGGTGTGCTGTTGGAGCTTGAAACAAGGCTGCCAGACTGTTATCAGATTGAACTCTGACATATGCTGAAAGGGGTGAGACATGACAGTGACCTGGGCAGAGGGCCAAGTCACAAGAGAGAGAGGGCCAACAGCAGACCTGAACAGTGGGGCAGCAAGGCTAGGGCGAGGAAAATCCTAATAACGCCACATCCAGCCACAAGGCAGCAAACAGTCCCTTTATCATAGGCCGGATTGTGCCGCTCTTGCTCTCATGGAGGATGACCTTACTCCTTAAGTACTTCCATGCATGTCAGTGGGACTGTTTGTGGAGTACAGTACTAGTCAGTGTCAGAAAGGATGGCACGGTCTGGCTCATAAACACTAAAGGAACTCACTGCTGTGTTTTACTCCTTTCTCAAGGAGTCCAACAGCCCAGTTAAGAAGGATGGCCCAATGGTTAGAGCGGTAGTCTGGGACTCAGGAGGCCCTGGCTCAGTTCACTGCTTCATGAGACTTCCTGGGTGACCCGGGGTAAGTCACTTAGGCCATATCTACATTACAGACCTCTGTTGGCATAGTTATGTTGGTCGGGGGAGGGAGGGGTGAAGAGGTATGAATCCTTGACCAACAGCTGTGCTGGCAAAAGCCTCTAGTGTAGATGCAGGTATACTGGCAAAACTGCACTTTTACCGATGTAGCTCGTTTCACTCGGGAGCATATGGAATAAGCTATGCTGGTAGAAGTGTAGCTTTTGTGGTACAAGCTGCGTCCGCACTAGAAGTGCTTTGCTGGTATAGTATATTGGGAAAGCACTCCCAGTGTTAGACATGGCCCTAGCCTCATTTTGCTTCAGTTCCCCATCTGTTAAATGGGGATAATAGGACTTTCTGGCCTGTTGTGAGAGTAAATGCACCAAAAAGGAGGTGAGACGTTCAGATACTATGGTAATGGGGATTGTATAAGTGCCTAAGATGGATGGATGGAAGTTCCAACAGAGGCTTGTACTGTTGTCCATAGGATAGTGCTTACTGAATTTGGGGCCTCACTGATGGATGGTGATCAACTGCAAAGCCCACAATCTTGTTGATTCGTGTTTTTATATTTTGTTTTTATTCAGCATTTTTTGCCCTTTCTGCGGGATCCAGCAGCTGAAACCGCATAACCTTGCCTCACAGCTGTTACAGCTGAGCCTTGTGTTTGAAATGGCAACACCACTAAATGTTTGCAACCTGGTTTTATAACAGTGTTTCAGCAGCCAGCTGCCTTAGGAAAGCAAAAACAATAGGTAAAGCAAGAAATACAAATAAAGGAGAGGCTGTCAAACAGCCTGGACACCCCACAACCCACTGGGCAAGAAATCTGTCTAAATTTAGCAACTTTTTTTTTTTTTTTTTTAATATAGAAACAAAAAATGTCTAAATAAACACACTTGCCCCCCTCACCCACATACATTAATTGTACCTTTTGTTAGTGAGGTGCTTCCATGGAGTTTACTTTTACTCTGCTAAATAGGCCAGATGTTCCCAGAAAAGTAGTATCGACGTGTGGGAGGAGGATTCCCAAAGGCAAATCCTTCTTCACCACCATGGCAGGTCATGTGGCAGCTGCACTGGTGCTGTTGTGTTGCTTTAGGAGAACACAGGACTTGGGGAAGGGGAGAGGAGCTATAACGGGTATGCATCCCAGACACACCCTCTGTGACAAGTAGTATGCTTCTACATGAATACCCAACCACAGTGAGGTATGGGGAGCATCATAAGGCAGTCATATTCCTATCTGTGCCTTGCTGCTCCTTCCCCCCCCCCCCCGCCCCCCATGCCAAGCCCAAATGCTTGGGGCTGGGCAGTAGAGGGAGGATTTGGCTTCTCATGGACTTGTGTTGAAAGCAGCCCAGCCCTCCTGATTTTGAAAAATAGAACAAATCTTATTCCCACTAGGATTGTTTTATCAATGAACATCACTGTGTAGGGTAATAAGTCATTGCCACGGCTGCTGTTTCATAATTAAATATGGATGTAGGCTAAACGTGCACCAAGTGCTGTGCAAACTATGGACTAAGGCACGGCTCCTGCGCTGGAGATGGTACAATCTAACACCGACACGACTTGACCCAGAAAAACAGATCAGGTGAGTGAATAACCAAAGCATGAACGTTTCCAAAGCGACTTAAGCCACTAACAGGATTTAAATTCCTCAGTCTCACTGGAAACAAAGTGTCTGTCACTTTTGAAAATGGGACTTAGGCTGCTGAATCACTTAAGCGCTTTTGAAAGTTTACTCTACCAAAAGGATCCGTGGAAGATGCGAGTTTGCAGAGGGAGAGAGACAGCACTTATTTTGTTAAGAAGATTGCCCAAGGCATGGGGGACAGCATGAAAGAAGATCTGCTGGCGTCCAGACACTGAAGCACGAGGACATTGCCTATGACTGCCCTGAACTCATGTATCCATATGGCATACACCTCTCGTGTACAGAAGCTGACATTTTGACCTGAATGTACTATGTTGAGCTCTGGTTGCAAGATTTATTGGTAGGGGAATATCAGCTAAGTTCTACTGACATCTGTGCGGGGCTCATCCTTGCAGCAAAGGTTAGAATTATTGGTAAAGACCAGACTAGCTCGGGTAGAGCAGGGTGTTTGCAATGGCACACAGTTGTTGAATTTCAGAAAGGCCCCTATGGGGACAGGGACCTACCATGTGGGGTAATTTTGTTCTATATATACAGTGGCTGCTCACTCACCACTTAGTGTTCATTAAATGCATAAGTGACAGTGCAGCAATGACATTTATACCAAATGTTATAGTGGCTACCTGATGTTTAAAGACAAGGACTAGGATGAGACCATGAAACATATTTTAACTTGTGGCCAGAAACTGGATCTGAAGCTGGGTCTCCAGGGACATTTGTAGAAAGGAGAGAGAATTGTAAATGCTTTTTCATCTTCTGAGACAAAAACTACTGTCTTCAGAAAACCACAACTGGAGTAGACTCTCCAGTGTAGTCTGCAAATCTTGGAAGAAAAAAAAGGGGGGAAATTCAAAAGATCTATTAATTGTTTCAACCTTAACCCTAAGAGGAGGCTGTGGTTCTGTCTTGCACAATATTTTATAATGCTGATGATACTCATGGGCATGATCTTAGGTGCCAGCCCTCTGCATTTTGATGAGTCAAGCCCACAAGTTCAACTAGTAGAGTTAGTTCTCTCAGAAAACATATATTTGGCTATTGAAACCTTTTCAGTCCTGTTGGTGGGCATGTTTGTAACAGGCGCTTTGAAACTTTTACTTTCTGAACATTGGATATTACAAACATGTCCATTGACTTTCAATGGAACTTAGGTTCCTAAATTACTTACATGCACTTGAAAATTTTACCCAGAGTCAATATTGCAAATCTTATTCAATACAAGCTTTTAGGGATCTATAAATTGAGCATCAAATCCTTCCAGGTTAGTAGATCGACTCTCACTTCTCTAGGTTGTCCTTTCCTTTATATTCTCGTGGTCCCTCTTCTTTAACACTGAAGAATGATCTTATAAAAGTATTGTAGGAAGTCATATTATTAATCAGCTCCTGTGATTTTCTGTAACTGTTCATTTGCATTAACAAATTTATGCCTGACAGTAGTCAGTGAGTGGAAGTTGGTGGAGATAAAAGAATAGATATATGCAAATATAAATACTTTATAGTCATACATTAAGGCCAGAAGGGATCATTATGATGATCTAGTGTGACTTCCTGCATAACACAGGCTATAGAACAGGGGTGGGCAAACTATGGCCCGGGGGCCGCATCCAGCCCTCCAGATGTTTTTTAATTCGGCCCTCGAGCTCTCACTGGGGAGTGGGGTCCGGGGCTTGCCCCGCTCTGGCACTCCAGCCATGGAGCGGGATAAGGGGCTTGCCCCACTCTGCGTGGCTCCCGGAAGCAGCAGCATGTCCCCTCTCTGGCTCCTATGTGTAGGGGCAGCCAGGGGGCTTCGCACCTGCCCCCGCCCCAAGTGCCTGCGGACAGGGCAACGTGCAGAGCCGCCTGGCTGTGCCTGCATGTAGGAGCTGGAGGGGGGACATGCCACTGCTTCTGGGAGCTGCTTGAGGTAAGTGCCTCCCAGAACCTGCACCCCTGGCCCCCTCCCGTGCCCCAACCTCCTGCCCCAGCCCTGATTCCCCCTCCCATCCTCCAAACCCCTCGGTCCCAGCCTGGAGCCCGCACTCCCAGCTGGAGCCCTCACCCCCCCGCCCCCATACCCCAACCCCCTGCCCCAGCCCGGAGCCCCCTTCCATACCCTGAACGCCTCATTTCTGGCCCCACCCTAGAGCCCGCACCTCCAGCCAGAGTCCGCACCCCAACCCCCAATTTCGTGAGCATTCATGGCCCGCCATACAATTTCCATACCCAGATGTGGCCCTCGGGCCAAAATGTTTGCCCACCCCTGCAATAGAATCTCACCCAGTAATTTCTGCCTCAGGCCCATAACTTCCGTTAACAACTATCTTTGAGAATTCCTGGAAGACCGGATAGGCCCCAGAGGACTGGAGAAGGCTAGACATTGTTCCCCTTTTTAAAGATAGGTACTTAATGGACCCAGAGAATTCTAGACCAGTGGGTCTGTCTTCAGTACCTGGAAGAATACTGGAACAAATATTAAGCAATCCATTTGTAAGCACCTATAGGATAATAGGGTTATAAGGAATAGTGAGCATGGATTTGTCAAGAACAAACATGCCAAACCAACCTGATTTCCTTCATTCACAGAGTTACTGGCCTAATGGATGGGGCGTAGCAGGAGACTTGGCATATCTTGATTTTTAGTAAACTTTTTGACACAGTCCCATTAGGGATGTAAATATTGTGTAAAAAGTTAGCCATTTAAACTATTAAAATTATATTGTTTAACCAGTTATCCGAGGTTGTTCCAGCTGGCTAGGGCTGGGGTTGGCGGGCCGGCGTGGGGCGGCCAGGGCTGGGGTCCCTCCCTGCCAGGGCTGGGGTCCCTCCAGCCGGCGGGGGGTTAACAGTTAAGGCCAGTTAACAGTAAGCCTAATGCTTACCGGTTAACCTTTTACATCCCTAAGTCCCATAAAATATTCTGATAAGCAAACTAGGGAAATGTGATCTAGATGAAATTATGAGAAAGTGGGTGCAAAAATGGTTGAAAGACCATACTCAGAGTAGTTATCATGATTCTCTCAATCTGGGAAGGCATATCTAGTGGGATCCTGCAGGGTCAGGCCTATATCTGGTAGTATTCAATGTTTGTCATTAATGACTTGGATAATCGAGTGGAAAGTGTACTTATATAATTTGCAGATGACACCATACTGGGAGGGTAGCAAGCACTTTGGAGGACAGGATTAGAATTCTAAACAACATTGACAAATTAGAGAATTGATCTGAAATCAACAAAATGAAATTCAGTGAAGACCAGTTCAGAGTACTTCACTTAGGAAGGAAGAACCAAATGTACAACCACACAGTAGGGAAGAACTGGCTAGGTGGTAGTACTGCTGAAAAGGACCTGGGGATTCTAGTGGATCACAGATTGAATATGTGTCAACAATGTCATGCAGTTGTGAAAAAGGCTAATATTCTGGGATGAATTAATAGAAATGTATGTAAGACATAGGAGGTAATTGTTCTGTTCTACTCGTCATTGGTGAGGCCTCAGCTGGACTACTGTGTCCAATTCTGGGTGCCATGCTTTAGGAAATAAGTGGACAAATTGGAGAGTCCAGAGAACACCAACAAAATTGACAAAAAGGTTTAGAAAACTTGACCTCTGAGGAAAATTAAAACAATACTGGGCATGTTTAGTCTTGAGAAAAGAAGACTAAGGTGGCACCTGATAAGTCTTCAATTATGTTAAGGGCTGTTATAAAGAGGACTGTGATCAATTGCTCTCCATGTCTGCTGAAGGAAGGACAAGAAGGGCTTAATCTGCAGCAGGGGAGATTTAGGTTAAATATTTGGAAAATTTTTCTAACTGTAAGTGTAATTAAACTCTGGAACAGGCTTCCAAGGGACATTGTGGAATGCCCATCATTGGAGGTTTTTAGAGAACAGGTTTAACCTGTCAGGGATAGCTTCAATTTACTTGGTCTTGCCTCAGTACAGAGGGCTGGACTTGATGACCTCTCAAGGTCCCTTTCAGCCCTACATTTTTATGATTCTATTGGAGCTAGAGTGTATTTATTTAGAAAAATATCCGGTATTGATTTAAAGCTTTCAGGGGATGGAGAATCCACCACATCCATAGGCAAGTGGTTCCAGTGTGTATTGTTAAAAAATGTCCTTTATTTTTAGTCTGAATTTGTCTAGTTTCAGCTTCCAATCATTGGATCGCATTATTTCTTTTTCTGCTAGATTAAAAAGCCATCTATTATCAGAAATCTATTTTCCCCATTTAGGTATTTGTGGATTGTGATCGTCATCTCTTAACCCTCTCTTGGATAAACTAAAAGGATTGAGCTTCTTAAGTCTGTCACTAGAAGGCAGGTTTTCCATTAATCAAATCATTCTTGTAGCTCTTTTCTGAACCCTTCCCAATTTTTCAATGCTGTATATAGATGGAATACCACCTTTCTACTCTTACTTGATATTCTTCTGCTTATGCATCCAAGAATTGTGTTAGTCCTTTTAGCTACAGCATCACACTGGAAGTTCATGTTCAGTTGGTTATCAGCAATTACTCCTAGGTCCTTTTCAGTGTCACTGCATTCCAGGATACAGTCCGTGATCCACATTCTTTGTTCCTAGATGTATGACCTTGCAGTTGGCTGTATTAAAATACATGTCGTTCAAAAAAGCCAACCTTACCAAGTGATCCAGATCTGTCTCTATAACTGACCTGTCCCCATCATTATTACCACTCCAGTGATTTTTGTGTCGTCTGGAAATTTGTACCAGCAATGATTTTCTTTTAGATCATTGAAAAAAAGTTATTGAATAGCACTGGGACAAAAACAGATCCTGCAAGATCCAACTAGAAACATCCCATTGGATAACGATGGGTGATTTTCCATTTACAGCCACCTTTTGAGTTATATCAGTTAACCAATTTTTAATCCATTTCATATGGCCACGTTGATCAATATTTTGAATGGGTTACTTTAAAAAAAGGCCTGGCACTTTTTTTTTTTTTTGTGAATCCCAGTTTGGTTAAAAATATGGAGCCTGATCCAGTTCTCATTGAAGTCACTGAGAGTTTTATCACTAACTTCAGTGGGAGCAGAAATTAGACCAATGTTTCCTTTAATAAATAAAATAAAAGAAAAAAGTGTGGCCATGTGAAGTATATTTTGCAGTTTCATGTTCTAAAGGACAACTGGTAGAAAAAGAAACTAGAACAAGTAAATACAGCATTACGGTAATACTAACAACACAAAGTTGTTTTATGACTCCCTGAAGGCCAGTTATGGCCAGTTGAAATCAGGAGCAGCTCCACTAAACAGTTCAGATGGATCTACATTATTCAAGGACAAGAGAGGGTTCTCTGACAGCTGGCTGCAGCACTTTACTGAGCTATTCAACAATCTCTTGCATATTTGGGTTGACACTAGATGGAAAGTAACCCAGCAACCCATATATGAAGAAATATCCCAGTAATCTACCATTCAAGAAGTGCAAAAAGCTATCAAACAAGTGATGTCAGGTAAATCACCAGGCAAAGACAGCATACAATAAACTTGCAGGACCCAAAATTGTCAACTATCTGTACAAAATTAAGGATATCTGGGAAACTAAGAAAAATCCTCAGGATTTCAAAGATGCAATCGTAGCTACAAGAATAAAGGTATGAAATCTGACTGTGGCAACTACAGGGGTATCTCCCTGCTATCTGCAGGTGGTAAAATCCTTGCTTGTATTTTACTTTTCTTGTAGAAACTGTAGCAGAGAAATTTATACAGGATACCCAATGTGGCTTTAAATCAGGTCAGAGATTTTCGTTGAGAGAAAGATTCAGGAAAAATGCATTGAACAAAACCTGGAACTGTGTGCTGAATCCTTGATCTAAAAAGTAGTATTGACACTGAGCAAAAATGGCCTCTGGAAAATTTTAGGACAGTTTTGGCTGCCCCACCAGATTCGTTAACAACATACTTTAACTCTACGAAGACGTGACTGGTCAAGTGCTCTCAGATGGTGACCGCTCTCTAAACCATTTCCCATATATAATGGGGTGAAACAAGGCTGTGTGCTGGCACTGATCCTCGTTGGTCTTTTCTTTGCAGCCATTCTTAAGTATGCAACGGATAACATTCAGAAGAGCATCTACATAAAGTTTAAAACAGTTTGGACTCTCCATCAGCCTGGAAAAAGTGGAAGTCCTCTTTCAACTAGCCCTGTCAACCACTACCACCACCCAAACATCATTATCTATGGTACAAAGCTAAACAATGTTAATCACTTTACATACCCTGGCAGTACCATCTCAAGGGGCAGTTTCCTGGATCAAAAAATATCAAACAGAATATGAAAGGCAAGCCAGGTTTTTTGGAAGAGTTCACCATAGGATACTCAACTGGCACACCATCAAACTGTCAACAAAACTGATGCTATAAGTGCAGCAACGGTAGCCTTCCGTTTATACAGGTGTGAAACATAGACAATTTACTGCAAACACATGAAGCAACTTGAAAACTTTCACATGTTGCTGTTGTCGCTATATTCTAAAGGTCCGCTGGAAAGACAAAATGATAAATATTAACATATTTGAAAGAAACAGAAACCCTATTGAGGCAGTGATTATCAAATCTCAACATAGATGGACAGGTCATTTTATCAGAATGGGTGGTGATAGACTCCCCCCAAAAATCCTCTATGGTGAGCTGAAACTTGGAAAGTGCAGGAAGGGCGATCAACATAAACACTTTAAAAGACAACCTTAAGCAGAGTCTTAACTCATGTGACATAAATATTGACAACTTCAAAGACACAGCCAAGGACAGATGTGAATGGAGAGCAACTATCAATAAACACTGCAGACACTGAGAGTAAGACAGACATGAAATACTGATTTGGAAAAAAAAAAGGGGGGGGGGGGAGCAACAGTCATGCCAAATCTTCAGTGGGAGCCTACAAATTCCTATGTCATATCTGTTTGCGACCTTGCTCCTCACAGATCAGACTATACAGCCCCAAGAAAACACATGAGATGTTGTGATGTCATCACTGGGTACAATAGACAGCCATACTATTCTGCAGCAATGCTTTAAGTGGACAGAGCGCTTAGTGGAATCTTTTATATATAGTATGTTTTTTAAAAAATGGAGTAAAACATTAATCAAAAGACTGCTGAGCCAGTTTAAAGAAAAAACACAAGATCATTAGCTCCTGTTTTAAGAAGATAGTAAGGATTTGCTAACTGGAACTCAGTTCTTTCTGTAAATATGAGGAATTCTACATAGATATCAAAAGCTGAGAAGATCTGTAATGAACACTGTGGAAATTGTCCAAAACAGCACTCACTAGAAACATCAGAGAACTAGTTTCAGGGACTGAGACACTGTGTCAGCTCAGAATTGCACTTAAATATGGTCAAGTGTATGTTTCTGGATACCACAAAGGTGAGCCGAGATGGCAGTCAGTTTTCGGTATTTATCCTTTTGTAACACAGTATCTCTGGTTATTTGGGTGTTTTTAAGAGGACATTTTTTCAGAGGCCCAAAGTGGACTCAGGTTTCTAGCTCCCATTAGCTTTCTATAGGATTTGGGTATTTAACTGCCCTTTGTGCCTTTGAAAATTTCCTCCTCTGTTTTTGTATTAGTTACTTGGGTGTAGGAGATCCTACAATACAGTAGTGAAAGGGGATCCACTAAAGCTCTTCTTCTTCTGGTGGAAGAAATCAGTACATGCTTCAGTTCGTAGAGTGAAAGCTGTTCCAGCACATTATCAGAAGTTAGCCTGCCTTGCTCACCAAAAATATTTGCCTCGTTTTGCTAGTAATAAAGGCAGGTTTATTTGATCAAAAACAATTTCCGCAGAATGGCAGATTTGCGGGGGGAGGGGAGAAGACTCAGGCTTTATAGTAAGACCCAAGCCCAAATAAAAAAAACAAAACTTTCTTCCTCTTGCAATTTTTCCATCCCATTCTGTGGACCTGCCTTTTTCAGTTTTTAGGTCCCAGACACCGTGATGTGCTAAAGTTGTTTCGCAAATGTCCATCCAGGACAGTTGAACTGAAGTACTGGTCCCATTACCCTTAGTAGTCTCTGTAGTGAAGTGCACTCCACTAGCAAAGAGCTTGTTGCAGTTCCCCCTTGCTTCTAAGTATTTGTAAGACCCATAATAATAAGACCCAATAAATATTAGTTTCTATTTTTACACAAGCAATACATTAAACATACTTCTGTTATCTTTTTCTGCTCCACTGCCTTTAATTAGGAGGCCTGTACATTGACCTGCAATGAACACAAATGTTAAATTGGGGCTAATGGGAAATGAGTCTGGACTTGAGTTATAGCGATCATAAAATGTGATGAGATCTGGCACTTGGTTTAATAATGCCAAAGAGTTGTGTATCCTGTAATCTAATGACTTCGTATTGTAGTGTGTTGCATAAGGCACTAACATTTTATGTAGACTTAAAAGAAAAAAAGTTTGATTGTAACATTAGAGGGACAGGCACACCGTTTATGGCTATTTGTTAAGGTAACAACAAAACTGAGCATGTAACTTGCACACTGCTATTAGATTTCAAGCTAGAGTCATTTTTCATTGTTTTAAATTTGTATCTCTGTAACTTGTGAAATTACAATGTTCAAGTGTCCTATACGGGCAAATGACCTTGATTTTTATTAATTTGCTACAAACATTTATGATATTGCTTAAGACTAACATGGTTTGTTCTGTTGATACTCTACTTCTATTGTGGTCTGTGTATAGCAAGTTCCAGATAAAAGTTAAATTAATAAGTAAAAGGATATGTTGTACTTTAATGTTATAAGAATAAGTATTAAATTTGTTATTCTCACTAATTGTTGCATTCACCCATGGAAGCATTGTGCCTTGCAGCCTTCTGACTTGACTTCATTGAAGATCTGTTATATATAGCATACATTATGTGGACCTTAAGTATGCAACTGATAACATTCAGAAGAGCATCTACATAAATATGCCTTAGCAATGGAACATCCCATGAAAATACTGGTAGCTTCCTTAGAAACTGTTGGTATGCAAGGTTAGGTGAATGAATGTGTATACAAAAATGTATTGTGTCCATCGTTGTGATACCTTTAATTTTGTGTGTGTGTGTGTGTGTGTGTGTGTGTGAGTGATATCTATATATAAAAATTGATGTCTAATGAAAATCTAGTAATAGGGACCGGTGGGGTTTTTGTTTTTTCTGGCAGCTATAACAAGTGGCCACATGATTCAGTGGAATTAAGAAGGGAGCTCTTGCAGGAACTGAGAGATTTTACAGACTGTTAATACAGGTGAGGGCTATTAGCTGGTAAACATTAGCACGGGTTTCTCTGCATTTTGTGTGAGTGATTGGAGCCTAGCTTTCTAGGCCCAAGTTTCAAAAGAGCCGAGCCACCCACAGCTCCCAGCCTTCAGTTAGAGTTGAAGGTGATTAGCACCTCTGAAAACCAATCCCTACTGTTTTCTCCCACTGGTGATAAGCTCTGTCTCCAGTATATGTTTTTTATATTTTCACATCCGCTCTGTGTGGTCAGACATATTTCCTTCTTAGATGCTTTCTGAACATTGTCCTTACAGTATTTTTCAAGAATATTTATTGTAAGTAAGCGAGCACAGGGCTATGATTGCATTGTATATGGTTTAATAGAATGCTGAATGCCGAGTTTAAATAAAAGCCATAAGCCATTGTCAAAACAGTTCCCATTCCATTTTCTTGCAAACCCATGCTTGACTCTGCCAATTTTGCAAGAAATGTGGTCACAATTTTTTCATTCTTTTGTGTTTTAACTGTTTCAATGTTACTGTTCCAAATCGTATCAATGACGGAGAATTCCTTTCAGCTGTGATGCTAATATTCATTCATCCTTGCCTCTAGTTTTGTTGCCTTAAAGAGATGTTTTCAGATTGACACACTATTTATTCCAATTGCAGTTGGTTAAAATGGAGTTTAATTTACATAAAACACATAGGCATTTTCATGTGACATTAATATTTTTCTGACTCTGGGCATCAACTTCATTATTATTTTAATATAACATCTGAAAAACTTATTACTCTACTACTAAATGTACTTTATTTAAAATAAGCCCATTACTTTGTACAACTTAGATTTGGCACCATGAGTTTGCTTGATATTATTTTATATTTCTTGGAATGTGTTTTCAGTTTAACAGGACAGCATTCTATTTAGGGCATAGCTTTTTAGCTTATTTTTTTTTCTAATTCTGGCAATAAGTACTATAACATCATTAAATACTTATGGCATAAAATTATATTTTTTCATCAACTGGCTCACATCCCAGTACTAGAATCTCTGTGTGTTCCTGCCTCATCTATTAAGAGAAGGTACAGTTTTAGAATAGTTTGTTCAAATAAACTACTTCATAATTTGTGTTGGTTAAAGTAAATATTGGAGTGGTTTGAGATATTTTAACCATTTACAAGATTTTTAAAAAATCATGAATTCAGAATCCTCTTTGCCTAAAAGAAAATTCACCATAAAAATGGGAAAAAAAAGTGTTTTTTGTTAAACACTTAGTTTTTGTCTATATTAAAGTGTTCCTGTTGATTGCAAAATAGAATCTAGTTAAACCAAGGCAAGCCCCTAATGTTGACACATTTAAACCACTTAGAGAGTCATGGATTTTAAGGTCAGAAGTCTGGTGGCACCTTAAAGACTAACAGATTTATTTGGGCATAAGCTTTTTTTGTGTTTTTTTTACCCACAAAAGCTTATGCCCAAATAAATCTGTTAGTCTTTAAGGTGCCACTGGACTCCTCGTTTTTGTGGATACAGACTAACACAGCTATCCCTCTGATACTTACAGTCAGAAGTGACAATTATGATCACCTCATCTGAACTCCTGCATAATATAGGCCAGTGATTCTTACATCAAGCCCACATCCTAAATTGATTTAAAGACTTCAAGTGATGGAGAATCAGACACAGCCCGTAGATTAGTTGTTCCAATTATTGACTAGTGTCTACTGTTAAAAATTTGCACCTTGCTTCTAGTCTCAATTTCTCTAGCTTTGGCTTCTGGCCTTCGGATTTCATTACGCCTCTGTCTACTTTCCCACTACTATCAGATATCGTCTTCCTGTTTAAGTATTTACAAACCATGATCAAGTCCCCTCTTAACCTTCTCTTGGGTAAGCTAAATAGCTTGAACTTCATAACCCTTGCTTATATCGATTTACCTTAAATGTGTGTACAGTAGAGGTTTGCCCTCGTTTAACTAGCCCAATATAGTTAAATTGGTGTACTTTTCTACCTTACAGGTCCAATCTTGGATCAGGTGGAGGAGATTCTTATTTGGGTGTAAAATCATCTTAAGTAGCACTCCGGCAGCTCCTTAGTTCTCCAACCTCTTCCTCATTGGCATGGGGCAAAGATGATAGAGTTCTCCCCTTAATCTGGTTCAGGCATGAAGCAGAACTCACCAGCTGTGCACAGTTTAAACGTCACAGGCTCTGATTCACCAGGGTTTCACTCCAGTTTTATGCTGATTTAATGCCACTGAAATCAATGAAGTTACACCAGTGTAAAACTTGTAATGCAATGGTGCAAAATCAGCCTGAAGTTTTGAAGAAACAATCCAGTTTTAAATTGGCCTCGTTCATGTATTGTTCTCTGAATGCTATTTACATTTTCCACTAAGTTCTTTAAACATTTAAGGAAAACCAATCAACCATGAAGTAAACAGTAAGATAAATTTCAATATAACATAGGCACAACTTATCCTGGAGCCTTGCCAGTCCTATTGAGATGCTTTTTTTAAATTTGTGTTTGTTCATGATGTGATACTGAAGGTGTTCACTCAGATAAAAGCAACTAGATAATTATCATTATTGTTGTCTCATAATTTTGGCCTGTGGCTGAGTGAAGGACATTCATTTTCTTAATAGTAGGAAAAAGGTATTAATTTTCTCTGTAATACTTGAGATTTTCGGATGTGAAGGGTTAGTCTTGATGAAGCAGTCACAAGTTTTCATACCAATAGTTTTTTTTCATAGACGTGCTGGAATAAGAGTGGGTTAATCCAAATTTTGAACTAAAGTACGGATCTGAGAAGACAAAAAAACAATGAAACCGTTGACTGGTATTAATTACCAAAGTGAAGATACTTACCTTATTTGTATAAATTGCTATTCAGTGCGTGCTATTATATGGGATCTTGAAGCACTATTGCAACATTAGCTGTCACTGAAGATTAAAGGAATATCACCCTTCACTTTACACTTTACACTTTTGTCCGGATGAATAATAGATCACTGGCCTTATTTTTGTAATTAATTTCTTTTATCCATTTATTATTTGATTGTGTGGCTTGATTATCCTTCTGATTATAGCTATCAGAGAGGAATACTTTGAGGATAGCTGTAAAGCAGAAATTAGTAGGTTTATCAGGCATCACTAGTTTAATACTTTATAAATGTGATATTTTCAAAATACCTACAAATTTATCTGGAAGAAAATAGGGAGGTGGTAAAATAGTGAGGTGGTAATTGTGCTGTGGGCTTGTTTCTGCAAGATACTGAGCTATCTGGCCCTGATCCAGGAAAGAACTTGCGTGTGTGCTTATCTTTAAGCACATGAATAGTTTCATTAGTATTAGTCAGAATGCGCAGTGGGACTACTCATACACAGTTAAACATATACTGATGGAGTTTTTCCTGGTTCTAAGCCAGAGTGCTTATCCCCCTTGTGAGTGAGCCCTAAAATTCTGATATTGGGTTATTGCCAGTTAGGTTACATTGCATCTGTCTGATGTGTTTCTAAGGAATTCATGGATAACCTTCTTTCTGTTTATTTTAATTGGCCTCAGTTTCCTATCTAAACCCTACCAACTGCAGAGCTTTTTGGTGTAAAGTAGATGTGCAATATATATTTGTCAGATAGGTTGTCAGGGTTAGTACTTAGACTGTATGCAGTGCTACAGAGCAGGAACTGAACTTCAGAAAACCTGGGAAAAGATGAGGTGAAATGTGATTGTTTTCTGTGGTAGCCAAGGTTTTAAAAAAGAAGGAAAATGAAGAGGAGAGAAGGGGTGGTGACACATTGCACCTTTTCAGATCACATGTGTGCTGCTTAAAAAAACATAATGCAGACAGATGCATTAATTTTCAGCTGGCGGTGACTGTAACCTTGATGAATAGGATTTCCTACCTACTTTTTTTTTTTTTCTGCACATCAGAACAGCAATTTGCAGTGGGTGGATTGATCCTCTCCCCTCAAATGAGCCCGTTACAGTCCAGATACTTTTCACTTTCTAACCAATTCCTCTGTTCTTCTGCAGCTTCTCTTGTTGCTTTGACAGTTTTAAATGGCTGATAACTCTGACTACTAAGATATGAACCAGAGTTTTAATTGGGAATCCTGAAATACAGAGAACTCTCAAATGTTCTGAGGGCTCTCTGCAAAATAACCTACAACTGTGCCAGAGAGCTCTAAATTGGCATAATGAGACTTGTAGGGCCAGATCCTCAGCTGATGTAAATCAGCATGATTAATTTAAAATCAGTGGAGCTACATTGATTTATATCAGCGGAGGATCTGGGCTATAGACCATCCTAGGAGACTTTTTGGAGGGGTGGGGGGGTCAATTCTATTTTATTTGCTGCATTGCTTCTTGGCCTAAGGAAATGGCATGTACTCCCCCATCTCCAATCCCTTATTTTCTGGCATATAACCCTGGTCTGTTCCTCAACCTATTGCTCTCACAACTATTTCGTCCCCTCACCTCTCAGCGTACTCCTCTGTTCCTCTTTTTAATCAGGTTGGTAGGACCCACCATTAAAGCAGCTTCATGAGCTGACCTGTGGTAGTGCTGTCAGATTAGAGTTGTTGTTACCCCTCTCCCTTCTCTGGAGGCCAGACTCATTGTCTCTTTATTAAGTTCAGTTTCTGTTAATTAAAGATGATTAAAAATGGGAAGTGTATCAGAAAGAGAAATAGCATAGATGCTGGAACCACAGGTCCTAAGGGTGCAGGGTCCATCATAAACAGGGTTTACAGTTTTGTTCAATGGCTTTCAGCAACCCCACTATAAAAAGGGATAAGGAGAAAAGAAAGAAAAGGTAAAAAGATGGTGGCTGTAATCAAAAAGAGTAGGGTGAGAAGAGATGAAATATGGGTATTGAAGTGTACAGTTTGGCGGAGGGGGCGGGTAAAGATGGAGAACGGTAAATGGAATAAAGAGGTTTTACCATGGAAAATTGTATGCAGCCACGGATAGCAAAATCTCCAATGTCTACCACTGCATGTCCGTAAACCAGCTGCTGCCATTCTCAGGAGATATTCTCGACCATTCCTTTTAGACAGGTTGGGTAAGGTTCACCATCAGCGTTGTTCATGACCAGAAGTATGCCCTAAACCTCATTTCATTTATAATAGAACAACAAATCCCTCAAGTGGAACTGGGTGTGCTTGCTTTGGCAGAGTGTTTATCAGATCCAACGGGCTGCACTATTTCATTGGACCACTTATTCTTGTGTTTAAGTAAAAGCCTAGTTAGTCACGTGCATAATTTCACTTTGACCAGATAAATACCTGGTCTGTATCAACTTGAATTCAGGTGAGACAGAGATTAAAAGGCGTACATAAATCTAGGTATAGCATTAATCTTTCAGTATTGAAAAGGTCTGTTCTGAGGGTGTGAAAATCACAATTCTACAGCCTGGAACGGATAAAAAATATTTGTATAACTGATCTGCCTTTTCAATATTTCTCTGGCTTTCTAAATTCTGTTGGAAGACTTAATAGTAGGTCTGTATATCTGCTTGCAGGTGTCTCCAGTATGGCAGAGCCTTCTGCCACCTAGTGTTAATTTGTGAATTCTTCTACAGGGTTTCAGCAATTAAATTAATCATCCATTATTTATTAATCATATCCTCATAGTGCCCCTAATATGCTAGTTGCTTGCCGTCCATGCATGTTTGAAGATACAGTTTCTGCCCCAGTAAATTACCTCTTTTCATACATTTATTAAGGATACAGCTTGCAAGTTGGCTTAAATTATGTTCCTCATATAAACCATGGAGAATTTCAATAGACCTTGCATGTTGCTTCTGTGTAACAACTTTGTTAGCACTTTTCTCTTCCAGATGAAAGTAATGAATAACCCTTAAATCAGCACATGTGAGCCTGGAAGTCTGTGCTCCTGCTGTTTCAGGAAACTGTATTAGAGCCTAAATAATACCAGTGAGAAGGATTTAATTCAACAAAAAACGTTTAAAATATAAGGCTATTTCTTTTAATGGTCTAATTCATTGTCTTTTATAATAGAAGAACAAGGCAAAAAATTCCCTTTTTATTGTTTTTGTCTGGAAATTCCATCATGGAACAATAGACTGGGGACAATAAAACTCAACAAATTATGTACAGATTTCACAACAGCAACCTCAAACTATGTTACAACTGGAAAACAGGCTTAATGTTATTTTATGTTTAGGCCAAAGACTAATAGCTCCTACCATATGCTGACAGATAGGAGGAGGCTGGTTTTGAGGATTTGGGTTTTTTTTCCCCCCTCACTTAATTAGAAAAGCTTTTTTAAGACAGCAGATTGACTTTTCTCCTAGCCCTCTGTATGAAGTCTCCTTGACTGCTGTGTGACACAGACTTGTGGTGGGTCAAAACTGATCCTCTGCAGGTTGTCATTCTGGTGAACTCAGCCAACAAAGCTCACATGACTTTAGCAGATGCTTTTAATTCTTATCCCAATAGTAGTTTCATGGGATAACCCTCCACTCCTAGCTCTTCCCCCCCCCCCCCCTTCCCCAGCATTTCCCAGAAGCAAATGCCAGTGCGGCTGGGAGCTGTAAACTTGATCCTCAACACCAGAGTGAAATGCTGACCCGATCAGCAGCATCAGAGACTTAAGAAGCAGAGGGTCTAATACATTAGAGCATTAGTCAGCTGCCATCCCATGCTGGCTGTTTTTTCTCACCTCATTTTGACCTAGTCTCCCTCATCTTCTTTAAATAGTCATTCAAACAGCCATCATTTTGGTCTGGACACTTGTGCTTTTCTACCAGTACTGTCTAAAAAAGACCTACAGTAATGGCTTTAAAAAAAGTTATTCCCAGCTTGCAATTGTTCATTCAAAATGAGTAGGTTTGCAACCCACTTGCTTGATTGACATAAAAAGCTTGGAATAACTGGCTCCAGAAATTCATTGCACGTTTTGCTCTCTTTTGGGGGTAATACTAAGCTGAAAATGTCACACAGTGTGAATTGATGCCCAAAATGTGTCACAATGGTGCAATATCCCCCTGATAACACACAGAGATAGGGGTCAAAATTTGAAAAATAAGAGTCTTGTTTTTTCCCTTCACTAAGTGATGTGATTCCACTAGTGGCTTTTTTGGAAGCCTGTTCTGTGATTGACAGAAAGTGCTTGCTTCTGGTAGGATAAATTTTCCCTTCTTTTGTCCCCTGTTTTGTCCTCTCTTTTGAGTATGGTTTTCTTTCCTCTTTTCTTCCCCGTTTATTTCTGACCTCATCTCTTTCCCCCTTGTAGAGATAAAAACCATGTGAGGTTATTTCATCGTGCAATATCAATGGTACAGTCCTCCAAGGAAAAATAAACTTTGAAAAGTATGCCAACCAGCGCAGTCTGCAGCCTTGATGTAGCCATTCAGGATTCTTATTAATGAACCCTGAATAATGAAATCTATGTAGCACTGACATTTTATACACATTTACTTGGGTTTATATCTTTCTGCCCCACTTCTTAGTGCCAAATTGTGGCTTGACCAGCATGATAGGGCACGGGTGCAAGGTAGGGTTTTGCCATGGCAACATTCATCAGAGGAAGGGAAGCAAGCTCTGTGGAGCTGCCGTGTACCCCAGCCCTCCCCCACGCACTTGCACAGGTGGCTAGAACCTTTTCTCAACCCCTCAACTTGCAGACCAGCATGCTCAGAGTCAAAATTTCCCTCCTGAGCTGCTTATGGGACAGCATGACGACTCTGGGCTTGTGGCAAAGCAATGACTGAGCTCTTAGTCATTTGCCACAAAGCTGCACATTCAAGCAAAAGTTGCTATAAAAAGAAAAGTCCCCATGTGTTACACGCCACCCTCTTTCCTTGGGTATTCCTGACTGAGTTCAGAAAAGACATTAACGACTTTCATGAGGCTGAGATCTGTGTAATTTACATGTAAGCTGGCTCGATGGAGTCTTTTACGTAACTCAAAGACACAATTCATCAATGTGGGCTTCTCGCTGTGCAGTGGAGGATTTATGATGCACAGTGGGGTGTAAGGAAGTCAAAAAAGGCCAGAGTGAGGAACAGTGGGGAATTATCATAAAAGAATAATTCATGAATACAAAGAGAATTTACTTGAAAGAAGCTGTGTTGTATCCCTTTGTCTATGGAGGTGAAGCACACTCCCAAAGTTGAACTCCAAGAAATATTCCCTAAAGAGTGAGTGAGGATTAGGTTGTGTTTAAGGTTGGACTTGCAGTTTAGGGCTCTTACCCTGCAAAATTTGAGTCCATGAAAGTAATCCTCACATATGTGAATAGTGCCATTTACTGGGAGGGGGTGACGCACGTCTTGATTACTCACATGATCTAAGGGGTCTAGGAACTGGTCAAATGGCTGAACAGTGAAAGTAGCAGTGACATTTGTTCTCTTCTCAATAAATGCCAATCAGTTATAATGTAAATGATACTTCAGACAAACTGGAAATAAATAGGAACATGGGGGAAACATATAGACACAAATCTGAGAAAATCAGAGTTGCTGGAAAAAATCATTAAGTTTATCAACACCTCAAAGATCCAAATCCATTTATGATTTTCTGTCAATTATTTTAATACCTCTATCAGTATTACAGAACTTAAGCCACTCTACCAAAAAATCAATTGTATAATTCATTGAAATTCAGGCTGATAAAGACTTCTTAGCACTTCTGTCCCATCTGCTTGCCAATGGGAGATTGTTCCCTACACTATATTTTCTAATGTTTTGTACAGTTAAGTTTAAAAGTGATAGGGCATACACTGTTTCTGGCCTGCTTGTATTTATCTGGCCAGCATGTCAAGTTCAGATTCTGCAGAATGCAAGATTACTTTAAAATAAGTTTCTAGCCTTTATGGTTGTGAAGATAACTTTCCAAACACAACCTGATGTAGAACTGCTTTAGGGTATGTCTACACAGCAATCAGGAGATGTGACTGCAGCATAGGTAGGCATTGACCTAGCTAGCTCAAACAATAGCAGTGAAGCTGTGGCTAGTACGTACTCAGGGTTCTGGGTGGGTTTGTACTCAGGCGGCTAGCCTTTGTCACTGCCTGTCACCACCCATGTCACTGCAGCTTCACTACTATTTTTAGCGAGTTAGCTAAATCAAAGCTAGTTCTCATGTAGGTATGCCTACATGTGCTACACACCTCCCAGTTGCTGTGTGTATATATACCCTTAAACATAAGCCACAGGTCTCAGATGTGTGAACTCAAGCTTAATGATATATTAAGTTCCATAACTTCAATGTAGGTACACAATTTTGAACCTAATTGCTGCATCCTGTTACTTTATTTGTGCAAGCAAATGGCCAAATTGCATGCACAAATTGCCAAATAATAGGTAGAAAGAATGATGGCTCAGTAAGTGCCCTGCTTGACCATTTTCCTCCCTGAGTAATGCTGAATGCAAAGGTAATTTTAACTGGGGCCATATTCTATTCTCAGTATGTGTGCATGCTTCCCCTTGTTCCCAGTGGGAGATCCCCTTATGAACTGAGGGGCAAATATGGCCCTAATTTTGCATCCCAGTCCATGGACAATAATACAAAATGGAATTTGACCCTTCGTACAGAATCAGTTTAATACAGATCTTTGTTTAGTTCCTTTACCTAATATAAATTGATAATTGGCCATAGTTTATGGTTATGAAATAAAGTTTGAATAATTACTTGACTATGCCCAAATTCTTCTAGTAGTTCTTTGTTGTCCTAAACATAGTGCCTAATAGGGAACTGAAATTATTTAGTCTCATTTTAGGGAGCGGTGTTGTCTTTATACTAAGAATAACTAAAATTTAAAAACAAGGTAAATCTATGCCAAAAAGTCTCCATAATTCTGTGTAAAAGAGCAGACGACTCCTCAGTTATTTAAAATGATGATCTAATGGCCCCTGACTTTAAAAATCTATGAATCTATGGAATTATAGCTGAGAAGTAGCCCTCACGTTCAATGACATTCTTTTTCAGGGTCAATTACAAGTGAAGTCTGATTTAGTCATAGACTAAATGTAGCTGCAGTTCTGCAGTCCTCTAAAGTGTAATCTATACTAGTCATGCAGAGTGAGTGTTTTGCTGGATTCCAGCTATTACTGCAGTGTCCTTGCTAGGCAGCAAAGCTGCTCAAGGATGTTAAAATGCTTACTTGCAGTTGTTGCTGGAGTTTCTGCAATGGATGATTGATTTGCTATATCTGGAGGTTCAGACCTGGAAATCTGAGTGAGGCAGAATGTGATCACTGTTTTGGTGAAGCAGGGTGTTGAGAGGACAGACAGCTGGCTGTTGACCTCAGGAAAATGACAAATGGTGGGCCAGGTGCCCTGATCATCAGAGAATGCCTATAAAACCTCCATTTCCACAGGCACCATAGACAAAATTAACTTGCACTAAAGGAAGGCTTCCTTCTAGAAAGAAACATTAACTTATTTTACCAGCTAAATGTCCGGGGAAATTAATTCCAGTTTGCATTTGGGAAGGCTTTCAAACAACAAACAAACACCCTTCATGCTTTATCATCATGTTTTTTAAAAAAATCTTCCTCCAACGGGTCTCATTGCTACATATTAGACAGTCAGCATGTGGAATATAAAATGTGATATCACTATAGCAATCTAAGATGCCAGGATCTGCTCTAGAAACAAGATAAAAAAATGTATACAATATAACCTAGGCTGGTTCTTAGCTGGGTGTATTTAAGTCCATTTTAAACTAACTTACTAAAGAAAAGAAAAAAATGCCTTGGCATTTAAAGAAGACTGAAGAAGAGCTCTGTGTAACTTGAAGCTTGTGTCTTTCATCAACAGAAGTTGGTCCAATAAAAGATATTACCTCACCGATCTTGTGTCTCAAACATTTGGAGAATAATAGGAGAAGCCAGCATACAATTCACTTAAGATAGCCCTCCATTATAAAGTATGAGCATGAGAACAAAAATTAAATAAATCAGGAAGCATATAGTTTTCCAACATGCAAGACTTGATTATAGCTTCTGTTTTCCATTTCCCTTTTTTTTTTTTTTGAAATTTACAGTCACTTTATAAAACAATGAGAACTTTCAGATAACCACTGAGCCAGATTCTCAGCATAGCTACATGGAAATCAATGGAGTTGTACCAATTTATACCAGCTAGGAATCTGGCCTATATTTTTTTAAAGTTTGACTTGTTGCAATTACAATGCACACTTATAGATATGCTCATTTTCCTAAAGAACATGTATATTAACTCTGTCATTGCTTGATTTTTTTTTTATTTTTTATTTACAAAGCTTTTACAAGCGCTTTCAGGATTTTTTGCATTAGCAAAAATAATTTAAATCTTACCTTGAATTCTGGAAGTGGGTTCTTACTCAGGGTTGCATTCACATTTTTTGTTTAAAAATTGAGTTCTAGCCTTTCTGTGTGGTGTTATCCAGTCAAATTTTAATATATCCTCATTAAATGTAACATTTAATTATTTTCCATGTTAATATGCAGACACACATGGCAAATTTCATGCTATGAAGTATGATTCTGGAGTATGAATTTCAAAAGTATTCTCTGCTTACATGTATGAGGTACAGTCAGCTAGAACACTCTGGCTTGCGTGATTCCTTATTGGAAGAAGTTTTCTTTTTAAAATGAGATGTCTTTATTATTGTTAAGTATTTATAATTTGTATTACCATAGTGCTGAAGAGCTCTACTCAAGCCAAGGACCCCCTTGTGTAACGCACTGCACAAACACAGAATAGTCCCTGCCCCAGAGAGTTTACAATCCAAGTATAAAACAAGAGATGACAGCTGGGTCTTCAGCTGGTATAATTTGATGTAATTCCTTTGGAGTCAATGGAGCTACACCAGTTTACATCAGCTAAAGATCTGACCCATAGAGTGATGTTCTAGTTTATGCCAAAAACAAAAAAAGGGAAAGTTAGCTTTCCTACAAATCTTTACTTTTTTTCATTACTCTTTCCGTCAGCTTGATGCTTTAAACAATCCATAGCTTTTAGAGCATTATGAATTGTTAGTTTCTGAGGAACGTGAGGCTTCTCTCCTTCCTTTCCTCATATTACATGCAATCAACAGTTTTTTTAATTTGTGCTGCTCCAAAGGCTACAGTTTACATGTATGCTTAAAAAAAAAATACCCTGATGCTGATCTCACACCTGTGTAAACCAGAATGTATTCCACTGAAGTCAGTGGAGTTACTGATATAAAAATGGGGGGAGGGTAGAATCAGGACCTGGGGCTACTTGAAAATTTTCCATTAACTTTTTTTTCCAGTGGAAAATTCTAATGAAATATTTTTCACAGAAAGTATCAGCTTTCCTTGAAAATTTTCAATTTCTTTTTAAATCAGAAAACCAAGCCTCTGAAAAATGTCTATTCAAAAAGTAAAAAAAAAAAAAGTAAAAAAAAAAAAAATGGGGCATCTAAGAGGGGAGAAGAAATAACATTTTCTAATTAGCTCTACTTAATATGTATTCCAAATGCTAATAGATTACTCTGTGAAGATCTTTATTCCTATGTTCACATGCATCGAGACCTTGACATAAAGTCTTCATTGACTTTATTTCTCGTGATTTAGAGATTTTTGTGTGTAGACACACTTGAACACAACCTCCCAGTATAAGGAATAGGTATGACTTTTTGGTTTAAACATATGTTCTGGGATTAATTTAGAAGACTCTTTGTTTTGGAAAGACTTCAAGGGTGCATTGATTTTTGTGAAATATTCTAATGGACACTTTAATTAGCCACTACAGTAGCTGTAGTGATGGTAAGGACCAACGCTGTTGCATTCATAACTGAAACAAGGAACTCTGAGAACTTGCTCCACTGAACTTGCTAGCATTTGCTATTACAGCAAGGCCTGTACATTTTCGGACTGCTGCACTCTGATCAAATGTTTGCCCTTGATCAAAGAGAGAAAAGGAAAGGAAGAAGAGAGGAATAACTCCATATCATCAAACTGGTTTCCCACCTTTGGAATTAAAACTGGCTTTATCAGAGAACAGCTGCTCCAAGGCTAGCGTTACTTGTCCTTTTCTTTTGGTTTGCACTGCAGTTTGTCTTCCCTCGGCTGATGTCCAGTAGCTGACCTCCGTGCTGCTTCATTTTAATTGAACCACACTGTGGCATTTGAGTTTTGTTGTTAAAGATCTTTGCCTCACTAAACACAGCTGATTCGTGCACCTGCCCAAGATACCCTACCTAGCAGGCGTTTTAAAAACAATTGCTTGTTAGAAAAGACAGACAGAGGAGACGGAGAAGAATCAATAGAGGTTCTAGTTTTCCTTTAAGGATTCATGCTTTGGATGTGTAATTGTTTTGGTTTTCCCATTGGGAGAAATTATTGTTGGTGGAACAGTCTGTTTTCTATTTAAAAATTTAAAATAAATGAAGTGCTGTGGGTCACTCCAATTCAGAAGCCTTTCCTTAGACTCCAATCCTGCAGTGAGATTTATCTGGATCCCCATTAAAGTCAACAAGGCTTCACAGGAGCGCAAGTTTCTGCCTCTGCCGAGTTCATTACATTACATGATCAGGGCTTTAATGTTTCCTTGGTCCTGGAAGTCCTGAGGTAAGAAAGGACTGGGGACCTCAGGATTTGGCCCATAGACTTTTATTTTTGAATTTACCAGCATGCTACTGTGTCTATGGGACTGGCCATAGTGTTCCTTGACACTGTGTAGGTATATGTGGATTTACTTTAATCAACCAGAGTGCAATCCTGCCAAAATAGAGCACAGAACTTACCATGAGATGCAGCTGATGGCTCTGGCTCATAATGTAAGCACTGCCCTCAGTAGTTAAGTGTTGGCAGGATTGGGGCCCTAAAGAGTAAAACCTTCTTAATCACAGTTTAGTGTATAGTTGATGGTACAGTGGCGTCGTGTGCTATATGTCATGATTACAGGCCTGATTCTGCCCTCGCACCAGTGGAAATCCGGAGTTAATTCCGTGGCTCTGCTCTGCTGGCCCCCTGGGAGGAGGTATGCTTTGTGGTATGGCTGGAGGAGGGTGTGACTGGAGTATGCTGTGCTCAGCCGGCTGTGTCCAGCTGGCATAGGCCCCCTGAGGATGTGGTGAAAAGACATCCTTGGGTTTTCAAGGTTGGAGCCTGTTGTTTGAAATAGCGATGTCATCTTCTTAAGATTATGGTTTCTATAAGAAAAACTGAGATGCAGCATTGAGATCAATTGCTTCCCTTGTTTACCGTCGGACACTGCATTACAGGTTGCTCTTGGATCCCTACCCAGCTGCTACTTCACTAAGTGGCGCTCAGAGCCATTCTGTCCATAGGGCAGACCGGGGGAACTGCCCTGGGTCCCACACTTCAGGGGGATGCGGAGGTGGGGGGGGGCGGCCTGAGGGGCTAGCGGGGGGTCTGGCGCAGGCAGCAGGGGTCGGGCCTGTGCCCCACACTCACCGGCCCAGGCGTTTATTTCTTTTTCTTGCCTGCCACCGCTCGGGCTCGGGTTCAGGCTCAGTCTCTGTGGCAGCAGCAGTGAGCGACCCGGCCCCAGGCCGCTCTGCTCTGCTCTGCCGGCTCTCGGCGTCACCTGCCACCACAGGGTCCTAGCTCCTCTTAACCACTCGTGCCAGGGCAGGCTGACCCTGACCCTTCCCTTCCGCCTCGGATGGACCCTTCCCTTTTCTGGTGGGACCCTCCACCAGCACAGGGGGCCCCCTCGCCCCTAGCACAGGTGAGTGCCAGCCAGTAGTCTCCATCATCCGTCACCCAGCACTGGTGTCCCCCCAGTGCCCAACACCTCCCCTCTTCCAGCACTGGGTGGGGTCCTCCAATGTCACCTCCAGGCCAGGGCCAGCCCTTATCACCCCCCTGCCTCAGGGTCCTCCTTGCCTTTCAGCTCTCCAGCCTTGGGGTCCCCCTCCCTGCAGTACCAGGACCTGGGGTCCCACAACTCTGCTCTCTCCACCACCCACCAGGACTAGGGTCCTCCATCCATCTGCTTTTCTGCCTCCCCTCCCACTCCCAGCCCCCAGAGAAAACAGATCTTAGAGCTCCTCCTCCATGCTGGAGGGTCCTAGGGTCCCCCAGCACCAGGGCACATATAGAGACATGGGCTCTGTGTTGTGAAAGCGTAATTACATTTTAAAAACAAATCCACTGAGGGTAGTGAGACCATATGCACCTGGGAAGTGAGTTTGCTGCAAGGAAGTCCAGGAAGGTGGATTTCAGAATGTAAGCGGCATGACACTGATAGTGATCAGTGATGTTTTTTTTTTTTTAATTATATGAACTTCATTATAATTATAAAAAAGAACTACAATACAATATAACAACATTATAATTATACAGCTGAGTGCTATCAATATTTAACCTGCAGCCAGCTGCTGCCCTGGAAGTTCTCTGTAACCAGATTTCACCTGTATAAAGAATGTTAAGGGGGGAGGGGGGCATATGGACTGATTTGCCCCAGGCCTGGCACCTCCTAGGGACGACTCTGGTGGCGTTATTGACCAAAAGCAAACTTTTCTCATCTACAGCTGGTTCTCTCTGGACCTCTCGCTATGATTATCTATGCCACTACAAGACCACTCCAAACTTTCAGCTAATGCGCCCGATGCCATTCACCATGCAGCTGCTGGCCTGTTCGCTAGGGTTTGCAGCAAAGAGCCGGTTGCTCCAGTTTTGTCCATTTCGTTGGCTTCCTGTTCCATTTAGGTGCAATGCAGAGTTAACCCATAATGGTCTTTATAGACCAAAGTTATGTCTTGGCTATGTTGAGAGGTTGCTTCTCCCTCCACGTACCACCGTAGCAACTGAAATGAGCTGAGGCTGTTGAGCTAACAGTCTCCCAGGATGGCTTGGCGTTTCCAGTAAAATGTTGGTATTCTCGTCTCCCATTGGTCCTTGCTGACAGGCCTGGTACAAGACCCTTCTCTCTTCTCAGGCATTTAAATGTGTGGTGGGGATTGGGAAAGAGGGTGTAAGTGTGTTGTGTTTGTGAGTCTCTTGTTGCTGCTGTTTAAAATGTTGAGTTATAGTTGCAGTTGAGTAGGCAGATCACCAGCAGGGATTATTGGCATGATTAATAGCTCATTTAGTTATATCTTGAAGAACAAAAACAAACAAACAAACACCCTGCCCGACAAATTGTACCCAAGAGCCTGATTGAAAGCCCATTTTTAAAGTCAATGGAAAGACTCCAACTGATTTCAAAGGGCTTTGGAACAGGCCCATAGCTAGTCTACATAATCAAATATTCCAGTCACTGTGCCTCCTCTCTCCCTCCACACACGTTCTTCCCACGTAATTGTTACACAATTGTTGTATTTTCTCTTAACCTAGGCTATAAATTCTTTGGTGAAAGGACTCTCTCTCTCAAAATATGTTTGAATAGCAAAAATGGGCCTGATCCTGACTGGGCTTCAGGGTGCTACTATAATAAAATATAATGATGCACTTTGAGACTTTTTATAATTGGATGCGTTTTATAAACCAATCCTGCCTCAACTGCATGGAGATAGAGAAGCTTGCCATACCATCGACTCAAGCAAAAGGTTACAGCTAGAATCCTAGAATATCAGGGTTGGAAGGGACCTCAGGAGGTCATCTAGTCCAACCCCCTGCTCAAAGCAGGACCAATCCCCAACTAAATCATCCCAGCCAGGGCTTTGTCAAGCCTGACCTTAAAAACCTCTAAGGAAGGAGATTCCACCACCTCCCTAGGTAACCCATTCCAGTGCTTCAAGCTTGTTGGAACTTGAGTTCCATCTGCTCAGGAGACATATGGAACAAAAAAAAAGCCAGGCATGCCTTAGTGGGCAAACAGAAGACTGGATACAGCCTAATTCAGTATTTGAGTGTCTTTTTTGTATTATTATTTAAACACTGAATCTGGAAGATTTCCCAGATGGAGTGTCTGCCCCACTCCACTACATTTTAGATGTCGGGGTCAGACGGACAGTAAATTGATTCACAGGGTGAACTACTTTATCTCTTCTTGTCAAACAACTTGTGAATTATTCTTATCTTCCCCTCATTTCCCATAAAACATCTGGCCAGCAGATTTAAAAATAAAGAACATCTGTATGCCAAAAATGCAGCTGTATGTGTGCCACTGATGATCCATCCACAGCACACACCAAATGGGAGTTTCTTAATCTGGGATGGTTTGGAGAAGGATCCATGAGATAATCCACAGCACCCATTAAGTATTTTTCTATTTTCTTCTCTCAGCGCTGACTCAGGCTATTTAGTAATGTTGAATTACAATAACTCAAAGCTATAAACTACTACAGTCACTCTTCGGATGTTAATAACTAACTTGAATATGGGCTGGCTCCAAAGAGCCCTCTGTATGGGCTGTATCACCTTGTGTTATAGTTTCTATCGTGCCCAATGGGATCCTGGACTCTAGGCCCTATCCTAATGCAGATAAATGTCTGAATAAGAAAATCAATCAATTAGCTCTAGCTTCTAAACAGTCTTTTGCAATTTAAATATCTTCTATGCATCCAATTTTACTTCAAGGATTTGTTAAATTTTACTGCTAATGAGAGTTCAAACATTAGTTTCAGACAACTTAATTTTGCAAGTGTACCCTAGTAGTAAACTAGTGTGAATTAAATGTATTTGCATCATCTCTTCCCATTACTTCAAAGGGACTTTGAGTAGTTTAGGCCTAATTTTTTTTTTTTTTTTAATTAAGTATTAACAAAAACCTAGTATTCTTCGAGTGCTTGCTCATGTCCATTCCACATTAGGTGTGCGCACGCTGCATGCACAGTCCCCAGAGATTTCTCCCTTGGTGGTATCCGTCGGGCCAGCTCTAGTGTCCTCTGGGGCCGTGTGCTCATATGCCAGTCAGTATAAGGGGCCCAGCCGGCTCCGCAGCCTCTCAGTTCCTTCTTACTGCCTGCGACGGTCGCTGGAACAGCTCCTCTTGTTTTGGCAAAGTTCTACTCGGTGGTCTTAGTTTAGTCCTTTTCCCATGTTTCTCCATCCCAGTACTTACTTTTTCTCAGTTTGGACTGTTGTAGATTAGTTGTATATAGATAGCTGGTGCTTCTTGCCCTGTTAGTGGAGTTTCGTCCACTCCCGGTGCCGGGGCATGCCTCAGTCCCTGGGTTTCAAGCTCTGTGCCTCCTGCAACAAGCCTATGCCTGTGAGTGACCCACACTCCAGTTGTCTGAAGTGCCTGGGAGAGACTCATATTAGGAACTGCTACCAGGTCTGGTCCCTGAGTTTCAAACCCTGTAAGAGGAAGAACTGGGAGGTCAGATTGAAGTCCTTCCTAATGGAGATGGTGCTCTGTCCCTCATCAGAGCTAAGCCAGTCAGGCTCGGCACCCAGTACCTCAGCGTCAGTGCAGAGTGCTCCTCCCGCTGTGAGTGTCTCTCGGCACTGTTCTCCTTCGCCAGTGTCAAAGAAAAAACATAAGAAGCAGCTGGCCAAGAGCAGATGTTCCCCGATTCTGAAGAGAACCAAGCACTGGCAGTGCAGTGGAGTGCGACATGAGTCTGGCCATTCCTCTGTCCCTGCTGCAAGGGTAACACCATTGACTCCGCCTCGTATGCAGACTCGGTTGAGTCCTGTCCCAAACCACCCCTTGGCACTAGAAGGGCAAAGCAGCACCAGCAGGATCATGGTAGCATCTACCCTGGAGGCATTCTTTGCAGCTAGGGACCTGCTGGTGCTCTCAGTACTGCTGTCGCCAGTGGTATAAGAGTCGGCAGCATTGGTAACGGGGAGCAGAAGGGAGCATGTGGCCCCAGGCTCCCATTTGGTACCATCTAGAGGGAAGCCATTCTTGCTTGTCTCAATGCAGGTCTTCCCTCCTCAGCATCATTCCTTGGCACCAACAGATACTGCCCCTCCACGGTCCCAGGTGGAAGGCTTGTCATTGGACTCAAGTGGAGTCATATTCCCACTTGAGGAACCATTGCCAGTTCTCCCCACAGGCAGCCCTACTAGTTGGTGGATCTGGTGCAGGAGCACTGCTGAGTACTTGTGGGCACTGGCCTATGCAGATGCAATGGCTATTTTGGAACTGTGGGGTTTTCCCCCCCGATGCAAAGGCCCTCTTCCAGATGCCGATACTCCGTAGTTTCAGAAAGAAGAGTACCCCTGTCCCTACAACCGGCACCCGACCCAGACTCCGGTACCAAGCCCAGTACCGAACCTCAGGACCTAGATCTGCAGGACCCAGTTGGTGCAGAAGGAGCAGAAGATGAACCTCCTGCTGGTGCAGGCCTCTTCTTCCTCCTCCCCGGATGATTCAGTGTCTGGGGCGTGCATATCCCCCCCCTCTCCCCACGATGACTTCGCAGCTCAGCAGGAGCTGTTGAAAAGGGTGACCTCAAACCTTGGGCTGGAAATGGAGGTAGTCAAAGAATCCTCGCACAGCCTGGACGATATCTTGACCGCCACGGGCCCGTTAAAGGTGACCCTCCCTCTCAATGAGGCCATTATGGGACTGGTTTAAAAACCTCTGGCAAACTGTCCTCCCTGGCTCCCACCGCAAAAAGGACCGAAAAGAAGTACTTTGCTCCCGCCTAAGGCTGTGAGTACTTGAACTCCTGTTCCCCTCCAGGATTCCTGGTGGTCTCAGCACCTGAGAGGGACAGACAGCAAGAAGTGACCCCCAAAGCAAAGGACACAAAGAGACGCAACAGAGGTCCAACAGTCCATTCAGGACCTTCCATTTTATGGCACTTTGGAGGCCACATCCATTTGTTCAGAGAAGAGCAAACAAAGAAGCTTTGCAGCCTGAAGGATTCTAGAGACACCCTCGAGTCCCTGGGTCTATGTGCCTTGGTGCTTTTGAGGAAACACTTCAGACCTCAACAACTGGTCCGCTTCTCAGCTCCACTGCTTTGCCAGGACCTGTTTAAGAAGCTAAACTGGTTAAACGCAGAGAATCACTCCCATTCACTTCAGCCTTGCTACCGGTTCCTCACAGATTCTCGGGAGGCTCCAAGCAGAACTTTTGATGGGGTACTCAAGGGTGTTACACCAGTTCTTGTACCGGATCCTGCCCCATTTTTGTTTTCAGACAGTCTCTCCCACTTCAGCCCAGTGTGGTCCCTCATTACATCAGACCATTGGGTACTGAGTACGGTGGAGGAAAGTTACACTCCAGTTTATTTCCATCCCTCCCTCCCAGCCCCCTTCCCCGTCCCTCTTCAGGGACCCTTCTCATGAGTAGATTTTGGCCAGGAGGTACAAGCCTTCCACCAGGTAGGGGCCGTGGAGGAGGTACCTCATAGCTTGAGAGGGAAAGTGTTTTACTCCAATTATTTCCTAATCCCGAAGGCCAAAGTGGGTCTCACACCCATACTAGACCTGCATTTCCTCAACAATTACCTCAAGAAACTAAAGTTCCACATGGTCTCCCTGGCCTCCATTATTCGCTGCCTGGATCCAGGGGACTGGTACACCGCCCTGAACTTAAAAGATGGTATTTTCACATCTCCATATTTCGGGGCCACAGAAGGTTTCTCAACAAACCATAAACCAGACCCACTACCAGTTCATTGTCCTCCCCTTTGGCCTGTCCAGCAGCCCCTTGAGTATTCACAAAATGCATGGCAGTAGTGGCATCATGCCCTTCTCATACCTCTCCTGGAAGGTCATCATCTTGATAGCGACTTACCTCAGCCAGGAGAGTCTCAGAGATCGGGGCCCTTATGTCAGAACCCCTATATATGGTGTTAAGGACAAGGTACAACTTTGCCCCCACCCTGCATTCCTACCAAAGATGGTTTCACAGTTTCATAGTACTTCCTGCCAGTATTCTTCCCAAAACTGCATAAGAATAGGGAGGAGCAGCGTCTTCACACACGGTTCATTAGGTTTGCCCTGGCCTTCTACATAGAAGGGACCAAACCGTTAGTCCACGCAGCTCATTGTGGCAAAAGCAGACAGGATGAAAAGCCTGCCAGTTTTGGCCCAAAGAATTTCATTCTCGATCACTTTCTGTATTCACACATCTTAGGAGCAGGTGGGTGCCCCACCTCCTACCATCTTGACCGCCCATTCAAAGAGAGCTCAAGCTTCCTTAGTGGCATTTCTGGCCCAGGGCCCAAACCAGGATATTTGCAGAGTGGCGATCTGGTCGTCAGTGCATTCTTTTTCATCCCACTATGTCATCACCTAGCAGGCTAGAGGTGATGCCGGGTTTGGTAGAGCAGTGTTGCAATTCGCATGTCCATGAACTCTGAGCCCACTTCCTAAGGTACTGCTTGGGAGTAGACTAACATGGAATGGACATGAGTAAGCACTCGAAGCAGAAAAATCGGTTACTAGCCTTTCTGTAACTGTTCTTCGAGGTGTGTTGCTCATGTCCATTCCACGACTCATCTTCTTGCCCCTCTGTTGGAGTTAGCCGTCAGGAAGGAATTGTGAGGGTGCGGAGCTGGCCGGACCCCTTTTACCGGTGCATGAGCGCATGGCACCAGAGGACACTAGAGCCTGCCCAATAGATACCACTGAGGGAAAAATCTTCAGTGACTGTGCACGCGGCATGTACGTACCTAATGTGGAATGGACATGAACAACACATCTCGAAGAACAACCGTTACAGAAAGGTTAGTAACCATTTTTAATATAATTGTTGAAGAGGGCATTTGGCAGTGAGGACCAGTTCCCTTAGAGTTTTAAAGTGGAGAGGAAAGATGGTCCAGCAGCTAGGAGGAGGGTTTTTTTGGAGGGTGGGGGGTCATCAGTGGGCAAGGGAATGGGTGGAGTAAAGAAATGTTTGGGCCCTTACTTTGCTAGAAACTGGAAAGTGGACAGGATCTCTGATAACATTGTTCTACATAAAACTGATTTAAAAAGAATCATCTGGACAAACCTGTAACTCTATACTAGAATTGCTTTTAAGGAGGTCCAATTTTAAGCCTAAACTATTTGATTATGTTCCTTTTACTGCAATTAATGCAATTATAAAAGATGACCGTGCAAAAGGGCTACCAGAAAAGCTGTTAACGGAAAGCCTAAGTCAGAACAAGGTGCTGCCATCTTGGAAATTAAAGTCTTTCAGAAATGGGAGTACTTCATTGACAGGTTAAATACTGCTGACCATCGCTAGAGTGGTGTCCAGCCATTCCTGATGGGGAGTGGCCACAAGGCCTTGGAAGGGAGGAGGAAAATATAAGGGGAAGCTCACCCCCTAAAATGACCAGCTTGGCCTTGAAGATTCTAGGATAATTTGTAAAGTACATCCTTTTCCTTGAAAGCAAGAGGATTATTTCACATTGTGATGAGAAACCAAAGGTCAGGAACGAAATTCCTCACGACTCACAAAGAACAAAATACAGTGTGTGTTTTTAACTGATATGCTAGGTTAATGGGGGAAGATCAATAGCAGTAGCTACGGAAAGGGGACTTGTTTGGGCAGAGTATGAAGCAGAGCCCTGGCAACATGGCAAATGGGAAGAGGATAAAGCCATGGCTTAGAGAACACATGGCTCTTTAACCTTATTCAAAAATAATAGTGCATGTTGTTTTTTTTAACCTTAGAGTTTAGTCTGCCCTCAGTAAAAACAAGATACATGAAAAACTGTACACCAGAATAAGCAAACCTCTTTTTCCTGGTTTCTGCATATAAGATTTACAGATACTTAAAATAAACCTATGAAAAACAGACACAGTGTGCTGGAATTTGCTAACTAGTCAGAGCAATTACCTACAGGTTCCAAAACCCAACTGACCTTGACTTTTGGAAATAGACTTGGCAAGCTCTTCTTCCTGGTGCTGTTGTAAAGGTGTACATGAAAAGATACTGACCTCTGCCAGAAACCCCAGGAATCCCTTTCAGAGATGAACTTGGGTAATGGTCATGAAGGAATTAAAATAACACAGATGTGGATTAATGTGAAAAAGTAGGCAAAACACTTATTTCTCATTGTGTGGTTTCAGTGTGGCAGAGTCTTTTTAAAATTCTCTGGTGTACCACAGTAATTAAAGGGGTTAAGAACATTAAGTTAACATTACTTAACAAGAAAATAAATGCCTCAGTTGAAAGCCAACAATGTATCCTGTTTGTTTTATTGGAAAAACAAAAATTAATGCAAGTTGCCATGGTAAAATTAGGTTTAAAACCTTTTCAGCAGTAATGACTTTTGTGCTGCTTCAGAGATCACATACTAGTTGATTGTGGATGCCATAATTTCTGTAAAATCAGACTTCTTTATAAGACTGACACTCCCATTTAAAGGTGATCTGGAAAGGGGAAAACAACAGATTGTCCTCCCACTCTCCTCCCCCCCCATCCGAGGAAGGTCTGAAAACTTTTTTAATAAAAGGTGTGTTTGGGGGGGACTACTCCTCCTTGCTTGTTTTTTACTGTAAAAATTCAGGTCTTTTTCTTGGAAGACTCTATGGATGACTGGAGAACTATTAAGCTTCTGCCACGAGAAAAATACGCTGCAAGTAAAACTTGATTGATTGAAATGAGAGATTATTTTTATTAAGACGATGTAAAACTCACTGGTATTACGGGTGATGGGGGTGTTTTTAATTCACGAGAGAAGCTGTCAGATATCCTCCAGTAAAATCAGGAAACCTAAGACTTTGTTCCTAACGTTTTAAAGGGTAAGCAAAAAAAAAAAAAAAAAAAAAAAAATTATATAATATAAAAATATATATATCCTTTAAAAAACAAAACCAGGAACTCTCTTAGGCTTTCTTTCATACTTCATAAAGAAGTTAAAAATAGCACAAACTTCCAGTGCCACCCTCACATGTGCCCCTCCCCTTCTGCCCCCTATTTGTAGGTTACCACTGATGCTGAAGGGGAGTTTTTTTGTACTGTGTAATGTCCATGTTGTTGAGAGCTTGTCTTCAGCACCATGAAGCCTTCTCTGCACTGGTCAATATAAAGCACTGGAGCATACCTGGATTTGGCAATAAAAGACCAACTTAATGTTAACTTCTTAATGTTAGCATCTTACTAACAATAACTCAGTTAGAAATATCGCTCATGTGGGTGCATTATAGTTATTAGGTGTGAGAAATACAGTTTTCAAACTGTAATTAATCATTTTTGAATAAACTTCTTTACACATTTATGGCTTCAGTGGGTATGACCATTTATGTTTTGCCTATAAAAGCTGACCTGTTTTATGTACTCTTTATGGAAACAGTGCAGTCATAAATTAAAAGATGCAACTCTTTTGGATATTTTACTGGTGGTCCTCTATTTTCCTGCCAGAAGTGCAGCTGTTTTGGGTTTCTCAGGATAACACATAAAAAGGCTGTGTGCGCATTGCAAGTTTATGCTTGAATTGCCAAACCAGAGGTGGAATGACTCAACCTTCCCGGGAGCAACATGTACCAAGATGTGATGAATCAAAACAGCTAGTTTAAGCTTAGTGGCTTTCATTACAACTGTGAAAACCAATTCTCAGTTATGGTACTGTATCTGGCTTTTAAAGGTTGAGGCAGCCACTCTGCTGGTGATGTTAAACTGTAACCCTGGGGATTTTATGTGCTTAATTGGATTCTATGGACCAGCTCCTCAGCTGGTATAAATGGGTATAGCTGCACCAAAGTAATTTACACCAGGTGAGGATCTGGCCCTACATCTTTATTATGCAGAAGGCAGGGATTATGAGTTTATGGCACTAAATGAAACATTCAAGCCCCATTTAGCCCCATTCTTCTTCATACAACACTGCCACTTTACTGGTAGTTCTTAGCGGGCAAAATAACCTCAGTGTTGGGCTCCCAAAAAAGGGCTGGGGAGAGCAGAGAGCTCAAGGACACACAATGAGCGTAGCCTCTTCCAGCTTCAGGTCACTGGTTCAAATTTGGTCTGGATATTTCCAGCCCTGTGTGAAATGAGTTGCTGGTTTCTATCCACTTGCTAATAAGGATTCTGGGGACACCTGTGTCTGATGCAATTTCCCTATCTGTAAAATGGGGAATATACTTAATTCACAGAGGTGCTGTGAGGATTCGTTCACTAATGGGTCTGGTTTTGCAATCACCTTGCACCAGTGTAACTGCTCCAGATGTACATTCTGGGAGCAGAATGCGAAATATTGGTGTCCCCAAACCCACCAGCACCACTACCATTCTGCTGGCAGTCTAGCACTAACTGGACATAGAACTTCTCAAAGACCCCTTCAGAGCAATGTAGGGGAGCTTGTATTGCCATTGTCCCTCCGTGCTTGTCCTGTGAGTTACTAGGGGACTTTAGACTCAGGTGGTTCCATAGACTTCTATAGAGTCTGATATATTTCATGTTCTTGACTAAGTGCTTGAATTTAGCTAGATTTTCAAGAGCGGTAATGAAAGCAACTGGGGGAAAAAATGCATAGATACCCACTGCGCCCAGAAAACCTGAAATTTGTGAGCATTTCCACACATGTTGGCCTGTATTATACACCTGTTTCTCCCAACTGGTGTGCCAGCAGGCCTGAACAGGTGTGCTGCTGATTTTTTTGAAAAACTACATGAGAACAAAAAAAACCTTCCCTTGTATTTTAATTAGTGTCGGAGGTGGATTGCAGTTTGTACGTTTGCTCTCCAGGCCCAGGCCCCTTGCAAATATTATGCATGCATCACATTCCGTTCCCCAAAGTGAGGTTAAGATAGCAAATTTGAGTCCTGTGGAGTGGGAGCAGGGGAGGAGAAAGGAAGGGGGATTGTCTGTGTGCCTCACTACCCTGCCTCCTCCAGGGGACGGAGCAACCAATCAGAGCTCAATCTCCCTCTTTCCCCACCCCCGCCTGCAGCCACCAGCTGGCGGGGGGTGTGTGTGTGGAAGAGCCTCCTGGAGCCACCCCTTCCCAGCTTGGAAGGGGAGCAGGGACTCTGCTACAGCCCCCCAGGGTTGGGAGGGGAGAAGAACCCCAGGAGAAGCAGAGGTGAGATGGGGGGGGGTGGAACTTGGGGATGGGTGTGAGGTAAGGGAGTTGGGAGGAGTAGAACTGGTGCGGGTGGGGGGCAGAATTGGGGTGAGGTGGGGGCTGAGGACGCAACTGATGGTGGCTATGGGGCAGAACTGGTTTGGAGACTGGGGCACAGGATTGATTTGGAGGTTGGAGGACAGAATTCATTGCTGGGCTTGGGATGGGCAGATGTAGGGGTGAGAAATTCTGCTGCAGGGGCCAAAATGCTCCTACCCAATACATTTGGGAGCCTTGTTTGGGATTGGCTCCTGAATATTCATGAGTTCATTTGGAGACGATGTGGTGTGCCTCAAAATAATGAAAGGTATATCAAGGTGTGCTGTGGCAGAGAAAAGGTT
Organism: Emys orbicularis; assembly: GCF_028017835.1. NCBI lineage: Eukaryota > Metazoa > Chordata > Testudines > Emydidae > Emys > Emys orbicularis. Next base: position 14,771,014 of record NC_088686.1, read on the forward strand.
GGGAACCACTGTTCTACACATATGGGCAGTTTCTTCCAGCACATCAGGTGCACGGCCTCTGAAATGTGTCCGAGGTCTTTGAACCCTTGTTTTCTGAACTTTACAAGCCATATTGCACATTATCTTGTATTATTTAATCAGTAAAACTTTTAGAAAGCTAGTTTTTATGAGACTATACAAAATACAGGCATATATTTATGTGGTCTGACTCTTTAATAATCTGTGCTTTAAGTATGTTAGAAATCATTCAGGATACTTTGCTTATTGAACAATTATGGGAGAGGCTAAATATATTTGATCACTATAGTTTCTAGTTGGAAAAGTTTTCAGTAGTGGGAACTTTAAAAAAAACTTCTTGGGGTTCCCACAGTATATATGATGATGGGTTTTGGCCTAAAACGATGTTTCTCTTTGTTTTAGATATCTAAACCATGTCCGAGCCACCTCTCCACAGGATCTTGCTGGGGGCTACACTTCCTCCCTGGCTTGTCACCGAGCCCTACAGGATGCGTTCAGTGGGCTTTTCTGGCATCCCAGCTAGCCTGCATACACCGGCCTGTGAGCAGTGGGCACTGGACTGGAGCAAGGAGCAAGTCAAGCAAACCTCCAGTGAAACTGCTGCCATCTGCACTATCGTTAACCTGCTGTCACCTTTTTCATATATATATAAAATACTTAAGCACAGCTGGCTTTACTAAAGTGTTTTTTTTTATTAAAGTCTGCACAAGAGCTTTGTAAAGTGGTGGATACATTTTTGCGGAAGGGGAACTCTTTAGTCATGTGGCACTTTGCTGAGAGGGGCTGAAGCAATAAGCCACATCTAATGGAAGATGTGAATAATTCAGCTATGGATGTTTGAGGTTTAAAAAAGAGACTTGTAAATTTTTTAAAATAAAACCAGACTTTTTATTAAATTTTGTGGTTTTACTCTTATTGCAGGGTTTTATTTGCACAAGCATTTAAATGGCATTTTGATTATAACATTGAGTCAATATTCAAACCTATGTTTTTTTTTTCCCATAAAACTATTTTCTCCAGCCTAGACGAGTGGGTTTCCTAATGCCCGTAGCGGGAGACAAGAAAACGTGGAGCTGTGCTGACAGCATATTTGATGTCACTCCTCATGTTACCTTTGTCCAGAAAGTGGCAGTAAAGTCCCTGGCTAAGAATCCTTCACCTGTGTTCCTGGAGAATAAGCTTAAGTGGAGCATCATTACTAGTTCAAGCGGTTCTAACCGGAGAAGGCTAAAGGAGGCCAAATGATATAGAAAAGAATGCAACAAACCTTTGCTTCATCATTTTGTCGTCCCCTTCCCCCCTGCCCCCCGCTCCCTCAACACAGCTCCTTTATTAAGCAGAGCAAGTTTTCTGTGACGGTTTAGAACAGTGGTCCCCAAACTGTGGGGCGCACTGCACAGCGGAGCACAGAGGAACATCCGGGGAGCACGGCGGGGCCCGGGAAAGAGTGCCACCCAGTCCTGCTCTGCCCCCAGCTCCGCCCTGGCCCTTGGAAGGGGTGTGTGTGTGAGGAAGGGCGCAGACACGTTCCATTACAGGTAAGAGGGAGGGGGGGCACGAGAGGAAGTTGGAGCACCACTAGTTTAGAAGTTTCTCAGGGCAGGCACATCCACCTCCAGTCTCCTACTGCTTTCTCATTCCCATAGGCCTGACTATCTGGATACTCTTGCCCCACAGCTTGCTGCTGCCACAAATCTTAGGCTAAGGCTACACCAGTTTAAGTTGACGTAATTTATGTCGCTCAGGGGTGTGACGTAGCCATCCCCCTGAGCGACATAACTTATGCCGACCTAGTGCTGTCCACACTGGCACTTATGTCAGCAGTAGTACTTCTCCCCTTGCAGGGGCTGGAGCAGGGGTGGGCAATAATTTTTGCAGGGGGGCCACTCCATGGATTTTGGTAAGTCGTCACGGGCCGCACATTTCTACTCTATTAATGGAGGGGAGGCGGGTTCTGGGTGCAGGAGGGATGTCCGGGCTGGTGCAGAGTGTTGGGGTGCAGAAGGGTGTGGGCTCTGGGAGGGAGTTTGGTGCTGGAGGGGACTCCGGGCTGGGGCAGGGGATGGGGGTGCAGGGTCTGGGAAGGAGTTTGGGTGCAGGAGGGGTTCTGACTTGGCGCAGAGGGCTGGGGTGTGGGAGGGGGTGCGAGGTGCAGGTGGCTCCCGGCCGGCGGAGCAGCAGGGCGCTCAGGCAGGCTGCCTTCCTGCCATGGCCCCACGCTGCTCCTGGAAGCTGCGGGACTTCTAGCAGCCCGGAGATCGCGAGGGAGCAGCCAAAGAGCCTGGCGGGTCAGACAGAAATGTTAGACGTATTTTGCCCACCCCTGGGCTGGAGTCAATAAGCCCAGGGGAGAGATCTCTCCCATCTGCTTAGAGCTGCTCCACTAGCTGCTGCAAGCTCTCTAGTGGAGCCATAGCCTTAGAAACAGTTGCAGAGAGGGTGGGGTCCCAGGCCAGTACATTAACTTCAGGAATGTCCTTTCCCAGGTGTGCAGTGTTGTAGCCATGTCGGTCCCAGGATATCAGAGAGACAAGGTGGGTGAGGTAGTATCTTTTATTGGACTAACTTCTGTTGCTGAGAGACAAACTTTTGAGCTACACAGAGCTCTTCTTCAAGTCTGGGAAAGGTAAGTGTCACAGCTAAATAAAAGATCAGATAGTTTAGCATAAGTAGTTAACACACATTCTAAGGGACCATACAAGGTGAAGTGGCGCATTAAGATCCCTGTAGTCCGAACAAAAAAAAGGGGGAGGAGGGAATTAGTGAGTTATGCAACTCCAGTGTGTCTATTCAACCTATGATTTTTAGTGTCTAGCAAAGTTATGAATTTCAGCTCCCAGGCTCATCTTTTGAAAGCGTTGTGCAAGTTTCCTTTGAGGATGAGGATTGATAGGTGAGATGTAGAGTGAGCGCTTTGTGAAAAGTGTTCACCCACAGGCGATGGAGTTTGTCTTTTATAATTTTCCTATGTGACTTCATTCGAGACTGTAGTGAAAGTCTGATTTCATCTACATAGTTGTTGGGGCATTTAGTGCACTGGATGAGGGACACCACATGTTGTGATAGGCATGTGTAGGATAGGGTTACCATATTTCAGCAAGCAAAAAAGAGGACGGGAGGAGCCCCGCCCCCGTCCTGCCCTAGCCCCGCCCCTGCCCCTCCCACTTCCCGCCCCCCTCAGAACCCCCAACCCTCCCCCCCGCTCCTTGTCCCCTGACTGCCCCCTCCTGGGACCCTCCCCCCATCCTAACTGGCCCCCTAGGACCCTACCCCTTACCTGTACCCTGACTGCTCCAACCCTTATCCACCCCCCCACCCCCAGTCAGACCCCTGGGACTCCCACGCCCCATCCAACCACTCCCCACCCCGACAGCCCCCCCCCCAGAACTCCCGACCCATCTAAATCCCTCTGCTCCCTGTCCCATTGACTGCTCCGATCCCTCTCCCCACTCCTGCCCCGACAGCCCCGCCCAGAACTCCCAACCCCCCCCTCGCTCCTTGTCCCCTGACTGCCCCCTCCTGGGACCCCTGCTCCTAACTGCCCCCCAGGAGCCTACCCCCTACCTGTACCCTGACTGCCCAAAACCTTATCCACACCCTCCCCCAGAAAGCCCCCCCCAAACTCCCGACCCCCCCCCCCGTCTCTTGACTGCCCCATCCAAAACCTCCCTGCCCCTTCTCCGATCCCTTGGCCCCCTTGTTGTTGGCCTTCGCCTAATGTCTCTGTGAACTTGCTCAGGAACGGCCTGAGCCGTTCCTCCCGGCAGGCTGGCTGACAGGGGAGGAGGAGCGGGGGAGGAGCTCCAGACTGCCGGAGGAGATCTGCGAATGCAGGGAGGGAGGGAGGGAGGGAGTGATCTCTGCTGCAGGGGAGAGGAGGAGGGGCTCTCTCTGGCTGTCGGAGCCCCATGTAAGTGGCACCATCCGGCCGGCTGCCCTGTTAGCCGCGCGCGCTCTGCATGGTAGGGGGGGGGGGGGAAGTCCGGACATTTACAAATTCCCCCCGGACATTATTTTTAGCTCAAAAATCCGGACATGTCCGGGGGAATCCGGACTAATGGTAACCCTAGTGTAGGATCAACGGATCTTGAAAGATGTATTGGGGGGATGGGGTGTTGATCATTGTAGCAATGGAGATGTCTGCAGGTTTTGCATGTTGTTCTGGCAGGGTCTGGTGCTGCTTTGAGTTGGTATCCTGGTCTGTGGGGAGCTTGCTTCTGATGATGAGCTTGAAGAGGCTGGAGGGTTGTTTGAAGGCCAAAAGGTTTCTTTCAGGATAGGTCCCTACTGAGTATGGGTTGTAATTGTTTGCTGATACCCTGTCTGGGTTCCAGTATGGGGTGGTAGGTGACAACTAGGGGTATGCAGTCAGCAGAGGTTTTACTTCTGTATTGAATCAGGTAAGTGCATTGACTACATGGAAAAGGAACTGGCCAAGGACAAGATGAGCTGTCTCTATTTTGCTATAGACATGAGTTTCGGCAACTTTTTTTATTTAGGGGAGAGTTAGAGTTAAAACATAATGGTGGCTGAGTATCACTTTAATGAGTACTTTTGTATCCTGACTAAATTTGTCTACTTTTAATAAATTGAGATAAATGAACTTCAGTTCCAAACTTTCCTCTATTAATGCAATCCCTATTTTTGGGGGAGGAGGAAAGGCTAATGCCCTTCAAAGCCCCGGTTGTCTATATGCATTATAGAGTTTAAAGTAACAGATTAAATTGGAGACGGGGGATGAGAACAAAACCACAGAGTGAGGAATATCAGCCTCTGCCAACAGATGGCAGAAGCTAGACAGCAAGCTTAACTAGCAGCAAAGGTTAGCTAGGTTTGAGACTGTTAGCCTGGTTGGGGAGAAGTGACATGGACCAGTGTTTGAAGGGGAGCATAGGAGATGAAAGCAGTTTTGACTGGGGAATAGAACCAGAGCTTCTAGTTTAGGTAGAGATGAAGTAAAGTTTTCAGCTTTATCTTAAAAAGCTGTTAAAAACGAGCTGGTCAGCTTTTTCGAGGGAGAGGAAAGGGGGGTTGGTATCACAAGAAAGTGACAGCCTTGCTCCAGGTAGTGTATAAGGGAGGCACATGAAGCAAGAGAGAACTGGTTGTAGACAGTTAACATTAAACAGGAGCTTCTGCAGTGGTGGTAGAAAGGCAGCTGGGCAAGTTCCATACTTTTGCACCGTATTCTAGCTTGGCTGTACTGTGTACAAGCAGTGGTGTGAACGTGTACTTGTTTGAAATCACACAGGATGACAGAGAAGCACTTGCTTTGGTTTCCCAGGTAATTCCTTCCACTTGTTGAGTTGTAACGCTTTAGCCGTCTGGTCATAAATGTGAATGCAGTCATGCTAAGAACATGTGCAAATGATGAGATACTTAACTGGCTATTTTTATGTCCCATTTCTAAATATGGGTGCAGAAGCAGTAATTGCAGGTGCAGTTTTGTACTCAGTATTCAGAAAATCTAGCCTTGGATGTGCCTAAATTCAAGTACTTCATTTATATGCAAATATTTATTGTGAACAAAATGAGGCAACAACTTAAACATGAACTGGAAAGGTAAGAGCAATAGTCAAGTGCTAAAGATCCTAAAGTGTACTGGGTCACTTAAAATATACAATGTAAATAAGAGGGATTAAATGACTTGCCCAAGATCACCTAGCAAGTGAACTTAACTCTCTGGGGTACAGTGGCTGGAATTTGAAGCTAGACAAATCCAAACTGGAAATAAGGCATACCTTTAACAGAGAGAATAATTAACCACTGGAACAATTCACTAAGGGTTGTGGTGGATTCTCCATCACTGGCAATTTTTAAAACTTGATTGAAAAATTGATTTTTTTTTTGGTAAAGATATGCTCTAGTTTCAAAAGGAATTATTTTGGAGGTGTTCTATGGCCTGTTACACAGGAGGTCAGACTAAATGATCACAATGGTCCCTTCTGGCCTTGGGATTTACGAATCCCAGTTCAGTGCCCTAGCCACAAGCTTGCACTGAAGCAAAACTAAATCACTTGTATTGGGTACTAATGGCCACTTAGTAGGCAGCAGCGTCTTTCAAGCTTTAGTAAGTATAGAGTTCTCTAAAACTGAGCTAAATCAGTTTGGTGGTGATACCATTTATCATTACAGTGGCACAGGTACGTGTGTTTACTTGTACCTTAGGTCAAATTTTCAAAAAGCTGTCTTGCTTACACAAAAAGCTGTTTGTGTGTTCATGCACTCTCCATTCACACAAATCCAGTACATGTAAGCACCAAACCTGTCTGCATGTGAAAGAGCCCAGTTCTGCTTGCACAAACTGCTGGCTAAGCAGCAGTTCTGCAGAAAAGGACCTGGGGATTACAGTGGACAGGAAGCTGAATATGAGTCAGCAGTGTGCCTTTGTTGCCAAGAAGGCTAATGACATATTGGACTGTATTAGTAGAAGCATTGCCAGCAGATCGAGGGAAGTGATTATTCCCCTCTATTCAACACTCGTGAGGCCACACCTGGAGTACTGCATCCAGTTTTGGTCCCCCCACTACAGAAGGGATGTGGACAAATTGGAGAGACTCCAGTGGAAGGCAACAAAAATGATTAGGGGGCTGGGGCACATGACTTACGAGGAGAGGCTGAGGGAACTGGGGTTATTTAGTCTGTAGCAGAGAAGAATGAGGGGGGTTCCAAAGAGGATGGAGCTAGGCTGTTCTCACTGCTGGCAGATGACAGAACAAGGAGCAATGGTCTCAAGTTGCAGTGGGGGAGGTCTAAGTTGGATATTTGGAAACACTATTTCACTAAGAGGGTGGTGAAACACTGGAATGGGTTACCTTGGGAGGTGGTGGAATCTCCATCCTTAGAGGTTTTTAAGGCCCAGCTTGACAAAGCCCTGGCTGGGATGATTTAGTTGGTGTTGGTCCTGCTTTGAGCAGGGGATTGGACTAGATGACCTCCTGAGGTCTCTTCCAACCATAATATTCTAGGATTCTAAATACAGATGGCCTTCCCTAACATAACTACAGTTCTCCTTATAAAAGTTCTACAAAAATAGAATGGGACATGTTGTCCAATCTAAAACATTTACAATAAAAATGTCTTGCCATAAACTGCAAATGCCCAAAATAAAGCTACATCTGGAAACCTTCACAATCTTTGTGCTATCACACCCTCCCTGGCCATTTTCTCCCCGCCCCCCAGGACAACATACATATGACAGAACTAACACATAACATGAGAAAATAAAAAGTTTAATATTCTCTGCAATAAAAGAAATGATCCTGTCTAGTTACTGATCCTGGAATTTAAAAAAAAAACGCACAGGAGCAAGGTGCTCACCAAAAAAAAAAAAATTTTATGCATTATGACTATTTTCTTGACATATGGGGGTAAATCCATTCTGCTTTGTGACTTGAGGGTAGATTTCCCACCTAGCTCTCTTGCACAAAATAACCAAAATCGTATTAACTAGTATTTTAAACTAGTCAATTTTTCTTCAGGAGAGTCTTCATTTGGGCGCAAACGTTTAGAAGCTGGTTCCACAGGACTCTCTGGAACAAAGTTCAGAAAGTAGTACATTAACATTTAGTACATTTCTACACAAAACAGTCTCGACACTAAAACATACACAGGACTTGTGGCACTTCCATGAACAGGGCAAAGAGTCCAGTGTCAAAGCTGTCAGAGGAGGAGGGCGTCAGGGAGGGTGGAAGGTAAGCCTGTGATGAGTCAACGCCAATAACCTTACTGGGACTAAAGCCTGACTCTACTGAACTCAATAGGAGTTTCTACGTGAACGTCAAGTTTTCCAATTAAAATTTATAGAACCTGATCCTGCCAATTTAGAGGCTCTGATTCTACAACTGACTTCACAAGGGTCTGCCTGTGTTACTTAGTGCAGGAGGGTATCTAAATTAGGACTAACAAATTGGAATTACACCACTAAATGAGACTAGAATCAGCCCCATAGCTCAGAGAGAATTCTAGTTTTAAATCCATCAAATGCAGTCTTTTTTTCTCAAGTATAATTTGAGACAAAGTATACAGCTGGAAAACCCTAAAGTTTTCAGCATTGGACTTTAATTTACCTTCATGAGTACACTGCTTCTTGAACAGCACTTCAGCTGGGATCTGGAAACTGATGCACATCATTTCCTTATTTGGTGCAACACTTCTCACCAGATGAGTAGAACAGCGTCCCTCTAAAGAAGTTCCCAGAAAAGCTTCAGCCCCTTCTTGAATGTCTTTGGCTGGACTATCATGTTTTGAGAAGCTGTAACAGTGCACTGTGGGAAGGAGGTCAGTGCCGCATGGCTTTCCGTCTAATAAATGTTTGAAAACATCTAGAAATTCGATAGCCAAAGCTGGCAAATTCATGACTATGTGCAGAGTGTTTTTCCTTTCTTTTGTCAGAAGTGACAGTTCCTTGGTTAGCTCTTCTTTAACTGGCCCCAGAAGAAAATCCCGACCATCCATATTGAAATTTTTTATGTTTTTGTCCACTTTATTTAATTTACAGTTGTGTAGAAGCCATTTGTAGGATTCAGGGTTGAGATCATTTGCAAATACGCTGCACTTTTTCTTTGCAGCTGGAATGGCAAAAGGCCCAACCCCGGCAAAGACATCAAATAGAACATCACCTGGCTTTAAAAGTTCAATGATACGGCCATGTTCTGTGCTTAGACGGGAATTCCAATAGACTTTAGAAAAGTCAAATTCATAGGTGATGTTGTTTTCTCTAGTCTGAAAAAAGTCCAAGACATTTGTTTAAACCACCTGTATTTAGATTCCAGACATACATGTATGTTTAAACAATCAATTTATTAAACATTTTACTAAAATGTAATGGGAACATTGATGTTCATGCCACTGATAGGACAAGAGAATCTTGATCTTATATAATAAGCATTCTATTAATCAGAAAACATCTTCAATGCCAACTGGCTTTCCCAGCCCAGCTCTTTCTATAAAAGGGCCATTAAATGGTCCTCTGTGGCCAAATAAGGAATATTTCAGTCAGTCAATCCATGTAGCTGGCATATGTAAAGCACCAGGTGGGGAAAAAAGCAACAACTTAAAATGACCATTTTAAAAAATTAGTCCCTTCAAGGACTTTGTGACTGGCTGATAATTGCTTTATTAGTAGCTGGTTTCAGAAAGATTCCTCAAATCCTCCTCTTTCTAGAATCCACAGTAAATAACAGGATGAAAATGCAAGTATGGCAGTGGTGGATCAAATTCAGCTACTTGGGTAGCCAGTTCTACAAACTCTGAAACTGTATTGCACTTGGCCTTCACAGGTGGCATAATCCTGGTTACCGACCCCCATCAAACAGGAAGTTTGAGATGCCTGAAGTTCTTGGAGTGTACCAATGATTACTGAAGTGAGGTGGTGATATAAAACCCCCTTTACCTTCTGTAACACAAGGACCCCTTGGTGCCAACTGGCAGAGGGCACAAAGGGTACACAGTGTTTTACAGGCATCTTCAAGGTTGGATATATGTATAATAGTTTACCAAAGGCTGATACGGGAGATTTCTACCTCGAGCCAGTAGTCCTCTGGTCACCGTAATCATTGCTAAATGTCTGAATGGATAATATGAGTTATGTATCTCTACTGAAAATTATTTTCCTATGGTCTTGAAGTGAAGGCAGATCCCAGGAAATGACAAACCTCAAAAATGTTCATTTTAGGTAGGAAGTAACAGATACCTATCTCCCTCTCTGGCCATTTGGGTATTGTATGCCCCATGCAGTATGCCTATTCGCATACTAAGCCAGTTGCAAAGTGAGAGATTGCAAAATCTACAAGAAAGGAAACCTACAAAATGAAACAAACAGCTGGGATGGGGAGAAGAAGGGGAGGGGGTCGTGTTTATGAATAAAGACAAAGTATTGGGCTGGTACAGTGGAAGGGGGGGAACACAATGAATCCTTCATCTAGGAGGCAAACTGACAGCATACTTCTCTCATGAAAGAAGGGTCACAGCCAGCCTGGCTGTGACAGTGCTGCAAGGATTTTGGGTAAGCAATATTCTACAAGACCTGAGAGTATCTTGTTAATTAAGTCTAGGCTCTGGGATATGTTATTTTATATGTAATCATTTGTTTCCAATACTACCCATTGCTATTACTATGCTTAGTGCAATCAAGTATAAGTTTATTTAACAATCAACATATCTAAGTGCTGTATGCTAAACAGAGTGGTGATCTGAAATGGTAAGCTGGGGTGTACTGTTCCTTTGGAAGCAGTGACTGTCGATACTGCAAGTGTACAGTGGACCAGGGGCTGGAAAGTCCAGGGAGACACTCTGAGGGCTAGAGGACTGGGGTTTGCCTATTACTAACCTTCAGAGTAACAGTGGGGCCTGCAAGGCCTAGAGGGGAGTGCTTGTGTTGCAGGTGGAGTTGGGGAGCTGACCCCCAGGCAGGCACAGACAAGCATTCCTCACATTATGGGCAGGTGGTAACAAGGTGCCTTACAACGCTGGGTACCTCCAGGAAGCCTCACACCTTCCCCTCTCCGATCTGAATTTTTTTGGGGGCTAGCTTGACAAGTAATCTATGATGAATAATCAAAGAACCACTACCATTTGCATTGCCAATAGACATAATACAAAACTATTTTACACTCTCATACCCACAGTGCAAGAACTCCTGTAGTAGAGAAACATAGCTCAAATATGCTTAATTATGAGCTAATGCCACCTTGCAATCTTGAATGAAATCAGACTGTTGATCTGTGTATTTTGCCAGCTCTACATGCCCAAACTATTTAATTATGTTTCGGAGGAAACCTAATTAAAGTTAATCAAAAAAATTTAAAAAAGGAATTGCCAAATTAGTAATTGTTGCCTTAACTCCCGTCTAAGCCTTAACAGCCCAGTTAAATTAATAGTACTTTCTATGTATTGACAATTAGTGCTTTTCACCCAAGGGTCATAAAACATCTACCAAAGTGTTACAAAAGGGGAAAACTGAGGCACAGAATCTCTTGCCTAGGTCACAGTCAGTCAGTGGTAGACACAGGAACAGAATCTAAGTCCCAGCCTTTGCTCCAGGCACTACACTACGCAAAGTGAATCCAAAGCACTTACCTTATTTTCTTGCACCAAATGTATTTAACAATGTAAAAATACTTTGGGTTTTTTGGAAGGGGAAGGGAACCTAAGTTCTAAATTAGTAACTTTTAGGGCTGTCAAGGGATTAAAAAAATAAATCACGATTAAGCAACATTTATTTATTTAAAATATTTTTGGATGTTTTTACATTTTCAAATATATTGATTTCAATTACACCACAGAGTACAAAGTGTACAGTGCTCACTTTATATTTTTTTATTAAATATTTGCACTGTAAAAAACAAGGTAGTATTTTTCAATTCACCCCATACAAGTACTGTAGTGCAATCTCTTTATCATGAAAGTTGAACTTACAAATGTAGAATTATGTGCATCAATAACTTCATTCAAAAATAAAACAATGTAAAACTTTAGAGTCTACAAGTCTAGTCGGTCCTATTTCTTGTTCAGCCAATTGCTCAGACAAATAAGTTTGTTTACATTTGCAGGAGATAATGCTGCCTGCTTCTTGTTCACAATGTCACCAGAAAGTGAGAACAGGCATTCACATGGCACTGTTGCAGCCGGCATCACATGGTATTTACATGCCAGATGCGCTAAAGTTTCATATGTCCCTTCATGCTTCATCTACCATTCCAGAGGACATGCGTCCATGCTGATGACAGGTTCTGCTAGATAACAATCCAAACCAGTGTGGACCAACGCATGTTCATTTTCATAATCTGAGTCAGATGCCACCAACCGAAGGTTGATTTTCTTTTTTGGTGGTTCAGGTTATGTAGTTTCCGCATTGGAGTGTTGCTCTTTTAAGACTTCTGAAAGCATGCTCCACACCTCATCCCTCTCAGATTTTGGAAGGCACTTCTGATTCTTAAATCTTGGGTCGAGTGCAGTAGCTATCTTGAGAAATCTCACACTAGTACCTTCTTTGTGTTTTGTCAAATCTGCTGCGAAAGTGTTCTTTAAATGAACATGTGCTGAGTCATCATCCGAGACTATAACAACATGAAATATATGGCAGAATGCGTGTAAAACAGAGCTGGAGACATACAATTCTCCCCCCAAGGAGTTCAGTCACAAATTTAATTAAGGTTTTTTTTTAACGAGTGTCATTAATATGGAAGCATGTCCTCTAGAATGGTAGCCGAAGCATGAAGGGGTATACGGATGTTTAGCATATCTGGCACGTAAATACCTTGCAATGCCGGCTACAAAAGTGCCATGCGAATGCCTGTTCTCACTTTCAGGTGACTTAAACAAAAAGCAGGCAGCATTATCTCCTGTAAATGTAAACAAACTTGTTTGTCTTAGCGACTGGCTGAACAAGAAGTCGGACTGAGTGAACTTGTAGGCTCTAAACTTTTGCACTGTTTTTGTTTTTGAGTGCAGTTACCTAACAAAAAAAATCTCTACATTTGTAAGTTGCATTTTCACGATAAAGAGATTGTACTACAGTACTTGTTTGAGATGAACTGAAAAATACTTTATCATTTTTACAATGCAAATATTTGTAATAAATAATAAAGTGAGAAGTCTACACTTCGTATTTTGTGTTGTAATTTAAATCAATACATTTGAAAATGCAGAAAAACATTTAATAAATTTCAATTATTATATTAACAGTAGGGCTACCATACGTCCAGATTTCCCCGGACATGTCCGGCTTTTTGGTGCTCAAATCCCCGTCTGGGGGGAATTTCCAAAGAGCCGGACATGTCCGGGGAAATAGGGAGGCATAAGCCAGGGTCCGCCCAGCCCCAGCACGCAGGGCTGGCTCCAGGCACCAGGCAACCAAGCACATGCTTGGGGCGGCACCTGGTAAGGGGCGGCCAATCTTAGGGGGGCGGCGCGGCATTCCGCGGGGGGGGGCGGGGGCGCTCCGGGGGGGCGGCGCTCGGCGGGGGGCGCTCCGGCGGCGTGGCACTCGGCGGGGGGGCAGCGCGGGCTGCGGCGCTGGGGGGGGGGGGGTCCGGCAGCGCGGCTCGGCGGGGGGGGGGCCTCCGGTGGCGCGGCGCTCGGCGGGGGAGGGGTGGGGGGGGGGCGCTTTTTTTTGCTGCTTGGGGCAGCAAAAAAGTTTGAGCCAGCCCTGCCAGCACAATCCGCTGCAGGGCGAGTGAGGAGCAGGGCAGGCAGGGGCATAGAGGCTGCAGGGGCAGGGGAGCGCAGGGGCTGCAGGGCGAGTGGGGAGCAGGGGTCACAAGCTGCAGGGGCGGGGGAGTGCAGGGGTAGGGCAGGTGGGTGGTGCAGGGGCGGCAGGGGGGCACAGGGGCAGGGCAGGCGGGGTGCGCAGAGACTGCAGGGGCGGGGGGGTGCAGGGGCTGCAGGGCGAGTGGGGAGCAGGGGTCACAGGGGCTGCGGGTGCAGGGGCGGCAGGGCAAGTGGGGAGCAGGGAAGCACTTAGCAACCCCCAACCAAGATCAGAGCAGGAGGGAGGAGGGGGAATGCAGGGTGCTCAGAGGAGCGAGCAGAGTTGGGGCAGGGACTTTGGGGAAGGGGCGGGGTTGGGGAAGGGGTGGAGTTGGGGCAGGGCCAGGGCCTCCGTGGAGTGTCCTCTTTTCAGTGTTCAAATATGTTAACCCTAATTAACAGTGCAATTAAAACTGTGATTAATCACTATTTGAGTTAACTCATGTGATTAACTGTGATCAATCACCAGCCCTAGTAACTTTGTAAGAGTCCATTACTTTACCTGACTTTGAATATAGTTTCTGACTCAATAAAACCTAGGCTATACAAGTTCAAATAATGCTTAGCAATATCCTTATAAAGATCTTGTAAACATGGCTGTGATTTCATTCATGGTAGACCGGGGCACATAGAACACATACAGGACTGCTAAGTACTGAGATACTGGGCCAGGGGGTGGGATTGGACCAACATTTAAGTTTTATGGTATCTTTCCATCACATCTACTCTTCCTCTTCAACTGCATTCTGTGTGTCTGACTAGCTGTGCCAGGAGAAAATAGGGAAAACTGTACCTTTGTTATCATATTGGCCTCTCCAGCTAGCACTTCCATTTGAAAATTTCGATAAGTGTTGTCAATAATATTGATTTTATTTACTGAACAGGTGATTCCTGGATTCTTGTCAATTATAACCTGACCTGCAAGAAAGGGATAAAAATATTCAGCTACTAAGTGTTGCTAAATCTTTAAATCCTGTAAAATATATAAGACAGGAATTCTGAGTTGTATTTTAAAAAAGCAAACTACCTATAGAATGACTTACATGTGAAATAATTCAGTGTGCTATAAACTATTTCCACTAGTGCCACTGTCACAGGGAACTCCTAGTGCAAATATTTTACACTGAAAAAAGAGGGTTAGATTCCCAGTGAAGGCTCTTGTGCTTCAGGGAGAGAGTACTGTCTACTGCGGAGATTCCCAATCTAATATGTGAACTTGATGATCCATCCAGTCACTTCACCATTTAAGGTGATGGTATGTGAACCAATAACGTTTAGGAGCTGCTGCTCTAGTGGGTAGGTCACTGGTCTAGAACTCAGGAGACCTAGTTCTGCTACTGACCTGCCATGTGACCTTAGGCAAGTCACTTCACCTGTAGTGTTCTGGGGCATTTCAGCACTACTGTAATACACATAATAAATTATCATTATCTACAGGGCCGATTCAACTCCCATATCAACGTGATTCTCCTGGTACCCAGATCAGCTAGTAACATTAGTTCAAAGGGCGGACTAGAGTAGTAAGCTATAGCTGCTATATAAATAAAATGTTAGTTTTGATCTTTGAGCTTAATGGGCCTAACCTGAAATTTGCTACATGCAAAGGGCCTGACCCCATGCCCAGTGAGGTCAAATGACTACTACTAACTTCAAGTTCGCTATATATAAAAAGGCCTGATCCAGTGCCCTTTAACCTAAGCATTCACTTTTAATAAAAGGCTGTTTAAGGTAAGAAAATTTTAAAACAATGAGGGTTCCCAAAAGGTTTCCCTGTGCAAAATAATCATCTCTAGCTCAGGCACTTGTTAAAATGACTTATCCAATTATACGCTTCTCCCAAAGTTATTTGAGTGTGAAGGTTGTACGTACCAATCAGATGTTTGTAGGGTAGCTGATGATCTCTAAGATTCAAGTGAGCTATATGGCCAATCCTAGTAAATCCAGAGGTGACATCTTGACCTACAGGAAGCACCGCTCGTAAGATTTCCTCAGTCTTGAAATTGTCGTAAGTCAGTTCCAAGTTATACTTGGACACCTGAGGGTCGATATTAAACTGCTTTAATATTTCTTGTTCAGATTCTCCCAGTGAATATTCTGCTGATATTTTATGAGGATCCAACAAAACAAGTCTGTCTTCATCTTTTGGATCATCAATCACTCGCTTCAGACCTGGGCGATGCAGTGTTGTATGTTTGAGGGATTTTAACAATTTGTTTATTACTTCTTTTTTCACTTTTAGAACTGGAACAACAATTGTCCTTTTGAAAGCTGCTCTGTCAAGTGTTGTCATTCCACGTACTTCAGGATGAGGTGAATACAGTTCAAGATCAGCTTTATTTTCTAGAATTTCAGGCATTGTAAAGAAACTGTTTCTCTGAACTACCCAAAAAAATCCAGGTACTCTCTCAAAATACTGTACCAGTAGTAACCAAACTTCTGGAAATGATGTATTTGATGCAGCTGTTCTAAAAAGTTTAGTTTTCAGTAGCCTAGCAGAGTATCCATATAATCTCCATAAAATCCTAGAAGGGAAATTATTCCTTATAGACATTATGTAATCATTCCATTAAAAAAAAATACTGCAAGTCACATGGATTTGCAATTCTCACAAAATAAAGTTTGTTTGTATCAAGTAATGCACAACAGTTTTGTATAGTTCATAAATAGAGAATTCTCAACCAATTTTATGTAATGGTGGACAATCACCTCATACCCATACACAAAGGTGAAGTGTACTTGCAATTGATGGGCCTGATGATGCTCCCATTAAGACAAATGTGTTTAGATCTGTTTGCTGTCTCTCTGATAAAGCTGATCAGTGAGCACTGGTAGCCAGACTGCAGTTGCTGGTGGGTGGAACCACGCTGCAGGGACTTAGCTCATTTGTGGGAGGGTAAACTGAACTGGAACAGGAATCTGTCTTTATCTTTGAGTGTTTCCCCTAAGGGCTGCTGCTTTCTGCCTGCTCTACCTCCCCATTCAATATATACAAAATGAGGCTATTATTGGTTTTACAAGAGGAAGAGGTAGAGCTATCCCCTGACACTAGTTCTATCTAGGTTTTCAGAGTGCACTCATCACTGTAGTATAGTATCTGAGTGCTGTGTCTCATTGTGTAAGTTTTCCCATGATAGCAGTCAGTTGTTTGGACGCAAGTCTTATTTGTATTGCTCTTAAATCATGCAGTTGATTTTTTGGTGGTGGTAAAAAGCCATCCACTCCCTGTGCACCCTCATTTCCTGCTCTGCCCTCATGCAGTTGCTACCACCTTTCCTTTGTGTTTCTATCTTTTTCCTGTGCATCTTTTACCTGGTTGGGGTTTTTTTTTTGCCTCCCTTTTCACTCACCGAAGGCTCCTCAGTGTTCAGACGGGACACACATTGGTGAGTGTATGTGCTCTCACAGCTTAAGTTGAATATTGTGCAAAATATATAAGCCTAGTCCAGTGGGCTTTGGTGCCTTCGCCTCTGGGGCTAGATACATCAACTGCTAGCATGGCCAGCTGTACAAAGGATTACCATATGGTGGTGGAAGTAGAGGTCTTTCCAATTGTCACCCACAACCACAGAAACGGAAACAGACATGGGGTCATACAAATTTTTGTCACTCCTCACCTTGTCCCATTCCACTAGACTGCCCCTTTGTAGGAAACCTGACTTAAGTAATGCTCCTGGAAAGCATATTGAGGGTGCCTTATGCCCTGTAGTTACTCAGTTAATGTGGCTACCACTCCCCATTGGACGAGTTCAGAATTTCAGTGTGTCTGGATGCTGTTTCCACTTGGAACTCTATTTGGCAACATTATTTTGGGAAGACTTACCTTCTTAAGTTTTTCTGGAAAGACTGTTTCCTCTCTAATGGATTCCTGAATACAATCACTCATGCTTTCTTTAGTCCCCTTCATACAACAAGTAATTCACTCCTAAAAGGCTTGCCTTGAAATTAATCTAAAAGCTGCAAGAGTTGATTAATGTTTTGTGTTTGTTCCTTGGTATAGAAGGAAGACCATCAGTAATTCCTTAGCTCCGTAATCTGCACTTATTGCCACTATGAAAATGGATTCAGTTCAAGGTTCTTCAGATGGTATACTAAGGCCTTTATTTTGCTAGGTTCAAAGTAATTGAAGAATTTTCTGTTGCTAGTCTCCCTCCAAAGCAATTGATGTCAGATAGACTGTTCTATCTTGAGGTTGCACTTGAACTGGGTCAGAAGCAGGTTGGTCTTGCTGCAAAGACCCAATCTGCAGCATTCATTCCCTGATTACGTTTTAGGGCATGTCTATATGACAGCTACTGTAGTGCTGACACTTTCTACATCAATGTAAGGTGGTTTTCTTTCAATGTAGTTAATCCATCCCTCCAAGAGGCAGTAATCAGGTCAACTGAACAATTTTTCCAGTGCCCTACCTCTGTCTGCACCGGCAGTTAGGTCAAACCTACCTATAGCCCTGAGCACCAGTAGCTAGGTCAATTTAATTTTTAAGTGGACCGTGCCTTACACTGAACCTTGAAGAGAGACTGACTACATTAGCCTCCCCTTTTTGAATTTGTTTGAGCAGCAGGCTTCCAGACCAGTGGGTCCCGTTTTGTTTTAGAGGAGCAAGATCAGATCAAGTTGGGCCAAAAGACCAACAAATGGATCCCTGAAGTTGCTTCAAATGGAAACTTTTTAAAACAACTAAACGTTCCCTGCTGTGTTTGCAGCAGTCGCTGCAGCCTTGTTCCTGTGCGTCTGAACCGGACCTGGGAGCTAAGAGCACAAAGAGAAGAACCGCCCCGTCCTAGTGCACTTTCAGGGGCTGGGCGGAGAGGGGCGCGAACAAACCCCCTGCACCATGAGAAGCAAATGAGCGCTTCAGTGCGGTCACTCGCCAGGTGGCGAACGGCACCGGCGAGGCAGCTGATCTATAAAGACCAGGAACTTCCACCGCGGCGTCTCTCTGCAGCCCGGGCCGCAGCCGGGCACCGGCCAGAACGGGTAACGCCCTGGTCCGGCTCGCTCCTCAGACAGTAGGACAGGTGGGCCGGGTCCCGTCCCCTGTCACGGCGCGGCCGCAGCCTCCTGCCCCGAACGGGGCCGGCGCGGGGTCAGCCCCTTCCCTTCAGATACCCAGGGCCCGGCCCTTCCCCCACAGGGGCCCCGTATCCTCCTCACTAACCGACTCCCCGGCCGGGCTGCGAGCCTTGCCCGCCCCTCACCTCATGTCGGGCTCCCGCAGCGCGCGTGCCTACCTGAGTTCTCTTCTCAGGCGCATTAAGACGTCATCGGGCGGAGACCGGCGAACGGGCGTGGGGGAGGGGAGAGTGACGGCATCAGGCGGCGCCGCCTCCTCCCCCCTCCCCCCCCCCCCCCCCCCGGCCGTCCCTAGGGGGAGGCTCCAGTCCGGCCTGAGGCACCGCCCAACTCCCGCCCCTCGAGAGTGGGCTCGGGACGGGGCGGCTCGCTTGGGTCGGCGCACAGGGCACCATGCAGCAGCCGGGACCCGGGAGTATCAAATGCGAGCCGGGCTGGTACCTGTCTGCCCGCGAGCAGGAAGAGGAGCAGGAGTCCACCCCGTTGCTGCCTCCAGCGCCGCTGGGCAATGTGTGTGAGGGGACCGGGGGCTGGGTGTGAGGGGGTCCCGGGGGGGTCTGTGGGAGGAGCTGAGGGAGCAGAGTTGGGTCTGAGCTGGAGCCGGGGAGGAGGGAGCTGTCAGGCACGTAGGTGTGAGGAGAGGAGGGGGAGGCTTTTTATCCCCAGGACAGGTCCCGCCTAGGTAGGCTTCCCCACTTGTGCTTTGGGGGGCGACTGGGGATGGGAGGATAGATCATTCTCCATGGGCAATTCAAGCCTTGGCTTTTTTGCTTGATCCTGCCACCCGAGAAAGTAGATTAGGGCCAGTGGTGATGGTGTGGGTTGTTTGTGAAGTGAAACAATTGTTCACTTGACTGAGATCACCAAACTCGTTTTGGACAACTATTAGATGGTAATGACTATTGGGGTTGGGTTTTACTGGTCTGGGCTGAATTTAAACCAGCAGGGACATGCAGCCCTGATGAGAATGTGGGGAGGTTGGGGTGGGAATTACAGGTCTGTCGCATCTTAACATGCGCGATTTCAGCTTTACGCGGTTGGCAAAAACAAAAACAAAAAAACAACAAAAGAGAAAAATAACAATTTAAATACTGTAGTTGTAGTGCGGGCGATTCCGCCCGCCATTCAACTCAATGTAATTTTGATTATACGCGGTTTTCGCTTTACGCGCTAACCATGGAACGGAACCCCCGCGTAAGATGAGACTCGCCTGAACTGTCTTGGCATTTTTTGGTGCTGCTTGTATCTTATTAGCATTAGTGTGCTTGGTGCCCTAGAAGCAAATGAGGACAGTCTCCACCCCAAGAAGCTGATAGGCTAGTTCAGACAAATGATACATAATGTGGCCACTGAGTAAGAATATTGGAGCATTTGTTTTTGGAAGACTTCATGAAGACTTCATCAATGATTTAGATAATGGCATAGAGAGTACGTTTATAAAGTTTGCGGACGATACCAAGCTGGGAGAGGTTGCAAGTGCTTTCGAGGATAGGATTAAAATTCAAAATGATCTGGACAAACTGGAGAAATGGTTTGAAGTAAATAGGATGAAATTCAATAAGGACAAATGCAAAGTACTCCACTTAGGAAGGAACAATCAGTTGCACACATACAAAATGGGAAATGACTGCCTAGGAAGGAGTACTGCGGAAAGGAATCTGGGGGTCATAGTGGATCACAAGCTAAATATGAGTCACCAGGATAACACTGTTGCAAAAAAAGGAAGCATCATTCTGGGAGATATTAACAAGAGTATTGTAAGCAAGGCGCGAGAAGTAATTCTTCCACTATAGTCCGCGCTGATTAGGCCTCAACTGGAGTACTGTGTCCAGTTCTGGGTGCCACATTTCAGGAAAGATGTGGACAAATTGGAGACGGTCCACAGAAGAGCAACAAAAAAGATTAAAGGTCTAGAAAACATGACCTGTGAGGGAAGATTGAAAAAATTGGGTTTGTTTAGTCTGAAGAAGAGAAGACTGAGAGGGGACATAACAGTTTTCAAGTACATAAAAGAGGAGGGAGAAAAATTGTTCTTAAGCTCTGAGGATAGGACAAGAAGCAATGGGCTTAATAGCATTAAGGGCGGTTTAGGTTGGACATTAGGAAAAACTTCCTAACTGTCAGAGTGGTTAAGAACTGGAATAAATTCCCTAGGGAGGTTGTGGAATCTCCATCATTGGGGATTTTTAAGATCAGGTTGGACAAACACCTGTCAGGGATGGTCTAGATAATACTTAGTCCTGCCTTGAGTGCAGGGGACTGGACTAGATGACCTCTCGAGGTCCCTTCCAGTTCTATGATTCTGTGATTCTATGAAGAAAGTGTATTTTGAGGAGATATTTTAAGGAGAGGAGAAGGTGTTTAGCACATGAAAAAAAGACTCTTATGTTCAAAGGACAGTGTGAACTAATAAAATAATACCTAGAAGGTGGCAGAAAGATGACAAGGATACAAAGTGGGGCTGATAGCAGGGAGATTTGGCCCTACAGAGTGGAGCAGGAAGAAATGAGCATTGATGCAGGCACACAGCATAGTACAGGTCTTTAAAGTGAGGAGAACAGTTTTTCTGAGATGTTTGATCATTTATTTAACTAAGGCCTGGTCTACACTAACCCCCCAATTCGAACTAAGGTACGCAACTTCAGCTACGTGAATAACGTAGCTGAAGTCGACATACCTTAGTTCGAACTTACCGCGGTCCAGACGCGGCAGGCAGGCTCCCCCGTTGACTCCGCGTACTCCTCGCACCGAGCAGGATTACCAGAGTCGACGGCGAGCACTTCTGGGTTCGATTTATCGCGTCCAGACAAGACGCGATAAATCAAACCCAGAAGTTCGATTGCCTGCCGCCGAACCAGCGCGTAAGTATAGACAAGCCCTAAGGCTTGGAAGCATTCAACTCTCCCAAGTGCTGCCGTTTCCTTACCTTTCTCCTCCTCCTCCCCCACTTCATTGGCTATCAAAGTCTTCTTTAACAAACAAAGCTAACCACATTCTAATATAAACCACTCTAGTTTGCAGTAGAAAACTACTGTCTTTGGGGATCATTACTATGCTGTACTATTTATTTTTTAAGTCTGGGTTCTAGAGTTTTATAAGGGTCTGCTGATGGAGAGAGGGAGAAGTTATGTGGCTGAAATTTCTTTGGTCTCTCCAAAACAAACAAACAAAAACACAAAACCCTCATACTAATTGTATTTGTTTATCCTATTTACAGAGAGCTCTGAATCATGCATCTTCAGGTGTTTCCTTTGGTTTCTCAGTATTTAATTTAATGAATGCAATCATGGGAAGTGGAATACTTGGTTTATCTTATGCCATGGCCAACACAGGGATCATTGGATTTACGTAAGTTTTTAGTTTCACATACATATCCATTCTAAAATGACCTTTACATGTTCTTGAAGTACTGTACATAACTTTCTTTTTTTTTAAAAGTGGGGAGCAAGATCTGAGCTGAGATTTTTGTATGTAAAAATATTACATTGTACAAGGACTGGGTGGCTTGTATTTTTGGCATTAAGGCTATGGACCCTTTCACTTCTAGGTTATTCATTCATATCTGGCCTGTGGAGGTAGTGACCTGAAGTCTCATTAAATTGGTGGCAATTTGGTACTCAACCCAGTTCCTATGAATAGATGTTTATATCACAAAATCATTATCCCATTTAGTTTTAGAATTGGGCTGTCCAGGATAGGAATGATGCACTTCTGCTGAGCAGTGTGGGGAAGCTTGTATTTCTACTCTTCATGCAGTACCTATTCTGTGAATGAACAGAGGACTAACTACCATTGTTAGTCTGACTCCTTCTGTAAGGACTAAGTTCACTTTAATATATATACAGACACACATGCGGTAGAGTTGCAGTTCCTAGTGGTTATGAAATGGTTCACGTGCAGTGCTTTTGTCCTACATAAATCTGTGATGACTTATAATCTAGCACATAAAAATGTAAAGTGTAGTGGAACATAGCAAACAGCAGATAAGTCAGTGACCATATGAACTTTGGTCAGCAGATGTGAGCCATAAAATGAGGAAGTCCTGTCTCATTATAACTTCTTTCTTGTGCAATAATAAACCAGTTTTAAAAAGAGAACATGTATTTTACTTTAAGAAATGCCTTAAACTTCAATATTTTATATTTTAGCATCTTGCTGCTGATTGTTGCCAGCCTTGCTTCTTACTCTGTATTTCTGCTGCTTAGTATGTGCATTCAGACTGGTAAGTGAAGAGAATATATAGAGCAATAGTCTATAGTTTGTCTCATCTACAAAGATGTGACCCTGTAAAATTATTTGAATTAATGGTATATAAATATGATACTGTATATCTCACTGTTGCTGTAATATTTTGAAAATTAAGATTTGTCATTATTTTGTTATAAAACTCATCCATAAGTGTGATTTTGGAAACATTGTCATGAAACTTTGACTGAAATTTTTTTTTGCAGTAGGTATGATTTTTGAGCTCCTAGAAATTCTGCAAAGATGCATGAAAAAAGGCAAATATTTGATGTAGCTTAGTAAGGACTGTTTTAACACCTTCTGGATTCAAGCATTTTATTTATATAAAGCAGCAGCAGGATCTTGGAGTATATATACTTTGCTGCTTTCTTTGAAGTCATAAGAGCAGCAGGAAGCCCTAAATTAGCATCATTGTGGATACGCGTTCACTTTAATGGATACCTTATCAGGCTTGGTAATTTTATTTGACTGTTATCCATCCTCTTGCTCTTTGTATACCTCTTCTGTCTTAGAGATCATCTGACACTGCTTGATTCTGGTGTGTCTTCTGATTCTAGACCCTTAGTATTAACTTATCATAGTTCATGAATATTTGCTTTGGAATCTTAACTCTCTACAATAGCTAATCAGCTGCCACCTAATGATTTAACTCATGCTTTTTTAAAACTGTTATTGAAACCTTAAGATGCCAGTTCCTTAAATTCTACTACATGGAGGTTTTCTGGTATAACCTGGTCTCTGTCTCCATCATCCATCTTGTCATTACCGCCCTATCTGTCTTCCTCACTTTAAGGATGGTTTTCATGGTAGGAGAAAGCTTTCTTTTCTTTCCTTATTGCTTTTATTTTCCATAGCTAGCTTTGTTCACTCAGCTGACTATTTCCTGATTCTGCTCGGAGGCTGCTGTTCCTGTCTTCATCAGTTGAGTGATCTCCTTTACGCACATTTAAAAAAAAAAAAAAAAAAAAAAATCAGTAGCGGTTAGGGATACTTTAATGAAAGATGGCAATAGCTGCTTGGTGCTTTTGGACTAGTTTGTGGCTACCTTTTTCTCTCCAGCCAGTTAGGGTACAAGATTAGAAAGGAATCATTACCTGATAGATTATGAATTTTCAAACATTTGCATTATCTATTGTAGGTTCTTATATGGCCCCCATTACCACAATCTTTTAATGTACAGTATTTATCATTTCTCATAGGAGGTATCCATGCAGTGGATAAGGCACTGGACTGGAAGTCAGGAGACATGGGTTCTATTCCCATTTATGTGATAGACATGCTTTCTGACTTTGGGCAAGATATTTAATCTGTTTTCCCATCTGTAAAATGAGGATAAAAAAACTTTATAGAGTATTCAAAACTATGGATGAAAAGCACTGTATCATATACATCCTAAATGGTGGTGGTATTATGTTGATTTTATTTATTATCTTCATGGACAACACAGTGCAAAGGAAATTACAGGGGCAGGGCAAAGGGGAGAAATGGAAGAAAAGCTATTTTACAATAAAGGAACTTTCCACTTGGTGAAATTTGAGGCTTTAAACCATCTTTATATTCTAGGTCCCTAAGTCATTATCCATAGGAAATATTGCTCTTCTGGGAAGCATTTTTTTTTTTATACAATGTCAGTAAAGTGATTGGATGAATTATTTTCACATGCTTTAGAAGAACACCTTTCCGATTAATAATTACTACCAATTAACTCATTGCCAGGCTAAACTAGGACCAGAAATATTCATTGAATAAAAAATGTATTAAAATTCCTGGATTTAAACTTGCAGGCTTTCATTGATTTTTAGATGGTTGCAGTCAGGTTATATTTAATATAGTTTTGGTCAATGATTCCTGTAAAAACAATGAGATTATTCCAAGTTACAGAACATTGCTGGTCTCTTAGTGGAAACCTGTTAGGGCTGAAAAGCCACAAAGCTTGACCTACTATGTCTCTATCTCAGTGAAATGTATATTGTTCTTTATACGTGGGGTACTCTTCAAAACAGATCATTACATATTCTTTTAAAAAATGCATCAGACCAGCATTTGTGAACAAACCTACAATAATGGGCTAATGCGTGACTGGGGTTGGGAAGGAAGGAATTGCAGTGGTTAATTCTAGAGAATGAGTTGGGGATATACTTTTATGGTATGAAAAGTACCTTGACAATGTTTATAAACTGTCCATTGTGGTGATACTAAGGGTATGTCTACACCCAGCCGCTAGTTCGGCGGCTGGGAATCGAAGTTCCGGGTTCGATTTATCGCGTCTGGTCTGGACGCGATATATCGATCCCGGAAGCGCTCGCCTTCGACTGCGGTACTCCAGCTCGGCGAGAGGAGTACCGCGGAGTTGACGGGGAGCCTGCCTGCCGCGTGTGGACCGCGTCTGAACCGCGGTAAGTTCGAACTAAGGTATGTCGACTTCAGCTACGTTATTCACGTAGCTGAAGTTGCGTACCTTAGTTCGAATTTGGGGGTTAGTGTAGACCAGGCCTAAGTCATCATGAAAAATGAGTGTAAAAAGAAATGGCATGCAGCTGCCTGCAGAGGAAGCATCTATATTAATTCCATTGTAAAGGGAGATAGATATATTAAGTGCAGACATTTTAGTCATAATGTCTTATTGGAGAAGTGCTTCTAATTTTTTAATGACACAAATACTCTGGATTTGTAACAGTGACCGAATCTAATTACTAGTAGCGATCAAATGGCTTAGCAGATCAACATTGCTGTTTACTCCCAGGTTGTGTGTTGAGGTTTGTTCAGTCTTCAGTTATAGCAGGATTGAGCGAATAGCTGGAATTATTTTGCAGGAGTAGAGGGTTAAGGTTATTGATGGGGTTATTGTGAGCTGCTGCTGCTACATTTTTATATGTGAAGTATGCAGCCATCAGTGTTGCTGGTATCGTAACTGTCAATTTCACCTCAGCGGATACAACTGGATTTCCCTTGTGTTGAAGTATGTTTCAGAAATCATATTTTTGCTGAACTATCTTGTCTTTAAACTGGTGGAGTTTATTTTGCTTTTTAAATCAAATTGTTGTACTTTTGAAAAATTGAGAATAAATGCCACACTATTCACAGGACTGAATTTCTAGCATAAATGCAGAGTTACTCCAGGTTTACACTGGCATAACAGAGCAGACTCTGGCCCATTTTGTTTTTGCACAACATATTGATGATGGTACTAGAGAGGAATGTGAAACACCGAGCTTGCAAAAGGCCTACAAGATGATTAAGTTCTCTGTTATTTTATCTATGCTACAGTAATTATTACTGTGTACAACTTTACAGACAAATAACTGTGTCTCTGTCTTGAGTTTAGTCTCAGGCCCTGTGGCGGGTGACGACTCACCAACGCGACTCCGCCTGCTGTCATCCTGAGAATTAGCTCTTTTTGCAGCCTTGGAGTGCCCTCTGCAGACCGGTGTCCCTCCCGGACCCCGGTGCCCCTTCTCTCTGGGTTCTGCCCCTGCAGTACCTCGCAGTCTCTCAGGGTCTCCCCTCCCCAGGGAACCTCCTATCCCCACCTCACCTCAGTCTTTGGCTACTGCCAGTCACCATCTAGCCCCCATTCACTGGGGCGGACTGCAGTGTAATTGCCACTCATTAGCCAGGAGGGTTTGGACCTGCTGCCTCTGCATACCGTTGGGCTGCCCCACTGCAACCCCAGTACCTTCTCGGCCTTTAACAAGGTCTGCAGCCTGGGGGTTTCCAGACTGGAGCTCCCCAGCTCCTCTAGCCTTTCCCCAGCCCTCCTCCACTCAGGTACCCTGTTGCGCTCCCAAGCAGTCAGGCCCGTCTCTCTCTACAGCTAGAGAGAGACTCTCTGTCCTTCTGCTGGCCCACAGCCCTCTTATAAGGGCCAGCTGGGCCCTGATTAAACTGGCCACAGCTGCGGCTGCTTCCTTAATCAGCCCAGCTTTTCCAGTTGCAGCCGTCTCCAGGGCTGCTTTTAACCCCTGTTTACTGGGGTGGGGCAGCTGCCCCACCACAGGCCCCAATCCTGCAACTTGATTGACACAGGCTGATGCTTTCTCCCATGTGATATTCCATTGACTTCAGCGGGACTCAGCTCGGGGGTCTGTCCTGGCAGGTCAGCTTGCAGGGCTGGGGCCAAAATAAGTTGTGACTTGGGAAGAGATGGTAAAGCACATTGCAAGGGGGCTAAGTGAGAGGAAAGAGTATAAGAGTTATAAAAATAAAAACATGTGTTTAAGACTGATTTGCCCTCTAAAATACTTACAGCAGTTTGAATCTCAGCCATGTCCTGCATTAATATAGACTAGAAGAAAGGGGGTGACATTTTTGAGAATAATTTACAACTTTTTGAAACTCCTTAATTTTCTAGTAACAAATTGGGGACCGACCAACATTTTGAGATTAATTCTTCCATTCAGAATGATCCCTTTTTAAGTTACCAGCATATATATTGGAAACTTGGATTACTTTTAACATGGTTGCTTAGGTCAGGGGATTACTTTTGAAGGTGGGCTTCAGTGCAGGTTACACTGTATGTAAGGATCTGTATTGATTGTTCTTAGGGGCTAACCCTGCAAAGTACAGTGCACCTTCAGCTCTCCCTGAAATTAGTGGGCGTTGGGGGTGCTCAAAACCTTGCAGAACTGGGCGCTGAGGCTTACATTTCTTGGAAGATTTGTTCACTGTAATACAAAGCTGCCCCTTTTATTCTTTATGAAAATGAAATAAAATAATTTGTTTAATAAATATTGTTCAGAATGGTTTAATCCATGGTATAATCTACAAGAATTCTTAAAGAGAAGGTGATGTGGTATCCATATATTTGTAATCATGTTTAACGTAAAACTACTGTAATATAAATTTCTATAAATCGTTATGTATATGTAGCAATGTATGTTGAAGAAAGTGTTTATATCCTAAAGCTATATTATAAATGAGAATCATAAAATACTGCTTTAGTTTTGTCAGTGTAAAAAAATAAATAAAAAAACACACCCAACTATTCATAACTAAAGTGAATATGAAGTTGGAAATACTTTGTTTTTCTTTTAACAGCTGTCACTTCTTATGAAGATCTTGGTCTCTTTGCATTTGGATCACCTGGGAAGGTAACTTCTGTTTACAGTACCCATGTCTCTTTTATTCTGTACTTTAGTTCTGATAAATATTTTGTTGACTATAATTACATCGTTCCTGTTTAAGAAATAGCTATGTAGTATAATTAGCAAAACCCTAACATTGTACAAACCCCATGATTTTTGTAAATAAATTCCTACTACTCCCCAAAAACAACGAGGAGTCCTTGTGGCACCTTCAATTTCTAGACTGTGCAGGCCAAAAGTTGTCAGCCCTAAAATAGGTAGCTTTAATTTATGGTGGCATATTCTGTTTAAACACAAAGACATCTTGAAGGAAAATGTTGTTACTTTCCAGTCCATAGATTAGTTTGATACAGATAGTATTTACTACAGTGTGTTAGTTTTTGCTACCACCTAGTCATCCCAAAACTCCATTTCCAATGTTTTTATGACATTCAAATTCTGCACAATATTATCACATAATCTGTTTACAGATGTCTCTGAATGAGTCACCATGCTGCTTCAACTCTTAGAGAGCTTAGGGGATGTCTACACAGCAAACCCCTTTGCAGCAGTGAGTCTCAGAGCCCAGGTCAGCTGACTCAAGCTTGCAAGTCCTGCTATGCAGGGCTAAAAATAGTAGTGTAGATGTTCAGGTTTGGGCTAGAGCCCAGGTTCCAAGACCCTCATTGGGTTTCAGAGCCTGAGCCCAAACATCTATACTTAGGGCCATACCAAATTCATGGTCCATTTTGATCAATTTCACGGCCAGAGGATTTCAAAATTGGTCAATTTCACGTTTTCAGCTGTTTACATCTGAAATATGGTGTTGTAACCTTGGGGGTCTCAACCCAAAAGGTACCCAGAAGTGGGTCTGAGCCTTGCCCCCCCCCCCCATGCAAGGGAAGGACAAGTCTTGTTCCTCCCCGGCCCAGCAGGGACTTACCCCAAAATCAGGCTACAGAATTAGAGAATGTAGAGAGTTCAATACTTTGTCCGGACTCTTGAGGTGTGCAGCAAGGACATTCACACTGTGGACAAAGTCAAAATGTTAAGATCTTTATTAAAATAAACGAGAGTAATCAAAGCTACAAATCACAGGTCCACAAAAAAAGAGTACAGTTCTATAGTTCCTGGTGGTAACATCCCTTGTACAAAAGCTATTTAAACTATCATACTTCGTCGGGGATCTGGTAGTGCGACACAGAGGACCACCCTCGTCTCTGGCATGTCCAATGAGTTTGTTGGTCCAGGTTCCTCAATCCCAAAATAGTAGAGATCAGGTTCGAGAGTTGAGTAGCTAAGTTATATTGCAGAAGCTAAGCTGATAGTTATCTTTCTTTAAGTTCTCTTCTGTTAAGCTAAGAGAAGGATTCCTCAACATGGGGGTTTTCCCTCTTATAGGGTCCTGGCACTATCCTGAATATTCCTATCAGTGCCCAACTTTCCATGCCCAAGTCTTATTTCCTCATCCAGATAAATCTTGGGGTGCGCTTACTCTACAGTCTAGTATATTCTTACATATTAATATCAATTATCTCATTCTCAAAACCATTACCTTTGGCCTGAACTGTTACTTCCATGTTCTTGCGGTATACCTTGTGGTTACCAATATGTCCCAGTATTTTGGTAAACACCTTCAGTTCTCCATTCAGTTCCCCAAAGTCAGAAGGGTAGCTGGTAGGCAATTTGTCTATGCCAAAGGTTACAAACACTTATGCTAACTTGCTCTAGCTAATCATACAGGATACAGACCTGTAGGTTCCTTGCATTACAGCCAAATATAATGAAATAATATCTACTGCAATATAAACAATACATAATATAATTAATCAAACAATAAAGACAAACAGATTATATAACATAGCAAACTGACAGGCTAGCCCCATTGGCTACAAATTTTAAGGGCTTCTCTCGTGACTATAAAGACTAGATATACTTTGGATCAGTTCAGTGCTTTCTGGACTGGTAAACTTCATTTCCAGCACTGGTCCTACAAACAATCAGAAATTTAAATTTAAAAAATCCCTGATCTAAGAGTAAATTTGTAATATTCTAAAGAGAAAATGAGGTTTAAGGTTCAGAATAAAATATTCATAGTCTCTGATGAGGCTGACACACAGAAGAGATTTGCATGTACTATCTGATTGTCTCTTCAGAGCCAAATGACAGATGCAGTGAAGTTCTAAAAAAATTATTAGAATACACTCATATGCCCTCTGAATGATACAAAAATGAGCGGTCTACAGAGCAGACTTCATTTATAACTACTTTTGTTCTGTCATCTCAAAATGAAAATACAGTATTCTGGTGACGTTTTTTTGCTGTTCTATTACATTTGTTTCCATATTTTATAAACTAGTCATTAAACAGAAGACACCCTTTCAGTACTAATTATCAGTTCTACATTTGGTTTAAGATAATCAGTATACAATTTGACTGTTATAGACTGAAGTTTTGTTTTTAGTTTTCCTTACCCTTTCTAAAGAAATCAATTGTTTTATAGGTTATCGTGGGAAGTACGATAATTATTCAGAATATTGGAGGTAAGAAATTTCATAGTGGGGTATGTGTGCTTGGGGGTATTTATAAACATAAAAGGCTATATTTAGGTAAAATTATACCTGTTAGAGAGGCTGACAAAAAGAGGAAATTTAAGGGCAAGGTTTATGAGATCTTGTTATGCCCAAGTGCTACAGTAGGTACACTTTGTCACATCACATGCTCTGTACCCTGCAATTCCTACGCATGACATGATGAATGCAAGCATAAAAGGTTGGCCTTTGAATTTAATTGTTTTAATGGCTTCTATTTACGGAATCATAGAATGTTGTGTACGCTAACTTAATGGTAGTTTTCCTCCGTTTTTGGGTAATTCAAGATTTTGTGTTGAGTATACATTCTTCTTCATAATGTGGTCTATTTTTCACACTAATCAGTTTTGTCATCTGCTGTGTAGTCTAGCTATATAGTTCTTTTTTGCCCTTCTTAGTACATTTCCTAATAAAATAACTGTCTTGAAATAAAAATAATCAATTACATAGTTATAAACATGTAAATCCCAATTAGCAACCAGCATATGAATAAAGTAAGAGTACTCACAGAAATATTCAGAGTAGATAGAGTCCAAAAGAAGGTAGGTTTAAAAGGTAGAGTTAGAAGAGACTGACTGACTACTGTGGAATGCTCAGTTTTAAACTGGATTCTTTCTCCTGGGTGAAAGCAGGAAATGTGCTGAAAACAAAACGAAAAGATTAGGAAAGAGGACGCAGACAGTCATTTATAATGACTAAGAGAAACAGTGTTCCAGTTCTATAAAGAACAAGCAGTGATTAGCAGAGTACCTGGACTTATTGCAAAATGGACCTAGAAGTAGACCAAATGACTGCTTTTATGATTGGCCTACCTTTACTAAAATTGCTAGTAATGGAAACTACTTAATTTAAATGGCTATAAAAATCCTGGAATTAATTCCAGACAGGAGCGAACACATTAATTCCAAGGTCTAAAGATTATTTATTCATGCAGGTTTTAGAGGATGTTATGAAGCTATGAACAGATTTTTAAATTTCCTTTCCCATTTGACTGGACCACTAAATAAATGCTATAAGACAAAGAGGGAATACATAGTGAAGGTTCAGGTGACTCTGGGATCTAGTACAAGGCTGTGCGGTCAAAGGAAATTTGAGTCTTATTTCATCCCCATAACAGTTCATAACCTTCTCTGTGTGTCACTTTTAATAAAACTCAGTTTAGTCATGCTAGAGGCCCAAGCTGTTGTATGTTGGATATTATCAAACTACTTATTCCATCTTCTGCAATGGACTTCTCTGCCAGAGATCTTGACCTGTTCTGCCAAGAATTTCATTTCTGTTTAATAGGTTAATTCAAGGAGCAGCTTTCGCAACTGGAAAACATTCTTTCAAGTATTTAAAAATGCCTGTCACTTTCCAAATCCTCTGTCTTTTTGGTTCTCAGGATTTAAGTGCAAAGATCTTTTGTATAGGAGAGTGGCACAAGTATTTTCTGCCCTCATATATTTAAGTTCTTTGCAAAGATTAACCCATTTCACAGATAGGGAAAAATCACCTATCCCTAACTGAATCAGTGTAGACCAAAAACACCCCCCTTTGCATAAAGAGGCACTCTGCCTTGTCTAACTGGAGGTGGGGATGGGGAGTGCAGCTTCCATGGCACTTCCTCCATCTCCTGGTATCCTGTGGATGCCCTGCACAAAAGGAGGGTTGTTTCGGGGATGAGAGAAGTAGGGATTTGTCTGTCGTCCACGTCCCCCTGCTCAGCCTCTAGATGTACATGTTAAAACAGCTGGGAGCTTTGTTTTCACTCTCAGTGAATCCTCCCTCCCCAGCAACTGCTATTTCTACTGTCTCAAAGGGACTCAGCCAATGGCAGCATGGTTCTTTGGAAGTGTGCTGCCAAAGGAAACGTGGGAGCTAGTGAAGCTGTGTGGTGTCGGGAGCCATCCTTACAGTTGGCTCTCCTAGTATCTAACAGATTCCCAGGATTAGGAGGCCTCTCCCCATCAAAACTCCATCTTCTTGACCCTTGAGAGACAATGAAGGTACAGGAAGTTTTCTTGCCTTTTTGGTCCCCTTCCATGGATTTCTCAGTGAGAGGGGTCAGGCCTTTGGGTTTAGTTTGTCCTGAAGGGATGCCTCTAGACTTATCAATACGGAGTTCTTTATGTTCAGCCCTTTCTTTGGTGTGTCCCCCCACCCTTGTTTCTTTGCATCCAGCAAAGCCATGACCCTTCAATAGTCTTTCAAGCTGTATCGGTGTCTTAAATTTCAGAAAACGACTAGAAATAAAATGGTCTCCATTTACCTCTTCCATCATCAGAGCTGGGAATATTGTATCAGATGGAATCTCATTACAAAGAAGATTATTGGCACTTTCAGAATGTAGGTTAGGCATTATTTTTTAATGTGGTATCATTATTTCTAAAAGTAACCAGAATATATGGAAGTGATTTACACTCAGTTGGAGTGGAGACTTTATTTAACTTTTTTTTTTTTTTTAACCATGTTTAAAAGGATGCCTTCAGTGTTCTGGGTTTGTTTTTTGTTATTTATTTTTCCATAATCTTTAAAAAACCTTTTTCTCATGGTTATATTTTGTTTAAAAAATCCAAAACAAAAAACATCTTGCAGAGTTGAAAGCAAACTTCTTATTTTTAATAACTTTATTGCACACACCCACTGGGTTTGTTTGTTTATATGGGGATGCTGACTTTACTACTGTGCAAAGAAGCATTGACCAAAGAAAAACTTGCATGGTTTTTACAAACAGCTATAAGAAAAGGAATAGTAACTCAAATTTGGATCAATCAGCCTTAAAAAAAAAAAAAATCTCCTTAATAGTCATTTTAAAAGTTGAGACGAGACATAAGCAATCGGAAGCCAGGGAATTCAAAGTTAGGTATAGTGCTTGGGATTTGTCACTCTAAAGTTTTTAAACACGATTATTCAATTCTTATACTATGGTTGTGAAGATTAAATCAACATTTAAACTATTTTTCTACATTAACAAGTCTTGATGGTGCCTGTTGTTTACCCAAGTAGAGCCAATTAAATAGTCGATTTAAGTACCAAAAGCTAGCTGAGGACCTGTACAGAGTAGCGATTAAAATTTGTCAGTTATTTTTAGTTTTGCAAGCTTTAAAAAGCTTCTTAAACTATTAATATTTTTACTCTGTTCATTTTGAAATAGCCACATTTAAATTGCACTTTTTAAAAAAAAAAAAAAAAAAACACCACCAAAACTACAGCCTAAAGATTTTTATTTTCCAGCACATTTTTACTTGAGTAATATAAACTTCAAAAATAGAGTGATAAAAATAATGGAAATACTTACCAAGCTGTCTTTATAGCAACATGAATGTGTTGCTATATTATAGATATTCATTAATGAGCTAACACTGGTAGGTTGAGTGGGAGGATTCAGGCTAATCTGGTATCCTCCCTGATTCCCTTAGTCAGCATTTTGTGACTTGCAATGGCCCAGTTCTGCAGGTCTTTACTCATACTAGTAATAGTTATTCACTCAAAGTGTCCCACTGACTTTAATGGGATTATTCACATAAATGTTACTTAGTATGAAAAGGGGTTGCAGAATTAAGCCATAGATAGGAAGTTGCATGATGCCAGATCATCATGTTATCCCATCCACGTCCTTTACTGTCTCACTTCCCACCTCCTCCTGAGATCCATGCATGGAATGATCCTCTAGGTGTACATCCCAGGCCTGCCATGCTGAAAGTGGGGAGGAGGGCTGTGGCCTATTCCATCTACACGCATCCCAGCTGAAGGGCTCTCCATGCAGTTCTCAGTCTGCATGTGTAGAGGGGAGAGGGAAAAAATCATTTTGTCCTAGGGAAGATACTCAGTTACCACAGCACCAGGTGGTATTCACGTATTTACATTACAGGGTGGATTGATTTAAAGCACTGATTTTGATTTAAATCAGCAAGCAGGAAATCTTGATTTACATAATTGATTTTAATCTTGTCCTGCATTTATACTTTTTAGTTATTTTGAAAAAGAATGGTTCATTCTCATTGGTTAGTATGTGTCACGGAGTAACACTGGCCTTTTAAGAGGAGCAGGGCCGGTACCTGTGCTGCCTCCGCTCACTTCAATTGGGCTTAACAGAGGTTATCTGAGCCCTAGAGAAGAAAGAGAGCCAGTGAGGGTTGCCTTAGAACACAGACGTGAGTCAGTTGGGAGAGGGGCAGATGAGAGGTGCCAGAGCTAGGAGACTGACTGTGGTTCCTGGGAGAAGGCTGAAGGCAAGGAGAGCAGCAAGAGGGGTTTCTCCTCAAGCCAGAGAGCCAGGGCTGAAGGCAGCAGGTGCCTGCTGTTTCCAAGCTGGAGCCAAGACTGATGTCTCAGCACTGAAAGGCTGAACCTTGGGGAATAGTGAGAGGGCCAGAGGGAGTTGAGGGATGCTCCTCTGGCAAGAATGATTTCCCAATGTGGATGATTCCACTGGGAAGAGCAGGCTTGCACTCCAGTTGGAGGGGCTGGGGTGGCTGTCCTGGCAGAGGGACAGAAGAGGACTGGCAAAGAGGCCATGGCCAAAGGTGCCAGGGTGTGGTATATGTGGCATCGAGGGACAAAGATGTGTTGGGATTTAAATGTGTGTTTGCACTGGGGTGATAAATGGAATATGTGTTGGGATTTTATTATGGACTGTTTTGAACTATGTTCTGGTAATAAACCATGTTGATGGATTAGAGGATAAGACTGTATGGAGACCTTCAGTTACCAAGAGGGGATACTGAGGCAGGGTGCCACAGAGCTACTCCTGGCCATGAGGGGACACTCGGAAGGTGACTAGCCCTGCTATAGTATAATTTGGTATTTTTTTGCTAACCAGGAGGATATACCATACTAATACACATTATTTAAGCAATTATATAACACACATTTATTCCAATTCTTGATTTTTACTTTTTTTATTATGTTGAGATGCATTTCTTATTTTTTAGATGATTAATATTTTTTTTACTTATGATTTGTGTCAAGCTACATTTGGATGGAAATTGAAATTCAATTAAAAATCTACAAACTCATCATTTTAAAAATGTTTGTTAGTTAAATAAAATTACATTAAATGTGCTGGCCACATAAGGAAAAAAGTTAATCAAAACATGTTTTAGATATAAAAATGATTTATTAAACAAAAAGTATTATCTGTAGTTAATGAAGTCAACTGATTGTTTCTAGTCACCATAACCTTCAAGATTTTAGAATTGTTAGATCGCCTCCTATCACACCTCATTTTTATTCTTGGGGCTGGTCTACACTAACCCCCCACTTCGAACTAAGATACGCAACTTCAGCTACGTGAATAACGTAGCTGAAGTCGAAGTATCTTAGTTCGAACTTACCACGGGTCCACACGCGGCAGGCAGGCTCCCCCGTCGACTCCACGTACTCCTCTCGCGGAGCAGGAGTACTGGCGTCGACGGCGAGCACTTCCGGGATCGATTTATCGTGTCTAGACAAGACGCGATAAATCGATCCCAGAAGATCGATTGCTTACCGCCGGACCCGGAGGTAAGTATAGACGTACCCTTAGATTGGAAGAGGAAAATAAACTTTCCTGCTTTTTCAGCTCCCAACAGGTTTCTCAAACTGAATGAATTAGTTGTTGAACTGAACTAGTGGGATGTGGGACAAACTGAACTGAAGAAATTATTATCTCTGCACCTGCAGAAGAGGCTACTGCTGTCAAAAGCTGATTTAGCCCTTCAGCAAACTCTGGTTCCAGTGCTTATTCAGTGATTTTTCAAAGAGAGTCAGTGGTATGACTTTCTTCAAAACTTCAGCAGCAAAGATAACTGTTTGAATGTTTTTTTTAATTTAATTTAAATGATTTTAATAGAGTACAGTAAGGTTGTAATTTTAATTTTAAATGGGTTTAATTTTTAAAAGAAAAATGTATTTTAAATTAAAAAATCAGATTTGACATTTTAAAACATCCATTTTTAATTTAAAAAACCCCATCAATGTTTATCAGTTCTGTTGCATAATCCTCTCCAGAAGTAACCGAATCTAGAGGGAGCCCCTGCTATTGAAGCTCCAATGGAGTTGTGTGGCTGTATAGCAGTGAGCGGGGTGCAGTAGGCCAGCCCCAGGGTTCTGCATCCTGTGGGTTCCCTAGATCCTGAAGGATCTGCCAGGTTTGTGGGCGGCTACTCCATGAAAGAGGGCAGGACAATGGGAAGGAATTCTTCCCCAAGGAAAAGCTCTCAAAGATTTCCCATTTAAAAAATACCCTCCGATTAATTGTCCTCTCCTGCAATAAAGTGTGTGTGTCAGTAGGGATATGACAGCATATATAATGAATGAAGTTGGAGAGTGAAGTATTTTAGCAAGATTTGTGGGAAATGGAGACACACATAATAAAGTATTGCACAAGAGCATTTCACAATCTTGCCAACACTAACAAATCTTCAGCATTGAGGTCTAAAGCAGGAATTGTGTGGGCGGAGTTTTACAGCATATTTCTCCAGGCTAAAGACTGGCACTAGCTGAAGATCATTGCGGTAGGGAAGTATGACTGATCACATGGAACCTGGAAGTTTTGATAGATAGAAACAAATTGGAAATTTTGAGAACATGAATTTAATAATACTATATGCAGTAACAGCTGGAATTAAACACTGTAGTTGAACATAGATGATCTCCACGGGGATTTTTTGCAACAATAATAGTCTGAGGTGCACAGTGGAATTCTTTTGTTAAAGATCAATTTGGGTTACCTGCCTGCTTTTGTTTATTGTACCCAAATGATCAATATTTGCAGCTCCGTGGAATTGAGTTTCCCAAATCAAACGTATGTGAAAGCAAAATTTCATTGTACAAGGGTTTAGCAAATTCTAGTGCTGAAGAAGATTAGTTAGTTTATAATGGTTTCCAATTGTGCCTTCTACAAGTTAAATTATTTACCTGCATTCAACTGGCTCTCAAAAGGTGCAAAATTATTTCCTCTTTGAAAACATCAAAAACTGTTTCCAGTCAGATTCTAAACTAAAAGCAAAGACAAATTGATAAACACCAAAGAGTACCAGGAAAGGAAACTCTAGTTATGGTGTTGGTTTTGCATCCAGCAAGCCTAGCTCTCTCTTGAGCTATGCTGTTTGCTTGCATACTATACATTTTAAACAGACGTTCTACAGATACCGCAGACATTTAATTCTCTTGTGAGTTACATTTTACAGTCTGTTAATATGATCAACAAACTGGACAACACATGAAGACATTCGACTAAACTGTAGCAAATTTCTATAAATTATGTTGAATACATTACTAAATATTAAAATTCTGCTTTCTTATTTTTTGTTTAGGGATTTTTTGCAATTAAAATAGTCAATATTTGGCAGACTGTTTTCTTAAGTATAAAAAAAGCTAAATCTAGGAAAGGGTCTGCATAAGAGACATTTGGGGGTTTTGTAGAGGTGTGGGTGTAGGTAATGTGCTTTTCCAGCAATGCTCTCTCAGTGCCATCTGCTGGCCAGTCAGAGCACAGCACTAACATGAAGTTGTGGTGTTGGGTTTTTGTTTGTATTTTTTAAGTGCTGCTAATTAGCAGCCTGAGGCTGGTTATGCTGAAGAGAGGGACTTTTTTTTAGATTTTACTTGGATTTACATTTATTACAGTTAAGACAGTGGGAGATTTGGAGGGAGCCTAAATTAGGGAAGAAATAATTTATAACTTGTATAAGGTTGGTTAAACATACTTACAGCTCCTGTGATGAATTTGTACACAGTGCAATTTACGTAACTTGTATATAAAACTACAGCATTATCTCTCTTGTACCAAAGCTCAAGTGGCATATTTTACACCATGGAATTAAAATACTCCAACTTCAGTTGTTTCCTGTGATCAAGATAGTCATATTTTTCTGTTTTGCAAGTTATCTTTTATTCTGCTCAGAGTTCATTAGCCATTTAATTACAAAATGTATTGTAAATAGAATTTTGTCTTGTTTAAAAAGTGCTAATCCAGAGGAATTTAAATCTGGCCAATATAGTGAGAAAATCATGGATTGCATCCTTGTCTCTCCCATCAGAGTACATATTCTACCAACCTATTTGGAATAAATTAACACCCCCATAAAGTGGAAGGGCAGACATAGTGCATCTCTTTGCTAAAGACTGGATTGAACTTCCCCCAAATACAGAAAATCTAATCCTATTTTCAAACTGGAATGCACGCTGCAGTTTGTGATTGACCTGAAAGCTAATTAGCCTTATTGTTTTAAATTGAGGATTTCCGGTGTAGAGCTTCTTTAAATAAGGGCAGGTTTGTCAATTGCCATACTAAATTAACAATTGATGGCCAGTAAGAACAATTATGCTGTATTTTCATAATGTAGTGAATGTAATTAGGAGATTTTTGACACAGTAAAAAATATTAAGACTTTTAAGAAAAAAATATTTCTTAAATCTATCTGCAGATTGAATACATTTAGAGCTTGTCTGATGAGACATTTTTCCTGTTACACTGGTCTAATTGTAGTTAAACCACCATAGTTACACCAGTATAACTCTGACATGTGGATACTCTTATTCCAGAATCAGAGTGGCTGTTTTCAGCTTTATTTAAATCACTTCCAAAGTGACATAAGCTAAACCGGAAAAAGGCTCTCGTGCCAGAATAAGAGAGTCCACATGGGAAGTTCTATTGGTATAATTTATAGCAGATTATATTCACACTGCCTTCTACCAGTATACCTTTCCCATACAGACAAGCACTAAATCTGTGTTTTTTAGTACTGTTTTAAACCAAATTCATGCATCTCCAGTGATTTTGTAGATTTCTGCTAAAGGAAATGTATTCTTTTCATAAGTATTGAGTGGGAGAGCCTTCAAGACTTTATTTTGATTGTGTAATATTTTTATACATACTTAATGCATGGGATGGATGCCTTAGACTGGTTCTAAAAATTTTGTCTTGATGACCCCTTTCACACAGCAAGTCCCTGAGTGTGCCCCCCCCCAATTAAAAACACCTTTTTTACATTAAACACTATTATAAATGTTGGCGGCGAAGCGGGGTTTCGGGTGGAGGCTGACAGGTCATGACCCCCATGTAATAACCTTGCAACCCCCTGAGGGGTCACGGCCCCCAGTTTGTCTTAGAAACTGACATAAACAGAAGAGTCATGCAGTATGAGGGGCAAAGTAGCTCATGGATTTTTGGTAGCATTCACACTTCATTTTTTCTGCTCCTCTTCTCTTCTCAGTTTGATTATAGTATTATTTTGATTTTCAGATGGCTAGATGAAGATACTCATGGGCGGCAGGTGAACTTCCAGCTGGAGGAGGCTAGCCCCCAGCCGGCCCCGCTTCCCTCCCCGGCCCCCGAGCTCAGGGCGGGCGGCGTGCCCCCAAGCGCAGGGCGGCCCCAGCCACCCCAAGTCCCAGTAGCACTGAAGAGCCTGCCACCTGGGCTGGGACCAAGGGGGAAGGGCAAGCAGGAGGTGGCTTTGGGGAGGAGCGTAGGTGGGGTCACACAGGGCTGTTTGGGGAGGCACAGCTTTCCCCAGCCTATTGGATGTGCCGCCCATGGAGATACTGTAATGTTCCTCTCCCTCAGCCCCACTCCAAATCCCCATGAAACAGAATTAGCCTACTAAAAATTCAGCATTCCACTCTCCAGTTCCACTTACATTCACAACTCCCATCTCCTGACATCACATTATTTAGATGGACACTTTCTCTTACATCCATTGGGTCAGAACAGACTATTGGTAAGAAGGTCATTTTACCTATAGAGGGAAATGTAAAAGTTCAAATGATCTGTTGTCACATTAGTTTCTATGAAAGATCCAGTTTCAGCTGAGCAGTCCAGCTCAGTTTCTCAGTGATAGGTTTTTTTGTTGTTGTTGTTTTTTGGCCTAGTGTAACTTTTAACTAGGTTTCCCCCCACCCTTATTTTAGTTTTTAACCTCTCTTCTCAGTGTTCATTAATGATCTGGAGGATGGCGTGGACTGCACTCTCAGCAAGTTTGCAGATGACACTAAACTGGGAGGAGTGGTAA
This sequence comes from Emys orbicularis, assembly GCF_028017835.1. Taxonomy (NCBI): domain Eukaryota; kingdom Metazoa; phylum Chordata; order Testudines; family Emydidae; genus Emys; species Emys orbicularis. The sequence continues at coordinate 14,811,235 of NC_088686.1, forward strand.
ATACGCTGGAGGGTAGGGACAGGATACAGAGGGACCTAGACAAATTAGAGGATTGGGCCAAAAGCAACCGGATGAGGTTCAACAAGGACAAGTGCAGAGTCCTGTACTTAGGACGGAAGAATCCCATGCACTGTTACAGACTAGGGACCGAATGGCTAGGAAGCAGTTCTGCAGAAAAGGACCTAGGGGTTACAGTGGACGAGAAGCTGGATATGAGTCAACAGTGTGCCCTTGTTGCCAAGAAGGCTAACGGCATTTTGGGCTGTATATGTAGGGGCATTGCCAGCAGATCAAGGGACGTGATCGTTCCCCTCTATTCGACATTGGTGAGGCCTCATCTGGAGTACTGTGTTCAGTTTTGGGTCCCACACTACAAGAAGGATGTGGAAAAATTGGACAGAGTCCAGCGAAGGGCAACCAAAATGATTAGGGGGCTGGAGCACATGACTTATGAGGAGAGGTTGAGGGAACTGGGAAGAGAAGAATGAGGGGGGATTTGATAGCTGCTTTCAAGTACCTGAAAGGGGGTTCCAAAGAGGATGGATCTAGACTGTTCTCAGTGGTACCTGATGACAGAACAAGGAGTAATGGTCTCAAGTTGCAGTTGGGGAGGTTTAGGTTGGATATTAGGAAAAACCTTTTCACTAGGAGGGTGGTGAAGCACTGGAATGGGTTACCTAGGGAGGTGGTGGAATCTCCTTCCTTAGAAAAAAGAACAGGAGTACTTGTGGCACCTTACTAACACGGCTGCTACTCTGAATCCTTCCTTAGAGGTTTTTAAGGTCAGGCTTGCCCTGGCTGGGATGATTTAGTTGGGAATTGGTCCTGCTTTGAGCAGGGGGTTGGACTAGATGACCTCCTGAGGTCCCTTCGAACCCTGATATTCTATGATTCTATGAACAGGACTTTATTGGTCAGATTCTCTCTAGCAAGGGAATACAATTGTTACTTTTCTTTCTGTCTTCTGTGCTGCCTGAAATCGCTGAGGAGACACCTTACTGATCTGGTAGTCACCCAATTCCACAAGACAAGACTGCTCTGCTGTCTTACTGTCCCCCATCTCCCACTTCACAGTTCTTTCGTCTCTTCTGACGAAGAGATCAGTGCCTCAACAGAGGGGTTTTTACAAAGTCTGTTTCTCTTCCTCACCTCACTCCCCTCCTGTGTATAAAGTTTGTAAAGTGTTTTGGGATTTTTTGCATGAGGCATTATAAAGATACAAGGTATTAGTATTTTTATTAGTATTAGTATGCAAGGTATTGTAATGAACTGAACTAGTAGATTGAGAACAAGTAGCCAGAGGGAATAAGGTTCATTCTTTCCAACCATGGGATTTTTTTAAAGGGTGGATCACCAACCCAAGTATAAGGAAGGAACAATCATGTGAACTGTCCAACAGTTCCCTTTGGATATGAATATACATCCTCCCAAGTTAAGAGTAACAAGAAGGGTTTCTTCAGGTATGTTAGCAACAAGAAGAAGGTCAAGGAAAGTGTGGGTCCCTTACTAAATGGGGGAGGCAATCTAGTGACAGAGGATGTGGAAAAAGCTAACGTACTCAATGCTTTTTTTGCCTCTGTCTTCACGAACAAGGTCAGCTCCCAGACTACTGCACAGGGCAGCACAGTTTGGGGAGGAGATGACCAGCCCTCTGTGGAGAAAGAAGTGGTTCAGGACTATTTAGAAAAGCCGGACGTGCACAAGTCCATGGAGCCTCATGCACTGCATCCGAGGGTGCTAAAGGAGTTGTCGGATGTGATTGCGGAGCCATTGGCCATTATCTTTGAAAACTCATGGCGATCGAGGGAGGTCCTGGGTGACTGGAAAAAGGCTAATGTAGTGCCCATTTTTTAAAAAGGGAAGAAGGAGGATCCAGAGAACTACAAGCCAGTCAGCCTCACCTCAGTCCCTGGAAAAATCATGGAGCAGGTCCTCAAGGAATCAATTTTGAAGCACTTAGAGGAGAGGAAAGTGATCAGGAACAGTCAGCATGGATTCACCCAGGGCAAGTCATGCCTCACTAACCGAATTGCTTTCTATGAGGAGATAACTGGCTCTGTGGATGAAGGGAAAGCAGTGGACGTGTTATTCCTTGACTTTAGCAAAGTTTTTGATACGGTCTCCCATAGTATTCTTGCCAGCAAGTTAAAGAAGTATGGACTGGATGAATGGACTATAAGGTGGATGGAAAGCTGGCTAGATCGTCAGGCTCAACGGGTAGTGATCAATGGCTCCATGTCTAGTTGTTAGCCGGTATCAAGCGGAAAGCCCCAAGGGTCGGTCCTGGGGCTGGTTTTGTTCAATATCTTCATTAATGCTCTGGAGGATGGAATGGATTGCACCCTCAGCAAGTTTGCAGATGACACTAAACTGGCAGGAGTGGTAGATATGCTGGAGGGTAGGGATAGGATACAGAGGGACCTAGACAAATTAGAGGATTGGGCCAAAAGGAATGTGATGAGGACAAGTGCAGAGTCCTGTACTTAGGATGAAAGAATTCCATGCACTGCTACAGACTAGGGACCGAGTGGCTAGGCAGCAGTTCTGCAGAAAAGGACCTAGGGGTTACAGTGGACGAGAAGCTGGATATGAGTCAACAGTGTGCCCTTGTTGCCAAGAAGGCTAACGGCATTTTGGGGTGTATAAGTAGGAGCATTGTCAGCAGATTGAGGGACGTGATCGTTCCCCTCTATTCGGCATTGGTGAGGCCCCACACTACAAGAAGGATGTGGAAAAATTGGAAAGAGTCCAGCGGAGGGCAACCAAAATGATTAGGGGGCTGGAGCACATGACTTATGAGGAGAGGCTAAAGGGACTGGGATTATTTAGTCTGCAGAAGAGAAGAGCGAGGGGGGATTTGATAGCTGCTTTCAACTACCTGAAAGGGGGTTCCAAAGAGGATGGATCTAGACCAGTGGTTCCCAAACTTGTTCTGCCACTTGTGCAGGGAAAGCCCCTGGCGGGCCGGGCCAGTTTGTTTACCTTCCGTGTCCACAGGTTCAGCCGATCGCGGCAGGTAAACAAACTGGCCTGGCCCATCAGGGGCTTTCCCTGCACAAGTGGTGGAACAAATTTGGGAACCACTGATCTAGACTGTTCTCAGTGGTACCAGAAGACAGAACAAGGACTAATGGTCTCAAGTTGCAGTGGGGGAGGTTCAGGTTGGATATTAGGAAAAATGTTTTCATTAGGAGGGTGGTGAAGCACTGGAATGGGTTACCTAGGGAGGTGGTGGAATCTCCTTCCTTAAAGATTTTTAAGGTCAGGCTTGACAAAGCCCTGGCTGGGATGATTTAGTTGGGGATTGGTCCTGCTTTGAGCAGGGGGTTGGACTAGATGACCTCCTGAGGTCCTTTCTAACCCTAATATTCTATGATTTTAAGTCACTACTTTAGACTTTGGCAGCAAATCCCTTGTTTGTGGGTAGGATGATGAGGAGAAACTGAAGTTAGTATTATGGGAACCAAAAAGCAAAGCCATTTACGTGGCTTAAGATTGGGCTACCTGAGAGGATTGGTGGTGCATTTATTGGACTTTTCTCAATTTTTCTCTCTCTCCCCCAGATAATGGTTTTTCAAATCTGGGTTCATATGGTGAGTGCCAAAAAGTATAAATGCACAGTACAGAAATGCTGACTAATGCATTTATTACATGTGTTTCTAGTGAGTTGTGATGCCCCCAGCTACATAATGAAGAACTTTTGGTGCAAAGTAGCCTAACGTTCTACATTATAAATCCTATCCTGCAAACTAGCCAGCCAACATCAGCATTTCACAATGTGCTAATAAGTTCTGTATATTGATAAGTGTTGTCACTTGTTGCTTTTAGGACAGTGGTGAATCTATTGGCTGATAACTTACAGGTGGTGAGAATTATTATTTTTCTCCCTGATGGAATGTTGAATTACAAAATTTCCATAAGTCAAGGAGGAGTTATAAAGTTCAACTCTGGTTAATTCTTCTTGATCGGCCAGTTCCTAGTAGTAATGATGTACAAAAAGTTAAATTAAAGGATCGTTAAAGTTGCTAAATCAAACATTAGGAAATGCCCAAATTAAGGTTGCCTCTGCAAGTGTAGTTCAGCCTCTTTGTGCATCTGCATTATGTTACAGTCTCTAGTTACGTCATCACGTACCATTTATTCTATAGGACCCCTGCATCATTCAGTGCACAAGATGGACAGCGAATGAAGCAGAGGGTAAGCAAGAAGGGAACAGACATTCTTTTATATTTAAGACACTAGACTGGGACTCAGAAGAGTTGAATTCTCTCCTTGGCTCTGCCACACACTTCCTACATGATACTGGCCAAGGCTGTCATAATACGTATCTATGTGTAAGAGGGCTGAACTCAGATTGCACAAGCAGCCTTACTTCTAGCACTTCTTAATTTTTGGAGTGCTTGGCTTTGCAACCTTAATGTTCTTTTAATGTAACTTTTTGTATGTAATAGATAATTCTTTAGAGCCCTTAGGTGTCCGTTTTAATACTCAACCAAATGACACAAAATGTTAATTCCTTACTATCAGAGATTATGATGTAGTCTTTTGTAATTGCTGTAGAACAGCTCAGCTTCATGACCAGCTCATCTGTTCCCCTTATGAGAGATGAACTTATACACTAAGTCCTCTTTAGTGTAGGTAGCATTTAAGTTTTACAGTATAACTTGAAGATATTATGGCTGCATCTGCCATTTTTGAAATCGCATAAAAATCATTCCTTCGTAGCCAAAGATACCTGTTTTGATGCTCTCCTTCTCTCCTACTTTTATTAGTAGACACTGGACAAAACTAGTGGACATTGTAGTTATTTTTTCTTCTTACTGGAAAATAATTGATTAGACTTTTTTTTTTTTTAATTGCTACATCTCTTGTCAGTGTAAAGCTTTCCCTCTTTAGTTTCAACAAACTGATTTCTTTAACTCTTTTGTGGGTTTTTTTTTTTTTCCAAAGGATCCATGATTAGTTTCTTTATTTTTTTCCATATTGTTTAATATATTAAAGCAGGGTGTGTTAAATCAAACCGATTTAAATCACTAATTTTAATCTTGATTTAAATCAAGTTTTCCTTCTTGCTGACTTTAATCATCAGTTTTAATTATGTTTTGCACTTGTACTTTTTATTTTCCTAAAGAAAGGTTGATTCTGAAAGGTTGGTAACTGTTAAATATGTTGATTTGCAACTAAATAGAGCCTCTACACTAAATTTGGTGTGCATTTTTGCCGATCCGGATACACTATACATATTTATTTAAGCAATTATATAACTTAAGAATTTGAATAAATATAAATTAATTTTTACATTTTTGTTATGGTAAATGATGCATTTCTTATTTACTATATTAATATTTTATTTGTGATTTGTGTCAAGCACTGTTTGAATTCAATTAAATGTACAAAACCAGCATTTTATTTTTTATTATATATGACTCCCTTAAAAGTGGTGGACATACACATTTTTCAAACATTATCAAAAAATGTTTTGCATTTAAAACTGATTTAATGAAGTATCATCTGTAGTTAGTGAATCAAATTGATTGTTTCTGGTTATTCTATTCTTCAAGATGTTAGAACTAATAGATCTCAACCTCTTATACCTAATTATTATTCATAGGTTGGAAGAGGAAAACAAGCTTTCCTGCTTTTTTCAGTTCCCAGTTGATTTCATAACTTTGAATGAACTAGTCATTGAACCTAACTAGTTGAATAAATTGAAATGAAGAAGCTACTGCTGTCAAAAGCTGGTTTAGCACTTCAATAAACTCGGGTTCCAGGTGCCTAGCCAGTGATTTCCAGCAGTTCAGTAGTTTGACTTCCTTTAAAGCTTGGCAGAATACATGTACTGTGTAATATTATTTTTGGTATTTAATTTACATGATTTTAATAGATTATAATAAATTTAGGCCTTAACTTAGGTTTTCAATTTCAAATTTAAAGTGTGTTCATTTAAAAAAAAAAATCACCTGTATTTAATTTAAATAAAAATATTTGATTTATTTAAATCTTTGGGGTTTTCTCAACCTCACCAAAGTGCTGTTCTTCTTGTGAAGTATGTAACTGTATTTGTTAATATGAAAAAAGCTGGAGTTATCCTCTTAAACAATGAACAGACCATGGTATCCTGTGCAGTGCTGTTTACTCATGAGTTGCCAAAAGAGAGATTCATATCTTATGTAAGCTTCATGGTTTAAATATACTTCGTACATTCAGCATTGATTTTCTTCATATCCTAGAGAAAAGAAAACGCAAAGAGAACATATATTGGACAAGAAAACTGAAGTAGCTTGTTAGATTATTTATTCGTATATTAGATTCTGTATACATACAGAAAGTAAGAAAGATACATCCAAATGTTTAGCACGTGCAAGTTTCTTGTTGCACAATTAGCTCCCTTCTTGGGAGTGGAATTCAATGAAATAGGACTCCAATTTGAAAAACAAACAGTAAGCACACAACAAAGGATAAGCAATTAAATGGTTAGCCAGAGGCTAATTGAAATGCATGGGAAGAGTGACATCGTGTATTAGCAGAAAATCTAAATTTGATATTAATCTGAAGCTTTCTACAGCTGAAGTTGCAATAGAAATTATAATTTTAAAAAATCTTTCTGAAGGAGATAAGTGTCTGAAACTTCAGACCTGCGTACGTAGAATGAATTGTATAATACAAGTAAGAGAGAGACTGATGGACAGTTAATGATGAATTGTAAGTTACCGTTTCTTGACTTCAAGGGTTTTTAAAATCTGCCTTTTTGTATGCATGTATCTGTAGGTCAACATCAGAAAATTCAGTTCTTTGTCTTCTTCCTAGGGTAATACTGATATTTTAAAAATTATATTCAATTATACATATTCTTATATAGCACATACCTTCTAATTTCGGTAATAAAAGAATCAAATTGGTGACACCAAATAAAATTTCTCACCAGGCCTTATCAACAACTGTGTGTCAACAGGGAAAAACAGTTCTAGATTGGAAAAATCTGAGTTTTTTAATACAAAGAAGTGAATATTTCCTTATTTAGTGACCTAGCAACTGTTTTTAATTTAACCTTGCTGTAGGTACATGTCACTTTGTATTAATACATTTCACTTTCTTTATAGAGACCACATTCCTTCTCTTCAGAATTTACCATTAACTGTTTCAGTGCTGCAGCTTCTGTGATTACTAACTTTTAAAGATTGGAACAGTCTATTTTATTTTTTTATTGTGTCTAATCTTAAAATCAGCTTTCAGAAATGCGCTGTATTTGGTTTCAACTTAAGTTGATTAAAAAACCCAAAATAATTGAGTATACTGGAGTAATCTTTAATCTTATTAAATCCAAAAAATGTTTTTCAGATTTTAAAAATATTTAAAGCTTTTTTAGCAAATTCCTAAAATCATTCAGTTCTGGAAGGTGGAAGGGTACCTTCATGGTAGTTTTAGGTGTGTCTTATAAGCTACTGTAAAACTGAACAAATCACTGAGTAATTTTCGGTTGGTCTTGGAACTATATGTAAACCTTTACAGACAGTGAAGACACAGTAACATGAGAAGTAGCCTCTTCTAGAGGCTAATGGGTTGTAGATGAGATAATATATTAATGAGTAATAGCAAAGAAAGTTGTAAGAGTTGTTGTTTACCCCCAAGGCCTTTTTACAGAGCGTAATGATTAACTGTATATGTTTGTCTATATCATTGCCCTCATCTAAACAGAATCGTAAATGCTTAATTGTGTATCATGGTTCCTATGCTGCTGACAATTCTTTGACTCTAAAATGTTCTGTGCTTTTTAAGCAGGAGGAACAGAGTTCTGTCTCTGTTATTCCCATGATATTCCTAGTGGCCATGGTATGCAGGACAGGGATAACCTTTGAAGTCCTAGTTGGCTACATATTTGTTATAATTCCTTACCAGAAATATTAGTAATTTTATATTGTAAAAATATATCAATCCTGTATTTGCCTAAATTGTTGCAATGTGTATTAGATATTAGTGTACTGACTGATTTAAAAAAAAAAATCAAAGGACATCATTTTAAATATTTTCTAAATATAAATAATTGTCATGATTTGTTCACATAATTTAGTACCCCACAGATATTTTTTTATTTATAAAAGAAGGGTGAAGAGAACATGCTGCAGCCAGGCTACTGGTTGTAGATCAAGTTTAAGGAAGAAAGCTTAGCAAGAAATTCCTTTTTTTTCCAACTTGTATGGGTTTTTCTCCATTTTGTTTCATACTATTTTTCTTTAGTATCCTATAAAATGTTCCTTATTTCAAGATTCTCATGTGGTAGTAATCTCTTTGCTGCTTTAGTTAACGGGTGTAATGCATGTGGATTTGTAGATATTTCTAATGGAAGTATATGAAAAAAAGCATTAATTTTGTCTGTGGTGCCACTGAGTCTAATAACTAGCTGGGATGTTACGTTCCAACCACTCTGGGCAAGCCATGCTAATTGTAATTACTAGAGATGCTAGTATTCCAGTACTAAATCTGTTCCACTTCTATTCACAGCTATGTCGTCTTATCTTTTAATTGTTAAATCTGAACTGCCTGGTGCAATTGCAGAATTCATAAGTGGAAATGACAGCGGGTAAGAGAAAAATGTTTCAAACATTATATAATGGAAGAAAGCAAGTCCTGTAGAAGGAGTCCAGCTCTGTTGCAAACTATGGATACCAACCTTTCCCTTTGATTTCACACGCTAAAAAATTAGTGATTTACAGGAGTTCCTGGAACACAGAATGCTGTTGGCATGTTTAAGAGTTCTTCATCACATACAAAAATAGAGCCTGATTCTCTTCCCTCATAAATTTCACATTACTTTAACTCCATAGATTTTAGTGAAGTTATTCCCAAGTAGGAAATTAGGCCTGTAATTTCTGAGCTTGATTTTGCAGCCTTTGAAGTCAAAACTCCATCCAAAAAAAATCTCTTTCTACATCAGGAAGCAAGAATCTTGTGAGAACTGAGCTTGAAAAGAGAAGGCAGAAAAAACCAAAACGTTTAAACTTCTGTCATGTTATCACTTTGCATATTGTTAAACCACAATACAAAACCCAGCAGGCATTCAAATTTAAATATTTGTTGTCTTGCTTCAATAATTGGACTTGTCTTGAGAAACATGGCAAGTTTTCAAACATGGTTTATAATTCCCCAACTTGGTTTCCATTAAAGAAATTATGCTTTGGAAGTACAGCTATATAGTTGTATATAGCAGGCAATGTACATTAGATCTGAATCAGATCCATCACAAGAAAACTGGCTCTGCTAGCTAAGAAAAACGTTCCAGCTTCAGCATTAGAGTATCTTATTTTGGTTGTTACAGTGCTGTCACCATTCATGACAATATGTTTTAGGTTGTGTTATGGCTGTTTTGAAACTCTTATTTTAGGAGATTTTTTCACTCAGTTATAACATTTTTCTCTGGGCTTAAGCTCAGTATACAAACTCTGACCGAGATACACTGTGTATGCGAGTGATACAGACACAGTACATAAATGTTGTAGTGCTTACTTTAAAAAATGTTATTTTTCTTAATTTAATTTTTTCAATATGATACTTTTTTATGGTTATAATTAAAAACTGTTGTCACTTAGGGAAAGAGCAGTCTGTGATAGTCTGAATTTTTTTTTTTAATAATAGAGGTCATTAACCTATTAAAGCACTGTATAAAATGGTCATGTTTTGTGTTTGCTTTTAATTTGGAAAATATTGCCATAAGCTTGAAAAAAAGATGTAATTGTTGTCTTTAACATTGTAACTAATGTCATCTTCCACCTTCAACCTGATATTTTAAGCCCTCTCTGAGCACTGTGACATTAAGCATATTGAATTGATTGGGTAAGTGTTATGTAAAAAATTCTTTATTTTTGCAGTCCAATATAACCAGACATTTACTATTGATTTTACTTTACTTTTAAATAATGGTTGTGTTCATTCAGAGTTGACTCTTTCCAACAAAAATTTATAATAAGGATTGTAGCAACTTTTAATTATCTTTTCATAATTATTGGCATTCATATAACAGTAGAATCTAGAGGCCCCAATCAGGAATGTGGTCCCATTCTGCTAGGCACTTTACAAGCGTCTATAGTGACACAGTCCCTGTCTGAAGACCTTACAGTCTAGAAGAAAGAGTTGTATTTCTTAATGTGCCAAAATTTCTGCCTGATACAGACGCCACCAAACTTTGCTGGTTGTCGTGTAAATAATTCATATGTTCAAAACGAGAACTACCAGAATATGTATCTTACCTGAAACATACTGAGGGTTTCTTTGGTCTGATCCATTTCCATTTGAAGTCAATGGGAATCTTTCCACTGTGGGTATGATCAAACTCCCATAATCTGTTCCATATATAAAACGTATTTTGAAATTACTGATTAAGCCATAATCAAAGTGCATACACTGAACTATGACTTTTTTCCTTGTTTTTTCTGCATGTCCAAAGCCTGTTCGCTTCATCTATAACTTATATAGTTTAACCTTTTTTCTTTAAAGCTTCACACAGCAGCCTGAATTGTCATGATGGAGCAGAACCTTTAATATTTTTATTTCCTTTTGTCCATTTGTTGCGACCTTAATGTATACCTCTTTGGTAGTTAATTTGTAAAATTGTAGGAAATAATTAAGCACGCAAAATACGTAATCAAATATCAAACCTAAAGGTAGTCTTAAATATGCAAGGGACATAAATATTGGGTGGCTGATTTAACTAATTATAGTAGGAAATTTGTTTCCAGATGTGGTTACATGACAGTTTTGTTTCTGTTAGGTCAATATGGCATCTGATATGCTTTCATTTTGGTGCATGGTTTATCTTAAACTTCAGTTAGTTTAGCAAATTCACACACTTGAAACATCACTATCTGTGAAAAATGAGTTTTATATGCATGTATAGGATCTAAATATGCACTTATGCAATGTATTTAGAGTATGTGTATGCATGTAAATTTTTCTGTAGATAAAATTTTAAAAATGTATAAGTGTTTCCAGGCTTAGGACCACAGTTTGCAATGTGCCTTAATGCCTATTTTGTATATTTTTTTAAAAAGTACCACATACACACTTGTTAATTGTAAATGGAAATGTTTCAATCAGTCTGAATAACAAGAACTCCATATATTTTTTGACGATGACATGAACGTAGTTTAAAACACAGACTGCGTCAAAATGTTGTAATTTGTGAGCTCTCTGTTAACATTTAATGACCCTGTCAGGAGGATATGATTGATGCAATTAAGTTGTCTTGCCTGTGTGTTGCATAAGTGATATGGACTGAGAGTAAGAGCCTAATTTAGAACATATGATGGTCTTGTCCTGTTCTATTTGGGAATGAAATTAAATCAATTTATAAATGTCTGTTTTTAGTTTAAAATATGGAAAAAAAGAACATCTGCTTGCCAAAACATTTGCAGTACAGCTAAAAACTTATACTCCATATTTCATACTTGGAACATTTTTATCATAGAGGAGTAAAGTTACAGCTCAAACCAGTTTTATAGGAAATCTAAAAACTTTCATTTTGAGAGAAAATGTTTTTATACTTTAATACTTTATGGAAAAACTTGGTGGGGTTGTTTGATCACTGATGTTTCACTCTTATATTTTTAATAAAACATAACTTCCATATTTCACACTAAAACACTTTAAAAATATTTTTGTAATACTTTTTTTTCTGACTTGTATTTCATATGTTGTAGTTGTATTTTATATGGTGGTGTTTTTTTTTTAAGAATGCATTTTCCAAACATAATAGTATTGATTAGTACATGCTAACCAAAAAAGTTTTGTCCTCCTAACTCATCAATGGTTATTGGTACTGTAATCTATTGATTGTTTAGCTGTTGGTCTAGACAGTCATGTAGCTTAAAACAGAGATGCCGCTGTATACTGCAGCTGAGGTACTTCAGCTTACCCCTCACTTAGTGCCGCATGTATAGTCCATTTACTTACCCCCTCTATTAATTTTAAAGTTCATCAGCCACCCTGTGGGAAACAAATTATGACAAACTGTGAATTAAAATGACATGTAAATATATTGGGGGCACACTTTCAGGGAATGACCTCAATAAAGTACTGAGTAAATACAACATTTTAAAGCAAACATGAGGGACAAATTGTAAACAGTGAGAAAACTGTCTCTATATTTATCCAAGATGGCTGCTATGATTACTGCTGGAGCTCTGCTGTTGCCTAGGCTGGATGGTATTAACTGACACTGCTCCTAAGGGCTGCAAATAGCAAAGTTTCATTAGAAAGTAACTGAAGCTGTAGCACATCAAGGCAACAATACATTTAAAAAAAAAAACTCTAATATAATGTTTCTACAAAAGTTTTCAATACATAGCAAAATGGTCACTTGACTTGGAAGTATGACCTCCAGTTGGCAATAATGCTGTCAGCTTGTGGACTCTGGGCTTTTTATCTCACTATACATAACACTTTTTTAAAAAACAGGACTGGTAGTTGTCCACATAAGTGACAGTCTATATTTTTCATACTGTACAGATGTTGAGATTTAACCATGGTCCTGGAAATCCCAGTGCTGTGATCAACTACTTTGTCTGAGCTCAAGGTTTTGCATACTGCATGATTATTAAGACGTAATCACAGCTGTGTAAATCAGGCCTCTTCCACCAATCTCAATGCAAGTATTTGCCTACCAGAAAACTGTCTAGAGTGTTGGTCATTCCTGTATTCTGATCGTTGGAGAACTCAATTTCAATACAACCATATATATATATAAACTTAAAAATACAAATCCTTATAGTGAGCATGATGATCTAGCGATGCTGAATTAAAAAAGCATATTTTTCTCCTAAGGATTATTTGTCCAAGATAAGTGTTTAGTAAAGTAGTAGATGTATATTTTAGGGCCTTTGAACTTTGTGCAATTTAAAATTATCTTTTCCAATAGGTCATGGTATCTTGATGGCAGAGTGCTGTTACTGATTACTTCAGTCTGCATTGTTTTTCCTCTTGCACTTCTTCCGAAAATTGGTAAGTAATTTAAGGAAAGAAGATAGTATTATTCTATTTTAGTAGCAATTACAACCGAGGACTTAAAAACCTTAATGGGTTATTTATTTATTTTAGCTGGCAGGGGGTTGGTGATCGTAGGGACTATTTAAGTTATTGTAGCATGTTCTGTCTTCCAGGCCTGCCTAGTTAACCTATTACTTGGGTTGCAATAGTATTTTGTCTGCCATACTAAAATAAAATCTTTACAGCAGAACATTAAAGAGCTGCATTTACTTACAGCATGCCATTAGTGGTAAGCCAGTTCTAATTCTGCCCTACAAAACTACATAAATGATCTGTGACAGGCAGTTGGAATGTTGTTATTCTGAGTCTTAAGCCCCAGATACCAAGCACTGTAATAGAAAACATGCCTAAAATGTAAAGCTTTAGCTGTACATTAGGATCAATTTTCTTATAAATTGCCTTTTATTTTTACTGTTATTTTACAGGCTTTCTTGGCTATACAAGTAGTTTATCATTTTTCTTTATGGTGTACTTTGCTCTTGTGGTAAGTTAAAAATCAGTGCACAGCTTATCTAGCTAACATTTTTCTTATTGTTTAAATGCTTTTATAAGTCTTCCCTTTTTTTTTTCTTTTTTTAAAGTTCTCTGTAAAATTAAGAGTTTTCTCTGTGTCCCGGCATACACTTTTTTGGACAGGATAAGTTTGTTTTTCTGAAGAGATGAAAATATGTATGAACTTTAAAGCATGTGAAAAGATTTAAAATAATTATATTTTGGTCTGGTAAATGTAACAATATTTTTGTTTTGCTGACACGGCAGTGAAAACTGGCATGTACACTTCATTTTCCTACTTGTGGAATGGAATTCTGTTTTCTTAGCTTCTAACTATTACTGTAACTAGCACAGGAAGAAAATGTCATATTACAAGTAAATTAAATTTACATGTAGAATGAAGTGAGACAGTTCAAAGTGAAACTGCTCAAAAAGAATCCAAGAGAAGTAGAACTTAGGCAATTTATATTAATACATCAAACACCTTCTTTGCAACTGAAAGGAAAACTTCTTTCCTCCGAGCCATTTGGGGGATTTTTGACCCTGATATTCCCCTATTGTGGGCTCTGTAAAGGAAAGAGAACCAAATATTGGAGCTGAGATCTGTTATGCAGCCCTAGGAAGAGAATTGTGGCTTAGAATTGCATTGCTTTTTACTGGAGAGAATATACAGTTGCTAATGCACAAATGTAATATTCAGTAGGATCAAGAAGGTATGTAAAGAGTCCTATTTAGAAGTATGGCAAAATGCCCCCTGCTTTACTCTGGCTTGCATTGACTTGCACGGCAGACTTATTGTAAAAAAGGATAAACATTGTGGAAAATGAGTCCAAAGAACGTGCCATCCAGGAGAGCAAGGCAACCCATTAGGAACTGAACCGTGTGATAAAACCAAACTTCAAAGCTGTCCAAAACAGCTCCTTAGGGGATCTGTCAAGAACTGAAATGCTCTTATGCGGAGGTTGGGAGGTAATCTTCTGCAGCTTGGTATTATGGAGCAACAATAGCCTCTCCATAGTTAACAAGGCTGAAAATGAGTTTCCATTATTAGCTCAGTGTTTGACCTCCCCTCTAAAATACATTTTAAAAAAGCTACCACCCTCAAGAATTATTGGTTAGGTCTTGGGCTGAGGTACGTGCAATGAGTTTTAAAATGCACTCTGTAGTCCTTTTACATTTAAAAGGAAATGGGTGCAGTTTTCAGAAATAAGTCATTACGATGAATGAAAAGATCAGAAAAAAAAATTTGGTTTAAAAAAGAAATGTATGCATAGAACCATAAGAGATGAACATAAACTATAAGCAAGATTCAAACATGGATACTGCAGAGGTAGAAAGCATTTTGGTTCCAGGCCCAGACCTTTGTGTGTGGGGCTAGGAAACGCTATGTATTTCAGAGATGCGGAGGGTACTACATTTCTTATGAAGCTATAAAAATTGCACATTTCTGCCTTAGTTTGTACATGACAAATTAGGAACTACAAAGAAATGTAAGTGAGGCCATATGCCATTATGTATGTTTAAAGAAAAATAATACTGTTAGGCAAAAATTTAAGGTTTTTTATTTTATTTTATTTATTTTTTTTTAAACTGCGACTCTGAAAATCTGGAACCTGTATGAAATGCAATTTAGTTTTCATAGTTAACTACTTTGAAACAGGTGATACCGGTATGTACTATTGAAATACATGTAGTTTGCACAGTATTAATTTCTGTCATGACCGATGTACTTCAATTTGTTGCAGAAGAAATCTGCACCAGTCATTGGAAGTAATACCCTTATTTTACATATACAATAATTCTGTACAATCGGCTTCATGTACATACTGTCTCCTTCGGCTTTTGCTTGTGAGCACAAATTTAATATTCCCTGCTGCAGGGATAGGCACCATATATTGCTCATATCTTATTTAAGCAGCATGGTCTAGTGCAGTGGTTCCCAAACTGTGCGGCACTCCCCCCTAGGGGGCCGTGGAGGAACATTCATGGGGGCGTGCGGCGGGGCCCAGGCCAGCCCCCACAGTGGGGAGGGGGACAAGGAGGGAACGACACCCAGTTCTGGCCCCATCTCTGCCTTCAGCCCCACCTCCGCCCCCATCCCCACCTTCAGTCTCCGCTCCTCTGCTGAGCCAACTGCTGTCATGGGGGAGAGCACGGACAGATTCCATTACTGGTAAGGCGGGGGCACAACAGGAAAAGTTTGGGCACCATTGGTCCTAGTGTATAGGGCATTAATCTGGGTTCTATTCCTAGATCTCTGTCCTGCTGTGTGACCTCAAGCAAGTCTCATCACCTCTCTGTACTTCAGTGCCCTCATTTGCAGTGGAAATAATGAAACTTACCTGCATTTGCAAAGTGCTTTGAGTTCAGCTGACGAAAAGTATTTTAAAAGCTTCTAAGCTGCATAATTTAAGACCTGTGTTATTGCTGCAGAGGGTTTTCTTGTGCCTGTGTTGCAAGGTTGCATGAATAGCATGCCATATACCCACTATTCCCTCTGGCCACACTTTTGCTGGGGATACTGCATGAGAGTGGGGCGCTTCTAGTCCTTGCTTTCTTGAGAATGCCACAGGTTTGCACATGTATCTCAAGAAGAGTTCGTGTAAGTTCGAAAGCTTCTCTCTCTCAGCAACAGAAGTTGGTCCAATAAAAGATATTACTTCATCAATCTTGTTTCTCTAACATGTTTGTACAGATAGTTGGTAGATTTTCAGAGATAAAAGGACAGATCTCTTCCATTTTATCCCTGTTATGAATCTGACCCCTTATTATTTCATGTTTAAAGCCTCGAGCAAGTGATACAAAGAATTTCTAACCTCTAAATATAGATAACTAGAATGGGAAATGTGGACAGAGCCATAAATACAGTGACAGGAAGAGTGCAACTATAATTATAAATCAACTCATGAGAGGGAAAGTGTCATATTTTTTTCCTTAATTTCCTTCTAATTTTCATTCTCACCACATGGAACTGTCAAAACCATCAGTGTAGGTAAAACTCCCTATAGCTTTCTGGGAAATGTTAGGGTTTTGGTTTGGGGGGTTTTCTTTTCCCACTTTTGCCTTCTAATTGCAACCACGTTTCTGCCATTGCAATGTTAGACCTATACTCCAGCCATGCCTCCTTTAAGGCAGCCTTTAATATCTAATTAACTGGCTGGGAATGGTGTTGGCAGCATTTTCTATCGAATCCTGTTTATCTTCCTTGCCCAGCTCTCCAATAGACAAGCAGGATGTTTACAATTGACGCAGTGCCCTGTATTACTGTGTTTATCAATATCCTCATGTTCTAGTTATTTATATAATACCCCAGCTTTTAGGCAGTCTTGAGAATATTAAATAAACTCTGTCTTTACAGGTTGTAATAAAAAAATGGTCCATCCCTTGTCCACTGACATTAAACAGCCCTATAGAGATCTTACAGGTAACATACATGCTATTTTGAAGCTTTTCTAACTTTTTAGTAATATAAGTAATTCTTTCTCTACATCAAAACCCTCGGGTTAGTAATATTTTATAATTAAAAAAATAGTTGATAAATCCTTAGTTCCTTTTCATTCATATAATATTGGTATTCTTTAATTAGCATGATTTTATTAGCTTGAAGCAATGTGATCTAATGTCTGTGGTTTGTAGTCAGTCATTTAATGTCATTTCCCTTATTTTGTGTATGTATCTTGCACAGATTTCAAATTCTACTGAGGATTGTAAAGCAAAGCTCTTTCATTTTTCTAAGGAGGTAATGTGCTGTGTATCTTATTAACAGGTGGGGTGTGCAGAGGTTTTGGTTTTTTAATGGATGTGAACTCTCCTGGCTTAGGGCATAAACCAATGTTTTCTAAAGGAATAGCTGTAGGTTGGGGGTACCCAAATATGCCCCTCAGTTTTTCTCCAGTGTCTCAGCTTTCATTTAAAAAAAGTTTCTAGCTGTTAGTTGTGCAGAAGAAAAATCACCCCCCTGGCAATTTTACTGATAAAACTTTGAGTATAGAACAGCCTTCAGACTTCATTTGCAAAAGCATTTTTTTTTAGGTCTTTCAGGTTTCTGAATGCTGTAACCAATTTTTAAGAGACATGAATACTGAATTTTTTAACTAAAAGTTCAGGGCAGGTTAAAGGAGTCAATAATTTGACACAATAATGTTGCATGTTCTAGACAGCTGTACTTATAATTTAGTAAGTTTCATACTATATAAATGACCAATTGTCGTATTTTTACTGACCCTATGTGGCAAATCCTGCTCCTCTTACTTATGGGAGTAGGCTCAGGAACTAAAGTGGAAGTACCTACATGAGTAAGGTGAGTAGGATTTGGCACTTTTGGGCCTTATATATCCAAAAAGAGTCTTGCAGCCCATACCCTCCACGGTCAGTGGAAGATTAACCTTAAATATGACCATTGGTTGATATACTGGAGTTCTTAGCTGAAATGGCCCAGTTTCATGAAAAAATTGGGAAACCCCCATTCTGTAGTATGGAGATTATCCAGAAGCATTAGTCCAAAAATACTCCCATTGATTTCAGGCATTGGATTGAGGCCATGAAGTAGAATCTTAGGTATACTCAAAATAATTTACAGCTGTTTATAGTGAGAAATTATGTTTTCTTTGTTTTCTCTCCCCCCCCCCTTTTAGAGCGCTTATGCCATCCCAACCATGGCCTTCTCGTTTCTCTGCCATACCTCAGTATTGCCCATTTACTGTGAGCTCCAAAGGTAACATATGGAAAGCAAGTAATGTTAAAATATAACGATAGTGTTTTTCTTATTCAATCAAAGTTGTCAGAAAATCTGTTCCGTATTTAACTTAGTGCTGTTGAACAATGACAAGGGTTTATCCTTTATATATTAGGTAGGCAAAATTTTCATCTGAGGCAGCACTGGCATTTGCTTCTTAGGCTATGTCTACATTACAAGCTAGGGGTGTGATTCCCCTGCTCATATGCACATAATCGTGTTTGCTTAATAAGAGCTATCGAGTATGAATTGTAATGTAGCCATGATGGCATGGGAACGTCGGCAGAGGCACAGCTGAGCTATGCCATGCCAAATATGTACCCACTGTTTTCAGGCAGGTTTGTATTCAGTCCAGCTCACCCCTGCCTCTGCTGTCCATGTTTCCGCAGCTAAACTACTATTTATACTCGCGCTAGCTCTCCATCAAGCTACTGCAAATAGGTGTACGCAAGCAGGGGAATCACATGCCTAGCTTGTAGTGTAGACATAGCCTCTGATTATATTTGTAGCAGAGAAATTAGCAAATACGTTTTGATTGTCTACTGGGAAAAAAACAAAATCCACAGACCTTTACTAGCTGATTTTTATAGCAGCCAGAGAGCCTGCATTTGGCCAAATCTGCACTGATATGATAGTCACCCTGTGTGGCTCAGTTGATAGGATACTGGACTAGGTTCTATTCCTGGCTCTGCCATTGACTTGATGTGTCATCTTGGGCAAGTCAGAACTGTGGGGGGGGGGGAAGTTCACCTCTGTGTGCCTCAGTTTCCATGTCTGTAAAATGGGGATAATGATACTTGTCTTGTGTAAAGTGATTTGAAATCTGCAAATACAGGGACCAGCAAAGTATTGGGTAATGTTAAACCACAGGGGTTCATCCCTGTAAATTTCAAGATCATTCTAAAGGTAAACTGCTATGTGTTCAACACCTCAAACCATAATAATTATTTGGGGGGGGGGGGCTATTTTGCATTTTAGTCCATCGAAAAGCAGAATGCAGAATGTAACCAAAACAGGAATTGGTCTGAGTTTCCTACTCTATTTTGTGTCTGCCTTGTTTGGGTACCTTACTTTTTATGGTAAGTATGTTCTTAACAGTTCTTTAAAGGTCAGGATAATAGTGAAGAATGTTCTGGCTTATCATGTATTGCATAGTGCATGTACTGATTCTGCCTGCTCCCAAGGATTTTTTCATTTGATTTGTGTGCTAAATAATTCATTCTGTTTGCACATATATAAAGCCTACTATAGAATGCATAGAGGGGAATAAAATATTTGGGGTATTTAAAATAAGGCCTGAGTTGCACATATGAAATAGTTAAGCCACTTAAGCACCAGTCCTGCAAAGGCTTACAGATGTGCCTAGCTTTGTAAAAATTAACTTCAGTATGGTTACTCAGTGTGTAAGTTAAGCATGTATGTAATTCTTTGCCGGATTGGGGCCTTAAACAGTATACAAGTAAACAGTTCACTTACTTAATTGGGATTAGTGAAATATCTTCTAAGATCATGCCTACATTCAAGAAGCTTGACATGCTAATTACCATTTGGTCAACCCAGTGCACCTGTAGCACAACATGCAGCATTGCCTGCTCTGCCTTACACCAAGGACTGGATCGGTAGCAGGCTGACCTTAGGAGCGCGGAGGTGTAAAGGTGGGTTACGGTCATCTTTGCACCCCTCCAAAGCACCGCCAAGAGCAGTATGGACACGTCACAGAGCCCATGATAAGCTGTAGGTTTCTTGTATGGATTTATTTGAATAGAAATCTGTGTGATTAATGAAACAAAAACAAAAGTTTAAACAAACCCTCCAAGAAAGCTTTACTAAACAGCCTCACTAATTATTTGTATCATACATTCCTCCACACAAAGTGACGTCTTAAAGACACTGCTGCTATCTGCAACAGAAAGGCAAACCAGAGTAAGCACAAACACACAATGATACATAGGGTATGAATTACCGTGGACGTGGGGACCAAGGTGTGCATTCTGTTGAAGGTCTCTTTAAAGGACCCTTGCCATTTTAAGGGTGGGGATGGGGAGGGTGGTAGTTATGTTTTGTTGGTGAATTTTTGTACTTAAACAGAAAATGAGGATTTCCAATTATAAACTTGTACATATAAAAATCATCCTACCTGTTCAGCAGACTCCCTCAGTTCTGCTTTTCTGTAGATTTTGCATGGCAGTATGCTGCAGCAGCAGTGTAGTAACTATGCAATTGACGATGCAGTTTTTGAACACTTTCAAGTGCCATATTTTTGTAGCTGGGGCTTAAATATAGGTGACTTAATAGTCTTTCTGGTAGGCTTGCTTCTCCCAAATACTTAAACAGATTTCAGAACTCTTAACTACACAATGGCTTTCTTTTTTTAAAGGTCTATCATAACATTGTCAGAAGTAGGTGAGTGTCCATTTAATATAGCAGTTCAGTCTTCCTATAAAATATAGATAGAAGCTACTCTGCATCAGTGTGATATGTCAACTGTGTGACCGTGTTTGTAGTACCCTGTCATATAATGTCGCAGTGTTATATCTTTCCAAGATAAAGTGGTTCAGCTCTACATGTATCCAGCTTTATTTTCACATGATTATACATTTTGTTCATAGATCATGCATGTTCATAGATCATGCATGCCAAAGTTGTATTCTCTCAAGTTTCCATCCAGCAATCTGGATCAACTGCCCTCTGCAGTATGGTAGCATTATACAAACATGGTCACTGAAATGCATTACTGACCTGCATGAGGATTCTTCTTTCAAATTGCTTCTCAAAATTCACTCCTCTCATGAAGTTAACATGTGTTAATCTCTGGCTGAGAGTTTTATTTACTTTGACTGACAAACAGTAGGGGGGGAAATGCTCTTAAGAGAACCCTTGTCTCTCTGGGTATTTTGTGTTATCTGTTTAGAATGTCTGTGGGCTCGGGACAATCTGGCACAGCACCAGTCCTGTTGACCCTTACCAAATAATTACTGATCTGCAGGGGAAATTGCTTTGAGTTCTTGCAAAAAAGCATGCTGCCTCTTCAGACATTAATGTATTTCTGTTGTAGGCACAACAAATTCCTATTATCAATTACATAGTGGAGACTAGCAGTCCCTACCTCAGTGCCTTTGCTATTGGTGTAGGACTGCTCCTGCCAACTTTCTAACCTGACTTTTACTGTCTTCCTGCAAATTAGGGTATTTTTCCCCTTGGTTCCCCTTTGTCTATTCCCTTTGCTTGCTTGCTTGCTTGCTTTCTAGCCAGCTGGATCTGACAATGACAGAGCAAATAAATTATGTGGGCTTCCCCTCAAATGATAAAAAGTTCAGGGGGTAGCCGTGCTAGTCTGTATCCACAAAAACAACAGGGAGTCCGGTGGCACCTTAAAGACTAACAGATTTATTTGGGCATAAGCTTTCGTGGGTAAAAAACCTCACTACTTCAAATGCATGGAGTGAAAGTTACAGATGCAGGCATTATATAATGTGTCATGTGTCATTATATAATGCCTGCATCTGTAACTTTCACTCCATGCATTTGAAGTAGTGAGGTTTTTTACCCACGAAAGCTTATGCCCAAATAAATCTGTTAGTCTTTATCATTTGAGTCCGGTGGCACCTTAAAGTGCAGCCTAATTCACCTTGCTGCCTAACACCCTGTCAGATTTGTCAATGCAACTTGGGATAGTTCCACCTCATGCTGGCTCTTCCCACATGTTTCCAGATAAGCCCCCAGCAAAAGGGGAAAGGAAGAAAGAGCACTGAAGTCATGTCTTGGAGACCATGTTCCTGGTCCCTTATGCAGTAGACCTAATTGGAGCCTTGCTCTGCCTTGACTACAGCCCTTAACCTTTACTTTGAATGAAATGATTGTGTCTCTTTTTTTCTTTTCCTTTCAGGCCTGATGGTATAATGTACATTAATTAAATAGTTTTTTTTTTTTTTTTTTTTTTTTTGCAGAGGATACATACAGGGTTCTTTCCTGCTTGCAAGCTACTCGTCCTGTCTTCCACTATCTTTAGCCAAGAAGGCTAATTAAATTGAATGAGTGAAACTCCCCCACCCCTGCCCCACCTCTCCATCCCCTTGTCATAAACGCCATTCCTAGAAAAGTAAAAACCAACTGAAAAGCGAAAAAACTTCTCCTTTGAGAACAGATGTTTCTTCTACATCCAGTTTGGAAGGATGTTGACTCTTTGCTGTGTATCTGTAAGTCAATGTGACCAAGAGGCTTTGTTGGGAGCAGAAGCCCACGATAGCATAAGTCTGCTAGGAGTTAGAGTAGCGGATCATTTGTAGGGGTGTGATTTTTCTTTGTTTATTTTTTTTTTAAATCATGGCATGTTCCAAGAAAAGTCATGAACTTGTCAGGATGAAAGGGCAAAAGTCATGGAAACAAAAGTGAAAGTTGCAGTTATTGGTTTGTTTTCTAAGTAATCATTATTTCCCACTTTTTGTACCAAAAATAGGAGTTGTGCTTGTGCTATAAGAGATTTGAACATAATAGTTGCCATCCCAGATGTGACTTTTGCAAAACTAATCTCACTCTCCAAATAGTTTTAAAATGGTGGTGGAGATTAGAGAAGAACCCTCATTACTGCTGAGGGAATTAAAATTCTCACTGAATGTTCTCTCACCTGGTCTTTTATGTTGCTTCAACCCCTGTTTTCTATTAAATTCTTGTACTTCCCATGGTTTAACTTGGCAGCTCTCAAGCACCAGCCTTTTGCCACAACATCCAATCACTTACACGTCAAACAAACAAATCTCAATCTCAAGTGTCATTAATAGAAGTATGACTTTAGCCAATCATCCCTTCCCCATAATAACTAGTCTGCAAAAATACTGAAAGAAGGTAACTATTAGACAACAGTAGCATATATACATTAGGAGGAATAACTAAGAATTCCTCTTTGAAATTAGAGGCGCTGCAGCTACTTTCCCAAATGGTGAAATTTTACCTTCCAAATCACTTTATACCACATGTGTATGGAAAGCTGAACATGTAAGGTCAATTGGTCCAGCAGAAAGAGTTTACTTCTGAGCAAAAAAGTGTCTCCTAGTTTTCTGTTCCAGATACAAAGAACCAGCTATATGGCACAGTGCCTTGGCTTATTGAATTCCACCCTTTTTTCGTCTGTTCGGACAAATGATCAGGAAGACTAAAAACCTAGCAAAAATTGTTCTGATTACTTCTAACTACTGAGACCCTCATTCTTCAAACTGGAGGTGTCAGTTAGCAAGCCTAGTCTCTAGGATATGCCATGGCAGGATAAAATCTTTCAAATGAATTATACCAGGCTTCAGCTTGCTGCTTGGAGCCTGAGAGGGTAAATCCTCATGTATTCCCCATGGATTATTACTATTCTGTCATAAACCAGAAAAGATTCTGATAAAGGCTTATTTGGTCTGAATATTTTTCCTTTGGTCTTAATCTAACAAAGTAGACCCTCTTCAAGCCCTACTCATCACTATTTTGGATATCTTATTTGAAGGCTACCACAGATACCTTGGTTGCAGCTCATCAAGTTCAGTTATCTACACAATGGGCCTTGAGTTGTGCTGTTTTACAGGATAATTTATCATCTGTCTCCTCATCATCTCTTTTCTTTAAGCCACTCAGGGTGTGTCTGCAGTGTAAGTGCAGGGTTAGTAAAACTCGAGTTAGCAGATCTTGGATTTGTTAATGAAGCACTGGAGCATCTATACTCTTTGTAATCCTACGTTGGGCTCCAGTGTCTATACTGCATTTTGCAGGCCTGAGTCCAACCACCCATATCCCTGACACTAGCACAATGTTGCCTTGCTTGTGGATTGGCCAGTTAATAGTCTATATCTGCAAAGCCCGAGTATCCCTCTTTTGTAGCCCTTTCTTCTTCATGTTTGTTTTCTCACTTGTACATAGCTTGGTTTCATGACTCTGACAATGGAAGTTTCTCTAGATTGTGTATCAAACATCTATATGTTTATTGTTGGCTTCATTAGGGGCAGGAAGAAATTTGTACACACAGCCTTCATTCTGCCATGGGCACAAAACAGCCTAGTAGTTGCTCCAAATGGAAACTTTGAGAATTAATATGTAGGTGATATATAGTTGTTCTGTTTCTGAATTCCCTTTGATTTATGACATTCAATTTCTTGGTTTTCAGACAAAGTGGACTCAGAATTACTGCAAGGTTATAGCAGGTACCTGCCGCATGATATTGTCATCATGACTGTAAAACTAGGCATGTTATTTGCTGTGATTTTGACAGTGCCTCTCATCCATTTCCCTGTAAGTACTCCTAAAAGTTTTGATGCTGGCATAGCAATTCCATAGTATGGTAATACTAATTCTTTGCAGACTGCAATATTAGTCACATCTAGCTTTGTGTATCTTACTGATTTGTCAAGTGATTGATCAAAGACCTCATACTTGCATATGTTCCATGAAAACTCCAAAATAACAACTAACCACTAAGCTAATTTATGCTTTTTGAGACTGAGCTTAGATTTAAACTAACCCACAGCATTGTTTTTCATTTAGAGAATAAAGTACCGGTATTTCTAAAGTTTATTTGGTCTGATTTTTCTTAAATTCTGTTTTCCAAAGACTGTATGGAGAGGAAAATTGAAGTCAGCAAATAATACTCTGCTGCTAGTGATTTAACGAAAGTTTAATGTAGCTTTGTCTTCACATAGTGTAGCATTTACTTAAGTTTTAGAGCAGTATTTATCATGTGGTTCTAAAATGTAGGGGACAATTCTGTCAGTTTGTAGGGGATTTATGTTCAGAATTTCATTTAGTTTTCAGGATAATGGTATGCCTCTCTGGATGAATGTAACCATTAGCAAATATTCACATCAAAGTATATCCAACTACTACAATCCATATGCTCTTCATAAGGAGATAGTTACGTATATTAATGATTTGTGTGTGCACACAATTTTGCAATAATTAAATATGTTTTGTTCTTTAAAGGCTGTAAAGTATGTATCATATCTTCTATGACATTTATACGTGAACACCTTTTTTTGGCTTTTGTTGAACTACGTCAATAAATGTTTTCCTCTAAAAAGGTCTTTTCCAAGTAAAACCTGAGGTGTACTTTATCAAAATGGAAATAACAATAAGGCTTTTAGAATAAAGTTTTGTGCCTGCTTGAATTTTTTCCCCCTTTTCATTATATAGGCAAGGAAGGCTGTAATGATGATCTTTTTATCTCATCTTCCTACTTCATGGATTTGCCATATCCTTGTCACTTTAGCACTCAATGCAATCATTGTTTTGCTTGCATTGTATGTGCCCGACATTAGAAATGTATTTGGATTAGTTGGTAAGTTTTTTGTTCTTGTTTAGGGTTTTTGTTTTTGTTGTTCTTTTGGGGATTATGGGGTTCTATACTAAAAAGATCACACAATATATCTGCTTATATCCCTGTACCAGTCTTACTACAACTAAAATTTTTCTTACTATCTCGTAAAGGTTCTACCACATCTACATGTTTGCTCTTTGTGTATCCTGGACTGTTTTATCTTAAACTTAGCAGGGAGGACTTTATATCACGACAGAAGCTTGGGGTATGCTATTTTTCCATGTGTTTTTATTGTATGCAAGGATTATAATGTTAGATATATTTTATTACACTACAGAATATGCTTTGCCTTTTGCACTGCACCCATTTTTAGCAGCCTGAAGTCTGCAATAGTAGTAGAGTTTGTCTTCTGCTAAGTTCTGTTTCCGTTCTCTGGTCTTATTGAAACTAATGTAGTCCACTTCTTTCATGAGTCTAAGCAGTGTAATATTGATCTGAATCCAAATTTCCCCAAAGTCCAGATTTGGAGCTTTAGATCAGATCCATCTGTTTTTAAACATGGCTCTGATATAGTTTGGCCGTGTCCATGTTGTCCAGACAAACCATGTTTGTGTGGAACACTGTTTATATGCTGTTCCCTAATAAACCTTCCTTGGCACAAGCCCCCCTTTCCCCTAACATTTCCCACGGTTGATACAACAGCTACAGCACTACCAGTGGTAGTCAATGAGGGAGTTCTAATGCAAACAACATGCTACTGCCTGTGACCATGGTTACTGTCATTTTAACCACCATATCAACTGAGAAAAGTTAGGACACAGTGGTTAAAATGCCAGCAGACTATCTACACTGATGTTTCCACCATTTTTATCTTCCCTCGCCCTCTCCTCCATAGGGTTGCACTAGGACTAGCAGTTATGGGAAATCTTAGTGGAAAGGCTAGTATTGACACCCACATACAGTTTAAAGTCTTGAGTATCTGGGCCTTCTGAGTAGCTTGCGTAGATTCAGCATGATAACATCAGCAGAGCTGTCTATAAATCGGTAATCTGCTTACTGTTATAACAGTTTTAATGCTGTTGAAAATAGAACGCTGTTTCTAAACATGGTTTCCAGAGGGTCTCTCTCTGTCCACCCTGGCTGCTCTAGCAGTGTTCGGAATGTGTTTAACTAGAACTGTCTTTTAAGTAGAGTTTAAATTCTGTTTCTTAACTTGCTTTGAGCCCCTGTGTGCATAGGGTCAAATAGAATTAATTCCTTTCCAGGAATTTCATTAAATATGCAAAGTTCATCTACACAGTTCCCAGGTGGATAGTGTGGACACACTAAACCAGTTTTGAAAGGGAATTCTTTGTGAAATCATTCCCAAAGCAGGCTTAGCTTAGTGTTCATATAGATGAATATCTTTCTGAATATATTTAATTTGTGTTGGAAAGAGCAGCTGTGTTTAAATACTTGTTTATTTTAAACATAGCAGATGATTTTAAAATGTGCTGTTAAGGCCTGTCAATGCATTAGAGGTAGAATTTCTTTTTCATATTCAGGGTCTTAATAGCAATTCTCAGAAGTATAAATTGAATTCTGCTGTTCAACATTCACTGTTTGTTCTTCTGTCTTCACAGGCTTGTGCGTTGTTTATTTTTGGCATACTTGTTGGTCTCTTAAGTTTAGCCTTAATCATTTTCAATTGGATTAATCAATAAAATCCCTTCCATTGCTTCTTGAGCTGGACTTGAGAAAGACAATGCGAGCAAAGACTTCCAGCAACATATTGCAAATTCTCAACTGAATGCTGGACATCTTCAAGAAGAAACCCTTCAGGATCTATGTATGAAACAAGTAACAATTTGTTTTACTCTCATGTCTGTTTCTTTGACTGGTTTACTTCTTGCACAATTAAACTCTTCCATTCTACAAATATATTAGTCTTTAAATGACTTAACGTTACCCAGGTGAAGAGGTGACTTTATGGGAGGACATTATATAGTGTGCTTACAATGCAAAAATATTTTGTTTAAGGCTTTCAGATCTTAGAGTCAGAGGTTTGCATCTGCATCTGAACCGGCCCTGGCACCAAGAGCTGAAAGGGGCTTATTTCCTGTGTTCTGGCTTGGATTCAGCTGATTTCCCATGAGATGGGCAGATTTTACAAAAACTTGTGCCATTCATAATACTGGAAGTCTCACAACAGCAGTTATAAAAGGATTTGCATCACTTTCATTAAAATAGCTTGCAAAATTTTACCACCCTCGTATTGAAATCTTGAAACTGATTGGTCTCCACACTGTCACCCTACCCAATAGGAAGATTTCCCCTCCCACCAGCATGTTCCTCTATTTGAAATTGCACTTTAAATTATGTATAGTTTATACTTCAGTGTATTAGGCCTTCTTGGAATGAGTCTGTCAAATAAACTCTGTGCCCTTCTAGGATATTTGATGTGTATTTTGGAAGCGCTAGCAATAATTTTTATTTTGCACTTAAGATCTTCCAGCATTTCCATTACAAATGTATTCAAAGCATTTAGAGGCCTGATTTATTTATTTTTTTAAGCCCCCTAACTTTCACAGGTGTAACTCGGTTAGCTTCCACTGGAGATACTCTCATAAGTATTACAGCAAGAAGGAACCATTATGATCATCTAGCCTGATTTGCATAAGACAGGCCATAAAACTTCATTCAGTGATTCTGGCTTCTAGCCCAATAATTTATGGTTGAACTAGAGTGTGTCTAAATTTTACACTGGTGTTAGTTAGAGAAGAATCAGACTCCAAGAGTGAAATCCTATTGAAGTTAATGGGACTTTTGCCATATAGGACCAGAGTTTCACCCCACATTGCTAAACTCTTGCGTATCCCCTTATGCACTATTTATGCTTAAAATGAAATCTGAATGCCATTTTCAGCACCAGTTGGACTTCCTCTGAGGTCTAATCCACACAATGCTGAAAATGGTATTGGCAGCCCAGAGCCAACATTGCTTACACCAGAGGAGCTGAAACAGTGATAGGAATGATGGTCAATTTTTTAAAATGTCTTCGTTGTAGAGAATATCCTTTAAAACGAAAACGCTCTAATCTATAGATTTTTATCTTCTAAGGAAGTTAAGACTCCACAGAAATGAGACATACATACAGTTAAGTAATTAGACCTCAGACTGGAGCAGCAAGATTTAGAGGCTTGGAAACTTCATTATTTCCAGATGTGATATTTCTTTTAATCTGATTTACTACTTACTTTTACATCTGAAATGTAGAATAAGATACAGAAGTGAAATGCTCTAAAGTAACATTTATGCAATTCAGCTGAATTTTGCAACTTTAATTTAAAGTAAACTCAGCTGACACAATTTTCAGTTGTGCAGTTGAGGGAAGTCAGATGCAAAGATAGCTCTGATCACCAGCTCTAGTCCTGGGCCAACAGAGGGCCAAACAGGACTGCTTCAACTTCCAACCACAAGAATGGGTACAGACCATTCTGCGATCCCAGGATTCCTCCATGCCAAAGAGAATTCTCAGCTACCCTTTGAGTCTACTATAGAGACAGACCAATGTGCTGCTTTGATGGAGCAAAGTGACCTGATTAGGGCCCAGGATCTGACCTTAGGAGTTTCTGTAGAATATTTCTCTTGTCTTCGTGAATGAACATAATATACCTCATGACAGTTTACAGTGTAGCCTTGAGCTGAACAAAACTGTTGGGGAAAGTTTGGGTACCTCTGAACATAAGAAGTTTCCTGCCTCCTTTGATCAAGGGATTGGCAGTGTGGATTACTGTGGAAGCCTAGAACAAACAAACATGAAGGAGGCTCTCTATCTTGCCTTTGATCCCTCTTGCAATTATTCCCACATTTTACTTCTGATAAACAAATATCACTATCTTTTCTTCCCATGGTATGTCTTAATTTCCCCCTTCTACTAAATGTTCAGCTGCTCAGATATTTCAATGAGTAGTGTAAAAACCTAAATCTTGGGTAACCTAAACTTAAATCTTGGATAGCTGTTACCGAGCCATCTTGGGTAAATGTGACAGTGGGGACAGTTGTGAATCAACTACTTTTTTTCATATGTGGCCTGATCCAAAGACTATTTGAAGTCAATGAGCATCTTTCTATTCATTTGAATGAGGGTTGAATCAGTCTCAATGTTTACTTGTAGCTTTTTTGCAAGGATACTAATAATCTACAAGAATATTAATCAAAATCAGGGGAATTTCTGTGGGAATTCTTTATTTCACATATTACTTTGCCCTGCTCTCATATCTTAATATCTGGTAATATCTGCAAGACATAATTATGGTAATCTAAAAAAGTATTTTAAACTGCATAGTAAGTTAACATTAAAAACTTAATTGGGTGAACTGGAAAGCTTATAAAAACCTGGCAAGATCTGCAGTTTTCTTATACCTCCCTAGAAAAAAAATGAAAGTTGTGCCCAGCATTAAATCTAATACCCTGCTCTTCTGAAAGGACTGGATTTACAATCGGGTTTGTGTGCATAATTTTGAAGAATGCAACTAAGGAAATATCTGAAAGCATATGAACATACCAATGCTATATTTGTAATGGTTTCCCATTTAAAATACAAACTTTACACTGTAATATAGGTAAACATGACACTTTTAACATCGCTGGGTATTGCCAAATAGCTAAGCTTTTAAATGGCTAATACTAGTTTGTGAAGTTAATACTCCATTAAGGGGAATGGAAGCAATTCACACCTCTGTTGGAGCTGTATTATTTCAGTCTAGGTGCAGAGTAGTGCAGACAAGACAGCAGTGCATTGATTTTATAGTATCAGGGTTATCTTCGCAAGGAGAAGAGTTACAAATGTTTCTTTTTAAAAGAAATATATCTATAGGAAATTAAGTTTGGCAGAACCTAAAATTTGGAGAAATAACCTGAGTTTCCAGAAAACCTACACTTCTATTGTCCTTGCTCATATGCTTGCCTATATTGTGGGAGAGTCGCTGGATAAAAGCTACCATTTCTCTCCCCTCATTAATTATATCGATATTTTATACCATTTTTTTGTCCTCGTGTCAACATTATCTTTAAAACTTATTTACTGCTTTATAAGTAAGTTAAATGGAAATAGAGGGAAAACTGGACCATGTGTTTACTGAGTCGTTAGCACTAATGTAGCTACAGTAACATAGTGATACCAGTACAAATTCGCAGTGTAGCTGCATTGCATCAGTGCAAAATAGGGCTTGCACCAATGTGACTTACAAGGAGCTGGATGAAAACTTTTCATTGAATTTTTTTATGAAAACAAATTTTTAAACAGATTTTTTTTTGTATGATTATTTCTGTTTTTCATTGATATTTTTCAAGTTTGTGTTGAAAATTCAAAAACCCAAGGAAGAAAAATGCACTTTTCAAAAACTAGGGAACATTTTTCTTTGAACATTTTTTAAAATAAAGTAGCTCTTTCAACTAGCTTCACTTAGCCGAGCGAGCCCCATTTAGTGCTAGCTAGTTCAATATGTCTGTTAGGTGTTTGCATGATAATGTTACACCAGTGCAACCCCAGAGGGTTTGAACCAGTGATTTTTCCCCCCCATCCCCGTGCTCATAATCTATGTATTTTTTTCTGTAGTTGGGTGAGAGTGTGTGTATCCTAAATGAAAATGCTGATCATTGTAAGAGAGATGCAGATGAATTGAGAGAGATATAAATGATTTGGGAACATTTTTAGGCTAAATAAATCATTCTCTCTCCCATTGCCCTTGCCCGCACGTTTTGAATGATCAAATTACAGAGCTATCTGTGTTTAGCTAGGTGAATACGGTATTTCTGTTCTAGTCTCTCGTTACTGTAAATGTTGGAAACAGAGTTAAGGAAAATGAAGTTATGAAAAAAGGAGCTTGCTTGTACTCATTGTAACATGTTTTTAGTTTTTGCGAAATGCTGACATTTTTCTATATTTTAGTCGGTGCTATCTGGTAAGCAGTTTGCCTCTTAATATTTACATAGTGCTTCGTTGTCACAGCACTAGAAATGTAATCTAATTAAGATTCTCTGCTGTATATATCCCTGTATGTTTAACACAGTTGAGTCTCTTGTGCCTTTTGTTTCACTACATGGTAGGTCTAAGGCCTTGTTTACATTAATTACTGTGGTAAGTCGACCTAAGTTATGCTACTCTAGCTACGTGAATAATGTAGCTGGAGTCGATGTAGCTTAGATCGACTTATTGTGGTTTCTACGCTGTGCTGTGTCGACGGTAGTACCTTAATCTTCTTGTTCCGGTGGAGTACCAGAGTCGACTGGAGAGTGCTATGTGGTCGATTTAGCGAGTCTAGTGAAAGACCCACTAAATCAACCCCTGCTGCATCAATTGCAGCAGCGTCAAGTGTAAGTGTAGTAAGTGTAGACATGGCCTTAGATGAACTGAATAGTCGTGTTCTGATGTATATTTTTGTATAACATTCCCATTATTTTCAGTTGGACTGTCATTGAGCAGAAAATGTTTTTAGTTTAACAGCCCAACTATTTAAAGATGCATTGTGCAGAGGATATGGGATGGAATGTATAGTGTTGATTTCTGATAAGAAGTGTGGTGGGAATTGTCCCATTTTTTTGGAGGATTCCTTCCATGCAGCACTTGGAGTCATGCCTGGCCAGAATTCTGAAGTAATTTAATAAATGTCTGATCAATTTGAATGCATCGTATTTCACACTCAAGAACAGTAGAAATTACATCCTACTAATTATAACAAAATAATTATGTACTGGTGCAATGCTATCGCTTTCGTTTTTGTCACTGTTCTGATAATACCCACTTTGAGATACATGCTTAAACAGCTGATGTTTACAATGTTTTCATGAGAGAGAAAACGAGCTTACAATCCTATTCATACATTTCTCGTGCTCTGTGAAAATGTCATTTTATGTGGGTAAAAATAGTGTATACATTTAGTTCCCAAAGTTCATTTTTTAAAACACTGTGAAGCACCTATTTTACTGGAGACACTAACACTCAGTATAAAACTGGCTCAGAATCAGGGCCCTCGTTATGAAGACAGTTTTGCCAAACGTGAATTCAGATATTTTTTTTCTTTCTCAGAGGTATGAATTTCTGTGTATGTGCAAATAAACTATGCAACAATGTATGATTGTGGAAATAATTGCATTTAATTTATTTTATTGACTATTAAGGAATGCTGTTAATAGCCCTAGAATCTGCGATATATAAAAAGAGAAAAAGATCTTGGATTTTTTTCACCAATGTAACTGAGTTATTAGTTCAGTTTAATTCAGTAAAATATCAGATTAAACTAAACTGGTGTAAACACTGTTGAAAAGGGTTTCAGTGTACTAAACTATCTAGAGTGGCTCATAAACATGGGTGCAGACTGTTACAAACCAGGACACAAACCCCAAATTGGTTGTGTGTTCTATAATTAGATTTCCCCAGCTATGGAGTGTGAACTCCTCAAACACTATAACAGACCGTCCCCTTAGGCACTCTGGTCTATCTTGCCACCCAGGCAAGCCTGCCTTTGTGACAGATGGTCTCTTACACCAAAAATCACAACAATAGTCAGGTTACTCCTAGTCCCAAAGGATCAGTCACTCACCCCAGGTCAGTTGCACCTCAGATCACACCAGAGACCACGCTTGTAGCCAATCCCGTAATAAACTAACTAAAGATTTATTAACTAAGAAAAGGAAATGAATCATTTACAAGGTTAAAGCAAGTAAATATATGCACACAAATGAGTTGTACTTAGCTGCTGTAACATGCAAGCTCTATATGTCCGTTAGAGCTAACTCAAGCTAAGCAGCTTGCGGGGGAACCCTGGCTTATGCTTAGAAATATTGTCCTCTCCAAATTCCCAGCAACATAGTGATATAGTTCCTTCTGGTCAGGGAATCTTTATTACCTTCCCCCAGAGTTCAAACTTTAATGGGACGAGGGTTTGTGCACATCCCCTCTTCATGGTTGTGGGGGAGGCAATCAACAAAGTATTTTGGTCACTGATGTTCCACAACGATTTGTCCGATGTCCATAGTTCTTCTTTTGTTGGGCAGGAGATGACAGCTTGTGTTAAACTAGTATTTCACACTTGGTAATGCTTCTCTCCTGACTAGGGATGTTTACAGTTTCATAGCAAACACTTTTATAGTTATAAAGCAAACACTTAAATATCACCTTTTAACATGGTATACAGATATTATAAGTGGGATTAATGCATGCAGCAACTCACAAGCATTTCATAAATTCCAAACACAAAACACATGTTTATAAACTGAACATCTCTTTTAACAGTGCTAACACGCAGGTGAGCCAGACTAGTTTCCAGCTATGCATTTGTCAGTGTTCAGTGAAGCTTAGGGGCCTTGGCATGAGTTGGCACCTGATCTACCAGCATCACACAGTGATTCTAAATGAAAGGTTTGTGCCAGTATACTTAAATCAATGTAGTTACTGTTTCAAGCTGTGTCATAAGTATAAAGTAAGAATGCTGCATGTGGGTAGTATACTTGATATAAAAAGGTGCTCAGATACTACAATGATGGGAGCCATATCTGTACCTAGCTAAACTAAACCAGAACTGTTTCATTTCAAATAACCCTGCTCACCCCTTCCTGCCATCCCAATAACAAACAAGAGGAAGGGGGAGTGAGGTTTAGTTGAACCCAAATTTGAACCACCCACGCTCCTGGCTGTTTTTCTGACACCCCTTCCTTACCTTCCCCCTCATCTTGCTTTCTCTCCCCCCTTCACTTTAGGAAAAGAGAGAGGGATGGAACCCTAGTCCCATTGAAGTCAGCACGAGGTTTGCCATTGACTTCAGCATGGCCAGGATTTTGCCATTAGGCTGCAGCAACAAAATTTTGGTCCAATTTTGGGTCCAGAGTTTGAAAACCTTCTCTCAAAAGTCCAGGTGTATTGAGATTGTGTTCCAGGGTATCTTTGTTTGGGTCCTATGGGTGTTTATATAGATATTAAATATACATATCGATATCAATATGACCCTTTTAAAAGAAAAAGGGGTTGGTTGCCAAATTGCCACAGATTAAATTTATTTTAATCTTTTTACCTTTGTAGGAGAAATACTTATGTAATATCTAATTAAAGATTCAAAATCATCAGCAAGCGAACTGGACAGAGTGTTAAACTAGTCTGAGTAAAACAGATCATGTACAATTATTTGTTTGAAGTAGGCTTTGATTTTAATTCAATACCTAAACTGAAATTATAGTTCTGCAGTTCAATTTAAAGCTGAAGGAGCTTTAACTGTAGCTCTTTTTTTTCCCCTTTCCCTCCCCCCCCCCCCTGACTGAAAGGCTTAATAAGGGTGTATTTTCTTCATTTGTTTTCTGTTTTTATTCAAGCAAAACCACCAACGGCCAAAAATTTCAAATATTAGGTTGTCTAATCCCTAGATCAGTATTTTCCCCAGGAATTGAAATGAGGGGAGGTGTTCGAATTTACAGGGGGGCCAGAGCCAATGGATGAGACTGTGAAGGCAAAGGTGGGCTGTATGGCACCATAGTAAAAACTGGAAAATGTTTAATGACCATTTTATTAGATTTAAAATAGTCTCACAAATTAAAGTTGGCTACTCAAGCCTTCTATGAAGCACTACAGTAACTCCACTTAAAGTTGTCCCCGTTAACGTTTCGTTGTTATGTTGCTGATCAATTAGGGAACATGCTCGTTTAAAGTTGTGCAATGCTCCCTTCTAAGGTCTTTGGCAGCCGCCTGCTTTGTCCACTGCTTGCAGGAAGAGCAGCCCGTTGCAGCTAGCTGGTGGGGGCTTGGAACCAGGGTGGACCGACAGCCCCCCTATCGGCTCCCCGCTCCCCTAAGTTCCCTGTGCTACAGCCGCCCAGCAGACTATCAAGGCAGTTCAGCTGTCCCTCCCCCCACTGCCATGTGCTGCTCCTGCCCTCTGCCTTGGAGCTGCTCCCAGAGACTCCTGCTTGCTGTGCAGGGGGGGAAGGGAGGGGCTAATGTCAGGGTGTCCCCCTCCCCCCTGCTCCTGCACCCCACTTACCCCTTCTCCATATAGAGCAGGGAGGGGACACAGACGGAGAGAGACAGAGAGAGAGCTTGGGGCAGCAGCTGCTGTCTCAACTTCCTGATCCATTTAAAAAGACAATGCACTTAAGAGTGGGTCAGCTTACTTAAATGGGCAGTGTGCAACTATCTCTCTCTCCCACACACAAGGTATGTGTCTGTCTCTGTCTGCTATGCTGTCTCCCCCCTTCATGTTTGTGCTGCCTTGTGTGTGAGGCTACATTAACAACGTGTTAACCCTTGAGGGCTCAGCCGAGTGCTAGTTCATCATTTAGCAGCAAGGCATTCCCTGGGAAATATCCCTCCCTCTTCCACCCTCTAACTTCACCACCTCAACCAAGCTTCACAATCATCATAGCTGTGAACAGTATTAAATTGTTTGTTTAAAATGTATACTGTATGTATGTCTATATAATATATAGTTTTTTTTCCCCTGGAACCTAACCCCCCCCCCCCCATTTACATTAATTCTTATGGGGAAATTGGATTCGCTTAACATCGTTTCGCTTAAAGTCACATTTTTCAGGAACATAACTACAATGTTAATTGAGGAGTTACTGTACATCTACATCTTTCTTGGTTTCTTGTAAGTTTGCACAACTCTGTTAATGAGCTTCGTGAATGCAACGTGTTCATCATTGGTGGCTTCTCATGAGTCTGGTACTTCCAGTCCTTCAGTTGATATGCTCATTAGTTCATTCACATGATCAGGCAGAAGGTGACTTCTTTCAGAACACAAACTTCTATTCAATGATGAAAAAGAATGCTCAACTGTAGCTGTTGTGACTGGGAGTAGCAAGAGATGAATGCCTACTTCTTTCATCCCAGGAAACATAACACAAAGATTGGGTCGAGCCACTAGTAATGATGATAAAAAGACGTTGAAGTCAAATCTTCATTCATTCTTCATATGACATTCCACTTTGTGTTCAAATTCTCTATTCTGTCCTAATTACATGGCAGGCCCATTACTGGTAATGCCTCACTCCACTCAGCTGTCAGTGTTTTATAAGACAGGCATCTGTAAAAGCTACATACAGGTTTAGTAGAATCCAGAAATCACTGTTGTAGATTTGTAAGAATCAAGTCTATGCACTTTTTCAGCTGGCTTAGTAAACACTTCTTGTCCTCTTCACTTAAGGATTCAACATAAGTGCCTTCATTCGTCAACTTCTGTACCTAAGTCCTTGCTCCTTCCAATGCGTTTTCAATGGATAGCTCTCTGATCGATGTTTCTATTGCTGAACAAAGATCTACTACCATTGTAGCAGATGCCTGGAAGGCATTGTTTAATAACCTAAAAAACAGTAGACTTAAAAGAGAGAGAATAGCAATTGTCTTCTCTAAACATAGTAGCAAAAGTAGTCCACCAGTCTCACTGCTTAGATCCATCCCATCTTGGTAGACACTTTCCAAAGCCAGTCATAATGGTTGCAGTAATTTTAAGACATCAGCCAAGGATCACTCGTGAGAAAACCAGTGAGTATTCCCAGGATGGACTAATTTGAACTTCAGTCCCAGAGCATCTTCTATTTTTTTTTTTTCAAGACATTCAGTCTTTTCAGACTCTTGCTGGAAAAAAAAGAGTGTAACAAAGACATTACATTTATGGCTTTTAAAAATGTCTTTTGAAGATTCTGCAGCTCATATTAGTGTTGGTTGAGTAGATCATAGAATTGTAGGACTGGAAGGGACCTTGAGAGGTCTTCTAGTACAGTCCCCTGCACTCAGCGCAGGACTAAGTATTATCTAGACCATCCTTGACAGGTGATTGTCTAACCTGCTCTTAAAAACCTCCAATGATGGAAAATACCACAACCTCCCTAGGCAATTTATTCCAGTGCTTAACTGCCCTGACAGGAAGTTTTTCCCAATGTTCAGCCTAAATTTCCCTTGCTGCAATTTAATCCCATTGCTTCTTGTCCGAGCCTCGGAGGTTAACAAGAACAATTTTTTCTCCCTCCTCCTTGGAACAACCTTTTATGTACTTGAAAACTGTTATCATGTCCCCCGTCCCCTCGCCCTCTCCCAGTCTTCTCCAGACTAAACAAATCCAATTCTTTCAATCTTTCTTCATAGGTCATGTTTTCTAGACTTTAATCATTGTTGTTGCTCTCCTCTGGACTTTCTCCAATTTGTCCACAACTTTCCTGAAATGTGGTGCCCAGACCTGGACACACTACTTCAGTTGAGGCCGTATCAGTGGAGTAGAGCGGAAGAATTACTTCTTGGGTCTTGCTTACAAAATTCCTACTGTAAGCAGAGTCAGGATGAGCTCTACCCTGACATCTGGTGGTGAATTATGGCGAGTGTGGAAAAGAACTCCAGGGGCTGATCTTGTTTGCATAGGCACACCCACTCGCCTGGCATGAAACAACAGCAACAGAAAGTGGTTACTTTGGCTGGTGTGGGATCCCCAGTTTCTCTGTTATTGGGGCAGGAAGAATAAAGTTTTGTTACCCTGATTCTGTAAATCAAGGCCAGTGGAACTGTTGTATGACAGAAGGACTGAGTGAGTCCTTCACCATTACCTAAGTAGCACTTGCTTGACAAGGGGCATGGGTTACAAAACCCAGTGAATGGAGAGAGGATGGGGACAGGTATTTGTACCTGATGGTATGGGCCCCCTCTGAGGGTTTGAAACACCAATTTCACTACCTCCTCTCTCCACTGTTGAATGTCAGAGCTAACTTTGATTCCATTAGGAGTCTAGTTACAGGCTGCTGAGCTGAATTCACTTTGGGCCAATGGTGCACCAGCCCTATTATGAGCTGAAATCGCTAAGAGTTGAAATCGCTAAGAGCTAAAGTTATTAAGAGCTGAGATCACTGAGTGCTGTGTTAACTAGTGGGGGAGCCTGAAGCTATATTGCTAAGCAGCTGGCGGAGCAATTTGTGGGGACGACTGGCGGAGCGGCGCGGAGCCTTGCGGGGCTGGTTGGAGTGGCCCAAGGAACGGTGAGTGGAGCTGTTTGTGGAGACGGCTGGAGTGGCTCACAGATCGGTGAGCGGAGCTGAGTGGAGCGGAGCAACTTGTAGAGCGGAGCAGTTCGTGGGACGGCAGGAAGTGGACTGGCTTGTGGTGAAGGCTGCGGCAGAACCCCCACAGAGAAACAGACGGCCGGCCGGCCTCGGATCACGTAAGGTGCCCCTTAACACCCTGCGTGCCCCCCCCCTTTTACTCTGGGGCTGCACTGACCAGGGACAGAGACTTTGGGGTTTGGTTGGACTTTTGGGACTTTGGGTGGTTGCTGGACCCAAGAGCCTTTGGGGGTGTTGGACTTTGGGGACTCTGGGTGATTTTTGGGTTGCTGGATTCAAGAACCAAAGGGAAAGGACACAGCCCAATTTGCTGGGGTGGGTTTTTTGCTCATGGTTTGTGTTATTGTGGTGTTTTTCCAATTTAATGCTGATGTCGTTTACCTCATGTTATTAAACATTTTCTGCTACACTCAGACTCCGTGCTTGCGAGAGGGGAAATATTGCCTCTTAGAGGCGCCCAGGGGGTGGTATGTAATTGTCCCAGGTCACTGGGTGGGGGCTCAAGCCGGTTTTGCATTGCGTTATTGAAACGGAACCCCTAGACACTGAACCCGGCCCTTGTTGCTGCCAACTTAGATGGGCAGAAGGGTTACACTAATAATACATCCCAGAACGATATTTGCTTATTTTGACTCATATTTAGCTTGTGATCCACTATAACCCCCAGATCCCTTCCCACAGTACTCCTTCCTAGGCAATCATTTCCCATTTTGTATGTGAGCAATTGGTCGAGCCTTCCTAAATGGAGTACTTTGCATTTGTCCTTACTGAATGTCATCCTATTTACTTCAGACCATTTCTCCAGATCATTTTGAATTGTAATCCTATCCTCCAAAGCACTTGCAACCCCCTCCCAGCTTTATAAGTGTACTCTTGATGCCATTATCTAAATCATTGATGAAGATACTGAACAGAACAGGACCCAGGACCAGTCCCTGCAGGACTCTACTCAAAATGCCCTTCCAGTTTGACTGTGAACCACTGATAACTACTCTCTAGGAGTAGGAACAGTTTTCCAACCAGTTATGCACCCACCTTATAGTAGCT
Organism: Emys orbicularis; assembly: GCF_028017835.1. Lineage (NCBI taxonomy): Eukaryota > Metazoa > Chordata > Testudines > Emydidae > Emys > Emys orbicularis. The sequence goes on from NC_088686.1 coordinate 14,850,900, forward strand.
CCACCTAGGTTGTATTTCCCTAGTTTCTTTATGAGAAGGTCATGCAAGACCATATCAAAAGCCTTACTGAAGTCAAGATATACCACATCTACCACTTCCTCTATATCCACAAGGCTTGCTACCCTGTCAAAGAAAGGTATTAGGTTGGTTTGACACTATTTGTTCTTGACAAATCCATGTTGACTGTTATTTATCACTTTTATTATCTTTTAGGTGTTTGCAAATTGATTGCTTAATTATTTGCTCCATTATCTTTACGGGTACTGAAATTAAGATGGCCTCTGCAGTGTGTATAGGAGAGATTAGGTTTACACTTTTCTCTAAGCAAAGCTTGTGTGATGCTGTATAAAATATGGGGGACACTTTATGATATTTTTGATATATTGTAAAATTGCAGGAATCTGACCAGATATGCCTTGTGAGGTATCTGTGAACAGGTTATAATTTGCCACATCTGATGATCTTATTTATATGTTTGTATCGCCTTTGTGTTATGAAATGTCTGGTATATCTGTATTTCCAAACTTGTGCTGTGTTTCTGTGTGACGCTCCCAGGCAGATTGGCATCAACATGGCCTAGCCTGTTCGATGTCCTGTCAAGGGTCATCAGCTGTACAATGAACCCATTGAAAGGCCAGGGACTACACCTTATGTCTCAGCAATACATGCAGGGCCATGCCTATGGACAGAACTCTAACGCTTTTCCATGCCATGTGCTGTAAAGTTTGTGTTTGCGACACAGGAAGTATAAGCCACATGGCAAAAGGAAAGTGAAGGGCAGCTGCATCATCTCCATTTTGTCTTCATTCCTGCCTCTTACATCTGGAGAAACTTTTCTACAAACTGAAGTTCTGAACAAAGGACTGAATGACCCATCCAAGCTGTGGATGTGTTCCAGAGGGACTTTCAAGCCAGCAAACTCGCCAATATTGCTATGAACCTGATGTATGGAAGTTTCTGTATGTATCTGTGAGACATTTTATACCTCGGAGGAACACCCAGCACCCCCGTGTTCATCCTTATAATATGATTGTGTGGTATCTAATGCAAAGTTTGTCATGTCGGGTGTCTTCAGAAGGCTCATGATGTACTGAACATTGTTGTTATGGTAATGTTATAGGTTGCAATTTCATGTATATAGTTATGAGGCTGAAAATGTGCCCTCATGGCTTAAAGCAAGCCCAGGCAAAAACTCTCCAGAAGCAGAGGGAAGTTCACACCTCATCAGGGCATGTATGGGACAAACCCAGCCCAGCCTCACAGGAACAAAGGACACTGGCCTAGGCAACAACAAAGGATCTGTTGAACTCTCTAGTGAGTCACCCCCCCTTCCTTTGGTCATTTTGGGACTGCGATGAGGTAATGCTCACCTGACTCTGAAGGGGGGGGCAAAGCCAAGAAGGAAGAAAGGACATGATAAAAGGGAGAGATGTTTGCCATGCGCTCTCTCTCTTCCACCTACATCTACAGACACCACATCAAGTGACTGAAGCGCTGATCAAAGGGGAGAGCCTGGCTGAAGAGCAAGCATGTAATAGAAATTTCCAGAGGCAGGTATAAATATGCAGGCAAGAATCAGTCTAGAGATAATGAGGTTAGTTCAGTCAGGGAGGATGAGGCCCTCTTCTAGCAGTTGAGGTGTGAACACCAAGGGAGGAGAAACTGCATCTGTAGTTGGCTAGCCATTCACAGTCTTTGTTTAATCCTGAGCTGATGGTGTCAAATTTGCAAATGAACTGAAGCTCAGCAGTTTCTCTTTGAAGTCTGGTCCTGAAGTTTTTTTGCTGTAGGATGGCTACCTTTAAATCTGCTATTGTGTGTCCAGGGAGGTTGAAGTGTTCTCCTACAGGTTTTTGTATATTGCCATTCCTGATATCTGACTTGTGTCCATTTATCCTTTTACATAGGGACTGTCCAGTTTGGCTGATGTACATAGCAGAGGGGCATTGCTGGCACATGATGGTGTATATAACATTGGTGGACGTGCAGGTGAATGAACCGGTAATGTTGTAGCTGGTCTGGTTAGGTCCTGCGATGGTGTCGCTGGTGTAGATATGTGGGCGGAGTTGGCATCGAGGTTTGTTGCATGGATTGGTTCCTGAGTTAGAGTTACTATGGTGCGGTGTGTGGTTGCTGGTGAGAATATGCTTAAGGTTGGCGGGTCGTCTGTGGGCGAGGACTGGCCTGCCTCCCAAGGTCTGTGAAAGCGAGGGATCATTGTCCAGGATGGGTTGTAGATCACTGATGATGCATTGGAGAGGTTTAAGCTGACCTGGAACAACGTTTCTCTCGTCCACTCACGCCCCTTCTCTACCTATGCTACATTGATGACATCTTCATCATCTGGACCCATGGGAAGGAGACTCTGGAAGAATTCCACCACAATTTCAACAGCTTCTACCCCACCATCAACCTCAGCCTGGACCAATCTACTCGGGAGGTCCACTTCCTAGACACCACGGTACAAATAAGTGATGGTCATATTAACACCACCCTATACCGAAAACCCACCGACCGCTATGCCTACCTTCATGCCTCCAGCTTCCATCCTGGATACACCACACGATCCATCGTCTACAGCCAAGCGCTGAGGTACAACCGCATTTGCTCCAACCCCTCAGACAGAGACCAACACCTACAAGATCTTCACCAAGCATTCTCAAAATTACGATACCCGCACGAGGAAATAAGGAAACAAATCAACAGAGACTGACGTGTACCCAGAAGCCTCCTGCTGCAAGACAAGCCCAAGAAAGAAACCAACAGAACTCCACTGGCCATCACCTACAGTCCTCAGCTTAAACCTCTCCAACGCATCAGTGATCTACAACCCATCCTGGACAATGATCCCTTGCTTTCACAGACCTTGGGAGGCAGGCCAGTCCTCGCCAGACTTCAAAGAGAAACTGCTGAGCTTCAGTTCATTTGCAAATTTGACACCATCAGCTCAGGATTAAACAAAAACTGAATGGCTAGCCAACTACAAAAGCAGTTTCTCCTCCCTTGGTGTTCACACCTCAACTGCTAGAAGAGGGCCTCATCCTCCCTGATTGAACTAACCTCGTTATCTCTAGACGGATTCTTGCCTGCATATTTATACCTGCCTCTGGAAATTTCCATTACATGCGTCTGACGAAGTGGGTATTCACCCACGAAAGATTATGTTCCAATACATTGGTTAGTCTACAAGTGCCACAGGACTCTTTGTTGCTTTTTACAGATCCAGACTAACACGGCTACCCCTCTGATACTTTAAGCACTGATAATTGTGGTTTTAAGTGAGTCTTAAGTGCAGTGGCTAAGAACAGTCAGGAGGAGGTCACAGTTTTGTTATTTTCTGTTTGCTTATTTCAGGAAAGGGAAGTAGGAACAGAAAAGCAGGAAAATGAGTGAAAGCAGTGCAGCGATTGCGACGTTGGAGCTTTTTAGGCTGCAATCTGCAGAAAAGGAGAGGGAGCACCAGAGATTATTGCAACTGAAAGAACTGGAGATAAAAAGAGTCAGCCAGAGAGGAGGCTGCACACAGAAGGGCCATGGAAGAAAAAGAGAGAGAAGAAAGAGAGAGCGAAAACACCAACTCTGCCTGCTAGAGAAGCAGAACCAGAACACCCCCCTGCCGTCCCCAACTACTCCCATCACTCCAAAAATCCACAAATGGGAACACTTATGTCCTGCATACAGTGAAGAGGATGATATTGCTGAATATCTGACTATCTTTGAAAGGCTGTGTGTAGTACGTGAAATCCCTGATGATAAGGGAGTTCCTACCTTGATTGCGACATTAACTGGTAAAGCTCAAAATGTATTCAATGGAATGCCTATTGAAGATGCTTTAGACTATTGTAAATTTAAAGATATTGTTTTGTGAAGTTTTCAGATTACCCCTGAAATACATAGTTACATTTAGGAATCTTAAGAGGGTTATTGGTATGAGTAATGGGGAATATGGAAACAAAATGAAATATTTGTTGGGAAAATGGGTGAGGGGTAAAGAGGTGGCAAGTTTTGAGGGAATGTTGGATCTTGTTGTTCAAGAGCATTTCCTAAGCATATGTAAGGCTGATGTAAGACAAAGATGTAAAGTCTGTGGATGAGATGGTTTTTTTTAGCTGATGCCTTCGAACAAATTCAGGCATCTATTGAGGGCAGGCCACAGAAAGAGGGGTTTAAAACTGGTGGGAAGGGAGGATCCCATTTTGTCCCTGGGAAGAGAGAAGGGGGTTGGGAACCTAAACATTCTCTTACCCAAAAACATTCCTCTAACCCTCATCCCAAATCTCCTGTGAAAGCAGAAGAGACCAAAAGGTGCTATCAGTGTAATTCCACTGATCACCTGAGGAATAAATGCCCTGTGCTAGGAGGAAGCAGGCAACTAATAGCTCATGTCCTCAACACAGAAAACCCCCAGTCAATTGAAACCTATCATATTGGTTTTGCGAGGTTAGCCTCTGCAAGACTGGATATGGAGCATGTTAAGGCTGTCCAAATTAATGGCAGGGAGTACTTGGGGCAGAGGGATACAGGGGCCCAGATCTCTCTGGTTACACAGAGTGTGGTCCCAAAGGCCAGTGTGCTACCTGGCCAAATGGCAGCGACTGTGAGGGTGGGTGAAAGCAGATTCCTTGTACCACTAGCTAAAATCCATGTGGTTTGGGAAGGTTTGGAAAGTGTTTTGACTGTGGGGGTAATGGAACACCTCCTAGTCGACCTGCTCCTTGGTAATGATTTTTTCTGTGTAGCTCAGGTTAAAGTATTTGCCTGCAGCAGGAGGGAGTTTAAGCTGGGACCCCCGAGGGAAAGGGTAAAGTCTCAGGAACTGCTGATTGGCAGATGCTCACTATCTTTCTGCAAGAAACAAAACTGACTGGTTAGAAGCATGCAGTATAACAGTTAAACACTCAGCAGTTGAAAAAGTGAAGAACATTCACCACATTCAAAAATTTTGCATATATGACTGATGAATGCACTGATGTAAATGGGCATCAAGTAGTGTTGCAAATGTTATCTTGATGTTAGTGATAGGCCAGTAGATGCATTTCTAGATGTTCAGGTTATAGAAAACACATTGGCTGCATTTATGACAACTCACATCTTAGAAGAGTTAAATGCTTGTAAATTGTACCTGACAGATGGCTGCTTGTGCATTTGCTGGAGCTGCAAATTTCTCTGGAACACAAGCTGTGACCCGGGCGGGGGCCTGGGTTGGCCCTCACTTAAAATGCCCAAATCAGGGCAGGCTGCAACTGAAGTGAAACTCACTAACCAGTCACAAACTGTGCTTCTGATTCCCCACACTGGTTATCAAGAAGCTGAAAAAAAAAATCACACAGCCTCCTTTATTGCATTCTAGTTCTCTTGCTCCCAATCAGCACATAGGTCCAGTACAGTGGGAAGTTATTTAAAAACTCTACTCACTACACAAAATGTTCTTTTGACCCGAAAGGGTCAGCCATGTTACCTGGTCAACCAGGAAGCTTGCGGGCCGGCTTAAAACATCTCACAGGCCAGATCCGGCCTGCGGGCCGTAGTTTGCCCACCCCTGGTCTAGAGGCTTGGTGCTTTGCATCCCTTTCATGTAGTTTGTCAGAATTGGCTTTGCTGATTGGTCTGGCAAACGACGCTCCTCCAGTTTTACCAATTGTAGCAGTCAGAAACTTTCCTTCTTTGTAAGCTTTTTTTTTTTTTTTACAAGAAGTGCACCAGTAGCCATCTTTTGTAACTTCAATAAATGGGGAAAGTTTGACTGATAAACATCAGGAATTGTCTTTAGGTTATGAAGACATTTTCTTCAGTAGGTAGCTGTACTTGTGATTTGGGCTGTTCAGATGTAGATACACCACTTGAACCTTCAGATGACATGTTGGTATGTTCTTGGTCTCTTCTTCACCTTGGTTGGTTTGAGCACAGAGTGGTGTAAGGGAATCCCATCTCTAAATTGTGTGTGTGTATCTTTCTATTTTAATAGTGATCAGTCTATCATGGGAATATTTATACTTAATTTGAAATTAAAAGGCATTTAAAAATTACCCTATCTTTGTATAACGTCAAATTTGTGTGTTTATACAACATATTTCCTGATTTTGATTCCTCATCCCCTCAAACTTCCTGTGCAACAGTCATGGGCTTGTTCCAAAGAAACAGACAATAAAGAATAATATTTGCCTAACTCATTTGACTGTCTACTCTGTTTCAGAAGGATTTGTGCATAATTTGCCTGTTTTATTAAACTAAGCTTTGTATTATCTCAATTAACTTCCAATAGTGTCAACTCAGGCTGTTAGTATTCTAAAACTATTAGATGACTCTGCCATGCTTTTTAAGTATGGTAGTGGTGTAACTTGCATTTTAAAGTGTCTTCTCTCTCCCAGTTCCTGTATAATGGCAATTCTAGATAAGATTCTCCACATCCTTGCTCCATCCAACCTCTAAAAATTACCGTTTTCCTCCACCCCATAAACACTCTCTTTATAGTTGGTTCTGGTGCTTACTCTGGCAGGTGAACAAGAGGTCTCCTTAAATGGTCTAATCTGCCACTCATGACTAAAATGTGGTTGACAATGAGCATGAGACTGTTCAATGGGCTATTAACTGGTCCTGGAGGATCTGTTTACCTCCAGGACAATAGAGAAGAGGAAAACATTTGTTTTTCTCCTTGAATTATGCTCTCTGACATTTTCAAGTTGCATAAAGTTGCCCGGTGTGAATTGCAACTGACTGCCTCAAAGGCAGTAGTTTAATCCATAGGAAACTTGCTACTTGTGCTATGCACAGATCGTCCACTAGGGGGAGCAAAACAGCACAAATACAAGCAGGATGAAACTGAGGCCTTGGCTACACTTGCAGCTGTACAGCGCTGTAAGGTAAACCTGTCTTCATACAGCTGAGTAGGGAAAAGCGCTGCAGTCTGTCCACACTGACAGCTGCCAGCACAGTGGTGTGGCCACACTTGCAACATTTGCAGCTGTGTTGGGAGTGGTGCATTATGGACAGCTATCCCAGCATTCATGTGGCTGCAACGTGCTTTTCAAAACGGGGGGATGGGGGGTGGATTGTGACGGAGTGTGGGGGGAGAGAGAGTGCTTTTTGGAGCATGTCCGCTCTCTATTTTGCAAGTTCCGAACTCCCGGCCCCCTGCTCATTCATTTACTCACTCAAAGCAAGCTGCAAACTGTTTGCTTTTCTCTGTGGTACGAGCTTTGAAACCGGCACTTCCGCATTCCTGCAGCCGGTCACAACAATGGAGAGGATTGGCCACTTGACAAGGTGATTAGTACAGCGCTGCAAGTGTTTACACTCACACCTGTGAGTCGTAGCCACTCCGCTGCAGCTGTTATTCCTCTCGGAGATGTGGAGTACCTGTAGCGGTGTACCCAGGGAGATACAGCGCTGTATGTGCCCTGCCAGTGTGGACGGGGAGTGAGTTACAGCGCTGGGGGAGGCTTTACAGCGCTGTAACTTACAAGTGTAGCCAAGGCCTTGAGGGAAGTGCTCCATATGGTGCACTCTCTCAGAACAGGGTTTAAAGTCTGCAGCAAGCTGTAGTGGTGGGGTAAAGACTGAGAGTAACCCAACTGACTGACTTCTTTAAAAAAGGATGTGGGAGGGAGTTTGAGACACTACGTAGAACGCAAGCTGCTTGGGACAGGTACCATGTCTTTTTATTAGTCTGTAAAACACCATGCTTACCCATGGTGCCGTATAAATAATAATTCAGCCTGATAACTTGTGCGCCAAGTTTTGACCTGATACAGTTTGAAAAGTCCAAGCTACAGAGTCTTGGACATCAGGATTTATGACTGGAAAATCCTCACTGTCTTGTTTCTAGAATAATTATAGCATCTGTGTAAATAAAAACCTGCTCACATGTATGAGCGTTAATATCTGTGATTTGCGATGCATATATTATTAAACTTTGCTCCAAGCCAGAGTTGGTTTTGGACAGCATAAAATCAAGCTCCTGTACCTTTGCTGAGCAGGGCATGGCAGATTTTATGTCTTCACCTCAGCAGCTGCTCATACCTGTTTTTATTAGTAAGTGGGCCCGGTCCATGCTTGGGATTTTTCTTGCCTCCATTTTACTGTTTCAGCATAGCTCCTTGCATGTTAGTGGTTTGCACAGCAGTCGTGAGACGCCAGGCAGCTCTCTGCACCTGGTTTAAATTTAAAGTTCCTTTGCACATGATGTCACACTGATTGTCAGTACGGCAAAGGTCAAGATGGTTCGTTTTGGGAAGGTTTGCATTGTTGAGTCTTTACAGCGATGTCATTAATGCCTTAACCATCTGACTTGCGTTTCAGTTTTCTGGAATGATGTAATCCAAGGCACTAGATTTATCAAATGAACGGGAATCTTGAGTGATGGCTAATCAGGCTGGTTTGTAGAACTACTTTTCTGGAGACAAGGGTGGAAATTATAGCACCACATGTCATGTAGCAAATCACAGCCCTAGCCAGAAGAGTTAACAAGTCGGGGAAGCTGGGTGGTTGCTAAAGATTGCTGGCTTTGTAGGAATGCAGTGAGAGGAAGCATGGTATTATAGCTCCATCAACTCGAATAGAGTAGGACCTGCTCTCTATACTACCATATAGCTCCTGTTGATGTTAATGGCATTTTCACACAAGTATGGAGAAGAGATTTGTGACACTGGTTATTAAGACATTAAACCACCAGAGGGCTGGAATAACAGAGCATGAAAAACTCGAGGCCCTATTCTCGCCTCTTAATGTAGCGCTCTTTATTTCGCAAGTGGGTCTTTGGGTGGATGGTTAACATCGGATTTTTCCAGCTGGGTTTGTGGAACATGTGGCTGTGGATCCCTCTCTAGGCAGGATTTAGGTAGTTGTGTGTTTTATGGCTGCTTCCAATTATGGCCCTGGGGAGAGGGTTATGTGTTTTTAGTCTTGTAGCTGGGGATATAGATGTTCAACCTCCATCCCTTTAAAAGGGGAAAGCGGCTGAATTCATGCCTGTTGTTCTCTTAAAATATATCCTTTTGTTTTCTACATACATAAAAGCTCACCCAGTCCTACTGACCAACATTTTTAAAAGCCTCACCTCCCTTTCACTGGTGCAAATTATGACTACAGTTTTCACCAGCATCTCTTTTCAACTCCCACAGAATTCACAGCTGCATCCTTTATTTGTACCTGTATTTGTAACTGCAAGTTTTGTTAGTGTTTGGTGTAGATCAGAAAATTTGCCATCCAAATGCTAATAATTGTATCCTCGAGTGTAAAAAACATGGGCACAAAAGGCAAAGCAGGCTGAGGCCCTGCTGAAAATGATGCATTTAACATTAGCATGCATGTTCTGAATGTGCTTAGGCTAATTCCCGGAAACTGCACACACACACCATCTTTCCTCTTATGTGTAAATGTTTAATTGTCAATCATTGTGTGGTAACAGGATCCAAAGGCGAGTCATTCCATGGTGAGCCGTGGGGCTTTTCTCATAACTCTGGTCTGAGTGTTTGGTGCTTGGCTTTGTGACAGGAATGCACAGAACTCTCATTAATGCTAATGGGAAGAATGTAGCAAGGAGAGGATTCTTCCCCACTCACAGCCCTTCCGCTAGTGAGTCTGATCCTACTTCATTGCAATCAGTGGGCGTGTTGACATGGATTTTAATAAGAGCAGAATCAGACCTTGGCAAAATTGGCCAGAAATGGTCCTCTCTAGAGCACATTGATTAAACACCCAGATAGATGGCTGATCAATTAACTAATTAGTCCCCCCAGAGCTTCGTGAGGCAGACAAGTATCCCCATTTTACAGATGGAGAAACTGAGACCAAAATTTTCATATGTTTGGGGTGATTCAGTTTTTGAGAGCCTGATCTGAGTCAATTGGGGATTGGTCCTGCTTTGAGCAGGGGGTTGGACTAGATGATCTCCTGAGGTCCCTTCCAACTCTGATATTCTATGAGAGAGAAAGAGAAGCTGGTTTTCCCCTATAATTAGGGCCTGCATTTTGGAGGAGCTGGGAACCGTGGGTATGCTACAGCTTTGGAAACCAGACCCAGTGTTGCTGACCTGACTGTTCTTGAAAATCTGGTTGTAAGTGATTTGTTCGGGCAATAGATGGGATCTGCCAAAGCAAGTGTTAAAACTCAGGAGTTCCTGACTCTTAGCTCCCTCCATTCAGACCTCTGCCCAGACTTCAAAGTGCCCTTAGCACCTATCCCATTTTCTTGATACTGTTTAGTGCTTTACTGGTTGGGAATCATTGTGTAAGTCTTTTCTGGAGACCTAGATACAAATAATAATGAAGGGTAGAGTGTACAGCTAAGGACTGCTACATTGAATAAATAATTGTATGTCCATAAATTGTGTGGCACAGAAGTGGTTAACCTGATGTTGGCAATCACTGAGAAGAGAGTAACTGAACGGAGTAATTATCATGAAACTTAGAGCTGCAGAATATTATTGTGGCAAATTGCATAGCGAGTGCCAAAGGGTTTGAGATGGCTCTGAATAAGAATTGCATTTGCTGTTATGCTAGCTATGATAAGGTTGCAAGGGCGGTCATACCTCTTGGCCACTGTCAGAGGCTAGATATGTGACTGGTCTCCTCCGATATGGTAATGTTGATGCTCTTCATAACAACACTGTGCTGTTTAACTCTGAGACAGTCATTAAAATGGCACTATTTTCTCTTGCACTTCCTGACATATTTTCCGCTGCTGTGTACAAATTATTGCTTTTTAAACCATCTGCACCCCCAGCACATTCGTCTGGTCTTCTTTAAGGAGGTTACTATAGCAGACAGAGTGCCTATACTTGGATGCCCAATGCTGGTAGAAGACACTTGTGTCATGCCTCTGAGCTTAACCACTCCTTTTGATGGATAGCGATCAAAAAAGAATGAGATGTCCCACAGAAATACATGTCCCAAAGGCTGGATTTTTACAACCTTGAATATTCTGGAAATCAGTATTTAATTTTCAGTCAAATAAATCCCCTCACTAAAGGCAGGGATTTTGCCAATCTTCATCTAAACGGATCCTTTTCTTCTGAGTGTAATTATGTCAGACATTTCCCAGCATGGTGGTATGGGGGGGGGGGGGGGGGAGTTTTAGTTTTGACACTTTTTTCCCCTTTAGCAGAAATGTTTTTGAAATGTACCCTGCCTAATGGTGAGAAATAAAGTTCTTAAATTATTGTCTTTAGCATAAACTCTGCTGCTTTGTTAGCAATAAAGGAGTTCAGTATAAATCAATATTTTGACCCTGACTAACAGCAAAGCCCATAAGCACATGCTTAAATGCATTCCTATTCAAGAAGGCACTTAAGCATGTGTTTAAGTGCTCTGCTGAATGGGGCCTTTGAGAGGGTTTCTTTTTCCATGCTGAAGAATGCATTTGAGCCCTGCTTCGACTCCCATCAAAGCACCTGGTTGTCTCTCCCTTGATTTCAGGGGGAGTTGGATCAAGCCTTTGAAAAGGTTTGTTTAGGGATCTTTAATGCAGGGCAGGGCATGAGAGTCAATTTTGAAAAGGGTTAGAAAGTATTTAACTTTGTCTTCCTTGCCCCTCCTACAGTCCCTTCAGCATGCTATTAAAAGAGCTCTTGGGCTTTTAAAATCCTTTTCTATTTCATAGTGGGGATATGCTAATTTTGCACAACTAGGAATGTCTATAATTCAGAATCAAACCTATTAATTTTAACAAAATGGCAGACCTAGTTAATTTAGTGAATTAAAAGTTTTCCCTTTTCTTGATCCTTGCACTTGGAGGGGCCCAATCCTACCAGGTGCTGAGTGCCCTCAGCTGCCATTGCAGACATCTGGGATTGAGTGTGTGCAACATTTTACGGGATGCACGGAACTTGTGCAGTTACTGTAGCTGCATGATTTGTACAAATGGTTTAGATATGAGTATTGGCTAGAACAAAATTTGATTTGGATTTGCAGGGTTCCAAATGATTGGTTAAATGACTACGTTGTCAAAATAAACCAGAGATTAGCAGTAATGGCAACAATGGAGCATGAAAAAAATCTAGCTAAAAAAACTTGTAGGTAAAATTTTCAAAAGTGCCCCAAATTGTTGGTTTCCTAAATCCTGTTTTCAAAAGTGACTTAAACTCAGCTCCTCAAAGGTATTTAAGCATCTAGCTCCCATTGATTTCAATGCGAGTTAGGTACCTAAATACCTTTGAAGATCTGGGCCTTAGAAGTTTGTCTCTCTGAAAGTAAGTGGGACATAAGCGCCTAAATCACATAGCTGTGTATTGCAAATTTTTAAATCTTTGTAACCAAGCCTTTGTCCTTTTGCCACCACCTGCTAGCCTCTATCACACGGGGTACTCTGTATCACAAGCTAGCACTGAAAGTACTAAGATCATTTGTCAAGCTCCCAAACTTTTAGCACCTGACAACTTCAGCTTGTGGGATACAATTAGTAGGATTTTTGCAGGTTTATTTTAAAGTTTGGCAATTGTCACTTGTTTAGAAATACTAGTCAAGGCCCAGATCCTGAACTGCAGCCAAGTTGTGCTCAGCCGCAGCTTGGGATGAGAGGGGTTTAAAGATGGCTTCACGCCTAGGGCCGTCTATATGTCAGGCTGGTCCCTGGCATAAACTAGAACAATCTCAGGCAGCTGGTATAAAATAGAGCAGCCCTGTGGCTTCAGGCGGCCATTCCTGCAGCTTAAAATGGCCAGAACATAGGAATGCCCCAATCATGCCCCCTGCCCAAGGGATTTGGGGAATAATGTGGCGTAAGAGCTGCTATGTTGCCTCTGTGCAAACCAAGGATTTCCCCAGGCAGGAGGCCTGTAATGCTGGTTTTAGAGCTGCTTTAAAAATTGCCATACTGGGTCAGACGAATGGTCCATCTAGCCCACTATGCTATCTTCTGAGCGTGGCCAATGCCAGATACTTCAGAGGCAATGACCAGAACAGGGAAATTTCAAATGATCCATCCCATCGTCCAGTTCCAGCTTCTGGCAGTTGGAGGTTTAGGGACACGCAGAGCATGGGGTTGTGTCCCTGACCATCATGGCTAATAACTATTGATGGACCCGTCCTCCATGAACTTCTCTAATTTTTTTTTTAACCCAGTTACACTTTTTGCCAAAATGGAGCAGCCCAGGCACACTGAAGAATCTTGCCACAAAATTTTTTTCTGGGGTATTGATTGGTCAAAACTTGGAATTTCCATTCCATGGGGAATTCTGACATTTTGAAATTTCCTTTCCTTGTGAATCAGAAAATGAAAAGTCAAAATTCACATGAAACAAAAATTCTGAAAATAATTGTTTCACAAATATAGAAACAACCTCATGGAAGTGATTCGTTTCAGTGATGCTGAAGTGTTTCATTTTGACTTGTATTTGATTAATTTATAATATAACCTCAAAGTCCAAATGATAAAGTCAAAACAAGTGTTTGGATAATTTTTTGATAAAAAATTGTAATGAAATTGATGTTCCCACAAAATATTTTGGTTTTAATCAAATCAGCATTTTTCAATAGAAAACGGTTCCATCCGAAATTTTTGACCAGCTCTTCCACTGATATTTGCATCCTGATGATCTCCTTTCCAATCAGGAGGAATGACTGTAATTCTGACAGCCTCATACCACTTTCAGTGAACCAATGGAGGCCATGAGCTGTAGAAAGCCCACCCAATGTCCACTGACGTCAGTGGGACTTGGATCAGGACATAAAACAGGGCTGTCTCCAGTGATGGCCCTTAGATAAAACTGGCAATTTTTTGGTAAGCTAGATGCAGTTACCTCAGTTGCAGCTCTATTCCCTTATGTTTCCTAATAGGAAATGCCTTGTATATCACAAATTGTCAGGTCATTTAACTGCAGCCACTTACTTAGTTGTCTAAGGCAATTGGAAAATGTTTTAATGGCCAATACTTTATGAGCAGCATGTAAGAGTCACTGTGTTTGTTGCCCTACCCCAGTAGTTCCCAACCTTTTCCAGTTCATTAGACCAAAACCTCAGCTGCTCCAACTGTGTCTGCTTTAACCTGAGGGAGAGAGCCATTGCTTGTGCATGGTTCTGGAAAAACATCTAGTTTGTGACAAGGACACAAGAAGATTATCTGAGCTGGGACTTGGGAAGATCCACTGGGAGTAAGAGCACGTGCAATTCAACAGGAAGCAGGGATGTCTAGGGTAGCAGGCACAATGAAGAAGCAGTATTAGGTCACATATTAGAAGGTATTTTTTCACTCTGTATGCTGGCAGTAGGATAGGCCTTTTATAAACTAAATCCTAGCCTGTTTTTAAAGTTTCTTTAGTACTTGGTTAAATATTAAATGCTATGGAAGGGAGAGAACAAACTGTTTTCATTCAGGCCAGTAGTTTTTTTTTGTTGCAGCTAAATGTTTTGAGACTCCCTACATCAGCTGATGATTTTTAACTAATGTAAAAGCTCCATGGTGTTTTTTTTTTTAATCCGAAATGCAGTAAATCAGGGTTATTGGAAAAATGTAAAGCAAATCTGGAGTGCTGTGTCTGTATCTGGAACTGCTGAGTAAATACTTCTGAAAGCTTAATATAAACTAAAACAGCTCCCCTCTGCTCCTATCCCCTGTGAAAAAGGTTGAATAAAGATTATGGAGTTCTGTTTGCTGAACTTGCATTTCTTTTTTTACTCCCCTGCTCTTTAAGATTCCTAGAATACAGCTTTAGAGCACAGCAGGGTAGGAAAAAACTAGTGCTGATGGCATCTCTGTTATCCCCATTGTGATGCAAAGGAAGAGATCAACTGACTTTCTGACTTGTCACTTACATGAAAATCATATTCCAGGTAAGAGGACATTTGTTCATTACAATCTGTTGGAGTTTGTTCAACAGAATGTGAACTCGGGTTTATTTGTAGACACTTCCTGTCCTGCCAAGTCATTTTAAATTCTTGCAAGATGAATGAAAGTGCTGTGTGCAGGGGGCCGGTAGTGGAGTGGGGGGGAAAGTACTGAAAAACAGAGCTATAATCTGCTTCTTTCTTTTGGGGGTGTCTGTTGGGATCTCCCATTCTCATTTCCCTTGCAGGGTGGGGGCCATAGACTCCAACAAGAAGAATGCATGTGGCATAGTTCCAAGAGAGATGGTTGGGGGGCTGGAGGGATTAACTGATGAGGAAAGCTTAAAATAAATATAGCTTGGCTCTGTGATGGCAACAGGGCTGTGATAACCATCCATGAGGATGTGAATGGCATGAATGTTCAGGGGAGTGATTATTCCCGGTGGTTCAAGAAGTAGTGGCATGTCAATAAGAGAAGGAAAATTGAGGACCGAGCTCAGGGAAAGAGTTTTAACAATAATGCCTACGAGGCTGTGAAATAACCTCCCCCAGGGAAATAGTTGGAAGCCCGTCATGATTAATTTCAAACAGAGCAGGATAGAACACTTGGGAATATGCTGCAGGCAATGTTCCTCTATGGGCAAGGCTTAGAGAAGATGATCTAATAGGTCTTTTCCAGTTGTGATTTGTATGGGCACTCTCTCTAGAGAACACCGCCTCTGCAGAGCTCCCCCCAACCTGCTGATCTCAGATTTCGTTCCCGTCTCCTCCCAGGCTGCCACTTGGCTTTGAGATTATATTTATACACTTAAAAGCTGCCCTCTGATTTATATGCGTTGTCTACTAGGACTACATAGTGTATGCTTACTTGGGACTGTGGATCTTGCTGGTAGTAAAGGTGGCAAAACAAAAGGATATTTTGGGTACAGAAATGGGTCAGGGATTTCCTCCTCCACTCCTCCCTCACCCTCCAAAATATTTGCAAGATTTTTGTCCTTCAGTATGACTGCCATATGACTTGTCCCACAAATTACCATGACAAAAATGGCACCCCTACTAAAGGACACTTCAGCCCAATTGAAAGCTGATATGATACAGTGTGACTGGCAGTCTGGTCCTGAGAGAGATGATGGATTGAGGTACCTTAGCAGAGCCCTGTGGGGAAGTTTCGATAGCTCCTACCCAAATCTGAGCCAGAGCTATCAGTGTGTCCGGGGGGAGGAGGGAATTCACCCACCAAAGCAAATGCCAAATATTGCAATAAGATTTGACACTTTCATTTCATTATGTGAGTTCTGTTCTCGGGCCCTTAAGGCTAATCAAAGCAAAGAACTTACACACTGAAATTACAAATGTAGTGCAATAAACTGTGATCGTATAATAGAATTCTGACACTGTATGAAATTTCCATTGAAATGTGCATAACTTCATTCTCCGTACGTATGCGTATTTTAAACACAAAGGATTCATTATGAGGAATTTTCCAAAAACATTGTCTCTACCAGATATCTCTCTCCTGACCATTCTGTTTCTCCTTGCCTACAGTGTTCGTTAGATAAATGATTGGAAGATAACCCCCCCCCAGAAAGCCAAAAGTTTGTGTGTTGCTTTTCCAAAAATCATTCTTTTATCAGAAAGCAAAGCCACCCAAATAACATGGCTGACCACTCACTCTCAGTGCCTGGCCAACATGTTGACGGTTTGGAAAAAGTGGAATGTGGCTCCCATCCCCAATCCCAGCACCCAAGCATGGGTTTGCTCTTCTTATAGTCCAAAGAGGGTGCCATTATCTCTTATTACTTCTAACAATGTTCTCTTTCTTTGGCTGCAATTGGCAGTGCTTGTCCTTGAACTAGTGAAGGCAGGTGTATACTTCCTAAAGCCACTCTTCTGCTCTCAGGGGCTACTAGATGGCTCAGGGGATTAGTTAAGGGGTACAAAGATTTTTACCTGTCATTTGATAGTTCAAATCCAGCATGGGTTGGTAGTGGCCAAAAACAACTCATCAAAGCTGCTCAACACCCCACATGAAATGAGTTTGATTTCAGATCAGTTTGTAGTGTCCAAATCACTTACGCCAAAACCGTAACTGTCTTCCTGGTTGGCATCCTCAGGATAGAGACCAAAGTCTGAATGAGTATGGAAACTAAACTACACTTTCATCCTTAGGGGTGGTTCGTCCGGATCGCAGTTAATTCACCTGGATGGGCAGCATTGGGGATCTCACATGGCCACCACAGGTGCTGTGCCTCTTCCATGGGTAGCGCTCTCTCTAGTGCTGTAAATCAAACACCTTTCACAAGCATGAAATTCACACGCATTCAAACCCACCAGCAAGAGGCACTATTACATTGGATTGCTATTTCCCAATCGCCCACCTTATCCTCACCTGCAGCCTGAGTACTGTGATGTAATTGAACTGGCCTGGACTTGAAGTAGGGGATGTATTTTCATTCTATCCTACCTGTAAAATTTGCAGGCCAATTTACATTGAATTCCCACATACGTAATGTTTCAGGATGCCATCAGGAGAGGATTGCTTTTGCTGTGCTTTCCTTCCTAAAAGGAAGATAAAAAGCTCCTAAAAGTGTAATTTCCCGTGTTTCTGACAGTAATGGCTGATTTCTTGTGAGGGGAAGGGGGAGCCACACCCAACCACTGTGGTCTGAGAATGGGGCACAATGGTATAAAGGGAGGGAGACATTAAGGACACACAGAGTTCCTGATATGAGGGAAGGGAAGTTTATGGGGAAGAAGAGAGGAAAGCAAGGAGCCCCTTATGGTTGTAATGCATTCAGCCTGCAAGTCCCAGTTTCTAGCAGTCAGGGGTGTCCCTAAACCTCTCGCAGCTAGAAGCTGGGATGGGATGGCTCACCCAATAAACTCCCTCTGAAGCATCTGGCATCTCTTGATGCCCAAACAAACAGAGGCCCAGTCGTGACATGGTATTTGGGTTTCTTAGCCTCCTCTTTGGTGCTCTCAATAATATGGGCTGAGAAAACACGTTTCCAAAGAATCTCATTTGTTAATGGATGAACGGGGCAGGGAGAGGAGTTCAACTCCTTGCCTAAGATTCTAGTGCAAAAAGATACCCCCGGGGAAAAGGAGGGGGGGCTTTTCAGAGTCCAGCTTTGACTTGGACTAATCAGCATCTCCACTTTACAATGCCCCATGGAGACAGACCCATGTGCAAGCTTTGTAACTGTATCGTAAATTATCCCCTCTGCCCTTTCCTGGTAAATGTATAGGGCTTATGTAATCCTAAACTAATTAGTTACCTGTGCATTTGTTCTACGGTGTTAACATGCTCATTCATCTGTTTGTTTTGCCTTCCAATAGCTATAGGCCCAATTACTGTAACTATTCTGAATGTTTGTGTTAACTTCCTTGAAATTACATTATTCTATGTATCGGGGTAGCCATGTTAGTCTGTATCTACAAAAACAAGGAGTCCAGTGGCACCTCAAAGTCTAACAGATTTATTTGGACATAAGCTTTCGTGGGTAAAAAACCCACTTCTTCAGATGACTCCATGCATCTGAAGAAGTGAGGTTTTTTACCCACGAAAGCTTATGCCCAAATAAATCTGTTAGTCTTTAAGGTGCCACCGGACTCCTTGTTGTTTTTATTATTATATGTAGGCACCTGCTAGATTTGTGTTTCAGGTGGCCTTAAAATATATAGGCAACATTTTTTTTAAAGTACAGCATGATGTAATTGCATCATTTCCCCTGCTACTTTCCTTTCAATTCTCTTCCTTTCCTCACAACTTTCCTTAGACTCTTAGCATTAGACATCACTCTAGAGCCTTGTCTAACCGTGTTTTTTCAAGAAATCCCCCTCCACTGCACCACTTGTGCTTTTCCACGAGTGCTAGCAAAGGTAGGATGCCTAATAGAGAGAGGGCAGAGGCATTATTGCCGTTATAACCACTGGCCTTCCACCATTGCTACTACCTCTTGGCAACTCACATATTGTAGTGTAGGCGATAAAACATAGTAGTGGTTCCAGCAAAAGATGTCTGTCCCAGGTAGATATGAACATTCACTGCTAGAAGTGCAACTTGCATCTGATTTATCTTATTGTGAGAGTTTTTAATAATCTAATACTAATAGCATTATTAACCATTCCACACTGGGGCATCATGCTAGTCCAGCACTGAAAAAAAAAATCTCACAAACTGGATAAAAATGCATAAATTATTGGAGTTTTCAGAAAGTGAACTATAGAAATTGCAGTTTTACATCAGTCCTTAGTTATATCAGACTGGTAAAATAAAATATTTAGGAGGATTAAACACTCCTTTTATATCTAGTAGATCTTCCACTTTCCCTGCTGTTACCTGAGTAAGATGAATATTTATTCCCACTACAGTAGTACTGTAGTGGGATTTTATATATATAAATAAATAAATTAAATAAAAAGAGCTCTGTACAACCAAAATTGAAATCTGGCTCTACAGTTCTACATTGCACAGCAACTACAGTGTTGCCAGCTCTGGCAATTTTATTACGAGTCTGGCAATATTTGGTGGGTTTTATTCTTAAAGCCCTAAGAGCTGAGTTCATGTGAACACACCAAAATCTCAGCTTTCATTAAAAATAAACAGTAAGTTTCTAGATCCTCATGGTTGTAGAGAAATGCTTTAAAATGTGAACAAACACTAAAGCGTCAAAAGCAAAAAGGCAAACAAAAAACTCCAAATACGTTATTTTGTAAAATCTCAGTATTTTAAAGCCAATTTCATTATTTTTGGAGTCCTTATTCATGATTTTTGAATTCAAGGAGTTGACAATACTGTTAATTATATCTCAATTTCACTTGCATATAAACTTTCCATTATTGCACAAGTTGGAATAAAAGTGGTAGATGTTCTCAGCTTGTTCTGCATGCATGTGTGATGCATACAGTCTGGGAAAAGACAATGGGTCCTTTAATAAACAAGAGAACGAGCTTATGCATAGAGTAAATGTAAAGCCTCTTTCCTTCCTCCATTTTCACTCTGGTAGTGCATGTACATTTCTTCTGACTGAGGAAAGATGCTGACGTATGATGCTTGGGGACTAGGGGCAGTTATTTTTGGATTTATCTAAGATGAACAGCAGATGACTTTCCAAAGGCTGGTTTCTCAACACATATGACTGAGCAATCTCTCAGCAGCGGCTAGCTTCAAATACTGGGAATGGATTTCCATTCTTCAAATTGGATTTTGTTCACCGCTCCAGAATTATTTGACTCTCTAGTGATGTGTGCCTTGTTTTCTTTGTGTGTTAGCGAACCTTGTTGGCAGCTTTTCATCCCTTGCAAGGATTTTGATGCCAGAAACATTAAAGTGACAAAATACAAAAACCATTCCTGAGTCTGCAATGTGGGCCATGCACCAGTATGACTGAAAATTCCACTCTGGATACCACGACCCTGGAGAATGCTGCTTTGCTTCTCAGTAGAATCTTTTTTCGGTTTCAACACAGGTGGGTGCCTCCTTGAGTCTCACATTGAATTATAAGATCAACTAAATCTAGAAACCCCATGCAGAGCTCAGTTTAACTCTCAAATTTCACCAGGTTTCATGTCAAAAACATAAATCTGGTTGCACATGCGATTTTGACACCTTTTCTTTGTCTGAATTCCTTAATGGGCAACTTAAATGTTACCAGCATAGTGTCTGTCTTTTTTTTTTTTTTTGGAATTTTCTAGGTATTTTAAAAGAAACAAGAAATTCCATAATTTTGAGCCCTTAATGCCATGTCCAAATTCATGGAGGATAGATCCATCAATGGTTATTAGCCAAGATGGTCAGGGCAGCAACCCCATGCTCTGGGTATCCCTAAACCTTCAACTGCCAGAATCTGGGACTAGATGACAGGGAATGGATCATTATAAATTGGCCTGTTCTTTTCATTGCTGCTGAAACATCTGGCACTGGCCATTGTCATAAGGCAGGATGCAGGGCTAGATGGGCAATTGATCTGACCCAGCATGGCTGTTTTTATGTCTCAAGCAAGGTGTGCATTCAGAATCTCCACGGACTTCACTAGGTTTTGCATTAGGCCCTAATTTTCCTGTAGAGCTCTTCCTCATCCATCGCATGCCTTGCTCAATGAGGCAACTAAGGAGTTCTATGTGCATTTAGAAGAGGTGCATGTTGTGACATACCACCATCCATTTCCTACCACATAGAATTATCATGAATGCAAGCTCTGTCAGCCTTCCTTTCTTCTGAATGCTTGGAAATTGATGGCAAAAACTCTGATGTCATCAAAAAGTGTGTGCAAAATCCAGCTTCATAACTCAGCCAACTTTCACCAAAATTCTCAAAGGTGTACGTCTCAGCAAGGTCTGTCTCCCTACCAAGTTCCAGCTTTCCTACCCCAGCCACTTTAGCAGTAGCAATAAAAAGGTCAGAAGAAATCTTTTTAGAGTGGGGAAAGTACCTTTTTCTTTCTCTCGTCTTCAAAACTGTGTTTTTACCCAGCCTTTTCAGAAATGGTCACCTTCACACAGAGATCAGGATTGACACAGTTCCGCTCTTGAGGCAAGACTTTTTAGAAAGTTAGGAGTGACTGAAATCAAGGGAGGATAATGGAATCCCTTGGGCATCCTTACTCTAGCTGCCATTAGTGCTCTTGCTAGACTACAAGAAGGTAGCTAGAAGTCCTGTTCGGAGTTATTTTGAGTTGCCATGAACACACAATTCTGGGGCTTTGTATTACAATACTCCTAAACAACTTTTAGATACTTATTAGCTTGCGCCATGAAACAAAGCAATGAGATAAGTTTACTTGGCCTTGGGGCAACTATTAGGCATAGAATTCCTTATTTATATACCTGGTTTTCTTTATGCCAGGTGACATCGTTTTCAAAAACAAAGTTTAGTCACTGCCCATTGTAATTGTTCTCTTTCTGTGAGAGTTAGATCTGTTTGCACCTATTGTTTTTGACTGGGTTTAGATGGCATCTTACATTTTTAACTGGCCTGTAATTGAATACACATTTGTTACCTTGAATGTACTTCAGCCCATCTTCAGATTGTAAGCCAAAAAGCTCTATCATCATCTAGTCCAGGGGTCTCAAACACGTGGCCCAGGGGCCGCATGCGGCCCGCAGAGCTCTTCCCTGCGGCCCGCCAAGCTCCCCGCGCCCCCCCCCCCCAGTTACTTCCGGTCACAGCCAAACTCCCCTCACTCCCCCCCCCCGAGTTATTTTATGTGGCACCTAAGCTCCCTGCTCGCTGCTCCCCAATGTTTGGGGCCGGGTCTCTCCCCCGGCCCCGCCTGCCACCCCCACGAACCTCCCCCGAGTGTCCCCCGGCCTCACCTCTGCACCCCCTCCTAACCCCAAACTCCATCCCAGAGCCTGCACCCCCACCCCCTGCCCCAGCCCGGAGCCTTCACCCAGCACCCAAACTCCATCCCAGAGCCTGCACCCCAGACCCCCACCCCCACCCAAACTCCCTCCCAGAGCCTTAGGCAGGTGGGGGCGGAGTTTGGGGGGGGCAGGTTCTGGGCACCACCAAAATTTCTACAAACCTGCCACCCCTGGAAGAGGCAGAGCAGTGGTGGAGTGGTGGTGCAGCCCAGTGCAGTGGGGGGGCTTTAACAGAAGTAAATCTAACTAAGTGCATGTTTTGTCCTTTGAGTGAGGTGCATTACTGAGTGTATATATTTTATTAAAACCACTTGGAAATGACTTGTTGTAGGACCAGCAGTGATCTGTATGCTCTGTATAATGCTTAGCACTTTCCAGGAGGGAGGGGGGAGGAGCATGCTCGGGGGAGGGGGAGAAGAGACAGGGCAGGGGCGGGACCTCATGGAAGGGGTTGGAGTGGGGGTGGAGCCAGGGCCAGTGAGGGGGGGTGTCAGTGATGCGGCCCTCAGGCCAATGCACTAGTCCTCATGTGGCCCTTGTGGTCATTTGAGTTTGAGACCCCTGATCTAGTCTGACCTCCTGCATAACACAGACCATGGAACTTCAAGCAGCGATTCCTATATGAAGCCCAGAGCTTCTGTTTTAGCTATAGCATGACTTTCACAAAGACATGCAGTCTGGATTTAAAGACTTAAAGTGACAGAGAATCCACCACCGTGCTAAGCAAGTTGTTTCAATGGTTAATTACCTCACTGTTTACAAAAATTTAGTTGCCCCTTATTTTTTTTGTCTGAATTTGTCTAGTTTCAGCTTCCAATCATTGGCTCTCATTATGCCTTTTTGTGCTAGATAATAAGCTGTTGGTAATCAGAAACCTGCTCCCCACATAGATATTGTAGACTGCAATCAAGTCACCTCTTAACTTTTTCTAGGATAAACTACATAGAATGAGCTTCTTAAGCCTTTAGCTACACTTCCTGTTTTCCAGACCTCAAATCATTCTTGTAACTCTTTTCTGAACCCTTTCCAATTTTTGAGCAACCCTTTTGAAGTGTGGGCACCAGCACTGGACACAATATCCAGTTATGGTCTCATTATGGCTGTATGCAGAGGGCCCAAGTGATATTTGATATTCCTGAATTCATACCTCCAATGATTGCATTGGCCCTTTCAGCTACTTCCAGGCAGTGGGCGCTCATGTTCAGTTGGTTAGCTACTGTTTTGTTTTCTACTTTTGTATGATGCTAATTTGCTAACCTAAGGACTCGTAGGGAAAACCTAGATGTTGGATTTAAATTGTGAGTGGGTCTCCTTAACTGTGCCTGCAATATTGGCAAAGGTACTATTTGAACAGTCAGAACTCTGCACAAGCAAAATGCATAAACTGCACATCTACCCCCAGATTTGCATGAATGACTGCCCAGTCAGGGAGCCCAAATGCAGGTGCATGTACCAAAACATATGCACCTGCAATTAATGCAGTTTTAGTAGCCTATTGTAAATGTGGTTTCATGTCTTATGATAAATTATATTGTGGCCCTTTATTAATATTTTTTAAAACTCCGTTTTCAAACAACCTCTGCACATACTTCTTTCAGGTTCTGCTTTCTCTCAGATGTGTGTCTGGAATGATGCAATAGAAGGGCAGGATGGTGGAGTGGTTAGGGTGCTTCCCTGGAGTTCAGGAGACCTATGTTCAGTTCCTTGTCCTGCCACAAGTGTCCTGTGTAACCCTGTGCAGATCACTTAATCTCCCTGCGCTTTGTTCCTCATCTGTAAAATAGGGATAATAGCTCTTCCCTCCCTCTCAGGATTAGTATATTAAAGATTGTGAGGTGCTCAGAAATGGGGGCTATAGATGTACACTATGTAGATGCTAGCCATCAGAGCTGGCTTTTTGAAGGGTAGGAATTTAACTCTTTCTGCAGTCTTCCTAAATCAAACATGCTGATGATAGGATATTGACAGATAAGTACTATCTGGTATTTTTAAAGGCAATTTCTGCTTGTGAGGGTGCAGTCTTGTATGACCATGCATGTGTGTGTTTCCTCCAGTATCTCTGGTGCATAAGTCTGTTAATTTATATCAGACTGTTTTCCTTTACTTTAAAAGACATAATATTGCTTTTCTGTATTCGTCCAATCACAGCTTCTCAGACTGTCCACTTCAAAATCCAGCTTCATGCTGGGGATCCCTTTTGCTTACCTAATTCCATAAATATCAACACATGCTGCATATACTCTCCCTATTAGGACGGTTGAGATTTGATTGATTGCTTTATTCCAGGTCAGGCCCGTTGAATGTAACCTTGGGAGCAGGGAACAGTTCCTATGAAACTGCACAGTTAACAGACAAACGTTTCAGAACTTGGTGCTCCGCCGCTGGCTTTCCTGATGTAATAAAAATATATTAGGTTCCAGGGATGTTGACCAATGTGTTCTGGAAATGGATGATTGATTCACACAGCTGAGTATCAGGATTATAACATGTTTTGCTAGAGGAGTCGTGTTTGACAGATTAGTTCATGTAAGGATTATGCTATAGATAGAGCTGTTGACAGAATGAATTTTTTTTATTTTTCATCAGCAGGAATAACACAAAGCAGGGCTAATTAAAAGTAGTTTCCTGATGCCCTCTGATTATGCTTCTTGCTTGAAGTCCTTCACATCCTGTTACACCGAGCAGTTTTCTTCGCTGCACTGTTCATTTTAGAGTTTCCATCCATTCCTCCCCATGGCTAAAGGACATCCTGAAATCCCACAGTGAAGTTAGAGCTGTGCCATTGCTTCTAGTGATTTCACAAGCATCCTTTTGACACATGATGCAACTCCACACATTGAGCAGAGGCATGAAGGGCATCCTGCAATGCACAGAAAACCCTCCCAGTTGTTAAAGGGCTGGGGGCATCGCAGATGTTGCAAGATTGCCATGATACAGGGGATAGCAATCATAGAACTACTAATCTCGCAAGATTTTGACTATTTGGATCCCCAGTGTCTGAGGAGAAACTCTAGTGATTTCAGGATTGAATTTCAATCTAAACCCTAGCCTTGGTTTGGACTCAAACCTCAACTCTGATTCCCATCCTAAATGTAATCCAAATCTGAACACTTACTCCTTGACCTTTCCGCTCTTCTGCTTGTTATGTATGCAATGATTAAAGGTGAGCTGAAATGCCTAACTACTATCAAGAGCGGATGGTGTCCAGGCAGCTACCTCAGTGCACTGGGTGATGGAGTTTCCATCAGCTGCTGTAGGAGCAACCCAGAAATCTGAATTCAAATTTTGACAGGTATGTAAAATAGTTTCAGTTGTTTAATTTAAAATACATTTAGTTATACATTTTAAACCTATACATGAGCTCTGTTCATGCTTTGGGACTGTGGACAGTGGAGGCTTTTTCACCCACACAAACCCGTTCCAAATGACCTTTAAAATAAATAATTTATTCTGAAGGTTGGATCTGGCTTTCTGTGTGGGGTTAAATATAGCTGGTTATTTTAATGTTGACTATGTAATACATGATAACCTCGGTATTTATTTTAAATGCATTTCAACATGTTGTGTCTCTATATGCCAGTGGGTATTTATAAAAATGTATGGAATGTCAGTGAGTATTAAAATGACCTTTTTCAAAGTAAAAAGCCAGGGTACTTTTGTGGTATATATATATATTTTTTTAGAGTAACAAAATACTTATACAAAAGACAAAGGTGCATTACTTAAATTAAAGTAAATGTGCTGGTGTTGCTGGTTCCGGTTCAGCAGTGACTTGTGCCTATTTTTTCAGGGTGGAGAATTTTTTCCAGTATCATAGGGTCTGATTCTCATTTAGATCAAGGTTCCTTGATGCTGCCAGACTGGTATAAAGGAGTCTTGGTGCAAATAAGAATTGGGCTGTAATTCAGTGGACAAATTCACTAGACAAGGACTATCAAATAAAGCTCCCAAGAACCTCTAGTCCAGGAGCCTTGTCTCAGGGCTGGCTTTATTTTCAAATGAGGTTCCAAAAGAAGAGCTAATAAATTCAAAGTACCAGATATTAACCACCACGGCTTTCCCAGGACACACACTTCTCTTTTCTTCCTGGCTACTGTGGAAAGACTCATATTGGGGCATCACTGACCCTGGGTCTCTTTTCTCTGTGGCTGCCTCAGTGGCAGGAAGTCATGTATCTGATTTCCTGTAGGTCATATGCTTGCGCCTAGTGATGTGCCCTGCTATTACAACTCCCAATTATAAAGAGTCCATGGGCTGAAACACTGGGATGTGCATACATGCCCCACCCATCACGCCCTGTTACACAGGCCTTTAGCATTCTGAATTAATTTATCAAGAAACACTTAAGTGTCAGCAAAATTCACGCCTGGTTTTGATAGTGTCTTCACGCCAAACACTGCTCATCACCCTGAACACTCACTCCACTGGGCTGTGTGTTCCTGTAAACAGAGCAAATGCTAGTCAAGGTGGTATTATTCTCAGAAACATACTTTGTGGCTATTAAGAAAAGAATCGGATTGATAAAAGGAGAAACTGGGATATTTTAGGCTGCCCAAAGGAAGTTGCTGTAACAGCAGGACATCCTATGGACGAACACAATGAAACTTGGACATAGTCACATACATAATGTGTATTCTTGCTCTGTGTAGGAAGAGGGTGGTATCCCTTTAAGAAGTTTGTGAGCCTTCTAATGGTGCTCACCAAGCTCTGTTTTAGAAACCTGATATAAATTAATACACAAGGTGCAGGGCAATGGGGTGTCTGGCCCACTGTTTACTGTGACTGGAGTTTTTCTTCTTAAGACGGTGACTATCTTTCTCCAGAAATAAACCTACTTCCCAGGCTCAGTAGGCAGTTTCAATGGATTGTCACTCCTGCAGCTGTGTCCTTCTCCATAAAGATGGGAAAGTCCACCAAAAAAGAAGAAGTAGGGTAACCAAGTTTAACCCAAGATAAATGCATGAGAGTTTGGAGACTGCTTCAGGGGTGCATCAGTGACAATGAAGTGGCTCAAATTACCTTCATTACAATCTTTTTTTGAGACGGGGGGGTGGCCCATAAGCTGATAATGAAATATAACCTTCAGCTTCATTCCCTTTACCTGACAGCCAGTGATCAGAGATGTCTGCCGCCCCCCTCCCCCACACACACAATAACAACAACTGCCATTCTTCTTCAGAAACCAGAAAACACAACAAAAAAGAGAGAGCGCCCCACTGGATTAAGACTACCGCTATCGGTTGCATAGCTCTGGTGATTTACAGCACACAGGGCTTATTGTCTGCAAGTGCCAAGACAGGGTCTTCTATTTAATTTGAAATACTTTCACTCCTCCAATTGATTTACTGCCCGGGAGCAAGGTAGTCGTTTTATTTTGGTTTTGTCCATGACAGAACGGTTCCACATAATCCTCAACTCGGGCTGCAGTATGAGATGACTGAGATGAAAGAGTCTGCATTTTCCTTTATCCCTCCTGAGCATTTCTTCAGGGAGATGATCATGCTAGTCGATTGCCAGCCACATCCATTTCGCTGGCACCTCCAGCATTTTATGTGGTGCCTGAAATCGCAGCAGGCACTCCACGCCTGCTAATGGCTTTGTTAGTCATCCAGATCAATTGGTTATTTATGGCAGGCATGTCTCAAAACTGTTGGGTCAAGTTTTCCTACCCTTACGTATTTTGTTCACAAGAACACATAAATCTTCTCCTGCCACTTGCAGCTTAAACCTTCTGAGTGTGAAGCCAGTGAGTTAAAGTTTCCAGCGATAGCAGCTAACCATATTTTAAAAATTTGCTCTCCTGACTGTCAAGAACTTGGACGTTTCATTTGAGCCATGAATCAAGTTAGTTTATGCTGTAAGATTTATAGGTGTTAAGCTCTCTCTTTCGGTGTCCGTTAGCTCCACAGCCTGAACTCATAAACAAGAAAATTGAGATCTCTCCATTGCTCTAATGTTGTCCTATTTAATGCTCTCTCCTGAAAAGTCATGACAACATCTTAGTCAAGCACTCTCCATTCAGATACAACAAGGTGGTAACATTCCATCAATTAAAGGGCCTAATTCTGCAAATCTGAAACAAATAGGCTTATTCATCTGAGTAAAACTACTCGCATGAGTAAAGATTTCCTGATGGGACCCCTTGTTCTAAAGACTAGACTCTCCCTGCTTCAGTGACTTGGGGATATGGGGTTTGTAGACCCTAATGCCATATGACTTAAAGTTTGGCAGAGGAGAAATATTTAAGGAAATAAACCCTTCTTTATTATGACTGAAGTATTGATAAAGCAGCACCCAATTCTTTAAGTTATGTTCACAGCATACACAGAGAAGTTAAATAAAAACATTAAATACTCTTGCTGGAAGGTGGCAACCTAACACCACTAATTCTTAGAATCCAGAACAATAATACACCATAACCAAAAACAGAGACACAATGCAGGCTGCTTCATAAAACAAAGAGGCACAACTGACCCCGTTTTACTATAGGCTGGCTGGTTGCCGCCTGACTGCTGCTACATCACAGGTTTCACTACAGAGCCTCCTAGCCTGCAAGCATGACCAGGAAACCCCCCACATTTAAAGTGGCAGCTTGCAATTCCAATACAGTCCTCAATACACCACTTTCCTAAATTGAGGAACTCTGGCTTCTTACAATAATGAAGTAGAGAGTAAATGCCCTTCTAAAGAGTAACTGCCCAGCTGGACAAGGCCTGAAATGTAACCAAGTGTAAAAAATAAACTTTAAAATTCACCTGGATCATAAATAAAACCTCCCAGCCCATCAAACTACAGCTAGCCCCACACAGCTCCAGCTGGATGACTCATCACTAGCAACTTGCAAGGCCCTATCTCTAATAGCGATCATGCCCATAGATGTAGTTCTACCAATTCTGCCCATTAACTTCATTGTCACCTTCCAGCAAGAGTATTTAATGTTTTTATTTAACTTCTCTGTGTATGCTGTGAACATAACTTAAAGAATTGGGTGCTGCTTTATCAATACTTCAGTCATAATAAAGAAGGGTTTATTTCCTTAAATATTTCTCCTCTGCCAAACTTTGTCATATGGCATTAGGGTCTACAAACCCCATATCCCCAAGTCACTGAAGCAGGGAGAGTCTAGTCTTTAGAACAAGGGGTCCCATCAGGAAATTAAAGAAATTAAAGATTAAAGAAATAGGACGAATGTAGTTCAGTGTGACAGAAGCTAAGTCCTCCTTTCAGAATTCTACTCCCCCAGGAGAAGGGAAGTCTGGCTGCATGAAACCAGTTCCCTTGTATTCTTCCTTATGTGCTTTGGTCGAAAAGCTTCTCTTTCCAGCCACTCCTGGGTAAAGAGTCAAAGCCTGACCATGAGACTTCAAATGTAGCCTGCCAGGATGTGACACACAATTTTCTGGTTGGAGGTTATAAAGTAGCTTTAAAAAAATAGCAGCAAGCTGTCACACCAGGGGGAAGTGTACCTTTAAACCAGAGTAAGGAAAAGCTTTAATTAACTTTAACCAGCCTTCCAAGATCTTTATTAGTTGCCCTTTTGTCAAATTAAATTCACACTGTGGAAGGCAGCTAAGTACTGCAACTTGATGTCATGTGCTAAGTGCCAGAGTAGGTTTTAATTGGCTGTTTAAATGAGAAAAGGATTCCCGCTGTGAAGCGCACACAGAGTGAGAGAGAGCAGTTTGGGATGGAGCACTTATGTTTTCAGCATATGCTAAAATAACAAAATAATTGTAACACTATGGAATTAGGATGGTAGATTTTCTTGCACTAGTTGCACAGCTTAATAGCCCCAAGTCTTACTCAATACCTGCTGAAGTTTCTATTCTTCACCTAGTCAATCAACTGAAGAAAAATCCATGTTTTATCTTTTTTCTACATGCATGCTCAGTTATAGTAGAGACTCTGGGGTTTAGCTATGATTGAAAATTAATTCGGATTAAAGTAGGATGTGAATTTAAAGTTCAATAGCAATTCCTGAATAACTCCGTGTGTGGACACTCTTATTCTGGAATATGAATGTTCCAGTTTAATTTAAATGGATTACACTAAACTAGAATAAGGCCTGGTCTACACTACGAGTTTAGGTCGACTTTAGCCGCGTTAAATCGAATTAAGCCTGGACACGTTCACACGACGAAGCCCTTTCTTTCGACTTAAAGGGCCCTTTAAACCGGTTTCTGTACTCCACCTCTGACAAGGGGATTAGCGATAAAATCGGCCTTAGGGGGTCGGAATTGGGGTAGTGTGGACGGAATTCGATGTTATTGGCCTCCAGGAGCTATCCCACAGTGCTTCATTGTGACCGCTCTGGACAGCACTCTCAACTCGGATGCACTGGCCAGGTAGACAGGAAAAGCCCCGCGAACGTTTGAATTTCATTTCCTGTTTGCTCAGCGTGGAGAGCACAGGTGACCACGCAGAGCTCATCAGCACAGGTAACCGTGATGGAGTCCCAGGATCGCAAAAGAGCTCCAGCATGGACAGAACGGGAGGTACGGGATCTGCTCGCCATATGGGGAGATGAATCAGTGCTGGCCGAACTCCGAAGCAGTAAACGAAATGGCAAAATATTAGAAAAGGTCTCCAAGGCCATGAAGGAAAGAGGCCATAACAGGGACGCACAGCAGTGCCGCGTGAAAATTAAGGAGCTAAGGCAAGCCTACCACAAAGCCAGAGAAGCAAACGGAAGGTCCGGGGCTGAGCCGCAAACATGCTGCTTCTACGCGGAGCTGCATGCAATTCTAGGGGGTGCAGCCACCACTACCCCAACCGTGTGCTATGACTCCCTCACTGGAGAAACACACAGGGAAGAGGGTTCGGAAGAGGAGGATGGAGGAGATAGCTCACAGCCGCAAGGAAGCGGAGAAACCTGTTTCCCCAACAGCCAGGATACGTTTGTCACCCTGGACCTGGAACCAGTAACCCCCGAACTCACCGAAGACCCTGAGGGCACACAGGGGACCTCTGGTGAGTGTACCTTTGTAAATATTACACATGGTTTAAAAGCAAGCGTGTTTAATGATTAATTTGCCCTGGCATTCGCGGCCAGTACAGCTACTGGAAAAGTCTGTTAACGTGTATGGGGATGGAGCGGAAATCCTCCAGGGACATCTCCAGAAAGCTCTCCTTCATGTACTCCCAAAGCCTTTGCAAAAGGTTTCTGGGGAGGGCTGCCTTATCCCGTCCGCCATGGTAGGACACTTTACCACGCCAGGCCAGTAGCACGTAGTCTGGAATCATTGCATAACAAAGCATGGCAGCGTATGGTCCCGGTGTTTGCTGGCATGCAGACAACATCCATTCCTGATCGCTCTTTGTTATCCTCAGGAGAGTGATATCATTCACGTTCACCTGGTTGAAATGAGGCAATTTTATTAAGGGGACATTCAGAGGTGCCCGTTCCTGCTCTGCTGAA
Source organism: Emys orbicularis (assembly GCF_028017835.1). Taxonomy (NCBI): domain Eukaryota; kingdom Metazoa; phylum Chordata; order Testudines; family Emydidae; genus Emys; species Emys orbicularis. The sequence goes on from NC_088686.1 coordinate 14,882,445, forward strand.
CAGAAATGTTCCCCGCTGTTAGCCACGCGGTGGGGGGAGGGGTGAAGTGATCATCCCCGATAATTGGGTGTGTGTGGGGGGGGTTAGTTGGGTTTGTGCTGCATGTTAACCCGGAAACCGCAGCCCCTCCTTTTACATTGCAAACCCATTTTAAATGGCCAACCCAACGGGTGCTTGGTATGGGAAATGAGGTCGCTGCTGTTTGAAACCATTCCCACATGTTAAGAAGGTTAAAAAAGCCAAAAGTCTGTGGCTTACCATGGCTGCCTGCAAGCCGAAATCTGTTGCCTGGCACTGCGTGAGTGATCTCTCACACCAAACCGGCAGGCCCTCAATATAAGAGGAAAAATGCGACCTTGTAACGAAAGCACATGTGCTGTGTAATGTGAACAGCAAAATTTAACGTGAAAGAGTGTACCTATTGTTCTCTAAAATGTGTCTTTTTTAACCACCTCTCCCTTCTCCTCCACCAGCTGCAAATGTTTCTCCTTCACAGAGGCTAGTGAAGATTAGAAGGAGAAAGCGAAGGACACGTGATGACATGTTTACAGAACTACAGATGTCCTCCCACGCTGACAGAGCACAGCAGAATGCGTGGAGGCAGTCAATGACTGATTATAGAAAAGCCCAATATGAACGAGAGGAGAGGTGGCGTGCTGAATCGTGGGATGAACAGAGCAAGTTGCGGGCTGAAGATGATAGGTGGCGTCAGCTTGCAGACAGAAGGCAAGAGTCGATGCTCCGGCTGCTGGAGCATCAAACTGATATGCTCCAGCGTATGGTTGAGCTGCAGGAAAGGCAGCAGGAGCAGAGACCGCCGCTACAGCCCCTGTGTAACCAACAGCCCTCCTCCCCAAGTTCCATAGCCTCCTCACCCAGACGCCCAAGAACACAGTGGGGGGGCCTCCGGCCACCCAGTCACTCCAACCCAGATGATTGCCCTAGCATCAGAAGGCTTGCCTTCAATAAGAGTTAAAGTTTTAAATTGCAGTGTGTCCTTTTCCTTCCCTCCTCCCCCACCCATCCCGGGCTACCTTTGCAATTATCCCCCTAGTTGTGTGATGAATTAATAAAGAATGCATGAATGTGAAGTAACAATGACTTTATTGCCTCTGCAAGTGGTGCTCGAAGGGGGGAGGGTAGGGGAGGGTGGGGTGGTTGGTTTACAGGGAAGTAGAGTTAACTGGGTGGGGGGGAGGGGCGGAGGGTTCTTCAAAGAGAAACAAACAGAAGTTTCACACCGTAGCCTGGCCAGTCACAAAACTCGTTTTCAAAGCTTCTCTGATGCGCACCGCGCCATGCTGTGCTCCTCTAACCGCCCTGGTGTCTGGCTGCGCGTAATCAGCAGCCAGGCGATTTGCCTCAACCTCCCACCCCGCCATAAATGTCTCCCCCTTACTCTCACAGATATTGTGGAGCACACAGCAAGCAGCAATAACAATGGGGATATTCTTTTCGCTGAGGTCTGAGCGAGTCAGTAAGCTGCGCCAGCGCGCTTTTAAACGCCCAAATGCACATTCCACCACCATTCGGCACTTGCTCAGCCTGTAGTTGAACAGGTCCTGACTACTGTCCAGGCTGCCTGTGTACGGCTTCATGAGCCATGGCATTAAGGGGTAGGCTTGGTCCCCAAGGATCACGATAGGCATTTCAACATCCCCAACGGTTATTTTCTGGTACGGGAAGAAAGTCCCTTCCTCCAGCTTTCGAAACAGAGCAGAGTGCCTGAAGACGCGAGCATCATGTACCCTTCCCAGCCAGCCCACGTTGATGTTGGTGAAACGTCCCTTGTGATCCACCAGGGCTTGCAGCAGCATTGAAAAGTACCCCTTGCGGTTTATGTACTCGGTGGCTTGGTGCTCCGGTGACAAGATAGGGATATGGGTTCCGTCTATGGCCCCACCACAGTTTGGGAATCCCATTGCAGCAAAGCCATCCACTATGGCCTGCACGTTTCCCAGAGTCACTACCCTTGATATCACCAGGTCTCTCATTGCCCTGGCAACTTGGATCACAGCAGCCCCCACAGTAGATTTGCCCACTCCAAATTGATTCCCGACTGACCGGTAGCTGTCTGGCGTTGCAAGCTTCCACAGGGCTATCGCCACTCGCTTCTCAACTGTGAGGGCTGCTCTCATCCTGGTATTCTGGCGCTTCAGGGCAGGGGAAAGCAAGTCACAAAGTTCCATGAAAGTGCCCTTACGCATGCGAAAGTTTCGCAGCCACTGGGAATCGTCCCACACCTGCAGCACGATGCGGTCCCACCAGTCTGTGCTTGTTTCCCGGGCCCAGAATCGGCGTTCCACGGCATCAACCTGCCCGAGGAACACCATGATTTCCAAATTGCTGGGGCCTGTGCCTTGTGAGAGGTCTATGTCCATTTCCATTTCCTCATCACTCTCGTGGCCGCGCTGCAATCGCCTCCTCGGCTGGTCCTGGTTTTGCTTTGGCATGTCCTGGCTCTGCATATACTCCAGGACAATGCGCGTGGTGTTCATAGTGCTCATAATTGCCGCGGTGATCTGAGCGGGCTCCATGATCCCAGTGCTAGCTATGGCGTCTGGTCTGAAAAAAGGCGCGAAACTAGTATCTGACGGACCAGGGGAAGGAGGGAGGGAGGGAGGGAGGGGCGAGTGACGACATGGCATACAGGTACAGGGAATTAAAATCAACAAAGGTGGCTGTGCATCAGGGAGAAACACAAACAACTGTCACACAGAATGGCCCCCCCCAAAGATTGAACTCAAAAGCCTGGGTTTAGCAGGCTGTTGATTTCACGGAGGGAGGGGGGAAGCAAATGAATACAGAACAAATCTATTTTTTACATCTTAAGACGACGGTGCAGCATGACTGATAGCCCTCGGCATCTTCTGGGTGCTTGGCAGCAAATACTGGGCGCTTGGCAGTTATGATGACGATGGCCTTCAGGCCTATTGCACGATCTGCTGCTCAGGGAAGACTCTGCTAATGTGCAATGATCCAACAGGGCGCTTGGCAGAAAATGACATACTACGACTGATAGCCATCATCGTCATTGTGAAGGCAGCAGAATATGACTGGGGGGATGGGGGACTGGGGGACATATGGAGTTCCAGCCACTGCTGTACGACGAGGACGGTTACCAGTCGTAATAAACCATCTACTGGCAAAAGGCAAGGGCTGGTGCAATGCAGCCCTACGGCTGCCAGCCCCACAGCTGCTAGCACCCAGATCGCCGATGAAGGCTACCAGTCATGCTGCACCATCTACCGCCAAAAGGCAGTTAGCTGCTGCTGCTGTGTAGCAATGCAGTCCCACGTCTGCCGGCACCCAGATGACATATGGTGACGGTGAGCTGAGCTGAGCGGGCTCCATGCTTGCCGTGGTATGTTGTCTGCACAGATAACCCAGGTAAAAAGGCGCGAATCTATTGTCTGCCATTGCTCTGACGGAGGGGGAGGGGCCTGACGACATGTACCCAGAACCCCCCGCGACACTGTTTTGCATCATTCGGGCATTGGGATCTCAACCCAGAATTCCAATGGGCGGCGGAGACTGCGGAAACTGTGGGATAGCTACCCATAGTGCAATGCTCCGGAAGTCAACGCTAGCCTCGGTACTGTGGACGCGGTCCGCCGACTAGAGCACTTAGAGCATTTTATGTGGGGACACACACAATCGGCTGTATACAACCGATTTCTATAAAACCGGCTTCTATTAATTCGACCTAATTTCGTAGTGTAGACATACCCTAAGGCAAATTCCACAATAAGGAACACAAAAGGGTGTTCACACAAGGAATTATTCAGAAAGAATTATTCTGGAATTGCTATTTTGGAATAAATGCACATATACACAAGCACTGAATGAGGTCAGCACAGTGTGTTAATAAAGCTGGTAAGAGTTTTGTAAATATTTTTTGCATTGGTCACAGCTCAGACTCATAGATCGTGAATTAGTTGCAGATGTCAACATCAGTATTGAAAGCAGTAAAGGTCAGAAGAAGATGAATGGGTCATCTGTCCTTCAGAAGAATTTTGTACTTAAAAATACATTATGGAGACAGACATTGGTGACTCCCTAGTTAAGATTACAGTCAGTTTTTGCAGTTAAAGTGGAGATTTTTTTCTTTTTAAACAGACTGTGAACCTCTTACTCACACGGGTGAGTGGCTACTTAATTCCATTGGCTCCAATAGAACCATTTGCATGAGTACATGCTCTGGCTCTTTCTTAGGGTTTAAAAAAAAACACTTGTCCTAATCAAAATTTCTTCACTTACTCCTAGGACACAGATTTAACATGGGGGAAGTTACAAGTAATTTCTTGTAAGAGTTCAGGAGTTTGAAGGCATTGTAAAGTACTCCTTTCCACATTTTAGGGCCAGTGTCTGAAATGCACAGAACTAGTTGTGAGCAACATTGGATCTTGGGTAGTGCTGAAACCCAGTGAACTTAAACATTTGTTCTATTTTAATACTTGAAACTTTTGGGGGATGGCTTTAACATGTGATTTGAAAAACTAAGTAGAGAATTGTTGTTAGAATCTAGTTCTAATATGTTTGGGCCCATCCTGGCTGGTTGGTCAACTGCGTTAGAAACCAACATAGGTGGAAGAGCACAAGTCTGGCCTCTTCCTTCTCTGTGTGCCCTCCCTGCACTCTTCTCCACTGTCCACTCCTCTTCATTGCCTTCCCCCTTTCCATCCCTTATATCCTTCCTCTTCCTCCACTCATTCTTTACGCCTTCTCTTCCTTCCAGCTCCATCTCGTCTCTTTTCCTTTACTTCCTATCCCATCTCTTCTCCGTCCTCTTACTTCTTTCCCTTGTCTTACTCCTTTGGCTTCTCTGTCTCTCTTTCCTGCACAAAAATATGCTCTGTGGATGGGTGCACCACCCACTTCCCCCATTAAGCTGGCACTTTGGGAAAATCTGTCTCCTACTGACAACTAACAGCTGATTTTATATGCCACCAGGGTATAGATTTCCTAAAGTACCATTCAGTGCGGCGGTGAAGAAGCTTCCGGCCACTAGCACTAACCTTCGTTCCAGCATTAAAGATAATGGATACAATGGAAAATCAATGGAGAATATGTAACTTTATGCCGTTCATAGGTTCACATTGCATTACAACAATCCTTCAGATACATAAAAATGATATACAGCTCGCCTTTGCCGAAAAAGAACACAGGATGCAGATCCTGGGCCGATGTATACCATAAGTACCAAATACCTGCTGTTTCTTGTGGAATTTTGATTGTGATTATTTTCAGTAATTTGCGAGGGTGTAAAATAAATCAATGATTTCCGTGTATTACAGAGCTCCTTTAAGTGAGTCCAGAAATGCTGCTTGAGTTTCCAGTCCCAGCCAGATGCCAAGTCTGTCAGAAATACTGCTCTTTTATATTATATCACCAGAGGAAATTATTGCTGCTATTATCTGCCCTCTGGTCAGAAGCGTATTCTACACCTTGGCTAATGCGCCGTGTGGTACAGCCACCTGCACTTTCTCAAGGAGTTCGTCTAATTACTGGGTAGATGAGTCAGCCTGCATTTCCTATGGACTGTCTTCAGACATACAAAGTTATTAATGCCGATTAGCTGAAAAAGTCCAGGTCTTTACCAAGACATTTCCTGGCTAATATTAGACACACCTTTTGTACTTTAAGGTGTGATGGCTGATAAGAACCAGTAATAGCAGAGCAAGGATACAACAATGGTGGATGTGGTAAGGGACAGACTTTTTCAGAAGCTTTTTACTCCTTTAAATTCATTCTGACGGACAGACTTGCTTTTATTTTTTAAAAAAATTGATGGCACAGCCTGGGATCTGTAAGTCCCCTAGTAAAAGGTGAGAAATGGCCATTGCTATGAGTTTGACTCTTGTATTGGTAGATAGCAGATTTCAGAGGAAGGGGTGATCTGCCTCGTGAATTTTCCTTGTCCTATTTCAACAGAAAGAGAGACATCCCCACAGGAGACTTATAAATTCCCAAGAGATTTGGTCAAAGAATTGTTTTGCGCTCCTTGTGAGAAAATTTCAAAGGAAACATACAGATCTAACTAGAATCAAACAAATGACTTCAGGGAGTTGTGTTTAAAAAATGACGGCATGGTATGGCTCCTATTATACGCAGGCATCCTTATGCAACTCAAGCAGTGACATCAGTCTAGACCAGTGGTCCCTGACCTTTTTCATCTGGCGGGTGTCAATAGGTGTCAATAGGCGTTGCCGCCGAAATGCCGCCGAGAAGCAGCATCATCCAGAGGCGTCATCGCCGAAATGCCGCCAAAAATCGACGGCATTTTGGTGGCGACGCCTCTGGATGACACTGCTTCTCGGCGGCATTTCGGTGGATGCTCGTCCGCCAGCCAGTACGCAGGCGCACTTAGACGCCCTGGCGGGCGCCATGGCACCCGCGTTGGGGACCCCTGGTGTAGACCTCCAACTGTTGCAGGTGAGGCAAGGTGGTCCAATGAGTTCTTGCAGTGACATGCAGTGTGACCTTTGGTAAGTGACTTTACTTCTCTTTGCTTCTGTTTCCCATCTGACCCTTTGTCTGTTTTATCTATTTAGATTGTAAGCTCTTACTATGCATGTATATTTATCACAGCACAAGGAGGAGCCAGTCTCAGGTGGGTTTGCTAAGTGCTTCTGTCCTCCACGGTCTTGCCAGTGCACATTAATCCATCTCCAAAACCATTGGTAGTCCAGTGCTGGCCATCCTTTATCTGCCTGTAACACACTCTGCTATTCCAAGCTGGTCTGCTCTTGAGTGGAGATGCTAATCAAGTCAAAGCGGTGGTAAAATGATGAATATGGACAAGTGTCTCAGTGGACGAGGAATGAGACTATCCATCACTTTCAGCCACAGCGAGGCTTCATCCTAATGCACAGAGGTGAAAGGTTAGTCTTGAACTAGACCATCACTGACAGTGCAGTAAAGCTAAACTTGCTGGAGGAGCATTGTGCTTTGGAACACATCCGCGAAGATTTTCCTGAAGGCTCACAATCAACCACATGGGTCTGAGCATCCCTGAACTTTGCCTTCAGATCAGAAATCCATCTCTAACTTTGGATCCCTATGTGAAATCCATGGCTGCCCTTATCTAGAATATGTTGAATCAAGAACTTAGATTTGAACCCACAACCCCCTTCAAGTTTGGATCCAGATCTATATGTGGCTGTGTTGCACATGTTTATTTTCAACTTGATCCGATTATCTTCTGCCGAGTGTGTAAAGGTGGAGTAGTGATATTGATGAGGGCTGCATTATCTCAAGACTGGACTTGTGGCACTAGGATTTCATTATTGCTATTGATTTTACAAAAACCATAAGAACATAACATCCTGGCCATCCTGGGTCAGACCAATGGTCTATCTACCTCAGTTTCCTCTCTTCCAATGGTGGCTGGTGGCAGATGCTTCACAGGGAATGAACAGAACAGGACAATTATTGAGTGGTCCATCCCCTGTTATCTAGTCCCAGCTTCTGGCAGTCAGATTTAGGAACCCCCAGAGCATGGAATTACATCCTTGATCATCTTGGCTGATAGCTCCATAAACTTAACTTTTTAAAAAAAAATTTTTTTTTTTTTTTTAACCGAGTTATACTTTTGGCCTTCACAACATCCTCTGGCAGTGGAGATCCACAGGTTGACTTTGTGTTGTGTGAAGTTGTGACGAGGTGTACTAGGCCTTTTGAGACCCCCTGCTGAAGGCCTTGTCTTGCCACACCCTTTCCCAGAAAAGGAGTAGTGAAGGTGGGTCCTCCAGGCCTGCCTAGAAGGGCTACAGAGAAGCGGCCAATCAGAGTGAAGGAGGCTTAGTTAAAAGGAGACATGCGGGGCCTGAGCTGATCCGTTGCTGGCTGGGACCAGAATGGGGAAGAAGGCCTGGAAGGCTGCAAAACTCCACTGGTAAAGAGGCCTGGGAGAGACCCTGCTCAAGCAGGGAACAGACAGAGAACCCTGAGGTAAGGGTGAAGCGGAAGTGGCTATGTGGGACGTGGCCTAGGGCAGTGGTTCTCAAACTAGGGCTGCCGCTTGTTCAGGGAAAGCCCTTGGCGGGCCGGGCCGGTTTGTTTACCTGCCGCGTCCGCAGGTTCGGCCGATAGCGGCTCCCACTGGCCGCGGTTCGCCTCTCCAGGCCAACGGGGACTGCAGGAGGGACGGCCAGCACGTCCCTTGGCCCACGCCGCTTTCTGCAGCCCCCATTGTTTACCTGCCGAACCTGCGGACGCGGCAGGTAAACAAACCGGCCCGGCCCGCCGGGGGCTTTCCCTGAACAAGCAGTGGCCCTAGTTTGAGAACCACTGGCCTAGGGAATCGCAGCAGCAACAGAGTTAAAGGAAGCAGCACAGGGCTGCCACTTGTAGGGTCCCTGTGTTGGAACCCAGAATAGTGTGTGGGTCTGGGTCCCCCCACCGGCCACTGGCAGAGTGGCCAAAGCCCTGAGAAGGGGACAAGTTTTGTGTAGAAGCATAAGTACAGGGCTGGAATTTAAAGGGCTCTAGGATGGGGCTGAATACCCTGCAGAGGGCCAACCATTTGTTGATCTTTGTTACCCCAGGAAGGGGACCGAAATTGAAGGAGTAATCTGGCTAGAAAGCTGGGGCAATAAGAACTGATAAAGACAAAAAGTTTCAAGGGAGAAAGCCCTGGGGCTACTGCTCCATACCAGGGCAAAGATGGACTTAAAACTAGCCCAGAAGGAGCTGCAGATATCAACTAGGGCACAGTGATAGGCCTTGTTGGACTTTTGTTACCTCAGAAGGGGTTTGTTTGTTCATTCACATATTCACTGTGTGTGACCTGGCTGGAGGGCTGAGCACTGAAGACCCGCCTGGTAAAGGCAACAGCCAACAAGGGGCACCGGGAGCAGAGAAAGGAAAGAGTGCAGGTTCTCACCCAGCTGACAGGAGGCGTTCATGAGACGTGAGCGCACTCTGTTACAGAAGTAGTACTTCCTTTTGTTTTTAAACCTGCTGCCTATTAATTTCATTGGGTGACCCCTGGTTCTTGTGTTATGTGAAGGGGTAGATAACACTTACTCACTTTCTCCACACCAGTCATTATTTTATAGACCTGTAGCACAGGGGTTCTCAAACTGAGGATCGGGATCCTCAGGGGGTCGCAAGGTTATTACATGGGGAGTCACGAGCTGTCAGCCTCCACCCCAAACCCCGCTTTGCCTCCAGCATTTATAATAGTGTTAAATATATTATAAAGTGGTTTTAATTTATAAGGGGGGGTCGCACTCAGAGGTTTGCTATGTGAAAGGGGTCACCAGTACAAATGTTTGAGAACCACTGCTCTAGCATATGCCCCTGTAACTTTAACGCCCTCGTGGCCAAGATGGAGTCTGCTCTGTAGGCAGCTCTAGCCAAGAGAAGGCGTGTGCTGGAATGCATCAGGGAAAGTCCCTTCCACCCCAGGGGCACCTGCTCCAAACCCCCCAGAGTGAACACAATTTACAGAGGGATGAAAGGAGAAAAACAACAGGGGGAAAGATAGGGGGAGTGGTAGTTGCATTCAACTCAAGGCCCCACAGGCCCAGTGGTATCACAGTCTGGAAGGGCAGACACCAAGCAATGTGTCTGCACACAGAGCTCAGGAGTCCTGGGCAAAGTTCCAGTCCAGTGGTGAGTCTTGGGTGCTCCTGGTTGTTTTTGATGCCAGTAAACTTTCCCCAACAAACCCCTCCGGTGCCCTCTTCTGCCGCTCTCGGCAAAGCCACACAGAGCGACCACCTCCCCACTTAGCTAGTTAACAGCCTCCCTCCTTATCCCCAATGCAAAGTCACAAGTCCCGATACTCACGGCCCCACGCAGCTCTGGGCAGCAGTGATACTGGGTTCAGCTCCGCTTTGTCCTTCTCGGGCAATTCCTCCCTGACCCAGTGCTCCTCTTGGCTCCTGTCCTGGGGTGTCCCCGATCAGCCGCTCTGTCCCTCCCAGGCTTCAGGCAGGTCCTTGGCTGCTTCACTCTGTGAGGGCCTGCTTGCTGCAGCCCTTCTGTCTGGAGAGACACCCCGTCGCTCTCCCCTCTCTCTCTGCTCCCCATCCTCCCAACAGCACTTCCTCCTTCTCGAACAATCAGCACTCCACCACCCCCCGGAAAAAGATTTAAAGGGGCCATGCTCTCTAAACCCCAAAGGGGTTACACCCCTTTAGTCCTCTTTCCCAAGTTGAACAGTCCCAGTCTTTTTAATCTCTCCTCATATGGAAGCTGTTCCATATCCCTAGTAATTTTTGTTGCCCCTCTGTACTTTTCCCAATTCTAATATCTTTTTTTGAGATGAGGCGACCAGCACTGCACAGTGTTCAAGGTGTGGGTGTATCATGGATTTGTATAGTGGCGTATTTTCTATCTTATTATCTATCCCTCTCCTAAAGATTCCTACCATTGGTAGCTTTTTTGACCACTGCTGCACATTGAGCAATTGTTTTCAGAGAACTGTCCACAACGATTTCAAGAATGGTAGCAGCTAATTTAGACCCCACCATTTTGTGTGGAATTATATTTTCCAATGTGTATTACTTTGCATTTATCAACATTGAATTTCATCTGGCATTTTGTTGCCCAGTCACCTGGCTTTGCGAGATTCTTTTCTAACTCTTGGCCATCAGCTTTGGACTTAACTATTTTGAGTAATTTTTTATCATCTGCAAATTTTGCCACTGCACTGTTCACTCCTTTTTCCAGATCATTCAAGGATATATTGAACAGCACTGGTCCCAGTACAGATCCTTGGTGGACTCCACTATTTACCTCTCTCCACTGTGAAAACTGATTGTTTATTCCTACCCTTTATTTCCTATCTTTTAACCAGGTTTCAGAGTGGTAGCCATGTTAGTCTGTATCAGCAAAAACAACGAGAAGTCCTTGTGGCACCTTATGCCCAAATAAATTTGTTAGTCTCTAAGGTGCCACAAGGACTCCTCATTGTTTTTATCTTTTAACCAGTTATTGCTCCATAAGCCGATCTTCCCTCTTATTCCATGATAAGCTTATTTTACCTAAGAGACTTTGGTGAGGGACCTTGTCAAAGGCTTTCTGAGAGTCCAGGTACACTATATCCACTGGATCACCCTTGTCCACATGCTTGTTGACCCCCACAAAGAATTCTGATAGATTGGTGAGACATGATTTCCCTTTACAAAAGCTGTGTTGACTCTTTCCCCCAATATATCGTGTTCATCTATGTGTCTGAGAATTCTGTTTTTTATTATAATTTCAATCAACTTGCCTGGTACTGAAGTTAGGCTTGCTAGCCTGTAATTGCCAGGATCATCTCTGGAACCTATTATTAAAAAATCAGCATCATATTAGCTGTCTGCCAGTCATCTGGTACAAAGGCTGATTTAAACGATAAGTTAAATATCAGTTTGTAGTTCTGCAATTTCATGAGTGTTCCTTCAGAACACTTGGGATCCTGGTGATTTATTACTGTTTATCAGTTTGTTCCAATGCCACCTCTATTGACACTCACTCTGTTTGGGGCATTTCCTCAAATTTGTCACCTAAAAAGAATGACTCAGGTTTGGGAATCTCCCTCACATCCTCTGCAGTGAAGGCGGATGCAAAGAATTCATTTAGCTTCTCTGCAATGGCCTTGCCTTCCGTGACTGCTCTTTTAGCACCTCGATCATTTAGTGTTCCCATTGATTGTTTGGCAGGCTTCCTGCTTCTGATGTGCTTACAAATATTTTGATGTTAGTTTTTGTGTCCTTTGCTAGCTGCTCTTCACATTCTCTTTTGGCCTGCCTAATTATACTTTTACACTTGACTGGTCGGAGTTTATGCCCCTTTCTGTTTTTCTCAGTAGGATTTGACTTCCAATTTTTTAAAGATGTCTTTTTTGTCTCTAACTGCCTCTTTTACTGTATTGTTTAGTCATCGTGGCATTTTGTTGTTGTTGTTGTTGTTGTTGTTGTTCTCTTGCTGGTATTTTTTTTTAATTTTGGGGTATATATTGAGTTTGAGCCTCTAAAAAGTTTCCATGCAGCTTGCAGACATTTCACTTTTGTGATTTTTCCTTTTAATTTCCATTTAACTAGCTTCTTCATTCTTGTGTACTTTCTCCTTTTGAAGTTAAATGCTACTGTGATGGTTTCTTTGGTATTTTCTTCCCTACAAGAATGTTAAATTTAATTCCATTATGGTCACTATTACCTAGCAGTTCAACTATATTCACCTCTTGGATCAGATCCAGTGCACTACTTAGGACTAAATCAAGAATTGCCTTTCCCTTTGTGCTTTCCAGGACTAGCTGCTCCAAGAAGCAATCATTAATGATATCTAGCAAGTTTACTTGGAAAGCGCACAGATAATACAGAGATGCGCATCAATATAAACCCCATAGATAGATAATGTAACTTGTGTAAAAGGATTGTGAAGGGGAAAGTACCCTAACATAGAAGTAGAAGGGGAATCTAGAATGCCTCCAAAATAGCTCATGTGGTTTAAATGATTATGCTTTCTTCTGTATATAACATACTAAAGTCCTGGTAACCAAAACTGGAAGCAAGAGGAACTGTAATTAAATAATAAAACATTCACAAAACAAACCTCCTAGTTATAGATGCTTTGCTACTTCCTCTTTTGATTTATTCGGGTTTTGTGAGCCCCAAACTAGCAATTGTACTTGATGGATTTTTCTTCTCCATTAACTTTACTAGGCTCACGAGCCTGCCAAACTTGGAGAACTTCGTAGACATCAAGAATAAAAAAGCTTCCTCACCAGTTGGATTTTCCATTGCTTTCTCAGCTGTATTGCTAATGATGTTTTAATTTCTTCTGTAACCAGAGGGTGTAATGGTGCATATTACATTAGTGTGTGATGGGATAGGGTTATTGGCAAGTAGCAGAGTATTTCTTCTGGAATTTGGAGAAAACTGGTATTAGGTGAAAATATAGGGGCCTGATTCTCCCCTCAGTTACACCGGAGTCAGTCAGGAGTACTAATAATACCTAACTCTTGTATTTTTTCAGTAGATCTCAAAGCATTTTTTCAAAGGGAGGTTGCTATCATTGACATTATCCCTATTTTACATACGGGGAAACCGAGGCACGGAGAAGGGGAAGTGATTTTCCCAAGGTCACCCAGCAGGTCAGTGGCAGAGCTGGGAATAGAACACAGGTGTCCTGAGTTTGAGGCCTGTGCTCTATCCTCTAGGCCGTTATACCAGTACAACCTACTGTAACAGAATCATGCTGATAAAAATCCCATGGCACAGGATGCTACAGTTTTATGTTCTTCATTCCGTCCCTAATGGAAACCATGCCATCAGGAAGCCATGCTTCCTTTCTTCCCCATTTTCCTGGCTTACTTTCCAGCTTCTCCTGTCCAACGGTTGCCCTCACAGATCCTTTTATCACAGTAATAATACCAGGCACTTCTCCAAAGTGCTTTCACGGACAGTAACTTATGTCCTGAGAAGTGGAAAAATATTATCCCCACTTCGCAGGTGTGAAAACTGAGGCAGTGAAGTTTGGTGATTTGTTCAAGATGTTCAGGGCAAGTGCAGGTAACATTGTTATATTGCAGTGATCACAGTGAATCAGTGTAAGTTATTCCACTTCTCAGTAGAGACTGTAGATCAGAAATACCAATCATTAGGTGGGCAAATATGGGCTCATAATTGATTATTATGCCACGGGTAAGAAACTAGCTGCCATCTAAACTTTGAACCAGTTTCAAAATGTTTCCGTGTGCTCATGTATACTGTACTTGGATTGTGTTTATTATGAAAACCATACCTTGAGTCACACACAAGAATCTGTGAGGAAAAACTACCTGGAACAAAGCTTTTAATTTTGGAAACTCCTGCTCCATCCTAACCTGTACTGTCATGTCTCATTTGCAGATGGAATGGAAAGTCTGAGATGGCCTGGCCATGAGCCGCCTTCCGGGAACCTTGGCATGGGTTCATTGTCCCTTTTCCAAACAGCATCTACAGGCCTGCTCCGTTTTTTGGATTGGAGAAGAGCTAGACATTTCCTTCTGGGTCACTTCTAACCATTGGCACTGGGCTGGACCAGGTTTATGAAGTGAAACAGTGTAAAGAAAATCAGGCAGAAGGGAGGAGAAGCCACCAATGAGAAAATAACTTTAGCGAATAGGGGAAAAGGGGGAGTAGGGATTTCTTTAGTGAGCTGCTGTCATTTTGAAGAATTTTGCTCTAACCAAACGAAGAGGCTGTCAGTGATGTGTGGGTTCAGGTCATAGAAGTTCACAATGGATCATTGCAAGCAGATTAAAATGACATTTATGATATTAAAGGCACATTCCCTGATCCACATTTCCAGGGGAAAATGTTCTGCCTAAGGGAAATGTTATGTTGTAGTGGGGTGGTTATTTGCATTGTTATCAGAAATGGCAAGGATTTGGGTGGTAAAAATATTTGCAATTAAACGTTAAGCTAGGGTTGGGTGGCTTTTTTTAAAAACTAATGCAAAAATAGAATCCATTTTATTGCAACATTTGATTTCTCAGATTTATTGCACAAAAGTATACCACTCTCCAGTGAAAATGAGCCAATTTTCAAGTTAGAGGGGTTGCCTACAGATTAAAAGGGGGCTTTTAAATGTGAAATTTTGCATTCTCAACATTTCACATGTGTCTGATGCAAAAATAACTGTATTTTGTGTAACCCGGAAACCCAACATTTAAGGGGCACAGAGTCATCCACAATGAAAATGGCCAAAACAAAAAATGGTGTGAAAATCCGTGGAAAGTTTTTCACCAGTTTCACACACCTCTGATGTTGGAGAATTTTTTGTGGTTAAAGTGTGAAAGTGAAGGAAGTCTAATGACACAATGAATGAGTGTGGAATTTCATTCAGATATTCCTCAGAACTGGGATCCCTGCCTCAATTTCCAGGCCTCCATTCATTCCCTCTGAGCTCCCAGTCCTTGTGGCAATTGTTGCTATGTAAATATAAAGGATATTTTGTTCTGTGTGTTGCACTTTAAATGTAAAGAATCTCCCTGTCTGTCTGTGAGTCATTTCAAAATGCCCTCCACCCAACTCAATGGGTGGGAAATTTGATAGGAGGGAGACATACTACTCTGTGTGCTGTCTGCTTCCCATTAGCCAGCCAGAGGGAGAGGAGAGCTAATTGGCTCCTTGCTCCTCCCCATTTACTAATTTAAGCCCTTGCCAGGATTTTTTTGCCACTAACATCCAGTGCAGATCAAAGGCCAAAAGGGCCAGTTCCCAGAAGTGAAGAGATCTGGAATTTTGCTGATGGAGCTTGGGCCTCTGAGAAAAGGGGTGAATTGAAGCCTTTGCAGACTGAGGTCCCTTTTTTTGTCACCCTTGTGGGGGAGAGGGAATTATAGATTATATAGTGGGAGCCTGTAACTCTGCCCTGGACCCATTTATATGTCTGGTAGAAGGGAGACAGAGTAGAGTGCCCTTCCACTGTATTGAGTTAATAAAGTGCAGCCTGCCTCTTAAATCCATCCCTGTGTCTGTGCTCTTTTTCCTGGATGTCCTGATCAATGGCTGTTGGAGGCTAACACAGGGAGCTCTCTGTCTCCGAGAGTCTGTAACATGAAGCCAGGGAGAGGCAGGACTAGGCAGCTGATACATGGTGGTGTGCACTGGAAGACAGCCTAAGAGAGGCTCATTAGCTCAGAGTTACAGGAAATATCCAGGGTCCTTTGATACACTATTTCACACCGTTATTACTTTATATTCTACTTTTTCTCTTTTTCAACTTATTTCAAATGACCATAAAAGCTCTGCAGGCTTCTTACATGAAATTCTTTCAACCTGGAGCCAGGCTGACTCTCAGGAGCAACAGTCAGGACAAATATTTCTCTCTCTGTTGAGGCTGGTTTTGAAGGGGCTATAATGAAGTGGTATATGGCAAACCACTACAGAAGTCAGTAGAGAACTGGCTCCCACCACCTGCAGTGTTTTTATGGGGTCCCATGTTCCTTGCCAGGTACAGAAATTAAAATATCGAAGTGCACAGATTGTGATGTACTGAAGTTTGACTGTGGCCTGCAGGGATAAGAGATGGAAAAGGCTTTCAAGATGAGGACTCCATGGGAAACCCAGGCCCCACCCAAAATGCAGAGGAGATTCATATTTTCATAGAGTTTTAAGCCAGTCGGGACCATTAGATTGTCTAGTCTGACCTCCTGTATAACACAGGCCATTAAATTTCACCCAGTTACCCCTGTACTGAACCCAATAACTTGCGTTTGGCTAAAGCATTTCTTCCAGAAAGGCATCAAGTCTTGATTTGAAGACGCCCAGGGATGGAAAAATCCACCACTTTTCTTGGTAGTTTGTTGTTGTTTTCTCCTGCGATAATCATATCAGACCATGAAGTTAGAGAACAAATTTGGCAAACGAACAGGGTCCTTTGTAAGAGCTTAATCCAACAGGTCCAAACTGAAAAGCGTCACTTTCCTTATGGTTTTACATTCAAAAACATGGGCAAGTTTTCAAGTCTGCTCCTGACACTACTTGCAGAGAGGATATACCTTGGGTCCCATATCTATTGATATTCATTCCTGCAGTGTGTCCCATCTGCAATCTCATGATAATGGATGTTATTTTCCAAGATGCTTTGATATCAATTAGAGGATCTCTTTTGACCATTTATTTCGGCTATTATTTTCTTTGCTAGGGCATCAATATCCTCAACTGAAATTCCAACCTGAATTTCCAATCTTCCAGTTTTGGCCAGGTCATCAGCTACCTCACTCCCATATAGTCCAATGTGGTATGGAATCCATTGGAAAGTCAATTTATTGCCTCATTTGGGGATCCTCCAAACCACCTCCTGAATTGCATGGCTGATAGCGTTCTGGTTTCTTGAAAAGGAACAGAGAATCGCTGCCTACGAGTCAAGAAACACCACAACATCCACATCTATTTCTGCTATATTTCTTGTAGTGCATTGAGAATAACTTTCAGTTCAGCAAGATAGTTCGACTTGATATTTTCTGAACTATCACTCTTTTTTGTACTCTCTCCAATAGGCCACTAGACAAAGACACCACAACAACTATTCTTGAAGGACTTGTCTGATGAAACATAAATCTGTTTGGCTTGTCTATGATTCTGCTGGATGGTCTTTTCTACAATTTTGGTTAGTGTGGCCATGTTCATGTTCCTTCAAGCAAAGTTCCAAAAAGAAGAGCGAGAGAAGATTTACTAAAAGCAAATGGGTTCAGGTGGAAGAATTACTGGGCCTTCAAACTTCTTCACACATTTCTATCCTCCTAATGTCATCAAGTCCTTCCATTTCTTCAGTAGCCTTTACATATCTTTCAAAACAGGATGATGATTTTAGCTTTGATTTGTTTTTGTTTTTTCAGTTTCTGAACAGACCTGATCAGTGATGACATTCAGATAGGGAACAAAGATGATGTCCCTACTGAAATAGCTGTTTGTTTATACAGTTCTCAGTTTGAACATCAGACTCTTGTTCATAAATTGTTGGAATGGATCTCACAGCTCCAGTTATTGTGTGAACTGCAGACAGCTGCACAATGTTGATCTTAGCAAGATTACTGGGAGCAGTATGTGACCAGAAAAATTAGGCATATTAAGTATTGGACAAACTATTGAGTGGTATTCAGTGTCCTAACACCTGAACCCCAACTGGACCCGACAGTCTCTGCTTTAGCTGCCATCTTTCTGACTTGTGATCCAAACCTTAGTTCAGTGTCCAAGGTCACTGCAAGATACATACCAGGTTCCTCTCAATGGCAACACCTTCTGCAATATCAATTTTGGACTGTCGTTGAACCTCCTATAATCTGTGGTAAAGTAGGTGGACTTCATTTTTGCTGTGTTTGGCTGGAATTTATGTACATTTGCCCATCTACTTACAATTTCCAAGTCTTCATTCAGGTCACTCTCTAGTACATCTGTTTCACACCCCTTGATACAAGGTGGCCTGATAGTCTAGAGGAGAACAGCATGAAAAGAAGATGACTTACAACTGAGCCCCAAGGAACTCCAGCCCTGTGTGGCCTTGACTTCAAAAAAGTGCCATTTAGTCTTACTGTTATCTTCTTATACCATTGGAAAAATCTCTTATCCAAAGGTATGTTCTACCACACATTCCTATCTTAGTGAGTTTCACGAAGACCTTATCATGCCAAACTCTTTCAAATGCCACACTGAGATCCAAAATGACTCCTATTAATGACTATAGTGGCTTTTGTTGGACTCCATCAATAACAGACTGACACAAGGCCACCAATAGGTCTATAATTGAGTGCAGGGGCCTTTAAGCTATTTGGATAGGTTCTGTTTTCCCTTTTTTTAAACCCCTCCCCCCCCCCCAATAGAATTGTACCATTCTTTCCATTATTTTGCAAAGGTGACAGGTTACAGATACAGGCTGATAGCTGCCCAGAGAAGAGGGATGGAAGCTGATTGCTATGAACCCTGTAAGTACATTTGGGTCTAATATGCATGATGGAGTCTAATCCGGCTCATTGTATTTTTGCATAATTAGAGAAAGAGTTAAATTTGGCTTGTAAAATAAGGCAAACTGGCACTAATGAAAAATTAAGAGAAGCAGTTCAGTTACATGCTGGTGATGTGAAAGAAATTGGCTATAAAAAGGATTGTTATAAGGTGGGCCAGGACAGAGTATCACAAGTATCTAGTGAAATCCCTCCCGCACAATCCAGTTTGGGAAATAGGGGGACACGAAACTTTGAAGGGGCAAAGCTTGGAGGTACAAGGATCAGCCCCACCGTTTTTATTTATGTCTGGGGAATATAAACAAGGATCATGGGAGTTTGGCTATTGAGTGTATTATAGGATCTGTGAAATGCATAGGAATAGTGGGCACTGGCTCAAACCTAACTATTATTAGACCAGACAGGAAAATGTGAAGGAATAGGGGAGCCAAAATTTGAACCAGCTAATTAGTCTCAAATGGAGACAGTGACGGGGAATTTGCACCCATCCAAAAATGAGGAAAATTGGGTTTGAAAATTGGACCTCTGGAATTTTAGCAGGAAGTCTGGATAGCTGAGATGGTGGATGAGGTAATAATTGGTTTGGATTTAATTATGGCTAATAACTGTGTAATGAATGCCAGGAAAAGTGTCCTATAAATTCAGTCTGTGAAAATTCCCTTGAAAAAATTGGCTCACGTTTAAAAAAAATAACTTGTAGGCAACTGGTTTGCAATGAACAACTTATTCTGGATTCTGCCCCTGAATACATGAAAACAGCTACATATTATTACTATTTTCCAGTATAGGAAAGATGAGAAGTGCTTGAGACGCAGGTTCTTGGCAGGAATTTTAGTGGCTAAAGTGCTTGTGGATCTGAAAAAGTGATGGATTCCTGTTTGTTTGTTGAATGTTTCTGGCAAGCAGTAAACAAGGGAACCACAGCCGCAAAATGTGAACCAGGGGACCTAGTAAATGATGATATAAAAGCAAGTATAAGGGTGGAAGTGAGGTCCCAAAGCTTCTACTCACCTTGTTCGGTGCTGTACATTTAAAGGAGGGGCAGCAGAACAATCTAAGACTTTCTGGTTGGGTATCAGGAGGTGTTCTCCTGGTCCAACAACAATGTAGATTGGACTGTACTAGACCAAAATTGATACTGCGAAAGACCAGCCCGTTAAACAACCCCCTCACCATTTAGTTATAGCAGAGGGAAGAAGCTATACAGGTTTTAGAATCTATTAATTTTAATAGGAGCTGAGTCAGGTCTTTTGTTAAGCCTGAGCTTACAGGACTCTCCTCTGGCAGATAGTTCCAGAGATGAGGACCCTCTCAAGAGGCACTTTCTAGGGTAGCTTGGTCCCAGCCCATAGAGGGCCTTGATTGACCTGACCCAGCACCTGTATATTAAAAATTGTCCCAATTGCTTGTTGGGGCTAAAGCCACATATTACATTTTAAAATACGTACGTTAAGACACTAGTATTATCTGACATGTAGCTGGTTTTAGAACCCAGTGGAGCGTGTATTGTAAATTAGCAACATTTCTGTATGTTTAAGTACAGGCTGGTTATATGGCTTTGTTTCTTGTTGCAGGAGAATTTCCTGATAAGCAAAACGTCTGATTCTCACGGGTGCAAATCCTTGTAGCTCCCTGAAAGTCAATGCAGCTATGTCCATTCCCATTTGCTGAGGATTTGGTCTAAAATATAGAATTTGAAAAGTAATTGTTTGTAAAACCCCATGTGGTCACATCTTTGTTTCCCTGGCTTGGCTGCCGTGAGATAAAAAATTGAAGCAGAGTGTTTTTCACTAAATCAATAAAAAACAAAAATAGCTTAAACCCATTCCAGGCAGCTGTCTCAGAGGGTGTGACAGCAGCTAGCTGCCCCACCAGCCTTCTGGAAAGAATGTGTGTTTTTGTTTCTTTAATGCCTGTTGGGTTTACTGGCTGAATGCATTTCTGATCTGTGAGCAGGGTCTTCAGCCTGGGGTTAGTCTTAAGGTGATGTGTAAAAGCCACTAAGGCTAACAGGGTTAAGCTCTTCTATTGGATCAACCTTCTTTCTCCTGCTTCAAACCCTTTAGTGAAACTACCCTAAATTGTTAAAAACAGATTAGTACATGGAATCTGGATGATTTCAGCTTCCGTGGCAGGGGGCTCAGCTACAGTGGTTGCAACTGAATGCTTCCAACCATTTAGGTTATTGCCTGAGGCCTTGGACCACCTGCATTGCACCTTTGGGCAAATTCAGTGTAATTACCCTAAAGATCTCCTGCTACTTTCCACTTCCCAGTCTTCACTCCCAGCAATGACTGTGTTCTGGCAGCAGACTGACTGTGATTAACTTTTCCTTAAAATAATGAAAGACCATTGTTCTGCCTAGAGAAGTGTTGGGCCTTTATCTATGCCTCACCTATAGCCGTGCGCGGAGGACGAGGTGTAGGGCTCTCCCAGAGCTGTGTGATCTCTCACGAAGTAGAAGCTATGAACAGTGTATCTTAGGTAATATTGAAGTGTGAAGCTTACCAAGGATATTATAATACTACCCAATGGTTTATGCCAAGCAGTACATTGGATGTATTCTTCGGGAGAATTTTAATTTTATTAGAATTATTAATTATTTGTATTAAAATAATGCTTAGATGCTTTAACTAATATCAGAACCCAGCTGATGTAGGCTCTGTGGAAACACACAGCGAGGGACACTCCCTGCCCTAAAGTTTTCAGTTTAAATAGACAAGTCAGGCAACGGGTGAGAGAGGAAGTGACTTTCCCAAGACACACCAGCATCAGTGGCAGAGCCAGGAATAGAATCCAGGTTTCCAGAGTCCCAGTCCAATGCACTATCCACTAGACAATGCTGCTTTAAAAAAAGTTTGAGAGACAGGTTTTGACACAGAAATTATTGGATGAGGTTCTTTAGCCTGTTATGCAGGAGGTCAGACTAAATGGTCCCTTCCGGCCTTAAAATCTATGAATCTATGAAAATGAAAAGATTTTTAAAATTAATATTAAGCCTCATTTACTATTCAAAACCAAATGAGTGGGGTGGTTTTGAGTTGACAATTGTCTCCCAACTTATCCATGGGAATAGGAAATGCCCATGTTCAGAAATTTTATACCAGTTCCCAGGCTAGTCAACATACAGTATATATTCATCCCTGTAGTGTGGTGGTCACCCCGCTCCAGTCAGAAAGGGGTTAAAAGCAGCCAAGGGAGGCTGGTTGGGGAGTCAGCCACAGGTGTGGTTGCACCCAATTAGGGCACGGCTGGCCCTGATAAAAGGGCAGGCTGAGAGAGTGGGAGAAGAGACTCTTGCTCTAACTGGGGAGCAGAGAGGACCAGGCTGCCTGGGAGAGCAAGCAGGGTACCTGGGGCAGAGCAGGGCTGGGGAAGGACAGGCAGAGCTGAGGAGCTCTGGCCTGGGGAGTTCCCAGGCTGAGGCCTTGCTAAAGGCCAGGGGAGGTACTAGGGCTGCAGGGAGGCAGCTGGGGCTAGAAAGGCAGCAGGTCCAACTCCCTTGCCAGTGATGAGTGGCCATTACAGACTGCTGTTTGCACCTGAGAGAAGGGACTAGATGATGACTCGCAGTAGTCACTGAGGTGAGGTGGGTATAGGGGGTTGGGGTTCCCCTGGGAGGGGAGACCCAGAGTGTGGGGGCACTGCTGTGGGGTAACACCCCAAGGTAAGGGGCACTGGGGTCCAGGAGGGACGCGGGGCCTGAAGTGTTACAAGTGGTGGAGATTCACAGGAAGCAGGTACTGGTAGGAAGATATCGGCCAGCAGGAGGCGCTCCGAGACTGGAATCGAGCTAATTCACGGACGACCAGCAGGAGGCGCTGTGCCAGTGAGTCGGTGCTTTGCTACAATCCTATCCAGTTTTTTCTTTCTTTTGGCGATCAATATCATATTGATTAAATATTAACCATAAATAATGGTGGGTGCTAGATGGAAAGCTTAAAGTAGATACAAATAGTTCAACATTTTGGAAAAAAATAATAATTGAAAAGGTTCCAAAGGGATAGAAGAGAAATTACAAATGTGAAGGAAGTGGGTGAATTTAGAACTGAATCTTCCTTCTTTGGGCATGGTTTTCTTCTTCTCAAAGTAGTCCACCCTGCACTAGAATCAAAACTGTACCATCCGTGATGATGTTTAAATGTAGCTGTTGCTAGCAAGGGTATAATATAGTTTCCCTTTCTAGTGTTAATGGGGATTTTTTGGTTTAGAATTTTGTTACAAAATCATGCTATAAACTACCTGTTGGATCTGTAAAGCCTTACAATTGATTAATTAGATCCTGATCCTTTTTATTTGTTTGTAAATGCTGAAAGACCACAACTAGATCTGATCAAAAAAAAAATTGGAGGAAACTTTTTATGCTGAAAAATGCAGATTTGGGTCAACTGAAACATTTTGCGAATATGTGTCAGATTCACCAATTTGTTCTCATAAAAAATCCCAAAATAAAATTAAAAAAAAAAAAGAAATGTTTTATTTTGACGTTTTGAAAATAAAAAGTTTGATTTTTCAATTCAAAACACCTTTTGTTGTTCAAATACTTCATTTGACCCAAAATGAATTTTAAAATTTTTCAGTTAATCAAATATTTATGAATTTTTTTCATTTCAGGTCAATGTGAAATGAGTGTAGACATGTAGAGGGGAGGAGGGGAATTTGATTTTGTTGTTGTTGGTTGGCCAGCAAACTAAAAAAATCAGTTATTTGCACAGCATTAGCTCCAACTGTGCAAGGCACTGTACAAAACACATAGTAACAGAAAACCCCAGAGAGCTTGTTACAATCTAAACAGACAAGGCAGATGGAGGGAGGGGAAACAGAGAAGTGATTTGCTTAAGGTGTCACAGCAAGTCAGTGCCAGCGGCAGGAACAGAACCTGTCTCTCAAGTCAGAGTCTAGAACAGGGGTTCTCAAACTGGGGGTTGGGACCCCTCAGGGAGTCACAAGGTTATTACATTGGGGGTCATGAGCTGTCAGCCTCCACCCCAAGCCCCGCTTCACCTCCAGCATTTATAATACTGTTAAATATAAAAAAATGTTTTTAATTTATAAGGGCTGGGGGTTGCACTCAGAGGCTTGCTGTGTGAAAGGGGTCATCAATACAAAAGTTTGAGAACCACTGGTCTAGAATCATTAGTCACAGGACCATCTTCTCAATCAATGCTACACGGGTGGATCTCTCTGCCCATGCAGAGCTCTATTGTTTTTGGGTTTTTTTAATTGTGGTCTACCATAAAATGTCTTTTTTCCTCTTGCAGAAATAAATAAATAAAAAATCTAAAAGGTTAGAAACAGGTTCAAGCCACAAAACTTCAGACTGGGATCCAGATTTCTAAAACAACCCTGCCCAGAGTCCAGAGCAATTTGGCTCATTGCATTGGGGAAGTGTGTGTGTGTGGGGGGGAAGATAAAATACTTTTGTCTGATGTTTTTCAATATACATCCCACTCTAGTTTTAATATTTCTTGGCTACTACAGACCTGGTCTTCTGACCTCCTTTGCCATTCCAATGATCTTTGAAGCCTTATCTTCTAGAGGCGAAGCAAACAATGCTCAAGAGAAACTGCGACTAACTTTGAAAGCAGAAATCCCTGAAGTTGCTATTGCCCTTGGAACCTTTGCATATGATTATGCTATGCTTCTCTGCTGGAGTTTTGTTTGATGGTGGGTTGGACGGAAACATTTTTGGGCAGGTCCTTGGAAAAACAAAGGGAAAAGAGCTTTTTAAAGCAGTTATGTGAAAGTCGGCAATGAAAATACATTCAACTGAACAGAACCTACAGATATAATCTTGTGCATCTGGAATGAAGGGGAAAACGCAGACATTCCTCATGTTCAACAGAGTTCACTCAAGGAAAGATAAAGGCCAAAACCGTGCTTAGTTCTAGTGCTAATTTATGCTGCTGTAGTACAATACAAATGGCTGTATGTTGAAAATGTAGCAAAATTGTAGTAGGTTACGATCAAATATTTTCAACCTAATGGTTAATTGCTATTTATGACATCTGATGGTACATCATATAATGGTACAGAAAAGGTATTTATTACAAGATTTTTTTCTCCTTTGTTCTCGTTATCCATAGTGAATACAAAACATTTGCAAAATGCTTATAAGGTCAGCCTGAGCATCTAAATGTGCTCTGGATGGCTTATTGTAATGTTGTACACAAGATGAAAGTTCCATTTCACAAAGGATGTGAGATTTTGAAATTTGGCTTCTTTCTGAATTAAACCTGAACATCTCAAAATTCTGGAAAATTCTGAAGAAAGGAAAACTATTTCAGGTCAATCACAACGTTCTGTTTCAACAAAATTGAAATATTTTTGTTGACTTTTTTAAATTCTGTATTTTAGTGTGTGTGTGTGTATATATATAAAATACAAAACAAAGTTGCTTAAAAAAATCAAAACATTTTGTTCTGAAAATATTGAAATGGAGTACGTTGAAGCTGTCAAACTCCTCCCTCCCCCCCCCCCCGTTTTCTTCCGAAACAAAATTTGGGTGTAATTTACCTGATTTAGTGAAGTGTTTCAGTTTCTATGGAATTGCATATTCTGATAGAACATGGTTCTGTTGAAGTTTCTCCAGCCAGCACTAATTTTATAACCTCTTGTAAATGTGATGGAGAGAGAATATACAAATAAGTGAAGAGAGTAAAGATTTTATCTGCATAGGTTTTCAGCCATTTTATCTGCTCCTGTTTCTGTATTTTTTTTTTCTGTTCCTATGTATACTAGGATAGCTTATAAAATTATCCTTCCATTTATTTCACATAAGGTTTGGTACGTAGTCAGAGGTCCCTAGATAGGCAAACTCTCATTGTCTTCAATGGAGAATTTCTTGATTTAGCCCAATATTTTTGCTCATGTGTGCATATGGTTAAGGTCATTTTGACATGAGAATACTATAGCTGTGTGTATACTCATGCCCATCAAATACTTTTTTTAAAAAAAAAAATTTGGGTTTGATAATTAGATTTATGAGAACACAGGAGGAAATACTGGACAACAGACGTTGTAATCTTGCATGGTCCAAGTTCTGCTCTGAATCATGAGGTGGAGGGTAAGTCCTATTGACCTCAATACAAGTTGCACCCACATACCAGAACACAGTTTGGCATGTTACATATTTTAAACCACTTCTGAAAATTCTCCCCATGACTACCAGGACACTGCATTCATTTGTTTTTGCAATATTAACAACTTCTGGCAAGTGGAGAGAAACCAGTCTTTATAAAGAATATGAGTTAAACTGTAACAGAGCTAATGTACAAGTAGTGTAGTGGCTGGGACTTCACTGTAAGGGAATGTCTACACTGCAATGTAGGGTTAGTGGGACTTGAGTCAGCTATTGAGGAGGGCCTGGAAAATATGTCCTTCCCTGCAGTGTGACTAGGTATCTGGAGTTCCTGCTTCAGGAAGAGTTTGCAGCTATCAGCAACCAGGATTGGGTCAGAATCCATGAGGGAATTAACAGGATGGTTCATTGGCACATATATTAGCTCCCCGGTTATAGCTGCATGGAAAAACACAGAACTCAACAACTTTCCTCCTCCCTAAACCCTGCACAGTTCTGGACAAAAAAATGACACTCCAATTATACTTGGGAGAAACAATTTTGTGACCTGTAGACTCCATGGACTACCTCTAAATGAAATGGACTAGTTTTGGAAATAGAAGATTGTTTCCCAAATGCACATACTGAGTTCTGTGTTTCCAGGTGGCTCCATAGACCATTGAGTGATTACAGAGTGACAAATGTCAAGCCTTTATTAGTGAAAGGAAAACATGCCTGACCCTAGCAAACATCTGTGACTTTACAGAGAAAAAAGAAATCTTTAAGGCGGTTTTCTAAATGTTTAAAATTCCCAGTCGCCATTTGGAACTCCACGTGGTAAGGGGGAGGGAAGACACCGAAGTGCTGTGATACAATCCACCGTTAGCAGATACACGCTGAGAGCAGGGGCTTCTCATAACTTTTGCATTGCTTCTTAGAGCAGAAATCTCTCTCATTACTGTAATAATAAACTGTAATTTGGAGTCAGAAACGGACTAGGCTGTGGGGTGGCTTCTGTTTCCACTGGGTTTGTTGCAGGCTCAGCAGCAAGGTGTTCCTCCAGGGGCTCACAGGGGAGGTATTGAGCAGCTCTTCTGAATAGGAGCCTAGAATTTGCTGCTGATCCTGATCCACAGCCTGCTCTGGGACTGTTTTCATAACTAGAGTCACTTCACGATCCCTACTCAGAGCCTGCAGCTGGTTCCCATCAGTCCGCATGCTGGATTCAGGGGCTAGCAAGGCACCATCCCAACTGACCAGGTCACCATGAACCATGGTTTTCTCCATGCTGGGCACAGGGCCCAGCACTCGGTCAAACTCCTCTGTAGTGGGGCAGCTGCCCCACACCAAGGTAAAAGGGATTAAGAGCAGCTGAGGGAGGCTGGTGAGGTAGTCGGCCCCAGGTGCGGCTGGCTTAATCAGGCCACAGCTAGCCTGGATAAAAGGGTTGTGGGGCCAGGAGACAGAGAAGTCTCACTCTAGCCCTGGAGTGGGAAGGGCTGGCTGCCTGGGAGTAAGGTACCCAAAGCAGAGCAGTGCTGGGGGAAAGGGCAAGAGGAGCTGGGGCGCTCTGCCTGGCAACTCCCCAGGCTGAGGCCTTGTTAAAGGCCCAAAAAGGTACTGGGGCTGCAGAGGGGCAGCCCGAGGATAGGCAGAGGCAGCAGGTCCTACGCCCTTGCCAATGATGAGTGGCCATTATAGACTGCAGTCTGCCCCAGGGAAAGGGGGCTAGATGATGACTGGCAGTAGCCACTGAGGCAAGGTGGGCTTAGAGGGTTGGGGGTTCCCCTGGGAGGGGAGATCTAGAGCACAGGGTACTGCTGGGGCAGAACCGTGAGGTAAAGGGGCACTGGGGTCTGTAAGGGACACAGGACCTGAGGCAGGCGAGATGCAGTCCAGCAGAGGGTGCTCCGGAGCTGGAGTTGAGCTAATTCCCAGGACAACCAGCAGGAGGCGCCACACCGGTGAGTCTTTGCTCTGCTGCATCCTCATAAAATGGGCATGATGTTGGCGAGTTGCCTGAGGTGTGGCTCTTCTTCCTGGTCTTCCAGTACTCACTCTTCAGCCTCTTACTATGCTCCCTGCACTGATCATCAGTCCAGAAAATCTGCAAAGCTGTCAGCTTTTTAGCTATCTGCTGGTACGCTTGGTCATTCCTGGTGCTTTTGCTGAAGTTCACGGTTTTACTGGCCTCGCACCAGAGATTCATCCTCACATGACCAGGAAGCAGCTCACTTTGCAAAAGGCTTGCTCGGTTCGGTCTCCATTGCAAATCGAGGAGACTCTCCGAAGGTGTGCTTGCAGCTCAGTGATCAGAAGACAATGGGTTAATGTTGACTCACTGAGCTTCTGAAATACGCCTAGGGGAGGGTGGCTTCCATTTTCAGTTGAGTCAACTGGAGATTGTTGGGACAGAGAGGACTCAGGAAGTTGGCCCATGAAATTGTGGGATGCTTAGAGTGAACTCACAGGACATATGTCAAGTGGCGGTGCATCTACACTGCAAAGCAATAGGGCTTGAACCCTGGGTCCCAGCTTGACTTCTGCTCAGACCCTGCAACCCTGCTGTGTCCTGAGCCCCTGGATTTGCGCAATTTCAGTGTAGACGCAAGGCGGGGGGGTTAGGCTTGAGCCCGAACTTAAGCTCAGGTTTACAGTATGAGTGGGAGAGAAAGTTTCTCTTACAATCAGCCTAGTTCATTGTGTCTGTATATGCACAGGGACCAGCATCCTCCTTGCCCTGGGGGTGCTCAACGCCTGCTCCACCCTAGGCCCTGTCCCCACTCCACCCCTTACGCTAGCCCCCACCCCACCCTGCCTTTTCCCACCCCGTTGCGCCCCCTAACCCGAGCACACTCCGTCCCCGCTCCTCTCCTTCCCCTCCCAGCGCCTTCTGCATGCCGCAGAACAGCTGATCATAGCAGGCAGGAGGCGCTGGGAGGGTGAGGGAGGAGTTGATCGGCGGGGCCGCTGGCAGGTGATAGGTGCGGGGGGAAGGGGGGAGCCAGCTGCCAGTGGGTGCTAAGCACCCGCTAATTTTTTTTCTGTGGGTGCTCCAGGGCTGCTATTTACAGCAATACCCAATCACTCACTTCCATGTCTGGGTACAAAGGAGGGAGCAGAGAAGTGTAGTGGGGAAGAAAATGGTTTTAAAACATGATTAGATACATGGCATCAGGTTTGAAAAAAATAGTATCAGGTGGGAGGATCAGTCACAAACACAAGGGACAGCATGAGATTTCTGCAGATCCGTTTAGATTTTATTTTGTGTTTTTTCTGTTAAGCGTATATGTTCCCCTAATGTGACCATTTACTTTCTTACCTAAGAGCAACTTTGATAATTTGGTGTCCCATGTGTGTCTGGCTACAGCTTGTTTTGTCCTTTCTTAGGACATGCTGTGTGTCCTGTTTAAAATAGCATCTCACTGGGGATTTAATTGCTTCCGAGTTCATAAATGTTTCTGTGGTCATTTAAGGCTGTAGTAAAAGTCACTGCCATTTTCATTTTTAAGGATGGAGTTTCAGATTAATGCTGATTTAGGGTTGGATGAACAAATTCAGAAACTAATTAGTATCCCTGTAAACCTTTGCCCATTTCTAGAACCAAACGATGGCTTTTGGAAAATTCTTATATATTCTGTTAATTCCATTTTCACCTCCATCTGAGTTTTCACTAGGTCTAGAATTTTGCATGCTGAAATAATATAGGCTATGGGATATTCTGATGTGGTGTGTCTTGATCTCTCCTTTTGAAGCTATTCCCCCTGTGTATAAATATGCATTGTGCTAGAAAGCAAGTGAGAATAACTCTATAGTCCAGTGATCCAGGCACTCACTTGAGAGGTGGAAAACCCATATTTAAATCCCTTCTTATCAGGCAGAGGGGGGAGTTGAACTGTCTCAGGTGACTGGCTTAAACACTTCTAGGAACAAAGAATGAAGGCTATACTTACAGGTCGGGGCGGTCTATCCTGGGAAGCAGTGACTCTGAAAAAGATTTGGGGACATAGTGGATAATTAGCTGAACATAGGCTCCAAATGTGACGCTGTGACCAACAGAGCTAACATGATCCTGGGATGCATAAACAGGGGAATCAAGAGTAGGAACAGACTGGTTATTTTACCTCTATATTTGGCACTAGTGTGACCACTGGTGGAATACTGTGTCCAGTTCTGGTGCTCACAATTCAAGAAGAATGTTGACATATTGGCAAAGGTTCAGAGAAGAGCCACAAGAATGATTCAAGGATTAGAAGACATGCCGTATGGTGATACTCAAAGAGCTTTGTTAAGCTAAATAAATTAAGAGACGATTAAGGAGTGACTTGATTACAGCCTATACTCTATAGCAGGGGTCGGCAACCTTTCAGAAGTGGTGTGCCGAGTCTTCATTTATTCACTCTAATTTAAGGTTTCGCGTGCCAGTAATACATTTTAACGTTTTTAGAAGGTCTCTTTCTATAAGTCTATATTATATAACTAAACTATTGTATGTAAAGTAAACAAGGTTTTCAAAATGTTTAAGAAGCGTCATTTAAAATTAAATTAAAATGCTGATCTTACACCACCAGCCTGCTCAGCTCGCTACCAGCCTGGGGTTCTGTTCACCTAGGCCGGCAGAGGGCTGATCAGGGACTGCGGCCGGGACCCCAGACCTGGGGGGGGGGGGTGTTTCAGGGTTCAGGGCAGAAGGCTGGGGGGTGTGTGGTGGGGGTTCAGAGATCAGGGCAGAGGGCTGTGGGGGGTGCAGGGCAGAAGGCTGGGTGTGTGTTGGGGTGTGGGGGGTTCAGGGCAGAGGGCTGGGGGGTGTAGGGCAGAAGGCTGAGTGTGGGGGAGGTTCAGGGCAGAGGGATGGGGCTGTGGGGGGTGCAGGGCAGAAGGCTGGGTGTGTTGGGGTGGGGGGGTTCAGGGCAGAGGGATGGGTGTGTGTGGGGGTGCAGGGCAGAAGGCTGGGTGTGTGTTGGGGTGGGGGGGTGCAGGGCAGAGGGCTGGAGGGTGTGGGGGGTGCAGGGCAGAAGGCTGAGTGTGGGGGGGGTTCAGGGCAGAGGGATGGGGCTGTGGGGGTGCAGGGCAGAAGGCTGGGTGTGTGTTGGGTGGGGGGGTGCAGGGCAGAGGGGTGGGGGGGTGCAGGGCAGAAGGCTGGGGTGCTCGGCTCGTGGGGGTGCTCCCAGCCCCTGCCCTGAGCCGCTCAGGGCAGGGGGCTGGAAGGGATATGCCCTGTTCCACCCCCCTTCCCCCAGGCTCCGTCCCTACCTCTCTCTACGGAGCAGGGAGCACGCTGGCGCTCTTCCCCCTCCCCCTCGCTAGGGCCATCAGCTGATTGGCCAGGGACGGAGAGGAGGAGGGGCCGGAAAGCACCGCTGGGGGAAGAAGCGGGGGTGGGGGGGAAGCTTGGCTGCCGCAGAACCAAGCTTCTGCCTCTTGCCCCCGCAGGGGAGAGCGGTGGGTGGGGGGGCTGAGGGAGGCTGGGGCCAGGACCGCGGCAGGGAGCTGCGTGCCACTCAGAATCGGCTCGCATGCCGTGTTTGGCACGCGTGCCGTAGGTTGCCGACCCCTGCTCTATAGCTATATCAGGATCAAATATTTAATAATGGTCTCTTCATCCTAACTGAGAAAGATATAACATGGTCCAATGGCTGGAAGTTGAAGCTAGACAAATTCAGATGGGGAATAAGGTATAAATATTTAACAGTGAGGGTAATTAAGCATAGGCGCCAACTTTTCCAGGCGCCGGTGGGTGCTCGCCCCAACCCCCGCCCTGCCTCCAACCCCTCCTGTCCCACCCCATCCCAACCCCTTCCCCAAAGTCCCCGCCCCAACTTCCCCGCCTCTTCCCCGAGTGCGCCGCCTTCCCTCTCCTTCCCCCTCCTTCCTCCCCCCTCCCAGCGCTTGCCACCGCGAATCAGCTGTTTCAAGGCGGGAAGCGCTGGGAGGGAGGAGAAGTGGAGTTGCGGTGTGCTCAGGGGAGGAGGCGGAGCGGAGGTGAACTGGGGCGGAGGGGTGGGGAGCTGCCAGTGGGTGCAGCGCACCCACCAATTTTTCCCCGTGGGTGCTCCAGCCCCGGAGCACCCACGGAGTCGGCGCCTATGTAATTAAGCACCTGCCCAATTTACCAAGGGTTGTGGTGGATTCCCTATCCCTGACTATTTTCAAATCAAGATTGAATGGTTTCCTAAAAGATCTTCTCTAGGAATTATTTTGGGGGAAGTTCTATGGCCTGTGTTCTACAAGGAGGTGAGACTAGATGATCACAATGATCCCTTCTGGTTTCAGAATCTATGAAAACAGCCTGACTATGACACGTTGCCCTTAAAGACAGCTGGGAACTGAGGCTTAAAGCATCATAGGTTAGAGAAGCCTTAAATCCCCTTCCATGGCATATCTACGTGACACAGGGCATCTGGAGCTGTAGGTGTCGTGCTGTCTGGTATGGTTTACAACTGAGTGTGCCAGTCTCAGGTCAGACTGCTAGAAAACAGGGCAGACACCCCAAACTGGTGGTATATTCTAGCATTAGATTTCACCAAGCCAGTAACAAGTGTGCGCTCCTGGATTTCTATATTAGTCTTACCATGGAGCTGCATACCCTTTATGCTCTCCAGCCCCTCTTGACCACCCAGACAAACTAGACTTTGTGATGAAAGGTTATTAAATCCAAAAATCACCTCACATTAGGTTAATCAGTCCCTTACCCCAGATCAATGAATACTCTGGATCTCGCACCGAAGACAATGCTGCCTGCCAATTTCTCTAGCAAACTAACTAAATGTTTATTAGCTAAGAAAAAGAAATGAGAGTTGTTGAAAAGTTAAAGCAGGTAAAATACATGAACAGGTGAGTCAAAGTTTGTAAGTCCAGTATGATAGCAGAGATGTAATAATCGGCTAGTTTTTCATAAATCTCTCAGGTTACTTAGAAGAGCTCTAGGGATCTCTGTCCAATCGCTCCGTATTCCACCCTGTCAGTCCAGAGATACAGAATCACTCCCTGGATCCATTCGTATAGCTGTCTTCCGCAGAAAGCAATCTGACAAAGGTCTCCATCACAGCATGGGCTTATCCTCTGTTGACTAAACGCAGATTGAATCTGTGGATTTCCTATTGTTGAACACAATGATCCGTGCTTTGAAGGTATTATGCTGCTTCATTTACCGTTCCAAGGCTCCCAACCCGTTCGATAGGCTATTCAATTACGGATATATACATAATGCCTTTCGTTACAGCAATCCAAACAATCCTTCCTTAGTTTTCATGAAGTTTAAGCATCAAGTAAATACACCTTTGATCTAGGGTTAATTAAGTATCGGGTATACATAATGTAACGTGATAGCAGAAAACAGAATACCGATAGGTGGGGGGGGGGGATTCAATCCACATCTCCTTTTGATTGATTCTGACACACACAGTGTGACCGTTTAGCATTTCTTTGATATTCACACACAATTGAATTGCCCCGTTGCTCTAGCCTGAGCCGGCACACACAGTAGGGTATACCCAAGGGGTGACAAGATACAGTGCTGCCAGTGTAAAGGCTAGCTGGGGACAACCTTATGGAAGAATCCCATATAGACTGTAACAGAAAATGATAACTTATAGTCTACATCTCCACCCCAATATAACGCGTCCGGATATAACACGAATTCGGATATAACACGGTAAAGCAGTGCTCCGGGGGGGGGAGTAGCTGCGCACTCCGGCGGATCAAAGCAAGTTCGATATAATGCGGTTTCACCTATAACGTGGTAAGATTTTTTTTTTTTTGGCTCCCGAGGACAGCGTTATATTGGGGTATAGGTGTATATTAAACCATTCTCTAGAATTTGATAAAGAATTTATTCCCTGCTCTAGAACTCTACAGGGTAGATTAAAAACAATTATTTTAGAGACTCTCGAAGATCTCATTCTCTGTTAAATTCTATTGTTGTTTATTTGTATTATTGTAGAACCTAGAAGCCACAGTCATGCACTAATATCTCATTGTACTAGGTGCTCTGCAAACACAGAATAAAAAGATAGTCCCTGCCCCCAGAAAATGTACAATCCATAAGGACCATCTGAGGTGATATCAGGGGGACAGGAGTTCAGCGTGGCTGCCCCTAGAAACTGAGACTATAGCTGTGGAAGTTCAGGTTGGCAGGGTTGTGACAAAGATGCGTTCTCCATAGAGCACCTCACCATTTTTTCCTCCATCGAGACACTGGGCAGAGCTGAGACATTGGTGGTGGGAGGTGGGCAATCACAGCACCTTATTGGAGCTATTGAGAATGACAGCTGCCTTCCATTCAGACCAAATGAGGGAACAATTAAATGCTTCCTTGTTTAGTGATAGCTGAACCAATGGAAAACCACTGCCCAAGGACTAGACCGTGCACAAACCTGGGGAGTGGCTGAGCCAGGTGGTTGAAGGGGGGTGTGTGTGTGTGTGTGTGTGTGTGTGTGTGTGTGTGTGTGTGTGTGTGTGTGTATATAAAAGTAAGAGAAGCAGCAGAACCACCAAAGCCAACAGAGAAGGGGACAAGAAAGCCCAGACCCAGCCAGAGTTGCACTTGTAGCATGACCCTGAGAAAAGCAGAGTGAGAGTGCGCTTTTGGGTAAAGTGCTTGCTGGAAAGAGGCTTAGGACTGTGAGCAAAGAAATCATCCCCTGCTAGGGTGACCAGACATCCCGATCTTTGGTCGGGACGCATTTTGTCCCGATATCCGCCGGCAGAGCTTTTTTTTTTTTCCTCGGCTGTCCCAATATTTTCTTCCCATCATCTGGTCACCCTATCCCCTGCTGTTTGATTCCTTGTGTTTAGGGAAACAGAAATTTATGTACCTGACTAACCCACAAGACCCTGAATATTGGCTAACTGCTCATGTATAGAAGGGCGACACTGGTGTGAGGGTGGTATAGGTATTCAGAGTAATTTCACTGGAATGCCATTAGTTTCACCCCTATTAAATTCTGTAAGATACTACTATAAGGGCAGAAGCAGAGTGTGACCCATGCAACATCATCTGTGGCATGGGACTGTCCAATATGAACCTGAACTTCTGCAACTTTGGCAGCAACTCCCTTCTTAGATCTACTTTGCATGAGTCTGTCCCAGTTCCTAGTGGTAGAGTGGCCAAAGATCAATCCAAAACCATGGTCCAGGGTTGTTCATAACATCTAGAATGACTTCATTTTATAAAATGAAGTAATGGTAAAGTTACTATGAAATGAAAAGCATCCAAGGCTCATTCTCCCAACCCTTCCCGCACCTCTCTCAGGACTGGGCCCAGACCTTAGAGGCAAGTTTCACACTGCCACAAATATTCACTGTGGTGTTCTAACCCCTTGAAGAAAAAGGTTTCTGCTGGAAATGATGACAGAGTGTTAAGTATGGTGGTGCTAGTGGGAAGCACAGCTACATCAGCAACCTTGATCCAGTCAACAGGAAAATTTCTGTCCAGATGGTGATGAAGCCAGTATAGCTCCTCTGAATGCGACACGAGAGACTTACCAAATCCTACTCCAAATCTTTTAATCCTTTCAGTCCTTAACTGTTCAAGATTACATCATCATTTCCTCCATTTCAGACAGAGCTTTCCCCCTTCTGCTCCACAGCTACATTGCAGTCTAACAGGGATCAGACTTCTTGATCTGATATGGAAAAATGTATGTCAACACAAAGCACAGAATGATTTCTGGACCTCCACTGGGAACGAGGGGGGGGTGTCATAAATCTGTATGTAAGTAAGGGCAGCTGCAGACTGACAAAGATGTTTTAAGTTTGATAGTTGTGTGTGTGTGTGTGTGTGTGTGTGTCTATTGCACTGAAGAGAATGACTTTCCTGGGCTTCAGAACTGTTGTCAGGAACTGCAAAATATAAACCTAATCAGCCCTGAATTTGGTAGGCACTAACAAACTGCTGCAGTCAAGCATTGTACCTTCCATCCTGACGACTTACACTAAGGTCATTTAATCTCTTGTTTTGCTAGCACGGAATACAAAGAACCACAATGAATTCCTTTCTGGTAACCTGAGAATATTGGCTAAT
This sequence comes from Emys orbicularis, assembly GCF_028017835.1. Classification (NCBI taxonomy): domain Eukaryota; kingdom Metazoa; phylum Chordata; order Testudines; family Emydidae; genus Emys; species Emys orbicularis. The sequence continues at coordinate 14,917,974 of NC_088686.1, forward strand.
GGAAAAACCAAAATGTTCACTGTGACTGTGGCTATATTACATATATATTTCAGTTTTGCTGCCTCTCAAAACTGGCCGATGTTAACATTTTGCGAATATCTCTGACATTGCTGGAAACAAGACTGCAGAAAAATACACTGAGTCCGAACCTCAGATGGTGTAAATTGGCATAGCTCCATGATTTACACCAGCTGAGAATCTAGCACTTTCTTTATTAGTAGTTCTGCAGCATTTACATTATATGTAATAAAATGAAAATATTACAGCATTAGCAGCTCTCAAAAGTAAGTCAGGAATGAGAGAGATGCATTGGCAGAGCGGAATGGGGTAATTTGCACAGTGTTTGCTTGTCACTAGTCTATATCTTAAAGCCAAATGCTAGGAGCCACATGACTGTCTAAGGGAAGGATTTGCATTTAGTCTCCTGCTTTTATGAGCACCAAATTCAACCAGGCATTTTGAAAAGGGGGAAAATAGGAGTAAAACATTTGGCTGGGGCAAGGAGGAATCTCTGATTATTTGCATAATTTAAGTAAGATGCATTATAAGGCTCAAGTTATTTAAAATCAATATCCTGCCATGTACTAAATCATATTCTCAAACCCGGCGACCTACCCTCATGAGACCATGACACAATGCCCAATAATCCTGCTATCTCTAGGCAGGCAGAACTCCCTTTGAATTCAGGAGTAAGTACTGTGGGTTCAGGGTTAAGGAAAGGGAAGCAAATAAAAAGGATGTAGCTGCCTGAAAAGAGCAAGTTAAACTTTAAGGGTCAGATTCTCTCAAGACCTGCTCCGGAGAGAGTGAGGTTCTCAAAGAGCTTGTTGTGGCTCCTTCATTCTGTGGGTGGATCTGTGCCAGCCCTGGCACTGGTTTAAGTAAAACAGCCTTGGGGCTGCTCTAATTTATGCCAGCTGGCTTTGGTCCTCACAGGGCCTTATGCCAGCTGGCTTTGGTCCTCACAGGGCCATATGCCAGCTGAGAATTGGCAGTATTGGCCCTCCCACTCAACACTCTGCCTTGTTTTGGGTAGTCTAGCAGTTAGATGCCAGCTCAGAGTGTGGTCTCCCACCTCTGCCAGAGGAATTCTCAGTGGGCCAGCTTTGGCCAGATTCCAGCTTCTCTGCACCACCTGAGCAGCGGGACAGGAGCAGTTCTGGGAGGCGCATCGGGCCCATAGTCACCTCTTCACACTTCTCACACTTTCAGACCTGTCAGAGCCTCCATTTGTATTAACTCAGGCTCCTCCTATGCCGTCTATGTGACAATCTAATATCAAAGATGTTTAAAAAAATGTCAGTGCCAAGCTAACATAAATTTCCATGCCAGTGTAGTATTAAAAGAGAAGGAGAATTTTCCATGGTTTGTCACTTTGTCCACTTCAATTTGTGTAGACCTTTCAGATAGTCTCAGTAAATAGCCACTATTACGGTTCTTTAGGAGAAGATTTACACTGCATGTACTTGTGGGACATCAGAAAAGATGAAGTACAAGGGTCAAGTTTTCAAAAGGACCTAAATCCCATTTTCTGAAGTGACTTAGGCTCAGATCTGCAAAGTTATTTAGGCAACTAATTCATATTGATTTTAACAGGAGCTAGGTGCTTATATACCTTTCAGGATCCTTAGTACTTGAGGCTCAGAGCCTAAGTCCCATTAAAAGTCTCTGCGGCCCTGGGGGGGGGGGGGGAGGAGCAGCAGGTCGCCGTGCGCTGCCTGCGCCTGCATGTGCTGCCCCCGCAGCTCCCATTGGCTGGGAACAGGCTGCTCCAATGGGAGCTGCGGGGACGGTGCTGGGAGCCGGGGCAGCGCATGGTGCCGCCTCCCTATCCCCACTCCAGGGGCCGCAGAGATGTGCCAGCAGCCAGCTGCTTCTGGAAGCGGCGTGGGGCCAGGGCTGGCAGGCAGCCTGCCTGAGCCCCACTCAGGGCCGGCTCCAGCATTTCTGCCGCCCCAAGCAAAAAAAAAAAAAAAAAAGCCACGATCGGCGGTGGCAGTTCAGCGGCAGGTCCCTCACTCCTAGAGGGAGTGAGAGACCTGCCGCCCCCGAATTGCCGCAGGTGCCGCCCCTCTCCCTTGGCCGCCCCAAGTACCTGCTTGTTAAGCTGGTGCCTGGAGCTGGCCCTGGCCCCACTGCACCACTGGACTTTTAGTGGCTGGAGATCGCTATTGACTGGCAGCGGCTCCAGGATCAATCATTTGGTGCAGCTGCTCTCCATCAGTGTTCTCCTGGACTCTAAACTGACACTTTCGCCTCAGAACGCCTCACGATCGTCACTCACTCCTTCTAGCAGCTCTTCTCGGTCAGCCTTCTCCTCTCTCTCTCTCTCTCTCTCTCTCTCTCTCTCTCAACTAGCTCATTTGCCTGCCTTATATACTATTCTATCGGCAGTGAGACCTTTTGTCACAGAGACACCGGGGCGATGCTCTGGAACTACTCCATATGAAGCCAGCCAGGCAGGATTCTAGGGTAGCATGCCTCCTCTCTCTGAGCATACTGTCTCCAGGGCAAGAAGCTTACACAGCTTCGACCTTCCTGGGTCTGACCTCAGAGCATTCAGCATCCCCTTCCACACTGTGCGCTTCCTGCAGCGAGTCCGCCCGGGCAGGGCTCCTGGGGAAGCCAGAGGGCCCTGCACCCCAACTCCACAGTCAGACGTGACTCTCAGCCAGCGTAAAATGGAAGGTTTATTAATCGACAGGAACACAGCATAGAACAGAACTTGTTAGCACAGAAATCAGTGACTTTCAGCCAAGCCCATCTTGTGGGAAGGGGAACCCAGAGCCAGGGCTCTGGCCCTCCTTCTTTGCCCCAAACCAGCCGAGAATGACTCGCTTCCAGCTGCCTGGCCCCTGCCTCGTCCATTGCTCCTCCTCCGGCCTTTGTCTCGCTTCCCGGGCCAAGAGTCACCTGGTCGCATCCCCCTCCTGGGTCTCAGGAAGGGTCGGCCATAGCATCCGTGCAGGCAGCTGGAGCAGCCCCCGCAAAAGTCACAGACCCTTATTCCCACCAACTAGACATTGGTGCAATACACAGGGAAACTGAGGCACACACAGCATTCATGCAAAACAGTAAGACTCACATAGGCTCACATACAACATAACAAGGGAAAATCCCCACTTCGTCACACCTTTACTGAGCATGCTCTGGATCTGACCCTTTAGCCTCAAGTTACCTTTAGCCTATTTTTGCTCTGCGCATGCCCAGCAGTTTGTAACCTCTGTGACATTCTGTACTTTGGGTGAGCGCCCTGCAACCCCCATAGTCCTCATTTATATATGATTGTGATCTTACCTTACAAGGCATGCTTTATATGTATCGGGGAAAGGTTATGATCTGCTGAAAGTCATTTCTCTATCCATATATGTATATCACTAATGCATATGAAGTTATGAGAATTGTGTTGTATGGTTGTCACTAAACCATGCTGTAAGTTGGGGAATCAGCCAGCTATTAGCCCCCCAGAGGCAACAGCAGGGAAAGTAACCAACACCCAGGTGGGGTATCAATCAACCCATCAACAACCATTGTCTAGCAAGGGAGCTATGAGGCCACACCAGGGGAATTGCTCAACCTTTCCTGGAGACTCAGCAATGCACCCAGACATGCCTGGACTTGTGTTTTCCAAGCACATGGACTGAGGGTATAAAACCGAACACAAGGGGCCCATGCTGGGCCTTTCTCCTTCACCCACCTACGCTGCAAGCAACAAGGACACTCTGAAGACTCCAACTGAGGGGACTGGCCCAGATTTCAAGAGTGAAATCTGTGTATTATGAACTGCAATATCCAATGGGGTGAGAAACTGCTTAGTCTAGTTGTTGGCCAGTCTAATAGGGTTGAGAATTTAGACTGCGGGCTTATATTTTATTTCTTTTGGTAACTAACTCACTTTTTGCCTGTCACTTAATATCACTGAAAATCTAGCTTTTGTAGTCAATACATTTGTTTAACTGTTTATCTTTACCAGTGAGTTAGTATGAAGTGTGTGGCAAATCTGCTCAGGTTTTGCAAAGGCTGGTGTATATCCACTTGCCATTGATGAAGTGGTGAACCAATTAATAAATTTGCACTGCTCATCTTGAGTAGTGTAAGACGGTATATTCTTGAGGTACAGTGCTGGGAGCTGGGGGGATTTGGCTCTGGGGCCTTTCTCTGTGTGATTCATGAGTGGCTCTGGGAGCATTCATGCAATCTAGCTGGGTGTGGGGGCTCCACATGCTGTTGTGCTGAGTGAACACAGCACCTGGAGAGACTTGCTGCTGGTCATTAACAAAGCATGGTGAGAGACAGCCCGGGATGGAGAGAGTTCAGAGGGTACAGCGGTCCCACAATCCCAGGCTGCACCCCGGGGATCCCATCACAACCTCCAGAAACTTTTAGCTTCTACTCCGCAACCTTTAGTGACCCATAGCTTCTGCTATGTGACTCTTAGTAACCTTTAGTTGTTTACCATTCTAAATTTCTACTGGGCATGTTCAGCCAGAGATACTTTATGGCCATACTTGTACTCATTCTACTTGTAGTAATCGTGCTCTACAACGTCCAATTAATATACAGCCTGCAAATTTTCAGTGGTGAAATGACTCCTTATTCTAAAATGGAAGCTAGGGACATAAAATGGTGTTTATGGAATTTTTCCAGTATTGGGTGGTTTTTAAAAGGCATAAATGGGAGTAAAATGCCCAAATCCCATTGTCTTTCTGGGGGTAGGGTGCTTGACTGCCCTTTGTGCCTTTGAAAATTGCTCCCCATTTTAACAATGTTGTGAGGTTTGGGGGATCTCCCAGACCCGTAAGGGGTTCTGTCACTGCCTGGCTTGTAACATTGGCTGCCTTAGGGCTCACTGTCATCAGCCCACAAACATAGAGGTCTCACCCCAACTTCCACCAGCCTAGTTACTCCTTGCAGGGTGACCCCAACAGCCCTTCTGGTCCCAAGTCTCCCCAAATCCATCTACCCCGAGTTCTTAACTACCAGCCACTCAGACTGTTCCCCTCTGGTTCATCACCCTTGAAGGCGTGAAACCTGCCCCCAGACACCAGCTCACTTTGGCACACACATTCTACACAGTTTGCACACCAGAGACCTGCCTGGGGTAAAAATAAATAAAAGGGTTTTTTTAATAGAAAAAGCACAGATTCAAAGAGAAAATAGTAAGGAATAGCAAACACATACAAGTTACACAGAAAATAAATATAAAGATGCAACTCCAGGCTTTGCACTTTTATAGTAGGTAAATTCCCTTTTCTAATACAAATTACCTATTACCTTTGAACAGTTTCCCAGCATGCCCCATAGCTGTAGGGGAGAGGTAGCATTCACAGACAGCCTCCAGCCTTCGAGGTTGTCCCTCATGTTCTGGATCCTCTTCAGTTCAACCCTCTGCCATTTTTAAAGGTTTGCAGTTGATTTTTTTTTCCCCTTCAGACACTATACATAGGACAGAGTTTTCCTCAGTTGTGGTTTCTTTGTTTTCCAAGACCCAGTCTTTCTTTTCAGTTTCAAGTTGTTTCAATGTTTTCCCATTAACTTTAATGGCCATTTGTCTTTTCTTGGTTTGTACAATACGAAGTGCTTGGAGTCAGCCTCTTCCACTGTGAGGTGGAGCTGAACATTGCTGTACAAAGTATGAGCACAATTTTTATATATACTGTATATACTCGATCATAAACTGTTGTTTTTTTATAAGCCGACTCCCCCAAGATGGATAAATAAAAATGGAAATTTTTTATAACCTGTTCATAAGCCGACCCTATAATTCAGGGGTCAGCAAACTTTGGCTCCCAGGCCATCAGGATAAGCCGCTGGTGGTCCAAGATGGTTTGTTTACCTCGAGCATCCGCAGGCATGGAGGTAAACCTAAGTAAACAAAGTGTCCCGGCACGCCAGCTGCTTACCCTGATGGGCCGGGACAGCAACTGGTGGGGAAATTTTTTGGGGGGGAGAAGCTGGGGGTCAGTGGAGTAACCCCTGTGATGACCCCCCCACATGACCCCACCCGTAGCCCGGGACCCCCACACTCTCCCCATCCCATCCCTTCCCACCTTATCTGGGGAGGGCTAGGGGAGCAGGGCCAGCTCTAGGCACCAGCAAAACAAGCTGGTGCTTGGGGCGGCACATTTTTAGGGGCGGCATGGCCGGCGCCAGAATGCTGCCCCTAAAAATGTGCCCCGGCCGCCCTAGCTCACCTCCGCTGCTGCCGCTCGAAACAGCTGATTCGCGCGCCGCTGCTCCCCCTCCCTCCCAGGTTCTCAAACCTGGGAGGGAGGGGAAGACTCCGAGTGGCCGCGGCCCACGCGCCGCTTCTCCTCCTCCCTCCTAGGCTTGAGAGCCTGGGGGGAGGAGGCAGGGCTGGGGATTTGGGGAAGAGGCGGAGCTCAGGCGGGGCTGGGGGTGGGGTAAGAAAAAAACGGGGGGGGGGGGAGGCCGCCAAAATTGTTTCTGCTTGGGGCGGCAAAAATCCTAGAGCCGGCCCTGTAGGGGAGGATGTCTCTGGCCTGGCTGGAGCTGCTCTGGCAGACTGGGCGGCACGGCCGCAGCATGTTCCAGCGGGCTGGGCTGGGCGGTGTGGCCGCAGCGTGCTCTGGGGGGTGGGGCCGAGCGGCATGGCTGCAGCTGCTTTGGAGGCTGGGGGGAGAGCAGCGTGGCCAGAAATGGAGAGACTCTTCTCTCCTGTCTCTGCTGGCTGTACTGCCTCTCCTTGCTCCCTCTGTTGTGGGGAGGGGCTGTGTCCCAGCTCTCCCTCTCTATACCCGTTCATAAGCCGACCCCCGTCTCTGGTGCTTCCCTTTTTCACTAAAAAAATTCGGCTTATGAAAGAGTGTGTGTGTGTGTGTGTATATACACACACACAAATGCATAAATTCATAATCACAGTCTGTATACATATCAAGTTCAGAACATTACAAGTGTTCATAAAAGACCTTACTCGATATACTTTTATAGTACAATAACGTGTATATAATTGGTTGATTCGACTGCTTATTGTTTGGGGTTCAACCCTCTGGGGTTATCTGGACTCTACAAATGTGCATCCCAAATAGCTGTGGGTCAGCAAACTGGCTTGTGGCCTAGAACTGCCAGAGAGGCCAACAGCTTGTGAGGAAACTGGAACAGATATTACTAAAAGGGGGAAGGAATTGAAAGAGAAAAGCTGGGATGGCAAGGGGTGATCTGTGCTGATTTATTTGAAAATGGATGTCTCCTGTAGATTTTTATCAACACTTCCTGCTTATAATTTATTCTTTGATTCCCAGGTGAATTATATATGTGTTTGCAAGACTTAATAAAAAAGAGAGAGCCTCAAATCTGCATTTCACTAGACCGCATTGGTGTATGGTAGAAACACGTTTGCCTGTTTCACATGGGAATGGTTATAGCTTGGCATCAATTCTGAATTAAAAACACATTGAATCAAATTAATCCATGGTGTAACTGTTCTTAAAATCATTGGCGTTACACCAGGGAATGATTTGGCTCAGTGTTCTCTGCCTCTTTTGATTGTTAGCTTTTTATTGCATAAAGATAATATTCACCCCTTGTACACCCAAGTCCTTGTGTACTATTAAAGCGTTGTATAAAGGGTTGATGTGGATCTTGTGCAGATCCCTTGTAGTAGGGTGAATTTTATCCTGTAGATAATTATTTTTCTAACCCCTTGAAACTGTTGTACCTTTTTAGGGTATGTCTGTACTGCAATTAGACACCCATGAGTGGCCCATGCCATCTGACTTGGGCTAAGGGGCAATTTAATTTCAGTGTAGACATTTTGGTTGGACTGCAGCCTGAGCTCTGGGACCCTCCCACTTTGCAAGGTCCTAGCCTGAGCCCGAACATCTACATAGCAATTAAATGGCCCCTTAGCTTGACCCCACAAGCTGCATCAGCTGGCACGGGCCAACTTCAGGTTTTTAATGGCAATGTAGACATACTCCTAGTGGTGACTGAATGTACGCTGCCCTGGGTCCAGTGCATGAGGATTAGGACTTGAGTCATCCTATATGCCTCCCTTGGTCATGAGAAAAGAAACTGGGCAACAGGGCCATCAAAAAGTATAAAACCCTCCCACTCTTTCCTACTGCCCAGGACAAGAGCTCCCCCTAGTGGCCACAACATCTTGATACTCCTCCCCTACAGAAGTGGAAACTCCGTGCCATGCCTACATCTCCAGTTGTGCTAGCGTTCAAAATATCCTCCAATGTAAATATCCTACTTCCCTCCACCTCGGGAATGTGTGGGATACAGAAAACTGCCTGAGGCCTTGAAAGTCTGACAAGGGCCTGCAAAACCTAGGGTCTAAAATGGTGGGGAAAGCGGGAAGTAAAGGAGGAAGATTTCTTTTATGTAATGTTTCTCCACTATCAAATGATCAGTCTTCACTAGGAAGAGAGATTCAGCTGATCAATCCTCCTGCAATTGACGTCTTCCTGATATCTGTCTCACTTGCTGTTTTCAAGCTAGCTTGACAGGAGCTATGGTGCTGTGGTTAAGGCACTGAACTGGGACATAGGAGACCTGGGTTTAATTCCTGGCTCTGTCACAGACTTCATGTGTGACCTTGGGCAAAACACTTAATGCCTCAGTTCACCATTTATAAAACAGGAGTAATAGGCCTTCCATTGTCTGTCTTGGCTCTGTAAATTTTAAGATCTTTCAACAATATGTTGTTTGGATAGTGGTTAGCACAATGGGACCTTGATCTCGGTTGAGGATCTAGGTGCTACTGTAATACAAGTAATGAATGAGATTGTCCCACGTGAGCGAGAGAGAACATGCCTGGAAACAAATGCAGCCAAAAGCTGGCCTGAAAAATAAGATAAATATTGTTAACAAAACAAAATGCAAACACCACTAATAAATATAAAATTTAAATCTAAATAAATAAAGATTTTTTTGAGCAAGCTGCAGACCCCATGTGTGGGGTTTTTACTGTATGAAGTTGGCCATAATCCATCCGTATAACATAACTCAGATAAACTACATTAAGCCAGGGCTGATGATAATTTCAGGGAATAAGAGTGGTTATGCTGGCTCACAAGCAAAAAACAAAATATGTTTGAAAGCTATGGGAAGGAGCAAAGGGGTAGTTTTTAATCCTCCTGCTATTGTTAAGCTGTGCAAATCTATTACTTTTATCAAATATTCCCTGTGAAGAGTCTTCTCTTGCCCATATTTCTGGCAGAAGACGCCAAGCTAGAAGGTTCTGAAACCAACATATTAGCATTCCCCCTCCCACCTCCCCACCTAATATAACATGGAATCTAGTTAAATATTTTTCCACTCTTTGCTTCTCTTTGCGTCTTCTGGAGAAAATGTGAGTTCTGTTTCCTCATAAAAATATCTTAGCATTTGACAGGTTGGATTTCTTTGATCCTGAAGTCTTTTGGGGTGATTATTTTTCCCCTTCAGTCCTTCCTTTGACTTTGTAATATAAGGCTCCATAAAAAGTATCTGCATATATACAGCTTTAAAAAGGGATCCTTATTTGAAATTAAACGTTTACACCAATTAACCTCCTCCCAGTGTGCTATAAAGTGCAATAAAAACAGTGCTCTTACAGAGACCCTCGCAACTCTCAGATGGATGCCTCCCTGGCTGTGGAACCCAGCACATCTGCTTTGAATTAGTTCTGATGGAAGGCCTACTTGTAAATGCACGACTTAATCAGCCTTACTGAAGTAAATGGCACATACTATAGCAGAGGGTGCTCCAGAGTCAGCCTGAAACCTGCCTTTCTTTTGAAGCAGAAGGGGGGGGGGGGGGGGGGAAAGTGAACTTTAAGCTGAAGGAGGTTTCTTTTTTCTTTATGAGCTGCCATTAGCAGATGTGTGGCTGTACCATAGCCAGTCTTACTCCCAGGCAACATGTGCAGTTGAACAAGGGTACCACCCTCATGCACCCATGTTGTCAGGCCCTGTTCAGAGGAGGGTTGGCGTGGGGCTGGAGGTGACAGGCCTTGATGGAGGCATGGATTCCGCTACTGCCAGGTAGCAGTGGGGTGACTCTTCTAGTTTCATGGAGTTTCCTCAACTGGCTCCTCTTCTCCCGCCCGTGTCAGGACTCATCTCATGCTGCACAGAAGCAGAGGAGGCAGAGGGCATGCACAAAGATGAGTCTTCGTCTGTGCTCACTCTTTCCTGAGAGAGGAGGGGACATAACAAGAGGTAGGTATATGCAGAGGAGGTGCAGGGAGAAAAGATGAATGGGATCCATGTGAAGTAGCAGGGAAGATGAGGGGAAGAGAAGAGTGATGGGAAACATGGAGGGCAGTTGTGGGGATGAGATGGGCACAAGGGTGGGGACTTGATAACAGACCAGCAAGGGGGAGAAAGAAAAGTGTGGGGAGGAGGGCAGGGCACAGGGGACTGAAGCACAGGAGAAAAGGGGGTACAGAACCAGGAAATGGAAATGAGAGAGCAGGCCTCAAACCAGCAGGGAACAAATGAACAATAGAATGGGGAGGACAAAGGTGAAAGGTCATGGTGGAATAGTAATAGAAGACAGGAAAAAGGTCATAGAGCTGAGGGGCAATTAGAAAGGGACTGCAAAGAGTGAGGCAAGCGGGAGTGGAGATACACGTGAAAAATAAAGGAAATGAGTGTTTTATTTTTCTAATTCTGAGAAGAGGAAAGCTGCAGAAAAAGAGAAGAGAGACCAGAGAGTAAATACAAAGGAAAGAATGAACCTCCGGCAGAGAGGAACTGGAAACAGAGAAGGTGGAAGAAAGAAATGAAGAAAGAGGGAGAGAGAGAAAATACCCCAGGTGAAAGACAACTTCTAGGTTAGTGTTGTGTTTATTCCTGGTCTTTCTTTGTGCTGTATGACGTCTGCCAGGGAGACAGCTCTAAGTCCGGGGGGAAGGGATGGCAGAAAGATATTACTTTGGAGATTTCAGTCTTAGTACTTCACACTGTTTGTGTTGGGCAGGTATATATACATATTGCACACAAAATAACTATGTTGAAAGAACATTATTAAGGTTGCAAAGCTGAGCACTCCAACGTTAGGAAATGCCGGAATTAAGGCTGCCTGTGCAACCTTAATTCGGCTCACTTGTGCATATGTGTTATAACTAAGACAGTCTAATTACATGATTGCATATTATTTTTTCCTATTTCTTCCCCCCTCCCCCCCAGTCTGACTTTTGTCCCCTCTGCATTCAATTCAGGCAGCTTCCTCCTCCAGGCGGCCTGGGTTCCAGCAGGGGGGTCCCTGAGAGCACAGGAGTGAGAGGCTCCCATCTCTCAGTTCCAGTGCCTGGTTCCACCCTGGCCCGGAGCAGCCATTACAGGGAAAGTCTCAACTGACCATGTCCAAACTGTGATTTTTTTTTTTCAAAGGCTTATAACTTGACCAAATTCGGATGGATTTCCACAGGGACAGCAAAATGCACACCCCTGGCAAAAAGCTCCTCCCCCCCCCCCCCCAGCAGCCAAATTTCATTTCCAAAGCATGAGGGTGTACTAAAACAGTTCAGAGAAAAGGGTGCCAGAATTTTTTTTAACATGGGCAAAGCATCCTATTTTTTCCATTGTTCTCGGAAACAGCTGACCCATTGTGGCTGAAATTAAAAAATATTTTAGAAATTCAGCCTGAGGCAGACACCCAGTGTGGACAATTTCATCTCAAACAGTTTGCAAAGTGATTAGCAACTGAAAACAGAGTTTTATAATGTCAAGGCAACTTTAATAATAGGCCGTGCGACCAGCATCTCTTGTAATAAAATACATGCTAGTGTACTGGGTAATTTCCCCCCATTTCTGAACTTTGAGTTTGAGTTTGGGAGGAAGTAGAGGAAAGGTTTTTAAATAATTACAAAATAAAGAAGGATATGAAAAAAGTGAAACAGAAAAGTGGAAGGGACTGGTGCCACTTTGCCAGGAGACAGGACTGGATTTCGGTGAAAGACTCCCATTGACTTCATTGGATTTTGGATAAAGCTATCTGATACTGATCCATGGCATATCACTGATTCAGGAAAGCACTTAAACACATGCAATTAACTCCCATTGACTCCAGTGGGACTTAAACATATGCTCTCCTGAGTGCGAGTTAGGGCCTTTCTTTCACTATATTTGTGTCTTTTTTTGGATGCTAGCAAATCTGTATATTTAAGTTAAATTAATATTGTTGCTGTTACACATTCGAGGTACAGTGACAAAATGATTGACTTAGAGATTTACACAGTTTAAGGCCAGAAGGGGCCACTAAATCATCGAATCTGACCTCCTATCATTCACAGGACATAAGCATTTCACTCAGTTACCCCGTATTGATCCCAATAACTTGTGTTTGGCCAGAGCATATTTTCCAGAAAGGCATTCAGCCGCAATTTGAAGACATGGGGAATCCACCACTCCCCCTTGGCAGTTTGTTCCAATGGTTAACCATCCTCACTTTAAAAAAAATTGTACCCTATTTCTAATTTGAATTTGCCTGGCTTTGCCTTCTAGCCCATTGGTTTTTATTATGCTTTTCTCTGCTAGATTAAAGAGCCTTTTAGTACCTGGTGTTTTCTTCCCATGAAGGTACAGTCACCTCTCAATCTTTTAGAGAAGCTAAACAGATTGAACTCCTTAAATCTCTCATTGTAAGTCATTTTCTCCAGCCCTCAAAGCTAGTTTTTTGTGAACAAAAACTTGGACACCCAAAAAGTTAAGTGCCCACTTTTGTTCATGTATCTTACCCTAGTGTTATAGACCACACTTTCCCATATATAACAGTACTGGGCCTTTGCTGAGAAATCCTCTTGATGTGTCATACTATCAATATGCTGCTTAGATATTTTCCTTTTCTTTTCAGAAACAAAAGGGCAAGGAAGGTATTTAATGCCTGTGTGGCCAGTAGTGTCATGCTTTCCGTTTGCTTTGTTGAGAAGTGCACGATTTAATTCTAGAATGGCCTGAATTTTACCATTTTAAAAAATATTGTTCCCGATTCCCATCAATGAGTTTAACACAGCATCTGAGAGCATTCGAACATTTCCTGGGGCCTGCACTTTACCATCAGTCTATCATTTCTTCAAAGCTCATTGCAAGTTTGTTTATTGTGCGGTGGGTTTTGTTTTCTGATTGCACCCCTCAGTTGCTTCTGGAATGCTTAACCAACAAAGTGTCACTCCCTGTGGAATTCATACCGGCCCTCAGGGAATTTAGAAGCCCAGCTTTGAGCCATACCCTAATGTGTGCGCCATAATTGCTCAATTTTATATAATTTCTTTTACATTATATAGCCAGGTGAGAAGTGACCATTAAAATATTTGTGTAATATATCTTCTAAATGACATCTTGTTATTTTTCTCTTCTCATTTTGTTTCTGTTTTCTTCATAAAATGTGATTTAAAACAAAATACTCAGCATGTTATAAATACGGGAGACGTGATTGGATGGTGCTTCTGTGCAGCTATTTAAATAGTACTTTAAAAGACATTAAGTAGCATTTCACCCCTCCCCCCATATGTGGTTGGAAAGATACTGACTAGACTCATATTTCCTGTATTAAAATACTTGTATGAATACACTGTTCTTTTCTGGTTTATCAAACAAGCAAATGAGCCTCCTGAGAGTGTCTGGTTCAGACCTGAATAGTTAAAAAAAAATTACGGAATCATTTGAACTTGTGAGAAATTTCCACATGAAAATCATAGAGAGAGCTGGTGTGTGTGTCTGTGCGTATTCAACTCAGGCCTAAATCTTTGTCACATCACTAGATGTTATTTCAGAGGCTGTCTTAGCTCTAGAGCTGTATAAGCACAAATGTGCTCAAAGAAACAAACCATGCACAGAGAATGTTCATGCCTTACATGCATTTAAGCTGCTACACGCCTACAAAATGTTTAGATATAGTTATCCCCACAGTTCAGCACCACAAGGCTCAATTGAAATGGAAGGAACTCCCTTTGGCATAGAAGTTCTGCACAGTTAGGGGGAAACTAGAGTCAAGTTCCACTGTGCACACCTTAAAAGATAAGATGTAGGATTTAGGGGTAGGTTGAAAATATTTCAGAATATTTTAAGCAGCTTACAAGTCACGAGTCAAATTCAGCCCTCAGATACAGGTGCATCATAAACTCCATGTCATTCTGTGCACATATCTAAGGTGAAAATTGGGCCCAAGGGTTTGAAGTTGTTCAGTGGTATGACCAAAACTTTGAGGTGCAGATTCCATTAGAAATGCTTTTGCTTTTAGGGCTAAAACAAGGTGGGTCTTGCAATTAAGGCACTGCTTTGGGACTCTAGAGTCCTGCGATCAATTCCCATCTCTGCCACAGACTTCCTGTGTGACCCTAGTCAGATCATGTAATTTCTCTAGTCAGGATCCTCAAAGGTATTTAGGTACATAACTCCCATTGAAATAATTGAAATCAATGGGAGTTAGAGGTCTGAATACCTTTCTAGTCTATTTTATTTATTTATTTATTTATTTTTATATATATATATAAAGCTGCACTCATCACCGTAGTATCTGAGCGCCTTCCAGCAGTGCAATGAGTAACATGACTATACATCTGTCACATGTTGTTTTGGTCTCTTATCCTCCTCCACAAAGGGAAAGATGTGTGCAGTGGAGTGTCTGGTTTTGGTGGGGTTTTTATTTATTAATTAAATATAACTGTGGCTATTTGTTGATGTTAGAAAAGGCAAGGTTAAAGGAATGCCCCTGGCACTTGAAGTGCAAAAGTTTGTGATGGTTCTTAGTTCCTGGGGGAGTTCATTCCACAGTCTGGGACCAGCCCCTGGAGAAGGTTCTGTCTCCTGCTCCGGTGAGCTTTACTTTTATTGTTGAGAGTTCCATTGCCAGCGAAGCGCGGTTATCAACCACAATCTTCATCTTAGATCTTTTAGGTCTCATGGTCCCTGGCCATGGAGTGCTTTGAAAATAAGGACTGAGACCTTGAACTTGATTCAAAATGCTATGAGAAGCCAGTGAAGAGAGCGGACGAGTATGATGTGTTCATGGTAGCCTGTGTTGCTGAGGAGATGCATAGCAGCACTTTGTACTAGTGGGTGTTTCCTAAGTGCTGCCATTTCCTGCCCAGGTATATCACATTTCTGTAGTCCAGCCAAGATATGATAAAGGCAGGAATAATGGAGGCCAGGTCTTCTTCTGCCAGGATGTCTGCTAGCCAACTGGAGATGCTAAAAAGCATTACTCGCAATCGTTGTGATGTGAGAGCTCAGTGTCGGCAAGAAATCCAAGAGTACTCCTAGACTACGGACTGAACTGACTAACTGTGGATGTGAACTTTCAGTCAATTAAGACTGCATTGTGGCTGCAAACTCTTCAAAATACCATCCTCTGTCCACCAGCATCACCTCTGTTTTGCTTGGGTTCCGCTTCAGCCAGCTGTTCTCATCCATGAGCTGATCTCATTCAAGCACAGGTCCATCTTGTTGGTAGTGGTGTGGTTGTATGTGGTAAAGGATAGGTGTAGCTGTATGTCATCTGCATATTGCTGACACTTGAGTCTGTGTCATCTGACCAGTTCACCTAGTGGTTGCGTGTAGATTTTGGAAAGGATCAGAGAGAACTGATCTTTGCGGAACCCGACAAGTGAGGGTCTAGAGGTGGAGGTGCAATTTCCCTCACTACTCTCTGGGTGCATCCCTCCAGGAAGGACTGCAAACATTTTAGTGCATTATCCTGGACTTGTGCCCCCTCTCTCAGGTGAGACAACTGTATCATGGTCAACGGTATCAAATGCCACAGAGAGGTCCAGGAGGTTGAGAATGGATGTCTGTCCTCTATCCATTGACAGGAGGCAATCATCCATCAGTGCCACTAAAGCAGTTTTAGTTCTGTGTCCTGTCCTCTTGAAATGAGAATTAAGTGCAACGTTTAGCTCAGACTCGCTGAAATGGGGAGGCAAACCAGGCCAAACATGATTCTGAGTTTCTTCATGTTAAGAGTGTCTTTATTAATTTTAAGTGCTGGCAGGTGAAGTGCATGGATACAGTTCCTTGTGGTTTTGCATGAGACATGAAAGTAGCATGACATCTTTTATAAACTGGCCCTGATTTCATGGGACTTGGAATGTCCACAACCAGCATGATGGCTGGGCTTGTTACTATTTTGCTTTATTACCTAAAAAATTACATATTTATGTGTCCCCACATACACACATCTGTCCATCTTCCTAGTGCTTCTGCCACTGTGTGACTAACTCTTTTTCCATTTATTTATTTCATTTTATAATACGGGCCTGTCCCAGACTCTAGGAGCAGTGTTATTCTTGGGCTGTATGCCCAGGAAGAGCACCTATCACTCTCAAAATAAATGAACTCCAGGATCATACCTTCCGCTGCAGACGTTGTTGGTAGAGCCTAATCTGTTCTAAATCATTGTTGCTGCTGCTGTTCGAGGTTTGCCTCGCTTCAGTTATGTCAGTGCCTCCTTTTAGCTCTTAAAATCTATGCTAGAGATGGACTAAGACAAATTATGAAGATTGTATCTGTGTATGGTATGAGCTGTAGACACTAATCCAGAATTTCTCTTCCAGTCAGAAGCCTTTGTGACATAAGCATAAATCTTTGAACTATGTGTTGAGCCAGCTGCTACATCATTTAAAAATAGTCAAGTTGGTGCCAATAAGATAGATCACTCAACTTGGGGGCCATAAACAGAAATCAAAGGCATGCATTAGCAATGCCCCAGCGCTAGTATGGTTTCATCAAAAACCCGAGCCACCTCCCAGCAAATATCTTATGGGGTTACGCATACCCACACGGAATTGTCTGCTGTCAGTTCTGTAACCTGGATCAATTTCGCCCAACTTGGGAGGGTGCAGAATATTTCATGCTGTATAGAAGGCTGACAGCATTTTCTAACCTTTTATGTTAGATGTTATACAGCACACTCTCAGCTGCATAAAGAAGAGCTTTTAAGTCTGCCCGTATCTCCAGCTGCTTGGGTGACAAGTAATTTGGCTATTAAACACTTGGAAAGCGACAAGGCTTATGAGTGGGCCCAGGAAAGCAGCAAGGTCAAAAGTTTAAGCTATGATCCATGGAAGTCAAAGAGTAAACTAATATTTTCAGCAGTCTAGACAGCATATTAGCAGCTGGGGCTTGCTGTGTTGCAGTGTTTATAGGAGTTTTCCATAAACTGCAAAAAATATTAGGAATGCAGCAAAACCGGAGTCCATAGCTTTCCTGTTGAGCCATTTATTTCACCATGGGTTCAAAGCCCATCTCTCCATGGCATCTATGCAGAATTAACTAACAGCAAAAGGACCTGGAGGCTTCTGGGGGAAAAGAGGAGAAAACCCTACTTAGGGAGGTTTTCTCCTGCCTCCTCCAAAAAGAAGGATGTAATTTATGTATCCATCTAGGAGCAGCTAGAACTTGTGTGTTGGCCATTTCTCTCTGGCTACACCTAATTAGTCTAGAAATGCCACTGATTTCAACAGTTATGCCAACATAAAACTGGAGTAAAGTAGTGGAGAACTGCATTTGTGTTGTCTCCCTTCCCCGTATGTGAAATGGAGATAATGCTAATTTTTTCTGTCCTGTCTATTTAGATTGTAAGCAGTTTGGGGCAGGGTCTATTTTTAACTCTGTGTATGTACAGCGCCTAACACACTGGGTCTCTGATCTCAGTTGGGGCTCTAGGCACTACATTCATACAAATAAGGAATAATAATAATAAACTAATTACTATTATATCCTATGAATAGCAATATATTATCGACAAGTCTAACCATTAAAGTATGACACATTTAAGTTCAAATACAATAATCCTTACCAAAACTCACTAGGGAAATGCTGCTTTTTCCCCCTTAAAGTTACTTAAAGTTAAATAATTAAGAGGACACAGAATTACCTGTGCATGCATATGTGTGTATCAAAATATGATAGTCCTATATCAGTGGTTCTCAAACTTTTGTACTGGTGACCCTTTTCACATAGCAAGCCTCTGAGTGCGACCCCTCCTTATATATTAAAAACACTTTTTTATATCTTTAACACCATTACAAATGCTGGATGCAAAGCGGGTTTGGGGTGGAGGCTGACAGCTTGCGACCCCCCCCCCCATATAATAACCTTGCGACCCCCAGTTTGAGAACCCCTGTCCTATATGAAACACCCTTGCTAGTCCAGTTCTGCTTTTCAGTTGAGTAGAGACCGATAGATTATAGGAATTGTGACTGTATTAGTAATTCTCATAAATCAGACCCTCAATAAACTACTACAAAGTATGTCTTTCAGGGGAACATAATATCTTCCAGGAATTATTTTTGAACCTTAATTCATGAGTTTTTAACATCCTACAGGTATGGTTTCCAAAAGCTCCCATCGGGATTAGAGTTGGGCCAATGCAGAAAACATTTGAAAATCCTACCGTGAGTGGTTTGAGTCCTATTGCTAGCGAAATACATTTTTATCTGCAGGCATTTTATGTATTGTTGCTGAGCTTTTTGCTTAATCTTGTATCCAATCTAGAAGTTCAAGTTGGATCTGATTGGATTCAAATTCAGTTTAGGTCAGTCTGTGGGAAACAAGAAGAAGGGAGAAAGATTCAATGAGGTGGGGGGAAAAAGAGAGCCCTGTGAAGGTGGAACGTGGGTGGGTGGGTGAAATAAGGAATACAGAGGGACTTTGTGAAAGAAGCAGAGAGGGGAAAGAAGAAAAATTATATTAAAAATGTAAATACTCGTGTGTGCATGTGTAGAATTAGAGGGAGTATGGTAGCACTTGTTTATGAACAGCCCAGTTTTTGGCGAGTTCTACATTTAGTACATAAAATAGTCCAATCAACTCTAGCCCCATGAGGTTTGCCCATTCCTCCTATGAATGTCACAATACTGTCCAAGTGTTTTGTTATGTTTGAGTCATTTGTTCTTATTGACCTTATTCATGTATCGCCTAGAGAGAACTGGTTTAGGGTATCATGGAGCAGGGGCTGAGAAACAGCAGGGGCTGTGGGGAGGGGTACCCTGTGCTAGACACTTGATACAACACTGAGGACTGAAAGTTGATAGTTGCCCTTGCAACCATCTGTGAAGATTCTGCATGTAACTAAGTGCTTACTACTATGGCAGTTTTAGAGCTGAGATTTTTTTTCTTCCTGTGTTTCCAAGAGTGTATCAGAAGTCAAAACCCTGACAGCACAAGGTGAGCTTCAGAGATTCAAATCCATAGAAACTCTGCTGGTGTCCGTAGTATGTGAAGATGAGATGAGGGAAGTTTTTTCAGCACATTATATAATGATAACTCGCTGCACTGTCTATTAATAAAATTGGCACGTACATGGGTAAATTCACATGGGCTCCACTAAACATTTATCCCATGAGGTCAGGCTGTTCTAATAAGCCAAGCTGAAGTTTCATTTGATATTAAGAGCACCCTTCCGTTATATTCTGTGCATTTAAGAAACAGAAGGAACAATTAATTGCTGAACAGACTAAGCATAGCCAGGAAATGCATCTTTCCACTCTGCATGAATGTGTTAGGAATATCTTAACCTCCCAGTAGTCTGAAAGGTGTTCCAGTGACTCAAGGTTTGTGATACAGGGCCACAGCCTTGGCTGGTGTAAATCAGTATAGCTCCATTGAAATCAATGCAGCTTCATCAATTTACACCAGCTGAGGATTTGGCCACACGTAACAGGGACTGGATGAAACCCTTTCGTGTATCAGGTAGTTTTATACATTAGCACTATGACGCAGGCCTGCCTTTCTCCCTCCCCTCATAACAAGTATTTAAACCTTTTGCTTATTGTGCCCTGAGGCCCCCCCCCATACATACTTCACACACTCTTGAGTCCAACACTGTA
This sequence comes from Emys orbicularis, assembly GCF_028017835.1. Taxonomy (NCBI): domain Eukaryota; kingdom Metazoa; phylum Chordata; order Testudines; family Emydidae; genus Emys; species Emys orbicularis. The sequence goes on from NC_088686.1 coordinate 14,937,754, forward strand.
CAAGAAGAAACTTGTGATTGTTGAACAAAAGCCGCTGCTCCTGTTAGGTTGGGTCTTTCAGGTTTATGGGGTTATCCTTATAAAATCCAGGAATGTTAAGAGGCAGTAGCATTAGAGACCACCAACTACTTTATTGTTCAAGCATAGAAGAAAAATACTGGTAAACCTACTGTATCTGAGGCTCAGTTTGTAGCTGTTTCACTTAGCAGATTCCTTGGGCTTCTATACAGAAATATAAAGGAAAGTTTAAAGATCTTTATTTTGAACGGTGCGCTAATTCATTCTTCTAGATTGTCCAGGTTCAGTGCTTAAATATATAACTTATTTCACTGTTAAGAAAGTAAGCCCATCACTGAATGTGCCATCCAGGGGTGCGGGAACTATTTTGAAAGTGGAGGTGCTGAGAGCCATTGAACCTAACTGTAAACCCTGTATATAATGGAAGCCAGGGGGTATGGCAGCACCCCTCGTTCCAGCACGTATGATGCCATCTAATATACAGTAGGTAGGCCATGGAATAATCACATCTGACCAAACCTTGTCTATTTGTTGCTGTAATGGTTTATATTTCCAGCTATTTATTTGCTTCTCACCCCCAACAATGTAGAATCAGGGCACCTCAAAATATTAATAAATTTATCCTCGCAATATACCTGTGAAGCTAGGCACAGTTAACCCTATCTTACAGATGGGGAACCAAGTCATCCAGGCCCAGAACTTAAAAGGTATTTAGAGGCCTAACTCCCATTGATTTCTAAATGCCTTTGAGGCTCTGGGCCCGAGCAACTTGCTCAAGGTCACAGAGGAAGTCCATGGTGGAGCTAGGAACTGAATCCACACTTCTTGAATGCCAATCCAGTGCCCTGCTCATAAGACCATCAATTTAATTTTCTCACTGGTCCTGCTAAGGAGTAGCAGAGGCCATGATTGGAACAGAAACAATTTAGTGTGCCCCATCACCAAAGTAGGTGGCCGAAGTAGAGTGAGCTGGCCATTAGCATTGCTCTTGTTCTCCCTATCCTTATTCCACTTGTTGTGCCATTTTACCGTTAATTATAGATTCATCATTCGTTCCATTCCCATTTCCATTATGAAAAACTATCTTTTGAGGGATTGGACGCTTAAGCCCAGATTTTTCAGAAGTGTGAATTCAGAGCTGTGAGCATCATTTTCTCATAAGACCATGCTGAAGCTGCCTCTTGCAATACATGATTGCGTACATAATTCAGAAAATCCGAGTCTATCTGTGAAAACCTGCTGCAACTTGACATGCAGGGTCAAGTTTTCAAGGCCCAACCCATAGTTGTTCAAAAGGCATGGGCAAAATCCTGAATTTCCATTTGTAATTGCTCCCCAGTAAACCAATTTGCACATACAAATGCTGGGCTGTCCACATAAGGCACTGCCTGTCCGTTTCATGGGGCTTTGGAAACTTGTCCAAGGGACCTGCCTGTGGAGCTGTTTTCCCCCCTCCCTTTTGTTGATGTAGAAAAGAAAACATCAGTTTGGCCATTTTAAGTTATACAGTTGAATGGGGGAAAATAGTTGTTAAATGGTTTTGGAGACATTTTGGCCTCCTTAGCTTAAAAAATGGCTCGATTTAAATTAAAACATGATATTTGGCAAAGAATGAGTTCCAGAGATATTCTTGCTAGTTTCAATATTTAGAGGGAAAAACTGTGGCCAAGATCTAGAGGTTTCAAAATCAGCTGTAGTGTGTAGCCAGCATGTTCACTGACCTACCCACACATTTGTTCTCTCTCACACACACAGAATTTATTCATCCCAAGATGCAACTGTGCATCTGTTTTATATATTTTACTAGTCACTTGCAGTGAGCATTTACAAGTGTAAGAGCATGAAAGGTGAAAAAAGCAAGGCGAGACAATGTGTTTGCCAGACAAGGATAATGACATTAAGGGCAACAAATCTCGTAGATTCACCCTCCATATAATCCCCATGGGGATCCAAGGGTGTTACCTGGACCGTATTGAGAAGGTGTAAGGAATTAATGCCTGCTAGCAAAAGGCACAATTATTAGATAGAGTTTATATGCATGCCGCTTGACAGGGGAGCTGGGTATTTCATCTACAAAATCATAGGTCTCTACTACTTGAACTAAAGAGGATCTCCTTGAGCTGGTGAGTAGTAGGCCTCGCATTCTATTTGTGGACCAACCACTAATACACACTTGTACTAACACAAAGAAATACGTGACAATTTGAAGCAAAGGACATGAATGTACAAGGGCAGATGTAGTCTAACTAAGGCCCAGATCTACCCCCAGACAAATTCATTATCTCCCCAGGTGATCTCTTGCTTTCCTTCCCATGCCTGAGTTCTTAATCTTCCTCCCAAGAGAGGCAGCCCATTCCATCCCTGCTGGCAACTGGCTGGCCACAATTAGCAGTTTCTTCACTGGCTGCTGGTCTCCCTCCAACAGTGAGGTCCAGCTCTCAAGAAACCAATGAACCTTCTTTAATCTTCCTGGGTGCAAGTGTAAGCTAAGGACTGGACTCTGTTCTGGAGCCTCCCCTTCCTTCAGTTTCATTTTATACTTACAAAATATTTTCTCCAATCTACCAAACTTACCCAACTGAAAAGGTTGAAGGTGTGAGATCTGAGGAAAACAGGCTTACCAGAAAATGCGTAAAAGCAAACTACCTCTGGCTTCCTCAGAATCCTTCTTACCACCCCAAAAGAATGCACTCAAGAGGCCAAACTTCTCAGGAAGCAGCTGCCACATTAAATACTTCTAGCTGGGAATCCAGCCCACGATAGAGGGAAAGCTAAATTGATTTTGAGAACTGCAGAAAGGGATTTGGGGGTCATAGTGGACCACAAGCTAAATATGAGGCAAAAGTGTAACGCTGTTGCAAAAAAAGCGAACATCCTTTTGGGATATATTAGCAGGAATGTTGTAAGCAAGACATGAGAAGTAATTCTTCCGCTCTACTCCACGCTGATTAGGCCTCAACTGGAGTATTGTGTCCATTTCTGAGCACCACATTTCAGGAAGGATGTGGACAAACTGGAGAGAGTCCAGAGAAGAGCAACAAAAATGATTAAAGGTCTAGAAAACATGACCTATGAGGAAAGATTGAAAAATTTGGGTTTGTTTAGTCTGGACAAGAGAAGACTGAGAGGAGACATGATGACAGCCTTTTACATACTTGAAAACTGTTACAAGGAGGAGGAAGAAAAATTGTTTTTCTTAACCTCGGAGGATAGGACAAGAAGCAATGGGCTTAAATTGCAGCAAGGGAGGTTTAGGTTGGACATTAGGAAAAACTTCCTAACTGTGAGGGTGGTTAAGCACTGGAATAAATTGCCTAGGGAAGTTGTGGAATCTCCATCATTGGAGATTTTTAAGAGCAGGTTGACAAACACCTGTCAAGAATGGTCTAGATAATACTTAGTCCTGCCATGAGTGCAGGGGACTGGACTAGATGACCTCTCGAGGTCCCTTCCAGTTCTATGATTCTACTGATTTCTGTCAATTTCTGCCAAACATACTCCAGCCAGGGCTCTCACAGGTCACTGAATGTGAAGCTGTGGTTTTCCTTACTTTGCCCTGATGCCGAGTGGTAGGAGTAGAGATGCAGCCAATAATGCCACGTGGAATATTGGGAGGTACAGGAAGCTGCTGAAATGGAGTTCTCCATTGATTACAGAGGGAGACGAGCCTGTGGGTCAACATCAGTCTGCAGCCTCTGTGTTTGCTGTCTGAGAAGCCCCGTTATGTCCTGGTGCATCTCCCTCCCCTTTTCCTGCGGGGACTTTGCAGCATCTAGGTGGATATGTCTTCCCCAGTACACTTCTTTCTCTTCCTCATCAGGATCAGGCATTCCACGGGTGCGGAGGGGGCACCTCTCAAGGCCGCAATGGCAGCAGCTACAGATCAAACAGACAGATGTACTTACAGTCACAATGGAAAGCAAAAGATAAGATTCAGAACTCCCTTCCTTTATTCGCATGAGAGTTTTAAATAAGATCTGCTTATTGCCACTTCAGCTTTGGAGCACCTCTGCACAGCACTGCTCTCCAACCATAGCCATGGTGAGTATGGCCTACCAGGGACAAGGCGGGGAATGATAATGTTCAGTTGCATGAAACATTAAAAGGTTGGCCCCTGTTTCCATGTGTACGAGCACAGGGCAATGGCATGCGTACTTGCAGTATTTTCCACAGGCAGTGGTGATTTTAGCTGATCTCTCACTCCTGAGGGTCACAAAGGCACAGAGAGCACAGCTGTTGCTGCCGTCCCGAAGCCACCCAGGCCCATATGCCACTAGCCTGTGGGAAAGTGTTCTATCGCGGAGGAAGAAATAAGGCAGCCATCGCTAGGAATCTCCTGGAGAGGGTTGCAGAGTACCTCCAAGAAAGTTTCATTGAGATCTCTCAGGAGGATACAAGGGACATCCCTGTGTACACAAACTAACTGCTTTGCATGGCTTCCCTGCCCATTGGGGAATGAAAAGCAGATAACAATTCTACCTCTCTTGGTTGTACCTCTACCTCTTCTCGCAGGTGTCAAACAATGAAAAGTAGATATTTGTGCCCTGCTAACTTGGGGTGTGACCAGGTGCCATCTTCACATTTAAACATTTTAAGGGAAAAATGCATTCACACACTTACCCGAGGTGCCTTCCCCTGGATTGGACTCATTCGTGCTCAGCTGAAGGGACTGGCTAGGCTGCAGTGGAATCTCAAAAAGATCCTGTCTTGCAGCACAGCTGGTTACCTCCAAGTGTGTCCCTCCTCCTCCTCGCTGTTCATGGAAGGGTCTCAAGCTCCCCTGAGCTGTCCATGGTGATCTGCAGGGTGCTGGCAGGGTATGGCAAACGGCTCATTGCAAAAGTGGCAGGTCTGCGGGTTGGCACCAGATTGACTGTTGGTTTCCTTGGCCTTGTGTTATGCCTGCTGCAGTTCCTTTGCTTTCACACAGCACTGCTGCTGGTCCCTGTTTTACCCTTTCTCCTGCATCCCCTGTGCAATCTGCTTGTAGCTGTCCATGTTTCTACGACTCGTCTGTAGCGGTGCTTGGACAGTCTGATCTCCCCAGGCCCAGGAGATCCAATATCTCCTGTCTAATCCAGGCAGGAGTGTGTCTAGAGCAGTGACACAGACTTCAGTGGTTCAGGAGCCAAATTAGCGATCAACATTCCCCAAAAGAGCCATAGTAGTACTTGGAAGGTGGTAAGGTGATAGGGAACAGCCAGCATGGATTTGTAAAGAACAAATCATGTCAAACCAATCTGATAGCTTTCTTTGATAGGATAACGAGCCTTTTGGATAAGGGAGAAGTGGTGGATGTGGTATACCTAGACTTTAGTAAGGCATTTGATATGGTCTCGCATGATATTCTTATCAATAAACTAGGCAAATACAACTTAGATGGGGCTATTATAAGGTGGATGCATAACTGACTGAATAACCATACTCAGAGAGTAGTTATTAATGGTTCCCAATCCTGCTGGAAAGGTATAACAAGTGGAGTTCAGCAGGGGTCTGTTTTGGGACCGGCTCTGTTCAATATCTTCATCAACGACTTAGATATTGGCATAGAAAGTACGCTTATTAAGTTTGCAGATGATACCAAACTGGGAGGGATTGCAACTGCTTTGGAGGACAGGGTCATAATTCAATATGATCTGGACAAATTGGAGAAATGGTCTGAGGTAAACAGGATGAAGTTTAATAAAGACAAATGGAAAGTGCTCCATTTAGGGAGGAACAATCAGTTTCACACATACAGAATGGGAAGAGACTGTCTAGGAAGGAGTACGGCAGAGAGGGATCTAGGGGTTATAATGGACCACAAGCTAAATATGAGTCAACCGTGTGATGCTGTTGCAAAAAAAGCAAACATGATTCTGGGATGCATTAACAGGTGTGTTGTGAGCAAGACACGAGAAGTCATTCTTCTGCTCTACTCTGCGCTGATTAGGCCTCAACTGGAGTATTGTGTCCAGTTCTGGGCACCGCATTTCAAGAAAGATGTGGAGAAATTGGAGAGGGTCCAGAGAAGAGCAACAAGAATGATTAAAGGTCTAGAGAACATGACCTATGAAGGAAGGCTGAAAGAATTGGGGTTTGTTTAGTTTGGAAAAGAGAAGATTGAGAGGGAACATGATAGCAATTTTCAGGTATCTAAAAGGGTGTCATAAGGAGGAGGGAGAAAACTTGTTCATCTTAGCCTCTAAGGATAGAACAAGAAGCAACAGGCTTAAACTGCAGCAAGGGAGGTTGAGGTTGGACACTAGGAAAAAGTTCCTAACTGTCAGGGTGGTTAAACACTGGAATAAATTGCCTAGGGAGGTTGTGGAATCTCCATCTCTGGAGATATTTAAAAGTAGGTTAGATAAATGTCTATCAGGGATGGTCTAGACAGTATTTGGTCCTGCCATGAGGGCAGGGGACTGGACTCGATGACCTCTCGAGGTCCCTTCCAGTCCTAGAATCTATGAATCTATGAATTAATTGTTTCATTTACTATATATTATTCTCACAGCAAAACGACTGACCAAGTATTATTTATTTTATCAACTACAATTGGTTAATAACCTAGTAAAAGCATCTGAATGGTGACTAACATAGATTGGTTAATAATTGAATCATACCGTGTTTTAATACCATGTGCTACAAAGAGCTTTAGGAGACACATCAAAGAGCCACTTGTGGCTCACGAGCCTCAGTCTGAGTATTACTGGTCTAGAGCATGTAGCTGGCATGGTCGGTTGGGCAGTTGCACACAACAATGGAGAGCTGCTGGGTGTGCTTGCCAAACTGGGCAGTCAGGAAAAGGCATTTCAAAAATACACGGTAGTTTTAAAGAAGGGGGTGGTGGCTTCTGGTCTCTCAGACCCCCTTGGCAGTGAAGTTCACCATTGTGACCAGAGCGGTCGCTGTTGGGCATTGTGGGACAGCTGCTGGAGGACTGTGAGGGTCGACATAAGTCACGCAGTGTCTATGCTCACACTGTGTCAACCACAATATGTCGACTATGGCTCAACGCTGTTTGGGGAGGTGGTTAGTGCGTTGCTGTAAGCAGGCACATATATCGGTGGGAGACAAATTTGCATGTACACACATGCACAACGAAGTTGATGGAAGGCGACTTAATGTCGACCTCTCTTTGTAGTATAAACTAGGCCAAAGTTTCAAAATTATATAGTTTGGTGGCATATGTGCTATACTCTTATGTTAAATTGGTAGTTCAGAAACAAGGCTATATTCTAAATTGCACCAACAACATTTGTGTGCAAGTCCATTGTTATTCATGTCCAGCTGTTAGCAAAAGAGCAGATTGGATTAGAAGTACAGTACCTGTTTGCTAGTGCCTATTTTACATACAGAAATCTGGGGCATTGCAGATACTAGCCCTAAAGAATCACCAAAATCCATGACTTACCATAGTCAAGATTGAGACACCTTAACTATGGCTGACAACAAACTGGAATCTTGTACTCTCAGACTGCAAGGTCAAAATAGGTACAAATTAGACATTCTCCGTTGTTTGCATTTCTGAGGGTAAAATTTAGCATGGTTATGATGACTTGTTTGCAGCATTGTTCATGGTGAGGACTATACACCTCTCCTGTGCAGAGAAATTGATGAACAGTTCCACATGGGAAAGGACACAGCCCAAGTACTGGCTTCCCTGTTACGTGAAGAGCATAAGGACAACGGAATATGCCCTCAGCACATCAGTAAGGCTTGCTGCTTTGCAAACTGTGATGGGCAAGACTGACCTCTGCAGGACAAAAAGAAATGAGCCAATCTCAGGGAAAAAGAAGACAGATGGCAAATGAAAACAGAAGCTTTCAGCAGCAAAGCCACAAAATTAGTACTTCTCTTCTTCTGGGGGGAGAAAGTGTCAACTCCCGTCCAGCGGTGCTGGGACATTTTTTATAGTGGGGTTGCTGAACCAAACTGTAAACCCTGTATATAATGGAAACCACTTCAAGCCAGGGGGTGCGACAGCACCTATGCTGGAACCATCTTGTCTCTTTCTTTGCTTTCTAGAGCTAAACACCACTGAATATTTGCAGGAGAGCTGGATGAAACTTCTGTAACAAGTCTAGCCCACAACTGTCCCCAGTCGTTAGCAGCCTGAAGCACAGGACAAGTTGCTGAGGTTCAAGAACCTGTGCTGAGTTACACTTCTGGGTTAAGGCTATATGCAAAGAGTGGTTTTGGCCCAAAATAGGACACACTCTTCCATTTTGGCTGAGCATGAATTTTTGGGTTCATGCAACCTTGAAACTCAACCCCAAACTCAAGGGTTGTGAACCCATTGAAAGCACTATCGGACCAAATGTGCTAAGTTTTCTGCAGTTTGCAACATGTTGATTCTTAGTTTAAGTGCTTTGTTGTTTTGAAAGCTCCATATGATCTGTGCACTGGATCTGAAAGCAGCTTAAACTGTTTAATTGCTGACCTCTTCTTTACTCTCTAATTGCTTGCCAGCACTAGGGTGAATTGTTTGTGCACAGCTGGCACTGTGGATGCTTTGGGGGATCCCAAATGATCTGAATTAAAGCTAGTAAATCTAAAAATATCCATTAAAGAAGCCAGTTCAGAACCCAGCAAAGAGACGTGGGAATTAGGATAAAGTTAATAGCTGATCTCAAGTCCTAATTTTTTTAGTTAATCCCAATTTATTTATGCAATGGAGTGTGTGTGTGTGTGTGTGTGTGTGTGTGTGTGTGTGTGTGTGTGTGTGTAGGGAGGACAACAAGAGAAGTTTGTCGCTGCATGAAGCTTTGAAAGATAGACGCAAGTATCACATGCTGACTTTTACAAACTGAATTTTTCATAAATAAAAGTATAATTGGGAGCTTAGGACAATGAATGTAATAGTCGTAAAAGATAGTAATGCAAAAGGTACGGTCTACTGATGTGATAAACTCTCCATCCCTGGGTCTCCTTACCTCAATATTAGATGTCTTTCTAAAAGACATGGGGTAAAATTTTCAAAAGTTTTCATAAAATTTTCATAAGCCAAAGTCCCATTGACTTGCAATGAGACTTAAGCTCCTAAATACTTGTTACTTTTGAAAATGAGATTTAGGTGCTTCTGGAATTTTACCCATGATCTCATTGAACAACAAGTTGTTGGGTTGGATTTAGGAATCGTTGAGTGAAATTCTACGGCTTCTGTTGTGCAACAGATGAGATAAAATGATCATAGGAGTTCCTTCTGGCCTTAAAATATGAGAATGAATCAACTGCTGTGTTTTGGGTATTGAAAAGCCAGCTGAAACAGCCCTGCATTTTTTGTAATAACTGAATTATTATATGTAGTTTCTAAGGGCTGGAAAGTTAAATGATTCTCCATTTAGACTCATTTTGTGTGTAATTCTTTTTCCTTGGCATTCACAGACCTAGCCTTGATCCTAACTCAGTTCTGATAGACTATTAATTTCCAATTCCACTCCCACTAATTAGTTTTCCAGGACCATGGCCCTGTACTGTCTGATTTTGGTTTGGAGACTGTGATTCTGTAACATTTTGGAGACATTCAGGACTTGCATTGTACCTGAGTAGGAAGAGTCTAGGCTGCTGTTATTTTTTATTGTATTGTATTGTATTGATTGATTCATATTGCAGTAGCAGCTAGGAGCCCAATCATGGATTAGGATCCCATTGTGCTAGGCTGGGTAGAAACACAGACAAAAAGATCCTCCCTGCCCAAAGAGTTTACAATCTAAGTTTGTGACTTTCAGTCAATTGCCTTCCTTTCCATGACCATGCGAGTTGCTACAGGCACATGGTAAAAAAGCATTAAACTCTCCTAACCAAATTACAGCTTCTGTGGGAATTTTACTTTAGGTAGAAAATTCTAATGAGCAATGAGACAAGACCTGGTTCTCCTCTTATTCAAACTAGTGTAACTACATTGACCTCTTGGGAGTGACTCCTGATTTATACTAATGTAAAAGAGAGGAGAATTGGACCCACAGTGTCTTCGTCAGTCATTATTGTGACATCAGATGTTTGGTAAGAGAAAGTGGGAGGCAGCCATTCATTCATAACTGCTGCAAAGAAAAGAGAGGCAGAAATGTAATGTCTTGCAATACCTTTGAAGCAGGATTTTATTAATGTAGCACTACAAGCATCCATGTACCTCTGCTCTGTGACCATTTCCATAATGCTTTCCTCTTGAGCTATATTGATATATAAACTGTTAGTCTATATATAACCTGCTGGTCAGTGTGTCTCCTGCCCCCTCTGCATCCAATCCACCAAAAATATGAGTCTGTTACTGCCCGAGTGGGAGCCATGACTCTCTAGCTCCAACTGTAGAGACTCATGCTTTCAGCTCTGGAAGTCCCCAGTTCAACTTCCAGTGTGTTGGCCAAGATGGTGGCCATTAATAAGTAGGAGCTTGTCTTCAATTTGACCTGCTTTGGGCCACAGATGCTCAGAATAAGCTTCCTCTGTCCAGAGAAGACTATAACCAACTGGTCAGCATATGGTGGGTGTTCCCCTTTATTCCCAATCCACCAAGGATACGGGTCTGCTACAGATATTAACTGCAGAGCCCACTGTTTACTTTCAGGTTGGAGGTATCCAGTTCAAACCATGGCGTATTGACCAAGATGGCAGCCTTCAAATAGACACAGTCCAGTTTTATTTTCTGGAAGTGAGCTGAAAATTCTAATAACCAGACCCATATCCCTATTAGGGTTGGATTGAGAAGCAGCAAGAGTTTGTTATTTTTAAGAGAAAACATGATAAATTAGACAAGAGTTAAAATTAGAGCTGATTGAAAAATGGAATTTCCTTCATGCAGGAAATTCTGATATTTCAATATTTTATTTAGAGTCTCAGATAAGGAGGGATGAAAAGTTGAAAAATAAAAAATGTGAAAAAAAAAGTCTGAAAAATTTCTATTCAGAAATGTCAATATGTTTAATTTCAGGTCAAGTCAACTTTAATCTGCATCTGTCTGAGTCACTGCAGTGCCTCATGAGAGTTGTAGTTTGGATGTCTCTCCTCCAGCAGAGAATCTGTGGCATCATAGGAGCTGTAGCATGTCCAGAAAGCCCAGCCCATAGGGGAGAATAAGGGTGCTAGGTGCCCAAACTACAGCTCCCATGGGGCACTGTGGTGGCTCAGATACAGAGGTTAACATGGATCTGAAATTCAACATTTTGATTTTCCCAATGGAAAATCAAAATTTTTTGCTAAATTAACATTTTCTTATGGAAGAATATTTCGACAGAAAATTCCTGAACAGCTCTAGTTAAAACACTAGCTGCTTCATGAAATAACACCTAAGAATTTCTGAAAATCTCTTATGCCAGCTAATATGTTCTCTTGCTACGTCTAGGTTGATGACATTTTGAATGCTGGATAACTTCTGGTGACACCCACCAACCTTCCAGTATTATAGCTGTGATACTGTCAGTATGAGGCGGTGGTCAGTGGATTGGACAAAGCATGCTTTTCATCAGCGTCAGGCAGAAGTGTCTCCCCCCTTTCCTATTAAAACCCCCATATCGTTTGCAATTCAACCCCCAACAGTCCCCACTTGTGTCTGAGTTCCCCTATGACTTCCTTATAGTACACTAGGATCTTATAGAGCAGAGGATCTTGTTTCACACACACATCTGTCTTTTTAGAACCCCCATCACCACAACAGCAAACACTTGGTTCTAGTGACCTTCTGCGCCAATAGCTCCATCTCTTTGGGGAGGGATAATGATTTTCCACATCTTGGCAGAGGAACATGCAGAGTCTGCCTCATGTTCCATCACCTCAGAGCCAAGAATTTTGGAACAGGCATTGTGAAGGCAGCAGCCTTTAGGGCATCAGACAAATGAGCCAATATTGTTAAATCTGTGCTAGTTTTTTGCTGCATCATCATGATGTCTAGGAATGAAATTTCAGAGATCTGTCCATCTTAAGTAATTATATGGACCCCTTTACCATAGGATGTGAACACCTCAATCTTTCTAATATACTTATTCTCACAACAGTGCTATTATCCCCATTGGGGGATAAGGCACCTAGAGACTATGTGATTGGGCCAAGATCACACAAGAAGTTGCTGGTGGAGCAGGGACTTGAACATAGGTCTCCTAAGTCCCAGGTTAGTACCTTAACCATTGGACCATCCTTCTTCTCTATAAACACATACTTTTTTTCCTGTCTCTCTATTGTTTAAGGTGTAATGGAGAAATGAGACCTTTCCACATGCAATTTGAAAATCAGTAAGGTGGAGATATATAGAGAGGTGCTTTCAGAAGATAGGAACGGGAAAGAACCTCTTGTGCTACCAACAACTGAGCTGCGTGATGGGGAAGAGAGATGGTCATAACGAGGTGAGCAGAGGGCTTGGGATTGGGCAAAAACAAATGCAAGGTTAGACTTTTAAATCCCTGGGTGTTGAAAAAATAAACAATGGCCACTGCTGCTCCACCTTGTGCCCCTGCTGGATTTCCACAAAGAAGAGCTATTAAACCCTGAATGAGGAGCAGAAAGTGATCGGTTAATGGTTCTAGTTTAAACAATATTTGTTATCAATGTTGATCACCCTTGAAGATAGACAATTTCTCGTTCCTAGCAAGGTCACTAGTTTAAATCAAGAAAGTATAATATCTCTGAAAGCCTTTGTTACTCCTTTGGGAACCACCACTGGATTTTAGAGTAAATAAGGATTAAGAAACATGTTTCTTATTTAGATAAGAGTGTGCATGTATTTTCTGCTCCCACATTAGTTACTGCCTACATTTCTGTTGACATGAACAGGAGCAGGGCACAAATATCTCAAGTGGGGATGGGTGGACCTCATGAAGTTCACAGAACTACAAACCCATCACCCTATTTTTGAGATATGACTAAAGAGCTAATTCACCTTTGCAAACCTCGTGTTGCCTGCCTACTCATTTCCCTTCCCTCCCTACTTAAGGAGATTAAATTTCAAAACAAAAAGACAAACAAGTTTTCTCAGGAGCCTGCAATACAATTTAGGTATTAAAGATGCCATAAAAGCAAGGTCGGCTAAGGTCAGTGCCCTCTGCATGGTGTGTATGTGTGTATATATAACAGTGTTTATTTTTTATGAGACTCTTTTTCTCATGTGCTGTCTGTTTTTCACAGCCTCTCTTTGTTTCTGTCTCTGGTCCAGTTATCGTTTATTTTTAAATTGTATTTGCTCCTCCAACAACTTCTTTTGCTTTTGTCACAGTCTCTCTTTAGAAAACATGAATCCAATAATGTCCGACTCTAACTTTCCAGCCTACTACACTAGAGTGGTTGCAAAATTAGGTAAAACAAGTTTTCCCATTCTTAGCTTTAAGATAAAGGCAGGTGAATAAACCGATGATAACTGTGCTAAAATTGGGATTGCCTCAAACTGGGGCACCACTGAACTGATTTTCTTCAAATATGCCTTTTTTGTAGATTTCATTTTAACACTTAATAATCAAGCCAAGTCTGAAGACACTGTGTACTGTATGTAAGGTTGAGTAAAAGATTCTAGTTTGCATTATACTAACTGAAAAATAATACATAAAGATATGAGAGGATATATATTCAGGCGTGAGCAAAAGAGGAAAGAGTTGAAGTTGAGCTTGCAATCTTACCTCTGCATTTTCTGACTTCTGTGTACTTGATTTCTCAACCTTTGGGCTATGGAGAGAGAGGAGGGTAGGCTGTATGGAATTAGATGATTGTTTTTTGCTGTCCCTGAAAGTAAATATTATTAACAGAATTTGGTGGCAATCTTTTAAATGGGGTTTATTTGAGATTTCCCTCATTCTCTAAAAAGTGAGAATATTTTTGAATTCTCAAAGTTTCTTTTTTAAAAACCTACCTGCGGTATTTTTGTTTTTGTTGAAGCTTGTAAGGAGTCCATTTTTATTTTACGTTGTTCTATAAGTATTAAAATTAAAAGATAATAATTAAAAACCACGGAGGGCAATTTTGAACATGGTCCTAAAGAGGGAAGTGTTTCCATCTTCTTCACTGAGAGTTGGTCCTGACCCATAATTTGTCTGATTTAAAGATCAGTGAAATCAATAGAAGCTTTCCCACAGACTTCCATTGTCTTTGGCGTAGGCCCAAGGAATGACAAACCAGTGGACTTTTACTTAAAATCCCAACTTATTTTTATGTATTGTGAATGGACACACCCTCTGCTTCTTTGTTGCCTAAAATATACTGTCTGCCCTTGAATGTCAACATTTTCCTTCTAAGAGGATGATGGAGACTTTGTAGCTTTCTGCTTTGGCAGATTGTGGACAATGTGGCTTCCCATTGACTAAACATGAGTGGCTAATGCCCCCACCTGGCTGTGTAGAGATACATAAAGTAAAAACTGAAGAGCATGTGCTCAGTGATAGGACACTGAAATATTGATCAACCTTTGCTGATATGTTCAATTAGCAGGCTTGTCAGGGAGATCCTGGTTTTGGTGCCTCAACCTTACTTCATTTAAGTCGATCATTTCCTATATCCAACAGAATAAACCAGATTCCTTCGCTTTGTTTGTCTTGGCCTACTGTGTCTCTTTATGAGGAAAATGGTCAAAATCAAGTGCTTCCTCTGTGTACTTTGACAGGAAACACTACTAATATGCTTTCCTTTTGTCGTATGCCTTGCTCTTTTCTCCCAGTGTTGTTTAAATATTTTCAGTACAATGACATATTTATTAACCCACTGCTCTCCACATGGGGTCAGACTTTGATTGGCCCATCTGTAAAGACTCTCGGTTAAGGTGGTTTTTCTAGCTAGAGTTAATAATATTACTACTATTCATGTAAAACTCTGAGACAGTCTCTTTAAAAATGGAAAACGTTTATCTAAAACAGCTGGTTAAGAGAGCGCGAGGGCCCAGCTAGAGTTGGCGAGGTCAGAGGTCAGGGTTAACACCAATCTCTATGGAACTTTGAAGCTGACATTTTACAGATTATACGTGTCTCAGTGCACAGTGGGCATGGCATATAAATTGGTCTTAGAAGCCCCTATTTGTTCTCTGTATTTTTATGAGCCCACAGAGTTCTTCTTTGAAGCAGCACACACAGAAAATAAAAAGTCATTTTAATGTTGTGGAACTATTTGCAGTAAATCATGTTAACATCCTGGCTAAGGCTAATATAGCAATGGCACCTTCTTTTAGCCCCATACCGTGACTCAGCTACGCCAAACTGCCTATGCTTCCTTCCATAGAAAATCCCTTGGCACTATAAACCGCTTGCTGTTGTATGGCAATGTAGGACTAGAAGAAAGCATCCGATTTCAGAGAGCTTGGGTTGCATTCTGGAACTAATTATATCATTTACTTTGTGGAAATCTTGTTTTTTTTTTTTTTTTTTTTTAATTGCTAGGTGTTTTAACTGGAAAATGGTGAATGCTGGAGAGCAACAAGAAACAGGCCCTGTTAAGAGAATTCTGCTGGAGGCACTTTCGCCACCTAATTAATTTTCAATAAATGCTTCCAATAGGTAATTTGCTTTTGGCCAAATGTAAATCAACCGGAGACAAATAGGGGTAAAATTAGAAATGTGTGATGGGGACAATGTTTATGGACAAAATAACCTGGCACCTTTACAAATAATTTGCTGACAGTAATAGAAAATTGGACCACACAGATGTTAACAAACACTGAATACTGAGGTAGTTAAAAATTTGATGAAGGAGGAAAGAACTGGCTAGAAAAAAGATTTGGTAGACAAAGAGCCAGATCTTCCACTGGTGTGAATTGATGTCGCTCCACTGAATCCAATGCAGCTATGCCAGATTACACCATTTGAACACTTGGCCCATAAAGTTATCCTTTTTATTCTACTATTCAATAATTATGGGCCAGATCCCTCAGATCCTTACTCAGAAAGTCATCCTGTTGACATTAGTGGGACTATTCATATAAGGGCTACTCATGTGAGGAAAGGCTGGTGGGAGAGGGATTGGGAAATGCTGAACAGAGAACAACAAGCTGAAACTAGTGACTCACTTGGCTGCAAGGTACCTTTAATGTATCATGGCAAGACTGATTTTAATTAATCCTGAACTGTCTTTGATGATCAAGCTATCAGTTATCTATTTCAATAACCTACCTACCTAAGGCAGCAAGTTCTATTACCTAACTGTTCTTAAATTGAAAAGGTATTCCTAATAATATCAACTGTATTCTCATTGTCACAGTAGTTACTGGTTATGACATGAGAAAGGTGAGGCCATCCTCCATAACAAATTCTGACCTTTTTTGGACATTCTGACATGTAAAACACTATATCCATTTATGGCACTGTATTAGGATAAATTATACCCAATTACATAACTATTCTGGATAGTCTAGGTATTGTTCAGAAGTTGAAGTGCTATCAATTAATATCATGACTCAGTGGCTGGAATTACTTTACTTTTTACTTTCTGGAACTTTAAAAGACTGTTGAATCCCGCATTATAAATGTAAAAAATCTAACCAAACTCACCACATTTGCTGCAATGATTTAATATAGTCAGTGATAAAGCACAGGGCTGGGAGTCAGGAGATCTGGTCTCTAATTGCTTTGTGAATGTGTGCAAGCCACTTAACCTCTGTCAACTGGGGATGGTAAGACCCTTTTCACATGGGGACATAGGTGCTGGAACTAAGCGTGATGGGGGTCCTGCTGCACCCCCTGGGTTGAAGTGGTTTCCATCATATAAAGGGTTTACAGTTTGGTTCAATGGCTCTCAGCACCCTCACTACACAAATTGTTCCAGTACCCCTGCACGGGGGCGCTATGATTACGAAACTAACTAATGTTTATAAAGCATTTTAGGGGATTGACATGGCAGGCTTGGCAGAAGTGCAAATACTGCACATCTTAGATTCCTGGTCAGCTTATTAGTAATAAACCAACTTCAAAAGCTTTGCAGGTTCAATTTGGATAAGTGTCTAAATATCTGTCTGCTTTTCTGAGCCTTGCACCTGCTCCCACTCCGGCTGAGGTCAATGGAAGTTTTGTAATAGACTTTAAAGTGAATAAGATTGAGCCTGTCTCCAGATTTGTGTTGGAAAATCTCAAGAGAACAGATTCTCATAAGGTTTCTCTACCTCCTGTCTCTGGCCATGGCAGAAAAGCATCAGAATGTCCACCAGTATTTTGGGATTTCCACTTCTTTCCTCTGCTGGAACTAGGAAATGGAGAAGCAAGTGGAAATGGGAAAATATATTTTAAAAATGTGTGTGTGTGTGTGTGTGTGTGTGTGTGTGTGTGTGTGTGTGTGTGTTTTAATCTCAAGAAAGGCTTGGTTCAATCTTATTCACAGATTGGGTTTAATTTATTGTAGTCAAACTGCTTGAACTATTCCCCATAATAAGCCATTTGAGTTTCCCTGTCATGATTTAACATGATAGCTGGAAAGAATTTACATAGGACAATTTCAGTGTAAATCACTGCAGACTGTTTTTTACTGTATCTTTGCTCTTTTTGCAGGGGTAAATGATACACTTCTTGTTTGCACCACTCAAACAGATGAGGCCTGATATGGCACCTCTTGCAGGTATTTAGATCAGCATAGATTCATAGATTAATTTATTTCAAGACCAGAAGGGACCATTGTTATCATCTAGTCTGACCTCCTATATAATACAAGCCACAGAACTTCCCCCAAATAATTCCTAGAGCATATTTTTCAGAAAAAAAAATCCAATCTTGATTTTAAAATGGTCAGTGATGGAGAATCCACTATGACCCTTGGTAAATTGTTCCAATGGTTAATTATTCTCACTGTTAAAAGTGTTACACCTTATTTCCAGTCTGAATTTGTCTAGCCTTAACTTCCAGCCACTGGATCTTGTTATATCTTTCTCTGCTAGATTGAAGAGACCATTATTTGCTCCCCATGGAGGTATTTACAGACATTAATCAAGTCACCCCTTAACCTTCTCTTTCTTAAGCTAAATAGACCAAGCTCCTTGATCCTGTCACTATAAGGCACATTTTTAATCCTTTGCTCATTCTCGTGCTCTTTTCTGAACATTTTCCAATTTATCAACATCCTTCTTGAATTGTGAATGCCAAAACTGGACATAGTAGTCTAGCAGCAGTACTAAATACAGAAGTAAAATAACCTCTCTACTCCTACTCCAGATTCCCCTGCTTATGCTTCTCATTATCGTGTTAGCTCTTTTGGCCACAGTGGATACGTTTACACGGGGATAAAAAACCCACAGCTGTTCCAGGTCAGCTGACTCGGGGTCATGTGTTCAGGCTCTGGGTCTGAAAAATCGCTATGTAGATGTTCAGGCTAAGGCTGGAACCCAAGCTCTGGGACTCGCCACCCTTCCAGTGTCCCAGAGCTTGGGCTCCAGCTGAGCCTGAACCTCTACACAGGGGTTTTTAGCCCCTCAACCTGAGCCCTGCAAGCCTGAGTCAGCTGACCCGGACAAGCCGCAGCCATGTCTTTTATCCCTGTGTAGACGTACCCTTAGTCACACTGGGAGCTCATGTTCAGCTGATTATCCACCATGACCCCCAAATCTTTTTCAGGATTAGAATTCCCCCATCCTGTAAGTATGGTCAACATTCTTTATTCCCAAATATATACATTTGCAGTTAGCTGTATTAAAACACATATTGATTGCTTACACCCAGTTTACCAAGCGATTTAGATTGCTCTGAATCAGTGACCCGTCCTCTTCATTATTTATCATTCCCCCAGTTTTTGTGTCACCTGCAATCTTTATCAGTGATGATTTTATGTTTTCTTCCAGATCATAATAAAAATGTTAAATAGCGTAGGGCCAAGTATATTATATCAACACTATTTCCTTTCGAACATAAGAACAGTCATACTGGGTCAGACCAACGGTCCATCTAGCCCAGTAACCTGTCTTCCGACAGTGACCCAGAGGGAATGAACAAAAGAGGTAATCATCAAATGATCCATCCCCTGTCGCCTATTCACAGCTTCTGGCAAACAGAAGCTAGGGACACCATCCCTGCCCATCCTGGCTAATAGTCATTGATGGACCTATCATCCATGAATTTATCTAGTTCTTTTTTGAAACCTGCTATAGTCTTGGCCTTCACAATATCCTCTGGCAAGGAGTTCCACAGGTTGACTGCATTGTGTGAAAAAATACTTCCTTTTGTGTGTTTTAAACCTGCTGCCTATTAATGTCATTTGGTGGCCCCTAGTTCTTGTGTTATGAGAAGGAGTAAATAACACTTCCTTATTTACTTTCTCCACACCAGTCATGATTTTATAGACCTCTATCATATCCCCCCTTAGTTGTCTCTTTTCCAAGCTGAAAAGTCCCAGTCTTATTAATCTCTCCTCATACAGCAGCTCTTCCATACCCCTAATCATTTTTGTTGACCTTTTCTGAACCTTTTCCAATTCCAATATATTTTTGAGATGGGGCGACCACATCTGCACGCAGTATTCAAGATGTGGGCGTACCATGGATTTATATAGAGACAATATGATATAAACCAAACTTGTAATCTCATCAAAAATATATCCTATTAATTTGACAGGATCTATTTTCCACAAACCCATGTGGATTGGCATTTATTATATTACCCTCTTTTCATTCTTAATTAATTGAGTCCAATATCAGCTGTTCCATTATCCTGCCAGGGATTGACGTCAGGCTGACAGGCCTATAATTACCCAGGTCATCCCGTTTAAGTATTGGCACAACATCTGCCTCTTATTCTTACAAGTAGCCCTTATTTCTGGGAGTAACCCCATCAAAATCGACTGGTGCAAATAAGGATTGCAAAGTCAACTCTGCACTTTTGGGTTTGAGCAGCCACTTACAGAAAATACGGGGTATTGTCTGACAGCTGTTATTCATGTGAGTAGTCCCTTTGACTTCTGGTCTGATGAGTGTTTGAGGAAGGGGTGCTGTACTGGACCCAAGATCTTTTAAAGATTGTTGGATTAACAGAGAAAATGGGCAGGTCATTGGTGCTCAGTGTTTCCACTGATCCATCATATTCACTTCTCCTAGATAAAGAAACGACCCCCTGGGACACAGCCTGGTCTTTCTCTCTGGAAGAAGGTCACAAATAGAGTAGCGAAACATTGAGACTGATCATGTAAAATTATGGCAAGAAAACGAGATCTATTTTGTATTGTCTCAAAGTGTTTCCTTATAATCATAAACCATGAGGTGTTAAAGGGGTTAATAGGCTCTCAACTCATTGTCAACTAATTATCTTTAAGGTGTTGTCATCACATACTAATCACCGGGCTGATGCCAGCTCCACCACTGGGAGGTGCCCAAGCCGAAAGTAATTCATTTTGAAGTGACCTTCTCTCACCTAACAGCTGCTTAGTTGGTTAACTTAAACCATCACATGCACCCCCTCCCCCCAAAAAAGCTTTCAGGAACTTTCATCTTTTTAAAAGGGCAGGAAACCCCCCTCCTCTCCAATAAACTGGTAGCCTGGTTAGCAGTAGGGGATAGCTTAAGGCACCATGGGTGGCTAAGATGTATGAGAAACAGATGTAAGCTCTTTGGTGATAGTTCTGCACTTTCTATTTATTGACAAATGAAGTAGGCAATGGAAGGCAATTAAAAACCAATGATTGCTCTCTAAAGACACAAACCATAATAGCAAAGAGGAAGAAACATTGTGTATTGGCCAAGGGTGGGGTGAAGAGAGAGAGAGAGGAAGTGACTTTGATTTTGTCGGTCGAAAGCATGGTTGACATTTATAAGTTGCTGTGATAGTTCTTTTTTTTTTTTTTTTTAATGTTTTGGGTATGAATATAAAGGACTCCAATATTAGTTCTTATTTCTGTCCACCATTGCTTTTCAAATGCTGGCTGGGTGCAAGTTTATGTTTCATTTGTTTGCATCTGGATGGGAAAACTAGACTCAAACATAAGGGATTTATTTTTTAACTAAAATGTTGATGGGAATGAGAGTAAAAGAGAGAGCGTGGGTAAATGGGGTAATCAGTAAAAGAACTGTCATTCATTGCCAAATTCAAACTTTGCTGGGGTTTGACGTCAAAATCTGGGTTCATTAACCTTTCCTGTTTTTGCTACACTAGAACCTCAGAGTTATGAACACCTCAGGAATGGAGGTTGTTCGTAACTCTGAAATGTTCGTAACGCTGAACAAAACATTATGGCTGTTCTTTTAAAAGTTTACAACTGAACATTGACGGAATACAGCTTTGAAATTTTACTATGCAGAAGAAAAATGCTGCTTATTTTTTAGAGTTTACGTTTAACACAGTACTGTACTGTATCCCCACCCCTTTTTTTTGTTTTGTTTTGTTTTTCGGTCTCTGCTGTTGCCTGATTGCGTACTTCCGATTCCAAATGGAGTGTGTGGTTGACTGGTCAGTTCATAACTCTGGTGTTTGTAACTCTGAGGTTCTACGGTATTTTCTTAACAGAAAACCAAGACTCAAAGCTGAAGAAATAAATTCAAATGCCTTTACTCAACTCCTCCTGGCAGGGAGATTTATCCTTTTTACTAATCTTCTGTCCTGAGCACATAAGTTTGTATGATCATTTATCTCCTAAAGAGCTTGAGGAGTGTGTGTTCTGCCTTGTGGCCTGACCTCCTGACACACAGAATGTGCCGGCAGGTAATGGCATGGAAGAAGAGATTCTCTCCGCAGGCATTTTAACAGCCATTTTATATTTGTTCCTAGGACAACACCTACTTTTCACTTAATATGATAAAAGTGCAAATCCATAGGCCTAATTTAAATGTGTCTTTATTCTGCAACCTACAATTCTGCAGCAGAGACAAGGGGAAAACCAAATCACCCTCCCAGGATGGGTGTTGTGGCCAAGAAGAATCTCATTAAAAATCAATTCCTCATGTCCATAAAACAAGTTTATTTTGTCTTGCAGGAGCCTGCTGTTAGCACTTACACAGTTCCATTGTGTGGAATTCTTGCCTGCTAGTTTTATGCCAAACTGCACACTGAACCATTAATGACTTTCAATTGTATGCTAAGGTTCTCAATATTTTTGGTGTCATTTACTACAGGTTATTATGCCAGCGTGTGGTATCTTATTACATATGTTATTAATAATGATCACATGTTTAGGTTCTGAAGATTCAGACAAGACATCCAATATTTACATTTTGTAAAACGGGAAATGATCAGAGCAGGAATGTGATTGGCCACCACTGGCTCCAGCTGCGCAGGCATTCAGCATTAACCCTCACAGGTCAGGATTTACTAGCCAACTGTTACAAAAATATAATGCAAAACACATTTTATAAGCACAAAAAGACAAGTCAATACAAGTTAATTAGATACTGATCTGCCTTTTGCAGGTGGGGGTGAAAGGCACTTGCACTTTGACCTTGTGTTTCCAAATATATACCAAATACTCACACTTCTCAGGTATGACCACACACATCCCTGTGACCTTGGGCAAATCACTAAATCTCTCTGTACCTCAGTTCTCCATCTGGAAAGCGGAGATAATGATAAATACTTCCTTCATCTGTCTTGTGTATTTAGGACTTGTCTACACATGTAAATTAATCCAGATTAAGGTAGGATGTGAATTTAAAGAGGATTAAGAATTCCTGATTAACTCCATGTGTGAACACCCTTATTCTGGAGTGAGAGTGCCTTATTCCAAATTAATTTAATCCAATGGATCTACCCTTCTTTATTCCACAAACTACTTTAATTTCTTGGAGCTAATTTGGAATAAAGCACTCTTATTCCGAAATAAGAGAGCCTACATGTGGAGTTAATCAGGAATAGTTAATCGTGAATAAGTCTCCATGTAGACATGCCCTTAGAGCAGGGATTATCTCTGTATGCTTGTGCAGTGTCTAGGAAAATAAGGTTCTGATCTTGGTTGAAACCTCTAGTCTAGGCACTACTATAACATACATGATGATGATAATCAGCTCTCTGTAATTTAAAAGTGTTATCTGATATTACTGATCTTTTTTGTAAATTTGGGGAAGGCATAAATATGCACACAATATTATTCAAGGTATTGCTAATCTCCTAATGTTTTATTTTTGGGTTAATCACAGCAGGTTGCTTCAGTCCTAAATATCAAGAATAATCCGCACATTTATTCTAGGTTGACTTCACCGTAGATTATAGCAAGCAGTGAGTGATGAAGGAAAAAGTGAAAACCAAATTTATAAACTCTGAGTTGAATATGATATCTAATCTGTTATTTTAGTAATGGTAGCAAAGGGGGGCTGAGTTTGTATTCCTAGTGCATCCTGAACTCTGGGGGGATTTTCAAAGGTTTGCTACGGGGTTAGGCACCCAACTCCTGTTGACTTTCATTTGAAAAGCCCCTTTAAAAATTCTATCCCTAGGGATTTAAATGGAAGTTTTGTGTGCAAGAGAAATGCAAAGCTGGGACCAGAGTACGCCCACATTCTAAAACTGCAAATTAAAATGATGTCTTATATGACTGTTTATTGAAATCACACTGTTATTTTGCAACAATGCATATTTATGTAGATACTAATTTACTGCCCAGTCACCATTGTGTCTAGATCCTAAGAACTTCACAATGTATTTCATACAATTAGCCCCAGATTATAAAATCTTTGGGGAAGGGACCATCTTTCCGTTCTGTGTTTGTAGAAAAGCTAGCACAGTGGGGTTCTGGTGCATAGCTGGGTCTCCTTGGTGCTACTGCAATACAAAGAAATAATAAATAAGCTTTTTCTTCCTATCAAGCAATTGGAAGGTAAGTTTTCTAAATTTTATTTTAACAGAACAAAATAAAATTTACTGCACTCAGAAATACCATACCTGACCTTCACCACTAAAAACACAGTCCATTATGTAAATTTAAGACGCTCCACCAGTACAGGAAAAGATCTAATTATCCCGTCTAGCAGAGGGGAGGGTGGCACACGTGTATAATGTGTGGCCATGAAACTGATAACGTTTAGTCTTCCATTACATCTCTAGACACGCGATCTGTTGTAGTTTATTGCTACATTTGCCTTTCCCATTATACAGAATTGTAATTAATCCTTGTTACATACAATTAATCCTTGTAAATAAATTAACTCATTTGTAAAATATAGATTATTATATTGTTTAATGAAAAACTTAAATGGTATTACTTAAAACATTGATATCTTTTTGTCCTTTTTTAAAAAAAGCTACAAATTACTATTTAATGTTAATTTACTGCCATAATTTAACAGCGCTGAAGTGGAATGTCTGAATTCTGGAGTAGATGCTTAAAGTAGCTTTAAAAATTAAAAAAAAAAAAAAAAAAAAAAATCTGGTTGCCCGAGTGTATGTTTAAAGGATTCACAAAGAAGAAGAATTTGTAAAGACAAGTTTTTTTTCTTGAATCTTTGAAAAGAGGCTGAAAATATTGTTCAAATTTTATTTGCTTTTTAAAAAAAAATTGTTTGCAACTTTAAATAATTTTCATCTGAGGCTAAAATATTACAGCCAAAATATCAAAATATGGAAGCCTAAAGCTGATTTCAGTAGGAGTGGCTGGTGATCAGCACCTTTGAAAATCAGGTTATTATTTGTGGGGGACGCTCTCAAAGGCATGAATGCAAGTTAAACTTCCAACTCCTTTCAAAGGGAGTTGAGCCATTTGTGTCTTTGAAAATCTCTTTCTAGGTATCTAGGTATGTATTCAGGCATCTAATATTGGGAAGCCAAGTTTGAAATATGTGGCCTATCGTTTCTGTTCTGTTAGCATCTCTCCTCTGTTTTAAATGCTTTCTAACCTGCTGATTATTTCACAGGTCTTCCTGTCGAAGATCAGGAGCCTGCACTCACTTCCAAGAAGACAACAGGAGCCACTGGGTCAGGTCAGAAAGCTTTAGAGAAGCAGCACAATCCACTCTTTATTGGTGCTACTTTTGCTTGCTTCCGCATCCTCACTCCTGGGTTGGCTTGGGGAGCGACTGTTAAGGCTGCCTCTGAATCTTTTCTTCTGTTCTGGGAAACAAGTTAACATAAACTTTTATAGTGCTTCCCTAGAAACATATATTACTTTAACAAAATAAAACTACTTCCCCCTTATCAAGCATTATTCGTTTACATTTACAATTTGCCTGATGTACAGGAGTAATATTCCATGGTTTGCTACAATATATACGTTTATGACCCTTCTGTGGCAGATCAGACTAAACATAATTCATTCACAGCTACTTAGTGCTCTGGGAAATAAACCCCTGAACTTAAATAACTATGGTGTGACCTCTGTAAAATATTATTTATGGTTGAAAAACTATTGTTATGTACATATCAAGATGTGCCAAATGTTATAAAACAAACACTAGTCAGCAAAGTTCACTGTTTACTGGCCTAGTTGCTCATGGCTTTGTTTCTGGTTATAGTCCTACAAATATCTGAAAATAGAAAAAAACTTGGGTTCCTTGTTAATTGGTAGGAAGTTCCTATTGTGGACCTCTACAGATTCTATTGCAAACCACTCTAATAAAAGGAATGCCACAATATAGCTAAAAGCAACAGAGGGTCCTGTGGCACCTTTAAGACTAACAGAAGTATTGGGAGCATAAGCTTTCATGGGTAAGAACCTCACTTCTTCAGATGCAAGTAATGGAAATCTCCAGCTGCACGCAGTACATGGTGTTCTGTCAGTGAAATGCATTGATTGCTTCAAGTGCACAGCCACTGCCAATACCATCAAGAGATGACTGTAATTCATCTGCTATTCATTTTTGTAAATTAGTTAACAGAATGCAGGGTAAAAACGCCAAATGCATATGCAAGGTGTCCAAAAGGAACTCTGGGTTCTGTGTTTTTGTTTTCGAATTAAAATCCAACTGTGTGTGTGTGTGTGTGTGTGTGTGTGTTGAAAAATTGTAAGTATTTTCCACACAAAAAATTCAAAAGAAACAAAATATGTTCATTTTATTCAAATTTGTTGCATAGAACTTTGCAAGATTTTCAGAGACAAAATTTTAAAAAGTGGTTTTATTGGGGGGGAAAAATAAATCCTCCTCCCCCCGTCCCTTCCCTTTTTCAGAGACAAAAGTTGGAACAGGCAAGGATCAAACAAACAAGGACCCTTTCCCCCAGTTTCTCAGTTTTTAATTGTTTAAAAAATTAATGAAAATTCTGTTTTGGTCAAAAAGTAATTTTTCATTTCAAAAAATGGTTTGATGAAGAATGTTCAACCAACTCTAGGTGGGCAATTTTGGCAGCTTTCATGTTTTATACTGTAGGACTGATACTGTAGCCATTTTTTCACAAGCAAGTCTCCCACTGAGGTCAATGGAATTTAAATGGGACTTAAGTGTTTTGCTCAGTAGGGATAGGCTTACTGGGCTTGTACTTAAGTGTTTTGCTGAATCATGGCCTAGGCTGACCAGCTGATGATCTTTCCTGACTAACTGCCGTGGTGCTGTAGGGAGTCGATGTGCACCATCTAGCAGAGCTCACTGACTAGTGTATAACTTATTTTTTCCTTTAGTTCCATCCCATTACCCAGCTACAGCCCTTGAACTGTTCTAAAAAGTTCTTCTCAACTGCCACTCTTTTTGCTGCAAGGCTGTTTGTTGTTAAGAAACAAAAAGTTATGGGGTAATATCCCCCTTCCCCCCCCCCCCAAATATCCTGACTCAGAGAAAAATTGTCCTGTCAGATCCACACCATAGTGCTCATCTTCCATGCCCAGCATAGGCAGAGCTCCCGCTAGTGTCCAAGGAATGGCATGGAGACAGCAAAGTGTCAAAGTGAGGACTGCCAGGCAGATCTGAGAGGAGAATTTTGCCCTTAGTTACCAGAGCTAGAAGGCAAATTAAATATTTCTGTATGATACAAAGGGAATTAGATTCTGCACCACTCTGAAAGAGAGTTCAATTTTTGGGAAAGGGAAATCCAAAGACTTGGTATAGTTTTGGTTTTGTCCCAATCCTAGGAGATGCTGAGCACCCTCAATTCCCACAGAAGTAAGTAGGCATTGGGTGTACTCGGCAGTTTTCAGGACAATGTCTCTAATCTGTATGAAAAGCAGATGGCTGTGGTAGCTTTATCTACCAGCCTAAATGCTCAGCAAGCTTCTACAAGATGCCCTCAGAACACTGCAGGTGCACACACAAGCACTAATTTCCAGGAATACATTAAATAGTGATGTGCAAATACAGAGCTGTATGTGGAGTGTGCTTTGCGCATGCAAATTGCAGTGCCTCCCACTTCTATGGGCACATTGTTATTAACCCCACTAAAAGTGTAGGCTTATGTGTATTTGTGCCACTTCTTGTGACCCGCTGTTGCATTCTAACTTAGTTGGACTGTAGGGACCTGATTTTAAGAGGAGCTGAGCACCCACTCATGATTTCTCCCATATATGCTGCTTCAGCTCCTGTTGACTTTCATTGGTACTTTGGATGATGAACATGTCTGAAAAGCAGGCTGAATACATGTAGCCTTTGCGGCATCTGGATCCAGTGGATCAGGCCCTGGATTGAGACTTGGGAAAACTGGATCCTATTCCTGGCTCTGCCACTGATGTGCTGTTTAACCTTGGGTGACTCACCTCTCTTCTCCGTACCTCTGTTTCCTCTGAGTCTCCCACCCTTTGCCTTGTCTGTTTAGATTGTGAGCTCTTTGGGGCAGGGGCTGTCTCTCATTGTGTGTTTGTACAGCGCCTAGCACAATGGAGCCCAGCTCTTGTTTGGGCCCCCTAGATGCTACTATAATACAAATAATAATATAGCTCTGAAAGTTGTGTGTGTGTGTTGTGTGTACGTGTCTCTCATCACTTTAATAAAAATATTTTTTTTAAATGCAAGCCTCTGAGGGCTACCACTTCTTCTGTAACACCCCAGCCTCCAGTTCTGCCTTCATTCAATTTGAAATTATATCCATAAAATAAGGAAGAAGCCGGATCCCTTAGTTGAAGGAATAGGTTTATACTGCATGGTGCATGTCCATGGGGCTGGTCTAACTAAACAGAATCAAATTAAAATGCTTCATAAAATTACAGCATTTTTTTCTGTAAAACTGGATTTTTTACTTTTTTTTTTTTTTTTTTTTGGCTGTACTGGACCTGGATTTCATGTTTCATTAAAAGCCGCATTCAGCAGACTTCCTGTTTTCAAAAATTATGGGGTGATGGTACCCCCTAGTGGAAGATTAAGAGAAGTCCTGCAACAATTTACTGTTTGCAGTGTTATTGTAGCCATGTTGGTCCCTGGATATTAGAGAGACAAAGTGGGTGAGGTAATATCTTTTATTGGACCAACTTTTAAAAGTTGTGCGAGAGACAAGCTTTCGAGCTCGGTTAGCTTGAAACCGACAGGAGTTGGTCCAATAAAAGATATTACCTCACCCACCTTGTCTCGATTAACTGTGACAGCTTAATCACAGCATCTCCAAGGGAAGTGCAAAAGTTCCACATGCTGGTAGGGTTTTTAAAGCTAATGAGAAATTAGGGAGATGAATGGTAGGTGTGAGACCTCTTCCCAGCCATGCACTCCACCCTGCGAAGGGTAACAGAGTTTAGTGCAGTTAATTTGGGGTACAATTTAAGGGCACTCTGTGCTGCAGTAATTTTTCAAAAATCAGAGTTCTGTTGGGGCTTTACAGTCCAGAAGCCTGCTGGGAGGACTGAGGTTGGGGATTCAATGCTATTGCCTTTCCTCAGAAACTGTCTGTGGAGCATACAGCCAGGCAGAATACCTGTAAGGGATTTTGGGGTAGGGGGGTACGTGCTCCCTGATTGTTACTACACCTCTTTCTGTTGGTGGTGGTGGTGTAGCTTATGCTGTCTCTCTGTCTGTACTGACTTCAGTCTGCTGGACAGTGTGGCAGAAGAGGGAGGGCCAAGTCATAATAACCCACATCCCCTTTGGAGTTTGCAGTATTGTGGCCCTGTTGGTCCCTAAATATGAAAGACAAGGTAGATGAGACAATATCTTTTATTGTACCAACAATCAAGTTCCCAGCAAGCCTGGGAACTTGAATTTATAACCCTGCTGGACACTAAAAAACATGGACTTAACAGAGACACTGGTTTTATGATTCATTACAACACACCCTCCTGCCTGCTAACCCTCAATTGCCCACTTCTCTTTAAGTGGTCTCCTAAAGCATGTTTGAACCCCTTATGCTTAACAATCTGTTCCACTTTGTATTTATCTTGGGCACTCTCGGAAGAGCTCTGTGTAACTCAAAAGCTTTTCCCTTCCACCAGCAGAAGTTGCTCCAATAAAAGATATTACCTCACCTACCTTGTATGTCTTGTGGTGTATTTGAGGGACTAGATAGGCCCCATTTCCTTTTTTCTGGGGGGCAATTTTGTGCTTGCAAATTTGAAGGTCCTGATCCTGCAATTGGATCCATGTGGGCAGATCCTTGAGACCATACAGAGCCCCATGGAAGTCCGCTCTAGGTAGTGCACAAATCAAAGTAGTCTTGGGCCTGGTCTACACTACGACTTTAATTCGGATTTAGCTGCCTTAATTCGAATTAACGCTTGACCCGTCCACACAACGAAGCCATTTAATTCGAATTAAAGAGCCCTTTAATTCGATTTCTGTACTCCTCCTCGACGAGAGGAGTAGTGTCAAAATCGGTATTGTTAATCCGAATTAAGGTTAGTGTGGCCGCAAATCGATGTTATTGGCAATTAGATGTTATTGGCTACCCACAATGCAACGCTCTGGAAATCGATGCTCCTACGGTAGCTTGGACGCACACCACCGAATTAATGGTGCCTAGTGTGGCCGAATACATTCGAATTTATAAAATCGGTTTCCTAAATTCGAATTATATAAATTCGGATTAATCCTGTAGTGTAGACATACCCTAAGTAGTAGAACTTCCAGGAGACAATCTGGATCATGGAAAGCAAACAGTTGCATAGATATTGGGAGCCTAGTTTACTCCCCAAAGACAATTGAAAGGAAAAGAATACATTTGAGAATATATATGTGTGTGTTTTTATTCCACCTGGTCAAAAATTTTCACACTAAATATTTTTCTGACTGATAAAAGGCTTTTTTTTTTTTTAAATGGAACGTTGCACAAAAATTGCTGACATCTTTGAAAATTTCTGCAAAATTTTAATCATTCGAAATAGAATATATATATTGAAATTGTGTTTAAATCGTGTTAGAACATTTTTCTTTACCAGAATCACAGGTTTTGGTAACCAAACATGTTCAAACAATTAAGTAGAAGACAATATTCATTTACCAGAAACTGTGATTTTGGTATATAAAAAATGTTCATTAATGATTTTGAACCCGATTTTGGGAAACCTGTTTTAAAAATGGATAAAAATGTAGCTGAAACTTTAAAAAACAAATTGAAAATAGATTCATTTTGAACCTTGTAAAAGAAAATTTCCCACAAAACTTTTTTCCATTTCACGATTAGCTCTATTTTTTAAATATGTTGTTCTCAATCATGGTATCCAAACTCATGTAACATGGCTTGAATTTCACCAAAAATAGATCTTAAGTGTAGACAATAGACATTTGGTAACAATAGACTGGATCTTGCTTCCACAGAAATCAGTAGAAGTAGAGATGTCTATAGCAAACCTTTAACACAGTCAGTGGTACAAAATTTAATTTGGATTTTCACTTATGTCTGTATTTGTTTCTGCAACCTTCTTTATTTAAAAAAAAAATTTCACAGTATATATTTCAGAATTGGTCAAAGGAGACAACTAGCTAACATATATTTCTTTATACTATTACTAAAGGGTGCTGTACTTCGCTTCTGATGGGTTCCAGCATAGGCAGAAAACTCCAGCAAAGTGGCAGTCATTCAACCACTGGGAGAAGAGTCTGAAAACATAACAAAAGTTATATCAATTGTAATTCAATTATACAATTTTTTTTGATAATGAGATGTACAGGAGGCTGTATTCCCACACTTGGAAATCCTTTTTTATCACTTTTCCAAGTTATATTTACAAAACACTTCTACTACTATTAGATTTCAACAGAATAAGTGCGTGAAACACGTTGGGTTTGGATTTTTTAAAGAATGGTAATATGATTATGAGAGAGAGTCTAGGACCAGAGAAAATAAAGAACATATTAATAGCATGTCTGGATCATGGACTCTGATCATTCAGATGTGTGTTATCGTGCCTGACCTCCTTTTATTTTACTCCTTAATTTGCTGTGTTATCAGAGTTTATAGGAATACTGCAGTATCCCTTTACATTATTTGTGACTCCTCTGGTAGTGCTCACCATGTTCTGTGTTTTGGAAGCCACCAGTTAGAGCAGCAGTATAAATATAGCTAGGCCTTTCATGTCTAATAAACACAGTGCTGGTATGGTTTCTTCATGTTGTTGACTGTTGTGTAAAGAGCAAAAGACCCAAGTTATGTTTACATCTATATCATCCTGATGTAGTTCATGCACATTCAATGTCATGGTTCATTTTGAGAGCTCACGGGCTTGATCCTGAACACTTTGGACTTGATCCAGCAGAGCACCTAAGCACACATCCTTCAATGGATGTGGCTCCGGGGCTACTGAACTGCTGGATGGAGCCAAAGGGCTCAGCACCTTACAGGTTTGAGCTGTGAGTGTACAGCATTTGCAGAAGGAAGCGGTGGGATTATAATTATCCATAATTAACTAGTTACAGAATAACTAATGTTTTTTGCTTTCTTGGTGGTGTGTGAGTTTTTCTTTGTATTCATTTAGACAAGTGCTAAGCCCCACAACATGTGGATTTGTGACATGAAAACAAGGCTACTTTGTTTTCTCACATTACAGATAAAATAATCTAAATTAGCCATTACTTTCTCCATAGTAATGCTACAATATTTTAATATACTACCTTTTATTTTATTTGAATATATCCTTATTTTGACAACTGCTCAAATAAACTACGTGTAACAAGGATATAGAGTTTTGCACCTCTTTGCTCATTGAGGACACTATTCAGCAAAGCATCTAAGTTCTTCTCTAATAAGACATGCTTAAGTACTTTCCTGAAGTCCCATCAAAATCAATGGGACATAAGCCTCTGCTTGAATGCTTTGCAGAATTGGAACCTAAGTGGTTAATGGTCACCTATTTAAGAGGACCTAGCCAGTAAACATTTCTGAAAAGCCCTGTAACCATTTAGGAATAACTGAATTGGTTGGGATTTTTGTTTTCCTTAATTTATTGTTAATGAATTGCAAGTGTCAGCATCCAGAGTAAACACACTATAGCTGTAATATGGAGAAGGGACTGCTTAAGTTAATGGCGTAACAGCGGAAGACATGGATGTGACTAACAGTTTGTTGGTAACTGACTGTGTATAATAGACACCATAGCCAAAATATGAAGGCATCATGAGTGTACACGATCAGCTGAGGGGAAAGTTAGAAAAGAGGAAGCATGAGTAACTAAGGACCTGATCCAACTCCCATTGAAGTCAATAACAATCCTTTCCACTGACTTCAATGAGGGGTGGAAAGGGCCAGATTCTGCCCCCTCAGCAGCAAAATTTACTCAAGTAACTCAATTTAAATGAGTGTGAAAGTGGTGTGTGAGCAAAATCAAGCCCAGAATGTTAATTTCAGTGTTTTCTGATTTGTTTTTCAAGTGGTCTGTCAACTGATTTTCACATCTACTGAACTCACATAGTAAATGAAAATAATATGCAGGCTGTAATACTAAAGGGACACTGCCAGTTTAAAAATGATAAACAAACACAATATTTACTATGTTATTAATAAAAACTTAGATGGTTAACACAGAAATTAAAAAACCCAATTCACTTTTCACTGCTCAGGCTGATTACTTTTTGCATTTCCCCCAACTTAAAAAAAAAAAGGAACATATAAACAAATGAACACAAAATATTAAAAATCAGTGAATTATGCTTAGTGTTTGTTCATAGTCAGTTTCACTTTCAGGTTCTCACTGCTTTGGCAAATAGAGGCTGTTTTTATTTTATAAACAATTGTTTCCAGTGGAATGAAAATAATCATAAAATATTTCTGTTGGCTTTATAGTACTTTTGATTTTTTTTTTAAAAGCAAACTTTAAAGGTAGGGCTAAATTTGAGTTCTTGTCTCTAGGACTACCCATTGAGGTTTAATTCTGCATGGAGAAGTGTTGCTAATTGTCCTGGTTTTATCAAGGATCTTATTACAGTTGATGTCTTTCTTAAAGCCTCAGCTGCTGGATTCATGCTATTTTGCGAGACTCTGTGTTCATTTAAAAAATAAGTCTCTAGCTCTCATAGCTGAGGAGAAAAGCTGGAAAACATGAACCAAGTGCACCTCAAAGGTTCAGATGCCAGAGGGCAAATAAAGAGCCCAAAATGAAATATTTTTTTAAAAATCTCATGATTTATTAACCGATGCCATGATTTCTGGGGATTGACTTATGATTTGTGAATGCTTGGGCTAGAAATACTTGTATAGGCCCCAGTGCTGCAAACACTAACATAAAATGCATGGGAAGTTCCAGTGGGACTCTTTACATGCACGTGTATTTTCAGGACTGGGGCCTTAGATTAAGTGATTCTAAGGCCAGAAAAGACCATTATGATTAGCTCGTCTGCCATGCTGAATAACATGGGCCACTGAATTTCACCCAGTAATTCATGCATCAAGCCCAACTGTGGGAAAAGTGAAAGACATTTTTATGTTTGAATGTTGGACTTCGGTAAAAAAAAAAAAATTTAAAGTAAGACCATGAATGAAGCAGCAGGTCCCACATCCTCTTGGCTCACAGTAGGTTATATATCTATTTTTTATCCCATGGTTCTGTCTGTATTTAGATTAAACAACTGCTCATCAGAAAAAAATAGAAAGAGCTCCAGTGACCAGCATCTGGAATTTCTCTGGTTTAGTGTGGAGGTTCGTTTGACAGGGTTGGTGTAGTGAGCAGGGACTGACTTGCAAGTGTTTCTTAAATTGCTAACTAAAATCTGCTCTCCAGCGTCAGTCATGTTTGGGCTAAATTACAAATAAAGGAGTAACATTGTTTTGCTTTAGTAGGGCTTATTTCTTTCTGAGCAATCAGCTTGTTCTCCAGTGTTTCCTGCACAAGCAATTATATCTAATAACTCACTTGCTATTAGCGGTTAATGACCATTGTTTGTTAATGGACCAAGACAAACAAGAGCAGTTTACTATATCAAACAGGCCATTAGCTGTATTAATGGTTGGCTTGTAGGAGTTAGTGCTCTGATAAACAGTATTCTGCAGTTTATAATGTGACCGTTTTATAAAATTACATGGTGTTTTGCTAAAAATAAAAAATAATATGGATTTGGTGAGCTTCCAGTTTAGTCTCAGGAAATACTTATACATCTAAAATGAGTAAAAATAGATTTTGGACCAGATGTTGCTTTCAGTTTGTAGGGGTGTAAATCACAAGTAATACCACAACTTCAACAGAATGTCTCCAGGTTCACATGCAACCAAGGATCTGAACCTGAAACACTAGAGTCAAAGGAAGCATTGTCATCGGTTTCAATGAACTTTGGATCAGTTCCGTAATTATTATTATTAGAGAAGAATTTGGTCTTTTTTTCTAGCAACAAATTATTCCACACAAGGGATAGTTGGTTTAGCAGCTGTCATTATTCAGAGGTTTAAGAAGCACCATTGTAGAAAGAGCTGCGAGAAGGAAGTGGTATAAATAGATTAAAATTAATAGAGGAACTAAATAGAGTTAGTTCCTGGTACCTTGAACTGTGCAGCTGTTTCTGTTTGGTTGTAATGTATTCAACTTCAGTTCCATTTACAAGAAAGGTCAGCAGCATTTCTGAAATAGTAGCTGTGAGAGCCAAGGTATTCCAATCACTTACTGTCTCACTTGTGAATGTAACCAGTGTTTTGTATAAATTTAAAAATAGGGCTAGTTGCATACTGCCCTTAACATGCCAAATGGAGATGATACCAAATTACTTGAGAATGATGGGTTATTGGTAAAGGGAACAACTTACACTTTGGGAGGATAAAGAGGTTTTGTTTGTTTTATTTTCTAGACGCTGAATGAGCGTGCTCTAATTTTTGTATAGCTTCAGTGTGAAATGAGGGCTGACTAAACCATAAAGTTAGAACAAGGCAAAGCCAAATGGTCTGGCTCTGTTCTCAGAGACGAAAAAAACAGGTTTTCCAAATAGCACTAACAATACACATAAGAGGGAAAATACATAAAATTGTATTTAAGATTACTGTGACTCAAAGAGAAAGTGCAAGAGTATTCTCACTACTTTGCTTCCTTCTATGGTCATTTGCATTGAGGAAACTAAAGCTAAGCCAGTTTTAAGAGAGAGCATTCCTGAGTTAGCTCACTTAGGGCTAGATCATTCCCATTAGGTACAGCCCAGCGTAAGGGGATGGGGCAAGCTGCACAAGTCAAATAGAAGCACTAGGAAGTGGTCTGCCTTCCTGGACACTCCTATGCACAATAGGAACATGCCCCTCTCTACTCTCCTTCAGGGCTCCTTGTCCAGTTCCTTGACCGCGGATCTCAGCATGTGTTGGAGACAAGTAGAGAGGAGCAGTGTTGCCCTGAGTGCAGGAGCTGCAGTTCTGCTCTCACTCTGAGCTGTGCATGGCAAAGTGTTATGGCAGTAGTCACCAGATGGTGCGGTTACACACACTCTTACAAGTTCTTAGCAAAATCTGAGCAAATTTTTAGTCTTGGAAGAAATGCTGCATTGTTGTTATTTTTTCCTGAAATTTCTTTTGGGAATGTCATAAATATAAAGGGAAGGGTAACAATCTTTATGTATGCAGTAACATAAAACCCCTCCTGGCCAGAGGTACAGAATCATTTTACCTGTAAGGGGTTAAGCAGTTCAGTTAACCTAGTTGGCACCTGACCAGAAGGACCAGTGGGAAAAAAAGATACTTTCAAATGGGGGGGGGGGTGTTTGTGCTCTCTTTGTTTGTTCCCTCTGGATAGGGAGAGAGAGACCAAGCAGGTAAACCATCTCTTGAAAAGATACCTTGAAATGATACATCTAAAATTACAGAAATTGTAAGTAAAGGCAAGGAAATGTGTTAGATTATCTTTTGTTTTAGCTTGTGAATTTTCCCTGTGCTACGAGGGAGGTTTATTCCTGTTTTTGTAACTTTGAAGTTGAGCCTAGAGGGGAAGCCTCTGTGTTTTAAATCCTTTTATCACCCTGTAAAATTACCTTCCATCCTGATTTTACAGAGGTGCTTCTTTTACTTTTTTCTTTATAATAAAATTCTTCTTTTAAGAACCTGATTGATTTTAGTGTCCTAAAAATAAAGGGTCTGGTCTGTGCTTTTATTAAAGGCAATTGGTTGGTATATTATTCTCAAACCTCCCCAGGAAGGTGAAGGGGTTTGGGGGGATATTTGGGGGAAATAGGAACTCCAAGGGGTCCTTTTCCCAAATCTTTGTCTAAATCACTTGGTGGTGGCAGCGATACCGTCCAAGGACAAGGAAAGGATTTGTGCCTCGGGGAAGTTTTTAACCTAAGCTGGTAGCAATGAGCTTAGGGGGTCTTTCATGTGGGTCCCCACATCTGTACCCCAGAGTTCAGAGTGGGGAGGGAAACCTGACAAGGAAGCTTGGCGAGCAGCAAGGAGACTTGCTCTCTGCCATAGTATCTCTAAGCAGAGTCAATTTGGAGGAAGAAATTCTCTCTGGGGACTGGGCACTGGTCTTTGGCTGAGAGTTCCGAGTGATGGCCTTGCCTGCATGCCATGTGTGACCATCTCTGTTCCAGGACTGGTGTATAAATAAAACAAGTTATGCTAAGAGTGTACCCAAACTACACATCACTGATTTCTTCTTAGATGGGAAGCTGACTAGGAAGACCTGGACATCTCTGTTGCTCAGCAAAGGGGCAGTGGAGGGTATTGGTGTTGCTAGCTCACAATTTTATCATCACCGTATTTGGTGGGGTTTTTTCTTAAAAGCCACAGATCCTAGAGTCATGTGATTACCTGAGAATCTCAGTTTAGATGTTTTTTTAAAACCTAAAGTTTCTGGCCCCCATGGTTGTGGAAAAGAGCTTGAAAACATGAACTCTAAAGGCTAAAAAACCAGAAGGTAACTAAAAAGAACCCCGCATGTATTATTTATTTATTTATTTACATCTCATAAGCCAATGTCATGGTTTTGGAGGAAGCTTGACTCACGATTTTTGAATGTTTGGGTTTTGCAATACTGTGTATGTAAGAGTGGAAGGTTGAGAGGAAGAGGGCTCTTTGCACCTTTCTTCCTCACTGTTCACCCATGTAAGGTAAGTTACTTAAAGGGGGTACTCGTGCTTAAGTTAGGCACATGCATAAGTACCTTGAGGAATCTGGGCCAGAATCTGACAACCTTAGGTCCTTAGTGTTCATTATAACTTCTCCCCATTTCTACCAATGGTCTTACCAGATCTGATTTAACATGACCATTACTTCTAATGAGGTTCCTGGAAAGGATCTCCTCTGCTTCGGACTAGAAAACCAAGGAAGAGGTAGAAAGACAGATCTCTAGTGTGTTATAGAGCAACTTTGTAATTAATATTGTCAGACATTTTTTATTTTAATTCAAATTTTATCTAATCATTGCAAAAATGGATTGGTCTAGACACTCTGAACTCATTTTATTCCTGAGTCCTTGGCAGTCTTCTGCACCAGTTATTATCTTGTAAAGTTGGAAAATGTGCAAAATATGGATTTTCTGCATAACCCTAACCCTTTGTGTGCTCCCACAGGTTTTGGCAGATATTATAAACTTCTAAATAAGCCTTCCTGAGGTTAGCTGCTCAGCTAGAGTAGCCTGAAGAGATTTTTAAGCCCCATAGGGAAAAAAACTCTTTTTTAAAGAAAACTGGGTGCAAATCAGCCATTTCAGGTGGACCTTGTAAATTCCAAAAGCCAAAACTAACTCCTTTTCAAGAAACTTAAAAGTCCGTTGTTTACCACTATAGCACCTGAAACCTGACCCCTTGAAGGCCTATGGACACTGGAAGCTTCATGCCTACCATCATGGAGCTTATAAGATCTGTGGTTGCTGCTCAGCCCATATAAGGTCTGCTGGCTCATTCTGTGGACTTTTCAGCTCCATGGTTTGGCACTTTTAAGTTTTCAGTTCTTGCCTACAGTATTTACAATGTCTCCAACTGCAGCCTTGTAATGGTTGCAAGTTGCCCTTCATGGTCAGCATGGAACATACAAAGTCCATGGAGTGTAAGGTCCATGCTGACTATTATGGACAGCTCATGACTAACAAGAAGGGAGGTGATAAAAGTATTTAAAATAATGAATGGTCTAGAGAAGGTAGATCTGGAGCTTCTTTTCTCCGTCTCATAACATAAGAATAAGGGGACAGTCAACAAAATTAAATGGTGGCAAATTCAAAACAGATCAAGGGAATTTTTTTTTTTACACAATATGTAAATAGCCTGTGAAATTCTCCGCCACAGGAGGTCACTGAGGCTAAGGACTTAGCAAGATTAAAAAAAGGATTGGCCATTTATATGGATAAGAAGAATATCCAGAGTGATCATAGCTAATGCTAACACAAATTTTGGAAGGGATTAAAAACCTTTGGTACAAATCAATCTTTAACTATTAGTGAGCAGGATGAGACCTTCATGGGGGCAGATTATCTCACATCTGCTATTGCAGTGTTCTGAAACCTTCCTCCGAATCATTTGCTGCTGGCTACTGTTGGAGACACAACATGGACTATGTTGACCTTGGCAATCTGGCAATTCCTGTGTTTCCAGGACTTGGCCAGTGGACTTTCCAAGGGATGGGCTGCATTTACAGAGCTCTCAGACTCTTTAAGCAGCACCACTATAAGGCCAAGAGCTATGGTTCAAGGAACTTAAAGTCCTTGCAGACACACATAGGGTCTTGCAATTTCCATGAATAAAAAATAGGGCTGTCAAGTGATTAGTGATTAATTGTGCTGCAAAACAATAGAATATCATTTATTTAAATATGTTTGGATGTTTTCTACATTTTAAAATATATTGATTTCAATTACAATGCAGAATACAAAGTGTACAGTGCTTGCTTTATATTTATTTTTTATTACAAATACTTGCACTGTAAAAAAGAAACAAAAAGAAAGTGTTTCAAGTCACCTAATACAAGTACTGTAGTGCAATCTCTTTATCATGAAAGTTGAACTTACAAATATAGAATTATGTACAAAAAAACCTGCACTCAAAAATAAAACAATGTAAAACTTTAGAGCCTACAAATCCACTCAGTTCTACTTCTTGTTCAGCCAATTGCTCAAACAAGTTTGTTTACATATGTGGGAGAAAATGCTGCCTGCTTCTTGTTTATAATGTCACCTGAAAGTGAGAACAGGCGTTCGCATGGCACTGTTGTAGCCGGATTCGAAAGATATTTACGTGCCAGATGCGCTAAAGTTTCATATGTCCCTTCATGGTTCGGCCACCATTCCAGAGGACATGCATCCATGCTGATGACAGGTTCTGCTCAATAATGATTCAAAGCAGTGCAGACCGATGCACAGAGCAGTCCCTAGGGGACGGTGAATTGGGGCGACCGCTCCAGGCACCACACTTTGGAGGTCCCCGGGGGCCAGCACGATTGGCCAGCATGGCATGGGCAGCGGGTGAACCGCTGGCTGCGGGAAGCTACCCCCAGCCTGGAGGGAGCGCGCACGGCGGCACTGCTGCAGCCTCTCCAGTCCCGGGAAGGTAGGCGGCGTGACCCCAGTGCTGGGAAGGTGGGTGGCGCTGCCGCCGAAGCAGGGCCCTGGGGGGGAAGGGGCGGAATGTGGGCAGGGCCACATCTGGCTGTTTGGGGAGGCATCGCCTCCCCTACCCGCCCCCGGCACGGTTGGTCCCAAAAGTGATGTCACTGTCACCCTGGGCCCTGCACCTCTTTGGGGACAGCCCTGCCGACGCATGTTCATTTTCATCATCTGCATCAGATGCCACCAGCAGAAGGCTGATTTTCTTTTTTGGTGGTTTGGGTTCTGTAGTTTCTGCATGGGAGTATTGCTCTTTTAAGACTTTTGAAAGCATGTTCCACACCTCGTCCTTCTCAGATTTTGGAAGGCACTTCGGATTCTTAAACCTTGGGTCGAGTGCTGTAGCTATCTTTAGAAATCTCACATTGGTACCCTCTTTGCATTTTGTCAAATCTGTAGTGAAAGTGTTCTTAAAACCCACACCATGTGCTGGGTCATCATCCGAGACAGCTAGAACACGAAATATATGGCAGAATGCGGGTAAACCACAGAGCAGGAGACGTACAATTCTCCCCCAAGGAGTTCAGTCACAAATTTAATTAACACATTTTTTTAAAATGAGTGTCACCAGCATGGAAGCATGTCCTCTGGAATGGTGGCTGAAGCACGAAGGGGCATGTGAATGTTTAGCATATCTGGCAAGTAAATCTCTTGCAATGCCGGCTACAAAAGTGCCATGCGAACGCCTGTTCTCACTTTCAGGTGACATTGTTAATAAGAAGCAGGCAGCATTATCTCCTGTAAATGTCAACAAACTTGTTTGTCTGAGCGATTGGCTGAACAAGAAGTAGGACTGAGCGGACTTGTAGGCTCTAAAGTTTTACATTGTTTTGTTTTTGAGTGGTTATGTAACGGAAAAAAAATTCTACATTTGTAAGTTGCACTTTCACAATAAAGAGATTGCACTATAGTACGTGTATGAGGTGAACTGAAAAATACTATTTCTTTTATCATTTTTACAGCGCAAATATTTGTAATAAAAAATAATATAAAGTGAGCAGTGTACACTTTGTATTTTGTGTGGTAATTGAAATCAATATATTTGAAAATGTAGAAAAGCATCCACAACTATTTAATACATTTCAATTGGTATTCTATTATTGCTTAACAGTGCGATTAAAACTGCGATTAATCGTGATTCCTTTTTTTAATTGCGATTCATTTTTTTGAGTTAATTGCATGAGTTCACTGTGACTAATCGACAGCCCTAATAAAAAAAACAATGACTGGGTCTGATACAAGCTCTGCTGGCAGATCTGTTGATTCCATAAGAGAAACAATGGGGCAACTATTAAACTACTGAACCTGTTACATCTGCTCTCTCGTGGGGAGTGAAGAGGAGCCCTGTGTCTGAAAAGATCTTGAACCTGCCACTCCAGCATGCCAGGTGTTGTGAGAAGTGGAGCGATGAAGCAACTGGAGGGAGTAAGAATAAATTGTTTGGGGTAAAGTGAGGATCATCTGATGGGGAGAGTACGTGAGGGAGGGGAAGACTGAGGGAAGCTATGGAAGGAACAGATTGAGAGTACAGGGACAGAAAGGCAACAGTCGTAGGGAAGAGAAATGGGCAGAGAAAATGAAGAGAAGGAAGCGTGAACCCCCAGCTTGGGGAGGCTAGCCCCCACCCCTGCCAGAGCTCAGAGCCCCCCACTGTGGCTGCTGTCCCCCCTGGGAGGGCAGGTGGCATGGCCAGAGCCTCCCCAGCCCCAGAGCGCTGGGAGGGCAGGCGGTGTGGCTGCAGCCTCCCCAGCTCAGAGAACCTAGCTGGGGCCACGACACAAGGACAGGAGAATGGGCAGGATGGGCCCTGGGGACAGAGTGTGGGCAGGGCTACACCTGGCTATTTGGGGAGGCACAGCCTCCCTCAGCCTATGATACCTGCCACCCATGGGAAGAGGAAAAAAACAAAAAGTGAG
This sequence comes from Emys orbicularis, assembly GCF_028017835.1. Classification (NCBI taxonomy): domain Eukaryota; kingdom Metazoa; phylum Chordata; order Testudines; family Emydidae; genus Emys; species Emys orbicularis. Next base: position 14,979,288 of record NC_088686.1, read on the forward strand.
AAAAAGAAAACAAAAGTTAAAAAGAGTAAATGGTAGGAAGGTGAGACAGGTGGAAAGGAAAGAGCAGAATGAGGAAATGGAAGGACAGGGGGGGAAAAGAGCAAAACCTCTTACACTTAGAAAGATTTGCTTTATTTATGTACGGTTTTCCATTTGCACAATTATGTACATTGGCTGAAATGAGGGAGTTCAGTGTGATGGGAGTAATCTTTAGATTAAATATAGCCAGAGGGCTGCAGGGGGAGAGTTTTGAGGCTGACTGGGGGCCCAGACCAGGATTCCCACCAACCAAATCCAAGTCCTGGCAACTATGGATCTGACCTCAAGATTAAATAAACTCCAAGATTCTTGAATCCATCAGAGGCTTCAGTGAGACCAAGACAGAATCAACAAGGGCCTAGTTACCTTAATCTGCCATAGACATTCTACTGGATGCTCTCATCATATCTAGCACAGCTAAGCAGGGTCAGGCCTGCTCTGTGCTTATATTGGGACCTTCAAGGGACCAAACTTTCTTGTATTGCAAAGATCAGAAAGTAGGTCACTAGAAAACTCCAGCCAAACAATAGCAACAGAGAAGGTAGGAATCCATCCAATTCCCCACAATGAGCTGTGAACTTCAGAACTTAATGAGGAGTATTTAAATACTGACTTTACTGCAGATGATTTTTATTTTTAAAAACAAAAGAACCAAGCATGCAATATGCCAGTCTAGGGAAAATGTCCCTGCTTGCAGCTTTTCAAAAAGTCCTGTATTTCTAAAGATGTGAGCCTCACGCACCTTACCTAACCATGCAGCGTTAATGTCAGTGAAATGTCCCCAGAGATCCACTAATCATTGCATAAGCATGAAAGAGTACCCCTTTCTGCTTATGTACTCAGGTTTCACACCACCAGAGGAGTGAAGTTCTGGAAAAGCCCTGAAAGGGGAGCAGTGGGGGCAAAAAAACTAACTGGCTTTAAGACCAAGCTTGAGAAGTTTATGGAGGGGATGGTATGATGAAACTGCCTTCAATGGTAGATAGCCGATCTGTAACTGCTAGCAGCCAATATCTCCAATAGCTGGTGATGGGACACTAGATGGGGAGGGCTCTGAGTTACTACAGAGAACTCTTTTCCAGGTGTCTGGCTGGTGGGTTTTGTCCACATGTTCAGGGTCTAACTCAGTGGTTTTCAACCTGTGGTCTGCAGACTGCTGGGGGTCAGCATACTATGTCTAAGGGGTCCACAAAAGGTGACTATGAAAATAAAGTTTCAGAGCCCAGAAAAGGCATTCCATTTCTCTGATCAATCAAAAGTATGTGAATACCCCCCACCTACAGGTCAAAATCAAAGAAGTGTTGTCATTACCATAAAAGCCCACAGTTTAGCACCCTTTCTCATGCTGCGTCAAATGCCATGCTGAGCAGGTGTAACATTTATCGTTGAATTCTGTTCAGACAGTTTTCAGTCTAAGACTTCTATGGTAGGGGTGCACGGACCACAGGTTGAATTTCCAAAGGGGTCTGCACCTCCATTTGAAACTTTTTAAAGGTCCACAAATGAAAAAAGGTTGAAAACCACTGCTCTAACTGATTGCCATATTTGGGGGTGGGAAGGAATTTCCCCCCAGAGGTGGACTAAGGGTTCCTGAGGCCCTGGGCCAGAGAAAGTGGGGGGCCCCTCCCTACCCCTTCTGCCTGCGGCCCCGCCCATGGCCCAACCATATTCTGCTCCTTCTCCCCTGGCCCCGCCCTTGTTCCACACATGGTCCCACCCCATTCCACCCCCACTGCGCCCGCAACCCGTTTGCTCCTTTCTCCCCCCCCTACTGTGGCCCCAAGACAAAAAAGCTCTGTCCCCCGGCCACAGTGGGGAGTGAGAGCTTCCCCAGCGCTGAGGCTACGGCAGGGAATGAGAGCTCCTCTAGTCCCAGTGCCGCAGTGGGGGTCTAGGATCTATTACAGGAGGGGGTGGGTGAGGTTCTGTGGCTTGCAATGTGCAGGTCAGACTAGATGATCACAATGGTCCCTTCTGTCCTTAAAGTCCATGAGCAAGGTGTGGGGGCCCAGAATAAGTATATACGTCCAATCTATTGGCCCACCGCAATTAAGGAAGCTATGTCATTGAATTTATCTTTTATTTCCTGCACATCGCCCAGAATGACAATCCTGTACAGCTGAACACACTTAATGGTCTTGCACACTTGTGTGATGCCTGCCCCGACCGTAGATTTTCCAACACCAATCTGATTACCTAGTGACTGATCGCAATACGATTCCAAGCTTCCAGGGAGTGATCGTTTCTTCACTGTCAAAGCAGCTCTTGTTTTGGTGTCTCTGCACTGGAGAGCTGGGGTGAGCTCCGCATGTATTTATACCTGCTCCTGTATTTTTCACTTCATGCACCTGATGAAGTGGGTTCTAGCCCACGAAAGCTTATGCCCAAATAAATTTGTTAGTCTCTAAGGTGCCACAAGGACTCCTCGTTGTTTTTACTCCAGGAATGTAGCTTTCCACATCTGAAAGTTCTACGGCCATTGCTGTTCATCCCAGATTGGCATCATGATCAGGTTCCACCTCTCGCTGCTTGATTCCCGGGCCCAGAAATGCTGCTCCACTGTGTGCAGCTGGTCAGTGAATGCCTGCAGCATCTGGTGATTTTTATTCACTGTCCACATCATCCACGCCTCAGTTTTCCCATTTTCAAAGCTGTAGCCCTGGCTGCCGTGGTGGTTGTTGTAGCTCTGCAACTGTAGCGGTTGTCTCTAAAACAGATGAGACCTCCACTGATCTGTTCAGCATCCGTGCGTCTGACGGCAAGATGGTGGAGAGATTGAAAACAGTCAAGAGGAAGAGCAGATTATGGAACAGAGGCAGGGCTGGCTCTAACTTTTTTGCTGCCCCAAGCAGCAAAAAAAAAGCGCAGCCCCGCCGTAACACCCCCCCCACTGAGTGCCGCGCCGCCGAAACCCCCCCCGCCGAGCGCTGCGCCGCCGAACAACCGCCGCCCCCGCCGTGCTGCCGAACACCCCCTGCCCCCCGCAGCGCTGCTGAACCCCCCCACGTGGAGCGCCACCGAACATCCCCCGCCGAGCGGAGCGCCGCTGAACACCCCCGCCGAGCGCCGCGCCACCGAACAGTCCCCGCCCCCGCCGAACACCCCCGCCCCCCGCTGAACACCACGCCGCCGAACACCCCCCGCCCCCCGCGGAGCACCGCGCCGCCAAACACCCCCCGCCGAGCGCCATGCTGCCGAACCCCTCCCTGCGGAGCGCCGTGCCGCTGAACACTCTCCGCCGAGCACTGCGCCACCGGAACCCCCCCCCCACCGAGCGCCGCGCCGCGCTGCCCCCCGCCACCCCAAGATTGGCCGCCCCTTACCAGGTGCCGCCCCAAGCACGTGCTTGGTTGCCTGGTGCCTGGAGCCGGCCCTGAACAGAGGGAATTGTGGAAACTTGGCCACCAACTCCCACAATTCCCTAAGAGAAGCGCTGGTATCCCACAATACACTGCAAAAATTACCTAGAAGGTAGTGTGCTGCAAGGTGGCAATGGGATGCCTACCCAAGCTGTCACTAAGCGTAGGTCTACACAGCAACTAGACACCTGCCAGCTGACTCAGGCTCATGGGGCTGTTTCACTGCAGGGTAGACTTCCAGGTTGAGGCTGGAGCCTGGTCTCTAGGACCCTGCGAGGTGGCCCCAGAGCTCAGGCTCCAGCCCAAGCCTGGAAGTTTCCACTGCAATGAAACAGCCCCACAGCCCAAATGCCCTCAAGTCTGAGTCGGCTGGCACAGGACAGCCGCAGGTGTCTAGTTGCTATGTAGACACATCCTAACAGGACCTGGTGCATGGGCAAAGACAGCTAAATGTGAACTCACTCTCACGACATACTGATATTGGTATGTGGGCAGGTGTCTCGCCATAAAACTTTAGAGTATAGACGTGGCCTAAATGCCAAAGCCCATGTTAATGGTATATTGCATCGTTAATCACAAAAAGCAGGCAATGCAACCTTTAAGGCTTGAATAGCAAAAACATTTGTACATTTTCTATTCCTGTTTTTCTGGTTAAATGTGTAGCTTTAATATTACTATTTCTGTTATAAAATGTATGCAATAAAACACAAGATGTGCAAAGCTTTGCACAGGCTAACGCAGTGTTGCTGCTGGATGATTTAACTCTTGCAATTCCTGACTTTTTGCATTAATGTCGATTGTTGCATATAATTATATACTAGAAATCCTTCCTGCTGCAATCTGCTAATTGATGTTTCCTGAGATAACATGAGACAGTGTGAAACTATTTTGCAGAATAGCAACGGGAGAAATAGCATGGTTTTGTCATTCGTAAGGTTCATGGGAGTCTTCAGGATACAAAGCACGGCAGGTGCACACACTTCCATATGGAAATTAAGAAACCCTCCCAGCCATTTATCACTAATGAGGGAATTAAACCATTTTACTTTCCACTACACCCCACAAAACCAAAGCTCAGGCTAGGGCACTTTTCGTTAGAGATCGCAGGAGAGATTTAGCAGTGAGAGGGGTCAGGAAGGAACACTGTTCTCTTTATTCTAATATGAATAACATAATCTCCTTGTTCAGCATTCGAAGAAAGTGAGTCACCACTGGCACATGGCTCCCCTGTCCCTTCTGTGTCCCGGTATGGGCTGTTAGGGTCTGGCTACACTGCAATAAAACACCTGTGACTGGCCCATGTCAGCTGACCCAAACTCGGACTGCAGGGCTCTAAAACTGCAGCTTAGACATTCGGGCTCGGGCTGGGGCTGGAGCCTGGGCTCTGTGACCCTCCCTCCTCATGGGGTCTCAGAGTCTGGGCTCCAACATGAGCCTGAACATCTACACTGCAATTGTACCACCCCCTAGCCGGAGTCTGAGTCAGCTGACATGGGCCAGCGGAGGGGGATTAGTTGCCGCATAGAGGTACCCCCGGGGTTCTCAAACTGGGGGTCGTGACCCCTCAGGGGGTCACAAGCTGTCAGCCTCCACCCCTAACCCCGCTTCACCGCCAGCATTTATAATAGTGTTAAATATTTTTTAAAGTGTTTTTTAATTTATAGGGTGGGGTCGCACTCAGAGGCTTGCTGTGTGAAAGGGGTCACCAGTACAAAAGTCTGAGAACCCCTGATGTGCCCCGAGAGGGCAGAGCCGGCGTGTAGACGGACCCCGGGAGGGCAGAGCTGACTAGCCTTTCCAGGTTGATCACGCTCTGGTCTGTGGATCGGGAAATGCTCCTATTCCACGTGTGGGTGGGAGCAAGTCCATGCTCCCTGTACAACAGCGCTGCCTGGCCTGGCCTGCCCGTGCAAGGTGCCTGCCTGCCCCACGCTAAGCGCCCAGCACTTGGCTGAGCTCCCACCTCCGCCCTCTTCCCGGGAGAGCAGAGCCCGGCCACCCCCGAGTTACACAGCAGGCAGCGGTGATAATAACCCCCTGTCCCGCAGGCAAACAATCACCCCGGGACCCGCCGCCCTCCTGCCCCGGGCTGGCTGGGCGAAGGGAAGCGGCTTTTCCAGCGGCTCCGGTGGGGAGCGGCCCAGCCTAGCCTCCCCCACCCCACGCAGCCTCCCCGCCCCGCTCCGGCCAAGCCCCGGCCGGGCCGGTTCTAGGCTCCTCCCCGCGCTGTCACCCATGCCTCAGGTGCTTCCTGCCCGCTCGCCCGCCTGGCTCGCACGGGCAGGGCCGGCGATGCGCTCTCCCGGGGCCAGGCGCGCGCGGCGGCGGCGGCGCCCGAGCTTCCGCGCCGGCTGAGGGGAGGCTGCGGCGGGCGGGTGCGGAACTGGCGGTGGGGGCGGCGGCTTCCTGCTGCGGAGCGCCGAGGGCCGGGAGCGCCAGCTGCGGGGACTCGGCAGCCCGGCCGGGCCCGCCTCGGCTGGGGCGGAGACCCAGCTGCTGCGGCTGGCGGGTGCCTGGCTGGTGACTGTTCCCCGCGGGAGGCGAACCCGAGCGGGCTTGCTGCAGACGGAGCCCCCCCAGTGATTGGCGTCCCGGCGGGCAGGGGAGGGGTGCGCCTGGCGTTGGGGGCGGAGGGGGCTTGGGACCGGTCTCCGGCAGGATGGCTCACAGAGGCGGGGGCTGCCTGCCCCACTGAGTAGGAACTGCCGCTGCTGGAGCTGCTGAGCTCAGCATCTCCGCCGGCTGTCAATTACTGCCTCCCCCTTTCGCTGCCCAGCCGGCTTGTCATGGCCGGGGGGGCCATGAAGTTCAACGGGTACATGAAGGTGCGGATCGGCGAGGCGGTGGGGCTGCAGCCCACCCGCTGGTCGCTGAGACACTCGCTCTTCAAGAAGGGCTACCAGCTGCTGGACCCCTACGTGGCAGTGAGCGTGGACCAGGTGCGGGTGGGGCAGACCAGCACGAAGCAGAAGACCAACAAGCCCACCTACAACGAGGAGTTCTCCGCCCCCGTCACCGATGGCCGTCAGCTGGAGCTGGCCGTCTTCCACGACACCCCAATCGGCTACGATGACTTTGTGGCCAACTGCACCCTGCGCTTCCATGACCTCTTACACACCACGGGCAATGCTGACAGCTTCGAAGGCTGGGTGAGTAGCTGTCCTTCCGCGGGGACGTGGGCTGCCCACGCAGTGTGTGCTCACATCTACTGGCATGTATATGCCCACACCTGTATATATGCACACACATTTCTGCGCTCACACACCTACTTGAATTCTCACCGGTACGTGCATTCTGCATGCAAGTGCGACAAGATGCATCTGTGACGGCCACCATGTCGGCCAACCCACTGGAGATTGAACTGGGGACCTCCAGGGCTAAAAACATGAGCTCAAGAGCCCATGCTCCCCAGCAAGGGGCTGTAAAAACTCGTATTCTCTGTGAATATGTGAGTAATGCACACTCACTAGTGGGTTATGCATGCACACCTACAAACTCTCATACATATGTGTATGCTTGTAGTTAATTGCAAACATGCACACGAGGAAGGACACATTTCCTTACAAATCTATGTACGCACATACCCATACACCTGAATTTAAAGCAGTTATAGGGTTGAACTTGGCAATGCATGATCATGCATAAATCACATACATAACAGCATAAGCCAAACATCAGTATTTGCGGGTTCCCCTGCTTTCCAAGTAGGTGCAACTTGCATTCTTCCTCCTCGTTCTTTTTGCTGATACAGACTAACACGGCTACCACTCTGAAACCTGTCAGAGCTATAGTTCATGTTTCAACCCTAACGATGGAATGGATGATGTACAGAATAATAGAAATGTAGGGCTTCAGAGGACCTGAACAGGTTATCTAGTCATGCATCCCTCTGTGCTGAGGCTGGATTAAGTATACCTAGATCATCCCTGACAGGTGTTTGTGTAGCTTGTTCTTGTTCTTCAGTGAAGGGGATTCAGTGACAGGGATTCAAAAACCTCCCTCAAACCTGATCCAGTGCTTAACTATGCTTAGAGTTACCAAGTTTTTCCTATTGTCCAACTTAAATTTCCCTTACTGCAGGTGAAGCGGATCGCTTCTTGCCCTACCCTTGGTGGATTTGGAGAACAATTAATTACTGTCTTTATAAGAGCCGTTAATATATTTGAAGACTCTTATCTGGTCCCCCTATTCCCCCCACAGTCTTCTCTTCTCTAAACTGAACATGCTCAATTCTTTCAACTTTTCCTCAGAGGTCAGGATTTCTAAACCTTTTATCACTTTTGCTGCTCTTCTATGGAATCTTTCCAATTTTTTCACATCTTTCTTAAAATGTGGTGCATAATAATTACCTCCGTGTCAGTTAAAGGATTTCCTGCTTTCATTTCCAGAACTAGAATATGGGGAAGGGAAGTGTATCCATCTAGCAATAATTTACAGTTTAACACGAAATGCTGAATGAAAATACACACCATTCCAGGTAGACAGATTGCAGAGGAGTTTGGATATTCCCAGGAGGAATTACAGTTAATAACTTGTTGAGACCAGACAGTTTAGTGAGCGTAGTCAAAAAACCACCACAGTCAAATCAGACTGATGATACATGGGGAAGAGAGAAGTGTCACTAGAGAGAACAGATAGATGTCGGGATCTTATCACAAGAGAAGCTGCCAGTACTTTCCTTTCTCAGTTCAGCATAGTGGCTGAGAAATAACAGTATGTATTGAAGTACCAGAGAGACCATTATGTGTCTATAGAAAAATACAACATTGGTGCTACACATCCTGCTTATTTATTGTCAGCACCAACAGTGCTTAGTGCTCTCCAGCCAAGCGTGAGGTTCCTGCCCTGTAGAATGAGCAGCTGAAATACATAATGGACTGATGAAAAGATAAGACCAGGAAGGAACCTCATGTGGTGTGACAGCATTGTGGTTCCCACCCATCTTGTCAATCTTTTTGTTAAAACTGGTTATTAGTTTTGTTGTCTATTTCAATAACACTTGTTTTAGGTGAAAGGGCTCGAGTCCTCCTTCTACAATGTATGGGCTACACACCCATAGATATCTGTGCAAAATATGTGTATGTGGTGCTGTAGCTACACCATTGTAATGTAGACACTGGCCACAGTGATGGAAGGGATTTTTCCATCGCTGTAGTTAATCCACCCCCTTGAGAGGTGGTAGCTAGGTTGACAGAAGAATTCTTCCATCGACCTAATGATGTCTACACCAGGGCATAGGGCATTTTAACTACATCTCTCATGCATGTGAATTTGCCACGTTCCTGAGTGACATAGGGCTTGTGTTCACTACCGGGGTAAGTCGACCTAAATTGTGCTACTCCAGCTACGTGAATAATGTAGCTGGAGTCAACATAGCTTAGGTTGACTTACCCCGGTATCGTCACTGTGCTGTGTCGATGGGAGACCCTCTCCGGTCGACTTACCTTACTCTTATCTCAGAGAGGTGGAGTACCAGGATCAACCAGAGAGTGCTCTGCTGTTGATTTAGCGCTGGGGTTGGCAAACTTTTTGGCCTGAGGGTCACATCTAGGTATAGAAATTGTATGGCTGGCCATGAATGCTCACGAAATTGGGGGTTGAGGTGCAGGAGGTGGTGAGGGCTCTGGCTGGGGGTGCGGGCTCTGGGGTGGAACCAGAAATGAGGAGTTCAGAGTGTGGGAGGGGGCTCCAGACTGGGGCAGGGGGTTGGGGTGCAGGAGGGGTGAGGGCTCCGGCTGGGGGTGTGGACTCTGGGATGGGACTAGGGATGAGGGGTTTGGGGTGCCGGAGAGTGCTCTGGGCTGGGACCCGAGGGGTTGGGAGGGCAGGAGGGGGATCGGGACTAGGGTGCGGGGAGTTGAGGGCTCCAGCTAGGGGTGCAGGCTCTGGGGTGGGGCTAGGGATGAGGGGTTTGGAGTGTAGGAGGGTGCTCCAGGCTGGGAATGAGGGGTTCGGAGGGCTGGGGCAGGGGGTTGGGGCATGGGGACCAGGCTCAGGGGTGCAGGCTTTGGGTGGCGCTTACCTCAGGTAGCTCCCGGAAGCAGCGGCATGTTCCCTCTCTGGCTCCTGTGCGGAGGGGCGGCCAGGCGGCTCTGCACGCTGCCCTGTCCACAGGTGCCGCCTCTGCAGCTCTTATTGGCCGTGGTTCCTGGCCAATGGGAGCTGCGGGGGGAGGCGCTTGGGGCAGGGGCAGCATGTGGAGCCCGTTGGCTGCCCCTATGCGTAGGAGTTGGAGGGGGGACATGCCGCTACTCCTGGGAGCCGCGCGGAAAGCCCCCGACCCCGCTCCCGGTGAGAGCTTGAAGGCCGGATTAATAGGTCCGACCGGCCGGATGTGGCCTGTAGGCTGTAGTTTGCCCACGCCTGATTTAGAGGGTCTTCACTAGACCTGCTAAATCAACCCCTGCTGCAATCGATTGCAGCAGCGTCGATCTCCCCATAGTGAAGACAAGCCCGTAGCTAGGTTGATGCTACTAATACTTAGTCTGACCTTTCTACATTGCTGAGGGCTCTGAAAAATTTCGTGCCCTGTGCAACATAGTTAGGTCAGCCTAACCTCCACTGCAGATGTAGCTAGGCTGATGGAAGAATTCTTATATAACATATCTTCAGATATGTTTTAAAGAGGACGGTGATTAGTTGTTCTCCATATTCATTGGAGGTAGGACAAGAAATAATGGGCTATCTGCAGCAAGGGAGATTTAGCTTATATATTAGGAAAATCTTTCTTGCTATAAGGATAGGTGTGTACTGGAGTAGGTTACCAAAGGAAGTTGTGGAATCCCCATCATTGGAGGTTTTTCAGAGCAGGTTAGACAAACAGCTGTCAGGGATGGTCCAAGTTTACTTTGTCCTGCGTCAAAATGGGGGGAATGGACTAGATGACCTCTTGGGATCCCTTCCACACTACCTTTCTATGATTCTGTGTATGAAAAGTTCTTTATACCAGTATAGCTTATTTCCCTTCCTGTGTGGACATAACGTATACTGGTATAAACACTTTTATACCAGTATAACCGCCCTCACTCAAAAAGGGGGTTGTACTGCTTTAACTACACCAGTATAATAAAAGCTGTACAACTTTTGTGGGTAGACAAGGCCTAAGAACTAACACAGTCTTTTTGGTCTGGTGTCCTAAAATATTATTGTAGCCCTTGATGCATCTAACTAATCAATTGCTAGTATTTCCTGAAAGCCATAGGAAAGCATCGTGCACAGTGCAAATCTTGCAGTCTGTAATTAGACAATTTAGGATGCTTAAGCATCCAGATATGGAAAGAAAGGCATCTTTAGCAAGTAGTATGTTACTACTACTAGTCCTTGTCAGTTAATGTGATTATATGTGATGATTTGCTTAATCCATAGCAATTTAGGCCCCAAAACTCTGACATATATGAGTAACTTTATGCATGTGAGTTGTCCCAGTGCTGGGTATCAGAATGGAATACTGTGTTTGGGGTGTATGTTGAAATTCATATTCGGAGGATCTTCTTAGAATTACCTATGTCTCAACTCTTCAGATGGGTTGATTTGCCAAAGCCTCTCTGCTAAACAAATATTATTACAACCTGAATATTTCTGTAATTGCATATTCATTATTAATCAGGTGTGACATTCATCTTGCAAATTCGTCAGAGCATGTTAATAGGGAAGATTTGTAGTGAGGCTCTGCTCTCTTTCTCTTTTTTTGTTTACCTTTTTTAGGTATGATAAATGTCTCCTGTTAAGTGCCAACATGCCGTGCGTATGAATAAAGTGGGCATTGCTATCTCCACTATCATGTACCTTTGGGTGCTGAGTGGGTGTAAACTGCCAAACCTGAATGGCAGCACTTTACACTTGCTTTACACAGGTGCATACAGCTACACCAGGTGCAAGGCAATGGAGACTCAAGCTCATCGTTATACTCTGGATGCTGTTATGTTGTGATGTGCATTGTGATTACAACCCTGGTGCTCCAAGAATTATTTTAAAGCATTTATTGAGCTTTGCAGACATTTGGTTAAGGATTTTTCTTGTAGCTCAACTACGGTGCCTCGTTTACTTATGCCTCTGCTGACAATCGGATGACACTGAGGCTGTGTCTACACGAGAGATCTTATGCCGGCATAGCTGTACCGATGCAGCTGCGCTGCTGTGAGATCTCTCGTGTAGCCGCTTTATGCCAACAGAGAGAGCGCTCCCATCGACATAATTAAACCACCACCAGCAAGCGGCGGTCGCTATCTTGGCAGGAGAAGCTCTCCCGCCGACATAGCGCTGTGCACACTACTACTTATGCCGGCAAAACTTATGTCGCTCAGGGATGTGTTTTTTCACACCGCAGAGCAACATACGTTTTGCAGACATAGGTGGTAATGTAGACATGGCCTGAGACACAATAAATCAGAGGTTTTCAAACTGTCGGGTGTGTCCCTTGGGGGGGAGCATAAGAAAGTTTGGGGGCTCAGCGGCAATGCCAGGCAGCTCTGGATTCAGCCCGGTGTGGTGGGACTTGGGGAGGGATTACCACCTTCACCCTCTGACTCATCTCTTTTTGTCTGGTTTGGGGGGGGGCGCAACCAAAAATTGTAACTCAAAGGGGGAGCAGAGGTTTGGCTCAAAAAGTTTTGAAAACCGCTGCCATAAATAATGTAAAGTACTGAAGTTTTAACTGAATGGAGAAATGTTTACAAGAGCCAAATATCTTAGTACCAAAATATCACTACCAAATATCTTAGCATTCATTCCTATGGGACTTGTGTAGTAGCTGATGTATGGTAACTTTTAAGCATGGACAAATAGTAATTGTAAGAGCATGTTGGAACACCGTTGAATTGTCATAGTTATTAGGGAGTGATTTAATTATTGTTACAAAGGTTGTCAGTCTATAGATTTAGCTCCTAGAATTTTCAGCACTTTTACTCACCAGCCTTGTTAAACTACCTCCAAACTTTTTGTTAGCTTTGATCTTGAATAGTATGAAAGCAAGGGATTCACCTGCTTAAACATCTCTAAAACCACTAGTGGAAAATACACAACAGATGGACCATTAGATTGATGGGCTTGGAACTGCTGGCATGTCTTAACAATCTTATTTCCATCTGCTCCCATGATGGATATTTGCACAGTAGCTTGTTAGCAGTTCACTTAGTTGCAGTGGGGGTGAAAACTAGCCTCACCCTTCTTGCGTTCCCTTGAAAAAAACCCTTTTAAATTTCTCCTTCAGCCTTTTGTAGGGTTCTAATTTTCTTGTAGCAGACACAAAAGTTTTGCCCTTGTTTTGAACGTGATCAGTAGAATAATAATTATTTATTTATTAAGCATCAACTGCTAAGTGGTGTATAAGACCCAAAGGAGGACACAGTCCTTTCCCCAAGTCTTCTACAATCTAGGTGGGCAGACAGGTGACACAGTGAACAGGGGTGCCCTAGAGGATGGTTGTTTTAAGACCCAAAACTGTGAGCCAGTAGGAAGTTGAGGGTGCTCAGCACCTTTCTGATTCAAGCTACTGAGCATAGGTTGTTTGTTGTTGTGTGTTTGATTTTTGTAGCCTTTGGCAGCCTAATTCCTGACATCGGTTGTCATTGTGGACTTCGCAGAAGTGGATGCTAATATCTAAATTGTATCATAAAATTTATTAATCTTACTTGAGGTATTGCTGATTATGTACTATATAGATTGTATTACTTTTAAACCAACCTTTGTACTTTTGGATAATTTAAGCACTATACCCAGATGTACAGACACTCTTTTCTTAACCTATGTATTATATAATTTTAACATTAGCTTAATACAATTTCTAAATCTGTAAAGAGATTTGAACGAGAGGTTGAATGATGGGCAAAATCTGACTATTGGGTTCAGAAAGAAGTTTTAAAAAGTTGATTGGGTATTTGCCTACCCATCCAAGTCAGTCTGTTACCCATCTTTAATGGCAGGGTGACCTGCTTCTTGCAGAGTTGGATCAAATAGCCACTCCTTCCATGTGGCAACAACTTTCATCTAAGATGAAGACTGACTAAGCTAAACAGAAAGAAAGTGTGGCTTTCCTGCTACTATATACCAGGTTACCAAATTAGATCACAGAGAATGTTGATGAAACTAATTGGAGACCCTGGTTAGAGGGTAAGGGTATAGGTCTGGGATTTATTAATCTGGTACTGGGGTCAGAACACGCTCACACAATAGGACCAGTCATGTCAGTAAAGTCACTTCTGGGATGAATGTTTGCAGGCCTGAGCCCCTGGTCACTGTTTTAGAAGAGGCTGCTTGTTGAGAAAGGGAGCTGAGGTTAGGTTAACAGTAGAAAAAAGCTAACCAAGCACCTTGGGGAGGTTTCTGTACAAAACTGAGTTCTGTAGGACTCTTGTAGTCTAATCTGATGGGGCCTCTGTGCATTTGCATTTATATTAACCCTTTACCACAAAGGCTTTTTTGTAAGGCTGCGTTTTAGCCAGCGTGATCCGGGTTTTTGATTTTGAGTGATTTCTGAGAAACAATTTGGTTTTGACTTATTTTGAGCTACAGGAATAATGGGCCACCAAGGGGCTTGGACTATTGAACGGTTGGAAAACCTACCAGTTTATAGTGTATCTCCTTACTAAGCTGAATGAATGAAATTCAGTTGTCTTCCCCCTTGCACAGTATACATGTTTTATGCTTGAGTGAGTTGTTGTGCTTCGCTAATACAATCAAGAAATCCCCAGAGCTTTTGTGTAACCATGGAAAAGGACAAGCGGAAGAGATATCAAATAAAATCAGTCTCTAAGTATTCCTGTAAATGGTTCCAAACCAAACACCACACTTCTCTGTCCACAAAATCTCAGCCCATTTGGAAATTCCGGGACCTACGAGCAAACAATTATGGCTCATAATCATAAGCCTTTAAATGAGGCTGCCTCTGACTAGTGTGAAATCTTAGTTTTTAATATCAAGGAGACATCTGAAGTGGTGGGTTACCAACAATAATTACCGTGCTCCAGGCTGCAGAGTCTTTAGACTAGTTCAAAGATCAAATAAAAACATCCTGGTTTATTTTTAAGGCAAGGTTTACACTAGAAAAGGTTTGTGATATAGGTATCCCAGCAAACTCTCCTAGTGTAGACGTAGCTTTTATTGACATTCAAGTGCTTTTGCTGGCATAACTGCAGCCACATTAGGGCTTTTGCCAGTATAGAAATTTCACGAAAAAGAAAATGATAGTTGCTGCTCTTTTACATAGTGATAGAACCTATGAAGGCTTCAGTCAGCACTCCTTTGTGCTAGCTGATGTACCTGTGAATAAAATAAAGACATTCCGTGACCCAGAGAGTTTACAGTCTAGGGCAGGAGTCAGCAACCTTTCAGAAGTGGTATGCCGAGTCTTCATTTATTCACTCTAATTTAAGGTTTCACGTGCCAGTAATACACTTTAACGTTTTTAGAAGGTCTCTTTCTATAAGTCTATAATATATAACTAAACTATTGTTGTATATAAAGTAAATAAGGTTTTTAAAATGTTTAAGAGACTTCATTTAAAATTAAATTAAAATGCAGAGCCCCCTGGACCAGTGGCCACGACCCGGACAGTGTGAGTGCCGCTGAAAATCAGCTTGTGTGCCGTCTTCGGCACGCGTGCCATAGGTTGCCTACCCCTGGTCTAGGGCTATGACAGTTTGCAATAGGTGGATAAGCAGACACATGGGAGTGGTGGATGGTGGAACAGTAGAGAGGGTCTGGGTATATCTGGACAAATTAGTTGTCTCAGACCGCGTCCACAGTACCGAGGCTAGCGTCGACTTCCGGAGCGTTGCACTGTGGGTAGCTATCCCACAGTTCCCGCAGTCTCCGCCGCCCATTGGAATTCTGGGTTGATATCCCAATGCCTGAATGATGCAAAACAGTGTCGCGGGGGGTTCTGGGTACATGTCGTCAGGCACCTCCCCCTCCGTCAGAGCAACGGCAGACAATCGATTTGCGCCTTTTTACCTGGGTTACCTGTGCAGACAACATACCACGCCAAGCATGGAGCCCGCTCAGCTCAGCTCAGCTCACCGTCACCATATGTCCTCTGGGTGCCGGCAGACGTGGTACTGCATTGCTACACAGCAGCAGCTAATTGCCTTTTGGTAGAAGATTGTATATTACGACTGGTATCCGTCATCATCGTACTGCAGTGGCTGTCAATCATGGGCACCTGGGCAGACATGCTCAGTCCTATCGAACTGTCTTGATGATGATGGCTATCAGTCGTAGTATACTATTTTCTGCCAAGCGCCCAGTATTTTCTGCCAAGCACCCAGAAGATGCCGAGGGCTATCAGTCATGCTGCACTGTCGTCTGCCAGCTTAAGATGTAAAAAATAGATTTGTTCTGTATTCATTTGCTTCACCCTCCCTCCGTGAAATCAACGGCCTGCTAAACCCAGGGTTTTGAGTTCAATCTTTGGGTGGGGGGGCATTCTGTGTGACAGTTGTTTGTGTTTCTCCCTGATGCACAGCCACCTTTGTTGATTTTAATTCCCTGTACCTGTACTCCATGTCATCACTCGCCCCTCCCTCCCTCCCTCCGCCCGTCAGATACTAGTTTCGCGCCTTTTTTCAGACCAGACGCCATAGCACTGGGATCATGGAGCCCGCTCAGATCATCGCGGCAATTATGAGCACTATGAACACCACGCGCATTGTCCTGGAGTATATGCAGAGCCAGGACATGCCAAAGCAAAACCAGGACCAGCTGAGGAGGCGATTGCAGCGCGGCGACGAGAGTGATGAGGAAATTGACATGGACATAGACCTCTCACAAGGCACAGGCCCCAGCAATGTGCAAATCATGGTGTTACTGGGGCAGGTTTATGCCGTGGAACGCCGATTCTGGGCCCGGGAAACAAGCACAGACTGGTGGGACCGCATCATGCTGCAGGTGTGGGACGATTCCCAGTGGCTGCGAAACTTTCGCATGCGTAAGGGCACTTTCATGGAACTTTGTGACTTGCTTTCCCCTGCCCTGAAGCTCCAGAATACCAGGATGAGAGCAGCCCTCACAGTTGAGAAGCGAGTGGCGATAGCCCTGTGGAAGCTTGCAACGCCAGACAGCTACCGGTCAGTCGGGAATCAATTTGGAGTAGGCAAATCTACTGTGGGGGCTGCTGTGATCCAAGTTGCCAGGGCAATCAAAGACCTGGTGATATCAAGGGTAGTGACTCTGGGAAACGTGCAGGCCATAGTGGATGGCTTTGCTGCAATGGGATTCCCAAACTGTGGTGGGGCGATAGACGGAACCCATATCCCTATCTTGTCACCGGAGCACCAAGCCACCGAGTATATAAACCGCAAGGGGTACTTTTCAATGCTGCTGCAAGCCCTGGTGGATCACAAGGGACGTTTCACCAACATCAACGTGGGATGGCCGGGAAAGGTACATGATGCTCGCGTCTTCAGGCACTCTGCTCTGTTTCGAAAGCTGGAGGAAGGGACTTTCTTCCCCGACCAGAAAATAACCATTGGGGATGTTGAAATGCCTATCGTGATCCTTGGGGACCCAGCCTACCCCTTAATGCCATGGCTCATGAAGCCGTACACAGGCAGCCTGGACTGTAGTCAGGACCTGTTCAACTACAGGCTGAGCAAGTGCCGAATGGTGGTGGAATGTTCATTTGGACGTTTAAAAGTGCGCTGGCGCAGCTTACTGACTCGCTTAGACCTCAGCGAAAAGAATATCCCCATTGTTATTGCTGCTTGCTGTGCGCTCCACAATATCTGTGAGAGTAAGGGGGAGACATTTATGGCGGGGTGGGAGGTTGAGGCAAATCGCCTGGCCACTGATTACGCGCAGCCAGACACCAGGGCGGTTAGAGGAGCACAGCATGGCGCGGTGCGCATCAGAGAAGCTTTGAAAACGAGTTTTGTGACTGGCCAGGCTACGGTGTGAAACTTCTGTTTGTTTCTCCTTGATGAACCCTCCGCACCCCCCCCCCCGGTTCACTCTACTTCCCTGTAAACCAACCACCCCACCCTCCCCTCCCCCCTTCGAGCACCACTTGCAGAGGCAATAAAGTCATTGTTACTTCACATTCATGCATTCTTTATTAATTCATCACACAACTAGGGGGATAATTGCCAAGGTAGCCCGGGATGGGTGGGGGAGGAGGGAAGGAAAAGGACACACTGCAGTTTAAAACTTTAACTCTTATTGAAGGCCAGCCTTCTGATGCTCGGGCAATCATCTGGGTTGGAGTGACTGGGTGGCCGGAGGCCCCCCCACCGGGTTCTTGGGCATCTGGGTGAGGAGGCTATGGAACTTGGGGAGGAGGGCTGTTGGTTACACAGGGGCTGTAGCGGCCGTCTCTGCTCCTGCTGCCTTTCCTGCAGCTCAACCATACGCTGGAGCATATCAGTTTGATGCTCCAGCAGCCGGAGCATCGACTCTTGCCTTCTGTCTGCAAGCTGACGCCACCTATCATCTTCAGCCCGCCACTTGCTCTGTTCATCCCGCGATTCAGCCCGCCACCTCTCCTCTCGTTCATACTGTGCTTTTCTGTAGTCTGACATTGACTGCCTCCACGCATTCTGCTGTGCTCTGTCAGCGTGGGAGGACATCTGGAGCTCCGTGAACATATCATCCCGAGTCCGCCGTTTTCTCCTTCTAATCTTCACTAGCCTCTGTGAAGGAGAAACGTTTGCAGCTGGTGGAGGAGAAGGGAGAGGTGGTTAAAAAAGACACATTTTAGAGAACAATGGGTACACTCTTTCACGTTAAATTTTGCTGTTCACATTACACAGCACATGTGCTTTCGTTACAAGGTCGCATTTTTCCTCTTATATTGAGGGCCTGCCGGTTTGGTGTGAGAGATCACTCACGCAGTGCCAGGCAACAGATTTCGGCTTGCAGGCAGCCATGGTAAGCCACAGTCTTTTGGCTTTTTTAACCTTCTTAACATGTGGGAATGGTTTCAAACAGCAGCGCCCTCATTTCCCATACCAAGCACCTGTTGGGTTGGCCATTTAAAATGGGTTTGCAATGTAAAAGGAGGGGCTGCGGTTTCCGGGTTAACATGCAGCACAAACCCAACTAACCCCCCCCACACACCCAATTATCGGGGATGATCACTTCACCCCTCCCCCCACCGCATGGCTAACAGCGGGGAACATTTCTGTTCAGCAGAGCAGGAAGGGGCACCTCTGAATGTCCCCTTAATAAAATCGCCCCATTTCAACCAGGTGACCGTGAATGATATCACTCTCCTGAGGATAACAAAGAGCGATAAGGAATGGATGTTGTCTGCATGCCAGCAAACACCGGGACCATACGCTGCCATGCTCCGTTATGCAATGATTCCAGACTACTTGCTACTGGCCTGGCGTGGTAAAGTGTCCTACCATGGCGGACGGGATAAGGCAGCCCTCCCCAGAAACCTTTTGCAAAGGCTTTGGGAGTACATGAAGGAGAGCTTTCTGGAGATGTCCCTGGAGGATTTCCGCTCCATCCCCATACACGTTAACAGACTTTTCCAGTAGCTGTACTGGCCGCGATTGCCAGGGCAAATTAATCATTAAACACGCTTGCTTTTAAACCATGTGTAATATTTACAAAGGTACACTCACCAGAGGTCCCCTGTGTGCCCTCAGGGTCTGGGAGCACGCCTTGGGTGAGTTCGGGGGTTACTGGTTCCAGGTCCAGGGTGATAAACATATCCTGGCTGTTGGGGAAACCGGTTTCTCCGCTTCCTTGCTGCTGTGAGCTATCTACATTATCTTCATCCTCATCTTCCTCGTACCCCGAACCCACTTCCCTGTGTGTTTCTCCAGTGAGGGAGTCATAGCACACGGTTGGGGTAGTGGTGGCTGCACCCCCTAGCATGGCATGCAGCTCCGCGTAGAAGCGGCATGTTTGCGGCTCTGCCCCGGACCTTCCGTTTGCCTCTCTGGCTTTGTGGTAGGCTTGCCTTAGCTCCTTAATTTTCACGCGGCACTGCTGTGCGTCCCTGTTATGGCCTCTGTCCTTCATGGCCTTGGAGACCTTTTCTAATATTTTGCCATTTCGTTTACTGCTACGGAGTTCAGCTAGCACTGATTCATCTCCCCATATGGCGAGCAGATCCCGTACCTCCCGTTCGGTCCATGATGGAGCTCTTTTGCGATCCTGGGACTCCATCACGGTTACCTGTGCTGATGAGCTCTGCGTGGTCACCTGTGCTCTCCACGCTGAGCAAACAGGAAATGAAATTCAAACGTTCGCGGGGCTTTTCCTGTCCAGAGTGGTCACAATGAAGCACTGTGGGATAGCTCCCGGAGGCCAATAACGTCGAATTCCGTCCACACTACCCCAATTCTGACCCGCTACGGCCGATTTTATCGCTAATCCCCTCGTCGGAGGTGGAGTAAAGAAACCGGTTTAAAGGGCCCTTTAAGTTGAAAGAAAGGGCTTCGTCGTGTGAACGTGTCCAGGCTTAATTCGATTTAACGCTGCTAAAGTTGACCTAAACTCGTAGTGTAGACCAGGCCTTAGTGGACAAAGTAGTTGCAAGTGGCTGCCAGTGGTGGTTTGTAGGCATCGTGGCAGAGGTAGATATTTAAGGAGGCCCTGGGGAGAGGAGAAGGCAGTGACTCTATGAATTTTGATGGGACATTCTTCCCAAGCATCAAGGGCATTCATTGCCATGAGCGATAAGAACAGGTGGCCTTACTGAGTCACAGTCCATTTAAGTAGTTTCTTATTTTTCATTCTTTGGGAAATAATTTGAAATGTCTCTCTCATACACAGGACTGGAAAGGACCTTTTGGGTCATCAAGTCCAGTCCCTTGATGTCACAGGTAACCCCGTCATATAATCCCATTCATGAATTTATCAAGCTGCATCTTAACACCAGTTAGGTTGTTTGCCCCCACTATTCAGGCTGTTCCAGAACCTCCCTCTTCTGATGATTGGAAACCTAATTTCCAGCCTAATTCTGATTCTGATCCAATCCCCCATGTAAATAAGGAGTAACACTAACACAGTTAGTGGTGTAAAACTGCTGAGAGAGAAGTCAGGCTCTCTGCATTCTTTCTGGCATCAATTTCCCTTCTTTCTGGCATCTATTTTTAAGGCCATCCTAATGAATGTCTTCCTCCTCCTTTCGCCCTTCATTGTGAAATGTCAGTCTGTAAAAAGTTTTTGTTTTTAGCTAGATGCATATCATCTGTGGGATGTGATTTCGGAACAGAAATCCTGACACTTGCTTCTAATTTGACTCACACCAGCTTTACATCAGAGTGAACCCATTGACCTCAATGGGGCTACTTCTGCTTTGCTGTGTTGTCCAGATAGAAGGAGCAGTTTCTTGTGGCTGTGAAAGCTGTTGTATGTAAAATGTGAATGTAGACCCTACCAAGGTCCTGATCCTGCAAGCTGATCTGGCAGGCAGAACCCCACATCCCTATGCAGTCCCGATGACGTTATCCAGGCTTTGGATCTGTGTGCGCAGATTAGTTTGCAGGACTGGAATCACATATAGGTGCTCATTCATCACTTTATTAATAATGTAGATTTAACAATAGTGAAGAACCCAGTGCAGAAGCACTGAGCACCCTAGAGATAATTACATTTATAATTACCCCCAGCAGCAATAAATAATAACAAATAAAATCAGTTCAGCCCACAGCATCAAATAATTGGCAGGAGACAAAAAAATTATTTCAGCCAGCCAATAAATGTAAAAACAAAATAAACCAAAAGCACCCTCTCTCCCCTCATCCTGCACTGGAACATGCCTTCATCTTTCCTCCAAACCTTGGAGCATGCCTGAAAGATCATCAAGTCAGGCTGTTTCATCCCAAGGAGAAAGCAAGTTCTAGTGTCCTAGGGCCATCCCAGAGAACACCCAGCCAGCTGATTTTTCTCCTTTATTAGCTGTCTGTATCTTTGGCCAGTATGTCATAGTGAGAAAAGTGATCTCTCTGATAGGCAGGTCCGAGGATGATGATGACATTATTTGTATTATTGTAGCACAGGGGTAGGCAACCTAGGGCACGCGTGCCAAAGGCGGCACGCGAGATGATTTTCAGTGGCACTCACATTGCCCGGGTCCTGGAAGACTCGGCACACCACTTTTGAAAGGTTGCCAACCCGTCATAGCACCTAGCAGCCCTAGTCAGGGACCAGGATCCCATGGTGCAAGGCACTGCACAAACACAGAACAAAAAGATGTAAGCTCCTGGGGGAAGGTACAATTGAAGTATAAGACAAAAGACAACAGATGAATACAGAGATGGATGGGGGAGTACCAGGAAACGATGAGACAATATTGGTGATTGGCAGTGGTCTCACCACACCCCAGCAGCCTAACTGCTGTTAAGTTTTTTGTAGGTGTGACATCAAAGGAGAGTTTTAAGGAGGGGTTGTGAAGAAAGATAATGAGGTTGCTTTGCAGATGGTTACCGGAAGCTCTTCCCAACCATGAAGGGCAGCATAGGAGAGGTAAATGGGTGATGGAGGCTGACATCATTGGCCAGTAGGAGGTGGGAGCTGACCTTTTGATACAGAATGAGAGAGGATAGGAAACGGGGGATGAGCTGTGAAGACAAGTAGCTTATGTTTGGAGTAGAGATGGGGGAGCCAGTGAAGGAATGTAAAATGAGGAGTGATGGGACTACAGTATCAGGCTAGAAAAATGATCTTAGCAGTAGCTTTCTGAATGGACGTGAGCTGGGCAAGATTGCATATGTCAAGGGCAGAGAAAGAGGTTGCAGAAATTGAGATGCAAGACAGTGAGAGCCTGGATGAGAGTTTTAGTTGTGTGGACGGATAGGAAAGGGAGTATCTTAAAGATTTTAGGCAGAAAGAATTGGCACGATATAGACGGAACCTGTATGTGAGGACCTAGTGAGAGTTCTGAGTCAAAGATGCTTAGAGGCAGGAGTGACAGGCAGGATAGTGGTGTTGTCCATGGTAATCAAGAAAGGAGGGTGTCAGCAAGGCTTGTGGAGGGGAGATTTAGGGCCCTTGAGGTCATGGCCAACACCTTAAACTCTACCTGGAGACAAGAGCGCCGCCAGCTTTTCTGCTGCCCTAGGCGGCGGAAGGTCCCACCCCGAAATGCCGCCCCCCACAGAGGCGGCAGAAGGTCCTGCCTCTGAAATACCGCCACGGTCGCCGCCCCCCAAATTGTAGCGCCCTAGGCGACCGCCTAGGTCGTCTAATGGGTTGTGCCGGCCCTGCCTGGAGACCTATAGGAAGCCAGTGCAGATACTGCAGAATTGGTGTCTTTTTGCAGGACTGGGCCCATTTAATTTATGTCTTTATCTTTAGAGCACGTTATCTTGTTGGATTATCAGAAAAAACTTGTTTACAGTGTTCTGATGTGTGAAATCTAACGAGAGTTCATGCCTTACATGCTCTCTGTGCTATAGACAGAGTGTTGTCTCTCCAGAACATATTCACTGTCTGTCTTATTTGAGCAGGAGCTTTTCAAACACTCTTCTAATGGTGTTTCTAGCAACTTCAGGCATAGTGTGGAAGTTCAGACTACATTGCTCACGCTTCCAAAACATTTTTCAATCCCTTGTGTAACTCAGGATTGGACCCTCAGAAGTTGTTTACACTTGTCATTTGGTTGAAAGTTTACAAAATGGCCTAGGTCTAGACTAGGAAAATGTGCTTTAAGGCATGTTAGCTAACATAACTAATATTAACGTGTTCTCAGATATGAACCTGCATGTAGCATAGTACAAGGTTTAATGTGTTAGCTGATCACGTTCAATCCGAGGTTCCCCCCTCCCAGGGTTAACTATAACCTCTATTAATACATTTTTAAATATCACTGTCTTTGTCTCTAAGGTAAGTGCTAAGAGGTGTTCAAAACCTTAACCTGTTTTCCAACACCACTCATTTTCCTGGGTTAGACCAGACCACTGGAGAAATATACAGTGTGAAAGTATTTCTACTGGCCCAAAATATCAACAGTGCACAAGTGTTTTCAACATCAGAACTATGGGGGGGTGGGGGAAACTTACTACAATTTTGACCATTTAGGCCCTGATCTAGAAAGGCTCTTAAGCATATGTGTAACTTTAAACATGAGTAGTCTCACTGAAGTCACTTGGACTATCCATGCACTTAAGTGCTTTGCTGTATCGAGGTCTTAGTTCTGAGTTTGTCATAATTCTGTCCTTAAGATCAGGCCACCCACTTAATTTTTTTCTTCCATTCATCAAGAAAAAAAGTCAATTTGTGTCTTTCCGGCCCCTCCCTCCCCTCCCAAATTCAGTTAAGCTATTTCACAGGAGGCCGTGTTATAGCTGTTTTTTTGTGAGTGATCATAATGTGTTTCTGGCATTTGCTGTAACTCTGGCATTTCCCTTTGTCACGTAGGGGTGTATTTGTGTAAGCAATAGAGGAGATGAGTATATACTTTGGTACTTTAAAAAAAGTAATCTTAGTTCTCTTACTACAAAATGAGGTGCATCAATAATAGATTTGTTGTGCACCTTGTTTTTCAAGCAATGTCACATCTCACTTAAATAACAGGCTCTGAAGCAGCTGCTACTGCCTTGAGCAGCAATGTTAGGGGAGGAAAGACTGTGGTACTGAACTTTGCTTTTTATACAGAACCTTTGATGCAGGGTTCTGTATACAGGCTCTGGGGAGAACGATTCAAAAGATTCTTTTGATGACCTAAAATCTGCCCCAATAAAATAGGTACCTCCCCACTATAAACCACGTGGCTCATTAATACATGATCTAGACAGCTGTCAGCATCAAACCAGAGCATGTAAAAAACAACATTTTACTGTGTTCAGAAAAAATGTCTGCAAAAATAGTTCAGCCTCAAGAATGCTTGAAAAGAATAACCAAAGCTGATGCTTAACTATAGACTATCACAGACAGGACAAAAAGCGCATTTTTTTTTTTTTTTTTTTTTAGCCAGTAAATTAGCGAGCACTTGCAGAGTTTTAACCAACAACCATATCACTCCGTATTTCAGGCAGGTCGTCTCTTTACAATATGTAGCAACAGTTTCCACAGGAACTGCACTCTTTACAATAGACCCTGTTGTGGCTTGCTGCTGCACCGCAGTCATGGAGTGTAGGTGTTTGACACTTGCAAGTGGACCAAATCTTTCCATCTCTTGCTATGAATTTTCCAGTCAGTTATTAGTTGTTCAGACCTTTTTTATTGCAAAAAGATTGTTAATTAGGTGGCTGAAAATATTCATTGTAGACGATCATCCCCAAAACCTTTCAAGCACTATTCTACTGTAAGAGGAATCTTTACATCATGAAGTGTCAGTTAACTCAGAGTGAGGACCTGATTCTGAGCTGCGGTCATTCAGCATAGCTCAATCAGAATCAATGGAGTTATTCCTCGTTACAGCAGCTGAGGATTTGGCCCTTGATTTCTATAATCTTATCAATAGCTCAGTAAATGTTATACATAGTAGGAGTTGTGTGGTACTTTGTGTTTAATTTCTGTTCTTAAGGACTTTCATATGGCTATATCATGTCAGATGCCAAAGGAGCCATACCATTTGCATTTATTTTTTCAGTGTCATTAACAGGATGATCTGACATGCCACTTACAGAGCTAGATCTAATCTTGTTTATAAGCTGTATGTTACAGCACTCAGTGAATCTTAAAGCAATGAAGTTATTCAAACATCTTCCTTTAAAAGAAGATTTATGAAAATGTTCTCTAGAGACTTCTCTCCTCTAGTAATGAAGTCTCTATGGCTATAACTCTAAATTGGCATTTAGAGGTTTTTAAAAAATCATGGCATGAGAACCCCACAGTAGGAGATTGCACCTCTGAAAGAGCTGTGTCCACTCAGCAGGAAAGAGACAGAATTACAGTGTAAAGGACATGATGGTAGTGACATCCAGATGGGGAAGCGTTCCTTCCAGGGTGTAATTTACACTTATTCTACTAGCTAATGTTTAGGAGGCTATTGGTTAAAAGTGTGTGTTTTTAGCAAATAAAGTATTGACACCAAGACAGACTGTGGGCTGCTGTGACAATACAGCAGGCACCAGCTGTGTTAAGCAGAGCATATGACAGTTCTCCTCTGAAGTATGGAGGCGTGGCAATGAATGCTACCCATCTTCCACTGGGATCAAGGTGGAGCTTTGCATGCTGCAACTTGTGTTCCCAGACAAAAGTTTCATATTAAAGAGGAGAGCATTGGCTGCTGCACTTGGAACTTTGCAGGCCACTCCACAGTTTGGCAATGCCTGGGTTCACATAGGAATGTGATTAGCAATAATAATCGTATATCCTTCAGTAGCATCAGTGTATGTTAACTCTTCGCAGTCTACTTTGGACTTACAAAGGGATCTCACAAAATTAGGTGACAGGGCAACAAAATGGCAGGTGAAATTCAATGTTGAGAAATGCAAAGTAATGCATATTGGAAAACATCCCAATTATACATGCAAAATTATGGGGTCCCTCCCATCTCTGTGTCCCAGAACCCGAGCTCCAGCCCGAGTCTGAACATCTACATCGCAATTAAACAGCCTCTTAGCCCGAACCCCACAAGCCCTAGTCAGTTGGCACGGGCCAGCAGCAGATTTTTAATTGCAGTGTAGACATATGCCCTATGGCTAGGGGCTTTCATTACTAACACCAGACTTATCTCATTTTGCAAATGGAGGTTGAACATCAGGCTCATGTACACTAGCAGACCTGCAGAAGTCTGGAGGCCCTCTTTAGCCCCTTCCCCTCTGAACACAGCCACTAGAGTGGTAACTGTGACTATAAGTTTGCAAAGGCACAGTGAGATAGTCTCTTTTGTTGTTTTTCCTTGACTACATAACCATGATCCCAGAGTTGATGGTACTAAAAATTGCCTGAGGGCCTTGACAGTAGTTTCTTATTGTACATCTTAACTTTTGAGGTTCCAGGAATGTTTTAAAACTAATCTTTGCTGTAGAAATATGGAGCATAATGTAGAATATCTTTTTTAGGTGTCACTCTCTTACTTCACTGATTTAACTTTTTAAAAATAAAGAAAGTAGCACAGAAATTGAGTAGAATAGAAATATCATGTTTCCAAACATGGCACAATGGAGCTCATGGATGTTGTCAATTGAATATTGAATCCTATCCTACATTCTGGTTACTGAATAAAGACTTAGCTGTGTCTCCTAGAGCCACACCTAATGTGATTAGGACACCCAAATGAGTGGCAACATCTGTAGGCATTAGATCTATAGACTAGGAGCAAACATAATACCCCCAGGAATGCTGGGGGAGTACACTCCTTGGTACTCCATCTTTGGAAACACCTTGTCTAAAAGGCGAGATGGCCAAAAGTTGCTACAGCTTTAACAATATGTTCTTGAGGGCTATCAAGGAGATATCATAGTGCAACTTTATAAGGACGAGGAGTCAAAATACAGACTATCCCGTAATATAGTCAAATGCCAGAAAATTGGCAGTAGAGAAAGAATGTAATTAATCCATGACCTGCCAAGAATCACATAAGCACAAATGATTAGACCTCTCCATGTCGTCATAGCCCGTATTGTCAGCTAGACGTTAATCCAGCATCTGATAAAGATAGCAATTGATTGCTCCCTTTTAGATACCTAGCTAGCTGAGGGGAGGTTTTAATAATGTAGTTAGGCTTTTAAATGGGTGCAGCTGCAGGTCTGAATTGCATATGCAATGTTGTAGACAGTTTCTGAATACATAGGCCTATATGCCTCTCCTCCATCATGTGAAACCCACACTTTTGCCAAAACTATAATAAGCGAACTATTAATTTGTACACAAAATCGGACTCTCTCCCCAGAGGATTGCAACAGTGACAGATTTTCAGATAATGCAACTAGAGCAGTATTTTATAATGATTAGGAAGAGAGAGGTTTGCTTTTTCTTCCAGGAGGAAAGAGCAATTTTGCCTCACAGGCTTTGGGGGATTCTATGGAATCAAAAAGTGTATTGTATTCATTGATATTGCAAGCCCTTGCAATTGTAAGGCATTATGTCTTGTCAGATAGGGTACTGTCTTGGGTCTCAAGAGACCTAGGTTCTGTTCCTCTGTCTGCTACCAGCCTGCCTGCTAGGTGACCTTAAGCAGATCTCTTTGCTTCAGTTTCCCTATCTGTAAAATTGGGATAGTGAGATTTGCATCCTTTGTGCTGCACTTTGAGAACTGTGGCTGAAAAGCACAATATTGGAGGTAGATTTTTGTTGTTATAACACACTGGGTCTGGAAGCATAGCCTAGGCAAGTGATAATCATAGCTGAAATTCATGGTCTCTGCACATACACAAACTGAATAGTTGCCATCCAAGAAATACAATTTGGAATATAGTACTGGTAGCTCATGTAATAACTGCCTGTACCTTTCCTTAAATATTCTGCTAATATTTGGGGAAATTAAATCCACCAGACACTTTTTTAAACAGAGCAGCAGTACTTTTTGCACTGTTTTAAAATGTTGCATTTTAGTTTCCACGTCATGTAGCCCCCAGTTTCCTTCCTGCAAGATAAAAGCACTTAGATATATGTCTGTCTTGGTTTTTTTTTCTGTGCCCATCACTGTAGGTACGAAATACTAAATAATTTCACTTTTTCAGTAAACTGTGATATACCATGGTAACCTTAATTTTTGCTATAATTAAGATGACGATGCTGGGCTTGGCAAAAGCCAGTCAGGTCTCTTAAACATTATTGGAGTATCACCTCATTAGCTTAAAGGGAGACCTTTCATCTTTCTCCCTGTGGCATGAACAATTTGGGTGACCAAATCTGGGGAATTCAGTAGGCTTACATGTTTGTTACTGTATTTAGTGAATGTTTATTTTCCCAACAGAAGAAAAACTACTGGGCAAAAATGGAATGGCAGCAATAGACCAAAGTGAATTAAATGCAATGGCTGATTAGAAACCGCTATAGAGGCTATTTCTGAGAGTTAACAGAAATTTGTATAAAAAGAAATCCCAACAAATATAAGATTATACCATAATCCTGTAATCATTACCATAATAGTCTTCCAGAATTTTGTATCCAAGAACAAAGCCGTACTAAGTACCCAAGGAAATTAAGTAGGATCACAACAGAAATGTTAGTTTTATTCAAGATGTAAACATCTGCAAATATCCTAGGACTCCATAATCACATGAGTTACATTCACCAGAGGTAAAGATGTAGACATCAAGGTCTTATTTCTCCAGTCTTTCATTGCTATAAATCCATGGGTAGCAATGGCGGTGGCCGTGTGGCTAGCAAGTACAAGATGTCCAACACTATAGTAGCAATGTCTTGTACAGAAGACCCTTAGATCTTAATACAGTCCTCGTTGCTCAATGTAAGTTTTAAAGTTGTGAATGACTCCTAGGCTTGCTCAGATGTGCTATTAAAACTCAGTTCAAGCCAAAGGAGAGGGCCTCAAGGCCAGGGCCGGCTCTGGCTTTTTGGCCGCCCCAAGCAAAAAAAAAAAAAAAAAACGGGGCGGCCAGAACGGCAAAGCAAAAACAAAAACAAAAAACAACCTGCGGTGTGGCCAGAGCGCGGGTGCAGGGGGAGTGGCCGGGGAGGGGGAGGGAGCGGGCGGGAGAGAGAGAGAAGGGGGCGGCCAGGGCTACAGCAGGGGCGCTGCCACGCGGCCCCTCCCGCTGCGCCGCCTCCTGCCGCAAGGGCTTCGCTCCGGTCGGTGGGGAGTGAAGGAAGAGGACTGCCCTGCAGGGCGCTCTGGTTCTCCGCGCCGCCGCCCCCTACAGGGTGGCCGGAGCGGAACAAGAACAACAACAACAAAAAGCGGCCGTGCCGCCCCAGGATTGGGCAGAATGCTGCCTCGAACAATCTGCCGCCCCAAGCACCAGCTTGCTCAGCTGGTGCCTGGAGCCGGCCCTGCTCAAGGACAAGAACCCTGTTACTGCTGCTGCTCCTCCTAGCACTTGTGTCCCTCTTTCTCCATTTATTTCTGCAGTTTCCTCTGGAGCCAAATGAACAAGCTTTCTGTTTCTTCCCAGACAGAAAGTCAAAGGGTCACACCTCCAATGGGGACCCTGGAGGAAAGTAGGCCTTTATTTGGGATGAGCAGTATCTGAGAATTCTGGGTAGCCCTAAACCCAAAATTCATCCACAAACCCATGCACTTCCTTCCACAAAAGAGTCTGGCACAGGCTTTGTAGTGCTGTTTTAGTACTGAGAAACACCACAAACGTACTTTTTTTCTTGTGGTATTTCAATTGTTTCTGTTCTGGAAAGTCTGCCCACATGCCAGTTGTCTGTATTTTCTTTTAATTATTTCTTTAATTTATTTAGTTTTTTATTGGAAATAGCGAGTGTAGCAATTTCCTGGTTTTTTTGCCACCGTATACTGAGTTAATCGAGATACGTTCCAAACCTCTTGGGGGGGAAGGGGAAAGAGAGCGAGCAAGCAGGTGTATGTCTTTTTAATGAAGAGGGGTGAGGTTTCAACAGCTGCACAAGCCATTGGATATTCATGTCTTTCTCTTGTTAAGAGTTGAGTCTCCCCTCCTTTACTAAACAATTAGCCAGCAGAGTTTCTTGACTAACCACCACTGTCTGCAGGAGAAATCAAATTGAGCCTTCCTTTGTCAAAGCCCCTGGAAGGTCTGTCATGAGAACAAATACTCTGGGCCTACTTTCAGACATGTGTGTGTTCAATGGCGTGTGCAGTTGTTTTGCACGCACATTTACTGTGATTGCACATGCAAACTGGGTAATCACATACACATGGCAACAGTTATGGGATGTTTTGGGGTTTCTTTGTGGTAACAGTCTGCATGAATGTCTGAAAATGGAGCCCTGTATTTGCAAAACTTCAATTCCGTGGTCCTGTGGCTTTCTCAATTTTCACTCATTTGGAAGTTTTAACGATCCCATGATCCCTATTTGAAAAGAGCAGGAGATAACCACATGTCCAATGGTGGATTACGCACAGTGGCGTTTGATGCGCTTTCTCTCATAACAAAATGAGTTCTAATGTGAAAAGTTGTGTGCAGATTTAGCTCCATTTCCCTGCACAGTTACCAAATTCCCATGATCTGATTCACCAGTAATGCAAAGAAGCCTTATCCCAACCATTCTGTCCACTGAAGATTTCCCCTGCAATGATTTAGAGCCACAATAGCACATGATATGCCACCCTCCAGCTGTAGTGTAGTGTAAGAAGTTTGGGAGTATGATTGGGCTCTCTCTGCACCTGGCTGCTATAATGGCCCCTGGGACCCATTGATGGCTAATGTATTGTTATGAGCTTGGTGAAACCTTGTTATAGGTTGAGTTAAAACCTCATTGAGATTGACTGGTGTGAACTCACCCTTCAATTAACATAGGGGCTTATGCTTATAGTTAAGATAAAAGGGATATGTGAACCCGCCCAGGAACTTTGGGCTGAGTATTGTTTTAGGTGGGGCATATGTGTATATATATGTGTGAGTGCTTGTGGGAAGAGTGCTCGTACAAAAACTGAGAACAGACAAGAACAGAGTGAGAGGAAGGGGCAAGCAGAAGCCTGTAAGCATAGTGTGACCCTGGAAGAAGCTGAAGAGCAAATTCTTGGTTCCTTCTGCATTGAGATACAAGACTTAGCATATTCTTGTAAATACACAAGATTGCATCAAAGAAAATGCCAGACTCCATCAATTTCTACTTCCAGCTGGACTATCCCTAAAACCCTGTACTTTGACTAATCACCTGGGTCAAAAAAGGGGCAACAGAATGTTAGAATAACTTTCAACCAGATGATGTCTTCACAGTTACAGGTGCAAAGATGGTTAAAGCCTCCATTATGTGCAGCCCTCTTCTCTCAGAGCCCCCTCCTGTGGGATTTTCCATAGCAGGGGATAATTTGAGTCAATAGTATGTTAGGCTCGTCTGCAGTCTTCTGTCACATATACAGTGTGAGGGAGAGCTAAATGTTCTATCAGCTGAACACTGAACATTGCTCTTTCCCCAGTTGAATAAGAAATGTTTCCCACAGCGGTGTAATGCTGTGCTGCTGCCTGAATGCAGTAGCCACATAGGGCAGGAAGTCGCACTCACTAGCGTGACTGAGCCCAGGCAATCACACAGAATTCTGTGGTAAAACTCCCACCCTGCATAGTGCTTAAAAGGTTATTGATGACAAGACAGCAGCAAGTGTGCGTGGCCATCTAACACTTCTCACCGACATGCCCTTACCATGAAATCAGAAAAACACTATTAACATGAGAGAGTTAAGTGATCCAGGACCAGATTTTCAAAAGAGCTCTGCTTCCCTTTATGCACCTAAATAAGGGCCAGATTTTCAAAGCTCCTCTTCCTGCAGCTCCCAGTATGATGCTTTTGGGCAGATTTTCAAAATTGATCTGCACCCAACATGCTGCACTCCTTTGAAAATTTGGCCCTGTTTGTGGGTGCTGAGCTCTTGTGAAAGTCTGGACCCTTGTTGCATTTCTTATTGGCCTTTTTTTTTTTTTTTTTTTTTTCTTCCCCCACCCAGTGATTCACGTATAGCATGCTCCAGATATGGAAAGGTGATCTCCCTAAAACAGTCTCATCCTTGGTGACAAAAGATGGTTCAGGGGCTAGGGCACTAGCTGAGGGCTCATGAGACCTGGGTGCAAGTCCCTGTTATGCAACAAACTCCTGTGTGCTCTTGGGCAAGTCACTTAGCCTGTCTTTCTACCTCAGTTCCCCATTTGTAAAATGGCATTTCCCTACCTAACGTGGGTGTTGTGAGGATAAATACGTGAAAGACTTTGAGGTACTTAGATGGTATGGTAATAAGAATATATGCGCACGATAGCTCTACAGTAAGACTGTAGTTTGGATTTTGATTAGTTTTTCTATTTTTATTTAATCAATTCAGGAATAAGTGGACAATAGTCCCCAAAGAAAGGGACAATAGATATTGATTTTTTTTCATGTACACTCCCTGTGTAGTTTATATTTGCAGAGTACCTAAACCGGATTCTTCTATTAAACCACAATAGGGCATTCTACTACAGAAATAAAAGACCAGTCACAAGGAATTATAAACGAGGTTCTTTATTCTGGGGTTTGCAGTGCA
Source organism: Emys orbicularis (assembly GCF_028017835.1). Classification (NCBI taxonomy): domain Eukaryota; kingdom Metazoa; phylum Chordata; order Testudines; family Emydidae; genus Emys; species Emys orbicularis. The sequence goes on from NC_088686.1 coordinate 15,011,652, forward strand.
TTAGAGGTGTGGATTTGCAAAAGCAGTCAGCATTGGCTTAACCCACTCCGACTGAAGTTAGTGGTGAAACTCCCATTGATTTAAATGGGAGTAGAATTAAGGCAATACTTTTGAAAATACCATCCTCAAAGTTTTGGTTTATATGTCCCATCAAGTAGGTTTATTAACAAGTGTTCCGTGCGAATGGATTTTACCAGAAATCATAAAACCTTACTTGGACAAAGGTCCCATTGAAGTCAGTAAGCTTTTTCTTGAGTAAAACTGAGTAAAGACTTCAGGTTAGTGATTGGGGTTAGCTATGTTTGATTGTTTTAATGATCCTATTCATAGTTGGCCTATAGCCTGTAATTTTGTAACATTACTAAAAAAGAAATAATGCTTTAAGCACCCATCCTGGAACATACATCAGAATGAAGATAAGATATTAGAACAGTGGCTGGAATAACTGGTTATAGGCGTTATTAAAAAGACTAAATTCCCACCAATATGAATGGGGGGGGGAAATTCCATTAACTTTACAATGCTATGCAGATGGCAGTGAAGTGGTTACTTTAAGATATTTTATATCCATGGCGAGCTTTGACTGTAACTAAACTCGGAACGAGGTAAACACTTTTTGAAACCTGATTTCATGATGTCCTTTTATGAGGGCCACAGTTTTGTCATCACTCTGGGGACTGAACCAGGGACCTCCAGAGCTGAAAGCATGAGTAGCTACAGTCTGAGCTGAAGAGTTCTGGCTTTTTAGCTGGGGCTATAACAGACACATTCTCTGTAGATTGGACACAGAGGGAGAACGTAACATGTACTGACCAATGGCTAAGGCCCTTTGCTATCGGCATCTAATAATTTTTTTACCATGAAAAATCCCCTCCCCATCTTTTTTTTTTTTTTTAAGCCAATATTTGGGTTTTACCAATTTTTTTTTCAACCACATTTTGGCTTTTTTGGGGCCCAAGAATTTTTTGCAGGGGAAGCAAACAAGGCTGTGCTGAACAGCCAGCAGAGTCCAAAGGGGTCTCTGTCCAAGAGGGGGGGGGGGTGTCAGTACTCTCAGGCTGTAGCCTTCCCTCCTCTTCTGACCTTGGCTCTTCAGCGTGGCCCCATTTGCTTCCTCTCTGCAGTGGGAGAGTGAGAAGGGCATGGAGCTGTGTCCTGGCAGCCAAGGCTGCCCAGTTGCTGCAGGGTGCAGAAGGCTTCTTCACCTGCAAAATGGTGAGTTACCCGTCCCCATAAAGTAGCAGGCGCCGCACCCCCTTGCCTGATGCTTTTGAGTTTTGTTTTTTATTGATTTCCCCCCCCCTTGTTTTTAAAACTTTTAAATAAACCCCCAGAAATTAATAAAAAACAACAACCCAGCTCAAAACAAATAAAAACTGAAAAAGAAAGGCCTTACCAATGGGTTACACTACCATTTGTGGAAGGGGAAAGCAGCAAGTTAATCCATTTTTGTAGGCCTGTTGGCATAACTGCTAATTACATACCCTTTTTCTGGCAAATAAACAGTTTCAGCTTACTGAAGTACTTTGACATTAGAAATGCCATGCCTGCCATGTGACAGTCCAGAGAATTCAATCTCAGATGCTTCATGGTGCATGCAGCTGTGTCAATGCATGATGAAAAAAGAATGAGTAATCTAGATGTGTCATGATGGAGGGACAGCCAGGCCAAATCTGAATGGCGCTGTGACCCTGTGCGCCAGGTCGCAACACCCTGAGTGAGGAGCTGGGCCCAGCCCCGTGAGACAGGAGCAACTGCTGCGGAGTGAGTACTGGGTGAACTTGCTCTCCAACCCTCCTCCTGTCCCTTCCCTTGGTCTCCTCTTTGCACCGGGCCTGCAAACCGCCTAAAACCTTCCTGGGAAAGACCCACCATTTGGGAAACACTGTGCTAGGGTAGGGAGTTGTCCCTGTTCATTGAATCTCATTTCTGTAGGAATTCGTATTCCTGGCGTAAAGACTATTGAACATTTCTCCTTTGTATTCTAGAGGTTGGGTTTACTCATACTGTTCTCAGATTTAGACAGAAACTGGCAGGCAGATAATGGAAATTAAGGCCTCCCTCTAGGTTTTCTCCTCTTCCTTCTTTTCTCAGACATGGTGAAATATTCATGGAAGAATGCCAAGCTCTGTCTCGGAAGCTGACTGGCAGTACCTGCTCTTCAGGTTTAGTGGGTGTTGATGTGTTGCCTGAGAGGTTTTCCTCCTTGGAGATTGTTTTCCGAGCCTCTACCTCTGATGATTCATACTTGACTAGTTTCTATTGTGTACATGAAGGTCTATGACTGAAGAATCCTTCGTTTCGGTCTCTCTGCTTCCTTGTATTCATTGACTTCTAAACTCAGACTTAGGAGGAGAGGCGTTAATAACTTCTGTCTGATTTTCAGTATAAAGATTTTAATATGGATCTGAGTGATGCCAATCTCCAACTTCACCTGGAGGTAGTGTGTAAAATAGTAATTTGGGGCCTGATCCTGTGGGGTGCTGAACATCTTTATTTCCCACTGAAGTCATTTGGAATTAAGGGCACTTAGCACCTTTCAAGATTGGGCCTTGTGTGAGTAGCTCTGCTTACAGAATAGAGTATAAAGCCCTATCTAGTTTTTTATAGTGCTTTTACTTCAAAGCAATACGTTCTGTTATGGGAGTGAGGTGACACCATAGTTAAACAAGACAGGCCTTAGGGTTCTCAACAGCAGCACACGCAGTACCTTCAAGGCTATGATTCAGCAAAGCATTCAAGCACATGTTCAACTTTAAGTTCCACCAAGTTAGAACAGGTGCTTAAGTGCATTTTTAATTAGGGCCGAAGTACTGTACTGCAGCTATTTTCATACAGGGGTAATTTGGCCAGGTCACCTGGCATTATCCCGTCCTCCTTTTGTAAAGTGGCATAGGCTTTTTAATCTCCATTATAGATACTAGAGATGGAAAAGTCCGGTAAGTCAACTAACAATAGGCTGATGGGCATTCACCGCCCTACCAGTCTGTTAGAGTCCAGGTTTGTTAACTTTCTGGGCACTCTGCAAAAAAAAAAAAAAAAAAAAAAAAATCTCCCTCTCCCCCGCCCACAACAATTTGAGGAAGGAGTGGATTGAAGATTACAATGTGGCCAGGTGGGTTTACTATTTAATATTATGTGAGCAAGTATTATGTTATGCACATGAGTAAATAATATGATGTTATCATGCAGGCAGTCATATTGCATGCCATGAGTTTGGTTTGTATTGTATACTTAATGTTGTGAGGCACACACAGCTGAGCATAGGAAATCAGTATAAATGGAATGAGAAAATTAAGACTCTTTATTTTTGTAGTTGAGCCAATGCAGGATTCTTCCCTGTTGTCCATTTTCCACTCTAATTTTAAATGTTCCAAGCATTGTCCCACCACTTCCCTATGGAAACTATTCTGTAGCCCAATGATCTTGCTGTCAGTGAAATTTCTCTGCTATTCAGTCTGAATGCTCTCTCTCTGACCGTCACTTCACTTCTCCTACCTATACCCTCTTGTTTCACCCTAAATAATGCTCCTCACTCCAAATATCTCTTGCTCATCTCTTGGACAAATTATACAGGGTTCTCCATATGCATTTCATCCAACCCCCTGATTATATTGTTGTGCTTCTCTGTGCTTCCTGGAAATCACTTGTGGAGAGAGATCTGTATCAACTCCACCTTCCCAAAAGAATCTGATTAATCTGATCTGCTCTCACTTTTAATAATTTCTAAAGTGATAAAACTGCAACTTCTGTTTCCTCCTCTTCCATAAAAATACAATTTAAGCAGCTACAGTTAACTTTGCGATGAAAAGAAAGAGAACACGAGAAGCAAACTTGGTGTATGGATGGCATTTGCCTTTATATCAGCGCGGGTATTGTAGTTATAGACTTAGGATCCAGTCATTACAACTGGTATTGAAATTATGGGAGTCTTGTCTGCACATAGTCCTGGCCTGGTATGCTCTGTAACCAAGCATGTGCTGGATGTGGTGACACCTTCCGTGGCTCGAGGGACTGCCTCATATTAGCTGCTCCCTTTTGAAGTGCTTAAGTCCTATTACTTAATAATAGAACACTGTGAAAAAGTCTTATAATAAAAAATACACATAAACAATGTATGTGTATAGTTCTTTAGTGACTGACAAAATTCTACCAGAACTTCTGTTGGATGAAAAAGGCACATTCCTGGGTCTGGTAAATAAAGCGATGGGGGGGTGAGGGGGGAAGTCCAGTAGAATGTTATATACTGCTCAGAATATGTTACATAAACTGCTTGTGCCTCTCAGTTTACCCTTGCCTTCATAATATCTGTAATATCAGGCTGTAAAATATTCTAGGTGTAGCCTCCAACACTCTTGTTTGTATGGGAGCTCACAGGAATCTGAATGCAATGATTTCCTGCCTTCATCACAGCATGGTGTCATAAATGTAAAGCACCCTTGAAAATCCTTCTTGAGCAATGCTTCCTTATCCTCTTATAGGCCAGGGGGCATGTGATTCAAAATCATCTTCAAAAATATCGCTACCATGCACATTCCTTATGTTGTGGGGATTTTTTTTAGATGAATTAAAATTTGTGTCTCTCGTATGTGAGCATTTTTACTCAAGACAAGGGACTGGAAACACTAGAAAGGGAAATTTCTCTAACTACATTCCCAGGATGTGATAATTTTCTATTCCCTAAACTCTTCCCCCGTTTTATTGAAACCCTTTATGGGTTCCCGGAGGAGAGGCAAAGTGCAGTTTCTATATTGCCTTTTGTCCATATTGTGTACATGCCTTGCATCAAGCTGTGATGATGATGAATAAAATGAGAGCCTGGTTTACATTAGAATAGTTATATAGGTAAAATTACATTGGTAAGGGGTTTGATTTTTTTTAACTGATATAGTTATACCACTATAAGTCCTATGGTGGGTGCAGTTATACCAGTATAAAGGTGTCTTGTACTGATATAATTTACTTTGCTTCCCGAACTGAAATAAGCGATAACCTTATAAGCACTTTATACAGGTATAATTGCATCCATTCTGAATATAGTTAAAGTAGTAAAACTTTCTAGTACAGTTCTTACGGAACGCCTTTTACTATGTACTGAAAATTACCAGATTTCAGCTCTAGGGCCTACATCGAGGAAGGCATTTACGTATGGAATCATAGAAATGTAGGACTGGAAGGGACCACAACATATCATCTAGTCCAGTCCCCTGCACTGAGGCAGGACTCAGTATTATCTAGACCATCCCTGACAGGTGTTTGTTTAATCTGTTATTAAAGTCCTCCAGTGATGGAGATTCCACATCCTGCCTAGGTAATTTGTTTCAGTGCTAATCTACTCTTACAGTTAGGAAGTTTTTCCTAATGTCTAACCTAAATCTCCCTTGCTGAAATTTAAGCCCAATACTTCCTATCCTGTGCTCCTCTTAATAATAACGTGTACTTGAAAACTGTTATCATGCCTCCCCTCGGTCTTCTTTTCTCCAGAATAAACAAACCCAGTTTCTTCAGTAGGTCATGTTTTCTAGATCTCTAATCATTTTTGTTGCTGTCTTCTGGACTTTCTTATGTTTGTCCACATCTTTCCTGAAATGTGATGCCCAGAACTGGAGGCCTTATAAGTGCTTTGTAGAGTGGAAGAATTAGTTCTCCTGTCTTGGTTATAATACTCCTGCTAATATATACCAGAATAATGTTCGCTTTTTTTGCAGCAGTATTACATTGTTGACTCATATTTAGTTTGTGATCCACTATAATCCCCTGATCTTTTTCTGCAGTACTCCTTCCTTTCTCATTTTGTATTTGTGCAATTGATTATTCTTTCCTTAGTGTAGTACTTGTCATTTGTCCTTATTGAATTCCATCCTATTTATTTCATACTATTTTTCCACTTTGTCAAGATCATTCTGAATTCTAATCCTGTCCTCCAAAGCACTTGCTACACCTCCTAGATTGGTATTGTCCACAAAATGTATAAGTGTACTCTCTTGCCATTATCCAAATCATTTATGAAGATACTGAAAAGAACCAGACCCAGGACAGATTTTTATGGTGTCCCACTCGATATGCAGTTCCAGCTTGACTGTGAACCATGGATAACTACTCTTTGAACACAGTTTTCCAACCAGTTGTGCACCCACCTTATAGTAGGTTCATCTAGGCTATAGTTATGTAGTTTGTTTATGAGAAAGTAATGTGAGACAGTAGCGAAAGCCTTACTTGTGCACAGAGTTGAGCATGTGAATAGACCGATTGACTTAAATGGGATGACTTCAGTGTGGCTGTTCATGTATTTAAAATTAATTATGTGCCTTTCTGGATTGGAGCCTCAGCGAGCAGATTCCATAGGCATTAGTCTTCTCCCGAGCATGCCTCATCCTAGAGAGCTCAGTTCTAGGAGTCAAACAAGAGTATCCCATGAGATCTGAACTGCTATGACAGGGCAGCTTGTCTGTCCATGTCAGGTTTCATGCAGACTCCTGGGAGTGTCGGGCTGGAGATGGATGTTAACACTTCATTTTCCTCTATTACTTCCCCTGGTTAAAGTTTATAGTTTGTTTTCACCTCCTTCCATGTACCTCTGATTTGGTTCAAATGATGAATGTTATATGGGATTCTTCACAATCTTGTCAAAGGTCACCTTTAAAAGACAGCATTGTGGGTCAAAAATCCAAACTATTATAGACAATCTGACGTGTTTAATCGTATCATTTCACTGTAACAATTTCTTTAATGAAACCTGAAGTCCCATATATTTTAAGGCCAGCACAGACTATTAGGATCATCTAGTCCGACTTCCTGCATAACACAGGCCACAGATTTCACCCAGCAATTCCTGCATCTAGCCCCATGGCATGGGGTTGAACTAGAGCATATCTCTGATATATAGTGCCTGGCACTCTGGATTGGGGCCTTGTGGTGCTACTGCAAAAATAATTTAAGAACTATATAAGGGGATGAACATTATATATTTCCAGAACCCACCAGGATGTGCCATGAGAAAGTCTCAATTACAGCCCCATTCCGGGCTCTTGGGGGCGGGGGGGAGGGGGAGAAACCGGTACATTCTATGACCATGGCTGCAAAATCTTTTTACTGGATTTGAATATCCTTCAACCTTAGAATGGGGAGAAGTTTGGGGCTCTTTGATGTGGTAGACAGTCTCCTGCTGTATCTTTAAAATGAGTGATCGCGCCAATCTCCTAAAGCTGCGTAGTACCTTGGACGCACAAACCATATTTAAAGCGGAGTGCACAACCACAAAAAGCCCATGCAGAAGCTGTTCCATATCACGATAACTATGTAAGGTCGATCAAATGTGTGTGTGTGTGTATATATATATATATATATATATATACATATATGGCTAAATCCTGCAGTCTGTACTTGGGCAGAACTCCAGCGGAAAGACTAAGGCCTGTAGCATTTGTCCTGTGTTCTACTATTAAATTTCAAGAAGAGAAACAGGGAATGTTCCTCTTCTTGGATGTGGAAGTGAAAGCCTGAGGCATCTTCACCTAATGAAATTAGCAGAAAAACAATGCATAGTGACAGATTTTACATTTTTGATTTTACATTTGAAGACCTACTTAGCTCATATTCAAGATAAAATGAAGAATTTATCCACAGAAGCTTGACCTGTCTGTTCCCAAAGGCCCATAACTCAGTTTTATTTATTTTAAAAGAACAGTTTAGGACAGTTGAAGGAGTGCATAGAAACCCAGTCAGATTGGAATTTAGGTCCACAGGGGACGTGACATCATGGGAGGTGTAGTCCGGCCAGGGCGCTGATCTCATAAGAGAGAATGGAGGCATATGAGACACAGTGGCAGCTAAGGCAGATGCATCGATTAATGTCGACTCAAAACGACACATTTAGCTTAGATTTTCCCAATTGAGGGTGTGGGGCGGGGTGGGATTCAGCATAATTGACACATTTTCCATCCAAAAAACTCTTCAGTAGAAAATTCCCAAGCAACTCTGGTTAAACTATTGTCAGGAAACAATGAGTTTCCTTGTCTTTTATTCCTTGTAGGCATGTACCTGTCATTCTTCTTGTCTCTAAAGCACAATGAACCGCTATTGGGCTGTATAAATAACCATTGTATGCTAGCTCCCATCTTTTCTTTCACCCTTACTTTGCTCTTTTCCTCCTTTGTGGTGTCTCGTATTCACCTGCTCGCACTTCTGAATGAGAATTTAAAATTTTTTTTAAAGTATTTCTCTATACTGGTGCCAAGATCTGGGAAAAAGAGAGAGGTGTGAGAATGGTGCATTTTACTGTCCCTTCCAGAATATCATTTGCTCCTTGCTTTTCTTAGTCCAGCTGTAATTAGCCTCCCTGGTAGTGGTGCTGCACCATTTCTTGGATAGTGCTAACAGACAGTACTCATTAATATTAGCAACACAACTCAGTAGAGAGACTGACTTATCAAACACATCTCCTCCCATTTACAATTGTGTGGACCACCTCTCCTACCATTCATGATCATGCAGCACTTATATAGTGCCTACAGCAACCGTTAAATGCAAGTTGAACCTATTTTTAAACTGCATTTTATTGCAGTTCAGCAGCGGGAAATAAGTAGTAATACCTAGCACCACATGATCATCCAGAGTTCTGTGAACCACTAGCAATTGTCCTCCAGACCACCCACCAATGGTCCTCAGACCTCAGTTTGAGAACAACCATACTATTGACAGAACAAGGAGTAATGGTCTCAAGTTGCAGTGATGGAGATCTAGGTTGGATATTAGAAAAAACTTTTTCACTAGGAGGGTGGTGAAGCACTGGAATGGGTTACCTAGGGAGGTGGTGGAATCTCCTTCCTTAGAGGTTTTTAAGGTCAGGCTTGACAAAGCCCTGGCTGGGATGATTTAGTTGGGAATTGGTCCTGCTTTGAGCAGGGGGTTGGACTAGATGACCTCCTGAGGTCCCTTCCAACCCTGATATTCTATGATTCTGTCTTCTATTCAGGCTATTACAGCATGACCATCACTATGGTATCTGAGCACTTTCCAAGCATGCCTCAAGTGATGTGTCACATCTTGGTTCTCTTTCTGTCTTCCTTCCTTCCTTCCTTCCTTTCTCCAGGGGGAAGATTTTGTGCAGAATTTCTTTATTGGCTGGTGTACATTTTGTTTATGTTCGTGAAGGAAAGCAAAGTTGGAAAATATGCATTTGGCACTTGGAGCTAGGGTGACCAGACAGCAAGTGTGAAAAATCAGGACAGGGGGTAGGGAGTAGTAGGAGCCTATATAAGAAAAAGCCCCAAATATCGGGACTGTCTCTATAAAATCGGGACATCTGGTCACCCTACTTGGAGCAGAAGTGGTGAGTTTGGGGGTACTTTTAAAATCCTGTGGGATTTGGTCTCACAGTCTTGACCCAACCCCTGAAAACACATTGTTCTACTAGACAGTATATCAGTCCCACCTACGTTTGCACAGCAAGGTGTATTTAAAACATGTCTGTCATAAGTGTTAAACTTTGTTATCTAACGGTGGCTTTAGTGGCTTGTTAAATCATTTTTTCACATCTAAAACAAGTTAAGATCAGCACAAAGACAGCTGGAAATTTATCGTGTTTAGTCATTCCTCCTGGGAGCTCTATTTTCAGAATTTTTCTTCTGCAAAGATTATCAATACACATGTGGTGTGAAGCTTGTCTTTAAATTAGCAAGGATAAAATTAGCAAGACGCTTTTATAGACACCATGTGGTAGGCTGACTTGAACTTCAGTAATTCTTTGCAAGGCTGCAATAAATGAGGTGAACTTTCAAGAAATGTTTCAAAATAAAAATTCCTTGGCTCCTTCAACTGGAAGGTAATGGGCTTCAACTTGGTCAGCATCAGAGATTGAACCTGGGACCTCCAGAACTATTTCATGTGGCCATCTATAGCTTGAGTTAAAGGACAGCATGCACTGGCTGGCTGGGGTAAGAGACTCCTAACTTCTGTGGATCAGGCGCAAACGGGGGCTTATGTTATACACAGCACTGATGTTTTTCCAGTGACTCTAAAACAAGCACAATATGAGATAATAGGGGACTAAATGAACAAACTTTTTTAATTCACCAGACTAACGGTGAATTAACCTAGGGGCTTGTTGCCACTACACATGCCTGACAAATTATAATAATATTAGATTCTATTGATTATTTCACCCACATATTTTAATGCAAGAATGAGACTGTTCAACACACTGGATTGTTAAAGAATTAAGAACTTTATTTTTTCCCCCCCACAGAGTTAGTGAGCAATTGGAGTTGAGGGTGCTCTGTATTTCTGAAAATCAGGTCTAAAGGAGCATAACTTACACAACTTTAAATGTTTAAGTATTGGATTAATTTAACATGCGAAGAAGACTTTATTCTGAAGCATAATTTCTCCCCCTGCCCCCCAATCTTTTTCAGGTTGATCTGGAGCCAGAGGGAAAAGTGTTTGTGGTAATCACTCTTACAGGCAGCTTCACTGAAGGTAAGAGAAATATTTTGGCTTGTTTTCAAAGACGTTTTAAAATCCATCATTGCTTAAGTTTAAGCTGCCACTCGCTAGCATACTGTAAATATTGTGGATGATAGTATTCTTCAGTGTGCAGCGGTATGTGAGTTTTACATGAAGATTTTATGAGTAACAAGGGTAGTTTTGAAGAAACTCTTCTGGACTGCTTATTTTGTATACAACATGGGCCTTTATCATTGTGATCTTGGACCAAGTGAGCTGATTCGTGCCTGATCTGGTTCATTTCTCCCAGGTTGTCCTTCAAACTGATTGTTTCATTCACTTGAAATTTCTATGTGAGTACCTTTGACTGGGTGTGCCAAATATGTAAATTTCTTCCTGGTAATCTTCATTCCATAATTTCACCCATCTACTTCACAATGTGTCAAGAAAGACACATAATACTGGACATCTATAAGCCTCTCAGTGCAAAAGTTGCCTTGAAAAAATATTCTTCATTTGTTCTTTCCCTTCTCTGACTACCCCTTTTGTGAAATGTTTTCAACTTTCCAGTTGTTTGTTCTGATAACAATTAAAGCATGCTCAGGTATGTATGTGAGCACAGATGACTGCTTTGCTACAGTAAGCCGTGAAATCTGGAATGCCTGCTTGGAAAAGACAAAACAGCTTCTTTCCAGCATACACGTGTGCTTAAGTTGCATTGACTTCAATAGGGTGGAAATGTGAAGGATATGGGGCGGATCTGTAATAATTTATTAATTTTGTATGTGAGCTGGTTATGGGATAGGAAATGTGTGGCTATATTGGATTATTGGGATGTTTACTATATGCATACATTGGTTTAGTTTAGCAGCAGGGCTGTTTGGAAGGCAACATAATAGCTCCAAATAACCTCCCACTAAACATGTTGGGGGTCCTTGACAGACAATGTCTGAGCTATTAGCTGGGAAGATTCTACTTCCGGGTGCCAACCAAGTTACAAGACTTGTTTTCCCAGTGCTCAAAAGGATTGTAAACAGTCACCTGTCCAGAGTAGGGTTGTCAATTTTAGTTGGACGTATTCCTGGAGGTTTCTTCGATTAGCATAATCTAATCTTTAATTAAAATCTTTAATTCCTGGAGACTCCAGGTCAGTCCCGGAGGGTTGGCAATCCTAGTCCAGAGGCAGGGGCAGCTATTCACAGGGGAGCAGACACTTGGGTGGGGATGTGAAGCCCTTAGGCCTTCCTAAACTAACAGGGAGAATGGTTAGCTTTAGGGAAGACAGACATGGGTGTAGGCGGTGAGGAGATGCTGGAAGATCCTTATGTGTTTTGTATCTGGAAGACTCTTCCCAGTGAAAAGGACTAGGAGCTGTTTTGAGAAGAACGCTGAGCTTAATGTTGGTATTGCAGTGGGGGAGGTTTAGGTTGGATATTAGGAAAAACTTTTTCACTAGGAGGGTGGTGAAGCACTGGAATGGGTTACCTAGGGAGGTGGTGGAATCTCCTTCCTTAGAGGTTTTTAAGGTCAGGCTTGACAAAGCCCTGGCTGGGATGATTTAGTTGGGGATTGGTCCTGCTTTGAGCAGGGGGTTGGACTAGATGACCTCCTGAGGTCCCTTCCAACCATGATATTCTATTATTCTATTTAGATGGTCCCACTGTTCTGGATGCTCTGTGACTCTGCACTTTGTAGGACTCCAAAGGATGCATAGCTGCTGACCCTGGGTCCCATCCAGTTCCCATTAAAGTCAATGGAAGGATTCCCATTAACTTCAATGGAAGCTGGAGTGGGACTCATAATTTTGCTAGAATAGTCTTTCAGTATCTGGCACAGGTGCTATATTCTGTTTCTTTATTCAAACTCTGCTTTTCTCCTACTGTTCGTACATTCGCAGAGTCACACAAAGATCTGCTGGTTTTGGTCCTGGTTTTGATTTGAAAATCCACATACTACTTCTCAGTGGCATCATTTGCATTCAGCTTTTTTCTGGTGTCCCTGTTCACTAAGCCATGTGTTATTCCAGACCTTGGTCTATGTCACCTATCTCATTATGTTTATTGTGCTTGATTCAGATTCCCCCCTGCTCCTAGCTGTTCCAGAGTGGGAATTCACTCCCAGGATTAGGAATGAGGTGGCAGCACTGCCATTCTTTGCCAGGGAAGGGAAATTTAAACACAGAAGCTGCTCAGAGGATGTGCTGATTCTGCACATCGCCAGGGTGCTCTGGTCCCACCTCAAACCTAGCCGCCTCTTCCCACTTTGGGGCTGTGCCAGGCGGCTCCAGCCCCTGATAGGAGTGGGAGTTGCTCACAGCTTGCACCCTCACTGTGGGTGGGCCTTGAGGGCCTCACAGCCTGGCTTCTCCCTGTGGAAGTCAAGGATCCAGGCCGTGAACCTGACCCACTGTTGATAATCTTCTCTTAGTGGATTTGACTTTAATGAGGTATCATCTCCTGCAACGAATTATTTATAAGTGAATTCATCACTTGTGACAAGTGATGGAAGATCATGCATCAAAGAGCTACAGCGCAAGTAGCAGTGCAAGCTTCCCTTTGTGTCTCAGTACTGTCCCTTCAGTGTGTCCCAGCCTTCACCCGAAGAGACCACCTCCAGGGGTGAGGGAGATAGCTTTGTCCTCCTGCCCAGTTATTCATCGTTTATAGAGCTCCAGCATTGCGCCAAGTGTCCAGGGCAAAATTTTCAAAAGCATTTAAGTCTCATTTTCCAAAGCCACATAGGCATTTTGAACCCTGAGTCACTTTTAAATATGGGACTTAGGTTCTAAATCACTTGATCACTTTTGAATATGTTACTCCTCTGTCAGTCGTTTCACCTCTGTGAGTCTGCTAACGAGAGTGCCACGGCTAAGTGCTGTGGTGCAGATGCCTGTCTGCTAGGGGTCTATCAAGTCACAGGTGACAGAGAAAACTTTCAATCAGTGATTTAAACATTTCCATATCCCTGTCAGAGGCTGACTGGCCCTTTAAAGGAGTTGGACCCAGCCCTGCCCATGACGTATCAGCTGCCTCCCAGCTGCAGGAGGGCCTGCAGAGTGTAATCCTGCAGGGAGCAGGCTAGGAAGGAGAAGGAGGCTTGCCTTGACACCCAGCCAGATGGCCTACCGAGAGTAACTTTGTAGGGAATAGATGGGGCCTCTTTAGAAGACCTCGGGTCAGGGGAAAGGATATTATTGCAATGTTGAACTTGTGTCAAATCGCTTTAGTTTGAAGAACTAAGAAAAAGGGACTGCAATCCCGTGGCTGGAGAGTGTTTCTTGGTGTGCGACCCAGTGAGGTAGCCCACCGGCTTGCGATACCTCCGCCAGCCGCTGAGCGCACACACACACACACACACACACACACACACACACACACACGTCTTCGTTTTCTGCATTGCATAAAAATTCTCACCCCACATCCAGTTAGTTAGTCAAACAACCTTAACTCCGACTTCATCTGTTTACATGTAGCAAATAAGACAAGGTAAACTGACCAGTGCAAGCATGTCTGTACCATAACATTGCCCCAGTTTAACTAAAATAGATTTTGAATCACTCTAGTTAAACTGGTGAAATTCTCTAGTACAGGCAAGGCCTTCTTTTAGCTGAGGTTGGAGTTAAGTGGGGAGCAGGGAGACCAGCAACTTTGCCAATGTTCCCTGGGACGTATTTCTAGGCTGTAGTGAGCCTGAGCAGCATGAGTCCCAATTTGACAGGCCTGCTAAAGTCCATGACCCAGAAGCCATGAATCACTGGTGTTCACCAGATAAAGAGGCTGCCTGCTTAGCCAGCTTTGGATGCAACTCTGTAGGTAACAGGGGTGAGGGAGAGGGAAAGAGTTGTGTCCAAAGTTGCCATGTGAAGTGGAGCTAGCAGCTCCACTATGGAGATAATTTTTCTCTCTGGCAAATTTTATAGCTTACCAGAAGTGAGCCCAGGCCAACAGACCTTACCAAGGATGTCAGATTGGGACTTTCACTGTCAAGGCTGGATCTCTCTGGAGCCTTGGGACTTAGCAGGAGGAGTCAGATGGCGTGGGATGTGAATGAAGAGAACAGAGAAGCCATGATGAGGTACTGCCAAGAGCTGTAGCCAGGAGCCAGATAGGGTGACTGGGCAGGAAGGCCAGTAGAGTGGGATGTAGCATGGGAGAATGGAAGTACCTGGTGAATCTGTGCAGTTCCATGGTCTTTTGTTTGTGGAGCTTAGTTAAGTAATGAAACATAAGGGAAGCAACTCTTTGGCCTTGTCTAGATTAGTATTTAAAGGTGTGATAACATCACATCTTTAAATCCTAGTCAAGACATGCCCTTTTTGTTTAGGTGTAAAATTTGAATGTGCCCTAGGCCTGAGTTGTTGTTGTTGTTACCCGCTCGATTTCGGGCACCCCTCCTATATCCTTCCGAGGGCTCAAGGCGTGACCTGGTATTCGGGCACCCCGCCTACACCCTACCGAGGGTTTAAGGCATGATCCAATCAATTTAGGCACCCCCACCCTTTCCTTTCTGAGGGCTCAGGGTGTAAGGCACCTATCCTTAACCACGGGGCTCAGGAAGAAACCTGGTCAATTTAAGTATCCGCCCTTTTCCTTGGGGCTCAGGGCTCTATGGGTCTGCGGAACCTTTGCCCAGTGAAAGAGCCTTACACAGTTGTGCTCTAAACATCTATTTATTAGCAACACACACAGAATACATATACCAAGCAAATCTTTTATGCTCACCACTCCCAATATACAGACAGATTTCACCCAATGGCCAGTCAGGATTCATTCATCTGGGGTTCCCGGTGATGCCTCTGCACGTCACGGTTGTGCAGAGGGGTCAGAGTTCCAGCAGCTTGATGTTGAACTGCAGTCCGGAAATGGTTCCCAAAGAGCATTGTTTTTTATTTACATTATATAGGTAAAACTAGCTCCCTCCTTCAATTTACTAAACCTATCACATTATTCCACAGTTCTAAATAACAAAAATGTTAACCAATTACGCACTGGCATCTATGTGTCCTCCTTCCTGCCCAAGTTCTGTACATTTTATTTTTCATGCCCAAATTATAACTTAATTGTGACCTTTATGTGTACACATGGTCAGCATATAGCACAGGTCAGAGCTTATTTTACCATTTGTTGAGTCTCTTCGTGTATCCTCCCGAATTTCCCAGCGTCTTTACAACCTTGGTGGGTATAGTTCTCGTTAGGGACATTTTTGAGGTGAGGGTGCTTTATCAGTAGCAGAACATTCCTTTTTTCAATTTTAGTGGTGAACTCCAAGTTTCACCCAAGGCTGGTTTAATATGGGGTTGATCAGGTCTCAGGCCTACATTATGGGGTGTGTGTGTGTGTGTGTGTGTGTGTGTGTGTGTGTGTGTGTGAGAGAGAGAGAAAATCTGGAGTTCGTGGGGACAGTGGTTCGTTTCTAAAAGAGCATTTAAAAATGTTTCATCTTCAAAAATCATTAAATACATCACCCAACAAATAATAGGGAAGATTCAAACTACTTTTGTTCTCTCTCTTTTTTATTTATTTTATACATATATATAAAATAATAATTTACATCAGTGTTCTCAACCTGGGCAGGAAATAATGGGGGGTTGGAAAATGTCGTCCACATTTTCCCACCCCCCATTATTTCCTGCCCACGTTGAGAACACTGATGTAAATTATTATTTGCTGGTGGTTGTTTCTACTGCACCAGTGAACTGTGCAGGATTTGGCTGGCCAATTGCTTACGAGAACTACCGTGGAATTCTGGATGATATCATTTCTGCCCTAAGGAAACTGTATTAGCTTCCTTGGGAAGGGGGAGCACAAGAGGCAGAGCGGTCCAGTGACTAGTGTGCAAGCCTGGGTCTTGAGACATGCAGGTTTAATTCCCTACATCACCACAAACTTCTTGTGTGACCTCTTTAGCATGTCTCTTAGTGTCTGTACCTCAGTTCCCCATCTGTAAAATGGGGACAACAGTACTTCCCTACTGTGAGAGATATTGAAACTGCATGCAATGTAATATCTTTGGGGACCATATTGTATTAAGTGCATGAGTGGTTCATATATCACTATGGGCCAGTGACTTTATGCAACCCTGGGGGAAGAGGGTTACCACAGTGCCACCAGGAACTAAAAGAAGTCGGGGAGTGATTAGGGTGAATCGCTCAGGTTGTAAACACCTCCAGAGAGGTACCACCCCGGGGGAGGCTTGATATATACTGGTTCAAACTGGGTTTCCCAGAGACCCCAACAAAGAAAGGACTTTTGGCTAAAAGGGCTGCATTTAAACTGACTAAGGGCCTTCTTCCAGCAAACAGGCAGGACTTTCTCTCCAAAGGCCCTGACCCTTGGAGAAGGGTTGGAAAGGGCACCATAAGACTGATGGGTGATCTCTGGTAAGATTTTAATATGTATAGGAACGTTTATTGTTTTTTACAAGTATTCCCTGTAATGCTTTCCGTTTAAGAATAAAGGTGCTTGCTTAGAAAGAGCGGGGTGATAACGTGTAGCTGCTGGCAATACACTGTTCATAGCCCTTGGAGAGAAAGCAAGGCACAGGGGCCGGCCTTTAGGCAGTCTGGCTTGCTGGGGATATCACAGTGTAGGGCAGGCAGCTGCACAGCCTTAAAACCCCAGTCAGCAGGAAGAGAGACCTGGATCTCTGCCCAAGAGAGGTGATGGCTGGGAGCTAGAAACCTTAAGTGGATGCCCTCGAGCGACTATGGAGGGAGAATACATGTTCAGTTATCCTGAACATGTGACACCTACCTCACAGTGGGTGTGTGGATAAATCCCTCCCTATATTAATGACCCTCTTTTAGCCCTAGTGTTTACTACTTTATTCTCAGATCCTATTTCCTTCACTGGACAGCCCATTGATATTATTTAGTGGGGACTTGGTGGAAGGATATTCTTCAGTCAGCTCCAAGTGGATGCTATTGAATATTAATTTAACTGACTGGCATCCTTGTTTTTCTCTGAAGACCTCCTTACTTCCTCAAATGGAAACTCCTGTGAGGATGGCTCATCTTTCTTCCACTGCTGGCTTGCTGTTCTGAGACATGGAAATATGCCTGTTACTCGGGTTAAAAGTACACATCATTTTTGTTAGGAGGGGGAAATGGTGCCATAGGAAGAGAGAAAAAGGGACTGAGGATAATTTAGCCATGGTGTCTCTCTGTTTTCTAGCTGCGTTGAGTAAATGTGCTTGTATCTCTGTGCAAAACAGGACTCGACAAAAATTGTTTTGCTCTCTCTGCTTATTATTCTGTACAGACTCCCCTCCTATTCAGCTTATATTTCCTGTGTGAACCCACCAAGACAGAAATAATTAACCTCTCTACCTCAGACTGTGATCATCACATGCTTGACACACACATGCTACTGACCGAGTTCCTGCTAGTGCTGCGAACATTGCACAAAGCAATTAACTGCAGTTTGTTGCTGCAATTAATACTCTATTGTGGTGGAAACAAATACCCACCTTTTTTTATTTATTTATCTATTTCACAGTCCTTTTTCATTTTTTCATGTAGATACAGGTCAAGATTTTCAGGCGAGACTAGTGATTTTGAGCGTCCAACTTGAGACACCTTAAAGAGCCTCGATTTTCCAAAGGGTTGTGCTCAGCACTTTCTGAAAATCTGGTCCTTTTAAAGGCGAACACCCAAAATCACTAGTTACTTTTGAAAATTCATCAGTGCTCTTCCATTTAACATTATATTTTTTTATTACATTGTTTTTTGAATGGGCTTTTAATACTTCGTTTTTTGGTTGTTTTCTCCCCACTACTTAATAGTGGATGGCTTCTGCTAGAAGCCAATTAATGCCCATTCAGTCTCCAATACATGAACATGAAGCATACCTTGTGGAGCCCTTTTCTTGAGTAGCATGACATAGGGACACTTCCTACACAGGACTTAGATGGAGCAGGTACCTTGTCATGAGAAAATGGCTCCCTCTCAGCAGTGTCTTATGACTGGAGAAGACCCATCTGAATACTGGTTTAAAGGCAATCACCTGTGTGTCTTTTTTGATACAGCCCCCTAGGCACTGTGTGATCACTCTTAGATCATCCATAAATTTCTGACCCTGACTATATTTTAAATCTCTTTTAAAAATCCACTTCTGCTTTAAGTCCCTCTGAAACACTCTGTGCTGCCTACAATGAATCTAACTGTATAAAATTCCCTAATTATTTCCCCCTTCTCCTCACCTCTGTCTGCTTTTGGTCTGTCTGTCCTTATACTGTGAGCTCTCCAGGGAATGGACTGTCCCTTCTTCAGTGTCTGTAAAGCACCTGGCACATTCTGCATGCTACCACAAACAAATATGTTGTATAGCCATGAGACATTACTGGTATAGTTCCATACTCTCTCATCACCCTTTATAGTCCCCAGCAGTTGTTTGATATTGTGCCTTTTATGGCGCTTCACTCAGATTCCTTTCTTGGTTTGTGTGAAATGTGACACTCTTCTTCAGATAAGATGAGTGATACAAAGAGTTTGTACAATTTACGCAATTTACATTAGTGGTTTTTCAGCTCTGCCAGTGCCCTCTGCAGGTATTCTGTGAATCAGCCATGATTCAGAATGAATAGAGATGAACTATAAATTAAGACCTGCCATCCATTTCCTGCCATCCATTTCCTGTTCTCATCCCTTATTCTACTGAATACTGACTTCGGTTGTAAAAGGGGAAACCAATAATTTTTACACAGTAGAAAGACCCACATGTAGTATGTATTAATGACTCTCAAGACTAAGTTATCCAATCACACTCCCAGAAATCAGTGAGACTGCTCATGGACTTATAGTTATGCATGTGCTTAAGTGCTTTGCTGAGGTAGGGCCAGAATGAGCACAGAGAAACCCCAAGTATGTAGCTGAGAGATGGCATGAAACTCATCTTCATTGGAACTCCAGTAACACAAGGCTAACTCAGTCCACTGGCAGGCTACTTTGCACATAAGGTGTGGCATTACGCTTACAAAATATACACACATTATTATTATTATTATTTATTAATTATTTGTATTACCATAATGCCTAGAGGCCCTAGTCACGGACCACGACTCCTGCGTTTGTACAGCATGTAGCACAATGAACAAAAAGTCTCTGCACCAAAGAGCTTGCAATCTAAATATAAAACCAGAGACAACAGATGGATCCAGACAGATGGGGGAATACCAGGAGACAGGTGCTGTGTTATCTCACTATCTTGCTTCTTATTCTTTTCCATTTTGACCAAGGTTACTTGAAACCAATACTATGAATTCATTCTATTGAGTTGATTTAATAATGCAAACCTTACAGAATATAATAATCCTTTCCATTTTAATGCTTTGGACTCTTTTGAACTTGCCTATTTTTTTCTAAATTGCCACTCAAAATCATAGTTCTATCATAAAATTCCATTCTGGGTTCCCACATCCTTTCTTGTAATGACAGTCCTTTGTTTTGAAGAGCCAGGAAAGAAAAAAGACACATTCAAGCTATAGGCTAGAAATAGAACAAAGAGAATATTCAGTAGACAAGTACATTTGATAGTGCAGATTTGGCACCCGTTCCTGAATATTTAATGAAGATAGGTGCTGCTGCAGCCAGGAGACCAGAACCTGCCTCTAAACCAGAAAAACCTCTGCAATTTGTAACTCTCAATCTTAGGCAGATGGTGTATTTTGGATAGTAACGTATCCTTTTTTGAGCAGGAAGTATCTTTTTAGTTTCTTTAAAAACTTTTTTTATTCTCAAGTGTTTTTCTTTTATAATAATAATTTAAAAATTGTCGTCTTTTCCCCTGCCCCCTCCTTCCCCTCCTCTCGATAGGCACCCGTAGAGGTTTCAAGACAGGAAATATTTAGTTACACTGCTTTATTGAGTCATCGAAACATTCACCTGACAGCTAGAGACACTGTTAAGACCACTGCCTATTATGTTGACCGCTATTGTCTCATTGTTTCCTTGTGAACTCCCCCATCTTCCTGTATCCATCTATTTGTTGTCTATTGTCCTTACACTGGTCTGGTCCAAACTGAAAAATTATATCAGCATTGCTATGTTGGTCAGAGGTGTGAAAAAAACAGCAATGCTAACCTAATTGCCAATGTAGATGCAGCTATGTGGATGGAAGAGGGCTAGCTAGTGTCATTGGGGAGGTGGGGTTCCTACACTGACAGAAAAATCCCTTCTGTTGGAGTAAGCTGTGTCTACACTATTGAGTTATGCCGGCTATAATTACTGGCTACACTATAGCTATGCCAAAGTAGTCTCCGTAGTGTAGACATACCCTTTTATTGTAAGCCCCTTGGGGCAGGGATAGTCTTTTTTTTGTTCTTTGTTTGTACAGGGCCTAGCATAATGGCATTCTGGCCCATGACTGGGGCTCCTGGCTCTACAATGTTACAAATAATAATAATATGGACATGCACAAGGATTGATAAGATTCTTCCTCCCTGGCATCAGCTCCTGACTCCCTAAACTTTCACGCAGAAATCACATGGAATTTTTTTTTTAGGCTTGAAATTATTTCCAGCCCGTTCTTGTGGTTCCAATAGACTGATAGCCCTGAACTTTTGGATGTGTATCTCAACCAACTTCTGAACATTTAAAATGTAATCCCTCATTAGTTGCAACTTCTGTCTGCTAAACATCAAGGTGTCTCGTCCTATATTTAGACTGTAAACTGTTTGGGACAGGAACTGTCTTTTTGTTATGTGTGTAGAGTGCTTAGTGGAATGTGCTATTGCAATACATATAGTAAGTAATAGTGTAACTTTACAGGGGGTCCTGTTTACACTATGAAATGCCACCTTCTATTGGGAAGTCCATCCAAGACAGTAGCACTGACACTGTTAAAACAGATTTGGTCTTGCAGTAGAGGAATCTGATCTTACAAGAAGAAGTGCCCCAGAAGTACTGAATGCCTGTATTTCCCATTAAAGTCAATGGGAGCTGAGCTGCTCAGCCCCATGAAGAATTTGGTTTGAACTGACCAAACAATGTTTTTTATACCCATCTTAGTAGAGCCCAAGGGCGTGACATGATTTGAGAACACAATTAAACAATGGTCCAGTTCACTGTGAGCATGTCAAATATTGTCATAATGTAGTTGGGTCAGGCACCATGATAGGTTTCCATAGCATAGAAAACCAAAGACTAAGACTGCAGCATGGTTCTGTATTCTGGTTAAAGCATGATTTAGTCTTATGCCATACAGTCAAAATCAAACTGAGTTCTAACACTGTCAGGACACTATCCTTCCTATAAAGCGGTACTGCCCTCCCCCCTTCCCCCGCCCCCCCCAGCAAAAAAATTTGGAACACAGATGCCTTGTTAGATTCTTCCATATGAAAAAAGAATGATGAGTGAGAGAGACTAGTGCTGATCTTTTGATTCCCTCTCCCCCACCCATACCCTGTAAATTTAATAACATGGTTTTCAAGCGGTTTAAGAAGTCAGGTGAGTGAGTTGTTTTGAGAAGTCGGTAAAAACCAAATGGAAATAGGAGCAGAAAACTTCTAGTTCCCGGCAGCCAGATATAGCTTATAACATATGCTGAAGAATTGATGGGTGGTTAAATGGGCCAGTTTAACTTAAAAGTTACTGCCCAGACAAAAGCATCCAGAGGCATGTGTTAGGCAGTGTACATGCACTTACTAAAAGACAGTCTCTGTCCCAAAGAGTTTATAATCCAAATAGACATAGAGTGGGAGAAAAGAAGTATTGTTGTCTTCATTTCACAGGTAGGGAACAGAATCATGGAGGGATTAAGTGACTAGCCTGAGGCCACACATGATGTACAGCAGCAAGGAGAAGTTTTATTACCATGAGAGGATGGATCTGGAAAAATAAACGATCTAAGTAGTTACCAAGGGAATTCATTAGGCCCTGCTGATTGGTCACTTTACACTGTACAAGAACATGTGCATTTGTAGCGCCGGATTTTCAAATGCACTCAGCTCTGCTCCCACTGATGTCTCAAAGGTCCATTGACTTCCATGGGAGCAGAGAAGGGCAGTGCTGAGAGCTTTGGAAATCCCACCTCTATTGTTCCCTTGACAAGGCACAAGAAGCTTGCACAACCCGAAAGACTTTCGAGCTCAGCAGATACCACAGCTTTCTGGATGGCAATAGGAAGCCTGGTTCTGAAAGCCAAACTGTTCATTCGCCAAAGCAGAGGCCAAGTAACAGGGATGGGCTAGGTCCCAAAATTAAGACTGGGGAAGATCCTGGTCCCACAGATTTCAGGAAGATTTGGATTCAGGTTAAGGAAAATGCAGAACATAAAGAGCCTGATCCCAAAAAGCACTGAGCCCCTGCAACACCTATTAAGGCCTGATCCCGCACCCACTGAACTCCATTGGAGTTGTGCTATTCAAATTCAATCAAGACTATAATGTAAAGTAAGGGAGCTCAGTGGCTCTGAGGATCAGGCCAGAAGAGGGAATTTAAAAGGCAATAGTGCCAAAGGAAACAAATTGGAGAAAATCTCCATCACGGAGGAGCATGAAAGCTTCCTGAGGAGTGTCCATTGGGCTGTATGATACCACGAGACAGAGGGACATGCACTCTGTGGTCCCTGTCACAGTGATTATTTTCACAGTGATTATTCATTAGCATTACAGTAGCACCAAGCGGCCTCAGCAGGGACCACTGCACCATTGTGCTGAGCACTGTACAACACTTAGGGCAGGTCTACACTACGGGGCTAAGTCGACCTAAGTTACGCAACTCCAGCTACGTGAATATGTAGCTGGAATTGATGTACCTTAGGTCAACTTACTGCGGTGTCTACACCACGCTGGGTCGACGGGAGAAACTTTCCCATTGACTTACCTTATGCCTCTCATTCTGGTGGAGTACCAGAGTTGATGGGAGAGAGAGCGGCGCTTGATTTAGTGGGTCTTCACTAGACCTGCTAAATCGACCCCCTGTGGATCGATCGCCACAGCGTCGATCCATGATAAGTGGAGACAAGCCCTTAGTGAGAGAGAGCCCCTGCCCAGAAGAGGAAGATAAAGGGTGGAGACAGGGAAGGATTTTTTTTCTTTTTAAAAAAACTGGGAAATTTTGACAAAAGAAAAATATTTAGTCAGAAATCTGAATATTAAAACACTTCATTCCAAAAGCCAAACTGTTTTGTTTTGCACAGTTTGTTTTTTGATGAAAATGGAAGTTTTCTGCAGAAAAGCAGACATTTCACCAAATCCCCAAATTTCCATCAAAAACAGTTTTGTCAGGAAAGTATATGACCAGCTAAAACTTCCCTATTTTATACATGGGGAGCTTAGATCAAGAGATTGTGATTGACCCAATATTACACAGGGAGTCTGACACAAAATAAATACTGGTCTCATGAGATCCAGTCCTTGGCCTTAACCACAGGGCATTCTTCCTTCCTTCCTGGAAATAATCCACTTAAGTTTAGTAATTATTGGAATAATCCTAGCACGCAGAAAGATCTTCGGATGTAATTCAACGCTAGTCATGTTATATTTAAAAAAATAAACATGGGACACAGATGATATCTGCCAGACATGTGCATACCTAAACCTTGAGGATCTTATATAAATTTAGCAAATAACATCAGGGTTAAATTATATCCTCAGCTAGCTGTGTTGTGTGATTTTGAAGCTTATATATAATATACAAGATCACCATCTGTTCCAAGATCTCGGAATTTCTGGCCATAATGAGGAACAGAGTTTTTCACTTCATTTTAACATGTTGTCTTGTCCAGGTGCTGGTGGCTTACTCAACGTCGTTCCCCTTGAAGACAACATTACTTTAAAGTTAGTGTTATACCACAACAAAGTGGATTGACAAACTATATCCAAAGGGACAAGGGTCTGAATCTGTCAAACTCTGTGATCTTGTTAGCTTGCAAACTCTGTTGTTGGCAGTGGAAAGCAAAGATACAGAGGATGAGTATTTGCTGGACAGCTTGCGCGTAAGACCTAATAGGCTCATCCAGTATGGAGAGTGATTTTTAGAGAAGAATGCAAAAATAGAGTGTGCCTTCCCTCAGTATACAGCTGGGAAAAGAAAATAGCAACAGCTAATCTGCGTTCAGGCTGCTTGTCCTTTGATAATATGTGTGGAAATACTGAGTTCCCCAGCTTGCTTGGAAAAGTTCAAATTGATGGTTAAAGCAGGCACATTATTTTCTCAGCCTTTAAGGGGATAAATGGGAGTGAGGTGGAGACATAGGGCTAGTCTACACTGCCGCGCTAGTTCGGCGGCTGGGGATCGAAGTTCCTAGTTCGATTTATCGCGTCTGGTCTGGACGCGATAAATCGAACCAGGAAGTGCTCGCCGTCGACTGCAGTACTCCAGCTCGGCGAGAGGAGTACCGCGGAGTCGACGGGGAGCCTGCCTGCCGCGTGTGGACCGCGTCTGAACCGCGGTAAGTTCGAAGTAAGGTATGTCGAATTCAGCTACGTTATTCACGTAGCTGAATTTGCGTACCTTACTTCGACTTGGGGGGCAAGTGTAGACCAAGCCATAGTGTTGAATAGTGTTGAGGGATTGTTTGAAGGCCAGAAGGGGGATTTCTTTCAGGATGGGTTCCCCATCGCGTATGAGTTGTAATTGTTTGATACCCTGTATAAGTTCCAGTGTAGAGTGGTAGGTGACAGCTAGGGATGAGAGGGGGGCTTTATTTCTGTATTCATAGAATCACAGAATATCAGGATTGGAAGGGACCTCAGGAGGTCATCTAGTCCAACCCCCTGCTCAAAGCAGAACTAATCCCCAAACAGATTTTTGCCCCAGATCCCTAAATGACGCCTTCAAGGATTGAACTCTCAACCCTGGGTTTAGCAGGCCAATGCTCAAACCACTGAGCTATTGAAGCAAGTTCTCTTGGGGTATTTGGGTGTCCCTTTCCATGATGCAGTCTAGTTCTCTGGTGGAGTGTGCTTGCTTTCTGAAGGCGGTTTTAAGCCTGTTAAGTTGTGTATCCTGGTCTTTGTCCTCAGAACATATTCTGTGGTATCTGAGTGCCTGGCTGAAGAAAATAGAGTTCTTGGTGTGTTTGCAGTTTACTAAGTAGGAGTAGAAAGGTGATTGTATCTGTGTATATGGCATTGATGAGATCAATACTGCGTACAGTTCTTGTGTCCACATTTTAGAACATTGCTGAAAATTTGGAGAGAGTGCAAAGAAAAGCTACCGCTATGATTTGAAGTTTGGAGAAAATGCCTTAGAGCAGTGGTTCTCAACCTGTGGGCTGTTTGCGGCCCAATCAGCTGCAGCCCATATGACATCCTCAGGGCCATACAGGTAGTATATATAGTGTGTGAATGCAGCCCACATAACACATAGAGAGCTGCATATGTGGCCCACAATAGTGAATAGGTTGAGAACCAGTGCCTTAAATTGGGAGACTTAAAGAGCTCAATCTGTTTAGTTTATCAAAGAGAAGACTGAGGTGTGGCTTGATTACAGTAAGTACCTTCATGGGGAGAAAATATCGGGTACTAAAGAGCTGTTTAATCAAGTGGAGAAAGGCATAAAAGAACCAATGGCTGGAAGTTAAAGCCAGACAAATTCATATTAGAAATGAGGCACACATTTTTAATAGTGAGTGATAAATCAGTGGAACAAACTACCAGGGGAAGTGGTGGATTTCCTATCTCTTGATCCCTTCAAGACTGGATGCCTTCCAGGAAGATATGCTTTAGTCAAACACAAGTTATTAGGGTCAGTATAGGGATAGCTAGTTGAAATTTAATGGTCTGTGATGTACAGGAGTCAGACTAGATGATCTAATAGTCCCATCTGACCTCAAAAACTATGAATAATACAGGCTGTAGCAGCCGTGTTAGTCTGTAGAATTTCGCATAAAGATTCCTGAACTGAACCCAAGAACTTGTGATTGAAATAGAGCATATAGTTTAGAAAGACATTAAATCTTGACTTATAGACTCCAAGTGATAGAAAATTTGTGATATCCCTTGGACACCTCTTCCAATGGTTTGTTACCCTTACTGTTAAAATTTTGCATCTTCTTTTTTTTTTTTTTTTTTTTTAAGTTTTCTGACTAATTTCTAGCCACTGGACCTTGTTTTGTCTTTGTCAGCTAGATTCAAGAGACGTCTAGTATCAGATGTGCGTATATCCGTGTGAATAAGTTTGCCTCTTAAGTTTAGAGTCTTAACCTTCTCTTTGATAAACTAAATAGATTGATCTCCTTTAGTCTCTCAATAGAAGGTGTTTTTTCAGATCATGAATCAATCTTATACCTTTTTGGTGAACCCTCTTCTAGCTAAATGCTTTCTGGCTCTATTGGTGGAAGTCTTAAGCAGAAATTGAAAGAAACATGCACCAAATCAGAGCTCTGTAATACAAGTGGTGACTGCTCTCTCAATGATTTTCTTTCAAAGGAAAAGACAATTTATATATATTTGTAGCTATTTTTTAAATTGAAAATAGAAGAGGAATATCATTCTTCTCTTGGTGTTAGTGACAGGTGAACCTTAAAATGTTAGGAGGCTCTGGTAGGTATTCAGTGATGTATGAAGCCTTTTCCAAACCTCTGTGGAGTAGAAATGGGGCTCTAAATTTTACAAAATCAGATTGTCTTGTGATATTTCTCATATTCATTGTTTTTAACTAGGTTAGAAATAACTCCAGAGCAGACTTTCTCATGCTATTTCAGTACTTTTGCTTTAGCTGAAACCAAGAAGTGCAACAGTGTTGTGAAAATATAATGTGTGGGGGTGTGCCACCTACACTGGACTTTTCTGATCTTCAAAATAAATAAATAAATTAGGAGCTTGGTTCAAGTTTATGGTCAAGGTTCACTTCAGATTTTGCTGTGTCCAAATCAGTTTCCCTAAAGGTCCACAGTGAATTAGTGTTAGAATTGGGATTAGAACTCAGGATTTTGTCTTCCAGGCCTGTTCTCTTTTCTATGCTACCTTTGCTGTTCATTTACAAATAAGTAATAAAATCAGTGTTGTCTTAGTCATGTGACTAAACTATTTTTTTCTATTGGCTTTCTTTTGTTAGTTAAGTAAACATGCAATTCTTTTGAATGGGAAACGGTAGCATGCCGCTTTCTTGCCTCACATATTTCATAATGCCTGAGAAGCTTAAACACAAAGCCAGGATGCAATCATTAATTAATACTGTCAGGTGTAACAAGTTACATGCTAATTTTTGTGTTCAGTTCTTCATGTAGCACTTCATACAGATCAAACTACACCTCTACCCCGATATAACGCGACCCGATATAACACAAATTTGGATATAACGCGGTAAAGCAGTGCTCCGGGGGGGCGGGGCTGCGCACTCCGGCGGATCAAAGCAAGTTCGATATAACGCAGCTTCACCTATAACGCGGTAAGATTTTTTGGTTCCCGAGGACAGCGTTATATCGGGGTAGAGGTGTACATGGTACTGAGGATACCTCGCCAGGGAGGGGGACCCCTGTTATTAGGAAGAAACAGGTAATCGTAAGGGGGTTTTCAGTTGTCTAAAATATGGATAGTTGGGTCTGTGATGACTGGAAGAATCGCCTGGCGAATTGCCTGCTGGGTGCAAAGGTTGTAGACCTCTCAAGACATCTAGACAGACTAGTGCAGTTCTGGGGAGGAGCTGGTGGTCAAACGAAAAGGTCCCAATCTCAGGTACATCATATGAAGGCAGACAACTGAGTATTGACAGATTTTATAAGTGCTTGTATACAAATGCAAGAAGTCTAAGTACTAAGATGGGTGAAATTGAATGCTGGGTATTAAATGAAGATCTTGAAATAATAGGCATCACAGAAACTTGGTGGAATGATGATATTTTATCAATACCAGAGTACAAAATATATAGGAATGACAGAGTAGGTCGCACTGGTGGGGGTATGTGAAAGAAAGCATAGAGTCAAATTTAGTATAAATCTTAAATGAATCAAATAGTACCATAGAATCTCTATGGATAGAAATTCCATGCTTGAATAACAAGAGTGTAGCACTAGGAATATATTACTGACCACCTGACCAGGATGCTGCTGGTGACTGTAAAAGGCTCAGGGAAAATAGGGAGGCTAGAAAAATAGAAAACCCAATAATTGTGGGAGACTTCAACTATCCCCGTATTGATTGGGAACATGTCACCTCAGGAGGGGATGCAGAGAGAACATTTCTAGATATCATTAATGACTGCTTCTTTGAGCCATTGTATTTAGGTGACAAATCTCAGGAAATGTCCCAGATTGAGATATCAGTAGAAGAGGTTTTAAAACAAATTGATAAATTAAAAAGTAATAAGTCACGAGGACCAGCTGGTATTCATCCAAGTGTTCTGAAGGAACGCAAATATGAAATTGCAGAACTGATAGGTTACATTATCATACCACAGTTATCGTTTAAATCCGCCTTTGTATCAGATGACTGGAGTATAGCTCATGTAATGCCGATTTTTAAAAAAGGGTCCAGAAGCAATCCTGGCAATTATGGGCCAGTATGCAGAACTCTAGTACAAGGCAAATTGTTTGAAACTGTAGTAAAGAACAGAATTATCAGATACATAGATGAACACAATATGCTGGAGAGGAGTCAACCTGTTTTTTTTATAAAGGGAAATTTTGCCTCACCAATCTGTTAGAATTCTTTGAGGGGTCAACAAACATACAGACAAGGGTGAACAGTGGATGTAGTGTATTTAGATTTTCAGAAAACCTTTGACAATGTTCATCACCAACGTCTCTTAAGCAAAATAGGCAATCATGGGATAAGAGGGAAGATCCTCTCATGGATAAGTAACTAGTTCAAAGACAGGAAACAAAGGGTAAGAATAAATAGGCAGTTTTCACAGTGGAGAGAGGTAGATAAAAGGGCCCCCCAAGGAGCTCAACATGGACCACTGCTGTTTAACATATTCATACATGATCTGGGAAAGGGGGTAAACAGTGAGGTAGCAAAGTTTGCAGACTATACATACTTACTCAAGATAGTTAAGTCCAAAGCTGACTGTGAAGAGTTACAAAGGGATCTCTCAAAACTTGGGTGACTGGGCAACAAAATGGCAGATGAAATTCATTGTTGATAAATGCTAAGTAATGCACATGGGAAAACATTATGTACAAAATGATGGGCTCTCAATTAGCTGTTGCCACTTAAGAAAGAGTCTTCATGCATAGTTCTCTGAAAACATCCACTCAGTGTGCAGTGGCAGTCAAAAAAGCTAACAGAGTGTTAGGACCCATTAGAAAAGTGTTAGATAATAAGACAGAAAATATCATCATGCCACTACAGTATATAAATCCATGGTACGATCACACGTTAAATACTGCATTCAGTTCTGGTTGCTCTATCTCAAAAAGGATATATTAGAGTTATAGGTGTAATTTGACTTCTATATTTGGAGGCGGGGGGCAGCTCCATTCAAGCCAATGGGGCCATGAGGGGGGCAAATTCCACACCTGCACGAGGCTTGCAGTTTGGGGGTGCAGCACCTCCCTGCCCCCCCCAAACTATTCCCATGATTAGAATTGGAAAAAGTACAGATAAGGGCAACAAAAATGATTACGGATATGAAACAGCACCCAAACAAGTAGTGATTAAATAGACTGGGACTGTTCAGTTTAGAAAAGAGATGACGAAGCCTGGATATGATAGAGGTCTATAAAATCATGACTGGTGTGGAGAAAGTGAATAAGGAAATGTTATTTACTCTTTCACATAACAGAAGAACTAGGGATCACCGAATGAAAGAAATAGGCAGCAGGTTTAAAACAAACATAAAGAAGTACTACTTCATACAACACACAGTCATCCTGTGGAACTCATTGCTAGGGGATGTTGTGAAAGCCAAAAGTATAACTAGGTTCTAAAACAAATTAGATAAAATCACGGAGAATAGGTTAATCAGTGACTATTCGCAAAGATGGTCAGGGACACAACTCCATGCTTTGGATGTCCCTAAACCTCTGACTGCCAGAAACTAGTACTAGATGACACAGGATGGATAACTCGATAAATTGCCCTGTTCTGTTCATTCCTTCTGAAGCACCTGGCATTGGCCACTGTCGGAAGACTGGATACTGTGCTAGATGAGCCGCTGGTCTGACCCAGTATGGCCGTTCTTATGTAATTGCCCGCTGGGTAGACTGGATATAGCGGGAATCCAGAAATTCTTCTTTTAGGTATAAAACAAGAAGGTATAACACTGCAGGAAATCGCATATTATAAACTATTGGCTATGGTACTGAGCAAATCATAAATAATTCTACAGTTGCAATACAGATTTAAAGATGTGACTGTTTTTTTTCCCCCTGCACAATATTATATTTATATTTCTAAACCTATTCTATATCGATTCTCCACTGAGCATTGTCCAATTATTAGGGATATTAATATCCACCCTTTATGTAGTAGTTTACCACAAAAAAACTATTCACTTCTTTAGTCCCGAGGTTGTCACTAACAAGAATTGGGAATAAGTCCCTTTGTGCATTAGGTAATAATTTCTGTAATGTAGTTAAGCTCAGTTTAAACATGGTTGTGACCTAGGTGTGGTTCAGAGGAGTAAAAGGATTACAGAGAGTGATGCGTTGTCTACATTACAGAGTTTTGTCGGCAAAAGTTTAGTCAACAATCAAAAAGTGCTATAAGAAAATCTATATTGCATGTTCACACTATGCTCCCTCTGTTGGCAGAGTGCATCCACACTTGAGACACTATCATTGACAGTGAGAGCAGTGCACTTTGGGTAGTTATCCCACAGTTCAGCTCGCCACCATCTGCCGCTAGGTCTTGTGGGAAGGCCGAATGGATCCCAGTGCATTATGGGTCCGGTCTCAACATCCCATGATACATTGTTTTCCGTCCCAGCATTCCATGTACTTCCAACTTCGATTTGCAGCATTTTTCAACGCCATTGTTTGCTGTTTGCCCCACCATCTCTGTGTGAAAGGATGGATCCCGCACTGCTCTTCACTGCTCTGCTAACTGTCATTAACACATCACAGATGGCAGTGAAGTTAATCGTGAAGTTCCTAACTCAACAGGATTCACAGTTGCCTGACGTGCTGTCTGATATGGATAGGAGCAACATTAGACTATTTTTGGCAATCACGGAACAGCTGCACATGGTGGACCATCACTTTTGGGCTCTGAAAACTAGCACTGAATGGTGGGATCGCATCATCATGCAGGGTCTGGGATGATGAGCAGTGGCTACAGAATTTTCAGATGAGGAAAGCCACTTTCCTGAAACAGGCGGGGATCATTGTAGCAGATAACTCACTCCTGAGAGGAAGTAAGGAAGCCAGGGTGCTTCCTATGCTGCTCGCCTGTGTGCTGCTTTGGTCCCTGCACAAGTGATTGCAGAATGGCGCGGGAAAGTTTCCTTCAATGGGGGAAGGAACAAAACAGCTCTGCCAAGAAACCTTTGGCAAAGGATTGATAAATGCCTCCAGGAACGTTTCCTAGAGATCTCTCTGGAGGATTCCTGTGAAATCTAAGTGTGCATCAATCAAATCCTGTTCTGCCATACTGCTTAGCTGCACAGGAAAATGTCCAGCCCACATAAACACCGCCTTGTACATTTCTATGCCCTCAAACCACGTCTGCACTGGAAAAGGGCTAACATAGTGCCCATCTTTAAAAAGGGGGGAAAGGAGGAGCCGGGGAACTATAGACCAGTCAGCATGACCTTGATACCTAGGAAACTACTGGAGCAATGTATAAAACATTCAACTTTCAGATACCTGGAAGATGAAGGGGCGGTCACCAGCAGCCAGCATGGATTTATTAAAACAAATCATGCCAAAGTAGCTTGATTTCCTTCTTTGACATGGTAACTGGTTTGGTGGATGGGGGAATGCAGTGGACATAATATATCTGGACTTTAGCAAGGTTTTTGACACAGTCCCACATGACATTCTGATAAGTAACTGGAGAAATGCAGGTGTGGTAGAACTACCATTAAGTGGATACATAATTGGTTGAACAACCGCAGAGAGTAACTATTAATGTAATGACGTCAGAATGGAAGGAGGTTTCAAGTAAGATTCCACAGGGAACATATTAATTATTGACCTGGATGTCAGAATAGAGAGCATACTGATCAAAGTTGTGGATGACACAAAGCTAGGGGAAGTTGCAAACACTTTGGAGAACAGAACTACAATTCAAAGGGATCTTGATACATTGAATAACTGGGTTATAGACAACAAAATGAAATTCAACAAAGACAAATGTAAAGTGCTACATTTAGGGAAGAAAAACCAAATGCACACACACATGAATTCAACAGGAGGGGTGAAATGGGAGAGCCCTTGGAGAGGAAGAATAAGTATGTATTACCGCTCTTTGACACCACTTGGAGAGGGAGGAACACACCCAGTGGAAGGCCTGCATCCACTCCTGCAAGTTCCCACAAGTCAACAAAGCCTCATCGTCAGTGGAATCAAAGGCCATGTGGAGTTGATAAAATAAGCAAGGGCACTCGCCCCTCTTCATCTCTGGAAGGAAATTATCAATCATTAGTAGCAGCTCCATCTCCATATTGTCCCCATCTCTACAACCGTAATGCCTGGAGTAAGGACATCTGGTCATGAAGATGCAAAGGGAGGTGCTACAGTAGCACCTTCTCGATAGCCTCACCCAAAAAAGGGAGGTTGGGAATATGAGTCAACTAAGGTTTGTTAGAGGAGTTACAATTACAAATACTTTTTTTTAATCTGTCAGTTAACCAGTTTTCAATCCGTTTAATATGGCCTATGCTGATTTTTGTATAGTGCTAATTTGTATCAGAATGATATGCAAAGTCCAGTGCCTTAAAAATCTAGGTAATTATGTCAATTTACTAGAGGTGGCTGCATTGTAGTGGTAAGTAAAATGATCACTAGTCACAGAATTGCTAAAGTACATTGGCTCCTTTTGGATGAAAGTTGCTTGAAATTCAAATGATCATTAGGTTTATTAATAAATTTAGCCCTTAAAAAAAAAAAAAGTAGGATTCTCTTTAGGTTTTCTGACCATTCCTAATATATTTTCTTTTCTGCATTGACTCTCCGTCAACTTGAAGAGTATTTTCCACATACTGTATCTTTGAGATGGATGTTAAGTCCTTGTATACACAGGAAAGCTGCACCAGTTTAGCATGAAGTATGAATTTAGATAGAATTAGTTCAAGCAGTGCAAAACCTTGTGTGGACACTCTTATTTTGGCATAAAGGTGCCTTTTTTTGATTCAGCTTAAGCTGATCAAATAAACCAAAATAAGCCACTTTTAGACTGAAAGAAGAGTGTCCATTCAGGGGTTTGCACCAGTTTCATTATATTGGTTTAAAAACGGACTTAAATAAAACTTTCCTGTGTAGGCAAGGCCTAAATAAGCACTGCACATTGCAATCCCTGTTACAGAACTACTGACCAAATGTGATTTGCTGGTTGCTACAATAAGACACCGGCTCTGAGGCATCAGGGGAAGTTCAGGATCTCCCTGCCATTTCCACAGGATGTAAATTCCCCCAAATTTCACCCCACTACTGCCAGCCTTTGCAGGTTCTAGCCAGCCTTCGTCTATAAAAGTTGTTGTTTCACCAACACTTTATAATCTCCAGCCATGTAATATATGAAAGCTTTGAAATCTAAGGAGCAGGAAGGCTTCTGGCACATGAATAAATCACCAGACACATCAAAGCAGCTTTGTTAATTTTATTTACCTGTTTTTAATTAATAAATCTATTTAAATGGTTTCGGCCCCTAATAAATTATGTCTCTCAAATTCTCTTTAGTTGAATAGACAAGAAGAACTAACATGATGTTTTACAGTAGGGGGTCGTCTTGCCTAAGCACAAGGAGATGGTAAGGATTTTAATTTGGAGGGAAGGGGGAGAAATCAGCTGTTTACTGTCTCTTGATTCAGGAACTAATAACAGTACCTAATGCTTTTTATCTGTACAACTCAAAGTTCTTTACCCAGGAAAAGTGGCTATCGTTATCCCCAAACTGAGGCACAGAAAGTTTAGTAATTTGCCAAAGGTCACACAGCAGGGAAATAGACCCCAGATCTCCAAATTCGCAGTCCCCAGTGTGCTGTCTAAATCATCCAGCCTCTCTGATCCTGCACTGTGTGTGTGCCTCCTGCAGGGTGCTGAATCAGAGGGAGGAGGGTCTTAAGGTTAAGGCTTCAGTGTGAGACTCAAAAGAGTGGAGTGCAGTTCCGAGCTTCGTCATGGACTTCTGTGACCTTGGGCAAATACCTTCCCTTTGTGCCTCAATTTCCTATCTCTAAAATGGGAAGTATAATCCTTCCGTTCCTCAACAGGGCATTGTGAGATAAATACATTAATGATAGGAGGCACTCAGCTGTTCTGGTGATGGAGGCCATATACAGTAGCTAGGTAGAATAGAAGGCACTCAGCATTTTCCAGGAGGTTCTATGCATCTTATAGGATCCAAGGCCCTAGAGTCTCAGGAATACGGTTGAGAGAAGAGTAATAATAACACTGGTCTACAATTTTTGAGAAGTCGTCTGCTTCAGAGATAAAATGTGCTATTTATTATGTATTTTGATGTGCTGAATTCAAATATGACAATTAAAACAACTGATTGGCTACTGTTTCTAAGATATTTAAGTTTTTACATTTTATGTCTATGTATATTGTGTAGATAGTAGAGTTTTAATCATAAATTATAAACCTAGGTCTTTTCATGTGTTTATGGTTGCTTTACATGATAATATTTCACCTGTCCTGTTTATGTAACACTTTAAAAATCAGCAAAAGGGTTATATAAATAAAATTTATTATGAAACAAAAGGCAAACTATTATGTACATAGTTTAGTCCTATTCAATGTCTACTTGGCGCTTCTTGGCTTGTCTCTTGTATTCATTAAATTGAGCATCTCTTGTCACTGTCCAGCAATAGTCTGCAAGCATTGATGGGCTCCATTTGCCCTGATAGCGTTTCTCCATTGTTGCAATGTCCTGGTGAAATCGCTCGCCGTGCTCGTCGCTCACTGCTCCGCAGTTCGGTGGAAAAAAATTTAGATGAGAGTGCAAAAAATGTATCTTTAGTGACATGTTGCAACCAAGGCTTTTGTATGCCTTGAGTAGGTTTTCCACCAACAACCTGTAGTTGTCTGCCTTGTTGTTTCCGAGAAAATGTATTGCCACTAACTGGAAGGCTTTCCATGCCGTCTTTTCCTTGCCACGCAGTGCATGGTGAAATGCATCATCTCGAAGAAGTTCACGAATCTGAGGACCAACAAAGACACCTTCCTTTATCTTAGCTTCACTTAACCTTGGACATTTTCCACGGAGGTACTTGAAAGCTGCTTGTGTTTTGTCAATGGCCTTGACAAAGTTCTTCATCAGACCCAGCTTGATGTGTAAGGGTGGTAACAAAATCTTCCTTGATTCAACAAGTGGTGGATGCTCAACACTTTTCCTCCCAGGCTCCAATGACTGTCGGAGTGGCCAATCTTTCTTGATGTAGTGGGAATCTCTTGCACGACTATCCCATTCGCAGAGAAAACAGCAGTACTTTGTGTATCCAGTCTGCAGACCAAGCAAGAGAGCAACAACCTTCAAATCGCCACAAAGCTGCCACTGATGTTGGTCATAGTTTATGCACCTCAAAAGTTGTTTCATATTGTCATAGGTTTCCTTCATATGGACTGCATGACCAACTGGAATTGATGGCAAAACATTGCCATTATGCTGTAAAACAGCTTTAAGACTCGTCTTGGATGAATCAATGAACAGTCTCCACTCATCTGGATCGTGAACGATGTTGAGGGCTGCCATCACACCATCGATGTTGTTGCAGGCTACAAGATCACCTTCCATGAAGAAGAATGGGACAAGATCCTTTTGACGGTCACGGAACATGGAAACCCTAACATCACCTGCCAGGAGATTCCACTGCTGTAGTCTGGAGCCCAACAGCTCTGCCTTACTCTTGGGTAGTTCCAAATCCCTGACAAGGTCATTCAGTTCACCTTGTGTTATGAGGTGTGGTTCAGAGGAGGAGGATGGGAGAAAATCTGGTCCTGAACCATCAATGCCAGAGGACCCACAAGTTTCATCCTCTTCCTCTTCCTCGTCTGACTCAAGTGAGAATGATTCTGGTGCATCAGGAACCGGCAGTCCTTCTCCTTGGGGTACTGGGCGTATAGCTGATGGAATGTTTGGATAATGCACAGTCCACTTTTTCTTCTTTGACACACCTTTCCCAACTGGAGGCACCATGCAGAAGTAACAATTGCTGGTATGATCTGTTGGCTCTCTCCAACTCATTGGCACTGCAAAAGGCATAGATTTCCTTTTCCTGTTCAACCACTGGCGAAGATTTGTTGCACAAGTGTTGCAGCATATGTGTGGGGCCCACCTTTTGTCCTGATCTCCAATTTTGCAGCCAAAATAAAGGTGATAGGCTTTCTTAACCATAGTGGTTATACTGCGCTTTTGTGATGCAAAAGTCACTTCACCACAAACATAGCAGAAGTTATCTGCACTGTTCACACAAGTACGAGGCATCTCTGCTCACTTTGGCTAAACAGAAATGTGTCCCTTTGCAAAATCAAACACTGACAAATAAGAGAGCACGACACTGCATGATTTCTAGAGCTGATATAGGGCAATTTGTTCAGCAGAGTGATGTAAGCTTCGTTACGATTGCATCATCCATGACTTCTAGGAATAACATGATGCAATTCATATCATGTATGACGCAATACCAGCTTCAGATTGCATCATTCATTGTTTTGCCTAAAAAGCAAGTACTGTCCAAACCCAGTCATAGATTTATTCATAGATCCAGTCAAAGATGTATTTTAGTCATTTCTGGTTTAAATTGAGATCCCTTCCCTTTATAACTCACTTATCCTCCGCCATTCCCAAGTCAAGGGTCGTATATACTGACCCAATAGCATATCTTGAAAACTAGAGCCAATCAACAATTTTAAGCATCATTTTTGTTCTCAGTGACCCAGAATTAGTAAAGTTTGACTACATTTATTTCAGAAGCATTTTGGCTGTAGAGCAGTGTAATCAAAAAGGTAAAGTAATTATTGGACCTTTGAAAAGAAGTTTCCAGTGGGAAGGTAGGTGTTACAGCCTGGTGCTGACAACACAGTCAGCTAAATTAATCAGGTAGTTCCTGTTATCATTTTTGACTGTTGTCATATTAAAGTACTACCAGTAGTTCAGCCTGCATCCTACCACTTGTCTGAGGGTGAGGCTTAGATGGCATTACTCATCAATTAACTTCTTTCCCTCATGTGGCAAAAATATATAAATAGAAATGAAGCGCAGCTTGTCTGCTTTCTTTAACAGCGGAAAGAGGAAATTCAAGGAGGCTGAATGCCTTGCCTTGTGTGTAGAGTTCTGCTTGGTCTTTCGCTCATACGCTGATCGTGGATGGATTGCCTTATTTAGTGAATTTCTACGGCTGGTAATAATCCTTTACAATGCACAAGTGAGCTGCAAATGGTTTACTAAGAGGCTGATGCTTCTGTGATTTTTCTTTTCCTAAGTATTAGTATTCTATATGACAGTGTTTATATCATGCTTTCTGTGTTCAAAGCACTGTACAAATATTAACAAATTAATCCTCAAAACTCCTTTGTGAGGTAGGTGGGAATGCGTTTAGTCCTCATTTTGTAGATGGGTAAACTGAGACAGAAAGGAACAATGACTTGCCCTAAGCTGCACGAGTCCGTGACAGAGCAAGGATTAGAGCTATGGATGTGACTTCTAACTTTGAGTGAAATACTGGCACCATTGAAGTCAATGGCAAAGCCCCCATTCACTCCACTGGAGTCAGAATTTCATCCTTTGTGCTCATTCCTCCAGACAACACTGGAGGGGAGGGTAAAAACCCTTAAAGGACAAACTTCTCTTTTTTTAAAATGGGTTTGCTGGCTGAAGTCCTAATACGTGTACTGATATCATTATATCTGGTCCTTCCCCTGACTTTAATGGGAGAACAATGGCTGGATCAAATGTAAGGTTCTCCTTGAGTTAAAATGGTTAAGTCAGTGCTTTGTAATGTGCCCCTTGTGGGAACTAAACCAGGCATATTTCTTCACAAAAAAACCAAAGGGTGATAAAAAATGTAGAAAAATTTTAAAAAGTAGCACATCAGAGTCAGGAAAGAAATGACCGCATCAGTAGCTCAACAATCATAATGAATTATTAGAAAATGATGAAGTACTACATGTCACAGTTTCAGGGTAAGTGCACTATATTCCCCCTGTGTGGCTCTCTTGAGGAGTACCCAGTCAGGTCTTAGATCTCCAGCTGTCACCTGTCTCAGGGAAGGCACTCTTGTCCCACTCCACCTGACTGGGGTTTTAAGGCTGCACTGGTCCCTGCTGTACACTGCGATATCCCCAGCAAACCAGTCTGCCTAATAGCCAGCATCTGCGCGTTGCTTTCTCTTTCAGGGCTATGAACAGTGTATTGCCAGGAGTTATAAGTTACCACCCAGTTCTAAGCAAGCACATTTATTCTTAAGGTAAAAGTGTTACAGAGGAAAAAATGTTTAACACCCCCCCACACACACACACCCAATTTAAATTCACATTAAACATACCATGAAACACCCATTAATTCTATGAGGCCCTAATAGGCCGAAGTCCTACCAGCCCTTCCGTAGATTGGTCCAAGGAGGCCATAAAGTTCATGTTCATTTGCTGGCTCAGAAAGAAGGCCATGTGTCCGTTCAAACTCAGCCTTCTTAAACCAAGCCGTTTCTTCATGTGAGTTTCCGGGAACTCAGTTTGAACCAGTTTATGCAAACCTCTCCAGGGGGTGGTATCTCTCTAGAGTTGTTTAGTCTTGGTGACTCACCTTAATCACCCCCCCCACCCACCCCCCCACACACACCCCAGTGTTTTTTAGTTCCTGGCTGTGGTAGAAAAGAACACATGGAGTAGAGCACAATCGTATATAAACCATTCATAAATTTAATACAGTGATCCCCAAAGATACTGCCTGGGGATGCAATATCTGTCACACCACATTCCCGTCTAGTCAAGAGAAACTAACTAACTTTTTCTTTCTATCTTTTAACATTCAACACTGAACATCTCTAGGAAGTGGAAGGTTGAAAGAAATGGACAGGTCAGATAGAAAACGGGGTAAACATACCATAATTTTCATGATTGACAAAACATGATTGCTGCCAAATGTAGGATGCAGACAGGTTAGTGTTCAAGAGGTGGTTTTTGAAGCAGAAATGGAAGCCTAATTGGCTGGAAACCTTTAGCTCTTCCCTTATGAGAGACTTGCTTGCACTAGTCAGATGAATCAGTCTTTCTTTAGTGAACAATTATGGCATAAACATAAGATACTTTAAAATATCTGCTCTATTGCCATTAAATTTTGTTGTAGGTAGGAGCACCCATGGAAATCACCTATTTCCTGTCCTTCCCTGTTACTAGATGCCAAAAGTAGGTAGTAGAGAAGATTAAACATAAGCAGCAATTGAAGATTACGAGCAAATGTAATTACTGGAAT
This sequence comes from Emys orbicularis, assembly GCF_028017835.1. Classification (NCBI taxonomy): domain Eukaryota; kingdom Metazoa; phylum Chordata; order Testudines; family Emydidae; genus Emys; species Emys orbicularis. Next base: position 15,051,555 of record NC_088686.1, read on the forward strand.
GAATTTATTTTGGCAGCACTGAATATATACATTGGAAAATAGCAATGGGGTGAACTCAGCAGGGTTTAAGATCTGGGTATAAAAAAACTTCAAATGAAAAGAAAAAGGTGATCTTTTTTGAATTTGTTAATCATCAGATAAAAATCCTTTGCTGCTGACGTAGCAAAAGTGTGAACTAAAGTGTGATAGTGTTCCAAGTGGAAAAAACTGTCAGCAAATTCAATTTTTGACTCCCCAAACCTTAGAATCATAGAATATCAGGGTTGGAAGATACCTCAGGAGGTCATCTAGTCCAATCCCCTGATCAAAGCAGGACCAACACCAACTAAATCATCCCAGCCAGGGCTTTGTCAAGCCGGGCCTTAAAAACCTCTAAGGATGGAGATACCGCCACCTCCCTAGGTAACCCATTCCGTGCTTCACCACCTTCCTAGGGAAATAGTGTTTCCTAATATCCAACCTAGACCTCACCCACTGCAACTTGAGACCATTGCTTCTTGTTCTGTCATCTGCCACCACTGAGAACAGCCTAGCTCTATCCTCTTTGGAACCCTCCTTCAGGTAGTTGAAGGCTGCTATCAAATCCCCCCTCACTCTTCTCTTCAGCAGACTAAACAAGTCCAGTTCCCTCAGCCTCTCCTCATAAGTCATGTGTCCCAGCCCCCTAATCATTTTTGTTGCCCTCCGCTGGACTCTCTCCAATTTGTCCACATCCCTTCTGCAGTGGGGGGACCAAAACTGTACGCAATACTCCAGGCGTGGCCTCACCAGTGCCGAATAGAAGGGAATAATCATTTCCCTCGATCTGCTGGCAATGCTCCTACTAATTCAGCCCAATATGCTGTTGGCCTTCTTGGCAACAAGGGCACACTGCTGACTCATATCCAGCTTCTCGTCCACTGTAATCCCACTGCTGCTTAGCCAATTGGTCCCAGCCTGTAGCGCTGCATGGGATTCTTCCTTCCTAAGTGCAGGACTCTGCACTTGTCCTTGTTGAACCTCGTCAGATTTCTTTTGGCCCAATCCTCCAATTTGTCTAGGTCACTCTGTATCCTATCACAGCGTATCTACCTCTCCCCCAGCTTAGTGTCATCTTAATGTTATAAGTGTAAGCTTATAATTGTTTGTTAAAAAAATAAACTTTCAGCTTCTGTCAATCTGAAACCAGTTTATTCATAAAATGTTGAGTATTTAAAAAGACCCTGAATCATAAAGAGAGAAGCATTCTCGAGTTGGCTTAAGTGCACGTAGAAGTAGCCTTTCGGCTAATCCGGAATGCAACGTTACACTAGTCATGAAATGAGAAACTTCCACTCCTCAGCAATAATAATCATAGAATCAGATCAGTCAGCAATGGAAGTGACATTTTAGATCATACTTTCACATCCTCCTGTCGTTGTAGAATTCTGCCTTCTCCATTGCTATGTTGGGTTTATAATGTCTTAACTAATGGGTCTTCAGACCTTTGTGTTCATCAAACTGAAGGATAATATCTGCAGCACTCTTTTGGTTTAAAAGATATTAAGTCTTTGTAGGAAAGTTTTGTCACAGCATCAGTGTTTTCCTACTCAACATCTTGATTTTGCCTCTGTTTATTTTCAATAAGTGCCTCCGTGTTTATGTAGCAGGAGGAGAATCTTTATGCTGGGACTAAACTTGATTCCATTGGCATTATTATTTAAGACTATTCACTTGATCAAATCCGCTTATTTTTTGTTTAGTTTAGAATTCAGCTGAGTGAGTGTGAGGGGAAGAACAATATAACACTGAAGGAATTTTCGTGCATCAAGTTGTCACCACAGGGCTTTGTAAAACCAGCATAGTAATATCAGTAGGTACAGTAACAGTGAGACTGATTTCTGGTCAATGAGATCTGGCAGTCTTTGTCTATTTCATCCCACATCTCCTTTGAGGCAAATGATTTTGCAGCATAACACTTAGAACAGCGGCTCTGTGGTTTTTTCTTTTATTGGTGCAGTTATAAAATGAAGATAAGGATTGAACTGAAGCAAACACTCTGAGTAAGCAAATAAATTCTGCAAATGCTGATCAGTCAACTCACTCATTTGCCTTTTCAGCAGAGACAGAATTAATTAAGTTTTCTTGTTTTATAAAGAGGGGGAGTTGAGCCATAGCAAAGAACGTTGGGTGGAGGGAGCAATACGTAGTAACATTCTGAACAGTATGAATAAATGGTTTTGTTGGAATAAAAATACAAATGTGAATATGTGCTTTATTCGGGGGAGGGGGGAGATGATCTCTATTTTGAAGCTATGGAATTTTCTTGACTCCTTAAAGCTTATTCACCTAAAAATATATGCAGTGGAAAGAAAGAAAAATCTCCATTGCAAAGAATTTTGGAATCACTTAATCTAATACGGCAGGTACTCCAGTATCATTACACTGCTGATAGGGTGAATAGCATGCCGTTACATACAAATATCCTCAAATGACTTAGTGGTTTATTTATTCTCTGCTCCTCAGCATGCATCATTTCCACTGAGGTGAATGTGTACTGGGCATGTCTGGAGAGAGGGAAAGGGGAAGTATTAGTATCCTTAGTATTCATCTCTGTAGTTAGTTTTACAAATAATCAAGCACAGTAAGCACCCTGTTATTATAGAGGGCTGAATTTAGCCATCAGCACAGTACTGGCCACTCCCTTTGACTTCATTGGGGAGTTGCTTGCGTGCATATGATGGCAGAATTTGGACCGTACTGCTGGTTGCATTACCAGAGGTTGGGTTTTTTTAAAAGTTTATAAGTCCTAAAGTAATCTGGAGTTTTTCAAATCGTGACTTTTTTGCTTTGTTTTGTAAAATGTTAAATGGGGAAGTGGGTGGGTGTGGGAGGAGAGATTCTATGGGAAACTGGCCAGAATACAGTGTGAGTTTTTCTAGATATTACTATAAATTACTTTTTATTTGTAATTATAGACAAGTGGGGCTACTACATCAGCCCCCTGTGTCAACCAAGAAAGACTCTTATGCTCTCTTATTCATTCCATGTACAGTCTCTGGAAGGATGGATACGTCGGCAGACACAGTGGCTATTTGCTGGGATTTTGCCATCTTGATGGAAGTTGGTTGTGGGGAAGGAGGTACTTTGAACTGGAAGGGAAAATTAGTGTATTCAAACATTTTTTTAAATAAATTTGGGCCAGATTTAAGAGCGGTTGAGTGTAACAAATATGGCAATTTCCTCAATATCTTGGACAAACCTTATTGAAGTAAGTATCTGAGGAGCTCATTGTATTAAAAATGCAAGTGTTTGTGTTATGGTGGGATTGTATGTAACTTATCTAGAAGACATGACTAATATAAACCTAAGGAACCATTATGAGCTTCAGAGAACTCTCTGAAACAGTGGGCTAAGACAAGAACGAACTGTTTGTTGAGTGGGTTTCCTAGGAAATGGGAGGAGGGGAATGAAATGACCACCTCCAGACCTGAGTAGGGTCGCCCTGGCGAGGTGACCTTGTCTACAAATTACCTGTTCCCAGGATCAAAGGGCCCAAACGGCATAAAGGAATAACTCATAGATTCATGAGTGTACTGGTTCTGAGCTAAAGCAATTATGAACCGGTAACCACAGAAAAGCCCCTTAGTGGGGTTTGAAGAAGCATCAAAATGCCGTACAGGATTTAATCACGCCCATGAAATGCTTTGAAAATATAGTCGATGCTGTGAGTAGGTGTTGAAACTTTAGCACCAGCAAGTGGGATGATGTTTTGTAGGAAAACAAAGAAGAGCTTAACTTGCCTGACTTAGATAGGTGATTCCAAAGCGCAGCCTCTCTAAAATAACCAGGCAAAGCTCCTGAATGCACAGCTGAATCCCAGTAAATGGGATTAATGAGTTTGACTTCTAAATAGTTATGTTTCTTTTTGCAAAGAACTTGATTGCGTGTCGTTACACATCAGATGCTTACAAATTGGGATGGCACAGGGGAGCATTTTCTCTGTGCAGATCCCTGAGGAGAACCAAAAGGAAAATAGGAAATACACATGATAAATTAAAGACACATTCTCTTAAGTTCTGGCAAACATGAGTGACAAAATGTGAAGGGCAGGATCTGCTGGATTTCCCAGTGGAACAACTCATGCAAAGCAAGCTGTACATTGAAATTATTCTTTAGTCCATTTAACTATGCATTGAATAAACAGGGACACTTATAAACATTAGTCTTTTTTCTCTTCAATTCACTTTCAATGCCCAGGAGTTGCATTATCAGTTCTGAAACTCTGATGCAGGATACTTTCCTTGCTGGGTTTTTTTTTTTTTTTTTTGTGGGGGGGGGGGGGGCCTATGGTTGAGGAAAGCGCTTAAGCATGTGCTTAATACAAGAACAAGGGTATAGTCCACTAAATTAGAAAATGGCAAACTAAAAAATTATAAAAATATATTTTTTCACACAATGTATAATTAAACTGTGGAATTCATTACCACAAGAAGTCACTGAGGCCAAGAATTTAGGAGAATTCAGAAGGAGATTGGAGACTTGTATGGAGATCAAGAATATCCAGAGTCAGCAGGATTAATAATGATAAAACATTTGGAAGGGATATTAAACCTTGTGCTTCAGGTCTTAAACCAGTTGTTAGAAATCAAAGTGAGACTTAATGTCAGAGGCAAATTATCCTACCTCTGCCTGCTGCAGGGTACTTACGGCTTCCTCTGAAACATCTGATATTGGTCACTGTTGGAGAAAGGATACTGGATTAGATGGACCATGGGTCCCATTCAGTAAGACAATTCCTGTGTTAAGCCCCATTGACTTCAATGGGAGTTAAGCATGTTTTGGGATGATTTCCATATGTCTTTCTGAGCAATATCGTTTACGTTAGCTAGAAGACTGGCTATAAAGAAAGCAAGTTTCTTTTAAGTTCTTGGATCATACATACCACATCCCTGCTTTGTCTAATGGGCAGATCCCAATTTATGGTGTGTTTTCATTTTAAAAATAAATTCAAGCTATCTTGAAACGCAAGCAGTCTTCAGTGTCCTAGTTATGTCATCAGATGTGAAATTTCCAGTTTGTGCAAGTGACAGGAAGCATGTGTATAAAAGACTGAAGTATCCAGCAGAAAAAAATCTGAGCTTTACTGATAGTTTTCTTTCTTAAGCTATACAGCAAGAATTCAAAGAGACTGGAGTGTATCATGTGGTTGGTGTCCCTTTGAAATGGTTGGCTGCAGCACTGATAGCATGACTTTCTTTATCTCTGTTCCTGCAGAAAGGACCATGAAATATGCTTGCGATGTTTAACTCTTTCCTCTCAAGTCTTGATCAAGTTGGCAGCATTTTTTGTTGTTTAAAAAAATGTCTAATGGGCAGAGCTGGTTGAAAAAAGGGAAAATGTTTTAACCCGTTTGTGACATACCCAGGATACAATCCCGACTAACGGGGATCTGTGTCACCCCTGCCCTCTAACCTGAAGTACCCTTCATACTGCTTTGCTGTTGTAGCCTCCCGCCTGGACTGCTCACAACGGCCTTCAGCATGCAAGTCACTCCCAGCTCTGTGTCTGTCTGTGTGCTGCAGCCAGCCAGCCACGCTTTGGCTCTTACCAGCCTTGTTTATAGTACAGAGTGACCCCAACTCACTCCCAGTCTTAGATTTCCCTCAGAAGTATATGTCCTGTACTGCCCACCCTCTCCTGGATGATACAAGTGTGTTAAGTCCGTTATTTCTTTAAGATAATATGCCAACTAATTATTTCAAATAGCTCTTTACACACTTCAGTTTAGACACAGTGGATTAGATAAAACAGTAAAACAAGTTTATTAATACAAAGAGAGAGATTTTAAGTGAATCCAAGTAATGAGGCATAAAAGTCAGAAATGGTTACAAGAAAAATAAAGATAAAACACAACTAGGGCCTAACTTAACAAACTGTGTTAAATTCAAAGCAAAGTTTTCTCACCACATGCTTTCAATAGTCTGACTAGCCCAACTTCTTAGGCTAGGACCCCTTTTCTGTTTAATGGCTGCTCCCTTTGTCCCTTCTCAGGCAGTGAATTGACAGAGGAAGGCAAGGGAGAATAGGGTGCCTTGGGGTGTTTATTCCTCCTTTTAACAGTGTCAGTCCCCCACTTGTAAAACATTTCTAGCTGAGATTCAGGAGACAGAGTATCTATATGTAAGGATGTTTCCTGCTGGTTTTGTCACCAGTTTGAACTTCCTTTGTCTCCCTTCCTGCTTGATAACTGTGTTTACTGCTTACGTGCAGGCAGACCAGTTTGCCACATGTTTGAAATGTGTTGTTAACATCATACGGGGAAATCTTATAACTTCACATGCAGTGTTGCCACACACATTTTATCACAATATTGCCCAGCAAATTACAGTTTTTTGAATGATACCTTACGAGATATACCTTGTACAAAGATTATAACAGTAGCGTGTAGGGTGTGGACATGGGTACATTCTGTCAGGCCATTCTTAGGAGGTAAATGTGGTGGTTATTACAGTAGTAGACAGAGATAACCCATACCTGCCAATAGTGCGGGGGGGATTGGGGGGCAGAGTGAGGGCAGCGGCTTCAGCAGGTGTTACTGAGCATGCTCAATATAAGTCAAGCAGCAAATTGGGGGCGTGGGGGAGAAGAGTAGGGCACGTGACCCCGCATGCCCTACCCCCATGCATCATCCCTGGTACTAGTAGCAACACTTTCAGATATGATTAGAGGAAGTGGTGTCGATGATAAGCTAATCGGAGAAAGAGTCGGCAACTCTACAGTCTCCTGAGTTGTGACTGTGCTGAACACCATGGCATGCAGAACTTCCTGGCATCAACTTGAATAGAACCTTTAATCTCCTATCCCAAGGCCTGGGCCCTGAGCACTTTCACTAGAGGAGACTCTCCATTAGCATTCTACAGTACATGTCACGCGATACACAGTTGATCAGCTCTGATTCCATCCAGTAGAGGGCAGCAGTACACCTACACTGGCCTGTTCATTGCAATGTTCATGTCTTTTATCTGATGCAAATGTTTACTGCCTTTGATCTGAGAAGCTAAGCAAGGTCAAACCTGGTCAGTGCTGGGGTCGTTCTAGATGAAAAATGCTCTGTATACAGGAAAATGCAAGATCACTATGATTTTATGTTAGATATCCGTTAATATGTGTGAATGGCTTTATTGATATAGACAGTAGTTCTGTGCATTAGAAATGACTTAGTTCATGTTTCGCATAACTTTAACTTTGCAGGAAGATATTTTTATATGGCTAAATTAGTCCATTTTTTTTTTAAATTGACTAATGATTTGGGGTAATTCAGTTTGTGTGCACAAACTGAGATAATTTAAAAGGGCCTTATTTTCAGAAAGTGCTAAATGCCAAGCCTCTGATAAACCAGGCTCCTTTAAGAGACCGCCAGGTGAGCACCAAAAAATTGAGTCCCCTAAAACCACTGATCGCTTCTAAAAATATAGGCCTTTATGTTTTGTTTAATACTTAATGGAAAAAATCCCCCAAAGAGTGATGCTTAGATGTAGCATGAGAGTACCAAAGGTGAGGTAAATAGCATTCATCGAGCAAGTGACAATTATGATCTAGTGGATAGGATGCTGGACTGGGACTCTGGAGATGTGGGTTCAATTCCTCTCTTTGCCATTGTCTTGTTCTGTGACCTGGCACAAATAATTTCTCTCTCTGCAGTTTCCCTGTCTTTAAATTGGGGTTATAATGATTGATAACCTTGTAAAGTGCTCTGAGATATATAGATCAAAAGCATTATATACAATAATAATTATTCTCCCTGTTCTATAGATAAACATAAATTTAATTTTTATGTTGTATTTTTTTCTGTATAGGAACCCTCCAGAGAGAGAGAATTTTTAAAAATTTTACTCGGAAACGCCAGAGGGCTATGCGAAGAAGAGTACATCAAGTCAACGGGCACAAATTTATGGCTACGTATTTGCGACAACCAACATACTGCTCCCATTGCAAGGAGTTTATCTGGTAAGAATGACTTAAAAAACAACCACCTGGGCCTTTCCTTCCCCTGAGGGTTTGTGCACATGGAGAGTGCACGTCATCGTAGGTTGTGATTGTACAGCTCACTAGTCTGATGCACACTAAGTCTCCATGTGAACCCCACTACTGCAGCAGTAGGTCAAAGTGCACTACGGAACTTTTAGTGCAGGGTCCATGCTGTGAGTTAGTACACAGCAAGCTAGTGCAGTGTAGATTTACACCCCAGTTTACCATGTGCCAAGTGACCGTGTAGACAAGCCCATAACCGTACCTTTACACTCCTTCTAGCAGGTATGCCCCCATGCAGCAAGCAATACTGAATTAGTTACATGGTGCTTTACAAATGTCGATTAAGGAGCAGAGCTTACAGCCTGAGTTACACAAGATGAATGGTTATACAAGACCCTGGACAGCAGTTCAATTGATGCTGTGGGAATTACTGATGGTGAGAAGAAAGCAGGAAGGGCTGTTTGCAGAAGTGGGTTTGAAGGAGGAGCGAGAAAGAGCTGGGTGGATGAGGAGACGAAAACCATTCAAGGCATAAAGAGCAGGTTAATAGATGTGGAGCTAAAATGGGTAGAAAAAGTAGGGGGTAACAATCCATTAAACTGAAATGGTTGAGAGGAGCATGGGAAGAGGGAGAGGTAATTATCTCCCACTCTGTTATGTCTCTCTGTTCTATGTGGAACATGGGGCCTTCGGAGGTAATTATGGAGCTCCTGTAATCTGGTCCATCTAATAATTGTTTTGTTTAGAGTAATGTAGAATACCTAAGGAAATACAGTGAGAGATGAATGTGGAAAGAAAGATGCATTTTGATAGGCTTCGGCTCACAGGGTAGGCTTCCTTGTCCCTTTGTTGCATGCACTGAATCACAGCCAGCTCACTGTCTTCTTGTCACCACTGGCTGTTTGCTTTGGAAATCAGAATGCTTGGGCTCTATTTCAGTTCTGCCCTCATGAAACTACTGTCAAACTGTTTTGGTTTGTGATTGTGAATCACGTTCCATGTTTTGTTTTGAACAGGGGAGTATTTGGGAAGCAGGGATACCAGTGCCAAGGTAAAGTGTTATATCCATATACCGTATATTATAGAATATTCCAACACTGAGCTGCATCTCCTTCCCGCAGGGCCATGCTGTCTGCACATTTGAGCCAACAAAGAAGGTGTGAATTAGCAGCGAGCAGGCTGGCTGCATGAGAGCACGGTCATACATATGCACGCAGGCGCATCCCCATGCTATGGCCCCAATCCTGTGCTCCATGGGGGTGGACTCCTGCCACTTCATTGAGCCCCACTGAAGTCAGTGGCGCCCCTTGTAGCTCACTGTTCAGTTTGGGACCTGTGTCATCTCAATATAGTGCCCAGCCTTCATTAGCCATGCAGTCTATAGGCCCCTGGGTGGATGGCTTTTCCCTGCAATAATTCCTTTAACAATGCAATTAAAACCAATTGACATTAGAGAAATTATTTCAACGGGAAACTCTGTGGTTTGACCTACTATTTTTGCCTAATGCCGAGTAATATGCTGAATTGATTTTTACAGTATTTTTTTTCTGTTTAATGAATTCTCATCAGTTTGTCTTGGCCTCTCCCTTTCCCTGTGCCTTTGCACTAGAGTGCTATGCAATATGACTAAGTTGGCTTCCTGCAGGAATGGTCTTTCAGTAAGTCTAATAATGAAGCTTGGCTCTTACGGGGCGTGCTGGGACACCAGTGTGTTCACATGGACCTGAACTGCAGATAAACCAAATGTCTCCTGCCTACGCTCAACAAAAAGAAAGGGTTCACATACTGCTAGGCCCTTGCGAGTGCAAGCTGGTGTAAGGTGCTGGGGGATCTCACCAGTGAGTTACATTTGGCCTCCCAAATATCCCTTCTTGGAGGCACTGCCTTGGACTGTGTCTGGGGTCTTAAATTTATCAAAGCAATGTCCTCTATGGCCTTTGTTTGCATCACATGTAATAGTCTTCATTGGAAGATTTCATTGATCATATTAATTTAGTTCATTGTTAGTCATGTTTGGATTGCACTGACGTTTCTGAATGTATCTCCTGATATTTATATAGGCTGAGATTTTCGAAGCTTCTTAGAGGATTTGGGAATCCAATTTCTGTTAAAATTAATGGAAACTGGATATCCAAATCCTTTAGGCGGCTTTGAAAATCTCAGCTAGGATGTACGTTTCTTCTATCGTTCCATTATCTGCTGATGATTTAAATGGACTCTAGCAGAGCCCAGTTTATTGTTTGATACATTTTTAGTTTTTTTGATAAAGTTCAATATGCTTCTTTTGTTTCCTAGTATGCACCTGTGTTGTACACAAGCGTTGCCATCATCTAATTGTTACAGCCTGCACGTGCCAAAACAATATTAACAAGACAGACACCAAGGTAAAGTCACAGTTGGTTACTTGGATCATAGGACTTCCTGAATCTTCAGGTTTGTGTGGGTTGTAGTGGTTGCAAAATAATGGAATTTATTCTTCTTTGGCTTCTTATCTCCATTCACACATTTATAGATTTTTAAGGCCAGAAGTGACCATTTAGATCATATGGTATAACCTGCTGCATAACTGAAGCCATAGAATTTCATCTTCTGTTGAGCCCAATAATTTGTGTTTGACTAAAGCCTATTTTGTTTGCATCCAGTCTTGATCTGAAGACTTCCAGAGCTGGAGAATCTACCACTCCCCTTGGCAGTTTGTTCCAATGATTAATCACCCTCACTTTTAAATCATTGTCTTATTTCTAGTTTGAATTTCTCTGGCTTGGACTCCTCGTTACACCTTTCTTTGCGTGATTAAAGAGCCCCCTAGTAGCTGTTCCCTCCCCCCCCAAAAGAAAGTACTTGTACACCATTATCAAATCACCTTTTGATCTTTTATTATTATTAATTCTTCCTTCTTCCATAGTTTTTGCTCTGTTTGGCACACTTTTAGGTAAGGATGTGACTGTTTGGTGAATTGTATGGCTCATTCCTAGAGCTTGATAATATTTAGAATGTATCAGGTGAGGTATTTCCCCTAGAAATTGGGAAGTATTTCTGCCATTGTACAAAGCGCTGGTAAGACTTCATCTGGAATACTAGGTACAAATCTGGTTACCCATGTCCAAGAAAGATTAATTCAAAACTGTCAAGAACTCTGGGCCCGATTTCCCTCAGCTGAGCCTGGTGCTAGCCGGCTCAGCTTGGGTTGTGGCAGCATCCCCTGATTGGCTGGCCCCCTGATTGGCTGCAAGGAGCCTACAGGCCTGCATTTAAGCTCAGCAGCAGATCGCATGCTGCTGAACATTTACACCCACAGCTGCGATCACCTGCTTGTTTCCAGCCTCGCTCCAGACCTGTTCATGCCTTGTTCCTGTCCAGTTCCAGTCTGCCAGCCCTGTGCCCTTGTTCGGCTCCTGGCTCTGACTCCTGGTTCCTGTTCCTGGCTCCAACCACTAGGCAGAGCTTCAGCTCTACCCACTAGGCCATGCCCCGGCCCTCACCACTGGTTCAGACCGCCCATGTCCCAGTCCATGATAAAACCAGAAGAAGTTCAGAGAAGGGCTGCTAGGGGAATTAGGGGAATTATAGACCCTATCTTTCTTTCAAGAGAAGAATAAAATAGCTTGGTGTGTTTAACCTAGCGACATGAGGCCTGAGAAGGGATATGATTGCGCTTTATAAATACATCAGGGCATAAACACCAGGGAGGGAGAAGAGCTGTTTCACCTAAAGGACAATGTTGGGACAAGAACAAATGGGTATAAACTGTCCAGGAGTAAAGTTAGGCTGGAAACTAGAAAAAGGTTCCAAACCATCAGAGGAGGGAGGCTCTGGAACAATTCTCTGAATAGGAGTAGTAAAGACAAACAACCTAACTAATTTTAAGGTGGAGCTTGATAAATTTATGAATGGGATTATATGACAGGGTTGCCTGCGACAGCAGGCGACTGGACTCAGACCCAGATGATCACTTCCCATCCTATGTCCTGTGTTTCTATAGTATCCATCCAGGACCAAGATCCATGAGGAATATTACTAGTCATGGAGTAAATCTACACCACAAAAGGTGTATTGTAACCAATAATGTTCTTTCTAGAACATGTGAACAGATGCCATTGCTCACTATTTCTTACCAGAACCGTTGAACTAAACTTTAAAATGACTCTTCACGAATCCTAAAACCAGGGCCGGCTCCAGCATTTTTGCCGCCCCAAGCAAAAAAAAAAAAAAAAAAAAAGCGCTGCGATCGGCGGCGGCAGCAGTTCAGCGGCAGGTCCTTCGCTCCTAGAGGGAGTGAGGGACCTGCCGCCCCTGAATTGCCGCAGGTGCCGCCCTTCTCCCTTGGCCGCCCCAAGCACCTTCTTGTTAAGCTGGTGCCTGGAGCCGGCCCTGCCTAAAACGTCAGTCAAATACCGACTCTCTCAAGATGGCAATTAATCACTTTAACGAAAAAAGACTTAAGCTCTTAAAAAGAGAGAGAGAAAGTTCAAGAGGTATAATTGACTTGAAACCTGTTGTTCCATTAGCACCTATATTTTTAATTACTTAAGATATGGATTCACCTTATAATCTGCCAGGGCCGAAATGTTGAGGCACAAAATAAAATAGGACCCGTTTGTTCAACATGTGTAACATTTTCTAACGTTTTCTGATTCTGCATTTGTGATCTAAATAGTTCACACTGGAAAAGAGGGATAACCCCAGATGTGTGTGGGGGAGAAGTGGAGATAGATCAGGATCCAAAATGGAAATAAACATTGATAAGAAGTGGGGGGAAAAAGAGAATGAGGAATTTTGGAAGGCCTGGGAAAACCGATACCATGTACTAAAAATGATACAGAGATTCACCATTTTTAAAGAATTGTATTTTTGCATGTGACACATAAATTAAACATTTTAATGCTGATTAGTTAGTAACAAACTCCTATAGTTAGCAATAATTTGTATTCAGTACTTAAATGGTTTCATAGTTAGGTTTGTGATGAGGCAAAGTCCCATCTAGTTTTAATAATTCCAAGTTCATTGTAAGAATTTGAAATTCGCTAATGAATCCTTTGTAAAATCTGCCAGAGCAGGTTGATTGCTGATTAGAGCTCAGTCAATGCATTGCAGCATTACCATTCGGTAAATTACACTGCAGTGGAGAGCAGAGATGACACTTTCAGAACTGGGATTTTTTAAAATAATTCTGCAGTTGTTCCTAATCATAGAAGATTAGGGTTGGAAGAGACCTCAGGAGGTCATCTAGTCCAACCCCCTGCTCCACCCCCCTGCTCTTACATTAATGTACTTTTTATTAATAAAATTATCTCTATGTACTGATTTTTCTACCCTGTGTTTATCTTTTTGTTTCCTTCTCAGGTTTCTGAACAAAGATTTGGAATCAACATTCCCCACAAGTTTAGAATCCACAACTACAAAGTACCAACCTTCTGCGATCATTGTGGTTCTTTGCTGTGGGGGATAATGCGACAAGGACTGCAGTGTAAAAGTAAGCAAGCCTTATTCTTTCTTCGGGCTTTCTTAGGAAAACATCTATGGATGTGTGGAAAATCAAAGAGCTGAGGGGACAATTTCCTGTATATTTTAGCTTAAGCTGTTGAAAGAATATTACGTTCCTCTCTAGTCCGTGGATACAAAAGTGATGTTTTTCCAGGCTGCAGAGTGGATTCTAATTTGCACTGTCTGTTCAATTTTCTTTCACTCACATAGCTGAAAATGCTCATGGATATTACTACTTCCAGCATTGCTCTTGCTATTTACCTGAGAGCCTTTGCTTAAGCAGTGAATACTAACAAGGTAGCGGAAAAAACATTAACAGGGAAAAGTCATCCATATTTGTTGATTAACATGGCTCTTTGTCACACAATTAATTGACTGCAAAAGCTTTTCTGGCATTTAGTTTTTGTTTGATGACGGTTATTGTCAAGCCATTTAAGTAACAAATGCTCTATCTCCATTTGCCTTCACTTCCCCCAGCGTTCTGTGTCTGTGTGAGTTTAATTTTCTGTTGAATGATATGGATGTGAAACTAGATAGTTGCAAACTAGAGTTGGGCAAAAAATGTTGGACCTTTTTTGGCCAAAAAAATGCAGATTCAAATTGACCAAAACATTTTGCAATTTTATCTCAAATTAGCTGAATAGTTTTGGTTGAAATAAACCTTAAAAAAATAAAAATAATAAAATAATTCAGTTTCAACATTTTTGAAGCAAAACACTTGGATTTTTTTAATTTGAAATGACTTCATTTAGAAATTTGCCTCAATTTATTAAAAAAAAAATAAAAAACATTTTTAAAAGTTCAAAAACTAAATGAAATATTTTGAACCCAAAACATTTTTTTCCCCAACTTTTTGGTCCGTTGTTAATATTGTTAAAATTTTCAGTTTGCACAGCAAACTAAAACATCAGTTATTCACCCAGCTTTTTTGGGTGTTGAAGTGTGTCACTAAGTTCCATGGCATCCTAGAGCTAATTTGTACCTGTGGACATAGCTTGAAAGTACTGCATGTACCCCTTATACCCACCACGCTCATACATGTACACAAATGGACCTCATACTTGCATCATACTGGGTAGTTTGGTGTACTGTCACCTGTTGTTCATAGCCTTGTTCTCTCATAGGAGCCCCAATCCTGCCTCCATTGCAAGTCCCTTTGGCAAAAGTCTCCTTGGCTTCAGTAGCGCAGGATCAGGGCAATGATGTAGATTTTCAGGAGTGAAATCCTTTAGTCCATGTTATTTTTCAGCAGTAACATTCTGAGCCTTTCTCTCAGCGTTGTTCCAATTGTTCATTTGATTTTATTTTTCATTCCCTCAGTGTGTAAAATGAATGTACATATTAGGTGCCAAGCCAATGTGGCACCCAACTGTGGGGTGAATGCAGCAGAACTGGCCAAAACCTTGGCATGCATGGGCCTGCAGCCAGGAAATATTTCTCCAAATTCGGTGAGACTTTTCTCTTTTCTTTATCAGAGTTTACAGCCGTGTCATTTGTACAAGCACAAGAGAAGTTGGTTAGGGCTTTGGTTAGAATGAAGGGCATTGCGGGGTGCACTGGACCAATTGCCTTTCATTCTGTGACATTCAGCAAACACCTCATCTGGAAAATGTATGTTCAGTTTCCAAGCTTATATTGCAGAGGCTTCGATGTGTGTTTCTTCCTGTTAGATCAATGTAAAATGTGGCAAAATCCAGTGTTGCCTAGAGAATAGAGCACTACACAGGGACTCAGGAAACCTGGGTTCTATTCCCAGCTCTGCTACTGCTTTTCTGGCTGATCTTGGGCAAGTCGCTGCACCTCCCTCTGTCTCGATTTAGCCATCTGTAAAATGGATGTCATGGTGCTCACCTTTTTTGTACAGTGCTTTGACATCTATGGATGGGAAGTGCTATATAAGAACTACATATTATTATTTATTGGAGTATATGGAAAGCAGCCCCTGTCCCTTCAGCTGAGAGGCCATATAATAGTGAGAACTTTCCAGGGGTATAATGCCCCAGTCCTGCAAACAGTACACACATGCCTAACTTTAAATACTTGATTAGTCCCATTGTGCGTAAGAGTTTGCAGAATTGGGGCCTAAGTGTGCACCTGTATATTCATGTATTTTAAAGTATTCTGCAATCTATTTAGAGTGTTATAAAATTTAATATAACAGAGTGTTAAAATGTCTGTAAATATTTATGAAAAAAAGGTGGTAAGGGGAGGGGCAAATGAGGCAGTTTGCCCTGAGCCCTCCCCCCATTTGAGGGGGGCCTCCAAGCCCAAGGAACAATATGATTATTGGATGAAACACCTCTACTATGCACAACCCAGATATACTACATGAATTCCAAAGACGACAAAATGCAGAAAATGGAAAAAAGGCTTACAATACTGTGACGGAGTCCATATAAAAGCAAGAGGTTCTGCTGCAGTACTTTCTGCGCAGCCTGTGTGTGAGACAGTCAGTCTTTGAATAGCGTGAGTCTTTATTTATTACTGAGCTCTATAAGGGCAAGTGCTGAAGGCACTCCAGCTTAAATAACACTCGTATGGAGTTTTATGAAGAAGGTGGGCTACAATTCTACATGTAAGTCATTCATGTACTGGGAATAAGATTAAAGAGGGTCTATATATTGGTAGAAATAAGCAAAGATACAAAACCATTTCTTTGCCTGGCCAGTCTGTAAGTGGATATGTTCCATTCCAGTCCTGCCCGATGGAAGCTGCAAACATTTTGTGGCATAGTATGTAGCAAACCCGGTGCAGGAACTGAAGCAGTGAAACCACTAGAGAAGGGAAATTCTGCAAGCTTTGGTGAAACTGAAGGAAGAATTTGACTTGCCCATGGACTTATGCAGCGAAGTGGAATGTTTGTCTAAATGGTTAAAGTCTTTCAAATTTGTTTTACTGGCTACTTTCTGGTTTAAAACTCAACAAGCCATTGGCATCTTACGGAGTTTACTTCAAGACTCTGAGCTTACACTAGATGAAGAATCAAGGCTGACGAAATCACTCCTAAGGGAACTGGAGCGCCTTTGAGAATCTTGGCCTCTGATTCTTGACTAGTCAAAACTTGTAGCAGTGGACCTGGGCCTTGAACAAGATTTCAAGAAGAAAAGAAGCAGAAAGAGGAAAACACGCCATGGTGAAGAAAGGACCACCACGTACGACCATGAAAACCAAGAAACTGAGTTCAGGGTTGAAATTTTTTATGTTGCTGTAGACACGCTTATCCACACAAATACAAGAAGATCTGAACCTGCTTCAAAAATCAACAGCATATTTTCATTTATTTGGAACCCAACTATAAATTATGGCAATTCCAATATCACAAAAGCTCGAGAACTATCAAAAGGCTACTTGACAGATTCAATAGAAGAGGAAATTCACCTTTTTAAGAACGAGATATTTGGAAAAGTGACTACAGTTAAATTAAACAAGATTTATGAAAAAGAACTGCAGAGTGTTTTCCCACAGACCTGTGTTGCTCTAAGGATTTTCATCTCCATAGTGACTTCAGTTTCCGAAGGAGAGCACTCAAACAAGTCAGCCCTGATTTAGAAACTGCCTCTGATCCATCATGAGCCAAGTACGCGTACATTGGCCTTAGTGATGCTAACAGTGTGTGATCTTGCAAAGAGCCCAAATTATGATAGCATCAGAAATGTGTTTACGTCAAGAAGAGCAAGAAAGACAAACATGATGTGACTTGTCTTTTGTGATAATAAATCAGCTTTAAAGTTTTTCAGTAATATTCTACTTAAACTATTTCACCTCCATGGTAATTTTTTTGGAAGATCTGGTAGGGCCTTGGTAACATATCAACTTACAATGGGTTGTTTCAATTTTATGATTACTAATATTTCTCAAAAAATACATAAAAAGGTAAAATAATAAATTAAAAAAATAAAAAGTGACAAAATAAATAATCAGACATGACAAATTTCAATATATAGCTAGAGGAAGTTAACGCATGTATATTGGCATAAGTCATAAAACCAACTTTGTCTTCATGTAGAACCAAGGTAAGAAAGAAAGAGAGAACAGGCAGAAGAAAGAGATGTAGAGGAAAAGACAGACAAATAATATGCTGATTCTCCAGCTACGAAGGACCTGATCCAAAGCCCGCTGAATTCAAGGGAAAAATTCTCAAATCAGATCCTCAGATTATGTAAATCTGCATAGCCTATCAATGGGACAAATAGAGGATCTTGCCCGTATTGATTTCAGTGGGCTTTGGATCAAGCTTATAGCAAAATAGGCCTACAGGGATTTTCAAGCCTCTCATCAGCATCCTTCAGTCTGTAGCACAAACTGTAATAGAGTTAACCATTTATTCCCTGATTACAGAGCTCCTGAAGCACCCATTGATTTCAGTGGGGGCAGCCTGTGCTCTGAACAAGCAGGCACTACTAGTATGTCCTCTGTATAATCTGCACAACATATAGATACAACCTATCACTCAGCTCTCCCATTTCCAAAGTAGGGCAGTCAGGCTTGCCCATTAGGTTTAGCAAAGTGACTTTACAAGGTAAAACACAGAGCAAGAACCAGTTCTTATGTTTCTTTGTGGCCATGGATGATGGTGGCTGGTTGCGCATGACGCCTGAGGTGATATTATGCCCGCGGCGTATCGTGTTGAGATACAATTTTTAGGCAAACTCAGTTATTTTCCTCCACAGAAATTACTTTCAAGGTCCACGCTGAGGCGCCAGGGAAAAGAAAGTCCAAACGATGGCAACAGTGTGAGTGGAAGTTCAGCAAGCAGATTCGGGATCAAAGACTTAACCTTCATCCGAGTATTGGGAAAGGGCAGTTTTGGGAAGGTGAGTTTTATTCCTGGCTCTTCGTGAAATAGTAGTGTTGTTGTTTGTTATTTTAATGGTTCCCAAGTACATGAGGTGCTTCCCAAAACAAATAAAATGTAAGATCCCTGTCAGGAGAAACAAGACTGGAAATCAGTGGGGGCTGCACGGGAGCTCAGCATGTGTGAATATCAGGGTGATTATACATATAGTATGCAGAAAGACTATGAGACGGGTTCGGTCACAGAGACCCCCATGGGACTGTCACCTGAAATGCTGAATTTACCTCTGAGCCCGTTTTCCCTGCCAGCTTGAGACTGCAGAACCCTGCCTTGTTGAGCCAGACACGCTAGTCTGCTGCAACCCAGACACAGGGTCTGATCCACGCCCCCAAAGCTGCAGACTTTAACCAAAAACTGCTCAGCAGGTTACCTAGCTCCAGCATCCAGACACCCAGTTCCCAATGGGATCCAAACCCCAAATAAATCTGTTTTACTCTGTATAAAGCTTATACAGGGTAAACTCATAAATCTGCCCTCCATAACACTGATAGAGATATATGCACAGCTGTTTGCTCCCCCAGGTATTAATCACTTACTCTGGGTATATTAATAAACAAAAGTGGTCTTATTAAGTGGTTTCAAGTAATAACAGACAGAACAAAGTAAGTCACCAAGCAAAATAAAACAAAACACGCAAGTCTAAGCCTAATACATTAAGAAACTGATTACTGGTAAATCTCACCCTCAGAGATGTTCCAATAAGCTTCTTTCACAGACTAGACTCCTTCCTAGTTTGGGCCCAATCCTTTCCCCTGATACAGTCCTTGTTAGTTCCAGCAGGCATCTTAGGTGAAAAGCAGGGGCTTTCTCATGACTGGGGCCCCCTATGTCCTGCTCCACCCCCTTTTATAGCTTTGGCACAAGGCAGGAATCCTTTGTCTCTCTGGGTCCCCACCCCTCCTTCTAAATGGAAAAGTACCAGATTTAAGATGGATTCCAGTGGTTTGAGCATTGGCCTGCTAAACCCAGGGTTGTGAGCTCAATCCTTGAGGGGGCCACTTAGGGATCTGGGGCAAAATCAGTACTTGGTCCTGCTAATGAAGGCAGGGGGCTGGACTCAATGACCTTTCGCGGTCCCTTCCAGTTCTATGAGATAGATCATAAGCTTTGTAATGGTACCTTACACGAGATCTTTTGCATAAAGCATATTCCAGTTACATCATATTTACACTTATAAGCATATTTGCATAAAACATTATGGAGTGCAACATCACAGACCAGCTATAGAAGGGAGGAGAGGAGAGGAGGGGAATGTAAAACCAACCACAAATTGAAACGCTGGCTACAACAAAAAGGGAAAACGGCCACAACCAAAAGAATAATTTCCGCATGCAAGGGAGCATAACAGAAATGGCAAGTATGCTGCAGCATTAATGCTCATCTTGTTCAGCACTTCCTTGGGAAGATGAACTTCTCTTTTAAAGGATGCAAGGTAATAGTGTAGGAGCTCAATGCGGTTCAGAGCTCACTGTCCATCTACCAGCAAAACGTGTGTCTAGTTTTTGCCTCAAAACCAATGTGCAAATGGTGCAGTCAAAATTGGTGAATGGGCCAAACTCTGATTGTGCAGGAAGGTGGGATAGAAGGCACGGCTTGGTGTGTGTTATGGTAGAGGATTCCTGCTGGCACTGGGAAGGATGCCACTGACCAGGTCTTGGAGAGATTTGCTGCTCCTTATAGCACTGAGCAACCTGTATGCCCACTTCTGCTGGATAGGGCCTGCTCTCGTGGCAGCACGCATGCCAGCTAGCTCTGTCACTAGATGGCCACACTGGTGGCCACACCCATGTCTGCTGACAATGACCTCGTTAGTGGCTGGACTTCACGACTGTGTGCCGTGAAGATATGCTGCCTTCCGTCTCCTGCCAGGTGGTGTGAGAGGCCCCTGTGTCCTCCTGCCATACTTGTGTGGGAGAGAGCAGGGTTTAGCCCATACGGTTCATTCTCTTGCTTTGCTTTAGGTGATGCTTGCCAAAATAAAAGAGACCGACCAACTGTATGCCGTGAAGGTGCTGAAGAAGGATGTTATTCTCCAGGATGACGATGTGGAATGCACCATGACAGAGAAGCGCATACTGTCCCTGGCCAGGAGCCACCCATTCCTCACCCAGCTTTTCTACTGCTTTCAGACTCCTGTGAGTATGGCGCAGCTTCCACATTGCTCCCCGTGCGCTGGGTAGCATGGAACCTTCCTGAGTGTTTGTCCTCCCCTGCTATAAGCAGAGCTGAGTGGATAGCAAAGCATCTGCGGACAGTTCCCTCACAACCTGCCGTAGTCGCAGTTTCTCCATGCCACTGATGGGGTTGAGGGCAGGGCAAAGGTTCCACCTCTAGCATCAACATCCCCGTTTGCCTGGCAAAATCCTGCCTCGTTCCGAGCTGCTTAACAAAATTGCAATGATGGGGAAGACCTGCTGTGCCGTTCTTCCTGGCAACAGAGCCGGTGTCAATGCCAACCCCCAGACATACTCTGAGCCTCCCTTCTCCACACAATCCTCTGAACTGGTCAGTGAGGGATCTCGGACCTAGAGATCCTGGTTAGAATTGAATGACACTGCGCTGTCCCCACTACAGCACAGCTCTTTCAAACTGCTACAACTCATTTCTAGCTATTACTAGTCTGTCTTCTACTGACATCTCATAGAGCCTGCCTTTTCCCTCAGAGGGCCATAGAAGCAATTATCCTTTAATCACATGTACTTCCCTGCTGCTTGGTGAATCCCTAACAGGGAAGGAGTGCGCTCTAGCAGCAACCTGACTGATGGTATTTGTGTTCATTTGAGTGGTGCAACAGCCAGCTGGAGAGCTCAGGCACCATGCCTGCTTGGGGTGGAGCCCTGGGAAGCTACTCCCACGTAATGGAGGAGAGATTTTTGTTAGTTTATGTATTTCAAAGCAACCTATCCTGAATGGAAACAGGGTTTATATATCAGCCCTGTCACAAGTATAGAGGGGCTTGGATGAATCTCCCTTTGGTTTTCATAGCACAAAGGTGCAAGGACCCAGGTTAATAACCTCACTAATGGATTGCATAGAAATATGATTGGAAAGGTCTGGTAATGTTAGATATTACCAGAGTTCAGATCTACTTTGTCAGGACTTTCTTCCAGTAACAGCTACTCTACTTTGCTGTGACTTTATTTAATTAAAATGTTTCCCGGGAGAATCCCCCGAATTGAGAGAGATTGGTTTGTTATCAGGATTGTCCTGATAGCAGTGGTAAACATCCGTGCACCTATAATAAATTAAAACAAAATAACAGAGACGCTAAAAAATTAATAGATTTCAAATTAACATCGTTAATTTTGATTTGTAGTGCTTGGGCCAAATTCTGTCCTCAGCCACGCCAGCTGTAACCCACAATAATAGGATTTATGTTAGTTTCTTAGAGCACGATTGGGTCCTTTTACTACAACAGAGAGACATGTATTGACTGGGGTGAAATTCACTCCGGTGCAGACAACATTTAAATGATCAAAACAGGGCTTAGTGGGGCTAAAGTGATGTATAGTCTTTATGTTCACTCTCTGCACGGGGGTGAATTTCCTCCTGTATTCATTTCTGTTCTTTCCATGAAGTTACATTAATAAAGCTTAATTGCTTTAAGTTTTTAAAATGACATTGTCATTCATTATTCATATAAATTTTCAAAACTTGGGCCGTACATTACAATTGATAAGGTGCCAGGCCTCTCATTAGAAATCTTAAAATAACTACCCATTTTGAGGGCTTATCCTATTTTAAAGGAAATGAAGAGCCTGATCCTGAGAAGTGCTGACCTCCCACATCTCCTCTGGGGTGCCCATTTTACATTTCCCTGCAGGGCTATTTAACATCTGGAATAAACATAGGGTCCGACCCCAGTGAGAGGTGGGGATGCTCAACAGCTCCCTTTCAAAGATCCAAAGCAAGTTTTTTTTAAATCCATTCCTCATCACAGAGTTGCATCGTTTGAAAATTACAGCGATGAGCATCAGAAGCATAAATTGTAGCATAAATGTACGTGAGGCTGTGCCAGCAGTAGTGCTTTCTGGGGTGATGGAGACCTTACTGTAGAAAAGTGTCTGAAGTACCCTGAAGCTTTGAGGGTGGATGGGCAAGAGAAGCGTTGGGGATGTTGATGGACGCAGACCCCATTTGATCATCTAGACCCCTATATAATATTTGGGTGCAGTGAAACAAACTGTACTGCCCCAAGTTAGGAGCAAAGCATAGACAACTGCTTTGCTGCCGATTAGACAGGCAGTTCATTTCTTGATAAGAACCCCTGCGTCTACTGTAGATAATTTTCTGTCTTTCTGGTCTGTTTCAGTACAGCGCCTAGCACAGTGGGGTCATGATCCATGACTAGGGAGCCCAGGCGCGACCGCAATACAAATAATAAATAATAGCAATAATCCTGAACAGGCCCAACTCTGTTATCAATCTTAGAGTCGACTGACCCCAAGGCAATCTACTTGCTGTTTTAAAAAGGAAATGTTTTTACCACTAGGTGGCAGGAGCTGCCAGTGTACCTTTAGCCACAATGGGTCACATGTTTTTGAAGTCTAAAGAAGAAATGTTAGTAACACAACAGACTGGCTGAGGACACCCATCCATGCTGCTCCTTGCTTACCCTGTATCTTGTAACTCCCACAAACTGATGGGGAGGATGAAGGACTTTTTTTTTTTTTTTTTTTTACTTTATTCCCTAAATTCCTTTCATCCAGGAAAATAAAATGCCATGCTCTTCCTTTAATCGGATGATTTTTAACCATGTTGAAACTGGGTCTGAGTGGATGGATGTCTGCTCTTTGAAGTCTACTCTTCCAACTGGTATTTTTAATGCTGTGCACAGTTTTTATAATCACACATCTTTACATGAGGGGTGATTTCTGCTTAGCCTAATGCAGTTATCTCTTTCTATACGGTTTTTGAGCCATCCTATCGAATGGCATACAGGATTATACCCCTGTAATGGTATCCTGTACAGTATGCTAACTGGTCCTATAGCCGATCTGGGCTTCTCTTAGGGAACCATATGTATTAGTTCCTTAGTGTCAATGATCACTAAAGAATATTCTTATTTCTGTATTTATTTCCATGATGTCCACGTCATCAAATACCACAGAGACAAGCGCAGTATAAATACCTTCCTAGCCTGAGTGAGAGAGATTATAAGGATTTAGACAGGAATTTAGAACAAGGGAGTTTGTTTTCCCTGGAATGTATTAATCACATATGTTTGCACTACACACAACCCATTTTCTTGGGGGCTGAGGAACCGTTATTTCTGTGAGGATGGTTGATTTTAAATTCTTTGTCCCAACACCCGTGAAAGTGACTGGAGTGATCCGTTTCCCATGCACATGGTGTCAAATGGCACCCAAGTTAATGCCTCTAGGTTTTGCTCCTACTGCCCTCATCCCTTTCTCCTAGCGAGCACAGGATACTTTCAGAGTACTCTCTCGTCCTGGGATGCTATTTCAGGCACTGTCCTTGTTAGCAGGACAGCAAATCCGGTCATCCTGTGGCTTTATTTTCCATGTCCTTATGCTGCCAATTGCTGAAGCAAGGAGCCTTGAAAGTGTCATTCAAAAAACTGTGAGACCTGAGTTCTTGGCATTGGGACATGCTTTTCTGTAATGAACACCTTCTCAAATGATAGCCTACAAACAGGGATACTCTTGAAGTCAAGAGAATCCAGGAATTCCAGGAGAGCTAATCACTGAATAGTACCATTTTGCAAAGCCAGGAGGCTTTGTAAGGTGTACACACATCTGTCCCTTTAAAAGATGCTAGCTGACGTCATGCCACTAAAGTGACTGAACAGACTGGGAAAGTTACTCATTTGCCTCTAATGCCTCCCATGGTATTCAGCTTGTTTTGTCTAGAATGAACATGACCATTATGTCACAAATCTCCCACACGTTTAACAGATGGGCCTGTCCTCAGCTGCTGTGACTTTTAAAAATTTAATATCGGAAGAGATCAGGCTAAACTTGAGCCTGTGCATATGTTACGTAAGGGATCTAGCTGTGATTACTTTTTAAGGGGACACCTTCAGTTTTGTTTTCTCCAGGATTACATAACATATGGGGCAAACACTGAGGCTGTCTTTGTAATCTAGCAGCTACCCGGAAATCAGAGGTTTCACACACTACAGCAGTGACAATCACTGGGGCAGAGCCCTGAGTAGCAGAGATGAGGAACTCCAGAATGCCACAGTTAGCTCTCCCTCAGCCAGAGGAAAAAACATCACGACACAGGCCATGGAGGGTGCTAGTGGGAAAGTAAATCAGAAAGAGGGGGGGAAAGTTGGAGGTTCTGCCTGAAAAGGGTTCATAGGAGCCCCTTTAGGGTTTTAGGGCTAAAGCTGCAGTTATCATGATGACTTTGATCCACTCCTGGTGTTGTAAACATCCATCCTTTTCTCTCTAGTGTTGTGAAATAATTGGTAAATTTGAGTAATTTACAGATACCTAAAGTGCAGATGTACTTGTTGGAGCCTTTCTTCTTGCTGACTGGATCTTTTTTTTCTCCTCTGTGGCAGCAGCGGGCAATGAGTCTGCTATGTTAGAAGACTGCCAGGTGTGGGTGTTCACTGGGCAGGACAGATGAGGGGAGGGGAAAGGAAAATAGGTAGAAGAGCATTTGCCTTCTGTGGCATGGCCCGAAAATGGTCAGTAATCACGGCTTTAGCATGTGACAGAGGCTGATTACCTGGGTGGAGCAGGGTAATCAGAAATGTGTAAGGGGGTGGAGGGTGAGCAGACAGCATGGGTGGAGGGAGGGAGGCGCAGGGGCTGGAGGCTTAGAAAGTCTCCTAGCTCACATCTGCCTAAAATGGCTGTGGTAATGGGGCACCTGTAACAGAAGCTATCATGGCACTATAGCACAAATAATAATACATTGTAAATACAGATACTTACATGCTGAAATTCCCTCCAGAGGATCTGCCTCTTGGACCCCAGCCTGAGTTTCTGGCTGGGACTTGGGCTCTGTTGTTGCAGGGCAGGAATTGGGTTGGCTTTCTACCTGGCTGGCATCAGAGCCTGGCTCTCAGGGGACAACTCCACTGGCCTCTTCATGCTCATTCTCCAATGAGTGTTGCTGGTTGTCCTTGGGAGGGATGGAGAAGAGTGGTCAGAAGGTTCCACAACCTTTCTGGGTTGGGTGGTTATGTATTTATGCAAAATCCTGTCCAGTTCCTCAGAAAATGGGTAGGTTACAAGTCCCTTGCCAAATTATTTCTGGTCATCCTTGGTTTTAATATAGGTCCTATTGAGCTGCTTGTTCTTTATCTGGCTCTGCTCAACAGCAACATTGTGTCTAACTCAATTTGCAGCAAATGTAGTCCATTTTGGAAGAAGACTCCAGAATTTGTGATAAATGCAGAGTTTGTGTGCTGTGATGGATTGCATTGTGTGTATGCAAGCATTTTCGAACTGGATTAATTTGACTTAATCCGGTTTAAACCCCATGTGTAGACAAGCCCTCTGCCACAACGTTTGGTTTTGGCTGAGAGTAATGTTTCTAGCACAGCATGTTCCAAGAGGCTCAGTAATGCTTGGCATTCCTTGGACATAAGTAGAGGCCAGAAAGGGAAGCATCATTAGGGGCCTGCTACAAAGCCCTTTGAAGTCAGACTGTAGCTGAGGTACTCAAGGGTAGGATGGGTAGGTTACTGCCTTCCTTCCAGGTGTGGAATAGTATCTTCTGAGGCCATCAAAAAAGTACTAGATAAATAAATGGAGGATAGGTCCATCAATGGCTATTAGCCAGGATGGGCAGGGATGGTGTCCCTAGCCTCTGTTTGCCAGAAGCTGGGAACAGGCGACAGGGGATGGATCACTTGATGATTACCTGTTCTGTTCATTCCCTCTGGAACTCCTGGCATTGGCCACTGTCGGAAGACAGGATACTGGGCTAGATGGACCTTTGGTCTGACCCAGTATGGCTGTTCTTACGTTTTTATGTTAATCACCAACACTAGAGTGTAGATTAGTTTACAGGATACTCCATGAGTGCAATTCCTGTCTGCAGAGCGAATTGCCTCCAATCCATGGACTATTACAGGAAAAATCAATCTGATCCTGCATGACATGTAAAATATGACCCTCTCCATACAGAAATTAATATGATGTTAGCAGCATCCATGCTTTAAATACCACTGCTATTAGCTGGGTTGACTTTCCTGACCTGTGTGGACAGGGAATTTTAAGCCATTCTATAGGCCTCCATCTACAATGGTTTATTACATGTTTGAGCATTTAGTCAAATACAAGCTATTATGTTTCATCCAGGGGTAACTGGATGATGTTTGGTCTGTATCATGCAGGAGGTCAGACTAGATCAGGGGTTCTCAAATTTCATTGCACTGCAACCCCCTTCTGACAACAAAAATTACTACACAATCCCAGGAGGGTGGAGTGAAGCCTGAAAACTCAGGCTTAGTGTTACTTACACACACACACACACACACACACACACACCCCTTTACTCAGAGAGACGCTGGAGAAATGTTATAGGAAGCTGGAAAGAACCAGTTTAATTGTCTGTGCCTCAAGGGAGCTTCCTTACGTAATGTTCAGTTGTTTTAGGAGTGCGGTGAATGGAAGTTGGTCTTGTGCCTGCTATCAGCCGTGTAAAATAACAAATGATGACTCAACATTTCCTGGAGCTGGGACTGTGACGTCAGTAATTCATTGTTGTAAGAGCGGGCCCAGAGTGAGAAACTGATGTGTGTTTCTCAGAAATGTACTCACTAAATATAAACCAGGCAAACCCCTAGATTAAATTCTTCTAATGACAGGAAGTCTGTGCCCTCTCAAGGGACAGCCGCTTGCTTTGGAGAAATAAATGCAACATTACTCTGTCATTTCTGAAATGTGTTGGTTTTTCATTATGCCTTCATTAGCTCAATAAAGATAACAAAAACAAAACAAAACAAAATCCCAGCAGTTCACTGCCTTTAGGTTTACAGCAGCTCCTTTCTGTTTGTGCTGTACCAATACCCCGAAGGCTATATAATACTATTTGTGGCATGCTGCAATTTGATTTCTCCTAGGCATAAATTGTTGCTGATAGCAGCATGGATTTATGGACTGATTGAAGGCTTAAGCATGCAAATAAAATGTCCAGTGAAATTGCAACAAAATCAGTTTGCACTTAACTGTTAATTGCTGAATTTTCGTAGTCCTTGTCCGTGCCCACAAGATTTCCAAATGGCTAGCTAAACTGTGTGCCACTGGCTGTCATCAATTTGACTGTATTTAAGAGCCATAGCTAATGTATATAAACAATTCCTATGACAAAGTTTGGAGTGGATGTAATGGCTTATCTCCATTAATTATTCTGACTTGAAAGCAAAGGCCTTGAAGGTCAGTATACTCCATTGCAGTCAGTTGGGAATCTGACGCAAAAATTAAATCTACTTCAGAACACTTTTCAAAGATTGTATTAGTGACTTCTCTCTCCATTTCCCCCCTCCACTGCTGCTGCTAATCCCTTCTTACTCTGGACTACTGCCGAGTACTATCCATTCTATCAGTTTATCCTCTGTAATTGTGTAAACCTCTTAGTTTAGAATGCCAGAGCTCATTAGGATTCAGGGCTGGTTTAGTGGGTGTGGTGGGGGAGAGGATCAGTCACATTATTGACTCAAATAACATATTCAGAAAAAAAAATTGTGAAATTTGTCAAATCATTTGGCCTGTTCCTGTTCCATGCTCTAGTGCATCTGGACTCTGTTGTAGTTAGAGCACTGCAATGCTGGTGAAGTTTGACCTGTGTTTATCAGCATGGTATTTAGAAAACAGTTGTTGATTTCCAAGCTTCCAGCCAAGACTTAAAGTGAGTAGGGTTGTGTGAGGTTGCAGAGCCATGCAAAAATAAATAAATAAATCAGGAGTTTTGAGGAGCCCTGAGGCAAACCGACTGCCCTTGAGGTGGCATTATAATAATACTTTTACCAGCTGTCCAACCCATACACTTATTTACTACTTATTTATTTATGAACTAATAAAATTCCATTAGAGAAGAAGACCTGACCCCCTGCATGGAGGTAGCTTTTATGCATTGGTTTCCACTGTGCAAAGAGTAAATTGCTGAGTATTGTTGTAAAGCACTTTCAACGAGAGAACAGAGAGTGAAAATGTCCCCTGCTCTCTAGTGGAGTCTTTTGACTTTGATGGGTTTCAGATTGGGCCCTAAATCTGCCTGCCAATGAATCACATGCGCCAGCCATATATGTGGAGATTAAATGCTTACACAGTGTGGAATTCCACATTCAAGTGGAATCTCTGAACATGCTGGATAACCATATACCAGTTTTCAGTCTCCTCCAAATGCTCCCTTATATGGACACTACAAACTTTAAAGTCTTTGGACAAAAAGAATAAAATTACTTGTAGTTAAATTTTGTTAAACGAGTAATTAAGGATCTGATCCTGCGAAGGCATCCACATGAGTCAGTAGGTGTAAGGATCTGTCTGCATGGATCTGTTTGCAGGACTGAGGCCTATGTCAACTTCAGGGTGAGATTCTATGCTCTGCAGCCTAAAGGGAGAGGGGTCTAATATGGCTTTAAGCCACCTTTGCACCCTTTCAATCTTGGGCTGCTCTGAGGGCAGGAGAGGCCCCAGTGTAATTTATACCGATCTGGAGGCCTATCTAAGTAGGGCAGCCTCCTTGGGGCAGCTCTGTGGGCCCTATCATGTCTCAGAATCTCTACAGCACGCTCTGAGCATCCCTGCTCTGACACGCTCCTGGTACGCCCCCTACACAAGGGATTGTGAGGGCGCTTTCCCCCGAGCCTGCCTTACTGCTCTCTTAGTCCATTCCTGCATCAGGGGAATTGTCTCCTGTCCTGAACTGGGATTTTTAGGGCCCATTTATGCCACTCCAGGCCTTTGACTCAACATAAAGGGGTCCGAGCAGAGGTGAGGATTTCATGCCAGAAGTCTTTAGCATTGAGCTGCAGACCAGATAGACTGCTTAAGGCAAGTCTCTGGAATGATGCTGATCTCACACAGCTTGTAACCATTTTGTGTGTGGACACTAACTGTGTTACAGCTGTGTTATGTTATAGCTAGAGTCGGTCAGGAAGTCTCCAACATTTTTTTGACGGAAAATGTCTGTTTTGCAAAACTGAAATTGTCTGTGGAAAAATTACAATTCTATTGGAATAATTGGGGAAAATTGAAATCAGATCTCCTCAGCTGGAAGGAATCTTGTCAATTTCATTTTCTGCCTGAAAGTTATGTCCTGTTTGGGGATGATTTCCGCCCCCCACCCCAAGAACATGAAATTTTTCACAAGAAGGGATCTCTGTTTTCCAGCCAACTCTAGCTGTAACAGTTTTTGAAGAGTGTTTCAGACATGGGTTATAGGTATGTGCCAGGCTTTGGAGAACAAATGTATTTCATTTGCTGTTCCATGCTATGCAACGAAAACTTATTTTCACAGGCAGATTCCACACACTTCTGTCCCCCAGATAGTCCTAGGAATCAGTGCCCATATTCCTGCCTGAATCAGCTCACTCACAAAAGGGCCAGTGTCCCAGCCACTAATCTCAAGGGGTATGTCTACACAGCCTGGTTTGACAGACTTGGGGTAGTAGGGCTTATGCTAGCGCTCTAAAAATAGTTGTATGGGCAGTACTTGGAAATTTTGGCTGGGCTGGAGCTCGACTTCTGAAGCCCAAGAGGATAGGAGGGGGTAGGTTTCAGAGCCCAAGCTCGAGCCAGAGCTGCATCTTCAAAGCACGGTCTACACACCTATTTTGAAAATGCTGGCGTGAGCCCTGCTAACCCAAGCCTGTCAGCCTGGGCTGTGTGGCTCGCTCTAATGGGCTGTGTAGACATCGAATCATAGAATATCAGGGTTGGAAGGGACCTCAGGAGGTCATCTAGTCCAACCCCCTGCTCAAAGCAGGACCAACACCAACTAAATCATCCCAGCCAGGGCTTTGTCAAGCCGGGCCTTAAAAACCTCTATGGAAAGAGATTCCACTACATCCCTAGGTAACCCATTCCAGTGCTTCACCACTCTCCTAGTGAAAAAGTTTTTCCTAATATCCGACCTAAACCTCCCCCACTGCAACTTGAGACTATTACTCCTTGTTCTGTCATCTGCTACCCCTGAGAACAGTCTAGATCCATCCTCTTTGGAACCCCCTTTCAGGAAGTTGAAAGCAGCTATCAAATCCCCCCTCATTCTTCCCTTCTGCAGACTAAATAATCCCAGTTCCCTCAGCTTCTCCTCATAAGACATGCATCCAACGAAGTGGGCATTCACCCACGAAAGCTTATGCTCCAATACATCTGTTAGTCTTAAAGGTGCCACAGGACTCTCTGTTGCTCATAAGACATGTGCTCCAGCCCCCTAATCATTTTTGTTGCCCTCCACTGGACTTTTCCCAATTTTTCCACATACCCTTAACCCTAATCGTAATCCTGCAAGCTGCTCAGTACCCACACAGAGCCCCCCTGGAAATCTACCCAGAGCAGCTTGCAGAATAAGGGCCTAACTGGAAGGAATTACCTTCAAAGCCCCACGGTGCCTTTCCAAGCAAAAATGAGGCGGTGCATTTGAGTTACATGAGGCCCCCTCATTAGGGACAGAGCATGTAGCTCCCACAGTACTCTTGACTAGAGCTGGGGAATTTTGTGTGTGTGCAAGAATATTTTTTTCACCAAAAAATGCAGATTCAGGTCGACCAAAACAATTCACAAACTTGGGTTGAATTCAGCTAGTCGTTTTGGCTGGAAAACAAATTGGGGGAGGAAAAATCCAGAAAAATTTCATTTGTGGTGCTAGCCAAAACATTTGGTTTGATCTGAAACTATTTTTTTTTTTTTTTTGCAGTTTTTTGGTTTTGTCAAGAAAAACTTTTTAAACAATTGTTTGTCTGATCCCAAATTATTTTTGTTTTTTTGCTTTGACCACCACCGTTATTTGCCCAGCCCTGTTCCTAACTCCTGCCAGCTTAGTAAGCAAGATGAAAAATAAACCGAATTATCCTGCAGAGGAATCTACAGCACTCATGTCTGGACACCGGCCAGCCTCAAAACAAACCCATCTGACCCAGATCACTTTATTTCACTGAATTGTTTCTTTAATTTACAGTAACAGTTGGCACTGTGGCTTTGTTGATTCCAATCCAAAATGGTGCAACAGGATTTCCTGTTGTGGCTGCCGTTGCTGTGAAGCCTCTAACGTCACTGTTTCCTGTTGACACAAATTCTTAATTTCTTCTTATTGCCAGTGTTAGACAAAGATAACAGATCAGGGAAAGCTGCTTCTGAGACACAGCATGTAAAACACTGAGGAGGATTTCGGCAGTGCCTCTCTGTCAAAAGCACAGTCCAATCCTCAGCCCGTCCTAACTCCCATTTGTACCTATCCAGCAACTCAAAGTGGACTGAAAGCTGTCTTAAACTAGCAGATGAAGACTTTTCCCTCCCCCTCTGCCCCACCTCAGTACAGGGGACGTTCCCAAGTGAAGAGTGGGCAGTCGTGGCCTGCGGAGAAGCTCCTTGGGAGCCTTTATTCACTAGTACGAGTTAGAGCTACACTGAGACTGCTCTAACTTGTGCTGAGAGCCCAAGGTCAGGAGTGGCAGAACAGTGATATAAGACTCTCTATCCCTACCCATCCTCTAGGCGTGCCAAGCATTGCTGTGGAGTGCCAGATAATCTACCCCTAATTTTATTATTAAAGCCATTTTCTATGTAACCTCCCCCACTTCCTGGTTCATAGACGTTTCATAATATGCTGGTCCCTAATTTTAAAGGCTGTGAATCCCCGTTCTTAATAAAATGTCATTGTTTCAGAATGTTTATTTTTCTCCTCAGGATACTTTTGGAGAGATTATTTAGTTGGTCTTTGCAGTTTAGCAGGTTGATGATATTCACAAGTGGGGCCAATAGAAAATCTTATTTAATTCCTCATCCCCCAAGCATACTAATTAGTGCTGATCTTTATAATATATGCTACCATGCATGTAAGAAGTCAATGCACAAATGCTGGATAGTGAACAAATTACAATACCCACCCCATCTCTTCTACTTAGTCAGACCCACAGGACTGAAAAGTGTTAGTAAACTGGGCAATTAGCAACCCTGAGGGAAAGAATTAATTTGGGTAGGTAGAAGTTATGCTGAAGGCTAAATGGGAGAGTCTCAATAGCGAAACAATCCTGATTTATAGTCTGTGCATGTGAGCATATGCAGAGGTAAGTCTCTAGCTGCTACGGTTGCGAAGAAAACCTTCAGTCTATGACCCAAGTGTAACCCATGTAGTGATGTTTGCCTGAGTTTGCGGAGAGCCTGAAACAATAGCTGTGGACTGCCCCATTCATTTCAATATCTGTTAATTCAGATGCCAATGATGATATTTTAAACATTGCTGTTTCAGTGCACCTGTAAGCATGTGTGAAAGGAGGGAAGTATTAGACTATGAAAATCTACAGCAACTTATCCCAGAGTGTGAGGTATGCCCCACAAGGAGATCACGAAGCACTAGCTGGGGTGGAGAAGCAGAGCATGTATGAATTAAGATAGGAGGGGATTGCAGTGGTTTCAATTTCCTGAAGTTCAGCTTTTAAAAAAAAAAAAACACACAGTGGCAAACACTGCACTATTGCAATCGCTATGTTCCTAAATACACGTGCCCAAAAAATAAGGTGCTGGTGAATTAAATAACTTCATGTAGGCAATGTGGCAGGAAGGAGTTTTAAGGAGGAATTTGAATGAAGAGGTGGGTGATGGCCTAGTGAACTGACCTAAATTCTACGAGATTTCACCACAGTATATGTTCCTTATTCTTGCTCAATGTCCTTTTAAGGGCTTGTCTACACTGAAATGCTATTGCAGAATAAATTAGGATGTGATTTTTTGAAGCGCAACAGCTATTCCTCACTAACTTCTTGTGTGTGCACGCTTATTCCATATTAAGAGTACCTTTTATGCAGTGTAGCTTAATCCAGTGAGTCAAGGAAGCATTAGCTTACTAATGTTAAGGCTAGGTTCTTTTCAGGTCAGTATTTCTCAAATTGGGAGAGTTGGTTAATCTTATTTAACCAATAAGGGAAAGCAGTGGATGTGTTATTCCTTGACTTTAGCAAAGCTTTTGATACAGTCTCCCACAGTATTCTTGCCGCCAAGTTAAAGAAATATGGGCTGGATGAATGGACTGTAAGGTGGATAGAAAGCTGGCTAGATCGTCGGGCTCAACGGGTAGTGATCAATGGCTCCATGTCTAGTTGGCAGCCGGTTTCAAGCGGAGTGCCCCAAGGGTCGGTCCTGGGGCCGGTTTTGTTTAATATCTTTATTAATGATCTGGAGGATGGTGTGGACTGCACTCTCAGCAAGTTTGCAGATGACACTAAACTAGGAGGCGTGGTAGATACACTAGAGGGTAGGGATCGGATACAGAGGGACCTAGACAAATTAGAGGATTGGGCCAAAAAAAACCTGATGAGGTTCAACAAGGATAAGTGCAGAGTCCTGCACTTAGGACGGAAGAATCCCATGCACTGCTACAGACTAGGGACCGAATGGCTAGGTAGCAGTTCTGCAGAAAAGGACCTAGGGGTCACAGTGGACGAGAAGCTGGATATGAGTCAACAGTGTGCTCTTGTTGCCAAGAAGGCTAACGGCATTTTGGGCTGTATAAGTAGGGGCATTGCCAGCAGATCGAGGAACGTGATCGTTCCCCTTTATTCGACATTGGTGAGGCCTCATCTGGAATACTGTGTCCAATTTTGGGCCCCACACTACAAGAAGGATGTGGAAAAATTGGAAAGAGTCCAGCGGAGGGCAACAAAAATGATTAGGGGTCTGGAGCACATGACTTATGAGGAGAGGCTGAGGGAACTGGGATTGTTTAGTCTCCAGAAGAGAAGAATGAGGGGGGATTTGATAGCAGCCTTCAACTACCTGAAGGGAGGTTCCAAAGAGGATGGAGTTCGGCTGTTCTCAGTGGTGGCAGATGACAGAACAAGGAGCAATGGTCTCAAGTTGCAGTGGGGGAGGTCCAGGTTGGATATTAGGAAACACTATTTCACTAGGAGGGTGGTGAAGCACTGGAATGCGTTACCTAGGGAGGTGGTGGAGTCTCCTTCCTTGGAGGTTTTTAAGGCCCGGCTTGACAAAGCCCTGGCTGGGATGATTTAGTTGGGAATTGGTCCTGCTTTGAGCAGGGGGTTGGACTAGATGACCTCTTGAGGTCCCTTCCAACCCTGATATTCTATGATTCTATGATTTGATCAGCAGTTTATTACTTCACTCAGAACTATGTACATATGGATTAAGGTAAACCACACAAAGGCATTCGTAGTCAGGAATAAGATTGTCCTTGTGGGGAACTAGTGTGCAGTAGTTATTCCAGGCTATTTCCCCATATAGACGAGTCCTAATATCAGACCAGAGGGAAACAGTAAAGGATCATTGTCGTTTGTATGGATTTCAAACAGCATTTAAGGCTCTTGTGGTGTGATTGTTTTCCCCACAGTAGTTTCAAATGGTAGCTGAGTATTTTTAGACTCCCGGATCTGGGGGCACATCTATCTTAACTTTGCTGCTTCTGGAGAGAGCTGAAAGATTCCATCAACTCTAGCAGCAGATTAACAGAGGCCCATGATGGTGATGAGAGGAATGCTGTTATCGTCAGTCACAAGCCATTTGGTTTCCCTCTTATGTCTTCAGCACCAGCTGTAAAATGAAAGGATTCCTGGTTTGCTTTTCTTCTACTGCATGCATCTCAAGATGTTAATGCCAGTGGTCATTTCAAGCTGACCAGATGCAAGAGACTGGAGAGAACCAAACACCCAGAATTTAGAGATGAGATTAAAACCTCGGGTCATAGATTAGTAATGCTCAATCATGGGAGGGGGGTTTGGAGAAGGGCAGGTCAAAAAGCATCATAAAGAAATCAAACTTTCTCAAGTTAATCCTCTATTTACCTTCCAGACAGGACTTTTCTGTGGTTCAGAATGAAAACTTTAGTGATGAAACAATTAGAAGAACAGAACATAATGATGTTTAAACATGGAGGCAAATTTTGAGCCAGGCTCAAACAAGCCTTTGATTTATTTTCAGATGCAATTTTTCTGCATACACTGGACTGCATTTTCTCCTCCCTATGCCCCCCAAAACAGAGCATGCACCAATTTTGCACATGCAAAATCTTCATTTTTGTGTCCAGGTTGCTTAATTGGAGACACAGCTGCATGAACTGCATCTTCAACAGCTTTCTCCACATTTATGGACCTCTCCAAAAATATAGGAGGTCAAAGAACAGCATCAGTTCAGTGAATCTCTGCTCATTTACTGCAAGGAACTATGTATTGCACTTTCACACAGCAGAATTTTTACTGTATACTAAGGCCAGGTCTACACTAACCCCCTAATTCGAACTAAGGTACGCAACTTCAGCTACGTGAATAACGTAGCTGAAGTTCGAAGTACCTTAGTTCGAACTTACCTCAGTCCACACGCGGCAGGCAGGCTCCCCCGTCGACTCCGTGGTACTCCTCTCGTCTAGCTGGAGTACCGCAGTCGACGGCGAGCACTTCCTGGTTCGACTTATCGCGTCCAGACAAGATGCGATAAGTCGAACCCAGAAGTTCGATCGCTCGCCGCCGAACTACCGGGTAAGTGTAGACCTATCCTCAGTCTTCATCAGCTCCTACAACCAACAAAGGTCTGTAGATTAATCAACAATATTATGAAAGGCTGACATTTCAAGACCATTTCCATGATCCTAGCTTGTAAAGCAATAAAAATTCTCTGAAGCAGATTCTAGGGATGCTCTAGATGTGACATCATTGTTGTTATAACCTTTACTTCAAAATGGTAAAGCTATGCGCTGTAAGCAAGCTGAGCAAACGTGGCATAGTTATGCCCACAAATCTAGTGTATTTACGTCTTGAGTTTGACAGTCAACACCTATTCCCTGAATAAAGGGGAAATTGAAGTCCTAGAATTGAAAGTATTACAATATGTACTTCTGCATTACTTTCACTGCATCATGTGTACACGTAACTGTGTGTCAAATCCCTATAGAATAGTAGGGGGTAAAATTAGTAGGTGATGTATAGAAATTCGAATATGATTCTACTTTAAGAAGCCACTCTTATAAATAAGCATCTAATAAAGATTGAGATACTTTCTATAGATTTTTTTGAGCCATCCAGATATAGCCACAGAAGGGATATAATTCTCTATTAAATCAGATTGGGGTGGTTAATAAAAACCTATGGAAAGGTTATAATTATCTATTAAATTCTCTAGGAGTCTTTTCATTAGCTTGCATCTGCTCATATGTACAGACCAAATGGACATACTTTATTATTGAGATGGTTGGGAGGGTTTTTTTTTGACAGATCTTCTAGTTTTTGACTTAACCTCCCTGGAAAGATCACATTTTTCGCATCTCTTGGTGTTTTTTCTGTTTTTGTTTTGGGGAGAATAGTTTTGATTTGAATTCATTTCTGCATGGGACAGGATATGCTGATTAATGCTCTTTGTCCATGTTATGTTTGTGTGTCTGTGAAGGATCGCCTGTTCTTCGTCATGGAGTTCGTGAATGGTGGGGACTTGATGTTCCATATTCAGAAGTCCCGTCGGTTTGACGAAGCTCGAGCCCGCTTCTATGCTGCGGAAATTATTTCGGCCCTCATGTTTCTCCATGAGAAAGGCATCATTTATCGGTGAGCTCTGGATTTCATTTACTCTCCTGGTCTAAACTGCCCTTTTTGCACTTGGGCGAATAATCCCTCGCTAGCCACTGGGAACCAGTTAACAAATGTAATGACAATCGCTCTGTTTCCTTGTTGCTTATTGTCAAAGGTGCTCACAGCCTGCAGGAGGCAGGGAAACTACCTGATACAATATTTACTATGGGGGGGAGGGGAACCATCATTGCAAGACCAGTTATATGTCTAGGAACAGATATAAAAATATCACCCTTACATGTCCAAGATATGGGGCCAAATGCCGAATTGGTGTAAACTAGTATTGCTCCACTGACTTCAGTGAAGCAATGCTGATTTACACCAGCTCAGCCTCTGGCCCACAGACATTTGCACTTATCAAGGCGCCTGTATTAATGGGGAATTGGATAGCTGCTGAGCGTTAGCTGCTGAAAAACAGAAGCCTCCTCTCAATAGGAATCAGCCTAACCTGCCGC
Organism: Emys orbicularis; assembly: GCF_028017835.1. Lineage (NCBI taxonomy): Eukaryota > Metazoa > Chordata > Testudines > Emydidae > Emys > Emys orbicularis. Next base: position 15,089,062 of record NC_088686.1, read on the forward strand.
TGCTGAGTACAAATCAAGGTCACAACAAAGAGGGAGTAGATTAGGTGAAAGCATTCTGTGTTATCTGGGGCATAAATGCAATGGGCTGTATCCCCTGCCAGTGAGTGATTTGTCCACATGGCCTGAATCCACCCTGGGCTGTTGTTCCTCCGCATTCCCCCGCAATGTCCATTTATGCTACAGACAGAAAAATGAGTCTGACACACACGTCTAACATGACTCAGCACGTCCACACAAGGGTTTTTTTCCTAGCACAAGTAAGTATCAGACGTCATCTTTGTTTGCCCGTCCACAGCCGCCACTTTGCACGATTGTGTTGTATCAGTGCAGTCTAGGAAAATCTGAGCTTTGTCTCCACACTGCTTCTGATGCTCCTGTCAGGCTAGAGGATTATGGGTGTTTTTCAAGATACCATTTCCCCCTCCATGGCTACATAGCATTCCAATCCCAGAATCCATCAGGGTCCGCAGGGCCAGTTTGGTTATTGACTGTGCCTTGTGTAATGCCCCAACGCTTCCCAATTGCCAATCTGATTACCCTGTGATCATCAGGCCAGAGTGGATCACTGGTTCTGGATCATGGAGGTTGGTCTGGCAAAGATCACGATGCCAGAAATTTTTAAGAATTCCATCATGTATGCAAGGGAGCAGGATATATGAGACACTTCATAGAACTGGATGGAATGACTAGTGCAGTGAGCATACAAAATACTAGGAGGACATGATTAAAGAGTACTGTCTATAAAACTTGGTGCAATGCACTTCAGGATGTCCTCCCATTCAGAGGGTAGGAAGACTGGCTAATTAGATTACACAGATTCTTTCAGGGGTTCCCAACAGCAAATCTGTCATGTTTCATATCCAAGTATGGCCTGACAATCCTGCCACAGCCCCACTCTTCACCCAGGCCTTTACATGGTATGCCAGTACTGTTAGAAACTATGTGGGGGCATTGTAGAGCATTCCCAGTGCTCTAAAAAAACCACCTCCACAAGGGACGTAGCTCCCAGCACTGGTGCACCGTCTACACTGGCACTTTCCAGCGCTGAAACTTGCTGCGCTCAGGGTGGGGTTTTTTCACACCCCCGAGCGAGAAAGTTGCAGCACTGTAAATTGCCAGTGTAGACAAGCCCTAAGAATAAGCTGCCTCAAGAAGAATATTACATACACGCTTTACACAGAGTTGTGAGAAAACTCAAATATCCTTGCCCAAGCTGATCATTGTGTTTTCCTTTGGATGTAGATTTTTTTTAAAAAAAGAGCGCACAACTGTTGCACTATGAAAGTGAATTCTACATGCAACAACCTTAACTGTGATGATGCTTTTGCCTAGTAATATATAGCACAAACTGAGACAAAATCTGCTCAAAATCTGCTACACTAGTATAGTCCGGGGAGCAAAGAACTATGATTTGGCATCTGAAAAAGCATGTCCTTAATTCTGTGGCTGAATTTCATTCTAATTTTCCCCCCTTGTATGATGTGACATGGAACTGCAATATACTTATCAACATTCTTCAGAAAGCAGCTATAAATAGCAGATGCTGACTTGAGAACTAAACCTCAGCTGATATTTCTTTGATAATGATAGTAAAATGTCTCACTTCTGCAGCAACATATAAACACAAAGAGTGCACACTGCCCAAACGTGCTTGCAAAGCAAGAGCAATAGTTTGTTCCAGCTAGCCGTCACCAGCAGCAAGAAGGAACTGAGGGGTGGCGGGTGAGGCCCCAGAAAAAGAAAAGGCCAGAGAGGGGTCGCTGTCCCCCATCCAAACCCAAGGAGTCTGCAGCAGGGAGAGCCGATTTGGGCCATGTCACCTCGGCCCTTTCTGCCTCCCAGGCTCTGGTCGACTCCTGCCCCCTCCGGGATCCAGTTGAGTCCGAACCCTGACCGCTTTCTGGACCAACATGGGTGGCAGCTCCAGCTCCCCTCAAGGCCTTATGCGCCTCACAGCGCCGTCCTCCCCGCAGAGGTGAGACAAGTCGCCGGTGACCGCCCGGCCCCCGATCCCATCAAGGGGCAAGCCAGCGATGATGGCGCACCGATCCTCATCTCCAACGCGCCTCTCCCGGATGTAGTGAACTCAATCTTCCATCAGTAGGGTTTTCCCCAGATAGACCTGTTAGCCACCCAACGCAACAGAAAGTGTCAGCAATTCTGCTCCTTCCTGAATCACAGCCCAGGCTCCATCATGGGCGCATTCCTCCTCCCATGGGGAGGCCGTCTCCTATACGTGTTCCCGCCCGTCCCTCTCGTTTACAAGGTGCTCCTCAACATTCGGAGGGAACGAGCTTTGGTGACATTGATAGCTCCAGACTAGCCCCGCCAGCACTGGTACACATCCCTCCTGGAAATGTCCGTGGAAGCCCCAGTCACCTTGCCGCTCTTCCTGAACTTAATAACTCAGGATCACATCTGTCTCCAACATCCGAACCTCAAGTCGCTCCACCTCATGGCGTGGAAGCTTCATGGCTGAACCCAATGGAGCTTTCTTGCTCTGATCAAGTCAAACAAGCTCTCCTGGGCAGCAGGAAACCCTCCACAAGAGCTAGTACAAGGTAGGTACCTTGCCAAGTGGAAGAGATTTTCAATCTGGTCGGCGCAGCACCATTCATCCCTGACGCTCGCCTCGGTGCCACTAATACTGGACTTTCTTCTCCATCTCAAGCAGCAGGGACTGTCAATGTCATCAATAAGGGTTCACTTGACTGACATCTCTGCCTTCCATTCAGGCGCAGAGGGACGCTCGGTCTTTGCCAACCTGTTGGTCAGCCATTTCCTTAAAGGTCTCGAGAGGCTATACCCGCAGGTCCGACAGCCTGTTCCGGCTTGGGACCTCAATTTGGTCCTATCCAGACTTATGGGGCCACCATTTGAGCCTTTGGCAACATGCTCCCTGCTCTCTCTCTCATACAAGGTGGTGTATACAAGGTGGCGTTCCTGGTGGCGATAACCTCAGCTAGGAGAATGTCCGAGCTCAGAGCCCTAACATCAGAGCCCCCTTACACTGTATTCCATAAGGACAAGGTTCAGCTCAGGCCTCACCGGCTTTTCTCCCGAAGGTTGTGTCACAGTTTCACATCAACCAGGACATCATCTTCCCTGTATTCTACCCAAGCCACACTCCAGCGGCAGGGAACAAAGGCTTCACTCATTGGATGTCCGCAGAGCACTAGCCTTCTATATTGAGAGAACGAAACCGTTCCGAAAGTCCGTCCAGTTGTTCGTGGCAGTGGCGGAGAGAATGAAAGGTCTTCCTGTCTCCTCTGAATGTATCTTGTCATGGATCACGTCCTGCATTCGTGAGTGCTACAACTTGGCAAGGGTGCCTGCTCCTTCGATCACTGTGCACTCCACCAGGGCTCAGGCCTCTTCAATGGCATTCCTGGCGCAGGTTCCCACCCAGGAAATCTGCAGAGGGGCAACGTGGTCCTCCATACACACTTTCACCACGCACTACGCGATCACCCAGCAGGCCAGAGGTGATGCAGCCTTCAGATGAGCAGTGCTCCGAGCAGTGGACGACTTCGACCCCACATCCTGAACTTGGGCTTGTGAGTCACTGGATTGGAATTGACATAAACAAGCACTCGAAGAAAAAAAAAATGGTTACTCACCTCATAACTGTTGTTCTTCGAGATGTGTTGTTCATATCCATTCCAATACCCACCCTCCTATCCCTCTGTTGGAGTAGTCGGCAAGAAGGAACTGAAGGGATGGAGGGTTGGCAGGGCCCTATATTGGGCGCCATGATGGCGCAACTCCAGGGGGTGCCCAGGCCGACCCTACAGATGCTGCTAGGGGGGAAATCTTCCAGCTGTCGTGCACGCGGCATGCACGCACCTGATTGGAATGGGCATGAACAACACCTCTCTAAGAACAACAGTTGTGAGAATGTGAGTAACCGTTTTTTGTCGGGCAAGACAAAAAAATAAGTTAGGGAAAGGGTGATAGAGCTCTTTCTCTTTGCAGATGGAGCTCCCAGAATATGTAGAGAGGCAGGTACAGAGCAGAGTTCGCTGTATTTTTTTTTTTTTTAAGTACAAAATGATCTGCTACATGAGCATGTAAAATGGAAAAGAAAAAGGATGTTGTTTTAATATTCCCCAACTCCAATATAGCACAGGCTTTACCTGTGATATTTACAGTGCATATTGCTCTTCTAAAGCCCTGTGACCTACATGTAAAAGCAAGTCCACTCATCCCATGGCTAGATTTCATTCTAATTTTTCCCTTGGGTAAAATACCAGCCCCAAAGGGGAGGCCCTGCCAAATAATTACACAACCAACATTGTTTTAAAATAGTGACCTCCAATAGTCATTGTCAATCAGTCACTGACAGAACCTTGTCTGCATGGAATCTAATACCTCACCCTCTCTGTGGTTTTAATGTTTTCTCCTGCTGCCTGTCCCTTGGACAAGAGGAGTCAATCTGTTTATAACGAGGAGCTTCCCACGTGTCGCTATAGTTCGTGATAGAAAACTAAGCCTCGGTATTAGAGATGTCCAAAGGCTGATCCGGCAATTAAACTGATTTGGAGCTCATTGTTAGAAAATGTAGGTGTGTATGTGGCACACAGATCCCAGCAGGATGGGTGCCTTATAAATGCATGGTAGATTATCTTCGTTTAGATAAGGATTGCAGCCAGAAAGAACAGTGTGCTTTCGTGTATGGTGTCAGATTTATTAAATATGATCCCTCCATCTGGTCAGAAAGTCTCAGCTTTCTCAATTGTTGAAGCCAGTGAGGAAATCAGTTAGTCTTTTAACTCATAAATTGCTCTTTGGATGGTCGTGTGACATAGTGACTCATAGGAAGTTTGCAGGACAGAGGAAAATATTCAGCAGGGAGCCATTTGAACTGATGTTAGAATGATTGGTGCTGTTTTGCCAGTGTCTTTCCAACAATCGTCTTTGGTCCTCACTATTATTAATTATCATTAGAATAAAATAGTAAGTTAGAGGATGACCCAGTATAGCCCCACATAATTAGCTCTTCTTCCAGGGTAGCTTTAAATGTAACAATACTGAAATTTTCCATCTTTCAAAATTAAGCATTTCAGGATAAAGAACTTTAATGGTAGCCCTTTAATTTTCAGTGGCTGCTCAGATCACCTCATTTTGAAGCTGTCACTGGATAAAAATCTGTTTTTTGTTCTTAACCACAGACTCAAGAATAATTCCCATAAACTTGTGGCTTTGTTTTTTTGTTCGTTTGTTTTGTTTTTTTTAGAGGGTTTTCAGTTTCATGCATGTTCTTGTGTTGCTGCAGAAGTAGGACATTTTACTAGCATTATCAAAGAAATATCAGCTGAGGTTTAGTTCTCAAGTCAGCACCTGCTATTTATAGCTGCTTTCTGAAGAATGTTGATAAGTATATTGCAGTTACATATCCCATCATATAAGGGGGGGAAATTAGAATGAAATTCAGCCACAGAATTAAGGACATGCTTTTTCAGAGGCCAAATTATAGTTCTTTGCTCCCCAGACTACGCTAGTGGAGTGCAGAGCGGGGCAAACCCTGACCCCGCTCGCAGTGGGAGCTCGAGGGCCGGATTAAAAGGTCCAACGGCCTGGATGTGGCTCGCAGGCCGTAGTTTGCCCACCCCTGTTCTAGTACATAGCTTCCCTTCTTCCCAAGCCAAGAGATTCACCCTCCTCACACACGTTTTTTACTTTTTCCGTTTTTGCAAATGGTGATTTTATTTCCCTTTTGTGTCTCTTGTTGGTTTCCGTGTCTATACATCTGGGTTCAGATCCTGATTCCCCTAAAGCAGTGGTTTTCAACTCATAGTCCAAAACCCCTGGGGGTTCACAGATTATGTCTAAGAGATCTGCAAAAGGTTGTTACCATAGAACAGTGATTTTCAACCTGTGATCTGCGGACTCTGGGGGTCTGCAGGCTGTCTGAGATTTCCAAAGGGGTCTGCACCTCCATTCAAAATTTTGTAAGGGTCCGCAAATGAAAAAAGGTTGTAAACCACTGCCCTAAAGTCAAGGGGACTTTTGCTAATATCTTAAACAAGGATGAGATTGGTGCTGCTGATGAAGTCAGCACTATTCTGCACATGAGGCTGTATTATTCACCCAGCAGAGGGAGCCTCAGCGCATAAGACATTCCTTTGCCTACGTCAGACACGATTACTATTGTTTTGCTTTTTCTGCATTCTTAACACGGAAAGATAGAACTTCTGCTTAATGAGATATTTAGAATCCTGAACGCATCCCAACTAATAAACCATCAAGAGACCAGGTTTTACTTTTTCATAGACAGTTTATCGGGGATGGCTGCCATCTTGGTTGATGCACTTGGGACCTCCAGAGCTAAGCACATGAGCTTTTGTAGCTTCAGCTAAAAGTCTCTAGCTAGGGTTTGCAAGAATTCATGTAATCTGTGGATTGGTACAAAGGGGGATCTGTAACACACACTCGCCAGTGGGTTACACGTCCACTCTATTGTATTCTCCTCTAATCCCATAAATATCTGTACACACATACATGTTGTCTGTATACCAATGGGGAAGCTATGGATGGGATGGGAGCAGAGCTAGGCCAATGTTGAAACACTTTTGAATCCACGCTCATACGTTTGTGGTAACTCCAAGAATCCCCAGTGACTGAATAAGCCCAGTATTGCTGTAATCTTAGAGGCCCTGATTCAGGAAAGTATTTTAGCACAGGCTTAAGTGCTTTCCTGAATTGGGGGCCAGAAAGAGTATTTAGAGTATGCTGAAATATGCATGATAGAATAGGCAAGGGCTATGCTCTTACTAAAGAATGGAAAATAAGCAGATTTTATTAGGAACAAAGAAAGCTGATAAGTTAAAAGCTGTAAAATGGCATAAAGCACGGTAGCTTACAAGTAGCATTGCCCTTAAGCAAGAGTTTGTATGCAGCAGACCTAAATTCTCTTCATATCGTAATCCCTTTTCTGCAACTGAATAAAGGGCATTCAGACATGATAACATATCAAGGGCCAGGTAGTCTAGTAATGTCTGCGGGCAGGTTATATCATATCCGACAGCTCAGATACTTTGCACTTTGATTACAACTGATTTTTTTTTAACCTGGTTCAGATTAACACTTTTATGCATTCCCTTTTTTATTTGTGTGCTGTATTATTTTACACCATTTGGACCTGTGCTGTATAAGGTGTTTATTTTCTGCTTAGCGCTGGAGGTCCCTAGTGCATGGACAAAATGGTAAATGCAGAGAAAACAGCCTATCACATTTGCATGTCATTCTGCAATATCTCTTAGCAATATCCCTGAATTTCAGTTTTGCTCTGAGGACAAAAGTCCTGCTTTCAGATATCTGTTGCATATTGTATACCCATATCTCATCCCATTGACTTCATTTGCATAGCTTCCCTGACTTTAATATGGCTACTCATATGAGTAAGAGCAACTGAATTACCAACTGATAGTAGCTAGAGGAGTCATCGTCAGGGATTACTGATATTATTGATGCCTGTTGGTTCTTTTATATTGTTAAAACAAATTGACTCAAAACATGCAACCTGTGTCCATAGCTAGTCTATGTAAAAACATGTTCCTGTTACTGTTCTACTTGTTCTTCATCAATTTGTTTGTTGCATCTTGTCTATTTAGACTGTAAGCTCTTTGGGGCAGAGGCTGTTCCTTACTCTGTGTTTGTACAGCACCTAGCACAATGGGGGCAGTTCTGATTGGGGACTTGGATGCTAATGCACTACAAATAAGCAATATTATTCACATGCATAAGGGTGTACAAGATTAAGCTCAAATTTGGGATGGTGATCTGTATTTCTTATTTTTAATAATACATCCTTAAAGTTTTTCACTAAAGCATACAATTAAGAGATAGCTACATATAACTATTTCAGCCAAGATTTTAAAGTTTGCAAGCCCTAAAGCCATACTTAACAGAGATGGTGGACAATTTTTGGTCAAACAGCCTCTTCTGTAAGTAAGAACTCCCCCTGCCCTTTCCTTTTTTCCCATTTTGCTACTGGGAAACGGGTGGGAAAATTGAAAGGGGCCAAAAAAAAAATGAAAACTGAAACATTTTGTCTTTCAATTTTTTTGTCACAAAATAAAATGTTTTCATGGGAAACTTCAGTTTTTTATTTTTACTTATTTATTTTTACAAATTTCCCAGAACAAACTATTGTCATTTTTCAATCAGCTCTAGTATGTTGGCGCCTGAATAAGTGATTTTCTAAGGTGCTGAGCACATAGGTGCCTAATTATGGATTTAAGAGCCTGATTTTTTTTGGCAGCCAGCTTTGAAAATCTTATATCTCTCACCCCTAAAATTGTCCAATATTAATGCAATAATTGTTTTGTCAATTTAGTACATATCTGTCATCTAAAATAAATTGGTGACATTGAATCATTTCTGAAATTTCTGAAGGAAATTTTCAACATCGATACTGGAAGACATAACCCTTAAGTTTGCATTAGGAGAGGTGATATATTTAGCAGAGGGTGATATATTTAGCTCTGTCAACCTTCATTACAATGAATGCTTTGTGTATTTTTAAAAACAAACAGTATACCAACGGAATTTCATTTCATTGACTCTTTCCTACTTGCTGAAATAGAAGAATTGTTGCAACATGGCATGTTACAGAAGGTGAAACAACGATATATGTAATAGTGGCAGCAAGAAAATCAGCAATATTGACATTGTTAGTCATTAGCAGATAGAAAGGCTATACAGGGAAAATCTGAATTAGCTTTTCAGAGTAGCAAGGTCCAGTTACTGAGGTTTCCTTGGTCTATAATTCCTGTTCAGTACTCCAATTAGTTTTAAAACATTGTGTGTGTGTGTGTGTGTGCGTGCGCGTAAAATATATATATACACACACAAGGAGATGAATTGTATAAGCTTTTATTTCTAACTCTGTTATTTCAGATGCTGCTTGGCATACTCAATTTGATGTTCTCATTCTCTTTTCCTTATTGCCTACCTCTCAGTTATGGTAGCCCGCTGTGTAGCATGTGACTTTTTTCTCTTTATGCCTACGTCAATTATTTGAAGTTCAACTTGAAAACAAATTTTAAAAAAAGACATAAATTAAGTTACCAGAGTTTGATGTCACTGATTCCTTTAAGCCTCAGTGTGAGCAATAAGCCATAGAAACAGAATAACCATTGTACGTGCAGTATATTACTCGGCTTTACTATTTACTTAGATTGTACGCTCTTTGGGGCAGAGGCCATCTTTCATTTCTGTGTTTGGACAGCGTCTAGCTCAACTGGGTCCTGGTCCATGACAGGGAGTCCTTTGCACTACCTCTGTCAAGGCTGCTTCCCCACTCTGAACTTTAGGGTACAAATGTGGGGGCCTGCATGAAAACTTCTAAGCTTAACTACCAGCTTAGATTTGGTCCGCTGCCACCACTCCCAAAATGCTAATTCCCTTCCCTGGGTAGCCTTGAGAGACTCTTCACCAATTCCCTGGTGAATACAGATCCAAACCCCTTGGATCTTAAAACAAGGAGAAATTAACCATCCCCCTCCTTTCTCCCACCAACTCCTGGTGGATCAAGATCCAACCCCCTTGGATCTAAAAACAAGGAAAAATCAATCAGGTTCTTAAAAAGAAGACTTTTAATTAAAGAAAAAGGTAAAAATCATCTCTGTAAAATCAGGATGGAAAATAACTTTACAGGGTAATCAAACTTAAAGAGCTCAGAGGAATCCCCTCTAGCCTTAGGTTCAAAGTTACAGCAAACAGAGATAAACACTCTAGCAAAAAGGTACATTTACAAGTTGAGAAAACAAAGATAAAAACTAACATGCCTTGCCTGGCTGTTTACTTACAAGTTTGAAATATGAGAGACTTGTTCAGAAAGATTTGGAGAGCCTGGATTGATGTCTGGTCCCTCTCAGTCCCAAGAGCGAACAACCCCCAAAACAAAGAGCACAAACAAAAGCCTTCCCCCCACCAAGATTTGAAAGTATCTTGTTCCCTTATTGGTCCTTTGGGTCAGGTGTCAGCCAGGTTACCTGAGCTTCTTAACCCTTTACAGGTAAAAGGATTTTGGAGTCTCTGGCCAGGAGGGATTTTATAGTACTGTACACAGGAGGGCTGTTACCCTTCCCTTTATAGTTATGACAACCTCAATACAATGTTTTTGTTCAATACACCTCTACCTCGATATAATGCTATCCTCGGGAGCCAAAAAATCTTACCGCGTTATAGGTGAAACCGTGTTATATCGAACTTGCTTTGATCCACCAGAGTGCGCAGCCCCACCCCCCGGAGCACTGCTTTACCGCATTATATCTGAATTCGTGTTATATCGGGTCACGTTATGTCGGGGTAGAGATGTATCTTCATTAATGATCTGGAGGATGGCGTGAACTGCACTTTCAGCAAGTTTGCAGATGACACTAAACTGGTAGGAGTAGTAGATACACTGGAGGGTAGGGATAGGATACAGAGGGACCTAGACAAATTAGAGGATTGGGCCAAAAGAAACCTGATGAGGTTCAACAAGGACAAGTGCAGAGTCCTGCACTTAGGACAGAAGAATCCCATTCACTGTTACAGACTAGGGACCGAATGGCTAGGAAGCAGTTCTTCAGAAAAGGACCTAGGGGTTACAGTGGATGAGAAGCTGGATATGAGTCAACAGTGTGCCCTTATGAGGAGAGGCTGAGGGAACTGGGAATGTTTAGTCTGCAGAAGAGAAGAATGAGGGGGGATTTGATAGCTGCTTTCAACTACCTGAAAGGGGGTTCCAAAGAGGATGGATCTAGACTGTTCTCAGTGATACCTGATGACAGAACAAGGAGTAATGGTGTCAAGTTGCAGTGGGGGAGGTTTAGGTTGGATATTAGGAAAAACTTTTTCACTAGGAGGGTAGTGAAGCACTGGAATGGGTTACCCACGGAGGTGGTGGAATTTCCTTCCTTAGGAGTTTTTAAGGTCAGGCTTGACAAAGCCCTGTCTGGGATGATTTAGTTGGGAATTGGTCCTGCTTTGAGCAGGGGGTTGGACTAGATGACCTCGTGAGGTCCCTTCCAACCCTGATATTCTATGATTCTATGAAATAAATACTAAATGGTATTAGAATTATTATTATTTGTCGGACACTTTACATTCTTGAATTAACTAATGAATAGCCAACATTTTTATGAGTTGCAGAACAAGAATTTCAGGGTGAGGTGTAGAATTGTTCCTACAGAATTTTCTTCTCTCACAAGTGTTCTAGGCAGTATCTTCATCACTAGTAGTAACTATAATACTTGCTATAGGGACCAATTGTGACTTGGACTCCATGCTTATGCAGGTGAGCGGGAACCCCACTGTTACCTAGGCGTGTGGCAATTCTCTAAAAAGGGCCATGTTTTTGGAGCTTAATGTACCCACCTTATACACACCTACATCATAAATCATTTGAAAACATATTTTAAGTTTGTTTTGATGAGGTATGATGTGGAGCTGTCAAGTGGTGCCATAAGACTGTAGGTGAAGTGAAACAATGGTACCCAAAATGAGAATGCATCATTTTTTTGCATGGTTCCAGAAACACTGCAATATGACTATGACTGCCATTTTAACTGATTAAGTTAATTTCAACAACTTGATGTGGTGTCTGTTTGTCAAAGCTACCAGACAACAATGTATTAGAGCATTTTTATTGATTTTGCATGGTCAAGTATTATTTTTCCCCAAAAATGTTTAAGCCGTTTAGCATGTGGCAAAAATGCAGTATACTAACATGAAAAGTTTTCACACATCATATTGTTAATTGTCAAAAGATTTCGCACGTGAGTATAATAATTTTCTATATTTTCAGTTGAAGTTTGCTGACCAGATCAGTCTCTCACTGCACATGGTGCACCAGTAGCATTAGATTGAGTGCCCACAGTTTGTACTGCATAGTAGGTAGGCATAAATGTACATGAATTCCTAATGTAATACTTCCCCATTTATAAGCTTTTGTACATACAATGTAGCATCTAGTCTGCCTGGTAGAAGGTTTTAATTTGTAATTGCATATGCATGTGCTATTAGCCTTTGAAATAGTCTAGAAACTAGCTTTTTTAAATTCAGTGACACTTATGCACAGCTCAGTATTAGTGTTAGGGGTGACAATACCCAGTTTTACATTATGAGTATGCAAAAGCTACGAGAGAAAGAAGTGGCCTAATGAAGATAAACTCCACAAACAAGTCCTTGCCTCTGCATTGCAAAGAAGAAGTTACAGCCCTTGCCAACCATGTCATCAATAGTATGACAAACCCATTTGACCCAGAATCACATCCAGAGGTGCTTATCAACATATCTACTGGACTGCATGTAACATCAGATGTAGAAGAGTCTCTGCTGAAAAAACAGATGATGTTGGTGAAGAACAAATGGAGAGATTTGTGAGAGGTGTGCTTGATTTTGAAGGGACTAGTCAAGATATCTGGCATCAAACCATTTGCTGACATGACCAAGAAGACCAACTTTAAGTCTGGCAAGGGAGGGACAATCCCAGCAGTTATCAGTCCAGAAATTTGTTTTCTACAGAGCCCTGTCCTTCGCAAAATGCAGAGATAGTGTTTCAATGGCAACTGTTCTTAGTCACCCAAAAGGACCTTTGCCTATGTCCTTCTTCCATGCTGATGGAACAATGAAAAAAACAGACAATGCTGAATTATGGCATCAGCTGGAAGTTTAAACAGAATCCATGAGCTAACAGCAGGCAACAAAGAAACCGCAATGTACATCAGAGGTGCCATGGCTGTCATACAATGGATGTCTGGAGACAATTTCCACACATTCAATTAATTGGCTGCTGAGTACTTGAGACAGGTCCTATAAGGATTTGACAAAGCTAATTCTTTAATCGAAGTCTTTGACAGATATGAGAACAGTAACGCCGTGAAAACTGCAGAAGGACAGCACTGGACAGGATCTAAGGTTGGATGTAAGAAATACCAGGTGAGTGGTGGACACTCTGTGCCTCCAAGGAAGACTTTTCTAAATGTGCCATCCAACATGTAGTCACTTGTAAAACTCCTCTGTGAATATATGGTTCAAAATCATCATAGAATATCAGGATTGGAAGGGACCTCAGGAGGTCATCTAGTCCAACCCCCTGCTCAAAGCAGGACCAATCCCCAGACAGATTTTTACCCCAGTTCCCTAAATGACCGTGGCAAGGATTGAACTCACAACCCTGGGTTTAGCAGGCCAATGCTCAAACCACTGAGCTATCCCTCCCCCCCCAAATGCACCCGTGTGTAGAAGCACACCCAACACAAACACTCCCTCTTGCAGGAAGCTTTTCCAATGGCTGGTAGAGGTGTTGAAGAAGCCAAAGACGTGTACAGTACTCAAGAGCAAGTGGACACAAGGATCTTCAGCATGCTGTATGTGCCAATATGGCTTTTGGGTCTCTTGGTGTCAAAGGAACCGTAGTAATTAGGTCACCTGATATAGATGTTTTGGTCCTTGCTGTTCACTGCTTTCCAAAAATGGAATGCACAGATAATGTGGATTGAAACAGGCACCATTACCAGCATAACTGACAAGTGTCACTTCATACCTGTGCATGCAACTTATGATGCACTCACTCCTGATTTCTCCAACATACTTCCTGCTGTATGTGCATTAGCGGGATGTGACTTTGTGTCATCTCTACTTGATACTGGGCGGGGGGGAGGGAGCGGGGAATCTGTGTTTAATGTTATCAAAACAAAGGGTGCTAACTGGTTCAGAGATCTTGCCAAATTGGGAGAGAGTGACAGACAAGCCACAATCTTTGCAGCAAAGTAGTTGGTAGTAGTGTTGTATGACCAGAGTGAGAAAGAAAAGGAGACCCACACAGACCTCAGCTGCTTGTGCTTCAGTCTAGCCATCAAAAAGGACAAGTCACTGGCCAAACTCCCACCGTGTGAGGACAGTTTTGAAGAGCATGACAAAAGAGCATCTTGGCAAACAAAGATTTGGATTTCTTCACACATAGGTAAACTAGATATTGGATCACCATTGCAACCGGGATGGAAAAATGTATTAGTCAAGAGCCCAATGGCATCTGAGCTTCTACAAAACCTTATTTGTGCCTGTATTAGTAGGGTTCGCTGCACAATCAACTATGTCTGTAGTCAGAAGAATCTTCCATGCACAGAACTGTGTACATGCCAAGGCAATGAAGACTGTGGTTACCAGGGGCAGCTCTATGTATTTTGCCGCCCCAAGCACGGCAGTCAGGCAGCCTTCGGCGGCATGCCTGCGGGAGGTCCGCTGGTAATGCGGATTCGGTGGCATGCCTGCGGGAGGTCCGCTGGTCCCGCACCTTTGGCGTACCCGCCGCCGAATTGCCGCCAAAACCGCGGGACTGGCGGACCTCCCGCAGGCATGCCGCCAAAGACAGCCTGACTGATGCCCTCACGGCGAGTGGCAGGCCGCCCCCCATGGCTTGCCGCCCCAGGCACGCACTTGGTGCGCTGGTGCCTGGAGCTGCCCCTGGTGGTTACACTCAACAGAGATCTTAATGCTGAACAAGATGTTGACTAGAAATGTCACCAGCGCTATTACATTTCACTGATACTTGTACACATTTATTATTAGATTGTGTTTTACCCTTTAGATTGTTATGGTGCTTCGAGGTCACAAAGAAATCCAACGTTGTGTCTTGAAATAATACACAGAGTCAGTAAACTAAGAGAAACGAAAGCAAATATTTCAAAGTGGTCATTTTGACGTGTTGATGGTGTTATTGTTTGTCCCTGTTTCTATGGTAACAACACCACTAGACATCTCCACATCATACCTCATCTTAAATTAGACATAATAAGCTTTTGAATAATGTATGATGTGCATGTATGTAGAGAGGGTACATGAAGTTGACCACAGTGGTGGGTGTGTACCGCTCACCTAATCCCTGCAGTGGGCAGGGCAGGTGGGTAGAGAATAGGTAAAGCCTTGGTTCCATCCCATAATACACCAGCCAGGTGCAGCTGAATTGATTCAGGGAGTGTCATGACTTGCTGCTGGTACAGACCAGAATTCAAATTGCTAAACCACTACCCCAGCTACAGAGCAAATGGAGAAGCATGCCTCATAGGCGTGTCACAATACCTGCTGGGATAATGCAGTTTACACACCATCACCCCTTGCTTGGAGCTGTGCCTAAAGGCACAGTCTAGTCCATAAGTTGCATTACCTGATCCTTATCCCACTGATGCCAGTGGCAAAAGTGTTTGACTACAATAGGAGCCGACCTCAGAAACTAATAACAGAGTTATTCAGAGTCTAATTTCAGATTTATGAAGTACATCCAACGTTATAATATCTCCAGAAACCACAGAAACACTTATTCCAAATTCTGAACAGGCCTCATTGGAATCAATTGTTTATATCCATATCAGAGGCATAAATTATAAATAGCTAGAGCTGTTTCATAAGTCAATCTCTCTCTCTCTCTCTCTCTCTGAACAGCTTAGAAATCGCAAAGAAGTACTCCTGAATCAGGAAAATGACTTCCACCTAGGAAGTGTTTTCCTGCAGCTAAATCCCACTTCCAGGCATCCTGCCATCGCAAAACTCATCCAAGAATTTTAACATTCAATATGAGTTGCTAAAGCAATGGGAGAAGGTGGTACTGTGAGGTGTCCAGACTCACTGGATACATGCCATCTCAGTCAGAGAAGCCTTGCCAAAATGGCCATGGCTTTTTTGTATTTTGCAGAGTAATTGAAATTTGGGCCGGGGGTAGGAGGGAGAAATGCAGTGTGAGATAGGACTTTGGAATGCAACAGTCAGGAATTAAATCACATGCAAGTTTGTGGGAAAAGGGAACTTTGAAAACAGAAATCATTAATCCAAACTCTCTTCTGTAAATATGCCTGTATGTATACAGGAAAGCTGCAGGGCATTTCATTTACAGACTCCAATGCACACAGGTTCTAGCACGTTGGAAGCAGTGGCTGAGCTGATGTGTGGCACGTAGCAT
Source organism: Emys orbicularis (assembly GCF_028017835.1). Classification (NCBI taxonomy): domain Eukaryota; kingdom Metazoa; phylum Chordata; order Testudines; family Emydidae; genus Emys; species Emys orbicularis. The sequence goes on from NC_088686.1 coordinate 15,105,008, forward strand.
ACAGGCTTTTTTCTCCATATGAATCCGGTTTGGTCTCTTGAGATAGTTTCCTAAGCGAGAAAATAGAACAGAGGTTTGTCATATGTCCTGACTTAATTCTGGCAAAAGGGTTTGAATTTGGTGTATTTTATATTTCAAAACACACCAAGTTAATGAAATTTGAAGAATGTGTAAATTTGTATCTATGTTATAGCACTTTAGCACAACCCACAATCATAGACTCATAGAAATGTAGGGCTGGAAGGGACCTGGAGAGGTCATCTAGTTCATCCCTCTGTGCTCAGGCAGGACCAAGTAAACCTAGACCATCCCTGACAGGGTGTCTAACCCAGAGGTTTTCAAACTGTGGGGTGTGCCCCTCTTGCGGGGCCTGGAGGAATGCTGCAGGGGTGCGTTGTGCAAGGTATTTTTTACTTTTTAAAAATTGTTATTACTAAGGCCCTACTTAATTTGTGATATTGTGGAAATTACAGATCCTGCAATATTAGGCTCCCACTGCAATTTTGTCAGCTGCCTGGGGCTGACAGTGGGCGCCCCGGCCGCCAACCGCCCCGCCGAAAAATTGCGGTGGAAGCCTGATATTGTGGGATCCGCAATGTCACAATTTAAGTAAGGTCTTAAGTATGAGTAAACATTTTGCAACTTATTTAATCAGATGGACTTTTTTGGCTGATACAAGGCTGCTGATGCAGTACACAGGAGTGTGTTACAATGTATTTAATTATAAGCCGACGATCATTTCTATAGCTACAACTACCTTTCCCGCCTTCCGGTTTAGTATGTCATATCCTGTTGTTACAGCAAGCAGTTGTGCAGTGTTTATTCCGCTGGTGAGTTTGATGTTTTTTCATATAATTATGTGGTCAAAAATGGATGGGTACGTATTGCTAAAAGATGGTAATGTTCTGAAACAAAAGGCAGAAGCCGAAACTACTAAAGTTGATATAGAGGAAAAATCTGTAAAAACAAAAAATATGATGAAGCCTTTTTGGATTTTGGTTTCACTTCCTTTGCAGTTAACAGAGAAATTAGGCCATAATTAAGATGCCATTTTTAGAAACAAAACATGGCGATTCGATAGGAGAGAACAGACTTTTTTTTTTAACAAATCTACAAGAAATTAACAAACAAAAAACCGCAATGAAAAATGTGGTATCCACCGTTGCAAGTGCTTTAAATGCATCATATCAAGTCGTGTACCATATTGCCAAGAATAAAAAGCCTTGTATAACTGGAGAAAAGCTGATTCTCCCAGCAGCAATTGACATTTGCAGGATGATGCTTGGTGACAGCACGGCAGAGAAGTTTTAAAATGATTCCGCTGTCAGCCAACACTGTCAGTCACCAAATCTCTGACATGTCAGAAAATATCAAGGCACAGCTGATCTCTCAATTGCAATCCAGTTTATTTGCAATCCCGTTGGATGAAGCAACATATATATATATATATATCAAAAGAAGCTCATTTAATTGCTTACATTCGGTACTCTCATGAAACATCAATATTGGAAGATTTTTTGTTCTGTAAGCCAATTAAGATGCGTGCAACTGGATCTGAACTGTTTAACGTTTTAAACGACTTCCTAATTTCTCACGCGTTGAAGTGGGAAGCCTGCATCCGAATCTGCATGGATGGACCCCTTCTATATCTGGAGGTAGGGCAGGCTTGAAAGTCAAAGTTTTTGAAACTGCTCCACATATATCATGGACTCATTGTACAAAACACCGCAAAGCCCTTGCAACTCGAAACATGGATCGGGAGCTTGCTGAGGTTCTGAGATCTGCTATTAAAATCATGAACTTTATCAAGATGCAGCCCACAAGGGCACATCTCTTTGCAATGCTTTGTGGAGAAATGGGAGCGGCGCACAATGCTTTGTTGTTTCAGATGGAAGTCAGGTGACCAGGACCAGCTCCAGGGTTTTGGCCGCCCCAAGCAGCCACAAAAAAAAAAAAAAAAGCCGCAGATCGCGATTGCAATTCGGCAGGAGGTCCTTCGCTCCGAGCGGGAGTGAGGGACCGTCCGCTGAATTGCCGCCGAATAGCTGGACGTGCCGCCCCTCTCCCGAGCGGCCGCCCCAAGCACCTGCTTGCCAGGCTGGTGCCTGGAGCCGGCCCTGCAGGTGACTATCCGGGGAAAAGTGTTGCAAAGCGTTTATAAACTGAGAAACGAAGTTCGACTTTTTCTAGTGGATTTGAATTTCAGCAACTGTGACTCATGAGTGGAAGCTCTCCATATTGTGGCCCCTACTCCCTTTGGATCTATGGAAGTTGTTCCACCTGACCATGCAAACTGCTGGCTAACCTGAAGGCCCAGTGAAGGGGAAAGTTCTTTTCTTTTATAAAGATTGTGCAGAAAGCTTTCGTAGCTCCTCCCCACTTACAGAGGTAGAGCATCTCCCATCACAACCACCTTCAAGGGCCCTGAAGGGTAGCATTCCCTTGGCCAGATGGGATTTCTTCTAAAGTTTGTCTATGTGAATGTCGGCCAGATGCAGCCTTTCGAGTGACATAGTCCCTGCTGGACCAGGGAGCAAGGAACAGAGTCCAAATTGCACTGAGCTGTGAGTAGACCATGAGGCTAACCCTAAACTGAGCATGCTTTGGGACAATAGGGATGTCAGGTGGAACTCTTGGAGACCAAACAGCAAACCTGGCAGACTCTCACCTTGTACAGGGGTCAAACACACACCTCCAGGTTTTGGCATATCTAGGTCATTCTACTGTTTTCCATATTTGACCAAGGAAAGGATTTTGCTGTTAGTTCTTTACTTCTTATGTACCAAAATGCCAGAACCCCTCCCACTACTCCCACTGTTATTTCTAACGTAGAAAAAATGTTCCAAACCTTTGCTTTGTTTTTGTCTTCCCTGGGAAGGCACCTCAGACCCTGGTCTGCTGTTACATGGTTCAAGTCCTGCTCCTCCTGCTGCTTACTGATGTCTGTGGGAAATGCATAATTTCAGTCTGGCCATCCCTCAGTGGGATTTATTTGAAGAGAGAGGTGAGCTTGTCTGCTCTTGAAATAGACCCATCTGGATGTCTAGAATGCTGTACTCTCCTCTTATGGCTGTTTTGATACCTCTGTCTGGTGTCCTACCTCCTGCCATACAGCCTCTTTTCTTGGGAACCACAAGTGGTTTGAGTCTCCTCCTCTCCTCAGAACAAACATTCTTTCTCTTCGGTATAAAAGTGTCAGCAGCTGTCACCAAGTAAAGAGCTACGTGCCACTAAAGTTGCAGTGCTGGCATGGAGGAGCTCCCTGCAGAAGATGTGGCACAGGCTATGTGGCAGCTTCTCTAAACCCGTCATCACTACCTCTCTGGCTGTGTCCTCTACGGGCGGTTTTTCACAAGGAGCCTCTAATAATTATTATTATAATGTGTGGGTGATTTTCTTTTTCTTCTTCTTCACAACTCCCAGGGCTTGCGTGTGCAACATTTTATTTGGACTGAGGCTGCCACAAGAATGTGATCCCTTTCTTCCTCGGCGGGAAATTGCAACTGAGTGTTTTGCACAAGTGCTCTCAAGCTAGTAACGTGTAGCAAGCTGACTTTTGAACAACTGGCATCCAGAATGATTAGAAAGATTGTGATTGAATGCTGTGTGATGATATAAACCTGTCCTGCCAGATGCTGAGCTACTTCTGATAAATTGTGTTAAAGTGCTAAAATATAGATACAAATTTACACATTCTTCAAATTTCATTAACTTAGTGTGTTTTGAAATATAAAATACACCAAATTCAAACCCTTTTGCCAGAATTAAGTCAGGACACATGACAAACCTCTGTTCTATTTTCTCGCTTAGGAAACTACCTCAAGATAAAAGCTGACCATCCTCTATACTTACTGAAGTCATAGAATTGAGAGTGCTGATCATCTCCGAGCAGAAACTCGGTACATTTGCAGGATCTGGCCCTGAATGTGAAATTTTGATAGGAAAAAACAGCTAATAGAAGCAAAAGACACCGGAGTCTGGGATTTTCAAAGGCATTTTAAGTAGTTTGGTGCCCAAATCCCCTTGGAAGTCTGGATTTGAGGCTCAGATCCTCAGAGTTATGTAGGTGCCTATCTCCTATTGGAATTAGCCGCATAATAACTTTAAGGGTCTGAGTGGCTAACTAGGTTCCTTGGAAAAATCCTACCCCCAATACACCACAATATATACACCTAGGGGTATCACGTGATTATAGATCACATAGTAATGCTGTGAGGCGTCTTGGGGGCAGGAACTGTCTTTTTGTTCAGTGTTTGTGCTGCACCCACCATGATGGGGCCCTGAGCCATAACTAGGGCTCCTAGATAATAAATAGCTGTTTGTGCTTAATAAAGGTGTCAGTTGGCATAGGGCCCAATTCTTTACTCTTACTCCCCCGGAGTAGTACCCTGCTCTGAAAATAGACCCACTGATTTCAGTGGGACTGCTGTAAACAAATACAGAATTAAAGCAATGTCCTGGAGGCTTTTTCTATAGGGATTTTTCAATCCAGTAGGTTCGGGGTTGTCCATACCTTCCGTAACACATTTTTTTGGTGATTTTTTCAAGACCTGCCTACCTCCTTTTAACACTTGAAAAAAACACACACAATTATGGACCCACCTATCCCCTAATGGATTACATAATTTATAAATAGCCCCTTCTTCCTGTAGCCAGAGAAGCCTTTAAGCACGCGCGCTGTCTCTCTCTCTCTCTCTCTCTCTCTCTCTCTGTGCACATCCATTTTTTCAGTGACTTTCACTTCATTTCCCTGCCATGTAGAGGTCACATGGAGCTTTTTCTGAGCAAGCTACCTTAAAAGTTTGTTTAAACTGCTGAGGTTTGGGAATTCCTATCAGCTGGATAAAAAAAACCTCAAGACCTGCCTTAGCCTCCTTCCTTATTCTGTCCTTGTAGATGCAACTGATGAAGTGGGTTCTAGCCCACAAAAGTTTATGCCCAAATAAATTTGTTAGTCTCTAAGGTTCCACAAGGACTCCTCGTTGTTTTTGCTGATACAGACTAACACGGCTGCTACTCTGAAACCTGTCCTTGTAGAGGTACCTCAGACATGCAAGAGCAGCAAACTCTTATCTGGTGAGTAAATACTGTGAGGTTGTAGTGATGGTTTATGTTTAGGGCAAACTTAGTAACACATGCCCGTAGGGATTATGTTCTCACTGTAATAGGGTCACTGCCTCGCCCCCCTTGTAGTGGAAGTCATTAACCCATTTAAGTCAGCCTGGAAACAACCAACAATCCACACACACACTCACTCACTCACTCACTCTTTCTCTCTCTCTCTCTCTCTCTCTAACAGCTCAGGCTGTTTTCCTCCTGGGAGGCAATTAATCTTTCACACACTCCCCTTTTTATCAAGATCAGACTAAAACAAATAGCTGAGCAATAAAGATTCCTCTCTTGGCAGGGCAGTCACATGATTCCAGTCCTCTCTTGCATGAGGGGAAGGGAGGTAAATTGCTCCTCTCCTGTCTGGAGTGAAGCGCCAGTCTCCTCCTACAGGAGCACCTACATCCCAGCGAACGCCCAACTTTCTGTGGTGCTGCTGCTCCTGAGTCATGTCTCTTGGCTCAGTCTTTGAGGTGCCACAGCTGTCAGCCCTTCTCTGCAGGTTTTACCCCCTGGGGCAGTGTTTACAGATTGAGTTTTTCCTCTCCGCCCTAGGAAGGGGCTTAACCCCTCCATGGTTCCTCTGACGATGGTGTATGCAGGCCGGTGCAAGGAAGTTTCGCGCCCCAGGCGAAACTTCCACCTTGTTCCCATCCCCCCAGCCCTGCCGCAGCTCCCCGCCCCCCCTCCACCCTCAGGCGCCCCCCGCCCTGAGGTACCCCCCCCCCCCCCCCCCCGCGGCAGCTTCCTCCCCCCCGGCCCGGGGATCCGTGCGGCAGCTCTGACCCAGGGGAACCCCTGGGCTGCCTGCCGGTGGTTCAGACTCCCTCTCCCTCCCAGCGCAGCAGCCGCTGTTTTAAAAAAAAAAAAAAAAAAAATTGGGAGCGCCACTTTTTGGCGCCCCCAAATCCTGGCGCCCTAGGCAACCGCCTAGTTGGCCTAAATGGTAGCACCGGCCCTGGGTGTATGTTCATGCAGCCCATACCACTCAAATTGGCTGCCGATCTGGGTTAAGGGTGGTAGAAAAATAATCACAAGAGAATATAGCATTCATGTGAGGGCAGGTTTTTGCCAGCCTTTCTCCCCTTGAGTAGTACCTCAGCCCAGAAACAGCCCCACTCAATGTGATGAGAAAACAGTGCCAAGTAAGGCACAACTCAGCGCGAGAAAGAGTGGCAGTCTGGTAAGGAGAAAGGCATGAGTGCAGGGGTGGTCAATCTGTGTCTCTGGAGCCACATGAGGCTCTTCAGAAGTTAATATCCGGCTCCTTGTATAGGCACAGGCTCCAGGGCTGGAGCTACAGGCGCCAACTTTCTAATGTGCTGGGGGGTGCTCACTGCTCAACCCCTGGCTCTGCCACAGGCCCTGCCCCCACTCCACCGTTCCCGCCCCCTCCCCTGAGCCTGCCGTGCCCTCGCTCCTCCCTCTCCCCCCCACCCCGAGCCTCCTGCACACCGAGAAACAGCTGATCGGGAGGTGCGGGGAGGGAGGCGGAGGCGCTGATCGGTGGGGCTGCCGGTGGGCGGAAGGCGCTGGGAGCAGGGCCGGGGGGGAGCTGATAGGGGGCTGCTGATGTATTACTGTGGCTCTTTGGCAGTGTACATTGGTAAATAATGGCTCCTTCTCAGGCTCAGGTTGGCCACCCCTGCATGAGTGGGTGAGGAAAGAAGCTGACTTAAATTCCCAGAGAGCCGCTTCCCCACCCAAAGTGTGGCTCAGAGCAACTTATGAAATTTTATTGTTTGAGATATTTAAATGCCTATCTTAAAAATCCTCCCAGCAGGAAGCCCCTATTTACACTACATGCAATGCTTCCAGCTCTACAAAGGAAGTTTACCATAGGTGCAGAAAGGGCTTGGGAATTGAGTCATGTAATATTTTATTTACAGAGCAATGCATAGATGTGTGGTGCTTTATAAACACCACATGAGGCACAGTCATTGCGCCAAACAGCATGCAAGCTAGCACAGACAGGATGAAACACAACTGACAGGTGTAGGTAAGGAAAGTGTGTGGCAACACCATTGGAGAGGAGACCAGAACATGAAGGATTAATGACAGCCATGACCATATATCTGAAAACTACCTTATTAAAAAAGAGGCCTGCTGGTGTGTGAGCAGCTGGCCAGAGCCAATTTTGTATCTTAACATTTTCTTTAAAGGTGAAGAAATTAAACCAGCAGCTGCTTGGTTCTCTATTTAGTTTTTCCACCTATATCAGTCAGTACCGTTGCCAGTGAAATGCCAGGAAGAGCTGCAGCTACCATGGTGCAACTAAGGACAGAAAGAAGCTATCCTTCGCTGCGTGTTTCAGTAGCAAGTCACTGGTGGCCAGGTGCCAATTTTAGCTTTCTGTCTTGTAAAGATGCAATATGGCCTCTGCAGTGTTCAACCTTTAGAGCACTTTGCTTTGAGATAGAAAGTTTAAATTAAAAGTGCTGGGCAAGGCAACCTATCACGCATTGCAGGGGCCTCTGACTATGGCATGTGGATGATGGCGTATGTGGGAGCACTTCTACACAAGCAACAGAGCCAGGCCGCTCTTCCAAACATCCTACAAAAGTGTCAGTTACGCACGTCATTGTCCAGGCTGAATTGCCCTGTGAACCCGTTTGGGTTGCTGCACAGGAGATAAACTCTGTTACTGTGTATTTCTTTGTTGAATGTTTTCTAGTTGGAGTAAATTCACCCATGATCTAATTTGCCGCCAAAATGTGAGGGATAGCAAATGCTCAGTTGGGAGGGATAGAACCAACTTCAGAATGATTTGATTAGAGCAGCCCAGCTGTCACGGGACATGACTGCTTTGGAGTGCCCCTTTTGGCTAAGTGTGGCATTCCAGGCACTCCCTGCCTCAGGAAGCCAGTAACTCCGCTTTGGGTCCTCTTGATACCCTCAATAATACCCTACTTGGTGCTGGTTTCATATAAAACCTTGTACAAAATAGTCCATAACAAAAGTCCCAAATAAACAAAAAGTTCTTCTGTCCTTTGGGGTTCCTCTGAAGCTCACTCTCTAAGCTCCGTAACCCTTAGGGTTACCTCTGTCTGTGTGCTTCTCCTTATGGCAGGAGCCCCCTGCCCTCCTCTTGGAGCTGGGTTATTCTCCTCCTCCTTAAACCAGGAATCCCCAGCTGTCCTGCTGGAGCTGGGTTGTAGTTTAGCTGGCTATAGGACATTAGGAAGCGTCTCCTTGAGCTGGTCCCACTTAGTCCTCAGGCTTATAAGGGTTGGCAGCCGCCTTCTGCTGGTGTCTGCTGTGATATATACTAGTCCCCCGCTCCCAGCTCATTCCCAATCAGTTGAGTGAGAGGGGGGCTTTGCCTCTCTGCAATGCTCCTGGCCCTGGGCCCCTAAAGATAAAGTGACAGGATTTCCTCCCATGCACCACTCATTTCCACGACTCTCTCCTCTCTATCCATATGCCCTTTCAAACCCTTAAAGGGCCATGCCATGTGGCAGGGAGGGCTGATCATTAGGCACTACTGCCTATAAGGGACCGACTATCCCATCACAGGAGGATTCGGGGGTAACAAAGGGCTATTTGGTACTAATGGTTGTGAAGTCCTAGACACACTCAGTGAAAGTGCACTGGCCCAAAATGTGTAGGACAAAATGATGCACTTGTCTCCATTACATTGCTATCATGTAACTGGGTGATATAGTTGCCTCAGGCAAGGTGTGGGGCTGGGAGGGAAAGAGAGGATCTCTGTTTTAAGATTAGATCCAATGTGGGAAAAGTTTGAGAGCCAATTGTGATGTGAAATATGGTTGATTCTGCTTGTGAGCAGAGGCATGGGCTTCATAAAAGTGTGTGTGTGTGTTGTATGTCCAAAATGCAGAGACAGGAACATAGTACCATCCTATTCTTTCCTCTTGACACGTGCTCCTTGCCCTTAATAATTCAGATAATTCATTAGCTTATGTGGTGGAATGAATGACCTCCAGAATATATTGGTGCCAACCCTTGAATATACTGTTCAATTTGGTTACTTGTTACTGACTGTAATCAGGCGTGGACTCGCTCCTGCGGCGCCTCCTGCTGGTCGTACCGGGAATTAGCTCACCAGCCTCTGGAGCGCCCTCTGCAGGCCGGTGATCCACCTGTCATTGGCCCCCGTGTCCCTCCCGGACCCTGGTGCCCTTGGCTTAGGTGCTGCCCCCCTGGCAGTACCCCACTTTCTCTGGGTCTCCCCACCCAGGGGAACCCCCACCTCCTATCCCAATGTCGCCTCAGTTATGGCTACTGCCAGTCACCACCTAGCCCCCGCGCCCTGGAGCAGACTGCAGTCTATCAGCCAATCATCACCGGCAACAAGGGGTTTGGACTGGCTGCCTTTACCCACCCTCAGGTTGCCCCTCTGCAACCCCAATACCTATATGGACCTGGGACCAGGCCCTGCAGCCTGGGGAGTTGCTGGCCTAGGGCTTCCCAGCCCTCCAAGGCCTTTCCCCAGCCCTGCCTTACTCTAGGTCCCCGGTGAGCTCCCTGCAGCCAGGCCTGTCTCTCTCTCCTGTCAGAGGGAGACTGCTCGGCCCTGGCTACCCTGGCCGCCTTATAAGGCTGAGTGGCTCAGTTTGGGGTGTGGCCCCAGCTGCAGCCACTTCCCCAATCAGCTGGGGTTTTGCCCCTTTACACAGCCCCAGCCCTCTGCAGGGCTTTTCCAACCCCTTCAGGGCTGGAGCGGGCATTCACCCCGCTACAGGGACAATATCTATGCATACAGAACTTAAGAGCCGCTCAGTTTCCATTGTACATAAACACAGCAATGCGACGGGAGAATGATGGAAAAAATAGGACTTCTGAGTGTTGTGCATTAAACTTTAATCAGGACATGAGTGAAATACAATGCACTTTAGAGCTCACCTGGTTTATTATACCTAAACAATCATAGATCAGAAGTGCTTTGAAAAATCTTGTTTTAAGATGGATTCAAACCTCAGATTATAATAGGAAATGTTAATGGTTATGCAATTCTATACTGTGCAAATAGGGGAGGGTTGAGGGTAGAATACGTAATCTCAGATTTTGACAGGTGTTTTCTAGTCACCCATCCAGCAAAGATTTCTTTCCTTCTTGCCTGTTGTTTCTTAGATTAAAAGAAGCTTAAATAAAACATTTTTGGAGTGAAGAAAAGTGACTCACAATACAAACACCTGACTGCACGTCCTCAACGAGGGCTATATGGAAGAAGGATTCCTCTGAAACTTAGGTCTTCCTTGGTTTTAAATAGTCTAGTCTGAGAACAGTAGACCCTCAGTTCCAAACTGGTGAAGAATGAGTGATAGACCTTCACAGTTAACCTCTGTTAATCGAAAAGGTCTAGTTCTAGGGGGGAAAATGTGAACCTAGTAGAACCATGCAATTATTGACTCAGGATGAGCTGACAGGCAGGCGCATGTTACTCATGGATGGTGCCTTCAAAATCCCCATCTTCACTGCATACCACAGTTAATCACCAATCCCCAGTATTGTCTTATAGGCCCCATCTGCTGTTCCTATTACTAGAGGGACAAATCATGATCCGTGTAAAGACATACATTCCCCATACACCACCCTCTCCTCATTGAGTCCTGCTTCAAGACCCACCTCCACTACAATTCCTACAAACGGAAGGGAGGGTCAGCCAAGACAGCTTTGTTTTATTGAATGAGTCACCTATTTATTATACATATTTAATCTATTTCTAAAACAGCCAGTTGTTCAAACCACCTTTGCCACGTAACCTGTCCCCTTGGTGCCAACTCCCACATCACTGCTTTGCTTCATAGGTGTGGCATTTAGAATCAAGGCTCTTCAGGACTGGCATCTCTTTTGGGTGTGTCTGTGTGGCATTTTTGGGCAAGCAGAGTGAAATCTGCCTCGAGTGTGGAGGGCTGATGCAAAGCAAGTTGCCCAGCTACGTGCGGGCTGCCTAAGCAGCAGGGCAGGCGTTCCTATAGTTGTAGGATGGGCTGCACAGTAGCCCAGCGTCCTGGCACTGCGGTGGGTGGGGTGAATTTCATCTCACTTTGTTCCACCCATAGAAAGCCAGGATACTTGCACCTTGCGTGGGGATGGAGTGAATCACCGTTAATGAGTGAATAGCAATAATAATCTATGTTAAAGGGAAGCTAAAACGTTGGACAATATCCCATCTGCTAGGTTCTGACAAATATTTCTCCATTTGAGTTCACTAATGGATTTTAAGCGATTTCTGTGGCAAGAGAGAGCTCAGAGGAGACAGGAAGATTTTTTTTGTTTAGCCACAGCTTCCACAGAGTCTTAGAAAAGAGAGTACCAATAATGCCGATGCTGGTCTTGGCTTTTATTGTAACTGGATCTGAAGACAGGTTCCCCCAGTAAATATTTTAAAATATTTGTATGTCTACACAGCAGCAGCGAGTCTCAACGGACTCAGGCTTGCGCGGCATGGCTAGAAATAGCAGTGGAGACAGTCAGGCTGGGTCTGGAGCCCAGCTTGGAAACCCAACGAAGGGAGAAGGTCTCCAAGCCTGGACTCCCCCCCCCACCAAGCTCGAATGTCTACACTGCTAGTTTTAGCCTCACAGCACAAGCCCTACAAGCCTGAATCAGTTAACCCAAGCTCTGAAAATTGCTACTGGGGAGGGGATTGGTTGTTTTGTTTTGCTGTATAGACATACCACAAGTGCATTATGCCCCCAGTGCGTTGCTCTGTAGCCAGCGAGAATGTATCCTAGAGACTGTGCTTCCTAATGTAAACAGAAGCTATACACAAAGGGGAGGGAGGATTTTCAGAAATACTGAGTGTTTAGCCTGACACTGCACCTATTGAAGTAGGTAGTAAAGTCCCATTGGCTTCAGTGGAAACAGGCCAAAATTGAGTATGTTTGAAAGTCCCACCCAGAATATTTCATAATTTACCATCCACTTTCCTGCTGCTGTATAGAAAGGGGTAATAGAGGAAGTGCTACCAAACAGCCTGAAGCCTTGAGAGCTTGCAGTGTTGTTGTAGCTGTGTTGGTCCTAGGATGTTAGAGAGAATAGGTTGGGTGAGGTAATATCTTTTATTGGACCAACTTCTGTTGAAAGAGACAAGCTTTTGAGCTTACACAGCTTTTCTTTAGCTCTGAGGAAGGTCTGAAGAAGAGCTCTGTGTAGCTCGAATACTTGTCTCTTTCATCAACAGATGTTGGTCCAATAAAAGGTATTACCTCACCCACTTTGTCTCTCTGAAGTCTTTATAGGTATATCAAAGCCTCAGTAATGTTTGGGTTTTCTTGTTTAAAGACCTGATCCAAGCCCACCAGGGTCAATGGAAGTCTTTGCACTGATTTGAGTGGGCTGGGGAAGTGAGGACTGCAGGTGTATATTCTATGGGTGTGGAGAGACCTGTTTGTTTGGCCAGACATTTAGGTTCAGTTCAGGATTTCCTCCTTCCCCACAAAACCCTATTAGTCATTACAAATATTGGTACAGGTTAGTTTGCTGTCCCGGCTATTCCCAGCAGTAATCAGCACACATGATCCAGATCAACTCTGCCAACTGTTTTCTGCTTCTTCCAGAAATGAAATATTCCTTCTGTTACTCTGGGCCTGGGGAAGGTAGATTTCACAGGCAGTTGTGTGATTAGTCATCAGGCAGCAGAAAGAGTTGCTTTGACTTGAGCCATCCTCTAGTTTCAAAATGACAGGCTCAGGCAAAAAGGGGCCATTTCTCTCTCCCTCGGTGCAATCAGAATCCTTTTCAATAAACCAGCTCTAATTCTACCAGGACAGAGCTCTGGCTGGGCCTTTTAGCAGATACTAACTACTAGGTGGGCTGTGGATTGATATTGGACAACTGGTTATAACTGGGCTTGATCATTAATCATTCATCTTGTCAGGTAATTCATCCACCTCATCACTCCCAGATGTACAGCTGGCACAAGTGCTGTTTCATTTTAATTATCCAGGATTCAGTGTGGGTCTATTTCAGTCACAGTGACCTACCCAGCTAATGCTTTGTAATCTCTCTCCCTCTTTCTCTCTTGGCACCATCAGTCATGAATCTTCATCTTACTGGTACATTAATGGCTGACGCTTACTGTGCACCTACTATGAAGATTTCAGGCAGGAGGATGGAGGGTTTTTTTGGGTTTTTTTTTAATCATTTTGGCAAGCATAAAATAGAAGCACTGTTAGGTAAATGGCATTGCCTGGGCCAGCAAATTCCAGGTCAAGGCTGTCAGTCCAATGGCTCAGGACCCAGACAGGATGTGTACAGCATACATACCATGAACTTGAAATAATGACTTTTTTCCGTCACTTTCCTCCGCACAGTAAATGAGCGAATGTTTTCATTGGAATTCTGGGAAATGCCTCAAGTGGACCTCTTTTCTTTCTGTTTCCTGAGGAGACTGCCATGAAAAAGTGCAGCAAGTAAATGTGTGCTAAAGTGCTATATATGTACGTAAGGGTGGATTGCACCATCGTTGGGGTTACCCTAAGGTAGCAATCTCTAGCAGCATCTGTGCTTCAGCAGTAATGTTTTTCTGCTGCCCAATTTCATAAACCAGAGTAGTTCAGTTCTTTTAAGGCCACTTTTTGAAACTGTCATTATACCATCTAATAGCCGCCATTGGTATAATAAGGGTGCAGGTTTTATTGATGGACTTGATCCTGAAAGGTGTAGGACACCCACCGCTCCCCATTGGTTCTGCACCTCTCAGGGCCAGTAGTATCAAGGAAGCTTTGTGATTATATACTGTGATGTGCCAGGTTTTTAGTCAGTGGCTGTATTTTCTATCCTACCCACTCAAATTTAATTGGGAGCTGAATCAGGCCCCATTTGGCTCAGTAAAAATTAAGCCGTGTTAGAAATAGTTACCTTCCCTAGGAAGCTCTTCTGAGCAATTAGACTGTCCAAAAGGGGCTGAGGTGGGGAAGCAGAGATTTAAAATGAATGCAGAGAGGTCTCAGAAGCAGGAAAAGTCTGATCAGTGTTTGCATCCCTTCATGTATTATACCTGCAGTCAGCCTCTTGGGCATTGCGTCTTTGTAAACACCATCCTGGGAAGCCAAGCCTTCTGGGTCTTACAAGTGCTGTTGTGTAGTTATATTGCAGGTGTAACACACAGTTACAGATACAAGGCAGCAGTATCAAGTGATGTGAGGGCAAAACTGAGAGCCAGGAGCTCCTATGTTCTAGTCCAAGATCTGTTAAAAAGTGAATGGCATTGGCATGGCCTGGACAAACCGCTTGCAAAAACTTCTCTGTGTGCTCAAAGTGCTAGTTGGCTTTAAGATGACGTGGAATAACAATATTTCTATATGTGAAGATACTGTTTCATATAGCTCAACAGATGTAGCAGGAACTAATTCTAACAAAGCCCTGGCTGGGATGATTTAGTGGGGGATTGGTCCTGCTTTGAGCAGGGGGTGGGACTAGATACCTCCTGAGGTCCCTTCCAACCCTGATAGTCTATGATTCTAAAGCTAATCGCATTCAGTGCACTAGTGACCTGAAACAGAATTTGCTCCTACACTACAGGGGCTTTTAACAGCCACTTGGAAACTAGATCGAGCATTTCACTCATCCAACAAACAGAACATTTATCTAGAAAACTGGGGGTTGGTGAACTAATGTTTTGCAAACTGAAAGCTTTATTTTGATGCTTCATTTTCAAATATCAGGAGGACTGTGCACATACCTACAATATCATTTGTTTCATATTTTAAATAAGGGAAAGTAGCAGAGAAGGCTGAAGTTAAATCTTGACGAGGTTTTGGGATCATGTTCTGAAAGCAGAGCTATAAAACAATTCCAACCTTCTAAACTTGGGCCAGGCAAGAATACTATGGCCAGATATGGGTACTGGATTTCTTTAGCTAATCACCCGAATGTGTCACCTTCAGTATTCCATTTGTCTCTGCGCCAAAAAGAAAGTGTTCCTTCTCTGAGCTCTGTGTACCCCATATGTACTGTTTATCACTACAGAATTTGTCTGGCTCTGCTGATTTTCCCTTTAAAGTTCCACAACAGTAGGTTTAGAGCAAGCATCCAAAGCTGAAAGATAGTGATAATTCTGTCTTTTATTTTACAGACCTGAAACTTTCAAGCTGTTTTTCTCATGTTAAAAACAGTTGGATCTATTTCTCATCTCCATTTTGTGGCTTCCTTTTTCAAAAACCAATACCCTGGTTTTCCATTTGTGATTTCAATCTCTCGCTAAACCTACTGATGTGGTAACATTGACAAAAAGAACAGCAGTTCAGACTGGTTTTTCTATCTGCGTTCCAGCGTAAGAGATGCAGAAGTCTTCCTTAGACACCATTTGCTACTGTTTGCTGATGCTTACTCAGCTTTACTGGTGCTCTGGAAATTTGCAAAGCATTCTCATGATGCAGTGGGATAGGTAATTCCTGGTTATAAAAATATGCATGGCCACGTGCATGCCTTATTATTGGAAAAAATCTGGAAGAGATGAGATTTTCCTCTCAAAAAAATTATTACTCAATAATGACTTCTCCATGATTTCAAGTTATGGGTTTGCAAATACCATTAGTAAAATACCATAGGGCAGGGGTGAAAGTAACTTAAAGGACTTACCAGTACGCCGGAGTCCTGAGTGGGGGCGTGGCCTCAACCAGAAGAGGCGTGGCCTCAACCGGAAGAGGCGGGGCCTTTCAAGATTTAAAGGCCCTGGGGCTCCAGCTGTGGCTGGGAGCCCCAGGGCCTTTAAATCACCCCAGAGCTACCAGCTGCAGAGGTGGCTGAGAGCTCAGGGGCAAATTAAAGGGCCCGGGGCTCTGGCCGCCGGAGAGCTCCGGGCCCTTTAAATTACCGCGGGAGCCCAGCTGCCAGAGCTCCGTCGGGGATTTAAAGGGCCTGGGGCTCCCCGCAGGGACCGGAGCACCGGGCCTTTAAATCACCGCTGCGGAAGCCGGTCCAGTCCGGCACGGCGTACTGGCTCTTGCCGGTATGCCAGACCGGACCAGACCGGCTTACTTTCATCTCTGCCATAGGGTAAAAGATCACTTGAGGCCTGATCCAAAGCCCAAGGGAGTTTTTCCATTGATCTCAGTGGGCTTTGGCTCAAGCCCTTTGACGTGTCACAGGGGGAGACAAAATGAGGTCTCAGTACAAATATTGGGCCAAATTCTGCTACCCCTCTTCAAGTGGAATGCAAATAGCCCCTGTGACCACTTTCAGAGTAAAGTACTGCTCAGTGGGAGCAAAGGTAGCAATAATGCAGTTACCACCTTTTGAACTATCCAACTTCACCCAGACTGACCGGCATGCACTCATATAAGGCATGTGCCTGCTCCCATTGAAGTCAATGGCAAAATTCCCAATAGTGCAGAGGAAGCCAAAATGTGCAAATATTGCAGAGAGGACCAGGCAAGTTGCACATTTTTTTCTGGAAAAATTTTGATCTTTAAAATGCCAACATAGCAAATCCACATGTTGTGATGCAAGAGGCTAGAACAGCTCCCTTTTTGTCACGTCTTCCGTGCCTAAAATAAAGGACGCGTTTAACTGACACACTGTAACTACATGTAGAGACAAATGCTTCATTCCTTAGTATGCACGAAGTCCTCAACTCCAGTGGGAGTTTGCCTGCGAAAGGATTGCATCAAAACTGCATAATGACCTTTGAAAATATCCCTCCCTTTATTGCTGCATGACACTACTAAAAATGTTGACTGGAAAATGCAAGCATTAAGGGAATCTGAGGTAGATTTGGGCTTTGTGAGTGGGTTACTTTCCAATTTCATCAGCTTCCTGGAGTTCTTGCTGCTGAACTGAAGAGCGCCCTGTAAATCTTTAGAATCCTGTCCGTTTTTTTTTTAATGTGACCTCATTGGTTCACTTGGCATAAAGAACAGTAGGGCCAGTGAATGCAAAGCAGCAAGTATACAGATTAATACCATTGACATCACTTGAGAAAACCACTGACTGCGGATAGGGTCAGTGAAGAGTGAAATAAACCCTTTTTGGCACGTCCTATATTGGGAGCCAAACTTGGAGCATCTTGTGACCAAGCAAGGCTCAATTAATACCCCATTCTGGGCTACATGAAATAATAAAATGTGAGCTTTAGATTTCACATCACTTAAAAAGATGCCAGTAGGCGCAAATGTCCACCTTGTCGCAGTGTGGGACAGACATTAACAGGATTAATATGCAAGCCTGAGAAAGCCCACAGGCTGGAGCCTTGCCTTGGTGTAGTTAAAACTGTACTTGCTTCCAGAACATGAGCAGGCAGCAGCTGGTTTAAATTTAATGGGAATTACATAAACAGATTCCTTTGGGGGGACACAGTGAGTTTGCACCTGCAAATGCTCCTTTCATACTGGTGCTCTAATGATCATATTGTATCTCCCAGTTAACAGGGAGCCCAGGGCTGCTGTAGCTCGTTGGATGGGAGGCAGTGGAGATTCTAGACATGGCTTCCAGGCAGAACAGGCCCCGGTGTTGCAGCTCCACTATAAAACCTGAAGCTTGCTTAAACCTCGCAGCCTCTGAGAGGGACTAAAGCCTTCAAGGACTGTGGCTGTACCTGGTTTCTCCCTCCCTCTCTCACGTATCTATCTTGCCAGAACCTAAGTAGAGAGTTTCCATTCAAGCTGTTTCCAAGAAACGTAGTAAATAGTGAATCTACAACCATTTGGATTTTATTTGGGGCATCTCCAAGGCATTCACCTATTCATCAAAATGCCTTGCCCACCTGCATATTTGTAGTGGCCCCCAAGCCAGTCTTGCCTAGAACCAACAAGGATTTTACTGGATATAAAGAATAATCTGCTGTTTTAACCACTTTCCTGCAAATTTCTGGTGAACAGGGCTTGCCTTTATGCTTGGAGATGTTTCCTGATGTGCCAGTAGCGCATGGCAGAATTCCAGGAGCTCTAACTGTAAACCACTCTTTAAGCCACACTGTAAGGTTGTCATGACCCAACACACGTAATATGTCTCTCTGTGTCCTCCTAATCCCTTCCAGGGTTGGTTTTGTCCCAAGGCTTTATGACCATTTTTCATTTTAAAAAGAAAAACTCTGCTACTTGTTCACATCCCATCCAGAGCAAATGCTGCAATGTAACTCAGGAGATCAGGGTTCATTCCTGGCTCTGGTGACCTTGGGCAAGTGACTTAATCTTTCTGCACCACCGTTCCCCGTCAGCCAAGTAGGGATGATAATTTTTCCTTTCTCCCACTCTCTTGTCTATTTGTAAGCTCTTTGGGGCAGGACCTGACTCTTACTAACACGGTTGCCTAGCACAGCGAGGCCAGTTGCTCCACTGTAATAGAGATAATAAGAAACTCTATGGTCACCCAATGCTAGTTTAAGAGATGTTTCCTGTGGTGGTTCTGGTTATAGGACGTCTGAGACAGAGTGGGATAACTGGCCTTCTCATTTTCAGGGCACCATAGTAGAGAAGAACGGTGGCCCAGTGGTTAGAATGCTAGCCAGGGACCTGGGTTCTAGTCCCATCTCTGACATAGACTTCCTGTGCCAGAACGTTTGGGTTGTACCACACCAGGAAGGCACTGGCTTATCTGACAGAATGCTTTGCAAGCAGAATATGTTCGAGAGGCCAAGTCACATATCTTTTCCCCAAAATCCAGGAAGGGGAAACACAGCCCATTCCTATCATGTACACAGGCGTCCTGCTGTTGATGTTAACATCACTGGGGCGGCTCTCTGACAGTGGTTGCTTCCCCCCATCTGCGAGTGTGCACAGGATAAGCTTGACAGCTGACGGGGCCAGATGCCAAGAGCTGGAGCATATTTTTAGGAAAGCATTGTCTGGGTCTGCAGATGGCTCCAGTGCTATCTGGCCAGGCTCCTGACTGCACTTATGACTGTGGAATATTCCCTGGGGCCATCTCAAGGTCAAGCTGCTGACAAGCTTCCTACACTGCTTGATCGTCTAGAATCTGTTTCTTGAACTTAGCTTAAACTATGGGCTTCCATACCGATAGATGGGTAGGTGGTGTACTGGAAAGTGCATCTTTCCTATTCTATCGGGTGCAGCCGCTGGACATTTTGACAGTAACATGGGGACGGGACAAGAAAACATAAATAATAAGATTCTTGGCAGCAAATCCTCCTCTTGGATACACTAGTGCAACCTCACTGAAATAAGTGCAACGAAGAACATTTAGGCCTTTGTGTTATGTAGAACTATCACTCTGCTCAAACGCATCTCAAAACTGAATTAGCAGGGGGTTCTGCAGGTCAGACTTGTGGTGTGTGGGGAAAGCCATGTGGGGAAGTTCATACAAAACCTGACCACATTAAATCTGGCTCAACCCAACATTATTAATTCCTCTCTTCTACAAGTGCCAAATTCATGCACACCGTTTGTTTTTTCAGAAGATGATGGTGCAGTTGGCTGCTGGGTCCAGCGATACGTGTTTGTCCAGGTTTTATTTTAAGCTCTGGAGAGTAGGGACTGTGTCTTCGTTTGGGTTTGTACAGCTCCTAGTATGCAGCAATTGAAATAATAACAATAATAATTGTTGTTATTGCAGGGATCTGAAGCTGGATAATGTGTTGCTGGATCACGAGGGCCACTGCAAGTTGGCAGATTTTGGCATGTGCAAAGAGGGGATTTGCAATGGAATTACTACCGCAACGTTTTGTGGCACACCAGACTACATTGCTCCAGAGGTACAGGAAACCCTTCTTCATTGGAAAATCTATTGAGCTGTTAGTAGATCTGGTTTAAAAGCAACACAATGAGATCTCCACTTAATTTGGCTGCATCTTATGGGGCTGACAGGTGGAAAGTTTGGTCTCAGAAGCACACTGAGATTTACAGCCCCATGGGCTAGTGAAGGCTAAACAAGTCTGCAGGTTGTTATGGGCTGACACAGGGGGGTCAGCTCCACTGGGGGAAAAGAAAATGCATCTTGAAAAACATAGATGCCAGATTGTAGCTGCCAAAATACTGGTTACAGCAAATGGCACAGGTACCATCCCAGTGTGGTTGAAAGCAGGCTGCTGTCTCCCTCATTCCCCAACTCCCTTCTCTGCCTCTGTCTGTCCCCTCCTCCCCCCACCCCACCCCCCCCCCGTTATTCATCTGTCTAATTTTAAAATGAATAAACAGCACCTTTAAGAAGCACCTTCCCTCCAGATCCTCCCAGATCCTGTAGGTGCTTCCGTAACGCTGCTGGATTTATGCTCTGTGGTCATGCTTCCTCTGCCCCACTCCTCACACTCATGCCTTCTTTTGCTCTCACACCCCTTCCCTACTCGAGCTGGAAATGTGTTTTTGGAGCCATGTAAGCCTTTCCTTCTGGGAGGCAAAGGGGAGTGAAGAGGCTCAAGCCACAGACCCAGCTGATCCACCTCACTACAACAATTTGACTGAAAAACTCTTCAGTTCCTGCTCAGCACATTATTTTAAAGAGTCTGTTCCTAAGCACGTCTGGTAAGTGAGTACAACTGGCAGACCCCTTGTTCACTGGAGATGTAAATCAATGGGTTGCCAGCTGGACATGCACATCACATAGGGGCTCTGAGAAAGGAGGAATGGCAAGCACAGAAGAGAATACCCTTAGTTAATGTGCGGTGATATGTTTTGTTCACATTAATATTCCATAATCCATTTTCTCCCCCACTTAGAAAAACAATTGTTAAGCCCAGTGCATAATATTTATCCCCCTCCCCCATCCCCATTGTAGATTCTGCAGGAGATGCTCTATGGTCCTGATGTAGACTGGTGGGCTATGGGGGTGCTGCTGTACGAGATGCTATGTGGTCACGCCCCTTTTGAAGCAGAGAATGAAGATGACCTCTTTGAAGCCATTCTGAATGATGAAGTTGTTTACCCAACCTGGCTTCAGCAGGATGCAGTACGGATCCTGAAAGCTGTAAGTTCCCTTAATTTTGTGTCCTCTGTGCCCTTCATGCCAGCTCACACCAGCCTGACGTGTTCTTTAAAATAATAGTTGATATCATTGATGCAAATAGAGCTGTGTGAATAATTGATGTTTCAGTTCTCTGGCAGTTCCCAAAAATGGAAAAAAAATCATTAATATTTTGGCTCAGGTTTAACTGAATTTGAAAATTCTGAAAAAAATGTAGGTGAATCGGGTCGAACAAACATTTCATTCAACACAAGACATTTTATTTCTGGGAGTTTATAAGGGGCTAGATTCACAGAATGGGGAAAGGATTGGAGGAGAAGGTAGTATCTTCCTTATAAGAGGGCTTGAAAGGGTTAGATTTGTCGGTAAACGTTGATTTCACCATACACCCACAAACCGACGTAAAACTATTTCCATCAGTAATAATTGAAATTTCCAATAGGCAAAGTAAGAAATATGCTGCTTGAGAAGTCATTAGAGTTTTGATTTGAAGAGATTTCTTTTTGTATGTTGAAAGAAGAACAGGAGTACTTGTGGCACCTTAGAGACTAACAAATTTATGAGAGCATACACAGTCTCTCAGCATAGTCTGTGTGATATGTAGATTGTAATGGATTTTTTAGCATTACATCATACCAAAAGGACTAAAGGTAAAAAATCCATTACAATCTACATATCACACAGACTATGCTGAGAGACTGTGTATGCTCTCATAAATTTGTTAGTCTCTAAGATGCCACAAGTACTCCTGTTCTTTTTGCGGATACAGACTAACACGGCTGCTACTCTGAAACCTGTCTTTTTGTATGTTGTGAGATGTGAAGTTGTGTTTGAACAGTCATAAAGCTTTAACTTATTGAATTTCAGTGTCTGCTGACATTAAAGTAGTGGTGTGTGATACACACCCCATAATTTCTCACAGCTGTGAAAAGCTAAATCGATAAAAATTAAAAACAACCTTAAAACCCATAATTTTTGCACAACTGTGAAAAATGTAAATCAATAAAAAAATCTTTAAAAGGCTTAAAAATAACCATCAATATTATCCATCAAGGTTATAAAAATTGAATTCTACTAGGCCTACATATAAGTTTTATCCCAGTGGTGAGGGCACTCACCTAGTATATGGGACACCTGCGTTCAGGACTCCCCTTTGCCTGACGTATAATTCAATAATAATTGGAGCAGGGATTTGAACTCGGGTTTCTCACATTGCAGGAGAGTGTCCTACCTGCCTGGCTATAAAGTCAGTCCCTCTCTCTGGCCCAATGATTGTATAATTATGTATACACAGTGCAACAGCCTCAATAGGAGTGAGTGAGAAAGGCCTGCCCCAGGCTACCCTATAGGACAGGGGATACTGCACTCTCCTGCAGTGTGGGAGTTAAAAAGCATCCAAAAAAGTTACAACGAGGTGGGACAGACACACTGGAAAGCAAGCGGATGAGTGGAGTAGCAAGAGTCATGGTTATGAATCTAACAGGATCCTTTCGTTACCTTGGGGTGAAGGGTAAGAACTGCAGTGCTGACGTGTTCACCCGCTGCTTATATTCCCTAACTGGTTCAACAGTCAGGCTGGCAAGCAGCATGCATGCTCCCTCTGAGACTACGTGATTTAGCACATGCTCATCTTCCAAAACAGAAGAGATACCGTACTCCGCATGTACCATCAGATACCATGTTACTTCTGTGTGAGCAAAGTAGGAAATATCTTCAGTATCTCAGATAGTCCTATTGCTAACTGTAGGTAATGTTGACTTTCCCAAGGGAATCACTAGAAAATTCTCATTTTTGAATGTTTATAATGGAAAATCCCTGACCTGCCTGGAGACCCGCTTTGGGGAGGTCCCAACAAACAGTGTGAGGAAGGATGACGTTGCGTTTAAAGCTCTGGCATGGGACTCAGGAAATCTGGCTTCAGTTCCCACCTCTGCCACATATCGCTGTGTGACCATGGACAACTCAGTCTCTGTGCACCTCAGGTCTCCACCTGTAAAATGAGAATAATAACCCTTCCTTTGTTTATTGAGCTTGTAAAATTTTGGTGGCATGGACTGTCTTTTATTGTATGTGCATACAGCACCTACCACGTTGGGGCTGCATGGCACTGCTGTAAGGAGTGGAAGGACAGTCCAGGAGTTAAGGCACTCACCTAGGATTTAGAAGACCTAAATTCAAGTCCTTGCTCCACCACAATCTTCTTCTGTAACCTAGGGCAAGGCATTAAGCCTATCAGTGCCTCAGTTAATTCCTTACGTTGCAGCAGCATTGTGAAGGTAGGTACATTAAAGATTGTGATGTGCTCAGATACTCTGTTAATTGTGGGGGGGGAACCATATAAATACCTAACATAAGTAATTAATAGTTTGTGAAACGCTGGCTTAAATAAATGCAGCACCATAGGAACAACTCTATAAAGGAAGGTAATCTAGTAATGAAACTCTGGAAATTAATGTGGAAGGTTTCTGTGGGATATAAAGCAGTTAATACCGTTTACAAAATTGCCAGCACATCCATAATACAGGTCTGTCGCATCTTACGCGCATTTAACATGCGCGATTTCAACTTTACGCGGTCGGCAAAAACAAAAACAAAACAAAAGAGAGAAAAACAACAATTTAAATATTATACCTGTAGTGTGGGCGATTTCGCCCGCCATTGAACTCAATGAGGTTTTGGCTATACGCAGTTTTCGCTTTACGCGCTAACCGCGGAACGGAACCCCCGCGTACGATGAGACAGACCTGTATTCCTAAAAGCACCACTAAAAACAAAATCCATCTCCTGCGGAAGGATCATGCTACGAAATACATAGGCCCCGGCCAGAGGTGATCATTTTTCTCATTGAAAGCTGTCTTTGGCTTGGAAATCTCTCAAAACAATTTAAAAGGAAAAAAAAAAAGATTGTGTTTCAAAGCAGTGGAAATTCAAGAGCAGTATTTGTAGTGCTAGATCAGTGCTCTTAAATGCTTAGGACAGTTTATGTCATGGAAAGGATACCTCCTCAGGTGTGTAAATGCCAGCTAATCAAAAAACAAATCTAAAATAGATAAAGTTGTACTTTCATACATTGCAGGACTCTTACGTAAGCCTGAGACAGAGTGCAAAATGTGATACAGTAAACGCTAATCACACAAGGAAGTACAAAGTGTAATATGACCTATTTTGTGCCAGAATGAGGTGAAGGGGGGAGGTTAAACTGATGACATTTATTTCATTAATTACAACAGGCACCTCAGCACACGAGCTGGTGCAAGTTAGATTCACCCCCAAGTTGTTCTGCCCCATGCTAGGGCCAGGGCTGGGGCAAAGAATCAGGGAGCCATAATCATAGTGATTTCACAATAAGTTTTCAAACGTGTTACTTTAAGTGATCTTCCTGTAACTGCAAATAGTAGCATGGTGAGTGGAACTGGAGAAAGAGGGTCAGGTTTCAGGAGGGGCCTAATTCAGTAAGACACCAGAGTGTTTAGGAATGTAATCGGAAGCCAGGCAGCTCCCTCAAACTGTAGACCCTCAACATAATGCATAAAGATCTCTCTCCTACAACACTTCCTCACCCTAGCATTGCTTATTGCTCATGAAACACAAACCAGAGCAGAACTGCCTTTCTGCACTTTACAAGCATTGCTTACAAAAAGCTGTGCCCTGAAAGGAATTTCTGAAATGGGGGACGTGGAGGAAGAAGACTTTAAAGTACGGAGGTTATGAGCAGGTCAATTTCAGGGCAATAACCAGGAGTCTGTGATGAACTGATGAGAGTTTACATCACAGAATTTTATATATGCCATTTGGTTCAATTCCTTACACATCTGTCACTTTCCAGGTGGCTGCTGCTTCAGGTGCCTGCACCAGAAATTTTTATTTATGATTCAAGAGATCAAGTCACTTTTCGCAGCACTAAGACACTTTGTATATCTTGAGCACGAGCTCCCTGCAGCCTCTGATTAATTGCTTTTGGTTACAGACCATTTCATCAGATAGTCTCATTGGTCGCTTCTCACTGTCTCATGTCGTACTTTCAATAGTGCCAAAGCATCTCCGCTTTAGAGGAAAGGCAGCTCTTTGTAACTAGATACAAAAGGATGTTTTTGGCCTCTAAATTCCAATGAATAATTGACATGCTTGTTTGCTCTTTACCTATTTTTGAATTGTAAGAAGGAATTTTAGTGCTAATAGCTGAATTTATATATTTGCCACAGATATTAGCACAGTTCAATATTTATATATGAAGTGCCCGTATAACACACACTAATACAGTAACTCCTCGCTTAAAGTTGTAGTTATGTTCCTGAAAAATGCGACTTTAAGCGAAATGATGTTAAGCGAATCCAGTTTCCCCATAAGAATTAATGTAAATAGGGGGGGTTAGGTTCCAGGGAAATTTTGTTCACCAGACAAAATCTATATATTATATAGATATACACACAGTATACGTTTTAAACAAACAATTTAATACTGTTCACAGCTATGATGATTGTGAAGCTTGGTTGAGGTGGTGAAGTTAGAGGGTGGAAGAGGGAGGGATATTTCCCAGGGAATGTCTTGCTGCTAAATGATGAACTAGCACTCGGCTGAGCCCTCAAGGGTTAACCCTTTGTTGTTAATGTAGTCTCTCACACAAGGCAGCACAAACACGAGGGAGGGGAGACAGCATAGCAGACAGAGACAGACACACACCTTGTGTGTGGGAGAGACAGAGATGCACACTGCCCATTTAAGTAAGCTGACCCACTCTTAAGTGCATTGTCTTTTTAAGTGGATGAGGAAGTTGAGACAGCAGCTGCTGCCCCAAGCTCTCTCTTTCTCTCTCTGTCTGTGTCCCCTCCCTGCTCTATATGGAGAAGGGGTAAGCGGGGTGCAGGAGCAAGGGGGAGGGAGACACCCTGACATTAGCCCCCCCTTCCCTCCCTGCACAGCAAGCAGGAGTCTCTGGGAGCAGCTCCAAGGCAGAGGGCAGGAGCAGCACATGGCAGTGGGGGAGGGACAGCTGAACTGCTGATTGCTAGCCTGCTGGGCGGCTGCAGCACAGGGAACTTAGGGGATGGGGGAGCTGATGGGGGGCTGCCGGTCGGTCCACCCTGGTTACAAACCCCCACCAGCCAGCTGCAACGGGCTGCTCTTCCTGCAAGCAGTGGACAAAGCAGGCGGCTGCCAAACGACGTTAGAAGGGAGCATTGCGCCACTTTAAACTAGCATGTTCCCTAAGTGATGAGCAACATAACAATGTTAACCGGGATGACTTTAAGTGAGGAGTTACTGTACAATGCAGGTCTTTGTTCCCCTCTAGTGGCTGGCCTTTATGAAAGGATAATAGCTTACTATAGCTGCCGGTTAAGAGACTTGCTCAGGTGGTAGAGGGCTCCTGCTTTTAACATTCTCTAAGTTACTTATATGGCTTCTATTACTATAGTGTCTGAGCACCTCAGTCTCTACTGTATTTATTCTCCCAGTGTTCCTGCGAGGCAGGAAACCATTAACCCCATTTTAC
This sequence comes from Emys orbicularis, assembly GCF_028017835.1. NCBI lineage: Eukaryota > Metazoa > Chordata > Testudines > Emydidae > Emys > Emys orbicularis. Next base: position 15,131,433 of record NC_088686.1, read on the forward strand.
AGATGAGGCACTGAGAGACTAAGTGATTTACCCAAGTACTCTGACATTACAGTGATGAGCATGGTAGAAGAGCCGATATAGAATGGAACAGATCACACATGAAGTCTGGCAGAGCGTGAATTGAACCTGGGTCTTCTTAATACCAGACCAGCACCCAAACTACTGGACCATTCCTCCTCACTAACGGGCCTGGCTTGAAACTTTCAGCAGTTCTAGTGATACTAATAAATGCAGAGCACAAGAGACACACATCCCTGAAACCAAAATCAAATTCTCCCTCCAGCCAGAATGGCAAAGGGTGTCAAATTAACCGTGATATTTGATCTGCTAAACAGTTGGCCTTTTGAGATTTTTTACAAGTTAATACATAGGATAAATGAGCACAGGAGCAGTTTATCTTTGTGTATGGCTTTCTGCTGTGATTCAGCATCATGAAGTTTGGGGCCTATTTCAAGTTGCTTTTCACCACCGTTCTGCTTTGCCCAGCTCCCTCCGCCCTAGAAGTCATCTGTGCATGTATCCTGTGAGGTAGGCTGCATCCTGTGCATCTCCATAATTTCCTGAAGGTTGCCACTATCTATTCTCAAGTGCTTGTTTAGGACATAAGGTCTTGTTTGGTCAATGGCTGTTCCAGGAATATTTTTGAGCATTGCTGCTGTAGGGAAACAAAAAACAACCTAGATGCACGTGGAGCCTGTGTAGAAGCCAGAGCAGAAACCATTTTGTGCTTTAAACAGGAAATTGTTCCTTATTTCCCCTTCAATGTTTTGTGTCATTTTAAAAATATTTGTAAAGGGCTGGAGGGAAGGACAGGCTGATTCTGAGCTGGTGTAAATCAGCAAAGCTGTGCCAACTTACACCAGCTGGGGACCTGGCCCATTAGCTGTAACTAGAGCTGTATGAGGTTCATTTTCCAACTTCCATCTCCCACGACTCATTATCAGCCCTAATGTAATTCTATTTAGATATGCCAGGAATGAATCTGGCCCCTGCTCCTGCTGCATCAACTTCTATAAAATATACCCCCTCAAAATCCTCCTTGATATAAGCTGACCTAGTTACCCCCATCTTCTGGGGAGGACTCTGTGAAAAGGAAACTTAATTTTTGGTTGCACTGGAAATGTCATTATGCAAGTTCCTAGACCGTGACTCACATTGGCTGTGTGTAGGTAGGGGTTCATTTTAACACAGAAGGCTGATGTCTGATTTGTCACTAGTGGACAATAACATTTAGAGTGGAGCTAGTGGTATTCCAAGCAGCTGGAGATCTTGGGATCCCAGCTGGATGAATTACAGCATGAAATATGACTGTCTCTTTCATCCTTTTTACCCCAGGAGCAGCATGGTATATCTGATTTCAGCACCATCACTATAACTCTAGTTGAGTTCATATCTGTGTGCTTTTCTTGGATATGGCCCGATCTTGCACCAGCTTGCTGGAAGTTTGGTTTAACAGGAAAGGAGACAGGGAAAGTCATGTTAAAAACCAAGGCTCAAGGAGCAACGGTCTAAAGGGGAGGTAAAACCATGAAAGGTACAGAGGGAAAAATGCAGAGATCTTCCTTTCTGCACCAGGCTTCAGGGCAAGGGGAAGAGGAATACTTGGACTACACTACCAAAATCCACACCCCTGAGCGAGATGGTTATATGAACCTAACCCCTGATGTAGACAACACTATGTCAACAGGAGGGCTTCTCCCGTCCACATAGCTACCTCCTCTCAGGGAGGTCAATTAACTACGCTGATGGGAGAAGATAGAGTCTTTACTAAGCGCTACAGTGCTGTAAGTTTAGATGAGCCCTAAGACAATGGAGTCATTACAAGGGATGATGGTGTAGGTAATAGATAGAACTGGTGATCGGTGTTCCAAAGGCTTGGAGATTTGAAGTCTAGATGCTTTCCAAGGTTTTCTGGAGAGTACCAGCTGTACTAAAGCCTCACTCTACAATGTAGGTAACCTCCAGGGTTAAGGCATGGTAGCACCCCAGGATAGCTTTATCCCTGCCTTCTGGGCCCAGAGCTTCTAACCATCAGGCCCCCCTCACATTTGACAGTCAAATGAGGAAGCTGGTGCTCACTGGGAGATGACTGCTAGCTTCTGTGCACAATGTGAGCGTTCAGACACTTTCTTACAGCTCAGACCCTCCTCCAAAAACTGGTGTGTGGGGAGCTCTGCCTTATTTTTGTGGATCACAAACTAGACTTCAGGCCTGCTGGAGACATAGGTGCTGGAACTGGGAGTGCTGCCACTCCCCCTGGCTTGAAATGGTTTCTATCATATGCAGGGTTTACCGTTTGGTTCAATGGCTCTTAGCACCCCCACTGTAAAAATTGTTCCAGCACCCCTGGTTGGAGATGTACATAATGGAAAAAAAGTATTATTTAAACACTGCTGTTGTCCACAAAGGTCAAAATCAAGACTGGGGGTAGGTGCCTGCAATGCTGATTTTGAATGAAACTGCAAGAGAGGGGTCAGATGCTGGAAGGACAGCCTGGGGTTTCAGTATTCTGTGTTCAACACTTAGTTTGGAAATGCAGATGAAAAGAAGACGGAAGTTGATTTATGTTTATAGATCACAATTATCTAGAATTGACAGAAATTAGGAAAGAAGAAAAGAAGACGGAAGTTGATCTATGTTTAAAGATTACAATTATCTAGAATTGACACTGACTCAGAAGGCAAATTCTCTGGTTTACCAAACTGTCTGTTGCCACAAGTCACCGAGTTCACTTCCTGCTGTGGTTATCTACGTAACTCCTTTGATGCTGTTTAACACTTGCAGTTGTCTGAACCCAGGATTAAAACAACAGCAGCAAAGTTGAGTACCTGTCATGAAGGATTTCTAATGTCAATTCCTGAGCAGAGTGGTCAGTGTTATCGCTGGGTCCTGCATGTTTCTCTTTATCACTTATTATTTTATTGAATTGTTTTGAAAAATATAAATAGATCATGGAATAGGAAAAGCCACTCTCCCAAGCAGCAGCTAGCATATTTTGTCCCATATCTTTCCTTACTATTCCTCATATCGACGCACTTCCAGAATCTTCTTGTTGCCTCTTTTCAGCTGAGTGGTGAGCCAATTTGGAGGCCTTGCTAGGTTGTTTTCATTAGGAGGAGAAATTGATGATGGGAGTCGGGTATCTCTTTGTTCAATCCTGTTTATTCACAAGAGTGTACAAAGTTCTTCACTGTGCACAGTGGGAACAAACAGGAGGCCGTTTCCTTGCTCAAAATTTCTTAGCCTATCTTTTCAGCCAGTACTTTGCCCAGAAAAACTCTTTTGGTTTCCTTTCAGGGCTGCAATCACACTGCTTCTCTTGCTGTCTGCTTCCAGCACACACAGCTGCAATCCAGTCAATGCCCCATCACCTGTTTTGCAATCAATCCCCAGGGAAACTCCTGATCCTACCAGAGTTCTTGCTCAGACCTTCCATGTGGCCAGTGCTTTGGGCGGTGGGATCTATTGTTTCAGCTATTTTACTCCATATAGGTGCTTAATTGCTTATTTTATTTAGCCAGAATGAAGGGTGGTTACCCATCAGCTTCACTGAAGTGTGCGATTGCCCAAAGATCAGTGACACCCTTGCTTGCAGCTGCCCGCACTCTCCACCATAACGTGATCAACGTGTCATAAAGATCTAACGGTTGATTCCCATTTACATTCCTCCGGCAGGGTAGAGGGGCCTGAAAGTGAGAGAAAGTTACATTTACACTCACTTTCAAGCCCCTTTACACTGCCAGAGTGGTGTAAAGGGGTTGCAGTGTAAATGAGAATCGGGGCCCTAAGCTTGGATATAGGAAACAAAATAATGTTGCTCCAAGAATCTCTGTGGAAATAGGCCATTAGAAAGTAAGTCTGTCTCTCACAGGACCTATCTATGCTCTAATTCTTGGCCACTGGTGCACAAGAGAGAAAAAGGGAATTGGGAGTTTCTTCTCCGGATGCAGTCTGTCCTGGAGAATCTCCCCATAGTGCTTGAGAGCATGTAGAGAGACAACTGGATTTCCCAGAATGCCCTGCTGCCAGGATGCCTCTGTTAGCTTGTTGCTTTGAGGTGTGATTCAGCCATCCTTACTTACACTGAGTAGTTCCACAAGTAGTTTCACTGAAATCAGTGGGGCTACTCAGAGTCAGGTACTACTCAGGGTACATAAGGATGGCAGAATCAAGCACTAAAGCAGCATGCTACATAGAGGAACTCGGGTAGTGCATTCTGGTCAATGCTTTATGTGTTCATATAAATAACACCATAATTGCACCTTTTAAATCAAAGTCTAGTGCAGTGAACCAGTTTATTTTTATAGATAAGGTCGATAACAGTGTATAGAAAACAGGGATTTTCCTAGTTTGCGGGTGATACCAAGTAAGGAAGCACAGAAAATGGTGAGGCCCCCCACAAAAATGCAATTAAAGCAGAGCTGAGATCATTTTAATATCTTATGTGGTAAGTGCTAAATGTGATTCAGTCCAAGTAAATGGAGGATAATCGTTCCAAAATAAAGCGCTCAGAGACTGAATCTGTGCCAAACGAACATACCACAATCTGGCCAGAAACTAGAACTGAGAGATACTGAAAAAAATTCCCCTATGGCCCTCAGCCCAGGCAAGCTGCAGTAAAGAAAGCAATGAGAATGCAGGAGAAATAAACTATACATCCTAGGGGATGTAAACATTACCAGCTATATTGGTTACACCTAGTGTCGGACACCTTACGCTTGCTCATCAGCATACTTTTAGGAAGGTCTTCCCGAGTCCATGAGAGAGAGCATGGAGCCAGATGAGCCTCAGTCTTGTCCCAATCAGCAACTTGAAAATGTCATTAGTTAGGAGAGATGGTGGGAGAGACCAGGGTTCTTGCAGTAAGAAGATTTTTTTTTTATGAAGCAGATTTTTTTCAAGAACATAATACAAGCAAACTGCTACCAGTGCCAGGGGAGCAGAGAATTAAATACATAGGACTGAGCTTAGCTTTCTGCCACCTTTCTGCCTCATCCCCCAAATCTTAGGGCCAGTAAGAGCAACCTTGTGACTGCTGTAACTTCTGCTGGCTGGTGTGCCCTCCAGCTGCACCCCAGAATGCATCCTACAGTGGACTGGAATGTGAGAGGGGAGAACCAGGAGCTGGTGGCTTATAGCTGGCTACACTGACACATCCCCCAGAGAACACATGGAGTGTTACCACAGTGCTCTCCCTTCTTTGCACGCATGGTCCATGGATCCGGCCCACGTTCTTTGTGTTAAGAACAAATAGAAGGCAGCAGCTAATCTGTTTTGCACACAGTGTCAGAACAAGCAGCGTGAACTTGTTTGTGCAACAAACTGGGTACTGTAAGGTTTTAGACAAGGATTAAAGGGGAAAGGATGCACACAATGGTGGACACAACTGAAATCAAAGAGGAGCCATGCTGAACTCATTGCTTCTCCTCACAGTCAAGGAGCCTGGCTAACAAAAGCAGATATTAAAAATGCCTTCAAATATGCCAATACATCATTCCCTTTGGCATCTTTTCTGAGTGGGCAGACCCAACAGTTAGATTAAGCTTTGGCTGTCAAAGCCACACTAAAATATTTGACTTGCTTTTTGAAGCTCTGTGCTGGATCCTTGTAAACAACTTTTGTTTACTTTTCATCTTGCATTTCCTGAGCAGTTCTCCAGCTCCAATCTCAGAACCTCATTCTGGAATCCCTGTAGCTTCCCAGCTGAGAGAACTTCCAAAGAGATCACACTAAATATTCTCTCTTCTGCCAAGCCTATGAGAAACTCATCTACATTAATACATTATTAGTAGGGCTGTCGATTAATCGCAGTTAACTCATGTGATTAACTCAAAAAAATGAATCGCGATTTTAAAAATGAATCACAATTAATCTCAGTTTTAATCGCACTGTTAAACAATAGAATACAAATTGAAATTTATTAACTATTTTGGATGTTTTTCTACATTTTCAAATACATTGATTTAAATTACAACCCCGAATACAAAGTGTGCAGTGCTCACTTTATATTATTTTTATTACAAATATTTGCATTGTAAAAATGATAAACAAAAGAAAGTGTCAAGTATATTTTTAAAAGAAATAGTATTTTTCAATTCACCTCATACAAGTACTGTAGTGCAATCTCTTTATCATGAAAGCGCAACTTACAAATGTAGATTTTTTTTTTGTTTACACAACTGCACTCAAAAACAAAACAATGTAAAACTTTAGAGCCTACAAGTCCACTCAGTCCTATTGCTTGTTCAGCCAATTGCTCAGACAAACAAATTTGTTTACATTTATGGAAGATAAGGCTGCCTGCTTCTTATTTACAATGTCACCTGAAAGCGAGAACAGATGTTCGCATGGCACTTCCGTAGCCAGCATTGCAAGGTATTTATGTGCCAGATATGCTGAACATTTGTATGCTCCTTCGTGCTTCAGCCACCATTCCAGAGGACATGCTTCCATGCTGATGACACTCATTAAAACAATAATGTGTTAATTAAAATAAGCACTGTACACTTTGTATTCTGTGTTGTAATTGAAATCAGTATATTTGAAAATGTGGAAAACATCCAAAAATATTTGTATAAATAGTATTCTAATATTGTTTATCAGTGCAATTAATTGTGCTTAATTTTTTTAATTGCGTGATTAATCGTGATTATTTTTTTATTTTAGGTACCCAGGTTTGAAAATTTTGGCCTAAGTCTATTCATTTTTGTGTTGTATTTGTGTTGATGGGAACATCTGAAAAAGTTGGGGGGAAGCAAGCAGATTCCAGTACAAGAAGTTAGTTTGAAGCTAAACGATCAGTATTCTAACTTCACCTGGGGCAGAGAGCTACCTTTTGGGACCAGATTCTCTGCTGTGTGCAGGGCCGGCTCCAGGCACCAGCTTAACAAGCAGGTGCTTGGGGCGGCCAAGGGAGAGGGGCGGCACCTGCGGCAATTCGGGGGCGGCAGGTCCCTCACTCCCTCTAGGAGCGAAGGACCTGCCGCTGAACTGCCGCCGCCGATCGCCGCTTTTTTTTTTTTTCCAATTGCTGCCGCCGATCACGATCGCGGCTTTTTTTTTTTTTTTTTTTTTTTTTTGCTTGGGGCGGCAGAAATGCTGGAGCCGGCCCTGGCTGTGTGAATGGGCAAGATTCCATTGATGTCAATGAAGCTTTACCCATTTACAGCTGCAGAAAATGTAGCCCCAGATGTGTCAATCACTCACACTGCTTCCTCTTTCTACCCTGATTTATTTTGCGTATCCATCTTCCTCAACAATCTTCACAACAGAGTAATCTTCTTTGTTCTCTGCAGCTGTTGGAATTGTCAGCCCCTCATCCAGTGGTCCCGTGATCATCTAGAGACCAAGCAGGAGTGAGACCAAACTTATCTCAATTTAATATCCGTGAAGTTAACCTCTGCAGCACTGACATTTTTATCCTTAGCACCGGGGGCTGTAGCACTAAAGCTGTTGCTAGTGCCGTTGTGATAGATGTTAAGTTTTACACTCCATGTGGCTTTCGGAAGAGCAGAGAGGAGTAATTTAGTCTTACCCACCTCCCCTTTACTTCTTAGCTGGAAAGGGGAAATAACCAAGAATTTCCCCCCATTTTCAAAAATGCATTTCAAATATATTTCTACTCCCTAGACCTAATGCTGCATTCTTCAGGCCTTGTCTACATGGGAGAATTTGCCTTGATTCCTGCCAGCAGTAGCCAGAACCCCAACACAGACAGGCAAAGCTGTTATTTGCATCAATGGAGCTCACCCCTGCTTAAAACTATGGTAAACTGACTGGTAGGAATCACAGCTTATAGCAATTTACCATCCTGCACAAGGGGCCAAGCAGCAGTACTGCTCCTGCTGCATCTGGCCACCGCTAGCTGTAATCGGGGCAAATCCTCAGTGTAGAAGAGAGCTGACATTTTCAAAAGTGCCTCATTGACGTGGAAGTCTAAATCCTATGTTCAAAAAATGACTTCAGCACTTAGGAGCCTAATTGTCAGTGACAGTCAGTGGAACCTAAGGCCTTGGCTACACTTGCAGATGTACAGCGCTGTGAGTTAAACCTGACTTCGTGCAGCTGAGTAGGGAAAGCACTGCAGTCTGTCCACACTGACAGCTGCCCAGTGCACTGTCGTGGCCACATTTGCGGCAATTGCAGCGCTATTGGGAGCAGTGCATTATGGGCAGCTATCCCACAGAGCACCTTTTCCCATTCTGGCGCCGTGGGTTGTGGGAAGGGGACGTGGGTGCCGGGGATTCTGGGTCCTGTCCCAATGCCCCGTGATGCATCGCTTCGCATCCCAGAAATCCCTTTGTTGCCGTCCACCTTTGGCGCCATCTTTCAGAGGTTTCTGTGCAGCGCGATCTGTCTGCGGGAAATGGAGTCCGAACTGCTGAGGCATATGCTGACGAGTCTCGCCAGCACGTCACGTTTGGCTGTCGAACTATTCCTTAAGATCCAAAGTGACAGTGAGGGTGAGGAGTCCGACGATGCTATCGAGCCGCGTAACGCGTACGACACGAAATTGCTTGTGGCATTCACGGACATGCTCAGCACCGTGGAATGCCGCTTTTGGGCTCGGGAAACAAGCACCGAGTGGTGGGATCACATCATCATGGAAGTCTGGGATGACGAGCAGTGGCTGCAGAACTTTCGGATGAGAAAAGCCACTTTCATGGGACTGTGTGAGGAGCTTGCCCCCACCCTGCGGCGCAAGGACACGAGATTGAGAGCTGCCCTGCCAGTGGAGAAGCGGGTGGCTATTGCAATCTGGAAGCTGGCAACTCCAGACAGCTACCGGTCGGTCGGAAACCAGTTTGGAGTGGGAAAATCGACCGTTGGAATCATGTTGATGCAAGTTTGCAAGGCCATTAATCGCATCCTACTCAGAAGAACCGTGACTCTGGGTAACGTGAAGGAAATAGTGGATGGCTTTGCACAAATGGGGTTCCCTAGCTGTGGAGGGGCGATAGATGGGACGCACATTCCTATTCTGGCACCACCCCATCTAGGATCCGAGTACGTTAATCGGAAGGGGTATTTCTCTATGGTTCTCCAGGCGCTTGTGGATCACCGTGGGCGTTTCATTGACATTAACACAGGCTGGCCTGGAAAGGTGCATGACGCATGCGTCTTTCGGAACACATGGCTGTTCAGGAAGATGCAGGCCGGGACTTTTTTTCCCAGAGCGGAAGATCACGGTGGGGAAGTTGAAATGCCCATTGTGATCCTTGGAGATCCCGCTTACCTGTTAATGCCGTGGCTCATGAAACCCTACACAGGGAGCCTTGACAGCAGCAAGGAACGGTTCAACTACAGGCTGAGCCGGTGCCAAATGACTGTGGAGTGTGCCTTTGGCCGTTTAAAGGGTCGCTGGCGATCTCTGTATGGGAAGTTGGACTTGGCCGAAAACAGCATCCCCGCGGTTATATCCGCGTGCTGTGCCCTCCATAATAGGGAAGGGTGAAAGCTTCACTCAGGCATGGACCTCCGAGGTTCAACACCTGGAGGCTGAATTTGCACAGCCAGAGAGCAGGGCTATTACAGGGGCCCAGCGCGGAGCTGCAAGGATTAGGGATGCCTTGAGGGAGCAATTTGAGGCTGAAAACCAGCAGTGATATCTGGTGCCCTGCACAGGAGTGAAGTGCAGTAGTTCCAATCTTTAGGAATCAGTGTCTGCTTAGCAGACAAGCAGACTTGCAGTGCCTGTTTATTTCCTGGGCTAAGGAGTCTTTTACTTTATGCAATAATAAAGAATGTTTTCAAAGCCAAAGAATCCAATTATTGAAAAGAAAAAAAATATATTTATTGAAAAGAAACAAGGGGGTGGAGTGGGGAACGGTACAATCACAGATTCGCGTATGTCCTGTCTGGTGTGCTGTGCAGTGAGTGCTGCACTTCAGGACAGCTATACTGCATGGTGATGGGGGTTGAGTGCAGAGGGTAAGGGTCGTAGTTTTCAGGGCTGGGTGGTGAAGATACTGGTGTTGGAGGCAGCGGGTGGCGTGAAGAACATGGAAGTTGGGGAAAGTGGGTTGGAGGTGACAGTGGGGCACAACGGAAACAGTTTTGGGACAAGGGCTGTAGGGGGGGGTGGCGTTTGCGGTACTGCTCCTCTTTCTGCATGGCTACCAGCTCCTGGATAGCATCTGCTTGGCGCTCCAGGATGCTTATGAGCCTATCAGTGCTTTGCTGCCGGTGCGCAGTGCTTTGCCGCCGGTGCGCTGCGTTTTCCTGGCGGATCCTGCTTTCTCTCTCCCTCCAGTCCTGTGCTTTCTCATTCTCTTTAATAGATTGCCACATCACTTCTTGCAGCATGTCGTCTTTGCTTTTTCGCGGTCTCTTCCTGAGTCTTTGCAGTCTCTGAGCAGGCGATAAGAGGGATGGCTGAGGTCTCAAGGTTGATGCAGCTGTATAGGCAAAATGCAACATTTAACAGAGGCAGCATTGTTCATACCAGACAGAGTAATGATTCCCCCCGCACTTAAGGAGTAGAAAACACACAGGGTCTACACAATAGCATAATTTTCCCGTCCGAAACAGAGCACACATATCCCATGGGAGCCTCAAAATGGTGAGTAAGGGGGACTGATTGTTTCAGGGCTTCACTGTCCTCTGGGTTTCTGTGCCTTGGGGAGAGCCAACAGCTTCAGGGGGCACCTACACTGAACACTGTCCCAACATTTTCCACAGGAGTTCGTCCTGGACGATATCTCGCTGCTGAGGGTGACCTGGGAAGCAAGGGAGGGTCTTCTGCTGCAATGCGGCTTCCGCCCTGGCCCATATGCAGCTTGCCTGTGTGCAGCAATGGTCCCCCCGCCCCTCGCGGCACAGTGGCACTGACACGTTAGCCTGGCTGGGACAAGGACCACGGTGGCTCTCCCAATAAACCTGCGCAAGCGCATTGCACACATTCTGGATGAGACATTCGAGGAGATTACCGAGGCCGATTACCGCGATGTGATAAACCACATCAATGCACTATTCCGCATCTAGGCATGCATGCCTAACCCTCCTCTCCCAAAGAGCCCGCACCGAAAAAATTCCTTCCCAAAAAAAAAACCCGCTTACCGGGAACCTGCTCTTCTGTTTGTCCTCCACCAAGTACCGGCCGCTGCGACCGGCTACCTTCCTCCTGGCTCGAGAAGAGCTCCTGGCTGCATGGCTCCAGGGATTCCGGGGTGTCTCCATCCGGCCCACCACCATCACTCCCGTTTTCCTCCTCCCCCTCTCCCCCCCACACCGGCTCTGAAGTGTCCATGGTGGTGCTCGGAGTGGAGGTGGGGTTAACCCCAAGTATCGCATCCAGCTCTTTGTAGAATCGGCAGGTCGCGGGGGGAGCACCCGAGCGGCCGTTTGCGTCGCGGGCTTTGCGGTAGGCACTCCGCAGCTCCTTCACTTTAATCCTGCACTGCAGGGCGTCCCGGTCATGGCCCCTTTCCATCATGTCCTTTGATACCTTCCCGAAGGTATCGTAATTCCTATGGCTGGAGCGCAGCTGGGACTGTACAGCTTCCTCCCCCCAAACACTGATGAGGTCCAGCAACTCACCATTGCTCCATGCTGGGGCTCGCTTGGCGCGTGGAGGCATGGTCACCTGGAAAGATTCGCTGATAGCACTCCACACCACGCCGGGCTGAGCAAACAGGAAGGGGATTTTTAAAATTCCCGGGGAATGTAAAGGGTCAGTCACATGGTTGGTTACCTGAGGCCAGGGCAGTAGAGTTTGAACTGATGACCAGAGTGGCTAGAACAGGCATTGTGGGATACTGCCGAATACTTCTGGAGGCCATTCACAGCACATTGGGCGGCCACACTGGCGCCGCAGCGCTGCAGCGGCGGCGCAATACTCGCTATTCCTCTCGGAGAGGTGGAGTACATGCAGCGCTGCAACCACGGAGATACAGCGCTGCAAATGCCTTGCCAGTGTGGACGGGGAGTGAGTTACAGCGCTGGGGGAGCCTTTACAGCGCTGTAACTCGCAAGTGTAGCCAAGGCCTAAGTGCCTGGGTCACTTTTGAAAATGGGATTACGGCTTCTGAGCCATTTAGGCACTTTGGGGAGTTATATGCCTGGTCTAATTCAGGCAGTGCTCTCATGGAAGGTAATGGGAGTCTTGTCCAAGAAAGGAGCTCAGGACTGAGCCCCGTAAGAGCTGCTAATGAAGGGCTCCTATGCTATCTGAGTGCCTCCTGACTTCACGTCATTAACAAATGCGTCTTCCCCTTTGTTTAGAGGCTGCTGAAGGCTAATGAAATCATATATTGTTGGTTTGTTTTGCTTACATAATAGTCAAACCACGTTTGCTGCAAGTCCAGTGTTCAGTCACAAGATTCACGAAGAGAAGCCTTAATTAGAGTAATTGCTCTATTTATATAACGATTCCCCTTTGTCTAAAATCAGATAGATCTTTGAGAAACCCTGTTTCCTTTAGAGTTAATTTCTGTTTTGTTGTTCCAGGCCACTCCTCTGAATGAGCCTGAGTATCCTGGAGAGCCCATTCTGTCTCATTCCCAAGGGAGCTGTAGTTTGGTTCCATTAGTCTAGTGCACTCTTGCTTTTCCTTTTTGTGTTTATCATACTTCACTAACAACAAGAGGGAAACTAAGAAAAAGTACAAGGAAATATTGCTTTTGCTTAACATCTTGAAGGCAAGAGTTGGATTGGGATGGTCTGGCTCAGTGTCCATTTGAAGAAGGTTGGTCATGTGGTTAAGAGATGGGTTGGGACTCAGGAGAGCTGTCATCGGCTCTGCCACAAGCTCTCCGTGTGTCTCTGGGCTGGTCACTTAACTTCTCTGTGCTTCAGTTCCCCATCTGTAAAATGGGGATAATAACACTTCATTAAATACTTACCTTCTGTGTCTCTCTCTTGTCTGTTTAGATCGTAAACTCCTCAGGGCTTCGGTTATGTCTTACTAAGTGTACGTAAGCAACCTAACTCAATGACCTGAGTTGTGACAGCTACACACTACTGTAGTACAAGTAATAATAATTATTGCTAATAGAAGCCAACTGTTGTGGCTAAAGAAGGCATTTTCATTCCTCACCCTTCCAAGTTCCTGAGATGCTTTTCCCCTCACCCCTCGTGTTTGGATTTTTTTTTTTTTTACAGTCCCCCCCACTAAGAAGTAACCTACTCACCAGAATATTACATGTGAAACTAATCACTGATGATAAATAAATGCAAAATAGATATGTTAAAATAATGCTGAGTGTGTCTGAGAGAGAGAGAGAGATCATTATATATAAAACTCTAAAAAGCAAGGAAATTATTATTAGAAACCTAGTTTGTGCAAACGTTTCTGCACATTCTCAAGTCTCTAGACAAGTTTACAAGGCATGGTTCTTTATAAATCAGTTGCAGTGCTCTGGGGCAAGCAGTGTACAGAACCTGTCTACAGATTTAACTCTGGTGGGTGACAAAATATTTTCCCAATGATGAGCTCTCTTATCCCTACAATCTCTGTTGTAGCATCACTGGCAGACTAATCTTCCACTCTTAACTGTATGGAGTGATTCGTTATATGTTCTTTCAGTAAATATGTATCAATAATTCCATGGAAGTCAGGTGTTCTGGCTCAGTGTGCTGTTTTTGGCTGATGCGCCTCTGGGAAGTTCAGATGAGGTCAGGTTCAATCTAACTGTGAGTTTACAGCTTTACAAACCCATGTAAACAGAGGAGTCAAGGCCATTGATTTCAATGGAAGCAGGATCAAGTGACATACAATTTTTAACCTGTTTTGCTTTTGCTAAGGGCTGTCTCATTCTTTCTATGTAACTCTTTGATGGGCAGTTTGTAGATAGGGCTGGGTCCAGTGGCAGATATTCATATCAGTTGTCTAATTATTGGTGCAAAGTACAGATACTGATTAAGTACTAAATGACATTTTCCAAGGGAAACCTTTTACCTGTGAATCATCTCCCATTACCTGCCAAAACACAGAAGAGTTGTGTGACCTGGAAGGCCCTGTAGGTCTTTCAGACCTGGGCCTGATTATGAATATATATTGGCCTAAGTTTTGTGGGGCCAAGACTTTCCTCTTCCAGAGTTTATCATTTCCCAGTACAATCCTAGAGGCCAGGCCCTGGATTTTTTAAATGTCCTTGTGTGTTTTCCCTTGTCCTCTTCATGTCTCATCTGGTATCCAGAAGCCCTCAGAGCTCTCTAGTGGCCTAGCATGGCATCCTGCAATACCCGTCCTGCCACTGACTAGTTAGGAAGGTGTTGGCTAAAATTTTGGAGCCATTGGCACAAGCTTCAATCTCCCATAACGTCATGTAAACACTTTAGAGAGGAAGGCTGGTCTTTGTGATTAAGGGACTGGATTGTGACTCTGGAGAGCTGGGTTTAATTCCCTGCTCTGCCACAGACTTGTTCTGTGACCTTGAGCCACTTATGCCTCAGTTACCCATCAGTAAAATGGAGATAATACTTTTTTTTCCTCCCACTCTTTGTCTGTCCTGTCTATTTAGGGGCTGTCTTTTACTGTGTATATGTATAACACCTAGCATATCGTGTCCCTGCTATTAGGCCTCTAGAGACTACCATAATACAAAGAATAAATAATACAACATTTTTACTGAGGTTCTAAGCTGCCTAGGGAGTTTCATAGATTTTTAAGGCCAGAAGAGACCATCATAATCATCTGTCTGACCTCCTGCCTTAGAATTTCAGCCAGTGAATCCTGCGTGAATCCCATTACTTTGGACTGAATTAGAGCATATCTTTTAGATTATTAAATGTAATGAGAATCAGGCATCCAAATCCCTTAGGCGGCTTTGAACATTTGAGCCTTTAATTTGAAGTGCATCAGATGCTACGATATGTAACTACATTATGGCACAAAATACTAACATTGACACACTTAGTTAGTAAGAGGTGCTGTTAGCATTCTGTTTTTCCTGGGACTCAGTTGCCAGATACCTACCGTACTTGATGATGTTAAACCCAACCATTTCCAACATAAAACATACAGACTGTATCCAGTCTGCCCCAGACACACCATTTCTAGAAAGCATGATAAGATTTCATGCACCGAAAGACTAGAAATGGCAAACAGCATGGTGTTTGTGACAGCCCCTGGGTCATAGCGGCATGAGGACAGCACATCAGCCTGTGTAATTGGGGAGGATGTTCTGGGGTGCCATGAATATAGTAACCGTTTACAGGTACTGTATAATGACATCTAAGGGCTAGAATTTCAGAATGATAAATCACACATACTGAGCTGTATTTGCATGCAAAATGCCTCAGTACAGTGTAAAAGAAGTCAGTCAGAGATGGATGCAGTTATGTGTGATGATAATAAATGTGACTGTCCTTTCCAGTTGTATCCTGCCTGTTTTAAAACAGAATATTTTGGGCCTGATTCTCATTTAATACAGCCCTTTGCTATCACTCTGGTCATGTACAGGTGCCTTCGGAAAACTAAGTTATTTACACTCACTCTTAAGGACCCACCTACTCTGTCAAAGTGGTGTAAAGGGGCCTTCCTGAGATAGGGGCCCTTTATTTTTGAGAGAGACCTAAAGATAATTGTTCAGGCTTCTGCGTTATCACTTGAGCCCCAGTGCCTGTGCACAGTGAACACACACACTTCCAAAACAAGACAAACTACAGAACAGGACTGAATTTATACCTCAAATATGAAGCACAGGAGAAGGAGGCTCTTTGATCAGGTATCCAGTGGTTCAAATCATTTCCAAAGATGTTTACTCTTCTGAAACAAGGATCACTTCAAAAGGATTTTCACAGAGGCCCAGCCATGAGCTTGGCAGTAATTATGCATCTTCCCACAACTGCCCCAGGGGGCAGGCAATGAGAAGTGCATTCCATAAGTGAGCAAATGGGAAGGACTGATTCCCTTCCTGCCTTCTTTGGATACCAAAAACCAGATACATTCGGGTTTGAGATACCTACTGTCTTGTGTCAGCTATAATTCCCCGAGGAGGTGCAGGAGGTCTACTGTGCTAATCAGAGCCAGCTAACAGAACCAGAACAATTGGGTGGACCTTGATTTGTTGCACTGGATGCCTTTGCTTGATGCAGTTTTGGCGTAATGGTGAATAAAACAAGTCAGTGAGAATGTAAGCACAGTCCTACTTCCTAGGGCTCTGGGTTGGTTTTGTGAATGGACAGACCCTTCTGATTTTTGTTGGTTACATGGCTTGAACCTATATGTACCAAGCCTTTAGAACATCAGAATGGCCATACTGGGTCAGACCAAAGGTCCGTCTAGCCCAGTATCCTGTCTTCCAGCAGTGGTCAATGCCAGGTGCTTCAAAGGGAATGGACAGAGCAAGTGATCCATCCCCTGTTGCCCGTTCCCAGTTTTGGCAAACAGACACTAGGGACACCATCCCTGCCCATATCCACTGATGGACCTATCCTCCATGAGACTTTGCTGAGACTTGAAAATCTTTGTTATTTTTCATTCTTAGCAGAGGCGGCATAGTGTAGTGGATAGGTACTGGGCTGGGAGTCAGGAGACCTGGGCTCTATTTCCAGCTGTTGTGTGACCTTGGACAAGTTACTTCATCTAGATGTGCCTCCATTTCTCCTT
Organism: Emys orbicularis; assembly: GCF_028017835.1. Lineage (NCBI taxonomy): Eukaryota > Metazoa > Chordata > Testudines > Emydidae > Emys > Emys orbicularis. The sequence continues at coordinate 15,147,985 of NC_088686.1, forward strand.
CCCCTCCTTTGTCTTGCCTATTTAATCCAAGTTCTTTTGGGAAAATACTGTCTTGTACTATGTGTTTGTACAGGGCCTAGCACAATGGGACCTGATCATGGTAGGGGCCTCTAAGAACCACTGTAATACAAATAAGAAAAAGAGTAATTTTTACTTTCCCTCTGGGTTCAGAAGTGGGTCTGCTAAAACAGTAGGAGAGATGTTCTCATCTCTCCAGCATGACTGGAAGCAACATCACAGGGAATCTCACTAGTGGGTCTGTAATCATATGATTTCCAGCTACTTTTGCAAACCTAAGAAGTTCATATAAAGGCTCTGAATGGGTTTCACTTTGCCCCTCACTGATTTGTATATGGATTGGAATCTGAGCGGTCATGGAAGATTTTACAGAGAAATAGATCAAGGGGAATCCACTAATCCCAAATCAGAGTGTTTTAGGGATGCGTACTTCCCTTGGATTGTGCTGGCAGAGGAACAAAAGCAGGTAGAATAGGAGGGGGCGTTCATAGGAGGGAAACAGCCCTTCCACTGTATTTTGTCCCCACCCAGGAGATACCACATAGCTGGCACTTTGTGGTACAGAAGGGGCACGCTTAGGGCACAGCCACCTGTGAATCCAGATTATCAGCTGCAGTAAACTGCATTAACTCCCCTTCTGCACCTTCTGGCAGGGTTGGTGGAAAACAGACATAGGATGGGAGAGCCCGTGGCAGCATGGCTCCCATGGAAGCCATGCTGCCAAGGAAGAAGGTTGGGAGGTCAGAGAGCTCCACACAGGAGCTGGCTCCCTGTGCCAGTGGCCTGAAGTCCAAGAGGGTGCTGTTTGGTTTATTTGTGGAGCTGAGGGTCCTATAGGCTTCCCAGGCTGCAAAATCCCCCACGCACACTTGCATGAGGTCAGAAAGCCCATCCCATTCATGGGGGAAATGTGGAGGAAACTCCTTGAGGTGAATCTTGCAGAATTTCCAGTGATCCCCGTCCCCTCTCATGGGACTGTCCAGGGGAGGGAATGACTGGGCCTTTTAGTAATTCCTCTTCAAGGAATTCCAGCCTTCTGAAAGGTTCTTCCAGTCGGATTCAAGAAGGTTTCTCAAAGCTCCTCCTGCTCATTTTAATTTTCTCATTGCCGAGGATGCAGTAGACTTAAAATTCTATCAACAGTGACCAGATGCCTGGTGTGGCTGGTACGGTATTTAAAGAATGTAATGCTCTTTCATCCTCGAGAAACTCATCTGGACAACTCAACCAATGATCCTGATGTTCCTTTCTGCTGCCCTTTCAGCTGTCCCGGCAAATTGAAGTGGCTGTTTTTTCCCAATCAAATTGAATCGGATTTCTCTTACTCTAGTGAATCAAATGTTGGGGGGTGGGGATTTTGATTTGGTTTCTTTTAAAAAAAAAAAATAGGTCCTGAAGTTTAAAAACAAAGGAAAATACTCTATTCCTCGTATGAGAAAAGACTTCCCAACTGCTTGAAAATGCATTCTCACTTGAGCATTTCTAGAATCTGAAAGGTACAAGCCATATCCCTCTCACCCCAGTACTGAACCAGTTAGATGAGCCATAGCTTTTCTTATTACTTTCCTCCAGATCAGAACCCCTAGCTGAAGTTTGATGCTGCTATACAGAGGTTTCTTCCTCTCGTAGCAGAGATGGGAAAGTCCTCCAATAGGTTTCACATACAAAAGGTGATGTCACCTGTATGAATTCATATGTTCAATTTTCTTTGGGTTGCTGCTTCCTTCTTAATGATCTGTGACATTCAAACCCTTCCTCATTCTCCTCAGCCATCTCCGATTTCTGAGAGACTGCAAGAAGCTCGTTGCAGGTTTCTGGCTTCACTTCAGCAGGCTGAGGTTTAGGAAAAAGGAACCATTAAAAACTGACTAATCCAAAACCCAGGCAGCTGGCAAATACCAACCTTATAAAGAGCTTTTGTTCTTGAAAAAGAACCCCCCCCAAAACACTGTGCAATGTCAATAGTGCTGCAGATGATGCACTTTAACCTTCTTTTACTATCATGGTAACCAAGGATGTAAGTGAAATATAAGTGGCCAAGGACATAAATATACCCATGCTTCCTCCCTAAAAGAGGAGTCAGGATCCCTGCATGCTCTTCCAGTGTAATGAAGGTGGAAAGTCTGGCCAGCAAAGTAGGCTCAACAAGAAAGTTTGTGTGATTGCTAGTAATAGGTGTCTCTCCCGTCTCCTTGCTGGATGTGAGTAAAGGACTAACCAGGTTCATTTATTTTGCTCTGCAGTTTATGACCAAGAACCCCAACATGCGCCTGGGCAGCCTGGCTCTGGGTGGAGAGAACACTATACTGAGGCACCCCTACTTTAAAGGATTGGATTGGGACCTCCTGAACCAGCGCCAGATGGAACCGCCTTTCAGACCTCGAATTGTGAGTGATGGGGAGCCAGCAAGAGAATCTCCTTTTGTTGAATTCTTTCACTAGCTGTATAACTACTGGGGAGAAGGATGCAGTGGAAGGGCGACTTTGTGATTAAGGCACTGGACTGGGACTTAGGAGAATTGGGCTCAATTCACAGTTCTGCCACAGATATCCCTCTGTGATGCTGGTCAAGTTCCTCAATCTGCCTGGGACAGAAAGATACTTAAGCATCTAATGACACATTTTCAGAAGTGTCTAAGCAGATTAGGTACCTAACTCCCCTCTGTGCTTTAATTCCCATGTGCAAAATGTGGGGTAATAATCCTTCCCTTCCCCCAACTTAACCTTGCCTTGTCTATTGAGACAGTGACCTGTCCAGGACAGGGGCTGTCTCTCACTGGGTATTTGTACAGTGCCCAGCCCAGTGGGTGCTACTGTAATGCCATTGAATAATTACAATGATGGGGAGCACAGAGTGCTGGTCCCTCTGTCCCCTGATACCATACTGTCCCACGGATGCTCCTCATGATGCTGGTCCCTCTGTCCCCTGATACCATACTGTCCCACGGATGCTCCTCATGATGCTTTCGCGCTCATTCCCAATGGAGATTCTCTCCAGTTCGCTTCCTATGGCACCACTGCCTTTTAAATTCCCTTTTGGGGCCTGATCCGCAGGGCTGCTGAGCTCCTTTATCTCACATTGCAGTCAGTGGGCCCCCCTCCTGTTCAAATCCCAGTGAGTTCAGTGCATGCAGAATCAGGCCCAGTGGTCCTTGCAGGTGCTCAGTACTTTTCAGGATCAGGCTCTTTATGTTCTGCCTTTTCCTTCACCTGAATCCAAATCTTCCTGGGACCAGGATCTTCCCCAGTCTTAATGTTGGGACCCCAGCCCAGCCATCCCTGGTACTCAGGGCGACCAGATGTCCCGATTTTATAGGGACAGTCCCGATATTTGGGGCTTTTTTTATATGGGCCCCTATTGCCCCCCACCCCGTCCCGATTTTTCACACTTGCTATCTGCTCACCCTACTGGTACTTGGCCTTTGCTTTGGCTAATGAGGAGTTCGGACTTCAGAACCAAGCTTTCTATTACCATCCAGAGACCTGTGTGTCTGCTGAGCTTGAACATCTCTTGGGTTGTGCAAGGTTTGTGAGACTTGTCAAGGAAACCATCCAGGTGGGCTTTTCCAAGGCTCTCAGCCCACCCTGGAAGTCAATGGTAAAATGCCCTTTTGAGACACAGGTGGGAGCAGAGCTGAGCCAATGCTGAGTATGTTTGAAAATCCCACTCGAAACATGCACATGTTCTTGCACAGTGTAAAGTGACCATTCTGCAGGGTCTAGTGAATTCCCTTGCTAGAGTGGATCTGGAAAAATAAACTCTCGTGGTAATAAAACTTCTCCTTGCTGTTCTGGGGCAGGAAAAATCAGCGTTGTGTCAAAATGTACCATAAGCCAACTTTGGGGTCTCTATTAAAAACGATCATACTTTGTACTGGGTGGGTAGGAATCCGGCACCTGGAGACGGTGTTTGTTCTTCCTGTAGCATTACTAATTCATTATTGTACAAGTATAATGGCTTTTGAACAAAGGAGAATATCCCCCAACTAGGCCGTTTCAGACACTGCACAGATAAGGAAAGACTGTGTAGATTCAGCTAATTGGAAACTGTGTGTATAATTACTGTGAATGGCTGGGTCTGTGCAATCTGACACTTAAACAAAGTAAGGGATTACTGCTCCATGGGGTCTGCCATTCAGCGACAGTGCAGCCAAAACTCCAGCTGTTGTCAACTAAGTCAGCGAGGGGTTTGCCTGCAAAAGGCCTATGGAGGCTTACAAAGGACAGGCTGTAAAGGGCTAAGCAGGGCCACTCAGCATCTTACAGGATGCAGCCCAAAGTGAGTTACAGAACAGCTGAGCACTCCATGGAGGCAGTCATGCATCTCACTCAAGACGAGAATAAGTTACAAACAAAGAGAATAGAAAAGTGATGGTGCACGGTTTTGACCTCTCCTCTTTTTGTCTTTTTTGTTTGGCAGAAATGCAGCGAAGATGTTAGTAATTTTGATCCTGATTTTATAAAAGAAGAACCAGTTCTAACCCCCATCGAAGAGGGGATTCTTGCAATGATTAACCAAGAAGAATTTAGAAACTTTTCATACACTGATCCAGAATTACAGCCGTAGCCACATGGAAGGTTGTGCAAGGTGGTGATAGAACCTGATGGAAGAAGTGAAAATTGGGTTTACCAGGAATTTCATTCTCAAGGAATACACTGAAACGGCCTTATATTATGCAACAGCACCAACAACAAAGTTACCTTAATGTGAAATAAAAAAAACAAAACCTCTAGGATTTGTGCAACTCTGATATCAAATATTTATAGGGCTGGAATAAACATGGTATCATAAATAGTCAATGCAGACTATTAATGCTGAGATATTTGGTTCAGCACAGATCTGACTAGTTGCAATTTGCAATGAGTTTGAGGAGTTGGTGTGAGCATGAAATGAGCAGAGTTTTGCAGCTCTGAGCCAAACAGACATTTTACAATACTGACCTTTGCAAGATTCAGCTTTGAGGGATCCAGCACTGCCTCCTCTTTGGAAACATGGAAAGAACCAGCAACCACTGGGCTCATTGAGCAAGGTGGTCCATGTGGCGCTACCTGTTTCTGGAGTATTTATTTCTATCCTAAGGACAAATGGTTCTTTGAACCTGTTTTGGGCTTCCATGTAAAATATTTTACTGTGCAGACTAGCAAAAAAATGTCACCCCCACCTGTTCTTCCAAATCGGAGTGAAGCCACTTATAAGCTCAGTGTTTTAATATGTGTGATATGAAAAGTTTTAGCATTTGCATTCTGTGAAATGCCTTTTTGCATCATGCACTCTCAATGCTCCTTTCTCTGCATACCAGCTGTTTTCAACTAAAATATTGTGTGTGAAACCTTGCCATTTACTTGGATTTTATTTAATTATGTTATACGGAGCCCCCTTTTGTGAGTTCACTGGCTCATTAAAACTTTAAGGGAAAATGGTAGCTCTTAAATTATTTGTAGTGTTATTGTGACAGGAGCTGCAAAGCTGACAAGCTGTTTGAAAGCAGAATTGTCAAATAATAAGCAATGACATTGTTAAGGTTCCTTCCCCACTCTGAACTTTAGATACAGATATGGGGACCTGCATGTGAACCTCTAAACTGAATTACCAGCTTAGATCTGGTTTTGCTGCCACCACTCCCAAGTACTAACTCCCTTCCCTGGGTAGCCTTGAGAGACTTCTCCACCAATTTCCTTGTGAACACCGATCCAAACCCTTGGATCTTAAAACAAGGAGAAATTAACCATTCCCCCTCCTTTCCCCCACCAATTCCTAGTGAGTCCAGATCCAATCCCCTTGGATCTTAAAACAAGGAAAAATCAATCAGATTCTTAAAAAGAAGGCTTTGAATTAAAGAAAGAAAGGTAAAAAATCATCTCTGTAAAATCAGGATGCAAAATAACTTTACAGGGTAATCAGATTCAAAGAGCCCAGAGGAACCCCCTCTAGCCTTAAGTTCAAAGTTACAGCAAACAGAGGTAAACCCTCTAGCAAAAGGTACATTTACAAGTTGAGAAAACAAAGATAAACGTAACACGCCTTGCCTGGCTGTTACTTACAAGTTTGAAATATGAGAGACTTGTTCAGAAGATTTGGAGAGCCTGAATTGATGTCTGGTCCCTCTTAGTCCCAAGAGCGAACAACCCCCAAAACGAAGAGCACAAACAAAAGCCTTCCCCCCACCAAGATTTGAAAGTATCTTGTCCCCTTATTGGTCCTTTGGGTCAGGTGTCAGCCAGGTTACCTGAGCTTCTTAACCCTTTACAGGTAAAAGGATTTTGGTGTCTCTGGCCAGGAGGGATTTTATAGTATTGTACACAGGAGGGCTGTTACCCTTCCCTTTATAGTTATGTCACGCCCCCCAAATCATAGATAGTGTTGGACAGCCGGTTCCACACTGGCTGTGATTTTTTCCTGGAGCTCTAGGAGAAAACAGAGTTAATAAGACACCTGCACCTTTAGACATACTACTGATTATATAAAAACTAACAATATGTCCCACATTCCAAGAACAATTTTTAAACACTTGATTCTGGGAAACTTTCACGGGAGAGTGCATCAGCCACTTTGTTAGAAGCTCCTGAAATGTGTTGTATTTCAAAATCAAAATCTTGGAGAGCTAAACTCCACCGAAAAAGTTTTTTGTTATTCCCCTTGGTGGTATGAAGCCACTTTAGCGCAGCATGGTCGGTTTGTAGTTGGAAACGCCGTCCCCAAACGTATGGGCGTAGCTTTTCCAGCGCGCACACAATGGCGTAGCATTCCCTTTCGCTGATTGACGAGTGGCTTTCCCTCTCAGACAGTTTCTTGAGGCAATCAATAAACAACAACAAATTGCAAGTATTATACCAGCTAGTATTTTTAAGACTGAGGAAGTGAAGAGACTGGGCATGGCTTGGGTGATTTCCTTAGAGGCAAAACACAAAACGTCGTGGGAAGAGCATAGGGGCCCTACTCGATAGGCGGCCTGAAATGCTTTGGCCTCTTCGCTGTATTCGACCTCTATTACATGTACTTGGTCTTGGAGGTGAGATAGGTTGGAGAGGAGGGAAAATAGAAAAGTTAAATTTAAGAAGCGGTTTGGGATGAGGGAAGTCCAATCGAAGGTATGAGGGACGGCTGGGTGGAGGGATACAGAGATTTGGGGATTAGCAGGCCATGTGATAAAGCGGCTACCTTGAGCAGTGGTCAAATTAAGGTGAAAAGGAAGAGGGGTGAGGGGATTGGATGGCAGGGCGCAACCATCCTTTTTCCCAAACGGGTTCTCCTCCTGGGGCCTTACCTACTGCTTCTCCTTCCCAACAAACTGTATTAAAGATGTTCAGCAATTCCCCAGGGTGTAACTTACGGAGACAAAACGACTGTGGGGGTTCCAAGGGCCATAAGGACCACAAGGTTCCGATTCCCACCCAGACGTGTTGAGCAGCGAAACCATGGGGAGTGGTGATAAAACGGCTAGGTCCGTGGGGTGGCTTGACTTCCCATACCTGCCGGCTGATAACCCAGTCCCATAGACAGCCCGCCCAGGGTCCCGGCAAAAGTAAGTGCACTGGGGCCCATGTGCCATTAACAGGCCCCGAAGCCTGGAAAGAGCATTTTGAGGAGTCGCAGGCCCCATCCTGACAACGTCCACGTGTATGCCTCCATTTCCACAGCTCGGGTGGCACTTTTGCAGTAGTGTTAAGTGCTTTGGGCCATCGCTGACTGAGGACATCGCTCCGCATTTTTTGCTAAGGACCATTAAAGAAATCCTGCATTTGGCTGCAAGCTGAATCCCATCTGGTGTCTTTCCCTATAAAAATGAGGGTGTTTATTAATTTTGTTAAGAGGGTTTGGGTTGTGGTTCCCAGTCCTGACAGGGCATGGAGGGTTTCTATATTTGAATGGGTGCTGGTTAACCCTGCCTTAGTAAGAAGGCCTGATGCCCTTTCCAAATTTCCCAGGCGTTGTTCATGGTCTTGGGCCTTGTCTATTGTCCAGATAGCGGCTGCTCCAGTTAGACCATGCAAGGCCCCTTCCAGCAAGCCTCTTTTCCTCCGAAAATTTTCCCACTGCACAAGCTGGGCTAACCGAATGGCCACTCCTTGGGTGCAATTGGGGTATAGGGTAGTTATTTGGAAAGCGGAAATGAGAATGTGGTGGTCCCTATAGTAGCATTTAGCACAATCCACCGGCGGAAACGATAATTCCGTCGGTAGGGTGTGCTACACCACATTTGTTAGTCTGAGACTTGAAGCTTTCTGAGGCCACAGCCAGATAAATTTGTATGGGAATTGGAGAAGATATATGGGGGAGCAACTGGGGAGTGGGGATTGTAACGATGGGCTATGAGGCAGTCATGTAGAGTAGGGGTCCCCCTTTTGCAGGTGAAAGTAAACTTAGGGTGACAACCAGAATAAGTGGTAGGAATACCAAAAAGTAGGTAACTGATTACAAAGCATTGCATGGAAGTTTCTCTACCAAAAGACAGTTCGCAAGTGCCAGCAGTTGCTACTATTTCAATTTCTGCACGGGAGTTTTCCCTTAGAACCTCAAGGTTGGTGTCGGTAAGGGAAAAGGGGAAGGATTCCTTAGTGACGGTTTTGTTTTTATGCCACTTGATAGTGTGGCCATACAGGTGGCCGTTAGGTTTTGTTGAGAATAGGGTAGAACAAAATTTTTTAATCAAAAAAAAGGACCTTCTGGCCTAGGCCAGTTGGAAGCATTTACGACAGTGGCTTGGGATCTAGCTAGGGGAGTACCCACGGGACTTAGAGGGGAAGGGGTGACAACCTGACTGGTAACTGACTCGTCCACCCAATTGGGGAGTGCAGTGCACCAGGAAGGAACCTGGGGGTAGCGGCAAGGGGCTTCCCCTGGGAGAAATCCTAGGTAATAGCGAGTCCCACATTTCCAGGAAGTCATACCACATGTCCCTCCCTGCCAGGTAATAATACTTCTTCGTTGGTACCATGGCAAGTTTTTAATGTCTTCTGTTGTAATCAGTCTCTTTTTCTTCAGGGCAACCAAAGATCGGGCGACTCGGGTTCTCCGGGAAGCCTGGGGCTGGGATGTAGAATCAGGATGGAAAATAACTTTACAGGGTAATCAGATTCAAAGAGCCCCGAGGAACCCCCTCTAGCCTTAAGTTCAAAGTTACAGCAAACAGAGGTAAACCCTCTAGCAAAAGGTACATTTACAAGTTGAGAAAACAAAGATAAACCTAACACGCCTTGTCTGGCTGTTACTTACAAGTTTGAAATATGAGAGACTTGTTAGGAAGATTTGGAGAGCCTGAATTGATGTCTGGTCCCTCTTAGTCCCAAGAGCGAACAACCCCCAAAACGAAGAGCACAAATAAAAGCCTTCCCCCCACCAAGATTTGAAAGTATCTTGTCCCCTTATTGGTCCTTTGGGTCAGGTGTCAGCCAGGTTACCTGAGCTTCTTAACCCTTTACAGGTAAAAGGATTTTGGTGTCTCTGGCCAGGAGGGATTTTATAGTATTGTACACAGGAGGGCTGTTACCCTTCCCTTTATAGTTATGACAGACATAAAAGGACAACACTCTCCCCCTTAGAAGGATAAACCTTCACTAAGATTCAAGGAGAGAGGTGACCTAGTTGGGTTTGGATTTAAGAGCTTGTTATTCAGAAGGGATGTCTTATCAATTGTAGCCTTAAGCACATGAGCCATAGTCAAGTTGGTACAATGCTGAAAGCAGCTTCTAGGAACCAGTCACTCCAGTAGGAGATTCAGATGTGCTTTACCTTCACTTCTGGAAAGCGGACACATTATATGTCTGTTTCCAATGCTGACTTCTTTAGCCATTTCTAAGCTTCAGCCTGCGTGTCAGGATTAGAACCTTTTTTCTTGAGGATTTGACTACCTCCTGGGCAGATACCAGTTAGTGGGAAGGGGAGATGAGTTTTAAACAGTTTGCAAAGCTACTTTGTGTTACAAGTCACAAGTTTAATCTGAAAAAAGGGTGGTCTGGGAAGGACTGTCCATGTTCTCACGTCTGGTCTACACACTAACAATATACCTGCAAAACTATGTTGATTAGGGGTGTGATTTATTTTATTTTATTTTATTTTTTTACTGATAGAGCTGCACACAAGCAACCCCTAGTATGGAGGCAGTTCTACCAGTATAAAAGTGCTTATACTGGTATAGTTTATTTCTCTTCCTGTACAGGAATAAATTATACTGCTGTAAGTACTTGGATACCAATATAACTGCATCCATACTTGGGGGTTGTACTACTTTAATTATGCTGGTCTAGTTAAAGTGGTCCAAGTTGTGTATGTAGACAAGACATTACAGTTGTATCCAAAGCCTATGGAAGTCAAGTGGTCTCCTTTCTTTGACCTCTGTGGTCTTTGGATCAGGCCACACCCACCACAGCAGCATCTGAGCACTGGTGAAAACAGAGATTCTCTCTTTAACAAGCAATATGCACGTGGTGGGCACCAAATGAATAAAAATGATCATTCTAAAAACCTTACTTTCAGCACTGGAAGGAGGGCTTCAGCAGGCAGCTGGTTACAAATTCTCTATGGGCAAACCCCTTTGGCAGTTAGACCTGTGCCATGAGGGTGATTCGTGACATGCCTCCTTCACCAGATGGCTGGTATCATCCCCCTCACTTTTATTGGTAGTGCTGCTCCTCTGAACATCCATGGGCCTCATGGGATACCATTCTTGAATCCCTCAGGAGTTAGAGCCGCCAAATCACCCATAAACATCGAACCTTACTGTTGCATCACCATGCTAACCAGACTCCAGCAATATTACAGTAGCTGGTTACATTATTGATTGCAAGATGAATGTGGAAAACCCAACTTTTAAGACTTTTATTGATGTACCCCCTAGAAATCTATATTCTGAGTGAATCCAAGGAACAGGCCATTGTGACATGGTTTCTGATTTACATTTCACAAAAATCTCTGCTAGAAAGTTGGGAATAGGAGTAACTCTAATTGCACTTAACACCATACTGAAGGGAGCCCAGCAGGAAAAAATCTCCCCTTGTACAGCCAATTTCTGGTTGATCATTCACCAGGGGTAATGTTTTTGGACGGGTGAGTAAAATGTCAGGGGTGAAGTCCTGGCCCCATGGAAGTCGATGGCAATTTTGCCATTGATGTTAGTGGAGCCAGGAATTCACCCCATAGGACCTTTTACATTATCCTCATCATTGTAAAAGCATGTACATGCAGATCTCTTGCCTGGACTGGAAATTCAATGGTAATTTGCAATTCTGCTGTGCTGTGTAAAATAATGATACTGGTTTTCACAATTCAGAATAACCATTCATCTCTGCTGGCTTCCTGGAACTAAAATGACAAACATAATAATTTAGCTGCCACAGTCAGCAGACGCTGAATCAGCTGCAATTGGCCGGATTCCCCGAATTCTGCCATTCTTTTAGAAGGAATTGATATTTCACTTTCACTCCTTCAAGACCATGTTGGCTGCAGAATGAATATCAACTCATTAGAAAGTATCCATGCAATAATTTTGGTTTTTGCGAAAGCAGATCTAGCATTTAGGCTGTTGTTGAATATGCAGCTAAAGGTTGATTTTTAAAACAAAGCGTCCATACGAAGAAGCTCCTGCGTGAGTTGCTCTGCCAATTATTTTGACAGCATGACCAGCTTGGGTGGATATGATTAGACAGTTTTAGTATATTAATTTTAGACCTTGCATTGGGAGTGTATTAAACTAGCAGCCACTGGTTTCCAAAGATTAAAGTATAGAAAGCTTGTATTCTCTCCAGTATGAAAATTGGCCATGGAGCAAATTATTATTAGGCAACTTTGCCCTAAAAGGGTAAATGCAGGCTTTTTAATTCTTGCATTAAAAAGGAAAGTGTCTTTGATGTCTCAGCTCTGAATTCTTGCTATGGACTATCCTTTCATTTTCAAAGAGATGCAGGAGATTTAGCCATAAAATTCAATGGGCTAAATCTCATTCAAGGCCTTTGAAAGTTTAGAGGAAGATGCAATTCAAAGAAGGCAGATGGCTCAAGATATATGACAAGTAGGCTGTCAAAGGAATCGTTTTTAATGCAACGGCTTGGCAGGCAATGAAAAAACATTGTCACTAGCCTCGAAATATTTCTAGGAATTTAATTTTAAAATAAAATTTAGCAATTGTCTAAAGATGCTTTGCGTAAGTTATAAAATCCCACATCATGTTTTCACTCATTTTCGAACTGCAGTGCAAGCAATGGCTGCGTTCAGTTGAGGTTGCCTAAGCATTCCTGCCCTAATCTCCTCATTACCTTCTATACCTTTCAACTGCTAGGATGAAATTTTCCATATTTTTTTTTTCAAGCTTGAGAACAAGCAATTTTGAGAACAAGGGGATGGGCAAGGAGTAAAGTTCACTTTTCCCATTGCAAAAATATCTCACACTAAGCAATTTGAATTGCAAAGCCCTTATGGAGTCAAAGTGCCTTTCACAGTATTGGCGATCCTTGCAATTGTATTGGGAGTCTCACAATATTTGTTGTTTTATTTAAAGCCCCTGCTCTTGGAGTCATGGGATTAGGTGAGAATCTCAGGTTTTGTTTTTTAAAAAAGTTTCTGGCCCTCATGGTTGCAGAGGAAAGCTGAAAAAACGTGACCCAGATATTTCCAAAAGGCTCAGAAACCAGAAGACAAACAAAAAAAGACTCGGAATGATTTTTTTTTAATTCTATGATTTTTGAGCCAACCTGGTCATTTTGGGGGGCCTGGCTCATGCTTTTTGAACATCTGGGTGGGAAATACTGCTTTTGTTACCCTGGCAAAAATTCTGTTGATTTAGCTGAGTTATACGGGCTTGACAATTGTAGTGCAGGTGGCACTGTAGTAAAAAATATAGTGAACCCTGTCTCGTTCAGCGCAGGAGGACACAGGGACACAGTTAAGGGAACTCAGAATTTTTGCAGGAAAGCAACTGCAAAGGATCCCTTCTCTTGCAAGGCTCAAAAGCTGCAGCTGCTGACAAGTGGAATGTGCCTGCAATGAGAAGAAGGTCTGTTTTGTGCATTCTGCAACTTACACCCTCCGCACTGTGAATGAGGCATGGGCTGCCTGCTGGTTGTTAATGTACCTAACAATAGATGAGGCAGAGGGTTTATCAGTGACATCTTATCTGTTCTTGCTCACCAGTCATGGCTTACTGGATGTTACCGTTACAGTGTTGTCAACTCTCAGGATCTGCAAGTCTCATGATATTTCTTACTTTTCTTAGAGCCCCAGCTCCTGCAGTTGTGTAAATATGAGAATCTTAGCTTTCATTTTTAACAAAAACGTAGTTTTCTAACCTTTCTGATTGCGTTAAAAATGGGACTCACGTGCATCCTAAAGACTCTAAAGGTAGAAGGCAAGTAAAAAGAAACCAAAATATATTGGCCTAAAAATCATGAAATTTAACCAAAAAATCTTATTATTTGGCAGGGAGGGGGCTAATTCATGATCTTTAAACGCTTGTGGTTGGCAATACTACAGTTACTAATACACCCATTTTGCACTTACATCCCATTGCTGATTAATTAAGTGCCCATGCCTTGGCATATAGTTTTCTACACGCAACAGCAGGCACCTCTTGCTGTTGGCATGTTCATACACAACGTGTTTTCATCACGGTGGCACACAAACCTGGTTTTATTTTTTGCATTGTGTAACAGGGTGTGCTGGTCCGTTAAGCCCTGTTCCCAGTTCAGGCCAGAACCAGGGAACTGGGGGAGTTATAATCTCCACGGCTGATCGGAATAAGAGCTGTCACGTCAACAGATGCTGGGACGGTGTGCGGGGGGAATATAAGCAACCCATTCACTCAGAACAAGAAGAGAGCAGGAAATGACCCAGGGCTCTGGGCCTTGCTAGTTGGGGCCCTGGAAGAAGCTTGAACTATGCCCAACAAAAGAGGTAGCCTTGAGAAAACAGAAGCAGGAAAACGTGGTCAGACCTGATGTTTTGGGCCCCAAGGATGAAAATTTTCCAAAGTGCCTAAGTGACTTAGGTGTGTAAGTTCCATTAAAGGTCAATGGGAATGAGTCATGTAGGAGCTTTGGAAAAGTTCTACGCCAGGACTAGAGTTTGTGGAAGAGGGAGGGTGTGAGCTCCCCTTTGATTCCGAGGGACCGGCAGGGGGTCATTGCAGTTATACCCTAGAGAGGAGAGAAGACTGGGACCCTGATCAAGAGAAGATGAAGGAGAGGATGGAGATTTTCAAGAGGTTTAACCCTTTAGTTGGAGGGTTAATTTACCCAACCAGCAAAGCCTTCTTCCTCAATTGTGCGATGGTGGGGCATCTAGTAAGGTGTTCTTAAATTATTCCCAATTATCATTTGTTGTCACTTGGCATCTGTATTTTCTCTCCGTGAGCTGTCCCACCTCTGCACAGACCTTGATAGTACTACCCAGAAAAAATACAGACTCGGTTTGGTGGAGAAGACCTTCACCCAGGTTTATTGTCGACAAATCACGGTTCTACTGCCCCATAAGTGCTACAGGTACACTAACACATGTATGCCCATGATCAATGGGCCAGCTCAGTCAGCAACAGGACTTTCTGATGTTGCCCCTTCTATGATTTCTCTTTTATACATTGATACAAACAAGTTACGTATTACACTCCTGACGTGGTTAGTTACTAACCCTACACCTTGTACCTGCTGGTTTGAACAAAACATCCCCCTACATTTTCCTGTCCCCCGTGCTTGTCTTACTCGGGGTCAGTGTGTTCCTGTACTATCTCCCAGGATTGTGTTTACATGAAGAGCCAGTACTTAGTACTTGGGAGAGCCTGTGTTTTAGCAACACTTGCCGTACCTTTGCCAAGTTCATGTACCAGGCAGTGAACTTGTAAGCAAATGTCTACTTTATGACAGGGCCTGACTTTGGCTCATATCATGGTCTGGCTTTGCTGACTAGGCTTCAGGTCTTGCACCAGGCCTCATGCTCTTTCTCGCTCCACTAAGTCATTCACATTTTCCAGATTAAATTTTTCCTCCCATCTGATTTGGCTCATAATGGTTTTCAGCTTTGTGAAATTGGCCCTATTAAAGCACCAAGTAAATATATTATTAGTCTAGACTTTATTCTGCTTGCACATTATAAATGTGATCATGTCCTGATCACTTGTACCTAACCTACCATAACCTTTTAGCTCTGTGATCAGTTCCTCTTTATCTGCTAGGACATGGCTGGAACACTTTTTGAGTTAGGAAACTGTCATCTACAACGTTTAGAAATTCCAAGGATGTTTTAGTACTGGCAGCATGAGACCTCCACTGTATGTCACTCAAGTTGAAATCTCCCATGATCACGCAGTATTTTTTCCTACACCTTATAGGTGTGTAAGGAGGTGGCCATCCTTTTCCACACTGTGATTTAGTGTTCTGTAGCAGACACCAACTAGAACCTTATCTTGAGCTTTATGTGTTTGGACATGGATCCATAAGCATTCAAGATAATCTTCTTCCATGTGATCAGTGACTTTGAAATGGGTAATCTGGTTTTTGACATAGAGTGCCACTCCCCCTCCCCTTTTCCCACTTGATCCTTCCTGAATAAGTTATAACCATTGATTTTAACATTCCAGTTGTGCGACTCATTCCACCAGGTTTCAGTACTACCAACTAGATCCAATTTATGCTCATAAATGAGTGATTCCTCTCGTTTATTACCCAGGTGCCTAGCATTAGTGTACAGGCAATTCAGCCATGTCTTCTCTCCATGTCCTTTGGTTTCTTGATTTTGTTCTCAACATCTTGATTTTGTGCTAAGTGCTCATATCCTCCCGCTTTTCCCCTTTTGCTAGTGGTTTAACTCCTTCCTGACTACTCTAGCCAGCCTGTCCCCAAGGAAACTGGTCCACCTTCTACTGAGGTGAAGGCCATCCAAACTATTCAACTTCCTCTCCCCATAGAAGGTGGACCAGTGTTCCACAAGACCAAAGCCCTGCATCATTTACCTGTCCTTTCCTTCTGATCTCGAGAGTTATCTTCTATAGTTTCCATTCTGAGGACCAGGTATCAATTTGAAACTTCTAACTGTGCAGAATTTCCTACATAATTCTTCTCTTTGGTGGCTACAGCCTGCCCATCCTCCTGTGTCTCCAACCATGAAGAATGCTGTAGTGACCTCTTGCCTCTGGTGGTTATGAACTGCTGGGCCTCCTCTCTGACTTTCTCTCTCCCTGATTTCTTTGTGCCCAGCTCCATTCTTCCTTGAAACTGGGGTACTGGTGTGCCCCAAAGGCTGCGGAAGGTTGTGACAGCAAATATCAGATTTGTTATTTCTGTAGGGGTCCTGAATCTGGGAAGCTAGACTGGACATTCTGCCATTCCCACCCACAGCCCACTTCAGGGGGTCCAATCTGGGGAAGGGAAGAAAGCATACCCCTGAGCCACTGGCACAGCTGCTCTGGTTGCTAACACAGTTTCTCACAAACAGGGAGGGGTAAATCAGTGTGTAGCCCCATTTGTCTAGGAAATAAGGTAGTTGGAGGGACTTCCCCCCCCCCCCCGTGCATTAAGAGTTGATAAACAAGGCATCCGCCACACTCAGGGTGGTCTGAGATGAGTCAGAACCAGAGAATTCTGGGAGTTGTAGTTCCCAGGGTTGGTGGGAATTAGAAGCTGTCACAACAAGGGATGCTGGGAGGGAGTGCCAGAAGATATAAACAACCTCTTCTCTCAGAACAAGGAGAGACCAGGAAAACACCAAAAGCTTTGGCTCTATCTTGTAAGGGCTATGGAAGAAGCTTGTGCTATGCTAGAACAAAGGAAGTGGCTGTGGAGGAACAGAAGTGGGGAGAATTGGTGGTCAGACCCAGTGGCTGCTTCACTATCTAGAGACCCACAAGTAAAATTTTCAAAAGTGCCTATGTGACTTGGGTACCTAAGAACTGTTTTCAGCACAGCCCCAGAATGCATTCTTCTGGCTAAGGGTTTGAAACAGCATTGCCTTGTCTATACTTGCAGTCATAATGTTTCAGTTCTAGTTGAGGAGAACCCATTCCTGACAAATGGGGAGTGATTTATGTCCGCTGTGTGGCTGTTTAATTCCAGGGCCAACCACAGACCAGTTAGCCCCCACCTGCCTATCCCCCAAGAGCCCAATCCATTAACCAGGAACAGCGGGCCACAAAGTCTACACAGCCTTTTTCCTGGCCACATCCCCCTATACAGCAACTATGGGGCTGGATGGGTGTATGGAGCCACTATTCCAGTTCTGTGCCACCCCCAGATTCCCTTTTCTGCCGGGGGCTTCCCAAGTAGCCAACTTAACCTAGCTTGACAATGTGATTGTGCTCCGGGAGTAGTGCAAAAGTAGCCACTGCAGACCTAAGAACTGGGCCCTTGCTTTTGTGAAAGCCAGAACTATTGCCATTTTACTGACAACTGCAGTGATTGCTGCTGGAATCTGTGAAGTGAGAAAAGCCCCCTAACAGCACCACTTGCAGCTGGAAACCCTGTGGCCTAAAGCAAGAAGATCATATTAGAGATGAGTAAGCATGAGTAAGCATATTAAAGATAAGTAAGGCTGAGTCATTTGGTTAAAACTCTTTGAACTGACTTTTGGGCAATACGTTTAAATATCCTTGCCTGATAAAACAGATCTGAACATGTTGCTCTCCTGAGGTGAGATTGTTCTGGTGGGTGCCTCCCATGCCTCTTATTCTTGCCTGCTACTGAACTTTATTATGCAGGTAACCCATTCCCTATCAATTAATTGATGATAAAACAGATCTGAACATGTTGCTCTCCTGAGGTGAGATTATTCTGGTGGGTGCCTCCCATGCCTCTTATTCTTGCCTGCTACTGAACTTTATTATGCAGGTAACCCATTCCCTATCAATTAATTGATGACTATTTTTGCCTTTAATGGGTGAGCTTTTTTTCTTACAGCCCCAGGATGCCTTCTCCAAATCTCTGATCTCAGGGCATGACACCTTTCATCTTTATTCTGCTACAATAATGCATTATGGGCCAGATTCTCCAGTCTGTTATGGCCACTTTGCACCACTTAGTCATAGGGAAACTCTCCGCTGGCATAAAACTAGTGGAGGCGGTTTAGCTCGTACCTGCCTCCTGTTTCAGCTATGCCCCTCAAATCCTTGGCCTAAGGCTCTTGTCTGGGAAGGGCTGAGGAGGTGTTGCAGAGCTCCAATATGCCTATTCTCTGCTAGCATAGGATCGCTTAGGGACCTTGCACTGGTGATATAAATTAAGGTAGCTCTTCAGCTGTCCTAGCTTATGCCAGGGCTAGGTGGATTAGGATCAGGGAGCATCAGCCAGCTCCCGGGAGAATAGAGCCCTATATGTTGAGCTCCTCAGAGATGTATGATTCCCGATTCATTATAACGCTAAGAAGTGCTGTGATGAAAGGGGAGCAAGAAATTCACAATGATTTGGGGGGTATGGTGGGGTGGTGACACACCCTACGGCTTAGTTGCAATACTTCTACATTGAGGCCTTCAAATTAAGGTGAAACCTTGCTGTAGTTTTCTCACCATCATAATATACATGGTGACTGCTTTCTGTGATGGGGAGGAGGAGAAGCAGGTCTGGTGCTTCCACTAGGCGACCCTAGGCGGTCGCCTAGGGCGGCAGGATTTGGGGGGCGGCATTTTGCCGTCCTCGGTAGAAATTCGGCAGCAGGGGGTCCTTCCGCTCCGGGTCTTCAGCGGAAATTTGGTGGCGGGTCCTTCACTCGCTCCGGGACCCGCTGCCGAAGTGCCCCGAAGACGCAGAGCGGAAGGACCCCCCGCCGCCGAATGCTCAGAGGAGGAGCGCTGCCGCCTAAGGCGGCAAAAACCCTGGCGCCACTCCTGAGGAGAAGACTGCGATGAACCAAGCGCTGGGTAACGTTACCTGGTGTTGCAAGGCATGTTTTTCCATTTATCTAAATAGGAAATACGCCCCCTCAGCTGCT
Source organism: Emys orbicularis (assembly GCF_028017835.1). Classification (NCBI taxonomy): domain Eukaryota; kingdom Metazoa; phylum Chordata; order Testudines; family Emydidae; genus Emys; species Emys orbicularis. The sequence continues at coordinate 15,166,900 of NC_088686.1, forward strand.
GATTAGATACGTATAATGAGACAGGTTTCAGCGGGGTAGCTGTGTTAGTCTATATCAGCAAAAACAACGAGGAGTCCTTGTGGCACCTTAGAGACTAACAAATGTATTTGGGCATAAGTTTTGGGGGGTTTATGCGCAAATACATTTGTTAGTCTCTAAAGTGCCGCAGGTACTCCATATAATGAGATAGAAAGCTAATCTGTCACATTTAGAATCAATCAATTAGGCGATTAGGGCTATAGATGCATTTAGCATTAGTATAAAGGAGATATTTAAACCACATGCTGCACTTAGTGATTATCATGCTAAGTGATACTATATGCAGATCAGACTATAGATGGGCTATTGTAATCAGATCACTACTTAGTTTGTGGTATTGCTAATTAGGCTGTTTCACCTTTGGGCCCCATTGCATTCAACCAAACCGAGAATGAAGTGAAATGTCAAGGTAACAGTGACCTAAATAGTGTGTGTTGGATTTTAAAATGTATTATGTATCCGAGAATGTGTTAATCTGTTTCAAAGGAGCTGAAAAGCCCTTGCAGAATCACAAAGGAACTAGCCCCTTAATGAAAGACTGTGTTTCTCTGATGACCCCCATCCAAATAAACTCCCTGCTGGCAGATATCAACTAGGGGTTGTTCACTAATGGTTGAATTCTGCTCACCTGGCACATCTATCTCTGTGAGTAAAGTGGCCCTGTGTCAAACCCAGCAAATGTCCTTCAGTTTCATACTCTGTCTCAGCCTGGTTTCAGAGAAGCCGATCCCCCAAAACTCCAGTGGAAGTCAATGGCAGGTGGTCAGCAACTCTGAAAATCAGGCTCTAAGGCCCAGATCCTCAAAAGTACTTAGGTGCCTAACTTCTACTGGAGTCAATGGGATTTAGGCACTTACTTTACCTTTGAGGATCTAGGCCTAGACAATTCCATAGAAGGGATGTCCCAGAGCAAGGGCTAAACACTAGGGTATGATATAGTTACGCTCGGTCAAGGATCTGCAATGGGTATAAATCATAGTCTGCTTAAGTGTTTAAACCTTTAAGTCACTGGTGCTGTTACCTTAAAAATTCGCAGCATATCCCAGGCTATCCCTTTAAAAACTGACCTAGGAACTGCTATAAAGCAAAAACTCCTGATATCTCGACGAGAATACCTGGGGAGTGGACATATGGCTATTCCTGGGGCTTGCTTAGAAGGTTAGAGGATGTCTCAAGGAAGGAAGCTGGGTGGGAATCCCACAATGCAGTGTAGGGAACTGGAATTGCCTGGGAGGGGAAGGGAGCAGGATGTAAGATGGAGCTCTAGGGCCAAAGCTATATGACTCCATTGACTTCAGTGGAGCTGTGCTCGTTTCCAGTACCTCTGGGAGTGTGCGCCCAATGGGGCTATGATAGAAAGCAAGGGAAAGCAGGTCAATGTGTAACAGTCCCTGTACTGAGAGGTGTGACTGGTGGCTCTGCAAAGCTAGCAGAGCATCCCCGGCCTATTCCCCTCTCAAGCCCTGATCAAAAAGTCCAACAAAGTCCATGGAAAAATTCCCATTGACTTCACTGGGCTTTGGTGCAGGCTGTTAGATTGGGAGGGAAATGATGTGAAAGCGGATCTCGTCTTCATTACATCTCCTCCCCTCAACGGTGAGAGAGAGGTTGGGAACCTCCTTGGGTGGAGAAGATGCTCTCCCACCACTTGGCAGGAGCAGGCAATTTTACCTTGATTTTTAGGGGCTTCTTCGGCAGGCCCAAGAATTGTGGGTGCCTCATCTGCCATGACTATATGCTCAAGAGGCCACCGCTGCTGTCTGAAACAAAAAGCCCTGGGAGGCCCGGCTGTGGGCGTGGCTAAAAATGTGATGGCTGCTTTCAAGGACTGGTGCAAACCCATTTATCCCAAGGGTTTCAGCAGCATCCTCAAACATGGCGCTGGATGGGGCTCTGGATTCATTTATTTAGATGCTTTTTTCTTTTGCCCGTCTATCAGCTTCTCCAGGGGCATCCCAGAAACCAGACCCACGAACAATTATCATCAAAAATGTCAAGCAGTGTTCAGAGGAAAACAAAGCTGCTGAGCAGCCCATCCCCGCAACAAGCTTCTGGAATAATAATAATAATTAATAATAATGGGGTGTTAGTATTTATCATTTATATTACTGAGGTACCCAGAAGCCTGAGTCAGCATCAGATCCCCATTTTGCTAAGGACTATTCACACAGACGCATGTAGTAAAGAGACTGTCCTTGCCCTTCAGAGCTTACAAACCCAGCGATTCTCTAATCAGAGACTAATTCAAAATGTGCTCCAGTTCTACCATATGCTAGGAACCTTGCTGCAGGAATCCCTGGGTGAAGTTCTGTGGCCGTTGTTAGACAGGAGGTCAGACTAGATCAGTGGTTCTCAACCTGTGGGCCGCATGTGGCCCACTTAGCACACAGCTGTGGCCCGGCTGTGTGGCGAAAGGGCAGCAGGGGCCAGGACTGGGGCTGCTACATGTTGGGGTCAGGGCTTCCACCCAGGGTTGGGACTCCTGCACAGCCCCACACAGCAGGGTCCAGGGTCAGGGCTGCCACCCGGCCCCATACTCCAGGGTCCGGGGTCAGGGCTACCACCCGGCCCAGCACAGCAGGGTCCAGGGTCAGGGCTGCCACCTGGCCCCATGCAGCAGAGTCTGGGGTTGGGGCTGTCGCCGGCCCCACACAAAAAGGTCTGGGATTGGGGCTGCCGCCGGCCCCACACAAAAAGGTCTGGGATTGGGGCTGCACCAGGCCCCACACAAAAAGGTCTGGGATTGGGGCTGCACCAGGCCCCACGCAGCAGGGGTCAGGCTCAGGGTTGGCAGCAGGGACGGGTCGGGGCTGCCAACTGGCTCCGCTCAACAAGGTCCGGGGTCTCTGCCGCCTGGCCCCACCACCGGGGCTCTGCTCCTGGCCCCACTCTATGGAGGGGTCTCTGGGCGGGGGGCGCTGGGCACTGTACAGACAGAACAAAAAGCGCCTGGGCTGTGGCAGATCAAAGGGAGAAGTGAATTCCAAACTGCGAATGTAATGCCCCCAACCATCTCCTATTTAAACCAGCGGGTTCTTAGCACAGATGCTTCAGATGGTCACAACAGCTGAGCTCCGGGGGAAAGTGACACCTGTGGAAACATACAGCAGTCGGGGGGAGGAGAAGGTTTGGCTCGTCAGGGTTTGTACAAATGGTGGCTAGCGTGGGATGTGTTTCTGCTTCTCTGCTATGGGATGTACGGGCTGAATTGCTGTTTCCAGTGGGTGTGATTCACTGGCTGGGTTCCACCAGTGGAAGCCGGCAGAATCTGGGCTAATCTGCCGCGAGGGTGGGTGGAGCCAAGGTAAGGGAAGCTGCCACATTCCTTACTTTGAAGGGGGAGCTGGAGCCAGTTGGTGCAGCCCAGAAGCGGGCTGGGGAAGGGGAATGGCCATGGAGCCCAGCCCAGCAGATGCATGTCTTGGGACAGTACATTTAGCAAAGAGCTGGGCAGCCTCTATCTGTGGGGCTCTTTGGATCCCAGGATAGAAGGCAGCCCTGCCTTTGCTAACAGAACTCACAAGGGGTTTCACGCCTTGCCCTCCCAGGGGAGGAGCAGTGCAGGTAATCCTAGTGAACGTAACACTCAAATCCAGTCCAGCATATGCATTGTTCTAAAGAACATACATGCTTTAGCATGTTAATTAACATGTTAACAGTGTGACAAAATCATTGTGTAGACAGGACACAAACCCAAGCAGGGGCATGCACGGGAATAAACATTTGGCCGCTTTTGGAGGGGCACTTTCTGCGCCCCCCGTGGCCAGAGGAGCTGGCTCTCCCCTGCCCCCACTCCAAGGCCTGAGGCGCTCGCAGCCAGAGGAGCTGGCTCTCCCCTGCCCCCCCATCCAAGGAGCTGCCTCTCCCCACCATGGCCCTGGGGCTGGTGGAGCTTGCTCTCTCCCAGCAGCTGGAGGAGCCGGATCTCCCCCCATGGCCCCAGGGCCAGAGGAGCTATCATCTCCCGCCCCAGCTCAGGGCCGGAGAAGCTCTCTATCCCCACCCCAGCTCCAGGGGAGTTTTCTGTCCCCCACTGATTGGGGGGGTGGGGAGGTGCCCCTGCTTCTGCCCCCCCTCCCCCGTGCATGCCCCTGAACCCAAGGGATATACCTAACTTAGCAGGGCCGGCTTTAGGCCAATTCAACCAATTCCCCTGAATCGGGCCCCACCCCTAAGAGGGCCCCGCACCCAAGCCCCGGTACGGCGTACCGGCAAGAGCCGGTGTGCTGTACCCGGATGGCCCGGCTTCCCCAGGGGGCAATTTAAAGGGCCTGGGGCTCCCAGCAGGGGCTGGAGCCCCAAGCCCTTTAAATTGCCACCAGAGCCCCACTGCTGGAGCCCTGGGGTAGGGCTGCGGGGCTCTGGGGGCTATTTAAAAAGTCCGGGGCTCCCGCTGCTTCTACCACCCCGGCCCTTTAAATAGCCGCTGGAGCCCCGCCGCTTCCCCAGCTCCTGCTGCTGCTACCCTGGTGGGGGAGGGAGGAGGAGGGGGCACTTACCGTACAGGGTGGGCTGTACCCACACCCTCTGCCCGCACCAGCCCCGCACCCCCTGCCCTGCCCGCAGCCAGCCCCTGTCTCCAGCCAGCCCCGCACCCCCTGCCCTGCCTGCAGCCAGCCCGTCTCCAGCCAGCCCCGCACCCCCTGCCCTGCCCGCAGCCAGCCCGTCTCCAGCCAGCCCCGCACCCCCTGCCCGCAGCCAGCCCCTGCTGCACCCCCTGCCCGCACCAGCCCTGCCCGCACCAGCCCTGCACCCCCTGCCCTGCCCTGCCCGCACCAGCCCCACACCCCCTGCCCTGCTGCTGCCCGCAGCCAGCCCTGCACCCCCTGCCCACAGCCAGCCCCTGCCGCACCCCCGCCCTGTCTCCAGCCAACCCCTGCCACACACCCCTGACGCCCTGCCCAAAGCCAGCCAGCCCCCAACACACCCCTGCCCACACCAGCCCTGCATCCCCTGCCCTGCCTGTAGCCAGCCCCGTACCCCTGCCCTGTCTCCAGCCAACCCCTGCCGCACCCCCCTGCCTGAAGCCAGCCAGTCCTGCACTCCTCTGTCTCCAGCCCTGCCAACCCATGCCGCACCCCTCTGCGGCCCTGCCTGAAGCCAGCCAGCCCACCCCACACACCCCTGTCTCCAGCCAGCCCCGCACCCCTTGTCCTGCCTGCAGCCAGACCCTACCTCCAGTCAGCCCCTGCCCTGCCTCCAGCCAGCCCCATGTCCAGTGGTGCCCTACAGTTCCCAGGGCAGTAACCCTGCACACCTGCTTCAATGAGGGGGGCAGGGAGCAGCTGGGACCCACACATGTGCACACCGGCTAGGGTGATCAGACAGCAAGTGTGAAAAATCGGGACAGGGGGTGGGGGTAATAGGATCCTATATAAGAAAAAGACCCCAAAATCGGGACTGTCCCTATAAAATTGGGACATCTGGTCACCCTAGCACACCCCCAGGGAGTGGCGGGGACCCACACATGTGAAACGGAGCTTATTTCTAGTTCAGGCCCATCTTTTTAAAAAAGAACTTTAGGTAGGGTTAACATACATCCGTATTTTTCTGGACATGTCAGGCTTTTTGGTTCTTAAATCGCCGTCCGGGAGGAATTTTTAAAATTTAAAAATTTCTCCCGGGAAAATACGGACGTATGTAACCCTATTGGTACAAAAAATACATACTGTGGCACATCCCTTAAATCAGAACTTTTTATAGGGAACCAGTTGCTAAGAAATGAAAGGCTTTTTTTTTACATGTTTTTTTTTTTTAGTCACCTCTGCTGGGGCCCCGCCGAAAATGTTCGAACTGAGCCCCGCACTTCCTAAAGCCGGCCCTGCAACTTAGCAGCAAACATCTGTGGCCTGGAACAAACCTTGTGGTGTCTGCACAAGTTCTAAAAGTTCTCAAATAGTTCTATGTGCTTGGAATTTTCCCGGAACAAATGAGAGCTGTAAACAGATCCTCCAGCCTTTAGCTTAGATAAAAAGAGAAGGTTAGTCGAGTGTGTCCCTGTATTTTCCATATGCAATATTGCAAAAACTCAGGCAAAATAATTTAGTCCTGTAAGGAAACAGCAAGACATTGACTTTATCTCAGCTGCAGAACAAGTTCTTGCATCACCAACTGAAATAACTGTAGCTGTCTGCGGTCACTGTAACCAAAAGGATGTTCAGCTTTCACTGACAGCTGGTTTAAATATTTGGGGAAGAGAAGGAACGTGAATGTTGTTCCCTGCACTGTGCTGAAATTGTATCTCAGCAAGAAAACACAACCAACGTTCCAGAAGATTGTGGGCCACTAACTATCCAGGCAGCTCGAGAAGCTATGAAATTTGCCAAGAGACTTAGATGCCCAGTTCTTATTAATTTTCATGGGAATTGCATGTTAAAATCCTGTCAGTGGTTTTGAACATCTCAGCCCTGTTTCCTTTACTTCTAGAGGAGAGACTACTTAGCTCAGGGAGTTGGAGTTAGGTTCCATCTCCCATTGTCATCCTACCTCCTGGGCAGCAGTTCACACTCAAACCAAACTACTGTAGGACTGGCCGAAAGTTGTTACCATTAGAAGCCTATTCGGGAGCCTACGTGACATGTCTGCCAATGTGTACGTGCCTCACAGAGTAGGTACGGCATCTTATTATCCTTCATCTCTTCCTCCCTTCTTGTCTGTTTATGGCCTTTTCTTTTAGTGTGTGTTTGGTTCCCTTTCAAGGAAAGAGAAGAGTAACTTGTTGGGGGGTGGAGGTGGGGGAAGACAGGTTTGATTATTTGGAGCCTGATCTATAAAGTAGCTTGTAGCCACTTATTTTTATTCATTTGTCTGGTTTGCAAATTAATTCTGAATTCAAGTAGCGCTAGCAGCCAGATCTTCAGCTAGTGTAAATGGGCATAATTCTGCTGAAGTCAGTGGGGCTATGTTGATTTACATCAGCTGAAGGTCTGGCCCTGTGACTGTATTGTGTGAACAACGGTCAAAGTTGCCATGGTTGTGGAATCTCTCTCTGATTAAGACATTATTACACAGTCTGTGAATTCCCCCCTCATTCATTGTGGAGAGGGGAAGGGGGAGGGGGAGATTTCTCATTCAGCAGCATTGTGGCTAGGAGACTTTCACATTTTCTCATGAAACTAGATAGGTTTCAAAAACAGCCTCTGTTGTTTAGTTGTTCCCAGCTTTGGACGCTATTCCCAGTCTTGTCCATGTTGTTTCTGCATAGCAGTTTCCCTAGCCCTATTGTATGTGAAATTCAAGCCCATTGACAGTGTCTCCTCTCTGGGCTGTTACTAGGATCCGATACATATGCGTGTTGGAGCAAAGCACATGTTAGCAGACATGTAGGCTTAGTCATGAGTTTATTGAAAAAATCGAATGCAGGGCAATTAACTGGTACAAAGTTCCAAAAGAGCTGGAGGGTTGAGTATTGGGCACAGACAAGATCTGCATAGACTTCAAACTTGTAGGTGCTTTGTGATGCAATCTGAATAACTTCCTTGATCTCTTATTGCCCTGGTAAATCATTTACTGACTAGGCCTTTTTGCAAAATCTGCTAATAATCCCTCTACAAAATAGTTTCTAATCAGTTCAGTTCGATGAAGGATGACAAACCCTCCCATACTCCTACCAGGAAGCTAACTGCTCCACTGTGATGCTTGTCAAAATCCCAGCTCGAACTGTAAAAAAGAAGCTTAAGGGATTTGGATGCCCAAAATCCATCGCAAGGGAGAATTTGAAAATCCCAGTTTCTCTCCCTCCCTCTGTGCCTTATGTGTGGAGACAAGCTTGCAGGACAGATGTTCCGAAATCAGGACTATCCTGCGGTTGTGGGGGCTGGGGCTGGTGGTAACTAACCATATTTTACATGTGGATCTGAGAGTACAGAGGCAGGGGCAACGATTTTCAAAAGTGACCAATTATTTTTGGGTGGCCACCTTCAGACCATTTTAAAGAGGCCTTGTTTTCAGAGGGTGGGCGTGTAGCACTTGCTGAGAATCAGGCTCCTTCACAACAAGTTGAGCACCCAAAATGAAATATTGGAAAAAACTTGGCCAAAAGACTTTGAAAGCTGTGTTTGCAGTGAAATGTTGTGTATACGAAAGGTGTTGGCTTGACAGCCGTGGAGACCTCCCAGATGAAGAGCTGTGGCACGGCGGGGGGGGAGGGAGCAACCTAGGATCTCCCAAACTACTAGGGTGACCAGACAGCAAGTGTGAAAAATCGGGACAGGGGTTGGGGGGTAATAGGAGCCTATATAAGAAAAAGACCCAAAAATCGGGACTGTCCCTATAAAATCGGGACATCTGGTCACCCTACAAACATCAATGTGCCTCTCCTTGAGCCTCAAGCCACTATCCTGCCTCAGGTAAGAGGCCTTTGAAGGGAGAGGTAAGTCAGTCTCCATGCATTCTGTGCAACCCTTGGTCTCTGATATTGCCAACAAGGCTGCGGGTTAGTGTTTGTGTTATGAACACTTGTCCACTGGAAGGAGACCAGCAGCTCATTTTCCATAGGACACCTCTCTCAGCTAATGACCATGGGAGGCTTTGAACTGGCAGCCTACAGGTGCAAGCCTCTCTAATCCATAACCACCCAGAGAGACAAGGGTGGTGGGGTTATGGTAAACTTAAAGCAAAGCGCCTATTTGATGGGAGTGCTCTTAAGGCGTAAGCAACTCCAGAGAAGTTTGAGTCGTGCTGTTCAGCATGGAGGTCAGTGTACTTGCAATCTCTGAACCTGACCTCCTCCTCCTTTTCCCTTTACTCAGGAGACAGAGTTCTTCTTGGTCAGCCGCTTTCCCACACAGCTGGTACTTTCCTGCCATCAGGTAAGTGCGTTGGGGTCTTCTTGGTCACGCCCGCAGAAGCAACTTAGGTACTGCAGTGACAGGCACTAACAAAAACCCCATCATTACTAAACGAGGATTAAAGACAGGCCTGCCCTTGTCTGAGAAGATAATTCAGGAAGTCACAATAAAGCTACTCTTCCACTTCTCTCCTTTTCATTTCTACTTAGCTGAAATTCGTAACTGAAAGGGTCTGTGCATCTTGCAACATCTTGAAGAAACAGTGTTGTTTGTATTGGTGTGGTGCCCTACGACCCCATCAGCGTCAGTTCCCATTGTACCAGGCCTCGTGCAAACACCTAGGGAGATGCAGTCTCTGCTCTGAACAGCTTACAGTCTAATTTAAACTATAAAAGAAGCTCTCTCCCTTCCCCTCCAATAAAGAGTAAAAGGGCAGGTGGCAAAGGTATTGCCATTAGTGGTATTGGATTAGTGTAGGAAGCCCTGCCCTTTAATTTGTGGCCTTACTAGATACAGTAATATGGGCTGTCACCACATCACCTGAGGCTGTGACCTTGCCAGAGGTCACAAGCCAAACATTGTCAGGAATCCACCTTACATTTCCCTCCTTCCCGCCTCCCCCATGGCATCTTTAATCGTAATATGGTTGCACATCCATTCATCCCCCCTAATACATGTCATGAGCCAGTATACATGCATTGTTTGCAGATCTACTATGCATTTCAAAGCTCTTCATTTTGCAGATCCCTGGATCTTTCGTCTGCTCTTTAGTACTTTCAGTACAACATCTACCTTCCTTTAGACTCTTGCCAGGTCTGACTAAGTCTACCTCTGAATCACACGTACTATTCTAAGACTTAAACACGTTCAGTTACTTAGACTGCCAACTAAGTCAAGGTTATGAAGTCAAGAAAGAAAAAGGTGCACACAGATACATTTGGCTCTCATGCATGCTGTCTTGATCCTTGGCTATTTTGGGTTGCCATAGTATTCTAGTCCTGGTTTGTCCCATATATTTTTCAGAAACAGTTCTAGGGTGGAAAACTTGCATATTTCACCCATCGTGCTCACAGAGAAAATGAAGTCTGGGAGCAGATGTTTCAGATATTTGCCAAGGCTGGGTATGTCATTGCATCTGCTTTCAGGCCACTGGGAGAACTACGTACTTGTTTTCAAGAATGTTTATGCCAAGGGAGAAATTAAGTAAAAAAAATCTCCAGGAGCTGAAATGTCTGGAATTCTCTCCACATGTCCATTATGGGATCTGGATGTTGATAGATCAGCACCCATGGATCTGCAGAGAATATGGCTCCAGCCTCACAGATCTTGGGACAAAACTTGCAGCCCTTGCTTCCTAGTCTGTAGTTGTGCAGTTACCAGACCACCCCTCAAAAGATGGCAGGGGCCAGAATCTTTGCTGGTGCAAATTAACCTCTCTCTGTTGAAGCTAATAGAGCAATCCCATCTGAGGATTGGGATGTTTAATGCTGTTCTGAGCTGCATTGTTGTACTATGTAGACAATACAATCACCATCACAGAACATCTCTAAGGTGGAACATCTCAAATGGCTAACAGCTCACAGGAACAGCACATAAGAGTTTAAGACATGAACCAAATCCAGTTAAAACTGCATGGGAGATGTTTGCCATCTTTCCGGTTGTTGGTGGGTTTACACTTCAGCCATCTCTGCAGCCACATCTGGTGGAACTGAGGCCAGCTGAGGTGGGGCCCCGAGCAGTAATTCTGAGACCGATTCGATCATATCCTTCCATAACAGGTTGGAACACACTGGAAGCGAGAAGGGCAGCTGAGCTCTTTCTCTGAAATCATTGCCAAATGCTTCTCAGTGAACTGGCTGACAGAAGGCACCCTTCTCCCCTAGTGCTGCTCACGTCACCTTGGCAACATACCCATGTTCCACCTGTCCCTGGAGCTAAAGATCTAGGACTGTACCCACCACTGGATCGTCCTGCACGGTGACATGTATTGCTTCCAAGCTGCTAAGCCAGGGGTGGTTGTCCTTTTTTAATGGTGCTGTTGCAGTTTATACTAATTTCTGAATCCTTTCAGTCATAATAATGTGAGATTGCATGATATGCAATGGTCTTTCTTTTTAAAAGGTTACCAATTCATACCTTGACATTCAGTAAGAGGCAATCTCTTACCCTGCTGCAGTTGCAATCCATGGGTTTGTGGCAAATAGATCCTGTCAAACTAACTTGATTTTTTTTTATGTGTTTAAAAGTTTGATTGATAAAGGTAATAGCGTTGATGCTATATACTTCTGCAAGGCATTTGGCTTGGTGCTACGTGCCATTTTGATTAAAAAACAAGAATGATATAAAATAGATTAAAAACTGGCTAACTGATAGGTCTCAAAATGTAACTCTAAACATGGAATTGTCACTGAGTGGGGTCTGTTTCCAGTGGGATCCCACCGGGATTGGTTCTTGGCTTTGTGCTATTTAATATCTTTATCGATGACCTGTAACAAAACAAATAATCATTGATAAAGTCTGCAGATGATACAAAAATTGGGGGAATAGTAAATAATTAAGAGGACAAGTCACTGATTCAGAGTGATCTCGCAAAGACTATGTGTTTTTAATATAGCTAAACATAAATGTATACATCTGGGAACAAAGAATGTAGGCCATCCTTACAGGATGGGGGAACACTATCCTAGGAAGCAGTGACTCTGAAAAAGATTGGGGATCATGGTGGATAATCAACTGAACATGAGCTCCCAATGTGATGCTGTGGCCAAAAGAGCTAATGTGATTCTGGGATGCATAAATAGAAGAAACTTGGGTAGGAGTAGAGAGGTTATTTTACCTCTGTATTTGGCACTGGTGTGACCATGGCTGGAATACTGTGTCCAATTCTGGTGCCCACAATTCAAGAAGGATGTTGATAAATTGGAAAGGGTTCAGAGAAGAGCCAGGAGACTGATTAAAGGATTAAAAATCATGTTTTATGGGGATAGATTGAGGTCCTTGAGTCTATTTAGCTTAATAAAGAGAAGGTTAAGGGGTGACTTGAACACTGTCTGTAAGTACCTACATGGGCAACAAATATTTAATAATGGGCTCTTCAGCCTAGCAGAGAGAAAGTTATAACACGATCCAATGGCTGGAAGTTGAAGCTAGACAAATTCAGACTAGAAATAAGGGGTACATTTTTACCAATGAGAATAATTTAATCCTTGGAACAATTTACCAATAGTCGTGTTGGAGTCTCCTTCACAGACTATTTTTAAATCAAGACTGGATGTTTTTCTAAAAGATCTGTTCTAGGAATTGTTTTGGGGAAGTTCTCTGGCCTCTGCTATACAGGAAGTGAGACTAGATGATCACAGTGGTCCCTTCTGGCCTTAGAATCTGTGAGTGCAGGTGCCTGAACTAAAATTCCACTGGTATAAAAGAGACAAGGTCGCTGGGCAGGCATTCACCTTTGAAGCCCCACGTCTTTGTAGCTCACTTTGCCACTTGATTCATAGCAGCCTAAACTTGTAAACTGTCGGGGCTCATCTCTTCTCACCGGTCCCCAGGGAACAGGACAAGGGATAAGATTGGGATGCTGCTGGGGTTTATTATTCACTGTTTGTTATATTGGTGATGTTGCTGGGGTAGTGCTCTCAGCGAGCCAGTGGCCTGAGTGTGTTAGGTATGAATTGGACTTCAGGGGTGTACACAGCCGGGGATGGGAGCTCTTTTTTATGGAGTTATGATGAATCGCAATAAATAACCAACAATTCTTTAGGGCCCAATTTCGCCACCTTACTTACATGGAGCACTACGTTGCTCCTTCAGTAGTACCTTTGAAACTACTTAACATGAACTGGGCCCTAATTAGGCCAAGGTTTTCAATAGTGCCTCAATTTTCTGGGTACCCAACTTGAGACTCTTTAAAGGTGCCTGGTTTTATTTATTTTTGGGAGGTGGGTGCTCATGACTGTCTGAAAATCTGCTTCTCTAAGGTGTCATGTTGGACACCCCAAAAATCGCTGGTTGCTTTGAAAATCATGACCTAAATAATCTTCTCTCTTTATAAAGTTTTAAAGAGTTGACTTTGTTTTACCAAGGAATGTTATCAAGCTGAAATAGGTTAATACTGAGATGGGTATAAACCACAAAATCCAGACCCAGACCTGAATCAGGATTTCAAAAAACGTCTCTCCAAGTTCTGGATGATTTAGTTATTTATTTTGATTCAGGCCTGTGTCATCTCTGGTAAGAAGAAGAAAGTTGTTACAGAGTATGCACACCCTGTATCTGGATAAATCTAGATTTTCTTTCAGCTGCTCAACCCTTTGTTTCCTGGAGCTACGTAGCAGTTGAGGCAGGCATTAATACAGCCTACTGCGTATTGGGACTTGACACTATTCATCTCAAACTTGCTTTGATCAGAATGTAACTTGCTGGCGTGAATTGTTTTACAAATTTTGCTTTTGTTGGGAGGTGTCTTGCCGTTAACCCTCCTTTCTGAGCAGAAACAAGCTACATCCTAGGAACTAGATCCCTCCTCTCCCCCCGCTTACTCATTAGAGTACTAATTTAGGCTTTGAGTAATCCCATTGAAATAAATGAGGCTACAGAATCAGTAAGGTCCTGCACAACATGAGTAAAAGTGGCAGCATCAGACCATCAAGTAGCTATAGCTTGCTGCAGCACTGTATGTTTGATATGTTAGTGCACAGCAAATTACAGTGAGATGGTTTCTTTTGTTTAACGAAATCAGAGTAATCATTGAACCAAAGTTATCCTTGGTGTAAGTGGCCACAACTCAGTTGACTTCATGGAAAAAACTTGTAATGAACCCAATTCAACTTTCGTATGCAGCTGCAGACTTAAACAAGACTTGGAAGTTTTGCTTTGCAGGGATTCATGTAAACACTTCCTTCTGTGGCGCTTCCCGTGTGCTCCTGCCCCAATGTTTTCCTTTGAATTCTCAGTTTGAACAAGCCATGGCTCTCAAAGGAAAACTCCCAAATTTCTCTGGCTTTGAGAGTCAAAATGACACATTCTGCATGATTGTGGTCTGAAACCATTAATCTGCCCCGGGACACTCAGAAGGGTTCATGAACCCACACAAACTCTCTGATGAATGTGGTCTGTTTTGTATTTGAAACAAAACCTGGAACCATGTCAGTTCTATCTGGTTTTGGCTATGAACATTCCTCATAGCTATAATTATGACTTGCCAAGCCAAATTCTGCTCTTGCATTGATGTAAACATCAAGCACCTCCATGAACTTCAGTGGAGTTACTTTAGGTTTCCACCAGTGTAACTGAGAGCGAAGTTTGGCCTGCACTCCTTTTTTGTTTGGTGCATTTTTAATACACTCTTCAATGTTCTGCAGATGTCAGCATAAAGGAGAATTGCATATAACAACATTGCAACATAAATGCAAGTGGCACTTCTGTTTGTACTGCATACAGATCATGGAAGCATAACTTTTTAAAAGTCAAGCAGATGGAATATGAAACAGCATTTTTAAAGGGTCCCTCCAGGGTAACCTCCAGGTGCAAGTATTATTCATCATAGGTGTCGCATCTGTTTTTAGGTCCAATTCTGAGAGACGCTGAACACCTCCTGTGAAATCTCTCACTGAGGTTAATGGGAGTTGAGGGCACTCAGCTCTGTGCAGGATTGAACCCTAATTGATCTGCCTGCATCTAGGGGACACAGTGAGCGACAATGTACTGAGGTCAAAATATATAGGGCCAGATTATTAAGTGATGTAAATCAGTAGAGTTCCACCGAAGGCAATGCCAATTTACACCAGCAGGGAAACTGGCCTGTAAAATCTAGGGAGTAAAAACTCCTCTGTACCAGTAAAATTCACACCTATGCAGATCATGCACAGAGCATCGTGCGCACTGCTTAGGCTCTGAAAATAGGGCTTACATGGGACTCTAACTGGTGCTGAATCTCTGCGGAGGGCTGAATTTCTCACTAAATGTAACAAATGGTTCCCATATTAAGGTAAATTTCCCCCTTTTCCCCTACAGTTAAATGGATGGCCTTGGCCCGAGGGAAAGCTCCTTCTCAGTCTGTCAGACCATGGCAAGCTGCTGGGGTGTGATTGCACTAGACTGATGACTCACTGCCATTAGACGAGAAACTCACAGACATTTTTGTACGTATTTATTTAGAGTCGTAAAAGAAAAAAGGGTTCAGAACAGATAGGCTCTGGCTGGCCATTAATAATGCTTAGTTTTTACATAGTGCTTTTCACCTCTGGATTGCAAAGATGGGGGAGTGTTAATATCTGGGGTGTTGTTTTCTATGGGGCAGAGAGGCAGTTGTCCCCATCCCCTGACTTTTCATAGTGCCTCACCAGCCAGCAGTGTGGTGCCTGCCCTGGGCTATGGGTGCTGCTGTGGCGTGGGCCGGGCCAGGGCTCCTAATCACCTCGTTATCAGCACTGAGCCCAATGCCACTCTTCCCCCCCCCCGCCTCCCCACCGTGATCAGACAGGAAGCAGCAGCCTGAGCTAGAGAATCCCAGAAATGTAAATTGCCATCACCATCCAGTAGGAGTTAAGGGCCCAATTACGCAAGGTGTTGAGCATCCTCAGCAGCTCCGTTAACTTCAGCTGGTGTTGAGGCCACTAATTAGCAGGATTGGCCTGTAAAAGGAGGCCAGGCGCAAACTGTGAATCAGGGAGCCATCATGAGTCCTGCATCTCTAACCACCGCTTTTCCCTGCTTTAATTGCTCAGCTCTTACTTCCATTTTCTCCTTCCTGGCCATGCCGTCAGCAGGTTGAGACAACTGAAATGTATAAATAATTAACTGTTACTTCACACTTGGCACCTTGTCTTTTAGGCTACCGGTTATTATGCAATCCCACATATAGAAAGTTTGTGAGACTGCATCTGCGCTTTACATAGCTTTAATTTATTAGGATTTGATGTATCCACCTGATGGCTTTTGAACATGCCATAAAATGGAATTAATTTGGACATGCTTACTAAAATCTTCTAATGATTTCAAAGAATAGGGCCCATGGTCAGAGTTAGAGCTGGTCAGGAACTTTCTGTCAATATTTTTTCAAAACAAAATGCAATTTCTGCAAAATTGAAATTTTCCACAGGTGTTGCTGCCATGCCTCATAAGAGTTGTAGTTCGAGTGCATCATGTCCCCGTTCTCCTCTAAGGGATGGGGCTCTGCAGTCAAACTACTTCTCCCATGGTGCACCACTGCCACAGGAATCCCATGATGCACCATGGTGGTTCAACCAGAGCTGAGACTACAGTGCTTCATGGGAAATGTAGTCCAGCCAGGGAGCAAAGTCCATAGGGTGCATCATGTCCCCATTCTCAAACTACAACTCCCATGAGGCACTGCTGCAAGTCAGGCAGACACAGTTCAATGTCGAACAATGTGGAAATGAAATACTTAAATTTTGGGATGTAAAAACATTTATTTTCTGAATCAAAAATTTTCAGACCTTTCTGTTTCTTTAAAAAATTAATTCATGAAAAAATAGGGCTTCCTTCGCAGTTAACTCAATTAATTCAAACAATTAATCGCGATTAATTGCACTTATAGCAATAGAATACCAATAGAAACTTATTAAACATTTTCAATATTGATTTCAATTACAACACAGAATACAAAGTGCACAGTGCTCTCTCTCTATTATTATTTTTTATTACAAATATTTGCACTGTAAAAATGATCAACAAACGAAACCGTATTTTTCAATCCACCTCATACAAGTACTGAAGTGCAATCTCCTTCTCATGAAAGTGTAACTTACAAATGCAGATTTTTTTTTTTTTTGGTTACATAACTGCACTCAAAACCAAATCAGTGTAAAACTTTAGAGTCCTACTTCTTATTCTGCCAATCGCTAAGAGAAACAAGTTTGTTTACATTGATGGTCGCTAAGACAAACAAGGTTGGTTACAGTTTGCAGGAGATAATGCTGCCTGCTTCTTATTAACGTCACCTGAAAGTGAGAACAGACGTTCGCATGGTACTTTTGTAGCTGGCATTGCAAGGTATTTACATGCCAGATATGCTAAACATTCATATGCCCCTTCCATGCTTCATTCACCATTCCAGAGGACATGCTTCCATGCTGATGATGCTCATTAAAAAAATAAGGCGTTAATTAAATTTGTGACTGTACTCTTTGGGGGGAGAATTGTATGTCTCCTGCTCTGTTTTACCCACATTCTGCATATTTTTCATGTCATAGCAG
Source organism: Emys orbicularis (assembly GCF_028017835.1). Lineage (NCBI taxonomy): Eukaryota > Metazoa > Chordata > Testudines > Emydidae > Emys > Emys orbicularis. Next base: position 15,183,947 of record NC_088686.1, read on the forward strand.
TCTAGGATGTTGAACCAGTACATGTTCATTTTAAGAACATTTTCACAGCAGATTTGACAAAACGCAAAGAAGGTACTGATGTGAGATTTCTAAAAATAGCTACAGTATTCAACCCATGGTTTAAGAATCTGAACTGCCTTCCAAAATCTAAGAGGGACGAGGTGTGGAACATGCTTTCAGAAGTCTTAAAAGAGCAATGCTCTGATGTGGAAACTACAGAAGCCAAACCACCAAATAAGAAAATCAACCTTCTGTGGGTGGCATCTGACTCAGATGATGAAAATGAACATGCGTCAGTCCGCACTGCTTTGGATCATTATCAAGCAGAACCCATCATCACCATGGACGCATGTCCCCTGGAAAGGTGGTTGAAGTATGAAAGGGGCATATGAATCTTTAGTGCATCTGGCACATAAATATCTTGCTACGCCGGCTACAACAGTGTCATGCGAACTCTTGTTCTCACTTTCAGGTGACATTGTAAACAAGAAGCAGGCAGCATTATCTCCTGCAAATTGTAACCAAACTTGTTTGAATGATTGGCTGACCAAGAAGTAGGACTGAGTGGACTTGTAGGCTCTAAAATTTTACATTGTTTTATTTTTGAATGCAGTTTTTTTGTACATAATTCTACATTTGTAAGTTCAACTTTCATGATAAAGAGATTGCACTACAGTACTTGTATGAAGTGAATTGAAAAATATTTTTTTTGTTTTTTATAGTGCAAATATTTGTAATAAAAAATAAATATAATGTGAGCACTGCACACTTTGTATTCTGGTTTGTAATTTAAATCAATGTATTTGAAAATGTAGAAAAACATCAAAAATAGTTAATAAATTTCAATTTGTATTCTATTGTTTAACAGTGCAATTAAAACTGAGATTAATTGTGATTCATTTTTTAAATCACGATTCATTTTTTTGAGTTAATCACATGAGTTAACTGCAATTAATCGACAGCCCTACTAATAATGTATTAATGTAGATGAGTTTCTCATAGGCTTGGAAGAAGAGAGAATATTTAATATTCTGTGTTGTAATTGAAATTAATATATTTGTAAATGCAGTAAACATCCAAAAATATTTAAAGAAATGGTATTCTATTGTTGTTTAACAGCACAATTAATTGCGATACATTTTTTAAATCGCTTGACAGCCCTAGAAAAAAATTTCTTCCCAATTTGGGATGAAAACAAAGGCTTATGGAGGGGACGGTATGATGGGACTGCCTACAATGGCATGTAGCTGATCTGTGACTACTAGCAGCAAATATCTCCAACGGCTGCTGATGGGACTCTATATGGGGAGGGCTCTGAGTTATTACAGAGAATTCTTTCCCAGGTGTCTGGCTGGCGGGTCTTGCTCACATGCTCAGGGTCTAACTGATCTCCATATTTGGGGTCTGGAAGTAATTTCCCCGCTGGGCAGATAGGCAGAGGCCCTGGTGGATCTTTTTGTTTTGTTGCCTTCCTCTGAAGCATGGGGCCTGGATCACTTTCAGGTTTAAACTAGTGTAAATGGTGGATTCTCTGTAACTTGAAGTCTTTAAGTCATGATTTGAGGACTTCAGAAACTCAGCCAAAGGTTAGGGGTCTGTTTCGGGAGTGGGTGGGTGAGGTTCTGTGCCCTGTGGTGTGCAGGAGGTCAGATTAGATGATCAGGACAGTCCTTTCTGACCTTAAAGTCTGAGTCTGTGAGTTGATGTATTAGAATTTCTCACAGGATGGAAATTCTGATTTCTAGCCAGAGTGAATTGCCAGATCCAGCACCACTGTGCATTTTGCCTTACACCACTGGAGTAGAAAACATTACAATGTCATATCCAACATTTAGGTAGGGTTACCATATTTAAAAAAAACAAAAAGAGGACACTCCACGGGGCCCTAGCCCCGTCCCAACTCCGCCCCTTCCCTTCCCCGCCCCGGCCCCAACCCAACTCCGCCCCTTCCCCAAAGTCCCTGCCCCAACTCCGCCCCCTCCTCTGAACGCTCCGCCCCCTGCTCCTCCCCCTCCCCTGCTTCCCGCAAATCAAATGTTTGCAGGAAGCCTGAAACAGGCAGGCAGCAGGTAAGCTGGGGCTGGGGCAGTGGCGGTGGCGGGGGGGCGCGAGGAGGCGCAGCTCAGTCCGGCCCCCCGGCCGAGCGGCTCTGGCCCTGGCATCTCCGGCCCGGCTCGGCTCGGGCCCTGGGGCGCCGGCCCCGGCCGAGTGGCTCCGGCCCGCCCCGGCCCCAGCGGCTCCAGCCCCAGCCCCGGCGACTCCAGCTCAGCTCGGGCCCCAGGGCACCGGCCCCGGCCGCGGCTCCGGCCCCAGCCCCGGTCCCAGCAGCTCCGGCCCAGCTCAGCTCGGGCCCCGGTTCCGGCCAAGCGGCCCCGGCCCGGCCCCGGCCCTGGGTGAGCGGCGCCGGCCAGCGGCCGAGCACCCCAGCCCCGGTCCCAGCGGCTCCGGCCCGGCTCAGCTCGGGCCCCGGTTCCGGCCGAGCAGTTCCGGCCCAGCCCCGGCCCCGGCCCTGGGCGAGCGGCGCCAGCCGGCGGCCAAGCACCGCCAGCCCCAGCAGCTCTGGCTCCAGCCCCAGCGGCTCCAGCCTGGATCCAAGCCCCACAACCCCTCCCTATTTTCCCGGACATGTCCGGCTTTTTGGAATTTCCTTCCAGACGGGGATTTGAGGACCAAAAAGCCGGACATGTCTGGGAAAATCCGGACGTATGGTAACCCTAATTTAGGGCTAGATTGTGACTTTACAGTCTGGCCTAGGCAAGGGGTGGTATGTAGCTGCACTGCCAAAGGATCAGATTGGGGAGTGAATTGGGATTCTGAGTCACGATTCCTGCTCTACTTCCTCTTTGCTCTGGGGTGAAGAGTAAATTACTTCCCCCTTCTCAATGGAGCTGCTTAATTGCTTCATGTGCCCAGCCAGTGTGTCAGGCTGGTGAGAGGTAGGAGTGGAGCCAGCACTGCTTCTACTTACCCTGCTTTCCTTCAGAGGGAAGTACTAGGCAAATATCCCCTGCTTTTGCCATTGCAACTAGAGTCATAGGGCTAAGCAGGGGAGCAAGTTGCGGGGGGGGGGGGGGCGGGATTCACTCTGATGTGCTGTACCTAGAGGGAACTAGGGTGACCAGATGTCCCGGTTTTATAGGAACAGTCCCGATTTTTGGGTCTTTTTCTTATATAGGCTCCTATTACCCTCCACCCCCGTCCCGATTTTTCACGTTTGCTGTCTGGTCACCCTAGAGGGAACACCCTACACCCCCATGTTCATCCTTATAATATGATTGTGTGCAGGGCCGGTGCATCCACTAGGCAAACTAGGCGGCTGCCTAGGGCGCCAAGATTTGAGGGCGCCAAAAAGCGGTGCCCAAAATGTCTGGGATGCTCACCCGGCACTGGCTAAATGTGTAACCCTCTTCCCACCACTGTGCGAGGGGGCGCTGCTGCTTTGATCAGTTCCGGCCAGCCGGGAAGTGATGTTATTTCTCCTCCGGCCACCAGGGGCGCTGCGCTGCTCCTGCTGCTCTGGCTCTTCCCCAGGGCCCTGCCCCTGCTCAGCCCTGCCCTGCCCCCACTCCCTTGAGCTCTGCAGCAGGGCCGGGGCTGCACTCACCGAGACCCGGCCCCAGCCACGTCGCCGGTGAGTGCTGGGGGGTGGTTCCCCCCTGCTCCCCAAGCCAGCCCCAACCCCACGGAGGCCTGCCCCCCCACGGAAGCCTGGGACCCACCCCCCCGCTCCCGCCTCCCCCACGGAGGCCTGGGGCACCCCCCCCCCCCACGGGGGGGCTGCGTAGGGCCACAGAATATTTACGGACGGCCCTGGTACCCTCCACCCTGCCCTCAGCCAGCCCCACACCCCCTGCCCAGCCTGCAACCAGCCCCGCACCCCCGCCTCCAGCCAACTCCGCACCCCATCTCCAACCAGTTCCGCATCCCCTGCCCTCCCCGAAGCCAGCCAGCCCCACACCTATACTGTTGGGTGTGCAAAAAGAAAGAGCCAAGATAGTGCAATATTCAGGTTTTAGTCCTTCCTACACATGTACTGTCCTCTCTTGGCAAGCACTTCCTGAAAATAGAGTTTTCTAAGTTCCTAGACTCGCTTTTCACAGCAGGGTCCATCAAGAGCATCTCCACTGAAATCAATCGAGTGACCCCACTCTCAGTAGGAGGAGGATCTGGCCGTTCTTGTCTACCATGTTGTGTAGATGTGTTAGCCATGCGCTTTTACAATCTGTTGGGGAAACTCTAGTGTGGTATGATCTCTGGCTACCTTGCACAACAAGCTGTAAGAGGCTGGGAGCTCTAGAAAGGGAAGAGCCTTTCACTCCATAGGACTTCCTCCCAGCCTTGGCAGCCGTTAAATGAGGAAGCCATGTGGCTGTCCTCTTGGCTGAAGGCGAGACGTTACATTGCAATTGCACTTGGGAGGTATGGTGGGAAAATGCCAAGCCTGGCAAAGCAGGAGGCCCATCAGTCTTTTCTTAGTGTAGGCAGCAGAGCAGGAAAACTCTGGTTGGAGCCTAAAGGGAAAGGATAATTCTACAGATATTCAGGTCAGGGGTATAGCTGGATGGAGTGGGAAAGTCTGCAAAAAACCCAGTACAATATGATGTTGGAATCAATTGTGACATATAGAGCAGCTTTGCTCCGATCTCTGGCACTCAGATTACATTACCTGGATGTTATTAGAAAAAGTCAGGGGGAAGGTTTCCTTGAAATGGATAGTGGTGTTTCCTCTTATGTGGTCCTGGTGAATTTCTGTTTTCTTTCCTTGTTTGCAGGAGTGAGGGCAGGCTGGTGAGATCAGATTGGAAACTTTTCGGCACCTAACTCTCACTGAAACCAATAGGCGTTAGGTGCCTGAATACCTTTGTGAATATCACCCTGGATGTCTAGAACAGTGTAGACCATGCATGAACATGATAAGGGAGAATACACCTGTTCCCTCTGGTGTGGCTACATTGGAGAAAGTCCAGAGAAGAGCAGCAAAAATGATGAAAGGTCAAGAAAACATGACTTATGAGGAAAGATTTAAAAAACTGGGTTTGTTTAGTCTGGAGAAGAGAAGACTGAAGGAAGGAGAGGGGGACATGATAACAGTCTTCAAGAATGTAAAAGGTTGTTATAAAGAGGAGCATGATAAGGAGAAAAGTTTATCCACTGAGGACAGAACAAGAAGCAATGGGTTTAAATTGTGGCAAGGGAGATTTAGGTTGGACATTAGGAAAAACTTCCTAACTGTAAGAGTAGTTAAGCACTAGAACAAATTACTTAGGGAGGTTGTGAAATCTCCGTCATTGGAGGTTTTTAAGAACAGGTTAGATCAGGAGTGGGCAAACTATGGCCCGCGGGCCAGATCCAGCCCCTCAGGGCTTTGGATCCGGCCCGTGGGCTTGCCCCCCATGGCGCCATGGGCCCCACGCTGCTCTCAGGTGGGGGGGGGGGCAGAGGGCTCCATTCATTGCCCTTGCCTCCAGGCACTGCCCCCTGCAGCTCCCATTGGCCGGGAACAGGGAACCACGGCCAATAGGAGCTTCGGGGGAGGTACCTGGAGGCACGGCAAGGGCAGCACATGTGGAGCCCTCTGCCCCTCCCCCCCCCCCGGGCCGCAGCACTTCCTGGAGCGGCACAGGGACAGGGCAGGCGTGGAGGGAGTCTGCCCTGGCCCCAGTGCGTGCCGCTGCCACCCTGGAGCCCGAACCCCTCCTGCACCCCGCCCCCAACTTCCTGCCCTAAGCCCCCTGCTTGCACCTCGCACCCCTCCTGCACCCCAACTCCCTGCCCTGAGCCCCCTCGTACCTCCTGCACCCCTGTGCACCCCAACCTCCTGCCCTGAGCCCCCTCATACACCCCACACCCCTCCTCTGCCCCAATCCCTTGCCCTGAGCCCCTTCCTGCACACCGCACCCCCTCCCACACCCCACACTCCCTCCCGCACCCCAACCTCCTGCCCCAGCCCTGCATACAATTTCCCCACACAGATGTGGCCCTCAGCCCAAAAAGTTCACCCACCCCTGGGTTAGACAAACTCCTGTCTAGATAATGCTGAGACCTGCCTCAGTGCAGGGCACTGGACTAGATCACCCATCGAGGTCCCTTCCAGTCCTACATTTCTCTGATTCTATGTTTTAAAGGGGCTAGAGAGATCTGAATCAGGTTTAAATTTGACTTTTAACAATCTATGCTGACCACAACTGACTGGTAAGCATAGACAAGGACAAGTCACATTCAACATCATGTCAGCAAGTTGTGGATAAACCTTACTGGGACAGGGGTTATGTATGACTAGCTAAACACAACTTCTTGCATGTTGGCTAACTTGACTGCTAAAATCATTTTTAAACACAACTGAGTTCTTTGTGAAGATAAAGGCTTACTGGCTTGACTTCAAGGGCAGGAATATAGAGGCGGTCTCAAAATGTTGACAACTTCAGTGTGTGTATTATTTAATTCTTAATACATTCCCCTCTGTTTTGGTATAGAATGGGGTTTGAACTTATGAAAGTCCCATAGTGGGCAGATGAGTGAGAAGTCTGTTAATGTTTTGTTGGATAACTGGTTTGCTATCTCAACGCCAGGTAACCCATTGAATCTGTAGAATAGAATCAGCTAATCAAAGTGATGTGGTATTTATTTCTGACAGTCATCGTACAATGCAGCAGCAGTGTAGTCTAGGGTCTAGAAGAAACCGATTGCGCGTCTTAGCTGCTGCTCTTTGTCTGGCCGTAGACAGTTTTCCACATTGGCCCTGCGAAGCTGTGCAAAACTTTTATACCAAGGCAAAACATGCAGGTTAGGGCTAAGATTCACCAAGTTTATAGGGTTATTTGAATCTGAGTCACAGCAAAATGTACAGAGAAAGGTAGAGAATGGAGCAACTACACGTGTATTTGGCACCACATTCCAAAATCAAATATCCTAAAGGGAGACAAGGAACGAAAAATCCTAAAATGCAGGGACTTTTGGGAAAGCCTCTGATAGGAAAATAATCAAATTGATGATAAAGCCAAACACTGAAAATCTGAGTATTGGGAAGCATTTCTGCCTCCTGTCGTGTAGGTGTTTCTCCTTGAATCCCGGGTGGGACGGAAGTCTGAAGAATGTTTGAAAACAAGCACTGCTTGTGGTGCGTATAGCTGTCTGTAACTATTACCCTGGTGGGATAAAATAAACTGCCTAGTGACAGTGCAACACTATCGCAACACCACAATTATTATTTGGTACTCATTTGCAGTACGGAAGTGGCTAGAGCCTCAACTGATATTGGGGTCCCATTGTGCTAGGTGCTGTACAGTAAGAGACAGTCCCCTCCCTGAAGAATTAGCCAAAAGGTGGGAGAAAGGAAGAGTTTTTCTCCCTGTTTTACAGATGAAATCACACAGAAATTCTGTGGCAGAGCGAGGAATTGAATCCAGGTCTCCTAACTCCCAATCCAGTGTTCTAATCAGAGGCCCTTTCTATATTTGCATCTCCATTTCCTGGTGTTGTGTGACTGCATGACACTGTTGTGTTGTGACACCATGGTGCAACATCACGACACTACTATACAAATAAATAGAAGACTAACCATCCTGCAAATTGACAATATCCCACAAATCTGAGGAGAGGGGATAATCTTGTGGACACGCTTGTCTCCAATTCTGTCTCTCTATGGCATTTATATTTCGGGCCCTACCAAATTCATGACCGTGAAAAACACGTCCCAGACCATGAAATCTGGTCTTCCTTGTGAAATCTGTTTTTGTGTGTACTTTTACCCTATAGCAAAATCCAATGCAATTATATGTACTGTTACAGGTTCCAGATACAATTATTAGCTTGTTTCAATATAAAAAGAGGAAAGGTCATGAACTTGACAGGATTTGTTGATTGACACTTTACAGCAGCAAATAACACTCAGGGCACAACTCACTGATTGGTAGATAGGGGCATCCGGTGCAGTTTTGTAGCATAGTCATCTCAATTGGTAGCCTACCGTAAAACAAGTGAAATTACTTTAAAATGAGTGTCCAAAGTAAATCAAAAACCTCTACAATCATTGCTGCAGTGGATCGTGTGAAGGAATTTGGAAGCCAATGGTGACAAACTGTTTGTACAAGCTGCCATGTTTCATTGGATCACACACAGCGGGCAATGGCTCAGCGCCACTTAAACTCGGAAAGCCACCGAAGCAGTAAGAGGGCTGCAGATAGCGCATTGATGGGAAATGAAAGTTAGAAAACAAACAAACAATTTCTTCTCTTTGTAAGAAGACATCAGAGACCTCTGAGGCCTGTCATTAGCTAGAATGGAACTTGTGGATGCATTTGCAAGTGCTAATATACCATTTGAAAAACATGATCACCCAAAGCTGCATGAATTTATTCAACAGAATGTACAAAATGCCGGTTGCTTACCAAGTGCAAATAAGCTATGACAGAACTATCTTCCAAAGGTTTTGCAACACATTTTGAGGAGATGATGCCTCCAACTCATGTGAGTCTTTTGCAATTATTTCTGCTGAATCCACTGATGAGCAAGACAGCTAGATACTACATGTTCTGTTTGATTTTATTTCTGACCAGGCCAAAGATGTACCAATAGGAAAGCTAACAACAGTGCTCGTCAACTGCATTTACTTGGATGCTGTTAACGCCACTACAGTTTCTCAAGCGATAATTAAAAGCGTTTCAAAATACGGTGCGGACTTTGACAAAGTATCTGCTTTCACAAGCGACGATGCAACTTACATGACAAAATCTTTCAAATCTATTCTCCAAAGTCTAATGCCAAATGCTGTCCATATTACATGTAATGCACGTATAATTTCTCTAGTCAGTGAGGTGTGGAGATGCGAGTTTAGTAAAGATAATAAACTGGTCTTTTAAAAAGATCTTTAAACACTGCCCTAGCCGCAAACTTCGATACGGGCAGTACATTGCAAATGCAACTGAACTTGCGGAACAAAAATTGCACTTCCCCCATAGCCAGTTATTGGAATTCCTGGTTTCGGGCTGTACAGTATCATGCAGCTCACCTCAAGTACTGCTCAGAGTTTGTCTCAGAAGAACTGACACTGACACCGAAAACGCAGGTTTTAACAGAACTTTCAACCCTTCTAAACGATGCGCAGCTGAATGAGGAAGTTCAGTTCATTGCCAAGAATGCCACAGGACTCAAGGACTTAATCACTTGGTTCGAATCTTGACATGTCATAATCCATGAAGCTTACAATGAAGTAATGGATGCACTGTTCTTGGCTGACAGTGAAATGAAAAATCACTCTGACAACGCTGAGTTAAATGCCAGTGCTCAGCAAGTGTTTTCTTGTATGGACAATATTACTGCTATGGGGAAGAGTCAAGCGATGTAAAAAAAAGACTCAAAAGTTTCGGCAACCTGCAGCCAGGCTCCTAAAAGCTGTGCATATTTTTGACCCTGCACAAATGCCCCTGTTGATGGGGGATTTAACCTCACTTAATGCAATTCCTGGCTTTGACAAGAATTGTAAGTGGCAGGTTCCTGCTTACAAAAATATCACGAAAGCAGCAGACTGAACTTTGCTTGTGCTACGGTTTTGGATCTCAGTGGAAGGCAGAATCCCCCACCTTGCAAGGCTAGCTCAGCGCTGTCTAACAATTCCAGCCTCCTCCATGCATGCAGAGAGCTGTGACAGAACACAGACAGGTGTTTTCAGCACAGAGACAGGGAATGAAGAAAGACACAGTTGCAGGATGCTCCATGCTCACATTCAACTAATGACATTTGAAACCAGAACTATTTTTTCTCCACCTGCTTTTGTTAACTTAAGGGCTTCACCTGATTATATTTTTGCTGTTTTAAATACATATTCATGCTTTGTTACAACAGCGTGAAATTTAAGATTTAAATATCTGAAACTGTGAAATTCAATATTTTTAATAAGCCATGACTATGAAATTTACAAAAATGGACCGTGAATTTGGTAGGGCCATGTTTATATTGCAGTGTATCTCTTGGCTGGCTACTTATGGTGACAGTGCCAGATATAGACATTCGCAAGCAAAATGGGGTGCTTTGTACACTCATTGACATGCCAGACCCCAGCAGATTCTTCCAGCTCTCCCCTATTTCCAGGGCCGGCTCCAGGCACCAGCTTAACAAGCAGGTGCTTGGGGCGGCCAAGGGAGAGGGGCGGCACCTGCGGCAATTCGGGGGCGGCAGGTCTCTCACTCCCTCTAGGAGCGAAGGACCTGCCGCTGAACTGCCGCCGCGATCGCGGCTTTGTTTTGTTTTTTCAATTGCCGCCGCCGATCGCAATTGCGGCTTCTTTTTTTTTTTGTTTTGTTTTGTTTGGGGCGGCAGAAATGCTGGAGCCGGCCCTGCCTATTTCCCGGCCGTGCTGGTGCCTCATAGCTGCAAACAAAAGGATTTGTGCTTAGTTGCAGGTGCACTGATTTCTTCCCTATTTGCAACATGTGAAAAGGACCAACATCCTCTTCCAGCCAAAGCTAACTGTGCCAGTTTCCACTGATCTTTCCTCAGGCAGCTCATGTCTAGGGAACCAACAAAGAATGTAATTAATCTGATTGATCATTCAGGTAGCAGGTCACAAATGTATATATAAGACAATCAGAAATTGTAGCTTCTTTTGCATCTCCATATAAAGCAAGGAGGAACAGTCAGGTTGAGGAAACATCACACAACTCCCACACCAACATCCTCTTTGACATTCCCCTACTTACTTTTTCTCTTCCTTACAACAATGTTCACAAGGGGAAATACTTCCTTTTGGTGCAAGGTGATGTGGAAATAGCCCATTAAAAGTAACTGAGATTCAAAATTATCAAGCCCTATTTTTAAATATAGCTTTCCTGACTTCAACAGTATATTTATAACACTTTGTACTGGAGAAAGTGTGGGGCCATGCACCACTTTTTTTAACGCAGAAATTTACTTGTCAGAATAGATCACATGAACTGTTGAATATTACGGGATGTCTCCATGTTCAGATAGATTTAAAGAGAAAAGATAACTGTGTTAACTCTTATCTAAGGGAGATGAGATCCAGTATAGGAACAGGAGATGGAACTAGTGCCAGCTTCATCTGCTAAAAGGAGAAGGTGGACAATAACGTAGGAGTTGAATTGAAATCTAAACTGATGGCTGGATCCAGTCTCAGTTTATAAAGTTGTCCACAAAATAAACCTTAAGGGCCATATCCTCAGTTGGTGTAAATCAGTGTGGGTCCTTTAAAGTTTGTTGATTGATACCAGCTCAAGATCTGAGCCCGGAGATCACATTCCCCTTGCACTTCTGCTAGCTTTACACCAGTGTAAATCCATTGACTTCTACTCCTGGTTTACCCCAGTGTAAATAAGAGGAGAATCAGACCCTAAAGCTGTCTGTCTCTTTAAAGAAAATTTAGCCTGAAATTAAAGGCTGCTGCTACCCATACACAAGATGGAGTTTTCTCACCATTCCCACTCGTTAATGTCCATCTCTGGAAAAAGATAGGGAACTAGCATTCAAAGTTTTTATGGAACAGCTTTCTGCCTTTTTTTTTTTTATGATTTCAAGACAGTTGCTTGATACATCAATACGTGAATTAATTAATCCTTGCCAGAGGGCAGGCAGCAGTTTAGGCAGCCCAAGAGCAATCAAGGTCAACATTTCAGCTCCAGAGCATTTGGAGCAGTTAGCTCCACAGCCCAGCAGTCCTCGGCTCTTTACATTGTTTTATCACCTTAGTCAAAAGTACTGACCCGTGAGTGAGACCAATTGAAAGCCAAAAAAATAATAGGCCAAGGAAGCCAACTTCTAGATCTCGTGGGTAGATTACTGGGGCAGGGACAGTATTTGGCTGCCAGAATTTAGTCACTATAAAACAATCAATTGCATAAAGAAAAATAGGATTCTGTCACTGACATCTCAGATCTCCTCCGGGGATAAGGGAGGGGTAGAAAGAGCAAATTTAAGACCTGGATTTGTATCTCTTGATAATACTTCCCAGAATATCACTAAGTTCATGGAAAAGCAGCTGAGCTAAGAACTGATATTAGAACAGTGGGGTCAGACAATGGGAAAGGAACATTGGCATCCTTCACTGATCAATCTGAAATGTAACCCTTAAATCATGTAGAATTACACTGGATTCCTGTTCTAGAGATGACAGTTAAGATCATATTGATTTACTCTCTCCAATACATTATAATAGCACAGGTCAAAGATCCATGACTTGTTATATTTAGTCTTGGAACAATGCACAAAAAGCACTGATAGACTCGGAGACCAGTAAACCTAGATGCAGAAGGAAATGGCCCATTCCAGTTTCGCCCCAGCTGAATCCTCTACTTTCCCAAACAAGCCTTTCTCCATTTCTGTCACTATTGAGTAGAAACCACCAGATCAACGTTGCTCCTTTATAGTATTGTCTTTGGTGCTATTTTTCAGAGTAGCAGCCGTGTTAGTCTGTATCCGCAAAAATAACAGGAGTACTTGTGGCACCTTAGAGACTAACAAATTTATTAGACCATAAGCTTTCGTGGGCTACAACCCACTTCTTCGGATGCATCCGAAGAAGTGGGTTGTAGCCCACGAAAGCTTATGCTCTAATAAATTTGTTAGTCTCTAAGGTGCCACAAGTACTCCTGTTATTTTTGGTGCTATTGACGTCCTTTCTCCTTGGCCCCGTTTTCAGGATTTCATTAGCGCCACCGGATCATGATGCAGAATTAGTAACACACCTCTCAGAACAATAATTCTGAGAGAGTCCACTTGGAAAATGAAACCAGCAAGTTTAAAGCATAGCAAGCACACAGATTGCTTCATGCTACAGCAAGGGGGAAACCCTGAAGATCTTGCAACAATAGCCTGTCTCCTTTCTTCGTCTGACTTCCTCTTTCCACATCCTGCAACAGCAGCAAGAGCTGAATGCTATCGGCTCGAGCAGGCAATTAAACACCCTGAAAGATGATGTACAGGATCCATTAAAACTTCATTCTTTATTGCCAGCTCATTTCCGCTGTTCCTGCTCACTGGCCTGGCAAAAGGCCTCTTCACTACTGGTGGCAAACACACAGTTTCATTTTTTTAATAGGAATGTCGGCAAATTTGACACCTGCGGGAAACTGTTTTTGGTGATGGGTGAATGGGTTGGATAAAATGAGAATCCTTCCCTGGGAATGAATCCCAGAAGGCAAAAGGAGTCTCCTGGAGGTGCAACAATGCCTAGTTAAGGGCATTTACCTACAGCGGCAGGTCCTATTGGGTGTGGGTTGGTGGGTGGGCGGGCAGCAAGAAGAGGCCGACTCCCCTATTAAGGCAGATCTCATCCGAGGGTCTGCAGTCCATTTTTTCTCCCTACCCACCCCAGTCTTCTGCAACAGGACCCACTAGCCCTCCCATGTGGGGGTAGACCCCATTGCTTTATTATTTTTATAGTGCCCTAAGTATGCATCCCCTGGCGATAATTGAGTCCTATAGAACTTGTAATGGTGGAATGAAACAATTAGGGTTCTATAGAAGGGTAAGAGGATTCCATAAAGGTCACTTCAAAGATCTACAGGCCCAGATTGGCATGCAGACCTCCCTGTGCATGAAGGCTCAGCTACCACCACAGTGTAGGGTGGGGGCAAAAATAGGATGGGTCAGGGGGAGGAAGGCGATTCAAGAGGATAAAGTCCTGGGATTGTCTCCTCTTCCAACATTGATTTCTTGTTTGTTGTTGGCGAGTTATATTTGAAGAGCATCTATTCAGGCATAAGCTCAGGAGTAGGTGGCCCTGGAGGAGAGTTGGCAGTGGAAGGGTGGCTGGGAGATTTGAGCTTGAAGGAGAAGAGCAAGATCCCTTTGTGCCCAGGAGGAGGACAGTCTATTCGAGGCACAGAGGGGTGCGAGTAGTTAGGATTTCTCTTACTACTTTACAGTTTAAAAGGGGAAAGGAAGGATCTTACGTATTAGGGTTTCATAATCAAGTGGGTGATTCTCCGGGGAAGATAATTGTGCTGAAGACATGGAGGGCCTTCTACATTTTAAAGCAGGACCCACAATGGAAAGGCTACTGAGTCCCATGCAGAAGACTGAGGAGGGAATTGGACTGTCTAGGCAGCCTAATGAGAATTAAGTTGGGCTTTTTGCTGCCTTTGTGCTTCCCTAAAGGGAAGGCCTGTCTATAGGGATAAGCTGATTACCTGCCTAGTCAGCTCTCCATAGAGGAAAGCTATAATCAGCTAGGGGTAAGCAGGCCAGCTGACAGTTCCCTGTCCCCTCAAGAGAACAACAGAGCAGGGGATGAAGGTCATTGTAATGTCCAGGCAGTGCCTCCTACGTAATCCTGACCAGGACTTTGGAACAGCCAAAGAGGAGGCCATTTCCAGAAAGGATTCATCCTAGGTTTTACACTGAGCCCATTGCATGCTGGATAGGACTTAGGGGGTTTTAGTCAGTGCTGTTTGGATTCATGTCATTCAGTGAAGCTTATAGCTTGACTCTCAGTGGTTTTTGAGATAAGCAGTTCCCTGTCACTAAGGTCCAACAGCAGCCAGATCTGGTCCAGACTGTTTGGAAAAGCTTCAATTAAGCATCTGCATCCAAGGAACATTTTTTCTTCTGCTGTTTTCTTTTCTTCAGTGACAAAATGTCAAATTTCTTACCCATTATTTTAGTACAGCTCCACTTCTCTGCCTGTGCCCTTTTCTCTCTGTTTGACTGAGCTTTAGGCACACCTAGAAAATATCTTCTTCTGGGAGCTGAGGAATCCAGAAGCTATTTCCATGACTGATTGTTTTAGAAATGTTGTTTTGGCTGGGGACAGTTCTTAGGCAGGGATTTACCAGCATTAAGTCCCTTTCACTTGAAGAACATTCAGACTCTACAAATCTCTATTATAAAAACCAAACAACAAGAGTTTTCCCAAGAACTTGCACAATTGAGCGTTGTTCTGACTTGGAACTATTTTGTTCCAACTTTTTTTTTTTTTTCAAAAGCTGTTCGTTTTCAGCGGTGTTAAAGAAAAAATGCACAGAGTGGTTAAAAGTGGCGCTGAATAAACCTGATGCTATCAATTCATAGGAGATGATAGGTAAATAACACACACACACACACACATGATTTGCTTTGAGCTCCACAGAGGTTTTAGGTTTCAGAGTGGTAGCAGTGTTAGTCTGAGGAGTCCTTGTGGCATCTTAGAAACTATCCCCATCTCAAGATTTCCATGACTGGTGCTGGTATCTCCTGATAACAGCTGCCATTTTACTTCCCAGCAAGAAGTCCACGATGATGACACCATGGGAGACAAAAATGCACTTCACCACTGCAATGCTTGGGAGAAGCAGGACGCTTTAGTTTCAAAGTTCCTATCAGGCAAGTTCTGTTATTTCAGAATCATTCTCTCACCCTCTTCAACTGATTTAAACCATGTAATTCACAGCAGCTTGCAACGAGCTCTGCGTGCGCGCTTCAGTTGTCATCTGAAAATATCTCTTATGCATCAGTCCTGTTTTAAAAAGGGCAGAAATGGTAGCCACATATTGCTAGAGAATGTATTTGGATTCTTGTTCACCTTTAATATGAAGAATTGCCTGTTCTTCCCACTTTGCATTTAGAGTTCAAGAATCATGGATATACCCAACTCGGAATATTTGATTGGTGCTATCCTGGCAACTCATCTACGGATTCTCCTCTCACTTGGTCTGGTTTTACACCAGTGTAATTCCATTAACTTCAGTCAACAGAACAGGAGTCCTTGTGGCACCTTAGAGACTAACACATTTATTTGAGCATAAGCTTTTGTGGGCTACAGCCCACTTCATCAGGTGCCACAATTACTCCTGTTCTTTTTGCAGATACAGACTAACATGGCTGCTACTCTGAAACCATTAACTTCAGTGGCGTCATTTCTGGTTTTACAGCCCATGTAGGTGAGAGCAGAATCAAACCTAATGATGATAATCTCTCAATAAAATACACACACAAGTATTTTGGACAGTTCTACTTAGGACTAGTACTTAAGAAATGGCTCTTTAGCCAATGTGTCTCTAGAAAGCGTCTGATTCATCCAATAGGTGTCTTCTGAAACCGGACTAAAAAGGTGCCAGTTGTTTCCAATTCATGCAAAACCCAGAAGCAAGAGAGATTGAGAGTCATTAACACAGCAGAACTCTTGACCTTTCTGCTCCCCCCCCCCCAACCCTCGCAACAATTCTCTTAAAAACCCCAAACAATTGCTTCCCTTGTGTTATGGTTATGCCTTTTGGTCTTGGTGAGATACATTGCAGCTGTATTTCTGGTTGTGTGGAATCTGTGATTCCTTGTGTCTTGCAATTTCAGTCATCTTAATGTCTCTGCTTAGGCACACGCATTAATGTCAAAGGCACTTAATGCGATGGAAACATAACAGGAGGGAAACATCCGTTGCCAGAGCAATCGCTCTTGTATAAACTGTGTATGCAGAATTTGCTAATGCAAGTTTGGATAATGAATTATCCAGGAATTTTGAGCATAATTCAAATGGCCTCTTTAGCAATCAGACCATCTATGGAAAACATACTGCCCTTGCCCCCCTTTTCCAGAATCTGATAACAGCAAAGCCTGAATCTGGAAAACTGTGTAAATCCAAAAATATTTGTTCTTATCCAATCCTGTTATCTTGGTTTGTGTTGCTGATTTGAAGTGATAAGCTGGAAACTATGCTACACTCTCTCATCCGTTACAGTGACACTCGGTAATGTGTTGTTTCAAGCATCTTTGTGAAGAATCATCTGTTTTACTTTAAAGGCTAATTGGAGTTGGAAAATTAAGGGTTAAATCTGGTAGTCTGTCATTGCTAGTCACACTTGGTACCTCACTTCTGGAACAGTCCCACTGAAGTCAATGGGGACGCTCACAGAGTAAGGTGCTAAGCAGTGCATCCAGATCTGGCCCTAATATAACATCGTTTTCTCCTAAACAGGGAGCCTTTTTTAGGTACAAGCTCCTTTGTAATAAGTGGTGAAGCACCAATTTAAAATACATCCATGTCCACTTTGATGAAGGTATTAGAACTTTGGTGCCCAGCCTTCATGAGTAAATTTATATATTTTTAAAGTAACTACAAGTCCCTTTTTGGGCTCTCCTGAGGCAGACAAAGACAGAGCTTGGCTTGTTTGCTTCTCTGAAATGTTTACTTCATGAGATTTTTCCAGCTTCTACATCTGTGATGCAAAGGAAACAGATGTGAGAAATTGGAAATTAAATTTGAAGACGCAAAACCTGCTAAGTGATTCTGAAAGATGATGATGCAGAGATTTTCATTTTCTTATGTCCTCTTTTTCTCTTGCAATAATAAATGTCAGCGAGCTCTATGCTTTAGATAGTGCATCTATCTGCAGACCTGTGTGTGTAAATACATACAGTCAGGGCAAACACACAACTTTGCTGTTACCCATCGTCTTCCAAGCCACTCTCCCTGTGCAGGTAGCTCATGGCATGCTCAGTTCTCACACCCCAGATCTCGGCACAGCCACTTGGATCGGTATGTGCTCTCATCCACAGAGGCAAATATTCAATTGCTGCAAAAAGAAAAATGCAGAAAATAAAGGACTTGCCATTCTGTGTGCGCATTTTATACTGATTCTAACATCAAATCTAATGCACAGCTATAAAACCCTGGGAATAAATAGAATGACAGGTATCCCTAACTAACAAGCTAAGTGTAATCGCTGAAGTATTGAAGACACAGCCTTACCCTCTGAATTAAATCCCATTCTAACGGCTATGTCATAAAAATATTCTTTGCCCACTTTACATGTCTCGTGGGTGCATAGAGAAAGCTAACAACCAGACAGTGAACATGAATTCCCCAGCAGGGGAGTAGCATCTGGACATTAGCATCATCTGCCTTTTGTCTTCATTCTTTGTTGAGGCTCTCTCTCTTCACACCTTGTTGGAGTCTCTGGTTCCCTCACCCCATCCCAATTACCCTCATACAATGTGTGTCACCTCACTAGATATCTTCAAAGTGGTGGTGTTATTCCAGGAGACTTTCAAATGGATTTGCCTCAGGCTGGTGCCTGGCAAAGTATTATCCACCAAAGACTGAAAGGGCCATTCATTAAAGAGGCTGAAACCTAATGTGTTTATAGTAGAGAAACTGACAATCCTCTTTAAAAAGGCAAACTCACTTAAAGAGCCTCATGTGTGAACACACAGAGGTCTGCAAAGCGTTGAGCAGGATGTAGGCAGGGTGTGCCTTCAGTGCAGAGTTAGCCCGGGAGATGGGGCACCTGGCCTGGGCTAGCCTAGCTTGGGTCAAATGTCCCCACTGCTAAGCCCTACCCAAGCCTGATCCATGTGGCTACATCTGTAGTGGTGCTGCACTCACTCATGTGTGGCACTAGGACTTCTGGAGGGCATCTAGAGAGAAGGCATGGTTCTTCTTTCCGCACTAAGGAGAGAGGGAGGGAATTATGGACAGTACTTCCCAGTGTCACAAAGAATATCGAAGACCAAAGGCCTGGAAAGCTGCAGCCCTTTACAGACCAGGCCCAGCTGTCCTCTTGCACACCCTGGTGTAAATCAGTAGTGACTCTGCTTCAGTCAATGGTGTCACACTGCTCTGAGAGCAGAATTCTGATCTTTCATCTGTGGCAAAATCGAGGATTTTTACAGCCTGCTGTTTGTACAGCATAATGCAGTGGCACAAGACACACCACAAGATACCGGGGGTGGTAGCATACCATGAACCCTGGCATTTTACAGCCTTGTGGACAGGGAGTCATGCTTATGGTTTATCTAGTGCTTTACATTTTCAAAGCACCGAGCAAACATTAGCGACCTAATCCTCCCAGCATCCTGATGAGGAAGGCATGTAATCCCTCATGGGCATTAAGAGTTACGTTAAGAATTAAATTACACTTCATTACTAATATCAAATGCCAGCCTAAGCGAAGGAAAATACTGTTCAGTCTTTAAACCTCTTTTTGGAAATCTATTTCCAGTTTATTTGACCTATGCAGTCGAATTACCTCAATACACTACAAGCGCTTTGGGTCAACGGTGATTTCTTTTTCTTTCTGGGGGAGGAGGGTAGTGCTGTAAATTCCTGTCCCCACTCATCCCCACTCCCTCCCCTTCCCACAGGGACCCCAGATCTCCCTCACCCGGCGAGTCTCGTCTCCTCATATCCGTTCAGTGTGTGAGCTGGTGCTGCCAGGAGTCAAGTTCTCGGTGGGCTCGTCTGCACTCCACCGAACCCTGTGCACCAGCTCACAGCATTTGGCCTGGCTGCCTGTCCGTCTGGACAGAGGGGGTGGCTGGGTCAGATTTCAGGGGTGTTGCGACCCTGCAGCTGGAGTGATGCTCCAGGCCGCTCGGGCAGCACCCGTACTGATTTAGGATGGGGCCGCTGCTTAAGAGTGGTCAGGCCACAGCCACCCCAGCTGTGCAGCCTATGGAAATCTGAGCAAGTGCAGAAACCTTGGGTGGAGGGCCTCCTCATTTGGTGCCACTGGTGGTCCCTGGGCCATGCTGTACCCTGGCAGCCCAAGCAGTGGTCTGAGAGCAGCAGCAGGAGAGAGAGAAGGAGTGAGTGTGTGCTAAATAGGAAGTAGAGGAAGGGGTAAGGCATGAGCAGTGGGAGCCTCATGGTGACAGAGTTGAAGAAACTGGTTTCCCATCTTTAGGTGATTCTAACTTGGGAGCCTCCGCTCTTAATTTCCTGGGTTCGGGTCTGAACTACAGATCCGCAGAACTAGGGAGCCCTGTTTGCTACGCTCCCTTCCCACCACCAGCTAAACATTTACTTAAGCTTCTGTTGGGCTCTGAGGAAGAGTCAAAAAAAAAAAAATCACCTGCTCCTCTCCCTTCCGCATGTGGGAAGAGGGGGAGGTGAAAGAACTCTTGGTGCATTGCAGTGCCCTGTGCCGTGGGCTGTGGTTTCAGGAAAGGGAGGTATGTTCGTACTTAATTATTCTCTGTGCATGTCTTTTGTGATGCTTTCAGGGCCAACACACTGATAAACTGTCTGGCAGGTTGTGCTGGGGAAGAGGAAGTTTCAGCAGTTTTCGGAGTCTGAGCGGTAGTTCCCTGATGATATTCTAGTGAGATTGGGAATCCTCAGCAATGCCTGCTGGGATCAGTGCACAGGCACTGATTGTCTGGAACCTAGCTCACAGAAGCACTCTGCAAATGAGACTGATTGCAGGCAATGCTTGTTGAAAGACTGCCCCTTATTATCAGGATACCTCCACAAATAAATCCCAGCTTAGCAGTCCCCACTGTTCAGTACAGCTGGGAGTGAGCAAATACCCTGTTTCCTTGCAATTCGTATGTCTTGACATTGCATCGGACAAATTTAACCATATGGCATCACACAGGCATCACAGCAGTTAGCACAGGAATGGCTGGAGACCACAGACTAATTAACAAAACCTTTAAATAGTTTCTCCAGAAGTGGTATTGTAAAGAACAAAAATGCTGACGCTTGAAATGAGGAAACCTGGTGAAAATTGACACTGGTTTGTTCCCTCTGAGCTCAATCCCCTAGTCTCCCTCCTATTTCCTGACATAAGAACAGATGTTATCAGCTTCTGTTGTTTTTCCATTGCAAACAGTTACAATGGCTCAGCTGTGCCAACAGACCATTCTTACCCTGTGAAATAGATACCTTAACATTGATCATCCCTGCCAATGGTTTAGTGTGCACTTCTTGTCAAAATATAGGTATCAATGAGTCACGCGTGGTTTTTTGTGTAAATTGCTCTGAGAGCTTTGAGCTGCTACAGAAGTGCTAAGTGGTATGATGATGCTGGCAATAGAGGTTCATGTATGACTTTGAATGTAATGTCATGTAATTAAACCATGCAATATATGGGAAAGCAAAACCAGGCACATGTAGTATTTCAGCATGTGCAGTGCAGAGAACTGACAAATGTGCAGGGTTTTAGGTACAATGGGCCAGACTCCTTCCATAGTCCATGCCAGTGGAAACTGGGGCAAACCCTTGTGGAGACTAAGGCTTGGTCTACACTTACCCCCCAATTCGAACTAAGGTACGCAACTTCAGCTACGTGAATAACGTAGCTGAAGTTCGAAGTACCTTAGTTCGAACTTACCTCGGTCCACACGCGGCAGGCAGGCTCCCCCGTCGACGCCGCGGTACTCCTCTCGTCTAGCTGGAGTACCGCAGTCGACGGCGAGCACTTCCTGGTTCGACTTATCGCGTCCAGACAAGACGCGATAAGTCGAACCCAGAACTTCGATTCCCAGCCGCCGAACTAGCGGCTGGGGGTAGACATACCCTTAGTAGCCATGACCAACCTGGTTGGATAGTGGAAGCCCTGTGGCAGTGTGAGGCATCGCCAGTCTCACTGTGCAGGCATTCACAGAGAACCCACCAGTACTGTGGCCTGGGAAAGGTGGTGGCTTTGGGGGCCAGGAAATGGGCTGATTCAGTGCGTCCCTGCTGCAGCCTCAGCTGATGAGAGATGCTAGCAGAGATCAAAGCTGTCTTTCTCCAGCAGAATCTTTTCAGGAAGAGCAGTGGTAAGAGGTGACAATGGTAA
Organism: Emys orbicularis; assembly: GCF_028017835.1. Classification (NCBI taxonomy): domain Eukaryota; kingdom Metazoa; phylum Chordata; order Testudines; family Emydidae; genus Emys; species Emys orbicularis. Next base: position 15,205,438 of record NC_088686.1, read on the forward strand.
GGACAGAGATCAATATGAAATCAGAAGCCAAACAGAAAGTGAATATTAAGGTTCCCTTTTTAAAAAAACCCACAAACCCTGATAATCTAGCTGCATCTGCTAATTACTTAAAACATATTCACAAAGCATTAACCGTGACATTGTAATGGAAAGAGGTGGAAACGCTAGTTATGAAGCTCACAGATTCAAGATGTCTTGTCCTCAAAACCTGACGAGGATGTGATGGAAATTCCCATTGCGGGGGGAGTCAGTTTAAGCACTGAAATTAGTTTCAGTTCAATATTGATTAGAATGAGTTTCTAAGAGGACTGGGCAGATGCACTGCCAGCTGCAGTCACCTTATATGACCCTGAATAGAAGGCAGAAATCTAAAGCTCTGCTACCCTAGAACACTGAACTGCTGTTGACAATGTTAATCAATCCTGACTTCCCCCTGCAGCTCCTGTTGAAAAGTGTTTGGATGCCAGCACAGAAGGGACAAAACCTGTAGAAAATGCATCAGGTTCTGTGCGGTCTCGTATATTTTATGTAATGAAGTTACAACAACTTGGCGCAGGCCTACACTAGCTGTCAAACAGCTTCCTAATGAGGATCTGGAAGGATACTCTTGTCTGTTGCCATTGTCAGAAAGTGTTTGTGTTCCTAGTGTAGACAGGCCCTGTTCTTAGATGGAGTTACTCTGGAGTATGGCTATGTAACCAAGAGCAGAATGTGGCCCTAAGCATCTACAAGGTTATAGGTAATTAGTAATTTATAAAATTTAAGGCCCAGATTATGAGTGTGTATACAGGGGTAGGGACAAGCAAGTAATTTCCCTAGCTGTTGCACAGAGACCACTCACAACACACACTCTGCTCCCCTGGCATTTGGGGAGCAACTGCTCACTCTTACTTCCCCTAGATAGCAGATTTCCAAAAAGGGGGTGGGGACAAATTGGGCCCACCAGCCAGTGGAGCAGAGCCAGAGAACTGCTGGGGGAGAACAAAATCTGCTCCACCCTCATGTACAGAGCAGAATGAGCCCCCCAGCTATGCAAGGAGCAGCACTGGGAGCAAGTCTGAAGTTCTGAAGCCTTTTGTGTGTTTGCCCTTGTGCTCTCAACAGAGGGTAAAAAAGGGGCAAGGTGTGTGTGTGTGTAGATGGTAGTACAAGTATGATCCTTCTCATTCACCCAATGGGTACCCTGGCTCCATTGAATCCAATAGCAAAACTCCTATTGATTTCAAGGGAGCCAGGATCTTTCCCAAACTGCTTAGTTACATTAGCTTACATTCTTCTTTGGCCATATTCTTGCCACGAGGCAGAAGTAAGTTCCTGATGGTGCAGCAGCACTCTCGTTAATGCAGGGTCAGGTTCCCCTGTACTCTCTGTCCTGTGTATTACTTGTGCTTATACATGGGATTCTCCATCCACATTGTTGCTGTGCAGCCTCCAGGCATTTCTGCATGCCTTGTTTTAGCCTTTTATTAAAATGGTTATGCATTTCTGTAGTGTGCCTAGCCCTTAGGATGGGGGCCATGAAAAAACTGGAATAGAATAATAAGCATTGTCCAGACACTCTGTAAACATGGAAGAATGTAGACCTGCATTTGATTACATGCATTTTATACCCTGGAACAACCTCAGAACTGCCTATAAGAAGAATTATAATAGGTCTGAGCAGTTTCTGTCTCGCTGCTTGCATTCTGTATAGCATCACCCCAGACAAGCCTGCATTACCTCAGACATGTTCTACAATGTTTTCTGGTTTGCAGTGACAGTTGGGTTTTTATGATGCTAAAGAGGGGTATGTGCTTGACAGGCATGCCTCCAGCTCCTCAGCGGGTGTACAGTGACTTAGCTCAGCTGAAGTTAGTGGAGATTGGGCAATTTACACCAGCTGAGGATCTGGCCCACGTTCGGTTTGTTGCCAGTTGTGATTAGAATTTGTACTTTGAAAACTTTCAAATATATCAGATGAGATGCAAATCAATGTACCTGTCACTCCCCCCTCCTCCTCCCCCCCCCCCCCCCCCGGTTTGGTAATAGCCAGAGATATTTGAATGGGTAGAAAAGACGGACTTAACTACAGTCTTACAGTAAATCTTAGGCCCTCAGGCTCTATCCTCAATTGCCATGGGAGACCCAGCGTGGCTCGAAGACAGTACCAAATATGGCTCTATGTATGTGGAAAGGACATATGTTTAATACACATAGGTCCCAATTCTGCAAAGCTTTGCTGAAATCAATGGGGCTCTGCTTGAGTTGAGCATAGGGGTCTGCTCATACAGTCACATTTGCAGGATCAGGGCCATGGGTTGTAAGTAATAGATGTTTTACATATAACTGAAGAGTGAAATATAAAAAGGGCCACTTTTATATTCACGTACGAGTAAATATATGATCTCATATCCAGACATAAAATGTATGGCACTAGTGTAGCATTTGCATGGCTGTTATAGATAATGTTATAAAATTTTGCTCCATATGGGTAAGAAAGAAAAAAAGGCTCTTTCTTCCCCCTCCCCTCAATCCACCCCCCCCCCCAAATTGAAAAAATTGCATTTAGTTTTAAGACTGAGCCAAATTCAGCTCTGGCGTTAGCAGACACAGTGCCACCGAGTATGTTTTTCATAGAAATAAAAGTGCTTCAAAACAGCTTATATTTTGGTAGCACAGACACATGCTACATTGGCATATTAGTGTTTACTCTAGAAACACTTCTTTCAGGGCAACAAACCATGATCCTTTGCAGCAGGAATCCTAAAATATCATTTCTGTAGAAGTCCACGCTGTTTGAATAGCTGCCAGAGCAGAAACCGCTTAGGAGCAAGGGCACAAACAGGAATTTGAGCAACGTCCTCAAGTTCCCCTTAACAGGTCACATTTATTTTTAACATAATCAACAACAAACTAGACGAGTCAGACCCTAGAACATTTCAGAAGGCGATGGCCACTAAAACTCTCTGGACCACCTTGGCTGGTGGGAATTACATAGCTCCTGTAAAACCAACGGAGCTGTACTCATCACACCAGCTGAAGATCTGCTCCTTAAAGTTTAGTTTGGGATTTAGATTCATATTAGGCAACATGATTAATGGAACATAGAAAATTAAAATTATATTTTGCCAACAGAATCTTTGTTTGACTCCCAGGTACATTACAAAGAGAACGCAGAGCGCAACAGAAAGGAAATGCTCATTTCAGTGAGCTGAGATGTTTGACTTCAAGTCAGTGGCAGTACAATATTGGTCTCTTTATTAAATGGTAGGAAAACAAAATCTGCTTTGCCTGGAGCAATTTGGCTTCTGCTCAAAAGCTTTTTCATCAAAATGAAACATCGTTTGCCATAAAACTGTTCGCCGGGAGATAAATATAGTGACAGGAGCAGCCATTAGAGCTCCCAGTTTTGTTTCACAAGTCTGTCGCAAAATGCTATTATTTAAGGGAGGAAAGTTCAGCGCAAAGTCTTGAGCATAGGTAATACCTTGCACAAAGACTGAGTATGTCCAAGATTAACTACTCGCCTCTGCTCAGTTGACTGTATCTGTGTACATTCTGCATGCACTGGGAATATTTATAGCACCTAAAAAAAAGGGGCCATTCTTGTCACTGCTGATGCTGTCAGTTTCTTGGCCAGCCTTGCCACCTCATAGACTCATAGGCTCATAGACTTTAAGGTCAGAAGGGACCATTATGATCATCTAATCTGACCTCCCGCATGATGCAGGCCACAAAATCTGACCCACCCACTCAAAATGGGAAATCAGAAATCAGAAAAACTAGAGCAATGGTTGGGTCAGGGGCTTGTAAAGACATATGGCATCTTCACCTCTAGATCCATGACTTGAATTCAGCCTGGGCCAGTAGTGTCCAAAAAATTGCTATGGTCTAATTCAAGGGTGGGCAAACTGCGGCCCGCGAGCCATTTTAAGCCGGCCCGTGAGCCACACCATGCGGCTCAGCCCCACTCCGGAGCTCCGGCTGGGGCACTGGGTCAGGGGCCACACCATGCGGCTCCTGGAAGCCATGGCATGGCCCCACTCCGGCTCCTATGTGCTCCAATGGGAGCTGCAGGGACAGTGCCTGCAGATGGGGCAGCGCGCAGAGCCCCCTGGCCATGCCTCTGCGTAGGAGCCGGAGAAGGGACATGCCACTGCTTCCGGGAGCCGCTTGAGGTAAGCGCCGCTCAGAGCCTGCACCCCCTGAGCCTCTCCCCATGCCCCAACTCCCTGCCCTGATCCCCTTCCCACCCTCCGAACCCCTCAGTCCCAGCCCAGAGCATCCTCCTATACCCCAAACTCCTCATCCCCAGCCCCACCCCAGAGCCCACACCCCCTCCCACACCCCAACCCCAATTTTGTGAGCATTCATGGCCCGCCATACAATTTCTATTCCCTGATGTGGCCTTGGGCCAAAAAGTTTGCCCACCCCTGGTCTAATGGCTGTCTGGGCGCTTATGTAAAATGACTTGTGCGCTCAGTCTAGATCTTTGAGAATGTTGCAATTAGTGACATTCTCTTGGGCCCGGCATCCCAGTGTAACAGAGAGCATACCACAGTTTATTTTGTTTATTTACATGCATCATTGCCTTAGCAGAGTCTGACGCTGGAATCTTTAGCACTAGTACTCTAGCACTAAAACCACCCGAGACCTCATGTAAGAGTCTGTTTTAGTATTTGGAGCCAGCTACTAGAGGGAGACATGATCAGATGCACAAAATCAATGTGTTAACTGAGCAGAGAGACCAAGGTTTGACGTTGCATGGAGATCATTATTGTCTTTCCTCTTAAAGACCACCACCAGGCCGCATTAAGGCACATAAGAGTGTGTCATGGAAAAGGTTTTATTATTCTTAACTTTGCTCTATATTCTCTGTTTAAATAAAATATGTTTCCCAAGAGCTGTCAGGCCAGCATGTTTTATTAGTACTAAATTCACTAACATTAAACAAACAACCCTCCTGCCTAAGAGCTACAAATCCAATGTTCTTTTGGGTTTTAAATTGAGAACACTGGGGACCTGAAGAGACCTTTTAGGAATCAGTTTATCAATATGCCAAAAGATGTGGGTGTCCCCTTCGAAACAACATCTATTAGTAACGGGAATGAATTCAGTATAGCCAAGTAACAATGGGGGAAAAAACATTAGCTCTCCTCTTACGTAACTGCTAATACAGTATTTGGCTTAGTCCAATAGTTAGTCCTCGGGGATTTTAGACCTATTTACACACAAACAAAGCAATGGCCATCTGAAAGTCATCTGGACCATGCATTCTGCAACCTAAAATAACAGCATGCTTGAAATGCACTCAATAACTGCTGGGCAAATTGAGTGCATGCCAGATTGGTGCATCAGCATTAATCTACTTAGATCGACTAACACAGTTGTAGAATAAAGTAAATTACATCATCTATGGGAAAGCTATTCTAAACCAAGCATGCGTTCTAACCTTGAGTGCCAATCCTCTTCAGCTGATCATTTCAATATATTTACAAACAGAAGGGAAAACACACTGGTTTTCTTTTGTGAGCAAGTGGAATTTTGGAGATATTTTTGTACAGCAAAATAGAATCTGACTCAAAGATGATAAAATAATCACTAGGCCAGATTCAAACTACACTGAAGTCATTGCAGTTATTAATTCTTTGTATTTCAGTAGCACCCAAAAATCGAGGCCCCGTTTGTGCTAGGCACTATATACCCATACAGAGAATGAGGAGGATGAATTTGTTCCATTGTATTTAATGTACTGTCAGTTCATTTCTGTAATGACTTGGTGTTTCAGTGAAACCTGTGGCTACCTTCACCCTTACCAGAAGATTAGAAATGGAAAACCTTGAGGGTGGAGGAGAGCAGGGAAGTTAGAAAAGTGCAACTCACAACCATGTAGTGAATGGAATTTCAGATGGGTAACTGAGGGCAGAAAATGGCCTGCTGGGCAGACCTGGGCTGTGTTTGGGAGGGACTTGGACTTCAGGCTGCTTACACCACACACTTCTCATGAGTTGCATCATTTCCCTTTAAGCCCCATCTCCATAACAAAATCCACTGTAGTTAAGCACCACATTTAAACACAGGAATGGCCCAATCACGGTATAACAGGGGTCCCAATCTTGCAATTAGTTCCACATGGGCACGAGGGTCTGCTTACATGGATGTGATTGTAGGATTGGGGCCATGTTTGGCCTGGCTTCTGGATAGAATATTTAAACCATGTTAAGAAACCCTGCTTTTAGCTCTGTTTTAAAAAAAATAGCCTAGAGAAAAGCTCCTTACCATGGCTACATCACAGTTTGATCCCAAACTTAAAAGTACTCCACTTAATTCTTGGAGGACTAAGCTGAAAGCTATAATATGGTTGGACTAAGACCATGTTTTAACATGGTAGATTTTCTAGCCTTGGATGGGTCTTCAGTGTGTAAGAAATCAGGTCTTGACTGGGCTAATCTCTAGGGGGCACAAGTCATTCTTTGTGTCCCTCCTCCACCTGCCCCAACACCCATCTGACCAACTTTCCCCACTTTTAAAAAGCACCCAGATACTTAATTTTTTTAAGAATGATTTTTATTCACTACCTTTCCCTCGATCCCTTCTCATCCTTTTTGGTATCAGACCCCTGTTTGAGTCTGATTCTCCTTTCACTTAGGTAGGTGTCAAATATGAGTTGCCCTTTTGAAGTCAGTGGTAATAAACAAGTGTAAAATTGGTGTGATACTAATCAGGCCCCTTGAGACATCACCGTTTGTCTGAATCTGACTGGGAAGGGGAGGTTATTAATATTTTAATTAAAAATTAGTTTCCTTTATGGGTGCTATATTCTGGTTTATACATTATTATATTTCTCCCTGCCTTGGAGCAGGGGGATGGACTGGTGCTTTATGATTACAGTATATAACACTATTTATGAGATGAGCTGGAGAACATGATTAAGGAACTATATATTTATTACCTTTCCATCCCTCATTTCCCCATTTTATCTCCTTCCCCTTTTTAAGCTCCTCCTCCCTCATTAAGCTTTTAGAGGCTGATCATTTAGGCCTTGGTCCCAGAAAGACTTATGCACATGTAACTTTATCCACAGTGGTGTGCATGTCTGGACTGGCTTCAGTGGAACTACTCACACAGCATAAAGTCAAACATGTGCAGGATCTGGACCACAGTATATTATACATTGTATTATTATTAATTATTATTATTTTATTATATACAGCATCCAGAGTGCTTCAGTTGGGGAGGGTGGGAAAAAGCCCTTTATAAGTTCTATTATTTTTTACAGTTTTATCACATCAACACTGCTAATCAGTGTGCGTGTTCCATGAATATTTTAAGGCCTCAAATCTGTTTTTTCTCTGCTGTGAATGAGCTGATAAATGATTGCAGCCTGTTTAGATTATGGTTTGAATTGACATACAAAAATTGTTCAAAGTCCATCTGTTTAGGTTACATAACATGATCTGAAGCAATTTTAGAAGCAGGATTTACTGCATAAATAGAACAATTTCCAGTAAGGCGATTAAGGCTTTTTGTGTGTGTGTGGGAAACAGAGAAATTACCAGAAAAGCTATCATTTCAGTAAACATAAACATTCCAAAATACACAGAAAGAGAAATTCATATCACTGAGCATTTTCACTTTGAGGTGCCTGCTTCAGCTGGAATCCCATCATATAGAACAAAAATTTTCAGTTAAATGTTGATCACCTTTTAAATATTTATGAAACTTGGCTGCTGTATTTTCTGAATTTTAAAATGTAGGTTAATTCTTTAAAAATCAGTGATGCTATTATTAATATTTTACATTGTGTTTTTTAATCCCTATCTTTAAAAAAAACAACACTGGCTTTATGTAAATGCCAGAACTCAGTAAATCCCCCCACTCCTCCCCCACCCCCACACTAGGAATAATAAAATAACCTTTTCTACCAATGTTCACTAGGAGTATAAACAGTCAAAAATGCTACCATGTGGTAGTTCTGTAGTAGACTGAACTGTGTTACTAAGACTGAGGAAAGCTTCTGTTGGTATTTCATTGCAAATGCTGTGTTTGAGCTCAGGAAATGGACTGACAGTGTTTAACGTTGCCTCTGTGCTCCCAGTTTTGTTTGGTTTGTGTGGTTATTTTTTTCTCTCTTACATGTTGGATAAGGTAACTTTCTGTTCTGTTCATTCTTGAAAACAGATAGCCAAATGTTTCTGCAAGCAGACAGTTACCATGTGTCACATACTTCCCGAGGAGAAAAAATATGTTCTGTACAAATGTTATTTGTAAAAAGCATTTATTAAAATAACCCACTAAGCTTGTTTCCTTGAAAGTAGCTATGGCTGCATTGCCTTGTAACAGCAGGGCATCGAGAGAGAGTTTCCATAGCCCTGCCCAGCACACAAGTGCTCTCTTTCAGAAGGGAAGAAATGCTCTGTTGGCTTATGAGTCATCATGAGCCTGCTCACAAGGCCTGCTTAATCCCTGATCTCAGGCAGCTGTGGCTACATCCTCACTACAGGGGGGGGGTCGATTTAAGATACGCAAATTCAGCTACGCGAATAGCGTAGCTGAATTCGACGTATCAGATCCGACTTACCCTGTTGTGAGGACGGCGGCAAAATCGACTGCCGCGGCTCCCAGTTGACGGCGCTTACTCCCACCTCCGCTGGTGGAGTAAGCGCGTCGATTTGGGGATCGATTGTCGCGTCCTGACGAGACGCGATAAGTCGATCCCCAAGAGATCGATTTCTACCCGCCGATTCAGGCGGGTAGTGTAGACCTAGCCTGTGCTTCTCATGGGACTCTCCAATTCCTTTCCCAGATTGCAGTTTTGAGTGGTTGTTCCTAGCCTTACCCTCATTTTTGCCTGTTTATCCTATTTCTACAGCTCTAACACTTCCTGGGCTTGGCCTCAGTCTCCTTTCCACTCCCTGGGAATCCCCAAATGCTGGGTGTGATGGAGTTCCTCATCCTTTACAAGTAGGCTAATGTTTTGTCATAAAAGATGCCTTTTCTATGGCTCTTCACCAGACGCCTCCTTCCCCTCCCCTGGCTGTTACCTCACTGGAAAACCTAAAAATTATGTGCCTGAAAAGAGAAATTTGTTTTGGTAGCTCCCATTTAATTACTTCTGTACCACCATCCCCCTCACAAAACAGAGTTACAACCCCTGTGCCTTCCCTGCCACCTTCATCGTCTTCCTGAACTCTGCCGCTCTGCCTACAATCTCACTGCACTGACTTCTTCAAGGAAAATTCATACGCATCCGCTTCAGTCAGGAGTCCGCACTTCTGCTCCACAAAAATGGTTTTACCGCAGACAGAGAGTCTGGACTCCTGCCCTGTTCTCTTCGATCTTGCTCACTTTAGCAACATAAAATTTTAAACTTGGGGGTTTTGCTGGATATTTTTTACCTGACGCCCCAGATATGATGTTGCTCATCTTATCACAATGAAACTAAAATGGCTGCTGTGATAGCAAGACGATATTAAGCCACAAAGAGGAAATGGCTTGTCTATCTATAGTTAATACACACATCGCTGTGTGGTATCTAGGCCATCCAAAGCAAAATGTTGCTGAGAAGTACCCTGCTTTCTTCACCTCCTGATGTGAAGTGTTGTTACTTATCGCCCATTACAGCAAACCTTCAATGAGATTACTCATGTGAATATGGATTACTCATGTGAGCAAGGGATTATAGGATCAGGTCCTTGTGACTTCCCTTCCCACTGCCCCCGCAGCCCTTGCCATCATCCATTTGTTTGTGACAAGACATTCTCCCTCCTTCATTGAGGGACAGCTTGCATGTAAAGGTGGGCCTTGCACTATGCTATGAAAATAGTCAGATTTAGGCTCATTCAGAGTCAACAATCTTCTGCCATATTGTCGCTGTTCTTGGTTCACAAAAATCTCTACCAACTGCAACATCCTCACTGAGTGGGTGAGATGGATGGAGACATACATAGCTGGGCCCCAGCTCATTAAGGACCTGGACTTTGAAGTGGATCTGGAATCAAATGGGGAGCCAGCGTAGTATGCAGAGCACTCATGTGATACACTCTCATTGGTCACATTTGTATAACGGGGAAGCTGTATGTGGTCCAAAGTGGAGTTTCTATGTGGACATCACAGTGAGCACCAGTCAGAAGAATTTGCTGTAAACCATTCAAGATAGGATGAAATCATGCATAACAGTTTCTCGGCTCTCATCTGAGAGGAAAGAGTGTGGTATTTGGGACTGTGCCTTTTAGGGATGAGCTTCTCAGATAGGGAGTCTGGGCAGGGCGATGGAATGATCTTGCTGTTATGCGCAGCCAGTTGGATCCAGACACAGAATAAACCAAATCTCTTGCATGCACTTTGCTTATTAAATGATCCCTGAACACCATAGTGCGGGACTGTCTTTTGCCTAGCCAAAGGTGGAAGAAGGCATTTCTTGCCACTATTACTGCCTGGATGCCTCGAAGCATGGATGCATCCAATAAGACTCTGTGGCTGTGCATAATTATAACACAGAAAATAACTCCACATGAAAAAAAAGAAGAAGAAGAAATGCTGCCAGGACATGATTAGCATCTTCATCTGATCAGCAGGTGTTTGAAGTCACGCTATAAACATCACTAATATTTTCTTATATGAAAAAATGAACTTTGAGACAGGGTTCATAGTGACAGAGCAATGTTTCAGGAACTGGAAATCTGCCAGTTATAAGGTTTACACAAAGCAGTAATTGAGTCATACACACATACCTCTACTCTTTAGCTGTGTGTGCTCGGTAAGCTATTCCATAGCACATGTTACTATTTATTTATACTTTAATTACTCTGTAGCACTGAGGCCTTTTGGAGGCATCTTCCTGACAAGAGACTCTAGATGGCCAACTGAAGAAAAGCTAGTGAACAATAAAATAAACTCTGGTCAGATGCATTGGGTCACTCCAAGGATATTATGCCTCTTGCATGCTCTTGGTATGAGAGGGGTAAAAGATATTCAAAGTGAAGCATGTGCAAATGCACGCATTCAGATATATGTGGTGTGTGCACATGCACAGCCAGCTAGGCACCTAACTGGCATGTGTGTCTAAATACCTTAGCTGCATCTTGTGCATATATATCTTAGGCACATACAAATTGTGTGTGTACTATTGCACATGCCTAACTTTGAAAATATAGCCCTGATTGTGTTGTGTTGTGTCTATGGTTATGGAATATTGCATCCGTTTTCTTATCTCTATATGCTGTATGACGTTTACTCATGTGTAAACTCTCTTAAGTATGGAACAGGTTCTTTTCATTTAAAGAGTTTTGTATTTGGACATGTAATGTTATATTTGTTTTGCATGACAGCTTCTTGCTGGCTTTTGACTCACTTAATTGGGTTGCTTTTGCATGAGAAGCTGCTTGATATGGAAAGATAAACTTGGGTCACACCAGTCACATCTCTCTTGTTGATTGAAAAAGTGTGTTTGATCCTGACATGCCGTTGTTGGATTTTTTCACTTCTGATAACTACTGGCAGCATGATCCAGTGGCAAGTGTACAAGACTGGGAATCAGGAAACCTGAGTTCTGTCCCTAATTTTTTTCACTGATTGTGTGGGACTTTGAACAAGCTGCTTGATAGGGCTGGTCAAAAATTTTCCATCAAAACTTGCCCTGAAGAACTTGCAGTATAAGCAGATATGAGATGGGAAACTGAGACACGGAATTGTAAAGTGACTTGCACAAGGTCATGCTGTAGTCAATAGCAGAGCCAGGAATAGAACCCAGGTCCTGCTGACTCCTGGTCCAGGTCCCATAGCCACCGGAGAAGAGTTTTATCCCCACTACATTCCTTTAACCATCTCCAATGTATGTACAAACCTGTAACAGCAAGAGAAGACCATTTGACTTATTAATGCCTATCCCAATTAATATTGAGGATTTTTTTCTTATAGATGTTTTTCCTTACGGGTCAATTTGTATCCAGATTTAAATCAACCAAAACTCCAAAAACTTTTCCTTTATAACCTCCAAACTAATTCCTTTTGCTTCCAGAAGTAATGTTCTGCTATGCCAGTTAAATTTACTTTGGTTGCTGCTTTTGGGAACTTTCTCCATGACACAACCTCTAGTTCTAGCAACAAATTCACACTCAGTTGTATATAGCCATTGCCCTTTTTACTTCAGCCATAAACTCTTGCCTTTCAATTATCTGGAGCTGCTTTTTAGCAATAATCTGTTCTTTTCCTGTCATGATCTTACTTTAGTCAGTGGAACATCTCTTTTGTCTTTGTTTTATATATAGAGATATGCTGATATAAATCAGTGGTTTAAATGCTGCTGGGAGAATTTGGAATGTCACTTTTGCATTCTTTTATTATAGCAGCAGAACCATGAAATACTGCTGGTACCGTATGTTAGAATCATTGAATCGTAAGACTGGTATCTTGTCCTATTTTTCAATCTTTTCTGATAGGTCATGTTTTCTAGACCATTAATCATTTTTGTTGCTCTTCTCTGGACTCTCTCCAATTTGTCCACATCTTTCCTGAAATGTGGCACACAGAACTGGACACAATACTCCAGTTGAGGCCTAATCAGCTTGGAATAGAGCGTAAGAATTACTTCTCACGACTTGATTACAACATTCCTGCTAATACATCCCAGAATGATGTTTGTTTGTTTGTTTTGCAACAGTGTTATACTGTTGACTTATATGTAGCTTGTGATCCACTATGACCCCCAAATCCCTTTCCGCAGTACTCCTTCCTAGGCAGTCATTTCCCATTTTGCATGTGTGCAACTGATTGTTCCTTACTAAGTGGAGTATTTTGCATTTGTCCTTACTGAATTTCATCCTATTTACTTCAGACCATTTCTCCAGTTTGTTTATCCAGATCATTTTGAATTTTAATCCTATCCTCCACAGCACTTGCAGCCCCTCCCAGCTTGGTATTGTCAGCAAACTTTATAAGCGTGGTCTCTATGCCATTATCTAAATCATTGATGAAGATATAGAACAGAACCGGACCCAGAACTGATCCCTGCAGGACCCCACTCAATATGCCCTTCCAGCTTGACTGCGAACCACTGATAACTACTCTCTGGGAACCGTCTAGGTTGTATTTCCCTAGTTTGTTCATGAGACGGTCATGTGAGACAGTACCCAAAGCCTTACTAAAGTCAAGATATACCCCATCAACCACTTCCCCCCTTCCACAAGGCTTGTTACCCTGTCAAAGAAAGCTATCAGGTTGGTTTGATATGATTTGTTCTTGACAAATCCATTCTGACTGTTACTTATCACTTTATTATCGTGGAGGTGTTTGCAAATTGATTGCTTAATTATTTGCTCCATTAGCTTTCCGGGTACTGAAGTTAAGCTGACTGGTCTGTAATTCCCTGGATTGCCCTTATTTCCCTTTTTTTAGAATGTAGACCTACAGATCTAGTGCAGGTTCCCAAACCGTGGTATGCGTACCCCTGGGGATCTGCGAGACATCTCTGGGAGGTATGCATGAGAAATTGTGTAATGGTGGATTTTATTTATTCCATTTTCATAATCGACTGCTCAGACAAAGCTTTAAAACTGTGGGAATTTGTTATATAAAGTACGGTAGTTCATTTACTTCAAGATGAACCAATAAGAACACAGATACACAGAGATGCTGTACAGAGCCCTCCCCTCCAATCACTGTACAGCATGGGTTCAGTTGCCCAGCAACTGTCCAATCTAACTGAGCTCAGAATTTAGGGTTTGTTTGTTTTTTCAAGTGTATACATTGCACTATAACTATACCTGTACATAACAGTGAAATATGGACAGATGGCTAAAGACAGGTTGTGCTAAGAAGAATGCACAAAGTATCAGTGAGGAGAAGGGGAAGGGTATGCAGGCAACTGGTAAATCTGGAAGGGAGTATGTGGGCAGCTGGTAGATCTGGAAGGGACTATACAATAAGAAAAGTTTGGGAACCTCTGATCTAGTGTTAAAACTCTGGTGCCCCATAATCTCTAGCAGAGTTTGGCTAATCTTTAATCAGAACTCCAATCTACACACCTTTGGCTGTGTTCTGTTGTATTTTTCTAATCTCTGAAATGTTTGTCCTCTAACAATGTTCCCCGGGCTCTCACAACACAATCTATTCAGATGAAGTGTACTTATTAGGTTCATGTATTGACAGAACATCTGGTATGCAGCTCACTATTCCACATCTCAATATAAAGTCCAAGACCTTGTTTACTTATTTTATTTCACTTCATTGTTAAACTAAATGGTGTTGTTGACAGTGAACCAGAAGCTTTTCACCTAGTTTACGGTCTGCATTTTGTTAAGATAGTTATAAACTTTAATATGGTTTACATCTTTAGTTCAATTCTGAGGCTGTCTTACAAGTGTTTATGGATCCAGAAGTAAGTTCTAACTCAGTGGTTCTCAAACTTTTGTACTAGTGACCCCTTTCACACAGCAAGCCTCTGAGTGCGAACCCCCCCTTATAAATTAAAAACATTTAAAAAATATATTTAACACCATTATAAATGCTGGATGCAACACAGGGTTTCAGGTGGAGGCTGACAGCTTGCGACCCCCCATATAATAACCTCACAACTCCCTCAGGGGTCCCGACCCCCAGTTTGAGAACCCTTGTTCTAACTAGAAATGTATATGGCCCCTATTACTGTAGTATGAGTGCCTCCCTCATATGTAAAAATAAAAATAATAGTAATAATCTCTCTCTCTCTCTCTCTCTCTCTTCCTTCCAAGCCTGTAGAAGAAATAGCTTGATTAGTTTACAATCTGTGTATGTGCGAGAGAGAGTGGGTGTGTGTGTTTGAGGAACTTTATTATGGGAAAGCTGGGTGTATACGAGTTCTATATTCAGTTCTGCAAATGGTGAGATGTATGGTCATGTAATGGACACCCAGCTCCCATGAAAACTGTCTCCCGCATTCATGAGTTGCCTCCTATGGAGCAACAGTTTCCTTAATTACTATTATATTTCAGCTAATAAGGACTGGTTTCAATCAGTTGCTCTGTCAATATGGTTTTGACTTTTCCTGGCCTAGTACTTCTGCAAACACTCTCCTCCTCATGTAACCATCTTTGACACTGATTCCTCCTTTTAATGTGAACTCACGGTCTTTCACGTTCTCTGTTGGACTCCATTTATCACCTCCCAACAGGGTCAGCCCAAGTTGGTGGAACCCTTTTTGAAATAATATGGCGAGGCTCCATCCAGCTCCTTGCTTTCCTGTGACTTGTTCATTCCCCCCATCTCTGCACAGCTACCCCCTCCTTCCTGGCTGCCCAAGATCCACTCACACTCCACTATTTTATTAGCCCCTATAGTCTCTGGTGAAACCCCTATGAAGCCAGCAGGATGAGCTAAAGCCCGACTTGCCAAGCTAGAAGTGGGGGAAGGGAAATTCAGTATCTGCCATGAATCATGTCAGAAGATAGGATGATAGACAAGGTATCAGGGATGGTGCCCCAGCTGGCTATAAATACAAGGTCCTATGCGGTCACACAGGCTAAGGGCCACTACTGCCTCTGAACAGTAACTTGCATGGTATCTGTCTATCTGGGGTGCTTACCATAGAAATTGTGTGCCTCACACTTTTTAATTTAGTTACCCCCACCATGTGAGGAGGGAAGTGCTTTTATCCCCCCTATGCAGATTGGGAACTGAGGCACAGAAAGACTAAGGTCCAGATCCTCAGAGGTATTTAGGCACCTAACTCCCACTGATTTCAGGTCTCCCATGTTCCAGGCTAGCCTCCAAACCACTGGGTCACCCTTCATCCCAGTAGGCTGAATAAATCATCTCAGGGTTCTTGGAGAGTTATTAAGTATAACAGAGGTGTCTTGCCATATTGCTTTAGTTTTTGGCATTACCACAACAAAAGCAATATCACTGCTATAAGGGATAACCATTGATTACCCTGTGATAAACTGGAGAGCTCTCTTTAGCTAGTATTGCATTGTTGGCCTTGAACCATCGTGACAACCAATCATTTAGATAATTGCAAGCGAATTAAAAGGCGAGAAATCTTCCCTGTCTCAGCCGTGTCCTTGTCAAGTTGGCAAAGTGCTAATTTCTGCCCAGTGAGATGGTTTTCTATTTACGTAGTACTTTATAAACATTGGTTTAGGTCCCCTAGGCTTTCTGCAAGAGGGATTCCTGAGGAAGTAATTCCACCTGTCCTTTTTCCCTCCAAATCTCACCCTTGGGATGCAAGGTTCCACACTAGTGTAGGGTGTGGTGTATCTGACACCTCCCTATGGTAGTTTAGTGAATCTTGCTAGTTAACGTTCTCATCAGGCATTGTTCGTGCTGTTATTCCCATTTAGCAGATGGGGAAACTGAGGCAGGGGAGGGTTAAGTGACTTGGGTAAAGTACTGAGGAAGTTAGTGTCAGGATTGGGATTAGAATTCAGGAGTTCTTGAATTCACTTTAAATTTACTACTGATGTTGCTTTATAATAAACACTTTGATTATAGCTTGTATGAATTTTTCTTCTTGAATATGTGTGAAATCCTTATCATCTGTAATAGGGTGATCCCTTAAAAGCTGTGGCTCAGGGTTTATAATCTTCTTGAGTAGTGTACATGCACACATTCATGGAAGAAGGAAAAATGCAAGAGGTCATTGTTTTAATTAATGTCTTCCAATATCTGGAGAAGCAAGCCAATTGCTTCTACGTGTTTTTGCAAGCCTAGATATAATATTAATCACCTCCCTCTGTGAATGCCTACAGTTCTCCAAAAGGCATGTTATAACACACACAGCTATTAAAGCCTGAATTGTGTTTTCTAATATATTAGCCAAAACACAACAGCAAATTAAGTTTCCATTTTAGCCAAAACCCAAGGGGGAAAATGATAAACAGAAAAATTATTCAGGAAATGTGCATTTTCCGATGTTTAGTAAAATCAATTTAGTAGCGTGACAGGAAAATTTCAACGTTAAAACAATACAGGATGTTAGATTATGCAAAAATATATAGATTCCCCTTATATTTTAATCATTCACATACATGTTAACACTCACAGTTTATTACAGAAATAACAGAATATCGAATTTTGTGGAACATAGAATCTCACAAACCTGCAGTCCAGGCTGTAAATTAGCTGAGGGGGAGAAAATAAACATTTTCCAAAATGTTCATGGGTATTTGCAACGAGTGTCTGTGTGAAGCAAAAACCACTTTTCCTTTTGAGATAGTTACAGGTCCCCTCTGTTGTAGGCATTTGTATGTACAAACACATTCTTCCTGAAGTTCAGTTCATGTTTCACCTACCTACTGTTTGCCTGGCTTCCATTACATGTTCTTAAAACATTTCCCTTATACTTATAAGGCA
The DNA here is from genome assembly GCF_028017835.1 of Emys orbicularis. NCBI lineage: Eukaryota > Metazoa > Chordata > Testudines > Emydidae > Emys > Emys orbicularis. The sequence goes on from NC_088686.1 coordinate 15,222,745, forward strand.
TTCAGAAGGGAAGCTGGACTAAGAAGAAAGTAAAACTAGCTTTGCAGATGCCTTGCAGCTAAATTGGTTACGCTGTGGGCTGGTCAGCACATTGGAGTAACTTTTCATCTCCAGAGATGTGAGTTAAAATCCTGTATTTTGGACACAAGTAAAAGTGTCTGGTAACCCTATTTATTTGTATTGCAGTAGGACCAAAAGGCCCTAACTGAGATCAGGGCCTCATTATGCTAGCCACTGTACATAAATATGTAAGAGACAGCCCACACTCTGAAGAGATTGCAAGAAAAGACAAAGGGTGGGGAAAAGGAAACATTTGCGTCTCCATTTTATAGATGGGAAGATGAGTCACAGAGAAACTGATTTGCCCAGTGTCCCACAGACGGTCTGAACTGAACCCAGACTTCCTGAGTCCCTTGATAATGTCTTAACTACAAGGTCATCATCCTTACTCTGTGGGGCAATTTGTAGATACCATTCTGATCCCTAGTGAATGTTTGTCCCCATCAGGAAACCCTCCATACATTGACCAGTGTCTGTTCAAGAGCGGTCTGGGGCTGGCAAGGCATAGTCCATTGGCAGACTAGCGTGGGGAAGCTTGCGTAGCACCTGCATGCACCGTGCTTCCATCTGGTCAGTGTTGTTAGTTTGTCTCATTCAGGAGAGCAATATTCTCCCTTAAAGTTCAGCTATACTGAATTTGGGCAGATTGAACTGGATGGTGTTTTTTTTATTACAGTAAAAGTTACCAGCCATGCTGCATGCCCTTTGTATGCAGAAACATGGCCTGATCCAAAGCCCATTGAAGTCAGTGTGAGTCTTTCCATTTACCTAAACCGGCTTTGGAGCCAGGCCCTAAAAGAGGGCATTGGCCTTAAAATATTTTAGCATGCAAATGCTAAGAAGAAGGAACAAGAGACTGGATTAGGAATGTGAGGAGACTCTTCAAGGGTACTGTGATGTTGTGCAGTCTATACGGTTTTATAAAAACATGATAATAAGTGAATATAATGTAGCTGGAATATGCTTCATGCAAAAGGTCTCTTGTAAGGTATCATTACAAATCTTATAATCTACTGAGTGTGATCATCCGATTTGTATAAATGTACCACTCTTGTATCTAAAACTAGAAATATGAAATATAACTCTGAGGGCCTATTGTAATTATGCAAAGTGTGGGCCATTAATGGTGGTTTGGAATCTTGATGACTCCCATTAACTAGGACCATTGTCTGCAGATGGCTGTGTTTACCTGTGAGTCCTCCTGTATATGTGTGTGCTGGCAAGTGGGTAATGAAGTCTTGCAGTGACATGTGATCATGTCACCTGAACTGGAATCCATCTTTAACCTGGTGCTTTTCCAGTGAGGGGGTGTGGAAAGGGTTCCCGCCTTATGCAAAAGCTATATAAAGGGAGAGAGGAGCCATCATGAAGAATCCCCTAGCTACCACCTGAGCTGGAACAAGAGCTGTACCAGGGGAAAGAATTGTGCCCAGGCCTTGAAGGTGTCCAGTCTGAGAAAAAACTTACTGAAGCATCTCTGAGGGTGAGATTATCTGTATTCAGTTTGATTAGACATAGATTTGCGCATTTTATTTTATTTTGCTTGGTGACTTACTTTGTTCTGTCTGTTACTACTTGGAACCACTTAAATCCTACTGTCTGTATTTAATAAAATCACTTTTTATTTAGTAATTTACTCAGAGTATGTATTAATACCTGGGGGAGCAAACAACTGTGCATCTCTCTCTATCAGTGTTATAGAGGGCGAACAATCTATGAGTTTACCCTGTATAAGCTTTATACAGGGTAAAACGGATTTATTTGGATTTAGACCCCATTGGGAGTTGGGCATCTGAGTGCTAAAGACAAGCGCACTTCGGTGAGCTGTTTTCAGGTAAACCTGCAGCTTTGGGGCAAGCAATTCAGACCCTGGGTCTGTGTTGGAGCAGACGGGAGTGTCTGGCTCAGCAAGACAGGGTGCTGGAGTCCTGAGCTGGCAGGGAAAACAGGAATAGAAGAAGTCTTGGTACATTAGGTGGCAGCTCCCAAGGGGGTTTCTGTGATCCAGCCCGTCACAGGTACGTCTACATTGCCATCAGAATTGTGTCTGCAGCACATGTAGACATAGCTGAGCTAGCTTTGATCTAGCAAGCTTAAAAATAGCAGTGAAGCCGTAGCAACAAGGGCGGCAGCACAGGCCAGCGGCTTGAGCACATACCCAGGCTCCTGAGTGAAGTTGTACAGCGTGTGCTGCCATCTGGGCTGCTGCAGTATCACTGTTGTTATTTGGCTTAGCTAAATCAAAGCTAGCTCAGGTATGTCTACATGAGTTGCAGTTACACTTTTGATTGCACTGTAGACATGCCCTAAGGCTTGGGAGAGACTAGTGGAAATAGTAGCAATTGCAGAAGAGTAGTATCCTTTTCTAGTCACGTCTCTTCTGCTTCAGCCAATGTTGCAGACTCAGGGAATAACTCGTGGTAGTCGCTTTCACTACCCGCTCACAGGCTTGAATCCACTCAATAGGGACAGATATTACTGAAAAATAGCTGTTTATTGTGAAATGAGTTGGAGATTATCCCAGGTCTTTGCATCATGAAAAACATCACAGCAATTGGCAATTGAACTTGGGTTTCACTTCAGCCCAAGCTGGCAACCTGCCTACTTTGCTGTGTGAATGCAGGCTAATCAAGCCCAAGTGCTGTTAGTTCTCCGAATCTATCCCACTTGGGCAGTACTTTTTGTCGAACTCCTCCCTTATTCTGCACTGCATTTTAAACCTTTGTTCGCCTGCTCCATTTCTGTTGCACTTCCTCAGCATTTAAACAGAGATGCCATCCAATAAATCTCTCTCCCGTGCTGCCTGATGGCCAGAAGCTGACACCAGCCTTATGGTAAAGCTGTGGGGTGACATCAGTAAGACCCACAAGACCACTTCCACAGGAACCCAGGAAGGACAGACAAGTTCTCCCACAACACACAGCAAATGAATTCATAGGAGTGGCCCAGTTTAATGCATGACTAAGGGCACGTCTTCACTACCCGCCGGATCGGTAGCAATCGATCTATTGGGGATCGATTTATCGCGTCTAGTGAAGACGCGATAAAATCGATCCCCGATGGATCTGCCGTCGACTCCGGAAATCCACCGCGGCAAGAGGCGGAAGCGGAGTTGACAGTGGCACGGCAGCGGTCGACTCGCCGCCGTCCTCACAGCCAGGTAAATCGACCTAAAATACGCAACTTCAGCTACGCTATTCATGTAGCTGAAGTTGCGTATCTTAGGTCGACCCTCCCCTCCCCCCCCCCCCCCCGTACTGTAGACCTAGCCTGAGAACCATAGGATATCCTGCGTGAAATTCAACACAGCACAAGGGCTAGTTCAGCACCATTATGGATGCAGTCTCACAGGTAGGGCTTTGCAGTAGGGATGCTCCACCCATGCTAGTCTAGCCCAGGCTAACTCTGAGGTGAAGACATACCCTTCCAGTAGGTGCTTCCAGAAGGAGTACAGTGGGTTGCATCTGATTTGTGGAGAAATATGTATTTATTTGTATGGTGCCTATCACTGTAGCGTCAAGGGCTTATTTACAAAGTTGATGGATATTAATGCTGTAATCACAATAGACTTCACTGTCAATTGAAAGTCAGTGGGAATTATGTGTGTCCTGCTGCAGTGTCAGGAAAGAAGGGTGTCCAACGAGATTAAGGTCCTGACCAGCTTCCCATTGAAGTCAATAGAAGCTTTGGCATTTATTTCAATGAGACCCGAACTGGAGCTCAAGACAGCTCCTTTACACTGTGGTATCTGAACCACTGAGCAAGCACACCAGGAAACCGAGAAGGAACAAGGTCCGGCATCCTTCTGTTGACTTGTTCTCTTCCCTATTTCCTGCTCCATCCTCATTGAGCTACTTTCTGACTCAATGCCCAGCCTGCTGTGAATTAGGTGTAATTAGTCATATGTAAGTAATAGGTTACTGCTCACGAAATAACTTAGTGAACTTTGTACACGTATAAAGGTCAGGAAAAGTGACTAAGTTGCTACATACTATAATGAGTTACTGTTAGCAGGCACTGGCAAGATGAGAAAGGAAAAGTGTATAAGAAATTGTTGAAGTTAAGTGGCTTGAAATTTCATGTCGGGGAAAACATTTATACTTCATATCATCTCTAAATCGACTATAGCACCATTTTTTTAGGGAAATGTTTAATTGCTAAACAAGCTTCCATTTTTAATATTGTTCTGAAACACTACCACCCTTTGATGGATAGGTCTTTACTACAGATTGCGTGTATATTTGGCATGAGAGAAATGCACACAAAAGTGCCTGTCTTAACAGTGCATAATGAGACCATAGCACTTGCAACTCCTCAGCCAGTTCATGCAGCGAGATTTTACACTTTCTAAACAATTAACGTGGATACTATTAATACTGTGCACACTGAGCATTTATCTAGTGCCTTCCATCCAGGGATCTCAAAGGATCTACTACACCTGTGTGACTGTAGTGTTAATCTGGAGTCTCATTGCTTAAGTCACTTACAACTAGACAGGATGAGGCATTTGGGGATATACTGTGAGGCACAATCTAAATTTGTCACATGTACAGTGGTCCATAAACTCTTCAAACTTTAATGGTATAACAAACCCAGACAGTGGTGGTAAAGCTGTACAAGTGCCTCCTAAAATGAGCACATCACAGGTATCAAAGTTAGTTGCAGTTGAAAGGATTGCAACGGCAAGCTTGAAAACAAATTATGCTAATGGCTAGAATAAACCTGATCCTGTCTAATTTTCAAAGCTCTGCAGGTTTTGACCTGACTAGTTCTTTTTCTTGTGCTATTTACCTAGTGTTCTAAGGGGCCAAATCAACCCTCCACATGCACTGAGATCAGCGCAGGCATTGAAGTGGAAGTGCAAAGGCAGCTTTGCACCTCCTTAGGCTGGGGTCAGCAGGGGCTACTTCAGCTCCCAGTGCAGGTAAGAGCACCATTCCAGCAGTCAGAAGTAGCCAGGACAGGGCACAGGAATGCCACTGTCACATTCTATCTCCCCCCACCCCCGAAATGCCCCTAACACATCCACTCTGCTGGGGCTCCTTTGGGAGTGGCACAGAGCCAACTGTGACACCTCTGCACCTGCACCTTTATATCAGGGGAATTCCCCAGAGGACTGTTACAGTGGTTCTGTGGCCCAGTTAAGTTGGTATAAAGGCGCTGCAATGCACCAGTGAATTTCTCCCTATCTTTAGGCTGGCTGTGCTTCATTTTGAAAGGTAAGTACACCTCTACCCCGATATAACGCTGTCCTCGGGAGCCAAAAAATCTTACCGCGTTATAGGTGAAACCGCGTTATATCGAACTTGCTTTGATCCACCGGAGTGCGCAGCTCCACCCCCCAGAGCACTGCTTTGCCACATTATATCCGAATTCGTGTTATATCGGGTCGCGTTATATCAGGGTAGAGGTGTATCTGGCCTCCTGTCGGGTGGCCTCGTGGTAGTGCTCTTCAGTGTTTATGTGGGAGATCTAGTTTTGGTACCTGTTCTGATTATTTCTGTCCTTGAGGCTTCAGTGAGCAGAACAACAAAAATATCACAAGTCCACAGCCTTGCTGCCGTGAGCGATGATATTGTCACATCTCATAAGCTAAGCAAAACTGGCCTTCATCAGTTCTCAGCTGAGAAACCTCAAAGGGATAAAAAGAGTCTATGTTATATGTGTATCAGACTGCAGCAGTTATTCGCCCTGCCATTTCTATTTAAACGTCACAGTCACCACTTTTTCTTCTTAAAAAAAAAAACAACAACACACAGTTGCATGCAAAAATGACTTTGGTTTGTTAAAATTAAGAACCTACATAAATAAAAGTCAGGGAGTGAAGGATATTACAGCAACGCCAACTTGCACCCCTAGGAGCGTTCATTACAACATTATACAATATGTACACAGGCATGCAAAAGGTTACCTATATGCACCAAAACTTATCTTTTAACAAGTGTAGCTCCTTATGTGTCATGATTGAATAGCATATCACATTACCCAGCTTTATGTGAGCATTTTTTATTGTTTGTTATTATTATTTATTTATGTCAACCAAGTATGGCGCCCCATTGTAATTGCACTGTACAGACAGAGTAGCAGACAGCACCTGTCCTGACGAGTTTATAATCTAAATTGACAAGATAGACACAGCGTGGCAGAGGGGGTAAAACACAGAAGCAGAGTGATCTATATGATGGAATATAATGAAAGCTTTTGTCATAGGACTCAATCTTGTGAGGTGCCAATTGCCTCCTGTGGGAGTTCATCACCTCTGAACACCCATTGTATCTTGCGTCTATTTACCACACACAGGATCAGGCCCATAATCCACATGATCAAGGAGACATAGTTAACATTGCTGTGGAGGCTTCAATGCTAAATGCACTGACTCTGGCCAAAATTTCCTCTCTCCACTCCCTAGCTGTGGTTGCATGGTGTGCCATGTTCTAGTTGTTATTCTCTTTCCCAGATGTTTCATACTGTATGTCTGTGTTCCTGTGTTTATGTAAAGCTTCCTTCATGAGGCCTTCCTATGTTAATCTCTTCACTAACAAAGTATTGGCATGTATTTGTGCTGGCACAGTTCTCTCTTGTTTTGTATTTGTCTGAGTTCGATTGCAAGCTCGTTGGGAAAGGACCTTGTCCTTCTGTGTTTGGTACGCTCGTCATGCTGCATATGTAAAATCCCTTGACATCCTTTGGAACAAAAGGTACTACACTAATATATTATATTCAGCACAGAACATTTTCTTAATACTATATTAACATAATTTATTTTACCTGTGCTGTATTGCAAAAGACAAGAGATATTAGTCCTATTTATGTGACAACATGAAAATTGTACCGTGGTTGCATTGCAATCATATTTCTCCTACAGCGAGGCTATGTTTGTAGGAGTCCTGCTCCCATTGACGTCAGTAGGAGTCTTTCCACTATCATGAGAGTTGGATTGGGCCCACTGAACCCAGTCCTGCAAACCATTATATACTCGAGTAGCTTTTTGCAAGTGAGTACTATTCATCTAAACAGGATTACTCATATGTATACAATTATTCATTAAGAGTCTGCGGGATTGGGGACACAGTTTGTAAAAGACTTTAGTGCCTTGACTTTGTGGATTAGTTGCGTCTATTTGTTCTGCAAATGGAAAGTGAGCTTTCTGAGCCATGCCCTCTGACTTCTCAACTGAAATGTTTGAATCATGGGAAGAAGTAAGGAATCTTGCCTCCTGCCACTTCCCCTGCACAGCTCCAGGAGCAGCTCTGATGTGAGCCAGGAGTGCTCTGAGCACCTGCTGCCCAGTCTGAGATGCAGCTGCTCAGTAGCACCCCTACTGGCCACCTGGTGCATCCCTCTGGTTGCCCCATTCCTTATCTGTAAGAGCCCAGTTGGTTCTGCCTGTGCCTAGGGGAGCACTAATCAGAGGAAGGTTCCTCTCCCTCATATAGCTTACAAGAGGGAAAAAGAAGAGAAAACTGCAAACCAACAACCAGTTACAACTCCCTCCCTTTCTGCTACAGTCCCAGCACAGATTAGAGCTCTAGGGGGTGCTCTAACTTATGCCAGCTGGCTATGGTCCCTAAAGAACATAAACCAGCTGTGGATAATCTGAATGCAGCACATTCCAGCCACTTTCCCTCCCTGGGCTGTGTTGCAGAAGCTGCAAGGAGGAGAAAACTATGCTGGCTCTCACTGCCTGCTGGGAACTTGCAACTAGTTGGGAGTTGGAGTGATCCTTTTCGCAGTGCCTGAGAGGCACAAATGAAGATGAACAGGACAGAGCATGTGGCCCCAAGTACTGAGCATGGCCCCATGAACTGTTTGAAATAACTTGTCCAGCCTTGAGGCTGAAAAGGTTGGACATGACTCCTTTACATCTTTCATAATGAAAAAGACGCCTTTAAAAATGTTTGAGTTTTAATAAGGGTAACTTGAAATTATGTTTTCATTGTGTTGTACAATACCATGGGGAAATTGAAAAGAGATGGGGAAATCTTTTCATAAATATTTTTAATAATAGTGTGCTATCATGGACGTTTATTTATTGTGCCCATAAAATCTCAGCTATAAGGCTGAACAGTTTTTTTGCATGTTATAAAGTGTATTATTTGGTGAGTCTCATCAGTTGTACTTGGTGCTGTACAAAATGCAGAGGAAAAACACAAGCCCTGCCCCAAGCATCTTAGGGTATGTCTACACTATGATAGTAGTTCGATTTTACTTAAATCGAATATGTGGAATCGATATTAGAAAGTCGAACGTGTGTATCCACACTAAGGACAGTAATTCGACTTTGTGAGTCCACACTAACGGGGCAAGCGTCGACATTGGAAGCGGTGCACTGTGGGCAGCTATCCCACAGTTCCCACAGTCCCCGCTGCCCATAGGAATTCTGGGTCGAGCCCCCAATGCCTGCTGGGGAAAAAAATGTGTCGAGGGTGGTTTTGGGTAACTGTAGTCATCCAACCGTCACTCCCGCCCTCCCTCTGTGAAAGCGCCGGCGGGCAATCAGTTCGCGCACTTTTCTGGTGAGTGACAGCGCGGTCGCCACAGCACTGCGAGCATGGAGCCCGCTGCGACCATCGCTGCAGTTATGGCCGTTGTCAACACCTCACACCTTATCATCCACCTTTTCCAGAGGCAGATGCTGAGAAATCGGGCGAGGAGGCTACGGCAGCGCAGTGAGGACATGAAGTCTGAGAGTGGCACAGACCTGTCACAAAGCACGGGACCCCGCGCCGTGAACATCATGGTGGCAATGGGTCATGTTGATGCTGTGGAACGGCGATTCTGGGCCCGGGAAACAAGCACAGACTGGTGGGACCCCATAGTGCTGCAGGTCTGGGATGAATCACAGTGGCTGCGAAACTTTCGCATGTGGAAGGGAACTTTCCTGGAACTTTGTGAGTTGCTGTCCCCTGCCCTGAAGCGCAAGGACACCCGGATGCGAGCAGCCCTGACTGTCCAGAAGCGAGTGGCCATAGCCCTCTGGAAGCTTGCAACGCCAGACAGCTACCGGTCAGTGACGAACCACTTTGGCGTGGGCAAATCTACCGTGGGGGTTGTTGTGATGCAAGTAGCCAACGCAATCGTTGAGCTACTGCTGTCAAAGGTAGTGACCCTTGGAAACGTTCAGGTCATCATAGATGGCTTCGCTGCGATGGGATTCCCAAACTGCGGTGGGGCTATAGATGGAACTCACATCCCTATCCTGGGACCGGACCACCAGGCCAGCCAGTACATTAACCGAAAGGGCTACTTTTCAATGGTGCTGCAAGCACTGGTGGACCATAGGGGATGTTTTACAAACATCAACGTCGGATGGCCGGGCAAGGTTCATGACGCTCGTGTTTTCAGGAACTCTGGTCTGTTTAGACGGCTGCAGGAAGGTATTTACTTCCCGGACCCAAAATAACTGTTGGGGATGTGGAGATGCCTATAGTCATCCTCGGGGACCCAGCCTACCCGCTAATGCCCTGGCTCATGAAGCCCTATACAGGCGCCCTGGACACTGAAAAAGAACTCTTCAACTACCGGCTGAGCAAGTGCAGAATGGTGGTGGAGTGTGCTTTTGGACGTCTCAAGGGGAGATGGAGAAGCTTACTGACTCGCTCTGATCTCAGCGAAATCAATATCTCCATTGTTATTGCAGCTTGCTGTGTGCTCCACAATCTCTGTGAGAGCAAGGGGGAGACCTTTATGGCGGGGTGGGAGGTTGAGGCAAATAGCCTGGCTGCTGATTACGCCCAGCCAGACAGCCGTGCGATTAGAAGAGCCCAGCGGGACCCGCTGCGCATCCGGGAGGCTTTGAAAGCTAGGTTCTTCAGTGAGCAGGGTAACCTGTGACTATTAAGTTTGTTACATACCCCGTTCACCCCGTTCCCCCCCTTCCAACACACGTTTAAAAATAAAATAACTGGAAATTTGTTAATGAACACCGTTTTCTTTATTACGGTTTTCGCGGTAAAGTGTTGAAACTGGGTAAAGTGTTGAAACTGGGACGCAGACTGTGGTGGGGAGTGGGTGTAGTGTAGTGATGCAAAGGACGCTTCTAAACTCGAGGAATGACAGACTCCTGCTCCTAGAGCGGTCCGCGCTGGTGGACTGGTTGTTTCAACGGAGCCTGCCACCCCTCCTGTTCGGGACTCTGTGTGTGGGGGCTATGTGACTTTCTGGCAGGGGGAGGACGGTTACAGATCCCCTGGTGCGTGGCTCTGTGATCCAGGATAAGGACCGCAGCATAAGATCTCTAACCGCCCTCCCCCGCCACGAAGTCACATAGCCCCCCCACACAGAACATGAAAACCACCTCCCAGAATGACCAGGGTGCCTAGTGACTGCAATGTGTGTGTGACCTGCTGCTGAACCTGCCCCCGTGTCTGTACCCTGGTAAAGGTGACTGTCCTGTCCAATTACCAACCCCCTTCCCCCCCTTCAAACACACTCTCCTCTAAAAGAACATGATGGAAACAGTAATTCACAGAAAGGTATTTTTTATTAGCAACAACACAGTTAGGGGATAAAACTGGGACGGGGGCTTGGGTGAGGCGGGAAGGAAAGGACTTATCAAATTTTGGGGAATGACAGCCTTCTGCTACTTGAACAGTCTGCAGGGGTGGAGTGACAGTTTTCACGGCCTCTGCCGCCCCTCCTTCTTGGGACTTTGGGTGAGGGGGGTATGGGACTTTGTGGCGGGGGAGGGCGGTTACAGATAGACTGCAGCGGGGCTCTGTCCTCCTGCCTCCGGTCCTGCAGAACATCCACAAGGCGCCGGAGCGTGTCCGTTTGCTCCCTCATTAGTCCAAGCAGCGTTTGAGTCGCCTGCTGGTCTTCCTGCCGCCACCTCTCCTCCTGTTCGTTGTGTGCTCGCTGGTATTGCGACATGTTCTCCCTCCACTGGGTCTGCTGGGCCGCCTCGGCTCGGGAGCAGCCCGTAAGTTCTGAGAACATGTCGTCCCGTGTCCTTTTCTTTCTGCGCCTAATCTGCGCCAGCCTCTGGGAGGGTGATGCCAGGGTAGGTTGGGAGACAGTCGCAGCTGTGGGATGGGAAAAAGGGAGTGAATTCCTCAGAAAGATATTTTTTTTTGTGAACAAAGAATATAGTCTTTCTCTGTGAACAAGACCATGCACAGCACCTATCACATGCGCACTCAGGACAAGGTCGAATTTTCAGCCTTCGCATTCAGTGCCTGGGGTCTTGCAGTGCAGATCAGACAAGCGGGGCAGGACAGCGGAATTTGGGTAGCAGGCTGACATGGTAAGCCGTAGACTTGTGGCTACTTAAAACTTAAGTTATAGCACTGCTCTTCTTTCACGTTCAAAGCAATGCTCCTAGCGTTGGCCAGTTCCTGCTGCCAGCAATCCGGCAAGCATGAACTCTGCCCCTGTCCCACCCCCTCGCGGCTATCCCCGGGAAAGATCCCTGTATGCTGCCCCTCTCCCGCCTCCACCACGTGGCTGTAAACTGCCAGTTACAGTTCTGTAAAGGAACTGGCAAGCAGTCCCAATACTAACATTCCCCTAATTCAAAGCAGGTCACTATGAGCGACATCACTCTGATGAGGATTTCTGAGACCGAGAAAGAACGCATGCTTCGTGAAAGCCTGCAAAGACCAGGGCCATATGTCGCCATGCTCTGCAAGGCAATGATCCCGGAGTACTTGCTGATAGCCTGGCGCGGAAACGTTTCCTACTACGGAGGACACAATAAGGCCGCTCTCCCAAGGAACCTCATGCAAAGGCTTTCCAATTACCTCCAGGAGAGCTTCGTGGAGATGTCCCATGAGGATTTCAGCTCTATCCCCGGACATATAGACCGTATTTTACTGTAGCTGCACTGGCAAGGACTAAACAGTAGAGCGCCTAGGGCAAACCAATCATGATAAACCGGACATTGTTAGATTTTTTGGCAGTAGTTGCACTGCCAAGGACTAAAACGTTAAGCGCCTAGGGCAAACTAATCATGAAAAACCCACTGTTAATATTCCTGTTCTGTTCAAAATAAATGTTTACATGTTTAAAACACTTACCGACTGATCCTTCCCCTGATTCTGGGTACGGGTTAACGCCTGGGGACGGTTGGTAGGGGATCTCTGTGAGGGTGATGAAGAGATCCTGGCTGTCTGGGAAATCAGCGTTGTAAGTGCTGTCGACTGCCTCGTCCTCCTCATCTCCTTCCTCATCTTCCCCGTCCGCTAACATCTCCGAGGAAGCGGCCGTCGACAATATCCCATCCTCAGAATCCACGGTCAGTGGTGGGGTAGTGGTGGCGGCCGCACCCAGAATGGAATGCAGTGCCTCGTAGAAACGGCATGTCTGGGGCTGGGATCCGGAGCGTCCGTTTGCCTCTTCGGTCTTCTGGTAGCCTTGTCTCAGCTCCTTGATTTTCACGCGGCACTGCATTGCATCCCGGCTGTATCCTCTCTCTGTCATGGCTTTTGAGATCTTCTCGTAGATCTTTGCATTCCGTCTTTTCGATCGCAGCTCCGAAAGCACGGACTCATCGCCCCACACAGCGATCAGATCCAAGACTTACCGATCAGTCCATGCTGGGGCCCTCTTTCTATTCTGAGATTGCATGGCCACCTCTGCTGGAGAGCTCTGCATCGTTGCCAGTGCTGCTGAGCTCGCCACGATGTCCAAAAGGGAAATGAGATTCAAACTGCCCAGACAGGAAAAGGAATTCAAATTTTCCTGGGGCTTTTCCTGTGTGGCTGGTCAGAGCATCCGAGCTCTGACTGCTGTCCAGAGCGTCAACTGAGTGGTGCACTGTGGGATAGCTCCCGGAGCTATTAGCGTCAATTTCCATCCACACCTACCGTAATTCGACATGGCCATGTCAAATTTAGCGCTACTCACCTCGTTGGGGAGGAGTACAGAAGTCAAATTTAAGAGACCTCTATGTCGAACTAAATAGCATCGTTGTGTGGACGGGTGCAGAGTTAATTCGATTTAACGCTGCTAAATTTGAAAAAACCTCCTAGTGTAGACCAGGCCTTACAGTCTCTAACAGCCTTGGCTGCACAGGGAATTTCACTCATCAGTAACCAGCCATCAGTGTAGCAGATGGAAACCCAGTAGACAGGCCAAGCCATGATTTACACCAGTGCAGTTTATTCAAGTAAGGATAAATTGCCCTGGCACCAGTCATGGCTTGTAGTGGCTTACTCTTCCTATGCTAGGGGCATGCATCAGTGACTGGCCATCCCTGCCTGAAACTCCTAGGGACATGGCCTTGCCTTGACCCTGCAATCAGTTGAAGAGTTCTTTTTCAGTGTCCAGGGCGCCTGTATAGGGCTCTAGCCCCGCGGTGGGCACGGGGTGCCGGTGGCAGGCTCGGGGCGTGTGTGGGGGGGTCTCTAGCCCCGCGGTGGGCACGGGGTGCCGGTGGCAGGCTCGGGGCGTGTGTGGGGGGGTCTCTAGCCCCGCGGTGGGCACGGGGGTGCCGGTGGCAGGCTCGGGGCGTGTGTGGGGGGGTCTCTAGCCCCGCGGTGGGCACGGGGTGCCGGTGGCAGGCTCGGGGCGTGTGTGGGGGGGTCTCTAGCCCCGCGGTGGGCTCGGGGTGCCGGTGGCAGGCTCGGGGCGTGTGTGGGGCGGTCTCTAGCCCAGCTGTGGGCACGGGGTGCCGGTGGCAGGCTCGGGGCGTGTGTGGGGCGGTCTCTAGCCCCGCGGTGGGCACGGGGTGCCGGTGGCAGGCTCGGGGCGTGTGTGTGGGGGTCTCTAGCCCCGCTGTGGGCACGGGGTGCCGGTGGCAGGCTCGGGGCGTGGGGGAGGGGGTCTCTAGCCCCGCGGTGGGCACGGGGGTGCCGGTGGGAGGCTCGGGGCGTGGGGGGGGGGTCTCTAGCCCCGCGGTGGGCACGGGGTGCCGGTGGCAGGCTCGGGGCGTGGGGGGGGGTCTCTAGCCCCGCGGTGGGCACGGGATGCCGGTGGCAGGCTCGGGGCGTGGGGGGGGGGTCTCTAGCCCCGCGGTGGGCACGGGGTGCCGGTGGCAGGCACGGGGTGCCGGTGGCAGGCTCGGGGCGTGGGGGGGGGGGTCTCTAGCCCCGCAGTGGGCACGGGGTGCCGGTGGCAGGCTCGGGGCGTGGGGGGGGGGTCTCTAGCCCCGCGGTGGGCAAGGGGTGCCGGTGGCAGGCTCGGGGCGTGGGGGGGGGGGTCTCTAGCCCCGCGGTGGGCACGGGGTGCCGGTGGCAGGCTCGGGGCGTGGGGGGGGGTCTCTAGCCCCGCGGTGGGCTCGGGGTGCCGGTGGCAGGCTCGGGGCGTGGGGGGGGGGGGTCTCTAGCCCCGCTGTGGGCTCGGGGTGCCGGTGGCAGGCTCGGGGCGTGTGTGTGGGGGGTCTCTAGCCCCGCTGTGGGCTCGGGGTGCCGGTGGCAGGCTCGGGGCGTGGGGGGGTCTCTAGCCCCGCGGTGGGCTCGGGGTGCCGGTGGCAGGCTCGGGGCGTGTGTGTGGGGGGTCTCTAGCCCCGCGGTGGGCACGGGGAGCCGGTGGCAGGCTCGGGGTGTGGGGGGGGGTCTCTAGCCCCGCGGTGGGCACGGGGTGCCGGTGGCAGGCTCGGGGGGGGGGGTGTCTCTAGCCCCCGCGGTGGGCTCGGGGTGCCGGTGGCAGGCTCGGGGCGTGGGGGGGTCTCTAGCCCCGCGGTGGGCACGGGGAGCCGGTGGCAGGCTCGGGGTGTGGGGGGGGTCTCTAGCCCCGCGGTGGGCACGGGGGTGCCGGTTGCAGGCTCGGGGGCGGGTCTCTAGCCCCGCGGTGGGCTCGGGGTGCCGGTGGCAGGCTCGGAGCGTGGGGGCGTCTCTAGCCCCGCGGTGGGCACGGGGGTGCCGGTGGCAGGCTCGGGGGGGGGTGTCTCTAGCCCCGCGGTGGGCACGGGGTGCCGGTTGCAGGCTCGGGGGCGGGTCTCTAGCCCCGCGGTGGGCTCGGGGTGCCGGTGGCAGGCTCGGAGCGTGGGGGCGTCTCTAGCCCCGCGGTGGGCACGGGGTGCCGGTGGCAGGCTCGGGGTGTGGGGGGGGTCTCTAGCCCCGCGGTGGGCTCGGGGTGCCGGTGGCAGGCTCGGGGGGGGGGTCTCTAGCCCCGCGGTGGGCACGGGGTGCCGGTGGCAGGCTCGGGGGGGGGTGTCTCTAGCCCCGCTGTGGGCACGGGGGTGCCGGTGGCAGGCTCGGGGTGGGGTGTCTCTAGCCCCGCTGTGGGCACGGGGGTGCCGGTTGCAGGCTCGGGGGCGGGTCTCTAGCCCCGCTGTGGGCACGGGGTGCCGGTTGCAGGCTCGGGGGGGGGGTGTCTCTAGCCCCGCGGTGGGCACGGGGTGCCGGTTGCAGGCTCGGGGGGGGGGTGTCTCTAGCCCCGCGGTGGGCACGGGGTGCCGGTGACAGGCTCGGGGTGTGGGGGGTCTCTAGCCCCGCTGTGGGCACGGGGTGCCGGTGGCAGGCTCGGGGGGGGGGTGTCTCTAGCCCCGCTGTGGGCACGGGGGTGCCGGTGGCAGGCTCGGGGGTGGTGTCTCTAGCCCCGCGGTGGGCACGGGGGTGCCGGTGGCAGGCTCGGGGTGTGGGGGGGTCTCTAGCCCCGCGGTGGGCAAGGGGTGCCGGTGGCAGGCTCGGGGCGTGGGGGGGGGTCTCTAGCCCCGCGGTGGGCTCGGGGTGCCGGTGGCAGGCTCGGGGCGTGGGGGGGGGGGTCTCTAGCCCCGCTGTGGGCTCGGGGTGCCGGTGGCAGGCTCGGGGGCGGGTCTCTAGCCCCGCGGTGGGCACGGGGTGCCGGTGGCAGGCTCGGGGGGGGGGGTGTCTCTAGCCCCGCTGTGGGCACGGGGTGCCGGTTGCAGGCTCGGGGGGGGGGTGTCTCTAGCCCCGCGGTGGGCACGGGGTGCCGGTGGCAGGCTCGGGGTGTGGGGGGTCTCTAGCCCCGCTGTGGGCACGGGGTGCCGGTGGCAGGCTCGGGGGGGGTGTCTCTAGCCCCGCTGTGGGCACGGGGGTGCCGGTGGCAGGCTCGGGGGGGGGTGTCTCTAGCCCCGCGGTGGGCACGGGGTGCCGGTGGCAGGCTCGGGGCGTGTGTGTGGGGGGTCTCTAGCCCCGCGGTGGGCACGGGGAGCCGGTGGCAGGCTCGGGGTGTGTGGGGGGGTCTCTAGCCCCGCGGTGGGCACGGGGTGCCGGTGGCAGGCTCGGGGGGGGGTGTCTCTAGCCCCGCGGTGGGCTCGGGGTGCCGGTGGCAGGCTCGGGGCGTGGGGGGGTCTCTAGCCCCGCGGTGGGCACGGGGAGCCGGTGGCAGGCTCGGGGTGTGGGGGGGGGTCTCTAGCCCCGCGGTGGGCACGGGGTGCCGGTTGCAGGCTCGGGGGCGGGTCTCTAGCCCCGCGGTGGGCTCGGGGGTGCCGGTGGCAGGCTCGGAGCGTGGGGGCGTCTCTAGCCCCGCGGTGGGCACGGGGTGCCGGTGGCAGGCTCGGGGGGGGGGTGTCTCTAGCCCCGCGGTGGGCACGGGGTGCCGGTTGCAGGCTCGGGGGCGGGTCTCTAGCCCCGCGGTGGGCTCGGGGTGCCGGTGGCAGGCTCGGAGCGTGGGGGCGTCTCTAGCCCCGCGGTGGGCACGGGGGTGCCGGTGGCAGGCTCGGGGTGTGGGGGGGTCTCTAGCCCCGCGGTGGGCTCGGGGTGCCGGTGGCAGGCTCGGGGGGGGGGTCTCTAGCCCCGCGGTGGGCACGGGGTGCCGGTGGCAGGCTCGGGGGGGGGGTGTCTCTAGCCCCGCTGTGGGCACGGGGTGCCGGTGGCAGGCTCGGGGGGGGGTGTCTCTAGCCCCGCTGTGGGCACGGGGTGCCGGTTGCAGGCTCGGGGGCGGGTCTCTAGCCCCGCTGTGGGCACGGGGGTGCCGGTTGCAGGCTCGGGGGGGGGGTGTCTCTAGCCCCGCGGTGGGCACGGGGTGCCGGTTGCAGGCTCGGGGGGGGGGTGTCTCTAGCCCAGCGGTGATCACGGGGGTGCCGGTGACAGGCTCGGGGTGTGGGGGGTCTCTAGCCCCGCTGTGGGCACGGGTGTGCCGGTGGCAGGCTCGGGGGGGGGTGTCTCTAGCCCCGCTGTGGGCACGGGGTGCCGGTGGCAGGCTCGGGGGTGGTGTCTCTAGCCCCGCGGTGGGCACGGGGGTGCCGGTGGCAGGCTCGGGGTGTGGGGGGGTCTCTAGCCCCGCGGTGGGCACGGGGTGCCGGTTGCAGGCTCGGGGGCGGGTCTTTAGCCCCGCGGTGGGCTCGGGGTGCCGGTGGCAGGCTCGGGGCGTGGGGAGGGTCTCTAGCCCCGCGGTGGGCACGGGGTGCCGGTGGCAGGCTCGGGGCGTGGGGGGGTCTCTAGCCCCGCGGTGGGCACGGGGTGCCGGTGGCAGGCTCGGGGGGGGTGTCTCTAGCCCCGCGGTGGGCACGGGGTGCCCGTGGCAGGCTCGGGGCGTGGGGTGGTGTCTCTAGCCCCGCGGTGGGCACGGGGTGCCGGTGGCAGGCTCGGGGCGTGGGGGGGTCTCTAGCCCCGCGGTGGGCACGGGGTGCCGGTGGCAGGCTCGGGGGGGGGTGTCTCTAGCCCCGCGGTGGGCACGGGGTGCCCGTGGCAGGCTCGGAGCGTGGGGGGGGTCTCTAGCCCCGCGGTGGGCACGGGGTGCCCGTGGCAGGCTCGGGGCGTGGGGGGGTCTCTAGCCCCGCGGTGGGCACGGGGTGCCGGTGGCAGGCTCGGGGCGTGGGGGGGTCTCTAGCCCCGCGGTGGGCACGGGGTGCCGGTGGCAGGCTCGGGGCGTGGGGGGGTCTCTAGCCCCGCGGTGGGCACGGGGTGCCGGTGGCAGGCTCGGGGCGTGGGGGGGTCTCTAGCCCCCGCGGTGGGCACGGGGTGCCGGTGACAGGCTCGGGGCGTGGGGGGGGGTCTCTAGCCCCGCGGTGGGCTCGGGGTGCCGGTGGCAGGCTCGGGGCGTGGGGGGGGTCTCTAGCCCCGCGGTGGGCACGGGGTGCCGGTGGCAGGCTCGGGGCGTGGGGGGGTCTCTAGCCCCGCGGTGGGCACGGGGTGCCGGTGGCAGGCTCGGGGCGTGGGGGGGTCTCTAGCCCCGCGGTGGGCACGGGGTGCCGGTGGCAGGCTCGGGGCGTGGGGGGGTCTCTAGCCCCGCGGTGGGCACGGGGTGCCGGTGGCAGGCTCGGGGCGTGGGGGGGTCTCTAGCCCCGCGGTGGGCACGGGGTGCCGGTGGCAGGCTCGGGGCGTGGGGGGGGTCTCTAGCCCCGCGGTGGGCTCGGGGTGCCGGTGGCAGGCTCGGGGCGTGGGGGGGTCTCTAGCCCCGCGGTGGGCACGGGGTGCCGGTGGCAGGCTCGGAGCGTGGGGGGGGTCTCTAGCCCCGCGGTGGGCACGGGGTGCCGGTGGCAGGCTCGGGGCGTGGGGGGGTCTCTAGCCCCGCGGTGGGCACGGGGTGCCGGTGACAGGCTCGGGGGCGTGGGGGGGGGTCTCTAGCCCCGCGGTGGGCACGGGGTGCCGGTGACAGGCTCGGGGCGTGGGGGGGGGTCTCTAGCCCCGCGGTGGGCTCGGGGTGCCGGTGGCAGGCTCGGAGCGTGGGGGCGTCTCTAGCCCCGCGGTGGGCTCGGGGTGCCGGTGACAGGCGCAGGGACCCTGCAGCCTGGCCCCGCCCCCAGCGCTCTGCAGGCCGCGCTGTGTCGCCGCGGGCCGGGCGGAGGGGGGCTCGTCCCGCACACAGCCCTACACGTGAGACTCCGGCCCCCTCCCAGCTGTTTGCTCAGCTGACCCAGCCGGCGAGGGGGGCCGGGCGGCTGCGAGGCCTCTCAGTGGTGCGACGCTTGGCAGGGCCGGCCCCGCCCGCCCACTCGCCCTCCGCCTCCCCGCGCTCGGCGAGGAGCGAGCAGCCCGCCGCCTGCGTGGTCAGAGCCGCCGCCGAGCCCGTCCCCTCCGCAGGCCCCGCCGCCTGCCCCATGCGCTGAGCCCCGGCCTTCGGCTGCGCCGCCCCCCACCTCTGCGCGACCCCGTGCGGGGCTTGAACCGCCAGCCCGGACTGCGACAGGCGCCGCCGTGCGAGCCAGGAGCGGCCGCCATGGAGCTCACCGGCGAGAAGAAAAGGTACCGGGGCCCGCTCTCCGGCCGCGAGCCTCCACCTCCGGCCCTTCCTCTTCCCCCGCCCCGGGCCTTCCTCTTCCTCATTAGCACCCCGTGGGGCTTCGGGCCTGCGCCGCGCTCCCCATCCGCCGCACCGGGGACTAATCCCCACTACCCCCTCCCCCGCTCTGCCCCTCCTCCCCGGGGCAGCCGGCTCGCACTGCCGCCCTCTTCCCACCCAAGCCTCCCCGGCGTTTGGGGACACCCCCCTCCCCCTCGGGGATCTATTCCTCCACTCCCCGTCACATTCCCCTTCTCCTCCCCGGCTTCCTCCCCGGCTTATACTCTCTCCTTCCCTTCCCCCCGTATCCGTATCCCTTCTTCCCTACCCCCCGGGGCGCCCCCCTTTCCCCTCACACAACCCCACTCCCATCCTCCCCAGCCCCGGCTCTCAGGAGAGGGCTGCACTCTCTCCTTTCTCCTCCTCCCTACGGTCCACGTCGCCATTTTGTGGGGGGGAGGGAGGGGAGTGCAGATCTCAGAAAATTAATATCCAGGATTTGCGCGGGGAGCTTGTGCCAGTTCTGTTTAATGTAACTTCGTCTCCAAGATAATTTATTAACACCAGTGACACTTAATGCATAGGCACCGTGGAATTCAGTGTCCTGAGCTGCTGTTTTTCTGCCACACGGTGCACTATACAACTTAAACAAACCCACCCTTGTTCTGCTCTTGGCTTGGAATAAGTAGGGCCTGACTTGCAGTTGATTACATGTGATGTATGTTCACCTGATTTCATGACTCTGTACTGTGTATAGTTTGTTAATATGTGAGTATAATAGTGTTAGAATGAGAAGAGGGGATGGCTTAGTCTGTAGACTTGTATTAATAAGTACACTACTCTTGTTCAAAGCTCTTTACAATCTGTCAGAAAATAGATATAAACCAGATTAATGAAGGCAGAACAGTTAAAGGCAGCAGAAACGAAAATACACAGCTGTATAGTAGCTATTTCAAAAGTTGAGGGATTTTTAAAGCCAGATTGGGAGTGAAGAGAATGTCTATATATGCTTAGAAAATAAACACAGTATCTCTTTTAAAAGTACAAATGTGATTAGATGTTCTTATACTAAAATCAACTCCAGGGTGCTGTTTGTACTGGAAAGGATATGTGAACAATGAACTGTGACGTCTTTTTTTTTTTTTAAAGGCATCTTCTGCAGTTTTGGTTTCCATAATTGGCTGTTTTTTGTTGGGGAGGGAGGAAGAGTGGAGATTATTAAAATGTTGAACCCATAAGTAAAAAATTCCTCTTCAAGATGCTGATCCTCTAGAAAAGAGAGTTTACTGAACAATATATGTTCCAAAGTGTAAATAACTTTCTTTTCCTCTAAGAATTTTTAATTCAGAATCAAAAGGGGGAAATGAAAGCTTCAAGAAATAAACCTTATTACATGTTGAAGGTGTAGAGTTTGCTGAGGAGTATTCTGGTGATCAGGTTTTTAGATTAGACAAACCTCCACCAATGCGTTTTGTGGAGGGATTAATTTAATCTCAATCTGCAGAAGGCAGAGTATGTTTATATTGTTGTTACCTTTTTTGAGATTTGTTATCTTGGTCTTTGTATCAGAGAATCAACTGAGTAGGTCAAATGAGATAGATATAAAATGCTTTACTATTTAAACAATACTGGAAATGAGACGAATGAAATATGTTTGTGGCTGAACTAGCTTTTTCTGGTGGTTATTGATTTTGTGCAGTTGGAGGTTGCAAATACTGTGTGAAAATACCGAGCAATTTACCTGTGGGGAAGTGCTACCTTTGCACCAATTGCAATTTATGTTCCAATTTAAAAAAAATTCTTGTGTAGGAAAATGCCTACAAGTAGGGTACATATGGGTGGTGCCCATTCTAAACCCATGTGTTCTACTCTGTGCTAATAACTATCAGGAAGCCTCATAGAAGACGTTGCACCATAAGTAAATGACCTTTTCTTTACTGAGCTTGGTCCAGTTTAAAGGCTGGTCTGGAAAAGGTTTTCGGGATTCAGTTTTTGTAGTCCCCTCATTCTGTGTCCATGACTGTTATTTTTCTAACCATCCTCTTTTCCCCATTTTCCTGCTGCTGCTGGATGTGATCTGCCATTTTATTTTATTTTATTTTATTTTTGGATGTAAGAATCAGTGTACATAGGAGGGAGGGGATAAACTAAAGGTGAAGCTCAAGAATGAGAATTTATTGGCTGCTGCTTCCTGAAGACCTACTCAGAACTTCCTTCTGAATCTTCCTGTGAAATTGTATTAACTCTAAAGTATTGTGGAGTATGTTTTTTTGTTTGAAAAAGAAACAGTATAAAATTGATGTTGTAAATGCATAGAACAAAGATGTGGGTAGGCAAAAAAGGAAGGACATGAGTTGACATTCATGCAACTTGGAGCAGAGAACTTGTTGAAAGTCTGTGTTACTTGAGAGGCAAGGTGGGTGAGGTCATATATTTTATTGTGGCAACTTCTGTTGGTGGAAGAGGCAAGCTTTCAAGCTACACAGAGCTCTTCTTCACCCACCTTGTCTCTCTAATATCTGGGGACCAACATGGCTACAATACTGCAAACATCAAGTGATACTTAACAATCCCAAATTGTTTGAGGTGGGTTTAGGTTTGACTGTGTGTATTAAAGGATTCTTTGAAGCCGATTCTTTCCGTTTTCCAGCAATGTTTTCTTGAAGCTACAGAAATGCAACATTTTAGCCAAAGCTTTAGTGATGAAGACTCACTACTGTTTAATTTTCTACTCTCATACATTCATTTAGTTGAATCCCTCTTATTTTACACCACATGAACATTGATGTTTATTTTTAGTTTTGTTAAAGTTTCTCTCATATTTGGACACACAACATAAATCCTGGGGTGGTTTCCATCATCCCTTTTTTTTTTTTTTTTTTTCCCCCTGAATGTTGGAAACAACTAAATTTTGTAATTTTTAGCAAAGTAAAGATTTGGATAAAAGTTGGTATTTGTCATAGAGCAGAAAAAGAGTTGCAATACTATAAATACAGGAGCAGCAAAGATTGGGAAACAATCTTACTTGACAGTTTACTCTGCAATTTAATGTAAAAATAAAGGAATCTTAACACTTGGGTACATCCGATTCATGAGTATTGCAAGAAGATATAAAGCGAGGCTTGTTGTCTGCTAGTTGAGTGTGCTGTGAAGTCCTGAACTTAATTATAGAGGCGAGTAGTTATAGGTATATGAAGAATGAAAAAGAGAAGCTGTATGTAAATGTAGATCAGTGATGATAGTAATTTTAAATGTGAATTGGTGGCTTATGGACTGACTTACTGACTCATGGAAAACTTTGAAAGACACTTAAAAGCCATTCTGCTTTATGTAGCTCAAAACTTCTGTAGTTCTAGTTTCATTCCTTATGGACATTGAGCCCAGTATAATTAGCAAACTGACACATTACTGACAATTATTTGGGTTTTGCCTCTTCCCTTGCAGTTAAGCCATCTTCAGTACAGGCTCATGGAGGCCTGTTTCCACTTGTGCCTTCTGGGAAGAAATAGGGTCTCTGAGAGGGGGTTTTGTTAAGCCTCGGTTGTAATTCTTTTGGGCTTTTGTTAAACAGGATAATACCAATATGCTTTTACTTTATCTCCAAATATGGTCTCTTACTCTACTATTAGTTCTTCGGTGTGAATCTGGCCAAAAACAAAAGTAATCCAGCCTAAGAGGATAGTATATGCTAAAGTAGAGATTGACCCCCCCACCCCTAAATGTTATAAATGGGGTACAAATGCTTGGTGCTGCCAACAGAGTTTTTCCTCTATTGCCATGATGTGAATGGTTTCAGAGTAGCAGCCGTGTTAGTCTGTATCCGCAAAAATAACAGGAGTACTTGTGGCACCTTAGAGACTAACAAATTTATTAGAGCATAAGCTTTCGTGGGCTACAACCCACTTCTTCGGGTTGTAGCCCACGAAAGCTTATGCTTCACATCATCAGAGATCTACAACCTATCCTGAAAGATGATCCTTTACTCTCACAGATCTTGGGAGACAGACCTGTCCTCGCTTACAGACAACCCCCCAACCTAAAGCAAATACTCACCAGCAACCACACATCACTGAACAAAAACACTGACCCAGGAACCTATCCTTGTAACAAAGCCCGATGCCAACTCTGTCCACATATCTATTCAAGTGACACCATCATAGGGCCTAATCACATCAGCTATACCATCAGTGGCTCGTTCACCTGCACATCTACCAATGTGATATATGCCATCATGTGCCAGCAATGCCCCTCTGCCATGTACATTGGCCAAACCGGACAGTCTCTACGCAAAAGAATTAATGGACACAAATCTGACATCAGGAATCATAATACTCAAAAACCAGTGGGAGAACACTTTAACCTGTCTGGCCATTCTTTGACAGACCTGCGGGTGGCTATCTTAAAACAGAAAAACTTCAAAAACAGACTCCAACGAGAGACTGCTGAGCTGGAATTGATATGCAAACTAGACACAATCAACTCAGGGCTAAATAGGGATTGGGAATGGCTGAGCCATTACAAACATTGAATCTATCTCCCCTTGTAAGTATTTTCACACTTGCTTCTTATCAAACTGTCTGTACTGAACCATCTTGATTATCACTTCAAAAGTTTTTTTTCTCTTACTTAATTGGCCTCTCAGAGTTGGTAAGACAACTCCCACCTGTTCATGCTCTCTGTATGTGTGTGTATATATATCTCCTCAATATATGGTTCACTCTATATGCATCCGAAGAAGTGGGTTGTAGCCCACGAAAGCTTATGCTCTAATAAATTTGTTAGTCTCTAAGGTGCCACAAGTACTCCTGTTATGATGTGAATGCTCACCATTAGCATCATGACACTTGCGCCATCTTAAGAGTATGTGCTGCGTAGTATTATTTACTAGTTAATATTATTAAAGACATGCTGCTTGTGATTACACATACTAGAAAAGGAAACTAAACAAGAACTCTATCATCTTCTTTCTTGATACTATAACACTTATTTCCCGAGTATTCAGTAACTTTTGGAGTAAATTGTTCCTTCTGTTTTAAATATTATCTATTAAGGGTAACATACAGGAGAATTTTAAGAGGTAATCTCGAGTGTTCAGTATGCCTCATATACCAGTAGTTTACATGTCTATAATGCAACACTCATATTTGGTTTTCTAGTTTCATTAAAACTGCAGTTATGGTCTGCATGTTTAATTCTTAGTTGGGACTTAAAAACTTGACTAGACATTCATTATTCCATTCCAGTATGAGAAAAGAGGGTGGGGTCTCCAGCAGCAAAACCTGATGAGAAGCCAAGTTCCAAGGCCAACATGTACACAGATGGAGGGGGGGAGACAGTTTTGCTGAGGCTATTCCAGCATGTTGTCTCTGGAACCTGCTTGTGGTCTCCACTGACTTGTGTACATCATGGACTTTTTGTGTTTAAAATAAATAAATAAATAAAAATTCTCTCTGTTATCACTGATTCAGCTCTGCCAGTGTGAGCAGTGGTGGGAAACTCAGCCAGAAAGGCTAATCTATATCCTGGATATCAGTTGCTGATTAGTAAAAGTCTGAAAAATTTGAAGTCGCACTTCCCCAGGTTTTGTGAGGGAGGAGGAGCTTTTCTGTCTTTTTCCATAGGTACTTCCTGTTTCTGCAAGGGGGGGGGGGGAAATGGTCTCCATTGCTTTACCTTTTTAATCAGCAATGTTTTGTGTGGCACATCAGAGTAATTAGCTCGTGTGTCCATTTCGCAGCTTCTCATTGCTTTACTAAGTATGCATAGCATGATAGGCACAAGGTTTTGAATACCATCAATAAAAATTATCAGAATTTTGTTAATTTTACCTTTTTGGTGTTTAACAAAGTTACGAGTAACAGAAGTGGCACTCTGGAGCAATCTGTATCCAAGATTTGGAAAAGGACTAGCTTTCAAACAATAATCTAATGTAAAATTATCGTCACAAGTGCAAGGGCTAGAAACTTTTTGGTAAATGATAGACAATCAACATTTGCAGAACCTAAGCTAAGTACTGTTGCTAGCTAGGCAGGCCTCTGTCTTGCCTGGGGCCAGTTGCTTTACCAAGCCGTGCTTCTGAATAGGGAACATCTAATTAAAACACGCATTGCTTAATTTTTTTACATTGTTCTCTTTGTGGGGATGTTTCCTATATAATTTTATCCTAAATGTGAAAATAACTAATTGAAAGTTAAAGGTGACAATTTAAAAAGGGAAAATAGGCAAATGTTCTCTTTAAAAAATGTATAAAAAAGGCATGAAAAGTGTTCAATTTGCAAATTTTTATGTATGGTTTTTACACATTAGAAATCCAGCCTTCTTTTCCTTTGACTGCTATATGGTGACTGGAGAACTAGTGAAATTGATATCCTAAGAGTAAAAAGACAGAAAACTGAACAGTTGGAAGGAGAAGTGATTTTTTTAGTCACTTATTGTTTACAATTTAACACATTTAATTTCACTTGACTAATGAGCATTCTGGATAAAGGATTTCATTAAAGATTCAGCACCCTGGCACCATGGTAAACAGTTCTGAAAAAAATATTCTGGAACTGCTCTCCATGTGAACACTCATACACTGGAATAAGTGAATTCACAGAGGGAGCTATTGTGAAATATTTTATTCCAGTTAATTTCCCTATTCCCTGAGAGTCAGCTCTCCAGTTCATATGCCCTGGTCCACTAAAAGTCTTCCTGAAAAACCAGGGGAATACCAGACTTGACATTCCTGTTACTTCTGAGGATGGAAAAAGGGCAGAGCAAGCACAATGCCATTCCCTGCCCCCTCCATTTTTGTTAGAAAAATCTGCCTTTACACATCTCTAGATCCTTGTCTGAGAGGAATATTTCTCCCTCAACTTGGCTGCAAACAAGAGGGAGAGGAGTGGGGAACAGTTTTGTGACTGCTGGTTGGTCAGAATCTTCCTGCTACTGAGAGAATGCAAGTCAGAGACGTGCAGCTACTGAAGCCTTGTCTTAAAACTTTCTGGTGTGGCTCAATCAGTGATAATAGTAGGAGAGCTAGCATAGGTAGTGTGTGGGTGAAAGTAGGTGTTTTAATTTCCATGCTGTCTAGGCCTGCTCTGATGCAGTTGAAATACCAGCAACTGGTCCGCACTAGATGACCGCTGTTGCTACCACCAGTGGAGCTGTAATAATGGTGGGTAACTTTAAGGAAAAATCTAGTGTAGACAAGGCCTGATAGGCCAAGTTGTCAGCTGGTACACAACAGGCATACAGCAGCAAGGTGCGGTGGTAAGAGTCTGTTATCCCAAGTATACCCAAGATTGCGGCGGCCTCCTTTAGCATGCTGCCCTTTCTTCTGGCTCCTCTCCGTCATTTGTCAGGATGCATCCAGTCACTGCTGGGGGGGGGGAGGGGGGGTAAGGAGCTGATACTGTTACCATGGTTTGGGGGAATTAATTAGCTCTTGGCTCGATACTAGGGCTCTTTGTGAGGTGAAAGACGATACCCTTCCCTCATTGCACTCCCCATCGTTTTATGAGAGATGGTGAGTGTTCTGTCTAGTAAGAGCTTATCTCAGCTAGGGTAAAAGGTGTATTTTTAAAACACTTTAGCTAAAGTAAGTGTTTTAAAAAGACACATTTTATGCCAGTCTAGACAAGACCTGAGAAAATCTCATACTTTCTTCTCAGCCCGTTGTTGATGAAAGAGGGAGACCTTGGTGCTAATGTGAATGGGACGGATGTCAGTGATGCAACAGCATCCACTTGTTCACTGGTGCTTGCAGCTTCCAGCTTCCTCCTTTGGATGATTTGAGGGGAACCTGAGACCTTTTGTTTCCTGTGTGTAGTTGGATTAGGTATAGAAGTTAAGTCTTTCTAGAACATTGAGACCGTTGGTAACATTCATCTCTCCCAAGCAAGTATTTATTAATCATCAGTAGCAACTGTCATTAACAGTTACTGTTTGTTTGAAACTGTTATCTTTTTTGAGGCTGTCAGGAACCTAAGTGTTAGTTTTTTGACCTTGAGACTTTGAAAACTTCTTCTGTTTAGTCTCTTCTGATCATAATTACAGAGAATGGACTAACTTTTTTGAATGCCCTTTGTACTTGCTTAACCAGGGCATATTTAGGGAGATGAGTGTGGTAGCGGTATTAAATTAATCTCATTTTAGAAGGCTGGATTTAAACCCAGAAAATCATGTGTCAACCAGATTTTCACCCTAAGAAGAAGAATCGAAGAGAGGGTCAGATGGCAAAAACCAGTAGTCATATATTTCAAGAAAGCATTTGATGCATCTGTTGCAATTCATTTGGGAACATCTTTAAGTGTTATGGTATGCCAGTAAAAATAACTAGTATCATCAAGGCAGCTTAACAACAGTATAGAAGATCTATTTTGTGCTGATGATATAGCTCGTCTAAGTGACAGCTCAGCCAACATGCAAATAAAGACCAGCATTGCAAAAAAGATGGGGTTAATAATCAGTTATGGGGGGAAAAAATCAATTGAGAATCCCAGCATCTTCCAACTCAAGCATTACTTTAGAAGGCAGAGGAATAGAAAGAAGTGAGTTAATTCACATACGTTGGCAGTAACATGCATGCAAGCCAGTGGGGATGGCTATAAGGAAATAATGTCACTAATTGGTAAGGTGGCAGCTGAAGTCCCCAGCTTAAACAAGATTTGGTCATCAAAAGTCTACAACTTAAAGACCAGTCTACGAATGTTGAGCTCAAATATTATTTCCGTCTTAATGCATGGATGTAATAGCTGGAAATCCACCAAAGGTACAGGCAAGTGTCTAAATGCTTTAGAAAAATACTAAATATCAAATGGAATGAATTTATAACAAATGCCAAGATTTATCAGAGCATTCAACAGCTCATTATCTCTAAAGCAATCCAGAAAAGAAGATGGAATTATTTGGGATATGTGTTAGGAATGAAGCCAGAGCCTCTGCCATGGCAGGTGTGCTCTTGGGCAGCTGGAGGAACACTGAAAGAATCCCTCCAAATACTACTCGGGGAGGGAAAACTTCTGGAACTTCTCACAGAGAACATGCAATGAGCTGTTGAGGATAGACAAGGATAGTAGAGTGTTGTTTGTGATCGAAGTAATGTCCGACAGTCTGGGAAGAATTCAGATTATGGATTTTATTTTCCAGGAACTGGTGTGATTTGGCCTACCATAAAAATGCTATTTATAATGTTGTAGGTAGGGATTTTTTCAGTTTTGAAAGAGTATCATTTCAAAACCATTAGAAATGGAGGAATTGTATTAATATGGATGTATTCCAGCAGTGTCTCTTCAAATACTGTTTGCGTAAATCACAAC
The DNA here is from genome assembly GCF_028017835.1 of Emys orbicularis. NCBI lineage: Eukaryota > Metazoa > Chordata > Testudines > Emydidae > Emys > Emys orbicularis. The sequence goes on from NC_088686.1 coordinate 15,251,175, forward strand.
CCCCAAAATTCTCTAGGGTTCTTTCTGGAGCCAGATCCCCCAGCTGATGGAGTTATGCCAATTTACATTGAAGCTATGTGAGTTTACACCAACCTGAAGATCTGGCCCAAGGTATTTTGTTCAAAATAAGTGAGCTGATAAAGATGAACGCCTCATCGGATGTATACCTATACAATATCTTACCTGTATTTGTTTCCCTTTGTTAAAGTCTATAATATCCAGGTTTATAATGGCAGTGTCCTCCATTTTGATATCTACAACCTTTACATTGATATTCATGAGTCATTTTAAACTGCCCTGCTGGCACTGGAACTCTGACCTTTCAAGAATAACGTTCTGAGTAGCTCTTAGGAGAGTAAAGATAGTCATTAAACTTGATTTATATTGCAAACTGACTAGATTTATTTCAAACCTCGTGAAGATTTATAACATTTGGCCACGTGTGGCTTCATGTTTTCATCCTACAGATAATAGCTATTAATTATTTATTATGTGTGTATTGTAACTCCTAGGAGTCCCAGTCATGGCCCAGGACCACATTGTGCTAGGTGAAGTAGCAACAGAGCAAAAAGATAATCCTTGCCCCCAAAGAATTTACAATCTACCGTAAGTATCAGACAAGAGACAACAGATGGATACAGAGGCAGATTGATGGAGGAGTGCAAGAAAACAGTGAGAGGCTGCGGTCTCAGCCACCACAGCCTAATTGTTGTGAAGTTTTTGTAAGAATCATGGCAGAGCAGGGTTTGAAGAAGTTTTATGAGTTAGTTTTGCAGATATTTATGAAGAGCTCCTCTGAAGTCTGAGGGTTAGCATTGGAGAAAGCACAAAGGTGCTTGCTTGAAAATTTATCAAGTGGGTGGTGAAGGCTGGCATCATGGGCGGATCAAAAGTGGCAGGAGTTGGTTGTTTAATACACTAGAGAAGGGGGAGCCAGTGGATGGATGCAAAGCAGGGGAGATGGTCAAAGTAAAGGGACAGGAAAATGATCTCTGCAGCAGAATCCTGAATGGATGGGCAAGATTGCATTTGTCAAGGCCAGAGAAAAGGATGTTGTAGTAACTGAGATGCTAGATGGGAGCCTGGACGAGAGTTTCAGCTGTGTGGATGGATAGGAAAGGAATACACCTCTACCCCGATATAACGCGACCCCATATACCATGAATTTGGATATAACGCAGTAAAGCAGTGTTCCGGGGGGGGCGGAGCTGCGCACTCCAGCAGATCAAAGCAAGTTCGATATAGTGCGGTTTCACCTATAACATGGTAAGATTTTTTTGGCTCCCGAGGACAGCGTTAATGCGGGGTAGAGGTGTATTATGCAGAAAGAATCTGCAAGACTTGGGACATAGCCTGGATGTGGTGATCTATGCGTGAGGGTTCCAACTCAACAATGACACCGAGGTTATGGGCTTGAGTGACCGGCAAGTTGATGGTGTTTTCCATGGTCAGTGAGAAAAGAGATAGCAGGGAGAGTTTAAGAGCTCTATTTTAGCCATGTTGAGCTTGAATTGATGGCTAGACATCCATGAAAACATGTCAGAGAGACAGTCCAAGATTTTAGTTTGGACACAACATGGAGCATTTGGAGTAGAGAGATAGAAATGAGCAAAATATTTTAAATAGTAGTATATGAATGTATATTTACTAAACATTTAAGGAAAAATCTGCAAAGTAAATAAATTTGTAACTTGCATTGCATTGAACAGGAGCTCAAATGAAAAACTGAGCAAGCTGCAACACTTGGTGCTTACAATACAATAAAACTGTTTTGTATTACAACGCTGGGAGGTTTTAACAAGTCATTAACTTTTATTAAACATGCCCTTTTCAACAGTTTCAACACTGATGTGATTGTCATAGTAGTACCTAGCAAACAAGGATGACATCTGCTTTTTAGAATCCATGTTTCATTGTACTCCTAATTAAAATCAGACTAGCTTTCTTCATATGGGATCTTCTTACATTTCAAGAGGGAAAAGAAAGTTTTAAGAACCCAGGACATCTCATCTTCAGAAATGTCTTTATGCAACTCACATCCCAGGATAAACTTACTAGTAAACTGAAAAGGCAAAATGTTTCTTAAAGGCCTTTATATTTTGTGTTTGGCATTTTAATTTTCATGCTCATTTGAATGTATGGACTTGTACTGTCAAGCCACATGTGGCTTCACTTCTCCTTTTAAAAAAAACAAAAAACCTCACATCTATAAAGCCTACATCTGCAGCTCCTTTCCAAAATATGAAAAACAAGAGGCAATGACTAATTATAGTAAAAGCTGTGTTATCTGGCACTTTACCAACCAGAAAGCTCTATAAACCGGCATTTCTGATATTCATTGAAAGTCCGGTTTATGGTCCGATTGGTGCAGGACCAACAGGCTCTCTACCTGGCTCCACATGGCTCCCCGGAAGCGGCAACATGTCCCTGCTGCTCCTAGGTGGAGGAACAGGCATGAGGGGTTCGGAGTGCAGGATGGGTTGTGGGGTCTAGGAGGGAGTTCAGGTATGGGAGGGGACTCGGGGCTGGGGGTTCAGTGTGGGAGAAGGGTGTGGGGTGCCAGATCTGGGTGGCACTCACCTCAGGTGGCTCCCCGCAAGCGGCAATATGTCCTGCTGGTCCTAGGCAGAGGTGCGGCTAGGCGGCTCTGCACGATGCCCCTGCCCTGAGTGCTGGCTCCGCAGTTCCCATTGGCCAGGAACCGTGGCCGGTGGGAGCTGCGGGGGCGGCGCCTGTGGGCACAATAGGGCCCCCATCTTTGGGGCTTCTAGACACTGCTGTCCTAAATAACAGCGTGCAAAGGCCATGGCGGGAACTTTGTGACACTGCAACTGATTCATAATTTAGGAGAGCAGAGACATTGTTGCTTTTTTAATATTATATACTTAAATATTATATATGTAATATCATCTGAATGATAGTGAGTTTAGATTCCTCCCTCTTCCCTTACCCCCCAAGAATTGAATTAGCAATATTCTTCCCCTGTCACTTCCAACTTTCGTATTTTTGGTCACTGTCACCTTGAGGTATACAGATTTCACCCATTCATTAAAACTTTTATTTAAAAGTCACTTCTGAACAAATCCACCTTCAAAATGTAGGAGGGAGGCCCTTAATTCTGTAAGGGGGTAACTAAGTGTTGTGTAGATAATTGTAAAATGTGTTGCTTTCTGGGCTTCCCCAAAAAAGTGAAAATGGAGTTGACTAGACATCTTTCTGTCAGGAAGATAGTAAGAAGAGTAACCTTTTGACTGGTCAGCAAAGGCTACCTGTTGTGGAACTGCTGTGAAGTGAATCTTCCAGAATGGGATTTTCAACTAAAATTCTACATTTGAAAGCAAAAATACATTGTTTCTGGAGCCCATCTGAAGTGAAAAAATGTAGTAACAAAATTACAGCATTTGTATTTGCAAATGGATAGGTATCTACATACCTGTATATATTATGCTGGATTCTGAGGTGAATAGTTCTCTTAAATCTTCAGTGACCTGGCCTTCAAATTTTTGTATTTTTGCAGTTGGATCTTGGGCCCCTCTATTAAATGTCCAATCCTGAAGGTCAATGTGAAATATATGGCTTGTAACAACAATTCTTTAAACTTCCTGCTGGTGCTAGCAGTCTGAGTGGTAATTCATAGAGCAGTAGTCATCATATTGGAGACTGGATTAGCATATGTTTCTGTATTGTGGAAGTGAGTTTAAACTGAGATCAGGATGTAGCAGAGAGCTATAGATCAGTGGTTCTCAAACTTTTGTACTAGTGACCCCTTTCACATAGCAAGCCTCTGAGTGTGAACCCCCCCCTTCTAAATTAAAAACACTTTTTTGTATATTTAACACCATTATAAATTCTGGAGGCAAAGTGGGGTTTGAGGTGGAGGCTGACAGCTCGCGACACCCCCCCATGTAATAACCTTGTGACCCCTTGAGGGGTCCTGACCCCAGTTTGAGAACCCCTGCTATAGATCATGCTACAGTGAATTCTGTAGACTAGCAGTTGATAGAAGGGAAAAAAGGGGAGAGAGTAGACGAGAAGAGGCAGGTGCACTATCAGACTGAGAACACCAGATCACAATGATCCAGTAACACAGACTGAGCAAGATGATGTCAAACTTAGAAACCAGTGCACTTGTTACGCTGGAGGTCTAATAATATCGGCTCAGAAAACCATTTACATAGGATATAAACCACAGAAGCAGTGAGTAAAAGACATCCATGTTGGAAAAGACTGAGACACTGTTGATGTAAACTCGGAAGAAATTTCATGTCTGACCAAGAAACAGTAAAGCTATACCCTGAAGCTGAAGGGGTGACACACATATATACTGATAACTGTATGAGAGTATACCAGACCTTCAAGAAAGTAAGTCGGTCAGTCAGTACATTTGAGGAAGGAAAGAAAAATCTTTCTAACTAATTGCACTGGGAAAGCTAGAAACACCTTGTTGTTGGTCTACGCGTTGGAGACTGCCATTTCTTGGAGCAGAGGTTACTCCACTCAGTGAAAAGCATGGTGAAACTAATTGTTGGGGATCTGCAGCTGTGTTGCAGTTAATGGGAAAATCCTACAAAGGACACCAAAAGAACTTCCTGAGTTTAAATAGAACTATTTAAAATCCAGCCTTATTAAAATTCATAACCAAGAGTAAAATCTGAAATTTCCTTTTCCCATATCAGATAAGATTGTTCTGACACAGTGTAAGGAAAAATATGACCTCTGGGGGGATATTTTATTTGTAAACACCGAAGATTTTTAAATCCTTGGTTTGAGTAGAGCTTTGCATTCATATTCTAAAATACATGGGTTTTTTTAATATCCTTGAGGAAAGTGGACTGTTGTTGGCTTCGTTCCCAAATGTTAAATCACAGTGAGCTTTTGTTGATGTGAACATTATGGGAGGGGAATGTAATTCATTTTATGTAAGTTTAAAAGAATAGTATTTTCACTAGACTATTATCTTTGCTGATTTGAATTCCTTCCTCCTTGTTTCCATCCAGGTTCACTATGGTAAGCAGAGTACATCATGAACTTATGAAATGAACACAGATATAATGGTGTCCTTTTATTTCCTCCCGCCTCAAGTCTACAAAAACTGGGCTTTATGGGGATGTTATTGTGGAAAGGTTAGGTCAAAGAGCCTTGCATTTTATTCTGACGGCACAGAGCTTTGAAGTAATCTCGCTGTTTTTTGGGAATGCCAGATTTATGGGCTGTTTGCTAAGAAAGCTCTATTTTCTACTCTCAGAAGTTTCACAATCTGTTGTTCCTGTGAAACATTTGTTGAAGAAGGTTGTGGTCAGGCAGTGTGAGGCTGTCCTCAGCTAAGTTGGCTTAGTCCTATGGAGGGCTTTGCATAGGACTACAGAAATATAAAATATGGCTCCATATTCACTGGGGAGCCAGAGAAAAGTGGAACACTGAGATTAAGCTGGTTCTGTTGGTCTAGGCTCCTAAGTGGGCTACTATGTTCCGAACCAATTGCAGCTTTTAAGGTTGATTTCATTCCTAAATACAAAGTCATTTTAGGAAATTTTGCAAGACTGAAAACTAGTAACAGATAAAACAAGTTGTTAGAGTACTGCTTACCACAATAACAGTGCATTTGTATATGATTTCATGTGTTAACAAAGAGAAACAAATTAATTAAAGGTTCATGATAGCAGTAAATATTCTTGGGTTTGTTCAACTCTGCCTAACTTTTACCATCATCCAGTAGGTAGTTAGCCAGAAGACTTACACTGCACTGGCAGGGGATAGGTTGTGTGTGTGTGTGTGAGTGTGTGGTATTGAGAGGGCAGGGGTGAAGAAAGGAATGGGTGGATGCATGTATTAATTTGTGGAGGGGAAACTTAGTGATTTTTCCACGATTTGAGGACTTCAGTAGCTCAGACATAGGTTAGGGGTTTGATACAGGAGTGGGTGAGTGAGATTCTGTGTCCTGAGTTGTGCAGGAGGTCAGACTAGACGATCATAATGGTCCCTTCTGACCTTAAAGTGTGTGATTCCAGTGAGAACAATTTCATCAGGGAAGTTGTTTTACAATCAGCAGAAAGCAGACTAGGATGGAGCAGAAAGCTTAGACAAGCAATGCATGTAACTTCAATGTGCCCTTATAAATAAGGAATAAAGTTAAAGCCAAATTAAAGTAACACATTCTCCTTTGGTACAAGAATACTAAGTTAGCTGCAGATTTAATGTTGTCTGGCAATGTAACTGACCCAGCCACTGCTGAACCCAGGATGTACTACAAATCAGACCACAAGTGCTTAGCTCCACAAAGAGGATCCATAGGGCTGTTGTTCTGTTTCAGGCTTCATCAGGACTCCCGTCCCTGCACCATGATTTGTGATGTGGTTTCAAACCTTTGACCTAATTTAATACACTGTTGTGTCAAGTGTTAGGAGAGTAAATGATGAGTGAATCCCCTGGCTGCTCAATTGAAAATACCACAAGACCGAAACTTTAGAACTTTCTTTCATGAATTAACTTTCATTAAATGAAGATTTATCTAGTAGACAAATCATTACATTTATACACTAAAGAAATTATATATAGAATACTGCAAAGACCAGACTGAATTCTGCCCATTTCAGCTCAGGATGGTCCCTTTGCTTCCAAGCTTCAGAACTTTCACCCTCTTCCTGCTCCAGTCTGTGCACAGCAGTGATATTTTACTGTTTCTCTTTCTTCGGATCCCCAGAACTTCCACCAGAACCCTCTTGCTCTGGTGCCATCTTTTTGTATGCTATTCCAAAGAGCTTGAGGGAAGCTTACTATAAGATGGATGTTGTCTATCTAATGTTTTCTCCTGTTTCAGCATCTTTATGAGCCAACAGCTCTCTCGTTTTTGCAATTTCTTCCCTCAGTTTGTTGCAGTCATCTGCTGGCAGCTGATCCTTAAACTCCTCTATCTTGGATGATGCCTTCTGTTATCTTCACAGCTTTGACACGTTCCTTTCTTCGTCTGTCTTTCTCTGAATGTTTCTCTGCATTCTTCACCATGTTCCGAGTGCCATCTTTGCTGAGGTCACCACAAGACTGGATCACAATTTGCTGTTTGCGTCCTGTCCCTTTATCCTTTGCTGAAATGGGAACAGTGCTGTTAGCATCGGTGTCAAAAGTGACTTCAGTCTGGGGCACTCCATGTTGAACTGTAGAAATTCCTACCAGAGTGAATTGCCCAAGAAGTATGTTGTCAGCAGGCTAATATAGAAAATGCCTGGCTTTTCTTGGGTTGGAACCATTGTGTTCCTGTTGATGAGCTGAGCGAAGACACCTTCCACCATCTTGATTCCCAGGAACAGGGGAGTCACTTCCACCAGCAGCACATCGGTGATATCACCAGTCTTGAATTGCGGCACCAATAGCATCAGTTTTATTGGGATTAACTGCTTTGCTAGGAGCACCGTCAAGCAGATCCTGCACAGTCTGCTGCCCCTTAGGCATTCTGCTCATGCCACCAACCAGGATAATTTGCCAGAGTCATTCTTGCTGACTTCAGCATCCTGCATGGCTTTTTGGCAAGGTGCTACTGTCATCCTGATCAGATCTACTACAGTCCACTTAAACTGGGAACAACTCAGCATCATGCTCAAGTGCTTTGGTCCAGAAGCATACATAATAAGATATGGCAAGTTAATGTCCATCTGCTCGCACTTCACTTTTTCCAATGCAACTCTCACTGTCTGAAGAGCCATGTTGTTTTGTCAATGCCCACCTCTCTTGAATTCCTTAACTATATGCCTGTCTCTTGAATTCCTTAACAATGCTGCAGCAAATCCTGATCAAAACCTTCACCATCTATGGTCATTAACCCCTCCCATCTATGTGAATAGAGGCAGTTCTCTCTACTTGCACATTCAGGAAGACAACTATGTTGGCTTTCATCTGGATGATTGTCTTCAAAATCATAAGGAATAGAAGTTTGGGTCAGATTTCTTATATTGTAGAAACTTGGGGGGGTGGGGGATGGCAGAGTTTCAGACTTCAGTGCCTAAAATTAGTCACCCAAGTGTGATGATCATGGCCTTAGTTTTTTGAATGAAAACTTTTAATTCTTCAGAAACTGGGTGTGTTTTTCCCCCATTTCGTCACTGCCTTTGCAGAAAAAGTGCCCATGAAAAGTAGGAAAATGTATTTGCTAAATCATAATACTTATTTTCAGTTACTAGAAGTAATTAGTTGGTGAGCAAAGTACTTGTCAGTAAGTGTAGTTCTTACAGTTTAAACAAAGATTTTCAATGAAGTGAGAGAGACACTTGATATGCTCTTCACAAAATCCAGAAAACTTAAGCTCAGTTTCTTAAGATCAGATTTATATTTAACTGAGATGTTTTAAATGTTACTTCAAACAATTTACTGCCAGCATAACTCTTGACGTTATAAGTAGGGCTGTCAAGTGATTAAAAAAGCTATATGCGATTAATGGCACTGTTAAACAATAATAGAATACCATTAATTTAAATATTTTTGGATGTCTTCTACATTTTCAAATATATTGATTTCAATTACAACACAGAATACAAAGTGTACAATGCTCACTTTGTATTTATTTTTGATTACAAATACTTGCACTGTAAAAAAATTCACCAAGTACTGTAGTGCAATCTCTTTATCATGAAAGTTGAACTTACAAATGTAGAATTATGTAAAAAAAAAAAAAAAAAAAAAAACTGCACTCTAAAACAAAACAATGTAAAACTTTAGAGCCTACAAGTCCACTCAGTCCTATTTCTTGTTGAATCAGTCACTCAAATAAGTTTGGATACAATTTGCAGGAGATAATGCTGCCCGCTTCTTGTTTAGCCAGTGTCACCTGAAAGTGAGAACAGGCATTAGCATGGCACTGTTGTAGCTGGCATTGCAAAATATTTACATGCCAGATGCGCTAAAGATTCATATGTCCCTTCATGCTTCAACCACCATTCCAGAGGACATGCGTCCATGCTGATGACGGGTTCTGCTCGATAACAACTCAAAGCAGTGCGAAACGACGCATCTTCATTTTCATCATCTGAGACAAATGCCATCAGCAGAAGGTTGATTTTCTTTTTTGGTGGTTCGGGTTCTGTAGTTTCCTCATCTGAGTGTTGCTCTTTTAAAACTTCTAAAAGTAAAGTTTTAAAAGAGCACTTCGGATTCTTAAACCTTGAGTCAAGTGCTGTAGCTGTTTTTAGAAATTTCACATTAGTACCTTATTTGCATTTTGCCAAATCTGCTGTGAAAGTGTTCTTAAAATGGATGATGACCCAGCACATGTTCAAGACTGCTATAACATGAAATATATGGCAGAATGCAGGTAAAAAAGAACAGGAGACATACAATTCTCCCCCAAAGAGTTCAGTCACAAATTTAATACGTTATTTTTTTAACAAGCCTCATCAGCATGGAAGCATGTCCTCTGGAATAGTGGCCGAAGTATGAAGGGGCATACGAATGTTTAGCATATCTAGCATGTAAATACCTTGCAACGCCAGCTACAAAAATGCCATGCAAACATCCGTTCTCACTTTCAGGTGACATTGTTAATAAGAAGCAGGCAGCATTATCTCCCGTAAATGTAAACAAACTTGTTTGTCTTAGCGATTGGCTGAACAAGAAGTAGGACTGAGTGGACTTGTAGGCTCTAAAGTTTTACGTTGTTTTGTTTTTGAGTGCAGTTGTGTAAACAAAAAAAATCTACATTTGTAAGTTACACTTTCACGATAAAGAGATTGCCTACAGTACTTGTATGAGGTGAACTGAAAAATACTATTTTTTTCATTTTTACGGTGAAAATATTTGTAATCAAAAATAATATAAAGTGAGCACTCTACACTTCGTATTCTGTGTTGTAATTGAAATCAGTATATTTGAAAATGTAGAAAAACATCCAAAATATTTAATAAATTTCAATTGGTATTTTATTGTTTAACAATGCTATTAATCGCGATTAATTTTTTTTTAGTTAATCGCGTGAGTTAACTGCGATTAATCGACAGCCCTAGTTATAATTAAATATCAGGTTTTATTGTTGTCTGGATTATTTTATTTCTTCAGTTAGAGATCATGACGTGTATTGGTGATTTAGAACTAGAATTGTTGAGGGCAGCCTATCGATTCTTGGAAACCTAATTGTACTGAAAACTTCCTGTGAGGTGGCTGGGGTTAAACCTAGTTATTGGGGAATGACAAAATGGCATGTAGTGAAACAAAAGTTATTATGTCTTTTTGCTTAAAAGTCCAAAATAATTAGTATATCTAGCCAGGTGAGATGTTACATTGATAGTAATGGTCTCTTTCCCCTTCCCCCTCGGATTTTCAGATAGGGCAGGAAATTAAATGTCACAAGGATATATATACGTGCAACTAAGTGGGAGAGGACTTTTCCATTACATTTCTAAATGTTTTGTGGTAAATCTTTTCTTCCTATGACCAGATCCTTTAGATTAGATAAGAGTAAACAAATTGTTTTTATTGGATAGTAGTCCTGTGGGTTACTGTTTTGGCAATACCTTTTAAAATATAGGTGCAGGTTATGTGGGTGTGGGGTGTCTGAGTCAAGGGGCAGGAGGGGAATTTGAGTCAAGCTCTCCACAGTGGGCTTTTGTGGCAGGTGGACTTGGTCTTGGCAGTTCTAGGCCATGTCTAGTTGCACAGGTTTGACTAAAATCGGTTTGCACCTGGCTTATTGGTTTAGCTTAAGTCTGTAAGGAATTGATTTAAGTTAAATATAAGCCAGATTTAAGTCTGCCTATGCAGACTTTTCACTATTTTAAGCAAATCATTTGAAACCGTTTTGTTAAACCAGTGCCACTTTTGTGTGTAGGCAAGGGCCTAGCCAGTTTCCTTTTGCATGTAGCTTTATGTAAAGGCTGATTAATTTAATTATGGATGTAGTGGATTCTCCATCACTTGAAGTCTTTATCTTTGAGATTCAGTGTTTTTCTAAAAGACAGGCTGTATGTACTTCAAGCAGAAGTTTGGTGTAGGAATTACTCCGTGGATTGTGTTATGACCGAGATCAGATGATATGAACAGAATGGTCCTTTTTTGGCATTGACATCTATGACTCTATTGGCTAGTTGATCACCAGACTGATGATATCCTCCTGATAGGGAAACAAGGTGAAGTCTCCTTGCACAAGCACTTTGGGGGTGATACTGTATAATACTGCAGAAATTGGGAATAAAGTCAAACTGTGTAGTCAAGAATAGGCATTGAGAAGAAGGAGAAAAATAAGTGTTACCCAGTTTTCGCATGAGTTAGGCGCTCCCAGACATGGGGACAGCCAAATTCCTCAGTGGGCTGGTGAAACAAGTCTGTAGCTGCTAAAAGCATTGTGGAAAAGGCTAAGATAAAGGGTGATCTTTTCTGGCTGATTTTTTTTTTTTGTGTGTGTGCCCTCTGTGGGTAAGATAGGAGATGGGACAGCAGCAGTACTTCAACCAGAAAAAAACTATCCAGAACAAAAAGAAGCAGTAAACCAGCTAGCCTACTGTCTATGGCAAAGGGTGTGAAGTACAAGTAAGGTACAGAATGTGTTTAGTACAGCTGTATTTGTTTAGGTAAAGACATTAGATTGAGATGGAAGAGAAAAACAAGGTGTTGCTTAATTTATAAAAGTAGATGTATGAAACTACGTGGCAAATGAGCAAAACAAATAGAATATTCTGCCACATCCTAACTTTTACAGGATATGTATAACTTCTTCCATTTGTAGTGGTAAATAAGAACAATGCACATACTGGGATAAATACTAGTTTGCAAACATGAGTTGTTGCTACAGAGCTTACCTTATTTAAACCCAGCTCTCCAGTTTTTTAAAAAAAAATCTTATTTTGAGGCAGTGGGAATCTGTGTAATATCTGTTAGTCCAATGTTCAATTGCAGTGGTCCCAGCGGTTAACTGTGTAAACTGCTCTTGAGTCTGTGTAGCTCATAGTTTACATTTGGAACTCAGTTGACATTTACTCAGATATCATACATACATATCTCAGTGTTTAGATTATTAATTTAAGACATCCATTAAAATCATTACTTCTATGAGTTATGATACACATCCAGCTTTAGGTTTCTGTTTGCTTCTGCATTCTATCAGCAGAAATACAAAACCGAAATGAATGCTTGTTGCTCTACGAACGTGAAGGAAACATACTCAAGAATGCACATTACTTTTCCTCTGGCCTGAACAGGTGCAATGTTTTAGCTTACTTGACCCATAAAGGTAACCAATCCTTCATCTGTTGTTCTCTCCACAGTTTCTTTCAGTAAGCAAGTAAGCTTGCCCAGTGGTGAATTTGTAGCTGAAGACACAATTTCTAATTTTTCCTTTTTACGACAATAGGACTGTAGGAGCTCTTAGGACAAATTTTAATGCCTCGTGCTGTGCTGAAACAGAAAAGCACTAGTATGAACTTGGAATCTTCAGGCCATATTTGAAGATGGTAACAAAAAAGAAAAATTGTGCAGCAGAATGGAACCTGATGTAATGACCATAGAAGGAAGATGTTCTCTTAAACAGCAGACCATATTGCCATCCTGACTTTCACAAGGAAAAGAACACAAAGAATGGTCTGCCTTCCTCAATAAATACATGAAAGGAGAAGTAGTTTCTTTCATCCCTCTAGTCGGAAGGAATCTAACTTCAACTGGAAAATTCTGCAACAGAAATTAAAGGAGGGAAGTTCAAAGAGCCTAGCTTCTCGAGCTGAAATAAATTCAAGTTTTACTGTTCTGAACCAATATATCCAAGCCATTAGTTAAAAGGGCAATTGTGGTTTTGTCTGAGAATGGTGAAATGGACACATGACTACAGGAAACGATTTAAGATATTTCATAGAATGACTCTAGTTCCTGAAATCCTGCATTAAATCCCCGTTTGTCCAAATGTCTGGAGAAAAGAATAAGCAGTAAATAACTAATCATGATTGTTGTTGGTTTTGTTGTTTGTTTTGCACCTCATAATTAACCAGAGGAATAGAAAAGCTGGTAGAAAAGGCACCAAATGCATGGTCTGATTGGACCCTACTTACGCTGTGGTCAGTCATGCCACAACTGCTAGACTAACAGGACCCTGCTCATGCTGCAGGTCAGCCATGCCACATTTGCAGGACTAATGAAATCCTGCTTGTTTTGGGTTGACCACGCCCCATACAGCCAGCTCTGGAGGGCTGAGAGGATGAGCTCAGATATAGAGGAATAAGCAGGTGGTAAGAGGCCTTTTGGCCCTCCATTTGTTAAAACAGAGTGATAAACAAGGTGTGAGTCAGCCTCATGGAAGCCTTTTTCACCCCGCAATCCAGTTAGAAACAAAAGGACATGTCCATGCAGCTGTTACGTAGCTTTGCCTGGCTCAGTACAGGATACAGTGGTGGCCAAAACCATGTTAGCAGCTTTGAAATTTTCAGTAGGTTGGTTATTTGGGGAGCCATTGGACAAAGTGGTGACAGTCCTCAGATAAATCAAAGAAGTTCTTACAGAACCGTCCTGGTTCCAAACCTGGGAAAGGAAAAGCTGGTCTTATTACAGGCCTAAGTATCCTTTTCATGGCTACTCTGGCTAAGTAATGAAGGTGAGGCTACAGCAAAAGCAGGTGAAACATGTCTAAGTCCGGAAAGAGGAGAAGCCAATCTTCCCTCAGTGCAAATTCCAGCACTAGAAACGCTCTCTGATTGCAGTTGGCTTCTCTCAACATCTGACAGATGGGTCCTGGATGTGGTTCGACAGAGGTATATCAAAGAATTTTCAAAGATTTAAACTTGTCCTTTTTTCCCTTCTGGGGAGTTGAGGATAGCAGAGAAGAGGTGAACTATGCATAAGGCTATAGATCATCTTTTGTGAATTGGCGCGATAAGAGTTCTCAAGGTCGAGATGTTTCTCCGGCCATGGCTCACTTTTGTTTCTGGTCTAAGAGATCCAGGAAGGACTGAGTGATGCTGGACTTAAAACGCTTGAACAAGTTCACAAAGAGGACTAGATTCAAGATGGAGACATTGAAGTCAATAGTGGTGGTGATCTGCTAGGGGGCTTACTTTCCATCAGTTACTTTGAAGGATGCCTACCTTAATATGCTGGTTCGCCAATGCACAACTGATTTTTGCAATTAACTCATGAGACCGATCATTTTCAATATAGCATGCTGTTTTTTGGACTGTCATCCACTCCTTGAGTGTTCACAGAAGTCCTTGTCGTCTTGGTGACTGTTCTCAGGATGAAGAGTGTACAGGTGTACCTTTTCCTGGACAACGTTCTGTTCGGAGCCTGTTCTTGGGTCCAAATGTCGCAACAGATGGTTTCATAGTAAATTTTGAAGTCCTCTTCAACCATCTCAGTGCCTAGTACATCTTGGAGTATTGATAGACACAGAGGCCCACAACTAAAAGACAGGACAAGACCACCCTCCTAAGGAGGTGCCGGAGGACACCAGTAAGCACTCTAAAAAGTTGGACTCTTCCCTGTTTCTCTCTAGGGTATTGGCTCCAAGATTCCTCCCCATCTGCTGGTCCCTCTATCAGCAGCAACAAAGATCATCATGTCTCGACTGGTCATTAAAAAACAGCAAATCAACTGTGATTTCGTTCGTTCTTCAGGGCTAATCTCCCTTTCTCTTCATAACTCTTTAGCTGTTCATAGTTCATTTTCCCTTATCTCTTTTCACTATTCCTTTTCCCAAAGAGACTATCAATGCTTTTTTCTCTGTGTTTTTTCTTCTACAGTACTTTTACTGCTTTTGGCACTTAGCAATTCACATTGTTACAGATCCCATACCTGCTGCCACTGTATGTAGCCGTTCAGGGCAACTGCATCTATATTTCCGTTCAGTGTACAGCAAGGGAACTCTCAGACTTCTAGCCCCTCAGCTATTGCCTCTTGTATAGAGAACTTTCTGCCTCGGGTATTTCCAGACTGCACAGTTTCCTGCCTTTACTGTGTTTATTCCTGGCATAGATAAGTTGTCCAAGGACACCTGCTTGCTTTCTCTTCAGAGACAGTTAACATGTTTTTAATTGCTACAGTAATAAGGCACCACACAGCACTTCTTATGCAAGCCTACTTTATTTTTAAGGTAAAAAGCATTACAGAGAAAACGTACTAAAAACAGAAAAAGAATTTACATACATACTAATAAGCTTAACAGAGTTCACTCTAACATAGGTTCTGGCAGGAGCAATCCTCCTACTCCCCACCCAAGCTGATTCCTCGTGGTTACGAGTTCATCACCACTGCAGCTCAGAACAAGTACCCAGTAGGCCCAGTCTTTCCAACCCTACCCTAAGGACTGGGGTCCTGTCTGTTTGCTGAAGAAGGCCTTGGGCCAGTTTAAAATCAGGTTATTTATTCAAAAACCCTTTCTTTTTCTGTTAGTCCCTGGAGAATACACTTGAACTAGTATATGCTTATTTCTTCAGGGGGTAGCTTTAAATGGTTGATAATGGAGGGAAGTGCATTAGTCTCCCTCCTTCCCTCCTAGGGAAGGTACATACTGCCACAATAACACATACATATATACACCACTACCTTGATATAACGCCACCCGATATAACACAAATTTGGATATAACACGGTAAAGCAGTGCTTCGGGGGGGGCGGGGCTGTGCACTTTGGTGGATCAAAGCAAGTTCAATATAACGCGGTTTCACCTATAACGCGGTAAGATTTTTTTGGCTCCCGAGGACAGCGTTATATCGAGGTAGAGGTGTAATTGCATTTTAATACAATGTACCCCAAAGGTATTAACCCTAATTCCATAAGGTTTGTTCAGAATATTGTCCATCTGTCACAGTCTCAGCTTGCCACCTGCCCAGTCACTATCTGATTGTAACTTACTGTGTGCATTCCAGCAGAGGTGAGTTTTGAGGAAGGACTTGAAGGTAGTAGCTTTACAGATTGTAACTGGGAGCTTATCTAAGTTGTAAAGACCAGCCTAGGAGAGAGTATAGATGTGTTTGATGGAGGAAGAGAAGGATTAGGCAATGAGACTGGCATCTTTGGCAGAGCCCACCTTGTGAGAATAGGTCAAATAGGAAGGGATGGGATAAATTGTGAAGCGCTTTGTAAGTAGGGACAGGAAGTTTGTGTCCGATGCATTAGAAGACGAGGGACTAATGGAGGGGATTAAAAAGAGTGTGTGTGTGATGTAGTCAGAGCAACAAACCAAAAATATCTTTAGCAGCTGTATTCTGGCTGAACTTGAAGGATAGGGCAAGTTTGGAGGCATTGAGGCCAGAGAAGAGGAGTTCACAATAATGGAGGCATGAGCTGATCAGGGCTTGGACAAGAGTTCAGCAGTGTGAGTAGAAAAGGTCATGTCTTGCATATGTTGAGGAAGAAGCTGCAAGATTTAGACAGGGTCTGGAGAGGTGGGTAAAAAAGCTGAGTCAACTATAAAGCCAAGATTATAAACTCTGACAGGTAGGGCAGCAGTGTTGTCCATCATGATAGAGAAAAAGGGGAGAGGGGAGTGCTTTAGGTGAAAGAACAGGAGCTCTCGTTTTTGCTTTGTTAAAATTAAGCTGATGACTGAATGTAGTGAAACTTCACTAGCACAGTAATTTGATATTCTCAGAAGAATGGTGCATGCTACTTCTAGACAAACTATTTTTTAAACAAACTTAGTTTATAAATCTTTTTTGCACGTGCCAGTTTAATCTTGCAACTGTCACATTCAGAAATGCCCAGAATCTTTCCATTGAAGCTGCAGTGTGTATTGTCAATCCATATTGTCTAAACTGGATTTTGGTTTTAATAATCAGTTTTTGTTTAATCTTGTCTGTGAGGATTTTCTGTGCCAGAAGTCACAGAGATGCATGTGCAGATATGGAATAGTATCTGCCCTTACATGGAATATTTTAAATCTTTCTACAGACTCAGATATGTCATAACAAATGTACCAGCTAGCAAGTAGCTTAGATATAAAGGCGGAAGGAATGTGTTTGTCTTGCTGTGATAACGTTGCCTCCAATGTATGTTAATCATCTAAAATTTTATTCATACAGGATTAGTTCAGATCGCAGAAAGGAGAAGTCTAGAGATGCAGCCAGATGCCGAAGAAGCAAGGAATCTGAGGTCTTCTATGAACTTGCTCACCAGCTGCCTCTTCCTCATACTGTCAGTGCACACCTTGACAAGGCTTCCATTATGAGGCTGACTATCAGCTACTTACGCATGAGAAAGCTGTTAGATGCAAGTAAGTGAATAAACTTATTGTGGCTTACCAACAGAGGCCAGGAAAGGGGTATGAGTGATCTGAACTCACCCCATCCCTTTTACATTGGTTAAAAATATCCCAATGGAGGGAGGCTATCAGTGAAGACACTGGAAAAACTAGAACTTTACCTTTTACTGTGGGGCCTTGAGAGAGTAAATAAATACAGCCAGGCTGAAGGGGGCCTAAACTGTAATGTACACTCCATTTTTTTCATACTTATTCTTGATATCTCTTGGATCCCTAAAAAGACCAGCACCATTATTATTTATTTATTTATTTTATTTATTTTAAATCTCAGCTGTGATTCTCCCTCCCCCCCCCTACCCCAGCCACACACGCACACAAAAATCAGGCTCTTGAGTTTCTGGGCATAAAACTTGACACCATCTCCACTCTGCCTACTTCCCTTGCGAGAAGGGAGGTAGATCATACCCAAGATAGCTCACAGCACCCGATATGTAGTTGGTAGATCTAAGATTAGTTTTGCTAAATTTGAGTATCCCTGTTTAAATGAAACCACTGAAAACCATTATGTGTTGTGCTCCACTTAAGATATGCCTCAGTAATACATGTTCCAGGAAACAGCACTAACCTAGTGGTAGCGATGGGGAGTGACAGCTGCGTAAGTGAGATAATAGTAGTTTAAACTCTGCATAATGGAGGACGTATCTAGTCAGTGCCAGGTAAATAAGTGACATTTACCAAGATGTTAAATACAAATGACATAATCTTTTGTCATTTCATGCAGAAGTTGTTAAAGTTTAAAAGAAAAAAGATCAGATAAAGGTAAAATGCTGCAACCATTGCTTTCATTTTGGCATTTTTGAACATAGTATGTGGTATTACTAAGTTTTTATCAGATACTCTTTGAAAGCTCATGTTTTTAAGTGAGATGCTTAATCAGGACAACCATTTCTCCACCTAAGTATCCCAGAAATAGAATTGTGCTGTCTTTGGTGAGCAACCTGTCAAACTAGCTATTAATGTGTGGGATGACTTCAGGCATCAGGCAATTAAGTGTGAATGATGTGAGGTTAGTCTAAAAAACAATAAAAATATGGGTTCTTCTAGGTGACCTGGAGACAGAAGCCAAAATGGAGAAGGAGATGAATTGCTTTTACTTAAAAGCCCTTGATGGATTTGTCATGGTTCTTTCCGAGGATGGTGACATGATTTACATGTCTGAAAATGTGAACAAGTGTATGGGGCTCACTCAGGTGAAATATTGACACATCTTTAAATGCAATTTCAATGTTGTGCCTACTGTACATTCTTGACTATTCAGAGCTAGACTCACACTCTTTTACTTCTACAGTTTGAGCTGACTGGGCACAGTGTGTTCGATTTTACCCACCCATGTGACCATGAAGAGCTGAGAGAAATGCTGACACATAGAAATGGTAAGAAGAGGCTACTCTTTAATTTAATGACAGATGGTTCCTATCTGTTGTATAATCAGATGCTGATATTATCAGTTTTGATATTGTTTACCTCATTTACTTGAATAGGAAAAAGACTGAATCCACAGTTACCTGGTTACTGAGACTTCTATGGCTTCTTTAGAACAGGCACCAAAGGTATTTAAAGAATAAAATAACCGTGAAGGGGAAAAAAGGAGTCAGTAGAGAGAACTACTTGCTACACGTCACTTCTCAGAGCTTGCAACAAATCTAGTTGGGACACTATAGTAAGAGGTGTCAGAAAGAGCTGAAATTCTCCCGAGATCTCACGCTGCTTCGGGGGATGGATGTTCTGAGAGATGCGAGTTACTCAGTAGCGCTTTAAAAAAAAATATTGTCTCAGATAAAATTATTGAAGATGGAAGGAATGAAAATGCCTGAAAGATAAGAAACATTTAGAGGTAGGATGAGTGTAAAGAACATCTTAATTGGTTGATGTAGAAGAATTTGAAGATAATAAATCTGTATTTTTCTGTACTGGTCTTGGAGAGTGTGTGCAGGGCAAATCTTTCCACAGGATGCTGGAAGAAGTTATATTTAGGTTGCAGTTCTCAGAAAAGGTATAGAAAAGAATCATGCAGTAGCTTTATAAATTTCAGATGATTTAGATCTTGCCTCTTGCTTTGGCATGAATTTTGGAATAACCAAAAATATTTAAATTAAATTGAATCTTCAGCTAATACTGGTCTCTGACTATGCTGTTGCTTCACTGCAGTTCTTTATTCTGAAGTTACTGTCTTTTTGACACAAAATATATTTGATAGGGTTTTTTTTTCTGTACTAGAATGGAACACACTAATCCCATTTTCTCCAACTGCACTAGAGAAAATTAAAACTTCCACAATCCTGTTACTCATCAGCCATTTGCAGGCTCAGTGTAGACTATGCGATTGAACTACTATATTTCCACTGCAGCAAATAGGGAAAAAAGTTCAAATATTGGGTATGTGGCAGCCAAGCAAAGCCACTGCTTATTTCCAGGGAAAATGTCACGGAGGGTAGGTTTACATTGCAGATGGGGTGTAATTTCCAACTTGGATAGACATGCCTGTGCTAACTTTGATTGAGCTAGCACACTAAAAAGAGCAGCGTAGCTGTGACAGTGTGGGCTAGCTATCTGAATACTTACCTAGGGTCTTGGACAGGATTGTACGCAGGTCGCTAACCTTGACTGCCACCTGCACTGCTATTGTTAGTGCGCTGGTTTGATCAAAGCTAGCACAGATACATCTATCTGAGCTGGACATTATACCTCCAGCTGCATTGTAGACCTACCCTGAGTCCCTGGAATGATTAAACAGAGGATGATTATAAATTCCTACACGTCATCAAAATGCGTAGGACTTGATTCTGTTTTCTCACACCAAGGTAAATCAGGAGTGACTCTGAAGTCCGTGGAGAAGACTAGTTCAAAGCCAGTGTAAAAGGAAAAACAGGCCCTTTTTAATATTAATACTGAATTTTCTAAATCTTCCTGCCCTCATCGCTGGTCCATGCATCCAGTGCTAAACTGAATCTTTGTACTTGAAGCAATTAAGTGTATTGAACAGATGCCATATTCAATACAGCAGGATATAAATGGATCTGTTGCAAAGATAAATTATTTTTAAAGACTACAGTTTCATAATAAGTAGATATAATGTAGACTCGTTCTGGCATGTCTAAATTAGTCAGTTTTCAACATGGCTTCCCTACCCCCTCACTCAAAAGATCTTTTCTGTATATAATTGAGTTCTATTTCCTGACTTCAGTAACAAAAGTGTGTCTTGATTTGTTATTGCTACAAGGCTAGCATGGCTTTGAATAACCTAGGTTCTGTTCTGGCTCACATATAACAGAATTATTAACCCATTTACAGTCTCGGTGCTAAATATTGCTGTGTGTGATTGTACAGGTGTAACTGAAGTTAACATTTGGCTAGCAGAAACATTTATTAATAATGCTGGACAATCACAGCACAGTTTAGTTTTAGATCCCAGTTTGTTTTCAGAATTGTTGTTGTTTTTAAATTGACAACTTTTTATATAATACTTGCACAGATCTAAGTCAGCAAGAACCAGTAAATGTACCATCTTTAAACAGCTGCTTCTCGGAGAAGAACCACACATTAAGATGTTTAGACAGATTATTCAGAAAGTAACAATGATGGTAATACAGACGCTCCCCGGGTTACGCAAACCCGCACTTACGGAAGAAGTTCCGTAAGTCCCGTAAGCGGTGGGGTTTTTTTTGTTTGTTTCGGTTTTGGCGGGGGGGTGGGGGGGAAGCGTAAGTGTCGGGTATACATCCCCGACTTACGCAAAATTTGACTTACGCAAGGCGTTCCATTCCGGAAGTCGGGGAGCGTCCGTATTGTGAGATCGTAAATTGTAGATTTCTGAATATGCTTTGCCTAGTTCATGCACCCAGAAACTGTGTGCTGTTTAAAAACTTAGAGTTGATATGTTATTGCTGTGATCCTCTGAACATGTGCATTCTATCCATTTTTCTTCCTGTGAATATCATAGTAACTGTGTTGTCTTTAGAGTATGAACAAACTATTGCATACCTGTAACGTATGCTAGAATGAGCCTGTATTCTGTAAGCTTCCAAATTGTACCAGGTTGAATTGGTGGCATGAACTCATTATGAATGCATTCCTGCAAACTAAC
The DNA here is from genome assembly GCF_028017835.1 of Emys orbicularis. Taxonomy (NCBI): domain Eukaryota; kingdom Metazoa; phylum Chordata; order Testudines; family Emydidae; genus Emys; species Emys orbicularis. Next base: position 15,272,474 of record NC_088686.1, read on the forward strand.
CCTCCTCCACCATCCCCAAACCTTATCTGTCCATCTGTGTTTCCACTCACAAACACACTAAGCTGCTTATGCTTATGTTGATGAAGTCAGTTTGCACTAGGGTGACCAGACAGGAAGTATGAAAAATTGAGATGGGGTGGGGGGGGTAATAGGCGCCTATATAAGACACAGCCCCAAATATCGGGACTGCCCCTATAAAATCGGGACATCTGGTCACCCTAGTTTGGACCTTGTCTGCCCAATCTGAGCAGTTTGTTCCTGTTGAAATAGTCCTCTCTGAAATTCCGACTTCTCATTTTTAACACAATGCTTTAAAAAAAAGATTGGTCTTCAGAGGTTTGTTGTTAATGAATCCAGGTGCACTACAATTAGATGATTTGTACAGTAACCTAAAATGGCATCCATTAATATTAGGTTGCACTAAGATTTCTCCATTGACTTCAAGGGAGTCGAAGGTGTGTTTCAAAACTTGGTTAATACTTATTGTACAATTTTAAGTTCATATTTAGACACATTCCTGAATCTGTAACATGGACTTGACCACAATCTTAACTCCTGCTGTCATGAGCATGGTGCTATAATGAAATAATTTTGGGGGTGGGATGTGTAATAGAGCTGTTAATCTTTCAACAGTTCTCTCACCCTATTTCTCCTCCCCCCAGTCCTTTGCCTATCTTCATGTTCTGTTTTTCTCTACTTTGCACTATAAACTCTTTGAAGCAAGGGGCCATGGTTCCCTAATTTCTGTAAAATCCCTTGTAGCGTTCCAGATAGTATAGAGATGTGTTTTAATAAAGGCTGCTCAGGGTTACAACAGAGCAAAGTACCCATTATTAAGGAGTCGTGATGCTCCTTCAACAGCAATCCCGCCCTGAGTGGCTAGGCATCAGCTTCAGTCCCAGCCTTGGAGACCTCTGTGCAGCAGCAGCAGCATGTTACTCTCAGTAAATCATGCAGATTATTAATCCTGAATTTAAATACATCTCTACCTCGGGAGGTCCTCGGGAGCCAAAAAATCTTACCGCGTTATATCGAACTTGCTTTGATCCGCCGGAGTGCGCAGCCCCGCCCACCCGGAGCGCTGCTTTACTGTGTTATATCCAAATTCGTGTTATATCGGGGTAGAGGTGTAGTGGTTTTTTTTTTTTGTTTTTTGTTTTTTTGTTTTTTTTAAATACAGAAAACCTAAAGATAGGCCAAAATTGGTACAATATATCTAGCCCTCTTTTCCCCCCCCCCCCCCCCTTCCACTGACCATGAGCTATTGGGTGTGAAGAGGGTTCAGACTAATTTCCTGTGAGTTTAAAATAGAGATTGGGGGGGGGGGGAGGGGGAAACAATACACATTAACTCTCTCTCTCTCTCTCTCTCTCTCTCTCCATCTGCCCCCACCTTGAAATCAGGGGGATTACTATAAATGGGACCTTGAACCTATCCTTGCTGTTTTTGCAAGACCAGCATTGCAATTTCTTTTGCCCATCTCAGAGTAAAAACTTACCCGAAAACTCCTCATATCCAAAATGAGGTCAGGCCTCCCAGCATGCATCATTCACATAAAAATAACCATTTCATCTCTACTTTTGTGTGTCCTTTATTCTAGTCACACAGCTAGTTTTGCTGCACTTATTTGAAGCTTGTGAAGGTGATGAAATACTCACATTTCACTTAATATTTTTTATTAGGTCCTGTGAAAAAGGGCAAAGAACAGAATACAGAGCGTAGCTTTTTCCTCAGAATGAAGTGTACACTGACCAGCAGGGGAAGGACAGTAAATATAAAGTCTGCAACGTGGAAGGTAATCAACCATGGGGTATACATGAATATTGATATGACTAGAACCTTTGCTTTTCAGATCTCATTAGGTGCAAGTATCCACATTTGGAACAAAGTATAAAATAATTAGCTTGCAGCAGTGCAATGTGGCATTCTCCAATTTCTTGCTGATTTGGTAAAACCTACAGTGCACTCTTGTGACTGTAAGTTCTTAAATATGCTGCACTGCAACTTAGAACACATCTAGGATGTAACTGAAAATTAATTTTCAAAATAAGAGAACCTTTTTAATACTGACCTTTCAACTTAAGTCAGGAGTCACTAATAATTATTAAAATATTTGTGTGAAGCTTCCTGCTCTTGCATAAAATTAACTAGGATTACATCATGATGATTGATTCTGATTGACTTTAAAGTGGTTAACTTTGTGAAGAAGCCTAGCATTATTATTCCTCTTTTGCTGGTTCTCCCCCACACCATAACTGGAATAAAATATAGCTAATTTGAGTCTCTTAAAATGGATCCATCTTATTTCCCAGATAAAATATGGTCACTTTTATATATCCAGTGACTGCACTCTGTTCAGAAAGGTTTTTCTATGGCTTTCAGTTTGTCACATACTCATGATCAAATCCCCAGTTATACAAACAGTTCTGACTTCAGACTTATAGGGAGGCAGAAAGTGATTGCCAGGCTTTTGTATTTTAGGAATATTTGGAGTATGATGGAACTCTCTCCTTCCACCTTCATCCCCACAAAGAATGCAAAATACAGCTTTGTCTTCTATCTCTGTTTCAAACAGAAATATAAGCTGTGTCTTCTGTCTGTGTTTCAATTTGAAACATAAGCAATCAAACACCATCTGCTAATGCACAGTGCCACTGATGAGTGATTGCACTCATCTGTTGGCTGTAGAGGCAATTTTCAAAGATGAATCAATTAACTTTAGTATAAATTCAGTGAGCACCAAAAAGGGAAAAAAGTTGGTAGCCAACTTAACATTTTTAATGTGCATAGTGTAAGTGGGGAGGAAACTTTTTTTACGTAACTGTAGCAGATGTCACACACATGCTTGAATGCTGCTATTGCATTTTGAGTACTGACACCAGTAGTTCATCTAGGGAGAGAGGAAAGCCACTGCCCATTTATGAAATTATAACCGTTGTAATGTCAATCTCCTTTTCCAATACAGAACTTAGTTTTTAAATGCTTTTTTTCCCCCTGTAGGTACTTCACTGTACAGGGCATGTTCGTGTGTATGATGCCTGCAATAATCAGACTCTCTGTGGATATAAAAAGCCTCCCATGACATGCTTGGTGTTGATTTGTGTACCTATCCCTCATCCATCAAACATTGAAGTCCCTTTGGACAGCAAGACATTCCTCAGTCGTCACAGCCTGGATATGAAATTTTCGTATTGTGATGAAAGGTAAAGCCAAATATAAGCTCTGACAAACATTCAGTGCATTATTTTAGTTTTTATATTTGTGGGTAGTTTTATTTCTTAACTTTTATCCATCTATAAAACTGAGTTCATATGTGATACTTCAGGTTTTACTAGCTTGTCATTTTTTTTAATTGGTCAATATATTTTATGTAAAAAGCAAGTTTTTGTTTGTTTGTTTTGTTTTGTTTTTTTTTAAACCTGAAAAGTTTACTACATTAAGGAAATAATTCCTGTATGGAGTCATCACTTACGGAACAATTTGAATTGGCAGAGTAGCACCTTTCATCCAGAAGGATCCAAAGGCACTTTAAAAATTAGATACCCTTTTACCCATCAGTGAAGTGCAGCCACCTCTGGGATGCTGCTAATTTCAGTGTTTTATATTTCTTTATAAACCTTTCTTGCATGTGTACAGTTGACCACTTCTGAGCAAAATGCATTTATCTAACAGGTTCATATTGAAAACGTAGCTTGTCAAGTTGAGAATATGGAATAAGTAACTTTACAACATTTTATTTAAAACTCAAATCAATAGCAGTGCATGCTACTTGCTTCTTATTGATAGAATAAGCAGTGGTCGGAGATTGCGTCTTCTAACTTAAACTGTCGCTATATCAGATTGCTATTAGATTCAAGCAAATATTGCATGTTAGTGCAATTGTGTTCTCAGAACTGGTTTGCATGCAGAAATTGCACTGATTCAGCCAATTTAGTGAGATCAGTGCCATTTCTGTGTGTTCTGTTTCTCTGGTTTCTTTTGATATAGGCAGTTAAACTGAGTGCTCTTTTTTGTTCTGTGTACAACGCTGCCATCTAGTGGTTAAAGGGAATATGATTTGATTTAAATCCAAAAAGACTTTCACTTGTAAAAGTTAGGATTGCTGAAATTTCAGATTCTCATTCCTCTTAAACAATTACAGAATTAAAACAATTACAGAATAAAATAGTGCTGAAGCAGGTATAATGTCTTATCTATGTTTGATTTAACTTCTGAATATAGTATTAGAGAGACAAGGTGTGTGAATATAGTATTAGCACAAATTGCATACTACATCCTGTACCCCATTGTCCTGTATTTAATAAGAAAAAAATTGATGTATAAAGACCTGAGATTAGATTTGAATAACCAGAAGTGGAGGGTTATGAACATTCCAGCTGGTAGTAAAACTGTGCCTCGAAATACTAGTGGAATAGGACTATGAGATCTTTGAGCTAGGCGAACATCAGAAGAGACAAGTTTTCCTCAGTTTAACCCTGCTTGAAAGGAAAACTGTCATTTTACATGCACCACTGTTGCTGGCAATGTATTCATCTGGGAGTTTCTGGTTTGGAAGAGATTGCATCTTTAGAGCCATTAACATCTACATTAAATTATTCATCTAATCATCAAAATAAATGATTGTTAGCCAAGTGATCAGGGATGCAGAACCATGCTCTTGGTGACCCTACACCTCTGACAGCCATAAGCTGGGACTGGACGACTGTATGAGTCACTCAATAATTACCCTATTCTCTTCATTCTCTCTGAAGCACTGGTACTGGCCACTGTTGGAAGATGAGATACTGGGCTTAAATGTACCATTGGTCTGACCCAGTAGGGCCATTCTTATCTACTTCTCTATTTCTGCTTTCACTTAACCTTTTTTCTTTTTTCTTTTCAATTTAAAGAATTACAGAGCTGATGGGATATGAGCCAGAAGAACTCTTGGGACACTCCATCTATGAATACTATCATGCTCTGGACTCTGATCATCTGACCAAAACTCATCATGATAGTAAGTAGAAAGACAGACCTATAACTCTCTGTAATTTAAGTCCTAGGGAGGTTGTGGAATCTCCATCTCTGGAGATATTTAAGAGTAGGTTAGATAAATGTCTATCAGGGATGGTCTAGACAGTATTTGGTCCTGCCATGAGGGCAGGGGACTGGACTCGATGACCTCTCGAGGTCCCTTCCAGTCCTAGAATCTATGAATCCTTTAGATAAGATAGGGAGGGTGGGGGTGGGGGTAGGAAGGGAATTACTTGAAAGTTTTTAATAGCAAGTGTGGATCTGAAGTGATTAATGTATATTTTTGCTTTAGCTATAAAAAGCCACTTCATTATTCTAAAGTTGACCTTTCTGCTTTAGTGTTCACTAAAGGGCAAGTGACTACAGGACAGTACAGAATGCTTGCTAAGCATGGTGGATATGTCTGGGTTGAAACTCAAGCAACTGTTATATACAGCACTAAGAACTCCCAACCACAGTGCATAGTGTGCGTAAATTACGTCTTGAGGTAAGCTGTGAGTAGTTAAACACTTTTTGCATGTTTCTTTATTATAGATTAAGCCAAAGCCCAAAGGATCTGACCTCAAATTAGATACGTTCTGGCACTTACTATCTCCTTTATAAGCAATGCTTTGCAATTGCCTAGAAAATTGCCAGATACAGAGTTAAGGGAGCAATAAACTGGGAAGTAGAGTTACTCTTTAATGTGTACCTAGAACTCCCATTGATGTCAATGGGGAAATCTGAATGTAGAATGAGGATGGACTCTGCAGGAGGGGTGCGGCAGTGGGTTGGGGTGTAGGAGGGGGTGCGGAGTGCAGGAGGGGGCTCAGGGTAGGGGGTTAGGGTGCGGGGCACAGGAGGGGTGCGGGCTGTGGCCCGGCGCCATTACTTCGAGCAGCTCCAGGGTGGCAGCGGGGCTAAGGCAAGGACATGGTGCCAGCTGCTTCCGGGAGCGGTGCGGGGCCAGGGCAGGCAGGGGAGCCTGCCTTAGCCCTGCTGTGCCACGGGCTGGCAACCCCACGGACCGGATTGAAAGCCCTGACAGGCTGGATCCAGCCCGCAGGCCATAGTTTGCCCTCCCCTGGGCTAGGTAGATGTAAATCGAGATATGGACCTTTGTCTGGCGTTCAATATACCTTTGTCTGGAGTTTTTCAGTGGTGTTTTAACTCTGTCACAAAGCATTAGTAGTTAAAATATAATCTTTCCTCCTGTTTCTTCATCAGTGTGACTCTTTGTTTACTCAAAACTTTTAACTTTTCACTGGTAAAATAACTGCATTGCTAATATTGACTGCAACTTGCTGTTTTTGGAAATCTTTTGAATTTCTTCAGAATTGTGAATGAATCTGTAATAATCATTAAGACAGCATATAAGTGTTTGGTATTTTTTTTTTAATCTGTTTATTACTGACATTTTCATAAAGCACAGCTGTCCTAATTACTTACGTGAAGTTATCCTTTTATGCTATCGCAACTGGTTGCTGAGAAGATTGAATTTGAGGGATGAATGGGCAATAGCAGAATTTTAAAAACTCCTGCGCATATAACATGAGCAAAGAGAAATAAAATAGAATTGTCAGAATTGTTTCTAAACTTCCTATGAGCTGCTAGCTGCTCTTTAAAGAATAATCTTTTTTTGTTTTTGACAGTGAAATTGTACAGAAGGAGTTATTTCTTTCCCTTGCACAAACTGAGTGCGTGCTGAAACCAGTGGAGTCTCCTGATATGAAAATATTCAGCAAGGCTGACCTAGAAGATACTAACAGCCTCTTTGAAAAACTTAAAAAGGAACCAGATGCTTTAACTTTGCTCGCACCAGCTCCTGGAGACACGATTATCTCTTTAGATTTCAGCAGTAATGGTGGGTTTGTGTTTAAGTCAGAGACCCTGTTGATTAATAATATTCGTGTATGTTAAAATAAACATTAGAAAATAACTTGCCAATATCACTTGCCTAACAAAAACTATTTCAGCTGCTGTTATTTAATGAGGTCCATAGACAGACTCCGCGCTTTTACTTAGGTTGATGGTTTTTTTTAATTTTTATAGAGTCTGATGAGCAACAATATGATGAAGTTCCTTTGTATAATGATGTAATGCTCCCCTCATCCAGTGAGAAATTGAAGAATATAAATTTGGCAATGTCCCCACTTCCTGCCTCTGAAATTACAAAGCCACTTCGTAGCAATGCTGACCCTGCACTCAATAGAGAAGTTGTATCAAAACTGGAGCCAAACACAGAGCCACTAGAACTTGCATTTTCCAGCCACCAGAGGCAAGGCCAGCCAGCCAGCCCTTCTGATGCAAGCACTAACCAAAGTTCACCTGAGGTCAGTCATACAATTTGGGAAGACAGTCATCAAAATAAATGTGAAGTAGGCTTTTGAGTAAATATCTCTAGTCAAAGTGGTGTGAACAGAGTTTTTAGAGTATTTGCATATTATTTGGATTGTATTTCTAAATTGTGGCCATGTAACGTTAAATTATATTTACAGCATAACCTGTCAATAAAAGAGTACTTTACCTTTCAGTTTGAAAGCTATATTTTCCGTTTTTTAAAAAATTAGAGATTAAAAGTGCATATGAATGTGTAACTGCTTTGAGTACATCTTTTAAGGAATTTAGGATTCAGAGATATGCTTATTGCAATTAATGAGTGAGTTACAGCAAATCAGTGTATAAACTTCTGACACATTTATACCTGTCCCACATCCCCAAACTGTGGCAATCTATTAAAACTGATGATAGTGAAAACTCTGGGCATATTTAGATGAATGCAAATACTATCCAGTCCCATTGAGTTTTCATTAAATTTTTGCAATTATAGTTTGGTTGCACGTTGTATGTTTTTTTTAGAGTGAAGCTATAGAATCATAGGACTGGAAGGGACCTCGAGAGGTCATCTAGTCCAGTCCCCTGCACTCATGGCAGGACTAAGTATTATCTAGACCATCCCTGACCAGTGTTTGTCTAACCTGTTCTTAAAAATCTCCAGTGATGGAGATTCCACAACCTCCCTAGGCAATTTATTCCAGTGCTTAACCACCCTGACAGTTAGGAAGTTTTTCCTAATGTCCAACCTAAACCACCCTTGCTGCATTTGTTTCTTGACACAATGCAAAATAACACAATGTTGAACCAATTGAAAATTTGTACTTAAAACTGAATTGAATTGTCTTGACAGCCCCGTAGTCCCAATGACTATTGCTTTGACGTGGATAATGATATGGCTAATGAGTTTAAGCTGGAATTAGTGGAAAAACTCTTTGCAATAGACACAGAAGCGAAAAATCCATTCTCTACTCAGGTATGTACATTAAGTTAAACTTGCGTGTCATCTTAAGCCTATCCTAGAGTGCAGTATTTGTATGCTTATTTTATCGAATGTTAAAATTAATGTGTTAAATACAAGAGCAGTATTTCTGAAAACTAAAGAAGAGTTGGTAGCTGGTTTCTAAATAGTTTTTGAGATCTAAAAAAATGGTGCTCACAAAGCACTATTCCAGAGGTTTGGGGAGAGAGGAAGTGGCAGACTATTTACAGATCATTAAGGCATTCTTGGGTATTGCACAGATACACTAGAAACTTTATTTACCCATTTTATTATTCTTTCAGGAAACTGATTTAGACTTGGAGATGTTAGCTCCTTACATCCCAATGGATGACGACTTCCAGTTACGATCCTTTGATCAGCCGCCTTCACTGGAGAGTGGTTGCGCCAGCTCTCAGAGTGTGGCCACCAATACCATATTTCAGCAAACCCAAGCACGGTCTACTGCCGCTGAGGAAGTAACACCAGTGAAAACAGAATGCATGGATGACATTAAGACTCTCATTGTTTCTCAGTCTCCTGTCCTCATAATCAATGAAACCAACAGCGCCCCAGCATCACCATATGGTGCAAATCGAAGTCGAACTGCATCTCCAATCAGGGCTGGAAAAGGAACATTGGACCAGATGGAGAAATCTTATCCAGGAACACCCAATTTGTTAACAGTCACTTTGAGTAAAAGGTATTTTAAAAATGAAGCTGAAATCCTGTTACCCATTAATCTTGAAGAAATTAGACCTGTAATATATTTCTCTAGCCTGTACAGTAGAGCTTTATTATCTGCTGTCGTCTTTGATCCCTTTTTTGAACAAGCTGTATACCTTTATTTATGCTTTAAAAGAAGATTTTAAGTTTAGTGCACTTAGACAGCAACTGGAGTTGATTTCCCAGAACCTTTTTCGCATTTGTATTTACATCAAGTCTTTGTATAGAAAACAAACAATTGAACCATTCTTGTTCATATTTTTTGTTCTGCTCCTCTTCATACTGAGTTGTGCAAACAAAACAGTCCAGTAGGCCATCTGAAAGAGGGTATGCATAAGCAATTTCTTGCCCAGTTTCTGATGTGGTGCAGAGACTGCCTTAAGCTTAGATGTTATGTTTAAAATAAGTTGTACTTCAGTAATATGGATTATGGGCATCCATAACCGATTTTTATCATGACATACAGTGTCACCAAATCAGAATTTCAATCCATTTGATAAAACAAAGTAGCTTTCCCTGTGCATGGACACTGCTCTCCCCATGCCCACTCTCAAAGGAGGGACAGGAGAATGACATACTTAAGCTTTCTCTGTTTTTCTGTAGAGAGGAACTTTTTAAAGGACAGCCAGTTTTCCATGTTAAGATCAGAAGTAGTTGACTTAGCAAGATTTAAAGCTAGAATTCTTTCTAATCATACATTGAAACAGTGAATCACTCACATAGAAAATTAGGACACATAAATAACTGACTGTCACTGTGAAATATTTATTTTACAAAGTGTTTATAAAAGACTGGCTGGAGGATAGTAGGAACTTTAACGGACTGAACCCATTTTTCTTAGATCTGCTGCAATGGATGAAGAACTGAATCCAAAGATGCTAGCTTTGCATAACTCTCAGAGAAAGCGAAAGATGGACTATGATGGCTCACTTTTTCAAGCAGTGGGAATTGTAAGTTTTGGTATTATTGTTCTTTTAAAATTAGTTGTAATCTTACTGTTTCCAGAATTAACCATTGATACAGAATCTCGACTTTAGCTAGTGCAATACAGCAAAATCCTGTGACCAAAGTAATCATTTAAGTTAATAACATCCTATGTCTTCCTGGATGCAAAACCCTTGATTTCAATTCTTTCCCACTATCAAAATAGTTTTAAACTACCCTCTGCACCCAGACAAATGTCTCAGTTAGATAGAAGATAAACTTTTCATTTGTGAAACAATCTCTTGGAATGTGTTTAAGTAGAAAATAAGGCATTGTAAGAACATGAGACTAAAAACAATGTTCACCTGCTAACAATGTGTGTCATTGCTATTTCAAACTTTACCTCCATGTCCCTCAAAATCAGAGACCTTGCAAAGAGCTGGAACAGGAGCAGCACGGATTTGGAAGGATGTATAAATCCTACAAATATAAATAGATTTAGCGAGATCTCTTATTGCCTATGTCACTTGTCAAATAAAATCCCATTTTTAAAAAAAACTTCACACAAGTTAATTCTCTACAGTGGTATGCGTCTCGAGACTTTCTGATTCTTTGATGTTCTGTAATGTAAGTGTGGTCTTAGAATATGTCTACGTAGCAAAAAAAACCCCATGGCAGCAAGTCTTAAAGCGTATGTCAACTGACTTGTGCTTGTATTGCAGGACTAAAAATAGCAGTATAGACATTTGGGCTCTGGTTGGCGCCTGGGCTCCAAGATCCTCTCCCTGGTTGGCTGGGTTTCAGAGCCTGAGCCCGAATGCCTGCACTTTCGTTTTTAGCCCCACCGCACAAGCCCTGCAAGCCTGAGTGAGTTGACACGGGCTCTGAGACTTGCTGCCAGGGTTTATTGATTTTGTTTTCTGTTTTGCTTTGTAGATGTAGGCTCGCATGCTCTAGAGTGCAAGCGTGTTTTCTTCTAAATAGCGAATTATCCCTACATCATCTCCTGGCTTTGGAATGACTGCTTATATTTTGTCTACTGGCTATCTGACCTCTTGTCTCCCAGAAGGCTGGGGAAAACTTGTACATCCAGTTCTTCTGTAAAGCTCCTGCAGCTTTTTGTTATGTAATTTAGAGACTCTTGTTTTTATTCTCCTTAGCGTCTCTTAGAATGTTTTATTTAAAAAAAATAAATAAAAAGATTAACATTGTATTTTCATTCTCTTTACTCTTTGCATTCGCATGCATGTTTGTTTGTTTGTTTCCTGGTAGCCTTTTAGGAATTATTGTTCTCCATCAGTGTTCTAATGATCCTCGCTGCCTTCGTTTTACATATTGTTGCTATGGCTGCCATATTTTTCCCATTTAGGCCATTTCAACAGATGTCACCACTGACAAAATAGCAAATGATCTATGCTAGCTTCGTGTATTGCAATGTAAGCCAGCTGCTATAATTAAGGTTCTGTTAAGGCTTCCATTTATACAGTGCCTCTCATCCCCTTTTTCTCACGTTTATAATTTTCTCAATTTCGCCTTTTAGCTAAAATTTCTATTACTGATTTTGTCTCTGCTTAAAGGCAACTTCTTTCTGTCCATGTATTTGGAAAATTACTCTTTTTAACACGTTTTTTGCACGGGTAACTCAAAGGTGGTGCTTTAAAAGATTAAATTTTCTAGTGTCTAAGTCAGGGTTGGCCAAACCGTGACTCGTGAGCCGCATGCGACTCTTTTACAGTTAGACCACTACCCATTCTCCACCTACCAGACTGGGGGGAGGGGGCTCGGAGCTTCTGCCCTGCAGTGGGGTGGGGGTGGGGCTAGGGGCTTCTGCCAGAGATGACTGGTGCCCGCTGAGAGGGGGGGGCACAAATTAAAGGTCGTCCCCCCATCCCCCGCACACCATCCCCTCTTACCCTCAGCGGTCCCTCCCTGCAGCTCCCAGGTGTTAAATCCACATGGAGAGGTAGCTCCTGCAGGGAGGGGCAGCTGCTTTAGCTCTGCTGAGAGAGGCAGCAGCAAAATCAGTGGCACTCCCTGCAGCTCCCAGCTATTTGCCACTGACTTTCCCCACAGCCTCAGCTCCCAGCTTGCTGGTTCCAGCAGCTGCTGTGCAGGGAGGAGGCCCGGTGGCACCATGTGACCAAGCAGTGATGGCAAACCCTGGCAAAAATCTGGGGCGGGGGGCGCCAAAGGTTTCCATGTGTTCCCCCTCACCCGTCACCTCTGGCTTCTGTCCAGCAGAGAGGGGGGTTTCGGGGCTTCAGCCCTGTGGGGCACGTGTGCCAGGGCTTAGGGCTTCAGCAGGAGCAGGGCTGAGGGCCTGAGTCTGGGCAGGTGCTTCCCGTGGGGCTGAAGCTCTGAGAGACACGCACCCACCCCCACACCCCACTTTTCAGGGCCGAAACCCTGAGCAGGCGCCTCTCACAGGGCTGGAGCCCCGAACCCCAGCAGGCACATGGCTCTCAAGCTTCTGATAATTGCCATATGCAGCTCGGAGGATCAGTAAGTTTGACCACCTGGGTCTAGGTTTTACTGAGGACTAGTTCTAAACCAGCTTGTACAGCCTGCCCCAAATGGAGTTGTAAGCATTTGAAATCTGTTTTGCACATGTGTAAAAGAAAACTGCCACTAAGTTTAGGTTTATACTATCTCATATTTTTAGGATTATGTAAATATAGATCCTGGTTTCATAGAGCTACAGGTAAGATTTTATGGTCCTGTCAGTGTGGCATTCCATAGCTCTGTGTATGAAGAGAAACTGGACTATCGTTTGTCTATTATTTATGTAATTTTTTTTTTTTTTTTTTTTAAACAAGGACATTTCGGGTACATCTACACAGCAAGCCTCAGAGCTTGGATCGACAGACTTGGGCTCAGGGGGCTTGCACTGCAGCACTAAAAATAGCTGTGTAGACATTCAGGCTCAGGCTGGAGATTGAACTCTGAAGCCCACCTCTGAACCCAAACATCTACATAGCTATTTTTAGCACCATAGCTAGGCTCTGAGATTCTTTTGCTATGTAGATTTATTCTTAGTTCAAAAGAAAAAGACATTGGTGTCATAAGATTTCAAAACGAATGAATCAGAAGTTAGGAAATGTAATGTGAACTGCTATGTTGCACACACAAATATACTAGCTATGGTACAATGTGGCTGAGTTAACCTTCCTATGAAAATGTAATGTTTAAATCTTCTGACTGAGTCATTCATTTGAATCTTTTTACACCAAAGGCAGTTTTTCTTGTTTATATAGATTTCACATATGTAGAAAATTCTTAGTGAAAAAGGGAAGTAATTCAAAGTGAAAAGCAACATACCTGAATATTTTAAGTCTCTAAGATTATCACAGCATTCCACTGTCTTCACCCCTCCATGTTCAACAGCCATCTACCAGAGAAAGGACAGAACTTCCAAATCCGGGCACCAGTATTAGCACTCTTGCCAGCAGTTCCCCAGCTTCCAAGCATTTCTGTAGATGGTTGGCTTTTCCTTTGTCTTGCTTTCTGGTTTAGCAGACATGTTTTCTTACCTAGTCCAGAAAGCAATAACTTTCCTACGAAGACACACAGCCTTCTGCTCTCTCCTATACCCCAGAATCTCTCGTCTGCTGCTGTCACAAGTGATTCTAGAGCCACGGCTGTGATTGAATGAGTCAGGATTCCACATTGGTAGGGCCCTACCACAGTCAGGGTCCATTTTGATCAATTTCATGGCAAGAGGGTTTTTAAAATTGGTCAGTTTCACATTTTCAGATGTTTATATCTGAAATGTCATGGTATTGTAACCGTGGGGGCCCCAACCCAAAAGGTACCCGGAGGTAGGTCTGATCCCCTCTGAGAGCAGCCCTGCAAGTGAAGAAGAAATCCTGTCCCTCCCCGGAGCCTCTGGCTGGGGAGGATCAGATGTCACGGCAAAGGGCTTATTTCATGATCCCTGACCTGTTTTTCATGGCCATGAGATTGGTAGGGCCCTACACATTGGCAATGAGAACAAAAGAAAGGGGGCAGCTGATCCGGGACACAAGATAATTTGGCGTGTGGGAGCAAAATTTACATAACTAGATATAAAAATCATTTAAACTTTTGTGCCCGTGGGGATTGGGAACAGTAGTAATGCCATAGTAGTTCTCCTCTCTTCTCCTATGTTTTTTATTTCCATTCACTTCAGTAAACTCTGCGGCCTGCTCAGACAATGGTAGTGACCAGCAAAAGTAGTAAGAAGTGGCTGGGGCGGGCGTATGTATACATATAACACACATTAATTTTGAGGGTGTTTGGTTTTATTAAAACCAAGGTTATCTCCTTCTTAATGTGTGTACTTTTGCTTTAGGAAAAAAAACAAAACAAAAAAACAACTCCCTTTTACTTTTAAACATCAGTCTACACTAATTTGTCCTTAAACTTTCTCTTCCAGGTACTAAATGAATTCAGTTTTAGATAGTAGCAGCATGTTAGTAACTATAGTGATAAGAACTGGTGATTGATTTCCTCTGGAAATTTTTGCATACATGATCTGCAAAAATAAGTTTTTGTTTGTTTGTTTTTTAAGGGATCTTTATTCCAGCAGTCAGAAGATTGTGGAGCGAATGCATCACTTTGTTGGAAACGTGTAAAAGGGTGCAAATCTAATGGCCAGAATGGAGTGGGACAAAAGACAATCATCTTGTTATCAACTGGTTAGTGTTAATGTGTGTGGGAGGGAAGGGGGCAATTAAGTATTATTAAAGCTGTATTGGCTAATGGAACTTGCCTCCCCCATACGCTAATTTGGGAAATGTAAAATACAGTAAGTAATGTGCCCTTATCTTTATCGTCTTCCTTTTTAGATATAGCAAGTAAGCTCCTAGGGCAGTCAATGGATGAGTCTGGACTACCACAACTTACCAGTTATGATTGTGAAGTAAATGCTCCCATACAAGGCAGCAGAAACCTGCTACAGGGTGAAGAATTGCTCAGAGCTCTGGATCAAGTTAACTGAGTTTTCACAATACTTGTTCTTTTTTTGGACACTGGAGAACCATCACCTAAAGCAGTCTATTTATATTTTCTATATCTGATTTTAGAAGCCTGGCTACAATACTGCACTCATTCAGTTAGTTCCGTTTCGATCCCCTTTCTACTTTACTTATTTTGACAGATTTTTTCTCATATTCTTTATGTAACAACTCAGATTATAGTGCATTTTCATAATTCTTTGGTACATACACTTTAAGTCCATTACATTTAAAACATCCTCGCAATAGCAGCTTTGAAATATGCACCTGTTTTTAAAAAAGTATTTATTTTTTATTTTATTTTTTTTTGGCTGGAGAGTTTCATTGAAAGAATCCTATCAATAAAATGTCACACAGTAAAACAGACAATACTTCCCGCCTGCTCTTCGTAAGTAGTTGGAAGGCGTATGCTTTGTCAGTTATTTTAAAACAAATTTTTATTTTAATGATTTTTTTATATGAAACAACAGTGCTTTTCAGCAGTGCATTGTAGCCACAATCGCACAATATATTTTCTTAAAAAACAAACAAACCAGCAATTCCTCATGCAATATAGTCTACATTTATAAAACTAGTTTTTAAGGAGAAGAATCTTTGAGGGTTTTTTTTTTTTTTTGCCTATGAAATCATGTTTAATTCTTGAGGCTGTCATTGTTTTAGTCATGTTGTAATATAAACTGTGTTCCTAAATGCTGTATTATGCTTATGACTGAAATGAGTATTAAGTAAAAGGGAAGGGTTTTATCTGGAAAGAACGATAACAGCATTTTATTTGGATACATTCTCTTAATTTACAGAGAGGGTTTGATGTTCTTAAAGTAGTCACTTTCAGCTCAAAAAAATCCCTACCTGTAGTTGTGGAAGTTCATGCTAATATTGTGTATCTGAGATTAAATCTAAATGTTTTGCTTACCCTGTGTGGTATCGGTGATATTTCAAGCAGATCGTAAGACATCATGCATTGTTAGCAGAGTTGCCTAGTACATGGTTGAGTTGTTCAATATTTGATGTTTTGGTTTTATGCACCTTGTTGCTGTTAACATCCATGTATTCATGTAGATTTCAATAACTCAATATATTTTAGAAACCTTTTTATTTTGAAATAAGTAGTTGTCTCACAAACATCTTATTTCCTATATGTACTGTACACATTTTTCATTCACTCATTCTTTCTCTCTATGTGGTTGGATCTAACACTAACTGTATTGTTTTTATTACATCAATAAACTATATGTGGACCAGGCCCCCTTGGGAAGTGTTTTATCGAGAACAGTGACATCTTGGTTTTGTCATTTATGTTTGTGGTTACTGCTAATCAGTGTTCACTGATTTCAGTAAAATCCTCTCCAAGAAGTTAAAAAGGAATTTCCTGATTCTGACCCCAAAACCTATCAAGTCAATCATTTATCTGAGCCTATTCAGTACTAAATACATTTTCAGGACAAAGACTTGTGCAGTCATTGGCAATAGATTTTTAAGTAATTTAATTTTTCTTTTTTACCAAGCATACGATCAGTTATTAATTGTGGAATGAAAGTGGGAGGGAAAATATCGTTTTTGTGATAACAATGGCAAATCTTTCCATACTCTGCCAGCTACTACCTGTCAAGGTAACTATCAAAGACAAAGCACGTCAAATTTGTCAGATAAATCAGTTAAATTTGGACTCTTGGCATATACATGAGATGGAAAATGCACCTGGGACTTGATTAAAGATATGGAACTTGCTATACTCTAAATGTGATTGTACCATCTGCTCGGCTCTAGTTTTGGTGTTAAGGTAACGGTTTTCATTTTGCTACATTAGAATGTGGTGTCACTAGAACCAGCCTGTCACATACACGTGGAATGACAGTGTAGCTTCAGTCAACTTTAAGGCAATGTCACAACAACTTTTAAAAAAATCATGCTCTAAGCCAGGGGCAGGGAAACTTTTTGGCCTGAGGGCCGCATCAGGTTTCGTAAATTGTAAGGCGGGCCGGTTAGGGGAGGGGGTTGTGGCCTGGCTCCCATCTCCTATCTTGCCCCCCTCCTCCCCCCGGACTCCTGCCCCATCCAACCCCCCCTCTCAATCCTGACGGCCCCCCTGGTATTCCTGCCCCATCCAACCACCCCTTCTCCCTGTCCCCTGACTGCCCCTGGAACCCCTGCCCCTGACTGCCCCCTGCCACCCCATCCAACCCCCCCTTCCTGACTGCCCCCCCCGGGACCTCTGTCCCCCCCCCAACCGCTCCGACCCCTATCCACACCCCCGCCCCCTGACCACCACCTCGAACTCCCCTGTCCTCTATCGAATCCCCCCACCCCCTTACCGCGCTGCCTGGAGCACCGGTGGCTGGCGGCGCTACAGCCGTGCTGCCCGGCTGGAACCGGGCCATGCCGCCGCCGCCACCACCACCACGCAGCTCAGAGCACCAGGTCAAGCCCGGCTCTGCAGCTGCGCTGCCCAAGGAGCTCACAGCCCTGCTGCCCAGAGCATTGCGGCGGAGCAAGGTGAGGCTGCGGGGAAGGGGGAACAGTGGGGGAGGGACCGGGGGCAAGCCTCTCGGGCCAGGAGCTCAGGGACTGGGCAGGACGGTCCTGTGGGCCATAGTTTGCCCACCTCTGCTCTAAGCAATCTTTTTATACTTGAGACACAATTTAACCTCTTCCTGGAATCCATACTTTCTGTAGCAATTACACAAGTATGGTAAATTTTTCAAAAACACCTAAATGACTTAAGGGCTTTGGCTCCCATATAACTGAGTCACTTTGAAAAATGGGACTTCTCATTGAAAGTCAATGGGACTTGAAGGGTAAAATGCTCAAGAGCGCCTGTCTTTTACAAATCGTTAACTCACTAAAAGTGATTGCTCAAAACATTCAAAAAATTAATCCATTTCTAAAACTATTAGCTGGATAAGATGCAAAATTCTCAAACTGAGAAGCCAATATTTTTACAATTAAATCGGGAATGTATTGGCATTTATTTCAGAGAAAGCTTTACTTTAATGTAAGGAGCTTGAAAGTCAGTGACAGGATACTGCCAAAAGTCTACGATCTGGGTTGAGTGTGTTGGGAAAGAAAGGGAAACTACTGTATACCTAGTTACAGAACTAGAATTTGTCTCGTTTATAGACTTTTACAGATACTAGGCCAAGATTTTAGGTTCCTGTTCTTGAAATCTCTGGTCCATAAGGCTTCTTACATCCATATTTGGGCAAATAAACTCAGCAGCTCAAATAAACTCGATTAGGAGCCTACCTAAGCACCTGTTCTTGATAATCTTGGTTGTAAAGTTCAATTGCAGAAGAGTATATGACAAATGCATGCTTTGTAGAATATGAAAATTCAAAAGTAACCTTTAACACTGGACAGGCTTTGAGTCCAAACGTGTAAAGATAGCCTTTAAATATGTGACCCAACTGTACAGTTTGTAGGTAAATCCAAGGGAAAGAAGAGTTACCATTCACTCACTGTTTTGATGACTTGCTGGTCCCTCTTCCATGCCATCCTGTTCTTCATCTGCCTCTGAGAAAGTTGCAGCAAAAAGCACATGCTGAATTCTTCATGGCTTGAGGAGGCAGCTGCTGGCTTGAGGAGCAGTGAGTGAGCTTCTTGAACAATTTTAAGTCCTCCCTTCCCGTTCATAGGTCTAGAAGTCTGATTCTCCAATAAGTATCTATAGCTGGCCTAACAGGCATTCGCAAAGACACTTCTTGGGTCTCAGGCCAAAGCCTACAACTCCACAAATCTTTGTCCCTTCCACCAATAGAAGTTGATCCAATAAAAGATATTACTTCACTTACCTTGTCTTTCAACAACTTTCCCAACAGATTTGACTTTTCCCAGCTGAAACAGTTTTTTGATAAATCTGTCTTCTACCGTTCTGCTTCATCTTGCCATAGCACTCTGTGGAGCTTATTTTAGAGGTACCTCCCTTGATGACCAGTCACTCCCTTACTAATCAGCCCTTCTCTGTGGAAGATAATTAATTATCGGCGGGAGAAAATCATACTACACCTCTACCCCGATATAACGCGGTCCTCGGGAGCCAAAAATCCCTACCGCATTATAGGTGAAACCCTGTTATATCAGGGTAGCGGCGGCAGAGCTCCAGCGGTGATTTAAAGAGCCCGGGGCTGCGGCCGCGAGGAGCCCTGGGCCCTTTAAATCACCGCCCGAGCCCCGCTGCCGGAGCCCCGGGGTTACTGTGCTATATGCGAACCCGTGCTATATCAGGTCGTGTTATATTGGGGTAGTGGTGTACCAGAATTAGAGGTAGAGGGGAAAATTGACTCCATGCAACCCTTGGCTATTAGTTAACTAGAGATGAGAAGTGTCCCTGCTCTTACTGAGCGATGCCCTAGCAACCCAGGAGGACATAAGAAAGCAGACAGTTGGGAAGAGTGTTAGTTGTAGTGTTGAAATGTCATTGTCATACACCAACAAGCTCTTGAAGAGTTTAGATAATGTACTGGTTGAAATGCTGAAGTAAATGTTACTGGTGCACACTGCCATAGACTCATTGAATTTAATCTTTCTGTGGAAATGCAGACTACAAATTAATGTTTCCTGCAACTGCAGCAAAATTGTAAAAGCTTGCAACGGAGTTACTTTGGGGATTTTTCCCCAGAATAAAATCATCAGCTCAGGACCCGCTCAATCTGACTTTATTTTTGAGATGATTTGCCAGATCCCGGTGGAAACAGGATACAGCACAGTAAACAGTTTGTTGCACTCATTGGAAAGATAAAATAGTTCCTTGTCCCTCATAAATGGAAGAGAGTTTGAAAATAATACAACTGCAGGCCTGGTTAGTCAGCAAATTTCACTAAACACTAGTCTTATAAAATAACCAAAAGTATCTTCAGCATTTGAAAAACTAAAGACGTTATTTTGCTCTTTATATATATGGTTGGGTCAATAATTTTTTTTGCTTGGAATTTGGAAAGATCCATGCCACGGCTACACCTAGGGTATGTGGTGGTGGCAGGAGAAAGGAAATAAGCTAAAAGACAGGCATTTTTAAAGGAATGGACCATGAAAGCGATACTTCTGAAAGAGACGCTAGATGAATTTTAATATCAGCAAAATGATATGATTCAAGACTAAAGGCATTATGTCACAAAGGTAGGTATTCTTTTATAGTGCTGGTGAAGCTGAAAATACTGTGTTCAGTTTTGGATACCTCATTACATAAGATGTAGGCAAAGTAGAGATCACTGTCCTATTAACTTGAAGGAGGAGTACTTGTGGCACCTTACAGACTAACACATTTATTTGAGCATAAGCTTTCATGGGCTAAACCCCACTTCATCAGATGCATGCAGTGGAAAACACAGTAGGAAGATGTATATCCTCAGAGAACGTGAAAAAATGGGTGTTGCCATACCAACTGTACAGAGAGTAATTAATTAAGGTGAGCTATTATCAGCAGGAGAAAAAAACCTTTTATAGTGATAATCAGGATGGCCTATTTCCAACAGTTGACAAGAAGGTGTGAGTAATCGGGGGGGGGGGCGGGAAATTAGCATGGGGAAACTGACTGGGAGTGGATGGGTCATTATACAAAGTAAAAACTATTTCCCCATGCTGTGTGGTCCGTGTGTCAACCTGATTGTTGTCATATGACCATGGTATCTGCATCTTGACAAGAAGTTCTGTGCAAGTGCATACTTTGTGATGTGAATAGGGTAATGGGAAAGGACAGGGCCGGCTCCAGCGTTTTGGCCGCCCCAAGCAGCCAAAAAAAAAAAAAAAAAAAAGCCGCGATCACGATCTGCGGCGGCAATTCGGTGGAAGGTCCTTCGCTCCGACCAAGAGTGAGGGACCGTCTGCCGAATTGCCGCCGAATAGCTGGACGTGCCGCCCCCCTCCGGAGTGGACGCCCCAAGCACCTGCTTGCCAGGCTGGTGCCTGGAGCCGGCCCTGGGAAAGGAGACCACAAATTAGACAACTACACACCATTTACTGAATCCTCCTCACCCCCAGAATTGTGGTGTGGGGGTTGTGTTTTTCTGCCTTTTCTCTGGATACGCTTTGGTCAGAATAAAGATGTTTGCTGCTAAAGGAGTACTAGGAGATGCTGGTTTGCCTCTGAAATTTCCCCTTTCCTGATCCATATCAAATATGATTTCTCAAACTGACAGTATCTAATATATCACAGCAACAAGAGGTAAAGCAATTAATTATAAACATAGCTCTGGGAATGTCAAATTCAAGCCTCTAATATCAGCTATCCTGTGAAAGCTGAAAAAGGTGGGTAAACTGCAATTTAAATATCCTGAGCTGAGACACATGGAGCAGCCCCTGGGGGAAGCATGGCAGGAAAGATACTCTTTGCATTCACATGATTGCCTGTTCTCCCCTCTCATATGGGTACTGCACTTTAGGCTAGGGCTGTGCATTAATACTACACAATCTTCTGCAGTATGTGAAACTGTAATAGTCTGTCTAGCTAATCATAGTGTGAGTGCCCACACCCCAAGTAATTAAAAGCAACCAACACATTCATAGTGTTGGTTTTATTGTTTGTTTGAAAGGCCAGAAGGGACCATAACCATCTAAACTGACATCCTGCATAATGCAGGCCCTAGAATTTCACTAAATCAAAATTGGCCCCTGTTAATCCAAAATATGAGTGTCCCCACACAGATGAGTGCTGAAATATCAAAAGGTGTGAAATAAAATGCAACTTTCTGTAGACCAGTTCTTAGTTTGGAAATGACAGTGTCTAAACGTGCATTTACGGTGCTTTTTGTGAAATCCTCCTTTGTATATGTTTACTTCTGGCATATTAGGACAAGAAGGGACTACCTGGGTCATGGAGTCCAGGCCCCTACTAGCACAGGTAATTGCATCGTAACCCTGATCATAAATTTATCAAGCTCCATCCTAAAAATAATTAAGTTGTTGTCCCCACTACTCCTACTAGGCGGCTGCTCCAGAACCTCACGCCTCATGGTTAGAAACCTCATATCCAGTTTAAACTTATTCACGGACAGCTTAAACCTGTTTTTGCTTGTGCCCACATTGTCCTTCAGCTTAAATTGTTCTTTTTCTTCCCTGGGGTTTATTCCCCTGATGTATTTATATATTAGGTATATTTCTATTTTTTAATATTTACACTAGTGCTTAACTGCTTATAGCTACACTATACAAGCATGCAGGCTATTTCAATAGCAACTCTGCCAGCAGGGTTTTTGCATTGATTCATACAGTACTGTAACATTCTCCTTCACGAATAGTGATCTGGAATCCAGGAGTCATGGGGGCACTGAATACATGACCCAGCAGCTATAGACTAACACAGTGGTAGGCAACCTATGGCACGCGTGCCGAAGGCTGCACACAAACTGATTTTCAGTGACACTCACACTGCCCGGGTCCTGGCCACTGGTCCGGGGGGCTCTGCATTTTAATTTAATTTTAAATGAAGCTGCTTAAACATTTTAAAAACCTTATTTACTTTACATACAACAATAGTTTAGTTATAAATTATAGACTTATAGAAAGAGACCTAAAAATGTTAAAATGTATTACTGACACACAAACTTTAAATCAGAGTGAATAAATGAAGACTCGGCACACCACTTCTGAAAGGTTGCCGACCCTTGGACTAACATGATGTAGACAAGGGAGTCCAGAGCAGAGCAACAAAAATGATTAAAAGATTTAAAAAACAGACTGATGAGAAAAGGTTAAAAAAACTGGGCATGTTTAGTTTTGAGAAAAGAAGCTCTGGGGAGGGAGACCTGATAGGCTTCATATATGTTAAGGGCTGTTACAAAGAGGACGGTGATCAATTGTTTGCCATGTCCACCCTAGATTGAACAAGAAACAATCAATGTAATATGCAGCAAGAGAGATTTAGGTTAGATATTAGGAAAAGTTTATAACTAGAAGGCTAGTTCATGGCATAGGTTACCAAGTGAGGTTGTGGAATCCCAATCGCTGGAGGTTTTCAAGAACAGGTTAGATAAACATCTATTGGCACGGGGCTAGGTTTATTTGGTCTTGCTTCAGTGCAGGGAGATGGACTAGATGACTCTCAAGGTCCCTTCCAACCCTATATTTGCATGATTCTATGCCACACGTGCAAGTCTGCCTCTAAGTGTCTTACTAGTACCTACTAATGAACGGAACATGGGTGCTGCACAAATGTGTTATGTCACCATGTAATGACTGCAACCTACACATGATAGAAGCCCTTAGAGTTCTATATAAGCATGACTGTTTCAGGGGCTAACAGTACTGTGTATAGAGCTGGGTGAAATTTTTCAATCAAAAATTTGAGTTCAACCAAAACAAAAATGCAGATTCTGCAACACCAAAATGTTTCATGAATTCCTATCAGTATGACAAATTTGTTAATTTCAGGACAAATATGCAAAAAATCAAAACGTAGTTGAAATCAGAGGCATAATGAACTTGTCAGCTCAGAGGACTTGACACAAAAAAAGATCTGACGTCAGAGACTCTTTAGTAACAGCTTTTTGCTAGGAAAATTTGCAGAAAGACTGAAAAGCCCCATAATTCCCACAGGAATCATGCCAAGCCCATTTCTATTGCTCTCAATACAAGCAGATGACTTGGCAGTAACTCTGGACTCTTATTGTCTTGTTATATCTCTACCACTCAGTAGAGCACTAATGAAAATGTGTCATATAAAATGTCAACAGTCTGGCATTGTTCGGGAAGCAGAGTGAAGGTAGATGGCATATATAGTACTGGCATTGGCCAAGTCTTGCACTTTGTTAGCGTATGATGGAACAAGGTTTTGGGTTAGTGATATGCTCTTCGTGACAGGTTTGTACATTTGGAAGTTTGTATAAGCTACAAATCTACAAAATAATTCTATTAACAAAATTCCCACAAACTTATCATTCAACACAATACTATTTTTCAAAACCATATCAAAATTCTTAGCCACTCACAGGTTTTCATATTGGATAGGTATTTTAATACATTTACACTATGTTTTTCAGAACAAAATAAAAAGGCGTTTGCTGACACTGAATGCAATGGGAGCAACTCTTGCTATTTTTCAGTCCTTTAATTTATATGTCAGAAATATCAATAAATTGCATATTATTTAATACTTTTGTGTTGAATGTTGGCCTGAACCAAAATAAGAATATCAAGAAATTCCTTTTTTTTATATAAGTGATCTGGGGCATACAGAACAATCCTTGCCAATCAACATTACCTAGCCATTTTTTGTTTGGAAAAGCAGTCTTCTGGTCAGAAACTACTCAGCAATCAGCACTCAGCAATTACTGTTTACCAGATGCAAAAATCTGAAGGAGCTTCAGATGAAAAACACACTCTATGCTTTAATCGAAATAAATGAGTGGACTGTTGGCAACCCTGAATTAACCCTATACCAGGGGTCAGCAACCTGCGCCACGCATACCAAAGGCGGCACGTGAGCCGATTTTTACTGGCACACTGCTACCAGCTGGGGTCCCGGACACCCGTCCTGCTCAGCCTGCTGCCGGCCTGGGTGAATGGAACCCCCAGCCGGCAGCAGGCTGAGTGGGGCCGGCGGCCGGGACCCCAGCTGGCAGAAGCCGGCGGATGGAACCCCAGACCAGCAGTGGGATGAGCCGCTCAGCCCGCCGCCAGTCTGGGGTTCTGTCCGCTGGCCCCACTCAGCCCACTCCCGGTCTGGGATTCCAGCCGCCGGCCCCTTGCCAGCCAGGGTCCCGGCATCGACCCCGCTCAGACTGCTGCTGGCCTGGGATACCAGCCACCAGCCCTGCTCACCTCACTGCTGGTCTGGGGTTCCAGCTGCCCGTCCCCCTGCCAGCCAGGGTCCGGGCCTCCGGCCCTGTTCACCCCTCCTGCCGGCCTGGGGTAACGGCAGCCGGCCTGGGGCTCCGCTCCTGGCCTGGTCCCAGCGCTCTGCAGCCCTTATCAAAAATTACACTGCAATTAACTTAAAAACTTGAAAACTTAAAAACATTGTTTGTATATTACAGTAATAGTTAAAACATGTATAATGTTAATAAATACATAGGTTTGATGAAACAAAGTAGTTGTATTGATGTGCCTGTGCTTAATTCGTGTTTTCGATGATTTACCTTCTAAAAAAATCTCACATGTCTCGCACCCCCAGGGGGTGCGTGCACTCCAGGTTAAGAACCACTGCACTAAACTGATAAGATCTGCATTTTAATTTAGTTTTAAATTAAGCTTCTTAAACATTTTAAAAACCTTGTTTACTTTACATACAACAGTAGTTTAGTTATATAATATAGACTTACAGAGAGAGACCTTCTAAAAATGTTAAAATGTATTACCGGCACGCGAAACCTTAAATTAGAGTGATTAAACGAAGACTCGGCACATCACTTCTGAAAGGTTGCCAACCCCTGCCTATACGCTACGAAATAAAAATGGTGAAAGCTGAGTCATAACTGCAAATAGATTGTGTTGTTTTTCCTCTTCATGTCACAGTAACAGACACTGTATTTGAATCTAAAATGTCATCCATAAAGAGCGAAGGGTCTGGAATACTGAGAAATGAAGCTGCTGGCTTCCTCCTCTTCAAAGGTTTCTTGCAGACCATCAAGTGTAACTTGCACCTTCACTTCATAGAATGATGCCCTCCTGACACCTATCACTGTCAGAGTTTTGCCCTATATCCCTAGCTAGCTCGTCTTTCCACGAAATCCTGGCACACACTGCACACTTAAATCAAATGCAGACTATACAAACATTTATATACAAATTTGTAAAGTATGCACTACTCTAGAACCAAATCCTGCTCACAATTAGGCTGTGTCTACACTGGCAAGTGAAAGACAAAACTTTCGTCATTCAGAGGTGTTAAAAAAACACGCCCCCCCCCATGAAAGACAAAAGTTTTGCCGACAACAAGCACCAACAAAGGATCTGTCCCTTTGATTGTAAACTTCCTGGGGGACAAGCACTTCATCCCACTCCATGTCTTAACAGCACAATGCACATAGTCAGTGATTAGTAGGGGCTGCATCTTGTTCCCATTGATATCAATGGCAAAACTTCTACTGACTTCAATAGTTATGAAAGGAGGAATCTGGTTGATTAGCATAGGTTTTTGACTGTGGACGCATCGGGACCAACAATCACATAGGTTGGGATTCATTAGGTAATTTGTCCTGCCTCAAATCATTAAGCCCATTATGGGTGGAAAAAGGAGTAAGAAAACATACTTAGGATGGTTTCTCAATTATTGTGGTATTCTATTTCTGTTTCATAGTTAACACAATCTGTTAGAGAAAAGACACTGGACTATATAGACCTCAGGGCTTGTCCCAGCTGGCAATTCCTGTGTTCCTGTTAGATTCTAAAATCTATGATGCTCTTGGGAAAAAACAGCACATGTTGCTCTCAGCTGGCAGACACTGAAATGTACATTATTTGTACAACAGCTTTGCTACCGCTCCTATTCCTGTACCAATGAAAGGAGCAGTAAATGACACTTTAAAAGAATCACTAATCTGCTGAAACGGTCACCATTTCCATAGTTTTTAAAGAACTCATTTAAAGGATCAGAGTCTACTACAATTTTTTTATTTACACAATATTTTTAAAGTTTATTTTTGTATCCAAAATTTGTTGCATCAAATACCTTTTAACACTTGGTAATTCAAAACAGCTTTTTTTTAAATGTAATATTTGAAAGATATTAGTTGATGTTTCAGATTAATTACTGTTGTTTTGGAAAATAATCAAAATGACCAAATCATTATGATTTCAAAATTATGATGCATACAGCATGATTACTTCAGAAAACAACTGACTTGAATTGACCCAAGAACAATATTGATTTTAAAATTACATTTTTGAAAGTCCAGTTACTTAAAGTTACCATTTACTGTACCATTATGGTCTATAGGGACAACTAACTATAATTTTTCTTTCCACCTCTGTTCTTCTATTAGGACTCTCTCACTCATACCTAACCCCTGCCCCACCTAAGAAATCTGCAACTCTCTCCCTCCCACACTGGAAGAATGGTAACATCCCAATTTCATAAAGCAAACGCAAGGGAATTCAGATTTAAGGACCACAATTTTCGTTGTAACTTGCATTGTTTTGCCGAGCACAAATCCCAACCTACCCAGCAAATCAAACTGGATATCTCAGCCCAAAGCTTTTGCCTTCACTCTCCATTTCTTTGCGTCTGTGGGTTTAATCAGCCTTTTGACACTTCTTCATGGCAACGACCCTTGGATGCTGAATGATGGACCAAACTACCCCGCTCTCCCCCAAAGGTGTGAAAAACATCCCCGAATCCTGTTTCATTCGTGTGAACGATGCTGCCTAGGAAATTGCTGAGGGGCCGCTGCAATTCCTGGCATCTGTGAGGGGTTCTCCCCCCGTCCCATGGCGGGTAAGTAAAACCACCCCCCTGAAAATGCAGTGCAACTGGTCCTAATCACTTCCACCCACGCAGGCTCCTGCCTGACCACCCAGGCTATACAGCCCCCAATGCACTAGTGTTGGATTTACTCGGGACGCACTTTCTGTGCCTTTAAGAGCTTTCCAAGGTACCAGCTCTCGGCTGCTCTTCCAGGTAAGTCAACCCGTCTGGGGGTGAATCTTACCTGGGCCTGAGGGGAGCGGGGCGCTGGCAGGCTCCCCAGCACCTGCTCCGTGGCGATTGCAAACAGCCTCCACGCTGGAGGCCGGTCCAGCCAGGCACCGTGCTGGGCTCAGCTGCCTGGCGTTTCCTCCGCGGCCGCGGGTGCTCTGATCTAGGGTGGCGAGACCGCCCTGGTCCCTTCCAATCCGCTCGCTCCGGACCGCGCCCGCCCTACGTGCAGCTCAGCATCCCCCGCCGGGGCCAGCCGGCTCTCCCGCCCCCCAGTGCCTGCATCTCCCGCCCCCCAGCGCCTGGGCAGCCGCCTACGTGTCTTTGTGCACGTCTGACCGGGGCTCCCTGGCTTCCCGGGCCTGAGCTCACCGGGGACAACGCCCGCGGATCCTTCCCCCTTCGAGCGGAAACGGGCTGCTTCGCCCTGCTTTCTGGGCTCCCCTCCACTTCTATGCCCGGCCCAGGGAGTGGCATTTGCCGGACGCAGCCGTTAGGGGTGGCCAAAGGAAATGGGGGTGCTGCTGCCCCGATTACATCCTCCACCCCGGCCAGCTTGTCTTTCGTGGCAAGCATTAAAGCATCAAGGAGTTTGATACATTTAAAAACTGCTTGTTAGTGGGAAAGCACCATCAATAGACAAACACAATCAAGACACGTGCCTTGCCCCCAGCAGTTTCTAGCTGAGATACATAGCAGGCGCCAGATCAACCACAAAGGAGTGGAGGCTAGGGGACCCCCAGCAGCTTTGTATATAACAGTCACAAAATATCTTGCATAAATAAACAGGTGCAGCTGCTTCCGTCTTTGTTGCCAGGTGAGGCATTGCCAACGAACCTGCTAGCTGAGCGGCTTTCATGGGCTAGCAATTGCCTCTCCTCTCCTGAAGCCTTATCTTTCACCCATTCAAATCAGTGACAAAAGTCTCATTGACTTCAACTGGTGCGGGATCAGGAGTTCCTGGAACCCTGGAAAAAATTCCTTCAAAGAAGGTGGAGTCAAGTGGAAAGTGTATATCAAGTCATGAAGGGAAGCTAAAGGTCAGTGATGATATATCTGGCTGTTCAGTTCTCTTAGTATCTTTGGGGGCGGTTTCTCCGGCATTGCTGCCTGTACAAAATCTGCATTTATCACAGGTTATCCATTTATTTATCTTCAGTCCATTTCCACCCCGTGACAAAAATGGCAATTTGCTGCAATATCTTTGGGAGATCTTACTGTATTGTTTGTGTATCCTTGTGGGCAGGAACAGTATATAATTCCATGGGGGAAAGGGAATCATGGCGCTCGGGGAACTAAGAACAGTGAGGGCGTGATTAGGCAAATTCACTCAGATTGTAGCATCTCAAGAAACGTACCACCACCTGGAAAGGCTTGCATATGCTGGTTCCAACTGGATTCTCCAGAGACCAACAGGCAAAGAAAGGACTTTCAGTTAAAGCGCCTATGTTTAGACTGACTCAGGGCCTTCTTTCTGATCCACCAAGCAGACAGGCCCTATGGTCTAAGGGGGCCCCCAATCCTTCCTGGGAAAGGTTGGAAGGACTTTGGCTTACTGAGGCCCCAGAAGCTTGATTGGTGCCCTCTGGTCAGCTTTTAGCAGGTGTATAGGAACGTTTATTGGGTTTTATATGTTTTCTCTGTAATGCTTTCACCTTAAGAATAAATGTGCTTGCTGATAAAGAGTTATGATGTAACTTATGCTGTTCATAGCCTTTGAAGAGAAAACTAACCACAGGTGCTGGCCTGCTTTGGCAGTCTGCTTGCAGGGGATACCACAGTGTAGGCAGGGAACTGTGCAGCCTGGAAAAACCCATTAGCAGGGAGGGAGACACTGGTCTCTACCCAAGAGAGGTGACGGCTGAGGAGCCAGGATCCTAGAGTGGGTGCGCTCTTGGTAGAGCATGGAGGGGGCATACAAGTGCAACTGCCCTGAACTGTGACACCCCTCACCTCTTCTTTTCCTTCACAATACTCCTCATCCACTGGGGGCTCTCCTTCTGCCTGGACCCCCAAAACCTGGGGCTGAGGAGGCGTGTTGCCTGGAGCTGGGGACTGTGAGGCACACTCCGATCAGGGCTGCCATAAACCGCTGGCTGAGCCGGAGTGGATATGCCATTGTTTTTACATACAGCCTGCACTGTGTAGCCCATAGGATTATTTTGCTAGCTGTTATATCCTACTAATCCAGCCAGCCATATCAAATAATATGTTTCTTTCTGAATTAATCCATTTCATATATGATACTTATATTTTATCAGTATTAATTCCTGTGAATTCCTGTGTTGAGGCATATGATATGTATTTCCTAATAATTATACATAGAATAAGTTTTGCTGAATGGATCCGCTAAATAGCTAAAAGTATGATCAGTTAAGAGTAAGTCAGCATAAAAGCTGGCAACCTTTGGCACAGATAGAAGTGGTCCCTGAACTTTGGGGAACCAAAGGGAGGAACTACACACAACACTGAATAGGTTTATCCGGCGTCTGCAACTGGTTGGTAACCACAGGGTATACCACAACCTGGAAGTCACCAAGAGAGCCTAGGTTGGCAGTTTTTGGAGTGAGACAATCCTTATTAATACGTAGAGAGCAAGTGTCATAATCCACTGACCTATAGCATAAGGGAACCCATAAATTTATTAGGGTACAAAAATAAGATTTGGGTATAGTAGGTTGGGCCTGAATTACATAGCGTCAGGATCCTATAAAATACCTTGTAAGGATATCTTAGGGAGCTTTCTCTTTTCTTTGTTCTCCTATATTCTATAGACTATTTTTTTATCTACCTATCATTCTATCTTCTATCACGCTATCAGCTCAGCTTGTGTAGTATAGTATAACTACTCAACATTCCTAACAATTGGGGAAGCCAGAACCATTGTGTTATCGGGCATGCCAGGAGTAAGGCTGGTCCTTCACCTCCTACCGGATCCTCAAAGAAGGGTGTATGTTAGCTTAGGGTACTTATAATAGGAATGTTACCACCAGGAGTACTGGAATTCTTTTACTGTTTTGCAGTCATAAGTTTCATAGCATTTATTATTCTTTTGTTAATCTCAATAAAGCTTTTATCAATTTGGTATTGTCCTCAGTGTAAGTGGTTTTGCCAAGCACCCCGAGAGTCCTCTCCCGATATAGAACTCTCTGAGTTCTTGGACCCTGTTGTCTGAATTGGACAAGAACCTATACATCTGCTGGTCGGATGTGATCAGTGGCAAGCCATAACAACTAACTCATAAAATTCAGGTCAACAACTGTGCCCTGCCATAGGGTGAGGTGCAGGGCCTGGCCATTAAAGCAGGGCTCCTGCCTAGGCAGGGCTCTTAGGCCCCGTGTGGGCTGTGTGGCAGGTGGCTGAGTTACACGCCCCCGCACTGGCCAGCTGCTAGTGTGTGGGTGCTGCCACTTTGTTTTGTTTGTTCATGGGGGGGGGGCTCACTCAGCCCACCCCCCACATTATTGCAATTACTGAGGTGGGGGCAAGTTCCCCCAACCACCCTCACTGGACTGACCAGGTGGAGGCTCCCCTCACTCAGCCCTGGCCCCGCCCTCACTGGAAGGGCAGGACAAAAAGAGTCCCCTCCCCCACAAGGCGGCTAGAGAAGCTAAAGGATAGTCGATGAAAGTTGAACATGCGCGCGTGCGCCCTGGTTGAGCGAGGGGCAGGAGGCGTGGGTGTGTGGAGGGGGTTGATGGGTCAGAAGTGTCGGAAATTCACGCAGGCGGGGTGAAGCGAGGCGGGGGAGCTGAGTAGGCGCATGCGCAGTGGGTGCTGCTGCTTGAGGGAGCGAGCTATAGCGTTAGGCACTGTGGTTGGCGCCGCGCGCATGCGCAATGAGTACGGTGCTCTCGCTCTGCCTAGGCCTGCCTGGGGAAGCGGGCGGCGGGATGAGTTGCGTCTCGGGGCTGCAGACGGATTGCGAGGCGCTGCTGAGCAGCTTCCAGGAGACGGATAATGTTCGCTTCGAGGTGTTCTCCGGCCTGTGGCGGGACCGCCGCTTCCACACCATCTTCCAGTGAGACACCCGGCAGCCTCCCTCCTCCGCCCCGTGAGCGCCGGGATCCGGCATCGTCCCCGCGCTGCTAGGGCGAGACCGGGCACCCCCCCGCACCCCTCCCCGTCTCGTGAGAGACCCGGCACGCGCTCTCACCCCTCACCCCCCCCCCCCCCACGAGAGACCCGGCACGCGCTCGCACCCCTCACCCCCCCCCGAGAGACCCGGCACCCGCTCGCACCCCTCACCCCCCCCGAGAGACCCGGCACCCGCTCGCACCCCTCACCCCCCCCGCCGTGAGAGACCCGGCACCCTCTCACCCCCCCCCGCCGTGAGAGACCCGGCACCCGCTCGCACCCCTCACACACCCGCCCGCCGTGAGAGACCCGGCACCCGCCCGCCGTGAGAGACCCGGCACCCGCTCTCACCCCTCACCCCTCTGAGAGAGACCCGGCACTCCCCCCCCATACCCTTCGCCTGCAGTGAGAGACTGGGCACACCCCCCCCCCCATGAGAGACCCGCTCGCACCCCCGAACTCCTCTCGCTCCTGTGAGAGACCGAGCATCCTCCCCGCACCCCTTGACCTCCTGTGAGAAATCCGGCACCTCCACGTAAACCCCCCTCCCTCCCGTGAGAGACCCAGCATCCCCCTCTCTCTGTGCTGGGATCATGACAGTCAATCTAAATGTAAAAAAACAACAGGGAGTCCGGTGGCACCTTAAAAACTAACAGATTTATTTGGGAATAAGCTTTTGTGGGTAAAAAAACCCACTTCTTCAGATGCATGGACTCCCTGTTGTTTTTGTGAATACAGACTTAACAGGGCTACCCCCTGATACTTGACACCAATCTAAATGTAGCATCATTCAAAATCATATTGTTAGCTCTAGCTGTGCTCTAATATGTTTCCACTATGGACAGTTCTTGTCAGTTACTCTTCCTCTGCAGCCAGTGTACCAAGCTCTGCACTTTGAGAGTCTAGTATCAGAGGGGTAGCTGTGTTAGTCTGTATCCACAAAAACAAGGAGGAGTTCGGTGGCACCTTAAAGACTAACAGATTTATTTGGGCATAAGCTTTCGTGGGTAAAAAACCCATTTTTTCAGATTTATGGAGTGAAAATTACAGATGTAGGAATAAATATACTGACACATGAAAAGAAGTAAAGAACCGGTGTTGACAGGGCTAATTCTGTCAGGGTGGATGTGGTCCACTCCCAATAATTGATGAGGAGGTGTCAATACCAAGAGAGGGATAATTGTTTTTGTAGTGAGCTAGCCACTCCCAGTCCCTATTCAAGCCCAAATTAATGGTGTTAAATTTGCAAATGAATTGTAGCTCTGCAGTTTCTCTTTGAAGTCTGTTTTTGAAGTTTTTTGGTGAAGTATAGCTACTTTTAAATCTGTTATAGAATGTCCAGGGAGATTGAAGTGTTCTCCTACTGGCTTTTGTATGTTACCGTTCCTGATGTCTGATTTGTGTCCATTTATTCTTTTACGTAGAGACTGTCCAGTTTGGCCAATGTACATGGCAGAGGGGCATTGCTGGCACATTATGGCATATATCATATTAGTAGATGTGCAGGTGAATGAGCCCCTGATGGTGTGGCTCATGTGGTTGGGTCCTCTAATGGTGTCGCTAGATTTTTCAGAGTCTGTAACTTTAAGAAAAATAAGAATATAAAGCAAACTTAAAAGAGGGAGAAAGTGAAACCTCAAAAGCTTTAATTCTTGTAAGGTATACTGAAATTATGAATGTAGTGTTTGTATTTCATGTGGCTCATGCTGCACTGCTTCCAAGATACGCTGTACTGAGCCCATGCACTTTGGCTGTACTCTAAGCATACTATTTCAATTCCTAAAAGTAGAAATAGATTAGAAAATGCAGTAATGAAATAGTTGGTCCCTTTTTAGTAAGGAAAAACATGAATATAAAAGTATCTAGCAATGTTAAGTCTGACTAACACCAAAAGCAAGGACATTCAGGACTGAGGAGTTTGATTGTAGCCTCATCATATGGGGTTTCTGAGAACAAAATTAGATCATTGCATCCTTCAGAACATAGATCTTCTGTTTAATGTAAGGAATGACAGAATGGCAAGAGATAAAATTTAAGAGATTTAACCCTGATTATCCTTGAAGATTTGTCAGTTATAATCAGACCTTAGTCTAACATAAGTTTTAAATGTATTAATGGGTTTTAAAAACTGTACTTAGATAAAAAGCAAATAATGATATATATTTTTTGTTTGTTTGTTTAGTGGTCAAACAAGGCCTTTAGAGCAGAATAAGTTTACACAGAAGGCGTTGGATCTGGCATGGCGATACTTCTTGCCTCCTTACACTTTCCAGATTCGTGTTGGTGCTCTGTATCTTCTGTATGGATTGTATAGTACGCAACTCTGTAAGCCAAAACAAAAGGTAAGTCTTTTTGAGGATTCATTCTCAAAAGAATATCAGACTTTTATGATTGTATTAAGATTTCTTGTATGTTTTACCACCACAACTTGAAGAGATTTTTTCTTCTTTGTTATGAATAAAAACATGAGTATTCTGGAAGAAATGGGCCCTCTAAGAAAACTACCCTTTTTGAACATCATTAAAGTCTGAGAGGACTTGGGGGAGGGATAGCTCAGTGGTTTGAGCATTGGCCTGCTAAACCCAGGGTTGTGAGTTCAATCCTTGAGGGGGCCACTTGGGGATCTGGGGCAAAATCAGTACTTGGTCCTGCTAGTGAAGGCAGGGGGCTGGACTCGATGACCTTTCAAGGTCCCTTCCAGTTCTAGGAGATGGGATATCTCCATTTAAAAAAAAAAAAAAAAAAAAAAAAAAAAGAGCCTAAACACTGGCTAAATTAACTAATGCCCCCGTATTTTTCAGAACTTAAAATATCATTTGCCTGTGCCTATAGGAAACTCTCCTTTTAATTAAAATAAATAAATAAATTAGTTTCTAGGCTTCCAAATGTGAGCTGAGAGTAAACTGATCAGCAGTCTTTCCCTAGTGCTGCAGAGAGCTGTTGGTGCTTCTGTTTTTCCCAACATATGTAGCAATGTGAAAACTGACCAAAGTTTCATCAGTTTTCGTTTGTTACTCTTCAGAACCATATATACAGCAGAGACCCACTCGCACCCCATGAACTCCTCTCGCTCCTGTGAGAGACCGAGCATCCTCCCCGCACCCCTTGACCCCCCGTGAGAAATCCGGCATCTCCACATAAACCCCCCTCCCTCCCGTGAGAGACCCAGCATCCCCCTCTCTCTGTGCTGGGATCATGAAAGGTATAAGCAATATAAATACACGTTCTCAAGCTATTCCTTAGAAAGGGGGACCTAAAAAGAGATGTTGGGGGAGGTGTAGAGTAGATGCATCCTTTTTGCACCATCAAGAGCTGAGGGGTAAAGTAGCAGGAACCATCTTCACAGCCAGGATCCTCCGGGTAGGAGAGGAAAACAAGAGGAAAATGTTTTCTCTCCCTCTCAGGGCAGAGGAAAGACTTTACAGCTTTCATACACCTAGCTGGAGTTCTTGAGCAGGTTAAAATAATGGCACTTAGGTAAGAATCCTTACACTGTTCTCTTTACAGCTTTGAGGAGTGTATGAATTAACTTCTCACCTTGGCAGATCAGAACACAAGAGGGGGAGGCATCTTTGACATTCGTCTTTAACTAGTACGTTTATTCCCTGACATTTAAGTGTCCGTAAAATTTCCAAGTGCTGTGTTGAAAAGAAGTGCATATGTGGGCTGAGAGGCAGGGACTGATGAGATAAATTGAAATAGTGTGGAAGTATCAGAAAGGTTTTGGAGAAGAAACAAAATGTAAAGGTGGTGTCGGAAATGCAGTGTAAGGAAAGGTATAATTAGACTATTTATGAGTAAAAATATGTGCATATGTAAGTCTTTGCAAGTTTTGGGCCCAAAGTTGCACTTCACTGGTTGAAATAAATTACTAATGCTGTTACAGTGCATTCTTTAACTTCAGACAAGTCAGGTAATTCAATTGAGATAACTGGTGAAACCTGTAATAACTTTACAGGTATTTAAAACTCAAATGGCTGCCACCATCATAAGTTTTAGCAGTGATCTAAGAAGTTGCGATCAACTGGAGAAAGTGGAAGGTTGACAGAATAGATAGGGAGGGAAAGGTACTTCAGTAAAATATCATTGCAGTGTTGATAAAACTACAACTTTACAACGGAATTTTTAAAAAAAACTATGAACTTGAGTCTGCACGCTCGTAGCTAAACATAGTGTTTCAGCCACCTACGAATCTAAGACTTTTGCTCTTTGAGAGAAGTGTTGCTTGCCCCTATTCAGAGAGATGCCAATCCTCCCTAATTTTCAATAATCCTCCCGGTTTTTACATTTTAATTATGAATTCAGGTCTTAAATCTATGCTTTTGCATCAGTCACTGCCAGTTGGGTCCGATGAACACAGCAAATAGCGCCGTGGCTGTGCAGGGCTTTCTTCACTGCCTCTGAGGCATGTGTGCAGATTGTGCAGTGAAAGTCTGATAGGAGAAAGCCGTGAAAATTTTAAATGGCGTTTGGTGCGCCTGATTTGCTGCCCAAGCCACAGGCTAGGGTAGGGAAACCAGTGCCCCAATACCATTCCAAATTCCTAGATTGCCTCCTGTCAGACCCTTACGGTTCAGGCAGTAGGGGAGGAGGAGGAGAGAGGGAACACAATAGAGGAGGAGGATCATCCTGGGAATGAGGTCCAGGCCAAGGAATGGCCAAGGTAATTAAGAGCCCTAAGTGGCATAGGAGGTCCCTAGGGCCAATCCTCCCCTTTTCCCTGTTGGGGAAGGTGGGGTGGGCAAGGTCCCACTTGATCATAGACAGGGAGGAAAGTGAGGAGAGTTCTTTGTTTCTCTGGGGAGAGAGGTGGGGAGGAGGAGAGGTTCTGGTTTCACCCGGGGGAGATGTCATGGCTATGCGAAGGCATGGAGCCCTGTACATGTGCGCATGGTCTCTGGCCCCCTGCCTAGGAAAATTTTGGGGGCAAGGATCCATGATTTTTGTTTTTGCCATGATCCACTTGCCCCAAAGTTCACCAGCTGCCATTGTCGATCAAAATGGCTGATATGGGTGATCAAAATAGCCAAATATACCAAAAAATTGAAAATGGTTTCAGAAGTTCAAAATAGACCATAAAAATGAATGCAAAGAAATTTAAACTGTCATAAAAGGGTGAAAATTATGCATACTATGAACTTTCCCCATGGACATATCCATCGCAGATAGTGATCTAAAGTGCACCTCAGGCGTTCAAGGCACTACCCCATACCTAGGGCCCTACCGAATTCACGGCCATGAAAAGTGCGTCACAGACTGTGAAATCTGGTCTCTTGTGTGCCTTTGCCCTATACTATACAGATTTCACAGGGGAGCTCAGTGTTTCTCAGATTGGGGGTTCTGACCCAAAAGGGAGTTGCGAGGGTCACACGGTTATTTTAGGGGGTCATGGTGTGGCCACCCTTACTTCTGTGCTGACTTCAGAACTGGGCGACATACCATACCACGCTTCCCTTACGTCTGCGCTGCTGCTGGCGGCGGCTCTGCCTTCAGAGCTGGGCTCCCAGCCAGCAGCCGCTGCTCTCCAGCTGCTCAACTCTGAAGGCAGCGCTGCTGCTAGCTGGAGCGCAGAAGTAAGAGTAGCGGTACCACAACCCCCCCCTACAATAACCTTACAATTACAACACTGTGAAATTTTAGATTTAAATACCTGTAATCGTGAAAATTTACAATTTTTAAAATCCTATGACCGTGAAATTGACCAAAATGGACCGTGAATTTGGTAGGACGCTACCCATACCTCCTGTCTGTATTTGGCTTTGCACCTTTGGTACTTGTCACTGGTCCAAGTAACCTTTCTAATTCCTCCTTAACTTTTTTTATATAAACATCCCTAAAAGTCAGAGCAAGATTGGCATCTTTGTATTCATTGTCAAGACAGATGGCTAAACCTAGAATACTAAACACAGCAATTACATGAATTACTTGTTACTATTAGAATCTGTTACTGCATCTTTTCGGTAGTTTTGAGGTCACTTCTGTCATATATACCCTATACAGGCCTGTCTCTAGTTTGTAGCATGCTATGACTTTACTCCACTGGTCAGCTAAAGTCTCTAACCACTGTTCAAGGAAATGTGTATCAGTAAAATAGATTCCTCTTTTCTATTGCAGATCAGAATTGCACTCAAGGAGTGGCTTGAAGTTCAGAGATTTCAACAGGATCTGATAAATGCCCAGCATTATGATGCAGCGTACATATTTAGGAAGCTGAGACTAGACAAAGCATTTCACTTTACAGCAATGCCCAGACTAGTGAGTTATTGCACAAAGAACTTACTTCCTTTAGAAAATCCCTGTCTGTCTTCTAATTGTTGTACAATGTTTAGTTAAAAATAAGAAATGGAGAGAGTTGAGCAGCACCAATACGCTTGGTTTGCAGTTACTTTTTTACAATACCCAAAAGTGCAGTAGGCACTTTACATAACTAACTCAGATAGAGGCTATTGAATTTAAAATGTAGTTATGATGGATTCAGATTACATCTAATGTTCTGCTTTAAAAAACTAGCAATTATTTGAAAAAATATTGCTTTGGCAGCTTTATGATTTATCATGGCTTTTAATCTGTAGAAATTAACATTCAGTTTTTCTGAGTTTTTGGTGGTGTCTTGAATTTCTGATAACAGTGAAGGAACATCTCTTTTTAAAAACAAATGTTTCACAAAAGCTATTAAATCATTGCTGTGAGACTAAATGCTTGAAAATAAATCTATACAGCTGAATGTTGGGATCACCTTGTTTTCTAAATCCATGCCTTTCAGCATCTTTCATTTTTGATTGTCAAGTGAGAATTTTCATAGTTATAAACATTTCTTTTACCGTGTATTTTGAAATATACCCATCTTTATACAGCTGTCCTTCAGAACTAAGAAAAAGATGCGGGGAACTGAACTTAAAGAGGAATTTAAGGAGCTAAGTAACCGAGTAAGCAGCCTCATCACTAATGATGTGTTGGAGGTACAGTAACTTTTATGCTACAAAATAATTATTATTGCCAAATATAATTTCTCTAATTGCATAATCTGGTCCTCATAAAAGTTCTGTTACAGAAATGAGGACAGTTATGTGTACCAGCAGTTTTACCATCCGTTCTGAAACACTGCATCTATTTTCACGGAAGGACTACGATATTTGTATAATACCGAAAGTGTGCAAAGTGCTTCACAGACATGTTAAGAAGACTATTCCCTTCCAATCCAAATAGGCAGCTCTCAGACAAGGGGTGGTGGAAGTACACTGCAAAAGACAGTATTTTAATTTAAATGTTGACATTTGTGTTTGCCCTGATTCAGCAATTGACTGCATACAAGTGGACGTGTTGATGAACCAGCATACAATCAGCTGCAGGATTGGGGCCTTACTTTTTTTCCCTTCTTTTTACCCTTGCCTATTTTCCCATTTTAAATCGTGGCCATTTTACTGCTCTCCCTTTGTTTAGTATAGTGTTACCTATACAAACTCTGGCACTGGAAGCCGGATAGAGTTTTTCTTCTATTACATGTCTAGTCATGTTGACCAAACGTCTGGTTCATGATGTCTCTTCCAGTTGGTTCTAGCAGCTTAGACTTGTACACGGGGAAGACCTGCCCCCCATCTCACGTTCTCCACTGCCACTGAAATCATTAACTAACAATGAATTGGGGGGAAACTTTAAAATGCCTCAAACAGTTGAGGATTGAAATCTCTGCCTGAAAATAATTACTTGGTACCACTGAGGTTTCTTACTGAGTTTCCTTCTTAGTACACAGTCTGTCTTCCTTTGCTTCTCCCCTAAGCTGGTGAGACCATGATACTAGATTTTAATACACTCTTGTGACTTGCTACTACTGACAGTGATCAGCTAATTTTAACAACCTCCTTTTTAAAACAGTTGCTAGTTCAATATACTGTGATTTAAAAAAAATTATATGCACAATGTCCATATTTAATCAGGAGTTTATATTCTTTATTTGTTGCTACATCTTTTTTTTTTTTTAAAAAGCTTTTAACATTTTTCACTTCAGGAAATGATGAATGTTCATGACCACTATCAGAAAATGAAGTGTTTGATCTCCACTGACAAATCCCAGCCGGACAAGGCTCTGAGCTTGATAAAGGATGAATTTGTAATTAATATTAAGAATACGATTTTGGAATATCAGCAATGGCAACAGGACAAAATGGTAGGCTATAGTCTCTATTGTGCTGTGGCAGTGCAGGTCGTCATGAGTGTGTAGAATGTATTAAATGTGTGAAGACCTCTGAATATATTTTTCAAATGATAAATGAAAGCTTTGTCTTAAAAGATTTATAATGAGTGAAACACCAGATACATAATTTGTACACATTGCCTCTATGGAAGTCTGAAGGATTAGTGGTGCATGAATGCATAGATCCCTACTTAAAGCAATCTTGTAATGTGGATGTTAAATGTGCTACACACACTTACTTTGAAGTCACGCAAGGGCCATGATACTAGTAATTAAAATATTAGACTGAGGTAGAAGGGAATGTGGTTACTTTCCTAAAATAAATTGATCTTTTAAATTTTTAAATGTTGTCAAATAGAAACTGATATACCTGAAAATGTGCATAGTAAAGTTGACTTGTTCAAGTCCTGAATGAGTTTTAAATATCTATACTTTTTCAGAAATCCTCCTCAAAGGCTAAAGATAGTGAAGAAATGACTGACAAAAAGGAAGGAGGGACTTCTCAAGACTCAGAAGTAAGAAAAGTTTACTGGGTAATATCTTAATGTTATTGGACAACCTAATGAGCAGTCAGAGCCTGTCAATCTGTGATCAAGTCAGGAAGCTAAGCAGTGGTCAGGTCAAGCCTGGCCAGTACTAAAATGGGAGACCTTCAAATTCCAGAGTTCTGGAGGAAGTAGTGTTGGTGTTCTTTAGCAAGTATGTTATTCTCGGTCAGTGGTGGACACAGGTCACAACTTGAGAGGTCCTGAACACTTTTAATGAAGAATGCCATGGCCATTCTCTACATAAGTAGGAGTTTGATCCCTACTATCCTGGCCAAATTCCTTTTTGGTTCTCCTGTAGTTTCAACTGAATGCTATATTCAGTTTTTACAATAAACTGTTTCATAGTGTTTAAATAACTGCTGGGTTGAATCCCAGAAAAAGTTACATTTCATAGAAAGGTAACTATTTGCATGTATGATTTTCTGCACTGTGGAAACCTAGGAAAACCAAAGTCACAGTTGCTTTACTCTGGAAATCTGATAGTTTGTTTTACTGAAATAAGGACTTTTTTAGCAGCACTTATTTTACACACTTAGCTCTCTACAAATGACACAGTTTGCAAGATGTATCTTCTACAATGACTCTTAAGCAGTTGTTTCTTAATTTAATATTGCCCTTTCACTGAATGTTATATCAGGTAATATGGAAACTGCCTCCTTTGTACACTTTTCTATTCCATCAAGTTGCATACTGTAAATATTGAGATTTATTCTCTTCCCCCATGCCCAACTCCACTATAGAGACATAGCGAGTGAATCTTATAAACAGGTTGTACATTCACAGAAGGGATCGCTGACTCATTTATCTTCATTCTCTAGTTGTTTTAAGATGCTAGTTTCTTTGAGCAAAGTGAGGCTGTCTTGCATTTTATTTCTGTTTTTCATAATTGATTATAAGGAAGGACCAGATCAATGGACAGCTAAGACATAGCAGCAAAGCTCTGTGGCCCTTGCTCAAACGCTTGAAAAATACTAAGTCAAAGTATTTTTGTATGAATGCAAGCAGACCTATATAGCCCACAGTTGGCATGGTTCAGAGGATAGGAAAAGGGTGTGGGAGACAGGAGATCTGGGGTCTTTGACATGTGGTGACCCCTTGGGCATGTGTTGCTAGCTGTACTTAGTTTCCTTATATATAAAACAGGGATGATGATTCCCCAATTTAATAAAGCACTTTGAGATCTGGGTGAAAAGCTCTGTGATTGCAAATAAAAATGAGCTTGGAAGAAAATTAAGGGGATATGCTGGAAGCTAACTTTTAGCTGTCTTTTTCTGACCTTTTTCTTGTTTCTTTACAGGGTTCTGAAAGAGCAAATGCACTGGCTAAAATCAAATACAAGTCCTATAATGCAGTTGCTGAGGTAAGTAAACAAATAGGTATATTTGTTAGGGAATTGTTAGTCATTCCCTTTCCAAAAACACTTGCATTGACTTAAATTGTAATATGGTCAGAAAAGTGATTTATCAAAATGGCACCATCTGCTTCAAGCCTTGCTCCCATTGGGCATTCGGTCTTACCCACCTTATTGGCAACAAAAACAAGTTTTTACTACTCCTATTAGCTTTGCAGAAGCAATACAGGTGTTCAGAGAGTGAGCTGGATTCTAGTCTGGCACGTGACATAACTATTAGTAAAGTTCCTTATGTCAGAACTAATTGGCCTTCATTTAATATCTGTGCACACCCCTTTTTTCAGTGGAGTTACACAGGTTACTGAGAACAGAATTTTGTACACACTTTTTCAGAAAGCTGCCATGACTTTCCAACCCCAGGGCGAACCGTCTATGCTGGCAGTTAAAAACAAAGCAAAAAAACTCCCATACTTTCACCTGTCAAATGAAATGAGGTAAAATTTTCAAAAGTGACTTTAGAATTTAGGCTGCTAAATGCTTTTAACTTTCAAAGTCTTGGGAGTTTTAAAAAGTGAATGGGACTTAAGCTCTGAAGTCACTTTTTGAAAATGGGACCTAGTCTTTTAAGTCACTTAAGTACTTTTGAAAATGTTATTCTAGATCTGATTAGTCATTGAACCAATGAACATGAAATCCCCTGATCTCCATTGGATTGGTTTTTATAGTAGACCCACACTTAAACATTTTTCTCTCCTAATTTGGGGAATGTGGATGCACATATTTATATCGTGATTTTAGTAGTGTTTTGAATATACAGTAGTAAAA
Source organism: Emys orbicularis (assembly GCF_028017835.1). Lineage (NCBI taxonomy): Eukaryota > Metazoa > Chordata > Testudines > Emydidae > Emys > Emys orbicularis. The sequence goes on from NC_088686.1 coordinate 15,314,980, forward strand.
CTTTGAAGGTATAGTGATGTTGCTTTCCCAGGCAACTAAAAGAAAAATGGAGCCCAAAACTGGACAGTAAAACCCCTATTCGGTCTTGGTAGTCTGTCTTTGTTACACAAGAAATGTTCTTAACATTTGCTACTTATTGCTTAAAAATAACTATAAAAAAATCAAGGCTGATATAGCACCAGGACGGTCTTTGAGTTCTTGAAAATAAGTCTCACAATGTGTTCATTATTTGAATGTCATATAATCACTGTTAGTCTGAAATGGTAACACTTTAGGAGGTGGGATTTTCAAAAGTGCCTAAAAGAGTTGGGTGCCCAGTCCTTAACTACTATGGACACTTACTGTCATTATTGTCTTGTCTGTTTAAACCAGGGGTTCTCTCCCCTCCCTCTCCCCCACTATAAAAATTCCATGGCCCACCCGTGCCACAACTGTTTTTCAGTAGATTAATAGCTAGGGCTGGCTTTAGGAGGTAGCAAGCAGAGCAATTGCCTAGGGCCCCATGCCAAAGGGGGCTCCACAAAGCTAAATTGTTTGGGCTTTGGCTTCAGCCCAGGGAGGAGGGGCTTGGGCTTCACCTTTCTGCCCTGGGCCCCAGTGAGTCTAATGCTGGCCCTCCTCTCTAGTTTATTTTGGTGGATCCCCTGAAACCTACTTGCAGCCCCCCAGGGGCTCCCAGACCCCTGGTTGAGAACTGCTGTGTTAAGTAGACTGTGATTACTGGCATAGTAGTGGTGACAGAAAGATGTCTTAACATGTCTTACACTCAGCAAGTAACTGGATCTTGTTAGGAAAGTATCACTATTGTGTGTATGTAGTAATTAGATTCCTTTCTGTTGCTTAATGGATTTGTTTGGATTTTAGGCCTCCAAATCAAGAAGGCACCGTCAAGTTAAACTAGAATCTTCTGAATCTGGGTCTGATCAGGGAAAAATGAAAACCCCCAGGTGTAAAAGAAGCAGAGAGAGGTCACAGTTGACACAGAAGAGAAACTCATTGGAAACCAAAGGTAATTCTTCATTATATTAGTGGTACTGGAGACGCTAAGGAACTCTTCTCTCCCCTCTGTCAGGCAAGGCAGTTGGTTATAGTTCTTATTAGCAGATGGAGACAGGAAATAAAGCAAAGAGATGCCACTTCCCTTTTTAAATGCATCTGACTTGTCAGATCTTGTTCAGTTGTCTTCTCTCCCTCAGCGGGTGGAAAGAGCTGTGGCTAAGCTAAAGTGAATTCTTATCTCTGCTCTTGGTAATTCTCCCACCAAACATTTCTTTATTGCCAGTAATGTAGGGTAGAAGGCTTTTTATTTTTATCTACTCTCACCAGTGTGTTAGATGGCAAAGGCAGACTATCAGCTGTTGTTCTTTCTCTTCTTCTGGGCAAGGATTGGCCTTTATGAAAGTAGGAGCAGTGTTTGAATGTTGATAGCTCCAGAGGGCCTAGCCCAAAATCCAGAGAAAATAGCCTGATTTTCTGCTTTTGTTTCTATCTTCTGTTTTTGTTCCTGTTGTGTTTTTGAATGAATATCATCTGTTTAAAAATTCAGTATTTATTTGCTCTTTAAGCTTATTAATGAAGATACTTAAGAAGGTTACTTAATAATACAGATGTCTTGAATACCTCACCAGATGTGTCCCACTCCCATCTGAAACGCACTGCCATTTATTTTTGCCCCTCATTAATGGTACTTCAGTCAATTTTCAGTTCAGGTGACACTGTTGGCATCCAATGCATTGCTTTTGAAGAGGACTGAAAACATTGCTGTGACGGGTTTGATCACAGAAACCCCCTTGGGAGCTGCCACCTGATGTGCCAAGACTACCTCTGCTCCTGCTTTCCTGCCAGCTCAGGACTCCAGTACCCTGTCTTGCTGAGCCAGACACTCCCGTCTGCTCCAACAAAGACCCAGGGTCTGAATTACTTGCCCCAAAGCTGCAGGTTTATCTGAAAACAGCTCACAGAAGTGTGCTTGTCTTTAGCACTCAGATGCCCAACTCCCAATGGGGTCTAAACCCAAATAAATCCGTTTTACCCTGTATAAAGCTTATACAGGGTAAACTCATAAACTGTTCACCCTCTATAACGCTGATAGAGAGAGATGCACAGTTGTTTGCTCCCCCAGGTATTAATACATACTTTGAGATAATTAATAAGTAAAAAGTGATTAAATACAGAAAGTAGGATTTAAGTGGTTCCAAGTAGTAACAGACAGAACAAAGTAAGTCACCAAACAAAATAAAATAAAATGCACAAATCTATGTCTAATCAAACTGAATACAGATAATCTCACCCTCAGAGATGCTTCAGTAAGTTTTTTCCTCAGACTGGACACCGTCTAGGCCTGGGCTCAATTCTTTCCCCTGGTACAGCTCTCGTTCCAGCTCAGGCGGTAGTTAGGGGATTCTTCATGATTGCTCTTCTCTTTCCTTTGTTGTCTTCCACCCCTTTATATATCTTTTGCATAAGGCGGGAATCCTTTTGTCCCTCTCTGAGTTCCCACCCCCTCCTTCTCAATGGAAAGACACCAGGTTAAAGATGGATTCCAGTTCAGGTGACCTGATCACATGTCACTGCAAGACTTCATTACCCACTTGCCAGCACACACATATACAGGAAGACTAAGGCTATGGCTACACTGGCGTTTTACAGCGCTGCAACTTTCTTGCTCAGCGGTGTGAAAAAGGTAAAACACAGCCATCTGCAGACAATGGTCCTAGTTAATGGGAGTCATCAAGATTCCAAACCACCATTAATGGCCCACACTTTGCATAATTACAATAGGCCCTCAGAGTTATATTTCATATTTCTAGTTTTAGATACAAGAGTGGTACAGTTATACAAATCGGATGATCACACTCAGTAGATTATAAGCTTTGTAATGATACCTTACAAGAGACCTTTTGCATGAAGCATATTCCAGTTACATTATATTCACTCGTTATCAAATTTTTATAAAACCACATAGACTGCAACTGTCACAATTGCATTGTTGTTTTTTTTATTTTTTTACAACTGACCATTGACTTAATACAGCTTTGAGATTATACTATGCAGATGAAGAATGCTGCTTTCCCTTTATTTTTTAGTAGTTTAACACAGGTCAACAGTTCGTAACTCTGAAGTTCTACTGTATTAGAGATCAGGGTGAGGTCAAGTATGGGAATCAGATTACCCCAGTTCTGCCTACTGCAGGGTTCTTACACCTTCCTCTGAAGCATCTAGTACCTGCCGCTGTAAAAGACAAGATACTGGACTAGATGGACCTAGGATCTGATCCAGTCTGGCATTGGCTTATCTTCCTACATTCCAAAAATAATTCAGTAGTTCGGTAAATTAATTCACTTAGCACCCTAAGATGTACCGTATATACTCATTCATAAGCTGAATTTTTTTAGTAAAAAAGGGAAACACCAGAGAAGAGGGTCGGCTTATGAATGGGTATAGAGAGGGAGAGCTGGGACACAGCCCCTCCCCCCAACAGAGGGAGCAAGGAGAAGCAGCACAGCCAGCAGAGCCAGAAGGGAAGAGGCGGGGCCAGAGTCTCTCAGCTTCTGGCCACACTGCTCTCCCCCCAGCCTCCGAAGCAGCTGCAGTTCCGGGGCTGGCAGGCTGCAGCCCTGCCGCTCGGCCCCGCTAGAGCACGCTGCAGCTGTGCCGCCCAGCCCAGCCTGCAGGAACATGTGCGGCCGCGACACCCGGTCTGGCCCGCTGGAGCAGGCTGCGGCTGTGCTGCTCAGCCTGCCGGAGCAGCTCCACCCAGGCCAGAGACATCCTCCCCTGGCCCTCCCCAGATAAGGTGGGAAGGGATGGGATGGGGAGAGTGGGGGGGTCCTGGGCTAGGGGTGGGGTCATGTGGGGGGTGGTCAGAGGGGTTACTCCACTGACCCCCAGCTTCTCCCCCGCAAAAAATTTCCCCACCAGTTGCTGTCCTGGCCCATCAGGGTAAGCAGCTGCGCATCGGGACACTTTGTTTACTTAGGTTTACTTCCGGGCTCGAGGTAAACAAACCATCTCGGCCCGCCAGTGGCTTATCCTGATGGCCTGGGAGCCAAAGTTTGCTGACCCCTGAATTACAGGGTCGGCTTATGAACGGGTTATAAAAATTTTCCGTTTTTACTTATCCATCTTGGGGGGGACGGCTTATAAACGAACCGGCTTATGATCGAGTATATACGGTATATCATTTGGATCAGCTCATTTTTTCGTAGTCATATTTTCCAAGTATTTTCTTACATTCCTCCAAGTATATTCTAATCAGGGTTTCATTAGGTGTCCAGCCTTATTTTATGAAGACAGTGTTGAAAAACTGAAGTATTCCAGCCATTTTATTTATGAATTTAATTCCCGTGCTTTTATTTGGTCTGATGGATCTGTAGCACTTTATCTGCAAAACCTCTTTATTCCCTGCAATCTCTCTGGCTAATGTTAACTAACCCTGCATTCATCTTTTCAGAGTCTTTGTTTAGTATATTTTATGTTTATATTACCAGTTATTGCTCAAGAGCCAAATTAAGGTTTTGTGAAGGTGCTAAAAACTCAGAACGAACTGATGTCTGCTTTTCTAATCAAGATCAAGTAAGCAATCTGTCTGGATTGTTTGTACCTGAGAGGCAGAGACTTTAATAATTGGTGGCAATTTCCCCCTGACTGTTTCTTTGTTTCAAGCAATAAAGAAGGAAGCTGTTACTCGGAATCGTAGGATGCCTGTAATCACAGAAGAAGAGAATTCCAGTGAAGAAGGTATGACTGCAACCCCAACAAATTTGAGACGTGTTTATTGTAACTAATTACTGTCTAGTGTTTCTTTTTGCAAATATATTTGTGGTTTTCAAAGTACAGAAGGTGCAGTTAAGAGCTCTACCTACTGTATTATAACTACTGCAGTTCTGGTTTTCCAGTCTTGTCACAGCTAGACTATTTCTAAACCTGTAAGTTTATTTCCATAAAATAGCACAAGGCTTTAGCAAGCACCCTGCAAGCACATGAATAATCATTTTAAAAGTCTTGTAGTGCCATATGCATCTTTTCCCATGTTCTTAATTTAGTGCAGTCAGAGCAAAGATTGCACTCCGTTAAAAGGAGGATATTTATTCTTGGCAAATGCTGTAGGTGAACTTACAATTCTTATATTTATTAAAAGGGAGAATAAAACCTCTTTCAAGTGTTCTCCCAGTTGCTAAAAAGGTGCCTTAGTTGTATGGTAGAGCAGCCTCTGGACTAACTTGCAGTGGAGGCCAAACTAGCCCTGGCTAGCCTCTCAGTCGGAGGACATAAAGGGGCCATCCTACCTCAGCCAAACCAAGGATCAAGAGCCAACCCTATATACATGGAGTAAGGACTTTTTCTGCAATATTAGAGACTGCATGGCAAGGTTGGGATGTGATTCCATTAGTAATGGAAAAGAGGGAAGAAGATTTTGATATCCTTCATCTGTTTGTGTCATGAAGGAGAACATAGCTTTTACTTGAAAGTAAAAGACAACCTTAGAGTAGAGAACTTCCACTGGAGCTGGTCCATGGAAATTAGTTGCACTTAGGGTGTCAAGGCTATATCCCTACTTTGAACTTTAGGGTACAAATGTAGGGGCCTGCATGAAGACTTCTAAGCTTAACTACCAGCTTAGTTCTGGTCCGCTGCCACCATCTTAAGAATTCCCTCCCTGGGAAGCCTTGAGAAACCTTTCACCAATTCCCTGGTGAATACAGATCCAAACTCCTTGGATCTTAAACAAGGAGAAATTGACCCTTCCCCCCTCCTTCCTTTCACCAACTCCTGGTGAATACAGATCCAAACCCCCTTTGGATCTTAAAACAAGGAGAAATCAATCAGGTTCTTAAAAAGAAGGCTTTTAATTAAAGAAAAAGGTAAAAATCATCTCTGTAAAATCAGTATGGAAAATAACTTTACAGGGTAATCAAACTTAAAGAGCTTAGAGGACTCCCCTCTGTCTTAGGTTCAGAGTGTAGCAAACAAAGATAAGCACTCTAGTAAAAGGTACATTTACAAGTTGAGAAAAACAAAGTAAATCTAAGACGCCTTGCCTGGCTTTTACTTACAATTTTGAAATAAGAGAGACTTGTTTAGAAAGATGGGGAGAACCTGGATTGATGTCTGGTCCCTCTCAGTCCCAAGAGCGAACAACCCCTTAAACAAAGGACACACACAAAAACCTTTTCCCCCCCCAAGATTTGAAAGTATCTTGTCCCCTTATTGGTCCTTGGGGTCAGGTGTCAGCCAGGTTACCCGAGCTTCTTAACCCTTTACAGGTAAAAGGATTTGGAGTCTCTGGCTAGGAGGGATTCCATAGCACTGTACACAGGAGAGCTGTTACCCTTCCCTTTATAGTTATGACATAGGGCATTACTAAAATCTCTGTTTTCACTGAGTTGACCAGTGATCAGAAGCTTCCAGGGCAAATTTTCCACTGTGCCCAAGCAGAGCTCAGTCATGGTGGAACTGGGGGCTGTCTGGAAATGGTGGCAACTCCCTGATTCTGTGCCACTCAGTGCAAGTTAGAGCTGCTCCTTCATGCCTGTGGAGGATTGAGTATAGCAGCAGTACTTGCCATCCCCCTACCCTGACATGGGTGGGGTGGGTAGGTATGGCAGGAGTAGAGGAGAAACCTTCTATTGGTTATCTCCAGCCACATTAAGATCACTTTGTACCTTGTACGCAGTGCAAAGTGGACTTAACGGACCAGTGAATCTAACCATTAATATGAAAGGCTAAGGTGAAACTGAGGCTACCTAAAATAAGTGGGAAAGGTGATCGATAATTTATTGACAGGCTTTAACTAGTGCCACATGTGGGGTAAAGCTCTTGTGGGGTCAGCATTATAGAAACTGTATTAAAATAGATTAATAGAGATGGAGCATGTATGTGCTTGCCTTTTTAAAGGGCAAGGAATTTTCATAGAGCTGAGGAGAGACTATTTTGTCTGAAGACCTCATTAAAAATGTAATTGTAGCTAACTTTTGAGTGAATGTGTTTAGTTTATTGACTTCAAATCTAAACTGTAGTAATGCAATTAATTGCAATTCAGGTGAGTTACTAATATGCCCTTTAAATGGTCATGTGGATTAAAAGAGCACTTGTATGTCTAAATCAGGAAGAAATGGAGGACAGCTTTTTTTTTTTGGATAATGCCAGTGGTAAACAGACTTGTTACAGATACATGTGCAATCAATTTAGACATGAAACATTTGGGATCCAGTCTTTTAAGCACTTAATGTGCGAAACTTAGATTGAAATCATTGGGGGTTCATGTGCAGAGAGCTTGCAAGGTATTTATATATCTGAATAAACTTTAAAGTACAATAATCTGATCCCATAGTGCTAGTTGATACTTGAAGGGGTACACTGTCTCTAATATTTTGAATAAAATTGTATACTGTAGCTTTTATTTGACTTTCTTATTTATAAAAACAGTCACCTGACAGGCTGTTGAACCTCTTGTATCTCTTCTTGTCAGATCTTCCACGTCCTAAAAGGAAAAGAACCCGTTAAGAAAGGATCAAGTTGAAGAATTTCTTATATGAATTAGACTGTTAGATTTTGTTATGGTCAAATATAAATGTCTAAAACAACTTTGTAAATTATTTGATTTGGTCATCTCTATGCAGGCATATCAAATGAAGTCACAAAGCAAAAATTACTCCTACTAGAACAACAGGTTATGTGGAACTGTAAATAGTGACTTCAGTATATGTTGTGTAATGGTACAATCCAGGTGAAGGTAGAGTGGAATGGAAACTTTTTCTCCCAAAAACTAAATTGTATGTGTGTCCTTGTACCTGTATTGGAAATGGTGAGGGGCAGAGGGCTGCTTTTTTGTTTTGTCTAGCTTTTGCCATGTGAGTTGACATTTATAACTCATTCCCATTTAATACAAATAACTATCTTTTAGCAGAATCTACTAAAAGAACACTCCTAGTATGTACACTATATGGATGACTATTTTGTACGTGTGTTATCAGTACTCTTACAACCTCTGAACGTAACTGTTAATTTTGTAATGTTAGTGACCATTTAAGATTACTAAGTGCAATAAATGATTTTTTTACTAAGTTTGTATGCTCTGTTTCATTGTGCACAACGTTTATAAACATGGCCTGCTTTTAGCTCACAATGTCATGATGTTTAGGAACTTGAGCTCAGATTCAGTTGTGATAAAACTTTTTACTGGATTCTGTCTCCTGATCAGTTTTAAAAGCACAGTTGTAACAAATACAAACCTGTGGCATGAAAATCCACTCACCGGTAGCACCCGGGCTGTTTTTCCTCACAAAATCAGGGTGGGTGCCTAATCTGTTTCTTGTCTTTGTGACTGCACATTTAACTTCCCAGTGTTGCTCAATGCAGTGTTGTCTTTCAGAATGCAAGACAGCTCTGGTGCCTTAGCTCTTATAAGTTTCCCAGCAGCACTGTGAAATTGACAAGACTGGCTGTTTTCATTGCTGCTGTTCAGAACTAGAGCTGAGGGAGTCACTCACAAGAAACAGCTTATTTGAACTCAATCATATTTATCAATAAGAAAAAGATTGAGCAGATTGAGTCCTCAATTTTTTTTATTTGATTTATAATTTCAGACTGTTTATTTCATAGATTTAACATCTGAATAACTCAGATTTTTAGAATATTTTAAGTTGTGCTTACTGGAATTGGGGTTTTCTCTTTGCAATGGTAATTGTGTTCTTCCAACACGCACACTGATTCATTTAGAAATCTCCTTTGTACTAGTAATTTGGGTTAGTCAAATGTTTGATGAAAGCAAACACAAATGAGGCATGAACATAACTGAAAGAATTAAAAAATTTGACCAAACTCTTCTGGAAAATGTTCTGCATTATTCTCTCTGGTATCATGACCTCCTGAAATGGAAAAATAGAGGCTGGGGGAGGTGTAGAGGACTGTGCACAGTCAGGAAACAAGATGGAGCAAAGTAGTAGATCTCGATCCCCTCCTTGAAAGTCAGAAAGGTGGGAGAGCACCCCTGCTTTCCAGCAGATGTTATATGTGAAGCTGCACTCCTGACAATTAGTATCAGTTTCATCTGCTAAGGAGCTCCCTCCAGCATCCTTGTAGGAGTTGCAGCATCGGTCCCTTTCCCAGCATCCAGGGGTTGGTGCTGGGCCTGGCTTCCCACCAGTGTGATATTATTAGAGGGAAGGCAACTGGGAGATTATGCATCTTCTGCATTATCCTCTAGCTAGTGCATATCTTTTTTCCCCCAAGTGGAAAGAAACCTGAAAATGAACTTGACTAGGAAGAGCCTAGTTTATTTAATTGTCTGTGTTCAGAGAACTGTAGAAATTAAACAGCACAGATAGGGGCAGCTTGTGTTCCAGTGGAATTACCATGGATGGGGCAGGAAATCAGACCTACATTCTGTTCCTTATTGCCCTTGATGAACGGATATGCAGCTAGTTACAACTTCTGTATCTCAGGCATTTAAAATTTACATAAAGCCCCAAATGTGCACTTCTAAATCTATCCTTAATTATATATTTATGAATGGTATAATGCTAGAAATGAAAATACCTGGTAAGAAACCTTAGTGTTCATTCCTCTGAAAGGCTGGAGACCAACAATTCAGAGTCTTATTATTGCCAAACTATACATAACAAGCTGGCCTTTCTTTTTAAAAAGAGAAGGTGGTTTCTAACTAGAAGACAATGGGAAGTGAGGGCAGATAAGTTTGTCTTGGCAACGTATGTTTGAGATTCTTCATGCCAACATGTGTGCTTTTTTTTTAGGAGTTATAAAATACTCTTTTCTTGATATGAAAACTAAACAGCACTAAGATGGGTGTTTTAAACTCTCTAACAAAATGTATTTTTTAAAAATATCAATTATTAAAGTACAGGTGCTCGTTCTGTAAAGCAAATGAAAGCATGTGAGTGGGAGGAAGAAACTAATGGTCATATCAACACAAAGGGCAAGAGCTGGGAGGCAGCTAAGAATTAAGATTCACAACACTCGGCCAACGTTGGAAAAAATTTCCTTTCTTAAGTTGCAGTCTGATCTGGTGAAGCACTCTCCCCTCGACATAATTAATCCACCTCGACGAGAGGCAGAAGCTATGTTGATAAAAGAGTGTAGACACCGCATTAAGTTGATGTAAGTTGTCAGTCAGGGGGTGATTTTTACACCCCTGAGTGATGTAACTTACTCATGTCAACTTAAGCAGTAGCGCAGACAAGGCCTAAATGTAATGTATTTTTATTAGAGCTGGATGAAAACCAGACATAAATAATTGTGAATATTTCATCAAAATTTTTCTCGGGTCAAAATTTGAAATCTGAAAAATTTCAACCACCTTTATTTTTTTTAGTCGTCGGAGGGGCCATTTGTGTGGGAGGAATGACTCCATACAGGTCAGTTTCAACTGGCAGAGTTCCTCTGGAGCAAGTGGGACAAAGATCTAGGGAAAATACCTTGCTCTACACACCTACGGAGTCCAAATATAAAAGAAGTTTCTACAAAGCTGGGGGAAGAGGATAAGGATGCTGCTTTTTAGGCTCAAATCCCTCACCCCCACAGAGACCCCATGTCACAGGGTGGCTGACTCTTTAAAGGGAGTCAGGGCCCACTCTCCCCTCTTAAGGAGAAGGAACCAGTCTCCTGGATGGATGGCAGCTAACTGACTAATGGATCTGATCAAAGGCTACAAAGCTCAGTCTGAAGGAGTGCGCTCCTGGACAGAGACGCGAGGCGGGCTGCTGCCTGGCTTACAGTACACAGGCCACAGATGGACAGCTGTAGGACTCCTGACCCAGGCAGAGCAGCAACCCTCCCGCTAGCACCCCTCTCCCTCAGAGCCGTCTCCCTTTAGGGCCACCCTCTTTCTAGCTAAGCGCAGATGGCCTTTTTGGGTGCAAGGCCAAACAGCCACCTCGGCAGCTGATTGCACACAGGTGGGCTGTGGCTTCCTCCTAGAGGCCCCCCAGAGACAGCCTGGGCCCTGCTCCCCCTCCCAGGAGCCTGACATCCCTCACCCGCAGGGGCTTTCCCCGAGGCCAGGAGCGGCCTGGTTAGGGGATGGGTTGGGCCAGGCTCAGTCAGCAGCGGTCCCCAGCCCTGGCACTTATCCCCCGCTGCGCTAAGACGGCTCCTGGGCGCTGCTCGTATGGGGCGGCAGGCGGGCGGGCCCCGATTCTGCCCAGGAACCCCCGCGCTGGGCCATGGCTGGTGACCAGCCCGGCCGTCGTCCCCGTGCAATGGGCCGGGCGGGGGCTGCAGGGCGGCGCCGCTGGCAGGTGTGGGATGCTCGGCGTGCGCCGGCCGGCCGGGGCGGCTGCTGCGTGTGTGCGCGCCGCGCCCGGGCTGCGGCGTCTGGGCAGGCGGCGCCGGGAGCCGGCGGGGAGAGACGCGCTCGGCTGCGGGCTGGGCCATGGCGACCGACAGTAAGTGCGGGGGCCGGGGCTCTGCCCCCCCCCCCTTCCCCTCCGTCGGGGTGTCAGCGCCGAGGGCGCAGGAGACGCCTCTGCCCCGGCCAGGGAGCTGCGGCGATGGCTGGCTGGGACCGGGGGAATCGGCCTGGGCAGGGATGAAACCCCAGCCCCGCCTCTCTACTGTCCCCTTAGCGTAACCTCCCTCCCCCCAGCCCTAGTGCCAGCTGCTCTGGCCCTCCCCAGCCCGCACTCCAACACCAGCCTGTCCCGGCCCCAAGCCCTGCCACCCCCACCCCTCTGCCCAGCCCCTTCCGGCCTCAAACCCCTCAGGCCCTAGTTCCTCAATCCCCTTTGCCCCCCCCCCCCCGCAGCCCTCTCTGTGCCCCCAACCTCCCTTTGCCTGGCTGCAACCCTCCCTCCTCTCAGCCTTCCCACTCCCCCAACTCCCCCATGACTTCTACACCCTTCTGAGCAATGGGGAGCTCTTCTCTTCCTCTTCTTGGGGGAGAGGGAGAATTCACTGGCATGTCCCTGGCCCTTTGCCTTCCCCTTTCTCCAGTTCTCTTCCCCTGCCCTCCACCTGCTGCTAGGCATGAAAACTGCCTGGGCTTTATAGGCAGGACTCAGGGAAGCCCTGCTAAAAAAGGCAGGATTTTCCTGTGGTCAGTGGATGCCCCACCAGAGCAGAGAGAAATGTCACCTGGTAGGAGAAGGGTTTCCAGTGATAGTGATGTTGGCTGTAAAAGGCAGGGTCTAACACTGAACTTTGCCTTTCGGGCCCATCCTGCTGCTAGAATGAGGAAAATCAGGCCAGCCCAGTTCAGCTACCTGCCAGGAAGAGGGTTTTTTTTTATGGCTGTGATTTTATATTTCATTTTATTTGAGAGAATAAGATTTAGGCCCAAAGGCATTGATTGACTTCTACATTCAGGGGGGCGTGTATGGGGGGGCAAATTCCATGCCTGCCTGAAGCTTGCAGTTTGGGGGGCAATGCCCCCCTGCCTCCTCAAACTACACCCATGCTTAGGCCTATCTGTTTAGTATATGCCCCCAAAAGTGGGTTGCCTCACAGCCTAGCTCAGTGGTTCTGAACCTGTGGCCCAAGGACTGCTTGCGGCCCAATCAGTACAGAGCTGCGGCCCATGTGATATCCTCAGGGCCATACATGTAGTATTGGATGCAGCCCACGTTAACACGTTGTGGGCCGCATATGTGATCCACAATGGTAAATAGGTTGAGAACCACTGGAGCTCCTGAGAGACAGGACTGCTTTTTACTCTTTGTGTGTATAACTCCTAGCGTGATGGGATCCTGATCTCTGCTGCAGCCTCTAGAGACTAACTTTACTAATAATGGTCAGCTTCCCTTTTGGCTCATCTGTTACAGTTGTTGCATAGTGACAGGAACGGTCTAGGCTTAAGTTTTGGCTGCAGTAGTTTTATATGCACACATGTGATATCCACCTCTGTTAATTGATATAAGCCACTCTAGTGTTTGGTCACCAGCTTCTGCGTCGTGCCACCTTTGATTCAGGGCAGTACTCTTAGCTTTTAGAATCACCATCCCAATCTTTGTCTTCATATTTTATACAGAAACAGACATTAATACTTGTTAAAGGTGGTTTAACTGATCCATTGCATATGGCCTGATTGAAGAATTGTTTTTGAAAAATAATACAGAATTCTTTAAATGATGGTATGTATCAAGTTATAAATGGTCGAGAACAAAAACCCGACTTTGAGCTTTTTTGAAAGCAGTTAGACTATTCAGGGAATTTGTTTCCCTCTGCCTTTAACCGTACAGTGATAGTTAAATATGTCTGCTGTTCCTTGATTTCTTTCAAGAGCATCTCCCTCAGCACAGATTGTCTTGGGCAAGGCCCAGATGAAATGCAGATTGTTGTGCACTGCTTTTATTGAGGCCTTAGAAGAATTATGGAATGACCTGATTTGTTCAGTTTTATACGACAACTTTGTCAAACGCTGGCTTTCCTCTTGTTGCTTTTATAAGTTAGCTGGGACCTGAGGGCCGGTCGGTGCTGAATACATAATTAAAAATGGTCTTTATAATATTTTAGAATATTTTACAAATATATGAAAATACAAAGGGCCAGCTTCTCGTCCCCAGAGTGGCTGCTTTCCACTGCCCTGGCAGCACAAATGTGAGATGTACAGATATCAATATGCCTTGAATCTACTATTAATAGCTATAGAGCCTTCAGTCCCTTAAATAAAAAAAGCTATCCCTCTATTGCCCTCATCAAAAACACAAACAAGATCACAAGATGTACCTTTGTTTGCCTCTAACATCTTCCTCCAGGAATAGGAAACGGGATGTTTAAACAAAATCTTCAAGTTATTGTTTGTTACTTGGGCAAGAATCTCATAACATATATGAAGGCAAATGTATCTCTTTCCCTCTGACTAGCTAAAAAGAGCCTCTCACAGGCTGACAAACCAGGGTAACATCTTCTTGGCCTGTGCAGAGTGACCCATTGTGTCCTGTAAGTTAATCAAGTTATAGAGATGAGTTGAGAATTTTAAATCGGTTAAGAATAGCTTGTGGAGTGACCTACAGAAAGACAAAGGCTGTAGGGGTCAAGCTTGCTGTATCTTTCACCCCCCCCCAAGTTAAGTTGTCTGCCTTATTAATCAGATATACATCCCTCTGTATGCAGATGATCTGCTTTGTTTCTTCGATATAATGTCTCTTGTTCTGTTGTAATCCCTGAAGGATGTAAAATAAAAGGTATTAGTTATAAATAAGGAACGTATGGACTATGTCCACTAAATTTAGAAGAACTAAAGGCTTCTGTTGTTTTTTTTTCTTAAATGTTTGTTGCAGTCTGCAGGTGGTATGAATTATATGGCACCAGAAAGAAAAATACTATTGAAAAATATCATCACCTAACCAGTGTATAACTCTGCAGTAGTAAAATAAATGGTTTAAAAGTGGTGTGTGTGTGTGTGTGTGTGTGAAATTCCAGTTAATGGTCTGGGTTAATAGAGAAATACAATCCTTGAAATGAATTAAACTAGGGCTGTCGATTAATCGCAGTTAGCTCATGCGATTAACTCAAAAAAATTTAATTGCGATTAATCACACTGTTAAACAATAGAATACCAATTGAAATGTATTCAATATTTTTGGATGTTTTTTCTACATTTTCAAATATATTGATTTATATTACAACACAGAATACAAAGTGTACAGTGCTCACTTTATAGTATTATTTTTCATTACAAATATTTGCACTGTAAAAATGATAAACAAAAGAAATAGTATTTTTCAATTCACCTCATACAAGTACTGTAGAGCAATCTCTTTATTGTGAACGTGTAACTTACAAATGCAGATTTTTGTTTGTTACATAACTGCACTCAAAAACAAAAAAAATGTAAAACTTTAGAGCCAACAAGTCCACTCAGTCCTACTTCTTGTTCAGCCAATTGCTAAGACAAACAAGTTTGTTTACATTTACAGGAGATAATGCTGCCTGCTTCTTGTTTACAATGTCACCTGAAAGTGAGAACAGACGTTCGCATGGCACTTTTGTAGCTGATGTTGCAAGGTATTTACGTGTCAGATATGCTAAACATTCATATGCCCCTTCATGCTTCGGCCACCATTCCAGAGGACATGCTTCCATGCTAATGATGCTCGTTAAAAACATAAAATGTTAATTAAATTTGTGACTGAACTCCTTGGAGGAGAATTGCATGTCTCCTGTTCTGTTTTACCTGCATTCTGCCATATATTTCATGTTATAGCAGTCTTGGATGGTGACCCAGCACATGTTCATTTTAAGAACACTTTCACAGCAGATTTGACAAAACGCAAAAAAGGTACCAATGTGAGATTTCTAAAGATAGCTACAGCACTCGACCCAAGGTTTAAGAATCTGAAGTGCCGTCCGAAATCTGAACGGGACGAGGTGTGGAGTATGCTTTCAGAAGTCTTAAAAGAGCAACACTCAGACGTAGAAACTACAGAACCCAAACCATCAAAAAAGAAAATCAGCCTTCTGCTGGTGGTATCTGACTCAGATGATGAAAATGACCATGCGTCGGTCCACTCTGCTTTGGATTGTTATCGAGCAGAACCCATCGTTGGCATGGATGCATGTCCTCTGGAATAGTGGTTGAAGCATGAAGGGACATATTAATCTTTAGTGCATCTGGCACGTAAATATCTTGCGACGCCGCCTACAACAGTGTCATGCGAACTGCTGGTCTCACTTTCAGGTGATGTAAACAAGAAGCGGTCAGCATTATCTCCTGCAAATTGTAACCAAACTTGTTTGTCTGAGCGATTGCCTGAAGTAGGACTGAGTGGACTTGTAGGCTCTAAAGCTTTACATTATTCTATTTTTGAATGCAGTTATTTTTTTGTATATAACTCTACATTTGTAAGTTCAACTTTCATGATAAAGAGATTGCACTACAGTACTTGTATGAAGTGAATTGAAAAATACTATTTCTTTTGTTTTTTACAGTGCAAATATTTGTAATAAAAAATAAATACAAAGTGAGCACTAAAAGAACCGGAGTACTTGTGGCACCTTAGAGACTAACAAATTTATTTGAGCATAAGCTTTTGTGGGCTACAGCCAGGGCCGGCTCCAGGCACCAGCTTGTCAAGCAGGTGCTTGGGGCGGCCACTCCGGAGAGGGGCGGCACGTCCAGCTATTCGGCGGCAATTCGGTGGACGGTCCCTCACTCCGGCTCGGAGCGTAGGACCTTCCGCCGAATTGCCGCCGCAGATCGCGATCACGGCTTTTTTTTTTTTTTTTTTTGGGGCTGCTTGGGGCGGCCAAAACCCTGGAGCCGGCCCTGGCTACAGCCCACTTCTTCGGATGCATAGAATGGAACATATATTGAGGATATATATATACACATACAGAGAGCATGAAAAGGTGGGAGTTGTCTTACCAACTCTGAGAGGCCAATTAAGTAAGAAGAAAAAAAAACTTTTGAAGTGATAATCAAGATAGCCCAGTACAGACAGTTTGATAAGAAGTGTGAGAATACTTACATGGGGAGATAGATTCAATGTTTGTAATGTTTTTTTTTTCTGTTACTTAATTGGCCTCTCAGAGTTGGTAAGACAACTCCCACCTGTTCATGCTCTCTGTATGTGTATATATGTTCCATTCTATGCATCTGAAGAAGTGGGCTGTAGCCCACGAAAGCTTATGCTCAAATAAATTTGTTAGTCTCTAAGGTGCCACAAGTACTCCTGTTCTTTTTGTGGATACAGACTAACATGGCTGCTACTCTGAAAAGTGAGCACTGTACACTTTGTATTCCGTGTTGTAATGTAAATCAATATATTTGAAAATGTAGAAAACATCCAAAAATATTTAAATAAATGGTATTGTGTTATTGTTTAACAGTGCGATTAATCGCGCTTAATTTTTTTTAATCGCTTGACAGCCCTAAATAAAACACACACAGCCTGCAATGAAGAAAGGATTAAAAATATTTGTACACTGATGCCATCTTCTAGAAGTTGAAGACAGCAACAGAGAACTTGAGAGAGCAAAAACATGAGAGCCTTTTTGGCAAGTTCCAATAGAAATAAGAGATTTGCCCCTTCCAACGATTCCTGAAAACAGGGTATAAAATTGAGGTCACTGTGTAGGACCTCAGAGTTTGCTGAACCTGCCAAAGAAGCTGTTGAACTCGTAAAGTGCTGTTAGGCACTTGGGCCAGCCATGTGAATAGCTCTCCCCATCACAAGCTTGCAAGGACTGAGAAGTGGTGGCGAGATTTCATTTCAGAGGTTGTATTTCTCTTGGTGGTCTTTAATAGAAGTAACTGAAAGTTTCCTTGGTGAGTCTGTACTCTTTCTAATGCAATCTCAAGGAACCATATTCCATATTTTAACTAAGTGATGCTATATGCATGTTCCTCCTTTGTAAATCCAAATAGATTGGCTTATGAGAGCCTCAGACAATAATTTTAAGTAGTTCCTTTTGGTGATATAAACTAGTTCCTCTCAAACGAAGCACAGGGAATAGCGGACGATTCATAAGAGTGCCTTAAGACAAAGTGCATTCTAATTTTTGAGAGAATTATTTGAAGTGTGATAAGTGTATCAGAAATAGTGAAGAACTGATAACTGATGATTACAATTAAATGTAGTAAGAAGTCCTGGTGATTAGTATTTTATGGTACAGCTGCTGGGCCTTGACATTGACCTGTGACAATTGCTTGCGGGACTGCATGTGTGTTTTGTGTTCAAAACATTGCTGGAATGTTTGGTATATCTAAACATGACTTATAAAACTGTTGATTATATTCCTGTGTGGTTGTTGGTGAATCAACAAACTTGTTTGGTTGAAAATACCTGTGTCCTGATTTGAGAAACACTATTGAAGATAAAAGTTGATCTGAGAAGAACCTAACATTATAATTTGTAAGCTAATGCTCGCTGGACTATACAAAAGTGGCTAACCATATTAAATTCCATTTAGATGGTAGCTATGATATTTATCCAATTGGCAAGTTGGATTTCAGCTTTAAAATCTAACTGGCACATTGGGAGTCAGTTTTTATGCATTTACCAGCCATGTTGCCAGAGCAGTTGCAAAGCTGGCTGAACTGACCATCTGAGGATTCCCCCTGCGTGGGGAAAGTTGTGGATGGAGTAGAGCCCCCATAGTGGCTTCTATGGCAGCACCCTCTCATAGGGGCCATTCCTGGCAGAAAGGGGGCATGACCAGAGCATCTCTATTTGTTGGTGATTCCTGGTGGCCAGCGGCAGCCAGGCATATGTTAGAGCAGCCCTGAGGCTGCTCTGATTTATATTAGTGATCCACCAATTGTCCTTTTTGTCTCAAGGATTGGGGATGAAGGGAATAAAGAGGGGCGTGTGTGGCAATCTTGACCCCACCTGAGGCTGCACCACTGGTCAGGGTCAGCAAGTACCAAAAAACCTGAATAATTTTAATGCATAGCTAACATTAGGGGTCTATTCCTCATAGTATTAGAACCATTCAGGGTTCATGAGACTCTCATCAAATGAAAGCTGTTCCAAGAGGGAATAGAGGAGAATTGCTACAAGAACACCAGTCTGTTTAAGGCAGTCACTTTTAAATACTAGAAAATGTTGGATGTTTCTGTATTGAAGATGAATTCCAGATCTTCTTGAAGTTTTTTAAATTGACATTTTAGTATTTTTTCTCTTTTCTTCACATGAGGTTGATTATGACATTAATAGCTTTTTAAACACTTGTTCTGGATGTTTATTTTGAAGGTGCTTATTGTATTTACATGAATGTCTGAGTAGGTTCAGGTAACCTTGGAGTAGGCGTGTCTCTGTGTTTTCAGAGAGTTGCACAGAACATAGCTGCAAAGGACCACAGGTTTCCAAACATGTTTCTAGTTTTATACTCCTAGCAGCTGTGTGCAAATGTGACAGATTTTTAGACAGTTGTTACCTGTTTTATGGGCTCAAACCTTGTTTGTTATGAAACACTTTTGTGGATTGTTTAAAAAACAATGTAAAATGCTTTGTCTTGTTTACGAGGCACAGTGACGTCAAAAGGCAGCTTTTACAAGGACGCCTAGGAAAATCATTGCCACAAGATGTTGAAGCAAAGAGCATAGACAGGTTCAAAAGAGAACTGGAGATTTATAGAAACCAGAATACTGACAATTACAAGTTTTAGGCTTCAATTTTGGAAACACTCATGCCTCTGCTTAACTTTACCATGTGAATTTAGCCTTGTTGATATCAACAGGACTACACCAGTGGACTACAGATGGGTAAAATATGTTGATCTGTGAAAATACAGAAAACTTCATGTTGGTATTCTACTTTGAGAGAGTCCATTTGACACTTCCTCTGTTGGTACTTCCTCTGTTCCTTTTCCTGTCATTTGCTCTAGTGACTTTCTCATCAGATCTGTGTTTGATAGCTGTTTTGACTATTCTTACTGACTTGGAGTTGATTGGTGCTTCCGCTGTAGAAAGATGACTCTTCTGGCTGTAATGAAAGCTACCAGTATTTTTGAGGTAGGTCCAGTCACAGGTGACTTTTGTGGGTGCTTAAGATGGAAGTTTTGTCTAAGGGCAAGGGTATTTTTAATATCACAGCTAAGTATCTGCATTCTCTTCTCAGTCACACCAGTTTAGTCCACCATGAAGCCAATAGGGTTGGCACTGATGTAACTGAGTATAATTTAACCCTTAAAGTTCCAGTAAGGCTAGGTCTAATTTTATCAGCAAGTGTGGTCCTGAGATGGGGGAGTCTCCAGTGCCTATTGTTTCTGTGAGGCATGCTTTGGAGGTGAATAAAGGATCTGGAGTCCTTTAGAAATCTTGTGGATGTGGAGAAGGAAGTGGTACCATAGTTATGTTTTTAAGCCTTGTCCTAATGCGGGTCAGTGGTACCATGGCTTAGTCCCATTTGTTTAACTCCCGTATCCTCTGGGCACATCAATGCACTGGACCATTCATACTCATGGACCATTCATACTCTCACTGAAAGCTGTGATGCTGGAATACTTTTTACAGTGGGGATGCTGAAAGCCAGTGGTCCCCAAACTTTTTACCTTGCACCCCCTTACTCCTGTCCGGGCGGTGGCTCGGGGGGGGGGGGCAGACAAGTGTCAGGGTGAGCCAGCTGGGACCACAGCTGCAGGCGGGAGCAGAGCCCCGGGTGTGGGGCCGGCAGCCGGGACCCCGGGTGCGGGGCCAGGAGCAGAGCCCTGGGTGCGGGTCTGGTGGGAGCGGGGACCCTGGGCACGGTCTGGTGGCAGCCGGGACCCTGTGGAAAACCTGGGGGTGCTGTAGTACCCCCACACCTTTGGATCCCGAGCCTGTGACTGAAAGGGTCTGTAAAGGCCTTTAGTTTGAATTGGACTTAAGTGAACAAGTGGGTTTATCTGAACAAGTCACCCACGGTGATTGCCGTGGGATAAGAACTTGAGCAGAATAATAATCTTTTGAGGGTGGCGGGAGAGGGAAATCCACAGGAAAATATGGGTCTGTTACAGCTCCCATCTTCAGAGCCTGGTTTTTTAGCTCAAGATGTAGAAATGCATTTTTAGCTCTAGAGGTCCCTGCTTCAATCCCTGGTGCCAGGCAAGATGGCTGCCATCACATATGCATGTGCAAAGGGTGGGGATGAGATTTGGCAAATGAACACGTGCTCAAAAATTTGCAGGCAGGATTAGTGGATGTCTGTTAAAAACAGGCTGTCACTGTTCAGAACATTTGAAGTCTCACTCTCTGGTGTGGTCACTTTCCTTGTCTCTCTGGATGACATAAAGACATTAGGTTTGTGGTATTGCTGGAGATGATTCCTGCGACTTTTGGCTAGCAATGGGTAAGCACCGTGTATTGTGCTGTCTGAGAAGGGAATGCACCAGCCCATTGAATATGCATTTTTAGATACAAGACTTGAGATAAAAGACAATTGTAGAAGACTTTACTGAATGGTGTTACACAGGTCCATACAAAAATGCTTCCTTTGACTTCTTTGCAGATATCCAGTACCTGCTCAGATATCTTGATTTTTGTTGTGTTAACCATTTTTGTATCATTTGATGTTCTGTTGACTGAATTCTCACTGTCCAGCTGGAGGCTTGTGTGGTGTGTGTCTAGTGATTGTAAAGCAAATCTTGAAAAATGCCTGCTTAGTTTAAAATATTGTGATCATAGGTTCTTTTCTTAATACTCAGGACACACTGAATTTTCTGAAAGAGCTTTTGTTTGTGCTTACAACGTGTCTCCGTGGAATAACATTGAAAGGAAAATGTGGATTCAAACTTCAGTGATATGTCATTTGGAGAATATTTTAAATCACTGTTTCATTCTTGATCGGTGTTCAAATGGAAGCAGTGTTCAAAAGGAAGCCTTTTGTGCAGGGGGAATTTTCATTTTTTAATTTGGCAGTGTAATCAGAATTTAGAACCCAAGGAGGACTGCTTACCCCATGGAATTAACATTGTTCTCTGTGGAAATATGCAGCTTTGTGTGCACCTCTGGAAGTAGGAGTGCAGGAGGTGTGATTATGCTGAAGAAATGGTAGACAATTAAAGGGGGTAGGCAGCATTTGTCACATTAGAGAGCTTAAAGGGCTCCCCTGGTTGTGATATATCTTTCTCTATAGGCTCCTAAAGAGCTTTGAAAATCTGCCCCCCGAAGCCATACTAATATCTGGTGTGCACTAGCCAAAGCCACTAGTGTGTATTGTGGTCACAGTGCAATGGGTGCATAAACTCTTTCAGTAGACTGCAGGCATTCAAATAGAATAAATATTTAGCAAAACTTTCAAGTGGATGAGGCAGCTTAACATTGGCCCAGTGCTATAAGTGCATACTCAGGTGAGAAACCAAGTCACTCACCTGAATAAAGGGTTGCGGGATCGGGTTCCATGTTATGCTTTGTTTATGCCCTTGTGATTTATTCCAGATGGTGCTATCATTTCTCTAATGAGCCATCTGCAATATTCTGTAACATTTTAGTGTCTGAGTGTTCTTTTGATCCTGGTGTACAAGAGAACATCAGACAATCTGGTCTGGCTGAGTTCTTCTCCAGCATTGGTGGGCTGTAGGATTACACTAATGCAAATAAGAATGGTAATAATCACCACTGGGGAATTATCTGAAAATGCGAGGCAGCATCTACATTTAAAAGCAGCATCATTGATCCCTTATTTCCTTGAGACAGGCTGATGTCCTAATCAATGAAAGTAAGTAGCTTTCATGGTCATTTTCCTTTAGTATGATCTATTGCTGATTGCTGTTGTGCATTGAGTGTTTGATCAATTACACTGGTCTACAATTTTTGAGAAGTCGTCTGCTTCAGAGATAAAATGTGCTATTTATTATGTATTTTGATGTGCTGAATTCAAATATGACAATTAAAACAACTGATTGGCTACTGTTTCTAAGATATTTAAGTTTTTACATTTTATGTCTATGTATATTGTGTAGATAATAGAGTTTTAATCATAAATTGTAAACCTAGGTCTTTTCATGTGTTTATGGTTGCTTTACATGATAATATTTCACCTGTCCTGTTTATGTAACACTTTAAAAATCAGCAAACGGGTTATATAAATAAAATTTATTATGAAACAAAAGGCAAAAAACTATTATGTACATAGTTTAGTCCTATTCAGTGTCTACTCGGCGCTTCTTGGCTTGTCTCTTGTATTCATTAAATGGAGCATCTCTTGTCACTGTCCAGCAATAGTCTGCAAGCATTGATGGGCTCCATTTGCCCTGATAGCGTTTCTCCATTGTTGCAATGTCCTGGTGAAATCGCTCGCCGTGCTCGTCGCTTACTGCTCCGCAGTTCGGTGGAAAAAAATCTAGATGAGAGTGCAAAAAATGTATCTTTAGTGACATGTTGCAACCAAGGCTTTTGTATGCCTTGAGGAGGTTTTCCACCAACAACCTGTAGTTGTCTGCCTTGTTGTTTCCAAGAAAATTTATTGCCACTAACTGGAAGGCTTTCCATGCCGTCTTTTCCTTGCCACGCAGTGCATGGTGAAATGCATCATCTCGAAGAAGTTCACGAATCTGAGGACCAACAAAGACACCTTCCTTTATCTTAGCTTCACTTAACCTTGGACATTTTCCACGGAGGTACTTGTAAGCTGCTTGTGTTTTGTCAATGGCCTTGACAAAGTTCTTCATCAGACCCAGCTTGATGTGTAAGGGTGGTAACAAAATCTTCCTTGATTCAACAAGTGGTGGATGCTGAACACTTTTCCTCCCAGGCTCCAATGACTGTCGGAGTGGCCAATCTTTCTTGATGTAGTGGGAATCTCTTGCACGACTATCCCATTCGCAGAGAAAACAGCAGTACTTTGTGTATCCAGTCTGCAGACCAAGCAAGAGAGCAACAACCTTCAAATCGCCACAAAGCTGCCACTGATGTTGGTCATAGTTTATGCACTTCAAAAGTTGTTTCATGTTGTCATAGGTTTCCTTCATATGGACTGCATGACCAACTGGAATTGATGGCAAAACATTGCCATTCTGCAGTAAAACAGCTTTAAGACTCGTCTTCGATGAATCAATGAACAGTCTCCACTCATCTGGATCGTGAACGATGTTGAGGGCTGCCATCACACCATCGATGTTGTTGCAGGCTACAAGATCACCTTCCATGAAGAAGAATGGGACAAGATCCTTTTGACGGTCACGGAACATGGAAACCCTAACATCACCTGCCAGGAGATTCCACTGCTGTAGTCTGGAGCCCAACAGCTCTGCCTTACTCTTGGGTAGTTCCGAATCCCTGACAAGGTCATTCAGTTCACCTTGTGTTATGAGGTGTGATTCAGAGGAGGAGGATGGGAGAAAATGTGGGTCCTGTGACATTGATGGTTCAGGACCAGAAGTTTCATCCTCTTCCTCGTCTGACTCAAGTGAGAATGATTCTGGTGCATCAGGAACCGGCAGTCCTTCTCCGTGGGGTACTGGGCGTATAGCTGATGGAATGTTTGGATAATGCACAGTCCACTTTTTCTTCTTTGACACACCTTTCCCAACTGGAGGCACCATGCAGAAGTAACAATTGCTGGTATGATCTGTTGGCTCTCTCCAACTCATTGGCACTGCAAAAGGCATAGATTTCCTTTTCCTGTTCAACCACTGGCGAAGATTTGTTGCACAAGTGTTGCAGCATATGTGTGGGGCCCACCTCTTGTCCTGATCTCCAATTTTGCAGCCAAAATAAAGGTGATAGGCTTTACAAACCATAGTGGTTATACTGCGCTTTTGTAATGCAAAAGTCACTTCACCATAAACATAACAGAAGTTATCTGCACTGTTCACACAAGTACGAGGCATCTCTGTTCACTTTGGCTAAACAGAAATGTGTCCCTTTCCAAAATCAAACACTGACAAATAAGAGAGCACGACACTGTATGATTTCTAGAGCTGATATAGGGCAATTTGTCCAGCAGAGTGATGTAAGCTTCGTTATGATTGCATCATCCATGACTTCTAGGAATAACATGATGCAATTCATATCATGTATGACGCAATACCAGCTTCAGATTGCATCATTCATTGTTTTGCCTAAAAAGCAAGTACTGTCCAAACCCAGTCATAGATTTATTCATAGATCCAGTCAAAGATGTATTCTAGTCATTTCTGGTTTAAATTGAGATCCCTTCCCTTTATAACTCACTTATCCTCCGCCATTCCCAAGTCAAGGGTCGTATATACTGACCCAATAGCATATCTTGAAAACTAGAGCCAATCAACAATTTTAAGCATCATTTTCGTTCTCAATGACCCAGAATTAGTAAAGTTTGACTACATTTATTTCAGAAGCATTTTGGCTGTAGAGCAGTGTTATTCATTAAGGTGTTGATTCTGATCTGTCTGGAAATAAAAAGGAGAATAACTCCCCAAATCTATCATATTTCTGCCTGCCTGAAAGCACAATTTATGCTGTGTTTTTTTCATACTGTTTTGGCAGATGTATCTATTTCTGGGCAGGAATTTCACATCTGTGCTTCTGTCAACTGTGTTTTGGGCTTAACCCATCAAAATGGCTGTGAATAGGTCCCACTTGTGTGTATTTTAATCTACCATGGATCTCCTTTTGGCTGCCCAATCCAGAATAGTTTCCTAAATATTTTCCTTACTAAAGGTAACATAGACCAGTACAGTGACTGATGACAATGTTATATGATGAGTAAACAATTAACTGAAACTGCAGGTCCAACCAGTTTACTCACGATGCCTGAGGGTGGGAAAGGCACTGTAGATGGCATTTGCTCCATTTCTTGTCTCCTCTTCATAGCTATTGCAATCACAGGTTAGATACAGGCCAGTAATTCTGCATGCCTGACTTGCATTAGAGCATTTTGCACTGACGGTGTTTTGTGGTCTGGCTCTGTGAGGTGCAAGGCAAACCGTAAGCTGGCTTTTTGCCCGTGATATGCCCCCTAGCCCGGGTTGACTCAGAGGCAGCATGTAGACACGCCTTTCGCTTTGCTGGGAAAGAGGAGAGGGGTTATGTGGCAGAAATGCTGCAGTCCCCTCTTGCATTTTGTGTGAGACCCTTTCAATTCATTTGTAGGGTGACCATGTGTCCCTGAAAACTGGGATTTCCTGACCCTCCCAGTGGTAAGAGGGACAGCTTCAGGTTAGGGCTAGCATTGCATGAAAGGGATCTCTCAGCTGCTCCCTAGGGCAGGGTTGTTTTGTCTTTCTGCAGCAGCCCTTCCTTTTCCTCTGGTAAGATGACTTTTTGCACAGTAGGCATACATACCCTTTATTGGGCTTGTACAACCTAGAAGGGTGGGGCTATGTTATTACCCCTTAGATTTCTCATTAACTGAGGAGTATCGTCCATAATGTATCAGTCACAGATGGGAAAAACGCCGCATGGGTGGAGTGTCACCCTCCCCCCCTCTTCCCCGCCCACACACACGTGACGCCTCTAAGATCTGGATTTGGCCCGTACAATGTGATTGAGCTGAAAGATGTGTAAAATCACAGGCACACAGGCAGCTCCATATTGGCTGCATGTCTGAGGAGGTATGTGTGTGCTGGTCCTGCACCAAGTGTAGTACACAGAATATAGTGCGCTCCTGACTGGCTTCCCTTCAGAGGGTTGCTTGGGAGGCCTAGTCTACACAACAGAGTTAGGTTGCAGTAAGTTGCTTGTGCATCAGAATTGTGGGTCTAAAGGTTAGAGCTTTTGTTGGGGTTTTTTAAATAGTTTTTCTGAGCACGCATGCACAAACACACACTCGCACAGCTACTCATCCTTGAAATATTGGCTATAAAATCAGTGCTGTTTGTTCTTGTCGAGATCTGAAAATCTCCCTGCGGTGTTTGCAAACCACAGCTTGGATTCTCCCCTGTAGTGCAGCTGCTTTAGTTCCAATAGCCACCAGCAGTGTGCATCCTAAAGCCAGGGTAGCTGATCACAGGCGCATCACCCCAGCATAGGGAGATCACCAGCAGTACGGAGCTCGGTAAGTTAGAGCAGATCTCATTCCCTAGCATAAAGGGAACCCCTCCCCCCAACTCCTGGCTGGCTTAAAGGTGTCATAGTTGTCTCTAAGGGCACCTGGAGTGTGTGTGGGGTGGGGGAAAAGGAGGGAGGGATGGATAGGAGGGCATAAGGCAGGAGTACACAGAGCTCTAGCCGAAACTGCCAGCCAGCATAATTTAGAGCAGCTTAGTTATTGTTATGCTAACTTCAGTGGTCCTATGAGGTCATTATAGGACCACTGTGGGCAGCTGAGGATTGGCTAGATCACTTATGCTTTGACCCTGTCCTCCTTCCACATCCGACACATCCACTCCTACCCTAACGGACCCCCTATGTTTAGGTCACCTTTTCCACTGCCTCTGCCCAGCTGTGCGAAGTGTGAGGATCCAGTTCTCTTTCTAACTGTCAGAGCATGTGTGTCTAACATCAGTTGTTGTTCTTGGGTATGAAGGATAGATTTAATTTTCTCCAGTTCCTTAGTAGGTTCTTTCTAGCTCTCTCTTTAGAGAGAGTCTGTCTCAGCACTGCTCCCTCACTGGGAGTCGTCCATTTGTTTGTCCTGTTACAAGTATTCCTTTGGGATCCCTGTTGGTGTAGTGGCTAGAGCACTGGACTGGGACTCAGGAGACCTGGGTTCTGTTCCTGGCCCAGCTGCTGGCCTGCTGGGTGACCTTGGGCAAGTCGCTTCTCCACCTCGTGGCTCAGTTTCCCCATTGATGAATAATACTGACCTTGTTTATAAAGCACTTTGAGATCTAGGTATCATTAGTCATTGGAGGAAGATTAATTAAAATCCAGTAAATAATCACAGTGGCTTTTCCAAAAAAGAGGCTGGCCAGGGTTACAGTGTTGCCAACCCAAACATTCAAAAATTGTGAATCTGCTCCCCAAAAAATCCTGAGGTTTTAAACAGTGATACATTTCAGGTCTTTCTGGTTTTTGAGCCTGTAGGGTTCATGTTTTCAAGCTTTACTGAGCTTGTTGAAAAATTGTAAATGAAACTTGAGATTCTCATGTAATCACAAGGCTTCAGGAGCTGAGGCTTTATTAAAAACAGCACATTTTGTGAGACTTATGACAGAATCATGAGAGTTGGCAACTCCAGGGTTATTTAAACAGTTGGTGTTTTGGTGCCTGATCTTTCACAGTCCTGAGCTCAGATCCTCAAAGATATTTCGGTACCTAACTCCCAGTGAAATCAATGGGAGATAAGTGCCTAAATCCCTTTGAAGATCTGAGCCCGAGTACCTCCAGCAAGTTGCTGAGCGTTGGCCTCAACTTGTGTGGACTTCAGGGGGAGTTGAAGGCACTTATTCTTTGCAGAAAGTGCTCAGCACCTCACTGGATCGGGCTGCGAGTGACTGAATACTCATGTGCTTCTGAAGAGAGCTTCACAAAGAGACTTATTGCTCCTTAATGCGATACTTGGCATCTTTCCATAACCATTAACCACTATAAAATCTCACTTCAAGCCAAGAGGTACTGCAGATAGAGGGCACATGTGCACTGCCAATTTGTGCAATGTGTCTGCTGTTAATTTGATCATAATATGAACAAGCTACTTCAAAGAAGCTTGTCCTTAAGATCCCAGTGTCATCTGAAATAAACAACTTCTAATATTTTGGTTTTTTTTTGACTACTTAGCATTGCCCTGAAAGAGATGAGTTGGGCAAGGGAGGAGATGGGGAGAGCTCTGAGTTACTCCAGAGAATAATTTCCCAGGAATCTGCCTGGTGGGTCTTGCCCACATGCTCAGGGTTTAACTGATCTCCATATCTGGGGTCGGGAAGGAATTTCCCCCTGGTCAAATTGGCAGAGACCCTGGGGTTTTTTTTGCCTTCCTCTGCAGCATGGGGCACGGGTCACTTGCAGGTTTAAACAAATGTAAATGGTGGATTCTCTGTAACTTGAAGTCTTTTTAAACTATGATTTGAGGACTTCAGTAACTCAGCCAGAGGTTAGGGGTCTATTACTGGAGTGGGTGGGTGAGGTTCTGTGGCCTGTGATGTGCAGGAGGTCAGACTAGATGATCATGAAGGTCCCTTCTGACCTTAGTCTTACGAGGGATAATCCCCTCCCCCAACCCTGTCCTGTGAAGCCGATGCATAAAAATGCAGAAGCAGACGTCAATTTATCGACCTGTGTGCCTCTAGACCCTCTGGCTTGTGGGCGCCACTCAGCAATCTTCAGTTTGTCTGCTGATTGTGTAGTTCTTAAATAGTTTGTAGCTATGGAGATTTAAACAGTTTAGGCACATCAGGGGACAGATTGTGTCGGCTCCAGTGCAGGCACAGGGTTAGGGAGATCTCTGTCTTGCATAGCCTGGATGAGGCTCAGCAGTAGCTGTGCTTGGGGGAGCACAGTGGCTGCTCTCTCCCAGCACCTGGCACGCAGGTCACGGTAAAGGGGGAAGGGTGTGGTCAGTGCCCGGCCCGGTTCTGCACCAGCTGGCTGAGGGAGCAGGTTTCAGCAGCAGTAGGGTTACCATACGTCCGTATTTTCCCGGACATGTCCGGCTTTTTGGTTCTCAAATCACCGTCCGGGAGGAATTTCCAAAAAGCCGAACATGTCCGGGAAAATAGGGAGGCATGGTAAGCATAGCTGGTGGGTGCTCGCGCCCCTGGTCTCTGGCCCCACCCCCATTCCAACCCCTTCCCCAAATCCCTGGCCCTGCCTCCTCCCCCGGGTGCGCCGCATTTCCCCTCCACTCCCCTCCCTCCCAGACTTGCTGAGAATCAGCTGTTTCCGCAGCAAGCCTGGGAGGGAGGGGGGAGAAGCGGAGCACCAGCGCGCTCGGGGGAGGAGGCGGAGCGGAGGTGAGCTGGGGGGAGGGCCGCAGGAAAGGAAGTAACCCGGGGGGGGGGTGCAGAGGAACCGCTCCCAGCCCCAGCTCACCTCTGCTCCGCCTCCGTCTCCTCCCCCAAGCGCGCCGCTGCTCCGCTTCTCCCCCCTCCCTCTCAGGCTTGCCGCAGAAACAGCTGATTTGCGGCAAGCCTGGGAGGGAGGGGGGAGAAGGGGAGGAGGTGGAGCGGAGGTGAGGGGTGCGGCGGGGGGGTGCTGGTGGGTGCTCTGCACCCACCAATTTTTCCCCGTGGGTGCTCCAGCCCTGGAGCATCCATGGAGTCGGTGCCTATGCCCACGCCCACAGCCAGCCCCTGCCCGCAGCCAGCCCCTGCTGCACCCCCTGCCCTGCCCGCAGCCAGCCCCTGTCTCCAGCCCCTGCCGCACCCCCTGCCCTGTCTCCAGACAGCCCCGCACCCCCCTGTCTCCAGCCAGCTCCACAGCCCCGGCCCTTCCTCCAGCCAGCCCCTGCCGCACCCCCTGCCCTGCCTGCAGCCAGCCCCGCACCCCCCTGCCCTGCCTGCAGCCAGCCCCTACCTCCAGTCAGCCCCTGCCCTGCCTCCAGCCAGCCCCACACCCTGTCTCCAGCCAGCTCCGCACCTGTCTGCAGCCGGCCCCACATCCAGTGGTGCCCTGCAGTTCCCAGGGCAGTAACCCTGCACACCTGCTTCAATGAGGGCGGCAGGGAGCAGCTGGGACCCACACATGTGAAACAAAGCTCATTTTTAGTTCAGGCCCATCTTTTAAAAAAAGAACTTTAGGTAGGGTTACCATACGTCTGTATTTTCCTGGACATGTCAGGCTTTTTGGTTCTTAAATTGCCGTCCAGGAGGAATTTTTAAATTTTAAAAATTCCTCCCGGGAAAATACGGACGTATGGTAACCCTATTTAAATATCTAAAAACGTCCAGGAGGGCAGCTGCAACAGCGAAGGTCCCCCCCCGTGGAGTGTCCTCTTTTTTGAATCTTCAAATATGGTAACCCTAAGCAGCAGCGTCCAAAGGGAGTTTGCACTGCAGCACTCACTCGCCACCTGTGTGCCGTGCAGGAGAGGGAGGCCTTGTGGCTTCTGATGCTCATTCCCTCCAGAGACCCTTCCTCTGGGGCATTGCAGCTCTGTGTCACCCCCACTATGGGGCAGTGCTCATCTAGAATCCGAGGGCCCTGTGTTGTTAGTTATTTGGGAATCGAAGGTGTCAGTGTTTTGTTTTTGAGTGTGGATAGCTATAACTATACCATCATCTGCTCAGATACTGTTATCTGTGGTGGTGTTTGCTTGGTAGAACACAGTGCTGCCATCGCAAACATTCAAAAACCAGGAGTCAGCCAAATAATCTACAGATTGGCTTAAAAATCACAAGAATGTTAAAAAATGTGCAGTCCTCTTATTTGCTTTCTGATTTCTGAGCCTTTAAGGTGGGCTTGGTTCATGTCTTTAGGCTTTTCTCTGCAACCATGAGGGCTAGAAACTTACCGTAGATTTTAAAAGCAGTGAAAGCTGAGGTTCTCGCTCGTTTTCTGGGGCTGGAGCTCAAAAAAACCCACCTAATATCCTGAGACTCGGGAAAAATTGTGGAAGCTGACAACCCTGGCAGCGTTCAGTAATGGTTACATTTAAAAACTGGTTTTAATAAATTTGAAAATGCATATTCCAGGGAGTTCCAGAAGAGGTAGAACCTGTGTGTGAGAACAGATGCAGGCATTGTACAGAGAACATGAACAGGCTATGGAATGCTCATCAAATTGTGTGCAAAGAAATCTATTGGGGTTTCTAATAAAGAAATGTTGAAGCGTATTCCTGCTTTTCAGCTGAGTCCTATTTAGGGTGACCAGACAGCAAGTGTGAAAAATTGGGACAGGGATGGGGGGTAATAGGAGGCTATATAAGAAAAAGACACAAAAATCGGGACTGTCCCTATAAAATCGGGACATCTGGTCACCCTAGTCCTATTAAATGTAGTAATAGTTGTAAACTGATAGTAGAGGATGTGTACATATCCCCAAGGAAGCTGTTTTTATTAGGCAGAGAAACTGAAAAAGAGTAGGAGAAAATGGAACAGAAAAATTAGTTTGTCTTCCAGATTTAAAGCAACCTTTTCAGACAGGTTTTCCCAAATGATCTCTAAATTTGCATTGCCAGTGCAAATATTTGCTCCTGTGAAAGACAGAATCTGTGAGCATAGAAAGCATTTATACATGCTGGCTGAGTAACTAGACTTCCATCCACTTGATTTGCATGTGTAACCCTTCTGCCAAGTGGAGTCCGCAGTGACAAGGGCCGGGGTTCGATACCTAGGGGTTCCTTTTGAACAATACAACATAGAACCGGCTCAAGCCCCACCCAGTAACCTGGGAAAATTACACACCACCCTTGGGCACCCTCTAAGAGGCAATACTTCCTCTCTCGCAAGCACAGAGTCTGTGTGTGGAAAAGAAACGTTTAATAAAAGGGGGAAAATAACCTGGCATTAACTTGGGAAAATGTCACAAGCAGGATTCATAAGCACGAGACCATGAAGAAAACACCCACCCCAGAGTACGTTGGGCAGTGTCCTTTGCCTCAGGTTCTCACCTTGCGGTAAGAAAGTCCAACAAACAAAAGTTCCTGTAACATGCCCTTCCCCTCTCCCTCCACCGCACCTCATTCACAGTTGTTGTCCTTGATCAGTGAAGACCCAGAGTTCAAAAGTTCACCTCCGGATACTTGGAGGGGGCAGTGGCGGGAGGCACCTTGCTTGCTCCACCGGGTGCCCGCCGCTCCACTGCATTCTCTGGGATGTCTTGAGGTTCCACCACTTAACACAGCTTTCAGTGATTTCAGCTCTCAGTAGGAGAGCTTCACTGCTAGTGCAGGCTGGGCAGTCTCTTTCACCAAAGAGACTGTCCCATAGCAGGTCTAATGCTGAGACCTGGTTGTCAGTGATTTCAGCTCTGTTGATCTGCAACAAAAGACTCTCAATTGAGTCTTAATCAACTCTGTCATTACACAGTGGAGAGGGGGAGAGTCAAATGGTGTCTAGGACCCTTAGGCAGAGTGCACACTACTATGTACAAACACCTGATCCTCCCTTCTCTTAGCTCCACGGCACTTGGGCACCCCTGCCAATGAGTGCAGTTCAGGTGAGGGTGAGTCCCTCAATCAGAGCATGCTCAGCACAGTTCTGCTACCCTTTAGTCACGCAACAAGGGTAACAACACTTTATTACACCTGTCCCCTCCGCCAATAACAAAGTGACTTGTGAAGCAACACCAGCCCAAAGTGATCATTTTGGGCAAAGCAGATCCATCATGCTGTGCACCTAGACAGAGTGGGTGTGTCTATGCAAACAAGGTCAGTTCATGAAGTCTTCTCCCCCCAGCTCATCACTAAATGTCAGGAGAGAGCTCATTCAGATGCATTTACACATGCATTTGAGTACACTTACAGTTACTGTCAGGCACAAATGACCATATGCAAGGAAATGTCTACACTAGGAAGGCTTTGCCATGTAGCTATGCTGGTATGTTATACCAGCAAAGTTTTCCTAGTGTGGATGCAGTTTATACTGGCAAGGCTGTGCTTTCTGGTATAACTTATTCCAACCCTTCCCTACCCCTGAACGAAATAAGCAATATCAGTAAAAGTGCAGGTTTGCCAGTATAACTGCTTCTATACTAAGGGCTTTTGCCAGCACAGTTATGTTGGTTAGGGATCATACCTCATCACACTACTCACCCACACAGCTATGTTACCAGAAGTTTGTAGTGAAGGCCCAGCTGATGCTGGTGTGAAAATTTGCACCCACTGTGTTCATTCCATCCTGCTAGCTCAAAGACCTTCCTGTGAACTGAGAATCTGCACAGTACTCAGAATGTAGCATGGAAATGTTTTAATTCTCAGCTGTTTTGAACAGCTGTTTTGGCAGCCCCCCAAGCCTTTGCCTCCAAGAACTCAAGGCCAGTGTTAAAACTGAAGTGGAAAGTGATGATACTGCAATTCTACAAAGGACTTGCTCACCATGTTTCATTATGTAAAAATCCATCTGCTGGTCACCTGGGGGCCAGTCCTCTTCGTGTGTTAGTCCACTCTTTTGCCACTGATTCAATGGGGTAGGATCTCGAATTCAGCCAGTATGTGGAACTATGGCTGACGGGTACCTCTTTCATTTTGGCCGTTTAGTCTCTAGAATCTAAGCTTTCATTTAAAAATAAGTCTTTCTGTTGCAGTTGCTGAGACAGCCTAAAAAATGTGACCTGAGGATAGCTGAATCAATGAAGTTTGGAAAATATGATGGGTGTGATCTGCCCCATTCATCTCAGATACCTGCTGAACTTCATTGGAGCATGTCATAAAAGAGAGGGAAGAGCATAGGATGAAGATCTGCGCAATCCACGGTGAGGGACTGCTCATTTTGGCACCCTGAGTGGGCAGGCTTGGGAGAGGGCTGCCACTCTGCCCCACTCCATCTCAAAGAGGAGCTTGGAAGAGCATCTCCACTTCCTCCTTCCCCCCAATCTGACCCTTGTTTTTTGATTTTTCTTTGGGCAGTATCCAGCGCTCACTCATCTCAATAGGAATCTGCTCATTCACTTCAAGGAGCGTTTGTTCTGTCTCCTTGATAGTAGGTTCCTCAGGGTGGGGATCTTGTCTTCACTGGGCTGTGTCCAGCACCGAGCAGGATGTTGGGTACTCAATAAATAACAATCCAGGCCTTTGTGGCGGAAGCAAATAGCATCTGCATGCACAGATGGGGCAGTTAGGCATCTAACAACCTGAATTGTACATGCCTGTGTGTGCACGGTTTGGTCCTTACCTGCTGAAGAGATGGGCACCTTCAAAATGACCGATTACAAGTTATTGGGGACAGGGACCATATTTTTGTTGTTTGTACAGCACCTGACACAAAATGGGTCCCTGATCTGGTCTACCAGAATAAAAATGACGTTATAACATATAATAACAGAATTTAGCTGCTGTGGTGACTGGTATTCTACACAACTTTAAGATCTTAGAATTTTAGGACAGGAAGGGACCTGGAGAGGTCATCTAGTCCAGACCCCTGCACTCATGGCAGGACTAAGTATTATCTAAACCAGTGATTCCCAAACTGGGGTTCGCGAAATGTTACAGGGGGTTCTCGGGAAAGAAATCCCTAATGGCGGACAGAGCTGTCCCTAAAAATCCTGGGCAGCACCGGGCCAGCAGCCCAGAGCCCCTGGATTTCCAAGAGCTAAGCAGATCAAAGCAAGCCTATCTATCACACTGAGGAGATTTAAACTTCAAGACTCCTTATAAGAAATGGAAAGGGAGGTGGATATTTTTTGCTGTTTTTAAAATGAAATAGGCAGCTAGTGTTGTTTTTAAAATTATTATTAAGAACAAGTTTAAGCTTTGTTGTAACTGAGTTGTTTGCCTGGACTGCTCAAGACCTGAATGCTTGTGTAGGAGGAACTCTTTGAGTTGACTTCTTAAATACTTTCCTGCTGTTTCACATCTGATACTCCTTGATGAAACATAGGAACCTTGTCTTATAACAGGCTTATTCAAAGTGATACAAGCTACGAAAGTGAGATCTTGGAAGAGTGCTGCCGTTTTCATAATGTAATAAAAATACTGCAATGATAAATAATAATTAATAATAAATAGTGTGTAATAATCATGTCATAAAAACAAATTGTGTATTTCCAAGATCACCGCTTTTATAATTTATACTCAGGTAAAGGAGAAAATCCCTGGAAATATTCATTTTTAGGAGGGGGTTCGCGAGACTTGACATTTTCGTGAAAGAGGTTCACAGGTTGTTAAAGTTTGGGAACCACTGATCTAAACCATCCCTGACAGGTGTTTGTCTAACCATAATGTCTAAGATGGACATGATTATTATAATATGTAAAAACAAAACAATAACTACCACCAACAAAAAACCCCAGATGATTTTTTTTTTTTTTTTTTTGCTTCTCTGTTCCTTAATTATTGGTCCGTTTTTGGTTTGCTACCTACATTTGGTTTATTGTTTAGGGCTTATTTTGTACATATAAGCATTTTCCTTCCCAAACTTTGCTTTTGATCATGCTTTCTTAGCAGGCTGCCTGTGGTACATCACCATCATTCTCGAGTAGAGGCTGAGTTGATCAACAACAGACTTTGTGTTTCTGAATTCAAAAGACAAGCTGCATGCAATTTGACGTGAAATTGTCATTGGAAAGTTCCCCTTCTCTAGAAGCAAGATTGGCTGGCTGTAACCAAAGATCTGTCTGCAGGCATTCACATCTATCTTGTAACTGCAGTGATCTATAAATCATAACCAGTTGCATATAAACCTCAAAGTTTAATTTTGTTTATTTTTAATTGGTTCCTATCTTGCAATTGTGCAAGGAACTACAGTTCTGGAAGGGCTTTTAAAATAAGTAGGCTGTTCAAAGTGTTTTTTTTTTTTTTTGCCCAGTGCTTTGCCATTTCAGACCCTGGCTCCTTAATTTTAATGATGTCAAGTTGAATGTGTTTTCGAGGGCAAGAATGTATAAAACGTTGAGCAGCTTGCTGAAAAGACATGGAAAACTGGGGAGAAAGCACAAAATGACTGTGACAGTATAGCTGTGAAGAGATTGTGAGATAGAATATAGTGAGCTGTTAGCATATGGCACATTGCTCTCAGTGAGCATGTTTTATTGAGAGTAACCCAGTGAGGAGGACCTTGGGAGACAGGCCAGTGCTTGCTTACAGACAGCCCCACAACCTGAAGCAAATACTCACCAGCAACTAAATACCACACGACAAAAACACTAACCCAGGAACCAAACCCTGCAACAAACCCCAGTGCCAACTCTGTCTGCATATCTATTCAAGGGACACCATCATAGGACCTAACCACATCAGCCACACCATCAGGGGCTCGTTCACCTGCACATCTACCAATGTGATATATGCCATCATGTGCCAGCAATACCCCTCTGCCCCTACATTGGCCAAACCAGACAGTCTCTACACAAAAGAATAAACGGACACAAATCAGACATCAAGAATTGTAACATTAAAAAAACAGTCAGAGAGCACTTCAATCTCCCTGGACACTCAATAACAGACTTAAAAGTGGCCATTCTTCAACAAATTTGTTTTCAAAAACAGACTCCAACGAGAAACTGCAGAACTGGAATTAATTTGCAAACTGGACACCATCAAATTAGGCCTGAATAAAGACTGGGAGTGGATGGGTCACTACAAAAACTAACTTTTCCCCCTGCTGATACTCACACCTTCTTGTCAACTGTTTGAAATGGGCCACCTTGATTACATTTAACTCATTAGCACTACAAAAGTGATTTTTCCTCCCTTTTTGTCAACTGTTGAGAATAGCCCATTTCCATCTTAATTGAATTGGCTCGTTAGCACTGACTTCCCCCCCCCCCCACTTGGTAAGGCAACTCCCATCTTTTCATATGCTGTGTATTTATACCTCTCTACTGTATTTTCCACTCCATGCATCTGATGAAGTGGGTTTTATCCCACGAAAGCTTATGCCCAAATAAATGTTCGTCTCTAAGGTGCCACAAGGACTCCTCGTTGTTTTTCCAGTGAGGAGAGTTGCAAGCAAATCAGAAGCAGGAGTTTATATCTGGCAGGTAATGCATGATGAACATACGTACCTCTTTTCTGTACTGCCCAACTGTATCAGTGCAGGCTGTCCTTAAAGAGAGATTTGGAATAACAGACTTCCTTGTGTCTTCAGTTCCTATTGTAGCTGGATCTCTTCCTGTAGGTTTAAATCACTGGATGCATCTATTACACGCTGTATATCGAGTAAGGTTCAGGAACACGTTCCAGCTTGGCTACAACCTAGATCCCACCAATAAACTTCCTCTATCGTTAGAGCTTGCTGTAGTGGGAGACTGCCACAGCCAGGAGAGTTAGAGGAAGCTGAGTGGAAGGGTGCATCATGCTAGTTCCCTGGGATGTATCTAATCGCTTTGAACAGCTGTAGCAGGGTTCGGTGGCTCTGAAATTGTACTGGGTCTTGCATGAAGTCAGCGCAACAGTATTACCGACCCCAAATGCTCAAAAATCGTCAGGCCTCCCAAAATCATAAGATGGGTTTAAAAATTAGGAGATTTTAAAAGGTAATATATAATCTATATATTCATTTTGCCGCCTTGTTCCTTGGCCTTGAGAGTGGCTGATTTGAATTCATTCAAATTGGTCAGAAGAGCTGACGTGTTCTTTATTTATCCTGATCTGCATCCCTTCCCCTTTATTGTCTATAGGAGATGGGAAGGAACTCTTGGCCTGTACTGTGTTGTTTGGCAGCCTCTGTCTTCCTGGGTAGCCAAGCATCACTTGCTAGATTTCCCCGCTGATGCCAGTAGATAACTCCATGACTGCGTTGTTCTAGAAAGGGAGTCTGGGAGCCCAGAGAAGTTGTGGTTAACCTGAGACGTCCCAGATTTCCCTAGAGCACTGAATGGGATTACATGGCCCCTCTGCTGAGAATGCCAACAAAAGCATTAATGGGAGCCAACTGGGGATAGCTGTTCACTAGAAACTACACTGAGACCCACCAACTCGTTGCAGAAAAGATACAGAATAGCCATCAGGTGGTTACAACTTTCAGTCACTGACTGACCTGGGCCGGGTTTGACCTGGTGACCTAGATATAGATTAGTCTGTATCCCTTTCCCAACTTTGATGTGTTAATTTATCCAACCCCTTATGTGCTAGCACCCTAACGGCTAGTGGATGTATGGGTCTAATTGTAGTGTATGAGGCATTGGCTTGCATGTGGTGATGGCTGCAAACCCGTACAGAAGGCTAGGAGAGTTAGCACTAAGAGCCACGTGCTCCATGTCATGTTTGTACTCTGACAACCACAAGGTAGCAGCTGTTTCTCTCTCTCTTTGTTTTTCAAACCACTACACTTGTTTTTTAATTGCCTGGGCTCATCATAAAGGTAAAAATAGCTCCTCTATTTATAGAGGACAGATGGTTTTTCCAATCGTTTTCCCTGTACACCGAAGGAATGGGGTTGAGTCAGAAACTGCTTGTAGAAAAAGTATGTTTTCATTACAGAAATATCTGATTAGGTTAATAGAGAATAATTCAATGTGATGGACATTTGGTCACCTCTTAAAAACTTTCCAGTTTTGCCTCCAGTTTCTAGATAACAGTATCTCAGTATCTGCAGTGTTCGATCTACAGTAGCTCCTATGAGCGATGTCTGGGGTATAATAGAACTAATGGGATAACGTGACTGAGCTAGCTAAGGCAGTGGAAACATATTAAGGGTGACCACTGTATGGAACATCGAAATGGGATTGGGTTATGCAGGTCTTGTCTACACACAAACTTGCACTGGTTTAAGTATACTGATTTAGTTAAACTGGTGCAACAATTTGTGTGGACAGGTATGACGCTGGCAGACCAGGTGCCAGCTCATGCCAAAGCCCTCACTGAATAGTGACAAGTGCATAGCTGGAGACCAGTCTGGCTTATCTGGGGGTTAGTATAGTTTAGTGTTTTGGACTTTATGCAATGCTTGTAGGATGCTGCCTGTATTAATCCTACTTATAATGTCTGATGGAGGAATCTGCTTGGTATAACAAGTGGTCAGCAATGACAGTTGTTAATCACTCTCTTTTCACCAACCCAACCAGGTTTTTGACCTGCCAAGGCACCTGTGGTCATTCCTGAACCGGTTTTGAACAGGTCAGGGCAATTGTGTGGCCAGTTTCTTCAAATGGGGTTTCTCTAACGACCCATGATGTAGATGCGGTCAACTTTAGACTGTCGCATGTCCTTGACGAGTGCCCACTGACTGACTTTGATGACTGGCTACCAGCTCTTCACCTGGCTGGTGACATTGCTATGAAATGGCTGGGCACACTGTGCATACACTGAGCGAGCTAATACCTGTATCCCACGCTATAAGGTACTACTTAAGTGTTCCTTCTAGAACAAACATTTTACAATTTAGAACAGTGTAAC
Source organism: Emys orbicularis (assembly GCF_028017835.1). Classification (NCBI taxonomy): domain Eukaryota; kingdom Metazoa; phylum Chordata; order Testudines; family Emydidae; genus Emys; species Emys orbicularis. The sequence goes on from NC_088686.1 coordinate 15,354,153, forward strand.
TCACCAAATCAGAAACAAACATTACCTAATGCAAATGCTGGGTTCCTAAGAAGGTGTTATCGCCTGCCCCTCAAGAAGGACTGTTGAATACAAATGGGCCGTTGTGGAACAAAGACTTTGTCGATTGCTCCCCAAACCCACCCATGAAGAGGTTGCATGCAGAAGCGCTGATCCCAGCAGTTTGGACTCTAGGGAGATAAAAATTCCTGACCATAAGGAATTAGGTTCATTTTATGCTGTTTGAACTCAGAAGGGCAAAGGTTCCTAAACATAAGAAGGAGATCCCCAGGGCTAACCTAGGTTAGCCCTAATGGACATTTACAGCTGGCATATTTCAGCGGCTCTATCACCATCTGAAACCTAAGACTGCAATTTATTTGTGTGCGTTTGTGTATGTTTATTATTTTAACCTCATTTTGTTTTTCCTAGTTAATAAACCTTTAGTTAGTTTATTTCAGGATTGGGTACAAGTGTTGCCATTGTGAGATCTAAAGTGCAGATTGACTTGGCCCTTCAGGACTGGGAGTAACCTGAATATTTTGTGATCTTTGGGGTAAAGTGACCATCTATAACGGAGTCAGTCTTGCTTGGGTGGCAAGATAGATTGGAATGCCCAAGGGGACAGTCTGTGACTCCATGTTAAGCTGTTATAGTGCCTGAGGGGTTTACACTTATTTGGTTGGTGACATTTAATTATAGAACTCACAGCCACTTTGGGGTTTGTGCCCTGCTTCTAAACAGTCTGCTCTGAGGTTGGTATTCTCGCTTGTGAGCCACTCCAGACAACAGGATCTTAGACAAAAGTGTGTGACTGGGCATTCTGCTATGCTGCGAAGTGTAAGGCTGATGGCTCATTGTGGCCCAGAGAAAGAGTTACTCTGTCATGGAGCTCAGGCAAGGACCAGGGGACTCAATCCTCCGACTCCAGAATGGAACTTTCAGCCACAAAGCCTTCTTCTAAGAGCCAGGAGACCTCCTTTCAATTTTTGTTCCTGATTATGTCCTACTCCCTCCTCTGGGACATGCACTAAGACTGCTCAATGTGCTCCCCATGGACCGTCACCCTGATATTACCATTGCCACACAGCAGCTGGTCTGGGCACAGTCCATGACACACTCTCGAGGAAGAGGGCGGCTTCGCATGGTTGTGTTTGTACGTGACGTGTCCTGACTTTCAGAGCCCTTCATGACTCTGCCCTTCCCTATTTTTCTTCTTTTTTTGAGAGAGTTAGGGGTGGTCGGTGTTGGTCTCCTATTGCATCATTTCCAACACTTATCCTGTCTGTCGGATTCTGGCACAGATATTTCTGTCCCTTTGTCCACACTGCCCCTTACGTGTGGGACTCCCTTCCTGCCTTGATTCGCGAGGCCCAGGCTCTCTTCTTCAACTCTTTTCTCAACCCACTTCTGCTGCGATGCCACAATCCATAGGCCAGCTGGCAAAGGGCAGGCTGAGGGCTGTCAGGTATAGGCAGTGTATATAATATGTATTAAAGTGGGTGTGTATATATTTTGTTAACTGTCTCCCACTCCATTTGTATGTCATCTTTCCTGGGGCAATGGGGAGAAAGAAATGGAACTAAAACATGCTTCTATTATAACCCTGACAACTTGGCTTGTCTGTTGTATCCGGTTCGTCCTCTCTTCATGGGCTTTTTGTCCTCTTAAGGTTTGAAGGCGGGCACAGTCTCTTATTGTTTGTAATGGAGCTCTGATCTCAACTAGGGCCTTCATGTACTACCACAATTCAAACCACGATATGTGGCCACTTGCAGGGCAGATGTAATCCCTTGACCTGTGTTACAGAAATAACTTCAATGTCCTTTAACCTTTGTTTCCACTTCCTGTCAGTTTTGAGGGAAGGGAGGGAGTAGAAAAAGTATAATAATGTATTTGTATTCCTGTAGCACTTGGGAGCCCCAGTCATGGACCCCACTGGGCTGGGTTCTGTACAAACACAGAACACAAGGACAGTCCCTGTCCCAAAGAGCTTACAATGTAAGTATAAGATGAGATAACAGATGGATACAGACAGACGGGAGTAGAAGGAAACAATGAGATAATAAAGGTCAGAGTGATAGGAGCATTTTTATTTCAAGGATTTTAAACTCCTGCCTTGCAGCTCCTCACTGAGCAGTGTTATGTCTAATTTACAAAGAGAGAGGATCTGAGGCAGAGATTTGCCCAAAGTCACACCGAGTCACTAGAAGAGTTGGGATTTGAACCCTTGTCTCAATTGCTAGCCCCCTTTTTATAGTGACAGTAGGCTGCACTGCCTTCTGTAATGCTCATAGAGCCTGTTAACATAGCAACCTTTGTGTCTGTGCTAAAATGATGTAACTATACAATACGCCTCCAGAGGGCAGTATAGCAGTGATGTAACTCAATTGATCTTCGAAGCTGCCTGACTATGAGAACTGGTCTAAAATAAAAATTAATTTTTGGAACAAAATTAAAATTTTCATTTTTGGCAGAAATTTTTTCCATCCCAAGATAATGTACAAAATCCTCTTTGGGCCCTGAGGGCTTTCGCCATTTCCCCGTTAGGTTTCTCTTATGCACATGTTTATCTCTAAGCATTGAAGTCAGGGGGACTGTTCATGTGGTTAAAGTTAAGCGGGTATATGTTTGCTTGATTGGGGCCTCAGCAGAGCAGACTCTTCTGAGTGCAGGGGTCTGGATATATTCATTTGGCCAGAGGGGTTGCTGTGGACTGAGCTGCGAAGAGCCCTGTACCTTGTGGATTTAAACCACATTGAACCCCTGTGTGGACACTCCCCTTAGAACTGAAGGGGCCACAGTATGGCTTATCTTATCTTTAATTCTGACTGATGGCACACAGGGGTTTAATACAGTTAAAAGAATCTGCGTTAAATTCACGTTTTTTTAGTTAACTGGGATTAACTTTCCAGAGTTGTCCCCTGTAGACAGTCCCTTAGGCTACATCTGCAGTGCAATAAAAACCCAGCGGCACCAAGTTTTGGAGACTGGGTCAATTGACTTGGGCTGGGGCTGCAGGGCTAAAAATGGCAGTATAGACGTTTGGGCTTGGGCTGGAGCCTGGGCTCTGAAACCCAGCCAAAGGGGTGGGTCTCAGGACTTGGGACCCACCCTCCTCACCAGGTTTCAGAGCTTGGGGTCCAGCCTGAGCCAGAATGTCTACACTGCAACTTTTAGCCCCATAGCTTGAGCCTGAGTCAGCTGACCTGGGCTAGCCGTGCTGAGGGTCTTGGATTGCTATGTAGACATACCCTTAATGACTGGGGAAGGGAGTGGATGTCACGCTATGTTGTGCTTCTAGACTCTCTTTCCATCCTATGAATTTTCTCTAGAGTTCTCAGACCATCTCTGCTTGCTTGACACACGTGATATTCATACACCAATGAGTAAAATAGGTGAAAATCACTTTAATTTTCTCTCACAATTTAAAACTCTAAATTGGATTCTCAATTTTTTTAAAATTGTGGGTTTTTTTGTAATTTTCATTCTTCCCAGTCAATAGAAAACAGACCAGCCAATTGTTTTTACAAAAAGCTAAATCTTTTCCAAAACTTAACACCAAAAGAAAAGTTCTTAGGAACTTAAAATTCTAGTATATTTCAGCATAATCAGTTTGCTTTGAACAAATAAACATCCCCTTCAGTGTCTGAAACCCAAACCCACCAGCACTAAGAACCAGAAAGTGAAGTGGACTGTAAATAAAAATGAGAGTGATTTTCATTATTCAGGCAGAGAGAAATGCAGAGTGAACAAAGCAGGAATAGTGATAAATACATTGGATTTTTAAAGTTATTTGATTTAAGAACCCAAGTAGGGAAAAGTTTGATATAATTTAATTTGCTGTAAACCAGCATAGTTTCTTGACATTAATGGAGCTCCACTGATTTACTCCAGATGAGGATCTGGCCTGTGATGTTCAATATTACACTATCCCTTTTAGCTAATAGGAAAGACCATTTCTCCCCATTGCACAAAGGCCTTGTTCAACACAGCTAAAATCTGGACACCCGTCTGAAATTGATAGCAGCATTAGGGAATGTCACAGGGCCAGAAAGTGTTACACAACTAGCAGGCTAATTGACCCAGATTCAACCTTTAGAGACCTATTAGTAGTTAATGATTGTGTTTTGTGTGTGTTTACATATATATATTGTTAGAGGTTGACAGTGTAACCAAACGGTTCCTGTCTGTCCTGTAGTCTGTTAATTCAGAGGTCAAAAGGAGATGTTAACATTTAGATGAACCGGACATATAGTAGCATCATTGACTTTATTTTCCTTTGAAGTTTGTAGTAAACAACCTGTAAATGGTGGGAAATGTGCTGTTGCCTTATGCTAATCCACGTAGCTAATTAACGGTGATGCTTAGGAAATAGGTCTACTTCAAAGCCACAGTGCTTCACCTATTATTCTCCTGCTGTCAAGAGGTTGCTAGAGAACTATTAAAAAATCTCTTGGGCTCTGATCCTGTTATCTCAGATCTGCTTAAGCTTCATCAAGGGAAGTTTGAGTCTCAAGACTGAGGTCCCCAGCTCCAGACTGGGTCACCCTGATATTGGACATTGGACTATAATTTATGGAACTTATTCTGAAAGGGCTCTTTGCATCTCTAAAGCTCACCATCTCTACTATGAAACTGACCTAAGAACTTTATTCATATCTGTATGTACGATGATCTTTTAACCAATATTCTATTTTTTTCTTTTTTAATAAATCTTAGTTTAGTTAATAAGAATTGGCTGTAAGTGTGTATTTGGGTAAGATCTGAGATATTCACTGACCTGGTGGGTAATGTGTCCGATCCTTTGGGATTGGTAGAACTTTTTATACGATGAACAAGATTTTCAGTAATCCTCATCATATATGACTTGGCTGTCTGGATGGGAGCTCAAGGCTGGTTTGCTTTAAGGGAACTGTATTTCTGGGTAACCAGTAAGGTGTTGTAGAAGCTGTTTTGTTGTTGGCTTGGTGAGTCCAAGTATAAGAAATAACCACCAGTTTGGGGAATCGTCTGCCCTATTCCTTGCCGTTTGGCCTGATTGAGTGATCTCACTGTGGCCCCCTGGTACCCTAGTCCAGGGGAATTACTCCATTAGGACACAGTGGCTGCTATTTTAACATATCCACTGCTCAGGAGTTAGTTCTTGCAACAGTATCTGGAATGAGCAAAGATGGAAGGGCCAGTTTGTGTCTCATCCTGCACATCCACCCAGGGGACCGAGGGGCCATGAGGAAGTGCCCTTACTGTCTTCCACACTCTCCAGATATTGTATGACGAGAGTAGCTTTATCAATGTTGCTAGGTCTTATCCCAATGCATGTGTGCAGGAAGAGGCAGGGAATAGACACAGCCTTGGCTCCGCCCGGCACTCCCAGGGCTGTATTCTGTGCCGGGTATAGCGCTGGTGTAGGACACAGCACCTGGAGCAGTGGTGGAACCAGGAAGCGGACTGGCCAGCCCAAATTCACAATCTGCTTTTGGGACAGCCCAGCTACACACTGCCCCATATGGGGGGTAAAGCCACACATAAGCCCCAAGTAAGCAAGGCCTGTGCTGCTTTCCCATAAATGGCAGAAACATGATGTCAGCTGCCGTAATCAAGCTAGCAGGGAGTAATTGGCTTGTCTGTAGTGTAAAGAGCTTTTGTGTTCAGCATAAGCATCTTTACGATCATTGGGAGAAGCAGATAAAAATTGATGGAGTACAATGCAGGAGTGTTTAGAACAGGGGTGGGCAAACATTTTGGCCTGAGGGCCACATCTCCGTTCCGAAACTGTATGGAGGGCCGGGTAGGGAAGGCTGTGTCTCCCCAAACAGCCTGGTCCCCACCCCCTATCTGCCCCCTCCCACTTCCCGCCCCCTGACTGCCCCCCTCACAACCCCTGACCCATCCAACCCCCCCTACTCCTTGTCCCCTGACTGCCCCCTCCTGGGAATTCCCCACCCCTAACCACCCCCCCGGAACCCCACTCCCTATCCAACCCCCCCCTTCTCCCTGTCCCCTGACTGCCCTGACTCCTATCCACACCCCCGCCCCCTGCCAGGCCCCCCCGGGACTCCCACGCCTATCCAGCAGCCCCTGTTTCCTGTCCCCTGACTGCCCCCTGGAGCCCCCTGCCCCTTATCCAACCCCCCTGCTCCCTGTCCTCTGACTGCCCCCCAGGATGCCCTGCCCCTTATCCAACCCCCTCGCTCCCTGCCCCCTTACCATGCCGCTCAGAGCACCAGGACTGGCAGCTGTAAGTAGTAGACTGTAAGTAGCACATTCCTACGGGGAGCAATTTAATACACACACAGGCAGGAGCTCGCAGCCCCGCTGCCCAGAGTGCTGGCGGCATGGCGAGCTGAGGCTGAGGCGGAGGGGGGACAGCAGGGGAGGGGCCGGGGGCTAGCCTCCCCGTCCGGGAGCTCAAGGGCCAGGCAGGATGGTCCCACAGGCTGGATGTGGCCTGCGGGCCATAGTTTGCCCACCTCTGGCTTAGAACACCCATTAAAATGACTCTGGAAGATTTTGCTCATTGGGGATGTACTAAATACTCAAGACTTTGTCTATTACCTACCACTTCCTACACATGTGCACTCAAGAGCTGCAGGAAATGAAGATACTCCTCTGAAACCAGGCCATAAATATAATGGAGTCTTGCTTGCATAATTTACTTTAACTCTGTCTTCACTTCTGTGTGATTATTTTCATCTCCACACTTTGTCTTGCTTTAATAAATTTGCTCTAGCTTGTTGTTGTTGATGATGGCTAGCATTTAGGGCTGGATGGAGAGTTGACAGTTGTGCTAAACTTTCTAATCCTGCCTTGTCAAATCCTGCCTTCAGATGTGTATTTGTACAGTGCCTAGCACAATGGGGTCCTGGTTGGTGGCTGGGCTTCAAGGCATACCACAATACAAATAATAAATATTTGCAACTCCTTTCTGCCAGCTGTGATCGGAGATGCACCTGTGTATCTGGGACCATAGGATTTTCACTGTGGTGGAGCAGTAAAGATATACAAACTCTCCTTTTTGCACTTCTGTAGCCAGCAAGCGTGAATGCCCTGTGGAGTTCATCTGCCATTGAGCTAATCAAAGGAATTTTTAGCTCCGTGGTTTAAAGTGAAATGAAGTAATAGGAGAATGGGATGGCTCAGGGGATTGCCTCTTTGCTTCCAGATCTCAGCCCTCCCATTGGGTGAGGGATTGCTGAAATTTGTTACTGTCTGATAGGTGCTAAGCAGACTGAATTGGAGATCTCAGTCCAGTTCCTAGTAGGAGATAAATCACAAAAGCTACCAGCAAAATTGGCCTCACTTGCTTTTGGTGTGTGGTGTTTGTACAGTGCCTCAGGCACGGTGCTGGAACAATTTGTATAATGACGGTGCTGAGAACCATTGAATCAAGCTGTAAGCCCTGTATATGATAGGAACCACTTCAAGCCAGGGGATGCAACAGCACCCTCAGCACCCCTAGTTCCAGCACCTGTGGCCTCAGGTGCATATGACACTTTGCAGACCAACAACAGGCTGGGCCCCTGACTGGAGGAGCTTATAGGTTAGGTGACAAATGTCGGCAGCGAGGTCTGGGAGTGAATGGACAAAGAGACTGGTGCTGCCCTTTCATTCCTACAGGCTGTTCCAGGTCATGAGGCATAGACCTGGAAGGGACCTCGAGAGGTCATCTAATCCAGTCTCCTGCACTCATGGCAGGACTAAGTATTATCTAGACCATCCCTGACAGGTGTTTGTCTAACCTGCTCTTAAAAATCTCTAATGATGGAGATTCCACAACCTCCCTAGGCAATTTATTCCAGTGCTTAGTCACCCTGACAGGAAGTTTTTCCTAATGTCCAACCTAAACCTCCCTTGCTGCAATTTAAGTCCATTGCTTCTTGTCCTATTCTCAGAGGTTAAGACGAACAATTTTTCTCCCTCCTTGTAACAACCTTTTACGTACTTGAAAACTGTTACCATGTCCCCTCTCAGTTTTCTCTTTTCCAGACTAAACAAACCCAATTTTTTCAATCTTCCCTCACAGGTCATGTTTTCTAGACCTTTAATCATTGCTTAATTATTTGCTCCATTATCTTTCCGGGTACAGAAGTTAAGCTGACTGGTCTGTAATTCCCCGGGTTGTCCTTATTTCCCTTTTTATAGATGGGCACTATATTTGCCCTTTTCCAGTCTTCTGGAATCTCTCCTGTCTTCCATGACTTTTCAAAGATGATGTGGATGCAGTGTTGCTGCTGCCTGCCCTGTACCTCTGGGGAAAAGAGAGATTTGCTCTCCAGGGCTGTCTGTAAGCATTATATTCACTTTAAACAGTTGGTTTTAGAGGAGGAGGAAATGACAGTCTTAGCTCCTAGGAACAAAGATCCTGGATTTGTTTGGTACAGGCATACAGGCTGGTGCGTGTATAAGCCCCGATGAGGGGATGAAAGGCCTCAGCACTTGTGTTTGCACTTTATCAGTCTGCTGCTGTGTGTTTGCCTTCACTCTAAAGGTCCAGCGGATGATGCCCCTAGAGTCCACTGTTGTCATTGTACATCCATAATAGTAATAAACAGCAGTGGAATGACACTCCCTGCTCCCAGGGCAGCAATAAACCTGTTCTACAAGGCCAGAAAATGGCTAGTGGGGAGTCCCAGATGGTACGTTAAAGAGCTCAGTGTGCTGACATGGAGTCAAAAGGATCTTTCTCCTCTTCCCCCTTTCTTAGTGTCCCCCCCTTTTCTCAATTTCTCATAGCTATTGTGCCACAAATCTGTTTCAACCTCAGTCGTTGGCTTTAATTACTGCTCAGCCAAAAAGCCGTAAAACTTTGTGAGACAACCGATCTGTCAGGACGATCCGTAAAGTGGGTGTGTTACTGGCACGGAGTGTTCCTGATATGACCTAGGAACCGCCCGTAGTTAGAGTAGTGGCTCTCCCTCAACCCTCCAGCTCGGAGGAGCCCTTCTCCACGCGATTTACACTTCCACCCTCTGAGACCCCAGTTCATGGTCGCTATCTCACCAGCCGTGGAGAACAGGACAGGGGCTGCCTTTGAAACCAATCTGCACTGCTCTCTCAGCTGGGTGTGCTGCCGTGGTTAGAGCTGACTGAGGGTTTCTGTCGCACGCTTAGCCAGCTGTCATCCTGGGAGGAGAGTGTTTTAGTTCTTGAAGTTTTATCAAACGTATAGAGCCTGCAGCTGAATGAGGATAGAAAACGTGCCGTGAACTGAAATAATTAAAACAGTTTTGATCAGAGAAGAATGAATTTTTGTGTGTGGCAATACGAATATTGCAAAGTGTAAAGGAAAGAGGACAAGGTGCTAATAAAGCCTCTGCAGTATTTAGGTGTGAGATTTTAGGCAGCCTTGTGGATCAGGGACTGGAGTGGCACTCATGAAATCTAAGGTTGATTACCTGCTCTGCCAGTAAGCTGCTGTATGGCCTCTGGCAAGTCACTTCACTGCTTGGTGCCTCAGTTTCCCCTCCGACCTGTTGTCTGTCTTGTCTACTTAGGCTGTTAGCTCTTCAGGGCAGGGACTGTCTTTTACCATGTGTTTGTATTGCACATAGCATGATGGGGCCCTGGGACTTCTAGGTAGTACTGTACCGTACTACAAATCACACATCGAAAACAGAGGTGTTTAGTTTGCTGAATTAGACACATGGGCCATATGCAGGTACTCTAGTTCTAGGTGGAATTACACCAGACATGGATCTGGCCCATAGATGAGGAGGTATGTTTGTGGTGTGGTTGCATTGATCAGATTGTCTTTAGTTATGTAGTACTAGTGAATGTTGATACATGGTGGGATGAGTGCCCCGTAGAAGCCTGGATTGACATTATAGATGGTGGTGAATTACCAGTGTGGATTTGTTGTCTGTTGTGGCTCTGCAGGAGTACGACAGCTTGCCCTTCGATGTAGTTTGGTTGGTTTGCAAAAGGCAGTTCTGTCAAAATGTCACCAGCATATTATTCTTAAGTGTGTGCAAAATAAGATGTCAAATATATAGTAGATCTGGGATACGGGAATTTCTTCATTGGCTTTGATACTTGAATGATTTTAGAAGAACAGGAATTGTTGCCTTCTGTGAAGTGATTAAACCACTCGCAACTCAGGGAGTTTCCTCTCTCTGTGCCCTTGTCAATCCCTCATTTCATTCTCCTTTTGGCACATCTTACACCAAGGGCTGAGTTGGAAAAGTGCTTCATGATCAAATGAACTTTCGAGGACCTCTGGGTAAAAGAAACACCAAGAAGTCTCATTTAAAAATTCCGTACCTTCTGAGCAGGTGGTCAGTTTTCTAGGTACTTGGTGCTTTAGTTTAATGGTATCAAGTGTCAGGGGGTAGCCGTGTTAGTCTGTATCTACAAAAACAACGAGTCTGGTGGCACCTTAAAGATTAACAGATTTATTTGGGCATAAGCTTTTGTGGGTAAAAACCTCACTTCTTCAGATGCATGTTTTTACCCACGAAAGCTTATGCCCAAATAAATCTGTTAGTCTTTAAGGTGCCACCAGACTCCTTGTTGTTTTAGTTTAATGGTAGCTCTACTTTTGGATTCTTCCTGAGATCTAATCTCTACTTCTTCTTAACTTTCCTTTTTCATTTACTCTCCTTTTATTCTCCATTTCTTCACGTCTCTCTTTTTCTGTCCTTTCCCTTGAGCTAATTGCTTAATGTCAAATTTTAAAAGTTCTGTCTTTCTGAATATTCAATTTGACACACATTGAGTGTGATTTTCAAAGGTCCTGAATAACTCCAGTTGAAAGCTGGAAAGTTGTGAGTTCTCAGCACTACTGAAAAATTAGACCCAACGAATCTCAAATTGGGCACTTAAACACTCAGATACTTTTGGAAAATGTGGACCTTCTACTCTTAACCTCAATATATTATCCTCAAGTGCAAAATGGGAATAATAATACCAGGCAGGAGAGCTGAGGATAATTAATTAATATTTGCAAAATGCTTTGAAGGTGTAAAGGGCTATGTAAGTGCTAATATGTGGTATGCCTTAAATTGGCCTCTGTACCAGATGACTGGAGGATAGCTACTGTGATGCTTATTTTTTAGAAATGGATTGAGAGGCGAATCTGATAATTACAGGCCATAAGCCGAACTTCAGTTCCAGGCAACTTGGTTGAAACTGTAGTAAAGAACAGAATTATCAGCCACATAGATGAACACAACTTGTTGGGGAAGAGTCAACATGGCTTTTGTAAAGGGAAATCGTGCCTCACCAATCTATTAGAATTCTTTGAGGGGATCAGCAAAGGTGCACAAGGGTAATTTAGTGGTTCTAGTGTACTTGGACTTTCAGAAAGCCTTTGACAAGGTCCCTCACCAAGAAAGTAAGCAATCATGGGATAAAAGGGATGGTCCTCTTATGGCTCAGTAAAGACAGAAGACAAAGGGTAGGAATAAATGGCCAGTTTTCAGAATGGAGAGAAGTAAATGGTGGTGTTCCCCAGGGATCTGTACTGGGACCAGTGCTGTTCAACATATTCATAAATGATATGGAAAAAGGGGCAAACAGTATGGTGATGAAGTTTGCTGATGTTAAGTCCAAAGCTGTCTGCAAAGAGTTACAAAGGGATGTCACAAAACTGGGTGTCTGGGCAACAAAATGGTAGATGAAATTCAGTGTTGATAAATGCAAAGTAATGCACATTGGAATCCAAACTGATGCAGTCTAAATTATCTGTTAGTACTCAAGTAAGAGATCTTGGAGTCAGCATGGGTAGTTCTCTGAAAACATCTGCTTAACATGCAGATGATTAAAAAAAACTAACCATTTTAGGAACCATTAGGAAAGGGATAGACAATAAGACAGAAGATATAATGCCACTATATAACTCCCTGGTATGCCCACACCTTGAATACTGCGTGCAGTTCTGGTTACTCCATCTCAAAAAAGAGATATTAGAACTGGAAAACGTACAGAGAAGGGCAACAAAAATGATTAGTGGTGTGGAAAAGCTTCCATCTGAGGAGAGATTTAAAAGACTGGGACTTTTCAGCTTGGAAAAGAGATGACTGAGCAGGAATACAATAGGTCTGTAAAATCATGAATGGTGTGCAGAGTGTGAATAGGGAAATGTTATTTACCCCTTCACATAACACAAGAACCAGGGGGTCACCCAATGAAATTAATAGGCAGCAGGTTTAAAACAAACATAAGGAAGTACAACTTCACACATGCATAGTCAATCTGTGGAACTTGCTGCCGGGGGTGTCATGAAGGTCAAAAGTATAACTGGGTTCAAAAAGGCATTAGATAAGTTCATGGAGGGTAGGTCCATCAGTGGCTATTAGCCAAGGTGGTCAGTGATGCAGTCCCATGCTCTGGCTGCCCTAAACTTCTGACTGCTAGAAGCTGGGACTGGATGAGAGGGGATGGATCACTTGTTAAACTGCCCTGTTCTGTTCACTCCCTCTGATACATCTGGCACTGGCCACTGTTGGAAGGGAGGCTATTGGGTCAGATGGACCATTGATCTGACCCAGTATGGCCATTCTTATGTAACATTCAGAACATTGGTACTTACTAATAAACAAATGGGACAGATCTGAAATTGCTGCCCTCGTGTCCCCGGGAAAAATAAGTGAAGTGATTGGAGCCTGGCGTGTTTCAGTTCAGGGCTGGCAGTGACGTACCTTGGAAGCTTTGAGCAGCAGCAAATGCTGACAGTGACAGCACGATGCTTGCGCTTTGTGGCTTGGTACTATTTTACAGAACGCTATCCAGAAATAACGAGAGAGCACTTGGAGCCTGAAATGATGGGAACAGAGAACTAGAAAAGAATTAAAAAGCCCCAAAGGAAGCGGAGGGAGGAACAGCATGAAAGGAGAGAAAAAGCATATGGGGTCTAGTGATGAAAATATGGGAGAAAAAAGGAAAACACCAGGTGGGGGTGGGAGAGTGGAAATGTGCAAATGCAGCTATATGGGGAAAAAGAAGCAAGTGGAAAAAGGAGGTCTAGAAAGAGATCTGTGGAAGAGATGAAAGCTAACAGCATAAACATAGACTGAAGACAGGCCAGAAGTCAGTTAATTGAAGGATAACGGCAGGAGAAGGCATAAAACAGAGCAAAACTGACTGCCTCTGTTGGGGACAGTCACCGCAATGGGGATTTCTGCCACCTTGTCTCCCCCCCCAACTGCTGATTTATCGTGATGACAAAATGTCCTTTCTGAGGGTATGTTCTTAAGTCAGCTTAGCTAACGTGAGTTAATGTAGTAGTGAAGACATGGCAACTGGACTCTTATGCAAGTGACCAGTTTGAGTTAAAGCCCACAGGGGAGACCGGGATTGACCGTGAGCTGCTAACCCGATTTAAAAGCCAAGATGCCATGTTGCCACTACTATTTTAGCCTGGATTAGCTACCCTGAGTTAAGAACACACTTTATTTGCAGTGTAGACATACCCCAAGAGCAGCCCAGGAAGTGAAGTCAGGTCTCCCTGGCACATAGTTTTGCCTCTCAGGGCAGGTCTTCACTACAGGGGGGGGTCGATTTAAGATACGCAAATTCAGCTGCGCGAATAGCGTAGCTGAATTCGACGTATCGGAGCCGACTTACCCCGCTGTGAGGACGGCGGCAAAATCGACCTCCACGGCTCCCCGTCGACGGCGCTTACTCCCACCTCCGCTGGTGGAGTAAGAGCGTCGATTCGGGGATCGATTGTCGCGTCCCGACGAGACGCGATAATTCGATCCCCGAGAGATCGATTTCTACCCGCCTATTCAGGCGGGTAGTGTAGACCTAGCCTAAGTCATTTGAGTCATCCTGTATATTGGAAAGCTTGATAGATCCCTAACTAGGTTGCTGGTCACACCTCAATCCCATTACTACTGTGCTGCCATATAAAACTGTGATTCTTCTTTCCAATATGGGAAATAAGCTTATTTCAGCCCCCCATTTCCCAGTGCCCCTCCCCCACAGCGTTTGCTACTTCAAATGTAGACTTTCTTTTTATGACCGATCATCTCCATGGTAACTAACAGGACTGTGCTGCCTACAGAAATTGTAGTAATAAAGTGGTTGGTTTTACACATGATGAAAAGATGATGAAGCACAATAGGTGATAAAGACACAGGTAATTGCTCTAGAATAATATGGCTGCCAAGAAGATGACTGAACTCCCACACAGCAGGTGAACAGATGGTGTATTGACATTCATAGGCTGTGAGAAGGATAATTTAATTGATGGCCACGCACATTTAGTTTCAATTTACTATATATTGAAAGGAACATGAAGAACATCTGTGCCACTAGATGGCATCATTAACCACTGCCGCTGTATTCTACTGTGGCTATAGTTTTCCTATTTAGAGCAGATTTCCAATCAGAGCCATAAAAGCAATGGAACATTTAAAATGGGTAAATATATAAAAACAATGAACTTCCTAAGAGAGCGATATTGTTACTTTGGAAGGGGTAGAATACTTGTGTAAAGAACAATCTTGGTGAAATATATTACGTATTGAAAATGTCGAAGCTTAAAGTTGCAAGTGTAAAAGCACATGTTTGTGAAACTTGTAGCTCAGTATGGGTTTTCCCAAGACTAGCTGCATGTTTGTGTTAATAAAAAAAAAAAATAACTGGCAGTTGGGTTGCCAGGTGTTCGGTTTTCGACCGGAACGTCTGGTGGAAAAGGGACCCTGGTAGCTCGCTGACCGGGCTGCTAAAAGTCTGGTTGGTTGCAGCGGGGCTAAGGCAGGCTCTGTGCCTGGCTCCACGCAGCTCCCAGGAAGTGATGGTATGTCCGGCTCCTAGGTGGAGGGGTGGCAGGGGGGCTCTGCGTGCTGCCGCGCCTGAAGGTGCCACCCCGAGCGCTGGCTCCGCAGCTCCCATTGGAATCCACGGTGGGCTCAAATCTGGGACACCGCAGCCAATGGGAGCTGCAGTTGCAGAGCCACTGCTCGGGGCAGTGCTTTCGGGAGGGGGCAGTGTACGGAGCCCCTCTGGTCGCTCCTCTGCCTTGGAGCTGGACGTGCCGCCAATTCCCGGGAGCCACATGGACTTCTTCTGTCCCCGGGAAATGCCGGGCAGCGCTGGTGTGGCTGCTATTGAAGGGGCCCCGGAGCCCCCGTGCACTGCACCATCTCGAGCTCCCTGGAGCCTGCACCCTGAACTTCCTCCCGCCCCCCAACCCCCTGCTCCAGCCCAGAGCCCCCTCCCGCACCCTGAACCTCTCATTTCTGGCCCCACCCCAGAGCCCGCAACCTGAGCCTGTGCCCAGAGTCCTTACCCACTCCCACACCCCTGCCCCAGACTGGAGCCCTGTCCCACACTCCGAACCCCCCGGCCCCAGCCTGGAGCCCCCTCCTGCACCCCAACTCCCTGCCCCAGCCCAGAGCCATCTCCCATACTCCAAACCCCTCGGCCTCAGCCCAGAGCCCCCTCCTTTCCCCCCAAACCTCTCATCCCCGTCCCCACCCCAGAACCTGCACCCCAGACAGAGCCTTCACCCCCTCCCGTACCCCAACCCTCTGACCCAGCCCGGGCCCCCCTCCCACACCCATAACCCCTCATTTCTGGCCCCACTCTGGAGTCCAAACCCCAGCCCAGAGCCCATACCCCCTCCCGCACCCCAATCCCCTGCCCTGCAGCCTGCACCCTGCTCCCATACCCCTAACCCCCTCCCATACCCGCAGCCCCAAGCACCCTCCTGCTCTTCCTAGCAGCTGCCCCAGCTAGGTGTCCCTGCTCCCCATAAGCAGCGGGCGGCGGCTTGGGGAGGAGGGGATCAGGTGGAGATGCTCGGAATTTGTGGCTCCTTTCCCTGGTAGTCCCTACCCAGGAGCCTCCACTGCAGCCCCTTTGAGCTCTCTGGGGTAATGTCTACACTGCAATTAAACCCCCTGCTGGCCTGGCTCGGCGCACTGGGGCTGTAACATTCCTGTGTAGACATTTGGGCTGCCTGAATCCCTCCCCCTCGGGGGACTCAGAGCTTGGGGTTCAGCTAGCGCAGACACAGCCCCACAGCGAGCCCCGATCAGCGGACAGGGGGCAGCCAGCTTTAACTGCTGCGTGGACATCCCCTCCCAGCAAGTGGGACATAGCAGCTGCTAGCCTAGGTGCACCCTAGGAGGTGCACGTGGGTTACTGTGGTTTTGGGCGTGTCTCTGTCTGTGCATCCAGGGGCAGTGCACTAGGGCTGGTCCGGCCTCCGCCACTGGGGTGGCCACTGCAGCCCACCCAGTCAGCAGGGCACATCAGGAGCCACACCAGCAGCCAGACATCGCTGCGTGCAAAGCCTGGCACTTCGCACTAGTGCGTGCCCGCTGGAGTCTGCACAAAGTAAGTGGATCATATGGTCTGATTGTGCCAACATCACAGGCAGCACAAAAGGGGCCTGGCGACAGGGAATGCAGAGCTTCACTAGCACTGGTGTTCCTGAAACAGAAGAGCTAATCCCTGGCTATGGTGATCTCCCTCACGCCCATATACGGATCCTTTATGTTTCAAATAAAGGACAACTTAGAAATGATAGGAGAGAGTTTATTTTTAAGGGCACCTCCCCAATGTTTTGTGACACACACTCATAATACACATAACACATTGTATTACAGTGTACAATCCTTCGCATGATTATTGGTGTGTACAAGACAATATTGATTGTGATGCATAATGTGGAACACTAGGCACCGAACGAAGGACAGGTGGTCACGCTGTGTGCATAGGCGCTAACTTTCCCCTGCGCTGGTGGGTGTTTGTGCCCCCCCCACCCCTGGCCCCGCCCTGACTACACCCTTTCCCCGCCCCCAATCCGCCCCCTTCCCCAAAGTCCCAGCCCCAACTCCGCGCCCTCCCTGCCCCTATTGGACCCCTTCCCCAAATCCCCTCCCCGGCCCCGCCTCTTCCCCGAGCTTGCTGCGTTTCCCCTCTCTCTCCCCCTCTCCCCCTCAGCGCTTGCCGCACAAAACAGCTGTTTCGCAGCGCAAGCGCTGGGAGCTGGGGGGAAAAGAGGGCACGCGGCGTGCTCAGGGGAGGAGGCGGAGGCAGAGGTGAGCTGTGGCGGCGGGGTGGGGCGGGGAGCTGCCGGTGGGTGCTCAGCACTCACCAATTTTTCCCCGTGGGTGTTCCCGCCCCGGAGCACCCACAGAGTCGGTGCCTATGGCTGTGTGTGACATTCTAACATATTTCCTCTCAACCTGCTTTGGGGCAAATCCGGGACACCGGACAGGTGAAAAAACTTGAAACGAAGAACACTAGAAAATCTGTTTGTTAGCAGGACGGTAAAACAGGGAGGGGTCAGTTTCTGGAGCATGGATTACATTTTATGCAACCTGACCTTCTTAACATTAAAGAGCTATAATGAATTCATACAATAACATCAATGCAATATTAAGGTTATAGATTTAAATATAAGTGTCAGGAAATGTTAACATTAAGACTCCCATAACATTAATTTGTCCACATTGCCTATATTGTCTATTAAAGCATATATTTAAACAATTTAACTAGTCATTACATATGGAACAGCATCACTTTCCCCCCCCCGCTCTACAGTTCATTGTCAGGTAGGGATGGAGTCAGTCAGTGGCTGCAGCACTACTGGGTCCCCTACCTGGACAGTTGGGTGAAGGCAAGAAGAATCAAGCTCCTGCAATAGTCTCTTTAATTTCGCTCATTGCAAGTGAGTGGGACTCTTTTGGGCAGTAATTAATTTTACAGTAGTGTTTAAAATCTCTCCCTGGTGAGGTGAAGGGTATTTGAATCATACATACTTAGGCCTGCCATGAGTGTAGGGGACTGAATTAGATGACCTCTCGAGGTCCCTTCCTGTCCTATGATTCTATCTCCCACATTCAAACTGTTGCAGCTTCTGGCCTTCTCCTGGTGTCTTCTTGGGCCTTGCAATGTAAGTGAGTGAGTGAGCAAGGGTCGGGGAGAGCGACCAATGGAGGGAGGGGGGATAGAGTGAGTAGGGTTAGGGGTGGGATCTTGGGGTAGGGGATGGGGTAAGGGTGTTTGGTTTTCTGCCATTAGGAAGTTGGCAACCCTAATTGGCAGTTGTAGATTAATTGCTAACTTTGTTGCTGAAGAGTGTAGCAGGCTGTTTTTCAGTATTCACAGGAATGGATAACTGGGATTTTCTTGCGATTGTTCTATCTTTCCATTCTCAAAGGTAAGATAAAACCAGCTCATTTAATTTTGAGGCACTAGTCAAAATATTGGCTAGAAATGTTTAAATCTTCACTTGCACCTCTG
The DNA here is from genome assembly GCF_028017835.1 of Emys orbicularis. Taxonomy (NCBI): domain Eukaryota; kingdom Metazoa; phylum Chordata; order Testudines; family Emydidae; genus Emys; species Emys orbicularis. Next base: position 15,372,354 of record NC_088686.1, read on the forward strand.
TGAATTTGTTTTGACTGGAGAAAGACTCCACTTTTCCTCTTACCTTGCTTTATAATGTGAAGGGCACAAATGTAGGGCCCCTTGTACTCTGTGATACTAGGAAATTTGCTGTGAAATCCACCCTTTGCTGCAGAATTGTGCTCCAGACGCTTTAAAAAATAAATAAATAAATAAAAACCCTAGCTCTTACGGTTGCAAAGAACTCTTAAAAGTGTGAACCAAATATTAACAGTGCAGTAATGTTTTCTAGCGTCTGAACACAGCCTGCAACTAGATCTCCTAAAAGAGGTGTGAACTGTCCTATTCATAGCACTGAGTATTCTGGAGCCTGAAGTTTGTTTGTTTGTCAACATTTTTATTTATTTCACTAGCTGATCATTTTAGATTAGCTTGATGTTCCTTCTGTTTGTCGGACTGCAGCTCACCATCCCAAGGTGCCAAAGTCTTCCAACTGTGCTCGTCTCAGTAGTCAAACTTCCAGCTTTCCCCCTGCTAACGTCTACAACACAGTCATGTGTTGCTAGTACAAAAATGAGGGTCGCTGAAAATGTCTGGGTGTTATATAACAAATCTATCTAGGTACTTCTGGGCCTCACCCCCTGGAATCTGGGTCTCATTTACTGTTTATTATTCATTTTCATATTGAATTCAATAAAATCGGCTGTTTTAGAATTTAAACAAAGTTGCCACGGAAATCAGGGGACCTGGCATAGGATTTAGGTACAGCCCACTGCAGAGCACAGATGGGACCTTGCAGAAGGGAACCAGGATAAAAGAGGAAGTAGGATGGCCTTTACATTGGCCACCAAAGTGTTAAAAAGAATGAAAATCATTTCTATACCCACTGCAGAGGAGACTCTCTTCCGGTCTGATTCGCTCCAGGGAAAAAATTACAAGGTGTGTGTTCATCAATTGACATGTAGTGTTTGTGCCAATTCCACCCCCTTTCCCTTTGTTTCCCTGCTGTTTGTGCACAACACCTGCATAATCTGATTTGCATGCTAATGACTTTTCTGTTTTTGGCTTTTTTAAATCTTATTTTTTTGGAGTGACGTCGGAGAGAGACGTTTTTCTAAGAGTGCTATTTTTTATTTAATCTCAAATAGATTATATATTTTTAAGCATGTCCTTTTGCGAGTCCTGTCAATCAGCCAACAAATTGAATTTTAAATTAAAAAGACACCAAAGAGATACTCAATATCAATGAAACCATGACATTGAAAGAAAAAACACAATTCTAAGGACTTAAAGGTGAGCTGCACTCATAACTTTTCCATGTAGGTGTGTAAGGATCAAGTCGGTTGGTTAGTTTAGTATTTGCTAAAACTGGTTTATTTTGGATTTATTAGCGCCAGATGCAATCCACACAAATCCACTTTGGTCTCTGTCTCCCTCTAGTGGCTGGACCACAAAAAGATGTTTAAGAGCTGCATTATTTACCTTAAACATCTGTAGCTTATGTTTATAGATGGAAAGGTCATGGGTTCAATCTCTGTAGATACCCCATCCTGAGGCCACATTACAATGGCAACCTGCCTGGAGCATTGAACTGTCATTGATCTCTGAACCTCAGAGTGAGACTAGTTGGATTATTTGGAGAGACTGAACTCAGTACTTCTGGATCTAAAGGCACAAGCCTCACCTTCTTGAGATAAAGGTGAGGCCCACTAGCATGAAAGTACTAGTAGATTCATAAACTTCTTTATAACATTAGAAGGGGACAGAGAGCCACACAGGATTAATGTGGCAGCTTTACAGGCCCTGCAGCTCTCAAGCCTTCCCAGCCAATCCCGTCAGTCAGGATTTTGAGGGTTGAGAATAGCAAACAGAAGCAGAGCCTCTCTCTGGCAGTGCTGTCACCACCTCCCTCCCCCCGACCCCCTGGTGCAGCCCCAAATTGTCTCCTTTGGACCCACCTTCCCCTCTGTTCAGGTGATTCACCCCCTTAATGTGTCTCCACTCTATCTTGGGTTTTTCCTTTCTCCACCATTTCATCATTTTCTCTCTCTCTCTTTTGCTCACACCTCTTGCTGCTGCTCTTGTTCCCCCTTGCTTATCAGGTCTTTCAGGTACAGCTGGTCAAAATTTGTTCAAAACCTTTTTGCTAAAAAATTGCAAAAGAAAAAAAAAAAGAAAAAAGCCCATATTTCTTAAATTGAAAAGCAAATTTCTGTTTTCAGCACCGAAAGCTGAACTTTTTTGTTTTGTGAGGTTTTTCTCCATTTTCCTCAATAGACCCCCACCCTTCTTTTTGTGCTTTTCCTTGTGCCATGGGAAGAGGGACAGAAAAGAACCCACCCCTTAATTTGTTTTTCTATTTTTTTTTAAAATTTTTCACAAAATGTGTACTTATTTTTCAACCAGCTGTAGTCTCCAGCTGGGTGAGGCTTCTCCGATTTTCCTCTGGGTTATCTCACTTGAGTTCTGGTGAGGCCTTCTCTGCCTTAGTGGTGTGCGCCTCCTGCTGGCTGTACTCAGCATCTGCAGTGCAAGCAAAGGAACAAAGAGAGACCCTTAGTTGTTGTTTGTATTGCAGTCGTGTCTAGAGGTTATCTGAGGATACATGGCAAAAAATAGAAGAAAGACACCGAATTAAAATGAAATTAAATCAAGCAAAAACATGTAACAGACACAGCAATGCCAGGAGGAATATGCTGTAAAGAACAGAGGCCAAAAGGAGTGCTAGGAAAGAAAAACAAGACTCTCTAGATGCACAGACCGTTGTAGCACAACATGACATGAAGACACTGTACGACATCATTAAACAGTTGTCAGGAAGAAAAACAAACCAGTTCAAGACAACAAGAGCAACTTAACAAAGATATCTGAACAATTAACTATGTGAATGAAGACAGTACTTTTTGTCAACAGAATGGCAAGCCTGTGGCTAATCCCTCTGAGACAGAGGATGGAGAAGAGCTGGACTGGATGACCTCCTGAGGTCTCTTCCAACCCTAATATTCTATGATTCCATGATAGGCCCTAGTTCAATCATGAGAGTAGAAGGGCAGAGCGCAGACAATTGATTTTAAAAAGTGGAAAAGCATCAGGTACGGATAACATTCCAGTGGAGATTCTTATTTTGGTAGGCCTCTTACAAAGAATATGGGAAGAACTAAAAATACCAAACAAGTGGGAAAAAAAGGATCATCTGGTGAGGCTGCTAAATAAAGAAAGGCGACATAAGTCACTGTAAAAACTGGAGGGGCATTCAATTTCTCTATCCCAGTGGTTTTCAACCTGTGGTCCATGGACCCCCTAGGGGTCTGCGAACAATGTCTTAGATTTCCAAAGGAGTCTGCACCTCCACTTGAAATTTTTAAGGGATCCACAAATGAAAAAGGGTTGCAAACCACTGCTCTATCCCAAGTAAGATATTTACACGTATTATTCTAGACGGAATAAAATGGTACATTCAAGATTACAACAAGAACAGGCAGGGTTCATACAGAAGTATGTATGTATAGATCAAATAGTAACCCTATGTATTATCGTAGATCTTGCCATCGAATGGCATTCATCATTTTATATGAATTTTACAGTTTTCCAAAGCCTTTGATACAGTGGATAAAACAGTATTCTGGAAGTTGCTATGCCACTATGGAATTCTTCAGAAATTTATGATCATCATCAGAGCCGCTGTGAAAATGACATGCCAAAGACATATGCAAGAGCAAACTGACTAATAATTTGAAGTTACTGGGGGATGTCAATCAAGAATGTCTTATGTCTCTCGTGATCTTTTTACTGGTAGTGGATTGGGTAATGAGAGAGACCACAGAACAAACAAGGGGCCTACAATGGACTTTCACACAGAAGTTAGAGGACCTTGACTTTGCAGATCATATAAACTTGCTCTCCCATACCTATAGAGACATGCAAGCCAAAACAAATGATCTCCAGGCCTATGCACAATTTGTAGGGTTGAAAATCAACACTGAGAAGTAAAACCCATGAGACTCAACACCCAACAAGAAATACCAGTAAAGCTTTCTGACATAGAAGAGGTCCAATATTTCACATATCTTGGCAGCACTGTAAGTACAATAGGTGGAACAGACAAAGACATTAAAGCTAGAATAGTAAAAGCCAGATATGTCTTTGTAACGCTAGAGTCGATCTGGAGAAACTGAAATCTTGCCCTCCAAACTAAATGTTGAGTATTTAACATCATTGTAAAATCAATCTTACTGTATGGCACTGAAACTTGGACACGTATAAGACCTTACTATCTAAAACCCAAGAATATATAAACAGCTGCCTTAGGCAAATCCTAAATAGCAGATGGCCAGAAAAACCCCACAAAGAACTCTGGAAGAGGATGAAACAGAAACTAAAAAATGAAACTGGAGATAACTAGGACATATGTGAAGGAAAGACCTGAATAACATAAGACAGGTGTTGGATTGGGACCCCCAGAGAAATATGTGACGAGATAGACCAAGAATAACACGGAAACACAATAGATGTCAAATTGAAAGCTAAGAGTGCAGCAGGAGATGGGCAAGGATGGAAGGCCGTGGTGAAGGCTCTCTGTTCCACACAGAAGAGAGAGAATGCTTAGAGGTGCCAGTCAAGGGACAAGGCACATAATGAAAACTGTTCCTGGCCCAGAACTTGCTTATAGTCCTAATTACTTCTGTTAATGGCACTGGTTGTACACATGGCCAGGGCTGCAAGGGATGCTGTTCCACCTGGGAATTCTCTCTGTTCTGGCTTAGGAATTACTTGGTGGGGAGAACATCAGCTTTTGTGGCTTCTGTGTGCCCACCGCGCCAGATTCCAAGGGCTGCAGGTGAACCCATAGTCCTTGTCCAGCAAAGTCCTTTCCCTTTGATGACACTTGGCATGATTCAAGAGTAGTGTGAAAAAAAGATAAGGCTTCAGATTAATGTCTTGCCCTAGTTAGGCTGTAGTAAAGAACACACAATACACCCTGATGGATTTATAGAATCAGGTTTCAGGGGGCTGATGAATTGGCACAACACGCTTCTAGTTGCCAGGTGCTTAGTGGCATGCACTAGCTTTTAGATATCACTCTCTGCTGGGCCGGCTGTCCCTCAGCTTAAAGCAAAGGTTCATTTGGCAGATAAAGCTCCCAAGGCAGGATATTTGTTTGATCTGCTGAATGAGTTAGAGCTGCAAGGCATGGGGGTATTTTTGCTCCTTTTGTTACAGCTGTTTATTGTAGGGGACCAGATGTCTATTTTTAAAATATTTTTAAAATGTTTAAAAAAAAAAAAAAAAAGGCAACCCATGACCCCAGAGCGATATGAGGAAACAAAAGGTAATGGAGAATTCAACGGTAGGCAGCCTACCCACCTGCACTACATTCAGCTCCAACCTTATTGGAGTGGGTGAAGCCCACCCCAGGGTTCTCATGTCTTCCTGCATGACCCACGCCTAGGGTTGGATGGGCCAGCAACCCCCCCACCCGAGCCCAACTGCTATGAAAACCACAAATGTGTGTGTTTGGATGGTGTGCACAGACACTTCTCCCTCAGGCATTCTACCCTGACTTGCCTCAGGACAGAACGTCATGGAGGTGCCTAATGCATTTGGTGGCTTCTACGCTCTCCAGGTCACAGCATGAGAACTAACCCCCCCGAATGCAATTGGTTCGTGTGTCACAGTGATGGAAGGACAAATCATGCTAGCCTGAGTGAGACAAAACCACCATTGACAGCAGAGGTGGTTTTACCTGATGAAGAACTAAGTTTGGACTTTGGGATTTGGTCTCTGGGCCTGGTTCGGGCTCCAGTTCTCTGTCCCTCTGTTTCTGTACTTAGGATGGGGCAGGAAGAAGGACAGTTGGCTTTAAGCCACTTTTGTACTCCCTGAATTCTCAGGACAGTCATTTAGTCCAGTTACAGCAGCCAACGGTCAGGTCCATGGGCAGCCAGGAATTGCAGTCTCAAGAGCACGCCAGCCAGTCTCCTTGCTCTTTTTGTACTCCCTTGTGCCTAGGATCGGGAGGGGAGGTGTCTCAGAGCCCCAGCTATGCAGTGGCTGAGCAGAGCCCTCTATGCTGGGACAAATGATGTCGCTGGAGCAGCCTAAAGGATGCGGGCTGCAGTAAAGAGTCAAGCCCTTTACCTTCAGGGACTCCCCTGCAACAGCCAGTGAAATCAGTAGAATTGATACATTATGGGTCCGATCCTAAGCCCGTTGAAGATAGTGGGAGTCTTTCCACTGATTTCACTGAGCATTGGATTAGGCCCTTGGGTGAGAGCAAATTGAATCTTAAGTCTTGGGCAAAGCATGCAAAAGTACAGAGGGAAAGAACCCAGTGCCCCCACCAGTTCAGCCCTGTCTTAGAGCAAGTTCTTAGCAGAATAAGCAGTACAGGAGCCAGCTTGGCTGTTAAATAACTGGAAGAACGTGCTGGAACCGATGAGCCAAACACATGGTTGCAGTTTGGTTGGAATGCGGCAGCGTGAATAATCTCACCAGGCACAAGTGTTCACACCAAGTGTTCTCACCCTGGGTATTCCTGCACACCAGATTTGCAAAGGGCTTTCCCCACTGTGGGCTTAGTCTGTGCATGGTTTTGGTTAACACTTCTGAGTATGGGTAGGGCTATTGATCTCTGCCCATGTTAGGGCTTGTACTGTGTTTGAACAGTTTTCAAACACGGCAATAGCTACATGACAGTCATGTTACGCTCTGTTTTTAAAACTTTGTAAGAAAATACACTAGAACCGCAATATAGCGTTAGTTTATACGTGGCTTCTGCTGGTCCAGTTTTAACAAAACCCTTCTCCCCTGGGCTCTGAAACCCTGCCACTTACTCCTGTGTGGGCACATGGCTGTTGAGCATGTGTTGAACATGTTCATCTCCCAGTTTCTCCTCCATTGGGACACATCACCCCAGATGAATGAAATAGTGGGCAAGTTCAGCAAATCATGAATGGAATCTCACGTTGTACCCCTCACTTGATAAGGAACCTTGAGGCATATTTAATTGATGTCCATACGATTGGGGCCTCCAGTTCATTTGTAGACTGGGCCTTCCCGTAAACTCTCATTCTTACCCACTTCACAGTGTCCTGAGTGTATTTTAGATGTTGCTCCCTTTTCAGTCTTTTATTGCTTCTTACTAGAAAGGTCTATTTTTCAGTGAGTTCACAGCACTAGGGCCGCTCTCCTCTCTGACGAGTCTAAGGAGCTGTGTTCTGTGCTCCCAGCTAAACCTTTATGAACGCAAGATACGGTGACTGTGTTGTGTGCGTGCCCTCGTATACGTTTTTTGAAACCTTGCTTCATCGTTAATGGCTGCCTACAGATGCGTTTGTACAGGCTGTGTGCTCCGTGACAATTTACGGTGAAACTAAAATGACAATGGCTCATGTCACCGCCGTGTTAGATACTGGCAAAGACTGTGGAGTTCTCTTAAAATGGTGTTGGCACTTTAAAAAATAAGTTGAAAAGGAAACACGCCAATCATTAGTACAGCTGCCATGACACCAGGTGCACAGTGGATCTGTTTCAGATTTGAACAATAGGCATTAATGATGATAGGTATTTAAATGCTAATGGTAACATCAAAATGTATTGGGAGGTGAATATCAACAAATTCCGAAACGAAATCTGATGAAATTTAAAGTCTAGTGAGATTTAGAAAGACTCGTCCTCTCTCTGACTACGCAAATGCATTAACTAAGGAGATCTGAAATTTGTTTTGGCATAATGCTATCAAGTTATGCATACAAATTATGGGCCAGATCCTGCAACACAAAGGGCTTGGCTACACTAGCAAGTGCTAGTTTAGGTAAAGTGCTACAACCTGTGTAGTGCAGACACAGATATACTGGTGTAGGAAGAGGAATAAGCTATATGCGCATACCTTTATACCAATATAACCGCACCTGCAGTAGGTGTTTTACGGGTATAACTATTTCTGTAAAATTTCATACCCCTATACAACTGTCAAGTGCAGAGCCAGGCTTTAGTCAGTGAGTAGTTCCTATTCTCACAAGTAGTCAGTCTCTCAGCTACACAATGGGACTATGAGCAAGGATTCTGCTGAGCAAGGAATTTTTCTTAGCTACTTCCATACAAAATGTGTGTGTGGCTGGAGTGCATTCTCCATTTGTGCGGCATAATTATGGCCCCTGCTGCAGGGTGTAGTGGGGTTGAAAGGAGTGGGACTGTTTCTTCCTGGTGTAATAGGAGAGAAAGGGAACACAGTATCCCTTTGCGCCTTTGTGCAAAGCTCTGCTGCTTTATGGGGTATAGCCAGTGAGAGGGACTCAGCTGCTATGTGTGACATCATCTCCCATGAGCGAATTTCTCTGTGAATTCATATTGGCCTGTCAGCATTAGCCCCATCCCCTTATTCTGCTTCATACTGTCTAGCTTCCTTGGGGGGGTGGGGCTGGGGGGAGAGGAGAGGAAGGGCCCACGTGTGGATAACATAAGAACATAAGAACATAAGAAAGGCCGTACTGGGTCAGACCAAAGGTCCATCTAGCCCAGTATCTGTCTACCGACAGTGGCCAATGCCAGGTGCCCCAGAGGGAGTGAACCTAACAGGCAATGATCAAGTGATCTCTCTCCTGCCATCCATCTCCATCCTCTGACGAACAGAGGCTAGGGACACCATTCTTACCCATCCTGGCTAATAGCCATTTATGGACTTAGCCACCATGAATTTATCCAGTCCCCTTTTAAACATTGTTATAGTCCTAGCCTTCACAACCTCCTCAGGTAAGGAGTTCCACAAGTTGACTGTGCGCTGCGTGAAGAAGAACTTCCTTTTATTTGTTTTAAACCTGCTGCCTATTAATTTCATTTGGTGACCCCTAGTTCTTGTATTATGGGAATAAGTAAATAACTTTTCCTTATCCACTTTCTCAACATCACTCATGATTTTATATACCTCTATCATGTCCCCCCTTAGTCTTCTCTTTTCCAAACTGAAGAGTCCTAGCCTCTTTAATCTTTCCTCATATGGGACCCTCTCTAAACTCTTAATCATTTTAGTTGCTCTTTTCTGAACCTTTTCTAGTGCTAGAATATCTTTTTTGAGGTGAGGAGACCACATCTGTACACAGTATTCGAGATGTGGGCGAACCATGGATTTATATAAGGGCAATAATATATTCTCAGTCTTATTCTCTATCCCCTTTTTAATGATTCCTAACATCCTGTTTGCTTTTTTGACCGCCTCTGCACACTGCGTGGACATCTTTAGAGAACTATCCACGATGACGCCAAGATCTTTTTCCTGACTCGTTGTAGCTAAATTAGCCCCCATCATGTTGTATTTATAGTTGGGGTTATTTTTTCCAATGTGCATTACTTTACATTTATCCACATTAAATTTCATTTGCCATTTTGTTGCCCAATCACTTAGTTTTGTGAGATCTTTTTGAAGTTCTTCACAATCTGCTTTGGTCTTAACTATCTTGAGTAGTTTAGTATCATCTGCAAACTTTGCCACCTCACTGTTTACCCCTTTCTCCAGATCATTTATGAATAAATTGAATAGGATAGGTCCTAGGACTGACCCTTGGGGAACACCACTAGTTACCCCTCTCCATTCTGAGAATTTACCATTAATTCCTACCCTTTGTTCCCTGTCCTTTAACCAGTTCTCAATCCATGAAAGGACCTTCCCTTTTATCCCATGACAGCTTAATTTACGTAAGAGCCTTTGGTGAGGGACCTTGTCAAAGGCTTTCTGGAAATCTAAGTACACTATGTCCACCGGATCCCCCTTGTCCACATGTTTGTTGACCCCTTCAAAGAACTCTAATAGATTAGTAAGACACGATTTCCCTTTACAGAAACCATGTTGACTGTTGCTCAAGAGTTTATGTTTTTCTGTGTGTCTGACAATTTTGTTCTTTACTATTGTTTCAACTAATTTGCCCGGTACCGACGTTAGACTTACCGGTCTGTAATTGCCGGGATCACCCCTAGAGCCCTTTTTAAATATTGGCGTTACATTAGCTAACTTCCAGTCATTGGGTACCGAAGCCGATTTAAAGGACAGGTTACAAACCTTAGTTAATAGTTCCGCAACTTCACATTTGAGTTCTTTCAGAACTCTTGGGTGAATGCCATCTGGTCCCGGTGACTTGTTAATGTTGAGTTTATCAATTAATTCCAAAACCTCCTCTAGTGATACTTCAATCTGTGACAGTTCCTCAGATTTGTCACCTACAAAAGCCAGCTCAGGTTTGGGAATCTCCCTAACATCCTCAGCCGTGAAGACTGAAGCAAAGAATCCATTTAGTTTCTCCGCAATGACTTTATCATCTTTAAGCGCTCCTTTTGTATTTTCATCGTCAAGGGGCCCCACTGGTTGTTTAGCAGGCTTCCTGCTTCTGATGTACTTAAAAAACATTTTGTTATTACCTTTGGAGTTTTTGGCTAGCCGTTCTTCAAACTCCTCTTTGGCTTTTCTTATTACACTCTTGCACTTAAGTTGGCAGTGTTTGTGCTCCTTTCTATTTGCCTCACTAGGATTTGACTTCCACTTTTTAAAGGAAGTCTTTTTATCTCTCACTGCTTCTTTTACATGGTTGTTAAGCCACGGTGGCTCTTTTTTAGTTCTTTTACTGTTTTTCTTAATTTGGGGTATACATTGAAGTTGAGCCTCTATTATGGTGTCTTTAAAAAGGGCCCACGCAACTTGCAGGGATTTCACTTTAGTCACTGAACCTTTTAACTTTTGTCTAACTAACCCCCTCATTTTTGTATAGTTCCCCCTTTTGAAATTAAAGGCCACAGTGTTGGGCAGTTGAGGTGTTCTTCCCACCACAGGGATGTTGAATGCTATTGTATTATGGTCACTATTTCCAAGCGGTCCCGCTATAGTTACCTCTTGGACCAGCTCCTGCGCTCCACTCAGGATTAAATCTAGAGTCGCCTCTCCCCTTGTGGGTTCCCGTACTAGCTGCTCCATGAAGCAGTCATTTAAAGTATCGAGAAATTTTATCTCTGCATTTCGTCCTGAAGTGAAATGTTCCCAGTCAATATGGGGATAATTGAAATCCCCCACTATTATTGGGTTCTTAATTTTGATAGCCTCTCTAATTTCCCTTAGCATTTCATCATCACTATTACTGTCCTGGTCAGGTGGTCGATAATAGATCCCTAATGTTATATTTTTATAAGTATAAAAATGATGGGGAGTCAACGGCCACAGGGAGAGCTGTGCTATTCAGGCCTGGGGAAGTTGGGCATGGGGTGTGATCTCCTGAGATCTGTGAGGTTTTCCTAGGTATCTTGAAGCATCCATTTGGCTAGAGGGCCTCTTCCTCTCCCCTATTCACAAGCCCTGCTCTTCCCCCCCCCCCCACTCTTCAGTGAGCCTTGGGTTCTGCCGGGTTAGGTTCATCGAGTGACTTTGCCCCTCTTCTGAGGTGTTTTTTTCTTAAGAGGGAAAGGATGATATAGCCCTCTCTGTGAAATGATTATAAGGCCTTCGGATGCCAATCTTTACATTAAGTTCTTTACACTATGACATGTCTTTGTACCAGTGTCAGGGCAAGCGGGGTTCTAAATGATACTCCTTTGAACTCTTGTTCAATTAGCTAATTGCCGTTTGCGGGGGGGAAATACGGTGTGAGAATATGCCAAGAAGCTTGCCTAGTTTTAAAATAAAAAAAGCAAGTGCAGATAAATGAAAAGGCTTAGGTGTTTTACGGCTTGTGGCTTTTCGGGAGATCTGTGCTTCAGTGTAGTTTTAAACAGAAGAATTAAAATCCGTTCATAAGAGGTTCATTTAAACATTACAAAGACACCTTGGCAACAGACTTTTTATAGAGCTTTGAAAGAGAACTTGACTTTCTGAGCACTGATTGGCTGCTATGTTCACTGAACCCATGAAAAGGATCGCACTGTTCCATTGAACTGGAAGCAAATTATGTTACCAGGGAAACTCGTCTCTCTGTGATTCTCAGGTGAAAGGATGTTTGATCTTTAAAACAGTGCAAAGGTTTATGTGAAGACTATTGTCCAGATTTTAAAAATAACAGCTTGACATTTAACGGGGCATAAAAGGAGTATTTCTACAGTTTAGCTGATGGTTGACAAATAAAAAAATAAGTTATTTGAAAAGGATATTGAATTTCTGCAGCTTCTGCTCCAGCTTCGTTAGCACAACTGTGTAAAAACCAAAAAGTAGGATGAAAAAGAGAAGTACGAAGCAGACAAGGATGGGAGTTTTATTCTCCCTACATTATATAGCAAGGTTTCTGTGCTGGTGTTTCCATTGGCTTATTATAGCTCACTGCACAAATTCAAGAGCAAGATAGGCCAGGGTAAGATATTGATGGGAAGGATGGTAGTGAGTAAATCTGCAAAATGCAAGAGAGTTGGGTTTGATGACTTAAATCTTTCTCCATGGCTCTGCTGGTTGTGACAGCCCTGGTGAATTATGGAGATGAATGTTCTGTAATATATATACTATTACACAAAACTTACATTAAAAGAACATTATCAAGGACACAAAGTCAAGGAAATGCCAGAATTATGGTTGCATGTGCAGTTTATATGTTCACAGCTCCCATTGAGTTCAGTTGCAACTGAGAGTGCTCAACATTTCTGCCGATTGGACCCTAAGGTCTCAAGTCAGGCATCCAGAAAATGAGGAACACACAATTAGTGATCATTTGTGATAAGTCTGGGTTCGAGGGACTTGCTGTGGCAGCAGCAAGGATAGATTCCAATCCCCTAAGGCAGCATTCAGCTGCCTTGACCATGAGACAGTCCTTTCTCTTCCTGCAATCTCCTGCCCCTTTCATATCACACCTTGCAACTTTTGCAACAAATAAAGCAAAGTTCCTACAGACTACAGCCTCCTTTGCTACACAAGCCTGAATCATCCTCTGAGCCGGTCCATCTTGTGAAATGAATGCACCTAGCATTTCCTAACTTTTGAGTGCTTGATTGTGGAGTCTTTATATTTTTAACACAGTTTTTGTGTTAAACTTTGTGTGTAGTTTCCTATGTTTTTAAAAAGACAAATGAAAAAACCCCCACAGAAATTCCATCATGTGGCATTTGATGACATAGGTCATCAGCAAGGTTGGAACCTTTCAGTCTGTTGCACAGGCCTCTGCCACTTTAGCTGGTGGAGTAACTGATAGCATAGTAGGTTGTCATCCTCTGTGTACCAACCTAGAGCAGGATGAGACACTTTGCCAGTGGGTTCACAGCTATTTTCTGAAAGCAGAGGAAGGGTGAGGCTCAGAAATCTTGGATTCCATTCTGGGCTCTGAAGGGGAGTGTGTTAAAGTGGGCACAGACACTTCTGACCCTTCCCCTCTAACCAGTCCCTGGCCCAGTCCTGTCCCTTCCATACCTCTGGATCCGTGTCCCAGTCTGACTCTCCCCATGAAACCCATCCCAGTCATCAGGTGCCTCATCCTAGATCCAGTCTCCTCGCCCAGCCATTCCCAGTTCTCCTCTCCTGGCTCCTTGTCTGATCTCTCTCTCTCTCCCTCCTCCCCATGTTTGTCATACCCACTCGCTCTTGGTCCTAGTTTACTCATCCAAACAGTGTCCCCCCACCACATGGGTCCTTATTCCAGTTTCTTTGCCCATCTATTTTCAGATCTGTCCCTACATCCCAGCTTCCTCATCAGCTCTGGCTCCCAGTTCCAATCTTCTTGCCCAGCAAGTCAGTCTTTTCCCATCTGGCTGCTTCCCTAGTCTCCTTGTCCAACCTGTCCTAGTCTCCTTTGTCCCCCACTGGCTCCAAGTCTCCTTGCCCAGCTAGTTCTTGTCCCCTTCCCAAGATCCTAGTCCTAGCCTCCTTGCCCAGCCAATCCCAGGTTTCCTTCTGCCCCAATTCCCAGTCCTAATCTCCCTCTCCCTCTGACCTGCCATTCCCAGTCTCTCCTTCAAGGCTTCTTGTCCCAATCTGTTCCCTTTTATACCCTACCTCACCTCTCCTCCCCTCCCCCCCCTCCCCCAAGATTTGGCTCTTATCTCCTCTGTGCTTCCTGGGCCCTAGCAGGGGGTGGTCATTGAAAGCACAGAAGATACAGCCTCCTTGCTCTCAGTTCAGGTGCTCTGACCCATCATGGCCTGCAGCAATTTCAGGGGAAGTCCTGCTCAGCCCTGGGCTGGAGCATGCCCAATATGGGCAAGTCTCTACTGAGCCTGCATGAATTGTGATTTTTTTTTCAAAGTCTGATAACTTGGTCAAATTTGGGCGGATTGAGACCTGACAAAAAGGCACAGGCGTGACAAAAGGCAACCCCTCAGCCTCATTTCAAGTCTCTGCTCCAAAGCACAGAGAGTGAGGGTAGCGTTACAGGGACAGGACAATGGGACTCCTAGAGCTTTTCAAAGAAAAGGTCACCCTAATTTTTTAATAGGGACAAAACATTTATTTTTCACTACCCATCTGCTCAGAAACAGCTGGGTGATTTTGGCTGCAATAAAAAAAAAAAGAAAAGAAAAGAAAAAGAAAAGAAAAAGAAAAATTCAGCCTGAGACAGACACCCATCATGGAAAATTTCAGCTCAATGGTTAAAGTTTGACAAAGTTATAAGCAACTTAAAACAGGGTTTTATAAAGGGAAGTGCTTGGTAACCTTAATCATAGATAGGATGAGTAACCCCACCTATAACAATATTCCATTTTTAATGGCACATCACGGTCAGATGGGGTCAGAAAGCGCTCTACAGACTGGGTATATCCCTATACAAGGATGATGTCAGCCATCACTAAAATGCAGTTAGTCTTGGGTCCTGTGTTGCATTTGGATGTTTTACAGCAGGCCCAGGACTAGAGAAAAATAACACAACTAGCCCTGCACCCTTTCTTCTGCTGGTGGTACCTGGAGGCCCAGGCATATGTTTAGATGCCATACATTAGCAGCCTGAAAATCCATCTGGCTGGCTGGCCAAGAAGGTAGAAACTCTGTCTTGGCAGCAGCCCAGGAGCTGACAAAGGGATTAAAGAATAGTATTTATATACTTTTTTTTTTTTTTTATAAAGTCAGGTCCTGAAAAGCTCCTTTAAGTCCCTGATGCCCAGTGGGAGGGGTGGAGGTTTCAGAATGCTAACCAGGAGAGGTGAAGCACCTGGATGTGCAATAAGTAGCTTTTCAGTCAGACATTCGGGGCCTTTTTGTTTTCACGTCGCATGCATGAATTCAGCCAAATGCAAATAGACCCCAGTATGGGTTTCCACAGGTATGTTGGGCCCCGCTGCCATGAGTAGTGAAATCATGAGGGTTATGGGCTAGGATGGTCTAATACAGGGCTCTCAACCTTTCCAGACTACTGTACCCCTTTCAGGAGGCTGATTTGTCTTGCGTACCCCCAAGTTCCTCCTCACTTAAAAACTACTTGCTTACAAAATCATACATACAAATGCAAAAGTGTCACGGCACACTGTTACTGAAAAATGGCTTACTTTCTCATTTTTACCATACAATTATAAAATCAATTGGAATATAAATATTGTACTTACATTTCAGTGTATAGTATATAGAACAGTATAAACAAGTCATTGTCTGTATGAAATTTTAATTTGTACTGTCCTTGCTGGTGCTTTTTATGTAACCTGTTATAAAATGAGGCAAATATTTAGATGAGTTGATGTACCCCCTGGAAGACCTCAGCGTACCTTCAGGGGTATGCGTACCCCTGGTTGAGAACCACTGGTCTGATAATTAGAGCTCTAGTCTAGGACTTGGGAGACTTGGGCTCAGTTCTCTGCTCAGCCAGACTTCCTGTGTGACCTTGGGAAAGTCTCTCTATGCTTCTATTCCTCATCTGTAAAATGGGGATAATAGCACTGCTCTACTTCACAGGAGTGTTGAGGATAAATACTGATCTTTGAGATGCTCAGATACTATAGTAATTGGAGGCCATTTGAGTACCTAAAACTGGCAAACCAATAGGTTGCCCCTTACAAACCTTCAGGAAATTGGAATGCTCTTCAAAGACTGAAGCAGGCCCTGGCCCTATTAAAGTCAATAGCAAAACTCTCACTGAGGCCAGGATAGCTCGCTGGCTTTTTCTTTTTCAATCTAGTCTTTGCTGCAGTAACTGTGCCCAGTGATGTGCGATTTTATTGAGGACCTTTCCACTGCTCTCCTTGAGATGCACCAGATATGAAAAGTTTTTTTAAAAAATGCGCTCTGACTACTACGGTGTTGCCACCACTGGGAATTGCTCTGGTTCTGATGCAAAAGGGAGGGTGAATTTGGATTCGCCCTAAAGAATATAGGGATGGAAGCCCTTCATTCAGTGTAAATCAGTAAACTAAGGGCCATATTGTGCCTTAATGATTCTTACATACAGGTGATGTTAGTGGCCGCTGCATATGGGCACTGAACACACAATATGGCATTAAACTCAGTATTCTAGGATCAAAAATCTCCCTTAAAAGGACACTAAGATTAAAACAAAAATAGAAGCACATTTTGTACCTTTTGTTGTCAGCGAAGCATCATTTTACAAAAACCACTCTCCAGTGTTAATTATGCATCTGTTTGCATGCCCAGTGGGCATGTAACTGGTTAGTATATCACCCAGTATGCAATTGTGAACAATGCTGTTCTGCCCAGGTAGAGCAAGGCACAAGCTTCCACTTTATTCTTAGAACAGTTTACCTCATAATGCATACAGATCCCACCTACAAAAGCATAACCATCACAACTTGTTTGCTCTTCTAACTTTGGAATCCTAGGAGGTGAAACCGGGCTCAGCTTGAGGCTGTGTAGATCTATTCAATGAAGTCATGACTGACTGAGGCCTGGCAAATAATGTATTTCTGTTCCTTGCTACCGGTGGGATACTCCCTTGAGATGAAACATTACCAGTATCAGCTGTGATCCTTAATTTACTTTTAATTGTGAGCCTATTGGATCCGGCAGTAGAAAAGATACATTTCATTAGCTGATCCAAAATATTTATGGCCAGAGTTTGAGTTTAGGCAGGGGAGGAAATTATATCCTTGAACTGGAGATTTTAATTATTATTTTTCTTGTAAATTTGTCAGCAAGATAATTGACCAAGTAAAGAAAGTGCTAATACCCATACAGGTAACTACATGTTCAGGAAATATTATAGTTGTGGTAGAACTTTATAAGCAGCCACTGTTGGGAGTGATTCAGTCTGCTTTCTCTGCCACCTCTTTGGCTAACATTCCTTTGGTGATTGTCACATGTTTATGAACTAGCAGCCTTCCTTGTTCTCTGGGACAGTAAATCATCTAGTACAGATTGGGGGAGAGAAAGCACCACTCCCATTTGTGAAAGCACCACAGGTCTATTTGGCTGTCCTTCTCCGTCCAGCTAGTGTGAACTCCACAGATCCAAAAGGAAAGCAGGATTTAGGAACCTGTCCTGGATTGAAAACAAAGGAACTACTATTGACTTTGGAGTCATATTATTCACAACATACACTATATCAGTGAAGGAAGCACACTTGGGAAGTTTCACTTCTTGTTTGACTTGTCCTGCTACTTTAAGGGAAAATAGGTAAGTCTAGTATTTTGAATAAATACTTCCTGGATAGAAACAAACCTTTTCACTTTGTAACCTCATTAGTGATATAGCTTTAAAATAAATCCTGTGTTGCAAATGCCTGTGTTACTTTGTATTTAGAACCACATTTATGTATGTTTTTGAAGTACTATTAGAAGCCTCGGGTAACCAAATGTAGAGCATCAGTGCCCTTTTTTCTTTGTACTTATATTTTATTCTTTCATACTATCATTACAGAAGAGCTTCCATCTTTACTGCAGAACAATAAAGCAGTAACACTGGGTGGATGTATAGGATAAACACAGGTGTTAACCATTCACCACCTCCTCAAACAGAGAGCAAACATACCCTCACATCGTTGTACAGGGAGAAACACAAATACCTGCAGTTATTTTTGAATGACTTAGGTTAAGAACACAGCATTCCCTTTTTTATAGGGCCCAAATGTAGAATAATGGTTGGAGGGAGCCAGAATGTATGTAAAATAAAAACAACACTCCATAGCATAGCTTTCTGTCTTTTGAAACATCCCAGGATTGTTGTCAGTTATGTTTGAAAGTTTTTACAATTTTTGTTCTGGGGATTTTTGTACACTAGGTAGAATATTGCATATACTGGAAATACAAACGCCTATAAAATGTGTAGATGTGATTTTAATGTAGCTTCTCATTGAATGTAGTTCAGTTAGAAGTCCTTGATTTTTTTCCCCACCTCCCCCTGTTTCTTAAGGCATGCTGCACTCAAATGCTGACCACGAGAATGGTCCCATGTAGCAGGCGCTGCTGGAAAAACTCGTAGGTGTTGCTTTTGAAATCTCCTGACATACATGAATCTTTCCAGCCAGAATCACAATTGCTTTCATTTATAAGGGACCTTGTGTATATAGACTGTATAATATTGGAATATAATATTTTCAGAGGGAGCATAGCTGGCTCTGAAGTAACTTGCATAGTCAATTTTCCTAGCCTGTCCCTTGAACCCTGTCACCTCTCCCTTTGTATTCCTGCACTGGTTCCCCCTTCTCTATCGCATCAAACATAAACTACTGGTTTTTATTTTCAAGGCCTTTCACAGCCTATCCCCACCTGACCTTTCATCTGTCAATGTTGACTCTCTCCTCCGATCAGCCCACAATGCTAGCCTTCACTGCCCACTTGTTAAATTGTCAAACAAAGCACCTTGATGCTTTTTCCCATGCCACCTCTCACAACTGAGAGGCGCTCCCTGTAAATAGCCACAAAACGATCTAATTAGCCTCCTTTAAATCCCTCCTTAAAACTACAAAAAACTTGACAATGGTTAGGCTACTAGTGGGCCGAGACCACTGTCTATGATCATAGAATCATAGAATATCAGGGTTGGAAGGGACCTCAGGAGGTCATCTAGTCCAACTCCCTGCTCAAAGCAGGACCAATTCCCAACTAAATCATCCCAGCCAGGGTTTTGTCAAGCCGGGCCTTAAAAACCTCCAAGGAAGGAGATTCCACCACCTCCCTAGGTAAAGCATTCCAGTGCTTCACCACCCTCCTAGTGATGCCGACCAACGTTGTCTCATTGTTTCCTTGTACTCCCTCATCTTTCTGTATCCATCTGTTTTCTCTTGTCTGATACTCAGATTGTCAGCTCTTCAGGGCAGGGACCTTCTTTTTTGTTCTGTGTTTTGTACAGCACCTAGCACGGTGGGGTTTTGGACCACGACTGGAGCTCCTAGGTGCTATGATATAAATAATAATGAATCATCAGCATTTGTGTTCTCTGAGCCAGCTCCTGCTCCCACTAAACTCAGTGGCAAAACTTCTCTTTTGACTTCAGTGACTTTGGGATCATCCTCTATAGTAGCAAATACCACTGGGTCAAACTCATCCGTGGTTGAATTCCATTGATTGTACAGGGCTTGCTCAACCTTGCACTTCAGGGGACAGGTCGAAGGCAGCGTATGGGGATGCCAAGGGAAGGTGGGAGGAAGACGTAGGATCAGCTGTTCTCCCAACCATTAAAGCCAGTTTCAGTTCCTAATCTGTCATGCTCCCCCAATTTCCTTTCCTTTCACTGGTCCTGAAGCCCCCGGCTAGCTAAATGCTGGTTTGACCTCTGCCTTTCCCAGGATGGCCTGTGGGGCAATTCTTAATTACCAGGTCACCCTGTAACAAATCAGCATGTTCATTATGCTAATATGTCGATGAAAGGTCACATGCCACTATTAATATAGAAGGTGGTAGCATTAGCAAAATACTCCATTGTGTTAAATAAATGGAGCCAGTAACCTCAGTCATTTTTTCTTAGTATTTGCTTTAATGACTATTGCATTCTCTCATGACCAGTTATTTTTAGAACACACTCATCGGGTGCAGGAGACCTGGTTGATACTACAAGTCCAGAAATCTCCCATGGCACATTCTTTCCTGGAAACCACACCCTGTGTTACAAGCAGTCTCCTTCTTCTTGCAGTATCCCTTGAAAAACTAAGCTTTTTGCACAATGGTTCCTTGATTGTATTCCTCAGTGGCCAAGGCCTATGCCCAAGTAGCTGGACTGGGTTCTGGGGAGCCAGGTGGGGGTGACATGGGAGGCAGCATGCCAACAATCCCATGCAGTGGGATGCCCCACTGAGGGAAGACTGGAGAATATGTGTAGGATCCACCCTCCGACAAGTTCATCATTCAATACCTCAAACATTAGAGGCAGAGCAAGACCCAGCCTGTGAGATCATGGGCCTAAGGCTTCTATTCTGTGCCCTGAAAGAGAAGGCTTTAACAAGAAAAAATGAACCAAAAGGGCAGAGTAAATTTTATACCCTCACACTAAACTGTTTCCGTGGGGTGACAGGGTTTACAGATCCCCTACCTTCCTTCTGTAACTACATGCTAAAATGTGTTCCTAGGGTATTTGCACCCAGCCACAGTAAAAATCCTCCATGACCTATTACAAGTGAGTGTTTAATGGGAACCCACCAAGAGCAAGAGTGGATAGAACTCGGCGCGCCTGCGACTCATACCTCTGAGATTGTGGTACACGTAGAACTCTACTAGGCATCTAAAAGGCAGTCTGCAGCACAGCTCACATGGTGGCCTCCTGCAGTGGGTCATTTACAGCATAAACCCTTTCATAGGTATGATGTTCAGCTTGCTCTCAGATGGCAAATGGTCTCCTCCCCTTCCTTTCCATAGCTGCCTATGCTGAAATGGCTCTTCTAGGCAATTAGAAATACCTGTCAAAGCCCAGGACAGAGAGTTTGCAAGCAGGCTTTATACGTACACCCTGGCCTCATTTTTCTTCTCATTATGTAACCACCAGGAGAAGACTACAGCCTAAGGAGAGAGCTAGGAAATGGTAGGGCAAGGAGAAGCCAGGTTTGTATTCAGAGTGCCCTGCTCCGTCTGGGTGCACGGCCTGCTATCTAGAGATGGGAAATCCTATAACTATTGAGAGATTGGGTAGATTAGTTGAAATCTCTTATTGGCAGCATGTTTTCACTCCCTGGGGCAATGGAGGTCAGGCAGGTTGCCAAGGCAACACACTCAGCCTTCAGCAGAAGGTTTACTGGTGCATGGCCCTTGGTCAATTGATGATGGAATAGGGTTTATTCAGGTCTTTGAAGGGAGCTGCTGTCCAGCCTTTGGCTGTGATGAGTTGTCACGTTTGGAGTCAAAGGGGTGAAACTAGGAAGATTGGCGTTTGTAAGATGAGAATAATGGGGGCAGGAGGATTCTAATTAGGGTTAGCTCATTCTTTGCTACCCACCAAATCAGAGAAAATAATAAACCTCACATGCCAAAATGTTTGTTTCCTTTTATTAATAGAAGTCCCTTGCAAAGAGTTCTGTGGGTGGCAGTACAGGTTATAAGAGACACATGTGGAGTGGGTGGTGGTAACAAGGCCTCTCTCTCTTACAGCTTATCAAGTCCAGGTGAGACAAACGAGACCATCAGAATGACCTTTTTGCTTCTCTTGTCCTTGAGGGGAAGGTGGGTCATGCTCGGTAAGCCTCTGTTAGTGCAGGAAGAAACCAGCAGGGGATGTTTGTGGAAATTCTGTAGCAATCACTTCATGCTTTCAATGTGCAGAGCAGGCAGGCATGAATGCGAGAGTTTGGTTTCTTATGAGCTCATGTTGCCGTTAGTGTCACAAGGAAGGAAATGAGTAATGGAAGAGCAAAGGGTGGGGCTGTGGGCATATTCTTTAAAATTTGTGTTTGAGTGCTTGCTTATTTCCTTTTTGAGAGGATAGCAATTGATGGATGTATCATCACAGTGATGCATGTTATCCCCTCACTGTCTCAAAATACTGCTTTAGTGGTACCATGGTAATGAGGGAGCTGTCTTTAAAAAAAAACAAAAAACAAACAAAAAAAAAAAAACACCATGGTATGACTTTAGTGTTCAAGAAAGTTTGCAGACTGACAGCCCTGGAAACTGAGGTGTTCATACTTATTTGCAGGACAAGCAACAATAGTGCAAGCTTCCCCGTGCTGACCTGCTGATGTGTCTCAGCTCTGACCTGGAGGGACCACCTCTAAAAATGTGAATGGTTTCTGTCCTCCTTCAGTCCTTAATCTTTCTGGCTGCATTGACTTCAGTGGGACTGAAGCATGTGCACTTTAAGTATCTTTCTGAATTGGGGTCTCTTCTGAGACCATTAATAAGGTTGACAATTAGTGTCAACTATGATGTGTGTGAGGGATATGGATACCTTCTCTGCTGGGAGATGGACTGAGACCGCCAAACTCCATTGATGTAGATCATCAGATGGTAACCTCTTTCAGGCACGCTCTCCATGCTCTGCATTTGAACTGATGCTCTAGAGGTGAGGGGTTCTGTAGCCAATTTTCAGTATCCTGAGATGTCCTTTGCTAGTTGCCAATGTTTGCTATGGGAAAGAAAAAGAGTTCTGAGCACTGCAGTGTGAAGATGTGTACTCTGTGTCTCTTGGGAAGGCACAGATCATAGTTCTTGGTCCTCCTAATTGACCCGACAAAGCATACAAAGGCTTTTGGGTGCCCTCCACATGCCAGAGCGTTTTCCTGTTGACGCAAGGTAAACACTGACCCAGAAATCAGCTTTAAAAGTTAAATGTTGGTCTTAGCATGATGTGGCTGATGATGCAGGCAGTGTGGCCTGCTTTAGGGGGTGGAGGGAGAGAGACAGACACCTGTTCCTGGCATAATGGAGGGGGACAGTGGTTGACTTGAAAATGTTCTTTGTAACAGTCCCAAATAGGAAGCCAAGTGCTGTACTGTAACCACCTACAGGTATATTCTTGTTTGCCTGAAAGAATAGTCCCGTGGTTGGGGTGGGCTGGGACTTGGGAGATTTGGGTCTGTTCCAGACTTCCTGGGTGACTTGGCGCAAGTTACTTAGCCTCTCTGTGCCTCAGTTCCCATCTGTACAATGGGGATAACAGCACTGCCCTACCTCACAGCTGTGTTGAGTATAAATAAAATAAAGACTGTGAGGTCTTCAGATCCTATGGTGACAAGGATTATACAAGTACCTGAGATAGATAGAAGTTACCTTATTATCCCTATTACTCTAAAATAGGCATGTCTGCGACAAAGCATAGCTCCCCCTCAAAGCAACATGATCCTTCAAAGGTGGCCTGCAAATATATTACCAAGAACAAAGCCACTGGGATTGGCCTTACTTCCATTGATGGCAGTGGGAGTTTTGCAACTGATTTCAATGCGAACAGAATCAGACTCGTCGTCCCTTTATGAAGGGACTGAGAGGCATCCTGCTATCTGGGGCGTGAAGCAGTGCATAAAAATACATGGAGCCAAATTCAGCCTGGGTGAAATGCGACCTGAAATGGGAGTTGCACCCTCCCACCCCAAGGCTGAATTTGGTCTGTTTGATTTCATTTCTGGTAATATATTTACAGAAGAGTTATGCAACCATTTCATCCCGGTGTGAGAGCTGCCGCGAAGGGTCAGGCTCTGCCTTGTTTGAGATAGATATCAGAAGAGAGCTGCAATCCTGTGAAAACACATTTTATTTCTGAAGTGTTTGTACATTGTGTATGCAACGCACATGAATATAAGTGCCACCTGCTCCATGCTGATAACCGTGGCTCGGAGCATCAGTCATGTGTGCTCCCTGGCATAGCAGTTTGCTTTGTAAGGAAGTTGCTCCTAAAACTCTGTCTTGACCTGAATTTGTGAAATTCTGCATACTCTGGCGGTTGCTTTAATAGCCTCCATAGCGCTTCCTGAGCTCACATAGATATGGATTCTTCAGGATGTTGTTCAAATCGAATTAGCATTAGCACTGGCGAACGAAAACCCCTGAGACAGTTTATTCTGTAAATTCACTCCAGAATGCATGCATTGCACTAGTTCCCTTTATGAACTTGACCCTGGCCTGCAGACAGGTGGGATGATCCCAGATTACATCCTGGGATTCATGCGCTGCAGGCAAAGGATAAATGGAACCCTTAAAAGGGCCCTCGCTGTGTGCATTACTCCACTGACAGACCTGTACCTCCACTGTCACTGCGGCAGCTATTTGGCCCCACACCATCTTCCCTCGATAGCTGCTGATAATTGCCAAGTACAGATGGCCTCCCATCCTTCGTTGCACGGTGACATTGTTGATAGGGATGATGTGCAACAAATTATGTGGGCATGCAAGTAGGTGGAAACTTTCTAATATGCCACAATAATAATAATGCTCATTTCTAATGCCACGCAGCTTTCCCTGGAACTTCTGCCCACACAGCAGCCTACTTAGTTCGCAATCCTATGTGCATGCTAGACAATTAGCAGTTGATAATGAAGAATGCCATGGGAACCAGCAGGAAAATAATAGCTTACTCCAAATATATAATGAAATGTAATTAGCACAGACAGTAAAACAGACAATTTGTGGGGGGGTTTGTAATTAAAAAGTACCAGTAAACACTCCTATTGCAGAAAGCTTGGAATCAATTGGAATTAAAGAACCATTGTCTGGAATAAGATTTTATTCAGAATTTAGCCCTTGGGAGGCCAGCTGTGATGAACTGGAATAAGATTTTTCACTGTACACTCTCCAGCCAGTGAAAGTACTATGTATGTGTTAGGTGCACTGAGAAACTTCCACTGTTTGTTTTCCTATTCTTGCTGAATGAGCTCAGTGTGTTTCTAAAATGGATGTGAAACTCACACCAAGCCAAACAGCGGGCTTGAAACCCCCCCTGCAATTGAAGTTAGGGGCAAAGCTCCCGTTGACTTCAGTGGGGCCAGGATTCCACCCCTGGTGTACTGGACAGTTCCTTCTCTGCACGGTATAGTCACTCCCTATAATGCTAGGATAGTTTGCTAGTGTGGGTACAACAGTTACAGGATTGTAGCACCCTATGCTTGGAATATCCGCCTTCAGATATCGCTGATAAATCTCACTTCCATCACAGACCTCCTTTTCTCCAGATTTATCCCCTCCAATGGTGTGCTCCGGTTTTCTAGACTGTGCATGCACAACTGCATGTGCAATTGGAGACCTAATTTGCAGCCACCATCATATTAAAGTATTTAATTTAAAAAGTGTGGGGGCGATGACAAAATGGAATGTGTCTATAATAAAGCACATCTCAATCTCGTAGTGTAATCTTTCTGCTTACATAGCTCCACCACCACAGTATGTGTGCATGCCACACCTTTTTAATTAGTTTATCCTCACAACACGGCTGGCAGGTAGCAGGGTATGATTATCTCCACTTTACAGAAAAGGAACTGAGGCATAGAGGGATGAAGTGACTTCCCCAAGGTCACACAGGAACTCAGTGCCAGAGCCAAGGACAGAACACAGATCTCCGGAGTCCCCGTACAGTACCTTAACCACAAGACCATATTTCCTGTCACGGTGTTTCTTCACTTTCTCCCAGGCTCTGTCACCTCTTTCTGTCTAACGTAGGCCGTACCCGCTGTGGTCAAAATCTCCTTTTCACTTGTCTGTGAAGCCCCTATAATGGTATATAAACAATGGTAGCTGCAAACTTTTGTTCCTGTCCTTCATAATCTTTTGGGTAAGGTAACAGAAGTGCAAAACCCACCAAAAACGGAAAAACCTTTTGGCACAATTTCTCACACTTGCTTTCAGCCCAGAGGTGTGAGTGTGAAGAATAACCCGTCAGCCGAGGAACGACAGGAAAGAAGGGTTGGGAAATCTGGAAAGCAATTAGGATACACACACAGGTGTGTGGGGAACTTTATTTTTTGTGCTGATTGAGGCGCAAACCATACAGCATGAGCTTGGCTACCCACACAACAGAATACATGATTCCAACTGGCCATCAGGTGCATTGATCTGAATGTCTCTTCCCAGGTACAGCATTCAAATGCTATCATGTGCACCTCGCTCACATGAACTAAGGCACAGATTGCTGGCACCCAGCACAAGTAACTTGGGGGTTTCCACATGCAGGAAAAGAGGCTTTTGATGAGTTCTGATGGCAGATGCCTCCCACCTTTGCAGCTAGCCTGTCCAGGGATAGGGGAGACCAGAGTGGCCCTGGTTTTCCCCATGACTCTTATTGCAGTTTGTTGCTGGAATACATTCAGCCTCTGCAGCATGAACACCCCCTACTTTCCACACAAGTCTTGCCCCTTTTCTCCCTGACAGCAAACAGGCAGATATGCGTATTGACTCTCTCCTTGCCAGTGTGAGAAGAAGAGCCTCTCAAACTTGTGTTTGTGGGGCATAACCTCCTCCACTCTTAGAGCAGCTTCACCCCAGTTTGAGTGGATACCAAGTCATAACTTGACCCAGAGCTTCCCAACAGTCCTTTCAGACAGCCACAGTAAGAAGTTGTTCTATCCAGGCCACAAACTGAGGCCCAGAGATCTTGTCTGCACTATGTTTTTTTTTTCTTCTGGGAAGCTTACCGTCTTGGTAGCCCCACCAAAGGGTGCAGTGATTGGAGCCCTGCTGTAGACAAGGCAGTGTTCGTGTGTTTATCACCATGACATTTACACCTGCTCTGAGCAAGTTTAGACTGCACAGTCTTTAGAACATTGGAGGCAGATTGGGGCCCTGTCAGCGGGAGAAAATGGAAGCCGGCTAATGGAGACTCAGCCAGAGAGATCCAGTGACTTAGCCAAGCCCAAGGTCTAGCGGCCAGAGCCCGGGAGCCTGACAGATTGGAAGCTCCTTGGGCAGTCATCATTTTGTGTCCTGCTCAGAGTTTAGTACATGACAATAACATCTCCTCCTGCAGCCATTAGACATCACTCCCTCCCCCTCAAATCACTAAAAAACCCTCAAAGAGTCCTGTGGCACCCTGTGGTTGAGTCTCCAACTCGAAAGCTTAAGTTAACCTTATATCCCAAAGATGCCAACTGAGACATTCAGAGGACGGGAGGGGAAGGAGAGCTTGCATACATGGCCGCAATTCTTTCTCCTGCCAGAGCTGTATTTGGTGAAGGAAAGGGGTCAGTGCAGGGAGGGCAAAGGAGGCTTTATACCAGCCTTGCACCTCTTTCGATTCCAGGGTTGTGCCACAAGGCTGTTCTGACTTCTGCTTAGCTACCACAGCCACCTAAGGGCTGTTGCAGCAGGTGAAAATAGCAGGGGTGCAATGGCACTCCTGCCCCACCTCCTGCCATGGCCATGCCCCAGGATACCCCTTCCGCCAGGGAATGTAGCAGGGGTCGGAAAGGGGCAGCGCTGGTACACAGAAAGCCATCAAGGGAAGCCTGTACACTGAGATGGTTTCCTGGCTGAGAGATTCGCTCTCTTTACAGACCGACCCTTTTTTGCTGCTGGATTGGTACGAAAGATCAGTATTGCATGGTGGAACTGGACCAGTTATGTGCCTCAGTGCCCAGGGAGAAGAGGGCAAGTAAAGCATAGACCTGGAGGAAATACTGCTCGTTCAGACTGGTGTGAGCAAGATCAGAATCAACCCGCCAGCTTCTGCTTTACCTTGGCATTTCTCGGCTTTGCCGGGTTTCATTCCAAGCAATGTTAGTGTTTTTTCAGTGCAGCTTGCTTCTGAGAACTTGTGATTTTTTTTGTTTCTAATTAGCCACATCAGTCTGTTGTTTATAACCCTCCCTCCTGCGGTCCCACTACCTGCTGTCACTACAGGAACTGAAGACAATTCAGCCCTCTTCACCTCTGAATACTTGCTCAATCAAATCTTGTAAACATCTAGTTGAGTACATGACGTGTGGCGCTGACTCTGGTTATCTTGTTTCTTGCTGCCTGCCTCTTCAGTGAGCCATAGCTTCAAAATCAACATATGTCACCAATGTTTCATTTTTATGGGGTCTTTGACTTGAACTGTGCAACTGAACTTCGCAGCCATCTGATGTTAATTTAGTAATTACTGGAATAATATGCTGAATTATTTTGCAGATGGTGCTTATGCTTTTTGACATATGTGCTTTTGCCACCTGTACTAGCTGATCTACGTAATGTCTGTCCTTGCTTTTGGCATTTCAGTGTGTGTGATGTGAGACTGCTTTAAAAGCTTTTCTGCTAGCATCTATAATTCTTTCCAGAGCCAACGGCACAGGCAGAATGCAACAAGCAGAAATAAGAGAATGTTTCTCTACAGTTTAATACAAAAATGTTGCCTTACAGGGCCACTTTCTCAGCCGAGGTAGAGCCAGTGATGTCACTAGTTAATTTAGGTTCAGGCCTGAAGTCGGCAACGAGTTACACCTACTGGGGATGTGGCCTTGTATTGTTAAGAGTAGTAATCATGATTTTGGAGTTTGTGTCTTATTTCAACGAAGGAAAAACCTTTTAACAGGATACACTGAAGAGACAGACACACTTACCAGGTTCTTAGTAAATGGCAAAGGAATTCTCCCATACCAGAGACATTTTCCATCTGTGATGGTCTTATGTATTTTTGGAGGAAGTGTAAAACATTTCCAAAGGTATTTGCCTTCAGAACCAAGAGGTTCAGCGACTTACTCCCCTCCCCCTCCCCAAGGAAAATGCAATCTCTCCTTCATTCTCCTTCCGACTTGATGAATGCTGTTTTGTCACCCTTAAGACATAGCATTCCTTCTTTGCATGTGGCCGTGTATGAATGGTTTATGACCAATTTACCCCCAATGAGCCTGATCCTGATTACACCCATGTGAATCGGGAGTAACCCTATTGAAGTTAATGGAATTCACTGGTGTATGCACTTGATTGAGCCAAAGCCTGTGGAAGTCAAGAGGAGTCTTTCCATTGACTTCAGTGGGCTATGAATCAGACCCAGAGAGAGAGCAGAATCAGACTTATGTAATTTACTCCATTGTTTATGTCACCAGTAGATTTGGCCCAATATGGGGGTTGCACCCACTAACTACAGGTTGCATTCTGCTGAGTTTGGCTTCTTATGCATTTGGGAGGGCATGGGTGTGGGGTGTAGGCATGGAGGTGGGTTAACCACACTTTGCTCGGGGACAGGCATTTCCAGTTGCAATAATATTTTATTTCTTTGTTTTTGTCACTAGTTACTCCAGAGGCCATTGGGTTCTTGTCTGCAGTTGGAGTCTTTATTGTCCTCCTCACAGTCCTTTTCCTCTTAATCAACAAGAAACTGTGCTTCGAAAAGATAGGTGGACTCCCATGCTTGGAACAACCAGGGAGACGAAAACACTACAAAGAGAGGTCGGGGGTTCATGAGGGCCTGGGTAAGCATCATCATTATCTCCGTGCCTTTGATGTACAGAAACTCACGGAGGCTTTGATTAAGAAGAGAGCAGAGCCATTTTACTGTGTCTAGTGTTGTTTGTGTGGAAAATAGCTGGGGCTTGAGGTGCGGTGGTGTAACCTCTAACAGTAGATATAATGAATATACCGTTGCTACAAGGGACCCATCCTCTTTGTTGTCCTGAGCAATGTTCTCTTGAAAGATGGAAGAAAAGGTTGGAGAAAACACATTTTTCCATTGTTATCTTGTGGGAGTGCTTTGGTAGTGCAAAGAACAGAAAAATCTGGGCATTTCTGGCGTTTCCTCAGAGCAATGGGAATGTCGTTTGCTCAGTGTAGGATGCATCCATCCTGACTTCCTGGCATTAACTGTCATACGTATCAGCCTGCATTAGTCCCATTCCAGAAACATATATTAGACACTCTGAGTTGCAGAGAAGGCTTATGGGGGAGTTTTACTTTTCTTGTTTAGCCTAAGAACGTCGGCACGTAACCTGGAATTTTCAGACGTGCTCAGCTCTTACAACAGAACCAGACTGATTTTTTCAGAAGAGCTTTGCTCCTGTTTAGGCACCTGAATACGTGGCTATATTGGGAGCTGTAAGCCCTTTTGAAAATCTGACCATAGGTGTCTCAGTGGGAGGTGCTGAACTGCATGCAACTCTGGCCAGTAGCTTCCTAAATGTTTTGGTGGGAAGGAAAAATGCTAAGTAAATGTTCTCTAGGGTAATGTTAATGCCACTAATGGGGGACATTTCATAGAAGTTACCTGTCACGTATCAGAAAGTTCTACAATAAATATTTAAAAATATATATGAACACACACAAATCTATACTTAAAGAGGCACTGCCAAGCTGCTAGGCTAAAATTTGACCTGCCTTTAATGTTTTTTTCAGATTTTGCTTGCAAAGTCGGTTGCATTTTACATGTGTTTGGGTTTATCTGCCAGAATATATCCTTCAGCGTGCTTTTAATTAAATGATGGGGCAAGATGCCCAGTCTTCAAGATTAGTTACAGAAGGGCCTAACCCTATTAACACTTAGGTCCCAATCCTGCAATTCTCTTCCTGTGGATTGGTCACAGCCCTGTATAAAACCTCATAGACTTCACTGTAGCTATATCCAGTTGGCCAGGATCTACCCACACTGGGGCCTTAATAAAAAGCAAACAAACGCTTAGTCACAAGTTGACACGGAAGTCAATGGGATTACTTATCAATTTAGTTAAGCATGCCAGTAAATCTTTTTAGTAACAAAGCCATTGGGACTCACCCAGAATGAGGGCTCAGCTTGCCTGTCATTTTTTCCCTTTTCTTTTGGGGCTCTGTGTCATAAATTTAACATGACTTAAGCATCGATTTTTTCTGTGTTAAAAGAAATTTAACAGTATTATTTTTAAGTCTTTATTTTTTTTCTGACAAGTAGTACAAGAGTGTGGCTTTTTTTTTAAAATGACACATCTCTCAGCAATGTGTAGGTGTCGACGTTCTTTGGAGCTGTCAAAGACTATCATGCAAACATATATTTACGATGCCTTTTAAAATGTGAATTATTAATAAACAGGGTGGATTTTTTTTCCCTCCCAAATTCTGAAGGCATAAAATTGCTGCCAAGCTGAAGCACTCTGTGGCAATTTTCATTTCAAAGTAAATTTTCTATGACTGAGTAATAAACCCTTGAAAACATGGGTTTTTAATGGAAACACTAATTCAACTTTAACTACAGCTGTGCCGTACAAGCAAAATACCATACGCATTAATGAGGTGCTAAATCTGATACCGTAGAGGAGTACATTGTAATCATTAATTACAATGGGAGATTACTGTCGGAGCCTATGTTCTCCTTTACAAAGTAAAACAGTCATGAAAAGTTGAAGTTAGAGCAATTCAAAATGTCAGCTTTTCTATGGTTAGATTAATTTTGATATATAGGTATTTTTAAGACCATTATAAGATATGCTTGCAAAAGAACCAGGATTTCTTACAGACATAAACATGAAAAAATGGACCAAAACCTAATGGTTACATATCACATCATATGGCAGTTGCAGAAGCCTAGCATCTGGGCTGATGATGGGGTTGCCAGGTGGTCTGAATCTAGCAGGGCAGCTGTGGTTTATGCTGAAATCATTCTATGAGATAGCTGTAGTTAGTATAACTAAGGAAATCTCCAAATATTACTGCTAACAAGTAGATTTTTTTTCTACCAAGGAATTTGATTTTTGCTGTGGTAAATGTCTGTATATACGTATGTGTATGGGTATTATATTATTACAGTATATGCAGTATATAAATTACTTGTGATTCTGTTTTTTCAGTTCTCTTCTTTATTCTTCTTGGTGGAAGGTTGTCTTTATTATTAAAGGGCCAGATTCAATAAAAACCTCTGCTTCTCATTGTTAAGATGTAAATTGTTATGGTAGTAAGTAATGATGGGCAGATATGGTGAAATAGTGAAATCTAGCCACCCCACTTCAGGTGGGGTTTAGAATGGTTGAAACACTTCTTCTGTCAGCTATTGAAATTGGTTGGCCAAATCGAAGGGCAGGTGTAGGGAATCAAATTTTAATCTCCACTACATTGCTGTAAATCTGGAGTACCTTTATTGTCTGCAGTGGAGTAACTCATATCTTACACCATTGTGAATAAGTTCAGAATCTGGCCCAAGAAGTTTAATGGCTCTCTGAATTTGATGTACATGACAATCTTCACCTATATCCTTGCTGGATTTGCTGTTGAATGTTGACCTATCTAAGAATAAAAATAAAGTTGGAAGGAAAAATAAATCTGTCTGGTTCATACATTGTAGATTCTTATGTTAGCCTTATATATATAATGTGTGTCTTCCAGTGCCCGGAATCTGAACAAAGATTTGACTGAAGTTGGCTGTACAGTGGCAAAAGGAGTTGAGTGAAATACATGTTTTCATCATTGTGAATCTGTGAGAGACATCTGGCCATTTTAGTCCTAATTTGATTGTAATAGAGGGGCCTGTGTCTTTCTGAAAGGAACAATATACTTGAAGAATCTTTACGGAAAAAAGTATTAATTGAAAACCCTTTAGGGAACTCAGGAACAATGACTCGTAATTACTGGTACGCAATGAGTGTCGTTTGTGGTACTTGAGGCTTTTGTGTCTAGTACTCTAATCCCTCTTTCTGACCTTAACGATGAGCTGCATTCTGGACCATGATGCTTTGCCACTGATTGTCTCTCTTCAAGTGTGTGTGCACTCCAAGCCGTGTTGGAGCAGTTCTGAGTTAGAGTGTGTACAGCTGAACAGAAGGAGTAGGGACTAACTGCTGGGTTGCTAAGCCTTAGCATGGTTAACGTGTGCAGTTTCCCCCCGGGAGTTGGTAGCCATTGCTCTAGGAGTTGAGGGGGGAAGAGGAAATATTATCCCTTTGATCTGTACCAGTGGTTCTCAAACTTTTTTTTTTTTGCGGACCACTTGAAAATTGTCGATCACTTACTGATCTTCCCAAATGTTGTTTGTACTGTGAGCTAACTATTGTAAAGTTCTTTGGATAAAAGCGCTATATAAAAAAAACTTTATAATAATTAAAAAAATTTTGTTCTATAAATAAAAGCTCACAACTCGTATTTTAATATCAGTAGTCTTACCTTTCTAATGCAATGGATGTGCCCTCTCTCTCCCGCTGTGGCAGTACCCGAGCTGGGGCTGGGAAGGAGGAGGTCTCTCCCTCTCTCCTCCACCGTAGCAGCCTCCTAGCTGGGGCTGGGAAGGAGCGTTGTCTCTCCCCTGCCACAGCAGCCACAGAACTGAGGTGGGGAGGGAGGGCCGTCTTTCCCCACCAGCCGCAGCCCTGGAGCTGGGGAAAGTCGCCACTTTCTCTGGCAGCCGCAGCCCTGCATGTCCCAAATTCCCTCCCACCCTCTTTTCTCACCCTACTGCCCCCTCCCACCTATTCTCTATTCCCCCCCAAAGCCACCTCCCCTTACATATGCGTCTTCTTCAGGGTGCAGGCACCTAATTAGTGGAACCACACCTGCGTGGCTCCACTAATTAGGTGGGTTGTATTTCAGTCTCTTGTGTTCCAGCCATCCAGGCGTGCACCTTAGAGGGAATTATCTGCGGACCCCCTGTATGGAGCTTGGGGACCACTGGTGGTCCACGGACCACCGTTTGAGAACCTCTGATCTATACAATGCAAGCAGGGTGAACCTTGTTCCTGTGCAGAGGGTCAGGACAAGACCTGTGCACCACTTTAGTCTCAAGTGAGCTCTAGTTGGAGGGTGTACAGTGCTGCAAAGGCCCTTCGCATGGTGTGACTTTTACCCTTGAAGTGGTGAAAGTTTACAATATGCATTGCTGAGCAATGCACTTCGATTGCAAAGTTCAGGACCGAAACCAGCTTGTTTGCAGGAATATGTAACAAGCACAGGGCAAACCCTTGTGTACATAGCCGTATCTAGCCACAAGCTGCAGTGCTGTGACTCATAAAAGAAAACAATCCACTTTGTGTTATATCTCGATTTAGCACTTTTTATATCGATGTGACTTATTCCAAAGTGGAGCAGAATGATCAATCTTACAGCCCACACTGAAGGCCGGAGAAGAAAATTATGGTCTCTTGACTCCGCTTTACCCAATTTACAGAGAAAAAAAAGCACAGAATTCTGCCTTTTCCTCAAATAATTACCATATTGCCAACCACAAGCATTCAAAAATCACAAGTTGCACCCCCCCAAAAATAATGAGATAATTTAAAATCATAAGTAAACAAAATGGGGGTGGGGTTGTTTTTTATTTATCTTGGGTTTTTTTAACTCTTAGAGTGCCTCAGTTTGTGTTTTTAAGCTTTTCTCCTAAGCCACAGGGGATAGAAACTTCCTTTAAAAAAAAAAAAAGACTGAAATTCTTACATAGTTACTTGACTGCAGGAGCTGGGGATTTAAGGAAAACACCCAATATCACAAAACTTGGAATAAAATCACGAGGGTTGGCAACACTGCATTTTTGTCTTGCTTTCTCAGTGTCTCCTTTTGTCTGAGTCCTCCGTGGAACCTGTCGTGGGAACAGAGGCCGTGACCATCTTGTACTGACACCAGGCTAACCCTTATGCCTACTCATGAATGAGGAAGAGAAAGGGGAAGCAAATGGTGGCAGTAATTCGTACACTCAGTTTACAGACTGTGTAGACTGTCTTCCTCCAACAGCACAATCAATAGTGAAAGAGATTTCTGTCTTTCCAGAGCAATACAGTTATGGCCGCTATTAGCATTGCTTACATTAGCAGTAGCACCTAGAACCGGAACCCCTGTAGGCTTGGTGTTGTGCTGTCACAGAAAAAGGCATGGTCCCTGCCTCAAAGCGCTTAGAATCTAATTGGAAGCACTACAGCACCAGTGAGTGAAACGCAGTAAGTGGGAGGAAGGAAGAGGGTAACTGCAATGAGGCCAAGCAGTTGCCTAGAATAGGTCTGTGACTTTGAATTCTTTAAAGGCAGCATACGTAATGGCTAGAGCACTGCTCTGGGATCCAGGAGACTTGGATTCCATCCCTGGCTCTGCCAGTAGCCTGCTGGCTGACTTTGGGCAAGTCACGTCACTGCTCTGTGCCTCAGTTTCCCCATGTGTAAAATAGGGATAATGATCGTCACTAAAGTGCTGTGAGATCTGCTGATGAAAAGAGCTATGTAAGAGCTAGGTATTATTATTACTATTTATTAATGAAGCGTTTGAACATAAATACCATACTGTTTCTATCTGCCTCACTGCCTAACCGGTGTTAGGTGTCTGATTTCTGTAGGCATCGTGACAGAAGTGGATCGTGAGAGGGTTGCGGGGTTGGACGTTTGGGTCAGTTCAGGGACTTAAAGATCCGCCCATGCCTCCGGGGCATTGTGAAAAGGAGTGGAGAGATGTGTGTCTAAAAGGATGTAGCATGTGGCGTAATGTGTGGGTGTATTCCCATGCTGTTAACTGTGCAGCATTTGCTGGTGGTCCACGGAGAGCCGACCACCTAGAGCTCCACAGATGTATGGGGGAGATGTAAGGAAAGCAACAACAGAGACTGTGATTATAACTTTTTTTCCACAGGAGTTAAAAAAAATCTTTATCACAGGAAACTAGAAATGCTTCAGTACTTTTCTAGCGTTACTTTTCCATGCAAGCAATTGCTGTAATTGCCACAGGCTTGTTACATGATCACAGAGCAGAGGGGAGATAGCTAGGCCATGTGCTTGCAAAGGCCGGGGACTCAGGAGTCAGTCAGTCTAATTAGATGGGGTCTGCACTATGAAAACAGTGTGAGAGCCCTTGTGTGTGCGTGTGAGCACACACACACTCACGTAGATGCTGAAAGTTACTTGCTGTGCCCCCTTCTTGTTACTATTCAGAAAGGAACCATCCAGTTGTTGTGCTCATTTGACCCGTGGTCAGAGAGTTTCTAAAGACCTGATTCTGGTCCCATATTGATTTTACACTGATGTAACTCCATTCACTTCAGTGGAGATACTCCTGATTGACACTGACAGCGGAGAATCTGGCCCTCCACTATATCACAGGCAACAGATATAGTCCAGATGTGTTTCCACCTACTCCCCACTTACCTCAAATTCACCCAAGAACATCATTATTGATTGCGTTAGCACCTACCAGTTCCAATCGTGGACCAGGACCCCATTGTGCTAGGCGTAGGTGTCATGGATTCATGGGTCTGGTTTATGCCCTGGCCTTTAACCCATCTCCTGGGAGTAACACTTTTGTGTGCTGGGTCCCTTATGTCCCACGGGGCTGGCGCAGCAGCTCCATGACTCTGAAGCTGGGCTTTTGGGCCCTAGCTATCCCTGTCTCTGTATGGTTATGACTGCACAGGAAAGACAAACCTGCAGCTGGCCTGTGCCAGCTGACTCGGGCTCGTGGGGCTTGGGCTGCGGGGCTGTTTCATTGCCGTGTAAATGTCTGGGCTCGGGCTGGAGCCTGGGCTTTAGGACCCTGCAGGGTGGGAGGGTCCCAGAGCTCGGGCTCCAGCCAAGTCCAGAAGTCTACACAGCAATGAAACAGCCCCACAAGCCCGAGTCAGTTGGCACAGGCCAACTGCGGGTTTTCTTTGCTGTGTCCACATACTCTCCGGGGCTCCCTGCAGCAAGTCCAGCCAAGCCAGACTCCTATGAGAGACTCCCCGCCACTTCTGGGCGCAATGCTCTCAGTAAGTATCTGC
This sequence comes from Emys orbicularis, assembly GCF_028017835.1. Lineage (NCBI taxonomy): Eukaryota > Metazoa > Chordata > Testudines > Emydidae > Emys > Emys orbicularis. The sequence goes on from NC_088686.1 coordinate 15,408,634, forward strand.
AGTATCCACAGCACAGGCCTTTGCAGAGGAAGGAAACAGTTTATCAGTTACCTGGAATACAGACTCTGAACGTCCTTGGGTTAGCATGAAAGAGGTGGAAGCCAGGGTTTTGCCATGCCTGCTTCCCTATGCTCCATCCCTGCTCTTTGTCTCTCCATAGAGAGCCCCGTGGCTGTGTCTCTGAGGCCAGTTCTTAACACAGGTTCCTGTGTCCATTGTCCTTCTGTTGCAAAACCGTGCTGTGTTCACATATTCAGCTACCTCTGCAACAAACATGTTGATTCTAGCCCAGACAGTCCTAGTGGCTATATATGTCAAATACCGAACCTGATCTCCCATATCCCAGGAAGAAAAATCAGTTCTTCCCGCAACGGGTAGCCGTGCAAAGCTGCTCGGTACAGAGTCATGTAGATACTTCATAAAATATTAAGGACAATTCTCACATTTGTCAAAGATGTATAAACACAGAACAAAAAGACAGTCCCTGACCCAAAGAGGTTACAATCTAAGTAGAATAGTAATGTGCCTATATATGGAATAAGTAGTTTGTGACACACAGAGCAACTCACAGAATGGAATAAACCCTTTGGGGTCAGGGTGCAATCAAACTGTCCTGCTCGGATTTAACGATGCTACTGCAGATGTTATTTCACAATGTTTGCGTTTAGGAATTGCAGAAACATTTTTCATCTTGTTTTCGTACTATTTCTCTACATTGTAGACAAGCCTGGATTCGTGAAACAGCTCCTAACTGTTACGAACAATTAATGTCAAGCTTACACAATAGATCTTGCTATCGCTCTTCCCTCCCGCCTCCCGGGATAACTGTAGGGGACAGTAATTTATAGTTGCCATTCTTTTACAAAAGGAGCGCACATGACAAAGGATCAGAAAGAAAGGAGGCTAAATATCCTGACAAAAATGTGTTCTGTTATCGGGAAATCAGTTTTTAAAACAAATCCTGGCACAACTCCAAACCTAGCTAGCTGCATGCAAAGCTGTGAAAAGAGGAATAAGAAATTTCAGAACTCACTGCTTGGGCTCTAGAGCCTTCACGGCTTCTGATCCTTGTTTTATATTGCACCCATTACTGTGATATCCTGTTTTGGGAGAAGTGCTTGAGAGTTAAAGTATTTATACTGCTCCTCTGTCCTCTCTCTGTGTGACTGATGTATCCTCAGATACTACAGTGATCAGCGCTTGACACATGTATGTAGAAATTTACATGGTCACCCCTGCCCTTCCCCATCTTTTACTCCTGGGGGCATTCTGCGCCCAAAAATTACAAATTCTGTGCATACTGACCATACTGGGATTGTTGGGTGATTTATTGGCAGCAATTTTCCAGCTCCACTGCACCAGGAAACTAGGGTTACACAGTCTCTTCCACCAAACCCCCAATACGAGGGGACCTTTGAGGAACAGGAGGCTAGGGTGGATAAAGAGGCTACCCCTCAAACCCCTGTTTCATCTTCGTTTCTGGGTGAGGCAGTCATGCCTCCACCACCATTTATGGCCAATGATTTTTGTCAAATCCGGGACCTTGTGAAGAGGGTGGCTGACACCATCCAGATACTGTACTTCTTGAGGAAGTTAAAGACTCTCATCACAAACTCCTGGACACTTTGCATTCCGTGACACCCACCGGGGTTGCACTACCCATTAATGAACCACTCCTGGATCCAGCAAAGACTGTGTGGCAAACTCCTGCCATCATGCTGCCAACTTGTAAACAGGTGGATAAGAAATATTATGTTGCCCCAGGGACTCAGAATTTTTGTTTTCCCATCCCCCTTCTAATTCCCTGGTGGTGGATGCTGTAAACAAGTGGGGTAGACAGAATTACTCCAGGTCTGCTCATTAGGAAAAGGGCCAGAAAAGGTTAGACCTTTTTGGCTGGAAGCCTACTCATCTGTGACTCTCCAATTTCAGATCACAAATTATCAGGAGATTATGGCCAAGTATGACTACATTAATTACAACGAGTTTGCATCCTTTGTTGATCATCTTCCACAGGAGCACAGAGAACACTTCCTTCTGGGCCATCATTAAAGAGGGTCAGTTATCAACCAGAACCTCTCTCCAAGCATCCTTGGATGCTGCAGACACTGCTGCTAGATCCACCTCCACAGCAGTTGTCATGTGCAGGATGTTGTGGCTCCAGTTGTTGGGACAAAGGAACACTAATTCTAAGAGTGATGAACAACATCAGGCAGGACGAGGCCAGGGTTGTCCTTGTAGTACCAACTTGGCCGAGGCAAGGTTGGTGTCCTTACCTGCTTCACCTGTGTGTCCAACCAATGCTCAAGCTTTTGACCGTCCCGCATCTCCTCTTCCAGGAAATGGGTTTTGTGTTTCAATCCAACCAAGAGGTGAAGTTGTTTTCCAAGCATAGCTCCCAGATGGTTCATGGGATTAGAATCCACCTGCTCAACAGGAGTACAACAAGTATTACAAATAGTAGAAGGGAGTCAACTCGAATTACTTAAATTCAGAAATGGAAGATGTTCAACCACTGGTGTCACCGTCACCATCTTGTGCCTGAATCTCCTCCGCTGTTAGCCATTGTGGACTATCTGCTGGACTTAAAAAATTGGGTATATCAGTTAGCTCTGTTAAATGTTCATCACCCTGCGATATCAGCTCTTCATTCCCCCCTAGATGGGTATTCCATTTTTGTGCACCCTATATCCTTGAGCTATATTAAGGGTCTGGGTAACCTTTATCCCCAGGTTAAAGATGCTATTATGATTTGGGATCTCAACCTGGTACATAGATATCTTATGGGACCTCTGTTCGAATCTGTGGCGACCTGCTCCTTGCTTTACTTATCTATAAAGACTGCCTTTCTTGTACCTATCATGTCAGCCCACAGGGTTGGAGAAATTGGAGCCTTGATGGCAGAACCCCAATTTACGATATTTTTCAAGGACAAGGTCTTACTATCACCACACCCAAAGTTCTTAGCTAAGGTGCTGTCGGATTTCCACCTGAACCAGTCTATTCATCTACCGGTATTTTTTCCTAAACCCCATAAATCTGAGGTGGGAGACTTCATTAAATGTACGACAGGCATTGTCCCTTGATCTGGATAGGACCAAGCAATTTCGGAAGTCATTTTGACTCTTTTTCTCCACTGGAGAAGGATCAAAGGGGTCCACGATCTCTTCACAGAGACTGTTGAGGTGGATCTGTGGGTGTATTACAGCTGGTGCTTTGCCTCCCCAAAGAGATATAGTGCACTTTACCAGATCACAAGCAAATTCCACAGCACTACTCAAAAACATGCAGTGTCTGAGATATGAAGAGCTGCTATGTGGGCCTCAATGCATACCTTTTCTAACACTATACCTTGGTCCATGCGCTCAGATCTGATGCGGCACTTAGTTCTGTTCTACTGTCTTCAGTCTTGAACTTGATTCTGAAGCTCCCTCCTCCCTGTGAGGATACTGCTCAAGAGTCACCTGAAGTGGAGCACCCATAGGGCACTACTCAAAGAAGAAGAAAAGGTTACTTACTTTGTGCAGTAGCTGTTCATCGAGATGTGTTTGCCTGTGGGTGCTCCACTATATTCCCTCCTTCCCCTCTGCTTCAGACTGTTCTTGTTGGATGTTTGGACGGAGAAGAAACTGAGGACAGTTTGCGTGTGCAGCCCTATATACCCTCAGAGTGTGTCATGAGGTTGTATAGAGGGCATGCACGGGTCCAACAGACATTGCTTATGGAAAATCTCCGATCAAGGGCTTGAGAAGCATATGTGCACCTGAAGTGGAGCACCCATAGGGGGAGACACCTTGAAGAACCAAACTGCTGCCCAAGGTGAGTAACCTTTTCATCTTTGGAAGCTTGGGGCTGGTCTACCCTCGGGGGGGGGGGGGGAGGATCGATCTAAGATACGCAACTTCAGCTACGTGAATAGCGTAGCTGAAGTCGACGTATCTTAGATCGATTTACCTTGGGTCCTCACGGCGCGGGATCGACGGCCGCGGCTCCCCCGTCGACTCCGCTACCGCCTCTCGCTCTCGTGGAGTTCCGGAGTCGACGGGGAGTGCATTCGGGGATCGATTTCTCGCGTCTAGACGAGACGCGATAAATCGATCCCCAATAGATCGATTACTACCCGCCCTCCGGCGGGTAGTGAAGACGTACCCTTGGAGTTATTTTCCCCCTCATTGATGCAGAATGAACAGAGGTCAGAATGTTCCCATAGAGAACAGCAAAGCTGTGGAACATGTTCCCAGTTCATGTTAAAGAAATAAGCCTGGCGCTGAAAACTGTTAGATCATTTTACCGTAGATATTAAATGTATGTGAATTTTGCTAGTTGAATTTCTCCCAGTATTCTTTCTTCCTCCTGGGTCTCCTAGGAATGGAATGATGGTACGTCTGACAGTTACTGTCATGACTGGGATGTTGGGGGGTCAGGCCTAGTAGTTGAAGCGGGAGTCAGGCCTAGTGGTCAGAGCAGGAGTTGGAACCCAAGAGTTGAGCCAGGGATCAGAGTCAGGAGGAAGCAGGTCTGGAGCAGAGTGGAACAGGACAGGAGCAAGTCAGGGAACAAGGCAGGCACAGGAGCACTCGCAAGCTGCGCGCATAAGAATCGAGCCACCAGGGACCTGCTGCTGAGCTTAAAACAGGCCTGGTCTGCGGGCTCCCTTCAGCCAATCAGGTGGGCAGGTCAATCAGGTGGTCCTGCTGCAACCCGTCTGAGCTCATTGATCGGCCTGGAGGCTGGGCTGGCTAGTCCTCAAGATCAGCTGAAGGAGCTCACTCCTTACAGTTACCATCGCTCATAATAAGAAAACAGTGTATTGATTGTAGAGATTCCATAGTGATGGTTGTGGCGCTTTCTCTTCTAGGCCTAACATTGACCCTTCTACCCCTCTGATTTTCTAAAATAAAAGAAACAATTAATAACTAAACAGGCTATTTAGCCTGAAATTTCTCAGGAGAGGGAGAAAAGGTTGGGGATGTTTGAAGTGAATCTGATAAGCTGTATTTTTTTTTTTTGAGATACACACATTAAAAATAAGTGGTACTCTCTCCGACCAACATTTCACCTATTGTTCTCATCAATTTTTCTCCCTCCATAACTCAATTTTTTAAAATGTGAGTTGAGACTGGTGAAGTTATTTAAAAGGAAAATTCTTAGCGTTGGAAGGGCCTTGCTGTGACGCACGTTGTAAACATCAATTAAAGCAGCACCGTTGTTAATTAGGGTTTGGGCTTCTGGGAAATAGCCAGTCTCTAACTGATATAAACTCCCTTGGCTTCTCCAAACAGTTTCTAGAAACTGTCACCCTCCAGTGCCAGTTCACAACCTGCTAGAAGCTGAACAGTTTAGTTGGGCTTTATGGACATGGAGGCTTTCCTAGATTCTGAATAGGTAACCTCAACTTTGGGGCAGCCTAGTAGTGGCTACCAAAACTGGGTGTCATCCATGGTCCTGCAGATGGTGGTATTTTTGTTTTTTGTTTTTAATCACTGCTTACAAGTGCTCCTTAATCTAGACTTTCATTTAAAAAAAATCTCTTTAGTATTCTGGTTGTGAAGACAACCTCCAGAATGTGAACTGAATATACTGCAATGCAGTGAAGTTTGCCGGAGTCCGCAGACAGCTTGAACCAATAGCTTTAGGAGTTGTGCACGGCTCCATTAATCTCAGAAGGGTGTTATATCTGAAACCTAATAATGGCATCTGGATGCTTCCTGGGGTACCCAGGATTGTGAGGTACCTTGCTGCTCCCTGTCGTTAGCATGAGAGAACCTTGTCTGTGCCTGCCAGGGGTCAGCTCCCTGATAACCCTGGCCAAAGACAGCACAGGTACTCCCCTCTCAGCTTCCCTGCCCCCCCCAGACTATGCTGTGTCTCTGCAGGCAAGCAATAGGCACACACTAACCTGTGAGCCCTCCGGGCATCCCTCTGGAATGCCCAGCCCCTGATCCACTGAACACTCACAGGTTCACTACTACCAGAGGAATAGTAGACACCAGCTTACCAGTATTCTCTCAGGATCTCTACTTAACACAGCTCGGGGCAAAGCTGGAGTACCTCTCCAGGGTGCAAGCCTGGGCAGATGATTTGGAGGCCCTGAGTTGCCTGTGCATCAGGGCCCCCCTCTCGGCATCACTGGTAAAATCCAGAGGACCGGAAGAACCAATACATCTGTACTCGATCCACTGCAGGAGTTGCCGGCAAGATACTAAGATGGTAGTACCTGACCGCCTTTGGCGCTTCAGTCCAGATTTTCTGTCTGAGTTACTCTCATAGCCTTACATTCTCCCAAATTCACCCCAAGGCATGGGGGCTTTTCTGTCAGGGGCTGCTCCTTTAGCCTTATGTCCTCCCGGGCTACCCACAAGGCAGTGGGCTTGATGAGCCGCCGGTAGTACCATCTACTCTCATTACGGTAGCAGGCATAGCCTTGTCATAGAAATTTCTGTCCGTTCCAGCTGAGGAATAAGGAGAGACGGACACAGCTAGCCAAGCAAGGAACCCCAGGAGGGGCGATCCGTTTATTTCAATTGCAATTGGGTTCGAGCTCATAAGTCAGCAAGAACAAAGAAAACACTTACACCAAAGCATTATATGCAGTTGCTTATGATAATCTATCGCTCTATGATTGGCCAAAATTTGCTATCATTACCATACATAATTAGCAAGCTACATGTATCTGCCCCTCTTATGACCCCTTATTGTTCATCTATTTGCCCCCTCCTCCTTGCTTATTTTGCAAACTAAGCGGTTAGCTATCTACAGGACGCAGACACAGAAAGATCCATTGTCTCCAGGTTTGGAGTTTGGCTACATTTCCTCTTGAAGGAACTTCCTGACTACCTATAGCTGACCCTGCATTTTGTCCTTCTTCTTTCTCCCATGTGTACGTGACAAATTTGCCCCCTGGCAGTTAAGTAGAATAATTTTATATCAGCCTGACCTGACATCTAACTCTACTTAACACATGGCACTTAAATTTATTCATGTTTTCACTATAAATATATCTGTTATCACAGAACAGAGATTCAAATGATAGTAAGTGAGAATATTGGAAACAAATAGTTACATATAACCCGAAATCATAACATCCTTGCTACAGCCTAAACTTAACTCACAGGACATTAGTGTGTCTCCTACAGGATCGCTTACCCCGAGTCCTTTTCCCAGCATTTTCAACCAGAATGGCTGAGACCTTCCTTTCATAAAATCAAGCCCGCCGGCAACTTGGCTTCAGATTAAAGGATGACACCTAGTCCCCTTTCCACTTCTTTTTTAGTTACACAATATGGACCTTTGCCCCAGGAGGTTCTATCTTCAGAGATTGATCTTGGAGTTCCTTTGTCTTTGTAAATCTTCAGGCCAGCACCTGACCCAGGCAACAAACACAGCCTCTGTCACCAAGTATGCCCATTGTTTTTATGCTGATTGGGTTGGCCCGGAGGCATACAATACACAATGGCCTGCCAGAAATATAAATATTTACTACCTCTGTTCCTGCCTAGAATCTGTTTATCACCTTTTGGCGACCTGTCTTAACTTAGCTATTTTAAGAACATAATTTTCAGGATACATACAGAACTCCTTACACATTATCTGCGCATACATCTCACAACAATGATGATGCCAGTGTGACACATGCTTTCAGTAGAAAACTTACGTGACCCCTCTTGGTGAATGTAGGGGATCTTTGTAACCCTATGTACCCCTGTGCCCTCTGCCAGTGGGCCTTGGGTCACGGACATGAACTAGTAACCCCTCACAAAAATGCAGAAAGGTTTTGTTCTCTTTATTTTTAAAGCGACTGTTCCATTTTAGAAGCAATGTTTAGCTACTGTGCTTAGCAATCATCGCTGGATGTAGCAAACCCAAATCACTTCCTACCTAAAAATCCCCGAAAGGCCTAACTCTCTCCTTCCCAGCCGTCAATACTGCCAGCGTCCCCTACCAACGTCTACAGTGCAGTGACTCATCACTAGTAAAAACTGCAGCACGCTGAAAACATATCATTTGGAGACAGTGTAAAATGAATTGAATTCAGAGTCAAAACAAATAGATCATACGAGGAAGAGTGGTTGGATGGGAGCTTGGAGGACAGTGAAGGGAATGGGCGTGATTGATTGCATGGGAAATATAACCTTGGTTTAATGGGCCACTGAAATCAATGGCAAGATTCCAGTTGACTCCAAGTGGCATTGGGTCAGTGTCTGCACATGTACGGGAAGGCTTTGTGATGGCCATTAACTTTTAAACATGTATTGTCAAAGATTTAGTCACCCACGCTTTTATCACCGGGATAATGATGATCATTTTAAGTACGTTCTAATGACGACACATGTCTTGGAGATTTCTACAAAATGAACCATAGCCAATTAAAAGAACATCATTTGGCAAAATAATCAGTCATGGAAAGTGCAGATTGAAAAGATCGATTGAGTCATCCACGTCTAATTCAATGGAGGACTATTCCCTAAAAAAAGACTGGACAAAAGACTCTCTCTAGTTTTATATATCCCAGGAAATGGGGCTCCTGTCAGTTTCCTTTGGATACTATTCTGCAGCCTTATATGTATAATTTTGGAGAGGTTTTCTTGATGGTCCCCCTCTATTTTCCCTTTCTTAATGTAGTTGTGCCTATCTATATTGCCCTGTGGCACGCTATATAATTTTTCTCTCTTTTCGGGTGAAACCCTGGCCCCCTCGAAGTCAATGATATCAGTGAGGCCCAGATTTCACTCCTGGTGTTGTAAAAAATCCCCCCCACCCCCGTAGTTGTCACTCACCTAAGCAGTACAGGTGGTTCAATCTTTCCTCCTAAACCCATTAGCCTTCTGGTAATTTTTGTTCCTCTTCTCTGAACTCCCCCTGATTTTACCGATATCTTTCTGGTAATGTGGGGAAAGATTTTTCAAAGGCACATGAAGAGCAGATGTGCCAGAGGCATGCAGAGAAGGGCCCATTGCCTTTCTGCAATCCTTATGAAGATGAAAAAATGACACACATTCCTGTTTTGAGATTTTTAAACCTCTCTCCACACTCTACTTCCAAAAAATCAGAAACTGTCTTAGGTTCTGGTTCTGCAAGGTATGTAAACACATGCCTAACTTTAAGGCTCTGACTAGTCCCACTTAATTCAATGGGACTGCTGACAATGCAGAAAGTTAGACATGCTTAACTGTGTGGCTGAATCAGGGCCTGAGTGTAGAAAATGGTTATATTTCATTTAAACATCAAAAGAACATTGTAATTATTCTCAGCTTCCCCTTCCTTTGCCAACAATTGATGTCAAAATGTTCCTTTTAAACGTTCTCATAGAAATGAATACAGCCTATGGACTTGTTCCCCCCTGGGAAAAAACATTTGTGTAGTAAATGGCTAGAGCATAGTATTGGGAGTGGGGATTTCTGCTTCTGTCTGCTGTTGATTGACTGTGTGACCTTTGGGCAAGTCAATTAAAAAAACAAAACAAAAAAAGACTTTCTGTGCCTCAGTTTCCCCATCTTTAAGGTGGATATGATATGATACTTAACTCAAGGGGGTGTTAAGGGAATCAAGGTTTGTAAATGCTTTGAGAACCTTGGCTGAAATTTGCTATATAAGCACAGAGTATTTTTATATAGATCGTTCTGGTGCTAACAGTGTAATGTATGAGCACCACGAGAAGTGCTAGCGTTCAAGTGGTCTGTATTTAAGTTTTTGTCATAATGGCTTTCATCTAGCTGCTGTAAGATTATCTGGAGCTCTTTGTGTCTGCTACAAAATGCATGCCTTGCTGTGGAATCTTGGATTTCTGGTGGTGGCTTAGTGGCTGTATCTTTAAGCTGGTGGAAGGGTTCTTGCCTTTCCTTCTCTCTAGGCTGGATAGTTTTGATAGATAACACATAGACGTTGATGGACAAGTGATTTACGGTAATCTCTTATAATGCTTATTCTATAGCTCACAGAATTGTAAGTGTGGCATGCTGGCAAAACTGAACAACTGATCATCAGATACAGGTCATGGTATAAGCATGGCTTTTCAGAATGCTCAAAGTTTCCTCCAGCCACTCTCCTCCTGGATGTCCCGGATGTATGAAGCTGTCCAACAAGCGGGAGACTCCTTATCTTCTTCATTGGTCAACTTGAGCAGAGTGGACCACAAATTGGAGGAAGATGGAAACCAGGACTTAGAAGACAGTGACGGCAGTTATAAGGACTACTCTGAAGATTCAGAAGATGAAGGAAGCTTTAGCCAGAACATGAAAGGTGCTGAGCATGTGCATTCTGAAGACAGTCACTTTCCATCAACAAGTCATGATCTTGATTCCGAGGCACCTGCCCGTGGCTCTAACATGGATCTGCAATTGCAGAAAAGAGTGAGAAGCGGCACCAGCTCCTCAGAGCAACGTCCAGACGACACCAGCTCTCTGTCATCCCAGGGATTTTACCAAGAATATGATGACCACCAGCTGCTAGGTATGCTTCCTGCCATACCCGAGGAGGAAGGCTACCTCAACAGGCAGATAAGGGATCTTCAGCGTGACCTTGATGTGGCTGGCTCATTAGAAAATATTAATGGAAAAGCATGTGTGGAAGGTAAGATGGTGGTAACCACCCGACAGTATTATGCAAGAGGGCCGATTTCTCTCCTTTGACTTTGATTGATTTAGTTATTAATCTGCTCATTTTATTTTACATCATCTCTTGTAGATTTCTCACAGCTTCAAAATCCCCAAACCAACCATGCTAATGGCCCTGATTCTCCTCTGTCTTTCAGAATTAATTGCATTAAAGTGAGTGGAGTTCAACGGGTGTAAAGACACGGTAGGTTAGAGGAAAATCAGGCCCTGTTATCGTATTAAGAAATGCAGTTCATGTCCCACATTTATTCAATTCAGGCTCATGAGCTTGACATGTTAGTGTGCTGTGGATTTCAGCCAAAATGCTTCAGGTATCAGAACCCTTCAAAGGGAGCCTTTCGCCTTAAGCCTTCACTTTGAGAAGCATCTGCTTGTACATCATTGCTTAAAAAAAGAAAATCAAACCTTGCCAGGAATCTCAAGATGTTTCTGTGTGGTTTGCTTTGAAATGGTGTACGGAAAGCTAGATGTGTTTTGAGAGTTACAGGTGAAGTACTCCCAGATCACTTTTTCTCCTCACAACTTTTCAAATAAGATCTAAGAGGACCATAGGTGCTGACTTCTACTGGCACCGGTGAGTGCTCGACCCCCCCTCTGCCCCTGGCCCCGCCCCGATTCCACCCCTGCCCTGGCCCCTCCTACCCCCATTCCAACCCCTTCCCCAAAGTCCCCGCCCCAACTCCGCCCCCTCCCTGCCCCTATTCCGACTCCTTCCCTAAATCCCCGCCTCGGCCCCGCCTCTTCCCCCCCTCCTCCCCTGAGCGCGCCACATTCCCGCTCCTCCCCCCGCCTCCCAGAGCTTGCTATAGCTGTTTGGCGGCGGCAAGTGCTGGGAGGTAGGCTGAGGAGCGGGGACGCGGCTCGCTCAGGGGAGGAGGCGGAGGCAGAGGAGGAGGTGAAGTGGGGCAGGGAGCTTGGCTCCCGGTGGGTGCAGAGCACCCACTAATTTTTCCCCATGGGTGCTCCAGCCCTGGAGCATCCACGGAGTCGGCGCCTATGAAGAGGACACTAAGCAGGAAATTACAGGAAATGGATCAGAATTTGATTTAAAAAAAATAAATAAGTTAAATGAATCATTTCAGGGGTCTGAATCTCAGCTACCCAAAGGATGCATAGCAGATATCCCCCTAATAATGGCTTCAAGGCTGGGCTTGCTAAGTTTATGAAGGGAATGGTATGATGAGACTGCCTTCAATGGCATGTAGCTGATCTGTGACTGCTAGCAGCAAATATCTCCAACAGGTGGTGATTGGACACTAGGTCGGGAGGGCTCTTAGTTACTACAGAGAACTCTTTCCCAGGTATCTGGCTGGTGGGTCTTGCCCACATGCTCAGGGTCTCACTGATCGCCATATTTGGGGTCGGGAAGGAATTCGCCCCCAGGTCAGATTGGCAGAGGCCCTGCATTTTTTTTGTCTTCCTCTGCAACATGGGGCACAGGTCACTTGCAGGTTTAAACTAGTGTAAATGGTGGATTCTCTGTAACTTGAAGTCTTTAAACCATGATTTAAGGACTTCAGTAACTCAGCCAGAGGTTAGGGGTCTATTACTGGAGTGGGTGGGTGAGGTTCTGTGGCCTGTAATGTGCAGGAGGTCAGACTAGATGATTATGATGGTACCTTCTGGCCTTTGAGTCTATGAGTCTATAAGTTAAATGTATAGTTTCAAGGATCTGTATGTCAGCTACCCAAAGGATGCAGACTAGTTTTCCCCCGAATAATGGAGAGAGAGAGGGCTGCAGTAATCTTAAAACTTTGGCTGATGAGCAACTTTAAACACAGCACCCTTCGAGGTGGGTGGTGGTGGTCTGGAATTTCTGTGCTTCTGCACAATGTTGCATGTGACCTCATTGTGTGTATGTTCATGTGGAATTTCCTCTATCAATCCACTTTCCATGTGCGATCAGGGAGAGCTGGCAGAGGTGTAAAGCCTATGTGGACACTGCACGAAAACTAGCATCCCGACTACGTTGTATAGAGGTAATGATGTATTAAAGCCATTGTTTCAGGGAATTTATATTTTCTCTTGGCCTAGGGTAAAATTTTCAAAAGTGATTAAGACTTCCAAGTGCTTAACTCTTTTGAAAATGGCATTTAGACACTTCTGAAAATTTGAACCTGCTGTTGCAAAAGCTCTCTCCTGAGAGAGGCTAAACACCTTCGACTCCCACTGTTACCAGTGCGAGCTGTGGGTGCTCAGCCCCTCCGGTATGGTGCTTGATACTGCACAGGATCTGGCCCTTTGTTTCGATACTTGGTGGGGAGATCAGACATGGATGGTGTAAATCTTGGCAGTGGCCCTTCAAGAAAAATTTTAATCTGTCCTTTACTTTCTTCCCCCTGCACCATCATCCCCATTAAATAAGTAAATAATTAGAAAGGAAGGAATAACCAGCCAATGCTACTCTTTCACACCATCACCCCCTTCCCCCAAACTGCCCTGCCTGATGCCTTTGATATTGTATTTTAGAGCTGGATCAATGTGAATTCTCAGGTTAGAAATCCATGCCTCAGTAGTGGTGTCTGCTAGAAGGTGAAATTCACAAATGCTGCATGAAGCCAGAGTAATCAGGCATTTTTTATGTGGCTGTGCAATGGGATGAAATCCAGCCCTCCTTCCCCTTCCCCAAACTGAGGGCAGGATTTGACATTAAAGGACTGGAATAGTGACCACGTTCTCTCAGCGCCTGTTCTATGGGAGTTCCTGGCCACCGGATCCATGTTAGTTCTTATGGCCTGATTCCTACCACCCTCTCGCCACATTAGTCTATATGGAACCATCATGGGGCCCTGCTCTGCAGAGATCCCCAGCCCACTCAGCTGCTTTGCCCGAAGCCCCTTCCTTTTCACCTGTAAGCCCCAGCTTTCCACACTCCTAGTGCTTTTTCCTCCACTCTGCACTGCACTACGGACCATATTGTGCCCTCATGACTTGATGGCAGTGAAGTTGCAGGCATGGATCAAGGGCACGATATGGCATGAAGCCCTGACTTCTTTCATCTCAGATCTATCTAAAAAATATACATTGCAGCAGCTCGCTGTAAAGTGCGAAAGCACCAAACCGTGATTGAAAGTGTCTTGCTTGAGATTTTTTAAATTTCCCCTGTCTTGGATGTGATTGAACGTGTTCTGCTACCCAAAGTGTGGCATACCCCTTCCTAAACATACGTGCCCCTCCTTCATCTTTCCCATCGCTCTTTGGATCCGTTGATTGACACTGAGCATGTGAAATGATCTGATGATAATTGAGATGTGAGAAGATGGGATACCCTGACAACTTTAAATTTCAGGATTTACAACTGGATTGAAATGATCAAGGGAAATGTAAGAGGTATCCTTGTTTCTGTTAGCTTTCTTCCTAACCCTAAATGACAACATAAGTGAGCATATGGGCTGGCTGGCATTCAGTAAAGGAGAGTCATTCACTAGCATAAATATTAAACTTTTGAAAAATTTTCATCTTGCATTTGGCATTATTTGCCTTGGTCCTGTAAAATACATGTTTCCTGTTTATCCTTGGACTCTTTTCAGAACATTGCATCTTGATTTTATTTTACTTTAATGTACCATATTCCCCTCTACAACAGAAGATTTTTAAGCTAAATTGGCACAAAACAAGAGCGATGCTTGAATGCTTTTTGTTGCCATGGAAATATTTCTGGGCACTTACTGAAGACCTGGTTGCCAATAGTAATGTAACAGAGAAAATAGATACACTTCATTTAGCAGCCACAGATGATTAATAGACCCATTACAGGGTCATCCCAATATAGGCTTTGCTGGTTTTAAAAAAACAGCAGCAAAAGAAAAGCCTTTTGGTGGAAAAACATCACCTTTGCTAGACGAAGTAAAGATGACATTATTGCAGTTAAAAAATTGGGCAGAAAAGACCGATTTTACCAAATAAGTTTTTTAACAGATGGTTTTCAGCCACACTTTTTTTTTTTTTTTGCTTTTAAGAAACATGCTCCCTATTTTCTAAATTAGCCCTTCTGCTGGCCTCAGTGCATTCCAAGCGTAGATTATTGAAAGGCATCTCTAGGCTAAGGGGTCTAAGTGCTTGAGCATTGAAATCTTTGCGTTCTCAAATCACACTGCTGATAGTTAATGTGGCACATGCTGATTTGCTGTGGCATAGGTTCGGCTGCCACTGAATCCCTGCGTTGAGCCCCCAGTCTATAACTAAGAGATGCAAATGCTGTTGTGCCACAAATGCATTGAGAAGTTCTAGCACTGTTTCACTTGGGTCACTTTTGGTCCATTGTCAGAAAACTAGGTACATATGAGATCTGTATAAGGCGCACTGGAGACTGGATACCCCATCAGTATTTAACTGAAGCTCAGTTGCCTTACTCCATATTCTTCTGTCACACCAGTTTAGCATCAATGCGGAGGAAACCTTCTTCTTCTTCGGCTATCCCTCGATGTGAGGATAATGTCTGCCAAGGGGGTTCATTGATGACTTTTTAAGTGGCTGAGGAGCCCAATTCTTGCCCTGCAAATTTTCCCACAGAAGTGACAGTTGTAATCTTGGAGGAGATATAGTTGTTGGCTGGAATGCTGTGCCCTTTCTTTCCTCCTTTGTCACTTCTCTGTCTCATGAGCACCTCTGTTCTCCTCAAAGTGAGCTGTGGCTTGGTGTATGATGTGGCACCACCGTGTTCTGTTCTGCGCCAAGTCCTCCCAGGTTGTTGGGATGATGCCTCCCTTTTTAAGCTGTACTTTCAGTATGTCTTTGAAATGCTTTCGCTGCCCTCCGCGAGCCCTTCTTCCCTGACTTAACTGAGAGAAGAGTACTTGCTTCAGGAGGCAAGTGTCAGGCATACATACACAGTGGCCAGCCCAGCGGAGTTGGTGTTTCATGACCTGCGCTTCCATACTGCTGATGTTGGCTGCAGAGAGAACGCTGATGTCAGTGTGTAAGTCTTCCCAGCTGATCCTGAGAATCCTCCTGAGGCAGCGCTGCTGGAACCACTCCAGCCGGTTGAGATGTCGTCTGTAGGTTACCCAGGTCTCACACCCATAGAGAAGGGTGGGGATGACAACTGCCTTGTAAACCAAGATCTTGGTACCTGTTTGTAGGTCCCTATCATTGAAGACTCTAGTGGAAATAGCATAAGAACCAAGTCAGTCCTTATAAATCCCTCACAGAAAACAAGTGATGGGATGGTTTACTAGTGACTAAAAAGAGGGGGCCTGTTGGCTTAGGGAATTGGCAATGGGACTATGGGCCAGCGTCACAGGCTTGAATCTAGTTCAAATAAGTAATACCCCAAAATGCTATGATGGCTGTTAGGCACCTGTGTGAAATGAATATGGTGGTCAGAGCCTACTTTCCAATGGACTAATGTCCCACACAAACAGAAAACCACACTCTACTGAAACTGCCAACTAATATTCACGACAAGAGGCTGAATTTGGAATAGACATGGGGACTGAAATACCACTTGAGTTGAATCCTCTAGATCAGAACTGAAGCGCATTGGGGAAGCGTGTACTTCTAGTACCAGTTCTGCGAATGAAGAGTCTCCAGGGCTGTCAGTCTGACACTGTGCTCACAATGTTACAATATAAGTGAGCGAGCACTAAATTAGGAAATTCTCAGGAGGCAACCGTAACATTGCAAAATCAAGATTTTCATTTTTTTTCTGTAATAAGGCAAGATCCATGCCAGCTAAAGACTACATTCAGATCACACTGAAATGAGTTTATTAGACCTTAGTAAACTAGGAAATCTGAAGGTTTATCATTACCCAAGGAATCTGGTTTGGCATTAGGAATCAGGAAGACGAGCCAGATTATCCTTGGCAGTTGGCATTGTTTAGACTTGGTTTTTATCCAAGGACCTGGAGCTGAGCCAGATGTCATTCATCTGTAGGCAGGCTGTGGGCTGGGCCCTCTGTATGATCTGTGAATAACATTTAGAATTTAGAAATTGAAGATTACTTTTCCGTGTATGATCACACATGCACAAAAGGGCTTGTCCTCACTAGGAAAATACACTCAGGTTAGCGACCTCAATGTGCGTCATCCTAGATGTAGTCTTGAGCCTAACACAAGTTATTAGGCTCAATATGGGAGTAACTGGATGGAATTCTATGGTCTGTGTTTTGATAATATGATAGTCATATGATGATGTATGACTATATGAACCTCACCCAGCTATATTGAGGTAGAAGGAGTAGATTTGTATCTACACTAGGGAAAATGTTGAGGTGTACATCTAGAAGCGACATCATGATAGCTAGCTTTCATGTATTTTCTTAGGGTAGGCAGATACTTTAATTTCTGTGAGCCTTTTAGTATCATAGATTTTAAGGCTAGATGGGACCATTATGATTATCTAGTTTAACCTCCCGCATAACAAAGGCCATAGAATTTCAACTAATAATTATTTTTATGGAGGGAATTATTCTTCCCTTCAGAGTGAGCCCAATTTATTCATATTTGTAGAGGCGCAAGAGGCCCCAAACAGGGACTGGGTTCCCGTTGTGCACTTTACACATATAATGAGAAGAAGATCCCTGCCCCAGGTGCTTGCAGTCTACATCAAACTTGGTTTGAACTAAAGAATATCTTTTAGAAAGACAGCCAGTCTCAATGTAAAGATTCCAAGGGAGGTAGCAGCTTCATTGGTAAGAACTTGGTAAGAACTCTGGTTGGAATATGCACTCTGGAGCCTTTATCAGTCAGGAATGCCTTGCATTCAAAAAAGGAAGTGCTAAAAGGCCACACTGAATCAATAGGAACACTAGGAGTGAGTGAAGAGAATTAAAGGCAATGTACAGAAAATTTTTGCTACCAGAGTGGAGGAGAGCACAAGTAGAAGCTGGGATATATATCTGGTATCTCAGGAAGATTTTGCGGGAGTCTGAAGATTTCTGAAATGATGCAATAGAAATGAGCTGTGTCCACTGATTTTTTGAGCTAGGTGTTGAGTTTTTAAACGTATAGCAGCCACTCAGAATTAACGTGCGCGCACACATCTTTGTGTGTGTGGTAGCGGGATTCAGTTTTTTCATACGCTAAAGTTTTCCCTTTTACATAATTTCAATCTCTTCTGTTGGTTGAAAGTGTTAAGATTTGCAGAATAATAACGAACAACCCTTTGCAGTTATAAAGTACCCTCCAACCAGGATGTCAAAGCACTGTGCAAAGAGGAATGAAGCTCACAATAGGCCTGTGGGGAAGGTCAGTCGTGAGCCCATTTTACAGATGGGAAGACTGAGACACAGAGAGGCTGAAGACACAGTTTTCAAAGGTGACAAGTAATTTTGGGCACCTCCATTTTTGGGTGCCCACCTATGATTCTATGATTCAATGCCTTAGGCTTGATTTTCAGTGGTGCTAGCAGAATCAGTGACCATTGGGGGATGCACCTCACCTTTCGTAAACCAGGCCCAAAGTGACTCAGATTGGACACCAGAAGTGGAGGTGGCACTTCAGACCCTGTTGATGTCAGAGTTCCCTGAAGTCATAGTTCAGAAAATGGGTATTTGTGTGTTGCAGAATGAGAAGAAGAAAGAGGTAGAAATGGAAAAGCTGCCTATTCAGAGCACCTATCAGCAGGGGACTGGGTAGCTGTTGGTCATTGCTATCTAGCAGTAGCAGTGTTTCATGATTTTGCTGTGGGTCTCTTGCTTGGGATTTAAAGTGCATATTAAGGACCTTAACTTGTGAAATATGGAAAAAAGCTACAGATGGCCAATAGCACTCTGCAGCCAGTCACACAAGAACAGTTATCATAGGCTGATGGAATAAATCCCTTTGAGAGAAAAAGTTTCTGATTAATCAATAACAAGACTTATTCTTTGTATTATGATGGCACCTAGAGGGCCAACCAAAATGGGAGCCCATTGAAGTAGGCCCTGGAGTCTGTCCTTTCGAAGGCCAGGGGTCCTGGGCCAGCCAGCCCTGTTTGATTATTAGACCCATCTGGGAAGAGCTCAGGTGTTCCCTATAAAAGGGATGAGACGGCTTAGTTGAAGGTAGGGATGTAAATGTCATTTAAAAAGTTAACCGTTTAAACTATTAAAATTCTATCATTTAAACGATTAACTGATTAAAGGGAGAGGAGCTGGGGTTGCTCTGGCCGTCGAGGCTGGGGCCAGCCAGCCGGCCGTGGGGCTGGGGTTCGCTGGCCAGCCAGCGGGGCACAGCCTGGGCTGGGGTCCAGTGCTGCACGGCCGGGGGCCGGCTGGCGTGCATGGGGCTGGCGTGGCATGGGCAGGGTTGGGGGCCAGCACAGGCAGGGATCTGGCTGGCACGGCGCAGCCGGGGGTTAACAGTTAATGTCGGTTAACCGGTAAGCCTAATGCTTACCGGTTAACCAGTTAACATATTCATCCCTAGTTGAAGGGGATTGTGGGAGGAGTTTGGTTACTGTGAGTAGCCCTGGAGCAGAGAGGGGTGCAGACTGAAAGGCTTTGAGTCATGACAGCTTGCTTTGGTTGTGAATTTTTTGCCACTTTGTGGGGTCTTGTTTGAATTAATAAAACTGTGCCTTGCAGGAAGGGCTTGAAAGACCTGGGGTGTGGTGTAAGCCCTTTCTGGATTGGGGCACAGGCCAGCACACTTCCATGTGGTGGAGAATGTGGGTAGGTAACTGGTCTGTGGAACTGAGGGGAAACTGAGGCAGAAGCTAGCCCAAAGCCAGGCCAGATAGGTGGCTCTGGAACACACTGTACAAACACATAGTGAGAGTTCCTTCTCCAAAGAGTTTACAAAGGGGTGTGTATTGTAGGGTGTGTATTACAGAGGCATATGAAGTTGAAGTGACATTGCCCAAGGTCACACCAGGTCAATGACAGAGTCAAGGATAGAATCCAAATATCCTGAGTCCCAGTTCATGGCCCTTTAT
The DNA here is from genome assembly GCF_028017835.1 of Emys orbicularis. NCBI lineage: Eukaryota > Metazoa > Chordata > Testudines > Emydidae > Emys > Emys orbicularis. Next base: position 15,428,106 of record NC_088686.1, read on the forward strand.
AGTAGACACACTGCCTCCTATCTACCTAAGAGGCATGAGAACAGAAGGTAACCAAGGTATACTTTGCAAGACGTCTGTCTTCTACGTTCACCGGTGAGTAGGTTGTATAAAGTTACACAAGCTAATCTATTATTGATAATCTATTCTAATTATTTATTAGCTAAGAGGAATTTATTGAAAAGGAAAACATGGGCGTTATGATTCACAACAGTTACAGAGCAAATTGTGTGTGTGTGTGTGTGTGTGTGTGTATTTGTGCATGTGTTTTCTGAGCCATTTTGCCAAGCAGCATCCTCTTCCCACTCCCCATATGGCAGCTGTGCCTCTCTCTTCCTTTGGGAAATTGTTTAGGACTTGAGACTTCATTTACCAATGAACAGCATCTTGGCAGCATCTGAGAAGTGTTGCATCTCTCATTGAAAAGCTGCCTCTTCACCTCTCATCTCCTTCTACTACTGCTCTATACAAGGTGGGAATCATCTCGCTGCGTTATGTGTCAAGTAACAAGCAGACTTGTACAATACTAACAATGTTGTCTGCAGAACTAGAACATTGTATTTTTCTGCAACGACTGAAACGTTTTTTTCCATTTGTAGTTTCAATACTTATTAATTTGGCCCCGTTTGTAGAAGGTCACTCCCATAAATTGTTGATTGCAAGCAAATGTTACAAAACAGAACATTCTCTGGGACTACTGGAAACTTGGGCCTTGATCCTCAGTGGCATTCGGGCCGTTTTGCACCATTCCAGTGGCATAAGCAGCTCTAAAGCCAGGCTATCCAGTCTCTGGAGGATCATCCCAGTGCATGGAGATCTGTTATACCACACAGCTGATATAACAGCCCCTACATCTCTCTAGTGTGGGGGTATGATTAATGCTATCTTGCACCCCATCAATTCCTGGCTGTTGTAATTGACCATTGGCAGCTGACATAATTTAGAATTGCCTTTAGATGTTGTTAGGGTGGTATGGGACTCTTGAGTCATTGTTGGAGATAAACTATGGGAAGAGATGGATGTTGAGAGGGATCTGAAGGAGGGGAGTAAGGTTGTATGATGTGCATGGACTTTTGGATGCTTATCCAAACCCTAAGTCACAACACTTAAACTGGTTCATTCAGCCACTTGATTCAAGGAGTCAGTTTTCATAGCATCTAGATTAGAACACAGACTGCAGGTTGTCTCAGCGTCTTATCTCTAATTCTGGTACCTCTGATTCTTAACTTTCCAAGATGTCCAGCTTGTTAGGGGAATGTATGAATATATGATACATGAGACAATATTCTGGCTCTGAGAACTCAACTGTGAAAATATTAAGACCTGTTCTAGTCAAAATCTGAACAACTGTTAGGATCATGCTATGAATCTCTGAGGACAACTAGGGACCAATGAGATCCGCAGATGAAGATTTGGTAACTCACTCCTCTGCTTTGATTAGTTGGGATTATATGTGGAAAAATGTGCAGTTGATGGTTGTAGGATGCCTACTAGCAAGTTGGTGTGATTGGGCTGTTTTACTGGAGGTGTTGTTCGTGTGATTCTGAGATGGTTCCCCCAGATTGAGCTAAGGAGATGATTACTAGCGTTTGTGTGTAGTTCAGTGGTGGACAAGTCTCAAGAGATTTGGGAGTTTTAGAAGTTCAGACCATGGTCCAATCTTACCCAAGGCCAGTGAGCACCTCTTCCTACTGTCTCGCAACAGGGCGATGGGACTCTCCTTCCCATTTCTATCCAGATCCATGGGACTATCTACCTTCTTCTCCTCTCCAGACATTGGGGGGTTAAGGAGAATTTGTGTTGGGTCCCTGTGCCTCTCATTTCTGGCTTACATGCAGTCTAGATCATATCAAGCCAAAAGTTCATGTGAATGGTGTGCAGAAGAGCAGGGCTCAGCAGAGACCACAGCTGTACTGTACAGAACTGTACATGTTTAAGGTACGGGCAGAGGGATGTGTGGCAGGGCAGTCCACTGACTTCAGTGAGCTTTGGATCAGGGCCCTGCTGAGAAGCCAGAGGCCAGCTGGTCAGATACAGGAAGCTGTGAGTATGGTGAAGGGAAGGTCTGATTGAAATGGGGTCGCCTTAAACAACCCAATCTCCAACCTGTAAAAACACCTACGGACTTAGTTCAGTTTGGCGAAAGGTCTGAGGTTTGTCCAAGCCCTGCATCCCAGCTAGTTTTGTGGTCTCAAGTTAGGGGCCTGCTCATATTACTAAAATACAGTAGTGTAGTTATATAAACACTGCTCACCACTGCCTTATTTGAATGTTTTTTTCCTTGGGAGTGCATCTCCATTGAAATCAATGGAGTTATGCTTGTATAGAACTTGGGTTAGGCTGTGATGAATCAGCTCCACTGTAACTAATCCAAAGCTTATATCGTTAAAAAAAATTATATTAAGTGGAAAAATAAATATCTGCTTTGTTGCAGTGCAATAGTAATCCTTAGCAGCCCTAAACAAATATCTTAGCTAGGGAATTTGTTCCCGCCCTGTTAATCAGCAAACAAAGAATGGTGGGTGTGCACCTGATGGTTAAGAGACTCCAAGTGTAATGAATTGTATTTAATCAGCACCAATACACAGGAGCCAGCTGATAATGAACTATGGTATAGTGAAGCGCTGTTTATGGTGAAGCAGAGTGAAAGTTCTGAGTTGTTTCAATGCATTTCAGTGTACCAGCTGGAGTTCTGCAAATAGTGAAAGAGTTCTGGGAAAAAACACATGACTCCATTTTAAGAAAGCTCCCTTCTACTTAATGGAAAAATCTGAGGTAAAGTCTGATCTTGTTGCTGGGTGATCTTTTGAAAAGCGAGTTTGCAAAATGATGCTTTTACATTAGAAGAGTAAACAGCATCTTTAAAAAAAAAAAAGGAGTGGGGGTGGTATATTCAAACCATTGTGCCATATAGCCCGCTAGAGAAAATATATGAGAAAGTTACATATATGAAGTATAAACAATTTTCTTTTCTATTATGAGGGAAGGATGTGTCATGAAAACTGGCCTTCCTACATATAGGCCCCATCTGTAGTGTTTTAATTGCTACTAATTCATGCTTAATGAAAACCATAACACACAGTAGAGATGGGCGAAATCAGGGGCAGTTTTGCTTTTGCAAAAACTTCTTGCTTGCCTTTTCATTTAGCTGATACAGAAGCCCAGGCAGGGGTTGGTTTGGATCTGAGCACAGTTGCCAACTTTCATGTGGTAAATAAGCACCCCAACTTTCACAATAAGCCAAAAATCAAGCTAATCCCATTTCAAAACAAGGCCAAAACAACCCAGTCCCTAAGAGCCCCAACACTCTATGTGACTAAACCCCTCTGGCATGCAGTCTGGGACTGTGGTGGGCCCGCTGTGCACCCCTGACTCTCTCCCCCCCTTACCCCTGCTTGCCGGGAGCCGATCAAAAAAGAGAAGCAACAAGCTACAAGCCAAAAACTAGCCCACAAGCAACTCACAAGCCAATTAAGCCAAAAACAAGTCCAATTTCTGCGTTTTTTTCGTGGGTTTGGCATGTCTGGATCTGAGTCCCATTTTTTTTTTTTTTAAATTTACATCCAGATGTGGGAATTGGAAGAAGGATACAGTTAAAATGGCCCAATACTCCAAATTATAGTAGGTGCTTCACGTTGTATATAGCTTGTACAAGGTCCCTGACTGGAAGAAACCTGACTCTTGACTAGAGCTGGCAAAAAATGTTCAGTATATAGTAAATTCACCAAAAAATACAGTTTTGGGGGCCACTGAAACTATTTGTGAATTTGGATCAAATTCTAGGAATAGTTTCAGCTAAATAAAAATGAGGGAAATGTTTCCGGATAGCTCAGTGGTTTGAGCATTGGCCTGCTAAACCCAGCATTGTGAGTTCAATCCTTGAGGGGGGCATTTAGGGATCTGGGGCAAAAATCTGTCTGGGGATTGGTCCTGCTTTGAGCAGGGGGTTGGACTAGATGACCTCCTGAGGTCCCTTCCAACCCTGGTATTCTAAAACAGTGAAATTTGTTTAAATGAACCATTTCAACGTTTTGTTTAAAAATGAACCGTTTCATTTTGGAAATGTTGTTTTGTTCAAACTGAACAAAATTTATTTGGTGGTTGTTTTGGCAAGAAAAAAAATCAGTTTGGTTCAGAATGAACCACTTCTTTTGTTTTGTTTAGGATTTTTCAGTTCGGCCACTAACCCAGAAAATCAGTTATTTGCTTAGCTCTACTCAGTCAAGGTAGTGGGCCGAGTGCAGCAATAAGATGTTACAGTCACTCACCTATCGGGTGCATGTAGCATGACTGAACAGTTGGCACTAATTTGCACTTTTGTTGACAGACTCACTAGAGAGCATACAAAATGAATGAGCTTGGACATGTCCAAGTCCTTCTAAGGGCTGAGTTACAGTGGTAGGGATGGAAGCTTCTATTGCCACTGCAGGTACATTACCTGAATCAGGCACTCTTCACAGTATTTAAATTCACAAAAAACACCATCCTGAAACGGTACAGCTTTAATATATTACAAAGAGGCCCAGTTTCTATATATTTGAAATACATTTTAGGCCTGACTTTTTTTAAACCAGGTCTCCTTTTTGACAGTCATTTTGGGTCCACAAGTAATTGTTAGCACAAACGAAGGCACATGGACACTTAACTACCTGATTGTAGCTATAGGTCAGGTAGTCAAATGTCTACATTCCCTCATTTGCACTCCCAATTAGTTGTACTAGCAGTTGGTTGAAGGTGTAAAAAGAGAGTCTGAGGCTTCCCTGGCGACAAAATAAGATCACCTCCAACGAGGGGTGGTAGCTTCGTCGCCTGGAGCGTGGCTCCGAATGATGAAGCTCTGTCCACACCAGTGCTTTTCATTGTTAAAATTTTTGTCGTTCAGGGGCGTGTTTTTTTACACCCCTGAGCGACAAAAGTTTTAACGACAAAAGTGCAAGTGTAGACAAAGTTGAGGCCCTTTGAAGATCAGGCCTATAATTATAGAGGGAACTGGTAGTGACATCTATGTTTAGGTTGCCTTACGTTTCCATTAGAAAACATTCCTTTAACCTTTGTTTTGACAAACTATAACACCTGCATTGTTTGCAGCTAGACTTTGAAATTTGGCAGGGGTAAAGCCCTTGAACTATCGCCCTATTGTCCTATGGAATTCAGATCAGTTTTTGCTGAGTTATAAACTATTGAAAATCACCATTTCTCTTCTGTCACTAGTGTTCCATTGGGGAATTGTGGCAACACAGGAAAATAATAATTGAGCATGAACATTCTACGGTCCGGCCCAGGTCTCTGCCACTGCTGCAGCAGACACTGTACTAAGAACATTTGTGATCTGCCAGGCGTCTGCATTATGCATATACATTACAACACAATCTTTAATTTCTTGGTCGCTTACTGTTTTTGCCACTGGACCCCTTGTTCATTCAGAGCATCATCCTGCTCCCATTGAAGTCAATAATGAAACTCCCATTGACTTCAGTGGAGCAGGATCAGTCTCTCAAAGCACAGGATGGGTACACACAAGAAAGAATTAAGGTTACCTGGGAAGGATATATGTGGCATTACCTATGTTCTAAGTGCTTGACCTCACAGCTTAAACAACCATCATTTAATAACATGCAAGTGGAGGGCGGTATGCAAAATACATACATTTTACACCATTCACAATATATTTTATCAGATATGTGAAATACATTCTTTTCTTTATAGGCTTTGAATAAAAAATATTTGATTCTTTATACTTGGTAACTATAAAGAAGTCTTGGACCATTTCTCTTGGGTGTTTTTAGCTGTGTAGTATTTGAATGTCTGTAACCTAGATATCATATTGAGCATGTATTTGAAATTCCTTGCAAAAAGTGTCTGTGGTAATTTGAAATGTACTGCCAACTCCCCTTTAGAAATGATCAGAGGTTTGATTTGTAAAATAGGCTGTGTGTATGAGTAAATGAGTTAAAATGAATGTACTGCGCAACATCTGCAAATCACAAGATGCGTTCATCATCTTTCACGAGTTTAGATGGTAATCATGGGCCCTTTATTTAAGTTTCCATGGTGATTCTGAAAATGCTTTCCCCCCTTTCTAATCAGAGCATTTGTAAATCTGAATGTTGAGTTTTTTCTTTCCCATGAGTAAACTTGGTTGTATTAATATAAAGATATTAGCATGACAACTTACGGAGCTGTCTCCTTCCAGGACAAAGATTCAGCAGCAGAAGTCATATCAGGCATTTGCTCTTGATCCTCTAGTTCTAGCATTTAATTAGCATATGTTTTTAAAAATGCGGCTAAGAAACAGCACCCCACATCATAACAAGTGCTGCAGTTAGACTTTGACTTCTGCTTGACAAATCCCCAAATTATATTGTGCGGTAGCACGGTCCACACAGAGACTTATATTGTTGACTCGCATTCAATTTGCGATCCACTGTAACCCCCATACTCTTTTCAGTGGTGGTACCAGCTAGCCAGTCGTTCTTTTCTAAGTGTAGTACTTTACACTTGTCTTTATTGAATTTTTGTTGATTTCAGAACAATTCTCTAATTGTCAAGGTCGTTTTGAATTCTAATCCTGTCCTGCAAAGTGCTTGCAAATCCTCCCAGTTTGGTGTCATCTGCAAATTTTATAAGCATATTCTTGACTCCATTTTCCAAGTTATTAATGAAAATACCGATGAAAACACTTTCTTGCTTTTTCATCTCAGCTTTAAATGCACAAGTCTGAATGAAGCAAATGTTCTCTCTGCACCTGCTAGCTAAACTGAAACCAAAAGTAATTAAGGCAAAAGCTTTCTGTGCAACAGAAACTGAGAGTACTTGACTTTTGGGGGGGAAAACGTAACTACTTGCATTCACCCCATTGGAAAAACTGGAAATAATACAGATACTTATTTAATGCAGTACATGATATTGTGGGAGATTTATAAAGCTTGAGTTGACCTCAACAGTTAGATGTCCTGTCCCTGCCCAATTCTGTAAAAAAATAAGAAAGCCCTTTTAACTTATTAAAATTTCTGGAGGGCTCATTGATACAGCATTGGTAACTGAGTGCCATTTACAAAACAACTATTACACAATTAAAATAGTGTATTTTCTCAAAGTAGGGGACATTTATTTCTCCCCACAGTAGTGAGATTTCCCCTGAGGCATAGGCAAATACCACTTACCTAACAGGAGACCAATTTCTGAGAGCAATACTGGTCTTATTGGCAATATTACTCAAAGCCAGACAACAGAGGCAAATCTGATAACAAAACCTCAACGTAATAAGATTCCGTTTCTGATAGATTCCTGGTGGAAGCAAATTTCACAGCCCCTGAGAGCTACCTTGTCCTGGTCCCCTAGGGACCAGGGATAGACGGCAGGCCTACTGCAACTGTCATGAAAGGAGGTAGGTTTGAGAAGCAGTGGGGGTAGTTCTAATTGGATTAGTATTGGACACACTTAATGGAGTCTGGATGTGTGGAAGCAGGGTCCTATTTCCCTAATCGTAGCCCTGTAGCTGTGTATGAGTGGGATATAGATGAAGCTAGATTTCACCTCAAAAATCAGCCATTGGCATGGAGAAATGGCCCCACCTTTTTGCACTTGCATGCATTGTTCGTTTGTTCAGTGGCTTGGATATGCAATGGGGATTATTGAAACAAGTCTTGGCAGCCACTGTTGTGTTCTTTATCCTCAAGAGTAAGTAACAAAATAGTAACACACTTGACAGCTGGTGTGTTCACATGCACACACAAACACACACACACTCCAGCTGTCCATTACACCCACAACTCCCTTGGCCCCACAAGTTCACAAATGAAAACTTCCTCCTATGCTGTCTCCCCTGATACAGATGGCTGGGGAACCTGCAATGTGGCATTGTACTTTCATCTCCATTTTCATTTGAAAAAGCAGGCCAAGTATGGGACATCAGATCCCTTCCCCCCCCCCCCCCCCCGGCCTCCCACAAAGGATATTCAAACACTAATGAGAACGCAGTGATCCCATATTCAAAGCCAGCATTGTCAGTAGGAGGGGGAAGGGTAGCTACAGCAAAATGTTCAGATGTGTATCTTCATCTTTAAAGGTTAGAATTTACATTGTTCTCAAAAGGTTTCTCTGCTGACTCTGACATGCAGAATTGGCGATGCCTATTAGCTAGATGCTGTAATTTCGTTTTTGTGGTGTAACCCAAGAGTAGATTAACCGTCTGTTTTCTTTCTTCTGCACTCGGTAGTATGTGTTTCAGAGGGCTGTGGAGGTATTATTGGAATGCTGAGAAGGTTTTAGAGCCCCGTGTTTACTACTTTGGCTCCGCACATGCTAATGGTTATATATGGATAATGGTTTTCCTTTTTTTGGTTTTGGGTGTGGGAGGAACAATCACATTTTTAAAAAGTTGGGGGATCTGCAGGATGGGAAGCCAGGAGTGACAATGTGTGATTCCTGCAGACACAGCGAGGCACCAGAAAGATTTCAAAAAGTCTGAGGGAACGTGCCCTCCTCATCAGCTCCCCCATGGTAGTTATATGTCTTATTGCTCTCCTTTTCCTTCCCCCCCAAAGTAAATATCTGAACTGAAAATGTCCCATGTTTGCCTACTTCTGTGTCAAGTCCTGTGAAATTGTCAAAAGCCTGTGTTGTGTTTTTCTCCCAGTGAACAGTTATGGGGAGGATGAAGAGCTAACCACATCTTCAGATAGCGACGACGAGGTGATTAAACAGTTTGCGATCTCTGTGTCGCGCTCGCAGAGTTTTCGGTCGGGGGTGTCTGAAAAGGCAACACAAGCAGGTTCAGAACGTAAACCTAAATTCAACCGCTTGCTGTCCAACCATGAGGAGTACAGTACCGAGGCATCTGAATGCGAAGGTATTGTCTGTCTCAAATGAGCATTAAAACACTTGCTTTGAATCCACAGCCACCTAACATGGAGAGAATTCTTTTATTTTGGGGAAGAGGCAGCCTTGGTTCTGATCTGCTCAGGCTAAAATCCATCTGCAGCTTATTCCTAAAGTACTGACTTAAAGCTGGATCCAAATCCTACTGAAGTCAATGGGAATCTTTCTATTAACTTTACATGGATTTTAGATTAGGCTCCTTAATCATTAGACAAAATTCCCATGGATTTCAGTGGGAGTTTTGTCTGAGTAAGGACTGCAGGACTTGGCCTGATGAAATCTGTTGAACTGCATTTCTTATCAATACGGTGTGTTTTAGCAAGTCTTTGAATAGAAATTGCATGTTTCTTTAATAGTAGCTTTGCAAATACCAGGTAAATAGCAAATGAATTATGTAGCATCATTCACCAGTGCATACACTACATGTCAGGCAATGACAGAAGGTAAACATTTAGAGTACCAAAGGGAACATTTTTTTGACCAATCATTGTCTATTATTGTAAGTGGCTTTTGTATATTCCAAACAAAGATGTATGGTTTTAGAACATTTACCCAAGCGCGAAATTGATCAGCACAATGACATTCTATAATTCAGGACATGTCTGGGAGAACCTTTCCTGGGAAAGTTTCAGGAAACTGCCAGTGTGGTTTTAGTTGCACAAAACAATTGTGATTCTGAAATATTTAGTTACCTGTTCATTATTATGCTCATTTTGATTTAGGCCCCTCTGTAGAACTGGTGTTGGATCATAATGTGGACTACAGTTACTTCCTGTGTTGTCTTTATAAACCAAAATTATTAGGATTAGTACTATTTTAATAATTATTATAAGTGTTAAAAAAACCTGTTAGGGCTCAGTCCCGCTTTCACTGAAGTTACTGGGAGTTCTGCTGTCTACTTTAATGGAAGCAGGATCAGGCCCTTTATTCCAAATCACACCCCCTTATTTATGTTTTAGATATTCTCAGATCCGCAGTCAAGTGTACTGATAGCCTGACTGCATGATGGAGGATTCCCTCAGCCTGGGGAATCCATGGCTGAGGTAGAGTCACCATTGCAGGTATATGCCACCCAACCCCCTAACTCCCGATGGGGAAGGGGGTGTGGCCATAGTCTCTACATTCTTGTTATTCCCAGTTGGTGAAATGGCCTCTTGAGGCCAAAGGGAGGTAGGTATAAATTAGAGAAGCCCTGAGGCTGCTATTGCTTATGCCAGTATCCAGCTTGGCCCCTGGCTGGCTCCAGGATGAGAGGAGTGTAGAGATGGTGGAAAGTCACCTTTGTCCCTCTCCCTCTTGAGCTGCACAGAATATATGGCACCCAGCTTCCCTGGATCAGATCCTCAGAAGCCTTCCAGTGAGTTATGCTTTGTTCCCTATCACGAGTATTAACACAATTGGGTGAGGAACTGCACAATCTCCTGTTGGAACATTCAGTAACCCAGGAAAGTGCCTTTTGTTAAATACTCTGTTGCCTTCATTCCTTTTGCTCCTTTTCTCTCTCTCTCATAGGGTGACCAGATGCTAAGTTGAAAATATCAGGCCCGCCAGAGGGGATGCGCCTTTTTAAGTGTTACACTCACCTGTCCGGGTCTTCGGTGGGATTTCGGTGGAGGGTCCTTCAATCGCTGACGGTCTTCGGTGGGATTTCAGCGGCGGGTAATGAACCTTCCCACCAAAGAGAGAAGCACCTGCCGAAGACCGTCAGCGACTGAAGGACCCTCCGCCAAATTGCCTCCAAAGACTCCGGACGGGTTCGTGTATAAAAAAAGCCAAAAACCCCGAAACAAAATATCGGGACAAATGGCATCCCGACCGTGCTTCGGTCGGGACGTAGGACAAACTCCTCAAAATCGGGACAGTCCCGATTTTATCGGGCCGTCTCGTTACCCTGCTCTCTCATCTTCTCTTTCAATGGAGATAGTTATATGGGGTTTATCTTTCCCGTCTCTCTAGCTACAGTTTACCCATGTCCTGATCCTCCAGTCCAGCCATGCAGCAAAAGTAGCTGCTGTCTAACTGTTTGCAGTGGTCCCAAAATGCTGGTGCATGGTGTATTCTGTCCACACTCCCTTCTTCCTGGTATGCCTCCTCCCTTGTGGGCTATAAAGAGTGTGCTGTAACTTACAAGACAGGGGAGTGGCCTGCTAGCCACAAAGCAGCAGCCTCGTAAGAGCTTAGCATCTGGCTCTCATCATTCGCAAGGCGCTGGATCCTCCGCAGTGTGTTAAGCCTCAGCAGGCAGCAGCGCTGGTTCCTCTCTTGGCCTCTCTGGCACATTTCCTGGGCACTGACTCAGTTACTTACCCCTTCTCAGAAATGGGGCTACTCAGCTCACCTGCCGTAGGCCCCAGGATCAGGGCTGAAACCCCCCCGCCCCCGCCCAAGATGCCCCAGTTACTTAAACCCACCCTCTCCCAGCACCCCACCCCAAAGATGCAAAGCTTCTGGTTTGCAGTTTAACTCTTTCAGGGGCACACGGCAGTTGTGAAGCTATCAACGCACATGTGTGCGCACACTTTGCCCAGTCTAACACTTTTATGCTCTTTTACACTTAATCACGTACGACACTGGAAAGGACAGATCATTCAAAACAATAAACATTGGAAACTGCAATGCCCCTCGCTTTTCCTTGTGAGTCCTGGGGGAACTATCTGGGTCCAGGCAGACAGTGTGTCCCCTGTCTCATGCAGACTGTTACATGGTAAGTGGTCTCTCTCTTATGGATTGAAGAAAATGGGCTCCAAGCCGATCAGCCTCCGCCGTTTTAAAATTTTCAGCCCCTCCCCTGCCCCCATGTCAGGTGACTGCCTTGCCAGCTTCACCATATGAGCACAAATCTGTTAGGTGACTTTGTTGCCAAGGTGACTTCCTCCTTGCTAAACCAGTTCTTCTGGGCAGGGATCAGTCTTGTGTCTAGAGTGAGCAGATATCCAACAATTGGGAGCATAGGAGTCAATTACCTTCTACTGTCCGTCATTTGCTGCCAGCCTTTGGAATTTTCAACTCAGCATGGAGGCAAACAGACCATAGAGAAGACAAAAGGCCGCACATTCAAAATGGAGTTTGCAACCTGACACAGACATGCAGGGTTCATAATGTCACACACATTCATAAATTGTATAGATATATTCCCAATTCATCACAGTTTCAAATGCTGGAGCATCCATCATTAACCTGGAGGGATTATTCCACGTTCTTATACATCTTGTTGGTAAGAAGATTTCCCTGATATTCAGCTGAAACTTTCTGCTGATTTAAATTCATCCTTGTATCACCCTAAAAAATGAATAGATTTTAAGACCAGAAGGGACAATTGTGATCATCTAGTCTGACATCTTACATGATACAAGCCTCAGAATTTCACCCAGTGATGACTCCATCCAGCCCAACAACTTGTAGTCACATTACAGTATGTCTTTTAGAAAGATATCCAGTCTTAAAGGTGCCAAGCGATGGAGAATTTTCCCACATCCCTTGGTAATTGGTTCCATTATCCGATGATCCCCAATGTTTCTCTTGCCCATTAGTTGTGTTGTGATGAGAGTAGTAGACTTTTGTGGTTATAATGGCCAGGATCAGGCCATTTGCTTTTTTGAGAACTGGAACCTCAGTACTTCCTTTCTCCATCCCTTCAATACCTCTTCATTTGTCCGTGATTTTTTTTTTCTCCCCAGAAATAATTGTCCATGGTACAGTGAGTTCATTCTTCGTAAGTTCTTCTCTGATCTGGCACAGATGTTTTTGCTAAACTTCTTACAATGTCAAAGTATGCCCTCCCATATACACGAGCAGTTATCACTGACAGGACTACCGTAAATTTAAAGAAATAACAAGACTGTTCCATAAAGTAGTCAATGGTGAATCACACTTTTCTTTTATTTCCCTTGAAACTTGCCTTGTATAACACATTTGCTTTCATAACACTTAGAGAAAGTTGTTTGTTATATTAATATATTTCTGGAATATTCCAATTATGAATAGTCTTTCAAGGCTTTCAAAATTTCTCTACTATTGATCTAGATATTATCCTGGCAGGAGTCAAAAACCACAAGACAATTGCCTGGGGATAATTTATGACTACAGTTATGTTTTATCTGAAAGTCTGCTGCGTGGTGTATGCTTTGATGGATGACCACCTGTTTAAAATGTGTCTAAGACACTGGCTTGCTAATTAAACACCTTAAGGAGAATCCATATTTGTACAGTCTCAGTAAATTTGTATACAGACATTTCTTTTATTTCTTCCTTGTTCTGCCTTCTCGCTTTTGCTTTTAATTTCTGTTTCTATATTTGCAGAAGAAATTGAGTAAAAATATAACAGTAAAAATCATGTTGCTTTCCACACAAATGGTGCAGTTCTTGGAAGGAACTAGAAAACAAATCCCTAAGATTAAAAAAAAAAAAAAAAAAAAAAAAGCTTTGGCGTACTGGTTATGTAAATACAGTGAACCTCATTCTGATTTCATCACTTTTACCAGCATTACGGTGGTGTAACTCATTTTATTCCAAGGAAGGAAAATGAGTTATACCACTGTAAAGCTTATTTATGTCTGGAACAAACCCTGCCTTTCGTTTCACAAGTATAAAATCAGAAGAGACCTGTTTTTCTGATTAAGCCACAAATGATTCTGATTAAACTATAAATGGAATCTGCCTAACCGAAGAGAGGATTTTCCTCCGGGTTCCACACTGTATCCTGCAGAACTCGTGCAGTTGCCAGTGCAGATTCTGTGTGGGGAGAGGAACAAGTGCTGTTTATAAAGAGATCTTCACTTTGGAGATAAGAAATTCACTGTTCGGACAAAGGAAGATAATTTTACCCTCAATAATTAACCTTCTTCTTCGAGTAGTATCCCTGTGGGTGCTCCACTTCAGGTGTGCATGTGCCTCTTGAGCCTGTGATCGAAGATTTCTAGCTAGGAGTGCCCGTTCGGCCTGCACATGAGCCTTATGCCACCTTGTGGCAGATATCGAGGCTATCTGGGGTGCACGGGTGAACCACCCTCAGTTCTTTCTCTATCACCTTGGCCTGAGACAGAAACCTAGCATGTCCACCTAGAGCATACTCAGCCCTCTGTTTTTTCTTGCAGTTAGGTAGTTTATGGTTGTAAGTTTGTGTTTAGTGTTTAATATAGTTAGTTTTAGGTGAGAGGATTGTTTTCCCTCTCTCTTCTCTCTGGGACACTTGTCTTCTCTGGGTGGGGAATGCCTGGCTCGCCAGGCTTCAAACACTGCCTCTCTTGCCCAAAGGCTATATCGGTAAGCGACGGGCACTCCAAGTATGTCTGTTGCCTAGGGGAGTGTTCCTTCTGTTTGGCCCTTAAGGCGCGGGTGAGGAAGAACAGAGAGATAAAGCTCAGACTGTTAGCCATGGAATGCTCCCTGTAACTTCCCTCTGGGACAGGTCAGGAGACTTCCCCTCCCCGCAATACATCTGTCTTCAGACTGTTCCAGTGGCAACCTTGAGGCATACTTCCCCTAAGAAAGGGAAGTCTTTGCAGCCTGCTGGGAAGACTCCCAGAAAGGGGACCATGGACTCTTACTCTAAGAAGTCAGCTGAAGAAAAGACCAGGTCCCTGTTGAGGTCCTCAGTCTCAGAGGGTACCGTTGGGGCCAAGAACTCTTCCTCCAGTACCAGCAGGCCTGTGAAGTCCCGGAGCTCCAAATACAAGAAGATAGAGCACCAGAACCCTCCACCAGTTAGGAGGGTGAGGACTGGGTACCATCGAGTTCACCCCTGTCATCAACTGCGAAGCATTTCACTCAGCCGTTGGTTCCATCATGTGCCTTAACCCAGCCACCAGTACTGATGCAAGCAGCTCAGCCAGGGCAAGTGGTATCATCTGTACCAAGCAAGTAATGGTGCCTGACATCTACAATGCCTGTTGAATGCCCATCATTGTTGATGCTGTCGGCTTCAGCTACAGCAACGACGACTACGGTGTCAGTACCAGGGTCGTTTCCGGTATCACAGGAATTCCAATACTCAAGGTACCTCTCGGGGTCAGATGAACCAGAGTCCTTGTTGACGGGTACTGAACGTTTCTTGGTACTGAGACCTTGGTCTCCAAGCGGCCATCTTGTGGTACAAGACTCTCCTGCATCCTCAATGGCTGCCCCATGGGAGGATGTGGAGGAAGACGACGAGGACTCCCAAGTGGTCTCCTCAATCTCAGTGAAGGGTTGTCCTACATACCCCTTTGGGAATCTGCCCTCACACAGGGAGGCCCTTGCAGGTCACCAAAGATGATGGAACCAGCTTTGCATGCCGCCCCCGCTTCCTTATGGACCCCTGCCGCGACCACATTGGGACCCATGGGCTGCCTATTGGCAGCAATTTAACAGATCACTGATACCGTCCTCCAGGGAGACCAGGGTTTCACATCCTTCCCCTCCCCATCTGCCACGACAAGAAGAGACGTTAGAAGAGCAGGAGGCTAGAGCAGATGAAGTTACCCCTGAGACTCCCATTTCATCATCGTTGCCGGATGAGTCAGTTATGCCTCCACCACTTTCCATGGCTGATGGCAGTTTCAGGATCTCATGAGAACGGTGGCAAACACTCTGTAGATCCCTCTGGAGGTGGTCAAGGATCTGTAAGACAAGCTGCTGGATATCTTGCAGTTGGCAACACCCGCCAGAGTGGCGCTACCTATTAATGAGGCTCTCCTGGTCCCCGCTAAGTGGCTAACACCTGACACTATTCTACCAGCGTGCAAAAGAGCAGATAACAAGTACTATATGTGCCCCTAAGGATTCTGACTTTTTATTTTCCCATCCACCACCAAACTCCCTCATGATGGATGAGGGGCATGAATGGGGTAGGCAGCACTTTTTGGGATCTACTCCCTATGATAAGGACCAAAAGCAGCTGGATCTCTTTGGACAAAAGTCTTACTTGTCCGCAGTTCCAGATCACAAACTACCAGGTGGTCATGGCCAAATACAACTTTACTAATTACAACAAGCTCACGGCTTTTATTGAGCAGCTGTCACATGACTGCAGGGAACAACTGTAGTTCACAGTTGCAAGGGGTCAGTCGTTGGCCAGAACAGCTCTCCAAATGTCTCTAGATGCTGCAGACACTGCTGCCAGATTAATCTCTACAGCGGCAGTTATGCTCAGGGCATCCTGGCGCCAAGTTTGGGGGTTTCCAAGAGAGGTTCATAACACAGTAGAGAAACCCCATCTTTGACCACACAATAAGGAACTGTCTTCAATTCTTGGGCCATATGATAGCTTGCACTTTTGTGACCAGTCACACAAGGCTTCACCTCCATTGCTTTAAAAGTTGGCTCAGAACAATCTACTCTCCAAGGAAGGACTCCTTAGACAGGCAGGTGACAGTCCCTTTGCAAATAAAGCAACTCTGTGTCTGTGTGGACATCCCTTTCTGTCGCCCAACTCCATCATTGACTCTAATAACTGACTCATCCCTGTTAGGATGAGGAGCCAACTTCGGCGCACTCATGGTTCAGAACAGATGGACCTTGGCTATATAGCAGGTGTTATTAAACAGTAGGAAAACACCAACCTGCATTGCTTACCTGCAAAAATCAAAGAGCTTCATCTATTGGTGCAGTTGTCGCTACCTCCAGCCTGAATTAGTTCCCTTTTCCATCATCCTAGATTTCAGATCCAGCAGGTAGACATCTGGGTTATCCATTAGCTTGGTCAAAGTACACCTGGCTGCCATATCAGCCTTTCATCCCCCGGTCAAGGGATTCTCCATATTTGGTCACCCGGTATTGTCTAGATTTATTAAGGACCTATGGAATCTCTTCCCTCACATTAGACACCCCACCCCATCTAGGGACCTTAACCTGGTTCTAAACAGCCTTACGAGACTTCCATTCAGAGGCAACCTGCTGCTTACTTCATTTATCTGTGAAGATGGCCTTCTAAGTTTCCATAACGTCGGCCCGTAGGGTCAGGGAGATTGGAACCCTTTACAATGTTCCTTACGTCCACATCCTCAGTTCCTACCAAAGGTTAGGTAGGAAAATCCTACCATCGGATTTTCATCTTACCCAGTCTATCCATCTTCCGGTATTATTTCCAAAACCCGATAGCTCTTAGCAGAAATTCTATTTCTATACCCTGGAAGTTAGAAAGGCCTTGGCCTTCTACCTGGATGGGAATAAGCAGGTTAGGAGATGACCTTGACCAGGGGTCAGCAACCTTTCAGAAGTGGTGTGCTGAGTCTTCATTTATTCACTCTAATTTAAGGTTTCGCGTGCCAGTAATACATTTTAACGTTTTTAGAAGGTCTCTTTCTATAAGTCTATAATATATAACTAAACTATTGTTGTATGTAAAGTAAATAAGGTTTTTTAAAATATTTAAGAAGCTTCATTTAAAATTAAATTAAAATGCAGAGCCCCCGGACCGGTGGCCAGGACCCGGGCAGGGTGAGTGCCACTGAAAATCAGCTCGCATGCCGCAGGTTGCCTACCTCTGACCTAGACTCTTCGTCTCCTGCGCAGATAGTTCTAAGGGGGCTCCTATCTCTGCTCAAACACTTTTCGAAATGGATATCGAGTTGTGTCTTTGCCTGTTATGAGTCTGCTGGTGTTCAGCCCTCTCAGGGGGTGAGAGCAAATTCAACCAGATCAAAAGCAACATCTACTGTATTTTTGAAGAATGTTCCAATATCTGAGATATGTAGAGCCACTACTTGGACTTCGGCATGTTTCTGAAGCATTACTGCCTGCTCCATGCCATCAGATCCGATGTGGTACTTGGGTCTGTAGCACCATCTTCAGTTCTGGACTCTGTTCTGAAGCTCCCTTCTCCTCCTGGGATACTGCTCAGAAGTCACCTGAAGTGGAGCACCCATTGGGACACTACTCGAAGAAGGAAAGATTACTCACTCGGTGCAGTAATTGGAGTTCTTCGAGATGTGTCCCATTGGGTGCTCCACTACCCATCCTCCTTCCCCTCTGCTTCAGTTGTTCCCTCGGGGACACCTGGATAGAGAAGGAACTGAGGGCGGTTTTCCTGCACCCCTGTAAATAGCCTTGGTGTTTGCTGAGGCATAGGGCGCATATGCAGGCCAAACGGACACTGCTAGAAATCTCCAGCCAAGGACCTGAGAGGCACATGCACACCTGAAGTAGAGCACCCAAAGGGACACACATGTCGAAGAGCTACAGTTACTGGTCAGGGTGAGTAACATTTCCATCTTCTAACATGTGGGATAGACATGTTGGGTCAGATGCATAAAAGCTGTTCTGGGGAGGCAGGAGAGTTGTAAGGTGCATCTCCCTGCACCAATGAGCATCCCTGTGTCCCAGGGAGGGTTTGACCCAAGCTCAGACTGGTCGAGTTAATGTTACCACCTTCCTCAGAGTTTCCATTTGGTTGGAGAGCAGCTTTAACCAAAGCTCTGCAGGTGAGAGATGCAGTGAGAGGGGAGGATTCTATCAAGCATCCCAAGCCATGCCCCTGTCCCTATCGGTACTGTCCTCCTATTGGGCTGTGCTGACCTCTGTGCTGCTTCCCACCACCTGAGAAGAGGAAATTGTGATGGTTTCCCTCCACCACACCCTTCTCTCAGGATCAGTCCCGTGCATTATGCTTTTCCATTTCATGCCTGATCTGTCTCTTGACTGGTGATGCCTTCATACGGTAGGCGTCCTGAGCACCGTATTCCCAAACGTCCCTCTGATTATCCTGTGTGACCGATGTCTTTCTTTGTGTGAGGCAGGTTGATTCCCTGCTCAAGATGCAGAGGGAGAGCAGCCGTTTTTATTCCTTGCAATGCTGATTTATGCGGGTTGTTGATTTTTGTGGGTTCAATGCCGGGGATCTCACTGTGTCGTAAGCAGAGCTGTTCCTGCCAGGCTCCTACTGTAGTGGAAGGAAAAAAAGGATAAATTAGGGGGGGGAAAGAACGTTATTTTAATCACTCTGAAATGATTTTCTTGCTGAATATTGTTAGAACTGGATGGGCTAAGCCAACTGAGTTTCCAAGACAACCTATCCTATCATGAAGATGACCACATATCTGTTGATTCAAGAACTACCTCTGAGAGTAGGGGTACCATGCAAGCCAAAGGCCCTGGAATGGAGGCTAGCATTGCCCATAGCCTTAGCCAACAAGCCACAGAAGGGAGCTTGCAAATGGAGACAGCGTTCAGCAACCAGGGATTTGAAGGAAATGACGCAACTGACAGCTCATCCGCTTGGAGCCCTGAGGTATGGTGAATTATTCTGTAATACACATAGTGTTTCTGTTCCCTGGAGATGTCTGGGCTTCTTGTCCGAAATGTTACGGAAGAAATGAAGTGAAAAATCAATTGGCACAACCCAGGATAGTAATCCCTAAGTGCATGCATGCACACACCTCGGTGTGTGTTTTCCCTTTTCCTGATACTTTGCCTGCTGGAATTTTGAATAGACTTCACTAGTATTCCTTCAGAGAGGCTGTTTTCTTGTCTGATTTCACACACGAATCGTATCACAACCATTTCCCGCATGACAGAAGTTACTACGAATTAGCTAACAATGTCTTGTCATGCTTTGAAGGAGGTAAGTGGATTTGTTACTGCCCGTGTATATGGTGTGTGTCTGTAGGGATACAGTATGTGATTACTGGGTCAGACCCTTGGTTCCCCTTCTGGCTGCTTTCCATTGCTCAGGCAGCATGAAGCACCTGGAAAGTTGCCTTAAAGGGACAGCTGGGGGCTTCCCTAGCTGTTTCTCACACTGCCCTCCATAGACACAGAGCACATTTCTACAGCAGGCTGGGGAGGTTTACAGCCCCCTTTCCTCTCCTGCACCCAGCCTATTCACCAAGCAGGTCTTGGCCAGACCTAAGGATTTGGCCCTTATTTCAAAGCTAATACCTGCCAGCAAATATTCCAGATTCTAAGAGAGCCCTTATTGGGTTAGCTCACTGCTTACCCTTCTCCTCTTTCTATGATTAAATATGGGTTGTTCCTTTATTATTAAAAAAAAATCAGGGGATTATTATTGACCAGCTGATTAATTTCTGCAAGAGTATTGAATAGCATCTGATATTAAAAAAAAAAAAAAAAAAAAAGCACAGAAGGTCACATCTCTGAGTCAAAAAAGAACATCCCTTAGCTGCACAAGGTAATCTCTTTGCCCTAGGAAAAACAGGGCTTGGCAGAAAATATTCCCGTCCTGTGAGCAAGCTGCTTCCACCCAAGTGAAGAGAGTGCATCTATGCCCTGATACACCAGAACCTCCTGCAATAAGAGTCTGGACCCTTTTTTCTACATTACTGTGAGCCATGATGTTTATCTGTCTGTGGATCCTGTGCCCATTTCTCTGTCTATTCCATGCTCATCACCATGGTGCACAAGTGCTGCGGAATCTCGAGTGTCCTCTTTTCATTTATATTTTGAATGTGCCTATCATTCTGCCCCAGGTGCATGTATATTAACAACATGAACAGCACATAGAGAATTACAGAGTTCAGATACACCTGGATCCTGATTTGTTTGCTGTGAGTAGCTTCTCGTCTGACCTCATTATGTGGCTTAATGGAAGATTTTTCTCTTTTGAGTGAACTAAATGTTCTGACATTCCAGAAATACCCAAACATTGCTGTGCTACTTTCAAACGGGCCTCTGTTTGGAGACAAAATCTGTAATGTTGTGCTTCTGCGGTGGATATTCAAAGGGCATTTCAAGGCTGCACCCATAATTACCTGCTTTGTGAGATTGATTTATTTTTCTGGCAGGAATGTGTATTTTACATATATACACACTCTGTCCGATATTGATGATCTGTTCAAAAAGACACACTATACTGAGAGGGGTATTTGTCTTAAACCTGTGTAGATTCGTACAGTTTAAGGAGTGAAGGGACCATGCGGTTATCTAGTCTGACCTGTCTATCAGGTCCTATAATTTCCCCCACTTACTCCTGTATTGATTCCAATACATCAGAACACCTTACTGGAAAAGAAAAACATTTATTTCATCTGTAAATACTTAACTCCACACAGCACTTGGATTTCAGTGCAATTACTCGTATTTACAGAATATTTATGGCCCACCCGTAACCCATGAAAGTTAATGGGAATTTTACCAGTGACTTCATTAGGAGTAGGAGTAAGCTTCTGCAAGCAACCTCTGCCATATAGGAAACTTGAACATGAGCAGGTTCCAGACATCAGAGAGTTCTTTGAAAGTGCCAGCTGCACCGCCAGCACAAATCATCACTGAAGGTAGTATAGCCAGCCATGGAAGGGTAACACCACTGGAGAAACATTTTCTGGTGCCAGAGGGTTGATGTAGCTTTTGCCACTTCTCCCACCTCCTTAGGGTCAGTGTGAGGGACATAGCCAAAACTAAGAGAGGTTGGTCGAGACATCCTGATATCCAACTCTTCAATGGCTACTGTATTAGTATTTGGTGGGGGGACTGGTAGTTGGCATGATTTAGAGCAGCCTGAAGGCTGCTCTAAGTTATGCCAAGAGGTTAGATTGGCACAGCCAGCCAGGGATGGCAGAAGTACAAAGGCCATCTTTGCATACTTTATCTTCCAGGGCCGTGCATCATCTACAAAACTGCTGCTTTCCAGCTCAAGTACAAGTGGAGGCAATGAGTAGGTGCACGTAAAGTTACATACTAAATGTAGTCCCCCGCACTGAATGTTAGCAAGCCACAAACCCATTGTGATCCGACTTCCTGAATGGCAAATGCACATGGTAAAAAATGGGAATGAACATGTTTGGGGAGAAACAGGCTTAAGTGCGATCTTTCTCATGCTTGCTCCTTAAGCCTTACTCCAGCAACCCGGTGGAAGCAGCTTGACAGCCACGCAGCATCATTCACATGATCAGGTTCTCCGGAACAACCTGTCCTGCATTGCACTTACGCATGCAAAGTCCTGTCTCTGTGGTGTGCTGGAACAAGCCATTTGTATGTGCTCATTGGGGGTCATTCTTCTTTGGCTAGCATTAGCAACAATTCTGCATGGACAGAGGGGGCCAGTTTTTTACTGCATTCCTCTCTCTCTGTAACTTGTATTTGCATGCACCAGTCAAGTAACTGCAAACTACCGTAACCAGCGTATATGAAAGTGGAAATGTGGGATTTTGCACTTATACATTTAAGAGCCTAAATGTTCGTCAGCTAGATCGATGGGAGGTAGTTGAAAATTTGGCTTTGTTTGATAAATAGACCCCATTAGTGCTTCTTAAGGGGATCACTATTACTGCTCCTAATCTATGCTGTAATTAGATCCACATGTTGAAAAGAAATGTTAGTTTAAAAACGAAAGATAAAGGCTCGAGTTGCCCTCCTCCTTAGACTGCCAGCAATGGGCCTTGATTCGCCTTCTGGGTATTAACTGGAAATCTTTCCCTAGTCCAGTGTATACACATGTTTAAATACAAATGATGGATTGTTATAGCAATGCCTTTATCACATGAAACACATTCTATCGCTGAGATAAAAAGCACCCTTAAACAGAAACTCGCGCACCCCCATCAACAGGTGAAGTGAGCAACGGTGGGGTTTTTCATCTTGTTTAATCAAATAAATGTTTTAAAGAAGCTGAAAGAAAGGGTAATTTGAGAATTGTTTTACACACGTGTTGCTTGTATGTTTTGAGTTCTCATCATGAAAATATGAGGGCTCAAAGTGAAAAGAAGATTCGAGGCACTTTGGAGGGAGGCGCACACAGTGGAAGATGAGCCAAGGAGTGTTTGATTCAAAGATTGCAAGGCAAGAAGGGACCATTGTGATCATCTAATCTGATCTCCTGTACAACTCAGGCCAAAAAAACCTTCCCCCAAATAATTCCTAGAGCAGATCTTTTAGAAAAACATCCAATCTTGATTTAAAATTGGCCAGTGATGGAGAATCCACCATGACCCTTGGTAAATTGTTCCAATGGTTAATTACCCTTATTTCCAGTCTGAATTTGTCTAGCTTAAACTTTCAGCCGTTGGCTCGTGTTATACCTTCCTCTGCTGAATGGAAGTTCCCCATGTCGATACTTGCAGACTGTAACCACATCGCCCCATAATCTTCTCTTTGTTAAGCTAAATAGATTGAGCTCTTTGAGTCTGTCACCATCTGTCACCATGTTTTCTAATCCTGTAATCATTCTCGTCACTCTTTTCTGAACCCTTTCTAATTTATCAACATCCTTCTTGAATTGTGAGCACCAGAACTGGACACAGTATTCCAGCAGTGCCAAATACAGAGGTAAAATAACCTCTCTACTCATTCTTGAGATTCCCCTGTTTATGCATCCCAGGACTGCATTCAGTTTTTTGGCCACCGTGTCACCCTGGGAGCTCATGTTCAACTGGTTATCCACCATGACCCCCAAATCTTTTTCAGAGACACTGGTTCCCAGAATATGGTCCCCCAGTCTCTAAATATGGCCTACGTTCTGTGTTCCTAGATGTATACCTATTTACATTTAGCCATATCAAAAGGCATATTGTTTGCTTGCACCCGGTTTACCAAGCAATCTAGCTCACTGTCAATGACCTGTCCTGTGCATTATTTACCACTCCCCCAATCTGATCTGACTATTTTTCTGTATCACCATTTCTACTGCTCTTGCTGCAAGCAATTTCAGAACAACAGCCCACCGCTCGGTTGTGAATGAGATGCAGTACAGAATCCAACAGTTAACCAGCATTGGCCCCTCAAGAAAAAAAAAGGGGCATTTAGATGCTTTGTTTTGCTAAATGACTGCCTGCTCTCCAAATATGAGGGTGAGCAGAATAAAAACACCACAAAGTGTATGTTCACATGACCATATAACATTCCCAAGGTGGGTACTGTATTCACACTTGAGGTATGTCTACACTGCATCTGGGAGGGAGCCCTCCCATCCTGGGTCGACAGAATAGTAACCATGTACACAGCTGTTTTTAGCACACTAGCACAAGCCCATCAACCCGGGCTGGAAGGTTCAGAATCAGATGCAGTGTAGATGTAGGCAGTTGGGGGGGGGGGGGGTAGCTGATTTGGAAGATGCACATGAGGATGAGGTGGTCTGTGTTCTTATTGCAAATGGTCCTTTGCTCAGGATATTTCTTCACTATTAGAGAGACCCACAGTCCATCTACAGATTGAGTTGATGAGGCTATAGTAATAATAATAGTAATACCTACTTCTTATATAGCACTTTTCATCGGTAGATGCCAACATGCCTTATATTTGGTCTCTGTCATGTTTGCTGGTTATCCTATCTCAAATGATCTTTGAGGTGTTTGATTTAATAGGGCCTGTATAAGAAAATGCTTTTTTATATATACACCTTTATTTATTCTCTCCATGGCAGGAACATGATGGAGGGAATAGTCTTCCAGCTCATCACAGTGCCCATGAACCCATTTCTAAATGCGGTGACCTAGACGTCATCCTCGATTATAAGGCCTCGAGCCAAAAGCTGCTGGTAACTATCCTGGAAGCTAAGGATATCCCAGACAAAGACCGCAGTGGTATGAACACCTGGCAAGTTCACACAGTCCTGATGCCCAGCAAGAAACAGAGGGGAAAGTCGAGCATTCAGAAAGGACCCATCCCAGTGTTCAAAGACAAAATGACCTTTAATAAGCTGGAGCCAGAGAAGCTGAGTAGCTACGCACTCAGGTTCCGTCTTTATGCAGTGCGCAAAATGATCCGGGAACAGATGATGGGCGAGCAACTGTTTTATCTGAGGAGCCTAAACCAGGAGGGGGAAGTGAAGGTGACACTGGTTTTGGAGCCCAGGAGCGATATGAGCGTAAGTCTATTAAACAATTCATTGCATCATTGGCGGAGGTGGAGGGGTACAGCTTACTCGGCTAATGCACCGACTTCTTCATTAAGGATTCTTAAACATGCTGCTGGCCCATTTCCTAGCACCACTGTTCAGATCTCAATTTTCATCCTGGTCTCAAGTGATGAATGTCAGCACTAGTTAGAGAAAGCTCAGTGCTCAGCGTCCATGGTACCCGACGCATTCACTAATGCTCCCTTTTAGACGTTTCAGTAGGATTGAAAGGGAGCAGGGGTGCATGGTTTTTAAAGTGGTTGTTTGCCAGAAGCTGGGAATGGGCGACAGGAGATGGATCACTTGGTGATTTTCTGTTCATTCCCTCTGGGGCACCTGGTATTGGCCACTGTCGGAAGACGGGATACTGGGCTAGATGGACCTTTGGTCTGACCCAGTATGGCCATTCTTATATTCTTATGTTCTTTCATAAGACAGAATTTCCACCTTGTATGCATTTAGGGACCAGATCTTTCTATGTAATCTATCGTGTTCTGAGGTTAGAGGGCCAAGTTTTCAAAATTAGGCACACAAGTTCCATCCACAAAAGAGGAGTTCATGGTCTCAGACTAGTAACTGCTCATAAAATGTGCAGTAGAACCCACAAAAAGGTCCATTGCCCACACAACCAACCTTCCATTTTGCATCCATCATTACCCATTTGCTTCCACGCATGCATGTTTTCTACCAGTTGGACGCTTTCTTTGGCCTGAACATTTTAAGCAGCCTCTTGTACATTCCAGAGAACTGCCCGGTTTTCAGAGTCCTATGTATAGACAGTGAATATCACCACAAAAGCATTGTAGCTGGGGTTTTCCAAGGAGTCTGAGGAAGTTTGGTGCCTTGCTTCTGTAGGATTTGGTCACTTTGCTCCTTTAGTCTCCTTGGAAAATCCCAATTTCCAATCCCAGATTAGATCATGTATGATATCAGAGTAGCAGGATAATTGCTGTGCCATCAGGTTGATTTTGAAACTATAGCCATTAAACTTCTTCCTCATTTTTGTTGTTGGGAAAAATTACATTTTCAAACACACTGTTTTGTTTTGT
Organism: Emys orbicularis; assembly: GCF_028017835.1. NCBI lineage: Eukaryota > Metazoa > Chordata > Testudines > Emydidae > Emys > Emys orbicularis. Next base: position 15,453,795 of record NC_088686.1, read on the forward strand.
TTTTTCTTTTTAAAGCAGGCATGTCTTGTACTAATATTCAATCCTTTGGTAAAAAGAAAAATACTAACAGGTATTAAACCAGGCCACTCTTTCCTCTAAGGCCTTGTCTACAAGGAGACAGGGAAAAGGAGGGAATTGAGCAGAATAATTATTCCAGAAAAAAGTCAATCATATTCCAGAATAGTGTCCATATAGGGAGCTATTCCAGAATAGCTGTTGCAAAAAAGCTTATTTTGCAATAGCTATGCCGGACAATTTCCCTGTGTACACGAGGCCTAAGACTTTTCACCATATAAAAGAAACTCCATATGAGATTGTGCACACAAAATGAATAATAAACCATGCATTTGCAGGGGGAGGGGGAGGACAGAATTGAACATGATGGTAACTAGGAAGAAAGCAAGAAAATATACTGCAAGTGACATAAAAGATAGAAGATTGTGCTAGACACATTCCATCAGAAAGTCATTTTCAGGGAAATTTACTCTCCTTTTGATGTACTGGAGCATATGTTTATCTCAAAGACTTTGATTTACACTGGTAATAACACATTAGACAGGGCTTCTGGCCTCTCGAGAGAGAATATTGAAAGATGGGTTTCTGCAAAGTGATGCTGGAGACTTGTTCCTGCAGTTCTATCTTCTGCCCCATTGTTATTCATGCAGATGATTCTTAGTCATTGGCAACTCCTAGAAGAACATCACAACCCTACCCAATTAAACCACAAGGCATACGTTAAAGGGGGAGCGGTGTTGAGCATTCCAGAGGGACTCTCTTTGCTCTTTCCCTGCAGAGCGGAGACTCTCAGATCAGTCTGTCGGCAATCTCGCACAGCGATAGCGCTTCTTCAACACAGTCCCTGTCGCACGGAGGCGTACCGGAGCTGCTGGTGGGACTGTCATACAATGCTACTACTGGACGGTTGTCAGTAGAGATGATCAAAGGCAGCCATTTCCGCAACCTTGCTATTAACAGGCCGCCCGGTAAGTGAAGTCTCTCATAATGGCACACCTATTCGTTAGAGCCACAACCTGGTTTTATTTTCTTGATACAGTTTTTGCCACATCAAGCAATCCAATTAAAGCATTTCCCAATTGAGTCTCTGCACATTTGAATTTTACATTTAATAGTGAAATAAAAAATATTATTCCAAATGCATGTGCTGGTAAATTTGCCTGTGCATTTCGAATAAAGTATCTATCTGTGGTACTGATGTGGCTGCCATTACCATAGTATCAGAGCGCCTCACAATATTTAACGTATTTATCCCAGCGAGGCAAAGAAGTAGTATTAGCCCCATTTTATAGAGGGGAACTGAGGCACGGAACCACTAAGTGATCTGCCCACAGGAAGCCTGCGGGAAAGCAGGGCCTTGAACCCAGGTCTTTGGACCAGCCATCCTCTCTAATATAAAAAATAAAAATCGGAGCCAAGAGAACATATTTAATGCTTTAATTGTGTCTAGTGCTCGTGAAGCATGACAGATTGACAGCGATGCTGACCAAAGTCTGCGCTTTATTCACTGTGCTTTGCTGCCATAGAGCCTCATTCAAAGCTAGAAGGTACCTCCTCTAGGGGCGAGTTCAAACTTCATGGCCCTTCAGTCTTCTGTCATCTCATCCGAGAACTAGCGTGAATTGAGGAGGTATTTTTGGTGATGTGGTTACTTGCCCATTGAGAACTGGATGCGGACCATTTCACATAAGCCTCCAGACATCTACCTGATGGCAACAACATTTGGTCACTATGAACCTGGGCTCGATTTGAACTGGGGATCTATAAATGAAGACTCTTTGGGCTTGAACCTGCAGAAGGCTGTGCACCTTTGGCTCTGATCCACCAAAGCATTTTAGCACACACTTAAATCCAAGCATGTGGGTAGTTCCATTGAAGTACTTAATTGCTTTGCTAGATTGTGGCCAGAGTGCTCAGAACCTTGCAGGATGAAGCCCCATATCCCATTACCTAATACCCACAGCTAGCCAGACCCTGAAGAAATAAGATTTTCTTAGAATTTTAATGAAAGTCTTCAAATGTGTTGTGGTCACAGGTCTAGCTGCCCCTTTCTGGTCTCTCAGAGTGCCCCCAACTCAGGTCTTGGGCCTCAGGCTAGAATCATGCAGTTCTTCAACTCTTAGACCAGGACCTGGTATGAAACAGTCTTGTCCTGCAGGTCCAGCTGGCTTCAGGCACCTGTGGTTTTTCCCTTCAAGAGCCAATGACCAGTGGTATATAGGAACCAAACAGCCTTCTTAAAACCATTATTTATTTGGTAGTGGGAACAAAGTGTAAGAGAAAAAGGATTTTAAAACAACAGAGGCTGCACACATGTCTATCTTGCCTTGAGTCCTGTCCTCCCACAAAAGTGACCTCAGCAAGCCTAGCTTCCCTCTACACACACCCAGCGGGCCCTGTGTCTGTCTGGTTTCCTTGTCGCCCTCTATCCCGCTGAAGGTATTGCAGAGTTTACTTGGTTGACTGGCACCCAGATTAGCCTCGTCCGGGTGTGAGTTGTCGCACTGCAAGGCCATCCCCAAGTTACTGCGTCCTCACTGGTGCGGCACTCACCCTGTGTGTGTGTGTGACTAGCACTTGCAGGGCCATATCCCATGGTTCTTTGTGCTGCAATAAGCTGAGCCATTTTGTGGTTCGTTCCCAGTGCATTGTGGCAGAACGTGTCTGTCCTTCTGGATGCATGGGGGGAATTGTGGGAAGGCACTGGAGGACTGTCATCATTCGCATGGTTTAGCCTGCATCTTCACTGCAAACTGGACAGCTTCCAGCCCAGGTTCTAACCCCACTCCCAGCCAGGCCAGGTATCCAAAGCTTACAACATCTCCAAACCTGGGATCAGAGGTTTTTCTGTGTGGATGGTAGTGGGGTTGGCCTAAAACTCGGGTGAGAGCCTAGGTTAACTGTGCAATGAAGACATACCTGACAAGATGTTGTTTTGTTGCCTGCCCAAGTTCTTTGTTTTCATGTTTGCAGGGCCCTGGTTATTGCTGATTAAACCAGTTTTGTAGGCTGATTGGAGACTCTGACAGTGTCAGCAAAGCAAATAAGTCTGGCAGTGTCCCTTAGCACTTAAGTATTTGCTAATAAGTGGCTATCTTGAGTTCTTCTCCCACTTCCTGCCTGTATCCAGACAGCTCACTATTGAATTAAATCAATATATTCATACAATAAACACCATCCCCGTAACCAATACAATATTCATAATTTGCTGCAGGGAAGTTCCATATCTGTCACAATATGCTTCCCCATCCAAAGTCACATCATTATTTTCTGTAATATACTGTACTTGCATGCCTGGAAAATTACTGGTAATGTGATGTCAGGGAAAAAACTATCAAAAAGAGAGCTCCAAACCCCAGGCTAGAAACTGCAGTCGTCACCACTGTTGGCACTCCAGTGAAGTAGTCTGAGATGCAAGTTGCTGCTCTGATTAGGGTGCTGTTCTTTGGGTGAGATATTAAACCAAGCCTCTTTTCCAGGTAGAAACTAAGAATCCCATCTTGTTTTTGAGGAGCAGGGAGATAGCCGTAGAGTCCTGGCCAATATTTCTTCTCTCAGTTAAACGTGTTCTGGGGTCCAATGCTGAGAGAGCTATTTTTGAAAGACATAACAGGAACTTTAAGCATAATGGGGCTTTGTGAAGGGCTTTGGGACAGCTAATGTAAAAGGCAGTGGAAAACCAAACCACTATGCAATGCGCACTGTACATGCGAGAAGACATTGAGAGAGAGAGCATGGAGTACAGGAGTGAGGTACTTGCTGCACGTAACCTCCCATGTCATAGCCCCCGCCAGCTTAGTAGCTGTTGAAATAAGTGTAATGTTTACTCTCCAGATGGCGTTGGGAAGATGCTCAGGGGAGGCAGCATGAGGGAAAGAATCTTTCCCACCCCCCTACGTGCACACAGACTGCAGAGTAGCTGCAGAGCCATTCCATGGATATTACTGCAGTTCAGTGCTTCATGTGTAATGAAAGAAGTGCTGGGGCTCAAGCAATTTTTTTACTTTCATAACTGACGCGGCGAGTCCAGAGGTGCTGGGGCTACGAACTGCCAAGCCCAGAGGTGCTGGGGCTACGAACTGCCAAGCCCAGAGGTGCCAGGACTCAGCACTGGCACAAATTAAGCATTGCTGTAGTCCAATGGCTTTAGTATCCTCTGCTGCCTATTGGTCGATCCACACCCACCCACCGCCCTCACCAGAGTGTAGGGGAAACAGCAGGAGGAGCTACACAGCAGTGAATCGTCCAGTTCAACCCTACCATGCTCTGTCCTCACTCCAACCTGGCTCTCTGCCCCACTGAGGGCCCTCCATAACTGAGCTCCATGCCTCATGTGGCATGCATGCCTGCTACACGGCTCCCTGAATCCACAGTGGTTCTGGTGCCTGGGGAGGCCCCCACACCTGCAGAGGCAGGAGCTACATTTGGACCTCAGTGATTTAGAGGGCAGCATCTTGGAGTCTGCAAAAGCTGTAAGAAAGAGTTTTTTGGGCAAGGAAAGAGTGTTCCCCCCCCCGGATTTTATCTTGTGCATCACGAAACCTTCAAAACAAACTGTTGTTGAGAGCTGAACTGAGTGAGTTAAATATTGCAGCCTCCCTTATTTATCCTGCAAAAATGACAGTGATCCATCAATGTTAATTTTTTAAAAATCTCAAGATTATGATGCACGTGAGCAGTTTTTATGCTGCTTGAATTTCTGACGCAGCATCTCCTGAGAAGGACTCAGAAATGGCATTTGAAGGTAGTTTGGTCCAGGATAGAACTTCAGGAATTGTTCACCTGGACCTGCCAGGCTGTAGGCCTGAGTCTGCAGTTGTTACTCATGTTAGTAGTTCTATTAACTTCACTGGGCACCCTGGAAATACAAACAAAAGTAAGGGCTGCAGCATCAGGCCCTAAGTGATCCCTGTATATTTACCTATTGTTACCGGCAAAGCAAAGAAAGGGCTGGCAGAGCCCTGAGGAGTTTGTTTGGCTGGCTAACAGGCTGGTGGTGTCAGGGAGCTGACATCTCACTGAGCACGTCTCTCTCTCGCTGAAGCAGGGGTTTAACAAGGTGATGCTCAGTCCCAGGCACCCTGAGAAAGTGTCACATGAGTGTTTTTTCTGTAGTATGTGCCTTTTTCCATGACGACCCTCTCCGTATTTTAACGCTAGCCATGTATGTATAATATGTATCTTGTTTTATTTAGTCCTCCTTAAACTCATCAGCTTGTGCTCATGTTTCCATCCATTACAGAAGAGAAGAACTTAGGCTACGTCTACACTATGGGGGGGGGGTGTCGACCTAAGATATGCAAGTCTGCTACGCGAATAGCGTAGCTGAAGTCGGCATATCTTAGGTCCATTTACCTGGCCGTGAGGACGGCGGTGAGTCGACCGCTGCCACTCCCCCGTCGACTCTGCCTCCACCTCTTGTTGTGGTGGAGTTCCGGAGTCGACGGCAGAGCGATCGGGGATCCATCGATCTACCGGGGATCTACACTAGACGCGATAAATTGATCCCCGGTAGATCGATCACTACCCGCTGATCCGGGTGCCCTTATCCTCCTTTCCTTCCATGTTCTATTCACACTATTTTACTGGGCCCCTAGAATGGTTCTGGGGGTTATATTTTAGTCTCCTGGGTGTTTTCCTCCAAAACCCGGTATTCTCACTTAAGTGGGGGTATTTTACAGTGAGTGACAGCTGGGACCTGCAGCCTTGATAAATGCCTTTGTCTTATTTATTATTAATTGTTATTATTTATACTGGGGTAGCGTCTAGGACCCTCAGTCATGAACCAGCACCCCATTGTGCCAGGTACTGTACAAACAGAACAAAAGGACAGCTCCTGCCCCAAAGAGCTTGTAACCCTCTGCCAGACATTTCCTTCTGTTCTGTTTGACTTCTCTCCTTCCAAGCACAATCTTAATTCTTTCCCTCTGTGCATTTCTTGTGGGGTTCATGTTAATGTATAATGCCCCTTGTCAAACACTATTGTTCCGACTTCCCCTCTGGTAAGAATAACCCTCACAGCCTTTCAGCAAGTGCAGAATTAATCACACATGATAATTACAACCGTACATGATCATTATCATACCAGCAGCATATTAACCCCATTAAACAAACACAATAGCATTAATGTTAGAAAAGAGAGGGCGGGGGAGAGAAAGAGAATGAACAAATCAAAATCGGAAAGGGAAAAGCTCCTCAAATCGAGATTTAATGGCTGATGAACAAAAACCAATCTGTGTTATGAGTAGTGGGGGCAAGAAGTGCAGAGGATACTGCAGATTATCTAGCTAAGAACTTCTATGATCCTCATCACCATGGTATCAAAGTGCCTCATGCTCATTAACAGATTTTATCCTTTCGACACCCTGGTGAGGCAAGGAAGTCCTGTTATTCCTACCTCGGGAACTGAACTACAGGGTAGATTAATTGACTCACCTGAGGTCACACAGAAAGTCCATGGCTGAGCCAAGAACTGAACCGAGGTTTCGAGAGTCCCGGTTGAGTGCCCCACCACTAAAAGATCCTTCCTATCTTGTACGGTATTTGATTGGGGTGAGGTGACCAAGACAAGGAGGACTAGGAGATAGCTCCAAGTGTGACCTTGGAACTTGAAACCTTGACTTGTCTTAAATTTTATCTGATGCCTGTTATATTTACGCCTTCATTAATTATTTCCCGTGTGAATTAAGAGCTCTCTTTAATAGGAATTTGAACAGGGAGAGGTGTGAATCTAGAAAAGCCTGGGACCAAATTTGGGTTAAATTATGAGAATGCATAATTCGTTAGCACAAAACCTTCCCCTGGGCATATTTTACCACTCAAACAAGTGACACAGCTCCCCATGCTCACCACTGTCAATTAGGATTTGGGCACCACCACATAATCATTTGAAACCAATCAAAACTTCTCCAGCCCCTTTTAGGGGTTACCTAGCAGATTTTGTAGCCCTCTCTGGATGGCTAGTCATGCCATGATCCCTCAGGAGAATCATATGGTCCAGTAAATGAGCTAAAATGGCAGCTGACTATAATTCATATTACTTTTAGGTGTCAGGGTTTTTATGGAATCCTTCAAGAAATATCACCAGTTTCAGGTGAGAAGTAAAGTAGAGTTCTTGCCTTGCCTTCTGTCTTTAAAAAAAACCACAATGTTCTGTAGTGCCTGGGATAATCTGTAGAACATAAGTAGACCATAAGATGATAGGCAGTAAAAGTCCACACAGCTCCAAAGATGATCATCTATGGATGTACACCAACATACCGGTCACTGAACTGGGAACCTCCAGAGCGAAAAGCTAGAACTGCTACAGGTTCAGCCAAGCTGTGTAGGTCGGGTGCTATCCAGACTCATATCATCTGCAGATCAGGCAACATGCACTCACCAGTGAATTACAGACATACTGTAGTTACAACTAGTTGCTTTGCCAGGAAAAAAAAAAGAGAGAATGCTTTAATTAACCCTTCAGCATCCCTTTATTCTCCACCCCTGAATTTGCCCCAAAATAACCCTTAGAATCTGATGATGAGTGATCAGCATAGCTGAAAATCAAGCAGTAAATTCATTAACTTTTGGCAAGTGCATAGAGATTTTGCGTGGGAAGTGCAGTGGAAGTTCAAATGATTATTATATGCCCAGCAGTCAATGGTGCCCAGTAACTTTGCTTAACTTAATTATTTTAAATGTGTAAGAAGTATAAAAAAGCAGAATCCGTACTACAGACTCACATCTTGGAAAATAAAAAGCAAAGCTATTTTTGAGTTAAGGGAATGCATTTGCAGCTGGATATATATTGATTCCAGCACCAGCTTCATTCCGATGTCTTTAAAACAAGCCAAAAGATTTTTTCCAAACATGTGTACAAGAATATAAACTGGTTCCCAGCGTAAAATCTTATTAAGCCCAAGTTTCAGGTGGAGGTGAACGTTTGCAGCAAATCTGCAACAAACCTGAAGAACAGGATTTACAAGGGATGTGCTAATAGGTCATAAAATAAAGCAGCACTAATGGGTGCTAACCCAATAAGCAAAGAAACGAAAGCTTTAAGTGCTGTTTTCATTGGGCCACAGCTGAGTTACTGTCTGTGTTGCTGAGAATAATACCCCCCACAAGCTGTATAGTAATGTTTATTTGATACACTCATTGCCATCTGTTAATGTAACACAATGGGCATGCTAAACTCTAGATCTAGGAGCGGAGACATTAGGGATTTCCTCTGACACTTCACTCACAGTTAAAGTCCCTCCCCTCCCACTCTCTGGGGTTGACAGGTGAGCAAAAAAACCTGCTTCTCGTTGCCTGAAGCATTGATAGTGAAGTTTCCCGTCTCTTGAAAGGACGGACACTTAGTACATACAGAGAGGTATCTATATTATGCTTTAGTTGCATGAGCTCTTTCCCAGAGCGAATGTTAGTGCTGCTTCTCCTAGGGACTGGGTGGTTCAGCGAGCGAAGCATGCTGCAGCCAGCTGGCTTCAAATCCTCTCTGACTTCACAGGGTGAAATTATATGAGTGTTCTCATGCTAGAACCCGCTGGTCATTGGTGCACCTTAGTTGTGGGGGAGCCTCCAAAAAAAAAAAAAAAAACGCCGCGATCGCGATCTGCGGCGGCAATTCACGGGAGGTCCTTCGCTCCGAGCGGGAGTGAGGGACCGTCCGCCGAATTGCCGCCGAATAGCTGGACCTGCCGCCCCTCTCTGGAGCGGCCGCCCCAAGCACCTGCTTGACAAGCTGGTGCCTGGAGCCGGCCCTGCCTCCAAAGCTCTAGACTCTGAGGTTGTCCAGAACCTACCTTAAGTATCCCAGTGAAGATTTCAGTCATTTCCTTTTGGGCTCTGTTGGGTTCAGTTGAATGTAGTCCCAGGAACTAGTAGACCAAGAATAGAGCCCTTGTACCTAGTTCCTAACTGGAACCCATTTTAAAATTTCCATCTGGCATTTCAACCAGGGAAGCTGCCCCTGCCCTAAAACCAAACTTTCTGCAGCAAGGGCAGGTTCGTGTAAGGGCAGAACTTCTCCCCAGAATTTCCTGAAGCCTTCCCCCCCAACCAGTTCTAATATCAAGAAGCCCCCATAGTACCCTGAGCAGTGGCCAGAGCCGCTGGCTTCATCATGACACATTTCTACAGTGCAGCGATGCTTTGTCAGTACAGACACCCACAAGGTAAAATGAACTAAAATCCCCATGTATAACACCAGGAACCCTGTGCCGATTGTTTGGTTTGGTTTCATATGCTGTCCCGCTAAAAAAAAACCCCAAAACTCTGTTTTGTTTTTAATGTATCTGAAGCTTCTGCAAGATTCAGTTTGTGTGCCACCAAAATCACAAGCCATCCCGCAGAAAGTAGAGTTCAGCTTTCAGTAAAGTACATGGGACCTGTAGTCTGCTTTGGGCCACATGGATTATTCACGTTTCTTGTATTAAGTGGGTTTTTTTCCTTCCCAGCCACAATCAGCAGACTATTTCATGACAGAATAAATTGCTCTCCTTTTCTTTCTACAGAGAAGATCTTTGTTGGCAAGCTTTACTTTGTCTCTAGTGTGATGCTGGCAGCCAAATTGCCATAGCTAGCTGGTGATAGGGCTGAACTTTTCCTGCAATAACCTGATAGCTGTACAGCTGTGCAGACTCACAATTTACTCCTCAATTGTCAGTTTCCTGACAGCTTTTTTCAGTGGAACAGTTTGAGGAATGGAGAGCCCTGCTTTTGAGCTACAGAAGTGTTTTCACACCTGAAGTGTAATTTCACACCTTGTGTTTCTCAGCAGATAAGTGCGTAACATAGCACATCAAACAGGAATAGAAAAGGATAGACGTGCTGTAGGAAGGAGACAGTGGGTTGTAATTTATTTCCTATCTTCAGTGCACTCTGAGGTGATATTAAATTGCAGGACCTTGGTCTTTGATGTTTAAAAAGGTTAGAGCTGGGGTGACCTGGCAAAGTGACCCGCAAACAGGAATAGGCTGTAAATTTGCACCGAGCAGGATTTGTGGGATGATGAGATTGGGGATTTTGACTGTAGAAAGCACATGATGTTAGTGGTGGTATTATAGAATCATGGAAACGTAGACTGTAAGGGACCTCAAGAAGTCAAGTCCAGCCCCCTGCACCACAGTAATGTAGTTAATACAGATGTCTGTACACTAAAGAATTTGAACGGTGAATGAAATTGACCTTGATTCTGCTGCACTCAGGATGAAAAGCAAAAAGAGGATTTTATTGCAAGCTTGGGACAAATCCTGAAGTCCTTACTTAAGGCCAGATCATGCCACTGCATGCAGATGTCACCTCTCCCATAAGAAAGAGGAGAGTGGTCAGCAGCCTCCATGGAACCTGCCTCCCCCTTTCAGGAACCTATGAAGGGCTGTCTATGGGGTCATGATCTGTCCAGGATAGTAGGTAGTAGTTGCCTTCTTTTAATGGGGAGTCGTGAGAGGCAAGTGTAGCCAGGGGAGGCCCTGGTGGAGCAATTCCAGTGGAGCCATGCTGCCAGGAAATGGAGGAAGGGGTGCTGGGACCTCAGCTGGAGCAAAGATTCCATGGAGATGGTCATGGCCTCCCAGTGGGACCTGTGGGGTTTAGGGGCCAGACTTGCAGTTTATTACATGAGGCCAAGGGGCAAACCCTGCCTGCCCACCAAGACTTAATGATGAGGAAATCCTCAGAGTTTTCCTCCCTTCTTATGCCCCTCCCATGGGTTTTATGATGGAAAGGGGTGATCTGACCTTCAGCTTTTACTCAGTGCTTACTCAGACAAAGCTCCCATTTGCTTCATTTGGCCCCTTGATATTCCTTCGCTAGTAGCAAAAAACTAAACGGTTTCTCTTCTCTCTTTTGTCCCAGACACCTACGGAAAACTCTGCCTCCTCAACTCCATGGGCCAGGAGATGTCTCGTTGCAAGACATCCATCCGTCGAGGCCAACCAAACCCCATCTACAAGGAGGCGTTCGTCTTCCAAGTTGCCCTGTTCCAGCTTTCTGACGTCACGCTGATGATCTCCATATACAACCGGCGCAGCATGAAGCGCAAGGAGATGATTGGCTGGATTTCTATGGGTCAGAACAGCAGCGGAGAAGAAGAGCAAAACCACTGGCAAGAAATGAAAGAAACGAAAGGGCAGCAGGTCTGCAGGTGGCATACCTTACTGGAATCCTAATGGTCCCTGAGCTCCTAGGACTGCCCACTGGACCCTCCCATAATCACCCCACTGAAAGCAGCCATCCCATAGCAAACATTATGAACCAGCCGAGTCTATTTTAACTGAATTTTTAAAACTCAGCGCACTCAGTGAATGTAGGTGCTGGGGCCCGGTGAGCAAATTTACCTGTTGCCTTTGGGGGGTTTCATATATTTTCTCACCCAAACGATAACCAGAAGGGAAGTGGTTATGAAAAACACAAAGCTACTTTTACCCTCTTGCTGTCAATGCCTCATTGATCTAAATTGCTTTTGATGCTATTTTCTTCTGGTGTCATGTCTTTCTCCCACCTCCATTCCTGTTATTGATGTATGCAAATGTTCTTGATACACAGATGACGTCATTAGTCTAGCACTGCATGCCACTCGCTCTTCCTTTTACTACAGTGTTTCTAAATCCTAAAGATAAACATTTGATACCACTTAAGACTGATTAATATATTTTCAGGTAGCATGGGAAAGCACTAAAGATTTCTCTGTAAACTGTTAAGTGCCTAGAGATTGCCATTACTTTCTTGTATTAGCGATGATCTTATTTACTAGTATTTGAAGTAAGCATGTTTCCTTTCTTGTGCAACCTATATCCCCAGATGTTTGTATGAGGTGATGGGTGTCAATTTAACATAGTTGTTATATAATGCATGTTTAGATGCTTCCCTGTTTTCTTAGCTCATGGCTTCTATTGTTGTGAAAACAAAACAACAACAAAAGAGAGAGAGACCAAAACAAGCTGCACATCTGCCTTTGTGCCTAAACCACAATTCTTCTAGATCAGCGTTCACTCTTCTTAGTTTTTTCTTAATGTGAGGTTCGCTCGGAAGAGTGGTTCTGTGCATAGTGGGGTTTCGTGTTTATTATCTTTCAATGACTGTGTCAAATTGGCTCCAAGTCAAAAGTGCTTTTTCAAGCGTCCTGTAAAATATTCCAGGGACCTGAAAGTCAAGGTGAATTCTTTCCTTCTCTGACATCACGAGGAGGGATCTGCAGGCCCCATGGTGCTATCACTTCCCCTTGTGCGAACCCACCTCAAGCAGTGATGTCGATGCACAAGAAGGAATAGAATCCCACTTGCTCTCTTAGAGGTGTTGGCCCTGGAGGGCTAACAGAAGTGAAAAGTATGAGAGTTCACGCCTGTATCTGCATACCCACAAAGGGCAGATGTGCTGACTAAGGGGAGGTGATTTTTAAGTAGTCGCGCTTCAGAGCGTAGTGACACTTTCAGTTTTAATAGTCATCTTTTTCCTGCCTCCAAAGTGGGTTAGACCCAGTGCAGGCAGTAGATAGGGGAAGAAGGCTAATTTTGTTACTTGATTATTGATAGATCCAGTGCTAGCTACTGCTGAGTAATAGGACCCTAGTGCCCAGAGCCATACAATGATTGTATTGGTCTTACCGGATGAAGATAGGTGCCAGATCCCTAAATAATTTCAAACAACACCTATTGCCAAGTCTCTAACTTAAGCCCTTCAGCTGGCGTCTCTCCATTCCTACTGACCATAGTGAAGCACAAAAATACTCGGCTGCAAAAGGCTTTCAAATTTGATTCACAGTTTCTCTGTTTCCCCCACTTAGAGAGAATTAGGGCCAAATTCTGCTCTGTGGCACCACTACGAGTCTCACTGACTTCACGGGGGCTATGCAGGACCGAACATAAGCCCTGAGCCTTGGGCTGCATCTGAGCTACGGTCATTGCATCTCTTGCATCTACTAGCTCTTTTGCACCTGGAGATTCTCCCTTGGAGGAGGAATCTCCTCCACTCCCTAGTTAAGCTGGCATTACAGCTGCTGTGCACCACTGGAGCAGCACAAAGCAGCCAGAGCTGGATCTGGCCCATGTAATCTAGCAAACAAATTCCTTTTTGGCTGCAATGCTAATGCTATTGAATCACTGACTGAAAGGAAAAAGGAGTTCAGTTGAGCAGTTAAGTGGTAAATCCTGCAGTCTGGGGTTTATTACATGTTTCTAATGTACTTCCCTTCAGGATAAAAGCACAGTAAATTGCCCTGCTTAATGGCAGTCGTCACGGTGTTTAGTCATGTTTTGTAAATTTTGCATCATTTTTCTCTGACCTGCACAAAATGTACATACTAGTGTTTTTGTAAAGAACTGTTCTATGTGCGATGTGTGTATAATACTGAACTTACAGCATTTTGCTTATTAACCTACTGCCCATGCAAAATGTGATATGTGATTATATCATTCTAAAGGGGAATTACATATTGATACAAAGTTTCAGCCACTACTGGAGATACACGTGATTCTATATCTGTGGTGTTTTTAAACTCCATCCTCACTCAGCCTTGGAAAAGATGATTTTTCAGAGGAATGAAGATAACGGGTTTGGGACTTCGGCAACATTTCACACCAAGATCCATTTTGAAGTTACGTTATAAAGGGACATTGATTTTAAAATATATCTACACTATAGAAAATAGTTGGCCACAGTACAGCAAAATATGTAATTTAATCAAAACTATTAATTTTTCATACTTGGCTAAGATATTTGGGATTAGGCATAGGTTTTTTGTAACAATTGTTATGGCAGTGATTTTTTCGTGGTACCTTCCAAGGAAAATTACTCAATGGGTAAATGGGTGCTCAGAATTATTTAAACCATGTTAATCAATAGAATGGTTCAGTCCAGAGCATCACATGTTTGTGGTTCATCTAGTTTCTACTGAAATGTGTAGAAATTTAGTAGCATTGGAGCAGACTTCCCTTTCAGTGCTTCCTCTGACAGGTTTATGTTCTTTTTTGTTGCACTACTATTAATGACTTGCTTCTCTAATTTTTCTGTTGAGATTAAGCTGATTATTCAGCAGCAGCATGTTCCCACCTGAGCCAATGTCCCCTGTCCTACATGGCTCTTCGCAGAGATGTCTTGGATTCGGTTATTACTCGTATTGGTGAAGTTGGACTTGTGCTCACATTCTGTATTGTGCAACGCTGACTGCAGTTTGTCATTTCTCTAACCTCTTTCCCCCCACAAAAGTGGCCGAGGAGGTTGGTAGATGAGTCTTTGGCAATGCTTCCATTTCTTGACACCACCTTTTGCTGCATTTTATTCAGATTTCTGCTCAGCACTTAGCTCAGAAATGGCAATGAGCTGTAGGCCTGTGTTTCTGTGCTCTCCATCCCTGGGGGTATAGAGGATCCTGTGATGCAGAGAGAGGAAGAGAGACGACCAATCCCTGATCCCACAAGACCCCAGGGTAGGGCTTGGCTGCGGCCGCAGAACACTCAGTGAAGTGCAGCAAATGGTGGGCCAAGGTTGAGTTGCTGTAGTGTCAATTCACAGTGACTTCCCCTTATGCTCATGTTTTTGGATAATCTATCCCCCATTTAGCCCTGTTGACCAGACTCTTTGTATCCTACTTGGATTTTTCTTTCCTTTTTAAAAATTCATCATATTCTTAAAGGGAGGAACTAATTGCACCACTCGAGCCAAGCATGCTGTGGAGAGGTTCTCTGAAAACATCACTTGATCTCTACCAGTCCACCTCTCCCAGTTGTGACCTCTTCCTTTCTGGGGTCTCTCCTCAGCAGAAACGGCCAATCATGGTAGAATCTCTGCTTTTTTTTAATGTGCACCAATGACAAATAGGGTGAGCCACCACATTTATTTTCTCTTATAGTAATGCTGAATTTTAATTGAGATCCCCAGAGATGAGTCTGAGGGCTTGTCTTCATATGAAAGCTAATCTGGAATAAGGTAGTGTGTGAATATAAAGAGAATTAACTACTCTGATAAACTCCATGTGTGGATACCCTTATTCTAGAATAACAGTGCCTTATTCTGAACTATAGCGTAATCCAGTGGGTTAAAATAATACAGAATAAAGCACTCTTATTCTAGAATAAACTCCATGTGCAGACATTCTTATCCAGAATAACTCTCCTTTAGACAGGTTTCAGAGTGGTAGCCGTGTTGGTCTGTATCAACAAAAACAACGAGAAGTCCTAATAAATTTGTTAGTCTCTAAAGTGCCACAAGGACTCCTTGTTGTTTCTACTTATAGAGAAGCCCTAATCTGTTAATGAACTGGACCCCAGAGCTGCCTGTTTGCAAAGGTTTGATCTGGACTGTCTCACACTCTCTTAGATTGTTATAGATTTTTTCCATCAATGTCTTAATTACTTTCGGCAGTTAGAGAAATCACTTGGCCTGTGTTACCCCGGGATTCTGCCGTGCTACAGCTTTGTTACTGTAATGCTCTGAGTTTCCTGTGTTTTCCTTGGGGGCTAATGTTTCAGTGGTTACAGTCTCTTGGATCTGCAGACAATATGCGGGTGTATTTTTAGCTCCTGCAGATCCTACGAAGCAGCTTGAGGCTTTTACATAATTGACTGATATTCAGTCATGAATGTCTTCAGATGGTCTTGAACTCAAAGAACTAAACACTGCCAGCTGCTATTGATTTTTTTTCTTCAGCGCAGAGTCTCAGGTGACAGCTTGCAGAGGGAGAGGGTTTCCTTTGGTGGCAGGCCTCTATTCTTCAGATACAGCTGGTGATGACCTTGGAGCCGGCATATGTGCTGAAGCTTGCTTTGTTGTTGCTGTTGTTTTTTTTTGTCAGTCCCACAGTTGTTATCAACTTTAATAGGATAACTGGTGAGCAAAAAGATGAAGTGAAGCAATCTGTTACCCTTCAACAAGAGTAGCTAACATATAGCTGGAGAGTGGGATATGGCCTTCCACATTCTGTTACCCTGACACTATAGTTTTGTTGGCTCCTAGGAAAGGAGTGGGTTAATCTGAAGATTATGGTAGTAATTTACAAGCTTCTGTCTGACCCAGGCTTGGTCTGCACATAGATTTTTGTATTGGTATCACTATGTTGGTAGGAGAGGTGGCTTTTTTCTTTTTTTTCTTTTTCTTTTTTTAAATAAAAATAATTACAGCATACACTTATACTGGTGTGAAGGGCCCTTATAGCAGTACATCTTATTCCCTTTTATAAAGCACATTTATGCCAATATAATTGTGTCTACCCTAGGGGGAGTTGTACCACCTCAAATATAGTAGTATAGGTAAAGCAGTATAACTTTCTAATGTGGACAAGGCCTTTGTAATTTTTACAAGTTATTGCTTAACTTTATGATTCCTTAAGCCTGTGTACCAGGTACATATGGTCAGATCCTCAGCCGCCTGGCTTAAATCAGCCTAGATCAGCATAACTCTACTGGCTTCAATGCCGCTATGCCAATTGCTGAGGATCTGGCTCATAGACTTCCTTAGTTAATGCATGATACCATACAATGACACTGTATACGTCTCAGCTATAGAAATAATTTAATAATAATGGTTTCTGTTATATGTACCAGACCAATGGGGGATGGAGTCCTTCCTGAGCTAACCTGAGAGGGACTCCGTTACACATTGCCCTCCACTTGGGTCAGCAGTTACATGCCACAATTCATCCCTCCCTTCCTAGTGCAAACTCATGCATTGAAAAGAGAGCACAACCGGAGAGCTCTAGAATGCCAGGGCTGGCAGCCTCCAGATCCCCCTAAATATGGGCTCTGTGCTAAAACTATCATCTAGCCCATAGTGAAGAGTAATGCTTGTTACTGTCAAATTTGGCCCCAAAGTCAGATTTTACTAACAAGGTTTTTTTTGTAGGGGCTTGAGGAATGGGCCCCAGCTTTGCACATCCTGAATGATAAAGCTCCCTCCCTAGCCACATTTTTACACACACACCATGGGAAGCCCAATTTTCAGAATTGGCGGCCTAAGTGAGGGCACCCACTTCCATGACGGAGTGCTCCAATTGGCATGTAAGCAGCTAAAATGAGTATTAGGTGCCTCATTACCAATTTAGCATCCACTGGGGATGGACACCCTAACTTGCATAGTCTTTTAGGAAAAGTGGGCCCCACCCTGGTTGCCTTTATAGCTAGCCAGCGAGGAGTGACAGAGAGAAGTGTTTGCACAAATTCACTGTGACACAAGCAGGCTACACTGCTGGATAGGCGGCAGGATCTTACAATGGGAAGAATTATATGATCGCCATACTGGATCCAGTGAGTAATCAAATGTCTGAGCTGTGAACAAGAAGAAACTGTTTTAAGATCGGAGTCGGAGCATCAGCAGAGAGCTGGATGCCACAATGAACCAACAAAGGCTTGTTAATGTCTATCTTCAGGAAGTTTGGAGACACCAAGGCTTGTGTATCATTTCACAAATGCATACTTTTGAGAGCACTGCATAGGAGCCTGCAGGAGATGAGTGAATATGGAGATACCAGCTAACCTGTGGTACTGAAGCATACTGCCTGGCCAAATTACTGCAATTTGTAGTCCACAAATACCAAACAAAATGGATACCCAACCAGAATCCCTTGGAACATCACACCCAACGTGGGCCATGCTTAAAATAATGTACCCATGTCAACCTATTTTCAGTAATGAGAAGATAAACAATTCCAGGGGCCTAAATGTTCTAGCCCTAGGTTTTGCCTGGTCCTATTCAAAGACAGAAAAGCTGCCTTCCTATCTTGTTCTGTAGCTGTTGAGTCAGAGGTCTGCAAGTGGGGTACGCTGGGGGCTTTGGGATCATGTGCAGTCCTATAGGTGGCACATGCCCAATGATATCAGCTTATGCAATCAGACTTAAGCCAAAGCAGATCTGGTGATGGATGACAAATTTAGGCACAACTCCATTGTCATCATTGGAGTTTTACCTTCTAGCACCAAGGATGAACTTATCCCTAGGAACTCTCAGCCATCAGTAGGTTTTCAACCATCCTATTAGTAATATCCGTAGTAGCCAACAATCTTGAGTAATATATTGGACTGTACTGCCCTTGGGTTCTCCTGATAATTAGACACATGTGTTCTCCAGACCTCACTGTTGAGTTGCTCCCTATTTTGACTTAATGGTTTAATTGTTGGAAGGTACAGGGCCATAACCAAAGGACAACAATAGATGGAAGGAAACTCTCATGTCCTCAGAAGAGCTTGTGAAGTACATTGCACACAGGTTAGAGTGAATATGGTATACTCATTTTCACCAATGCAAACACATTCTTCTTGCAGATTCATCTTCCATCTGATTCCATGTAAAGCTGAATTCCTCTGTGCATCCCAGCTAACTCCAGTAAGAATGAGCCTTGAACTCAAACAAAGATACCTCTGTTGGACAAATGTTTTTCCCCCATCAGTTCTGAGACTTCTCATATTATAAAATTCCACCACTCATAATTAGTAGGGGCAAAAAAATCTCATGCATACAGGTCCAACTCCAATCTCATGTTTCACTAGCCCTACCCATAAGTTGGTCCAGGCCTATCGCTATGTCCGGACATCTGCACCTCATCCATCTCCACTTGCTCATAACTGCATTAATCTGCTCCAAGTCAGGATGTTCAATATTTTCATGTTCAGTGTACAATATTTTACGTGCATGGTGCTCAGGATAAAACCTGTTCTCCAATCTTTTGCTGTCATGTGGCCTATCAAGCACAAGCTTTCCAAACGGACATGCACCACATACTTCCCATGACCCTGTGCAGTCAGAGGGCTTTAGATTTACTGGGCCAAAGTCTCTACTGGTGTAACTGCATTGACGCCAGCAGAGAATTTAGCTTGCTCTTTAAAAGTAAAAGAAGTAATTATTTGATTTAGCATTTAAAATATTTTATTGAATTTATATCTTATGTAAACTTTTTACAGTAGAGTGTCCAAGGGCATTTGCATGAAGCACACTGAAATATATATCTGACTTGTTGATTTGAATATACTGTACATAAGCTATCTCTAGTGTGTACTGAACTCTTTCTATATCCGATCAGTATAATGTTTCTGGCAAGTAAAGGTTTTATTGTCTCACTGTTGCATTTACAGCTGGGCACTGGAGATGCACTGGCTTTACATATATTCCAAACTTTCTCCTGTACAATATTTAGCTCATTCTATGTTCTTTCGAAACACATACCACAATGCTCCATCTCCACCTGGCTTGTGGGTGGACATGAATAGATAGTGCTGGGTATTTTCATAGAACAGCGTTTTAGGCCTAATTGATGGTGTTTAGCATCACATGGTCTCTAGAAGAGAAATCTGGATGGTTTTAACCCATTTCCTTCCCCCCCCCCCTTCATTGCTATTGTATAAGTAACACACGTCACAAGCAGATAGCAATGTGAGCAGCGTTCTAAATAATTTGCAGACCAACATTTGGGTGAGTATGCACTAAAAGTAACACAGAGATTGGTACGTCTTACAGCACTTGAGACGCATAAGCACGTGCTGTATCTATGAACTGGTTACTTAAGGCAGTGGTGACAGAAGCAGAACATGTCAGATTTCTAACTTCTCTGTGAATAAAGCAAGTCTTCTAGAGCATGAATTCTTGGGTGATCTCCACCACTAAAGGTGGTACAGTAACAGGAGGAGAGTCATTATTGTGTGTGAGAGAAGTGTCAAACTCAGACTCCTTTTTCACTTTTGTAACATTCAAAGATTAAACCTGAAATTGTACCATCTGCCTAGTTAATAAATAACTAGTATTGACTGGAATGTCAGGACCATAATTTTACCTCTTTGACGTGTGCTTTGAAAGAGAGAGCTAAAGTGCAAAACTGTGGTGAAAAATGTGACTAAAGAATGAGTGATACGGGTTTACACTTTGCTTTTCACCTATTTGAAGATAAAACTTTTTTTAATCAACTTATGTACTAGCATGCATGATCATGTAGTATGTTGCCTCTTGCTAATTATATGCTACATTAGGAATATTAATGTCTAGATGAGCTCTCACTGGAAAAAACATTAAGCCCAACTTCTGCAAAATGTCTAACTGAAATTATATGTGCCCATATAACCATTCAAGGCTCAGAAATAATCTTATTTTGTTATGCTGAACATGGTTGCTATTGGATTTTAGCAATAAAGTCTAAGCAGATGGCTCATATAGACATGCAAAAACAGTGTGTCATCATTTTTTTGCATGTTGTAACAGACTTAATCCAAAGGATCTATGTGCATCTTGAAGTGATGGATTTTTTAAGTATGCTTCTGTTTTGTTCCGAACGAAGATGCAGTACTTCCAGCGCCTGGGACAGACTGATGAGCATAGGAAATATCGAGCCTCATTATCTTCCTGTCACACTCAGAGGAGTACTTTGGGCATGTGGATAGAGAGGGCTGGGGGGAAATGTCATTATTATTATTATTATTTACTTCCTTTCTCTCCACCTCCTAAATTTCAAAATTTGAAACACTGGATCAGCCATCTTGTTCCCACCACCCCCAGATCCCTCCAGAACCCCTCAGCAGGTACAGCCCTGGCATCAAGAGGGGGGGGCTGGGGCAGGAGCTGCGCTTCACAGCATCCTTGCCTTGTGTAAGCAGTATTTCCGTACAAGGTATCACCTTTGCTCAGTGAACCCCTTCTCCCTTCAGGGCAGATCTGGGGTCCGGCATTGGTGGCAGTCTCAGTAGAGCACCACTCCTCTTTTATTCCCCCTGCGTTGTTGTAACCCTACTAGCTGCAGGAGAAGATCTGACTCATCATTAACCTCCAAAATAATATTAACATGCATACTTACTCACGTGCACATGCTGTCCTGGTGTGTTGGCATACATACAAATTTGTTAATATATCAAATATTAGAACCTTACGTTTTATACTAAGAAATACCCATATAGACACTAGTACAGGATATACGTGTGTTATAGTTAGGTCATGCAAACGGCAATACCAATACATAAATTAAAGGAAGCAAACACAAAAGCTAAGAAATACAAAATTGCAATGACTATTGGTAATTCATTCTGTTGGGCTCAGAATAGCACCATAATACATCTGAGAAATCTGCAGTTTCTATACACAATAGGCCGAGATGTTTTGGATCTAGCTTGTATTTGCTGGGCAATTTTCAAGATCAGACCTGAAATGGAGTTTCTTTTTCAATAACTCTTGGAAGTCTCAATCTTTGGAAGCATCAGCCATGCAGATTAGTATGAGCACAAGATGAATATAAAGGCAGTCCTGGCTCTCAGCACTTTCAGTCTAAAAGACAGACCCCCCACACAAACCCACCTCTGGGGCCTTCTACACACTTCATAAGATACACAAACAAGGGGAGAAAGGCAGATCCATCATATCTGGTCATGGCACTCTTACTGAAGGAATATGAGGACTCCAAGGAACCATCATAAGGACATAAGAACGGCCATACTAGGTCAGACCATCTAGCCCAGTATCCTGTCTTCCAACAGTGGCTGGTGCCAGATGTTTCAGAGAGAATGAACAGAAAAGGGTAACAATCAGACATGCCAAACCCGCGAAAAAAACACAGAAATTGGCTTTTTTTGGGCTTAATTGGCCTGTGAGTTGCTTGTTTGGCTTGTGGCTTGTTGTAGTTTGTTGCTTCTTTTTTTTTTTTTTTTTTTTTTTTTGATCGGCTCCCGGCAAGCAGGGGTAAGGGCGGGAGAGAGTCGGAGTGCACAGTGGACCCACCACAGTCCCAGACTGCACACTGGGAGGATCTAGTCACACAGAGTGTTGGGCTTCTTAAGGATTGGCTTGTTTTGGCTTTGTTTTGAAATGGGATTAGCTTGATTTTTGGCTTATTGTGAAAGTTGGGGGGCTTATTTACCACATGAAAGTTGGCAACTGTGGTAACGATCCACCCCCTGTCATCCAATCACAGCTTCTGGCAGTCAGAGGCAAAGGGACACCCAGAGCATGGGGTTGCATCCCTGACCATCTTGGTTAATAGCCATTGATGGACCTATCCTCCATGAACTTTTCTAATTCTTTTTTGAACCCACTTATACTCTTGGCCTTCACAACGTCCCCCAGGCAATGAGTGCCACAGGTTGACTGCTGTGCGTGAAGAAGTACTTCCTTATGGTTGTTTTAAAGCTGCTGCCTATTAATTTCATAGAGTGACCCCCTGGTTCTTTTATTATGTGAAGGGGTAAATAACCTAGTCACTTTTTGCACACCATTCATGATTTTATAGATCTCTGTCAGACCCCCTTTAGTCATCTCTTTTCTAGTCTGAAGAGGCCCAGTCTTTTTAATCTCTCCTCATATGGAAACCATTCCATACCCATAATCATTTTGTGGTTGCCCTTCTGTGTATTTTTTCCAATTCTAATACATAATTTTTAAGACGAGGTGACCCAAACTGCATGCAGTATTCAAGGTGTGCGCAGACTGTGGCTTTATATAGTGGCAATATGATATTTTCTATTTTATTATCTTTCCCTTTCCTAATGGGTCCTAACATTGTTAGCTTTTTTTGATTGCCATTGCACATTGAGCAGCTGTTTTCAGAGAACAAACTGTGATGACTTTCTTGAGTGGCAATAGCTAACTTACACCGCATTATTTTGTAACTATCATCGGGATTATGTTTCCCAGTGTGCATCACTTTGCATTTATTAACTCTGAATTTCACCTGCCATTTTGTGGCCCAGTCACCCAGTTTAGTGAGCCCCCTGTCTAACTCTTTGCAGTCAGCTTTGGACCTAACTATCTAGTGTAATTTTGTATCATCTTCAAACTTTGCCACTTCCCCATTTACCCCCTTTTCCAGCTCATTTATGAATACGTTGAACAGCACTGGTCCAGTACAGATCCTTGGAGGAACCTGCTATTTACCTCTCTCTCTCTCCACTGTGAAAACCATTTATCCCCACTCTTTATCCTCTATCTTTTAACCAGTTACTGATCCATGAGAGGAGCTTCCCTCTTATCCCATGACTGCTTACTTAGCTTAAAAGCCTTTGGTAAAGGACTTTGTCAAAGACTTTCTGATAGTCCAAGCACACTATATCCAGTATATCACTCTTGTCTACATGGTTTTTGACCCCCTCAAAGAATTCTAAGAGATTTGTGAGACATGATTTCCCTTCACAAAAGCTGTGTTGACTCTTCACCAGCATATCCTGTTCATCTATGCATCTGATCATTCTGTTCTTTACTATAGTTTCAACCAATTTGCCTGGTGCTGTACTTAGACTTACCTTCTGTAAGTGCCAGGATTGTCTCTGGAGCCTTTTTAAAAAATCAGCATTATATTAGCTATCCTCTAGTCATCTGATTTAAATGATAGCTTACCTACTATAGTTAATAGTTCTACAATTTCATAGTTGAGTTCCTCCCTCACATCTTCTGCAGTGAAGACCAATGCAAAGAATTCATTTAGATTCTCCTCAACAGCCTTGTCTTCTCTGAGTGTTCCTTTAGCACCTCAATCATCCAGTGACCCCACTGATTGTTTGGTAGACTTCCTGCTACTGATGTACTTTAAAAAAATTTACTGTTAGTTTTTTTTTTTTCTTTTGCTAGTTCCTCTTCAAATTCTTTTTTGGCCCGCCTAATTTTACTTTTACACTTGATTTTCCAGAGTTTATGCTCCTATGTACAAACATTGACTCTATCTCCCCATGTAAGTATTCTCACACTTCTTATCAAACTGTCTGTACTGGGCTATTTTGATTATCACTTCCAAAGTTTTTTTTCTCTTACTTAATTGGCCTCTCAGAGTTGGTAAGACAACTCCCACTTCTCTGTATGTGTATATATATCTCCTCAATATATGTTCCATTCTATGCATCTGAAGAAGTGGGCTGTAGCCCACGAAAGCTTATGCTCAAATAAATTTGTTAGTCTCTAAGGGGCCACAAGTACTCCTGTTCTTTTTGCGGATACAGACTAACACGGCTGCTACTCTGAAACCTCTCCTATGTATGTTCCTCAGTAGGAGTCGACTTCCAATTTTTAAAGGATGTCTTTTTATCTCTAACTGCTGTTTTACTCTGTTGTTTAGCCACGGTGGCATTTTTTTTTTTTTTGGTTCTCTTATTTTATTTTTATTTGGGGTATACATGTAGTTTAAGCTTCTTTTATGGTGTTTTTTAAAAGTTTCCATACAGTTTGTAGGCATTTCACTTTTGTGACTGTTCCTTTTACTTTCTGTTTAACTAGCTTCCTCATTTTTGTGTAGTTCTGCTTTTCAAAGTTAAATGCTACTGTGGTGGGTTTGTTTGGTATTTCTCTCCCTCCCCCTTTCCATTCTGAAGGATGTTAAATGTAATTACATTATGGTTGAGTGGTTTATCTATATTCACCTCTTGGACCAGATCCTGTGCTCCACTTAGGACTAAATCAAGAATTGCCTCTCCTCTTGTGGGTTCCAGGACTAGCTCCTCCAAGAAACAGTCATTAATGGTATCTAGAAATTTTATCTCTGCATCCCATCCTGACATGACATGTTCCCCAGTCAATATGGGGATAGTTGAAATCTCCCATTATTATTGGGCTTTTCTGTTTTTGTAGCCTTTCTAATCAACCTGAGCATTTCACAGTCACTGTCACCATCCTAGTCAGCTAGTTGGTAGTATAGTCCTACTGCTATACTTATTATTCAAGCATAGAATTTCTATCCATAGACCTTCTATGGTATAGTTTGTAAATCAAATGATGGGGGATAATAGTAGTTACACTACTAGAATTGGGTATTGGGGGGTACAGCTGACTTGCCTGACTTTGTTGTTCAGAAGCCCTTCAAGATTCTTGCAAGGATCTTCTCATTATTCAAACTCACTGTGTTGCTGCAATACCACAAGGAGGGGTTGCATTTTCCAAGACTGCTAGGTGTGTCTTCACCACCACTAAATACATAAGTGCTTGCTTTTGGCATGCAACACAGGCTTATATTCTTGAAAGTGTATCCCTGAATGTCGCTGTGACTGTGGAAAGAAATCTTCGGCTTTGCTTTCTGTTGTCATTTACACTGGTAGAAATCAGGAAGAATACCCCTGAAGTCAATGGGAGCTGCCGGAGCTCAGCAAATCTAACTAAGCAATTGGATTCAGCAGAGTATATGTGGTTTCACCGAGGCTACCCTACATGAAAATCTTGATCTCCCAAGATCCCCAGTGAGAGTTTTGTTGTATTTTACTATTTTTACAGGTGGTTGAAATTTTCAGTATTTTAATTTTTTGCTCAAATTTTCCATCAAAATGTAGAATTTCAACAAAAACGGGATAATTTTTTTTGATGGACATTTTAAAAAAATGTTCCTAAAATAATCTGCAGTGTGGTTTTGAAAGATTAGTTTTCATACACATAAAAGTAAATAAAAACTGCAGAAATATTCCAGAAATCACTGTCAAAAGTGAAATATATATAACTACAGCATAAAAATAACCCAGCTCCTCTACTTTAAAAATGTTAAAAAGACAGAAGACTGAAGTTTTAAGATGTGAAAGAGGAAACTACATATTGTACATGGAGAAATATAGGGGCTAGTTTTTCAATGAAGGCAAGGTAAACCTCCAAAACAATTCAGGCCAATTCTTCAACTGGAGCACATAGTAGCAGTTCCATTGAGGTTACTAGCATGGCACTGATTCACCCAGCTGAGGATGTAGCCCTGAGTATGCACAGGTATACCATGTATGCATCTCTATGGAAGCAATCTTAACTGTCCGTTTTTACAAATATTGCAAATGCCTAGGTTTGGTTTGCATGGATGCATCAATGCTTCTATACATGCAATCAGTGTGCATCCAATTTTCTAAAATTGGATGCTATATATATTAGCTTAATTCTGTGTCCCTAAGCAATAGATCTGGGTAGAAAAGACTGGCTGCAAATTTGGGAATTGGCATTTTCAAAGTCGGAAGCTGTTATAATAAAATATAAAATAATCACCTGATTTTGTATAATCACAGTCACTCTAAACAATTAATTGTTTGTATTATCCCAGTCACCCTAGGCTAGTTTTCCAAAGAGTCACCAAACGAGTGGTGTACAGAAACAGCTAGGCATCTACCATTGGTCTGTCTAGGTGTTTTATTCTGTGCAGTACAAGCTTTTAGATTTTATATTTTTCAAATATTAGTGTCAGCAGAGATGTCGGTCCAGATTCTCTCTTCTAGTAAAGGCACTTTGTGCTGCTAAGTATTACTATGTGGCCTTAAACTGGCCAGAAATCACCAGCAGAGAATTCTCCTGTAAAGGGGAATCTCCACTGGTATATTGCTTGTGAAGGGACAGAGCTCCCTCCTACCCCCTGACTTCCCATTCCTGACATTCCAGAGGTGGAGCTCTGCCATGCCTGAGCCTTCACTGGTGAAAGTGGCCTTGCACCAGCTTCGAAAATTAGAGCAGGAGGTGTCCAGGTACTAAGGTCAGGCAACCCTGAATTAGATAACAGCAGTGAGCTTCCTGCAGCTGTCTCTTCCCTCCATGTCTGATCACAGCCCAGATGTCATGGAGAATCAGAGCCTCCCATACTTTCTAGTCCAGAATCAGGTCTGCTTCAAATGAGGGGCCAGATCCTCAGCTGGTGTAAATCCCTTTCCTTCAATGGAGCTATGCTGATTTATGCCAGCTAAGGATCTGGCCCCTCCCACCCTGAAAGTCTTCAGAAAAAAAGGGCAAGAAAAGCAATGAAAATACTAGATTTATGTTTAACAACACCTTGTTACTTGCTGATCAGGGGATTAAAATGGCTCTTGGGGCCAGACAAAGGAAGAATGGCTGGCCCTTTCAGCTGGAAATTACAGCTAGCCAGTGATTCCTGGCTGTATGCTGAACATTATGAAGCTGTAGAGGGGAAGATGTGTCTGTGGCAGAAATTGTATCAAATGTTAAAAAAAAAAAAAAAAAAAATTGCAATCAATTTCCAGAACAGTGGCAGTCACTGACTAGCTCTGCAGTTCATTCAGTTCTTAAACAGATGTAAAGATGGGGTTCCTGTGCCTTCTCTTGCCATCTCCCTTATACAGACACTATATTATTGAATTAATTATCACGTCTCTGTAAAGTGCTCAAGAATTATTGTATTTTGCTGATGGATTCCTCTATTCAGTAGCATATAGAGTAGGTGGGGGGGAAATGTCATAGCTGTGTCACGTGGTACATTTTAAAATTATACCGACCTGAACTATAGCATTGCTACCGGCAGCACTATAAAAAGAAAGGTAATTTAAATCAATTAAATTCCAGCTCTTTCATATTGTCATAGAATATTCAGATTCAAAATTAGTGTGAATTCAGTAAAGGGACTGGCACTTTTGGAAGTCATTTGAAATAAGTATATGGTCATGTCTGATTTTATTAAAGCCAAATATGCAAGAAAAATGTGTGTTTTTGTGCATAGAAACAAACGGAGCCAGATCTTCAGTGAGCTTAAATCTGCATAGCTCTATGGACTTGGAAAAAACTGATTTACAGCAGCTGAAATTTAGCTTGTTAACCCTCAATTTATGGAACTCAGGCTGTGATTCTCCTCTCGTTAGCTTCATTGTAAAGCAGGTGTAACTCTACTGAAGTGAACGCTTACACCTGCGTGAGTGAGTGGAGAACCCTTCCTACAATCTGTCTGATGATGGCAGGGAGAGGGCTCCAAAGACAGGGGCCCTTTGTAGAGCCCATCTTGCTGCCAGCTATGCAGCAACTACATCCCGGAGCCAAAATCTGGGGGGACCCATAACCGTGGAAAGGGAGGGAAAAAGAGAGTGCTGATCTGCTCAAGCAACCAGATTGCAGACCATATTGGGCATTATAGATCCCCGGTTTCTAGAATTGCTAAAGGGAAGGTGCAGGCAGGCAGTGTGTAGGGTGCAGCTGGAGCTGTACTCCCACAGTGGCTCGCTGCATTGAAAAGACAGGCTTCTGCGCTCTGGACTGGCTGAAACGTCTGAGTTATTTTCAGGGATCGTATCAAGTAGAGAACAATTTTGGATCAAAGCTAAATTATTGCCCAGGCATGAATCGCGGTGGCATGGGCCGCACCACTGAGGAATAGCGGCCTTAGGGTAATTGTGTGTACGTGGACAGGTGGACACAGATATAACTGGGGCACACAAGGGAAAAAATCAGGGTTATCTACTACAGGGAAGCAAGGAAGAGAGACACTGAGTAGGTCAGCACAGTTCCGTTAACATCAATGGAGCTTTGCTGATTAACACCAGGTGAGGCTCTGGCACTTGAGCATTTATCCTTGTACTGCCTCTTTGTAACCATTTGGAAGATACCCAGTTACTTTAGCAATGCTAAGAGCCAGACAGATACTCTCATTGCTTCCTTGGGCCCCACCTGCCTGCATCTACCTGTTGTTTTATACTGGGATGATAAACTCCTGGGGCAGGGACTGGCTTTTTGTTCTGGGTTTGTACAGCACCTAGCACAACAGGGCCCTGACTGATGGCTGTGGCTAGTGGATGCTACAAATAATAACACTACTCATGAGAGCTCAGTTGATAGCTATTAACTCTTCTCTAGATTTCACAGTCATTTTCACAGTACATTTTTTCAATAAGTGCTCCCATGGCACCGTGAGGATGCACACTGCTCTCTGGGTGCTAAGCAAGATTTTACCTGCTGTTATTTCTTTTCCACGTCTTGGCCATTGCCTTCTCTTTAACCATCAATGAACTAAAAGATGGGCTGTCTTGTCCATTGCTAAGCCAGCAGGGGTTGTGGTGGGGCTGACTTTGTTCACCGGGTTTGTCAGTGAGGGCTGACTTCTCACACCTCTGTTCTAGGCAACTGGTATGGTTGAGAGGAGGCCCCTTGAGGTTCCATTTTGCAGTATGGCATGGGGCTCTGGACAATTGCAGTGTATTGAGATCTGGGTTTCTGTAGTGCTCTTCATCTCTGCCTCCTCCTGGGGTGCCAAGTCCTGGCTTTCTGTGACCATCCACCTTAAAGGGACTTGGGCCCTGCTGCTTCTATGCCTGCTGGTCTGATTGAATAGCGCAGGCATGTGCTAAGATATGAGGTCTGATGGTACAAAACTGGGGTGCTCTAGGAGTTGATCTGGCCCCTGCAATGTGTGAAATAGCACATACTGTACAATGTGTTTTGGGTGCTGGCAGGCAGCTGGTGCAGGGGGGTGTTAGAAGTTGTGGAAAGGGCAGGGAGAAGACAGGTGACTTGAGAGGCCAGGAGGAGAGGGGTGTGTGGGAGGGAAAGACATGTTGTTACCCCCTTGACACCTGCTCTCTGAGGCCAATACCTGCTGCAATCCTTAATGCAAACATTCCCAAATCCACCACTGCAGCTCCCAAAGACTCTCCCATACACCTAAGACACTGCACTAGGTAAAGCACTTTCCATGTCCCATCACCCCACTGTGAAAGCCCCATCCCCTCGTGTGCAGCTGCCATCCTGTTCTTTCCACCAGCAATGGGCAGGATCTTAAAGTGCTCATTCCACCCCCTCCTTGTTCTACCCCCCTATCCTACTGTGACCATCCTCCCCTTCCCTAAGGCTCATCTCAGCACCCTCCCTCCCAGCTCGAAGGCTTCCCCTTGCCTTGCGTGATGCGCAGGACGCTCCCTCTCCACCCAGTGCGCTCGCTCCCCAGCCAAACCACCAGGCTCAATGCACTCCTCACCGGACCCCTTCCTAGCTCACCCCTAAAACTCAGTGTATGGTCTGCAGGCTCAGTGCACCACCAAATTCAGTGACCCCTTACCCATCTGACATCCAGGCCTAAGTACATCCTCCCTCTTATCCTTGATGCTCAATGCACCCCATAACCGGGGAATTACTTCATTCCCCTCCTCTCCATGCCCCAGAAGCAGTGCATCCCTAACCCTGGGGTTAAATGTCCCCCTCCCCCTCCATGCCCCAGGCTCATTAAACCCCCTAACTCCAGGGCTCAAGTCACCCTCCATGCCCTAAGTTCAGTGCACCCCTTTCAATGCTCCCGGCTCAGGGCACCCCTAACCCTGGGTCTCGGTGAACCCCCTCCCCCTGAGGCTCAGGACACCCCTAACCCTGGGTCTCAGGGCACCCCCTCCCCCTGGGGCTCAGGACACCCCTAACCCTGGGTCTCAGGGCACCCCCTCCCCCTGAGGCTCAGGACACCCCTAACCCTGGGTCTCAGGGCACCCCCTCCCCCTGAGGCTCAGGACACCCCTAACCCTGGGTCTCAGGGCACCCCCTCCCCCTGGGGCTCAGGACACCCCTAACCCTGGGTCTCAGGGCACCCCCTTCCCCTGGGGCTCAGGACACCCCTAACCCTGGGTCTCGGTGCACCTCCCCCTGGGGCTCAGGGCACCCCTAACCCTGGGTCTCGGTGCACCCCCTGCCCCCGGGGCTCAGGACACCCCAAGCCCTGAGTCTCGGTGCACTGCCTGCCCCTGGGGCTCAGGGCACCCCTAACCCTGGGTCTCGGTGCACCCCCCCCCCCCCCCGGGGCTCAGGACACCCTCCACTACACTCTCCCAGCAAGAAATTCAAAGCGCCACTGAAGTTGCTCCTGAGATGCCGAGAGCGTCATCGCCTCCTAGCAACTCTCTTAGCAACGGGCCAACATCTGCTCCCTCTGGACCAATCCGGGAGAGGAACATCTGGGCTGCCCGCCTCCTGCTCTGAAGCGAGCCGGGGATGCGTTCGGCAGTGACTGGAGGGACCTGCCGGAGCTGGGGCTGCCGCCGCGGGCAGGCTGAGGAGCAGGAGCCGAGCAGGGAGGCTGCGTTTCAAGCCAGGGGCGAGCGCCAGAGCCAGCCCCTCCCTGTGGCCCCGCTTGCCCGGTAAGTGCCTTTTTCTTGCACAGCCCAGCGGTCCCTTAGTGCGGCTCGGGGGAGCCCCTCCCTGACCGGGGAGGTGACCTCCCTCCCTCCAGGGCTCGCTCTGCCCGCTGCTGGCAGGGGAGGGGGTGTGCTAGGGAGAACTTCCCCTGTCTCTTCTCCGGCTTTGCTAGCTCTCCGGGGGGGCGGGGGGGGGTTGCAGTTAATCCTCTAATACTAGGCGGGAGCCACTCGCCCTTTGGCCAGCCGTGTGGCTAGTGCAGGCTGAGGGCGTGCTCTGGCAAAGGGCAGCTGAATCACAGCATCTCCTGCCTTTCAGTCCCAAACTCTGAAAAGTAACCATAGCAACTCTTTCCATCAGTTCCTCCTTCTCTTCCTCTCCGATGAGACAACTATCTATATATAGGCATTGCTTATATCTGAGGGACACAGACAGAGGCTTTAGACCCAGGGTTTTCTCATGCATGTGTATTAAAAGTGTGTGTGTCTATACATACAGCATATGCAAGTGCAGACCCACACTCTTTCTAGTTTTCTCATGGGAGTGGTGTCTTTAATATGTGTTTAAAAATTCCACTCTAATATAGAACGCAAGACAGTGCTCAGATACAAGCTCCTCACTTAAAGGGCAAAAACTGAGACATCCACATTGCAATAACGGGACTGATTGTAAATGATAAAGTCTGATGTTTCCACAAACGACATTATTATATACACATTTTGTAGCTGTGTATATAATCAGAGATTGTTACTACTACACAAAATTATGTTGTAATCTTGCTCGCAATACTTCAGCTTTTTTTTTTCAGAAAAGGTAAAGTCTGACAGCAATCAATCAAAAGATATAAAAGTATGTAATTTAAAAGGAGGAGTTCAGGACAGTAAAAAGATATGGCTCAATTGCATGATGTTTAGAGAACCAGCCAATATGACTAACAGCGTTCCCTCTTATGTAATTATAAACATACTCCTAAGTGAAATGAGTTTTTGTAACATTTCAATTTCCTTAGGTTTCAAATGGAGTCTAAGAAATAAAGTCATAGAGTTGTATGTGACTTCCGGAAATTGCTTTTTGTGTTATGAAATACCATAGGGTCTCCTTAAATAACATCTTGATCTTTTACAATCTAACACCTTTCAATGCATGTGTTGATTTTGCCAAGTGAAATGTTTGTCTCTCCTTGATCCACCATGCCAGTTCAACAGTGCAGCGCTGTGAGAGATGCTAGCTGAGCCTGTGCAAAGAGGAAATTTTACCAGAATTGCTGAAATCATCCCAGAAAGACACTTTGCAGATTGATTCAGCATCACAAGGTTAGCAGACTAAAAACAATGGCCTTTGTCTAAATACAGAATAAATGTCTCTTTAATATAATTTGGATAATAAATATAATGGGCTGTTTTCTGGTGAGACTGCTCCAGTGTAGAAATTTAGCAAGGGGTTGCTTACTTATAACTATTTTAAAAGTGGACCAACCAGAAAAGATGATTTTCTCTTACTTATTTGCTATACACAGGCCAAATCCTGCTCACTTTGCTAAAGTGAAAGTCCCAAAGAAGCCAATGGAGCTACTGGGATAAGCAAGGTGATGATCTCTTTGTAATTAAGTACAGTGTCTTCACTAATGTAAAAGTCAAACCTTCACGAGCACAGGGATACTTGTATCAGTGAAGGAAAAGTGCAAACATATGTACATAGAATTAATTCTTGGGGTCCTCAGAGATGATTAGCCAGCCCCAAGGAATGTCATTTTAAAGCACAAAGCCAGCAGTTTCAGTGACATTACAACAGTATGGATACAGTCTAGCAGTTTTTACTCAGGCAAAACTCCATGCAAGTTAAACGGAGTTTTCTCTGCTTAAGGTCTGAGCAAGAAATGCAAGATTTGTCCTTCTCTTTTTAAAAGATTGCAGGTAATTTTGAATCCATGTGAAATCTTTGCGCTGGCAAAGTGTCTCCCTTCCGCATGTTCACTTGTTCGTGGTGCAGTAGCTTCACAGAGTCAAACAGTACAGCAGCTACTCTCAGTGCCCAGGAACGATGGAACCTCAGCAACCTGCTGTATTAAATCAAAGAAAGATTTCAGCCAGGATGCTCCTTAAGTGCAAGCTGTGCTTGGGTTAGAGAAAAAAGAATTTATTACTGTATTTCGACAGCAGTCGCAAGGACATTACAGTATTTCCCGGGGTGTCAAAGTCATGTCTCCTATTGAAAATAAATGTCAATTTCTATTGGTTTAAAAGCCTGAAGTTTTCTATTTGAGTATGCAAGAGACGCTTAGATATGGTCTGCGTCTTGGTCATCTTTAGCCCACTTGCATATTGATGATCTTCCTGACGCTGTGATAGGAATCTAAGTAGGAACATGTTACTACCATTCACCTTGAAATGTGCATTAAGCTCATATTGTGGTCAGTGAATCTCAGTGGTTATCAGCTGCAGATGTCTGGGTCACCAAGCTACTGTTGAGGTGTTGACACCGCCCCTGTCACTGCATCATCTGAGCATGTCATATACATGAATGAATTTCCCCTCAGGCAGTGAAGCAGGAAGGGGAAACTGAGGCACAGAGAATTAAGTAACTTGCCCAAGGTCACACATGCATAAGAACATAAGAACGGCCATAGTGGGTCAGACCAAAGGTCCATCCAGGCCAGTATCCTGTCTGCCAACAATGGCCAATGCCAGGTGCCCCAGAGGGAGTGAACCTAACAGGTAATGATCAAGATCAGGGGGTAGCCGTGTTAGTGTGTATCCACAAAAACAACAAGGAATCCGGTGGCACCTTAAAGACTAACCGATTTATTAGGGCATAAGCTTTCATGGGTAAAAATCCTCACTTCTTCCACGCATCTGAAGAAGTGAGGTTTTTTATCCACGAAAGCTAATGCCCAAATAAATCTGTTAGTCTTTAAGGTGCCACCGGACTCCTGGAGGTAATGATCAAGTGATCTCTCTCCTGCCATCCATCTTCACCCTCTGACAAACAGAGGCTAGGGACACCATTCCTTATCCATCGTGGCTAATAGCCATTAATGGACTTAACCTCCATGAATTTATCTAGTTCTCTTTTAAACCCTGTTATAGTCCTAGCCTTCGCAACCTCCTCAGGCAAGGAGTTCCACAGGTTGACTGTGCGCTGTGTGAAGAACTTCCTTTTATTTGTTTTAAACCTGCTGCCCATTAATTTCATTTGGTGGCCCCTAGTTCTTATATTATGGGAAGAAGTAAATAACTTTTCCTTATTCACTTTCTCCAGACCACTCATGATTTATATACCTCTATCATATCCCCCCTTAGTCTCCTCTTTTTCAAGCTGAAAAGTCCTAGTCTCTTTAATCTCTCCTCATATGGCAGCCGTTCCATACCCCTAATCATTTTTGTTGCCCTTTTCTGAACCTTTTCCAATTCCACTATATCTTTTTTGAGGTGAGGAGACCACATCTGTACACAGTATTCAAGATGTGGGCATACCATGGATTTATATAAGGGCAATAAGATGTTCCCCATCTTATTCTCTTCCCTTTTTTAATGATTCCTAACACCCTGTTTGCTTTTTTGACTGCCGCTGCACACTGCGTGGACATCTTCAGAGAACTATCCACGATGACTCCAAAATCTCTTTCCTGATTAGTTGTAGCTAAATTAGCCCCCATCATATTGTATGTATAGTTGGGGTTATTTTTTCCAATGTGCATTACTTTACATTTATCCACATTAAATTTCATTTGCCATGTCGTTGCCCAATCACTTAGTTTTGTGAGATCTTTTTGAAGTTCTTCACAATCTGCTTTGGTCTTAACTATTTTGAGCAGTTTAGTATCATCTGCAAACTTTGCCACCTCACTGTTTACCCCTTTCTCCAGATCATTTATGAATAAGTTGAATAGGATAGGTCCTAGGACTGACCCTTGGGGAACACTACTAGTTACCCCTCTCCATTCTGAAAATTTACCATTTATTCCTATCCTTTCTTCCCTGTCTTTTAACCAGTTCTCAATCCATGAAAGGATCTTCCCTCTTATCCCATGACAACTTAATTTACGTAAGAACCTTTGGTGAGGGACCTTGTCAAAAGCTTTCTGGAAATCTAAGTACACTATGTCCACTGGATCCCCCTTGTCCACATGTTTGTTGACCCCTTCAGAGAACTCTAATAGATTAGTAAGACATGATTTCCCTTTACAGAAACCATGTTGACTTTTGCCCAACAATTTATGTTCTTCTAAGTGTCTGACAATTCCATTCTTTACTATTGTTTCAACTAATTTGCCCGGTACTGACGCTAGACTTACTATCTGTAATTGCCAGGATCACCTCTAGAGCCCTTTTAAAATATTGGTGTTACATTAGCGATCTTCCAGTCATTGGGTACAGAAGCTGATTTAAAGGACAGGTTACAAACCCTAGTTTATAGTTCCACAATTTCACATTTGAGTTCTATCAGAACTCTTGGGTGAATGCCATCTGGTCCCGGTGACGTGTTACTGTTAAGTTTAACAATTAATTTCAAAACCTCCTCTAATGACACTTCAATCTGTGACAATTCCTCAGATTTGTCACCTACAAAGGACGGCTCAGGTTTGGGAATCTCCCTAACATCCTCAACTGTGAAGACTGAAGCAAAGAATCCATTTAGTTTCTCCACAATGACTTTGTTGTCTTTAAGCGCTCCTTTTGTATCTCAGTCGTCCAGGGGCCTCATTGATTGTTTAACAGGCTTCCTGCTTCTGATGTACTTAAAAAACATTTTGTTATTACCTTTTGAGTTTTTGGGTAGCTGTTCTTCAAACTCCTTTTTGGCTTTTCTTATTACATTTTTACACTTAATTTGGCAGTGTTTATGCTCCTTTCTATTTACCTCACTAGGATTTGACTTCCACTTTTTAAAAGATGCCTTTTTATCTCTCACTGCTTCTTTTACTTGGTTGTTAAGCCACAGTGGCTCTTTTTTAGTTCTTTTCCTGTGTTTTTTAATGTAATGCAGTCTGTAGAAAAGCAGAAAATAGAACCCAGGTCTCCCAAGTTCCATTCTAGGGCCCTAATCACAAGCCCATCCTTCCTTTTCAAGTAACTAGACAACCATTTATACACCCCAGTCTTGTCTCCTGCCCCTGATATAAGTTGCATCATTGTTAAAATCACTCTACATCAACTGATTAATGTGAAAGCATTTACCCTGTCATTGAGACCATTGTTATGATCACACAGGTCAAACTAAAGAGCTTCTTGCAATTTTCAGTAGGAGTATGACATTGCTATATTCTGAATATATTTCCACTTGAATTTAGATAAGATAACCCTCTCTTCCAAGCATGCTTAATACATCACTGCATATCATGCCATTTCGCACTACTATTGTTATTCTTGAAATTAGTAGAAAGGGGCACATTATGCAGTTATAGCGTATAATTAAAGACATTGTCAAGTTGCATTTGGGGAATCAAGATTAGAGACGTAGGCGTCTATTCTCTCACTGATGTGTTGGATTTATGCTTCTAACTTCCATTAGCATTGATGGGAGCTACAAATGCAACTCCCCAGTGCACTGTGTGTTGAGAACAGACATTCAGAGAGTCTGTCATGGGAAGTGTAAATAGCGCACCAATGGGAGGGCGAAAGAAGGCTAACCTTGTTAACTGCCGTTGAGATCCGCCAGTGCCCAGCACCTTTGACAATCAGGCCACAGACTTTTATTTTAGCCTTTGATGAACAGGAATGGACATAAGTGTGTGCTTATATGCTTTGCTGAATGTGACCATCCTCATTTTCAGAGGCTGGAAGTATGGGCCAAATCCAGGGCTGTTGTAAGC
Source organism: Emys orbicularis (assembly GCF_028017835.1). NCBI lineage: Eukaryota > Metazoa > Chordata > Testudines > Emydidae > Emys > Emys orbicularis. The sequence continues at coordinate 15,490,333 of NC_088686.1, forward strand.
AGGGCCATCACCAGTGACGTTAGTGGCATTGCACCCACTGGCACCACTGGAAAATTTGGCCCTGTGGCTTGAACTGTGGTGTGGTAGTGAAGAAATTTGATATGGTTATGATATAGCTGTCTCCCAGGCTGAGAGTCACCTTGATGGAACTGTCAAAACACTTGTCTCCCAAGAAGAGCCTTACGCACAAGGAGCCCGATTCAGTGTGTTTATATTGAAACAAAGCCCTAAGGGCCTGATTCACTGGTGCATTACTCCAGTTTTATGCAGCTGTAAGTTGAAACCAGGCTGAAAGATGTACATAACCAGCCAAGTCAGAAAATACAACCTCAGTCGTAAGCGTGAGGGTATCGCAAACCTCAGTTACGGTGTCTTTCTTTGGGTTTCAGAGTGGCACTTTCTTTGGGTTTATAAGCACAGAAATAGGAGGGCTCTGGTTGGCACTGGGGAATATCCTATCTAAGTTGATAGTTGAAGTCACTGAGCGTTGTGGGTATGCAAGGAATACAGGATCAAATCCTCAGTTGTCTAACTTGTCTGTGAGGGACAGTTCATTCTCCATACCCATTAAGATCTTCGTCGTTCACATCCACGTGCATTTCCCACTGTTCCATGTATGAATGAGTGAATATCTGTGCAAATGACTATTTGGGCACTTAACCACCTGCATGCATGATTGCAGCAAATATATGTGCAAATCAGAGTGCATGACCATGCATGTTTGTTAAGTACACAAATAAGGCTCAAACTTTTGAAAAATTGCCCTTTAATTTGAGTCACTTGTTTAGTTTAAGGTTTGCTCTGTTATTGAGAAACATTGTCTCAAATTCTCCAGGAGATTAAAACTTTTCCCTCCAATTTCCTCTGGCATAAAGCTGACTTAAATCCAGCAGTTCTGACCCGTATAAAAAGGAATTTTGGGTGATGTACAACCATGCTAGTGGCTCCGATACCACCCCATGCCACCTCCACAGCTACTGGCTTAGGGGGCATGAGTTGAGACAAAAGGGTGTGGCCAGGCATCCCGATGCCCCAGGATCATGGGAGCATCCCCGTTAAAGCTACGCTGGTAACACGTTGCCCCAAGCGATCTAGTGAAGCCCAGCACTTGGCCCATTTCCCCTATGCACCAACATGTTAATAAATCAGAAAAGATGGGATATTACAGCATTAAAATTGCATCCAAAGCTTTGAGTTTGATAGTACTAGAACCACGTAGATCCTAAACTGATCTGTTACAGGGACTAATTGTTGTGTGTATACCCTTGGGGTGCAATTCACTGCACCTACACACAGCATTGTGTTTTCAGGCCCTCTGTGGGTGGAATGTGGTGAAATTCACCTCCCGAGGGCTAGGGGGCAGGGCCACTGTGCAGACTCCCAGGGGTCGCTATTCCAGATGATGGGTTATAAGAGCAAGCTGCGTCCCCTCTGCACCATTCGCATGGGGCACTGAGGTCACTCCATCTGCATAAGCACAGATCTGTGGATCCTCCCTTGAGCCTCCCCCAAAAGGGACCAGCCCTACATGGCTATTGCGCAGAACCATTCTATGGTATGCGGGGGATGTGCAGGCAGCCCTGGGCAGCTACTGTGCTGTTCTCCCTGTGTAGACCCTACAAAGGCCTGAAGTGGGGCTGAAGACCCTAAGCTGGCCCTTCACACTAGGGCTGAATATGTCCTGCAGCAAGCAATCGAGTGATGATACTCTTAGCAAAGCACCAATTTCCTTTGTGATTTTCTATCCCATCCCATCCCCTTCCATCTGGATTGGGTCCAGACGTAAGTTCACGTGGCTGATTGTCCACCCTTTGGGTTGCCTAATTGACCTTCATAGCCTATAGTTTGCTCCGAGAGGGGCAAGAAGGAAGAGGATATCTGCTGTATAGTATTATTCCTATGGCACCATAAGTACAGTTGATGCTTTACAAACACATGGAAAACACCCTCCAGACCGTGCCTCAAGGAACATCCAGTGAAGAGGCCTGATGCTTCACCCCTTACAGAGGAGGGTAATTCTTACTTACATGAGCAGGCTCATTGGCTCCAAAGGAACTGTCTGCATGAGTAAGAACAACTCTGAGAAGTTGCCGGATTGAGCTCTAATTTATACATTCCGCAGTAGACATCTACTGAAATCTGTAATCTTTTGTCTTTGCCTTGCCCTCTCCCTAAGCCTGCATTTGAAGTACACAGATATGATTTTGTTCGAATGCTTTTCCCCCCCCTCCTGCCTTTTCACTAAAGCGGCTGGTGAACAAATGTAAGGATCTGAAAACTTGGGTCAGAAGTTCATTGTGGAGCAGAAGGGTGGGCCAGGGCTTAGGGTGATAGCTTGGGATGTGTGGGTTCAAGTCCCTGCTCTACTACAAACTTTCCGTGTGACTTACCCTGTTTGTGTTTCTGTTCCCCATCCGTACAATGGGGATCACAGCACTGCCTGCCTCATGGAGTGTTGTGAGGCTAAACCCATTAAAGGTTATGCTCAGATACTGCGGTAATGGGGGACCATATAAGATAGGAGAAGGTAATATATAATTAGCCCAATATTTTCTGTGCTCGCCAAATCTCCTGGAGGTCCAGTATTGCAGCTTTGTCTAATTTAACATTATTATAAAATTAGTCAGCAGTGGTGCTCTAATTGTGATTTGACAAAGGTTTGCTATCTATGAATTATGACTAATACTTACAGCAGCTGACGGATAAGAATGCAGCAAAGGGTCCAGCCGTGCAGCTGAATACATGTACAGGGGTGGGATGTCTTATCAGCTGGAATACAATTTTGCTCAGATCAGACTCATTGAAGTAAATGAAAGCTAGTGACTTCAATGGAGCTAATTCTCCATTCTGCCCTGGCTCCCTTTATGGTGGTCTGGTGATGTAAGAGGGCCTTCAACTGGGGAGAAGGGGCTCTCTGGGAATTCCTCCTGTGTAAGGGAGTTCTTTGGGTAATTTAGAGTTGCTGAATATGCTGAGGGTTGAAACAGATTGCAGCTGGCCCAGGCATACTTAGTCACCATTGTGTCCCACTCCATTCCTGTACTGAGCACGGCTTGGCTGGAATGTAGAACCAGGTCCAATGGGAGGCTTGCCTGAGGAAGGACTGAGAGTCTAGTTCTTGAAGCTCTCGGTTTGTGGGTCTCCCATTAAATTCAATAGGGTTTTAATTCATATGGTCCTAGCTCAGGGCTGCAGGCTTTGGCCCCAAGTAACGAAACATTCCTTTTAAAGTTAAAGAGAATTAATCCTTCCAGTCAGGGCTTGCAGGCCAGCCTTGTAGCCTTCTGTAGTAGGGGAACACCACCCTGGCTAAACACTCGGGGAGAAAACACTGCCTGGAGAACCTCACGGAGCTCTTTCCCCTTCAGATGCTTCCTGTGGGATTTTTCATGAGCTCGGGCAAAAGGGCTGTTTACTAGCTGGATCTGGCCCCTGGGAAATATCCCAGCACAGGAGAAACCCCTGGCTGACACAGAGCCAGTAGAACGGGCTCTATGCCATCTCACCCCCCCGCCCCCTCCACCGCAGGAGCCCCTGGCACAAAAGAGGTGTTGGAGTGTGGCTGGGGCATTCCTACGCTGCAGCTCTCTCTGGCTGCCAGAACGGCCCCTTGGTGCCAGTTAGGGCTGCCCCCCTCCCCAGCTTACTCAGGATAGAGGAGGCACACAGGTGACATAAAGCCACCTATGTCCCTTTCCCCTTCATCCATCGGTCCCTGTGCCAAGCTCTGGTGTAGGGATGAACTGGTCCCTTGATGTCCAATGAAACATTCTGGGGATCAATCTTGCTCCCGCTGAAATTAATGGGCAAAATGTCCATTGACATCAGTGACAGTGGATTGGACCCACTGTATCATACAACATAGGCATTGCCTGTTGGAATCCAACTGCTCTCCTGGCCGTTTCCCCCTGGGTATAGCATAGGAGAACACACATTCTCACATTTAAGGAGTATATCAGTGATCTCAGCAGCAGGGCCGGCTCCAGGCACCAGGCACCCAAGCACGTGCTTGGGGCGGCACCTGGTAAGGGGCGGCGGGAGGAGCGCGGCTCGGCATTCCACGGGGGGGGCGCTCCGGCAGCGCTCGGGGGGGGAGGGCTCGGGGGGGGGCGGCGCTCGGCGGGGGGGGGCGGCGCGGCGCTCGCGCTGGGGTGGGGTTCCGGCGGCGCTCGGCACGGGGGGGCAGGCTCCGGCGCGCGGCAGTCGGCGGGAGCGGGCTCCGGCACGCGGCGCTCGGCGGGGGGGGCGGCGCGGGCGCGGCGCTGGAAGGGGGGTTCCGGCGGCGCTCGGCAGTGGGCGGGGGCGGGCTCCTGCGGCGCGGCGCTCGGCGGGGGGGGGCGGCGCGGCGCTCGCGCTGGGGTGGGGTTCCGGCGGCGCTCGGCACGGGGGGGCAGGCTCCGGCGCGCGGCAGTCGGCGGGAGCGGGCTCCGGCACGCGGCGCTCGGCGGGGGGGGCGGCGCGGGCGTGGCGCTGGAAGGGGGGTTCCGGCGGCGCTCGGCAGTGGGCGGGGGCGGGCTCCTGCGGCGCGGCGCTCGGCGGGGGGGGGCGGCGCGGCGCTCGCGCTGGGGGGTTCCGGCGGCGCTTGGCACGGGGGGCGGGCTTCGGCGCTCGGCTGGGGGGGGGGGTTCCGGCGGCGCTCGGCGCAGGGGGGGGGGTGGGCTGCGGCGCTCGGCGGGGGGGCGGCGCGGGGGGCAGCGCTCTGGGGGGGGGGGTTCCTCCGGCGCTCGGCTGGGGGGGGCTCGGGGGCGGCGCTTTTTTTTTTTGCTGCTTGGGGCAGCAAAAAAGCTAGAGCCGGCCCTGCTCAGCAGGAACCTCAGCTGGGCTGGAGCACCGTGAAAGTTTAGGGGAGGGGGAGTTAATCGTGCTAGAACTTGTCATGCTAAAACTCTTATCGAGGGATGGGCCCAGAACAAAACCCCCAGGGTCCAGCAGCAGATGGTCAGAGCCAGATCTGCTCCCGCATGTGGCCCTTCTTTCCATAGTGGGCTGAAACAAAAGCCTGCATCCAATGTCCCCACCCCAAACTCTGTGCTCTGGGTCCACCTCTTCAAGTTTTGTTGTGGAATCAAATGAAGTATTCTTTCTGCTCAGTGCCCATCTGAGTCATACAGTCAGAACCATGGAGGTTGACTTATAAGCAATAAACACAACTAAGTGTGACCACTCCGCACCACCCTGAAATCCAACAAAGATTTTACTTTCAAGAGCTCATTCACTTTGCTGTGACCACAGCATCATCTAGTGTGTACAATGGTAATTGCACTCCAATGAAACCACGTCTCCAGTGCTTCACTGTGGGAAGGGGGGGTAACCTGGTCTCTCCTGTATGATGAGTAAAGAGTTCTGAACCATAAAGCTGCTGTACGGAAGAGTGAAGAAACAACTGTTATTGCATCCCTCCCACATACATTAGTGTGGTTGAGGCGCCGTCAACTCTTTACGCGGGATGTACATTCACATCCTTGTTCAATAGTACTGAATGCCCCTCCTAGGTTAAGTGCATCACAGGTACTAGAACATCTGAACTCAATAGATGAAACCATCCATTTGTACTAGTATTCCATTTGTGTGATCATATTTCTGTAGCCACTGCTAGCCTCATGCCCTTCTGATGGCTCATTAATTTCACCAGAGTCATATATAAAAGATACACTGTAACTCTTCATGGCAGAAGTCTTGCCTTTCTCTTAGTTCTGCAAAGTGTCTAGCACCACCTGTGTGTGCTTGGGAAAAAAAAAGATGATAGAGCTAATGATCTGTAAACAAAAATCCTGTTAGTCCCAGAAACCAAGCAGTCTAGGCTTATAGACACATCATTTCGCACATGCCAGACTGTAACATTACAGGGGACATCGATTTGCCACAATCGTTGCTGATACTCTTTATTATTATTTGTCGCACAGCTGATCCAATCAGGGTATTGACAAATACGCTAACGACGTCGAAAGTAGCCTACTTTAAGAGAAAATATGCAGAAGAAGAAGATTTACATCAAGATTACCAGGGGTATTTTCCAAAAGTGAGTATGTTTCTAATAAATATTCCAAAGGGGAAAAGCTCTTGTTCTTATTTCTTGATCATAAAGCTATATTGGTTGTTTTTACTTCTCAGCACCTGATATTACCTGAGGACCGGACTTGTATTCTAAAACTGTCTCTGCAGAAACTTCGATTCCTTGAAGACCCTGAAACCTATCTCCGTAGGTCTGTGCTTATTAACAATTTGCTGAGGAAGATCCACCTAGAGACAGACAGAGAGAGCTATGAATACTTTAAAGAGACACCCTGTTATAGGACTGCTTACTCGGATACAAGAAAACGGCTGAAGTTTATGGTACAAGAATGCTGTTCTCAGTCACTCTATTATGAAGAGCTGCATTCGTATCATATTGTGCCTTATTCTACAGAGAATTCCATTTATGGAATGGGCTATACAAGCGGCCACTTGGAGAAAAATTCTCAGTTGCTTATTTATAAAATGAATTGAAGTAGCTGTTAGATCCACTGATGTTTTGTTTCTGAATGCTTGAACTGCTTATTAACATGCGAAGATGAGGCACTAATTGTAAACACACTTGTGATGAAAGACGGGATACATACAGAGATGAATGGAGGGTACTTTGAATAATACTCTGCAGTCATTGGTATGCAAAGGGTTTTATAAGCAGAGATCTTGTGTGCAATGTATTTTGTAGAAACTAAGTGACATTAAGTTGCCAATGTAGATATAAACATTTTATCTACTTTGTATTTAAATTATGCCATCCAAGGTGAGAGGTAAAACCAAAAGTGACAGATTATTCTGACAATGAAGATTCAGGGGTGGGAGTTATTTTTTGTAAGGTTTAGAAAGCAAGTTTTCTTTGAGAAATGCTTTGAATCTGAAGGAATCAGTGCCAAAAGAAATGCCTCTTTGGTTAGGATTTTCAAAAAGGCAAAATAACTGATCTGCTACTTACAAGAAGTTCTATGCTGAGATCACTCAGCACTCTAGTGAGGGTGTTTTTAATTGATCCACTCAATTGCTCTCACTTCGTACTTATCTTTCTGTTGACACACATTTTGCGACAAAACGGAATGACTCAGATGAAAGTCTATTTTCTCAGCCAGTTGTCAGTGTTTTCTAAACATGATTTGAATCCCCTCCAGGTTGCCTGGCTGGAACGCTGAGGTTTTTGTGTGTGTGCTATTTACTATTCGACCATGTGGTACAACGTCTGATCAGTGTTAGAGCTTAGGTGGGCACTTTTTGTGATTTGAAAACAAAAAAACAAAACAAAAACCCACATTCCAGAAAAGGAATATATTTGACACACTGTAGTAAAACCTGAGAGGACTTTCATTTGAGATGAGTTTAATCTGCATTAGTAACAGTGTTTGAGGTGGAGTTAGATGTCTAATGTCAAGTTTTGGAATTTCCTTTACACTATATATCAAGCATGTCCTATGAGACACATTGCGCAATCTGATGGCTAGAATGGGGAAGTCAAAGCTGGCAGAGCTATGTTCTGAAAATACCAAAGAGTAGCATTAGGGAGAGGATGACATTAAAATAAATGGGGTCAAAAGCAGAGATTGCACTATAACTTGGGAGAACATTATTAACAAGCCAGTAAACCACACAGTTACCAATATATTTGTTCACTTAAGGATGACTTGAAACACAGAATTGCTGAACAAATATTCCTGATCCAAAGCTTATGGAAGTCAATGGGAGTCCTATAGAGTCCAGTGGTTCTCAAACTTTTGTACTGGTGACCCCTTTCACATAGCAAGCCTCTGAGTGCGACCCTCCCCCCCATAAATTAAAAACACTTTTTATATATTTAACACCATTATAAATGCTGGAGGCAAAGCAGGGTTTTGGGTGGAGGCTGACAGCTCGTGACCTCCCCCTGGAATAACCTCACGACCCCCAGTTTGAGAACCTCTGCTATAGACTATAAGTTTGTAATGAAGGATCAGCTTTGCATTGCAGGTTATGGCCACTGGAGCTGTAAAGGTAATGCTAGGTGAAATAATAGTATGTTGTAACAATGGAGGCAGACATGTATTCAAGTAACCAATTTTCTCATGTAGATTTGACTAATGCTATTTCTGAAGCGTTATACAGTATGAACAAATAAAAATGGCTTTATATGGATGTGCTTAGTGTAGAACTAAGATTCCACCTGTAACCCTACTTCAAATGTCTAGCTCTTGTATATTGCACAAACAATTGCTGCTGTCAGACATGTATTAACTGTACAATAAATAAAAGGCAAGGGCAGGCAGTATGAGGAGCAAAGTCAAGTGAGTCAAGGATGATATTCATAGTTAGAAGCCAATGCAGGTTTCAGAGACAGGGAGAGAGAGAACTAAAAATCCAGGAAAGCTGAACATTTGTACTAAAAATTCTCTTACCTAAATTCAACACAATTACTACTCCCAAATTTCAGAATCTACAGCTGTGTGAAATGCCATTAATATTAAATAGCCTACAGAGAGCACAGAAACAGGAAAACTGGAAAATGGGGCAATGCTGTTTCTTAAGTGAAATTAGTAATTGTGAATGTTTAGGCTCTAAGAAGCCACTTTCATTTTTCTTAGAGGCAAAATGTCCATACTTATCTTGGAGGTAAAGGGGTCAAATCATCTGAAGATCAGATCCTCAGCTGGTGTAAATCAACATAGCGCCTTTGAAATCAATGGCCTTTTGTTGAGCCACTGGAGTAATGCCAGCGGAAAAACTGGCCCAAACTTTCAAACGTTAGCTCGCATTTTGCAAACTGAAGTATTTTGAAAAGACATCAGTTAAAAGCTACTAATATACGCTACGTATCGCAACAAGGAAAACTGAAAGAAGGCAAGGCTAGTCTGGAGAAAGGCTCTAATTATCTAATGTGCGTAATAAGTGTACTACTAGAAACTGGTAGTGAAATGAGTCTACTGTACGATATGTGAGAGAATTATACGATTAGTGTTGTTAGAGGAGCCATCGTCACACAAAGAGCTCTCTTATCTCTGATGGTCCATTGCCTACTATGTGCGCAGGGAGAGGTAGGGAAAGGCATATTAGAGGACTAATAGGTGTCTATGGGGAATTATTTCTGCCTTCTGGTTTTAAAAATTATGTAATTTTCTGCTCTAAAGTGAACAGATTCATGCACTTTTTTCTTTGTGTTAGTTTTCTGCAGCATTCGTAATGATCAGATTATTGTATGAAATGCTAAATAACCCTTTCTCACTGACTGACAATGGTACCTACTATATTGTATGTACACTATAATTCTGGGCTAAAAGGCAAGGCTCATTACATTATATTATACTTCACAAATGATTCATAATGTTACTTCTACTAATATTTTGCAAGAAAGGGAGGGGGGGGGGAATTGAGCAGGAGTTAGCCTTTAACCTTTACCAGAACTACAATACTCGTTGAAGTTATCTTTGAAAAATTCCCTTGTCTGGGAAAAAAGTAACTGCTTTCTGGCCTGTTAAAAGCTTATTTTATCTGATGCTGCATGATGGGTTGCAGCTTAATGCACCTTTAAAAGATATCAAGGAAAAAACACTCTGAACGGGTCTCAGGTAACTAACTGCTTGGCGTTTTAGAAGATCAAGGGTTTGGTTCTCCCAGAGACAGCTGAAAAATGGGATAACTTTGGTGAAAATGTTTTGTTCCTCTTTTTTTGGCCAAAAAGTTTATGCAAAATGTAATTAAAATATTTCAGTGAAAATTTCCCACTTTTTCGTGGTTAAATTCTTGAGAAATATCAATCAAAAACTTCAGAATGTTGAACAAACATTCTCAACTACCCCCACCTTGTACTTCATGTAGTTTAGTTGTGCTATTGCAGAGTTTTGCTCACACTATCCACAGCTGCAAATGACTGCACAGGCACACCGAAGAGGAGAATCAGACCCTACAACTTGACTGTGAAAGTTATTAAATTATCGAGTGATATTTTAATACTCCGTTACCAAGCCACCATTTAGTACTGTAATACAGATACATAAAGAGATGTTTTATTGATAAAACCATTCAGGGTTTAGTTTGACTTCTGCAGCACCTTTTTCCGAACTTTCCTAAGTGATCCTATCTATCGGTAGCCCACAGTCAGACTTCAGTGTAAAGAAATGTATGTGATTTTACAACTGTACTATGCACACACACAGGTTATATTTGTACGGGGTGTAAAGAAAGTCCTTCCTCTCAAAACCAGTTGTCTTGGAAAATATTCTAAAAATAATGTATGACACCTTGGAGACAATATAAAGGATATGTCTGACAGGGAAAGATTTGGTAACAACATTTGGTAATTTTGCAAATGACTGGCTTAAGAAAAATTAATGTTCAGTGCAGTGTTGCATGTATTTACACAGAAATTTACGTGACTGTTTATTATAAACATGTAAATTATTACGTTTTCTTCGTAGCGCTTTTCCTGGTTGGCTTCAAGTGTCAGGCCTGATCTTGAAAACATTTACTAGCAGGCATTGTGCTTATTGCACTGAGTCGTCTCATTGCCTGCAGTGGAACTACTTGTGGCCATAAGCGTTTGCAGGATCAAGCTCATAATTATCACTCGCCAAAGGCAGAGTGTCTTGCAGTTACATGATAGAGGACTTACATACTCCTGTAAGTCACATGCATTTGGAAATACAATAGCCTGGATTCTGTAAGCTCTTACAATGTGCTTAGCTTACCAACATGTGTAGTCTCATTGATGTCAATGGGATACTCATGTGCTTAAAGTTAAGCATGTGCATAAGTACTTGCAGGATCCAGGCTGATGTATACAGTGGAGCCACTCCCGAATTGCCTAATTTTCAATGGATGTGATTACTGAGCTACCGCTTGAGTTCTTGAATGTGTATAGCAGGCATCGTCAGTAGAACTTTTGTTTTTAGTGAATGCATTCAGTTGAGTATATCGAATACTGTGCCTTAAAGTCCCCTCATCATAGGAGCCTTCTGTGAAAACTAAACCACAATATAGCTGATGATAATTTTGTGTATTCTCCAAGGATCCAGGTTGATACTTGGGAGTACATTAAAAAGCCATCACTCTAAAAAGAAACCTAATAGCAGGATTTCAGACTCTAACCAATATAAACCAAGGCTTTACTTTTTATTCAATGATTTCTCTTTCATGATTCATGCAATGATATTTTCCCAGTTTTGTCATATTCCTTGGGTTCTATTTTACCCACAGCTGCATGGTATACACAAGATGCTCTTCATATAAATTCAGTGACAGAGCTGCAAAACAGAATTCTCTCTTTCATTTAAATCCTTTATATACAATGTTTTTGCATCAGGGAATCACCCTTGCATATAATAGCTGGTGCAGGCATTGTCAAATATATTTGATATTAATAAAGCATCAAAAGGAGACATCTATTTCTGCTGAAAGGCATGAACCTGCATTATAATGTTAGATGGTGATTCTGTATCACTTAGTTGGAATAATACATATTTGTTGTGTAATCATGGAAAAATGTTGTTTTTAATGTTTAAAATTACTTGGGACCTGGTTTAAGGGTTTTATGAGATTGTTTTCTAAAGTGAATGGTAGAAAAAGCGTACATGTATTTTAAATATATATGTGTGCATGTTATTAATAAAACATCTATTTCTATTGAAACATATAAGCTTTCATTCAAAAATTCCAAGTTTACACAGTGATCAATTTATATGATGACTATTTGATGCCATACAATCATCCCTGTTGTGGGGCAAGTGCGCCCCATCCCTTCTTGGGAGGGGGTGGAGGTAATGATGGCCCTGCAGCAGAGTCTATATAACCATCCCTTGTCTTGGGATAGCTTGGCGTAGGGGTAAAAGTCAACAGGGCTGCCCTGTTCAGCTGGGGCTGCGTGGCCCAGCAGCTAGACAGGGGAGTGGGCCACCACCTGAGGGAAGGGTGGCGGCTCGGTAGGGGGACCTGGGTTCTCCCTGCTCCACCATGTCCCAGCTCAGGGACCTATCAGTGGCAAGTATGCCCACCACTGGGTTAGCAGGGAATCCGCCCGAAACATGCTGACCCCATGTGGCACAATAACTAGTCCCCCTGAACTACTTCCTACGCTGTTCCTGATGCAGCATCTCTGGCATCCACAGGGTCTCTGGGCTCCTCAGTCAGTGAGGCTCCCAGCAGCTCCGACACTCCTTGGGCATCCGCCAGAGTCTCAGCATCCCTGGCTTCTACCATTTCCATGATTCCTGGGCTGGCGCTCACAGCATGCATGGTATGCATCCTCCCTCTTCAGCAGTCAGTCCTGAATGAGCCGAGCTGCTCCCTTTTGTATCTAGTCTCCAGCCGGAGCATGTCCAGCAGAGCCGTGTGGGTGTGGCCTCCTTGGCCCAGAGAGTAGAATTAACCCTCGCAGTACCAGTGCGGGGCAAGTGCGCCCCATCACAATCCCAAAGAGATGGTTTTAACATTTTCAAGTGTAACACAATATAATTTAAAAAACAAAACAAAAATGTAGGTCTCAATCCTACAGTCTGAACTACATGATAGAGCCTCGCATCTGTGCTGGAGCCTTCTGGAGGTTAACAGGCTCTCGCTGCAGGTACAAGAGTTTGCCTAAATTGATCTGATTCCTGGATGCAGACCCTAATCCAAGGTTTTTGAGAAACCCTCTGTCATTTCTTCTTGGAAATTACTTATTTAAATTCATCTTGGAAGGTATTTTCAAATCAACTTGAGTTCCACCGATGATTTCCATTTAGACAGTGAAGAAGGGCCCCAGACAACATGTGCAGCTATTAGAGCTGGTTAGGAAATGGGTTCCCGTCCCTCTGCCCTTCCCCACCCAAAATGATGAAAATGGAAAACCCTTTTTGTTTTGTCAACATTTTTCTTCAAAATTTTTGGGATTTTCATTTACTCCCTTTCCCCCCAAAGAAACCAACCAAAACAACCAATACCTGCACATTTTGGGGTTGCTCAAAACCAAAATAATTTAGATGAAAATGGTTTTTTTTCCACAACAATTTCTGTTTAATTGAAAATGTTTGGAGAGACCTGCTACACCTGGTCAAAATTTTTATGTCCCCAGTGGCCTGACAGAGGCCCCGTTATAAAAGATAATCTCTTAAGGTTAGGGTGACCAGATGTCCCATTTTTTGGGACTTTTTCTTATATAGGAGCCAATTACCCCCCACTCCCTGTCCCGTTTTTTCACAGTTGCTATCTGGTCACCCTACTTAAGGTCATCAGGAGGGAAAGCCCAGTCTTGTAGGCCCAGATGCTCAAAGGTCTTTAGGTTCCTGGTTCTGGGTGGTGGACTTCACTAGGTTTGCAGGAGCTGTGTGTGGAGGGAGAGAGATGGAGCTAGCCAGGGAATTGGGGACAACAGAGCAGAGGTTTCCCCCCTCATCCCTTTGCCCTGGGCTTAAAAGGGTCATCCAAGGAGTGAAGTTTATTCCAGCCACTCCCCTTGGCCAGGTGTACAAACATGTTGGCAAGCCAAGAATTGCTCACCAGAGCCGATGTGTCATTCCGATATTGTTGTTTAAAGCATTAATTGTGAAATTTTGGTTTTCTTGACTGAACCTAAGTCTTATGCCCTGACTTTAATGGGAGTTGAGGGCACTCAAGTCCAAAGCCTCAGAAGTATTTAGGTGCCTAACTCCTATTGATTTCAGTGGCAGTTAAGCACTAAAATACCCTTGAGGGCCTGGGCCTCAGAACTTTGCAAGACTGAGCCCTAGATCTGGGCATGATAAATCCAGCAAACCATGTATTCACTCTCTTCTCCTTCCTATAGAGTAGTGTTATGCTACTTTTCTATCCTAACCAATCCCTGGGTATCCAGCTCCTGGGGTAGCTCCTAGCTGGGATCACATGGGGTAGAGGTGCCATGCCCATCCCGCCCCCAGAGGCCACATTAGGTGATGGTCTGGAAGTCGCTGTGACAGCTTCCAAGGATTCCCTTAGAGGGACAATTCATGGGCCTGGACTCCCTGTTTATTATTTCTATTGTGGCAGTGCCCCAGGACCCCATTGTGCTAGGCGCTGTACAAACAGAACAAAAAAATGGTCCCTGCCCCAAAGAGCTACAATCTACATAAGTGATGAGAGATAACAAGTGGCTACCCCAGACAGATGGGGTCAGCACACGGTAACAGTGAGACTCTTACAGTAAGTGTCATAAGCAGCAGTCAGTCATTGCTCTGCAGGCATTATGGCAGAGGTATGTCCTGAAGGAAGCTGCTTTGCAGCAGCAAGGCTCAGGGGGACTGGATGCTACCTGGTGATCTGGGCCTCTGTGTACATGTTTGATTTCTTTGCAGGGATTTGTTACTCAAAAGTGGGGGAACTGAACATGGCACCCGCAGTATCACTGTCAGGCTATTTCCCTGCATGTTATGTGTGGTTGGCACAGCCCACGTACCTGGGGAGGAAGAGGGCATCCTTGTAAACAAATGAGCTGGAGCACGGCGTGCAAACACCATGGGGAACAGCTTCCCAGCTAGGATCTGCAGGCCAAGCCCTCCAGTGCAGACCCTTTTACATCACAGACAGAACTTGGCCCTTCAGCCATCTTACCCAGCGACCATGACTCACCCCACTATAACACTGAGCCTCCACTGCTGCAGAGCCAAGGGAGGGCTTCTTTGCCACACCCTTGGCTGCCAGAGGAGCAGGGGAAGCAGGCACGGCCAAGACAATGCTGAGTTACGCTGATCTTTACCTGTGGTTTTGGCCACTTATTTACAGCCACTATAAGTTAAAGTGGCCCCCATTTGGCACACGGGTCCAGAGGCTGCTCTGGCATCAGCGGAGTGCAAACGCGAGCCTTGAGCCACTTGTATATTCTGCTCTCCATGCAGTTCAGACCAGATCCATTTAGCCCCTAAGATACTCCGAGCCAGATGAAATTATTCAGAGTCCTTGGAACTCCTGGCAGAAATGAGCTAGGGAATACTGCTTTCAAGTCTTTTATAAAGCAGCAGGATTACCCACATTCCCTCAGTTCTTTTTGGCAGTTGTATCTGTGCCTTTAAACTATCCACAGCCAGGTTAGCTAAATGCCTGATAGTAGCTATTACCAGGGAGCAGGTGGCCTTTGCTGGACCCAGCTACAGATTGGAAGTCGTTGCCATTCCACATCAGGTAAGGCAGCAGATAACTGTTAGAATATAGATATTCAGGCCTGCCTGTAAAGGCCTGTACTTTAAGAACTTTGGTGTATTTTTATCACTTAGCTAGTTACAGGGGTATAAAAACAAAGAATCAAAATCACAGTCCGCCTGTGTCTGGGCCTTCTCTCACTAGGAGAGTCTGAGGCCTTGTTCTTAGGCTAAGGCCTTTGGCTGAGCAGAAGGGGCAGCCGTAAGCTGGGAAGCGCAGGGTCACTTCCTCACATCCCAAACCAGTCACATTGAAATAAGGTGGTGTTGGGCTATTAGGCAGATGAGCCTGTCCTGATAGTGCCCATCACCACCAGATAAAGAAACAGATCTTAAGATGGTTAAAGTTTGATAGCATCCTGTCTGGCAAGAAATCACTTATCAATGGTTGTGGTTGTGAAACCCTCATTTCTGTATTGTTTTATCTTTATGGCCCCCACTTTTCTATTGTTAATCTGTCCGGTTCTCTAATTGTTTCTGTCTGCTGTATGATTAATTTTGCTAGGTAAGTTAATTAGGGTAGTGGGATATAATTGGTTAGAGAATTTTGTTATAATATGTTAGGATTGGTTAGTTAAATTTCAGTAAAATGATTGGTTAAGGTATAGCTGAGAATATATAAACTGGGGTCAAACAGGAAGTGGGTGGAAAGGAAATTGGAATCATGCTTTCTAAGGGGGGGAATGGGAATAGGGACAGGGACACAGGCAGGGCTCTGCGGCATCGGAGCTGTGAAGCGGGACGCGGGGTAAATGCTCTGTGGCATCGGAGCTGGGAATGGGGACGCGGGGTAAACGCTCTGCGGCGTTGGAGCTGGGAAGGGGACACTGGGGAACAGACTCTATCGGTGTATAGAGATAAGCCTGACTGGTGTGAAGGGCTTCAGAATATCCTTGCTTGAAAACTAACCCCAACAAACATCGCATTGTCTGCACTTCGGACTTCTGTTTTCTGTCTACGGGACAAGACCAGGGGAGAGGGCGAAGGGAAATCCCTCTAACAATAACATCCATAGGAGAAGAATTAGCAAGGTGCCTATGAAAGTAAAGCTGTCCCGTTGGGCTGGGAGACAGTCATCTTCCCTCTAAACTTCAGCTGAGTGTAGTTGTTCTCTCCCACTCAGTTATCCACTAAGGGTGGGATCCACCATGGGCCTTGGATGTTGCAGTGCTGAGGGTCATGGCGCCTAACATCACAGGAACACCACTGCGATCCACAAAGCTGAGTTAGGTGCCTAGACTCCCTACACAATGAATGGGGTGAGGCGGGGAGCCACCTAAACTAGCCAATGGGCGATGCTGCCAAGATGGGTGTTTGCTAAGCCCCACCCCCTGTCAAAGACAGGTACCCAAGTGCAGGCTGCAGGGAGGCACCTACCCCTCTTTAGTGATCCACAAACGGGAGCCTGCACCAGACAACTTAGGTGCCTAAGGTTTTTTTGTGGGAGTGCATTAGGTGTCTGCCTCACTCCATCCATAATGGGCTGTGGCCAGCTTATAATGTTTAGCCCAGTGGTTCATGTGCTTACATGGGATGTGGGAGATCCAGGTTCAATTCTCCCCTCTACCAGAGGGAGAGAAAGGATTTGAAGAGGGTCCATCCATCTGTCAGGAGTGTGCTCTAACCACTAGGCTATGGGGCTGTCTGATGTGGGGCTGCCTCAGTCTCTCCAGTTGAAGCTGTGGATAAATAATTAAAAGGGGTAAGGAAGAGGGGGACTGGCAGAGAAGGCAGAATTGAATGTGGGTCTCCCATATTCCAAGCAAATGCTCTAACCCTGGTCTAAAAACTATAGGTTAGCTGTAGCTATGAGATTTTGGATGGGGCCCAATCCAGTCTGAGCACGCCTACCACATTGAGTCCCATGCATGAATTAGGTGAGCGATTGCCTATCTTCCCCTGGCTTGTGGATTGCTCTGGGGCTTAGGTGGGAGCTGGGGAGCTGGATGCCTAGAGGGAGGAAGCAGAGTGTATGGTCAGAGGCAGAAACGTCAATGCCCAGAAGTGCTGGAACAATGTTTATAGTGGGGGTGCTGAAGGTGGAAACCATGTATTTGGGTTGTTATTACTACTTCAAGCCAGGGGGTGCAGCAGCACCCCCAGCACCCCTAGTTCCAGCACCTATGTAGATGCCTAGGGAACGTTTCCCCTGAAAAGCTTAGGTGCCAAGTGAGTTTAGGTGCTGCCAGGGTTTGGCGGGAGTCTGTGGATTGCAGGGAGCCACAACGGAGACTTAGGTGCCTAAACCAGGAATTTAGTGCCTCAGTCTGGGCTATAGGTGCCTGAGTACTTTTGTGGACCGGGGAAGAGAAGAGAAAATAGATGGTTCTTTCCTGCTCTGAGGAAAGTTGGGAAGATGAAACACTCCAGAGATTCAGAGAGAAGAAAAAAGCTCATCCAGTTCCATTCATATTGGCCTAGGTCCTTTAAAATGTCATAGAAGCTTTTGCTTAGTTCTTTATTGTTCATAACAACTCTCACCTGTTTCCTTTTTAATCGTTTATTTTTACATGTAAAAAAACCTTTTACATTTAATTTGTTTCACTGTTTTGATTTGAAAATCCCCAATGGAAGTTTGTCTCTTCCCACCCCAGCCCCGTGCTCCCTTCAAATGTTAGTCACCCATAACCCTCAGCTTTTTCCTGGAAACCCTCTTGAGTTCCCCACTTTCCCAGAAAGTCTTTACAGACAGTAATGACTTAACCCTGACAACCTTATTATTTGTACTGTGCTATTGCCCAGGAACCTCAGTCACGGAGCAGGACCCCATTGTGCGAGGCGCTGTACGAACACAGAACAAAAAGATGGTCTTTGCCCCAAAGGGCACCTTTGTGAGGTAGGCAAGAAGCGTTATCCCCATTGTGAAGAGGGGGGAACTCAAGCCTAGTGAGATTATGTGATTTGCCAAGAGCACACAGTGAACCTTGTCAGGCAAAGGCAGGATGAGAAGCCAGATCTCTCAGTCCCCCATCTCAAACACAAGATCATCCCTCCTCCCCAATATCTATTAATATGGGACTGCAACACAATCCTTTCTGATGATCCACAGCAGCACATTTTACAAACCCAGGGACAAATAATAGGCAGAGCATCAGCGTGGTACCCCCACCCGCCAGGCAGGGTCATTGTGCAGAGACAAGTGAGTGTCATCCTGACGCTGGTCTGAAACTGTTCATAACATGTATTGACTGTGGATATTTAATGACCGGATTGACTCCCTGGGCTTTAATTTATTGTGGCTATAAAGCTCTGGACTCATTATATATAATAGGTCAATAAAACATTATAAAGAAAAGTAATAACCAGAAAAATAAACATAAATCTCTGTCATAGGGGGAAGTGGGCCCTTGGAAGGGAAGATGAGCCCAACCTTATCAGTGACCCATCATTTGCCTCCCATGTGAGGCTGTGGGGGTGGGGTCAGGTGATAGAGTGAAGTGCACCTGGTCCTTATAAAGGCAAGCAAGCACTCAGCTGAACTGGAGAGCTGAAGGGACTGGCTATTAGGTCAGATTCCCCTGTGGTGTGGGAAGTGCTGTGAATAGAAGGCTCCTGAGAGAGTTCCTGATTAGGTTGAGCACTGGAGGGGGCTGAGAAAGGTGTGGACAAAGGCTCTGCCAACTGTAGCCTGTTAGGAAGAGAAACTACTTTATCTTGGTGTTTTGTTTATCAATAAATTGTGCCCTGAGGCAAGGGCCTGAAACACTCTGGCATGGAATTTATCCTCCCTGGGCTGTTGGACTAGCCCACTGGTGTCTGCTGTGTTATCAGTTAAGGTAACAAATCACCAGCCTGAATGTCTTGAGGGAGAACTCCTATGAGGCTGGAACAACACAGACAATGGCTTGTTATTTAGAGTTAGCAAGAACGAAGACAAATGAGAAAGGGAAGATGAGTTGCACCTATGGCAGGTGTATACAGAGGAATTTAGCTGTGTATTTAAAGAGGTTTTGTAAAGTTTAAATGCCGTAGTCTAGAGCAGTGGTCACCAACTGGCCAATCATGATTGACTGGTTGATTATAGAGGATCTCCCAGTCGATCACGATCTCCAGCGGCACAGGGTGGCTCCTGCTAAGGCAGACTCCCTACCCCAGCCCCACGGTGCTCCCGGAAGTGGCCAGTGCTGCCCCGGGGGCGGGAAGGGGGCAGGGGTCTCCCTCTGCAGGCACTGCCCCCGCAGCTCCCATTGGCCAGTAGAGCTGTGGGAGTGGTGTGGGGCTGGGATAGGCAGGGAGCCTGCCTTAGCTTCAGTGTGCCCACTGTTGACTGGGAACTGCCGGAGGTAAGTGCTGCCTGGTGGGAGGCTGCACCCCAAGCCCCACCCTGAGCCCTGTCCTAGAGCCAGCACCCCATACCCCCTCCTGTGCCCCCAGCCCTGACCCTGCTCCCAGAGCCTGCACCCCTCACCTCCTCCTGCACCCCTGCCCAGGCTCAGCCCAGAGCCCCCTCCCACACTGCGAACCCCCCAGCCCAGAGCCCCCTCCCAAACCCCTACCCCAGCCTGGTGGAAGTGAGTGAGGGTGGAAGAGAGTGAGTGATGGGGGGGGGGAGGGGAGGATGGAGTGAGTGGGGTGGGGCTTTGGGGAAGGGGCAGAGCCTCAGAGAAGGGGCAGAGCCTCAGAGAAGGGGCAGGGTAGAGCCTGGGTTGCCTTAGATCCAAGAAGTGATCTTGGGCATAAAAAGGTTGGAGACCACTGGTCTAGAGGGACTTAACTGCTAGGGTTATATTCACCTGTTAGCATTTGTTAAATTGTATTTTGGGGGATGTAGTCTTCATTTCTTTAGATGTAGAATAACTTTTTTTTTCTGTAGATGGCACTATTATACTGAGAGATTTGAGTCAAGCTATCTTTTTATATTTTTACTTACACATAGATCCTGTGTGCTGCTGATTTGTTTGAGGAGAAGTAAAACCACTGACAATGCCACAACCGGAGCCCCCAAAACTTGCATTTAACAAGCATACAGTCTGAGAATAGGAAAACACTGACTGGTTAGTCTCAAACCCTTTTATTACCCTTCCATTTCAAGCCCTTTACATTCTTCACATTTCTATCTAGAATAGTCTCAGTCTGATACTGACCGTGCCTTGGGAATTGTTCCTCCTCTAATAACTCAGGAAGAGAAGTGTCAAAATTATGTTGGCTGTAATCTAACTCTTTGAAACAGGCCAGGAAAGGCATAAACAGAGGGTTCCTTATTCCCATTCACTGTAAAGCCCCATTATCCTACTCTGGAGGTGAGCATAAGAGTAATTTAAGCACACTTTCTCGCTCCTTTACACTGCCAGAGTGCTGTAAAGTGGACCTAGAGTGAATGTGATTCAGGCCCAGGGTGGAACAGGAGCTCGCTAGCTAGCCTGAGCCCAGAGAGCCTGTGCCCCCCTAAATGCTTGTTACAGTGATGTGCTTGATCCACTAGTGATGTGCAGCAGGGAGCCCTGTGTTTACACCATCCTTTGGTTCCATGGCTCATCCTGCCTTTTAGGTTGTAGCTACTTTGGTCTGCAGCTTCAATAATTCCTTCCTCTCCTCCCGGCATGCTCCTCTCTCTTCCTCACGGGCCTGACTCAGTAGTGACTCAGCGTGAAGGATCTGGCTCTACCATTAGGGAACTCCACTTGTTTGTGCATCTCTGCCGGGTCTGGACTATATTTTCTGTGGCCAATATTGGCTGTTCTTTGGCTCCCTCAATTAACAGTGGTGGGTGGATTGTTACCTTTTTGTGTAATCGTAGTTGTAACTGTAAGCTAAGAGGATGCACACCCACATGAAGGGGGTCTTGCATGTTAGTATCCTGGCAACCAAAGAATGAAGGCTGAGAGAAATCCTTAGTATGACACTTCTTGGGGGTACCCAGGGTTGTGAGGGACCTTGCTACCATCTGCCCTTAGCATTAGAAACCTTTGTCTGTGCCTGCCAGGGGTTGGTTCCTTGACTACCTCCTCAAGTGCTCCCCTTTCAGCCCACACTGGCTCTGTTGTCCATCACGCAGGCTAGTGATAGGCACACCCCAACCCCGGAGTCCTCCAACGTCCCTCTGTGGTGTCCAGCCCCTTCTCCACTGGGCACCCACAGAACTACCTGGCCCACAGTGCCCAAAAGAACAGTACACCCCAGCTTACTAGTTGCATCTTGGGACCCAGCTCTGCCTAACACACAGCAGTTACACAGGCTTTCTTTATAAACAAATCTAAATCGATTTAGCAAAGAATGAAGATTCAAATGGTAGCAAACAGAAGTATTGGAAACAAAGGATTGCATATAAAATCATAACATGCATTCTAGTGCCTAAACTTAACTAATGAGATACCCTCTTGTCCAAAAAGGTATTGCTTCCCTAAAGTCCTTCTCACAGCATCTTTCACCCAGGTTGGCTGAGACTCTCCTTTTAGAAGACCAAGCCTGCTGGCAGCTTGTCTCCCCACACGAAGGATCCCCAAGTATCTTTCTGCACCCTTGGATATTTGACCAGTCCTTTGTTCCTCACCACCCTCTTTGCTGCTGTTCACCGCTTCCTGCTAATTTCTTCTCCTGAAGTCCCCACAATAATTTGACTTAGCATGCAAATAGACTTCCACTGTAAGACACACAATGCACAATAATCAGCTGGGGAGATAAGTGTTTCCCACCCCCTGTCTGGTGGAACCTGTCTTAAGACATGTTACCTCTGGGTGACCTGCCTTTAATTCAGGGCTTTAAGAATATAATTTCCTATATATATATAATATCCAATATATAAACATAATTGTGTGTGTGTATATACACACATATACAGATTGAGGATATGTCTGGGTCAAAGTGTGAATTCCAATTTGTCTGGTGATACACCAGTCTGTTTACCACAGACCCAAATCCTGGGCCCATGTGCTTTGAAGCCCCTTTGGTTCTGAGCCAACGCCAGTCACTGTTCCTTGCTCTGGGTCTCTCAGGCACACTTGCAGGTGCAGATCCTGTGTCGGCCCAGCCACCTAGACCCTGGAACCACTGCCACAGACCTCTCAAACCCCTACTTGCTTAGATCCATTTCCCCAGAGTGCACCTTGCTGTGGGAGTAGAGCTGGGTGGAAAAGAGTTTTGAAGTCCAATGAAAATTTTGGGGATTTCAAAGGCTGTCCCATTTGAGACTTTTTGAAGTTTTTCAATGAAAAATTAGAATGTGTGAGAAAGAGACTGAGCTCAGTAATAAATTAGGAAAATGTCTGCGTTATTTCTTATTAATATTATGTATGATCCTGTTTCATTTTCAAACTGAAATGTTTTGATTTTCAATTCAAAATGGCTTTTTGTTTTTAAATGTATTTTAAAAAATTGAAACAACCCCATTTCATGACCAAATGTGTGTGTGTGTGTGTGTGTGATTTATTTATTTTATTTATTTATTTTTTACGTGAAATGATTCTTCTAAACTTGTTTTTTAGAATGGCCAGCAAACCAAAAAATCAGTTATTCACACCATTCTGCTAAGAATAAGACTTAGAACAACAGCTGTACAGTCTTATTCTGTACTATCTCTGTATTCCTGTAGTATAGAGACAGATAGTGGGACTGTTTGGAAAATTAGTGTGTGGAGGGGAATTTACGATACTTTGGGCACTTTGTTTCTTTTTTTCAGTGCAATAGTGTCTGTTGAAATTCTCTGATCAGTTGTAATGGAGAGAGATTTAGAGCTATCCTGAGAAGTTCTCATGCATCAGTGGGAGCTGATGTCATGATGCTGGAGGTGCTCATGCTCCTACACAATCAGACTTCTAGTAAATTACTGTCTTGGGACCCAATTCAGCAAAGCACGAGCTTAATTGGAGCCTTTAGCTGAAGTATTCCACCGTGTCTTTCTCTTCTCCCCTTGCCAGGCACTGATGGGTAAGTAAAACTTGGCTTTGTCCGTAGATGGCAGCAAATCTTAGTAAATAAAGCATATTCTGTCCTGTGCTAATTTTAGCAACTGGCGACAACAGTGAAGAAGTCCAGCACGGCTAAGAGAAGTAGAAGCTTACAAATGCAAGAATTAGCAGTGCTAACCCCACATGTGCCATCTGCCTCCCATTTCTGCCACATTTTTACCATGACATTTACTGTCCACAAATAATTCCTATAAAAAGAGATTTGATTGCTTATAAGAACAGCCATGCTGGGTCAAATCAAAGATCCATCTAGCCCTGAATCCTGTCTTCCAACAGTGGCAGATAGCAGGTATTTCAGAGGAAATGAACAGAACAGAATCATCAAATGATCCATCCCCTGTCGTCCATTCCTGCGTCTGGCAAACAGAGGCTAGGGCCACCATCCCTGCCCATCCTGGCTAACAGCCATTGATGGACCTATCCTCCATGAACTTACCTAGTTCTTTTTTGAACCCTGTTATAGTCTTGGCCTTCACTACATCCTCTGGCAAAAAGTTCCACAGGCTGACTGTGTGTGAAGAAATACTTCCTTTTGTTTGTTTTAAACCTACTGTCTATTAATTTCATTTGGTGACCCCTAGCTCTTGTGTTATGAGAAGGAGTAAATAACAATTCCTTCTGTACTTTCTCCACACCAGCCATGAATTTATAGACCTTTATCATATCCCCCATTAGACGTCTCTTTTCCAAGTTGAAAAGTCTGTCTTATTAATCTTTCCTCCTATGGAAGCTGTTCCATACTCCTAATCCTTTTCTGTACCTCTTCCAATTCCAATATATCTTTTTAGAGTTGGGTCGACCACGTCTGCACACTGTATTCAAGATGTGTGCGTACCATGGATTTATAGAGGCAATATATGTTGTCTCATTATCTGTCCCTTTCCTAATGATTCCTAACATTCTGGTCGCTTTTTTGACTGCTGCTGCACATTGAGTGGCTGTTTTCAGAGAACTATCCACAATGACTCCAAGATCTTTCTTGAATTGTAACAGCTAATTTAGACCCCCATCATTTTATATGTATAGTTGGATTGTTTTCCTATGTGCATGACTTTGCATTTATGAACATTGAATTTCATCTGCCATTTTGTTGCCCAGTCACCCAGATCCTTTTGACTCTTCGCAGTCTGCTTTGGACTTAACTATCTTGAGTAGTTTTGTATCATCTGCAAATATTGCCGCCTTGCCTGATATGCACATTAGACACTGACTAGAATCACATTATAACTGCTACTGTGCTATTGAGGGGTAAGTTGAAAGTTGCCACACATCCCTACAGGACACTATGTAATGTCATGCTACACACACACACACACACACACACACACACACACACACACACACACACACACACACACACACACACACACAAGCTGCAGTGACTGAGATGGAGAATACCCTAGTCACATTATAAAGCATTTTGAGTTGTTAAGATTTTCATAGGAGGGTAAGGGAGGGAGGTTTTCAGTCTCCATCAAATTTATTGGGAATTGGGTGCTTATGTCCATTATGGCTTAGAGCTGATTGAAAGGGAAGAAACAAATTCTTTTTGGGGAAAAAAATTAGTTGTTTCTATTCTGAAATGGACTCAATAGAAAAAAAATCAAGACTTTAAAAACTTTTTATTGAGAGTTTGTGTGTGTGTGTGATAATTGTTTCTATAATGGTTTTAATGAGTGATTTAAAAAAATCACCAGTTGTTCCCATGAAAAACTTCACTTTCAGAAAAGGCCATTATTAGAAAAAACAATCACTTTATTTGAGTGAGAAAAATATTGACTAACTCTTCGACGCCTTTGAAAATCCCAGCTTTGATAAATAAATTAAACAGGGCCGTGCCTCCAATTCTGACTAATGGAATTTTAAGGGAGTCCACTCACAAACCATTACCTTTGGCATAACTCACTGCAAGAGAATCAGTCAGAAATTATATACTTAAGGAATCATTTAACTACCACAGAGACAGGTTGCATTTATAATTTTTGCAATGAAGGCATTCATTTTTCTGTGAATTCAAAATACAGCCTCCCTTTTGGGAAAGGTCTATAGAATTTAATGGAGAATAATCTTTCTATAGAATTTTAAAACCATCCTGTAGTATTTTATAGCCTGAACACAGTTCTTTATTAAGTGAAGCTACAGAATTTTTGTAGAAACCTCTTGGTTTAATTCCTCCTCAATTCCACAGGATTCTTTCATAAGAGCTTATAGAACTGGGAGTAACATCTGTTCCTTCCTGTAAACATTCAGTAATGGAATAACTAGCATTACCAGTGTCAATGGTCTTCTCTTTGTAGAACACAATGGGAATGCCTGTGTATAAAATATACAAATAGGGTGAAATATAAATGTCATTCTCTATCAGTTGTACACCCTTCCATCTTGGCTTATATTTGTTTCTGTCCTTCCAATGGGATGGAAGTTGCAGCAATATATTTTAAGGCAGCACAGAGCCCTATGTTTTAAATTGCCTGGTGCATCTAATGTTGCTTAGTAAACAGGGCCGGCTCCAGGCACTAGCTGTGCTTGGGGTGGCACCTTGTAAGGGGCGGCCAACCTTGGGGTGACGGGGGGCGCTCGGGGTTTTTTGTTGTTGTAGTTTTTGTTTCGGCCGGGCGGCGCTCGGGGGGGTGGGTTGTTTTTGTTTTGGCAGCGTGGCGTGGCGCGGCGCTCGGGGGTGTGTGTGTGTGTGTATTGGCGAGGCAGCGCTCAGAGGAGGTGTTTTGGTGGGGCGGCACTCGGGGGGGTGTTTTGGGGGGCGGCGCGGCGCACAGGGGGGCGTGTTACGGTGGGGCGGCGCTCTTTTTTGCTTGGGGTGGCAAAAAAGTTAGAGCCGGCCCTGTTAGTAAACTTAAGCAAAACCAGCTGCCGCAGTAGCTACATAGAGTGCATAATATCAAAGTAGTAATGCAGAAAAGCTCAGTGTCTTATGCTGGCTCTGTTTCAGGTGGATCCTTTACTCTAGGACTTTGGTCTCATGACTGTGGCAGTTTGCCAGCTTATTTCATTGTGGACCTTTTACTAATCCTGTAGGCAGAAGTAAATTGAAATATAGGCATTTCTGTGCCATAAGGGGAATGACCTTTTTCACCATAAGTGTATGCACAGTTATTCCTAATATTAATAGAGTTTAAAGCCAGAAGGTACAAGGATATCATCTAGTCTGACCATCTGTATAACACAGGCCATTAAATTTCACCCAGTTACCCCTCTCCATTGAGCCCAATAATTGTACTTGACTGAAGCATATTTTCCAGAAAGGCAGTCAGTCTTGATTTGAAGACAACCAAAAGATGAAGAATCCACTTTCCTTGGTACTTTGTTGTACTGATTGATCATCTCACTTGTTACATTTATGGCATAGACAGAGAGGAGTTGTATTAAAAACATCAAGCCCTCTTGCTGGAAGGCTGCAACATCACTACTTGTATTTTTAATATGCAGAATAACACTAAGAACCAAAAACAGACACAGCAGATTGTCCCTAAGGCACAGAGGCCCAACTCACCCCACCTTGTACCAGTCTGACTCTGACTGCAGGCTTCCCTAGCTGCCTTCCGACACACCCTCTTAAAGTGATAGCTTGCAATTCGAACACAGTCCTCATTACACCACATCACTGTCTAAAAAAGAAAATAGGCACTTTTTTTTTTTAACTTGAATTTGTCTGGCTCTGGCTTCCAGCCATTGGGTCTTGTTATGACTGTTCCAGATGCATATAAAGAGCCCCTTATTACCTGGTATTTTCTTTGTAATTAAGTCACCTCTCAATCTTTTTGAGAAGCTAAACAGAATGATCTCTAAGTCTCTCTTGTAAGGCATTTTCTAAGCCTTCAATGGAAGTTACATTTGTATATCTAAGGTCAGAAATAGGACCATAATCATGTAATAAGTCTTGTGCTTTGGAAAACTGTTATCATAATGTGAAAGCACTAATTTACATTAGTATAAGCAGGGGAATTCAGGGTGAAGACTCTTTTTTTTCCCAACACACACACGTTTATTTCTGTCTATTTCAGTATCTCTGAAGATCAAACATTAACATGATCCCAGCTGCACCACAATTCAAAACCAAAATGGGGTGAATGAAGGTCCAAATCCTGGTCTCTGTTAGTCAAAATCAGAATATTAACAATTTCCATGTAGCTTTTGGATTGTGTTTTCCTTCAGTAGGGAATGACCCCAGGTGCCTGCACAAAGAGGTGGGTGTTTGGTGGCCTGTGAAACAGTGAGTTCAGTGCAGTTCCTTACGGAGAAGTTCTTCACCTTACAAAGATCACTGCCATGCCGTCACTCTGGGCAGAGGAACGTGAGTGCTGCATTGGAATGTCAGGGCTCCCATCGAGGGAGAGTAGGGACTTTACACTACCTCTTGAGCTGCCTGTTCTAGATTAAATTAATATCCTGAACTCCCCAGTCATCCCAATGACTAGTAGAAGCAGGAAACAGGGTATATAATCTCTGAACAATCCCCCAAAATAGAACAACTTTTTGGACAACCATTGCAGCAGTTTCTCTGAGATTCAGTGAGTGGGCAGCACAAGGGAAGAAAGATTTACCTGCTGAATTCAATTTTAATACCTTTGTATGCTGCAGTCATGTTAGCTCCATTGTTAGCTCCCTGCAATCAGCCAATCTAAATCATCTTTTTTTTTTAGCTTCTCTAAAATAACCTCTGTTAATACCCTCCCGTGTTTTGGTGTGGATATCAGTGAAATCTATAAAGCTCTCAACAATCTTTGCTCTCTTTCAAAACCTCAACATTGCTTAATACCGGAGACCATTCAAGAGGGGGCTGGCATGCAATCGAACTCAATAGAGAAATAGTTTTCCTAACCTTGTTGAAAATAGCTTGCTATACTTTTCTTGCAATCCTACTGATTAATTTTGAGTCAAGTATGCCACTTTTTGCTGCGCCAGCCTTAATAGAGTCCACATGATCTCACAAATGAAATTTAAGTAAACCCCAAAATTTACCATTATGAGGACTAATTTCTCATCTGAACATCTCAAATCTAAACACCTCTAGCCTAAGTACAGCAAAATATCCAAAAGGTAATGCAAAACATTCGTACCCCACATGTCCTTCTGGATCTGTTAGCAGCTTGCATACTCTGTCAATTGAGTGACCCATTTTTCCTATCATTTTGCAAGTTCCATCCTCCAAGGGATTGGCTCCATGTGTTCCTTTGAACGTTCATGTTGGCATACTCACATGCTAAAGCAGGAAAAAGTTCACAAACTCAGTTTTATGGTTCACAAAGGAAGTTGTGAATTTGGCTGGAAAAGCAAACAAGTGAAACAGAACAAGGAGGCCAGAATCAAACTGTATGTCTACTAAGATCGCTGGCATAACTCACCATTAGGAGTTTTGACAAAGAACCATGATTTTCATACTTGCCTTCCTTCGCGTTGGCTAAGTGAAAAGTTTTTCTAAATTAGCAGTGGGACCATTTTCTATCACAAAACACTGAACAGAAGCTGTCACTTGTAGCCAAATTCAAAATTCCGCCCCATGCTTTCAGTAATCAAACTGCTTCTGCGTCCACATCCATAACAATCACATTAACAACCAATGGGCAATTTTCTGTCTTGGAATCAGAGACTCCAGTACCCAACAATTCAACACCAATCTCTGTGCTGGAATCAGAGAGTTTTGTGCCCAACAAGCCTGACAAATCCAAATCAACAGCCTTACTAGTAGTGGAAGGCTTAGAAATTTGAGTAGCAGAACCATCCGTTCACCAGGAACATGGTCAAACTTCAAGAAACTTGTAGCCCATTTGTACTTTTCTGATCTTCTTCTTCACAGGCCTGCTGCAGCTTATGCTTTTGAGCACCATTTTTTGTGCTTCTAGGTATTCATGGAAATCAAGGCTGACCATAAGAATTCCCCCATAAAGCCCTGAATGAATTGCTAGATTTGGAATGATTGTATTAGCAGGTGACAGATCTGACTAATGGCTCTGTGAAACTCAGCACTAGAGTCAGTTCTTAAAGTGGGGAAGGAAAAGGGGGATGACCGACCACCCCACTTTTATTTTTTTAAGCTGGGGGGGGGGGGGAGGTGGTTGAGGCTGCTGCAGAGCTTCTTCCAGAGCTACTGCCTCCTACAGCCCACAGGGCTTCTGCTGCTGCCTCATCCAGCTCCCTTAGCTCTGCTCCACTCCCCCATGTTTAGGCACTGCCCACCCATCAGCAGACAGGGAGTGTGCAAAAGCCCAAAACCTACATCATATGGTACAAACTGCAGTGCACGATCCTACCAATGTTCTGTAGTATCCTCTCACTAAGAGTGGTCTATACCTGAATCTTTAGAGCAAGGTGCAAGAAACTACATTTTATACAATGGTGGAACAACTTGTCCATATACTTGCCTTCCTTTTCGTTCACTGGGTGAAAAGTCTTTTTCTAAATTAACAGTGGGGTCATTTTTTCTACCAAAAACCAGTGAACAGAATCTGTCACTTTGTGGCCTAAGTCAAAATTCTGCTCTGTACTTTCAATAATCAAACTGATTAGTACCTGCCTTATCCCTGTTAATTGCTGGTTTATGCCCTGTAGTTTGAGGGTTTATATCCCTTTTATTCCTGCTAATATAATGTAGAAGAGAATGGGTTAAGGCTAGATAAAGAGCTATAAATAGGATTTATAATAAATATATCAGAGACATAACAGTATAAAACTACTATTCCCCCCCCCATTGTTCATGAAAATAAAATAAGACAAACTCCTGAACGAATAATATATTTTTGTGTGGTTAAAACCAACCAACAGAAACCTCAGTCTTCAAACTTTCTGCTAGGTTCAAGTCAAGGAGAATTTTATGGCTATATTATGAACTTCAGAAAAAATAAGGTTTCTAAATGAAGCCAACTGTAGAATTTCAAATCTCACAGCTGTAACTATTAGTGGAGGTTTTATGTTTACTCTGCTAAGAAGGAAACACTGGCATGCTCCATCTTTTCCAAAGAGATGGTAATGTTACCTGGGGTTCTTTCAACCCAAAGCTCTTGGTAACTTTATTCTGTGTGAGGTGGTGTCAAGAAATAAATCAAGGGAGACACTACCATCCGACCGATAGATGGCTGGCACAAACAGGACAACACAAAACTGCTTTTACTTTACTTAGTCTCAAGCACTTATACAAGTCCGCAACAGGTTAGTAAAACACCCCCAACCCTCAATAATTACCGAAGTTGGGTGTGGCTCTCGAGTGGCACAGCGACAGTCTTCCGATGGCCAATCTTCCATCTGCCGGTGGGGACCACAAGATGTGTCCAGAGGCAGAGTCCCTGAAGAGTCCAACTACTCAAAACTTTCTTCCCTTATTTATTCATTAGTATTACAATAACACATCACTCAAAGAAACTTGTTAAGCAAGTAATTTCAAAGGTTAAGCAAGAGGTTTCCTTTTCATCATCAATTAGCCAGATGTGTTTTGTTCAGAGTTTGCATGCCTTCAGGCCCTGACACATCCCTGAGGGCACATATAGACAAGCTTCCTGTTTTCCTAAAATGCTGTTGTATCAACCACAAATGCATATCTCAGCAATTTCAACAGAGATCTCAACAGGAAGGACATGGGGTCAAGTTGCCCTTTCTGTGGCACCCAACACCCCCTCCCCTCCTGACTAGGTCATACTAAGGCTGCTGCATAGGCCCATTTATGGTCTGCTAGCTTGGCTACTTTTAGCAATAAGCAGTAGTGGTTCGGGCACATTACTGGTTTGCTAAGATCTCCCCGTACAGTAAAATGTAAAGGTTTCTTCCCTAAAGCCATAAAAATAAATGATTTTGAGAATTTAAATGGGACGTTGGAACCCAAAGTATAAATACAGTGTGCAGTAATGAGCATTAACAGATTATAGGTGTCTGTAATCCTCAGATTAATTTAACCCACTATCAGAGATAGGCAGCTCCCTGCAGCCTGGCCTTAGGCACCTAACTCTGTGAGAGGGGTGGGGTTTAGGATGCACCTCTGTTGTTGGTATCTCCCACTGGCTAGCTTAAGTAGCTCCCTGCCTAGTGTGCTGGCTTTTGTAAATCACAGTCTAAGGCACTTATTTCTCCCCATTCATTGTACAGGGAGCCTGTGTGCCTAAGAGGCTTTGTGAATTGTAGTGTCTTTCCAGGTGTATAAAAATTAGGTGTTGCAATGCTTAGCAGCATACCACCTAAGTCCCTTTCTAAATTTTGCCCTGTGTGACCATTTCTTATTTTGCAAAGGAAATGATCCCTTGAGAACTCAATAGGGAACTTTTTCCATGTAGGAGTCTCCTTGTTCTTCATTATTATGTCAAATGAGTTTCTTCTTTTCTGTTTGTGAGAATTTTGTCTATGTGCTCTGAAAATTGGACCTGGTTTAAAATCTTGTCAGAAAGCTGTCCCATGAAATCTGGTTTCAACAGGGAAAGAATGGATTATTGGTTTGACTGGTTACCAAAACCATCATTTAATTGAGAATGCACAACAGTCCAGTTTCTTTGAGCTTAAATTCTCTTCCTGGGGATCTGGACATCCTACCAGTAATTTTTTGATCTTGTAAATCTCTGGTCTGTGGATGCTGAACATGCTGTTGGAGTTTCCAGGTGAGGTGGTTCTGAAGTCAACAGTGTCCAGCAGATCCCATGAAAAGCTACTTTTGAAAGGGAAAGACTTCAGCAAATACAAACACTGGACTCCTACAGCAATGACAGGACTCAGAGAATTTGCCAGTCTGGATTAGAGGAAGCTGGCCGCTCCACCCCCAAAATAACACACCTATCCAATTATGCATTGGGGAGAAAATTCCTTCCTGAAGGTGATCATTTTATGCTGCCAAAACACAATGATCCGCAGCTCAACCTTCATAACTACAAATATTTTTTTAATTGTTTTGTTACTTACTGAGTTCAATAGCACTTTATGATTCTATTCATTTGTTTTTAAATCCAGTATTTGATTTGACGGATCCCTGCAGTAATATAGTCCACAGGATGATTGTGTGCTGGGAACAAGTACTATTTACTTTAACTTGCTTTAAAGGAATGCAAAGAGGATGAGTTGGATTGAAAGATTTGGTGAATATTTTATTTACCATTTTATTTTTGGAGTGGACATTAAACATTCAAAGGGGAGTCTTATTTTATGAAGGTATCTAGAGTGCCTTGGTACCTAGGTGCCCTAGAAATGCAATTTGTCATGCTATTAATATTTATATATGCAGCACCCTTCACTTTCAAAGTGTTTTACCGTCCTTAACTAATCATATGCTATGATGTCCACACCGCGATCAAAGGTGTGATTTGTGGCTCATATAGATGTACCACACTAGCTTTAATTTAGCTCGTGCAGGTAAAAGTAGCTGTGAAGACATGGTGGGGTGGTGCAAGCACAGTGGGGACCATTAGTACATGCTCACGTTGCTAGCACATATTGAAGTGGGCTGCTTCTATTTTTAGTGAGCTAGTTACATTAAAGCTAGCCTGGTAGGCCTACCCAAGCTGAAAATCACAGCTCTGATAGTTGAGTCTAGAGTCTGATGTGAATAATCACTTTATTCATGCAAATAGACCTATGGGAGACAAACACAACTCGGGTGATTAAGGATGGGAGAAATGAACCTCCCATAGCTAAGCACATTATTTACCTACAGTACTGTTTTAAGATAGGGAGATGGGGGCAGAGGAGCTAAGTAATTTTACCCATGGTCACAGAGGCAGTCCATGCCTGCAATGATTCACTGTGAATGTCTAGCACTGCACTCAGCCTACTAGAACATGCTTCACACTACTGCTCTGATAGATGTCATTCCATGGCTAATGAATTCCTTAGATCTTTGCTGGTTTTTAACCCGGTTACCTGAGAGCTCATGCATCACTCCACATGATATGCTGCTACAGTTGATATCTGCTCACGCACTTAATCTGGAGCCTCCATTCTCTGGGAAGGGTCTTCATTTATGAGCTCTCTTCCTCATCCCCTCATTGGTCCTCCAGATCCTGCATTTGATAACCTTCCAAGCACACTGCAAAGCCTCTCTTTGGTAAGGCTGTTGATGAGGGTTGTGGTCTTAGAGAGTTGTTTTGTTTTGGTTGTGATTTTTAAGTGCTGAGAGGTACCCAAGGCACTGGAAGGCTTCTAGAATTATATATTCAAAATGTAAAGTTATACATAATAACTTTGTTTTATAGGAAAAGAAAGTGGAGCTGGATGAAAATATTTAGTCTAAAAAGTTTTCCATTGAAAAACCAAAATATTTTGCAAAATCTTATCCATTTGGACAAAATTTCCTATGGAAAATTTTATTTATGAAAATAAATTTCAAAACCAAAATTGTCTCAAAATGATCTCTTTATTTTTTATTATTTTTACATTATTTCATGATAGTAGTAGTAGTGTAGTGTATATAGTGACATGTCATATGTCAAGGTGTCATAATATGACATGACATTGTAATATGGACTACTACTACTGGCATTGCATATTATGACCAGGACTGTCTCTCTAAAGCCTGCTAAAAATAAGATGGCATCTGATGTGTTTGGGAGGTAATTATGTATGTGTGTTCTGTTTCCTGTTAGCGGCTGTCTAAAATTGTGCTCTTCATGCACTAGAGTGACTAATTCTCCTTTTCTGTTTCCACATTTCAACTTTGAGCCTTAGCTGCCCAGAAGCAGGAACAAAAGGGCATAAGAACAGAAGAAATGTTAGAAACAAGAACAGCCTTAACCACCCAGTGGGCATTGATTTTTTTTTAAATTTTTTTTTATTTGTGTGTGTGATGAGAGTGGTTATTGATCTAATTCCTTCTTTTTACTTTGTTGCCACATCCCTTGGTCCCCAGCTTCTCCAGAAACACATTTTGTGAACTCACTTCAGTTGCCTTTAGCTATAAGTTGTTTTTCATATCTATTATCATGTGTGAAGTAGTTTTTTACCCATGTTCATTATTAACTCTTACATTCCTAACTTTTAGCTAACATGCCATTGTGGCTTCAACTTTACCTGGATATATAGTTCTCTCTCCATTTTAAATGTATCACTCTCTTTGAGAACTCTGAAAAGCTATAAATCACGACACTCTCCTTTCCTTCATTGAGAATAAACCCAATTCCCTTAACCTTCCTTCATAACTGCAACTGAATGAATAATACATGATATACTGGTATAACTTATCTGACAATTTTAGTATTTTTTCTACTTGCAGAATATCTATAAGCAGAACACATTTTCCTCAACTGTATTTGCTTTTCAGAATAGTTTGATAATTCTTTAAGTGTTTGGTTGTCAACAGATCTCTGAATATTGATTGCTGCTTGTTGAGGTATAGTGTTTAGGTGTGCCTGGTCAAATAAGTCACATGGTACTGTTTCTGTACTATGCCTGGTTGATAGCATTTTCAACACAAATACTTGTGTGTGTGAAATGAAACATTCTCTGCCAGTGCTTGTGCTCTGCAATTCACTCCTTGTGGACTTTCATGTCAGGAAAATCTGATGGCATTAACTATCTTGGAACGTGAGAGAGTGAATTTCTTAACACAATGTGAGTGACTGAGGTTGCAGTCCTCTGCTCCTAACTCAGGCCTGGATTGACATTTGTTTGTTTTGTGGGTAGCAGGTAGGAGTCCCAATCATGCACCCAAATGCCATTGTGCTAGGAGCCATAACAACACAGGACCAAAAGACCAAAGAGCTGTCATCCAGACTGAAAAAGGGGCACTATGTAGTTGCACTGCTCCAGAAGCAGGGCAGGGACTGAACTGTGACAATTTAGCCCCCTTCTCTCTTTTTCTATAGGCGTGGAGTCTCCAGCCCTCTTCAAGACACTGTCTAATTCCCTGCTGCATGCTGGCTACACTGCACTGACTGAGGGGTAGGGGAGGGGTGGAAGCAAGACTGCTCATGTTCTATCCTCCTATCCCCATCCACCTAGCAGTGACTCTCCTTCCCTGGGCCCCACACAAGGCTGGTGATTCAGGGAGCTGTGCAGGGGACTGAGGGGATGACTCAGGCTGCCTTACACACTTGTATGGGCACACAACTGGACTCACAACTACAGGTGGCTGGAAACCCCATTGTTTTCCTATGGAAAATATTGTGGAGAAAATATCTGGGTTTGTAATCTTTTTGAGTAGGAAGTATTCTAGTTTCCATGAGAATTCTTGTTACAAAACAAAAATAAAACAACACTTTGAAGTGAATTTTTTTTGTTTCATTTTGATTTAAAACATTTCATTTTGTTCTTTGGAAACC
Source organism: Emys orbicularis (assembly GCF_028017835.1). Classification (NCBI taxonomy): domain Eukaryota; kingdom Metazoa; phylum Chordata; order Testudines; family Emydidae; genus Emys; species Emys orbicularis. The sequence continues at coordinate 15,525,601 of NC_088686.1, forward strand.
TAAGACTACTTGATTTTCTTTCCATGTTCTATTTCCCCCCTCCCCTCCCCCGCCTCCATATTTCCACTGGGAAAAGTTGGAAAACAGTAAGAAACAGAGAAAAATAGGTTTTTCTAAAGGAAAAAGAAAGCGAAAGGGGGGAAACCCCTGTCATGCTGTCTGGAATATTTCATGACCGTGAGAGCTAATCTCAGGGCAGACACCCCAAACTGGATGTATGTTCTATAATTGGATTTCATCAACCCAGTAACAAGTGTGAATTCCTAAAGCACTAAACAGTCTTACCATGGAGTCACATGTAGTCCCCTTGGGCATTACACCCAAGATCACAAAATATTCAGGTTATTCCCAGTCCCAAAGACCAGTCGTTTATCCCAGGTCAATTTATACCTTAGATCTCACATCAGGCAACACGTGTAGCCAATCCAATACTAAACTATCTAAGGATTTATTAACTAAGAAAATAAATGAGAAAGTTATTACAAGATTAAAGCAGGCAAGCATATATACACACATGAGTTAGTCTGTTTTTAAAAGGTGACAGAGTTGTAGTAATCAGTCAGATCTGAATGTCTTTTAGGGCTACGCCAGGTTGACCCTGGGGATCTCTGTTCTGTTTCATAGCTCCGGCCATGTGAGAGTCCAAACAGCAAAAGAGATGAAAAATTTCCTTGTCAGCTATTTTTATTTCCTTCTTCTAGAATCCAAGCTGATGAGATGAGCCCTTTTGCACGCAGCCTTTTCATGGATGCAAGGGGGCAATTAACGTCTTTGTATTGTGGTGTCCCACAATGGCCCATTTAGTTTTGATAGGCCTTGTTGATCGGCAGGAGACGATCCCTCCTGACCAGGGCCGGCTCCAGGCACCAGCCCACCAAGCTTGTGCTTGGGGCGGCACCTGGAGGGGGGCGGCGCGGCGCTCCGGCTCCGGCTGCCGGGGAGGGCGGAGCCGCAGTGGGCTTGCCGCCCTCCCCCGGCACTCTGGCCGCCGGGGAGAGCGGGGCCCCGGCCGGGCTCTCTGCCCTCCTCCCGGCGCTCTGGCCGCCGGGGAGAGCGGAGCCGCGCCGGGCTCTCCGCCCTCCCCCTGGTGCTCTGACTGCCGGGGAGAGCGGAGCCCCGTCCGGCTCGCCGCCCTCTTCCCGGGGCTCCGGCCGCCAGTGGAGCCGTGGCGGGCTCGCCGCCTTCCCCCCGGCGCTCGGGGGGGGGGGGGCGGCGGGAGGCTTTTTTGCCTGGGGCGGCAAAAAAGCCAGAGCCGGCCCTGCTCCTGACTGGGTTCAATGTTTCAGAGCAAACTTTTTTTTTTTTTTTTTTTTTTTTTTTTTTACAGTTACAAAGCAAAAAAATTAATATTAATCTTATAGCAAGTGGTAAAGAAATTGAAAGTGAGCTTAATGCATGCAGCAATTTACAAGTAACATTAACGACATTATTTTAAGTCCAATTCTCATCTCAATTATACTAACACACAGGTGAAACAGTCTGATTTTCACCAATGAATTTGTTTGTTTTTGGCTGAGGCCTTAAGCCTTCGCAAGAGCTGGCACCTGGTCTGCCAGTGTCATCCCACCCTCCAATGGGAAATCTAAGTTCTTTGGTTTCTGAAAACTGAAACAAAATGACTTTTTAAGTTGAAAAATTTCAATAATAATTTAAAAAATAAAATTAAAAACTGACATTTTTCCTTAGGAAATTTCAACTAATTTTCATGTGAAAATGTTGAATATTTCTACTCATACCAGAGCCCATAGATTCTTCCTGTGGATGTTATGTGCCCAAAACTCCTGTTAACGTTAATTGCAGTTTGCCGGCTTATATCTGAGGGTAAAGTCTGGTTGCTAATGTCTAATATAAGGTATCTGGGCTAAATCCACACATCCTTACTCTGATTATGTTCTATAGGAGTTTTGGTTGGTCCAGGAAAGCAGGATTGGACCCATTTAACCTGTTATCTTAAATAATCCTGCAATCTAATTTTTACAGCTGAAGGCCAATCCTACTCCAGTTGAGGTTAATGGTAGCAGGATCAGGCCCCAAAATGCCATGACTTGGATAAAGCTGATAAATTACATTGAATCTTCACAATGCTTATATCAGGCAGGTAATTATAAATGGATAGTTCAGTGCAGAATTCATTTGTGTGATGTTTGCAAAATGCAAACAGTGTAATAGTTTAATTGATTTACATTCAGTAAAAGCAGTGTTTAATTATTCTCAAAATGTACTCGTCTTCTGTCACATAGGGTATCTTTTTCAGGTGCCCAATTATATTTTTGCAATGGATTTCACAGGGCAAATGAGGTACAGTGTTATTGCTTAACTCTGCAGAAATGACTGCTGAATGGTAGATCAGTGAGATTGTTGCGGTGCTGGGCTACTATAAAATGACTGACTTAGAATAAGAGCTGGAATCTTAGTAGTGTCTTTAAAATATATTATAACTGTAGTTGTGACACATCCCCATTTGGAGTCAAAACTGTGCCTCTTAGGATGCACAGCACAAGTGGTAGGGGAAGGCAAACTAAGCCAACTTTGCACCTCTTGGTTCTGGTCAGCAGTCTACCCAACCTTGGGTCTGCTCTACCTTGTGGCAGCTTCCCACAACTGCTCTGCTGGTTCAGGGGGTGGTGTGTGTGTGTGTGTGTGTGTGTGTGTGTGTGTACACGCCCTCTGACCACACTCCTAGGGGCAGTGAGGAGGAGCAACATAAAGGAGCCTTATATATAGGAGAATTCCCCCATGACTGATGTAAAGGCGCTGTACGGCAGGAGAGAAAATTTGGGGCCAAGGCCCCCTCTTGATACCATTGAAATTGACAAAAATTTTGCACTTGACTGCCATATGAACAGAAGCAACTTATACACCAGCTCACTGATGCTATTGATGTGTGACCACACATACTTAACCTGTGCTATTGACATCAATGGGGCTTCACCACGTGTTTAGGTGCTTTTTCCTGAATAATAATTCTTTCCTGAAATGCGGCCATAGGTTCTTTAAAAAAAGATATGGCTGTTCAGGATGTGGCATGTATGCCATATTTCAAATGATGGCACCTACATAAGTATTGGTGTGTTGAATGACACTAAAAATAATTGTTTTTATTAGTTTTAATCATCTAGCATGCTAAAAACTCCTTTAATATACTTTTGCTGGATCTGTCTAAAATTGATAAGTGCAAATATAAATGTTTATGAAAAGATGGACAATATAATTTCAAAAGGACTTCACTTTTAAAGCTTATGTTTAAATCAGTTTGATATTCATTGTCTCCAAAATGGCCGCTTGGTCTTGTTGCTTGCATTCATATTTGGTAACAGATGGATTTTAATGTGATATCCCGCTGTTTCAAAAAAAAAAAAAAAAAATCAACACCCCCCACTCAAATTAGTGTGCAGTGGTCACCTCTCTGGAATATACAAACAGCACTGGCTTTGCCCTTCTCTCATCCTTTGTGATGTTTAAAGCTGGCTTCAAACTTTTTTCCCCCAAAATTTTTGTTTTCTGCTTGCATTGCACCATTGAAATATCGGAACTCTATGTCCCGACCCCCTTTGGGAATTTCACACTAAGATACATTCAGTGGTGAAACAGTGGAGTTCTGGTTATTCATGACAAAAAACATCTTGGTTAAAAAGGGGGTGGGGGGGGAATCTAGTGGTGTGCAACGGGAATGCTTGTCCAATATACTGTGTGTAATAATTTCAGAGCTGGCTATTTCAATAATTTAACATCCAATTCCAAGCACAGTGTCCTGATTTTAAGAAACATCCTGACAGATGGTTTTAATATTGCTGTTGTGGAGTGTATATACATGTGGGGGAGGGGGCAGGGGAAAGCACTTAGGATAGTAAAGGAAAAGTGGCTCCAGTGTCTTGTTCCCACTCAGGTTATGGGCTACATGGTCAGGGATTAGGGACAGGAAGTTCTGTTTTAAGGTCTTTGTATATTAATATCAGCCTAGTCACTCTCCCTCAGGGATTCCTAAATTGGAGCTGTGGTATGATAGAATACCAGGTCTAGCCTTTTCAAAGAAAATTAAACCTTCAGGGAGATTTATTTCACAGCCTAGATGACCAGCTGATATAAAATCAAAACAAGAACATTCCGAGAGGGGCTGGTCTTGGATTCAGCTGTTTTGGATGCTCAGCCAATCTCAGGATCAAGCCCGTATTTCCCACTCCCCCAGATGATGAGGGCATACTTCTGAGAATAACAGCAACAGTCCTGGCCTTGCTTTAAACACGCTTGTCTATAAAACTGATCTTTCCACAGACATACCGACCAATTTATTCCAGTGATATAATGATCAAAAGCGTGACACGCAGCTTCACTGTTATTGCTGCCTGCTGCAGAGGAAGGCTGTAAGTAATTTGGGTCAAGCTAAAGTTAGAAACCAACCCCCACCCCGGGACAGATGTGAGCTTTGAAGTCAGCAAGATTACAGTTAAATCCAATAGAACCAGTTTACCCAGAAATAGATTCCTAATATTTGCAGAATTGATAGGAACATCGGAATTACATTATTGGATCAGACCGGTGGTTTGTCTAGTCTGGTAACCTATGCCTTATAGGGATAAGAACCAGATGCTTCAGAAGAAGCTGTAAGTAAAACGCCCATACTAGACAATGTGTACCATAGCATGCCCTTAAAGGATACTTCTTCCTAACCCAAGCAGTTAGGGATCAGTTGATGCCCCAAAGCATGAGGTTTTATATCCCTGGCACATTTTTATCCTATCTATTGTAACTGCAGTTATCCCTATAGTTCATCTAAATGTCTAATCTTGGACTCCTTCTCAAGATTTTGCTTTTATCAAGTGGCAATGAGTTCCACCTGTTGCAGAATGAGGCGGAGTGAGATAATGAATCTAACAGTCCCTGACTCTGTTCGGCAGAGAAGGGACACTGAAGTAGTGCTGTGGGCATTCAGCATGGTCCATATATTTAAGAGAGGAATCCTACTAACATGGAAAATAACTGGTCTCCCATACTGACACCCCCTTTCCACCTTTTACAATGAGTTATGATGACAGCTTGGTTGGAAATCAGCTGTTGGTGAAACTCTAAGTTGTTCAAAATCCCCACCCCCCCCACCCCCAAAGTCCCTCCTCTCACTTTTTAGATCATCATGGTCTAACTGGCCCTGAGGTAGTCAAGGGAAGCTTTGTCACGAGCCAGGATTTCACCCTATATGCATACACAGGACTTGACTGTTATCTTGGTTAGGTTTTTTTTAATTATTATTCTCTCCCTTTCCTTGGGAAGATATTGAGCTCAGTCCTTTCAGTGCTGTTGATAAGCATTTTTATTCTTATTCTTGGGGAAAACCCTGTCATTTGTCTGTGTTCCCAGACTGCTATGTACTTCAGATCCATAACTTATAAATGACTCCTGATTGCAACTCAGTCCCCTAATCCATGTTATCAGCACAACAGGCTCCGTTCTAAAGATGCTATCTTCCCCATTCGCAGCAGTCTAGCTAACAGAGCCGGGCTATAAAACATTTTAGCCTAAATAGATGCTCATAACAACCAGGCTGGCTTTTCATAGCATTTTGTGCACCGACCCAGGAAGATAAGCACCCAAGGAATTTTCAAAAGGTGAGGTAAGTGCATGCAAGGACCTTATGTATGATGGGGCCAGTGTGTAATCCACTGGTGAGTGTGTGTTACAGGGCCACCTCTGTTCCCAATCCACACAAGGAGGAGTTTGTTACAACAGCAGCTAGCATGTTTTGACACTTTTGCTCATGCTGTAACAGTTCATAATTTAGGCTCTAGAAGTTCCCAGTTCAATCCCTGGGGTGTCGGCTAAGATAGCAGCTGTCACAAATACATCCATGTTTTGTGTACTGCAGGCATGGCCAAGGGCTTAGGCTCCCTTCAGCCCGTTTGAAATGAGGTGTGGGGCCCATGTAATAATGATTTATGCCCTGAAAAGTTAGACCAGTCTAGGGTGGTAGGCCACTCTTGGCTCACTTTTCTCCTTAGTGTTGTGTCAGTGCTGGAGAAACTTCCAGTGAATGTTCGAAACTATCTACCAGTGGAAGAAATGGGAACAATGCAAAAAAATGCACATAGAGGTAAATGGCACCAGGAGGATGCTTATCCGGGAAAAAAATTGGGGGGACAGGAAAAGGGGATGGCAGAGACATGAAACTGATCGTTAAACTGAAAAGCCAATTGGGTGTTAGGTGATAACTCTGAAATTGGAATCTTAGGTATCTATATGGCCAGCTAAGAAGCTATCCTCACCAGCCTCAGAGGTCTTCAGGCACCTCCTGGGGATGGAGGCAGGGGCATCTGGTTCTTCCACTGCTTGGTTGGTGGTGGGGGGAGGGAAGGAGGGAATTTAGTGGTGGTGGCACTTCATCTTTGCGGGCAGCCAGTAGGGGATTGTGGTACTACTCCAAGAGCAGGAGAGAGACTTACCAGACTCCTCATGAATGGGTGCTGTGCCAGGTGGAGCAGGCACATCTAGGTGCTGGGTGAGCAGCTACCAGAGTGACTCTGCTAAGCAAGTCTAACCTCCTGCAGACTCCCACAGGAGGCCTGTCCCACTTGTCAAGACTTCTGGCACAGTATGCAGGGAACGAGACAACGCTCTGCACTAGGACCCACTGTCCCGCATCCCTACTGAGTGCCAGCTGCCCCTTGTCTCATTTCCTGCAGGGACAATCAGATTCAGGACACCAGCTTCTCCTCTGCATACGTCCAGATTGCCTTGGGCAGAGGGTGCTGGGCTCAGGCAGACAGTGTCTGAAGGAAGAGATGCTTTGTGTTCCCAGTGGCCGTATGGTGTGAAGATCTGCTGTCCTCCTCCTCTTAGGTGGAGGTGCCAAGGCTGGTGTTTCCTGTAGGGAAGGCTTGGAGTCTGGGTGCCAGCATCTGCCCTCCATGCTCAGGTGCCCAGGATGGGGTGACAGGTGTTCTGGTGGGGGGGCTGTAGGCAGAGATAAGGCCTCAGATGCAGAGGCCTGTGAAATTCTTGTAATATTTGTATAAGTTTTTGTTTTTATTTTGTGTCCTCCATCACCCCAACGGCTTTTCTCTGCGCTGGCTCCTCTGCATGGCTGAATATTTGCCTTTGGAGCCCTGCTGTCTGCTGGGAGGCACTGACTGGGGACCATTGCTTCTGCCTGGATGGTTCTGTTGAGAAGCACAGCGAACAACCCTGTCACAAATACCACATAAACAGGCAGAAGGACAGTACAGGTCTGTCGCATCTTATGCGCATTTAACATGCGCGATTTCAGCTTTACGCGGTAGGCAAAAACAACAACAACAAAAACCCAAAAAAGAGAAAAATAACAATTTTAATACTGTACCTGTAGTGCGGGCGATTCCGCCCGCCATTCAACTAAATGTAATTTTGACTATATGCGGTTTTCGCTTTACGCGCTAACCGCGGAACGGAACCCCTGCGTAAGATGAGACTCGCCTGTAGTTACACAACGCAATGTCCCTGGTAACGGCTAATCGTCTGCAGGTCTTTGCTCCGTAGCAGGGTTCCTGTTTCTCTGTGGGATTGGGGAGAGACTGAGAGATGACAATGTAAGGCTTTTGGTTTTGGAGCGGAGAATGAGTAACAAGGTATCAGAACAGGGGCGACGCTCGGGAGCAAAGCTCGCAGGACACCTCTTACCATACTGAGGAGCAGGCAGGACTGAAGACTGAGGTGGGGGAGTAATTTGTGGTGGATATTGGTTTCTGGGAGCATGGCCAGCCTGTGGGGAATGCAAACCGTCTGCTGTTAACGCTGCACCTGTGCAGCAGATTAGCTCCTCCCAGGACTCTCACCGACCGACAAATTCAGGTAGCACAGAGTAGGCATAATGATAACATTGGCTCTCACCGTATTAATACTGTGCTGCTTTCTGCAGCAAGGAAATGGAGTCCCCAGCTCAGCCATTAAAATAATGGGATTAACTACAGGGAAGAATTCCCAAGACTTTCAGGGGAAATGTCACTTTTCCAATCAGCAAATAAAACCCCAGCATAGCTTTCTGCTGCCACATCCCTTGTCTTCGCAGCATTTCATCAGCAAACTTTCACAGCTGGCTCTTCATAGAGTACAGAACAGGGCCAATGGCCATATGTTCCCGTAGAATGAAGAACAACATGGAGGGGGAGCTTATGCTCGCAGAGCAGACAACAGTCACAGATGCTTTTGAAAATCTTAGTTATGTCTACACTGGCCGTTGGAGCACAAAACTTCTAAGTGTAGGGTCTGGTTCCCTTATGAACAGTGATGTAAATGGGGGGTAACTCCAATGAAGCTGATGAGATTAGCCCAGTATAAAAATGGTGTAATGGAAGAAGAATCTGAGCGCAAAATTATGATTTATTATGGTAGTACCGAGGGGCCCCAAGTGAGAGTGGAACCCCATTGTGCTAGGTGCTGTACAAATGCTTTGCTAACATGTCAGGGCCGGGCCTATCTTTTACAATCTAAACAGAGGAGACAAAGGGTAGGTAAAAGAGAACATATCTCAATAATCTACACACAGCTCTTGTAAAAGAACATACAGTGACAAAGTTGAGCACTCAGAAGTTAGGAAATGCCAGATCTAAAGTTGCCTGTACCTGTTCCCCACCCCTGCTTCCTTCTTCCAGTTTTATTCTCCTCACCTACCCAATCCCAGTCTCCACTCCTCAGTCCTCTGGACTCTCCATCCCAGACTACCCCTCCACCAGCTGCTTGTCCCATTTTCTCTTCCCACCCAGTTGTCTCCCACACTTTGACTTCTTCTCAGATCTGCCTCCCCTGCTCCCTTCACATCCTTTCCCTTCCACCCCACTGATGCTCAGTCCCTGTCTCTTTGCCCAGTGAGTCCCATTCCCCCACAAACTGCTCCCCTGGTCCCTCTTGCAGGTCTGACTCTGGACCCCTCTGCAGTCAAATCAGGTAGTGACCTCTCCACACTGCCTGGGGCCAGCAGGGGTGTCACTGAGCACACAGGAGAGACAGGCTCCCTGCTCTCAGTTCAGGTACCTGGGCCCAGACCCAGTGCAGATTGCTGCAGCCCGGAGCTGCAGTTGCAGGCAAAGTCCTGATGAGCCCCAGGTTCGAGAATGCTCAGTGTGGACAGAATCTTTGGGGAGCTTAGCTGCTAAAATCTAAGAAATAACTATGGAGCTTGTGTGAACTGTGATTTTTTTCAAATATCTTAATAACTAGGTCAAATTTTGGCTGATTTTTACAGGGCTAGTGAAAGGCACAGAGGCCACCTCCTGCCAAATTTCAAGTTGCTACTCCAAAGTCGGGGGGAGGGGGGACGCTAGAGGTTTTCAAAGAATAGATCACCAGAGTTCTTTTAATCTGGGCAAAACAATATATTTTCCCCCTTAAGATCATTCTTGGAAATGAATGAACCATTTTGGCTGAATTTTTCCAGAAACGTTCAACCTGACACAGACACCTGTCATGGAAAATTTCAACCCAAATGGTTCAAGTTTGCCAACGTTATAAACAACTAAAAGTGGGCTTATAATGTGAAGTATCGGGTAACCTCCCAGGCAGTGCTACCAGCTCTGTCTGGGATCTGAACAGAACTTCAAAGTGGGAGGCATCTAAAATAACCTTTGAAAACGCCTACGTAAAGCAGCACAAGTCTACGTACTGTGTCTCTGATCCAAAGCCCATTAAAGACAAAACACACACATTGACCTCAGAATTAGGCCCTGTATGTGCATAATTACCAAATTCAGTACCCCAGACAGGGAGCTTTGAAAACTCCAGCCCTTTCCTACAACTGATGTAGATAAAAAATCCACATCTCGATATCTAGGTCAAAGCTAAATTGAACTTCTTTGCCAAAGGCAAACTTTATAGGGGCCATACACAGCCTGTGTGCCCCAGGCAGCGGGGAATACAGAACCCATCACCACTAATGAGTTGGAGTTGGAGTAGCTACTCAGCCCTTTCTGTATTGCTGTGTTGTGCAAGCAAAGTGCTGACTGTCTGGAGGTTTAAATGCCATTTCACGCAGTCCTGTCAAAGGCGAGTGGAAGGAGGTCAAGGTAAGTTCAGAGATGATGCAGATAATGTCTTTGGTGATCCAGTCGGTTTGAAGCTTTCATTTATTACAGCAGCACACTCTTCTCAACCATGAAATAAACCCAAATAGTTCTGCCTTGAGATGGCTCAAGGAAAAGATGAAGCTCTGAAGTTTGACATAATTTAACCTGGAAAGGCTCTATGTTAGACACTACAGCAGGCCACCTGTAGTTAGTTACAAGGATCTATACTGCTCACCAAAGCAAATCATCTGTATGTGTTGCATAGAGAACTCATCCACCAGTACTATTAAGGTTTTACCTTATGTATATTTTAACCTAAACATGCCCATCAGATAACAGTAAGAAGGGATGGTGGTGTTGGTTAGTAGAGACATTAAAGAAGGGACCATCTAGACTTGGGCCAGAGCAGAGCTGTAGTGGTGACTCCCCAGGAACTTCGAAGCTACCTTCTGAGGGCCAAATTCTGCGTGATTTCATAGTGTAGCTGAGAGCAGAGCATTATGTGTATTGGCAGCACTTTCATCTTTAATTGGTGGTGCAGCCTGCATAGACTAGGGTGATCAGACAGCAAATGTGAAAAAACAGGACAGGGGGTGGGGGGTAATAGGAGCCTATATAAGAAAAAGCCCCAAATATCAGGACTGTCTATAAAATGGGGACATCTGGTCACCCTAGCATAGACTCTAGATTCCAAGGCCAGAAGGGATTGTTACAGTCATTGCATCAGACCCCTTGTACATCACAGGCCAGAGAACTTCACCCAGTGAGTCCTGCCTCAAGCCAGGCATTCATAACTTTTGGCTGAGCTATAGCATATCTGGTAGACACCCAAAGGTGATGGAAAGTGAGATCGTCCCAATAACCCAGCAGACAGTGCTTCATCTTGCAACCTGGGGGCAGAGGTTAGAAGTAGTGACAATTCTGCTGCTTGGAGAGCCCTTTGCCCCCATCTCAATAAAATACTGTCAGTGGGGTTCTGTCTCCACAGCCAGGAGAAAGCGATGTCAGGGATTTAGGAGTGGACCCTTGATCCTCTTTCATGTGGATTGCGGGGAGAGAGACCCCTTGATGAAAAGCCTCTATATACAGGGCAATGATATGTTTACTTGCTCTCCGTTTCACCAGTGCAGCCCTGCTAAGTTTACTGTAGTTGCAATGATGTAAGGAAGAGGAACATTTGTCCTAATATCATTATGAGTAAACACATCTGTTTAAAAGAATACATTTATTTGCAACAAGCCCATGCATTTAATAGGCTTTTAATCTACTTATCAATGTCACAATGCATTGATCCACAGCTATGGGGAACAATCCAATTGTTTGTTCAAATGAGACAAAAGCAATTAGTTGCCTTAGACTATTAGGTAATACAATAAGCAAAAAATATTTAACAATCGGATTTGTAGGGTGTTGAAACATTTGCTGTTTTTCCTTTACAGCTGGCTCAGAGGTTTCATTCTAATTAGTGAATGAGGGTTAAGTAATAGATCAGGATAAGGAAGGGAAAGCACTTCTGAATACTGCTTGCTGAGACAGCTGTTGGCAAAGGCAAGGTTATGCTATTCTATTTAGAGATACCCAGATGCTCAAACTGTTAAAAAATATTTTCCCGAGTGTGTCTGACTATTACTTATTTGTATGATGGCAGTGGATAGAGGTCCCAAACCAGAGCACTATTGTGCTAGGCACTGTACACATATGTAAGGGATAGTCCCTTCTCCAGAGATCTTATTAACTAATTGGACAAGATAGACAAAGGAAGTATTAATTCTCAGTTTTACAGAGGTGATGGTGAGATACAGGGAAATTTAAGTGACTTGCTATGTGCTTTGTTTGATAAAAGTGGTGCCTTTTTGGGCAAAGAGATTAAACCATTCCAGTTGTTGCCGGTAACTGAGAGAAGACTTGCTAGAGCATGCTGCTTTTCCTTAGTATTTCCTTGTTCCCTTCACTCTGGCAGCCTCCCAGTGATCAGTTAATTAGCACAACCAACATATTTAAAGTCATACAGATCAGTCTGAAGGTGGGTGGCTGATGTAACAAAGCTGAGCTTGATTTTCAGACGTACGGCACAGCCATTGACTTTCTTTGGACTTGTGTGCTCAATCCCCCTGAAAATCAGATTAATGACTCAGTGTCTGAGTAGAGTTTCAATAGTGAATATTGCTACTACCAGCAGAAGCTACTGCATGGGGGCATTTCAGAATCACTTTAGTGAGTATTGCATTGCTTTTGCCAATAAAAGTACATCAGTACCACTTACAGGTGGTTATTCCATTTGAGGATTGTATATACAATAGCGTTAAGACCACCACTGTTCTAATTTATATGTCATAATTAAGCTCAGAAGGGGACTGGAAAATGCAGTCAAGTTTTAGAATTTGGAAGAAAGAGCAGAGTTTCTGCTGTACTAGATTCAATAAAATCTAGGTTTAATATTTTATAATTTGAGATTGTCACAATTAGCTGTTTAATTACCACACACATCTCTGAATAGTATAACTTCGGGCTGCTAAAAATCACTGGGGCCTGATTCTCTTACACTGATGTATATTTGAGGCTAACTCAGGTGTAGTCAATGGACTTCAGTGAATGTAAAGTCAGGGTTACATCTGAATCAGGCCGAGAGGATTATGGGCCTATTCTCATAGCCACTGAAGTCAATGGAAAGACTCCCATTGACTTCACTAGGTATTGGGTCAGGCCCATTACCAGATAGGACTAGTGCAGATCTTCATGCTATTTCTGTTTATCTGAATTTATAGGAGACAGATCCTGGAGAAATACTGATCATCAGCAGTGATTCACTTCTTTTTGGAAGCTGAACATATCTGAGGAAGTATTCAGTCCTGGAACAAAAGCAGCTGTTTTCAGAATGGAGAGAGGTAAATAGTGCTGTCCCGCAGGGGTCTGTACTGGGCTCAGTCCTTCTCAATATATTCATAAATGATATTGGAAAAAGGGGTAAACAGTGAGGTGACAAAATTTGCAGATGATACAAAGTCGCTCAAGATAGTTAAGTCCCTGGCAGACTGCGAAGAACTACAAAAGGATCTTTCAAAACTGGGTGACTGGGCAACAAAATGGCAGATGAAATTCAATGTAGATAAATGCAAAGTAACGCACATTGGAAAACATAATCCTAATTATACATAGAAAATGATGGGGTCTAAATTGGCTGTTATCACTCAAGAAAGAGATCTTGGAGTCATTGTGGATAGTTCTTTGAAAACATCCACTCAATGTGCAGCAGTAGCAGTCAAAAAAGCGAACAGAATGTTGGACATCATTAAGAAAGGGATAGATAATAAGACAGAAAATACCATATTGTCTCTATATAAATCCATGGTATGCCTACATCTTGAATACTGCATGCAGATGTGGTCGCCCCATCTCAAAAAAGCTATATTGGAATTGGAAAAGGTTCAGAAAAGGGCAACAAAAATGATTAGGGGTATGGAACGGCTGCCATATGAGGAGAGATTAATAAGACTGGGACTTTTCAGCTTGGAAAAGAGAGATAAAATCATGACTGGTGTGGAGAAAGTAAAGAAGGAAGTGTTATTTACTCCTCATAACATAAGAACTAGGGGTCACCAAATGAAATCAATAGCCAGCAGGTTTAAAACAAACAAAAGGAAGTATTTCTTCACACAACACACAGTCAACCTGTGGAACTCCTTGCCAGAGGATGTTATGAAGGTCAAGACTATAACAGGGTTCAAAAAAGAACTAGATACATTCATGGAGGCTAGGTCCATCAATGAGCACACTCTTAGCACACTGAGTGGATGTTTTCAGAGAACTATCCACAGTGACTCCAAGATCTCTTTCTTGAGTAGTAACAGCTAATTTAGACCCCATTATTTTGTGTGTATAGTTGGGTTTATGTTTTCCAATATGCATTACTTTGCATTTATTAACATTGAACTTCATGTCCCATTTTGTTGCCTAGTCACCCAGTTTTGAGAGATCCTTTTGTAGTTCTTCGCAGTCAGCTTTGGACTTAACTATCTTGAGTAACTTTGCCACCTTACTGTTTACCTCTTTTTCCAGCTCATTTATGAATATGTTGAACAATACTGGTCCCGTTACAGATCGCTGGTGGACAGTGCTATTTACCTCTCTCCATTTTAAAAACTGACCATTTATTCCTGCCCTTTGTTTCCTGTCTTTTAATCAGTTACTTATCTATGGGAGGATCTTCCCTCTTGAGCAAAGTAAGCACTAATGGAATAAGAGTCTTTGGTGAAGGACCTTGTCAAAGGCTTTCTGGAAATCCAGATACACTATATCCACTGGATCACCCTCGCCCACATGTTTGTTGATCCCCTCAAAGAATTCTAATAGATTGGTGAGGCACGATTTCCCTTTACAAAAGCCATGTTGTCTCTTCCCCAACAAGTTGTGTTCATTTGTGTGTCTGATAATTCTGTTCTTTACTACAGTTTAAACCAATTTGTCTGGTACTGAATTTAGGCTTACCGGCCTGTAATTGCCCGGATTGCCACTGGAGCCATTTTTAAAAAATTGGTGTCACATTACCTCTCCTCCAGTCATCTGGTCCAGAAGCTGATTTAAGTGATAGGATACATACCACAGTTAGTAGTTCTGCAATTTCACATTTGAGTTCCTTGAGAACTCTTGGGTGAAGACCATCTGGTCCTGGAGACTCACTACTGTTAAATTTATCCATTTGTTCCAAAACCTCCTCTATTGACTCCTCAGATTTGTCATCTAAAAAGAGACTTTCATTCAACTCCATTGTCCACATCGGGTGGGAATTGAACCTGGGTGAACCTAACAACTGCCCTAAAGGTTTTAAGGAGGGCGCCACCTTCCTCCTGTGGCCAGCTTTAAAAATGCTTGAAACAAAACCAGATTTTTTTCAATTGCTGACATTTTTTGTTTTTTGGGTCAAACTAAAATAATTTTCATTTTTTGGAACTGCCAGCAAACCAAAAAATCAGTTATGCATCCATCTCTAGTCTAAAGGTAGGTCTGACCCACATAGTCAGGGCTTCTGAGGAGACTGGAATTATTCTGAAGTGAGCTAGTCATGGCAGCAGTTCTGGAATACAACATTTTGCCTTCCTCACTGTGCTCCGAACAGCAGTACCATAGTTAGGGCCCTACCAAATTCACAGCCATGAAAAATGCATCACGGACTGTGAAATCTGGCCTCTCCCCGTGAAATCTGGTCTTTTGTGTGTTTTTACCCTATACTACACAGATTTCACAGCGGAGAGCAACCTTTCTCAAATTGACCCAAAAGGGAGTTGCGGGGGGGTGTGGGTCACAAGGTTATTTTAGGGGGGCCGCAGTATTGCCACCCTTCCTTCTGCACCGCCTTCAGTAGAGGCAGGAGAGTGGTGGCTGGTGGCCAGAGAGTGCAGCTGGGAGCTGGGCACCCAGCTCTGAAGGCAGCGCTCTACCAGCATCATAGAAGTAAGGATGGCAATACCAGACCATGAACCCTTACTTCTGCGCTGCTGCCTTCAGAGCTGGGAGGCTGGAGAGCGACGGCTGCTGACAGGGCCCAGTTCTGCAGGCAGCAGTGCAGAAGTAAAGGTGGCAATACCATACCAGGCCATCCTTCCTTCTGCGCTGCTGCTGGTGGTGGCTCTGCCTTCAGAGCTGGGCTCCCAGCCAGCAGCCACCGCTCTCCAGCTGCCCAGCTCTGAAGGCAGCAGCACAGAGGTAAGGGTAGCAGTACTGCAACTGCCCTCCCCCACAATAACCTTCTGACCCCCCCCCCCCAACTCCTTTTTGGATCAGGATCCCTACAATTACAACACTGTGAAATTTCAGATTTAAATAGCTGAAATAATGAAATGTACAATGTTAAAAATGCTATGACCATGAAATTGACCAAAATGGACCGTGAATTTGGTAGGGCCCTAACCATAGTCATCCCAGGATTGCTCATGCCGTACTTAGGAAGCCCCCTTTGTTACACGGGAAACTGTTTCTAGTTTATCCTAAACCGAGATGTCATTTATAGTTCAATAATCCATGAAGGCAGGGGCTCCTTTGGGGGTGAGAGAAGTTAAAAGTTTCCATTTCCTCAGCTGATTGAAGGTGCTGTTGCAGAACTGAAAAGTTTAGGCTAATTTCCAAGGTAATGTTTCCATACGAGCTGGTGAGACCTGGTTAAAGTGCATTGTGTATATCGACGGGTCTCTCCGTTAAAATAATGGACTGCGAAGGCATTTCAGAGGGGACAAGAGTTGGACTGTGGGAAGTCAAAGGAGTAGGTTGGGACAAGGAGCCTGATGTGACTGGGATTAAAGAAACTGGGACTGGGGCTGTGGAGTTGGGACAAGGGAACTGGGCCTTTTAGCAAAGAGACTAGGACTGGGAGTGTGTGTGGGAGAAGTTGGGAGTTGTGGACGGAGACTGGGACTTGAATGGGAAGCCTGGACGGGAGAATGGGACTGGGATGAGAAACCTGAGGAGTGAAGACTGGGAGCAGATAGGCAGGGAGAATGGAACTAGGACGAGGAGCCAGGAGTAGGGAAGAGACATGACTAGGACAGGAACAGGTTTGAGGGAGACAGGGCGGAAGAGGGATCGGTGACCACTGGAAACCACTCCCCTAAAGAGAAAGGAATGGAACTCAAGACTCTCGCCATTCCTTTGCAATTGGCAAACACCAGTAAAACCCTCTGGCAAAGTGTGTGTCTCATCTCCCTCTAGTGTTTGGCCCATACAGCAGTAGTAGGTTGTCATCCTCGATCAGTTACTCCCTTAGTTCACCTGATAGAGGTCTGTGCAGTGGATCTAAAGGTTCCAACCCTGCTGATGACCCCACACACGCACACATTATACCAAAAGAACATTATTAGGGTAGAAAGGTCAAGCACATAGTTTATGATGCAACTTTTAATTACATGACTGCATATTATTTTTTCCACAGGAACCCTGCCTTAATCAGTCCACAAGATGCATGTGCTCTGTAGATGGAGCAGGGTTGTTTGTGGAGTGAAAGAGCTTGCCTGTAGGACCCCTGTCTCACTTATTGAATGTGTGCAGTGAGTGAGGCAGGGGGTTGCAGGAGGAGTGAGGACTGTCTCCTAGTTAAGGCAGTTGAATGCTACACTAGAAATCGAATTCTAGCCCTGCCTCTGCCACAGGGTTCCTGTGTGATCCTGGGCAAGTCACTTAAACCAAACTTCACAGGTGCTCACCAGTTGTGTGTTCCTTTTCTGCATGTCCAATTTGAACCCTTGGGATCTGTTTTGCAGAAGTGCTGATCAGCCAGCTGCAATTGAAGCCAATGGATGCTGGGCTTTGAACATAAGAAGTGTAGCTAAGTACCCTGAAAAATCAGGTCCTCTCTGTCTCAAATTGGACACCCAAAATTAATGGATACTTTTGACGTTAATATCTCTGAGCATCTGCTCCCCATATGTACAATAGGGATACCACCTCTTCATTTCAAATAGGAGTTGTGAATAGATTAATTAGTGTGTGTTAAGCACTCTAATACTATAGTGATGAACGTCACAGAAAAGCCTGTGAGGAAGTTAATAATTCTGTCTTCAGAACAGGCTATGAATAGTGTGCAGTAAATATGGCCTGGGGGACCACATATTGAGCTATAAGAATAAAAGAAAATATTGAATATCTGCTCATTAATTGATTACCTTCCATTCTGTGCACTGAACAAGGCAAGAGGTCCTGCGGGAAAAAATAGTATGTGACCATGCAATTG
The DNA here is from genome assembly GCF_028017835.1 of Emys orbicularis. Lineage (NCBI taxonomy): Eukaryota > Metazoa > Chordata > Testudines > Emydidae > Emys > Emys orbicularis. The sequence goes on from NC_088686.1 coordinate 15,543,340, forward strand.
AAGACTGTATCTTAATGCATACTCACAAGGGGGCTGAATTAAGGTTGCACAGGCATGTTAAAAAGTTTTGATTCCAAAACCTATTTGGTTAATCAACCCTTTGAGAGGTTTATGCTGTAATCCAATGCTTAACATCTCCTAGGTTGCAAAGGCAACCTTAATTCTGGCATTTTCTTACTTTTGAGTGCTTCACTGTGCAACCTTAATGCTCTTTTAATGTAGTTTTTTTGTGTATTATAACTATGTAGCAAGAAATGCCCCAATGATACAGTATAAATGTTTTACTGGCAGGGGTCTGGGCTGACCACATTATACCCAAATGGAGATGCCCCAAGTTATTAATGCATCCCAGTTGATTGCTTCTGCACTACAAATAATAAATAATATTCATCTTCCAGACCAGACCTAAGTGCCGGCTTGCTTTGTGGGGAGTCCACTCATTAACAATTGGAACACATTTGCTTTTTGCATTTCGGTTTCAGCGGTCTTGCTTGCTAATATTCATGATTGTTAGACCACACTCTCTTTGACTATCCTCTTCCTGATGGTGTTCATTAACCTCATTTAACAGCTCTCATTCAACATATTTGAGAGCAGCCTGGAACATGTTAATGGGTTAGTTTCTCTGAGCTGAATTTTCAATACCCCAAATAATGCTGGCTTCCCCACAACCCCCCCCCCCCCAGCATTTTCTTCAAATAGAATAAGAAGTTGGGCTCTTTTGACACAACCTATACATCAGGCATTCAGATCCAGATTAATACTACAATAAGGGTTATTGTTATTCATGGGCTTTCCACATGTATAAAGTTGTGGGGGACGCGTTTAAAAAATGAAAAGAATATACCCAGACAAACATTCTCTTCATTGCTCCAGGATACCTACCGGTTAGGTAAGAAATTGCATCATGCAATAAGCTCTGTTTCTCTCATGTTCATTTATCAAGGTGGCAGGAAGCAGGAACACAGACTGTAGTGATGTGTAACTGCTATTTCCCATCAATGTACGTTCCTCTGGCCTTGGACAAAACTGTTGCTGCTTATTTAGTTGGAATGATGGATCGGTGCATCGTGCTCGCCTATATTGCCATCCAAATAGGACAACCCTTCTGTATATATTATCACTTCACAAGAGCTGCTCAGTGAGTCCCAGCCCTGCTGGTCACTCAGTGGTATAATTTAGCATTTTTAACGTAACCCCTTTTTAATTTTGTTTTGCTCACACATCCAGATCTTTGCTTTAAATCATCAGTGCGGCTGCCTAGGCGATGTTAAGCCTTGCGTTACAGTGAAAGCCTCTTAAAGGGATGATTAACCAAATGGGTTTTGGAATCAAAACTTTTTAAAGCCTTTCTAACATGACAGGTTTTCTTCCCCCTTAGTGTTATGTCGGTTTCCATTATAGCATCTCATGCTTCACCCCAGCTGATGAGATGTGACCTGCTGGAACCTGACAGGAGCTAACGCTGCACAGTCAGGTTGGGAAGGGTTGAGAGCCGATTCCCAGCCCCTTAGTATAGCTGTGAAAGGAATAGAATGCATTGGAACCAGCACGGTTCTGCCGGGTGGCAGGAGCGGTCGAGGAGCCAAAATGCCCTGCTCAGTGCTGTGCGTAGCCCTATAGCAGTGGTTCTCAAACTGTGGTCCGCAGACCACCAGTGGTCCGTGAGCTCCATTCATGTGGTCCACGGTTAGTTCCCTCTAAGGTGCGTGCCTGGGCGGGAGAATGAAGAGGCCACCCACCTAATTAGCGGAGCTGCGCAGGCGTGGCTCCACTAATTAGATGCCTGGACCCTGGAGAAGATGCACATGTAAGGTGAGGTGGTGGCCTTGGGGGGAATGGGGGTAGGTGGGAGGCGGCAGTGGGGTGAGAAGAGGGGGGTGGGGGGAATTTGGGACCTGCAGGGCTGCGGCGGCCAGAGAAAGAGGCGACTTTCCTTGGCTCCAGGGCTGCAGCTGCCAGGGGGAGACCCCCCCTCTCCTTCCCAGCCCCAGCTCTGTGGCGGGGGAGAGACCCCCCCTCTCCTTCCCAGTCCCAGCTCTGTGTCAGGGGAGAGACACCCGCCCTCCTTCCCAGCCCCAGCTCGGGGGCTGCTGTGGTGGGGGAGAGAGAGAGAGACCCCCCTTCTTCCCAGTCCCAGCTCAGGGGCTGCTGTGGTGGGGGAGAGAGGGCACATCCATTGCATTAGAAAGGTAAGACTACTGATATTAAAATAAGAGTTGTGTGCTTTTATTTGTAGAACAAAAAACGTTTTTTTTATATAGCGCTTTTATCCAAAGCGCTTTACAATAGTTAGCTCACGGTACAAACGACATTTGTAAAGATCATTAAGTGGTCTGCCGAGACCTTCAGCAATTTTCAAGTGGTCCATGGGAGAAAAAAAAGTTTGAGAACCACTTCCCTATAGGGACTCCCTGCACCCTAGTGTGCAGGGGTTTGGAGAATGGCCTAGAGAAGATGTGGGGCTGCTAAATCCACGACCACATGGATCCACCAGGCAAACTGCCCTGAGAAGTAGGATGGCCCAGTGTTTGGGATCTGGGTTTAATCCCTGATCTTCTAGACATCATTTGTGACATTGGCTGAGTCACTGAGCCTCTCTGTGCCCCAATCCCCCATCTGTAAAATAGCACTTCCCTAACTCCTGGAGGTGTTGTGAGGATAAATACATTAAAGAATGTGAGGTGCTCAGATCCGATGGTAATGGGGCCATGCAAATACCTTAGATATATAGCTTAGGTGAGGTTACCATGGCAGTAGTAGCCCCAGAGTGCCCTGGTGTCACTGCATCTTGTAGGAGATCCCTTGTGCCACCTGCAGATCTGTTCTGCACACAGTCTGTTTATTTTGGGTCATCTGCCAGTGGATATGCCCCTAAATGCATAGTTTGACGCAGTAAGGTAAATGTCGTGATCCTGTGCTTCATCCCTATTACATGCTGGAAATATATTTAAAAAAATACCCAGGTCATGTGGCTTAGAAGTATCATTGTAGCAGTCTGCAGCAAATGCAAACCATGCATGGAGGGCACATTTTATTATCTCAGGTGCTTAATTGTAAATATTTCCCTGTATTTGAAATGGTGCAATCTCTCATGTCCCCAGATGAATATATTTCAGGTCAGCATCCCTGCCATCATTCTGTCCTATCTTGGCAATATCAAGCTTACCATGACCTGGGGCAGTAATTACAGAATGAGCTTCTTGTACCCTCTTTTGCATGATAACCTTTGGGTATAAGGTGATGTTCAAAACAGAGGCTGTTAGGTCAGAGTATATTTTCCAGCCTGAGTTTGACCTTACTTTGAATGAATGGGACACATTTAAACCAGCTGAAATGTCCTATTAAGTGCACCTAAAATGGGGAAGGGTGTAATGTTTAAATGAACACCAGTATAGACTATTGCATTGTCTTTAATGGAGTCCAACTAATTTGTGCTGTTTGGGTCTGAGAAGCTCCGGAGCTCATGGAAGGGGCTCAGTTTTGACCCAGGAGAGATGGCAACCAAATGTGGACATTTTCTTAGCATCATTAGTTTAATTTTTCAATTCTACCCTTCCCAAGTCTGCAGAATTGTCTCTGCTCTGTGACACGTGGAACTGGCAAGGACAAGAGGCTGAGTCTATGGCAGTACTCCTGCTAGTTCAGCTGCAGTCAGAGCCCTAACGTGGACAAGGCTGTAGCAGTTTTCTGGTCTTTCTAGTACCTTGTTACCCAAACCTCCTTGGCTCAAGCTGATAGAGGCCTGGGTTTGATCGTTGCTGACAACAGTCATGTCTCTGTGCTTGCAGCTACAGTTCCTCCATATAAGAATGCTGCCTCGACATCATCCTGCGTCTGTCTTCTTTCACTGCAGGATCGTAGCTCTGCCTGAGTACTTAGAATATCTCTGATATGTGATTAAAAAGTCAACGGGCTCACAGAATTTCTCCAGGACACAACCTGCAACTACCTGAAGGCGTAAACTGACAAGCTCAAAAACAAAGCAAAACCAGGTACCAAACAATTGCCTCTGAATCAGCTGAGAATTTCTCATTTTCTTCTGTTATGGTTGGTATAAGCTTTATTCCTGTTTGTGTCAGATGCTGAAGAAGATTCAGATCTTTCATGTCAGACTGTAAAGAAATGAAAAAGCAATAACTTCTTCCAAATGTCATTTTCTAGCCTTCAGTTGGTTTGCCCAGTGTTACGCTACTAGGAGAAATACAGAGTCTTTACAAAGTATTTACGTGATGTATTCTCTGAACTTGTAGCGCTCTGCAAATATTTTACTTCACTATGGGCACCATTAGTTTGTTATCCTGGAAACTAATTTAGGAGTTTATTTTCACTTTTTCTATTATGGCCAATATTATGGCAATGTATACTTAAAAAACCTCAACTCTAAAATTATGTTTTACAGATACGTTTTCTTTACACGTGTGTTTGACTCTAGGCGTCTATCATTCCAAATATTCCCCACACTCTCACCCTACCTCGTTACATTTTCTGCTCCATATATAGGCTATTTTTGATTTAAGCAGCTTTGATTTGTGGCGGTTGATTATTTGAAGATGAATATGCTGACTGCTTGATAAAGAGAAAATTTAGATCCAGAGTATGGACACCCAGAGTCCTGGGAGGGTTGGATTTGGGGTTTTGGTTCAGCTCATTATAAAGATACTTTGGATCCATATTCAGATTCCAAACTTCCTCCAAATCAGTGGGGCTTCCAAGTCAGGGTTTGGTTCAGGCCCATCTCTACTGAATGGGCTTCGGCCAGATATTATGAATGTGCTCTAGTGAGGAGTCCAATGTCTGAGAAAATTCTGTCACAGTTGCTAGTACCAAATATCCTTATATACCTTTAGAGCTTAATTTTGCAAGCTGCGTTGTGCTTTTCCTGTACCAGCAAGGAACTCCAATGAAGTTCTGTGCAAGGGGGTGCATTTGCATAGACCATTTTGCAAGACTGTGAACTTGGAGATTTGACCAAGGCACAATGTGCATATTCACCAGCTGTGGTGAATAAGCAATGTCTGGGTCCCATAGAAATTTGGAAATAATGGAAAGGGGACAAAACAGTGATGCTCATTGGTCAGAGTACCAGTGGATGACTAACACTAGTGGTCAGTTTAGTACATTAATTGCACAAGTACCGTATGATGACTCACTGGAGGTTATTTTCTAATTCTTATTGGGCAGTTTCTGTACTCCATTCATTGCAGGTTTGAGAGAACCTTAGAGAATATTGTTAGCCTCAGAGGAGCTGACAGAAATGCTGCTGTTTTGAATATGGACTCTGACACCAGGCAGGGAGAAAAAGTCATTAAAGCCTTTGAACAGGAATAAAGCACATTTGTGATCTCTCTTTCATGGCTTTTCAGGGAGAGGGTAGGGAGAGGAAGGAATAATTAGCGAAAACGTACATCTCATTTTAGAGGACATGGGGGGGAGAGAAGAGAAGGTGGAGACAGCTACAGGATGAAATGGAAGTTTTTTAATCCTTTTTGAATTATAAATTTGTTTTAGCTGGGAGAAGGACAAGAGCAAGAAAATATTTGAGTGCTAAGCATCAATGGCATATTTAGATGCTTATTTTTCACTTATACTTATTTTATTTGTTATTGTTTCTTATGGTAGTGCCTGGGGAACAACAGAGAACAGGACCCCATTGTGCTAGGCACTTGTAATAGTCCTCACTCAGGGTCTGGTTGGAGAGCATGGCCTAGTGGTCATGGCCGAAATCCCTGACTGCCAAGGGGGCTGTGGGGAGTGGAGCCCGGGCCCTCCCATTCCACTGGGCTCTGACTCAGGGCCCTTTGGGCTACCAGTGTTCTGGCAACTAAGGCTGCTTAAAGTTGTCCTCCCTGGACCACTTCCTCTCATCTCCTTCCTCCGCCATCTGGGTCAGCTTAGTCCCAGGATTTCCTCTGTTGGGGAACTCCAAACAAAATAAGTAAGAAGGGGCTACCAATGTCCAGGTTCCACAGGCAAGGGAAAGAGAGATACTTCCCTCTCTGATTAACTCTGGAGTGGGTCCTCCCTTCCCTCAGAGAGGGCCCCTTTAGGCAGCTGTGTCAGAGCCTTTAGGCTTCCCTCTGCTCTGCACTGCTGGAGCTGTGGGCAGCAGGTCTGCTCTCATCCAGCTCTGCCACCCAAATGAGCTGTTTCCCTCTCTTTTAATTCCTCCAGCAGATGTAGCATTTGCTGCCGGTGTGGCAGGGTGGGGCTGACTAGGCCCCAGATAATCCTTTAACCCCTTTTTGCCCAGTGTGGGGCATGTACACCCCATCACAGCACCATACAAAAAGTGTAGCAGACAGTCTCTGCTCCAGAGAGCTTCCAATCTAATAGGCCAGACACACCATAGTGGAAAGGGGTATAACCAGGGGCGGCTCCAGGCACCAACGCAGCAAGCGCGTGCCTGGGGCGGCATGCCTGCGGGAGTTCCGCCAGTCCCGTGGCTTCGGTGGCAATTCGGCGGCGGGTACGTTGAAGGCGCGGGACCGGGGGACCTCCCGTAGGCATGCTGCCGAATCCACATGACCAGCGGACCGCCCGCAGGCGCACCACCAAAAGCTTCCTGCCTGGGAAGCAAAAAAACATAGAGCCGCCCTTGGGTATAACACACCAGCAAAGTGAACAATGTGATAGCAGCAAGGGGCATGTTAATTCCATGAGTTAGTTAGTTTTAGAGTTTCATTTAAAAGGAAAACTCACCACCTGGGTTTTCTTGAAGTCCTATTGTCTGGCTCAGGTGGATGTACTATTCTTGGACACCTCCTTACAAGCTTCCACTTTCAAATGCCTTTAGGTATTTTAGAAGAGAATTCTGAATGGTTATCATCTCGCCGTGGTAAAAGGCCCCTGGGCACAGAGTTCCCTATTAATATTTTTCCTTTATTATTGACAGTTATATAATAACCAAGCTTTTATACAGCACCTTTCCTCAGTGGGTCACAGAACACCTTACAAAGAAGACAAGTATCATTATCCCTATGTTACAGATGGGGAAACTGAGGCCCAGAGAGGTGAGATGATTAGCACATGTTTACTCAGCAGGCCAGAGCAAGGAGTAGAACCCAGGTGTCCTGACTTTCAAAGCAGTGCCCTATTCCTTGATGTAAATGGACACAATGCATTACACCTAGAGCTGTGCAAATCACTGATTTGTCAGTTCGGTGGCCAAACTAAAAAAATCATGTCTGGTTTACTTGCAATGTGTCTAGCTTACTATTTGAATTTTTCAGTGAAAGGTGAAAATTTTTTCATTTGACCCCAAAATGAAACATTTCATTTAATTTTTGAGGGTTTTAAACCTTTTTTTTTTTTGTAAAATTGAAAACCAGAAATAAGTTCAAATCAAAATATTTTGTTCCCAAAATGCCAAAAAATGGATTTTTGGGGAGATTTTTTTGTTTTTTGACTGAAACAATTTGGCAAATTTGATAAGAATTCGTGAAATGTTTTGGTTGACCTAATTCTACATTTTTTGCCCCCAAAAAGTTGTATTTGAAAAAGTTTGCAGAGCTCTGATTACAGCTAGAGGACTTGATCTTGCATCGATTGAAGTCAATAGTGAAATTTCTTTGAGTTTGATGGAGCAGAATCAAGCCCAGGACCTTATAATGGAAGGCTATCTGTGAATATAATAAATACAAATTTTAAAATACTGTGAACTTCCTGTCCCTTGGCCAATTCATGACCTCACTGTACCTAGCTGAGTGGGGTTTAATTTCAATGGGAACTGTTCTGTTCTGAAACATAAAAGCATTCTATACTCGTGGGAAGGACAGGGGGAAGCAATTAGCAATGTATTTTCTACAGAGCCACATGTTCATATGCTGTTTACAAACAAATCCTCAGAATAATCCAACTGCATCACTTTTAACTGATTTATAAAGAGTTCTGCAATTAATTAATTTAATTTATTTTATTTCCTGTAAATAAAAGATCTGAGCAGAGTTACTGATGGAAACATTTTTTTGGGCTCACCAGCTTTAGTCAGACCTTGAGAGCTGCTCTTCAGCTGCTTTGCTCTTATTGATTTTAAATATTGCAAAACATTGCATGTTAAATATTCATGCTGCTAATGCAAGGCTGTTACTTTCAGTACTGTGTAACAGCAGCTCTAGAGTTTGAGAACATAAGCCTTGTTAATTGTTAAATATGTAAAAAGAACAGGAGTACTTGTGGCACCTTAGAGACTAACAAATTTATTAGAGCATAAGCTTTCGTGCATATGCATCCGAAGAAGTGGGCTGTAGCCCACAAAAGCTTATGCTCTAATAAATTTGTTAGTCTCTAAGGTGCCACAAGTACTCCTGTTCTTTTTGCGGATACAGACTAACACGGCTGCTACTCTGAAACCTGTTAAATATGTGGACAGGTGGGAGAGGGAAGACCGTTTTGCTGCAAGTATACAATTAGAATCGACTGGCTGTGTGTAGAGGCCAGTGGGAAGTGTCCCTTTAAGATTAGAAGGCTTGTACAGAAACAGCTCTCTTGACCCATGCTAACCCATTCTTCCCTTCTCTAAAGCAGGGTGACAATAAAGTGATTTTAATCTGGTTTTCCTCTTCTGCCACCTCCAAAAAGGAAATTTTTTTTTTTCATATCCAGAGACAGAGATTTTAACTTTTTTTTTTTTTTTAGTTAGTTAGTTAGTTTTTGTGAAAGGGTTCATTGAAATGTTAAATTTTAATATTTTCATCAGTAACTTTTCAAGGTGTAATTAGAAATACAGGGCTTGAGTTTTGGGAGTGACCAGCTGCCAGCTCATGCCAAGGTCCCCATGTCTCAACTGAGCACTGACAAATACACAGCTGGAATCAGACTGGATTATCTGTGCGTTGGTATTGTTAAAATAGGTATTGGAATTATAAGAATGTCTTTAGTGTTTAAACTTTATTGAATACTTGTGAATCGCTACATGCTTCAGTCTCACTTATAACATCTGTATCCCCATAAGGTACTTGTTGGGGTACCATTAAAAGCAATTTAATACCAAGGCCCTAAAAGTGAGACACCCCTCAAAATGCAGTCACCGGAAAATGTCTAATGAGGTTTCCTTAATGATTCACAAACAAAACTGGACTTTGACTGAAAAATCCATGTTTAAAGAAGACAAGAAATGTTGACATTAAAAAATCATCATGTTTTCTATAACTCCTATGTCCCTTTCTAATAGATTAAGGGTAGCACAGAATAACATATACTGAGATTTATAACACTGAAATATAAAATGGAGAATTGTTAACGGTAAGATTAAAAGCTTTGATAGCTGTATTTTGAAGGATTTGTAATTATGTATAGTCGATGAGTAACACTTAAGTAAAGGCTTTGGTGGCATGTGTGGTTTTGCCAAGTCTTCTTTTACATAGAATTGTCAATCTGCTTAAAGAGTTACTGCTGACAGAACAAAGGTAACATGTTGAGCTGGAAGATGTAAGTAAAAGATACACAAACATTAATGATAAATAAAAACCCCCTTTCCCTGGGAAGACCCAGGGCAGGGTCACACAAAAATAACATGACACGAAAACCAGCAGAAAAAATGCAGACATTGGGTAACTGAAGCTTGTGCATGCGTAATGTTTGGGTTACCTAAAATCCAAAGGGTTGATGTGCTAAAAGCCAATTGGATAAAAATTAAGTAATCTGTAATGTAGAATGTATAAAAGACCTACGTGAACATGTGCCCAAGCTGGAGAAACACTGGACTAGAAACTGCAGAATGGGACTGAAGGATCAGTCCAAGGGTTCAGAGAAGGTGATAACTATCCGAGATGTTGGAAGAACTTCCTGGTACCCCAGCATGTGGTAACTTGGGCCCATTTACCAGTACTGCCTTGTGTGGTGTTGTTTGTCTGGCATAAATATATGTCCAGACACTTTCAGACAATTATTGTCACATATTGTATAAATAAAGTCAAAAATTCATTGAGCTTAATTTGGGTGGACTTGTGACTCAGTTACCCAACTTTTAGCCTCAACAGTAATATTTGAGTGGTTGTATTGTGAATCTCTGTGACTGTAAATCACTAGACAGGAGAGAGACATTAATTAGCGTAAAGGGCTGATCTTCAACAGAAGGTGTTATGCCCATCCCAAAAGGAAAAATCCATCAATATCAGATGGACTATTGTGGAATGTTGCAATTGGAATTTCACTATGTACTGTTGTCAAGAGGACAAAACACTTTTGCTGTTCTGCTCTCCTCCCCGTGAAGATGAGTCATGCAAATATGCTCTTTTCATCAGGTGAGTTTGCAGCTCAGAGCACATGGCAGGAAGAGGATAAAAACCACAAACAAAAGAAACTTGGTATATCTATGCTGCTTGGACTGGGGGGGGGGGAGGGCAAAATGTTTCTAGGCATAAGTGAGAGATCCCCAGCTGCTTAGCCTGGGTTAGCTCTAAAGGACACACAGAGCTTGCTGATTATAGAAGCTTTTATTACTTTTTGAAACTTAAGATTGTAACTCATTTGTATATCTATGTTTGCCTGCTTTAACCTTGTAAATAACACTCTGGTTCCCTTTCCCTATTTAAAAAATGTTTATATGTTTTTTTATCAAATTAGCTACAAGTGTGAGATCTAAGGTGCAATTGACCTGTGTAAGTTACTCATCTTTTGGGACTGGGAGTAACCTGTATAGTGCTCTGATTCTTGGTATAAAGGATCATCTATCACAAAGGTAAACTCACCTGGGTGGCAAGACAGATCGGAGTACTCAAGGGGACAGTCTGTGACTCCATGCTAAGGCTGTTATAGTGCCTGAGGAGTTTACAGTTGATAATTGGCTGGTGAATCTAAATATAGAATTCACAACCAATTTGGGGCCTGTGTCCTGCTTCCTAACAGTCTGCCCTGAGATTGGTACTCGTGCTCTTGAGTCACTGCAGGCAGCGTTACAGAGACAACCCCCAAAATTTCAAAAATCATGAGCCAGAGCCCCCCAAATCATGAGATTTTATAAAAGATCGTTTTTTTGGAATGAATATTGCCACCGTTGCAGGAGCTCTCACTGCAGAGCTTCTAGCTTCTCCCCAAGCCCCAAAACGCTAATTAATTCTGGGCCCCCCACATCTGCTCATCCTCTAGCCCAGCAATTACTTACCCCTCTCCAATTCCTGAATTACTGTTGCTCTGCACCTTGGGTGGTTATTCATACCTGTGTCAAATGAGTCCCACGTGGTGCAAAGCGCTAGTCAGACAGAATGGTAGCATTTTACATCCACTTTGCACACAAGTAGGGCAAGGGGCAATGGGCCCAATGCTCAGTAAATTGGGACGCGAGGGCCTTGTAAATCTGGAGCTGATGAAACTCGTGATAAGCATAAATAAAAAAGTATCCCAGTATGTGCGCTCACAGAAACTTCACATTAAGACTAGGCCCAAAGGGACTCTGTACGTGCTCAGAGGAAAACGTCAGTGATGGTTTACTTGCTGGGACAAAATGAGTGTAGTTAGCTGCACTGAAACTCCCAGTAGTCCCACAGGCTGCAGCTCCACACAGTTCATTTAAGCAACTTTTAAAACACCTGAAAATTGCTCTCTAGATCTAGACCTGCAAGGGCTACCAAACTCAGCATTGTTATAGCTCAGTTCGTATTAACTGTGATGTACTGAAATCTGTACTAAAATGGTAAGATATCACTTTAGGTGTACGGGGTTCCCCTGGTCCTTCTTGCACGCTAGGAGGCGCTCTTGGGAATCATGTGAGCAGGGGCTAGCACAGGAGTGGGCAAACTACAGCCCGCCGGCCGGATCCAGCCCGCGGACCGTTTTAAGCCAGCCCTCGAGCTCCCGCTGGGGATCAGGGTCTGGGGCTTGCCCTGCTCCAGCGCTGCAGCCGGGGAGCAGGGTCGGGGCCACTCCACACAGCTCTTGGAAGCAGCGACATGGCCCAGCTCCAGCTCCTACACACTCCAGTGGCCCTCTCCAGTGCTCCAATGGGAGCTGCGGGGGCGGTGCCTGTGGACGGGGCAGCGTGCAGAGCCGCCTGGCTGTGCCTTTGCGTAGGAACTGGAGAAGGGACATGCCGCTGCTTCAAGGAGCCGTTTGAGGTAAGCGCTGCTTGGAGTCTGCACCCCTAAGCCTCTCCCCAACCTCCTGTCCCAGCCCTGATCCCCCTCCTGCCCTCTGAACCCCTTGATTCCAGCCTGGAGCACCTTGCAATCTAAACCCCTCATCCCCAGCCCACCCCAAAGCCCACACCCCAGCCAGAGCTTGCACCCCTTCCTGCACCCCAACCCCCTGCTCCAGCCCTGATCCCCCCTGCCCCCCGATCCCCTCAGTCCCAGCCCAGAGCACCCTCCTACACCCCAAACTCCTCATTCCCAGCCTCATCCCAGAGCCCTCATCCCCTCCCACACCCCAACCCCAATTTTGTTAGCATTCATGGCCCACCATGTAATTTCTATTCCCAGATGTGGCCCTCGGGCCAAAAAGTTTGCCCACCCCTGGGCTAGCAGCAATCACTCTGCAGAAAGCCAGCCTAAAGTAACGTGGGTTTAGTTGTGCCTGGGAGCTGTCTGCTTTATTTCTCTGTTTTCAGGTTCTTGTGTGTTATGTTACATTACAACCTTCCCATAAAAGTATTATGTTTTTATCTAATTTCTCCGTGTGTGCTGTGAACACAGCATTAACATCTACTGTAGATTCATATGCCACAAGTGTGCAGATATGTGACAGTTTCTTTAAAATGTAGCCAGAAGACTGGTAGGATATAGAGGGTGAGGAGGGTCAAAGGTTATAAGCCAAAGTTCTAGAAGGCAGCAGAGAATGGTTTTAGGACTTACACTGTTTTTGTTATTTTAATAACTTCTTGCTAAGTTAGAAGAATGTGGCTTTTTGTGAGATGCCATTGTTACATGATAAGAGTTGCACCAGGTGAACTGCTTCACAATAGGCCCAAAAGACAGTTCTTCATTTCTGTTCTGGTGCTCATTGTGGGATCAGCACCACACACTGCTGCCGGGTCATCCATAAGAACATAAAAATGGCCATATTGGGTCAGACCAAAGGTCCATCTAGCCTAGTATCCTGTCTTCCGACAGTGGCCAATGCCAGGTGCCCATATGGAATGAACAGAACAGGTAATCATCAAGTGATCCACTCCCTGTTGCCCATTCTCAGTTTCTGGCAAACTGAGGCCAGGGACACCATCCCTGCCCATCCTGGCTAATAGCCATTGATGGACCTATCCTCCATGAACTTATCTAGCTCTTTTTTTTAACCCTTTTATAGTCTTGGGCTTTATAACATTCTGTGGCAAAGAGTTCCACAAGTTGACTGTGTGTTGTGAGAAGTAATACTTCCTTTTGTTTGTTTTAAACTTGCTGCCTCTTAATTTCATTTGGTGACCCCTAGTTCTTGTGTTATGAGAGAGAGTAAATAACACTTCCTTCTTTACTTTCTCCACCCCGTCATGATTTTATAGACTTCTATCATATTCCCCCCCCTTAGTCATCCCTTTTCCAAGCTGAAAAGTCTGTCTTATTAATCTCGCCTCATATGGAAGCTGTTCCATACCCCTAATCATTTTTGTTGCCCTTTTCTGAACCTTTTTTCCATTCTAATATATCTTTTTTTGAGATGGGGCGACCACATCTGCACGCAGTATTCAAGATGTCGGTGTACCATGGATTTATATAGAGGCAATATGATATTTTCTGTCTTATTATCTATTCCTTTTCTAAGGGTTCTTAACATTCTGATAGCTTTTTTTGACTGTTGCTGCACATTAAGTGGATGTTTTCAGAGAACTATCCACAGACACTCAAAGATCTTTCTTGAGTGGTAACAGCTAATTTAGAAGCTCATTCCTGGATTGGGATCCTTCTCACTAACCTCCAGATAGCACAGTGTATTGGTTAAGAGCCCAGTTTAGGAAAGCACTTCAGGATAGCACTTAATACAGGCTTAACAGGGATGGACTGAAGCATGCCTTAAGTCCCATTGACTTCAAAGTAGACTATCATTCATTTTAATGGGACTTAAGCATGTGCTCAAAGTTAAGCACATGCAAATGTGCTGTCCTGAACAGGGATTCCTCAGTGAATTGGGGCCTTACCATGTGATCTCTTTCACATTCCTCCCTGCAAAGAAGTATAGTAAGGAACTGTTAAATGCACAGGAGAGTAACAGAAGAAATCTGCAGACAAAGCAAGACATTTTAATATTGTAATATCAGTTGGAAAACCTCCTACATTTTCTTTTGAATAGAGTCTTTAATGACTCCAATAAGTGTAACAATTCTGCTTGAGTTAACTCATATTTTTTCCTGTGATGGTTTATATCCCTTTATAATTTAATGCAAGAATGCTTACTAGATGCAGAACACTCACTGTGAATAGACTACATTAGTATTTCTGAGTGGTTTGGATATTTCATTGTGTGTGTCATGTTTGATCATCTGATTTAGCCTTTTGTGAGCCGAAGGAATATTTCCCAAGTGAGGTTTGATTTTTGTTTTGTTTTTTAAATGATTTGCACGGTGTGTATGTGTCACACATCCAGATCTCATATGCAGTCAATTTGCATTCTGGTTTTTTGGAGACAGAAAATGTGCAGGCTGTCTTCTTACGGCAAAACATATGAACTGAGCTTCTGATTCAGAGAAGTCCGTTTCCAAGGGAACACATTTTCAAAAGTGACCAGTCATTTTGGGCCTCTCCATTTCTGAGTGCACAACCTGAGATGCCTTAAAGCACCTTCCCTCTAAAAATCAGGCCCACTGAAGGTGTTCTTGAGTTGAGCAACCAAAAACTCAGGCACCCAAAATCACTAGTGACCTTTGGAAACGTGAGGCCCAAGGAATACAGCGCTACAGCAGAGAGTGTTTTGGAAAGTACAGAAAGAATAGCAGATGGACTCTAGGCCAAATCCATCTTTCTACCACATTAGGCCACACAGCTTGGCGAGAACGTACGCAGGCTGACTTTGTGCCAACATACATGTTGCAGAATCAAGATGTGATTGTGAATGGTATCCTACCACCTCACTTGAGCCTCCACGTGCCATTAGAGTTGCCTCATGGCCCTTACTGCCATCCCAAGGTGTCAGTTGCCCCCCCGAGGCTTGTGATGTGGGGAAGTGGTTTGGCTGGTGGCTTTACATTTTCTCACCCTTAAAACACACCCGGTGAAGCTGTGTCAGCAACAAGCTAAAGAGAAGTGACTGTTATGCTGGTTCCTTGCATCCTGCCCTCTAGTGTCACAGAGCTACTTTCATTCTTGCTGCCTTCAGGGTCTTTTGCAGGATTTGACTGATTATTTTAGAGGCTATAAAATGACAATGTTCACCGGCAAATAGAAGAGAAATGCTTGTGTGTGTTCAGTAATAAAGCCTGATTACTTGGGTTTTACGCAGCGGGAGTGAATTTTGCTCCAAATACTTGGAAGCTTCAGAACTTTGGAAGGTCTCTGATTGGCTATCAACATTATGTACTGGAAATTCATAAAATGGGATTTTTCTTCCAGTACTTTTGTCCGGTATAATGAGGCAGTACATTGCTGGGATTATTATACTTCTTAGGGGGTTGAGATTGCTCGGCCTTCACCATTATACTTCACAGTGCACCTGAGGCATGCAAAAATCCCCTATGATGCGCTGCCTGTCATGTCTTATTGTTTAATTATATAGCCAGCGGTGAATCCGTCATTAAGGATATCCTTTACTCACAGTTGGATTACATCTTTAATCCCGTCAGAACACACACATTTAGAAATGGCAAAAGAAGTTTGCACAAAACTGTCACTTTGTTACCCTAATTGAGCCCTTTCTTTAAGCAATGTAGTTCATTCTCTGGGCATTGAGTGCTAGCTTTGGAATACTGGATATTTATATTATTAGTCCTATTAGTGCTTTTAACAACAGTGGAATGGCTGAGGGCATGGCTTTTTTTTTTTTTTAAATAAAGAAAGAGATCATCTAGTGAAGGAAAATAACTAAAGTTTGGAATTCAGTTGCATAGAAAGACTTTTGAAAGTTGATAGCTCATTACAGTTACTTTTCCTCAGGGCAGACTGTTACTTAACAAATCAAGGCACACAAGACGAAAAATTAGGGCACAAAAAAGTTAGTGCAAACGTAGACACTTGTTTTAAAACAAGGACAGTGCAGCAGTAATTTGACAGCATTATCCTGACAGTCCTGGGACTCATTTGTCACATTTAGTGGGGCTGACAATTCTATCTAGTCTGACCTCACTTTGTTCGGTACCGGGGCTTCTCCTTCAACTGATGGGGCTCAGCGTTGGCATAAGCCCCAGACTGGTTGTATGTGATGTCTGATCAGTGCTTAATTTGTGACCAACTACCTTGGTCTCCATTTAAATAACCAACATTTGCCAATAGATATTGTAAAATTACTTCATGTTCTAGATACAATACTGGGAAAAACCAGTATCTCAGATACCACTGCCTGGTGCATATTGGCAAATGCTGACTCTTTAATGGTGAGAGCTGTCTGCTTCAAGTGTGCCCAGCATTGTACAGAAGCTAGGGGCAGAGTCTAGTTTGATGGGGCCCTGGTCTCGGTTTAGCTGGCTAGATCCTACCACCTTACAATTAAGAATAAAAAGTTGCAACCTTTTTCTTTGTGGGTTTTTGTAAGAATGGCATATACTATCGCCACCTTTTCACCACAATGAGAGCTTCACCTTAGATCAAGGTTCTCAAACTGGGGGTCAGGACCCCTCAGGGGGTCACAAGGTTATTACATGGGGGGGGTCGCAAGCGGTCAGCCTCCACCCCAAACCCCGCTTTGCCTCCAGCATTTATAATGGTGTTAAATATGTAAAGAAGTGTTTTTAATTTAAAAGGGTGGGGGGGGGGTCGCACACAGAGGCTTGCTATGTGAAAGGGGTCACCAGTATAAAAGTTTGAGAACCACTGCCTTAGATAGCCACTGTCTCCCTGGGGCTGGGTAATGGATTCCTGCGGCCTGTTCTCCTTTCATTTGTGCATATATTTCTTTTGTTATGAAAATGTTCATATATCTTTAAAAGTACATTCCCCAGGCTTTGTTCTCCTGCTCAGAACTGTAAGGTAATGCACTGCTGCTGTTGCAAGACCTCATTGCTGCAGTTAGAAGTATTAGCCTTTTTAACCAAAAGGGAACATTCCCTCATCATGTTCAACAAACCATCATATCAAAAGTGTGTTTGCAGTCCTCCTGCTCATGCTTCATTTACTATTCTTCTGCTAGCTCTGGTAAAGCATTGCTGTCACTCATGCCCAATTTATGAAGAGTCATAAATACACAGTTCAGAGATAAAATCCCCATTATTTTTTCATAAAGGACATAGACCTATATCATAGTTTGGAACCACTCTTGATGTTTCCATGCACATAAATGAAACATTCCAATGGCATGCTCAGGACAAGCATAACATCTACCTTCCTTTACCCTGCATGGATTGTTTGAACTTTGAAACATAAAATTGCCATTTTCCCAATGAGATTGTCCTCAGCATGCTCTGAAGCCCTCCCCCATTTCACTCTTTTCTATAACCCCATCTATGTTTGAGGACTCACAATGTGGCCACCACTCTTCAGATTGAAGAGGACCTGGATGGGACAGGAACCCAGGGTTTGTTGGATCAGACCATTGGGCCCTCTGGAAGCACAAATGGATGCTATGGATGAAGGGGGGGAAAAATCTCACAGTGCGCCTTGGCAGTTGTGTAACTCTGTGCTTGTGTTCATCACAACTGCTCTTTATTTTCCCACAGTGATTATATTTTGGGAGAGATCAGACACTCTAGTCCTTGCTGATTTAGGTGGGGCTGAATAGTAGCCTGGCTAGCAAGGTGGCCCAGGAGCACAGTGGGGCACAAGATCATGCCCCTGCACTGGTAATCTGCATTATAGGTAGGTCTGCTGAGTTGCTATTCTCCCCACCCCCCCTCTGCATGTAGATGGCTGGGTATAGACCCTGTGCAGTCTCCCTAAAGCAGCAGGGAGACTGGATGGAAATTGTGATTCCCTAAATCTTAATCTCACTCCCATAAACCTTCAGGGGCGATACAAGATATTGTCCCTTATTTGGGGATCATAGCAAAGCCGTGGTTTGAATCTTAGAGAGCAAATGACTAGGTAGGGCACATTGGAGTTTTTTAATGAGGCTTGGGCTGTATTAATTGGTTTGACAGTGACACTGTTACCTTGATACTCCCCTGGTGGCTTAAAAGGACTAGATATTAGCCCTTGCAACCAAAAACCATCAGTTCAAGCCTTCTCCTTGGAAGCTATGTGCACTTATCAATCTCAACCTGCTATGTGTTTTTTGTCTGGCTCTCCTTACTGGATGAAAGTCTCTGGCCTATGTGGACATCAGGCTAGATGATCATAATGGACTCTTATGGTGATAAAAATCTGAGTTTTTTTTATGCAGGCAAAACAGCATGTGGGAGTTCAAAGAATGAAGTTAAAAAAATGATATATTTCAAGGCCTTCCTTATAAGGTGCCATGAAGCTAATTAGAATCAAAAGAAGAGAAACCATCACATCAAAAGTTTAAATCCAGATCTTTATGCTTTATTCACTATTGTTCTGCTAGCTCTCAAAAAACCCTTTGCTACTCCTCATTCTAAATTCATGAAGCGCTATAAATACCCACCTCATAGATAAAAACTTCATTATTTTTTCATAAAGGACATAGAAATGTAGTCTGAAAATTTTAGTTGACTATTGATGTGTCCAAATAAATAAAGGCTCACTGGGTTCCCGTTAAAAGCTTTTCACAACGGTGCCTGCATTCAAAGCCCTGGGCAGGTTGATTCAACTGGAAAATGGAAAAGCTAAACACTTTTAATTAGGCTTTAGATCAGACTTATTCCCACACCGGAGGAAGACAATCACTGTGTGAAGATGCTCTTCATAAACCTACTAAATATTATGGTAAATGTGCTCAACTTATTGCCACTTGATACACTGTGAGCCTGATTCTAATTTGCACTAAGGCCCTTTCCCACCACTTTGGCAGTGTAAAAGACCACACCTCACTTTAAGAGTTTAGTGTATATAAGAAGCAGACCATGTGTCTATTGCTAATGTTGGAGTCAAAACTTATGAGGCCTAGATCTTCTTCTGTGGTGAAGTGGAAGAACCCCACTGACTTTAGCCCCTGCTCTCAAACCTGGTGCTTATAAGGCATTGACTGTCTCCAGACCCTGGCATTCACATGTTCAAATGTCAGTTAACTCAGTTAGGGGCAAGAAGACACTACTTAGCTCCAGGAATGTCAGATTTATGGGCCTGATCCAAAGCCCATTGACTTCAGTAGGCTTTGGATAAGGCTCTGACTGAATTTTTACAGCCCTGACACTTTGTCATACTGTACGTGTCGCCCCAATAAATTATACTTGAACTCAGTTTTTGATTTCCTCCCTCCTTCCCTCCCCCAAAGCTCTAACAGCCTTTTGTAGCATCCCATAAATGTTACTTAATTTGTCTTCTGCAACCTAATCTCAGGACCCTGAGTGAAATTCACCCCAATGCAACACTACAGTTCCACATTAAGGGATGAAGATGACGCATTATGTATTTCCCAGTCACCACTGTGGAGGTGAATTTCATCACGCCCAGAAATTAAAATTACATAGTCAATATTTTAAACATAAGGGTTTGCTTGCTATGTGGAAAACTGGTATGCACTGGAGTGGCCAAAATGCTATTACAAAATAATCATTTTCTTACTAAAAATGGGTTTTTATTAGTTTATAATAGTGTAATGCTTTAAATGTATTTACATTTGCCTCTTTAAAAGAATAGACGTCTCTTTTTTAAAAAATGTTTCTTAAGACTGGCTTAGAAAGTGCTTGCAAATAATTTTGCTTACTGTAATAATCAATTTGGATCTTCCATGTGCCAGACAAACATTAGTTTATCCTCAGTAATCTCGTGCATAGGTTGGTAAGTGTTTATTATCCTCACTTCAGAGATAGGTTGTCTAAGGCAGAAAAGTAAGCTGAGCATCACCAAAGTGTCATTATCCCAATTACCAGCACTGGGATTACAGGTTGGAAGTTCTTGGTTCCTAGTCCTCTTCTCAGACTACTAGACCACATTGTTCTCACACATCCTGATGTTCTAAATGCTTTATCTGTGTCATGTTTTAATATATTACTTGTATGGTCCCTGGGAATTCTCGCAGATGGGTACCACATAAATATAATCTATTATCATTTTAGTTATTGACTATTCTGTATTATTTTCATAGATTTTAAGGCCAGATGGGACCATTAGATCATCCATATTGCCTTCCTCCTGTATAACACAGCCCATTGAATTCTACCCAGCTACTTCTATATAGAACTGGGCAAAATTTTTCAACACTTTTGAAACAAAATGTTTCAACACAAAACGACATTTTGTTTTGAAACTTACTTTATTTTTATTTTTAAAAATTTAAAAACATTAAAAAATTCTTGATATTGAAACAAAATGCTTCATTGGACCCAACATGGATTTTTTCCCAGCTTTTAGATTTGCCAAAAAATTTATTTTCAGTTAGACCCAACATTAATTTATTTTCAATTTTCAGACTTGCCAGCCAACTGAAAAAATGGTTATTTGCACAGCTCTGCTACTGTTGAGCAGCAGTATAGAACTGAGCACTTTATAGAAATGGTTTAAACTAAAGTCAAGTTTTGTTGGCTTCAGTGTGCCTGGGATAATTTTCCTGGTGTGATTAAGCTGTTTTAGTCTAGTGTGGGCAGAATTTAAAGAAAATGGGGCACAGTATTCACCAGATGAGTAGCAGAAAGCTCCAAACTGAGCAGTGTTTGCATACTGGCTAACCAGTGGACCCTACCAGTTTGTTCAGGAGATAGTTTCTGCTCTTGAACGTTCAAGCTACTTTAGTGAGATGGTATATTTGTGTGTGTGTGAGTGAGAGAGATCTAGGGTGACCCCTAGATACACTGGCTTTGAATTGTGTGCTAACCATTCTAAAAGGTGTTAAGCTCAAGTTGGTTCTGACCCTAGTGTCAGTGGAAGCATGTTGACCAGTCTTTGATGTATTTGGTTTCAGTCTCTATTTCTTGCAGGAGTCAGCTAAGGCAGCCATATCATTGTTCAGGTTCTCTTCAGTCTTTGGAAGTGACAGTCCCTTGAGGCCAAGCAGATATCGTCATCATACATGAGTTCGGTAAGTCATTGGTGAATACATTCAAATGCGTGCCAGCACCAAGCCTTGCAGGAATCTGTGTCTATCTAGGAGTATCAGCTCAGTTGCCATGACAACATATCTAGGAAGAACTCTTGACATCTTATACAGCAGGCCAGTCAAAGACTGCTGTAAGATCAAAAAAGACAGCTCCAGATTTCTTCTCTTGAAATTTATTCTCATGTACATAATAAGTGCTATCATTTGGTCACAAGTGCTTCAATTTGATTGAAAACCTGCCTGGTCATCACTCAAAAGTTGTTCTGTCATAGGTATAATTATTTGTAGGATTATGTGTGACGTTGCACCCCATAATGCTTTATAGAAATATGCTTATGAGTGTAAATATGACATAACTGGAATATGCTTTATGCTAGATATGCCATGTAATATATCTCTGCAGAGGTTATGATCTACTGAATATAGTCATCCTAGTTGTATGCATGTATCATTTTTGTATCTGAAGTTATGAATATTGGCTATGTACTTGTTTGATTTTAAGTAGTCTCAGTGAAGCATTTGGTCAGCTGCTTGAGAAAAGACTATTCTCAGTAAGTGCCCAATCAAGAAACACTTAAGCTGACAATGGACTTTGAGAGACACCAATCCACATCTGAGCTTTCCTGGGAACGTTCAAACTAACATGTAAGCATGTAACATGTAAAGAACTGAGTCATGCATGGACATGTGATTTGCCCATGTGACTCCAAAATTCCATCTTGTAGCTGTGATTCTGCATAGGAAAACACAAGGGGTTTCTACCCACAAGAGAGACTATATAAGGCCCTGAGAAACCCCTCCATTTTGTCTTTAGCTAGCTCAAGAGATAGCCTCTCCACCCCAAAGAGATGCATGAAAGAAACTGGAACAAAGGACAGTAACTACAGGGGTGTGAGTGATTGCTGGACCCAGACTAGCAGGAAGTCCAGTCTGTAAAAGAAGCTTATTGGAACAGCTCTGAGGGTGATATTTACCTGCATTTAGTTTCTTACTGTATTAGGCTTAGATTTGCATGTTTTTGTTTTATTTTGCGTGGTAATTTACTTTGTTCTGTCTGTTTTTACTTGGAACCACTTAAATCCTACTTTTTATATTTAATAAAATCACTTTTTACTTATTAATTAATCCAGACCAAGCAATTAATTCCTGGGGGAGCAAACAGCTGTGCATATCTCTCTATCAGTGTTATAGAGGGCGAACAATTTAAGAGTTTACCCTATATAAGCTTTATACAGAGTAAAACAGATTTATTTGGGGTTTGGATCCCATTGGGAACTGGGTATCTGGGTGTTGGAGACAGGAGCACTTCTTAAGCTGTTTTCAGTTAAGCCTGCAGCTTTTGTGGAACATGGTTCAGACCTGGGTCTGTGTTTGTAGCAGGCTAGTGTGTCTGGCACAACCAGGCAAGGCACTGAAGTCCCAAGCTGCCAGGGAAAATGGGCTAAGAGGTAGTCCCAGCACATCAGGTGGCAGTCCCAAGGGGGTTTCTGTGACCCAACCTGTCACAATGTATTCCAGGAGTTTGTAGCTACAACTCAGGAGTGACAATGAGCAATAGCTGGCTGCTAAAGACTGGTCTTTACCTGGCATTGGCAAAGCTATCACCATAGCTTTCTACCATATCATGTTCTCCTATATGACATGGGACATGAAGACAGATAACTGATGTTGGCTTTTCTCCCTAAGATGTTGTTGTATTTCTGGTGATGCACTGTCAAAGCTGAAGCCTTTCCCTGTTTTCATTGATTGCAATGCCTTTTCTAGTTCTGTTTTCTGTTTCTTCTCTAGAGAATGGTTGCTCAGAATGTAGCCAACAAACTGAGCAACAGAGGTACAGCAAAATGTCACACTTGCCACTATTCAGGAATATATGGGATGTATCCCTCAACCAACTGCGCAGCAGAAATCCTGTCTAGACAGTGCTGCACACTTCTGATCAGTTGATAATATCAGCACCTCCCAGTGGCGGACAGAATGGGAGAGAGCCTCTGCCACTACCAGGAACTCATTCATCATTGTCAGGCCGGATGAAGGCTACCTGGCTTTGGGCTCCCATGCCACCTCTGGAACCAGCTTAAGAGGTTCAGATGTTGCATGGTTTGCTGCACCAAGACCAACCATGTCTGGGGCATCCAAGAGAGCCCACGGTGTGTCTGTGGAGGATGCATCGCATGTGGTGGATGTTCGGTCTTATGTGGGTGGGGCTCCCAGGAGGTTTTCTCAAGCTGAACACTGCTGATTCAGAGGCCATTGATTGGCTCAAGACCATTTAGCTCTTCATCTTTTTTATGATTTTATTATTATTATTTTAAACGTTGTCTTGCTTGTCTTGCCTATACACAATTGATATAATATATAAGAGTTAGAGCAGCCCCGACCTTGGGATGACATACATGGAGGGACGGGGTAGGCCCTGTGCTTAAAGTAATTAAAATCAAGACATAAACATTTTGCCCAACCCTGACTCCCTATTTTAGTGCTGAAGGCAGCTCAGAAATGGTGGGCCTGGTGTTTTGAAAATGAACCTGTTGTTCACTTGTGGAAAGGGTTCCTACATTTTTTAGCTGATCTTATGTCCAAAATGGCTGTCTAGAAATGCCTATAAATACATATTGTTAGCCTTCCTGAGAAGTGCCTTTTGCATTTGGTTTTGGATTGGGGCTTGGAGACATTATTGTGGCATGAACCAAAACCAAAAAAAGGGGTTTGCATTAACTCCCTGCTCACCAAAACGACATCACACTGCTCTAGCCAGTGCTCCTGCTGGCCTGTGGCCAGTGTATCACCTCATCATGCAGAAGCTAATGTATCAGCACTGTGTTTGTGTGAAATTCTGTATGCGGCATTTATGTGCAATCAATAGCTAAAGAGACTGATTGGCACTGGGCACGAAAAGACACTTCTGCCAAGTAGCTGATAGTAAGATAATGTTAGCAGGATCCAAAAAACTTGCCAAAGCCTTGAAATGAAAACTAGCTCTACCTAATGTCAACTATCCAGTATCTGAAATGTTAGATGTCTACTTTCCAGGGATGACATTTATCCAAACTGGCATTAGCAAATATAAGGGATAATGTTACTTCATTTTAATTGTTAGTTAATTTTTAGTAGTATACGAAAGGGCGGATGTAGCTTGTAACCACAAGCAATTGAGCCGCGTGGTGCATAGGTAGGCCCCAGTGTCTAGATGGAACAGTGGAACGTATAGCAATTAGCAATACACAGCACTGGGTCACTGTAAACCAGTATTGGAACAATGTGACATGCCAGAGTAACAAAAATGGTCTCTTCTTGTTTTTTCTATCTAACAATTCTTGGAGGTTGGATACAGGCTAGCTCTGCCATAATTGGTCACGTACCTCTCTGGGTCAAGATACATTCCCGGATTCCAAGGCCAGAAGGGACCATTGTGCTCATCTACTCTGACCTGCTGTATAACAGAGGCCAGAGAACTTCCCACATGATTATGCCTACAGATCATCTTTCAAAAAACAGCCAGTCTTGTTTTAAAAATTGCCAGTGATGGAGAATCCACCGGGACACTTGGGAAATTGCTGTAGTGGTTAAAAACTTGCAATTTATTTTCAGTCTGAATTTGTCTAGCTTCAACTGCCCGCCTTTGGGTCATGTGATACCTTTGTCTGCTAGATTGCCCATTATATATTTGTTCCCCGTGTACTTATAAACTGGGATCCAGTCACCCCTTTAATCTTCTCTTTGTTAATCTAAATAAATTGAGCTCCGTGAGTCTTATCACTAAAAGGCATGTTTTCTAATCCTGGAATCATTCTCCTGGCTGTTCTCTGAACCTTCCCCCTTTATCAACATCCTTCTTGAATTTTGGACACCAGAACTGGATGCAGTATTCGAGCAGTGGTTGCACCAGTCCAAATAAAGGGGTAAAAAAAATCACTCCTCTATTTCTCCTCAAGTTTTCCCTGATTACGCAGCCAACGATCACATAGCCCTTTTGGCCACAGTGTCATCCTGGGTACTCATGTTCAGCTGTTTCTCCACCATGACTCCCAACATTTTTTTCAGTCACTGCTTCCCAGGATTGAGCCTCCACATCCTGTAATTATGGCCTATATTCTTTGTTCCTAGATGTATATATTTACATTGAGCCATATTAAACTGCATATCGTTGCTTGAGCTCAGCTTACCAAGTGATCCAGATCATTTGATTCAGCTCAGTGATCCAGAAGTCCTAACCCTTTATTTACCACTCCCCCAATTTTTGTGTCAGCTGCAAACTTTATCAGTGACGATGTTATGTTTTCTTCCAGGTCATTGCACTGACCCCTGCAGGACCCCACTAGAAACACACCCGCTTGAGGAAGCTTGCCAGGAATTGGCATTTTACTGTGTTCAGCAGAAGACAAAAAAGAAACCCAAAGAAGCTGCAGGGCTTCCTTGTAAATTAAGGTGGAACCCTAATATAAAAACTTATTTTAAGTTAGGGAATAATGCTATTAAACATTTTTCATCTTATCACTCTGCAGTAGAGAGGAGCTATTGTCTTGTGGCTAACCCAAGCTGGATGAGGACTCAGGAGATTGGCATTCAGCTTTTCGCTTTGCCTCAGACACCTTGCATGACATTGGTCACGTAATTTAATCTCTCTGTGCCTCGATTTCTTTCCCATCAGTAAAGTGGGGATAGCAATTCTTAGTTTCTTCTACCTTTTGTCTTTAGTTCTGATGGTAAATTCTTTGAGGTGGGGGATGTCTCTTATCTGTTTGTATAGAACCTATTAAAATGCAGCCCTAGTTTTGCTGGGGGCCTTTACATGTTACTCTGATACAAATGATAACGGGATACCTATTGTAACAGGGCCGCTTGCCCTTTAAGGACCAAGAGGCCTCAGGCCAGTCAGTTCTGTTCAGTTAGCCCTGCCCAACTACACTTGGACAAGGAGTAAGTCTTAAGGGATGGCTGGGGAGGAGAGCAGATGGGCTTGCGCTAAGCTGCAGAACTGGAAGGCCTGAGAGAACCTAGGAAGACAGGGAGTCAAAGCTTGAAACTGGGATGCCTGGGCCAAGAGGAAGCTGGTGAGGCCAGATTCAAGGAGGTGTATAAAGAAAGACCAAGAGGCACCAGAGGTTCCTGGGCTGAACTAGACCTTGGAGACTGAGGAGGAAAGTCCAGGAGCTAAGGGCAGGCTGGTGGCAACAGCTAATTTCCTTTGTTTTCTTTCTTTCTCAGCTCTTCCCTGAAGAGGGGTGAAAGGGCTTGAGGGTACCCCACAGGGAGGAATTCCCAAGTGCTCCTTCCTGGGCTCAAGGAGTTTTTTGCATTTGGGTGGTGGCAGCGTTTACCAAGCCAAGGTCAGAGAAAAGCTGTAACCTTGGGAGTGTAATACAAGCCTGGAGTGGCAAGTATTAATTTTTAAAATCCTTGCAGGTCCCCACCTTCTGCACTCAAAGTGCCAGAGTGGGGTTTCAGCCTTGACACTGGTTCTGCACTTGGGGCTGCTTCTTCCTAAACTTGTCTACATTCTGATCATTTTCAGAAGTGTGAGATGTTTTTTCTAAGGGGGCCAGAGGGGGAAGAAAACAGCCTTCTGCTGCGGGAAAATGCTGGTGCAGAAAATACCAAAGAATTAAGGATTCTGCATGTGACCTAACTTTAGGGGGAAATCCTGCATTAGCAGGATGACTGAACTGCCAGGAGAGTAGTGCTCGTCTAAGACCAATGCAGAATGAAATGGGAGAGCTGGAGACCTAATGTTCTCAAATGAGAGGGTCCAACTGAGGAACCCGCTTCCAGAGGAGATTAGATGAATCCAGAGTCTATCCACCTATAGGAATGCTGCAAAAACTTCCTCTTTGCTAAAGCTGTTCCACCAGAATCAGAACAGCATTCTTATAATCAACCGCCCTTTGCCTCCCACCCCTTTAAAGTACTCTACTCCATGCAAAACTTTCTATAATCCAAAACAGGAATAGCAAGAGACTCCATGGTGTCCATTAAGGGCTAGGCTATTGCCAAGCAGGGCGGGCTCCAGGCATCAGCTTAACAAGCAGGTGCTTGGGGCGGCCAAGGGAGAGGGGCGGCACCTGCGGCAATTCGGGGGCGGCAGGTCCCTCACTCCCTCTAGGAGCGAAGGACCTGCCACTGAACTGCCGCCGCCAATCGCGGCTTTTTTTTTTTTTCCAATTGCCGCCGCCGATCGATTTTGTTTTTGCTTGGGGCGGCAGAAATGCTGGAGCCGGCCCTGTTGCCAAGTAGGGACAGACATTCTGAATTTCTCTTTCAATGGTGTAATTGAAGAAAAATGGGCCTGCAGGTCCTTTAAATTTGTGCATCGTCTCAAGTAAAATCTTTGAAAAGAAAGTGAGGGAAGATTATAAGAGGAGGAAAAACGGGAAGGATGAGTTGGCACCTACAACGTTAAAGGAGCAATAATATTTGAAATGGGAAGATGCAAGGAAAAAAACATTAATCTAGTTTTTGATACATAATTTAGCGCACATTTTAAATAAAGCATATCTGATAAACCTGTAACCACTAAGCATTATAAACTAATTTTCCTGAGGGCTATTGAATGCAACTTAAAATCAAGAGTGAAAGGAGTACTGAAGCTGACAGAATTCCATGTCCCTTTCTGGATGGCTGCTTTCATTAGATTGCACCAAAGATGCTTATCTTGGAGGTATTTGGTGTGCTGCTAAACAAAACAGGGGGCTCAAAGAGCTGGAATTTACCCCTAATTCACGGTAAGTGAATTAGCTTTGCACCCTAATCTTGGTCCCAGGCACTCTGTAGTAGTGCACAGTAAGGAGCAGCTGGCCGTCAGCTAGGCAACCATCCAAGGAAGAGCTGGCAAAGCATATTGTTACTTCACTCACCTAAAAGCATAGCTTCCCTCCCTTCAGTCCAGGTTTGAGGTCAGTTGGAGGACAGCTATATAGCTGGCATAGCTGCGAGACACACAAAGTGCCAGATAAATAGAGAAAAGTTTGCCATCGTTTCAATCTGCAGCTCAACACAAATATTCATCCCCCCCAAAAAAGTTGAGACAAAAAATAAAAGCACTGAAGCACTAGCTTGGCTCAGAAGCATTTATCTGTTGCATGAATCATACTTAGTACCTTAGACTTGATCTATATCTAGACACTGCGGCCTACCTATGCACCCTGTGGCTGGCCCAGCAGCAGCGATCATCAAAAAACATAGGCCTGCTACCTCGGAGAGCCAAGCCCGGCGTGGGGCAGTGCGATGGGGACAGTGCTGGGAGCTGTGCACTCTGGAGAGTGGCATCTCCTCCTGGAGCTGGGTGCACACCTGGACCCCTGGGGGGGCCCCTGGACAGAGCGTCCATCGCCCCTCCGCAAGGCTGGCTGGGCTGGAGGAGGTAGGCCCCCGAATCCGTCATAACCCCCCCTTCACCCGCCCCCCGTCATTGCCCACTCACCCAAAGTCGGGGCCCACCCAAATGTCCCATGCTAGCTCCGCCACTGGTAAGGGCTGTATCTTGTTCTGACATTGATGAGAGTTCTGCTGTTGACTTTAACGCACACAATGGGCTCAGTCATGGTTTGGCCATAGGCCCTGTGTGGGGCACTATGTTATGACTCAGAGCTAGAACTGCAAAGAATGGATTTTTTTTTCTGATCACTGGCAATTCTGAAAATTTGGAGAAAAATCATTCTGGGCTCAATGAAATGTTTTGCTTTGAGTTTGACCATTTCAAAATGCTTGCTTTTTAATAAAAGTCATTTTGAACTGAAAAATCAGAATGTTTCATTTAGAGTTTTTCCAGATTTTTTCTTTTAACCAAAACAATTTGGCAAAACAGTCACCAATTCACAAAATGTTTTGGTGTTGCCAAATTTGCATTTCTTTGGTAGAAATAAGTTTTCGTTGAAAACTTTTACCCAGCTCTACTTCGAACCATGATTTGCCTCCTGGATTTCCCCTTGCTTTGGAGTTGGCCCTATATCGTGGTGCATCCATGTCTCTTGGTATGTTTGTGCAGCTGTACTGGCCAGTGTAAAAATGGGTGGAGGCAGAGGCTACCTCTTCTCTACCCGTTCCGTCCTACACTTACCTCATGCACAGGAATTGAGGACACAGCGGCCCCTCAAAGTCTGCTCTGCCCCCTGTGCAGCTGCCCATGATATGGGGCAGTTGGTGCTGGGGTGCAAGAGAGTGCCTCATGTCCTCTTACTCTCATATATGGTCACACAGGTTCGGCTGCAGTCTGTTTCAGTGTTGGGCTCTTAGTATGACACTCGCATTTAAAAACAACACTTTATGGCAATATCATTAGGAATTTACCAAGGAGTTGCATAAACTACTTCTTTCCAGTTCTCACGGCATTGCCAATAAAATGCATTCCTATTATTTCTAATGGAAAGCCATCCTGTGAGTTGATCCTACCTCCATGTAAATCAATAACACAATTCCCATTAACTTTAGTGGAAGTTGTTCTATTAAATATAGTGGTTGCTACTTCTCTGGCTGCAGCAAATATTAACGTTCACAATGCCACATGTTGTCAGTAGCATGAAGTACGTAATAAGGCTCTCAAAAGGTGAATTACACTACACAGAGAGAGCCTATTCCCTGCAGTATTTCAAAAACAATCTTGTTCTTTATCATAGTCTATGGTGTACAAGGCTTTCATTACCTCTTCAGAAATGCTGGTTGACGATGCTGTAGTTATTGAAAATATTGGCTATATTACCCAGCACACTAAATTAATCAAATAACCCAGTTCCCTTAGTGTGGACCAGAGTTGGCCATACAAATACAACGCATAAGCCCAATTACCAGTGTAAATTGGATGTGGCTCTTCTTCAGTCAATACGGGTACATGAGTGTAAAACTGGTGGGCAGGGGAGGAGAATTGGACCCAATATTTTTCAGCAAATGCATAGCATATTTGGATCCCCATTCTCTTCTCCAAATATGCTGCCAACAGATTGGAACTAGGACTACATGATCAGTGATCCTCTGCTTATAGAGGAGTGTTGCTTGTAGGGAGAAATTCACCCCTGTTCACAGGGCCGGCTTTAGGCCGATTCCCCTGCAGGTAAGAGGGCCCCGCGCCTTAGGCTCACCTGGCGGTGGTCCGCTCCGGCAGCATTTCGGCGGTGGGGTGTATGTGTGTGTGTGTGTGTCTGCTCCGGGGTTTTCGGCGGCATTTCAGTGCTGCGGAAGCCGCGGAGCAGATCCCCCGCTGCCAAAGTGCCGCCAAAGACCCAGACCGCGGAATCGGGCCCCGCAGGTCCTAAAGCCAGCCCTGCCTGTTCTCAAGGGCCAGCACAAAGCATTCTGTTACATCCTAAAAATAGAGCTTGCATGAAACTTAACTGGTGCGTTGACCTATTGCTGACCTGGCCCTTTGCAGACGGGTGTATTTCACCCATAAAGTTCTCTTGAGCTCTGGCTGTCTGGGCTATTTCCTTCCTTCTATCCACATGGTGAAGAGGAGAGATTTCTGCTTCAGCACCACCTCTCCCCTAGCCAGACTACTTAGTGATCTGGCCTTAAGGCTGTTACTGGCTGGTCCAGCTGCCCCCAGGATCAGGGGAGCGTAAAGGCTTTAAGTCACCTTGTGCTACCCACCCATCGGATCTTGTGCTAAGCATTAGCTGAGCCAGACCTGGGGATCTGGGCCATGAATTGAAGAGCTTAATCCTTTTTTGAATCATGCTGGGCATTTATATTGGTGATGAGAACATCCACAATTACAGTGGCTAGGATAACAATATACCAAGGGATGTACAATGTGTGCATAAACCAAACACTAATTATCTTCCTCTATGGGTGGGTTATTCTTTAATTGTCCATTACAACCATTCTTATACCGTCCTGTGAAGCATCTGCTCCTGCTTGCTATTAAAGACAGGATACTAGACCCCCTGCTCTGATCCCATATGACAAGTCCTGTGTTCCTAAAAACATATCTTTACTTCCACACAGAGAATATTTGATATGGAAGTAAGTGAATAACAGTAAACAAGGTATCCCCACAATGCTATGGCTTGCAACACAACTTGTCAGAGCAGAATCACATTTTAAGCAGCACAAAGTATTTCTCTTATAACACCTGAGGAGCGATATTGATGATAACTTAATTCACACTGACATGTCCACATTTCTAATTGCTCTAGCTTTCACTCCTGCATCTTTAGATACCTGGGGAGAATTTGTAACACAGTAAATATCTGGGCCCACAGATAAACTGTTTGCATCCTAGTGGCATATTTCCCAAACAAAAGCTAGTGGTGGGATGAAATGACTTCTGCTAGTTGTTGTTCCTGCAGGCTACATTTAAGACGGGATGAGTTAGGGGCTGTGAAATGAAGGAGGCGTGGAGGAAAGTCAGAACTTTGCAACTGATAAAATTTTTTTAAAAAACAAAAATTAAACAAAAACAGGCCGAGTTGCTCATCAGGAAATATGGTGTGTATCTAAGAACTGAAAGATTTATTAACAATCCCCTGAAGAATATTCAGGACTAGAAGAAAACAGATTAATTATTCATTAGAAAACCTGCTTGGATTTTGGGAATGTTCATTTTGGATTAATGTGTGAAGAACATTGCTTAATTGACAATGTTATTGCAATCTGCTATATTGCTGCAGTAAGGAGATTTTCACCTGTCTGCTGTTGTTTTCTGCCATTATCACGAGGTGCTCAGAGTTCTCAGACAATGTTGCGTTTTATGTAACATCCCACAAGGGTGCCTGTCTCTGAAGAGCAAACCCTTCTATCCCTCTCTTCTGCTGTGTCTATGACTTGCATTCACCGAGCATCTGCTGTTGGAGAACATTTAGCAATAGAGATTTGGCTCTCGATTGCAGTTACCAGCAGAGATCGGGGCCTCATTTTGCTAAGCACTGTACAAACAATTATTGAGATGTTATGTACGTACAGAGTGAAACAGCACAGGTTCAGAAACTATCATCTGCTACAGTGGGGTAAGCACCCCTACCCTGGACTGAATGCTATGAACTGGGTTCTGCATGGGTTTTTAGTTTATATCTTTTTGCCTGGGATCCTTTCCTTTCCTTGCCACCCCAGTTTCAGCATGGGCCAGCTTTCATTTAATCTTGCAACACAAGATGGGTTAGATTTCCAGCCAGTCAAAGACATATGCCTATTTACACCCGCTGAGGATGTGACCTACAGTCTCTTTTCCTTCTTAGTCATCAAATTGCCTTCTGCTTTGGGTTTACATTGATTTCATGGGAGATCAGGGGAAGGAGGGTTGAGTGAAAAGTTTTGCAATTCCATCATCTGGGAAGTTTTCTTAAGCTTGCCACTGCTGGGAGTTTGCCATTTCTTTTGAAAAACTCACCTGTTTGCAATGAAATGGAACTTTCCCATCCAAGAAAACTGCCTGTCATTTTCACCAAAATAAAATAAAATAGGCTTCCGTTTTCAGTGAACTCACAGAAATATTGTTTCTTGTTCCACCAACTGGGAGAGATTTTTCACACAACACTTGCTCACTCTTGACTTCAAGCCTATAGTTCCAGCCTTGCCTTGCCTTTATGCTTTTTGGCTTGTTCTTTCCCAGTCTTCAACCCTTCCCTCTGGCGTTAATAAAAGTAAGTGTATTGGTTGATGTTTTCTTAGTTCTTGTGTGTGCTTAGCAATCAGTTGTAAGGCATGTGAATTATCAGTTTTCATGTTCTTTAATTTTTTCTTTTACAGCCTTCCAGCAATAAATGCATATTCAGTATATTTGTAAGACTGTTTGGACCTGGTTAGAAAATTTAGTAAAATCAGTTTTGAGACTAAAATAGGAAATCTGTTTCTGCACATGCTTCTGCTGTCCGCATAAGCCAGGAGTGGCCAACCTGAGCCTGAGAAGGAGCCAGAATTTACCAATGTACATTGCCAAAGAGCCACAGTAGTACGTCAGCAGCCCCCCATCTGCTTCCCAGCCGTCAGTGCCTCCCATCTGCCGGCAGCCCCCACCAATCAGCGCCTACTCCCCCGCCCACCACAATCAGCTATTTCACGTGCGCAGGAGGCTATGGGGGGGAGGAGGGGAGGAGCGAGGGCATGGCAGACTTAGGGGAAGGGGCAGAGGCCTTGGGGGAAGGGGTGGAGTGGGAGTAGGGCTCGGGGCAGAGCAGGGGGTTGAGCAGTGAGCACCCCCCAGCACATTGGAAAGTTAGCATCTATAGCTCCAGCTGCGGAATCAGTGCCTAGGTGAGGAGCCGCATATTAACCTCTGAAGAGCCACATGCGGCTCCGGAGCCACAGGTTGGCCACCCCTGGCATAAGCTCTCACTGTCTCTTATGCTATGTCTACATTGCACACCAGTGGCAGCAGATTGGATCCGTGTAGCTACACGCCACGGCAAAAAGCAAGCCATGCCCACACTGGTGTGGAGCTACACGCGTCAGTGAAAGGTTCTGGTGGGCAGAGGGGACAGTGGGGAAAAACTCTGGGAGCAGGGAGCTAGCAGAGCCATAAACTGCTGCAGGAGACTTTCCCTCTGGCAGGGAAAGACTCCAGCAGCAAGGAGGCAGTGGGATACTACACTGCTAAAAATAGATGGGGGAGGCAATAGTTGGGTGTGTAGAGAGCTGTGTAGATTCGGGCCTATCTTTACTTTACTCACCTTAGCAGTGCCTTGCCATCTACACTGCTATGTATACTCATGTGAGGGGGTATGTACTCTACACACCACTGTGTGTGTGCATTGTAGACGTACCCTTAGGTCCCAATCCTGCAAACATGGATGCACATGCTTAAATTTACAAGCTTATTTCTATAGGTCTGGTCACATGAGTAAAGTTAAGCATGTGCTTCAGTGTTTGCAGGATTGAAGCTTTAGTCTGCGTTCTGATGCTGTGCCTTTCCTTTGACATGATGCTTCTCTTCTACTGTCACAAGGTGCACTGTCCCTTTAAGGGCAGGCCATCCCCCTCCCTACTCCAAATACTGGGCATTTAAGGCAGGCTATAGTGCAAACATGGTGTGGAGCAAGGGCCTTCTGGGAGATGTAGTTCCTTGGGGGACCCTGGGAATTTTAGTCTGCTGTAAGGCATGATGGAAAGGAGTGCCAGCAAATATAAGGTGAAGTCTTCCCTCTGAAGTGAGAGAATTGCAGGGAGCAGAAGGTGTTGGGAGAAGCCATGGATTGGCCAAGACTGAGAGTGCAGCTGTCTGGAGAGCTGAGGAAGCAGCCTGTGGCAGGGCTGAGTGGGAGAGTCTGTGCGGAAGCCCCTCTTGCAGAGGGGTGAAGGAAGAGGCTGTGAGTAAAGAGCTTGGACCTGGAACCAAGTGCTAGCTTCTTTTCTTGGGTGGGGCACAGCTGGGTTTTCTGGAGCCTGTGGGGGGAAGCCCCCAGTCACCTCCAAAAGGGGAAAGGTCAGAGCAGGACCTGGGCAAGGGACTAATTAGTTGTTTGGCCTGAGGGGGACCCAGGGTGGAACTCTCTCTCGGGGAATGACTTGTGTCAGGACTTCTTGCTTACCCCAAAAGGATAGGATTTTCACTGGGCTTGGTCCTAGGACCAAATCTCAAATCACTTTTCCATCCCGGGAAGGCCATTGCAGAGAGGGGGAAATGAGGGAATGGCAATGTCCCCACATGGGGAAGAGGTAAAGACTCTGTTACAGCCACCCACATGCAAGGGCCTGATTAGTAGATTACATCTGCGTGAGGTGTACATTTATCAGTCACTCAAACAAAGTCAATAGCTACATCAGTGTAAGTGAGAGGGCAGTCGGACCCTGCATGCCTGCAAACCGTCTAGCCGTGAGGTAACAGGACTGCTAGTGATGCTCCATTTACTGCCTCAATATGCTCTAGAACAGAGGTTTTCAAACTGTGGGGCACACCTCCCTATGGGTGCAAGGAGGAACATTGTGTGTGGGGGGAGTAGCAGTGATGCCAGGTAGCTTGTGCCAGCCCCACCTAGCGGGGCACAGGCCAGCCCCCATGGGGGGGGGGGAAGGCAGGGAGCACCACCTCCACCCCCTGACTCACCTCAGCAGGCCACCCAGCCTGTGGGTCAGTCAACATCCGCAGTGCCGATTTCCATTCCTGGCAGCCTCTGTGCCCAGTGCTGGCTGCACCCCCAGAGACTGTTGCATGCGCCTTCCCCCACCCTAGAACAGGTGTTGGCCCTGCTCTAGAGGTTCAGCCTGGTTGCAAGGTAGAAGCAGCCCACTGCTGCAGAAGTCTTGGTTATATTTTTTTTTGTTTTGGTTTCTTTTTTTGTTCAGGAGCCAAACGGAAAAGTCTGACAAATATTTTGCCATGGAAATGTTTTGATTTTTCTCACTGAAATTTCTTTTTTCTTTTTGTTCTGTTTTAAGGTGTCTCTTACTCTGTTTTTAAATAAATGTAGCTAAATTTCTAAACAAAATGTTTCAGGACAAAAAACTGAAACAAAAGGGTTTGACTTAATTTTCTTTTTTGGTGAAAACTATTCACCAAATTCAACTTGAATTTGCAAATATTTTTGATCAACCCAAAACTGTATTTGTCAGCAAATAGACTAATCTGAAAAGCTTTGCCCAGTGCTATATTAAGCATGCAGGTAGTCTGATTTTAGGCATAATTTGCTGCAACAGGAGAAAAGGCAATGCCATAGAAAAATTAGTAACAATAACTTCCTGCTCACTGAGGGCACATAGATCCTAATTGTTTTTGTATACTTTGAAATCAGTGAGCATTGCTGAGTATTTTTGCTTTCTATGGAAGAAGAAGAAATATTTTTTGGGGAAAGGACAGTAACTGATTAATGGGTAGCTTGGTCAAGATTGTTCTCATGCTTTTATGATACCTGGTAATTACGGGGTCTTAATCTAGAATTGGTCTATGGCTGTCACTCAAAGGCTTATTGGATGTCTTAACTCCTGTTTTATGGTTACGTTTTGCTAAATCAGTGCCTGGTTGTACTGTAGTCAGTCTATTTGTGTCTTTGTCCGATTTCATCCTGAGATGACCAAAAATTGTTAAGCTACAATGGTGACTGCAATGTATTTGACAAACATAAAAAGCTTAAAAAAAACCCTTTCTCTTTGCTAGTGATTGTGTTGAGGTGCCTTCAGGATATGTTCAGCCAATAGGGTTTACTGTGATGTAATGCTTGAAACTTGATAACCTGTTGTCTAGGGCTGAATAAATTGGTTTTGGTTCAACTGCTGTTGCATATTTAGTGGAATAAACAGCTATGAAAGAGCTGCCATTTAAATTAGCCCCTGTAGGTTTCAAAGTTAACCTCCCCTTGGAGGTTAGCTCTAAGAGGTATGAACTACTTCCATTATTGTTTAAGGCTCTCTGCAGACTCAAGAAAGCAACACTTTACAGGCAGATTTGTTCTCGTGGTTTTTTGGGGGCAGGGGAAAATGGTTTTAGAAGCTTTACCCCTGAACACTTAGATACTAGAATTCAGTTTTGTGGCAAAGGCTGCAGCAAATTTGAGGATCAGAATTCCCCAGTACTTCACATTAATGTTTCCACTCTTGTGACTGAGGTTGGCTGGTGGTCCTGTCCTTGTTGTGGTGACTTCTCTGCTATGGAACTTGCCTGTCCTGAAGGACATTCAGTTCACTCCCCACATTTAAACCATAGATGGAGATACTCCTTTTATTGAAGGGATTTTTTTCAAACCTTGACAGCTTGGGAGGGGAGACGGATCCCAAAGGAAAGGGGCCCTAATGGAGTGCTCTGCCAGCAGTCCCCTTCTTTTTATAATGCAGCCATAAGCATTTACAACACTTTAATTTTCCTTGTGGTTATTGTGGCTGTGAGCGTTCTGGAGGATGGTGCATTTTACAGCATAAACCAAAAGCCGTTCCTAGCAATTGTCCACAGCAAGTTCATTACTTGAATCACTGGTGTAGACAGGATGATACTTTCCACTAGACCCAGAGCTTAGGCTACCAGAAATCCTTTAATCTCTTTTGGATAGTGGTGTGTCAGTGCATATGCGAATGTCGGAAGGGCGTCAAATTGCATAATAGGTTTACTTATCAAACTAGGCTAGCAGACATTTTGGGGATGCTTGTAGGTGGTATTTAGTACGTAGTTGGATCAGCTTCTGTTTAGATATTATCTTTGTGGAGAACATATTGTACTAATAACAACATTCAGCAGAAAGAACCTGGGCATTGAGTACTAGTGAAGAAGGCCACTTTAGTTCCTTGGATAGGCTGGTGGTTTTCTCCTGGATTGTATCCATTTTAACATACACGAAAGCAGGACCTTTGCCCCGAAGCACTAGCTCCTTCTTTGCTGACACTGAAAGTCATTTATCATCTTTTGCTTACTGTGCAGCAGTAAGACTTTGAGTCTGGCAGGGGTTCTGGGCTTTGGAAAATAAGCTAATGGAGACTCCACTTTACAGGATTACCATATTGCCTCGTGTTATTTTTGGAAGTGTTTATTTTAGAGCTGTGAAATTAATCTCCAAAATGCCAAGCAACACTTTGAAGAAGAAGGGGTGGGGGTGGGCAGGAAAAAACCCTGTCACTGAATTTTCTCCATGTAATTGGGTTTGTTCTTTAATCACAAAGAAATAGTCATCTGGCTGTGAAATAACTGTCATTGCAATGCACCCC
The DNA here is from genome assembly GCF_028017835.1 of Emys orbicularis. Classification (NCBI taxonomy): domain Eukaryota; kingdom Metazoa; phylum Chordata; order Testudines; family Emydidae; genus Emys; species Emys orbicularis. Next base: position 15,581,050 of record NC_088686.1, read on the forward strand.
CCTCCTTTGATTTCTGCTGGTTTTGGCAAATGCTGCATACAGTACAAAGACTCTCTCTGAGTTATTAATCATGTTTGGCAGCCGGGCTGCAATAATCTGCTGTCTGGAAACAAAGTAAAGTATTAATGTGCATGGTTTAAGATGTGAAGATAATATTCTTGATACAGCTGTACTACTCGTCCTGTGGTGCTGCTATAGTAGTGGGGAGTGGGCTTTTATCTCTGTTTGTTGAAAGTAGTTGAAGTAAAGCTGTATAATGTTGAGAATGGCTTCTCTAACAACCCCGGATCTGTGCTTACAAATGCACAAAGTTTGGGTCAAATTCCACTTTCAATTGCATGTTACTCCTGAGGGAATTCTGCACCAAAAAATGAAGTTCTGCACACAATAATTTAAAATTCTGCAAATTTTATTTGTCCTTAATTAAATTTGGAGGCTCCAGCATGGCAGTGGGGAGCACAAGGCACTGGCAGCATGGAGGTGGGAGATCACCCTGCAGCCTCCCCCCACACCTGGAGACAGGGAATAGGTGGTGAGGCTACAGCTGACCATGACACAATGCAAAGGCCAGGCCTGCCCCAGAAACACCCTGGGGCCCTGCCCCTCTGCACCAGGTGTGGGCAGGCAGGCTCAGCCCAGCAGGATCCCGAGGGGGGGGGGATCCAGGCGTGGGGTAAGAGGGTTCTGTGTGGGGGAACCTGGATATAAGCAGCTCAGTGGGGGATCTGGATGCATGGGGGCTCGTTTGGGGGGAGGGGAGGTTACAGGGGCAATGGTACTCTGCAGGGAATCTGAGTGAAGGTGGTTAGGGTTCAGCGGGGGGGGGGTCTGGGTGTGGAGGACTCGGGCGGGGGGGGGGAAGGAAGGAGGGGGGTCCAGGTGCTGGAGGAGTAGGGCTTGGTGGAGTGGAGGCTCAGTGGGCTTGCTTAACGGGGGAGCCCCAGATGCTGCCAAGGGATGTCACATGCTGGGCTCCTGATTTTTCCCCTACCAATCCCCCTCTTTTCTCTCCACACCCCTCTCCCTCTGCCCTATTCCACCCCATCCCTCTTTCCTTGCTCCATTACGGGCACTCACTGTTGTACAGAAAATAGGATGGCTCCCAGCACACAGAAGAGGAGCGTGACTGCCACTAGGACCCAGGAGGCAGCGTCCAACTGCAGAGGCAGCGAGTGATACCCTTCTTCAGCCAGGCAGCTCGGCACTTGCAATAATGGGGGGGGGGGCAGTGATGCATGACCCTATGTGCCCCCTATGCCTCGCCTCTGTTTCTGGGTGGGCAATGCCCCCCAAACAACAACCTTGGGTGTCCTCGGCCTCTCCCCACTAGCACAGCTTTCCTTTGCTTCCCCGTCACTTTCTGCAGGGAAGCAAATAAATCTGCGAGGGGACATGTTTTCTGCGCATGCACAGTGGTGCAGAATTCCCCCAGGAGTAGCATATACATGGTGCCCATTTAAATCAATGCCTACTAAAATACGGCACTGCAGCCATGTCTGTTCCCAGGAATGTTCAAAATAACAACCAACACAAGGATTTGGACACTGCCTGGGTCAGCGGGGCAAGACAGAGAGAAGTAAAGAAGGGCCTATGTATTATCAGCCCGTGTGTCAAGGAGGGTGGGGAATGATCTCAGCAGTGACTGAGAATGGATTGAGTACAGAGGACTTGGGAGGTAAAAAGCTTCAGCCATGTTAATTTATAATGCCTTTCTAAATACACCACCAAAAGGAGGTAGTTTTGGGCAGTGAGGCCCATCTCAACACAAAGTAGCTGTTTTTTATTTAAGAGGTTTTTTTTGGAGGGGGGGGGTGTTCTTTTTTTCCTGTCATAGAAACAGTAATACCATGATCCAGAAATCCAAAGGAGTTAGTTCCCATGGGAATTGAGGGGATAGCAGGACTTCTCACCAGGCTCCTATCATCTAAACATGGCTGGGGGAGCAGAACATGATACAGCCAGCTACCCCCTGAAGATGTCAGGTGAGGCAAGAGCAGGTACAAGACACCGCCCATCTTTGGAAGAGATGGCAAGATGAAAGGGCCTGTCAAGGACTTGGATCTTCAAGAAAGGTAGCAGCAGAAATCTTCCTCTTTTGTTACAAAGTTTAGCCTGGCTTACATCACTTCATTTGGGGCTGACCTCAAACACCAGGTCTGAAAACCCTGAACTTGTGCATTTCAAATCAGTATCCAAACTTTGCAACTTTTCAGTCCAGTTCTGCTCATTAGCATGAATGCTCAGTGGGAGACGTGAGCAAAATTGGGGATAGGGGAATTCCATGATAAGGCCACTTTTGTCAGGGGACTGAAACCAGAGCTGTGACCACTTTCTCTCTCTCTCTCTCTCTCTCTCACTGGAAAAGATCACTTGTGGGAGAGGAGCCTGTTGAGATTTACTGAACACAGAGCCAGTAGAATCATAGAAGATTAGGGTTGGAAGAGATCTCAGGAGATCATCTAGTTCAACGCCCTGCTAAAAGCAGGACCAACCCCAACTAAATCATCCCAGCCAGGGCTTTGTCAAGCCGGGCCTTAAAAACCTCTAAGGATGGAGATTCCACCACCTCCCTAGGTAACCCATTCCAGTGCTTTACCATCCTCCTAGTGAAATAGTTTTTCCTAACAGCCAACCTAGACCTCCCGCACTGCAACTTGAGACTATTGCTTTTTGTTCCATCAACTGCCACCACTGAGAACAGCCTAGCTCCATCCCCTTCGGAATCCCACTTTAGGTAGTTGAAGGCTGCTATAAAATCCCCCCTCAGTCTTCTGCAGACTAAATAAGCCCAGTTCCCTCAGCCTCTCCTCATAAGGCATGTGCCCCAGCCCCCTAATCATTTTTGTTGCCCTCTGCTGGACTCTCTCCAATTTGTCCACATCCTTTCTGTAGTGGGGGGCCCAAAACTGGACGCAATACTCCAGATGTGGCCTCACCAGTGCCAAATAGAGGGGAATAATCACTTCCCTCGATCTGCTGGCAATACTAATGCAGCCTAATATGCCATTAGCCTTCTTGGCAACAAGGACACACTGTTGACTTATCCAGTTTCTCATCCACTGTAATTCTGCAGAACTGCCACTTAGCCAGTCGGTCCCCAGCCTGTAGCAGTGCATGGGATTCTTCCATCCTAAGTGCAGGCCTCTGTACTTGTCCTGGTTGAACCTCATCAGATTTCTTTTGGCCTAATCCTCCACCTTATAGTCCATTCATGCAATCCATACTTTTTTAACTTGCTGGCAAGCATACTGTGGGAGACCATATTAAAAGCTTTGCTAAAGTTAAGGTATATCATGTCCACCGTTTTCCCCGTATCCACAGAGCCAGTTATTTCATCATAGAAGGCAATCAGGTTGGTCAGGCATGACTTTCCCTTGGTGAATCCATGTTGACTGTTCCTGATCACATTCCTCTCCTCCAATTGCTTCAAAATGGATTCCTTGAGGACCTGCTCCATGATTTTTCCAGGGATTGAGCTGAGTAGATAAAAACTCGTAGTAGTATTGTAATACAGAATGCTACTTGGCTGGAGGTGTGTGATTTATCCATCAGTTCCTTCATTTTAAATAATTACCCTTATCAAGCAGCCATACAAAGTTCAGCTTTGCAGTTCTCCTGTTAGGAGCTTTCTGAGAGAGTGAATATTAAAGGAAGCTTCCACTTTGCAGAATAATTGAAGTGAAAGCTAATGGTGGGTACCGCCTCTTGTTTATGGGGAAAAAGACAGGTTAGTGGCGTAGCAAAGATACTATTGATCTGAAGTGTTGGCTTCTTACCAACAATAAAGAGTTCCTTAAAGCCCTTTACCAATACAGTCAAAACTGTCTGATCCATTTGCAAGAGAGTTAATGCACATTCATTTATTGCTTTCATAATAATTTATGAACATATTTAACTTAACATGAGCCTTTCATTCAGCCACATAAACAGAGCCTTAGAGTTTCAGCAATCCAATAACACACAAACTCAGTTTGTCTCAGAAGAATTATTACTTTTTTTTTCTGGCTCAATTATTTTTTTAATGAGCTTTAAGCTTGGCACACAGTTGTTCAACTGTTTAAGTTCAGGTTAATTTTAACTACTGCAGCGAGGGGGAAGCCAGTGTTAATAACACTTCCAGAGAGCTCTAAACTCAGTTTGAGTGACTTTTTCAAAGTGTCACCTCTTCAGGTGACCCAGGTGCCGCACCTGTAGCAACTATGAGGAAGAGGCTATTACTATGACCACACACCTAAAATTCTGCAAAAGCTGGTTTTCCTACCCCCACAAAAGATATAGCGCAAATTTGTAGCCCCTGCTTGCTCAGAGTGGTGCTCTTATTTATTACTATGATTTATTCTTTGTATTACAGCCCCCAATCGGGATCGTTGTGCTAGTCACTATATAAGCCGGCTTTTGATAGAGTATCGTATGACCTTCTCATAAACAAACTAGGGACAGGGCCAGCTCCAGGCACCAGCTGAGCAAGCTGGTGCTTGGGGCGGCAGATTGTTGGAGGCGGCATTCTGCCCAATCCTAGGGCGGCACGGCCGCTTTTTTTGTTTTTTGTTTGTTCTTGTTCCACTCCGGCTGCCCTGTAGGGGGCGGTGGCGCGGAGAACCAGAGCGCCCTGCAGGGCAGTCCTCTTCCTTCCCTCCCCACAGACCGGAGCGGAGCTCTCCCAGCAGGAGGTGGCGCAGCGGGAGGGGCCACGTGGTAGCGCCCCTGCTGTAGCCCTGGCCGCCCCCTTCTCTCTCTCTCCCGCCTGCTCCTTCCCCCTCCCCCCCCCCCCCCAGCCGGTCCCTCTGCACCCGCGCTCCGGCCGCAACGCAGGTTTTTTTTTTTTTTTTTTTTGCTTGGGGCGGCCAAAAAGCCAGAGCCGGCCCTGACTAGGGAAATACTTTATAGTAGCTCCATCTAAGTTGTAGGTGCATAACTGGTTGGAAAACCGTTCCAGAGAGTAGTTGAGTGATTCAGTCAAACTGTGGTGTCCCACAGGCATCAGTCCTAAGTCCGGTTCTGTTCAATAACTTTATCAATGTTTTAGATAATGGCATGGAGTGCACACTTATAAAGTTTGCGGACGACACCAAGCTGGAAGGGGTTGCAAGAGCTTTGAAGGATAGGATTAAAATTCAAAATGATATGTGCAAACTGGAGAAATGGTCTGAAATAAGATGGAATTCAATAAGGACAAATCCTCAGTACTCCACTTAAGAAGGAACAATCAGTTGCACACATACAAAATGTGTGCCTAGGAAGGAGTACTGCAGAAAGGGATTTGGGGGTCCTAGTGGATCACAAGCTAAATATAAGTCAAAAGTATAACACTGTTGCAAAACAAGCAAACATCATTCTGGGATGTATTAGCAGGACTGTCGTAAGCAAGACACAAGAAGTAATTCTTCTGCTCTACTCTGTTGATAAGGCTTCCACTTGAGTATTGTGTCCAATTCTGGGTGCCACATTTCAGGAAAGATGTGGACAAATTGGAGAGAGTCTGGGGAGAGCAACAAAAATGATGAAAGGTCAAGAAAACATGACCTATGAGGAAAGATTGAAAGAATTGGGTTTGTTTAGTCTGGATAAGAGAAGACTGGGTGGGGGTGGGGGATATGTTAACAGTTTTCAGGTATATAAAGGTTGTTACAAGGAGGAGGGGGGGAAATTATTCTCCTTGTCCTTTAAGGCTAGGACAAGAAGCAATGGGCTTAAATTGCAGCAAGGGAAGTTTAGGTTGGACATTAGGAAAAACTTCCTAACTGTCAGGGTAGTTAAACACTGGAATAAGTTGCCTGGGGAGGTTGCGAAATCTGTCATTGTCTAACCTGCTCTTAAAAATCTCCATCTATCAGCGATGGTCTGGATAATACTTCGACCTGTCTTTAGTGCCGGGGACTGGACTAGATCTCTTGAGATCCCTTCCAGTCTTACAATTCAATGATACTATCAGTGATCGTAAGAAACAGTCCTTGCTCTAAATAGACAATGTAGACCAGTGGTTCTCAAATGTATTTAATTGGGCGCTCTTCGTTGTGTCTGTAGTCATTTATGCCCCAGCTCCCCAAATACATATACTGTCACTCAGCTATGAAGGCAGCGCTGTGTCATTATCACTTTTCACAGCAGACCTAGTGCCCAATTGCCACCTTTATTGTTGCCACCCCAAGACTGACAGCCAGAGCACCACTGCCTCCAGGCTCAGAATGGGTGGGCGGAGGAGAGCCTGGGCTGCCTCCCGGTGCGGGATTGAAGCGAGAGGAGAGGAGAGGAGAGGAGAGCCCGAGCCTGGGCAGTGGGGCTCCGGCTGTCCCCTTTATCCCTGCCTCCCAGGTGTGCATGGCCCTTCTGCATGAGGTCTGACAGCCAGAGCTCTTTAAAAAAACAAACACCATGTAGCCCATAGACTCACGGTGTTGGCTCCACAGTGGATGCAGATACTGTCACATACTTTTTGGCCCTCCATGCTGATTAGGAAATCAGGAGTCCATGTTCAGATAAAAGGTGTAGTCTGCATTTCATCTCAAAAGCATTATAGATCTGTGTTAGCTTAAAAAAATCAACCACAACATTAATTAGGAATTAGCTAAAGATGCAAAATTTTGATCTGGAATTTGCAGTCCCAAGTGTGTTAGAGGCATTTGAACCTAAGATGTAGGATTGACTCACCATAATTAGAGTCCTTTTGCAGAACTTGGATCTGGATCCAGGCTTAGTTTCCAGACACTTCCCAAAGTATGAAGTAGTTTGGATCACAGTTTTGACTTGGAACCATCTCAAAAGTCTGCATTAACGATCATGTAGTCTGTTCCTCCCCCAACATCCCCCCCCACCCCGGGAACCTCATTGCTCCAAAGGCAGCTCTAAAAGAACATGATGGAAACAGTAATTAACAGAAACGTTTTTTTTTATTAGCAACCACACAAGAAACTGGGGGATGAAACTGGGACGGGGGCTTGGGTGAGGCGGGAAGGAAAGGACTTATCAAATTTTGGGGAATGAGAGCCTTCTGGTACTTGAGCAGTCTGCAGGGGTGGAGTGAGAGTTTTCACGGACTCTGCCGCCCCTCCTTCTTGGGACTTTGGGTGAGGGGGGTATGGGACTTTGTGGCGGGGGAGGGCGGTTAGAGATAGACTGCAGCGGGGCTCTGCCTCCTGCCTCCGGTCCTGCAGAACATCCACAAGGCGCCGGAGCGTGTCCGTTTGCTCCCTCATTAGTCCAAGCAGCGTTTGAGTCGCCTGCTGGTCTTCCTGCCGCCACCTCTCCTCCCGTTCCATGTGTGATCAGTGCATTTGGGACAAGTTCTCCCTCCACTGGGTCTGCTGGGCTGCCTGGGCTCGGGAGCAGCCCATAAGTTCCAAGAACATGTCCTCCCGTGTCCTCTTCTTCCTACGCCTAATCTGCGCTAGCCTCTGGGAGTGTGATGCCAGGGTAGGTCGGGAGACAGTCGCAGCTGTGGGATGGGAAAAAGGGAGTGAATTCCTCAGAAAGATAAATTTTTTTGTGAACAAAGAACATAGTCTTTCTCTGTGAACAAGACCATGCACAGCACCTATCACATGCGCACTCAGGACAAGGTCGAATTTTCAGCCTTCGCATTCAGTGCCTGGGGTCTTGCAGTGCAGATCTGACAAGCGGGGCAGGACAGCGGAATTTGGGTAACAGGCTGACATGGTAAGCCGTAGACTTGTGGCTGCTTAAAACTTTAATAATAGCACTGGCCTCCTTTCACGTTCAAAGCAATGCCAGTCCCTGCCGCCAGCAATCCGGCAAGCATGAACTCTGCCCCTGTCCCACCCTCTCGCGGCTGTCCCAGGGAAAGATCCCTGTATGCTGCTCCTCTCCCGCCTCCACCGCGTGGCTGTAAACCGCCGGTTACAGTTTTGTAAAGGAACAGGCAAGCAGTCCCAATACTAACATTCCCCTACCTAATTCAAAGCAGGTCACCATGAGCGACATCACTCTGATGAGGATTTCAGAGACGGAGAAAGAATGGATGCTTCGGGAAAGCCTGCAAAGACCAGGGCCGTGTGCCGCCATGTTCTGCAAGGCAATGATACCCGAGTACTTGATTGTCTCCTGGCGCGGAAACGTTTCCTACCATGGAGGACCCAATAAGGCCGCTCTCCCCAGGAACCTGATGCAAAGGCTTTCCAGTTACCTCCAGGAGAGCTTCGTGGAGATGTCCCAGGAGGATTTCTGCTCTATCCCCGGACATATAGACCGGATTTTACTGTAGCTGCACTGGCAGGGACTAAACAGTAGAGCGCCTAGGGCAAAACAATCATGCTAAACCGGACATTGTTAGATTTTTTTTCAGTAGATGCACTGCCAAGGACTGAAACGTTAAGCGCCTAGGGCAAACTAATCATGAAAAACCCATTGTTAATATTGTTAATATTCCTGTTCTGTTAAAAATAAATGTGTACATGTTTAAAACACTTACTGACTGATCCTTCCCCTGATTCTGTGTCCGGGTTAACGCCTGGGGACGGTTGGTAGGGGATCTCTGTAAGGGTGATGAAGAGATCCTGGCTGTCGGGGAAATCAGCGTTGTAAGCGCTGTCGACTGCCTCGTCCTCCTCATCTCCTTCCTCATCTTCCCCGTCCGCTAACATGTCCGAGGAACCGGCCGTCGACAATATCCCATCCTCGGAGTCCACTGTCAGTGGTGGGGTAGTGGTGGCGGCCGCACCTAGGATGGAATGCAGTGCCTCGTAGAAACGGGATGTCTGGGGCTGGGATCCGGAGCGTCGGTTTGCCTCTTTGGTCTTCTGGTAGCCTTGTCTCAGCTCCTTGATTTTCACGCGGCACTGCGTTGCATCCCGGCTGTATCCTCTCTCTGCCATGGCTTTAGAGATCTTCTCGTAGATCTTTGCATTCCGTCTTTTCGATCGCAGCTCCGAAAGCACGGACTCATCGCCCCACACAGCGATCAGATCCAAGACTTCCCGATCAGTCCATGCTGGGGCCCTCTTTCTATTCTGAGATTGCATGGCCATATCTGCTGGAGAGCTCTGCATCGTTGCCAGTGCTGCTGAGCTCGCCACGATGTCCAAACAGGAAATGAGATTCAAACTGGCCAGACAGGAAAAGGAATTCAAATTTTCCCGGGGCTTTTCCTGTGTGGCTGGTCAGAGCATCCGAGCTCGGACTGCTGTCCAGAGCGTCAACAGAGTGGTGCACTGTGGGATAGCTCCCGGAGCTATTAGCGTCGATTTCCATCCACACCTAGCCTAATTCGACATGGCCATGTCGAATTTAGCGCTACTCCCCTCGTTGGGGAGGAGTACAGAAGTCGAATTTAAGAGACCTCTATGTCGAACTAAATAGCTTCGTGGTGTGGACGGGTGCAGAGTTAATTCGATGTAACGGTGCTAAATTCGACATAAACGCCTAGTGTGGACCAGGCCTTAGTTACTTGTTTGCCCCCCCATCTTTTTGGCAAAGGACATTTTTTGTCTGTGACTGAGTCCCACTTTGTGTGTATGATTAGAAAAAATGTAAACTGTAGATTAAACACTATAAAAACCTGTTAAAGTGACTGAGCCTGGCAAAACATGAGAAGGTTGTGTATACCAGTTTATCTAAACTGCAAAGCTAAATCTGCAACTGCTCCATAATCTAATAAACCAGAAGGAAATGCATAGGAAAGACATAAAATGCAGATGGGTGCAGGACTGTCTCCCTAACGAGAGAGATTCATACTGTATCTTTTTATAGTTCTTCAACTGCTATACATTTGCTGTTTTGAGTCTTGTCTGCATTTTTATGACAGCATGTCTAACGTTACAATATCATGTGTCATTAGATTCCTTTAGGGGATGTTTCAATTTTTTTAAAGAGGATTGTCGCAATGTTGAAACATTGTGTGGAGAAACTACTATAAGCTCACCCATCTAAAACCTCTGAGTCTATCTAAGCAAAATTTGTACCTGTGTTTCAATGACAAGAGGCCTGATCTGAAGTCAATGTAAACCTTTTCATTGACTTCAGTGGGCTTTAGATCAGGCACAAGCATCCATCTGGGATTTTGGCAATTCCAGGTGGATAGTGGAATTCTTTTGCCTAAGATAAAGTGGTGGAGACTTTACTGTAACAGCTCCCTGCTTCCCACTATCTGGAGAAAGATGCTTTTTGTACTTGTTTTCAAGTTGCTGGCCAGATACTAAAAATGACTTTGGGTAACTAGCAGATTTCCTAATGCCATGGTGAATTGACTCACTGTGTATATAAACTGGCAGATTTCTGCAGTTGGGATTTGAGCCAGAACCCTTTATTCCACGGGCAGTGTCGCTACCACCTTGCCTTGAGAGAACTCTTCTGAATAAGGAGCTATACTAAGTTCTTAAAGTAGAAAGTTGCCCACTCTTACATTTATCACAGCTCCCAGTACCATGAGGATCCGGCACTGAAGCAATGATTTCAGTGGGATTTGGCTTGGGCTGCAGGTAGGGACTAGAATGGCTTTCAGAACTAAAAGTATGTTTTACAACAGAATATCGGAAAGTCACATCAGGGAATATTGTGGTTGTCTCAAAACCTGTCTCCTCACTTATCTGTGCCTAAACACTTGGAAAATGAAAAAGTACATCCAGGCAATATTGTCAAGGAAAGAAAATATATTGCTTCCTCTTCCCATGGCTAGAAGTAATTAATGCCTTAAGTGTGTGTTTGTCATTGTAGGATAAATAATCATAAATGAGAAATGTAAGCATTTTTTGCCTAATATCTGGTTAGAAATAGGTCCAGTACCTCATTATGTAGTGTAAGGAAGAGTGTCTTTTAAAGGATCTTTATTAGGATAGTTGAAAATAACATTATGATGAATCTTAGAACTCAAATGGGTATTAAAATGATAGTAATAGTGAAAATTATTGCTATTTTGAGGCCTGTGTGCATTTTTGTGCATAGCTCTTTGAATGCAGATACCATGATAATGCATGCAAATCTGGTTCTTGCATGAGCAAATAGAAAATCAGACACCTGCCTTGGCATTTGTGCTAACAAATGGCTGATTTGTGTAATATATTGGCCTATTTCCTGTAATCGTGCCACCCTAGGCTCTCTGATGGAGAATTAATTGTTTGATGAGCTACTTCCATGTTCAACTAATTTACTTTGCACATGGAAGATAATAGTCTCCTAAATTTGCATATGGCTCATGAGTGCTAATCTCACCGATCCTCTGCTTCTGGCATCTCCAAGGGAAACTGACTTTTGCTCCCAAATTATCTTGGAAGAATAATGTTATAATCATGGAAAAGACCTATAATGTATTTTTTCAGTGTGACATGTTTTATGTACAGTTGTGCAGATAAATTCTAGTATTTCATGGAGTATTCGGACTACCATTTAAAATATTTGATCCTGTAATTCAGACACAATATATTTAGTTGCGGACATTCACTAGACATCTGCTTTGTTTCAGTCCATATAGTGGAATATATGCCATATTTCATCTGCATACTATGCTGTATAAATAACTACCAAAAAGGATATTAAATTCAGTCATCTGGTTGAAACCCTATCCTTTACTAGCACTTCACCTAGACAACAGAACACAGAAATATAGGGTGTGAAAATGTCCCACAGCTTTAACAGGATTTACTTGCAGAATTCAGGCAATGTAATCTGTTAATATAGTCATTCATATTTTCTGTTCCACAGGAAGGTATTTCTGTTTCACAGAGAGATAGTGTCTGTGTCTCTCAACTGCTGTCCCGGTTAGCCATGCGTCACTCCTCTCCTTTTTCTCTTGCTGCTATCGCCAGCAATCAGAAAATGGGGTGAGGGAAAGATGGTATATCCTGCTGCCCACCACACCCCCACTTTTAATTGTGCTTTGGTACATTCTGTGGGGGTGGATCCTCAGCAAGTGAAAATTGTCATCAGCCTATTGAAGTAGATGACCATTTGTACCTGATGAAGATGTGTCCTCATGCCTTTACCAAGTTTCTCCTATTGTTTTTGGTTCATAAATTAGGTTGTGGTATTACTCCTTATTTTTCCACACACAGTTCTTAGCTCTGACTACTAATGAAGCTGCCAATTATTCATATGTCAGTGGGTGTAATCCTATTTATCCTTTCTTGGGCAAAATTTCCACTAGCTCAAAAATAGCTCTACCTGAATGAAGAGTGTGTCGGAGGGAGACCAGTATTTGGTCTTTTGGTCAGTATGCCAAAGAATATGGAAAATACTTTGGGAATAGCACCATGTACATGGTACACCCACATCTATTTTTTTTAACCCTCCATTTAGTATATCTGAGTGAGAAATTTTAGTGTTCTAGGCAGTCACTTCTCTAGCCTATGCACAAACACCAGTCCTGATGCTAAGTGAGTTTTTTCACCTTGCTATGGGTGGGCCAGGAGCAAAATTGTGTTGGAAAACATCCTTGCTAGCACCAATAATGTACTGTAATATCCCTGCTAGGGAGCAGCTAGTTTAGTTTGGTAATACAATATTTTGGTTTTACTTGCAGTCCTGCCTGAAAGCTTGTAGCACAGATAAGGAGGGGAAGAAATAGCTAGCTGAACTTTTTTGATCCATCCTCAAAGTTTGGGTTCAGTTCACTTCTAGTTTTGGGGCAAGGTTGGAGCCAGTTCTTCTTTTAGCTAGATTGGACAATAACAAAGGATTCATAAACCACTTTCCTTTCACAAATAGTCCCACAGCTATGAAATGCAGCAAGAGAAACCCATTAACTGGCTAATACAAAGAAGTAGTTACCAGACTAAGCAAAGTTATCTACAATGGAAGTGAGTGAGTTTTAGGTAAAAGAATAATAATGAACAGTTTGACCAAGATAGGCTGAAATCCTGATTCCCTTTTTAAGGCTCAACTATTTTGAAAATTCCCTCAACGTATACACACCTGCACCTTCACCAGACCCCCATCACCCCTTCTTTCTCCACAACCCTCATCAGCAGACTCCATCTAAGCACTTTTTTTTCCATACCATCTCCCTTGTTATCTGCACATCTTCAATGAGTTTTCTGGCTCTCCCACTAGGTGACTTTGGTCACTGTTCCTCTCTCTAATCCTCTTCTGGCCTCCTTCCCATGAACACTCAGCTTTCCTCATCCTCTGCCCTAATTGTACAAAGCAAAATATTTAAACTCTTGAGCATTTCAGGTCACTTACAGAAGCGGTGCGATTGGTAACTGTAGGCATGCAGTAGTCAACATATGTTTTTATTTTTAGAAGATTTTTGTTTGCTATAAGTGAACAATGCAACTTGCTTCCATGCAAGTACATTATGCATCTGACCCAAACCCCACTGCAGTCAATGGAAAGACACTCTCTGACTTCACTGGGCTTTCGGTCAGGTCCTTGTATTACAAGACAGAGATTAGGGCCCCAATCCAGCAAAGCACTTTAAGCACTAAACTTTAAGCAAGGGAGTAGCTCTATTGAATTGACTGAGACTACTCCTATGCTTAAAGTTAATCATGTTCTCTGCTGGATCAGGCCTTAGGTGACAGCAATCAAGGATATCTTAAAAGTTTACATCCCATAAAAGAAGAAATGCAACAAAATAACAGACAGTGCAATGATTTTTCAAAAGTGAATGGACCCAAATAAAAAATGTTCCGTTTATATTTTGTCTTCCCTTTAGTGCACCTAGGAAAACACTAGTGGCTGCTAGTAACCAGCTGGCATAGATTCTCCACTATTGGCTTCGAAGTGACACTGTCATCAGGGATACCTGTTCTCATGTTTCTGGTGCTAGGATGGTGCGTCTGGTGGTTGCTGGGGGCAAAAGGGCTATAGGGAGAAACCCCTGCGTGGGTGATGAGCCCTGAGTGAAATCCTGATCTGGAATGACTTAGTACAAAGGGGTTGGTGAAAGTGGGCTACAATGCACTGGTGGCGAGCAAAAGAAGCCTTTTGCAAAAACAATACAAAAAGCCCTATTCTGATGGGATCCCCCTGGGGAGCAGCCTGGGACTGTGGGACCTCTGTGCCCCCTTAACTCTCTCCAGCCTGGGCTGCTATGCCTTGCTAGTGACCAGCAGCAAACCACTCCAGGCGCTGTGATCACTCAGCACAACAGCATGTGGAGCCCCCACACCCAAGTAGATTTCATGAGTGGCTCTGGGAGCATTCATGCAACACACAGAAAAAGGCACCAGAGCCAAATTCTCCCAGCACTGTACCTCAGGAATATACCATCTTGCACTGTTCAAGATGGGCAGTGCAGATTTATTAATTGGTTCACCACTTCATCAATGGAAAGTGGGTTATACACCAGCCTTTGCAACACTTGAGATTTGCCACACACTTCATACAAACTCACTGGTTGTTTACCAGTGAAACAAATTTATTGACTATAAAAGATAGATTTTTAAGTGACAGGACAAAAGTCAGAGTTAGTTACCAAAAGAAATAAAATATAATTACACAGTCTAAACTCTCAACCCTATTAGACTGGGCAACATCTGGATTAAGCAGTTTCTCACCCCACTGGATATTGCAGTTCATAGTACACAGATTTCACCCTTTGAAATCTGGGCCAATCTCCTCTGTTGGAGTCTTGTCGTCTTCTCAGTGTCTTAGTTGCTTGCAGCGTAGGTGGGGGCAGGAGAAGGGCCAAGAATGGGTCCCCTGTGGTCTTTTTATACCCTCAGTCCCATGTGCTTGGAGAATGCAAGTCCAGGCATGGCTGGGGGCATTGCTGAGTCTCCAGGCAAAGTTGAGCAATTCCCCTGGTGTGGCCTCATGAAGGTGAGTCACTGAATTGTAGCTCCCTGGCTGGACAATGGCTGTTGACAGCCCACCCGGGCATTGGTTACTCTCCTTGCTGTTGCCTCTGGGGAGCTAATATCTGGCTGATTCCCCAATTACAGCATGTTTTAGTGACAACCATACAACACATTCACATAACTTCATATGCATTGATAGTCATTTCTCTATCCATATATGTATTTCAGCAGATCATAACCTTTCCCCTGATACCTTACAAGGCATTCCTTGTAAGGTAAGATCACGACCACATAAAAATGAGGAATATGGGGGCTACAGGGGGCTCCCCCAAGGTGTAGAATGTTACACCTACCTCTAGTCAGCTTGAGATATTCAGCATTTACTTTCCATAATCGGCCATTTTTGTACCATAAGAAAGAGCATCTTGACATGTTCATTCCTGTTTCTTTTAGTTTCTCTAAGCTTGCCAGTTGGTTGCTAAGGGGAAGGGAAGAAGGCATTCTATTGAGATGAATGAAAAGCACAGCTAGCTTCCAGGTGTCAGTGAGTCATCAGGGAAGGAAGCCTTTTTTAATAACCTCTCGAGTGAAAGAAACCTTGTGGATGTGCAGGAATTGAATTCTCCTGAAAGGTGCCAAGATCAACAGCCCTGGAGACCAAAGATCACCGAATACAGCACACAAGCAATAGGAGGGCTTGCTTCAACACACCACTCCCTAATGTATCTCTGCTCTGACTTGGAGGGTGCATTCCCAAGGGTTCTCTCAGAACTCCGCCTCCATGCTAATCTAGTCCACTCAGTGGAGGCTGTGAACAATGTACCGCTTGTGATGTGGATGTCTGCCTACCAGGAGTTGGTGGAGAGATCACTAAAATTTCCCATCAATTTTTTTAGTGCTTTCACTTTTTTCAGGTGATCTCTTGAAAAAAAGATATAACTGAATTTGAAGGGGTTTGGTGATGGTCAAGAATGTTTATGGGCATGGAAACCTTCTTTTGAAGAGAAATTAAAAAGACTGGGACTATTTCTTATAGAGAAGAGACAAATAAGTGTGGACATAAGGCTATACAACATAATGAATGGTAACGAAGATAGACCAGTTATTCTGTTCCCTCTGTCTCATAAGAACAAGCTTCTTGTAAACCAGGCCATTGTTATCCCTGCTCTCTTGTACATTGCCAAAACCTAGGTCATGTACAGCGGACACCTTAAGGTTCTTGTTGTAGAGGCACCATTGGTGATATCGTTCATATTCCAAATCAAGTGGGATGACCGACACACCAACATCAGTGTTCTGTCCCAAGCCAGAACCTCCAGCACTGAAGCTATGATCATATACCACCAACTCCACTGGGATGGTTCTGTTCTTCAAATGCTAGAAAATCATCTCCTGAAGCAGGTCATGCTCTCACAACTGAGTCATGGCCAATGGATGAGGGGTGGGCAAAAAAAGCACCTCAAAGACTCCCCTCAAAGCCAACATGAAGTGCGATATTGATATAAACTCATGGGGAACCCAAGTCCTCAACTGACAAAATGGAAAAGGACCTTGTGGCAAGGATCCCAGTATTTTAAGATCCAACGGAGACAACAGGAAATGGAGAAACGGGAAAGGAAGAAAGAACACAACGCAGCCCAACTCAACAATCCAGATCCATCCCTTCCATTGGAAAATGTGTGCCCCAATTTTGACAAGATCTGGGGATCCTGCATCAATCTCTTTTGCCTGCAGATCCACCAGCGATAACTGGCTATGATTTCATGGAAGACAATCATCCTCTAACTCTGGTCCCCAAACAACTTTTGTCCAGTGTAGTCATTGGTGATCCCTCAGTGCACAAGATCAAGATATGTTGCATTGTTCCCAAAAATCAAACAGTCAACAAGGATAAAGACCAACCGTACAGATGACACTTTATTGTACCATCCCTTTCTTTACCATTAAGAATTTTTGGTCACTTGCAAGAGGTCTCCAGTGAGAACTGGGACACACTCCAAAGGAATATACATTCCCTTTTATGTTATAGCAATGTTCTGCACTATAATGTTGTATGATGGTCACACATCATTATTGGAAGTCATGCCACATTTCTTAATCTGATAAGAACTGAAATTTTTTTCCATTTGCAGCCCCATGTGTCAGTCTGGTTAGTATACTAGATTGCTTCAGGCTTTGTCTCTCCCAATGCCAAAATGTTGTAAGGCTTTGCCAAGGAGATTATCTTCTGATTCTGTTTGCTGGGATTTTGAAATACAGTTCTTTCTGTCCCCATGGATGACCTTGTGTTTGTCCTTCTGTTCTCCTGGCATTAACATCTGGGTTAGCTTCTTGTTATATTGCCCATTTCTTTCTCTTGGTACCATACTAGCACTTACAAAACATCTTCCATTTTGAAAGATTCTACTGGCCTGAGATTTTAAGGCCATAAAATTACATCCCCCCCCCCCTTTTTTTTTTTTTTTTTTGAGACCAACTGGACTCTAGTTTTTCATTTATGTAGGGAGTCGGCTGGGTTTGCGAGCAGTATCACTGAGTGTGATGTAGGCATCTTCATCATAAGGTTGCCTGTTATTTCCATTTCTCCCTTGATCCTTCCTCCGCTCAGAGCCTGCTCCAAGGCCCATTTAAGTCTATGGAAAACCTTCTATTGACTTCAGTGTACTTTGGATCAGCTCCTCAGAAAGGATTTAGGAATAACTTCCTATGCTAGGAGCATAAGGCAGCACACATCATTCTCCCCCACCTTTAATGGTCATCTGTAGTTGGAATCAGTCAACAAGTATGCACTGGAAATTACAGCATAGAAATGTTACTTGGCAGAAGAAATAAGAATCAATAGGGTAGATAAAATCAGTTCAGTCGGGAAACAATGAAAACACAAATACACGATTGTACAGTTACTGGTGCTTGAAACAAATGCCTTATGTTTGGTATGAATAATAAAATAGGCATAATCATTCATTCGGTGTCTAATCTCGAATATATTGCTGTGAAGATGCAGAAGTGGGAGCAGTGTTTATATTTCTAGTCAAAGCCTGAGGAAGGCCGTAATGATACAAGGAAGGCAGCACAATACATTTTCTTTGCTTGTGCAGCATCTAAGCTGGTAAGATCTAAATAAATCCCCATCCACCTTCACAAAGATTTTGCACATCAATTTAAAAACAAACCAACCCTCATTTCCCCCCCCCCCCCCCCAACCGCACATCCACACAGACATACAGTAGTGAAACTGTACCAAAGGGCCACTTGGACTTTCTATTATAAATTCCCTGGGTTTTTTGAGCGGTTTATAACAGTCATTTTATTTGACTTCAGGCTGAAACTTGTCCTACATGAACTCTGCCTGGCAGAGAATTTAGCTGTGTTTTGCAGATATTGTGGGGGGAAGGAGGAGGGGAATATATTCCAATTTCTGAAGCATTTTAATTTTATTTATTTCCTCTGATTTTTATGAAATACATCTGTGCACTGAGATTGTCTGGGGGTGACTTTTTAAAAATACAGAACATAAAACTGTAACAAATGTCACCCCTGAACTAGGTTCATTCCAGGGCCTGTGCCAGTAGAAAACCCTGAAGCACAGCCCTGATGGAGGGGGAGAGAGTCCAACAAGAAGAGTGTGGTTGTCACATTCTCCCTCCTCCCCCACAGTTGGGGAGGCTAGGCACAAGCGCCAGAAGCTTCCTAGAAGTGGGGCAGGGAGCACCAGCACCTGGACTGTAGCCCCACCCCTTTCCCCCAAGGCCCCACCACTCATGCCTCTCCACCCCTTCCCACAAGGACCTCCTGCCTGCTGAGGAGCAGTGGGCTGGGGGGTCCTCGGGAGAAGAGGTGGAGCAGGGGTGGGAAGAGGAGCAGCGCAGGCGGGGTCACGGGGTAATAGTTTCTGAGTCTTCTAGAGGTGCTCACTCTGTTCCATTTTAAAAGCTGCCAGACCCAGCCAGAGCAGTAGTGAGTGTCTGTAACTGGGTCTTGCATGTTTATGTATATTTATTAATTGGGACTTAGCTATGTGCACATGATTTCCTCGTGTTTTTTTTTTTTTTTTTTTGCTGTGTCAAGAGCAAAAGGCACACTGGTGTGACGCGCACACACAGAACCTGAATTTTATTTTTCTGGCCCCTGTCACATGGCACAGCTCAAGATTTGTGGAAGCTTTGTCCTTGTCTTGTTACTATTCACTGACTGTTACAAACACATCCCTGATGACGACTTCAATGGGGGCTCTGCTTAAAGCTACCTCCAAGTAGGAGGGTGGAGATGTAAAATATCACCTGTATTGCCCTGCCATGGTGAGTCCTCCCTGTAGGAGCACAGGCCTGATCTGGCCCCATATGTAGACTCCCCGACAATGGAGTTAGATGCCTTTACCAACAGTCACCCCACTCAAGTCAAAGCCTGGAAGAAGGGCACAGTGTGAACACCATCCCTGAGGTCAACAAACTCTGGCTTTGGACCAATAAGGAAATCAAATTCTTTAGCTAATGACCCTGAACTGCTGAAAGCCTCATCTCTAATGCTAGGGCCTGTCCGCAAAGGCCTTCCACTGTTCTTTGTTGCCCCAATGGAGGATAAGGAGAGAAGCTGTTTTAGCCAGGAAGTAAACAGTAGACAGGTGATTATGTTAGGGGCTTGCATACTGAGCCATGTAGCATAGAATTGACCGGATCCTTCATCCAAAAATCAAATCAAATCCAAACTGAACCTTTTGAGATTTTCATTTTTTGTCTCTTTCTACTTAGCTTCATTTTAGGAGGGAAGTAGAAATACCATGAGAAAAGTTAGTCTTGCGCTATTTCTAACCCCCCTGACATCAAGGGATGTGGTGGATTCTTCATCACTTGGAGTCTTCATATCCAGATTGGATGACTTTCTAAAAGAGGCTGTAATTCAGCCAGAAGTTATGGGCTTGTTGTAGGTGAAATTCTATGGCCTGTGTTATGCAGGAGGTCAGACTAGATCATAATGGTCCTTCTTGACCTTAATAAACTATACTGAGTCTCATGAGAGTCCGCTTTCTAGACCAAAGTGGCTTCAGTGAGGGATGGTTAATTGAGCCGAAGTTTAGCACCTTGTTATGGTCACCTTTTGCAGGCCAACTGTTAAGGCAATACAAAAGTAAGATTGTAGTGACTAAAGCAGAAGCAAACAAGTCCTACTATGATGTTCTGCTAGCCTACCAAATAACTTCAGTCTTTAGAGCATATGTGGGTGGTGATTGATGTAAGTCAGATAGACTGCAGAGTGCATGAGCATGCGGAAGATATTAAATTCAGCCAAGTTTCCCTTAAATATAGAAAAATCCATTTTACTCTCTTTTGTTGCAGAAAAATGCTTAGCTTGGTATCTAGACACCTTATATGTTTGCTCTTAGTCTTAAGGAAAGAGTGGTATTTTTGCTTGTTTTTCAGATCTATCAAGGTATTGAACTATGTATTAAATTTCTCATTTCCTTTGTTAAAACTATAATATATTAATGTGTGTGACTCGGAGAAAAAGCAAATACCTGTGCAATGTGCACATATTTAATCTGAGTGTCTCAAATACTGGTGTGTAAATATATAGACGAGAGATTCAAAAGACTGGGACTGGTCATCTTAGAAAATTGACAACTAAGGGGAGACATGACCGAGGTTTCTAAAATCATGAATGATGTGGAGAAAGTGAATAGAGAAGCATTATTTAATCCCTCACATAATACAAGGAGTAGGAGTCACCCAATGAAATTAATAGGCAGCAGGATTAAAACAAAGAAAAGGAAGTACTTCTTCACACAACACACAGTCAACCTATGGAATGCATTACCTGGGGATGTTATGAATGCCAATAGTATAACTGGATTAAAAAAGAAGTAGGTAAGTTCTTGGAGCTTAGGTCCATCAATGGGTATTAGCCAAGATGATCAGGGACACAACCCTATGCTCTGGGTGTCCTTAAATCTCTGACTGCTAGAAGCTGGGACTGGATGACAGGGGATGGATCACTCAGTAATTGCCCTGTTTGGTTCATTCCCTCAGAAGCATCTGGCACTGGCCACTGTTGGTAGACAGGATACTGGGCTAGATGGACCATTGGTCTGACCCAGTATGGCCATTTGTATGTTCTTAATATGTGTGTATATATAATATTTATATTTAGTAACTGCAACACATTAAAAATGTCCTTTATTACTGAATTCACTTGAAAGTCTATACTATCTTTTTAATGAGATTTTAAAAAATGATAAACTGCACTCTGAAAATGTGATAAATTTTATAGAAATGATAAAACATCCATAATTTCAGGCACATTATTTATTATTATTATTATTTGTATTAGTGATGCTAGAAGCACCAACTGTGATCAGATCCCCAGTGTGCTAGGTGCTGTACAAACACGTAATGGGAGATAGTGCCTGCTCTGAAGAGTTTATCATCTAAATCGGCAAAGGGTAGGAGGGGAAACTGAGCCACAGTGAAGTGAAGCATCTTGTCCAAGATCATAGAGCAGAGCTGGGACTAGCACTCCAGTCTCCTGACTACCATCCCAGGGTGCTCTTCACTAGGTTATACTGCCACCCGTAACATTTAACATGGAGACTTCAGTATATATTATAGAGAACAAACCTGCATTGGCAGAGTGATAAATTGGATGGCCTCTGATGGTGGCATTTAATCAACAAAAAGTTACCCAAATTAGTTACTATTTAAAGTAAAGTATAGGGGAAAACTATAGTACCTTAGATAACTTTTTGTGTGATAGCTCTTGATGAATTCTGAGCTGTATTTCTACATCCAGACTCCATTATGTGCAGAACTGACCAACCATTGGTGACTATTTTCTTGCAATTTAAAAAAAAATATTTTGTGAAGACATTTCCAAAACTTTGACCAACTCTATTTGTTTATAGGTGAAATCTATAAATGGCTAATGACGACAAAGAGGGTATTCACCACCTAGTATTCTAGTGGATATTTACAGTGGCTTAAAAACCTTTAAGAACCCCCTATTGCCTTAGATAAATAGCTAAGATTATCTCCGTGTGGGTTTGAGGCCAGGAGGTGCTGAGGTCTCTTGTCTGCATCCATCAGTGCACTTAAGCATGAGCCTAATTTTAGGCACAGGTGTGAGCCCACTGAAATCTGTGGGAATGCTCATGTGCTTAAGTACCTCACTGAATCAGGGTCTAAATCTTCTATAGAGAATAATATGAATTTTGAGGTAACCTTATTTATGGGAGGTAAAACTGGTAAGTTTGTAATGATGACCACGGTATAGGTGCTCTGTATATTGGTCTTAATGAGAGCAGACAGCTAATTACCTAATTATTCTAGGTCACAAATACAAAATCAACTCCAGTTCTGCTATATGTCCACACTGTGAGATACTTAAGTACATGCCTAGCTTTAAGAACATGAATACTCCTAATGAAGTCAATGAGATGACTGACATGCTTAAAGTTAAGCTTGTACATAAATGTCTTGCTGAATCAAGACTATAATTCCTGGGAGGCTAGGTGGCATTTACTTGACTGAATCAGAAGTTTTCTAGAACTGGGTGAGGACACCATTTTAATGCACATTATAAAGGAAACCGCTAGGACTGAGGCAATCTTAGATTTCATAATGACTAGTTATGAGACATCGTAAGGGATATATAAATTGGGGAACAGTTATCACATAACCATTAGATTTGACTCAATATACAAAGAAGTAGAGGTGGAAGGGGCAACTAGGGTTTTGAATTTGAAAGACCAATTTCAACAGCATGAGAGAATTGATAGGCACAGCTAATTGGACAGTGTTAGTGCAGGATCAGAATACATACAGGAAGGCTGGAATAGATTTAAGAGTGCACTAATGAGGCTCAGCAAAACTATATTCTTCTTGGAAATAAATATTCAGAGGGGAAATATGGTTGTGCCAGATAAACTAAGGAGATTGTGGATGAAAATACTGAAGAAAAACCATGTGCATGAAAGGACTAAAATTATTGAGGAGGCAGAAAAACAGAGCAGTAAGACTTTGATATCTAGCATCTTCTACAAAGATCATAAAGTTCAAATCAAACTCAGCTCTGAAAGACTGGTGTAAAACCATTAACATCAGTGGACTTGCTGCAGATGTAAATGGTACAAGATGTGTTGGCTAAAACAAATATCAGTAAGTTGTCAGATCATTATAGTATTCACTTCAAATTCTGAAATAATTAACAAGTTCCCAGGCGCACTTTTTTTTTTTTTTTTTTTAAAGTAGGTTGCAGAGGACTGGGACAGAATCTGAGATGATGTTGCGATGGGAATAGTTCAAAAGAGAATTGGAGAATGCTTTCATCCCCATGCAAAGAGTAAGCCAACTCACTACAGGGCACTTAAACAAATCACATTTCACCTATTCTTTGAGTGTCCCTAAGCCTCTGACTTCCAGAAGCTGGGACTGGATGACAGGGGATGGATCACTCAATAATTGCTCTGGTCTGTTCATTTCCTCTATCACTAGCCACTGACAGAAGATAGGATAATGAACCATTTGTCAACCCAGTATGGCCATTTTTGTTCTTAAGAAACATTCATAATAAGCATAGTGCAGTTATGGTTCACAGACTCTTCCTAAATGTTGCTCTTCTTTCCTCAAGTCTCTTTTTACACTGTTTTTTTTTCTTTTCTAAAAGACACTCTATTCTGTCATTTAGGGTGTTTTTGCTTTGCTTTCCTTTTGTCACTTAAGCATGATGCAGTTACATTAAGAATGAACCAAAATGATATTGAATCCAACATGTTTATAATTTATACTTTTCAAAAATCCAAAAGAATGTATAGTGTGACTTAGAGTATTACCATGCACCTTCCGTTCTGTTAACATGCTTAACATATTATTTAAAAAGGGTAAAATTTTCAAAAACACCTAAATCCCATTTTAAAAAGTCACATGGAGCCAAATTTTTAAAGGCATCTAAGGATTTTTAGGTGCCTAAGGCCCAGATGTTTCAAGGTATGTAGATACCTAACGATCAAAGGGAGTTAAGCACCTAAATACCTTTTAAAAATCTGGGCCTTAGAGGCTTGTTTCATTGAAAGTCAATGGAACTTGGGCTTCTAAATTACTTTTGAAAATGGAGCTTAGCTTCCTAAATTACTTAGGTGCTTTTGAAAATGTTGCCCTTTCCCTTGATTTTCATGGAGCTATTTTGGATTCACATGGCTGCAAATGCAGTGTATTTACACCAGTTTCCAGAGCAGAATTTAGCCTTGTGACACTGGTTGTGAGAGAGATCATAACACATATAGAAAGAGTAGGGCTATTAACCATGGGATCCTTCCAAAATTCCAGTGTGGGCACTTAGGGCATTTTGCTTTTCTAATTTTCTCCTGCAGGTTCTTTTGGAAAGGTCTGTAATTCACCTCCTGTGCCAAACATATGTGAAATGTCACCGTACACTGTTCACTCCAATGTGGCTGTATTTCAGTGGTGGATAAAGACCTTGTCTGCATGGTGCATAAGTGCTCATCAGCTGGAGTGTAAACAGATGATGGTGGATTTGTAATCTACCTCATTTTCACCAAAGCTTTTGATGAGTTACGTTATCAGTATCGCACAGACTGCTAATCAATGATGACATGAGAGGTTTAGGAACAGTTACCAATGTGCTGACCTGGGCAAAAATTGGCTTATGGTAAGAGCAGGTGGATGGTAAAAATGATGATGTAGCCGCATAGAAAAAGGCCTGGAGTGGACTCCTACAAGGCTCTGTGCTGTGACCTATGCTTTTCAATATCTAAATGATCTGGAGGCCAGGATATATTGCTGCATTTCAAAATTTTTAGTGAATATTGAGACAAGAGGTTCCACTGCTCTTCAGGGCTTCATTCAATTACAGCAGGGTCTAGGCAGATTAGAGAAATGAGCGAGGAGGTGTTAAATTAAATTCAGAATCCCAAAGTGCAAGGCTGGTGCATTTGGGAGAACAAATACATATAAACGGATAAAGAGCTGAGAGTAACTTCTGAAGAAATTGATCAAGGGGTGCCGGTGACTAATTTATGGTACACGGGTGTCAGAGGGAGGGCAGGGCAGATATATGGCAGCTGTAAGATAAACAAATCAAATACTTGGATGTATTCACAATGGAATTAGTTACAAAGCTAAGGAACTAATGATTCCAGTATATAATGGGCTCACTTGTCAGGACTCTCTTGGAATTCTGCATGCTATTTTGGCCGCACGCAGGCAGGCAAAACCTGGAAAAAGTCCAAATAAGACCAATTGAATTATTTGCAGGCTAGAGGGAGTATCCTAAAAAAAACCTTTGCTAGCTCAGTGTGTTTAGCTTTGCAAAGAAGGCTGAAGGGGAATCTAATTTTGCATTCTCTTTCCAGCTAGTGTTTTTACAGTGGTCCCTGTAGTTAGAACAGGAAATTCTGGTAATAGGGCAGTTAACTGAACAGCTGCAGGTAGCAAATGACCAGTTTTTCAAAACAAACAATGTAAATAAAAATGGAAAATCCTTTGAAAAACCTTTTCTCACTTTAGATCCCAGGAGACTTCCTCTGGCTACTGGCTAAGCACCTATAGTGCCAGAGAGAGTGGGGAGCAAGTGCCCGTTTAGAGACTTGAGAACTGGCTTTGCTGATATCCACAAGGATTAGAGAACTTGTTGAAGGGGTGGTGAAGAAATATTCTGGTGCTAGAGCAGAGCTGGTTGGTACATTCCCATGAAACATTTACATTTGTTTGAATTAGTATTTTCTGGCAGAAAATTGTCAAAGTGGATTGTTTCAAATGTAGTGCAATGGACTATTATATTAATATACATTCAGAATGAAGCACTTGGAGAAGATCATTTGCATATTTCCAAAATGAAAGTTTTCAGACCTTTTGTCTTGCTGAAAATTTCAAAATGTTGACTTTGTTCTGATTCAGGACAAAAGCAAATTTCAAAATATTGCAAGTTCCTATGGAGCGGAAATTTGATTTTCAACCAGTTCTGGTTAACAGTCCCTACTCTTTTTGAAGGCCCATGAGAAAAAGCAGGCTCTGTGGACTGCTCCTTCCCACCATGAGCAAGTAGGTAAGGAGTTGTAGAGACTTGACTCCGCCCCCTAATGTGATGTTTGGCAGAACTGGCAGTGAATGCTTCCTCCACCAATCTGCCCCAGGTGAAGAGATGAAGTCACCGTTCCTTTCCTTAGGTCTCCAGGGATGGTGCACAAACCCATATTTGTGGGGCTTTTACTCAATCTGTCTCTGAGTAAATAAAATTCTACCCCTTCTGATTTCTGTTTTGGAGATTCAAATATTATTTTTCGTTACTGTTGCATGACAAAATAATGATGTAATTACTCAAAAGCGAATGACAGGAGTGAAAAATGCTTTACTAAAGACACAGGAATTTCAAAAAGAAAAAAGGCTAGTCTGGTGGCTAAGCTAGGAACCGCTGAATTAAGGCTGAGAAAATAGGCTTACATGTTCTTGTCTTAATTCAAGCTGCCAATGTGCCTGTGGGTCTCTTCCTGCTTCCTTTGTTTTTCTCTTCGCACAATAGCGAGAAGGAACATTGCAGTGTTAACTCTGATTTGCAGACTAAATTCTCAAGTTTGTTGCTTTAGGGTTATGCTGTCCCCTTAACACTGTTTAAACACGATCTTGGAGAGCTGAATTTGTTTGTTTAAAGTCCAGGCCACGCCTTTATTAAAAGGACTCTTGCTGGTGTACTTCATTGAGTATTGTACTTCCAGGAGCAGAACAGCTGACTGGGTGGTGTGCAGGTTGCAACATTGCTGCATTTACCTTTTCTTTTCTTTTTTTTCAATTGGCTGGAGATTGCACTAATTAGCACAACATGGAAGTGTCTTGAAACTTTCAATATTGTTGGAGCAATTCCACTAACTGAGCTAGAAAGAAGCTCTAATGTCTATGATCCACTACTGCCTGACTGCGTGCTCCATCCACCAGTGCAGTGACAACTTGTCCTAACAGTTGCTTCAGGGAGTGAGGCATTGGTTACCGCTAATTAAGTTGAACCGAGTCTGGTTTGGATAGGGATCTTCTGGTTACAAAACATTTCTTAGCAATACAGTTTTAAGATAAGTGCCTCTAGCTCAAGAGACAAAACACCATCTACTTGTTAAATCTTGAAAGATTAAATTCTCCCTCTTGTGTAAGACTCATAGTTAGAGACATGATATATAATTTGGCTCAATATTAGAATACTTCTGAACACTTGAATACCTGCACCACATGGGGGCCAGTTGGTGTAAAGTGGTGTAGCGCCATTGTGGAATTATACTGATTTCCACCTGCTGAGGATCTGGCCACATAATTTCATTCTACGATCTAGAAAACTCAAATTAGCGTTGTAGGAAACTCACCCCATTGTCATGAGAATTGTTTTCTTGGGTGAAAGATGTGCTATGGGTTGCACTTTATCACTTTGAAATAGGATTTTGCTAATTAGTAGCTTTCCTCGAACAGAGAAACATATGGCTCATGCCACATTGGTTTAAAATTCTTGGAATCCCACAGGATAATTAAAGCGATTTTTTTTGTTTTTTTGTTTTTTGAGGTACTGCCCTGATTTGGCATCATATCTGCGTGCTCTGAGGCAGTCAGACACCTTAACAGGATAGCTGTGATAACTAATACAAGCTAGATTGCTATTACTTGAATGGTTCTCTTGCAATTAACCAACATTCGTTATTAGTAAGAGGGATGTTAATATAAACTGTGCAAGAAATTTGAAATTTACCCTTGTCTCCAAAGCTGCGTATCTAATTGGGTCACCTATGCTGAATAGACAAATGGGAGAATTGGTCTGAATTCAATAAGATGAAATTCGATAAAGACACAAGTGCAAAGCAGTTCACTTAGGAAGGAAAAATCAAATGCACAACTACAAAATGGGGAATAACTGCCTAGCCAGTAATACTGCTGACAAGGATCTGGGGGTTATAATGGATCACAAATTGAATACAAGTCAACAATATGATGCAGCTGCAAAAAAAAAAAAAAAAATCTAACATCTTTCTGGGGAGCATTAACAGGAGTGTCTTATGTAAGACATGGGAGGTAATTATCCTATTCTAGTCAGCACTGGTGAGGCCTCAGATGGACTACTGTGTCCAATTCTAGGTGCCACATTTTAGGGATGATGTAGACAAATTGGAAAGACTCCAGGGAGAGCAACAAAAATGATAAAAGGTTTAGAAAACTTGACCTATGAGGAAAGTATTTAAAAAAAAAACAAAACAAAAAAAAAAAAAAAACCCAAAACCCTGGGAATGTTCAGTTTTGAAAAAAAGACTGAGAGGGGGACTTGATAAGTCTTCAAATTTGTAAAGCGCTGTTATAAAGAGGACAGTGATCAGTTGTTCTCCATGGCCACTTCTTGTCCTGCCTTAATCTGCAGCAAGGGAGATTTAGGTTACATCAGCGATACTCAGACCTCTGTGATTCAGGAGCCAAATTAGCAATCAACAGTGCCCAAAAGCCACACTAGTGTAAATTCATTGTTTCATTTACTATATACTCATAGTCAAATAGTATGTCAGGGGAAATATGTAGTTTTATGTCTATAAATACATATAATCTCACAGCAAAATGACTGATGATGTATTATTATTTTATCAACTACAATTGGCTAATATAGTAAAAGCATCCTGATTGGTTAATAATTAAATCACACTGTTCTAATATCATGGGTTGCAAAGAGCCGCAGGAGACACATTAAAGAGCCTCTTGCGGCTCGCGCGCCTCAGTCTGAGTATCACTGGGTTAGATATTGGGAAAATTTTCCAACTCTAATAAGGGGAGTTAAGCTCTGGAAGAGGCTTCCAAGGAAGGCTGTGGAACCCCCATCACCGGAGGTTTTTAAAAGAAGGTTGAACAAATGCTTGACAGAGATGGTCTAGATTTACTTGGTCCTGCCACAGTGCAGGGGACTGGATTTGATGACTTCTCAAGGTCCCGTCCATCTCTACATTTCTATGAGCTCAGGTATTTCTGTTCTCTCTTATTTAAAAAAAAATTAGCTGTTATTTTTATATAGTACTTTTCACAAAATTGATTTCTTCCCCTCTTCAGTTGCTAAGACCAAAGAGCAGACACTGTACAAAATATTTTTTAAAAAGCTTAAGTTTTAGAGAGTCAGAATTTTTTTGTCAAAATTCTGAAAAAGTGATTTTTAATCAAAAATGTGCCTAGAAAATTTAGACTGTTCATTGAAACCACAATTTTTTTTGGCCTAAATGTCTTTTGGAACAAAACAGTTTCAGTGAAAACTGAAAATTTTCTAGGGCAAGCCAACCCCTTTACACTGAAAATTTGTATTTAATTGAGAACCAGTTATTCCTTGAAACACGGTTTTGACAGGAAAAATGTTGACTAACATTAATTTTCCCTGACCTGCCTTATTAAAACACAACCAGGTAACTTTCAAACTAGATTGGTTAAGTGGTATTTTGTTCAATAAAATGTACAAGAACATGAGTTTTCACGTGACTTGAATTTTGAACACAAACATCAATGCTGCTGAAAGCATAGAAATATTGTGTAATGCACGTAGAGGATATCATAAATAGGTGCTAGTAAAAGCACTGTAAATTATTGAAGACAAAACTTCAGCTTTAAGAAACATATTCAATTGCTGACGTTATGAGCTTGGACTTGATTACTTACAAGGAGTCTTCCTAATCAGTTTTCAGGGTAGGGTGCTGTGTATTTTATTTAAATTGTATTTATATGAGCCAAGCAAGTGGTATTTCCTCTGGATTAAGTTTAGACCAAGGTCCAGCATTCAACTTCAAGGCTGAATCAGGGTTGGGATTTGGGTTGCATGGAACACTTGGGACCTGTTCTTGGGAGGTAATGGAACTAAGACAGAAATCTTCCAGTATCCATTGTTCTCATGAGATTTCTGCCAGCATGGGCTGAAATTATAGCAGGGTCCTGACCATGGTATCTAAGATCTCTGTAATCTCTACATGGTGTTAGTATTAGGATCAAATAAACACCTAACAAATCACAGAACACATCTCCTAAAAGGAAAAAGGGGGTGAATGCAAGACTCTATTCCCTATTTACACAGACTCTTACCTTCTTACTATATGCCCCCAAGTGGCCACCCAGAATAGTGGCGCTAAACGTTCACAGCAAACGCCACAGAAATCTCATGAGAATGCCTCTTCATGTGAAATTCTGCCTGAACTGGAACATGGTCTTTTTGTGGTTCTGGATCTGACCCTGAAGCAAAACTCTAGTCACTTTTCTTCCCAGGGACTTGCATTCGAATTGCACTGTTCCAACTAGAAAATGTATAGGGGGTTTTAGTTGAAGCTTCCTCGATGCTCATGCTATTATTTCTTTGGATCCATATTGATACATTACTGTGCATACATAGCAAAACTTCCAAACTGGGGGCACAAATCTTACATTCTAGGATCAAAACATGATGTAGGCATAATCAATACTTAAAGAGCTCTGGGCTATTTTCAGCAAATAAAATAAATTAAAATGCATGGCGGGAATACAAGTGATCTGGAAATGATCCACCTAAGGCAATCAGCTAATTGACACCACAAATCTTAACATAAATACAAATCTTGATTTTTGTGCTTTTGTATGACACCAGGCCCAAATTCTGCGCTGACTGATGCCCCAGGCACTCCTGTTAACCTCAATAGGAGTGCATAGTCTGTACAGAATGTTGGACATTTTTAATTATACAGTAGCAGTGATCACAATTAATGCTGTTTTCATAAGCAACTCTTAAGACACTTTTTTGAAGACGAAAAAAACGAAATGAAAAGGAAGCGACAAGTCTCATAGTTGAAGATAACTTCAGTTATTGTACCGAAGCTGCACACACATTGTACCATGTAGACCCTCATTCTGTGAAACTCACTAATGTAGTTCTCCACGCTGATAGAAAACAGTATATGGGCCTTAGAGTCTAGGTCGTGAATAAATTAGTTATGCTCCAAGACTATTCTGTTTCATTACATTTCTGCTCACCTGTTGGCATGTTATGCCCAAAGAGGAACTCTAAGATATATATATCAATTTTGAAGTATGGGGTTTTGTCTCTCTCAGAAGTGTAGCATATATATCGTGTGACGCAGGAGTTGCCATGGAAAATACACTGACTCAATCATTTATTTATAGTAAGTAGAACGCACATCCTAGGCTCCAATCTAAACTCTCTTTCACCCCCCTCCTCCCCCCCAAGCAAAGACCATGAGAAATAATGTAACTAAGTAAATCATTGTAAATTACAGGGTATGAAGTAATCCGATAATACAATTATTTTGTTTTTTTTTAAATAGTTGAATATTCTTTTAATTCCCAGGCAGGGCTTTGAAATGGCAACATTGCAATGGTGTTAGCTGCTAGATTCCTGCCAGTGATGATATTGTTACTGCTGAGGTCTATCTACCATCTGCTCAGTGAATTTTTGATGGATAAAGCAAATCTTATTTAGATCAGCTGAGGGCGAGTGGTTTTTTTTAATTAATCGCTTTTGGGGAAGATTTGAAAAAAGATCAGAGTGACTTATTAGGAAAATTTATACTTTGGAAAAAGCTACATGATTGCACACTGAGAATGTACCTGCTAGGGTCATTTATTATTAAACCTGTTTATTACAATAGTGCCTAAGGACCAACCAAGAATGGGGCCCCATTGTGCCAGGCGCTGTGCAAACACAGTAGTAGACAGTCCCTGCCCCAGAGAACTTAGTCTAAAGAGGGGATCTAATTGGTTTAACCACAATGGGGGATTATATTTGGGGGGGGGGAATGATGCAATAGACTTGTTCTCAGGGTGGGGAGGAGGGGAGGCTACTATGGAAAGTCTTGTTTGCTTTAAATAAGTTCTTTAGTGCCCCAAAATGGACAAGACATCTCTTGGGATGTGGCAGCTGTTGGGCCTATACCAGGGACCCATGATGTGCATTTCATTATAGCTATATAGACCTAGGGTCTGATTACACATAGTTCAGGGCATCATTTTCAAAGTGGGTGTAAAAATTCTCCCTGATCTAAATGGTAGTATTTTATGCTAACTTTTTAAAAAATCATCCTTGCCACCCTCACGTTGGTGCACAAAGCAGAAACCAGTCTCTTGCATTCCTCTGTCATTTGTTGCTGCTTCCATCTGCTCTCTGGTGTTGAGATCAACTGTTCTGGCCTCCCTGCTATGGGCTCTCCCTGAGGTTTCTCTTGGGTGCCCTTGTTTCCTCCCAGCACATGACAGCTTCAAGTGGGAGTCTGAGTGTTGGCATCCGGAATACATGCCACAAATACGTCCAGCGTTTCCTTCTGGTTCTGGTGAAAATGAGCTGCTGGTTGGTGATCTCTCAGATTGTTGAGTCTATTGAATAATGTGGATGCCTTTCCTATCCTTGATGTCCCTTCCTTCTTGAAGTCCTCGTTGACTAATATGGTGTTGCCCAAGTAGGTGAACTATGTTGTATTGGTGGAAATTACTAGAGAAAGTAGGCAGGACAGGTGTTTAAAATCCTGGGACCTGCTACAATATGTTAAACCAATGGACTTGTTATAGTGTGAGGGCAAAGATGCTTAATGGGCTTTAAGGAATCAGGCAGCCAGAGTACTATATTTTCCTCAAATAATTATCAAGGGGCAGATCCTGTCTCCTACTCCACGGCAATGCATAAGATTGATGACAGGGTTTGGAAGTGGTGATGCCTTGGGTACATAGTGCCCATGTGGGGCTGAGACTGGCCTTATAGCAACTTGTTGCATGGCAGGAACTGTTGCCACATGGGTCTTCTAATGGTCCTTTCCTCGCACCTGTGAAGAGGACATTTGGAGTCTGCAGGCTTATTACAACCTTTGGGCTTCACTAGCATCCATGGAGTGGCCCTGTTGCTATTTGTCGTGAGGGGATTCCTCTGCTCATGCATTTCTCTAGTGCTTAGGGAGCTGTTATTACCACTGTTTACAGCATTAATGTGCCCATTACTGGAACACCGTCTCCAGTTCTTATGTCCACACCATAAAAGAGATGTTGACAAATAAGAAAAGCTTCAGACAAGAGCTAGAAGGTCTGGGCAACCTGTTTTCCAGTGAGAGACCAAAAAAGCTCTAACTGAGAGAGGACTTGATCACAACCTATAAGTGAGTAATATTTTTAAAGCAGATGGCTCTTTAATCTAGCAGATAAAGACATAACAAGACCCAGTGGCTGGAAGCTGAAGCTAGACAAATTCAGACTAGAAATATGGTGTCCGATTTTAACAATGAGATGAATTAGCCATTGGAACAATTTACTAGCAATGGGGGTAGATTCTCCATTCTCTCAATTCTATTGTCTGTTATGCAGGACATTGGACGAGATGATCATAGTGCTCTTCTGACCATAAAAACTATGTACACCAAGACACAGGGCCTAGTCCTGTTTCCCATGAGTTTTGCTGGGAGCAGATTTGGGGCTGCTATATTCCGTTCCTGGGCCAAATTCTCTGCTGGTGTAAAGATACCCAGCTCCATTGAAGTCTGTAGAGCTGTGCAAATTTACACCAGAAGAAAATTTACCTCTCTTGGCTTTTTGCTTGCAAGTGACAGAGAGACAACCTAGGTGTCAATGTGACCAACTGCACTTAAGTGTTGATCTTATTCCAACAAGTTGCTTCAGGTTCCTCATTCTACAAGTTGAGGCAACATAACGTGCGGTTGATATACTGCATGCACTTTATAGTTTTAAAATGACCAAAAGAGAAAGCAAATAAGATTTTGGGTTTTTTAAAATATATATCTCCATTTACTGTTTAATGGATGGAAACCTTCAAGGTTTTACTTTAATTTCCAGTGACATACCTGCTGGAGATTTTAGCCCTATTAGAAACTGAAGGTCGTCTTTTGGGTTTATTACCCTGTCCTCTCTCCATTCATTCAACAAACTACGTAAGCATTTCTGAGTTTCATTTCAATTTGGCAATGGGTCTAGAAAAAGCCATCTCTTTCCTTAATGTAGAGCTTCCCAAGAAGTTAAATCAATAGCATTTTAAGCATGTCCCTTCCATAGCGTTTGCTTGAATTTTACTGGAAGAATTCTTGTAATTCTTCTCTTCCAACATTTTAATAGGTAAAACTTTGTTTCAAACTTTGACTAACAGAAAATAAAAATGACTACTGCATAGTAGTTTTTAATTAATGGCTATATATTGATACCAGGTATTTTTGAACTCTATTGGCTGTCTGGGACGTTAGATGTGTAAGAGGCTTTTAGATGTAATTAGAGGCGTGTTCCTCTATATAATTGCTAATTCAGGTAGTTGACGGTGAGTTCCTTTTTGAGGGCCTGATTTTGATCTGATTTATACTGGTTACACTCCATTGCCTTCAATAGAGTTGCTCCTGATTTACAGTAGTGTAAACGAGGCCCCATGTGTTCTGAGGAGTACCATAACCTAATGAGTCCTGTGGCACCTTTAAGACTAACAGATGTATTGGAGCATAAGCTTTCGTGGGTGAATACTCTGCGTCTGATGAAGTGGGTATTCACCCACGAAAGCTTATGCTCCAATACATCTGTTAGTCTTAAAGGTGCCACAGGACTCTCTGTTGCTTTTTACAGATCCAGACTAACACGGCTACCCCTCTGATACATAACCTAATAGGTGCTCTTAAATCATTCCTTATGGCACAGGAGGGAGAGGCTCAAGTATAGAAGCTCACTGCATAGACCAGAAACAAGGACTAGCACTTTAGAGGGCTGGGGGGAAGATTGTGAGTTTATATTTAATTTTATTCCACATGTGACTTTTTAGTGGAGGAAAAAGAGGGGCCTTGTGAGAATTGCATGGGAGGCTGCTTTCAGGAATCGGAGCCTGTAGCAGAGTCAGCCTCCAGGCAACCTAAGAAGCACTGCTGGCCTGTAGCAGGCTGCCTGATTGGCTCAGAAGACTGCCTCTTAAGTTCAGCAGCTGCTTAAAGCATTCACCCACAGCTGCGATAGCTCCTCCTTGTTCTCAGACTTGTATCTGCCTTGGCTCCAGCTGTGCCCCTGCCTTGCCTCACTCCAGGTGACCTGATTCTGACCATAGGCGCCATCTCTTGGCTGCTAACTCCAGCTGTGACCCAGGGCTCTGGACTCCAGCTCCGACCCTGGACTCTGATTTCCTGGCTACTGACTCCTCCTCCAATCTCTAGACATGACCAACAGGTATATCCAATACCCAATCTCTACAGCAACTGAAAAGAGCAGCAGGAAAACGTGATTAAAGGGGATTAAGCATGTGCTTGGCTGAGTTGACCTGAATGCTCCAAGCCCAAGATGAGCATTATTGCCTTTTATGCAGTATGAGATTCTTAGACAGGTGAGGATCTTTGTTTTTAAGGGGAATCACACTCACTCTCACACACACGGACTCTCTCTCTCTCTTTCCCCAAACATGCAGACAAGGTCAGCTGCCTCTGGCTGAGTATTGAAGTATCACTTGTGCACACCATAGGCAGTCTCTTAGCTATTTGGGAAGGGTGTAAACTGGACAGTGTCGTAGGACTTGTCTATACTTGCAGTAGTGAGGTGGTAGATAGGAGTAAAGTCAGTATAACTACATCGCTCAGGGGTGTGGACATAAGTTGGTAATGTAGACCAAGCCTTAGTCACTACTCTCCTTTCCTCTCTTTCATGTTCTGTTATGTGCTTCTCTTTGCCCAAAAACTGTGGTTGATTGCGGCAATAATCCAGCTGCTGCTAGTTCCCTTGAAAACACAAACTCATGCACTTGCCTGCTAGTAGATGCACACAGTGGCTGAGATTTTTTTCAAAGCCCGTTAAATGTATTGGGAATTGTGTGTGCAAATAGCCGAAGCAAATTTGCAAAGCTCAGCCGATGCACTGATACTAGAGCTGGTTGGAGGACAAAATTTTCATCCTGCAAAAAATTTCAAGGGTTTTTTAAAATTCATTTTGTATGGGGACAAAGTCAAAATGTCTAATTTTTTTCATAGGAATGAAGTGCCAAAAAAAATTCATTTTGGAAACACCAAAGTGGTACCCTGGCCAGCCTGTCTAGGCTCCTTGAAAGTTCCAGTGGAATTTACGCATTCCCTCAGAACAGTTGGATTCCATTGAAACTGCACTTTCTGACAGAAAACTCTTCCAGCAGAAATATTTAAGCCAGCTTTAGCTGATACCAGTAGATTCTGCATACCAGCAGCTAGGTACACATTGATTCACATGGCTGATCCACCTGCAGAACATGCCACCTATTCATTGCATTAAATAGGATGAGTTCACACAGAGAAAAAGTTCTTCAGCCCAGCTCAGATTTTTGCTTTTTATCTTTCATTGAATTCCTTTTGCCCTCCTCCCATGTCCGTATTTTTCCCTTGATCCTATTTCTCCCTGCTTTCAGTTTCTCCATTGGTTTTAATTTAGCTCACCCTTTGACACCTTATATTTTTGAGTCCATGCACCCCTCCCTTTCTGGTTGCTTGTGTTGTGCAAAGATTCATTTTATAGCCATCTTCTATTGTAGACAAATTACACTTGGCTGTTTTTCTGCCATGGCGCACAATTGCTGAGATTGTTAGCTTTATAAAGTGATTAGGGGAAAAGTGTCAAGATCCATTTAATTGAATCTGTAAATCAAAACTGAAATTTTATCACTATTTGCAATAAAAATAAGCGAGTCTGTGTGTAATCCATGACTCATCTATAACTTATTATTCTCCTTTATTGGTAATATGGAGGTGCCTGGAGGTCTCAGACAAGATCATGGCCCCAGTGTGCTAGGTATCCTACAAATACATAGTAAGGGACAGTTTCTGTCTTAAAGAACGTACATTTGAAGTAATAAATGAAATCCACAGCATGACTAGTGTCATCCTGAAAATGATACACCCTCTTCTGCTTCAGCATAAGTGGAAGTGGAAGGTTGTATAACTAAGTCCTGATTCTCATCTGACCTATGCTGTTTTCTCCATGGAGGTAACTCTGTTGATTTCATGGGGGTTCTTGTGACTTATTCAGGTGTAAGTGAGCTCAGAGTCAACACACAAATTTGTATGAAGGCACAAACAAAGTGTGAAACAATTAAATGCTTTAGTTTACAAAGATCAGCGTCAGCACTTGTGCTGTTGGCTACAATATGTGCCAGGGTTTTTGGTTTACGTGAAGCTAAATTATAATCATTCTTGAAATACTGTCTGTGCTTGAAAAAACAGCAGAGCGATGTGACTGTGCATAGAAGGTTCTGTTTCCACCAAATGGAGTTTACCCAAGCCTACTGTGATGTTTGCAAGAGGTTAGGGGTCTTAGTTCATATGCTAATGAACATCACATACTTATTTCAACATGGCTCAATTGCAATCTTTACTCAGATGATTTTAGCACAGGTGTACAACCAGGATATTGTTAGAATCTCTTCTTGGTGATATGAGATGCATCATGGTAATCTTACTGAATACAATAGCTGCCCTGAAGCATCTCACTCAGTAACCTGGAAAGCAGCTCCTGTTCCTACTGTCATTTGTACAACATATGACAACTGGTCTGGAGCTTAAAGATCACATTTAAAAGAGGACTTTAATATCCATTGATTCTGATTAATCATTACCCATTCTAAGCAGAAATATGCCCTTTTCTATCCTTTCTCCTTTTCAAAAAACCGCCTACACCCATATTGCAGGTAATCTCAGGAAATTGGTACTTATGCTAGCTGGGTAAAACTCATTCAGTCTGTTCTTTTCCTTCAAAGAATTAATTTGTTGCTAATACTTTCTGCCTATAGAAGTCAAAGGGAAATCCTGCAATGGAGATTTTTATAGACCCAATATGGGTTCTAGTGATCCCTGCTCTGGACTATGGCCATATTAACATATATATTGTACATTTTGAGCTAACTTCAGAAATGGAAAAGAAATCTTCAGAAATAAATGGGACTGTACAAAGTACCAGGCTAATAAGTCAAGCCTCCAGAAACTACCTGTGAGATGGAAGAAATTTATATTTCATATAAAGGAATATGAAGTTGAACAACTGAGTTGGAGGCAAGAAGGGAATCAGTGTAGCACACCCTGAGCCACACGCTAAGCAGCAAGGCAGAGCGTACCATCAGCCAATTATAAAAGTGAATGCTGTCCAAGACATTAAAGCAAAAATTTGACCCCCCCCTTGCCCAAGGACATAACATGCACATATAGACATGAGGGGACAGGAGCACAGTGTTAGCTCTAGGGCTGGTCAAACATTTTCCATGAAAACTATTTTTTGATGGAAAATTGGGTTTTTGATTAAATTTTTTTTTCCAAAAAGATCAGTTTACCACAGAACACTTCAATTTTTTTTATTGAAACACTGTGCTCCTGGCACTCCCATGATTCACTGTAGCAGTTCAGCGGGAAGGGGGATTTCAGTGCATCATGAGAGATGTAGTCTGGTTGGGATCCCTGACCCAGAGGCGAGAATAGGGGAACGAGGGCTCCAAACTACAACTCCCATGAGGCATCACGATGATGGCTTTGGTTTTCAGCCAAATGTTTAGAGGCTTTGATATTTCACCGAAAAGTTTAAATGTTTCATGAGGATAAAATATAATTTTCCAACCAGCTCTAATTTTATCCCATGTGGTGCAGGTAAAGTAGCAGGGAGCATGTCCAGCCTGCTGGGAGCTGGTCTAATGCACACCCAGATTGCAGCAGGGACTTGGAACATGTGTACTGAGGCTCTATTTTCATTTTCTGGGTTTGGCAGTAGCAGGATGTAATTCAGATCCCCAACTGGAGTGCTCACGTGAGCCATTAGCTCAGTTGTTTATGTAGGTAGATTGTTCCCTGTTAGGCTTCCCATTCATGAAGAGCAAAAACATATACATTAAGTCTGGATCTCTTTAATAGCAGATTAAAGAAAACTACAAACAAGTACACAACACGTTTACATCCACACCTGCGAGAGCATGTGTTTCTCTATGTGGGGAGTAGCGGCTGTTATGCATAGATGTAGCAGGTGGCTGTGAAACAGTCACTCCTCAGAGTTCAATGCCCGCTCAGCAGCGCCAAGAGGTGCAGGCTGCAGCTAAGAGCCGGTTCTGGTTTTGGTGGTGCTTGATGTAGGCGAAGGAAGTCAGTCATGTAACACTGGAATCCAATGAGAGCAACACAGGCAGCGAGAGAGCCCAGGCTCTTACTCTACTCTAGCAATTGCCATCTTGAACTGCCTCAGATCGCACAAGCAAGTGCAATAATGGTCTCACATAGGCCTAAGAGGCTGTTTATTTCCCAGCTTCATTTGTAGGATATGGGTCAGGATTCTGAATGGTAATACCCCATCACATGGCATAGGTCAGCATCCATTGGCTCCAGTGCCTCCTTCCATCCTGTGGTTCAAAAATCAGAATAACCTTCTCTCTATTTACATAGCTCCACGCTGCCCCAATTCACTAACTCTAACAAAGCTAGCGCTCTTGGGGAAGAGTAGTAAATGACCTAACAGAATGCTCCATCCGTCCGTGAAACAGTTTTCATTGATGAATCCTGAAAACTCGTGCCAATTAGAATATTGACAGAACAGGGAAAGCGTTGCCCTGCGGTGGAGCAACATGAAGCTTATGGTTAATGGAAAGCCTTTTTCACAGTGTGCTTCATTGAAGGGGCTGGGAAAATAATGATGATTGAAGTAGACAAGTGCTGTCTCTACGAGCTGATTGTGAATGCGATATGAGAGCATTGTAATAGTTCATTAGCGTTCACCTCCCACCCCTTTGGGGATTCGGCAGCATGACCCTTCTGATGGAGGGAGCACCCTTAAGTTTGCCACCGCTAGAGAGGCATGGGTAGTGTGCTTATTGTCCATGTGGTGTGGGTGCTGTTTTGTGGCAATCTCTGTCTTTGTTGAACTGGGGCTTGCCAGAGCTGAAAATGATTCTCTACAACTTAAGCTAAGGAGCCAAGGCTCTCCAGCTGAGACTCACATCCAGTGTGGATCAGGCGTTAAGGGTGATGTGTAAAACACACTGGCCTGTGGCTTATATTTGCTCATGAGCTCGCATATATTTGGCTAGTTAGGATATTCTCCTACAAGTAATGTGAGTCTTTACTGGACACACCTGCTGCGTAGTCAGCAGTATAAATAATCACTGTAGGGATGTCTCCAAGCACATTTCCTGCCCTTTAACCGTATGTTTGTTGCTGGCAGCTGAGCAATATCTGCAGCACCATGTCAGTCTGTGGGTTGAATAATTGTGCCCCTGTGTTGCCCTGGAGTACTCCAGAGTTGGCTTTTTTTTTTTTTTTCCCCCCAGTTCTCTGGTCTCAGCACTGGCAGCCCAGGAATTCATGGTCAGAACCCTCCCAAAATCATGAGCTTTGCTGAAAGAGTATTAGGTTTGGGTTTTTTTTTTAATTAGTTGGGGGGGGGTGGTTTTTTTGTGTGTGGTTTTTTTTTTTTTTTTTTTTTTTTTTTTGGTCTAGCTTCTGGTTTGTGAATGGCAACAACTCCACCCCCAGTTTCTGAGACCCATAATAAACGTTAGAGATTCAACCTTTAAATGCATAAAAAATGTGCACATAAACTTGCAGGCCATGGCTCACAGCCCTCACTACTCCCCCCTACATGCCTGCTGTCTGTAACCTGCAGCTGGAGGGAGCTGCTCTCAGATCTTGCATCCATTAAGTCCACCTTCCCAAACTGTGGTTGAAGGTGGGGTGAGCCCAGTATTGTGGAGCTTGATGGCTCCTCTCTGCTGAGCCTGCTCCAAGTTTCTCTTCAGAGCAGGCAGTGGTACCCTGGTACTGCAGGCAGCTGCAGAAGATGTGGCCTGCAGCACCAGCTGCACAGTGGCCTCTAGTGGCCAAAAGGGGATACTGGAAATAGCTGAGGCAAATACATGATTGTGTGTGCAATCATGTAGTTGTTCCCGAGATCAATGTAAGCACCTCCCAGAATGGACCAAAATCATGATACTCGTAATAATATAGGGAGTGGAGGCCACACAGCTCTGTATTTGACTCTTTTTTGGAAGTACAGAGCTCCTTTGTCCAGCCCTCTGCTCACTATACTCCCAGATGGATGATGCTAGGAAGTGTCTTCTTTTTGAGTGCAAACTTCAAGAACTTCCATGCTTTTCAGTGCACTAGGGCATGATGGGAGCCCAGGGATTTGTTTGTGTGAACAAAATTAGGGAAGAAGAATGGGCTACAGTAGAACCTCAGAGTTATAAACACCAGAGTTACGAACTGACCAGTCAACCGTCCACACACTTCATTTGGAACCGGAAGTACGCAGTCAGGCAGCAGCAGAGACCCCCCCCCCTTTCCCCCTCAAAAAGGGTAAATACAATACAGTACTGTGTTAAACATAAAGTTTCAATGCTGAAGTAAGTGAATGTTCAGTTGTAAACTTTTGAAAGAACCACCATAACGTTTCGTTCAGAGTTACAAACATTTCCGTTATGAACAAACTCCATTCCCAATGTGTTCGTAACTCTGAGTTTCTACTGTAGTTGGTGCACTGAACTGAGATCCAAATCTGGGTCCAATTTTCATCCTTCCTTCAAAATCCCTGCATGCTTCAATTTTTCATCTGTGAAATAGGAAGAATTTGGATTATTCCCTTCTCCCACTCTGCTCTGTATTTTTAGATTGTAAGCTCTTTAGGGCAGGCCGCTTAATAAATAAATAAATATAAATATAGTCCACAATGGGGCCTGATCTCATTTGGGCTCTCATCACTGCTTTGATGTAAATAACAATAATATAAACTGAGTATGTTCTTATACATTATATAAGAATATAATAAAATAAATAATTATAATTATAATAATTATAAATATAGAATAAATTATTATAATATAGAATTTATTAGAATTTATATATTATACTATATAATTATATATGTATTATATTTCTATATTATAATATATTATATTATATTTTTTTTTAATAATTTTGAACAAATCAAAGAAACATGATGAAATGCCTTTGAAAGGAAAATAATCTAGTTTTTTTTATTCCTTAGTCAATTTCTTATCACTGTAGGGTAAAGTTTTAACAACCAAGAGCATTATTAGTTAGTCTTTGGATTTTACACTGTGGCTCATTATTCGAATATGTCTAGACACCGTTAGGAAGAGATACAGTAAGATTACTTTTTTCAGGCTCAACAGCGAAGTGCTGTATAAAATAATAGGACTTCCTAAGGGAAAAGGATTTAAAGTATTATGCGGATGTAAGAAATGGGATTAGCTACAGGAGAGGTTTAGGGGTTGCTTCTAAAAAAAAATCTCCAGTCACTGTGAAACGTGAAGGATTGGTACAAATGGAAAGCATTTTGTGCTCGAATGTTATAAATAGTTGAGCAAGGTCAAAGATAGGAGCAAAGGTTCCCTGTTGCAGCTGAGTACATTTTTATTTATTTATTTATTTATTTATTTTATTTAAAAAAAAAAAGATAAAATGGATCTTCGTCCACTGGTTCTTTTGATACCTTTATCTGACACCACAGGTAAATGCGGACAGCTTTTAATTTGATGTTCTATTACATCGCATTATGGGATCACATTATTAAATGTTTTAAAATATAAACCTGGTCAGACATCCCCACCTCTGGGTTTCACAGTGTACCTCCTCTTCTGCAGGACAGTTTGAGTGGATAGGGGACCCAAACACTGGCACCCAGATGAGGGGATGCACTAGGTAGGAAATCCAGAGGTGGGTGGGTGACACTTCATCATGCAATAAGCGCTCTGGGCTCTTCTAGAGAGCTTCTACTAGTGCAGGGATCTGACTGTGGAAGCTTGCTGCAGGATCTGGGCCTTAGAGCTTTTTGTTTTCTTGTGTGGTTTTTTAATTATATATTTTTTAAATCCCACAATGTGACATCCGATCACTCCCAATGAAAAGCTACCAATGCTTTGGAAGTATCTGAGTGTTACACTGGTGTAATTTAGTCCCTGAGTGTTACACTGGTATAGAACAGGGCTCCGTGAGTCCAGCCACATGAATGGGAGATACTAATTAGTTAGGTGGACTTTAATATCTGGTCCCCATCAAGCAGACAATAGTAGAAGTTTTATAATACTCTGGTGTTTGCATTTATCATTGACAAGGCCGGCTCCAGCATTTCTGCCGCCCCAAGCGCCAAAAAAAAAAAAAAAAAAAAAAAAAAAAAGGGTGGCTAAACACCTCTGGCTGAAATACACTCAGGACTGCAGCAGCCTGGTGGTGGTGAAATGTGTGCACCTCATTCCACTGAACCAACATTCATTGCATAAAAGGATCATGCTGGGAGAGCAATACAGCAATGCACAGACAATCCAGAAAGTTTTTGGAGTGTTGGGGAAAACTTCCTGGTACAAGTGCTGGAGGAACCGACTAGGGGCTGTGCTCCTCTTGACCTGCTGCTTACAAACAGGGAAGAATTGGTAGGGGAAGTAGAAGTGGGTGGCAACCTGGGCAGCAGTGACCATGAGATGGTTGAGTTCAGGATCCTGACAAAAGGAAGGAAGGAGAGCAGCAGAATACGGACCCTGGACTTCAGAAAATCAGCCTTAGACTCCCTTAGGGAACTGATGGGCAGGATCCCCTTGGAGGCTAATATGAGGGGGGAAGGAGTCCAGGAGAGTTGGCTGTATTTTAAAGAAGCCTTATTGAGGGCGCAGGAACAAACCATCCCAATGTGCAGAAAGAATAGCAAATATGGCAGGCGACCAGCTTGGCTTAACAGTGAAATCTTCGGTGAGCTAAAACTCAAAAAGGAAGCTTAGAAGAAGTGGAAATTCGGACAGATGACTAGGGAGGAGTATAAAAGTATTGCTAGAGCATGCAGGGGTGTAATCAGGAAGGCCAAGGCACAATTGGAGTTGCAGCTAGCAAGGGATGTGGAGGGTAACAAGAAGGGTTTCTACAGGTATGTTAGCAACAAGAAGAAACTTAGGGAAAGTGTGGGACCCTTACTGAATGCGGGAGGCAACATAGTGACAGATGATGTGGAAAAAGCTGAAGTACTCAATGCTTTTTTGCCTCAGTCTTCACGGACAAGGTCAGCTCCCAGACTGCTGCACTGGGCAACACAGTATGGGGAGGAGGTGAGCAGCCCTCAGTGGTGAAAGAACAGGTTAAGGACTATTTAGAAAAGCTGGACATGCACAAGTCCATGGGTCCAGATCTAATGCATCCAAGGGTGCTGAGGGAGTTGGCTGATGTGATCGCAGAGCCATTGGCCATTATCTTTGAAAATTCGTGGCAATCTGGGGAGGTCCTGG
Organism: Emys orbicularis; assembly: GCF_028017835.1. Lineage (NCBI taxonomy): Eukaryota > Metazoa > Chordata > Testudines > Emydidae > Emys > Emys orbicularis. Next base: position 15,624,948 of record NC_088686.1, read on the forward strand.
ACGACTGGAAAAAGGCAAATATAGTGCTCATATTTAAAAAAGGGAAGAAAGAGAACCTGGAGAACTACAGACCGGTCAGCCTCACTTCAGTCCCCGGCAAAACCGTAGAGTAGGTCCTCAAGGAATCCATTTTGAAGCACTTGGTGGAGAGGAAGGTGATCAGGAACAGTGAACATGGATTCACCAAGGGCAAGTCATGCCTGACCAACCTGATTGCCTTCTATGATGAGATAACTGGCACTGTGGATATGTGGAAAGCAGTGTACATGATATATCTTGATTTCAGCAAAGCTTTTGATACGGTCTCCCATAGTATTCTCGCCAGCAAGTTAAAAAAGTATGAATTGGATGAATGGACTATAAGGTGGCTAGAAAGTTGGCTAGATTGTTGGGCTCAACGGGTAGTGATCAATGGCTCGATGTCTAGTTGGCAGCCGGTATCAAGCGGAGTGCCCCAGGGGTTGGTCCTGGGGCTGGTTTTGTTCAACATCTTCATTAATGATCTGGATGATGGGATGGATTGCACCCTCAGCAAGTTCGCAGATGACACTAAGCTGGGGGGAGAGGTAAATACACTGGAGGGTAGGGATCGGGTCCGAGTGACCTAGACAAATTGGAGGATTGGGCCAAAAGAAATCCAATGAGGTTCAACAAGGACAAGTGCAGAGTTCTGCACTTAGGAAGGAAGAATCCCATGTACTGCTACAGGCTGGGGACCAACTGGCTAAGCAGCAGTTCTGCAGAAAAGGACCTGGGGATTACAGTGGACAAGAAGCTGGATATGAGTGAGCAGTGTGCCCTTGTTGCCAAGAAGGCCAATGGCATATTGGGCTGTATTAGTAGGGGCATTGCCAGCAGATCGAGGGAAGTGATTATTCCCCTCTATTCGGCACTGGTGAGGCCACACCTGGAGTATTGCGTCCAGTTTTTGTCCCCCCACTACAGAAGGTATGCGGACAAATTGGAAAGAGTCCAGCGGAGGGCAACGAAAATGATTAGGGGGCTGGAGCACATGATTTACGAGGAGATGCTGAGGGAACTGGGGTTATTTAGTCTGCAGAAGAGAAGAGTGGGGGGGGATTTGATAGCAGCCTTCAACTACCTGAAGAGGGGTTCCAAAGAGGATGGAGCTCAGCTGTTCTCAGTGGTGGCAGATGACCGAACAAGGAGTAATGGTCTCAAATTGCAGTGTGTGTGTGTGTGTGGGGGGGGGGTATCTAGGCTGGATATTAGGAAACACTATTCCTCTAGGAGGGTGGTGAAGCACTGGAATGGGTTACCTAGGGAGGTGGTGGAATCTCCATCATTAAAGGTTTTTAAGGCCCGGCTTGACACAGCCCTAGCTGGGATGATTTAGTGGGCATTGGTCCTGCTTTGAGCAGGGGATTGGACTAGATGACCTCCTGAGGTCCCTTCCAAACCTAATATTCTATGATTCTATCATCTCTCAGCTGTTAGGTATAGCAGAAATAATGGCACTATAGTGCAGCCCTTTTGGAAGATCACTGTGTCCCACTTTAAGAATAAACATTAGGACTTCGCTTTGGTATTTGTGTAACAGCAAGAGAATGTTGTTACCATGTCACAGTGACCCGTGCCTGAGGGTCTCTCTGACAGATGACTTACATCTCATTTTGTGCTGTTTCATTGTTCTGCTCCTTGCCCTTCTGCCCTCCAACCTCCTCTCTCGCCTACCTGTTTTACTGTGAAAATTTCATGTGGAAGCTACAACTCTTTGTTCCACAGACTTGTGGTCAGAATGGTAATCATGTGGCAGGGAAGGCCGAGAGTGATTCCCCCTCCCCCCTCTTCCTGCCCCCCCCCCCCCCCCCCCGCTTCTAATGAAACTGTTTTCAAGCGGGCTGCACTTTAAAAAAATAAACCGATCCAAAATGCATTCCTTTACGTGAAGGCACCCTCACTCCATGTTGCTTAAGCTAAGTATTATTAGCTGTCTTCATAAGGAAATGAAACTGAAACAATGCCTAAATACATAAATGTAGAGGTTGGGAGATATCATTGGAAATCTCCTACCTTTTCTTGGTGGGGTTTTTCCTTTTACAAACCAAAATTCTGAGATGTAATGGCAAGTGTGCCCATCGGCACTGCCCTCTATTGGGTGAACTCACAACTGCTCAACCATGTGTCATAGGCTCACAGAAATTGTCCACTAGCTCACGTTGTAGAGGCCAATGCTTTTGGAGGAGAGGAGGTTCTAAGTGTCCATGGTGTGCAGCATTGTAACCACCACAAGTCCTGGTTGGGCATGGATTTGTTAAACATAAGTACTGTGGTCAGTGTGTGTATTTTAAGAGGTTTAACATTCTCCTACATTACTCTAAACTATTGACTTTAAATCTGCCACTGCATCCCTGGTGAGTTAGCAATGTATGTTATTGTGAAGGCACAGGATTTTCCTCTCCCCAGGGAGATTAAAAAGACTCGGACTGTTCATCTTAGAAGGAGACAACTAAGACGGATATGATAGAATCTATTCAATCATGAATGTTGAGGAGAAAGTGAATAGAGAAGTGTTATTTGCCCTTCACGTAACACAAGAACCAGGGGTCACCCACTGAAATGAATAGGCAGCAGGTTTAAAACAAACATAAGGAAGTACTTCAGACAACACACAGTCAGCCCGTGGAGCTCATTGCCAGGGGATGTTGTGAATGCCAAAAATATAACTGGGTTCAAAGAAGGGGGCAGGGTCCCAGAGTCTGGGCGCCACCTGGAGCATCTACACCACAATTTGATAGCCCTGCAGCCCAAGCCCCACAAGCCTGAGTCAGCGGACACTGGTGTTTTATTGCAGTGTAGAAATACTCTCAAGGGCCACCCCAGATAATAGGCCAGGCTGTCTGTCCACTGTTACTCTCATGCAAAAAATACTCTCCTTTCCTGGAGCACTTTTTCCCCAGGCTCCCTGGCCTGACAAGCACCCAAGGGAGCTCTCGGTTTCTACGATCCCCCTTTTTAGGTTCTCTGTCCTAGGAACTTGCCATCTTCTTACCCCAGCCTTCCTCCCCTGGGAGCAGAGTTTGTTTGGCTCAGGCTCTCTGGAGCTTCCTGAGGTCCTTAGCCTTTTATCATGCTCACGTGCTTCCCTTTCCAGTTAACTGCCTTCCCTTCCCAGTTAACTGACTCAGTGACTTACCTATTCCCAGATGAACATTAGTTGCATCAATTCCACCTTGTGCAGCCTGTCAGAGGTAGGCTGAGTCCCTGACCCTTCAGGGGGCCAGCTACCCTCTGACAGTAATCAAATATACAGTGAATGCCTTCCTATGTATGGATAAAACATCAGAGGTATAACGTCGCAATGGTAATGCAAGTGCTTGGTTTTCCATTTGATAAATTGGGCTCCATTTTCTTAATATGAATGTTTAATATTTTATATAAGGTGGTATGGGCTCCCCTAGATTTACACACCATTTACATTAGAGTTTGTTGGATCATTATCTTAAAGCTGCTTCATCATTTGACTGGTTTAGCCTTCATTAAGGCAGTCTGGAAATCAAGAGGCTCCACCTGGACTATTGGATAGTTCAGTGATGTCATTGGGTGTTTTCTACAAAGGCTTCATAGAGGGAGGCTCTCTGGAGGAAACACTTTGTGGATAGATACTTTGGTGACGAGCATAGTAAAAGAACTTATAGAGAATAGAATGGAAAATGTAAATGGGCAAGACAGGAAAATATAAGTTATAGGGTCACTAGGAAAAGAATACATAAGGTATATATCTGAAATATGGAACTGAATAATTGCTGGTGGAAAAAGAAGATTGCTGTCAAATAAGCTGTATAAAGAAAATTGGGGTCTTCTTGTGAATCCTTGGTTTGCGTAAATGAAGCCTGTCTCTTAGAAATCAATTTAACTCTTTTACAGTGCCTTTGTGGCCTATGAAACTTTTCATTATCATGAAAAGGATGATTCAGGCACAAATACCTGCCCTTTTGACAGGAAGACAAATTGGCTTCTATATCTATTTTTACAATTCATTTTCTCGAAATTGTATAAAGGAGGATTTATTTTATATTAGAAATTGCATTTATCTTTTTAAAAAAGATAAAATTTCCTATGCAAAGGGGATGAAAAGCTTGTCACGTTTTGCATTTAGTGATTTAATAAGCCTAGTGACCCACACCCAAGAGATTTGTCCTCTCCTTCTTGATTATATTTTCTAATATGCTTCAATGTACAACCAAGCTAATCACATACTGGGATGATCTAATATGAGGAAATCATTTATTCAATGGCCTGATTCTGCCTGCCTTGATCTCAGATGACCTGATCCAAAGCCTACGGAAGTCAATAGAACATAAGAAGGAGTATACTGGGTCAGACCAAAGGTCCATCTAGCCCAATATCCTGTTTGCCAACAGTGGCCAATTGTCAGGTGCTTCAGAGGAAATGAACAGAATAGGGAAAAATCAAGTGATCCATTCCCTGTCTCCCATTCCCGGCTTCTGGTAAAAAGAGGCTGGGGACATCTCAGAGCATGGTTTTGCAGCCCTGCTGATCCTGGCTAATAGCCATTGATGGACCTGTCCTCCATGAACTTATCGGGTTCTTTTTTGAACCCTGTTATAGTCTTGACCTTCATAATATCATCTGGCAAAGATTTCCACAGATTGACTGTGTGTTGTGTGAAGGAATACTTCCTTTTGTTTGTTTTAAACCTGCTGCCTATTAATTTTGTTTGTTGACCGCTAGTTTTTGTGTTTATAGGAAGGAGTAAATAACACTTCCTTATTTATTTTTTCTCCACACCAGTCATGATTTTATAGACTTCTAGTCTATCCCCTGTTAGTCATCTCTTTTCCAAAAATGAAAAGTCCCAGTCTTATAGTCTCTCCTCATATGGAAACTGCTCCATACTCCTAATCATTTTGGTTGCCTTTTTCTGTATCTCTTCCAATTCTAATACATATATTTTTGAGATAGGGCAACCAGATCTGCACACAGTATTTAAGATGTGGGAGTATCATGGATTTATAGCGGCAATATGATATTTTCTGTCTTATCTATCCCTTTCCTAATGATTCCCAACATTCTGTTTGCTTTTTTGACTGCCGCTAGGATTCCTATTTATTTCAATGGACAGTGGATCAAGTCTGATGACTAATATCTCACTCTCTGAGTAGTCCCATTCATTTAAATGAGTGGGATTATCTGATGAGTTAATGCAGTAGCGGCAAGTTGTATGGGCCCGTGGTGCCCGGGCTCCAGGAATATTCAGAGCATGGGGGCCCAGCTCCACCAATGTTTGGGGCTGGGTCTCTCCCCCAGCCCTGCCTGCCACCCCTGCACGCCTCCCCCTGAGCGTCTCCCAGCCCTGCCCGCCGCGCCTGGGCGATTTAAAAGGACCTGGGGCCGCTGCCACCACCACCAGCAGAGCAGTGGGATTAAAGCGGCTTCCTGCATGCCCTTGCTCCGCGTGGCATGCCACTCCCAGAAGCTGTTGGCACGTCCCTGCAGTCCCTGGGGGGGGGGGGGGGTCTCTGTGCATTGCCTCCGCCCCAAGCGCCGACTCTGCCATTGGAACTGCGGCCAATGGGAGCTGCGGGGGCAGTGCCTGCAGGCAGCGGTGCACGGAGATCCCCGGTCCCCTGCCTGGGAGCCGCTGCCAGCAGGGTGTGCAGGTTGCTTTTGCGAGCCGCCTGAGGTAAGTGCTGCACCCCTCCTGCACCCCACCCCCTTGCCCCAGCCCAGAGCCTGCCCCCTCTCCCACACCCAAAATCCCTCCCAGAGCCTACACCCCTCTCACACTCAAACTCCCTCCCAGAGCTTTAGGCAGGTGTGGGGGGAGTGGGGACGGGACTTGGACCCGTTCTGGGCACCACCAAAAATTATACAAACCTGCCGTCCCTAATGTACTATTGAACATGAGACAGCATGAGGAAATCTGGCCCTAATGACCAAATCCCAAAGTCCTTACTCCAGCAAAAACCTGAGTCAGAACTAAACCCATAGTGAGCACACCATAGCATTGTGCTAAGATCAGAACTGCAAAATATTTAGCCCACTCCTTGTGTACAGTTAACATAATACCATATCCAGAGCATGAATCTTCCTCCAGGAGCCTACCTAACCAGCTCTACCAAGTAGACAGCACATTTCTGTGAAGTAACTTACTGTGGTGGAAATAACGGTTTGTACATTTAGGATGAAATTTTAAATATCTGCCCTCTCTGGCGCAGCATGGAGTGTAGGTTTTCCGAGGTCTGTTTAATAATTTATAGCTGTGCTTGGACTCAAGTCTTCCGGAATAGGCTTTTTCAATAATGCTCAAAATGGGAACAAATTAAGTAAAAATATCCTTTCCCTCCCCCCATTTCAAACGTTTAAGGACTGTTAAGCTAAACTGCATATGACTTGTTTGAAATATATTTTCTTTTTAAAACCCAGGGGTTAAAGTAAGAGGGAGCGGAAGAAAGAGTAGCTCTCCTTCTCCCACCCATAGGTCAGCATCACTCACCCTTGCTTCTCCTCCACTGCTTGGCTGGGACAGTCCAAGCTTGTTTTCGATCTACATTATCCACCAATCTAGCTGTACTTTAGTGAATAACCAACAGAGGGCCATATAGAGCAATCATTAGAGTGCATGTATGTTTTTAAGCTGGCTCATTCATTGCAATGGGTGCTACTGCATCTATATCGTTCCAATCTGACAGAACCACTGAGTACCTTTGAGCATGGTCTTTCAACTATCACCTTATAGTGATTTCATCAAGGCCACATTTTCCCAGTTTGCTAATAGAGAACATTGTTGGGACTGCGTCAAAAGACTTACTAAAATCGAGATTTATCACAGCTACTGCATCCTTCCATACACTAGGCTAGGAACCCTGTCAAAGAAGGGAATTAGGTTGGATTGGCAGGATTTGTTGTTGACAAATCCATGTTGGCTATTATTTATCACTCTATTATCCTCCTGGGTATTTAAAAATCCATTGTTTAATCATTTGTTCTAGTATCTTTCCAGGTATTAAAGTTAGGCTGACGGGTCTCTAATTCTCTGGGCTCTCTTTGTTCCCCTTTTTAAAGATCAGTACTATGTTTGCCCTTCTCCAGTGCTCTGGGATCTCAAACATCCTCCGTGAGTTCTCAGAGATAATTGCTAATGGGTCTGGTTCTTCTCCCTGTTTAGGTTCTAGGTTTTGCTAGTCGTATAAAACAAGCCACTACAGTAAAATACAACTTACTATTTTTTGCTTTTGTTTTAATTTTACATGTTCATTTCATTGTCTATTTTTTAAATATAGATGGTAAAAGGAATCAGAACAGTGAGGATGATTTTTTTCCATCAAAATGAATCTGTTCTTCAATAATCCAGGAATTCAAAAGGCATAAATATGGGAAGAAACCATCTATACAAGTTTTACTCTGGGTTTTTTTAGCTGCTTTTCTAAAATTTGATACATTATAAGACAACGGACTTCACATGGGATTCTTTAGTCTCAGCCACACAAGCCCTTTTTGTTGTTGACAACTAAAAATGTAAAAAAAATTTCCTGCAGTAATTAATAAATTATGAGCCATGACCCTGGAGATTGAGGCAGTTTCTAAATAATTACCAATTACAAGCATGTCAATGCTTTTATTAAAATAGTCATGAGAACAAAATTAGCCCTAGCTGGTTTTAAAGTTTTATACACTTGCTGGTGTATCTGGAAGAACATTAGTATCAAATGGGATTAGAAAGAGGATGGAGTTGCCAGTGAGAGCAGGGGACTGGACTCTGCCAGTCCTTTGTTCCTAACTAGAAACGAACTAATGAAGAGGTTCACCATAGAAGGGGTGAGATCCTGCAAACCCTAATGCAAATGAATAGTTTTTAGGCCCGGGGCTCTGGGAAGGTGTTTTGGGAACTCTGTCCCCTGCTGTGTTAGCTAGTGCTCTATCCCCTGTGGAATATACTCCTTCTGATATGAATGCTTCATCGTCTGTGACTACTTGAGTCTGCAAGCTGAAAACTAGCTTTCCAACTGCATTCATCTAAAAGCCTGGGCACTGAAACATCCACAGAAAGCCAGCCCAAAAGGGGTGTGAAAAAAAGCAATACAAGTTCACCTTCGATCCAAGCAAATCCTTGTGCAAATGCTTTTGCAGTATTGAACCAGCTGATAATTATATGGAGATTTCCTTTAAACGCCTGTTTTGTTTTTGAAATACCCCAAAGCCTGTTTAACACAATTTGAACTCATTAATGAAGCAAACTAAAGTGTGTGTGGTGGTAGTCATTGTGGGTGGAGGAGGACAGCATTGCAAATGATGTACTGTAACAACTACATGTTTCAGAGTGGTAGCCGTTTTAGTCTGTATCAGCAAAAAGAGCGAGCAGGCACCTTAGAAAATAACAAATTTATTTGGGCATAAGCTTTCGTGGGCTAAAACCCACTTCATCAGATGCATGCAGTGGAAAATACAGTAGGAAGATATATATACACACACACACCATGAAAAAATGGGGGTTGCCATACCAACTCTAACGAGACTAATCAATTAAGGTGGGCTATTATCAGCAGGAGAAAAAAAACTCGTAGTGATAATCAGGATGGCCCCTTTCAAACAGTTGACAAGAAGGTGTGAGTAACAGGAGGGGGAAAATTAGCATGGGGAAATAGTTTAGTTTGTGTGATGACCCATCCACTCCCAGTCTTTATTCAAGCCTAATTTAATCGTGTCCAGTTTGCAACTTAATTCCAGTTCTGCAGTTTCTCATTGGAGTCTGTTTTTTGAAGTGTTTTTGTTGAAGAATTGCGACTTTTAGGTCTGTAATTGAGTGTCCAGGGAGATTGAAATGCTTTCTGGCTGGTTTTTGAATGTTATAATTCTTGATGTCTGATTTGTGTCCATTTATTCTGTTGCGTAGAGACTGTCCGGTTGGGGCATTGCTGGCATATATCACGTTGGTAGATGTGCAGGTGAATGAGCCCCTGATGGTGTGGCTGATGTGATTAGGTCCTATGATGGTGTCCCTTGAATAAATATGTGGACAGAGTTGGCAACGGGCTTTGTTGCAAGGATAGGTTCCTGGGTTGGTGTTTTTGTTGTGTGGTGAGTGGTTGCTGATGAGTATTTGCTTCAGGTTGTGGGGCTGTCTGTAAGCGAGGACTGGCCTGTCTCCCAAGATCTGTGAGAGTGAGGGATCGTCCTTCAGGATAGGTTGTAGATCCTTGAAGATGCACTGGAGAGGTTTTAGTTGGGAGCTGAAGGGGATGGCTAGTGGTGTTCTGTTACTTTCTTTGTTGGGCCTGTCCTGTAGTATGTGACTTCTGGGTACTCGTCTGGCTCTGTCAATCTGTTTCTTCACTTCAGCAGGTGGGTATTGTAGTTTTAAGAATGCTTGATAGCGATCTTGTAGGTGTTTGTCTGTCACCAGCAACCACACAACTCCTCATTCTTGTAACAACTACATGTTTCAGTGACTTTTGAATAATCTATTCTAAATTTACCCAGATAAGTCATGTATCACGTTGGTAGATGTGCAGGTGAATGAGCCCCTGATGGCGTGGCTGATGTGATTAGGTCCTATGATGGTGTCCCTTGAATAAATATGTGGACAGAGTTGGCAACGGGCTTTGTTGCAAGGATAGGTTCCTGGGTTGGTGTTTTTGTTGTGTGGTGAGTGGTTGCTGATGAGTATTTGCTTCAGGTTGTGGGGCTGTCTGTAAGCGAGGACTGGCCTGTCTCCCAAGATCTGTGAGAGTGAGGGATCGTCCTTCAGGATAGGTTGTAGATCCTTGAAGATGCACTGGAGAGGTTTTAGTTGGGAGCTGAAGGGGATGGCTAGTGGTGTTCTGTTACTTTCTTTGTTGGGCCTGTCCTGTAGTATGTGACTTCTGGGTACTCGTCTGGCTCTGTCAATCTGTTTCTTCACTTCAGCAGGTGGGTATTGTAGTTTTAAGAATGCTTGATAGCGATCTTGTAGGTGTTTGTCTGTCACCAGCAACCACACAACTCCTCATTCTTGTAACAACTACATGTTTCAGTGACTTTTGAATAATCTATTCTAAATTTACCCAGATAAGTTATTAAAACTGTTCGAAATGATCATTGGAGTGGCTGGCAGGAAGGGTGTCTGCAAGTTCATGTACACATTTTAGGTAATTTCCCCAATGACCAACTTCTAATTACAGCATTCTGTTAAATCTTGCACACTCTGTTCTGAGACACCCACACATCCCAAGACCCTGTGGTACTTAAAATTGTCTCATACCTTAACTCAGTTTAGCTTAACATAACTCAATTTACCTGCAATGCAAAGGAATATGACATGACAAAGTGTGTGATCATACTAAGAATATCTGTTAGTCCCTGGGTATAATGGGGAGATGTGGGTGCAGCATATTGTCACCCTGCAATAGCTCTCTCAGGCAGAAGTTCTGTCCCGCTCCATGCCCAAATGCCAGGGAGAGCGGCCGAACATGCTGGGGGAGAGGCATAGGGAGAGAAGGACAGAGCCCCTCTCCCTCCCCACCCCTGGCAGGCCAGTCTGGGGGGAGGGAGGGACTTCATCCCCCATGCCCTCCCATGCGTCACCTCTGCTTCTACGGGCTGGGCTCCTGGATGAACTACATCTCCCAGGATGCCCTCTGGCTAGGGACTCCAATGTGAGGGGACTGTAGAGCATCATAGAAGATGTCGTAAGACCGGGGGCTGGCCTATAGAGAAGAATGGGAACATGAGGCACCTGAACTACTGTTCCTATGAGCCACCACAGCAGCATTTCCGAATTGAATTTTTTTGATATATTGTTTATTTTTTTAATTTCCATAGAAAATCTAGACTAACATTATTTTGTGTTTATCAAAATTGTCCAAGGGGGGGGGGGAAATAATTCAACCATTGTTTGACCAACTGTCATCTCCACAGATCCTAGACTAAACTCAACGTGCTGAATCGTGCTCGGACCATACAGCCACTCCTGCACACTATACAAAGAAGATGGGAAAAGGATTTTGAGTTGTAACATTACCGCCTGTGTAAAGTATGTTCTGAGGAAGGTTTAATAGCTCTAACCCCCTCCCTCTGCTCATCATTCTATGCATCAAAATCTGCAACTGATTTTCCCCAGCTTGGACTCGAAATACTGATACTTGTAGAATGTATACAGTGGTGCAGTCATGATGAAAACTCCAGGACGCTGATGCTGTGAAAGGTCCGAGGTAAGTTCATTCAGATTCATTTGTTGCCTCTAAGGCCTGGTCTACACTGGGGGGGGGGGGGGGAGAATCGATCTAAAATATGCAACTTCAGCTACGAGAATAGTGTAGCTGAAGTCAGTGTATCTTAGATCCAATTTAAAATTACTTACTTCGCGTCCTTGCGTCGCGCCACGGCTCCCCCGTTGACTTTTTGCTTCCGCCTCTCGCCGAGCTGGAGTTCAGCAGTGGACGGGAGAGCGATTGGGGATCAATTTATCGCGTCTACACTACACACGATAAATTGATCCCCGATAAATTGATTGCTACCCGCCGATCCGGCGGGTAGTGTAGACATACCCCTAAGTACCAAATCTTTGCAGATATAAGGCATAACCTCCCCAAATCTACACTCACTCCACTGCTCCTTCCCCTCCCAACCTCTGCTGGATTGGAGAAGAGGGAGACACCTGTTTCAAGGACACAGCATGGGCCAGGATGAGAACTAGGATAAGAATAACTTTATCCACGCAGTAACGGAAAGGAAGTTGCCTCTTGCATCTGTAAAACAGAAGAGCAGGTAGAGCATCTCTTCTTTCCCTGTGACATCCAATGCCATCATGATTTGAAAGGCAGATGTGACACAAAGCTGGAGAGAGCAGAGAAGCAGAACAAATACTGTATTATTGAAGGTTCCCTGGACCATGTGAGTGGCCAGAGCTAAGAAGCAGAGAGTAGAGGTGGCAAATACAACTGGCTAAACCAGTGGGAACAATGATGGAAAAAGGGACAGGTACTTTCTAGAACACAATAAAGTTCAACTTTTAGAGTTGGGCAAATGCAGCATAGGTTTAGATCCAGATCCTATTTTATCCAACTGCTCCCCAAAGTTCAGAGTGGTCTCTGGGGGGGGAAAAATTAGTTATTAGCACTATTTTATTTATTATTTGTATTCTAGTAATGCCTAGAGTCCCTAAGGTGCCACGTACTGTCCATACACATCATAAGGCAATCACTGCCCTGAAGAGCTTACAATTAAAACAAGCAAGACCGAAAAAGGAAGTAGTAGTATCCTCACGTTACAGAAGACTAGAGATCTCTGAGCCAATGCTACAGAGAAACTTTGTGGTAGATTGAGGACTTGAACCCAGAGCTCTTGAAACCTAAGCTAATGCCTTATCCATGACATCTTTCCTCCCTAATTTTGACCTCTCTCTCGTTTTAAATCAAATCTATAGTTTCAAGGGAGGCAAAACAAGCAATAGCACACTCAGCTGAAAATGGAAACTGAGACAGCAAAGCAAAGATGAGAAGGAAATGCATTTTAGATTTCTCTTGACAAATATTGAGACTGTTTCCCCCCCCCACACACACACACAAAGTCCTAAGGGCTCCTGCAAGTTTATGCAAAGCGTGACAAGTCAGCAAAGCAATAAGTCCTTCCTTTTCTGTGCGATTCCTTGGGCACAGTTCACTGTAGTGTCATTTGGAATTTGCTTGAGGGGAGCTGCTTGTGTCTTGGGACTCTTTTCTTATTCATGATTTGTTTTGCAGTTTTTTGTCATCTTTGCCTTTCTGGATATATCACCTGAAAGTATAATATGTAGGTGTTCCCCGCAGGAAGCAGCAGGTAAAATGTAAATGGACTTTTTGCTTCACTTAAGCCTAAAATTCCTGTTTGTGAATCCTCTAATAAAATAAAGTGTGAGTAAGCTAGAAAATGAATGAGAAACTCAGATTGGCATCATTGTCTAGCCTGAAGGAAGGTGCACAGTAATGTTATAAGTGAGCAGAAATTCCCTTCAGTATTGGTTACCAGATGACTGGGATGGGATATACAAACTGCACCCTGGACAACATGGCGTTAATGAGCTAATGGGGGTTCAGTTGGCTCTGCCCCAACGCTCCTGTGAGAAATGTCAGGATCGGGGGGAAGAGCTTAAGAAGGAGAACCCCAGCTCAGTTGACGTAGGCCAGGAAGGAGCGCAGACCTTCAGTGCTCAGCTCCTGAAGAGAGGCCGGTTAAAGGTAGGAGCTTCCCAGCCACCTGCTGCCTCTTCCCTGAAGAAAAGGAGAGCCAGATACTGACAGACCTTTAGATGGACCCATTCCCCGCTGTTACCTGTGAACCCAGTTTATTTGTGTTAATTCCCCTTGTTTCTGTTCATTGACTACCCTGGCAGGGAGGAGATTTTAAAGTGACCTGGCTAGAGGGTCAAGTCACAGGAAGAGGCAGACAGACAATTGGCTGGAGGTACCCAATGGGGAGAGAGCTACTATGCCATGCCTGGCCGCAAGGAGGTGCTAGTGGTGAGTCAACCCCTTTACAATGACATACCCTCAACACACTATTGTGTCCCTGCTCTTATCACCACCATTTAACTGCATCCCCATTTCCCAGTAAGTTCCATTTGGTCTGAAAGGGCTTAATCCAGTACCCACTGAAGTCACTGAGAGTTTCTCTATTGACGTCAATGGGCTATGGATCAAATCATAAATCTGTTTTTTGTTTTTGTTTTTTGTTTTCTGTGTTATTGGCAAACCTTGGAGATGATCAGAGAACTTTCATCTGTGATATGGAGGATGAGGCAAGGAATTGCACTAACTGCTAACTATCTTAGCAGTTAGTGCATCTGGGCTCTACTGGGAACATTTAACTTAAGCAGAAGTTGCAAATGCTTAAATACCGAATTCTTGACAAGCCTGGTACTGTATACAGTGCTTAGGAATCAATCTCCAAAATGGCTGCCATGCTGGACCTACAGCTACCTCACTACTTAAAGGCTTTTTACGTGTACCACGACTGGCAACTATTGTTCCAAAAGCTGTCATCTATTTTCTTTCCTCCACTTTCTTTTCTTCACTTGTGTATATATCTTGCTGTTGCTATCCTTCTCATTCATAGAAGAAAGATGGTATTGTCTATAGCTCCTCTTACATAAAATTGCCTTCTTTAATGAACTGCATTATCAGTGGCACTGCACTGGGATAACTCCTCCCCTTTTAATTTCAAGATGCAGATTTCCAGCTTTGACTATCACCACCCCATTTTGTTTAAAGTCCACGTGTGCTGTGTTCCCTCCAGAGGCTTGTGTTGCTGCAGCCTTTCAGTACTATCAATGCTTGTGAAATCTTTACTGGTTTCTAGCATCAGCTTCCCTTGCTTCTTCTTTGCATGGTCAGAAACGATGTCTCGGTTTACTTCCATTCTTCTCATTGGATAAAGGTAGAGGCAGATGTACCGGGTGGGGGGGGGGGGGGAACAGTCTCTACTGACAAGAAGAATGGTAGGGAGATGGGGATGGAAGGGCATTGTGGCTTCACTAGTCGGAGTGCACATCAAGCAACAATACTTTATGCTGCAGAAGTGGGCAGAAACGATAAATCACTTCCTTGCAACCCAATGTGAAAAAATCCATTGAAATCAAGTCCTGGTATCCTTCTTTGCATACCACAGAACGCTCAAAGAGCAGCACTGCTCAGACTCCTGAAGCATTGTAAATACAGTAGTGCTCTAGTTAATCTGCTTTCCTCTTCCCTCTGCGTGAATGTTGTCTAAGAGAAACTGAGCCCCATGGGGGGCGGCATTTTAAAAAAAATAGAAAGCTTTTGATGTAAAATGACCATTTGCTTCAAATGAACAGTGGTTGAATAATAGATCAAACCCCACTTTGGTGCGATGTTTTTAATAAAAGATGCACCTTTGCCCACTTGCTTCTGTAGAGTATTAACTTGAGAGACCAAAATGTATGGCGTGCTCTCTAATCTAATAAATCAAAGATTAATTCTCCTTTGCCTTTTCTGATTCTGACGACAACACTCTGCCACTAAAGGTGCAATTTAAAACGAGTCCAGGCTCTCAAAGCTTTGAAAAGGCGGTTTTGTTTTGTTTTGTTGTTTGTTGTTTTTTGCCATAATTTAATAGGCATCTGGGACCAAGTTTTCAGCAGAGGTAAACTAGCACAGCTCCATTGAGTTCAAGGGAGCTATGCCAAATTATACCAGTGGAAGATCTGACCCTTTATAGTTACATTTAGACAGACTAATTCGGATAGGGCATAATTTATAGATTCCTCCCTGGTCCCTAAAATAATAAATGCATTACATGCTCAGCTGGTGGAAACTGGCATATCTCCATTGAATTCAATTGATGTGGGGGGGCATGAGTCAGTGTGGAAAGACAGGGCAGTTAAGCAGCAAACCATTGGAGGGGTCGTGTCCTGTGTGTAGGAGAGACTGTCTGGGAAGCAGCAAAGGTTTGGGAGGGCAGGTGGTTCTGGAAGGGAAACCACATTCCTTGTTGGAAAAACTATTTCATTTTTGAATTGACCCTCTGTGTTTTAGTCTATTATATCGGATCCGCTGATTCTGAACAGAGTTTGGGCTCTCAGACCTGACCTTAATCACTTGTTGGCAGGTGAAGAGGATGGCATAGAGGAGACAGAAGTGGCTCAGAAAGGATGTCTATGTATGGTGAGATAAGGCTTGCAATCAGCAAACCACAACATGCAGGCAGGCTTCCTGTATATTCCAGCTTGGTGTAGTGATTAGAGTGGTGGGGTGGAGTCAGAACTCTTGGGCTATATGCCAGACATTCTGAGGGAGTGTTTGCCAGTGGTGATACCAGTCAGTTCTGTGTTCTTGGGGAACCAGGGCGCAGTATCCAGCCTGTCTGACTCATAAAATATACCCCCCGCCACCAGCCTCTGCTTAAACCAAAACCCATCAGAGAAAAGACTTGCAGAGAGCAATGAAGGGCGGATGGGAGACACACCTAGACCCCTCCTGACAAGGGTGACAAGATTAAGACATCTCCATTAGCATACAGAATGAAGAACAGAGACAGCTCCCCTAGCCTCATCTGCATAAAAGATGGGACAGGGAGACATCTCAATTTGCATACAGAATGGAGAACAGAGAACTGCACTGAACTCTGGGACCAGAAAAAGCAGGGAAGCACTGCATCATGGGAATCTCTGCTCCAGATGTTAATGAACCTATGCCTGCCCACACCCAGCTCAGCAGTTATCAGACCAATTCTAGTAATGAATCCTTTGATTGATATCCAAAATACTGAAGCAGCCTAGTTGCATTGTGAGCTCCCTGGAAGAAAATCACCCATAGCCAAGAGTGATCAGCTCCTATTTCTAGCCTAAAGAAAACCCTTGAGTCATCTGTTTACCTATAAACAAATCTAGTGTTCTCCCTTGAACCATTGTATTTTCTCTACAAAAATCCCTACTCACCCTCCAGTCAGTGTTCTGATGCTTAGATCCAAACTATGCATCAGTTCTACTGGGACTCCATCCCCTCCTGACTGATCGTGCTGGGGGCTCTGCCTGTTTCCAGCACTCAGGACCCTGAGCTACCACCATCACCTGGGAACCCTGACCAGTTCAAGCCTCATGGAGTGGGTGAGATCCCCCTTTTTCTCTCTCTCTGTTTTTCTTTCTACCTTAGGTATTAACCTTTAATAATGTATGTTATGTTGGTTTAGCCCTCCTTGTGTAGTGATCACTATTCTTCAATAAACAACTTTTATGGTTAAGCTAGTTGCTTCCCTCTCTCTTGCTGAACTTTACTTTTGTGTTTTTAGCTTCCCCCATTTACTCTACAGCAACGCTTCTTTTACCTAAGCTAAAGATCCCCTGCAGCGCCCAAAATACTGTGGGGTTTGCTCATCAAGTAGGTTACTGCCAGTACAATTGTGATGTGAGTGGGGATAGGGACGTGCTGAATCTGGGATGCATCAGGGTGACAGCTTGAAAGTGCTGCTTGACCCAGTCCATGGAGCCCAGGGGCATATAAGGGGGGGGGGGGCAGCTTGAAAGTGCTGCTTCATCCAGCCTAGTGAGTCCAGACACACATAAGGGGTCAGCTTGAAAGGGCTGGTTGACCCGGTCCGCTCAGACTGTGTGTTCATCCGGTTCTGGGGCTGGAGGAACCCAGCCCTAGGGAACCCAGGTCCTGCAGGATAGCTCCATTGGGAGGGCAGTTGCAGAAGGGAGAAGTAGAGCCAGGGCCGGCTCTGGCTTTCTGGCCGCCCCAAGCGCAAAAAAAGAAAAAAAAAGAAAAAGAAAAAAAAAACGCGGCAGCCATAACAGCAAAGCGCAAAAAAAAAAAACCTGCGGCGCGGCCGGAGCCAGGGTGCAGGGGGACTCCCTGCCCTGCAGATGTGCCCCGGCCAGGGCTTCAGCGGGGCGCTGCCATGTGGCCCCTCCCGCCGTGCCCCCTGCCGGGAGGGCTCCGGTCAGCTGGGAGGGAAGGACGTGGGCTGCCCTGCCGGGCTTGCTGCAGGGCACTCCCGTCCTCCACGTCGCTGCCCCCTACAGGGCGGCCGGAGCGGAACAACAACAACAAGGCGGCCATGCCGCCCTAGGTTTGGGCGGAATGCTGCCTCCTACAAGCTGCCGCCCCAAGCATCAGCTTGCTTGGCTGGTGCCTGGAGCCGGCCCTGAGTAGAGCACCATATGAAAACACAAGTGACACAAGCAGTACATTGATAGAATTACAGAACACCCCTCACCCCCCAGAAGAGTAACCCGAATAAATGAGCATACCCCAAAGTAACAGGCAAATCTGGTAACAAATTCAATGGTTAAAGTGGAGGACTGGAGATCAGGTCTCGTTTCTGTTCCCAAGTCTCAGGGGAAATGTCTTTTCGGTATACTGGTTGGGGGACTGGAGATCAGAACCCAGAGGTTCTATTTCCCCTGTCTGTCAACACAGAGCAACCCTCTGTTTCTTTCTCCCAATTCCTCTCACATGGGAAAACTCTACCCTGAACTCCGTGTTTCCACCTGCCATCATGCAGTCTCCCTTCTGTCTGTACACTTGGGACTCTTCTTCCAGCTGCACTGGATCAAAGGTGTATGGATCATCCTGCCCTGTCTCACTGATTGTTTCTATACATTGAAGTTCTACCATAAATGAGCTAACTTCATACACAAATTTGCATTGTCTTGTGAAGGTAAAAATAGATCCGTTCTGTCTCACGCTGTATTGACTTTCTGAGTTCTGGTCTTGTCTTTATTGTCATTCAACCAAGAAATGTTAGGGATATTTTCTCCCAGGGAAAAAATAGACAACTTGGGGGTTTTCACCAAACCAATTAAAACCTATTTCTGTCCTTCTTGGAGAAACTTTTCCATACATTGCTCTTCTTATCAGTTAATGAACAGTTGATGGTTTTGCAAGAACCTCTCTTGAAGAACCTAAAACCCAGTCCAGTCCTGTTCTCATGACCTCCATGAAAGTTTTACCATTGACTTCAGTGAAAACAAAATTGGATCCATAATCATTAGTATAAACAGACCATCCTTGGTTTAGACACCACTCAAAAGCAATTTCTTGAGCAATAAAATGTCTTTGATTAACTCCTTTGGGAGCATTATTTTATGTCCTAATAATTCACTGTTCTGCCTCAGATCTGCAAATGATCTCACTTAGCTGTATTTATGCAATAAAAGACTAAGTACAAGATCCATTGTCCTGTCAACTGAAACATGATTAAACAGGTCCATAATAGATTATTCATTATTTTTAGAATAGATGTAGCATTTTGTGGGGTGCTGGTGATGGGCCTTCTTCAGGAAAAAGGCAACAAACAAGCCTGAAATGCCACAAATTAGGTTAGGTACCACTATCAATGTTTTATCTCCGGGATAATTCAGTGCTGAGAGATGGACCCAAATCCAGATTCAAAGTATAATGTCAATAGATTTTTGTATTGTTCTAGAAGGTGCTAGTAAAATATTCCCCCATGAAGGGAATAGTCTTTCAGGTTGAATTGTTGTAGTTTAACCACTAACCCTGTCTGTCTAAAACGTTGAATGGAGCTGTATCAATAACATTTTACAGTTGTTATAGCAACATGACTAGAGAGTAAGTAGTGTTTTCTTTTCAGTTTTTATTTGTAAAAAAAAAAAAAAAAAAACACTGAATTTTTTTAGTCTTTATTTTTCAAACATTAAAACCGGGATGAAATTGGGTTAAAAAAATTAAAAGAATGGGAAAAATCAGAAGGGAGGGGCAAGGGGGGGGGAAGAAAAAGAAAAAATCTTTTGTAATATACATGTTTTACTACAGTATAATTGAAACTTATCTAAATGTACAAAGTTATATTTTTGTCTCTCTGAGCTAGTAGTTTTTCCAGAAATCCTGGTTTGCATACACACGCATAATTTTCTTCAAAGAATCCTCATTCATCTTAAGCCCCTTGCTGTCTTGGAAGTAGTCCAACTTTGAAAATATGCACTCTGCATTAATAGATCCGGGTGGGGGGGGAAGAGGGGGTACACTCAAAGCTCACCGTGCCACTTTGCTGAAGTTGGGAAGTGTGTCTAGATGACTGATCCAAAAAGCCAGCACATCCAGTTTCGCATTGTCAGGGGTAGGCAAGTTCATGTAAGTAATAAAGTCCCTTTCAGATTTGAAATGGTTGAAACATTCTAGCATAGTCTGCTGCAAAATTCACCTTGAGGAAGGGGTGCAACACCTGGATGACATTCCCCCCCCCAAAAAAAATCTTTGGCACCAAACGCTTTGGGGTTCAGATTACCGGCTCTGGTCACCTCTCATTTCTTGCTGAAAATTGTGTTGAAAGTTTTCAATGCTTTTTCGGTTTTCTTGTGTTCTGGGGTGAGAGAGACTTCCAGAAACAGCTGGGTTTTCTTGCTGTATATTTCTCCTGCAGTTTTTGTGCTTGGTTTGACTGAGATTTTGGCTGGCAGGATCCGGTAAGCATCTGTATTGGCAAATGCGTTGGCAGTAGTCGGAGAAAACTCCAGTGTTTTTCTGTGTGTCACACAGTGATTCCAAGTTTTCAACAATGAACATTACCTTGGTGTGCAGAATCTGGTGGTCATTTTGATTATTTGCCAGTCTCTTCAGAATTTCTGCTTTAGAACCAACAAAGTGAGGATGATGAAGGAGATGCATTACCTCAGTCCACGTGTTATTTACATGACAGCAAAATACAAGCTCATCCATCAATATGGCACAACAGGGGTAGGTAATTGACAGTTTTCTCTGTACTCATCTCACACTGTGTAAAACAAAGCTTTCTACTTGTTCTTATGCTTGAAAATGACCATGATCCAATGATGCTAGATTTCACATCTTTTATTTCTTCTCTAGCAGTAGCTGCTGACAGTGCAACATTAATCAGATGAGCAGGACAGGTAATACATAGCAGTGCCAGTTTCTGATTGAGTTTAATCTCCCGGGCAAACTTAGCCACCTAGGAAGCAGAATTTATGTTAGTTGTGGCCACATTGTCCCAACTTGGTTGGTACATCCCAAACAAGACAGTTATTGCTGCGTTGACAAAATGTCTGGTAGCAGAGGGGATGAATGTCACATCGGCACAAAACAATGTGGGTTTATTCACTTTGAAATCAAAAAACGAAAACAAAAGGCCAAGAATTGTACTGTCTAAAACATCAGTAGACTCGTCAAAAATCAGACTAGACAACACATTTCCATCAATTCGTTCCATCAGTTTAAATACTAAAGCATCATCATTTTCTTTCAGAGACTTACAAGTGAGGTTGTCTGCATTAGGAAGGCTTTTTGCTGCTGGACCGTATTGTTGCACAAAGTCACCGATAGGCCCCTCTGCTATTAATAGCGGTTGTCTGGCGAAACAAAGAGCACACACAAATTCATTGACACAATCATGATGTGTCCTCTCTTTCATTAAAGCCCTGGTGAAAGCTCCTGACTGTTAATCACGAAGCTCACTTTCTTCTTTAAGCTTCTGGTGTCGCTTGCTTTCAACACGCTCATTTGTTCTGTCAGCACGAGCACGGACCTCAATGCTGCAGTACTTGCAGCGCAATGCATCGTCTTCACTCCCAACTTTACTTTTTCTTGAAAATTTCTAAGCACTGATTTTCCTATTGGTATTCAGGCATGGATTTGCATCTTTGCCCCATGTTTACCTTTTTACCTTACCTATCTGTAACCCCCAAGGAGCTTACCTAGATTCCTGGGACTCTGCATGAGTTCAGGGAGAGGCACACTGTCTCTGGTAGGAAGGGGGAGCCAAGGGCAGACTCAGCCTGTAAGGCAACCCAGAGGGATAGAGGAGAGACACTATCTAGAACAATAGGGGCTCCTGTTGGTTTGGGGAAGGATTGCAGGCATGCCTGCTCGGAGGAAGGGGCAGGGTCAAATGATTGACAAGGGAAAGTCCGGGAAGAGGAGCTAGTCTGACCAATAAAGAGTGAGATGCCCTCCCCTAAGAGTCCTGGAGGGGGGGGGGGGAGGAAAGCCATTTTGGGGGTAGTCTGGAGCCAGTCACTGAAAGGGCAGCATTGGTTGTGTGGGGATCCAGAAGAAGCCAGGCCCCTGCATCCAAACCCTTAAAGAGATTGGCACTAAAGGGGGTAACTGGGTAGATAGGGAGCATTACATATCTTTATCCGTGGAGGATTGTTTGTTTAAATTCAGCACCACACTAAATGGACACCAAGAAATAGGCAGGCAGCGTCTCCTTGTGAGCCAATCAGCACTATAGTAATTGATTTTCTGACCTCTGCCGTGGGTGTGTTCTGTGTTTTACCCTGTGAAACTGCTTCAATATCAGAGCTGTAGGACACAACAATTGTGTAAAGCTTTAGCGTTTAACAAAAATAAGTACCCCAAAAATACTTACTCGATTGATAAATGGGTATAAATCAGTAAAAACTGAACTCCTTTCGTAAAAAAACCTGGTAATTTATCAGTGAAAATAGGTAAAAACTGAAAACGCAGAACACTAAGAGCAAGGTACCAAATTGTAATATTGAAATTGATGGCTGCACTCTTGATAGCTGACAAAGAAAGATGCCTCGCCAGTCTTCCGTGTTCACAACGTTGTTTGCAAAGTTTTATAATGGGTTAGATACAAATACCACAAAGTCAGATGCAGAATTATTGGGACCACTCTTGTCTCAGATCATATGTATAACTGCCACCAACACAGGGACCAATAAACCTCATTATGCATATACTGGAGTTGCATGAAAAGAGTATTCTGTAAAATATAAACTACAAATTTGATCTGGTGTCTACAACCCTCTTTATTTTCCACTTTTTATTTATAAAAAGTGAACTTGTTTCTTTCAGTGAAAAAATGAAAATCTCTCAAATGTGTTTGCCCAAATGTTTGCAAAAGAAATGTCTGGTTTATCTCTTGTTTATTCCTCCAATCCTGGCACACAGACAACACCATCTGCTTTTGGTGACAAATCACAGATCGTGAATAATAAATACCAAGTAGCTCACAAACAACCCATTGCCCAGTGTTCAGACAATATTGAATAAGAAACAACTTTAAAAGTAGTTTACTCACAGATAATATACAAAATGGAAAAAGGGCTAAACTCGTTATTCCCTTTGAAAGGTTCTACTATGTACTATTGCGTGTCTGTACCTAAAACGATGCCACTTATCAGATCTCGCAAGCGGAGCAGGGTCAAGCCCAAACCTATTCTATGTAGGTCCTTACACCACATTCATCAACATAATATTTGAACACCTTGCAGCAGTACATTAAATAATGTGACTAACATCATCATGTTTGTTGTTTCTCCTCTCCCCAAGAGGAGAAGCATGTGCAGAGCAGTGTCTTGTTTTGTGTGTGTTTAATATACGTGTTGCTATGTATTTGTCAGACGAGGTAGGTCAAAGAAATACACCTTGCACTTTGTGTCCTTTTCTTCACAAACCTAATCTTAAACTTGATTCCAAATCCCATGAGAAGAGTAGAGTGGAGGGCAGCCTTGATGGGCTCATGGTAGCTTGTGTTGCTGATAGGGTGACCAGATGTCCCGATTTTATAGGGACAGTCCCAATTTTGGGGTCTTTTTTTTATATAGGCTCTTACTACCTCCCACCCCTGTCCCGATTTTTCACATTTGCTGTCTGGTCATCCTAGTTGCTGAAGAGGCATACTGCAGCAGCATGTACTAATTGGAGTTTAAGTAATGAATGCACTCAGATGGAATCCCTGCAACGAAAATTTTGGCCTCTGTAGAAAGTGTTGTCGATCACTCAGTCGGGGTGGCATGCTTCGTGCTGCATCAGTGCTACTCGGGGCCCAACAAATTATTAGGGATGCTGTGTTGGTGGAAGTGCTATCTATCAAATGAGATGCAAAACTTTGACAAATATGCACTGTCACTTTTACAAGCGTCAGGACTTTTGCCCTAGTGAACTCAGCAGTTCTAGTTTGTGGAACTAAAATTTACCTACCTAAACCTCCTCTGAATTTTCAGTTTTTGATGCAAAATTCTTCACTTCATGTCATAAACTGTGTAGTGTTGTGTGCTGTCAAGCTGTCATGTTCATCCTGAAGGTATCTGCATTCCAGTGATGAGTGA
This sequence comes from Emys orbicularis, assembly GCF_028017835.1. Classification (NCBI taxonomy): domain Eukaryota; kingdom Metazoa; phylum Chordata; order Testudines; family Emydidae; genus Emys; species Emys orbicularis. The sequence continues at coordinate 15,648,466 of NC_088686.1, forward strand.
GTGATTTTGGATACCTGAAGTTTTTTAAAGTGTGGTTTGATCTTTCAGGATAAAAAGGCGTTCTGCTGTGTAAATCTAACTTATTTGTAGTGTCAGAGAACATTGCAAATAAGTGAAAGAAAAAGGGTCATGGATTGAGGGGGGGAAGGAGGCAGACTAGCCTAATGCCTATGCAGTAGCTGATTAACTTGTCTATCAGCAATCCATACCGACCTTTTGCGCATATATAGAAGTGATTGAAATAGGGAAGAAATGCTTAAGGCAGCAATAAAACAAAAAAACAAACAAACCACAAGTTGCGTGTCAAGTAAATCAATTCAGGAAGGCGCTGGCGCTAGCAGCTCTGAGGTTTTCAACCCCTGTTCTTACACAGAGATTGCTGGAATTAAACATGCATTTCCTCATCCTGCTATACTTAGAATTTAATTTAGCTTTCCTGTAAATCAGCATTGATAACAGCCATTAAGGTATTCTTCATAGGTCCTGCTGCATTGTACCAAGGGTAATTAACTTGACCGTAAACGTAATATGCACAAAATTCAGCATCCCCCTCTAGGAATAATTCTTCCTATTCTTGCCTGTAACGCTCAGGTATGCTTTCCTTGGCGATTCCCAGTTGCCTCTTGGGGCAGTGCAATTACATGCTGTCCCTTACATTGCAGCTTTGTCATGAGCCCTTTGTATCCCAGAATTAACTGTAACTACAGTACTTCAACAAATGCCCCACAGCGGAATATTTTAGAACATTGTGGACCCATTTTGACTAGTCTTTTTGCAAAGATGAGTAGCAGCATCCCACTAATATGACTAACGTTGCAAATTATCATCTGTTGAAGGCAAGTGATGTAAATTTCAATCCTGCATTGAAACAATGCTAGCCAGGATGACTAATGATCGTTAAGTATGTTCTGGAGTCTATCTGCACCTCTCATGTTTATTAAAACACTTAACCAACACTGTTGCTCATGTTCTCTTTATACAATGGCCATAAATACACTGTGTTCATTGAAACAGCTTGGCTGGGGATTATTAAGTATTTAAATCGCGATAAAGTGGTCTTTTATCTTACTCTTTAAGACTAAGACCCCCTGAATTTGCCGATAGAGCGTCTGTCTGTTTAGAGCTCACCGGCCAAGTTTTCAAAAATAGCCTCTAAATTTGCACATGCAAATTTTGTGCCTGCATCTGTGCGCGTTCACTAAGCTGTATTGCCACATTCAAAAGACCCTCTTCTGTAGATAAGTGCTGCTTTGTGCAAACAAATTATATCCACAGTTCTGTACGCAGGGGAGTCCATGCACAAACGTAAGGTACAGGTGCCATTAATGTACAAAGTGCGTGAATGATGCACCAGGTTAGAAAACTTACCTCTAACATTTAAAGGATGGTAGCTTTATGGACTCTGTGCCTCAGCAATTGTAGAGATACTAGAACGCTGGTTTATTGTACTCATTTTGCTAATATCAGCCGCTATATTCCCCTAATCAAAATGATAAAAAGGGAGGGTGTCTATTTTATGAAAATGTGGACCTAAAGCTATTGCTTTGAACATAGTTCTATCAGATTGTTTCTTTTAGGATTTCACTTGCCTCACCTATTATATGCATACATTCATAAATCAGCACATTCAAGTCTGGGCACGTCCGCACCAAAGCCACAGAACTCTACCACCTCTGTTAACTGTTTGAATGCAGGCTGTTCTCATTGCTGGGGATTATCCGCCAGTAGGAAATGTGGTCTCGCATTCATTAAGCCAGTGGTCCCCAAACTTTCTACCTCGAGCATCCCTTTACCCCTGTCTGTGCCCCCCCCCCCACCTCCTGGAGCCGGGGCCAGGGCTCTGGGAGGGGCCATGTGCTGGGGCGGGGACAGAGCCAAGACTGGCTGGCAGCCAGTGCCCTGGGTGCGGGGCCGGCAGCCACGGCTGGAAGCGGAGCCCTGAGTGCGGGGCCAGCAGCCAGGGCCAGGACCAAGACTATGAGTGGAGCTGGGTGACCCTCCCTCGCTGCCCCTCCCCCCCGTGGGTGCTGGCCCGGACTCCTGCTGCACCCCATGAACATTCCTCCGTGCCCCCATAGAGGGGGTGTGCCTCTGCATTGGTTGGGGACCTCTGCATTAAGCAGTATATTACACATGCATGTACAGTGTGTGTGTGTGTGTGTGTGTGTGTGTGTGTGTGTGTGTAATATGGATCTGGTGTAGAGTCTTATTGGGTACATACTGAATTGAGTTAAAGATTGCTTACGCTGTACTAACCTCTCCTAAAAGCTACCTGACTGACTGTAAATACACTCTAAAACCTGCCTTACCCTGTAAACTTCTTTAGCCTCATTGCAAGTTTGTTTTGATAGTAGCAGCTCGCTGTTCAGCAAAATTAGAGATGGAATATATTGTCGGGTAAAGCAGTGCTTTCATGACAATGAAGGATTGTTACCTAGCATGCCATCCTTCCTGAAAGGCTGTGATTTTATTTTCACATATCAATGCAGCATTATCTGACCATTACTCAAAACATCAAATGTGCAGTCAACACTCAGTACAGCTTTCCTTCATTGAGATTCTCTGGTGAATAGGAATTATACCCATCAAACTCTGCTTTAGACCATCTGGTCATCCATACAGGCTACCGTAGAAGTCAGTCTTTCCCAGGTACCAGAGAGAATGAAAGTACCCCTACCTGAAGTATAGATGATACTGTGGTAGCCCAGATATCACAACGTGGCATCTATGGGTAAACAGTGATCTTTTTCATGGGGAACAGTCAGTGCAACTGGGGTATAAAATGATGAACATCAGTAATATTCTTCACCTAGAAAATAGAGATTGTCTGAAGCTGCAAAATTTCTATTTTCACCTTGAACACCCCAAAATGTGAGGTTGTTCTGATCTAGGGGTTTTTTTTTCAATCCTTTTATAAGCCTAAAATATCCAATGCTCTGGTTCAGGTCCATCTACTGGAAATAGGCAACTGGGTTTGTAAGTAAGTTTCCTTCCAACGGTTGGGTGTGAAAAGCACTTCATAAAGCTGAGCTGGGACTAAAGACGTCACAGATTCAGACAGGCAATAGTTTAAAAATTAATGTATGTAGGTATCTGTCAGAAACCAGGATTAAGGTAATGGCTCAAATTCATCCTTGGTGCCAGCTGTACTGAGCTCAGTGTTACACCAGGGACACAGTTGATCCATTACATTAAAGAGTGCTCCCTTTTTTCACCTGGCAGACTTGTTGCTAAGCAATCAGGAATACAGTGAAGCAAAAGATATAAAAATGTAACTTAGTTTGCAAACAATAAAAATATTTATAATTTTAGAAGTAGCTGCAGCAATAATGCATAACATCAGAGGCAAGGCTCTACAGACCTTCAGCATAACATTACTCAGATTTTGTTTTAAAGAGTGCTATAAGATTGATGGCAGTACACTGACGTAGAATTGAGTTAGCATCACTGATATCAATCACATATACCATAGTGGTATATGATACTGATAAACAATAAAATTTACAGGGAAACACACAGTAAAGACTTACTTCATGAGTCCAGCACTCTTTAAATCAAAACCGGTGTGGAAGTTTTACAATTTGCAGATGGGAAAATATTCTTCATATTAAAACTTTGGATAAACTCACCTAGGTCACAAAATGTGTACTTGTTGCTCTTAATTTCATATATATATATACAGGAAACATTGATATTTTTAGTATGTCACAAATAGAATAAAGTTTTGGTTAAGAGAAATATCTTTTCCATACAGCTAGCAATCCTGTTTATGTTTGCTTATGGTCAAGGACAGCAGAAAATTGAGCACAACAAAAATGTACATTCTGCAATTGTCCAATTGCTCTGCAATCTTCTTGATTTTTTTTTTTTAATTTCCTTCCATTATTGGACTAGCTCCAGGCTGCTGCTTCTCTCTACAGATAAACAGATTTGGGGGTGGAGGGCAGAGAGAAACCATTCCTTCCAGTTGCAATCAGAAAGCAACTTTTTGTTTATAGTAGGAGACTGATTTTTGTGAACCTAGAGACAGATCCTCAGCTGATGTAATTTGTCATAGCTCCTTCTATTCCCGATCCTACCTCTGTTCACTCCGCCAATCCTCAGCTGATATAAACTGTCCTAACTCTATTGAAGTTAATGGAGCTCAGAAAACTCACACCAGCTGAAGATCTGGCCCCATTGAGCAGTACCTTACTCTACAAGTAGTTCTACTGGTATTTTCCATCATAGTTTTCAGGTCCATTTTCAGTCCAAAGTGAAATTGCATTCTGCAAGTGAGTTACTAGTCAAGAAAAGTAAGGGTAGCCGATTCTAGCCTTGTATTGGCACAGGGTCTGATCCTCTTTATATTGAAGTCAGTGGGAGTTGTGCCCATACTGCTGAACTCTGGGACAGAGACTGAGAACAGTGATGTATGAAACATTCTAGGAAGTTGTCAAAGCAGTATCATTTCTAATGTAAAATATGTTTCACATACAGCATTTGGCTGTAGAAGGAACGAAGTGTGTATGTGTTGGGGTGGAGTTGTGCTGTGATTTTTTTTTTCTCCCTGTTTTTGCAGTTTGTTATGATTTCGCCATTAACTGTCCTCTTGAATAAATGTAATAAAGAAAAATCCTGTTCAAGTGACACTAATGAGGTGTCTGCCAAAAGATGGGTTTTTTTTTTTTTTATTAAGGCAGACTTGTGAAGAATCTTCTTTTGGCTGTGAAAGTTCTCTTTGCTTTGAAAGTTGACCTAAAAACTGACAGTAAGTGCTATTTAAAACAAACTTCTAAGGAAAATCTATTCAGCTCTTTCTAATGGTCAAGAGGCCAAAAGGTTAGACTTTAACTAGTGTCACCTGTTTGGCAGTTGCTCCTACAAGGATGTTTGTTTTCTCTTCCATGCTGCCCCTTATGTGGGGAACAAAATTCATAAAGGCACTATCCTATTCTCATCCAAATCCCTCCTTAAGATTCACTTCTCCCATGATGCTAATGGAACAATGCTTGCTGATATTGGCAAATGGAGGTTACTGCAACTGATCTGCCTATCTGTATAAACAAACCAACCCCTACACACACCTGGCTTATGTGAAAATATGCTTCTATTGCCATTACCTCTGTCCTGTTTCTCCATCCGTTTGTTCTTGTCTTATACAGAGGCTGGAATTTGCAAAGCTGTCTAGAGATTTAGATGCATACACTAGAACCTCAGAGTTACGAACACCAGAGTTATGAACTGACCAGTCAACCACACACCTCATTTGGAACTGGAAGTACGCAATCAGGCAGCAGCAGAGACCGTCCCCCCTCCCCAAGGCAAATACAGTACACTACTGTGTTAAAGGTAAACTACTAAAAACATAAAGGGAAAGCAGCATTTTTCTTCTGCATAGTAAAGTTTCAAAGCTGTATGACATCCATGTTCAGTTGTAAACTTTTGAAAGAACCACCATAACGTTTTGTTCAGAGTTACAAACAACCTCCATTCCCGAGGTGTTTGTAACTCTGAGGTTCTACTGCAATTCCCATTCATTTCAAGGAGAGCTGAATGTCTGAATCTCTAGAGTGGCTTTGTAAAACTCAGCCAATGATTGTATGTTCTTGGGGCCAAGGATTGGCTTTGCTATATACCTAGCACAATTGCCCCCATTGTGCTAGTCGGATAATAAAAGGCCTATAATACAAATTATAATAACTGAAATCAGTGACCAAAACTCCCATTGATTATAACAAGGCCAGGGTTTAACGAAGTTTTTACTGTTTGTTCATGTCTCCAGGAAAATATTAAGGGCGCAACAGCTGTGCTTTCTTAAAGGGGAGGGGCATGTTTAAAGTTGGTGATGGAATTTTGGCAGAAGTCTTCCTTAAACGTATTGGTTTTTAAGCTTTTGCTTTGGGTTTTCTGTATTTGTTATGCTGCAAGAATTCTATTTCCTATGCAATTTTGATCATTTAAAAAGTTTGCTTGGTAGCAAAGGTGAACTCACCCATGACATAGCATATGGAAACACTGAGCCTAATGGCGTCAAGTATCTGTCTGTCTCAGGTTAAAAAATTAATAGTGGTTCAGTTCTTGCTGGGGTCCAGACGGGTAGGAAACTGGAGCACCAAATTAGTGATTTTTTTTTTAATAGGAATTAGAGCTGGTTCAATTAATCACTGTGAATAAATTATCTGCAGAATTTATTCCCCCGCCTTCACATTAGCAAATCAGTCATGAATCAATCCTGACTTCTATGAATGTAACCATTGTTAAGTGTTTCACCAAGTAGTTTATCCAAACAAATTTCAGTCTCTGGGGTGCTTGCATTGGTCACAATTTCTGGAGTGTGTCTGGTCAGCTAAGCTGCATGGCTTTGGATGACAAATTTTCTTAATGAGATAATATGAAAAATAACTAAAGGGTAGGTTATGGCATTAGTTTGGAATAGTACTCAGGTCTCTGGGGTTCCAGTCCAGTGCACTGTATACTCAACCTCATGGTGGGTGGGTGGGTGTGTTTTTCCTGGGATCACTACTAGTTTTCTTTAGGGGATGATGATTCTTTAGTGGGTTTTGTCTTTATCTTTTCCTTGGGGTCTCAAGTTACCATTCCCCTGTGTGTTTTGATTCTGATGAAATTAGAACAAGCTTGAGTCTTCGAAGGCCAGCAGATAACCCAACCAGCAAATGGATAAAATTGGAATATTTTTAAAATAAATGTATTTATGAAGCCACATTCCCATGGAAACTGCTGATGCAAAGTAGAACAAGTGTCACACCTTGCTGGAAACATGTCAAACCATTTTCTTATCTTTCTTTTGAGAAGACTGACATAGGATCAGAGCATGTGGACGTGACTTCTGAGTGGTTATGAAGGCTTTGGCTTTCAGAAATAGGTTAATTTCCTAATGGGAGAGAACTGAATTGCCATTGAATCAAGATTATCTTCTCTATTCTAATTTTATATTAACACAAGTGTAATGCCCCACCTGTATTGGAGGCGGTTGGGTCAAAAGAGCAATGGGCGCAGTGCAAGGTGGTTGCTCATAAGCAAGCTCATGGTGTTTAGAATTTTTTTTTTAATCAAGGGAGCTCAAAATGGCTAGTTGGAAGGAGTGGGGTCCTGGGGAATTCCAAGGATTCTGGGGAAGTTGAAATGGGGTAAGCTTGAGATGTGGATGGTTTTGGGGTGGGGAAAAAAGAAGAGAGAAAACAGCATGGGAGAGCAGGCAGTCCCCTCACCCCCTATGCCTTCCGAAAGCTGCTGTGAGCAGGCCAAACAGGGAGAGGCAGAAATGTCTGGTAGAGTCTGGAGGGAGACTGTCCAGCATGGGGGGTGGGGGGGGAGAGAGAAAGGAAAGGCCAGTAATGAGTGAGGCAGCAACTGGCCCCAGAAAAGAAGAGATGCAGTAAGTGGAGAGCCAGTGGAAAGGGACCCCGGTGGCTAAGTTGCATTGTCAAAGAGGCGCCAGAAACAGAGCTGAAAGGGAGACAGTCTAGTTCAGGAGGGACAGGAAAGACAGAGATAGTAGGATAGGTAGTGCTAGTCACAAAAGGGATAGTAGAAAGAGAAAAGACAGTGGTATATGGGGAAAAGAGGAAAAGTTAAAGGAAGAACAGTGCAGTTAAACAAGAGGACAAATAACTCAAAAGTCTCTAATTTGAGAAATTATTTTTAAAAAATGGAATTACCTTTCTCAGTTTTCTAAGAATGGCATGTCATGAAAGTAAACTGTAATTAAAGAGAAACAGATTTAGGAAACAAGGAGGAAGTGAATTATAGTGAAAGAAAACAGGTCTGTAAAACAAAACACCCAGACAGCATCTTAAGGTATGACAAGGTGAAGTGACAGGAATAGAGAAATTGTCAGAGCAAAGGGATGGTAATCCAGAAAGGAGTGAACGGATAATTGTTCGTTGAGAAGTGAACATATCACATCAAGGAATACATTTCTTTGCTTAAACTGGACCTCAAGACAGTAAATAAAAATTGCACAAGGGGATGTTTAGTTATCTTGAGCAATCCTAAGAAGTTTTCCTCCAAACTCTGGTCTTACAGAGGCTGAAAACTGAGAAACTTAAAAGGGATGTATAACTGCATTGTATTTTCTAATTAAAAATTCTGTTCTTTCATAGATGTAAACTGTTACCTATAAACTGAGTTTAATTAAGATAATAGTTAATATAGAGTAGATAACAGTAATAGCTTACAGTCAGGGCTGGATTTACATCTTACGCGCCCCTAGGCACTGTCTCTTCAGCGCCCTGCCTCCTACAGCTGGCCTTCATGTTTTCTGTAAAAAATGAAAGAAAAAGGAGTATTTATTTGTTATATTGGCACATTAATTGATTTCTGCTTTACCCCACCTGATTGAGGTAATACATAATTTGGCCTCTAGATTGCCTCTGCCTCTTTTTATTGTTCTGATGTTCGGGACATCCCTCCATAGGGCTCATTACCCAAGCACTCAGAGTAGCATGAACAGTCGTTTGACTGCACTGAGAGTTAAGCTTCTGCTTAAATGCTTTGCCCAATCTTGTGTTCCTACGTGGAGCCACTCAGAATGTTTTGTTGGAATTTTGCTCTTGTAAAAACAACTATTTTGTGGAGATGAATCCGTTTTAACAAAGTTTTCATGGGGAGGAAATGAAGAAGGAGCGTATGTGTGTCTCCCCCTCACTGGTTGTTAGGAGCATCGAGGTGCCAATCCCTGCTCCACCTGATTCAGAGCAATCTGGGATGAGAAATTGCTCTGAATCAGGCAGAACAGGGGGTTGCACCTGGATCGCCCACATCCCAGGTCAGTGCCCAAATCACCAGGAAATGGATGCACATGCACTCATACCATTCATGAATCTCAAAATGTTGCTGCCAAAGGGAATTGTCTTGATCTTTTGAAAGTGATGAGTGCCCTGCAGCTCCGTAACTTTAGGCATCCACACTTGAACATTTTTGGCTTGAGCCATAAAGGAACATAGAGTCACAGACTATGTCTACATTGCACCCCTCTTGTGTTTACTCCACGTTCCATATATTTTTCTCTTTTGTGTGCCTATGTGTGTTACAGAATGCGTCTGATCAAGATATTTTCTGAGGTTTTCTTTATGCAGTACAGAAAGTATCATTTTTATCGTTCTGCATTAGGTTTTTGCGATTTGCAATTTTGCAACTTCTGCCTTTGTAAATTGGCCCCAGGAGAGCTTGGGGAATTCAGAATTAACATCTTAGCATATCTTCAATAGTTTAAAGAGGGTAACAGCATCTTCATATTCAACTTCTCTTCTGAACCAAGATCCATGTCTTTTCTAGGTTGGTGAACAAAATGGGATGAACAAAATGGGATGGAACCCATCCTCAAATTCACAGGTACAACTTTAAATGAACCCAAAGTCTCCCATCCTCCTCTGATGCCAACTAAATTCATTGTAAGTTGCACCTGTTCATTAGACAAGACTGTACCCTTTCTGCCAATGGTCACTCTGACACAGAGGCCCAGGGGTGGTTCACTACTCTGTCAGAAACTCTTCACCACACCTAGCACATGGTCATGCTATATACCCAAAAGGTGGCATGAAATATATCATTGGAAAACAAATAACTCCCTGATCATTAATATTCTTGCATGATGTATGTACAAGGTGGGTACAAAGTTATGGATATTTGATAGAATTATGTTCTTAAAATGTGTTTGGCAATCAATGCATAAGCCCAGTCTGCCCTAGACAAAGGAATGTGTATCTGTTTGTCTGACCAGCCTTGTTGTCGGGCAGAGACAATGAAGGCACACTTACATAAATGATCAACCTAGTGAGTGGGGGAGATAGCCTGTTAACTAGAAAGTGAGGGAGACTGAACCTCAAATGATATGTAATTAAATCAGCTGATGGCATACAGTATTATTGCATTATACAAGTGTATCAAGTAAGGTCTTATGAAAACTAATGCCTCACTGGTGATTAATATCACTGTGAAATGTGTGTATTAATACTATATGAGGAACTATGAATACTCACTGATATTATGTTTTAAAGTCTTTGACCAAACAAAGGGAGAAACAGGTCTTCTTCCAGACCAGAGGGAAGACAGCTATCTACTTGTCTCCAATGAAATTAAGCAAGGTGTAATCAAAAACAATGGAAGTCCTGTTTGCATATGAATCAGCAGGGGGATGGGAAGCCCACAGGAAGGGAAGAACAGCATGAGGACATCCTGCATCTGGGAACAAAGCCATGAATTTGGGAAGATATTAGGAGGAAGAAGAAGCCATCTTGGCATCCATCAGGGGACACACGCAAGGGGCTAGAGCTCTTGCAAGCTAAGAAAGATGGGCCCTTCAACCAAGGAGGCTGAAGTCTCTGGGAACTGAATATAAGCGACAACCTCCTTAGGCAAAGATCTTTAATCTAGGAAGACAAGGGAAGTTGAAGGTCCTGACTGAGACAAAGTCCGCAATGGCTGGAAAGAAAAAGATTGGTAAGAATGTTACGTTGAACCAAGACAGTAGTTTTGTTCAGTCTTAGTCACTAGAAAGCGTTTTTCATTCCTATTACTTTATAAACCATTTCTGACTTTATCCCTTATACTTGAACTCATTTAAAACCTACCTCTTTTCATTAATCAACTTGTTTTACTTTTAGTCTAAATCAACACAGTGCTGTGTTTGAATTGAAATGATTGTTAATGCCAATGAAAGCAACCAGCTACTGTCTCTTTTGTCTCATGAAAGGAGCAATGGACCTTATTACGTCTCTGAATGGTCCAGGAGAAGGCTGGACATTTCTGGACAGATGAATGTTGGGGAAACTTGGGACACGGAGAGTGGTGGGGTCACTTGGCTAGTAGTAACCAAGGCTGGTGCAGACTAGAGTGTAGTTGTGGTATAACAATCAGGCTGCTGGAGTCAGATTGCTGAACCAGGCTGCTTAACACACAGTGCAGGCGTGTATGCTGACTGGGAGCATCTAGACAGGGAGCTACAGCAGCAGAGCATTTTAAGGAAGTCAGGGTTACAGGATAAGTGGTGACACAACCTCTCTGGTCTGAAAAGCACCTCAGATGTGACAGTCATTCGGTAACTATTAGAATCTGAGCAAGAGGTGTAAGACCCTGGTATCGGGGTCATGGCAGCCAGGGAACTGATCCCTCAATATCACCAATTGACCCAGGTTAAAATAAAGGGGGGGGGGGGAAGAACAGTCCTCCAAGGATTGTAAAGACGAACCATTGAAGATGGCTTTGGCAGTAGGGTAGATACTTCTGTGGAGCTGAATGCCATGGAGGACACAGACTTTTTTCAGTGAAAGGGGAGTTCAGCTAATCAAGAGGGCAGCCTCTCACCCCAACCCCCCCAGGCGCTCTCCCTTGCAATCAAGCAGCTGGACATGGAATAGACTCCGTTGCTGTCAAGATGCATGCACCGTGACAGCAAAGCAACAGACTCCCTAGCACCTGGGCTCCTCCCATGGCTGCTTATCTCGGTGTGTGCACCAGCAGCACTGGCCCCAGCAGCGTGCCCGGGGACGAGCCTGGAGTCTGTGCCGAAGAGGGACCTGGACAACTTGTCACTGCATCAGCCAAGGCCAGAGCTACAACACCAGCCAGGCAAAGGGCTATTCCATGGCAGAGGTGCAGGGAGGAGGCAAGGGAGCAGAGGGATGGGATGAGCATGCCGGCAGCTGGGCAGGGGATTTCACTGGGGCGGAAGAGGATTGCATTCAGGCAGTTGTTCTGGTGGTGGAGACAAGGAAGGGATTCAGATAATGTGGAGGTTTGTATAACAGAGTTTTGGATAAATGGACGTATACTGTGTTTGTATTAGTGTAGTGTCTAGAGCCCCTAGGCGAGATCAGGGACTCGTTGTGCTAATACTGTACATACACATAGGAAGACACAGCCCTTGTCTCAAAGAGCTTATGCTCTAAATAGACAAGACAAAGAATGAGAGAGAGGAAGCGTTATCCTGTATTACAGCTAGTGAACTGAGGCTTAGAGAAATTAAGTGACTGCCAAATTTTCTGGGTGATCTTGGGGAAGAGCCAAGAATTGAACCCAGATCTCCTAAGTTTCAATCCAGTGCCATCCTTTCTCAGTCTTAACACCATCCTGCCCCAAACCAAGTACACTCAGTAAGGCAGCAAATCTGAGATCATGCTGACTGCTTGCGGCAACACGCAGACTGAAGAATGATGTAGTGGGGACAGAGAAATTCTGTGCCTGTTTCCCATTCCCACATGTCCTAACTAAATTTTACAAACTAAGTTAGCAAAATGTACCATTTTTCATCATTTTTATTGCAGCCACCAAAAGGAAATAAACATATTTTTCCATCTGATCTCTCTGTGTCTGTACTGTGCTCTGTCACTGTGGCATCTGGCACTTGGGTTGCTTCACTGTCTTTTGCTCTGCTTTATTGAGATCCGATATGCCAAGAGGTGTTAATGAGATGTATGAGCTTAATTCCTAGTGATTTATATGTTGAGTCCTTGAAAGCCTTTCTAATTCTATTTCCAAGCCCACGGAAAGCCTTAGTAACGACTGCTGACAAACCCACTGTAAAAAGCACTGAGTAACTGTGGCCTTATCCTGAAACAAAACCGCATTATTGTCTGGTGGGATTTTCAAAAGCAACTTAGCAGCACAATTCTCATTGAATGTCAATAAGATATGTGCTCCTAAGTCATTTAGACACTTGTGAAAATCTCACCTGTATTTCCTGATCTCTGTTATCATGAACACCTAAGATCTTTAGAATGAAAATTGGAGCAAGGAGTCCATGCTTTAGCAAAGCCCACCCCAGGGGTAGATCAGCTGTGGCTTCCATTTCATCTGAACTAACAAAGTCATGGGGGAGAGAATTAGATAAATGGTTCTGATTTTGGCCCATATCTAATTAAAACTGAAAGAATTTTAAGAAGCTATTAATTTCCTGTCATTTTACCATTCATGTTACCTGTCTGTCCCTGCTGAATGAAAAGCAAAACAATGAAAAGTAGATGGACCTATTTCCAGTTGTGAAAAATTTTGGTTCTCATGCAGTAGCCGAGCTTTAAAGTAGAGTGTTAAGTCTGTTTGAATTAAGGGGAAAAATTATGAGGGCATTTTTGTTAATAGACTTTGAAGAACCTTTAAGCACAAAATGTAGATTTTTTTTTTTTAATTGGCCAACGCTGTCTCTTTGGGGCATAATCCTGCTTCCATTAATTTCAACAGAAGCAAGATCAAGCTCTTAATGTAGATTTGGATTGAAATCTTAGAAGAAAATGAATTAAAACAGGCCAGGCTCCATAAGCAAGATCCTTATCTGTTGTGGCTTTCTGAACTGTCTTTCTCTACAGAGTCAAGTCTGCTAAGCTATTAAAAATCAGGCGAGTAAGTAAACACAGAATTTCAGCAGCAGTTTCCTGCATTGTACTGAAAGCTTCAGGCTCCATGATGTAATTTTAATGACATTTAAATTTAGCATTAACGTTCCAGAACAAAGAAAATTTGCTTTCACAAAGCCTGCTAGTTCCGATTCCATGCTGCACTGAAATTAATAAAAATTCTGTTTATGGTGCAGTGGATGATGCCCACAGAGTCAGCCGTGATAGGAAGTGACAATAATTCCCAGCTTGAGGTCTGCACACAATTGTCATTAAATCAATGTTTATCAAGCTAATAGAGTCATTACTTTCATCACAGTTTAGCATTAGGGGGCTATACAAATTTTAATTCACACTGCCTGTAGCAGCCAACCCACCACAGCCCTTTGGCTACTGCCTACGGTCTGAGAACTGATGACTGCAAAAAAGGAGCAGCCATTTGCGGTAGTCCCCAGTGAGTGCAAATATTATTGAATTTTGCATTGGATAAAAGATGTATTATTCCCAGCAGCAGCAAAAGCTGTACAAACCATGGCTGCAAGAGGTGCCTGAGGAAGTGCAGAAGAAATCTTAGTTCAGGTAACTTACCCTTTCTTCCTACCCCATCAACATACATGTTACACCTGCTCCCTCTAGGCCCCAATGGAATTTTGGCTGACTCAGCCACAAGCCCCTGTAGATTCCTTGGGGACTGCCTGCTGCAGTGGAGGCTCTCCGCATTTTCAGCTCTTTGTGTGCACTCCTCCCCCTTCACCAGAACTACTGGCCAATGAGGCGGGAGAGGCTAGGACCTGCGTCTGTCTATGGTACTGATGTGGCCCTCATTACCTCACAATCTTTAGTGTATTTATCCTCTCAGCTGAAGTAGGGAAGTGCTGTTATCCCCACAATACAGATGGGGAAACCGAGGCACCAAAAGACTAAGTAACTTACAGCAGAGCAGGGAATTGACCCTAGTTCTCCTGAATCTCAGGCTAGCACCTTAGCCACAACCACCCGTACTGTGAATAGTTCCTCTTGTGGGGGGGGGGGTCCTCTGTATATTCCCACTCATGGGCCTTGATTCCAAGTGTGAAGCTCAAAGGAGCAGCCCAGGAGCCCTCGTCACTCCCTGCTGGCACGGGGCTTTTGGATCTGCAGGCCCCTACAATGCTTGTTGAGGCAACTAAGTCCTTATCTTCTGACCTGGAGCACAAGGAGGAGGAAGCACTCTCAGGCCAGTTCGTCAGCAGCAGAGACACCCTGAAAGCAAAAGTCACCATTGTCAGGAGTGCGATCCACCATTCATTCACACAGCAGGTGTCTTGGCACCGATGCCTGCAGTGCTGACTGCTTTGCTTGTACCCCCAGTGCCAGTCCTGAAGACACACACCTCTTTTGTGTTCCCACCCAAGCCAACCTCCGCTTGCCAATGACAATGCCACCTCCTGCTACCCGAGTGCCTGTTATGCTGCTGAAATCTCTGAAGTTACAGGTAAGTAACCTCTCTTTTGCAGACAGCCTGAAGAAGTCAGTGATGCTTGCTGCTGTTATGAGGAAAGAATTTTGTCTATGATGCAGTGATTTTGTCTTATATTCACACAGCATAAATGAGATGTTACATTTGATTCCCTCATCCTTGTGGGAATCCGTTTGTATTGAGTCTAGCAGCCTATTAACCCACGCTCCTATCTCAGCTGGGATGGATACGTCACTAAAGACTGTTCTTATGTCTCTCTATTGCATACGCTGCCAGATTCTCTGGTACACTCAGTCTAGCTGCTACTGTTTTTCCAAAACTGAAAGCAACCATGAGCAAACCTGAGTGGGAGGGAAAAATGTAAACATGAAAATGTGAATAATGCAGTTGTTTAAGAGTGTTTTATTGGCTCCCTACCCCCATCGTCACAAAAAACCCCAACAATAGAACAGTTCTGCGGTCACAGTAGAAGGCTTCATGGTTTAAAAAACCAACCCGATTAAGAGAGGAAGTGCTGACACAATAAAAAATAATATTGTGACGAAGCAGAGAAACTGCCCACCAGCATGGAAGAGGTTGAAGAGAACCTTTGGGCCCAGCTAGCCCTGCTCCGTTATACTTGCAGCCAGTGCCAAGCCTGGAGAGGAGAGTAAAGAGGAGAACTTGGCTCAGTTTTGGGTTGACTGGTGAAGAGGCAGGAGCTAGCTACCTCTATTCCTGAGGGGAAGGATCACTAACCAACCAGCCAAGGCAGTCACTAGGAAACAAGCACCGTGTCCTTGGCTAGAAGAGACAGAGGAAGAGGTCTAGGAGCATCCAACCTAAGACAGAACCCTGTGACCAAACAGAGACCTTGTGGGGTTCTGATCCCGCCAAACAGAGCTGCTCCACCCAAAGGAACCTGGGACCCCAACAGGATGCCCCAAAGAGTCCACGAAGGGGCAGTACTAGAGACAAGCCACCACTGCAACTTGGACTATAAGGGCCATGCCCAAAACTGAAGGGACAGCAGTAGGAAGTAGCCCAGAGCTGTGAACATAGACTCCTTCCAGGGAAGCCCTCTACTCAGGGGTTGACTTGCACAGGGCCCGGGGCTGGGACCTAGTGGAGTTGAAGGGCCCTGGTCAACCTTCCTCCCCTCCCCCAGCCTTAAAGACTGAGGCACCTTGATCAAGCAGAGGGCCAGACTTCAAGCGCTCCAAGCTCCCCCATTACAAATATATATATATAAACAAATGGGGAAACTGATATCAACAAGTACAAATCATTCCTTAGGAAATGCAGTAATCGCTGAGATGCTAAAAGTATCAATGAAAAAATTATGGCCGGCAGGGTTAAGGATCATAAAAATTCTTGAAATATATTGGGAACAAAGGTCTAGAAATCCTATATGTTCAAGAACTAGATGATGACTGACAATTTTATCATCATCATGCAGAAAAGGCAGAGGTATTCGATTTAATATTACTGTTCTGTATATGGAAAGACGCAAGATGATGCATTTATATCATACAGATAAGGAAATACTTCCTATTGCATCAATAACAGGGAAGATGTTAAACATCTATTATAGCTAAACAGTTTTAAATCAACAGGATAGTAACCTGCACTGAAAAGTACTAAAAGAATATCAAGGAGTTCGCTAAACCATTTGTATTTTTTTAAAGAAATCTTGCAACACTGGGGAACTTCCAGAGGACTAGAAAAGAAGTTAATGTTATGCCTACATTTTAAGAGTAAATAGGATGATTCAAGTAGCTATAGGACGGTTAGCCTGACATCGATCCCAAGCAAAATCATGGAAAGGCTGATACGGGATGCAATCAGTAAAGAACTAAAGAATGACATCATAATTAATGCCAGTAAACATGGTTTTACGGCAAATGGGTCTTGTTAAACAAACTTTTTTGATGAGATCACAAGTTTGGTTGACAAAGGTAATTGTGCTGACATAATAGAGTTCTCTACGACACTTTAATCATACATCTAGGAACGAAGATTGTGGAGCACACTTACAAGATGGGGGACTGTATCCAGTGGTGAGCTGGAGCCGGTTCGCACCGGTTCGCGGGAACCAGTTGTAAAATTTAGAAGCCCTTTTAGAACCAGTTGTCCCGCGGCACAACCGTCAAGGAACTCTTTGTTTTCAATTCAATGGGTCTTGCCAACTTGACTGTTTCCTCTTTTATTTAGAAGGAGCAATATGTTGAAATGAAATATTCTAAATATTTTTTCATTAGTACCTTGTATTCTATATTTAAAAGAATGCTTCCCACACGTTTAGATTCTAAACTGTTGTAAGGATGCAGGAAAGAATATGTATGAGATTTTGAATAATTCTTTCATTTTAAAACCCATCAGTCTGTTGCAAGGAAGCTGATACAAACTTAGTCACCCGTTGAACCAAATAAGGTGTTTTCTGCAGCATCAGTCAACTAACATCTCCATCGTGACCATGCTTGCTTTAGATATCAGTGATGATGGTGCACAGACAAACAAATAAAAGAACAGTATTTTGGCTTCTATAGCTGTTTGGTCAGGTGAATAGAGAATGATACCTGTAAGAAGGGAGTTAAAGCTTGTCGAAGATATTTCAAAAGTTCCAACAGAGAGTCCACAAAAGTCAGCAAGATTCAATGGTGTTTCTAGGCTCCTGGTTAAGGTTTTTCCTGCAAGACTTCTTTGATGCTTTTTTGAATATGAAACTTAATTACCCACCACCACGTCTCGGAGTCCTTTCTCTGTTCTTAGTGAGCTATCAAAAATCTCCTCTGGTTGTGACTTCGATATATCCCTTGCTGTTCCCCAGGGCCAGATGAGCTTCAACATTTCTCAAGAACTTTGTCCACATTAGATCATGTTAATTCTTTCCTTGACTAACTGCTGTGGCTCTGACACAGATGGACATATATCGGATCAATAGGGAAGTCCTTCCAGCAACTCCAGATCACTTAGAAATCAGCAGAGAAGGCAAATACCCACCATCTGCTCTTGTAAACACTCTGGATTCACCTTTGTTAAACAACTTGGTTACTCCCAAATCATTTGAAACACCTTTCAGTACGTGTGTGTGATTGCAGGACATGCTGAGATCATCTCAGACTTCACACTAGTCTCCCTTTCTCTCACTTCTAGAAGCCGCTTGTGCACAAACAACAATTAGACTGGAAGATTCAATCTGCACAGAAGGAATCTAAAGTTCTTTGGCATGATATTATTTGTAACGGAGTCTTTGATTTACTGGAATTGAGGATTCAAAAATGTCTTTTTTAATACAGTCACCAAGTTGCTAGCTTTCTTTCGCTACTAGAAAAACCTCCATTGAGTCCAATAAAAGAGGTAGATATGCCAGCAGCTTCCTGTTGAAGTGTCGTCTTTTGTCTATGAAAGGCTTGTTTAAACGGATTTTCTCTGTGATTTTTTTTTTTTTTTTTGCTTTAGCTCAAACTGCCTCTGATGTCTTCTTTCTTTCTGGACGGCATTATATGAAGGAAGGAAGTTTTATCTGAGCTGCTTCCAAAAAGAAAGAGAATATTAGTATGAAGAAAGTTTAGATTCTGTGTTTAAAAAAAATCCATTATTTCGATATTTTTTCCCCTCAAAGTAGGATCAATAAAAGGATAACGATTTTTTGATTTTGTTAATTCCGTTTAAAGGGTGAGGCTGTAAGAAGTGATTTAAAGAGATTAATGATTAGGGCAGGGTGAATGAAAATCCCTTATATGTGGGTATGTTCTTATCTAGATTACGAAGGGTGCTTTTTTCCTCTCCCTCAGCCATCATCCAACATGAAAACAATCTCCATGCCAAGCATTTTAAACCTTGGCATAGTTGCATGAGTTGTATAAATCAGAAAACTGGCCCAAATGGGATGGAAAAATATAGTTGATGTTACTTCTAACTATTGCATTTGTTACCTATTTGCCAAAAGTAGTCCAACTCATGCATCCTTATTCATGAGAGTGATACTTACTCACACAACTAGTCCCATTAACCTGCATGAGACTACTCAACCAATTAGGGGTTTATGAGATACAGTCCACTGTCCTATTTACCCCCTTTCATGGTACCTGGTGGAATTGTAGTCAGTGGTTGCTGTTCTTTAACTTTTATCTTTTGCATTTGGTTTAAAGTTACAGTAGCCAGAGTTATATGTTTAGTATAAGATCATCTTTGTTATGTGCACTATGCAACACCAACACTTGAAATGGTGTATGTTCCTCTCTCTCTGGGGGACGGGTGAATTTGATCTAGGACTGGGAGGTTTATTTCTGTTACTGTGAACTCTTCAAAACTTCCTGCTTAGCACATTTTCTGAACTCATCCTTTTATCTATCACAGCTAAATTCTTCTTTCTCTTCCCTCACTTCCTTGTACTTTCTCCTCTTTCTTCCTTCCCTGGTGATAGCCTTAGGTCAAGATGTTATGTGGGGCAGTATAATATGCCTTAGCTTTAGGTAGCTGCTTTAGCTGTATGTATGGCGGTGAATTAAAGGCATTTTGGAACATGGTTAACTGGCTGTTCAGTGATGATTCCTGGATTTGTGGATATGGGGAAAGCAGTGGACATGATATATCTTGACTTTAGCAAAGCTTTTGATATGGTCTCCCACAGTATTCTTGCCAGCATGTTAAAAAAAAGTATGAATTGGATGAATGGACTATAAGGTGGATAGAAAGCTGGCTAGATTGTCGGGCACAACGGGTCGTGATCAACAGCTCGATGTCTAGTTGGCAACCGGTATCAAGCAGAGTGCCCCAGGGGTTCGTCTGGGACCGGTTTTGTTCAAAATTTTTATTAATGATCAGGATGCTGGGATGGATTGCACCCTCAGCAAGTTTTTTACCCTCTCCTTCTGCTATTAGTTTAACCCCCATCCTGTCTTCGAGGAGATTGGTTCCCCTTTTACTGAGGTGGAGGCCATCGAAACTATACAGACCCCTCTCCCCATATAAGGTGAATCAGTGTTCCACAAAACCAAAACTCTCTACCCTTCACTGGTGGTTCAATTCTAGAATTTTGTGCCTTCTGACTTCCTTTGTGGGGTGGGAAGGATATCAGAGAAGATTGCTTGGACATTCTTCTTCTTCAGCATGCTTCCGAGTTCCCTGAAATCATCTACTATCTGCGTGTTATCCTGTGGTGCAGTGTCATTAGTGCCAAGATGAACCATTACCAATGGATCTTTACCCATCAACTTCAGAAGCCTATCCAATCTTAGGGCTGGTCTACACTGAAATGTTACATTGGCCTAGCTACATGTCTCAGCAGTATGAAAAATCCACAGCCCTAAGTGACGTAGTTACGCCAACCTAACCCCTGGTGTAGAAAGCACTAGATCAAATGAAGAATTCTTCCATCAACCTAGCTTCCGCCTCTTGGGGAGGTGGATTGCACCTCCCATCGCTGTAGTGTCGACACTGAAGCGCTACAGCTACAGTTGTGCCACTGTAGCATTTTAAGTGTAGCCATATCCTTAAAGTGACATCTTGGCTCTGGGAAGGTAGCACACTGCCTTTACTGCTAATGCGTAAAAGCTCCCACAAGGAATATGCTCACTACTTAAAGGAACTTCATGAAAGCGCCCCTCAGTGCTTCACCCCCACATCAAAGAGTGTGATACTCCCTTTTGGAGGCCCTTCACAACTGTGCCCCTCCCTGCTTATCTGCTCTTGTATCTTGCTAGCCTTGATCACCCATTTATTCACCTTTCCCAGAAGCACCTGTGTGCGTTCTTCCAGGCTTCCCCTAGTGCATGGAACATGCTCCTAGAATTGATCCTTAAAGCCACACTACCCTCTGCTCCCTCATAGCCCCCTTCAAGCACCAGTTCTGCTATGATGCCCACAGGAAATTGCCAACTGATAATGGCAAAGTAGATGGCCTGTAGGGATTAGTGATCTCTGCACCTTATAAAATTAAAACAATGAATGATGCGAATTGGGCACATGCTGGCAGATGTAGCCAATGTTTCATCAATGCTCCCACTCATTCTGATTGTTTGTTAGCCACCTATTGCAGCCCGTCTTAGCTGGTAAGTTCTTTAGGGCAGTGGTTTTCCACCTGCAGTCCACGGACCCCTGCGGCTCCACAAACTATGTCTAAGATTTCCAAAGGGGTCTACACCTCCATTCGGAAATTTTGTAGGGTCCACAAATGGAAAAAAAGGTTGAAAACCAGTGTTTTAGGACAAGGGCTGTCTATCTACATAAAGAGCCCATCACAAGTGTCTTGACTGCAGTTTTTAGGTTCTACTGTGGTATTAAATAATGACATAAGCAGATGTTAGACAAACTGACCAAAGTAGTTGTAATCATTCTCCCTGAAGCTGAAAACTGATCACTGCTGAGATCACAAAAGATATCAGATTATTTTCAGTTTGAGTATCTTACCAGTACAGCCAGATGGGCCTTTTTCATGGGGGAGGCTTCTTCACACTTTAAAACAAAATGTACTCCCCAAAACATGTACCGTTACTTCTGTTTGAGCTAGAGTATAGCTTTTAGAATGACCTCTAGCCTTAATTTAAAGACTCCAAGTGATGGAGAATTTACTACATCCCTTGGTAATTTGTTCAGTCTAATCAAGCCCCTGGTTGGGAGAATAGACGTCAGAATATTTGTTATTCCCTGGGAATTTCTAGTTTCATAATAAACTGGAACGTTAAGCTCCTGTAAGAGGTTTGCTGAGTGATGCATTAAGGTTTAGCCTTGCTGATCATTAGGAGCCTGATCTTGCAATGCTTCATCAGGAAAAATGCTAATTGACTTCAGGATCAGGCCCCAAACCATCAGCAGTATACATTAAGTCTATAGCATTTCACTTTTTGCTCTGAATAACTAAAGCATTTCATTAGTTTTATCCCTAGTTGTCCCACTAGCCTATTATCCTAAGGGTAATTCTCACAACAATCAGCCATTCCAGTAATACAAAAATGTGACTAGTGCTGGAGGTATTAATTAATCAAATTTCTTATTATAATCCTTAGCTGTAACATGGATTCCAGAGCTCTAACATGGATTCCAGCTGTATATACAGATGCCACTCAACCAGGCCAAAAAAACAAAAAAAAAAGTGATTGATGGTTTCATTTTGCAGTATTCATTGCATTCCTTTTTGTTACCAAAATTGGTGTTATTTCTGTAGCCAGCAGTACGGTTTTCCCATTCTTGTTCTTAGTTACCTTTTTAAACACCATTTTCACACTGCCTCGCATCCACATATACTGAGTCTGAGAAGGCAGCTGTGTGAGACGTTTGCCTTGCTGACAATTGAATAGACCATCCTGGAATTTGAAAGCAGCAGAGTCATGGTCGTTTCTCCACCACTGACAATTTTTAAATCCTACACTATAGGAATTATTTTGGAACATTCTCTGGCCTGTGTTAGACGGGAGGTCAGATTAGATGATCCCAATGGCCTTAGAATCTATGAATCTACCCATGGAGCTGAAGCAAAGTCCCCATGCACTACGAATAGCAATAACTCTTATATCCTCTTTCCAGGCCTCTAGCCATTACAGGGAAAGCAAGGCCATGCATGGTGTATGGGTATTCAAACTAGACCCACAGGGTGGTTTTAGTTTGCAGGAGTTCCAGCTAAACTTTTTGTTTTGATTCGCCTGCATTTGGCTCCTAAATTTCATTTGGAGATTGAGGTTTGGACAAACTCCAAAATCTCAATCTGAAACTCAGCTGAAATTGGGGGACAGTGTGAGTTCCTGCTCATCCAGGCCCCGAGAACTGGAACCCCCAGGCTAACCGGCAGAAATTCCACCATTCTCTCATGGGAAGTGGGTCTGTAGTTTTGTATTGAGGAGGCAGCAACTGGTCAGTATGTCAACAGATGGCAAGAAATAAATCTGTGCTGGAAGAAATTCCTGTGAGTCAACTCAGCTAATGGGTCTGGATGTACCATTAGTGTATTTCCTGAATTAAAGGGGAAAATAGAGGAAAAGGCTTGGAATGAAATGGATAATATAGGTCTAGACATATCCAAATTATTGTTCCAAGAAAGTCACAGAAGCCAAGCAAAATTGTTCCTTTGTTGGCCTTGTGAGAACAGGTACAGAACAGACATAGCAGTATTTCAGCTATAAGACTTGGGTCCTAAAGGCTTCATCCTGAACTGTGTCATGCAATGATAAAGGGCTGTTTGGGGTGGTGTGAGATGAATTCTGGCCCCATTGAAGTCAATGGGAGTTTCATGGTTGACTTCAATGGAACCAGGAATTCCCCAGGAATTCTGTTCTCTGAACTCAAAGAAGCTCTGTGCATATTTTATCAGCGCCTGCAACTATCCTTCTATTCAGATCGATTGTACTATTATCAACTTCTAATTTCAGGCTTGTGTATTATCATGACATCCGCTCCAGGATAGAATGTGGCATGCACGATTTTTTCAGTGGTCACCAATTAAAAGCAGTCTCCATTTGCCAATAGTTAGGCTGGTATCGTAAGACTACAGATTTTCTCTGTGCTTACAGTAGGAGATAAAATTAGGAACTATATGGTAACTACTGGTAAACTTTGAGTTTTTTAATGGCGGCTACTCTAAGTCTCAGCCTGGGAGCTTATTGATTATACACATTTTTGGAAAACACTGCTTAGTCACTTTTAAGTTACAGTCAGGCCCCATGTCTCCTGCAATTCTAGTCAGGGTTTTTTCCACCTGGCTTCAGAATTTGCTCCTGGCAAGTTGCTCCATGGAAAACTGTTCCTTCTGCCAGTCTGAGCTCCATCACACAGAGCTGGGGATTTGCATGGACGGGAATACCAGACTATATGAGGAGTGGACTGTCACACTATAGCAATTCATATGCACCAAGGCATTTACAAGCCATGCTGCAAGGATTTCTCAGAAGCCACTCTGTTGTGTATGCTCTTTCACACGTCCATGACGAAGCTCTCCCTGATTCTTTAACACTACAATTAAATTTAAAACAAAAAAGAATATTCTTAACAATAAATTGAAATAACTTTAGGGGAAGTAGTGTGGATGAAATAAAAGCTATTCCAAACTTTCACCAAAAACTCAGACCAAACCAAAATGGGAGTAGGGAGACAGGCCAGAAGCAGGAAGATCCTGGGGAGTGACAGCCAGAGTCCCCTGGGAGGGGAGGTAGTGGGACGCTGCTGAGAAAGACTTGGTGAGCAAGAGCCATGGAGCTGCAAGTAGCACGAGCAGCAGGAAATTCCCTGGGGGAGTCTGCGAGAGTCCCCTACAAAGGGAAGCAGTGAGAGCCTGCTGGGGGAAAGGGCTGCCAGAAAGAAAGCCATGGGTGGTGGTGCTCAGTGAACAGAGCACAGAGGATTCCTGCAGGACAAATGGAGAGGGGGAAAAGGAAAGCCCTCGGAAGCTGTAGCCTAGGGAGCTGAGGAAGTGTTTCTGTTATTTTTGCCTTTGCTTGGAGACTAAAACTGCCCAGAAAGAGAAGTTTTGTGAGCTGGGGCGAAGGCCGGCTTGCTACACACATGGATTGCTAGTATTTTATTTATAGTACAGTAGCACCCAGAGGCCCCATTGTGCCAGGTGCTGTACAAGCACATACAAAGTCGTGAGCCCTGTTCCCAAGGAGCGCATCAGATTTAACTGTGGTTTTTTGAGTGAGATGCTGGCATCTCAGGAGAAACTTTTTTATTTGGAAACGATAGTGTTTTCTTTTCTACTAGGCTTGGACCCAGTCATACAATCCTTACCCACAAGCTCTCTTTGCTCACAGTAATAACCCACTCAGTGGGATCTCGCCTAGGGATAAGAACCCAGTGTCAAACTGGTCTCAGTGAGAGGAGAATTGGGCTGAAGATCTTTGTAAAAGTAAATTGGCTCTGAAAAAAACAACAATTTTATTCCTCTCTTGAATTTACTCTGTTTGTAATTTGTAATCCCCGTCACATGAATGAATGTATGTCTTGAGCAGTAGATTATGAAATCCAGTGAGATTTAGGCAGCAGGAGCAAATGAACTCCTAAACAATGGAAAGATCCTGTGTTTATCCAAATACCTGTACACAGAGCACAGCACACTGTATATGCAGGCTACTGAAGCCAGTGGGAGGACAGGATTGGCCCTAAAACAGATGATGAAAATACAGAAAGTGATTTGTTGGCAAAATTATCGCTAAGAATCTTGCAAATTTTTCCATGAGGCATCAGAGGATCTTTGAGCTAAACATGAAAACAAACAATATTTTGCCTTTTACTATGTCGCTTAGTTACAAAGTGACATTTTAAGTTCACTTCAGCATAGTCTGCACCATAAGAACAAGGCACGAGTTCTTCTGTGACAGTGCTAGATCAATCACATCTTCAGAAATGTAAGTAATTGCATATATTCCATCTTCCCTGATCATCTGAAACTGACACTTTGGGTTCACTGTACTGGAGTTACTGAAGCAGGTTGCAGGGTAGGGAGAAAACACCTAGAAGTTGCACTTTTAAAGTTAAATGTCTCTCCTTAAACAACTTGATTCCTGAAAAAGAAAATTCACAAAACTGATATGCCTGTAACTTATTTAAAAAGTCCTGCCAAAGTTTTAGACTCAGCCAAACTAGAAGAAATTGTATGCAAAATACTATGCTGATGCTGCATTCAGTTCATGATTGCAATCACACAGTCAGGAAACTAATAGGAACTTTCATTACACTAACACAACATGTATGTAGTCGTTCAAAATGTATAATCTGCTGGTGAGTGTGCCAGTTCTTCCTCTGAGCCCAATACACAGAGGATATGAATCTGTTACAGCCACAGCTAGGGAATCTTTGTTCTTTAGATCATGCTATAGGAGCTGATGTTTTTAACATAGGAGGTGCCAGGTTCTAGGGTGACCAGATGAGATGAAGGAAATATCGGGACACGGGGGGTTGTGGGGGCAAAAGGAGAAAAAAAAGCTGAGTGATCCCGGTGGTGCAAAATATCGGGACAAAAATTGCGTCCCGACCAGAGATCAGTTGGGACGCGGGACAAACAGCTCAAAATCGGGACGGTCCCGATTTTATCGGGACGTCTGGTCACCCTACCAGGTTCAGTCCCCAGTGTGTTGGCCAAGATGGCGGCCATGACACGTGTTGAGGGTCATACAAGAAATCGTACTAACTTGCCGTTACATTCTATGATGTGTCAAATAGTAAAGTGACATTACCATGGCAATAGATGGCCAAAGAGGCAGCAGGAACCATAAAATATTCTGAATTGCTGTCAATTCTGCGTTGTGTGAATCTCCACTGGAGGAACAGGTCAATCTTAGTTTGATTTTGGTTGAATTTTAAACTTCCTAAAACGAACACCATCCTCCATATTTAGTGTTACTCCTCCTCTTCCTGCAACTCGCAGAACACGTAAGCCAGTTTCTCCGGGAATGCCTAAACTAACCCGTTCCTGCTGCTGCTAACGAGGATTCATTTGAATGGGGTTGATGGCTGAGAGGGTGGAGAGGCCTTAAATCCTCCATGAAATTGTCTACAAGGAATTTAAGAAACAAAGGGGTATTTATAAAGCAAATCATCTGAATCTGTTTTGCATGTGCCCTTGACACTCTCAAAGCAAAGCAAGGCATTCCTGCCAGACATTCAAATGCTAAATTTGTCATTAAATCCAGCAGCAGCAGCAGCTTAATCGGGAACCATGTAAGAACGGCACAAAGTCCCTCCCTTACTGTACATAGCAGCTTTTAATCAGGGCAACCAAGATGGCAGCCTGCAGAGTGCGTTGTGCTTTGTGAGTAGCTCTGCAACAGGACTGGATGACTTGCAGCTGTTATCTGTGAGGTTAATTTTTGCATAAACATCTTAGCGATGGCTTGTTGTTACTGTAAGCCTCCCTCTCAGTTGCATGGGGAGAAAAGGCCATTTGAAGCTTTCTCATTCAGGGGGGATATTGCAGGACTCGTACCACGGCTAATTCAGTATAATAATTTCAAATGGTTTTAATCTTTATTTCCATCAGGTTTCCGCCACAGGATCTGGGTGGCTGGTTTCTTCTGCTGAAGTTAGAACAGGCCACCCCAGTTACCAACTCACAGCAGGTACTGGAATCCTCCTGGAAGGTGCCAATTGATCACTGTGGCGGGGTAGCTTGTTAACTTCGCCCTGGATATCAGGCAGGCTGGAGTGGCCACTGTGGGGAGAAGAATCTAGCGTCTAGGGCTGAGCCCTCCTAAGAGAGGAACTCTAGCAGCAGACAAGCTTGGGGAGAAGGCTTGGGTGAGAGCTCTTTGCTTCTTTTGTAATAATTTTATTAATAAAACCCCCAGGAAGAGGGGAGTTTTCACACCTCCATCCCGTATGGCACAGCCTGATGCAGTCCAGTCCAGCAGAGATCCTGAGCACCCCCCACGCAGCACTGGTCTTAGTGTATGCCATTATTAAGTATATTTTTTCTGTACTGCACTGGTACTACACAGTGGTTCTAGGCTGAGCTCCTCACAGCAGGGACCTGTCACATGTGGGACCATTATTGTACACAAGACAAACACACACAATGGCTAAGATAGAAAATGCAGCTTCTGTCTCTGGTGTTGATTTTTCACTTGCAACCTCACTGCTGGCAACCCACAGATATGGCACACGGTCTTATTAGTCACTCTGGGACCTGACAAACTTGTACCAGCATTTGGCTGTTTAGGGCATTGCATTTATCTGCCTCTTTGGCCACAGGCTTTCGGCAGTACAGGCGGTCCCCTGTATACATTAGGGTTGCGTTCTTGAGAAGGACGATGGATACTGAAACGACGTATACCAGGGAATTTCCCCCCATAAGAAATAATGGAATAAGGGGGCATGTGTTCACAACTTCACCACCCTCACCTATGACAATGCTCTTTTTGCCTAAACAGTATATCTTTTTACAATGACAGATTATACAGTACACATTTTACACATAAAACATTGAATAAAATAATGTAGAACTCTACTAACAACATTCAAACACATAGACCATTTTAATACAGTATAAAATAGTGTCAATTACGCTAAACTTAGGTAGGGGTGGCAGCTGGGTTTTCTTGGGCTGGCTTTTCTGTGGCTGGCTTTTTGGTTGCAGAAGTCTTAAAAAGGGATTTTATCGACGTCTGCTGTCCTGCATGAATCTTTGAACGATAGATCTCCCTGTAGCAAGCCAATGCATCATTGAGAGCCCTGGAGACTTTGGCAGACTGTTCACAAAAAGGATCACCGCTCTTATGATTTCCGTCATCTCATCCAGCAATCCGAAGAAACAGGAGAGATTCTTTGTCATCAGACTCCTGGCTTCCTGTCCTGTATCATCGTCCTCATCGTCCTTGCTTTCTTCAGATATCCGTTGTTGGGCCAGCGCAATCAGTTCCTCATTTGTCAGTTGCACAGCATGAGACTCCAACAACTCCTCTACATCCTCCACCTCCTCGAGGCCGACATCCTTCACCAACTTGACAATTTCTTGTTTGAGAGCAGGAACGGCATCAAATCCTACGATGCTGTGGACAGTATCTGGCCATGCACAGCGCCAAACGCCATTCATACATTGCGAAGTGACCTCTTCCCACAATGCATCAATGTTTTCCACGCCGTTCAAGATATTGTGGAAATATCTTCCAAACTCCTTTACACTGGGCTTTCCTTCACCTGTCATCTCCTTAATCAGCATGGAGAATGTCCTCCATAGGTAATAAGCCTTGAGCATGGCTGGCGGATACAAGTACAGTACTGTGCTGTACAATAGGGGAACATGTTCCAATTCATATTGGCCCTGATCTATGCAAATGACAGAGATGCGGATCAGGACCAATGTAAATCGGAACACGTTCCCCTATTGATGAGCGACGGATATCCGAAACAATGGATAAGGGGGAGATGTATACTGGGGATCCCCTGTATTGCAAAATAGACAGTCTTGGCTGGCTAAGCTAGACTCCTATTAGGCAGAAAGCAAAAAAAGAGAGATAAGGTGGGGAAGGAAAAGGACACACACGGGAGGGAGGTGGGGGACAAAGTCTCGCATCTCAGGTGGTGTTTGGGATTTAGGCAGAGCAGGTGGAGGTGGCAGTGTCATCTTGGTCCCCCTCATCGGCCTGGTCAGGACATCTGTCAGGACTGGCACAACAAAGGCCCAGTGGTGTCATGGTGGATCCCAAGGTCCCCAGAAATGGTGGGGGTGGCAGCCATGATGGTGAAGCTCACTTCCCCCCTCTTTTCCTGCCCCTCAGGCAGTGCTTGTTGGCACACAGTGTGCTCATCTTGATCTTTTCCCCCAAAGACTCTTCTTTTAAGAACCCCAAAAGGGAGTGATGGTCAAAATAGCCCATCCCCTCATTATTTGGTTCTCCAATTAGACCTAATTTCCAAGACACTGATTTTGGTTCATTGATTTTGGACCCGTGCTTTTCTTGTTTGCCAGACATCTTAACACAGTCCTTGAATTATATCAGGAGGCCTTTTTCTTTGAACTAATTCAGTCTCTGTCTCCCTTTTGCACCTTTTCCCATCAGCATTAGTTGTTATGGGTTACTGTGACATTTTATTAACTTCCGTCACTTCTCACACTTGAGCTCACAATTGGGGTAAATTTGCAGACTCCATTATCACAACAGGGGCTATATGTGTTTGGGATTGTTGTGCTGATTTGTATCGAACCTGAAGCTTAGTGTATGAGCCTTTACTGCATGAGCTAAAAGCCACATCGTGCTTAGCTGAGACTGTAGCAGACTCATCAATCTCTAGATGGGCTAGGAGCCACTAGAGGGGGACAGAGAACCACACCAAGCAGGCATGGGTTACAGGTACACAGACCTTCACCAATTTGATCTAGCTAATGCAGGTAGCAGTAGCAGTGAAGACATAGCAGCATGAACTTCAGCATGGGTTAGCAACCCAAGTACGTCCCCAGGGTTCCCCATGGGCTTGTGCATGGCAATGATCATTCCTCTATAGTCCCTTTTCCACAGTGACAGTCTCTCCCTTCTAGTCTGTAGGTGGAATGCTTCACAAAATAGATTGGAGCAGTGTGAAAGGGAAGCAGGTGGAATGTCTAGTAGGGCAAAGCCAGAAGAGAGGCCGAAACAGCCTCCTGGCTGCAGAATAGGGCTGAAAAGGAAGTAGGTAGCATCAGAGGTCGTGGGAAAGTTTGAAAGTGTGGAGAAGCCTGAATTCAGTACAGAAGAAAATGTGGGAGCGGGGGCAGTGAAGACATTCTAGAAGGAGGGAGACGTGATCAGAGAAGTTTGAAAGAATTATCATCTTTATGGCTACGTTCTGGATGGGCTAGACTGCAGCTCTCTTCCAATAGCACTAGATCAATCAAACCTGAAAAAGAAATGCAAGTAATTGCACAAATTCCATATTTCTTGATTGTCTAAAAGTAAAGCGAGTGATCAGGATGCTCCAGTAGTCACTACGTGAAATGAAAAGCATGGGCTAAAACTTTCAAAAGCATCTAAGTGACTGAGGACTAGTGTATTGTATTATGTGGTGTATTGAGGACTGTTAGAACTGCAAGCTGTCACTTGAAGAATAGGATGGGGTCCTGCTTGCAGGCTAGGGGGATTTCTCTGTGGTGAAGCATGTGATTTGGGTTTCAGCAGTCTAGAAAGTCCCAGATGGGGTGAGTTGTGCCTCTCTGCCATAGGGATCAGCCTGCTTTGCCTCTCTCTGTTTTTTTTTTCCACAGAGTGTTATTGTTCTGGATTCTAAAACTAAAAGTCATGTGACATTTCAACCTTCCACAAAGAGTGTTTTATGGTTTTTAGCTAGCTTCTCTGTTTGTATGCTATGAACACAACGCTTCAGTCCCACTTTTCAAAAGTGACTTAGGAGCCAAAGTCTCACTGAAAGTCAATGAGACATAAGCTCTAAGCCACTTAGAACCATTTGAAAAAATCTTACCCCGTTCTAATGTCTTGGTAGTGAGTATGGAGATGGAGGGGCAATTTCTGGAAATGTAGGGAAAGTAGATGGGGATTGGACCTAGCTAAAGCCCATCAAAGCCAATGGCAGTCTTTCCACTGACTTTAATGGACTTTGGTTCAGGGCTTTGTTGAGGGTCTGGCTCCCAGTGAGTTAGGAAGGAAGGGAATCAAACATTACTTCCCAGCTGCAAGCATGGGTGACAAGAAACATGATGGCAGGGTGGGATAGTTGGCAAGATCTCAGAGTTTAAAGACATTGGCAGAGACAAAACTAAGGCAGAGTAGAGATAAATTTGGTGGGAGTCAGTGAAGAGGTCATAGCTGACAGAGAGCGTTTAGGAGGGAAAATGGAGAAGGCCAAGGACAGATCCTTGGAGGCTGTAGACAAGGAGAGATGTTCAGAAGGAGAGAACCCCTTGACAGAAGAGATCAAGCAGTGGTGCAAAAGCTAATAGAAGAACAGATGATAGCACCTTGAAAGCCCAAGGAGTGAACTGGAAGTAGGAGGAAAGAACAGCATGAGTTATCAGTTGTCTTTGATGCTGAAGAATGAGCCCCACATGAGTAAGTTATGCACATGCTGTTCTAAACTATTTTCCAACTTTTTAAAAAAATGGTCATAAGTTAAAGGAGCCCCCAGGCAGCTTTAATGTGCATGACCTGTGCTTACATGACAGCTCATTTTAGGTCTTACTGACCGTAGTAATACCGCAGAAGTCATCGCTATCACATGCCTGAACTATTTTTGAAAAATTACTTCTACATATTGGGCAGGAGCTTCCCTAAACCACACGAGGCATCTCTTTCCACCTTTCCGCTCCCCCCCCCCCACACCCCGGAAGAACCATTGTTACTGTGAGTCTTTAAAAAAAAAATCTACACGATGTTTAAGTCCACCGTATTTGATACACAATGTTCTGATTCTTTGAAATTTCATAGAATCATAAAATACCAGGGTTGGAAGGGACCTCAGGAGGTCATCTAATCTAACCCCCTGCTCAAAGCAGGACCAATCCCCAGATGGCCCCCTCAAGGATTGAACTCACAACGCTAGGTTTAGCAGGCCAATGCTCAAACCACTGAGCTATCCCTACCCCACACTGGGGCAAACCATCCTACTCTTCAATCTCATGCATTCTTTAATGTCCAAACACGGCACACAGATCTTAGGAATGGGAGACAAGTAAACTATCAGGTACTCAATTATCTGCTTTGGAAAGATGAAGAACAGAATGAACTCTGCCAGGATTTGATCCTCTGGTTCCATGAACTTGGCATCCTTCAAACCTGATGTTTTATATCCGCATAGTGTGTTCTGCAGTATTCATTTAAATTGTGTGTTCCCCATTTGTCCTTTCTTGCTTCCTTCAACTTGTCAGTTTTTTCCCTACCTTGTTTTTGGAATAAATCTCTCATGCATAAAATAAAAACAAATCTAAAAATAATGCAAGCAGTTAAGAAGCTCCTCAGCAAAATGTTTTGTAAATGGTATGATTTTTAGTGACCAAAATGCCGTTTACTTTCATCAGACCCCCGATCAGCCTGGCTAATCTACACTTTTCCTCTTCCTCATACTGAGCTGTACCAAACCAGCATGAGGTGGGGGTGACTGGGGCAAGACAACACGAGATAGTGGTCCTGGCTGACTTGATCATGTCAGTCCCTGCTCATTGGCGCAATTCTGGAGCACTGTCTTAGGAAAAGTGGCACCATTCTGCAATCAGTGGCTCAGTGATTGGGGCATGAAGCTGGAAAGTAGAAAACCTATGTTCTTATCTGGCTTGGTCAATGACTTTCTGTGTGACCTTTGGCAAATCACTTCACCTCTCTCTCTCTCTCTGTCACCCTATTTGTAAAATGGAGATCGTCCTGATATACTAAACAAGGATGTTGGGAGGATTCATTATTTATAGTTTGTAAAGTGCTCTGAACACACTATTATTATTATCAGGGCGGGAGAAGTTATTTTTTCACATTGTGAGGGAAATGGAAATGGGAGGTAGGACTTAAAGGGGAGATGACACGGTTTACCAGATAAGGTTTGTGACTGTGGCCGGTTGTCTCTCTCTTTGGAGACTATCATGCTGGGTGGCCATCCACATCTGTCAGCAGAAAATACTGGAGAAGGACTGACTCTCTTAAATGGGAGTCACACATTTCCCCACTTGTAAAGTTTTAACATGACATTATGGAATAGTCAAAGAATTTCACATTTTATACTGTCTGATAACGTAGATGTCGAGGCAATAAAGTCTCAATGAAAAGTTTTGACCTTAAGAAAATTATTTAAACCTCTTATTGAAATGACACAGTTTGATAATATCAAAATGAAATTTCACTTTGGGTTTTTTTTTAAAACAAAAACTCATAATTTGGTTCAAAATGATTTTTTCTTTGATATTTTGGAGTTTCCTGGAGAATGGGAATGCTGGGTTCCCACCAGCTCTATTATGTATGTAATCAGACGGTGTATTAATTTAGATGGTGGAATGCACTCCGCCAAGGCCCATCACAAACCTCATCACTTTCTGCTCCAAGGGCAAGGTGCATTTCTTTGACCTTGTCTTCTCTAATATAAACAAATAGCAACAGGTAGCTAGAGAGACAAGGTGGGTGAGGTAACATCTTTTATTGGACACAGCTACAACAACACTGGATATAGTAGGAGGTATACTGATTTAAAAAACAAAACCCAAACCCTATCAACACAAGACACTCTACTCCACTCTCCCTTCTGGAGAGAGGATAAGATAAAAAAACACATGACAGATGGGTAGTTGTGTTCCTTAATGCACTAGTGGAAGGTGCTTCTGGAGCATAAAAACCTATGTAAAATAGAATAGAATCTCTGAAACGCAGACATTCAATTTAAAGGGCTATAGTAGGGATATCAGTAAGGTTTTTTTTTTATTTTTATTTTTATTGTTGCTCCGTGAGTCCCCTGAGCTGGCACTGGGGCTGTGTATGTGCTTGCGTGCCTAAGACCTTAAATGTCAAGTGGGGTATGATGGGGAGTAGGATACACACATCCCTGGGACGAGCATCCCACGTGAGGCGTTGGATGTGTAGGACATGCGGTGACCATTCGAGCCTCTTTCATTTTTCCTTAATGATTTGTCTAAAAATAGCGCTTTCTTCAGAAAGAGCCTTCTTCTGTCATGCCGATGGGACCCCTGCAAGCAGAAACGCATCGGCAGTGGCTATGTATGGTAATGAATATTCATATTTAATGAATATTCATTAAATGTGTATTCACACTGCTGGCGCCAGTGTGATGGCATTAATGTGGGTGCAGTGATTTTAAAAGTGACCAGCTGATTAAGGTGAGGGGGAAGGGGAAGATCACACCTAGGTTAATGTGTTTGATTCAGTCTCTCTGGTTGAAGCTTGCCTGTCTAACACAGTAAGGTGTCCCACACACCTGCCATTGAACAGGAAAAAGATGGGCTTTGGCTAAAAGAATTTCTGGTTATAAACAAAGGTCACAAGAAGCCAACATTCTATAGCTGACCACTTCGCATGGCACTTAAAGACAGATTGGGGATAAAATCCTGCGGATTGAGCCACTGGGCTGTAAATTTAGAACCCCAAACCTCCATCTAATATTCAGAATAGCTGTCTGAAAAGCAAATGAAATCCCAGGCCATCGCCTACCACTCATAAAGGGAACCGTGTATTTCATATCTATGATATGTGCAGATGGCAGCTCATTCTGTCTTGAATGCACATTGGCACCATGTTCTGGCATCTCTGCCCATTGCAGCAAATACTGCTCAAGGGGGATTGCATTTTACAGGGGGATTAGTTAGCACTCTTACAGTGATGTTTGTAAATCTACAGCCAAGAAAATTCCCACTCCATCCCATCCCTCACCTGTCTGTTCCCTTGACCTGATTCCTTCATGGTGCCCCCTCCCCTGTAATTGCTGTGGCCTGCATTCTCCCTCAGACACACATAATACGTCTTTTTACCTCTATCCACAGCTCCAAGTCCCTTGTGTGGATTTTTTTACACTTTAATCTACATCCTCTGCTTTCTATACATTTATGGCTCACATCTGCCTGGCCCAGCGAGGGGTAAGAGGACACAAAGACTCCGATCACACTCCCATGCAGAGGCAGGGCACGAGCCCAGCTCTTGCACTCCCCAGAGCACAAGACAAGCACTGGTGCCAGTGCTAGCATCCCCACAGGGTGCAGGATCATTCGCCTTCCCTCTAGCAGTGTGGGCTAGGCATGGAGGGGGCCAACATGCTGCAGGGGCTGCAGCAGCAGCCAGCCTCCCTCCCTGCCCCCAAGAGAGCCAGGGGGCATTGTACCTGCTTTGGGTGCAGTGGGGAGAATTCATCCCTGCACTGATGCTGAGCGGGGACCAAGGAGGGTGACAGTGCATCTGTCCTGGCCTGAGGCTCCCAGCCTCCAGTTCAGCCTTCAGCAAAGCTAAAAGCATCTGAGGGCTACTGTAACTTGTGCTTCAGCTCCAACAACTCCTACTGGCTGTTGTGCTGTGAGGGAATGGCTTTGGCCGCACCGCCGGCATTGGGGATCCTGCAGGGGGTAGCATAGAGCTGAATTCAGTAACTCCTCGCTTAACGTTGTAGTTATGTTCCTGAAAAATGCGACTTTAAGCAAAACGATGTTAAGGTAATCCAATTTCCCCATAAGAATTAATGTAAATAGGGGGAGGGGGTTAGGTTCCAGGGAAATTTTTTTCACCAGACAAAAGAATATACACACACACACACACACACACACACACACAAAGTATAAGTTTTAATACTGTACACAGCGATGATGATTGTGAAGTTTGGTTGAGGTGGTGAAGTCAGAGGGTGGGATATTTCCCAGGGAATGCCTTACTGCTAAATGATGAACTAGCAATTGGCTGAGCCCTCAAGGGTTAACCCATTGTTGTTAATGCAGCCTCACACTCTACAAGGCAGCACAAATGGAGGGAGGGGAGGCAGCATGGCAGACAGACACACACACCCTGTGCGTGAGAGAGAGAGAGATGCACAAGGCCCCTTTAAGTACGCTGACCCCACTCTAAGTACATTGCCTTTTTAAGTAGATCAGCAAGTTGAGACAGAAGCTGCTGCCAGGAAGCTCCCTCATCCTGAGCCCTCTTGTGTTCCCCTCCCACCTCAGTTCTATGGAAATGCGGTAAGCAGGGTGCAGGAGAAGGGGGGAAGGAGACACCCTGACACCCACACAGCAAGCAGGAGGCTCCCGGGAGCAGCTCCAAGGCAGAGGGCAGGAGCAGCACATGGCAGTGGGAGGAGGGACACAGCTGAGCTGCTGGCGGCTGCCGCACAGGGAACTTAGGGGAGCGGGGAGCTGATAGGGGGGCTGCCGGTCCACCCTGGTTCCAAGCCCCCACCAGCTAGCTCCAACGGGCTGCTCTTCCTGCAAGCAGTAGACAAAGTAGGTGCCTGCCAAACGATGTTAGAAGGGAGCATTGCACAACTTTAAACGAGCATGTTCCCTAATTGATCAGCAAGGTAACCATGAAACAATGTTAACCAGGATGACTTTAAGTGAGGAGTTACTATAGCTCAGTTCGGCACCAACAATTCATGCAGTTAGGAATTCCCTGCAATGACTCCTGGATATTGAGCTGGGGGCACCTCTGTGCTGCCCCCAAAGTGGGGCGATGGCTTCAAGGTACAACTTGGCCTCTGGCTCTCCGCCCCCCCAACCCATCCCTTTACTTGGGCACACTGAACTTGCTTTAAAATTTCAATTCTAGCAGGCCACGATGTTCAACTCCGCAGCTCTCTGCATGTCCCCTAACTGGGGAAACATGCAGTATGCCAAGATGTGACATTTTGTAGTTAGGGGGAATGTTTAAATAGTCTCAAACTGTGCTAGTACTTGAGGCTGAGAAGCTGCTGGAGAGAAGGCGACTCCTCGAGATAAACGCCTAAAGCAAAGCCGAGAACACTTTTAATCCTTCACCATCACCTCCTACTCACGGGGGGGTGAGATGACACAGTTGTAGGTGCCTACAAAAATAGCCTTCTATGTCTGCCTTTAAAAAAAAATCTGCTTCACACGAGCTAGCTGCTGACCCTCCGATGGGAACAGTGTGTGCTTAGAAAAGAGATACCCACTTCAGATGCAGTTACTGGGCTTTTAAAATGAGTTCTGTGAGTGAAAGAGATGTATTGCTAACCAGAAGATAGTTAATGAGACTTATTCTCTCTCTCTCGCTCTCTCTTCAGGATACAAGACACTCCTATTAACATCAGTGTTTTCAAATGATCAAAAACATGAACAAAAATAATAATAATGTGACTCATTCTCTACTTGCAAATTATGTGTACCTCCCACTGAAGCCGGCAATGGGAGAATGGGGTCCCGTAACCCTATTTCCTCCAGTCATCTCTCTCTGAAATACATGTTCTCTTCCTCTGTGGTATATCGCCTACACTAAGGATAATATTTCATTACCCCTGAAAGACTCAAGTGAATTTTAACCCAAAAGAGCCAAAACTGATCACTTTGGCAAAGCAGGTCTGCTTGCTGATCACCTAGGCAAAGCAGGTGTGTCTATGCAAATACAGTTTGCCCCTGTGGTCTTTCCCCCCAGTTCAACAGTAAATGGCTGGGGAGAGCTACTTCAGACCTGGTTTACAGAAGATTATAGAGGAGTTTAACAAAGAATGGAAAATCCAGTCAAGACTCTGGCATCTTGATGGCTATTTTGTCTTCTGTTTAGTTTAATTCAGCTAAGTTAGCAGTGAGCCCTCCAATACATACCCATGTGATCAAAACCTGGTGATTAGTGGTCTAGGGAGCTGAACCTTAGATCTGGGGTGGGACAGTGAAAGACAATGCAGCCGCAGAGAGGTTCCCCACTAGCCAGTGAAATCACTAAGAGCTGGGCTGAGTGATGGTATCTCAGAACATGGCATCGCAACTAAAGGCAGGGGAGCAGCAACAACAGCAGAGACAAGTCTCTAGCAGCATCACTCCACCACCTCTCCATCAGGGATGGGAGGTGAACCCATGTGAATGCACCCTTGGATTTTGGGCCTTTGCTGACCTCCGGCATCCACCCGTGAGTGGTGTGCAATGGAGGTAAAAGGGGAGTGGTGCATTAAAGGGCACTCATCCATTGGACTTTCATACCACAAGATGGGGAAACTGAGGCAAAGGACTGCTGCCCAAGATATTGTGTGGCAGGGGGTTTACGTATTGTTTTGAATCATTGTTATGATGGTTTCCCAAATTAATGCTATGTTCCCTCTCCCTTTAACAAAAGTTTCCTTTCATTTACACAAAGTCAGTGCTTGCGAGTGGGGAAGTATTACCTATTAGAGTTGCCTGGGGTGGTGTTTAGTTTTCCAGATTTCTAGGAGGGGGCACAAGCTGGTTCTGTTTTGTAATGTTGAGGCACCCCTAGATATTGAACGAGACCCTTGTTGCCTGGCAGAAGGGGTTACATTTCCATAGGATACTCTACTGACAAAATAGTGACAGGGCGATACACACTGTTTGGCACAAGCACTTTGTGTTCGGTATGATTGAATTGCTCAGCACCTAGCATGCGTTCTTGCCCACACAGCAGTGTAATCGCTAATTCTCAATAAACACAAAAAGTAAGTTTAGACAATATTGAAGCAGCGCTACTAGAAGCCAGAATTCAGGTCTTGGCAAAGATGGTTGTGAAGTCTGTCCTTCATTCTACTTCTGCAACTCAGGGGTTCTAGTTCAGAACAGGCTTGCATCTCTGCTTTTCATTTAATGGCCAGGGGACTTCGTGATTCCAGCCAGGGCTTTTTTCAAGCCCATTAAATGTTCCTTTCTGATGACTTTTGCT
The DNA here is from genome assembly GCF_028017835.1 of Emys orbicularis. Lineage (NCBI taxonomy): Eukaryota > Metazoa > Chordata > Testudines > Emydidae > Emys > Emys orbicularis. Next base: position 15,686,961 of record NC_088686.1, read on the forward strand.
GAAGCCAAACTCCTCCTGTAGCGCTGTTTTGTTTTATTTTTTAGCTCCTGCAATTTGAATAATTTAGCTGTTGTGTGCACGCTGATTTAAATGTCTCAAAGAGGATGTGAATGGCACTAAAGCTTCCATGGAGTTCAGTAGCTAACTCTGCAGCTCTATGAAAATTCATAGGCTTTCCAAACAACTGGGTTCCTCCCCACTCACGCTAAGATCGTGCCAGCTGAATCTAACACTTTTGACAGATACACTGATTGGTGACGGCAGGCAAGTGAGAATAATACATTACCAGGGTACAGAATCAGTTGACTACAGCAAAAATAAAAATCTAGTGCAAAGCTGTTCGCAGATTGAAACAGAACACGATGTTTTCAACAGTAGTCATTTACTCTGCCAATGTGAGTTATTTATGTGAAACGCAATGCAGGTGGACACATAATAGCCCATAGCCATAGTCATAATAGCCCTAGATTTTCACACTACATGCGCTATCACAAACACTAACAACCACACATCAGTGGTCTTACCCCATTTACAGTAACAAACATTTTGCATCATTGCTGGATAGTACTTTACTTTCCCCAGGAATATGGGTGTGGCATTTAGTCCTTCTACTGCCGTGGGCTTGTATCTGCTTTAGTCACACAAACCAGTCAGTGAATTCATCTGATCATGCATAATCAGAAATGCTAGGAGCATTTCCATGAGTCTTCTGTAAAGCCCTCGTATCTCCTAATGAGTTACATCTCGTAGGCCTAGCATTGACTGAGGAGGGACCAGGAAGAGCCTGAGTTATCAACTAAAGTGATCTGAAAGGCAATCAAGAAGATGGTTCAAGATTTTTTTGATAGAAGTAGAAGAAGCTAGGATTATGAAAAGGGTATTAATGTGAAAAGAGATTGGGTAGATATAAGATGTATGGTATCTAATCCACCTGTGGGACCACCAGACCCCACAGGGGAAGATACTTATTCTAGATTCAGACAGTTTAGCCCATCTTTTAATTAAAACTTTTACTTCATTGCATTCTGGGAGTTCTGAAAACTCTAACAACGGCCAACTACCATTTAGTAAACAAACTTTTCATTCGTAGGCTGCACTAAACTATAGTTATTGCACTAAGCCAATAATAACTACAGTAGCATTGGAAATACATTCCATAGCTTTTGGACTAGCTTCTTTTCTTAGTTACACCAGTGAAAATCTGGAGCATTTACTCCAGCTGTATACTGGTGCAACCAAAATCGGACTCTGGCCTATAATAGTGTGTTCCTACTGCGTCTCTAGTGTTTGCTTAGTACAGTTTTAATTCAGAAACAGTACAGCTGTATGCTACTATTTATGTAGCTATTATATTTTTACAAGGATAACAATGGCTCAAACTGAATTTTAGGAGCGGCTAGAGAACTATAAGCATGACTCAAAAAATGGTACATACCATCTTTTATTCAGAAAGATCTCTTGGGCCAAACACATGCATTGGCACTGTGAATGCCTTTTTCTATACGTCCTCATGTGCCTACCCTGATGGAAAGAAAACATTTGTGGCCTCATTCCCTGCTGTGTTACTCCACTTTTAAGAATAGTCAGCCTGAGTCTGAACTGAGCCTCACTGCTTTTGCATAATTCGAATCTCCTTCAATCCCAGAAGACCTACAAGGGTAGTAGGAGACTTCTGAAGAGCTGCAGCTATCCCATGTAGATCATAGGACAAGCCCAGCTGCGCTTCCTCACAAATGGCAACGCTAACCCCCACATGGAAGGGAGTTTGGGGTAAAGGAGCCCTTTTTGCATGATGATATTTTGACACTGCATCAAGAGCGCAGAATGCACTGTCACCATATTATGGTAATGGCTTATTGCATTCTTTAACCTGCCTTAAAGAATAAACTAGTCAAGGGACAAGAGGGTCAGGATGTGGTTTATAGTAAAGTATTAACCATAGACACACTGAGTGAAGGGAATCCTGGGAGATCATACCATACGATCAGGACACTCACCATAGAACACAGGAGTAAATCCCATAATGCCTGGGACACAACAGGTTTGTATATGTGGTAAAGGCAAAGGATTGTGCACATATTAGTTCGGAATGGGGTACCCCTCTTTTGAGAACTTGGAGAAACACCTGTTCAGAGGAGTCAGAGCTGAGTTAAAAGCACAGAAGTGTCTTGCTTTTTCTTCACTAGTCCATGAATAGAAGTAGATAGGCATCAAACCCTGTTTTTTGGTAGATATAAAAAGACACATTTTTCTTAAAGGGCGCAACCCTGAGATTTTGCTGTGTATGTCAATGCCAGTGTTTAGTCTGAGCATGTGCAGTTGAATTAGTTAAGTTGGTAACCCATAACTGATATAGACATAAGGCAAGGCACCACCTTTTGCTCCATTCCAGTCACAAGGATATTTCCAAAGACTGGAGTCTGACCATTTTGGCTCTTGACTCATTCTTTGGCTTCATGGCTGTTGATCCATGGAAATCTACATGGGACGTGCAGCCAAATGTGAGGAAACCAGACTCTTTGCTGGATGCAGTGCTCAGAAAATAATTAACTTGACAAGGTTAGGTAGCTCTGGCCAACACATCCAAATAGACAGCTGACACTTTTTGTAAAGGAACAAATAACGGAATCTAATTAAATGGGAATGCCAATTTACAAATTGTGGTTTTGGCAAAATGGGAGCTCCACTGAAGTGATGCAACAGCATGGGCTGCTGGGCCTTTTTACAGTTCATTTGGCTTGTTTTGACTTTACAATGTTCTTAATTTGGTACAGCAAGAACATAGCGAGAGGGCTGGGAAAATTAGAGACAGGAAGAAATTCCAGTTAGACAGAATCACAAGTAAGAACAAGTCGTCAGAAAAAGTAAGCCGAATTTTCAGAAGGGGAAATTGTGATAGGGAGTGGGTATTTTAAGGCGAGGCTGTAACTTTAGCATAGGAGTGACCATGCTAATAATAACTGTGTTGTGTTTCTGGGCATGACTGGTGCAAGCTAGAAGACTGAGCAGACTCACCCCCCGGCTCTACTAAGAAAATTAACCATTGTTAAAAATGGTTTTCTACAACTGGTCACACTTAAGTGCTTGCATAGGCCAGGCAAAACCCACTTTCAGCACCAAGCCTCGGTGTTGCTTTCTGAAACAACACGGAAAATGGTTTTGTCAGGCTACACTAGCAGTTAGACAGTCTTCGATATTGGCTCAGCAGCCTTCAGTGTGATCGGAGTTCTCACACAGTGAATACTAGTTCCTTGAGTTCCTTTCAGCCAGCCTGCCTCTAGTGTCAATTAAGTATATGCTATGCAGAAGCTGACATGAAGCTAAATCTAGTTTAATAATTGTACTCTTGCTAAACTGATGGGCACCACAGTTGAAGTAGTTCAGCACATGTTTAATGGAGACCATGTGTATCCTGCTATTAATACTTCATGAAAACCGAATACTTGACAGTGATAGTTCCTGGTTCTTGAACATCGACATTTGTTATGCTCCAACGCTGAGCGGTTTAGAAAGGTAGCATTTGATAGACCATACGCTACAACTGGCGCCTTGGACAATGGAAAGGCTCAAGTATTTGCTGAATTGTGTTATCTACCACCATTGTCCCATAGTCCGAATACCTGTTAACAAATAGTTGAACTTTATTTCTGACCATTTTTCAAAACCATTATTCTGTCAACGTCAGGTCATCAGGACGATTTATCTTGCTAAAGCTCTGACCTGAAAATGTCAGTGCAGTGAAATGGGTTTGGATAATGTTTAAAAGCAAATTATGTGTGTTCAAATCTTTGGTCTATTATTAATTATTATTATTATTATTATGTATTGCGATAGCGCCTATGAGCCCCAATTATGGAGCAGGACCCTCTTCTGCTAGGTGCTGTACTAACACAGAACAAAGAGATGGTATATTTGTAATCTGGTTGTTGGGTGCCACCCAGTATATAGAAGGCTTTTGTTTTGGTGGGGAGTTATTAATTTCACTGTTCAGGATTTATTTTTATCAATTTTTAAGTTTTATGTAGATGGTCAAAATGGGACGTGGGCTTTCTCTGGGTATATATGGGCATGAGTAATGTATATAATATACGTTACTCATTACAGCAGTCTATACTATCATGCGTAAGGTTGCCTAGTTCAACATCGTTCTGTCTGAGCATAGTACTGCTCTGTGTGGACAAGCGATTAGATACAAATAACCATTTCTGATATTGTGTTTATTGAACTGACACCGCTAACTATATGTTGCTGTGTATATAGACAGATGCACTGAGCATAAACGTTTATTATATTTAACATGTGTGTACAGTATGTATTCAGATGTGCTGGAGAATGCTAGCAGTGTGCTGCCAGCCTGGGACTCCACTATTTGACCTGCAATATTTTAAGTGACGTTTTAAAGCAAAACAAATTAGATTTTTGTCTGTAACAAGGCCTTGCGTTTCAGAAATTGAAACACGCATGTTTGCAAAAAACATTCAGCACACCTGAGCATCTGGCCCAAGAAGCCTGTGGGGGCGGGAGATTGTGATCAGGATGACTGGGTTGGGAAATCATTCCATGAGCCCACTGAGTGGCTTCTTAACCAGCCGGCTGACGTGCTCTAATGTAAAGTATGTGCTTGCTCTTTGTACTTGGAAAAGGCTTACCTGGCTGTTATGCCCCATAGCAACCGAAGGCTGGACATTCCTAGCTCAATCTGGCACTGCTTCAGTCTCTCATGCTGTAGTGCTTTTTTGGTCATGGCAGCGTGAACTCAGAACAGCTGCCAAACTTTGAAGGGCCTGATTAGTTTTAATTGCTTAGTGCCCAATCTTAAATGTTAATTAAGCTCAATTTTGGTGCACTTGCCAATAAACAGCACGGGGATGTATTGCATACATCAGCAGTATGACCTAGTGATGAGACTTACGCTATATCATCTGATATAATTGCTAATCAGGGCAAGATGACTCTGCACATTATTTGAAAGGCGCATGAAATCTATAGCAGGATTAATGCATTTCTGCTCAGGGACAGTGGAATGTGAGGTAAAGCAGCATGGCAACACTAGCGTGTGTGTTGCTATACACGTGCCTATAGTATGAAAAATTCTGCTGGTGACTGTTCCACTATTGAAAGGGCCACGTGGTTGGCTTTGCTTTTTTGGCAAGCTTGCCACAGCCATAACTTGCTCTTTGTGTCTGTAATCAGCAAACTGTTCTGCCAATGAACTGCCTGACCTGGAATGTCTTCCTTTCTTCTTTTTCTTCTCAGAGCGGCCATTGGCAATTGTATCTCTGCCCAAGCCCTTTGTCTGCTGCATAATTCACAAGGGGGCTGGTTGTGATCGGGCATTGCTCAAAGGGGTATGGCAAGTGCTGCTCTGTTAAATGTTTTGGGTAATAATGGGAGGTTTCTAATCAATGGGAAAACATGGCCTCATCAGGCCTGTGTAGCGAGGTGGGTGAAGTTCACCTTGCCCGCTTAATGCCCATATAATATGATGACGAGTGGGGCGCTACGACAGGTGAAATCCATCCCAGTCTCACACCAGGCACACGATGTCTCACCATAGTCCCTGCCCTTGTGGCTGTTGCTCGAGCGGCTGGTCTTCTGACTGCTCCTGTTTGCCATTTGCACAGTGTACTGGAAACCTATAAACCCGTTCCCGGCCCTCGGTGAAGCCAGTGGGTGCTAGGTGCCTGGACATTGTCACCAGTTGTTCTCTCGGCATGCTGCACTGGCTCTCGCCAGATAGCCCATATGCAGCCTTTGATCGAACTGCCCATGGAGACCACAGACTTGGTTCAGTGGCAAAGGCGCGTGCCCAGGTTTATTGTCAACGAAGCACAGTCCTAGCGTCCTGCGTGTTCTACTGGTACATTAACGCGTGTATGCCCATTACAATGGACTCAGCTCAGTGAGCTGCGTGACTCTCCGCTCCCCCTTAGGTTGGCTCAAGACACCCCCTCTGTGACCCCTCTTTTGTACACTGACACAAATAAGTTACGTATTGCCCCTCTGACATGGCTAGTCACCACCCGTTAGCTTGTACATGTTGGTTTGATCAACTCTATCCATCACCCTGTCCTCCTGACCTTATCTTTTAGGAGGGGTCAGTGTGTCCCTATGTTATCTTCAGAGAGTGTGTTCATACCAGACTTGGCATCGGGGTGTTCTGGTACTATCCTTCTGGAATATATTTACATGAGTGTCCTGTGCCTAGCACATCTTAGGAATGTTTGCCTTTTTGTAATACCAGCCCTGTTTTTGCTAGGTTCTGTGAACTTGCAAGTAAGCATGTTTTATAACAGGGCCCACTACACTTGCTAACTTTGCTTTATATCAGCACGGCCTGACTACTTCAGTTCAGGCTTTAGGCCTCATACCAGGCCCCTTATATCAGGCCTCATGTCTTAAGCTCTTTCAACTACAGACACATGGGAAAATATACCACTAAGTGCCTAAATACCTTGAAGTAGCCAGCCCTGAGCGGGTACGTCAATGTTGAATTACTAAACGGTTTGACTGACTAAATGGGATTCATGACCTGAGCAGTGTTCTGTCTTTTCTGGTGCCCGAATGAGCCTGGAGTGATGGCCTCATGGACTGAAGATGGAACTGGAAATCAAGAAGCTGTGCGTACAACTGGGTGTTTTGCACATGCACCTGATGGGATAATTGGTTATAATCTCAACTCAACCACTGAAGTGTTGCCCAGTCAATTCACTTAACCCTATTCTGGTGGGGAGGCTCCCTCAATCTCTTCTGTTGGAGCGATTACCCTGTGGATAAATAATTAGAGTCATTGGAGTAGGCGGACAAGATCCTGGGTTTCCCACCTCCAAGGTGAGTGTTCCAACCACCAGATTCCAGAGGCGTTCTGATGCTTCTGATTTCTCTGCCCTCTGGGATTTGCTAACATAGTAGGCACCTACTGCCAAGAGATGGTTTGCAGCTGAGAATTCAAAGCAGAGCTAGGCACCTCCGCGCAGCCTGGATTTATGCACCCATCTTAGGGTGACAAGACGTCCTGATAAAATCGGGACCATCCTGATTTTGAGCTGTTTGTCCCGCGTCCCGACCGATCTGTGGTCGGGACACAATTTTTGTCCCGATATTTTGCACCGCCGGGATCACTCGGCTTTTTTTGCTTGGCCGGCCAGCAGCACTCGGCTTTTTTCCCCCCTCCCCCCCCATGTCCCGATATTGTCTTCATCTCATCTGGTCACCCTAACCCATCTCCAAGAAAAGGTGTGCGGATTAACACATGCATTTCCCATGGACTAGCTTAGGCAGCTTCCTGCTTTTGTCAGTCTCAGTCTAAGGTGTTTATTTCTCCCCATTCACTGGATGGGAGCTTAAGTTTCTAACTCAGGCTTTGTGAATGGCAGTGATTTTCTAGGTACCTAAAGGCTAGGTATTGTGACACCAAGGGTCACAACGCCACTCTCTTTTTGTGCATTCAGGCCCAAGAACTGAAACATTATAAAATATAGAGGGATGGCTCTTTAGGTGTGCTGCAGCTCAAGGTGGGATCAAGGGACACAAAGGTGTCTGTAAGATCACTTTACCCCTCCCCCAATCATGGGACCCACTGGAGGCCAAACTGGGGCCACGATCAGATTAGAGCAGCCACAAGGCTGTTCTGACTTACACTGATTTGGCTGGTTTTGAAGGAGGACTGGCCCAGACAACATCACACTCTGGCTGTGCCTTTCCATGCTCTTTTCCCACCCCAAATGCCAAGCACGATAAGGGGCAGGAGGGCAGGTGGCATTAGGCCAAGGATGCCGGCTTTCCATGGCCAAGGCTGCTCTAAAACTGAGTGCAAAGAGCTTTCATCGGGGCTGAGGACCTAGCCCATCATATTTAACTCTAAGCACTTAAAGGACCAATGAAGTGGTATTACACGTGGCTGTAATATGATAGTTCCCTTCCACTCCAGGTAGCGGAGAGTAGCGTGAAGCCCAGCCTGGGAGGAACAAAGTGTTGTAGCCCATGTTACACTGGCTATAATTTTCCTTTTGCACCTGAATAATAAAATTGCAGCAGGGCTGGTTTCCAAGAAACAATCGCCCAGCCTACAAGGCAACTGCTCTACAGGGAATTGCTTCGTTTTCTCACTGCTGTCATCTTTTAACCTTTTTTTTTATATAATAAGAGCGCTACAAAGCACCTGCTCTTTCAGCTGGCTCCTGGCGCTAGGCTTTCATTACAGCCAGTGGGTGCACTGCCCGGCTTCTAGCATTTCAGCTAGATTGGCAGCTATTGCCTAGGCAGGCCCTTGGCATTCAGAAATGGATGTTAGATACCTGCCATCCATGTCTAGCTGCTTTGTTCTAAGCCTCCCATCTGTAAAAACCTGTTTGAAACCTAATTTGATAGGCAGCTGTGGGCACCTCCTTTGCATCGTATGAAATGTAACTGCTGTTTCCTTCAATTTGGGTTTTAATATTTTAATAGCTACAGCGTATATTTCATTTTTTTCACGGTCCAGCTCTGTTGAGGCAGCCTTCTTGGTTTTACATGTAAAATACACACACTTGTGTTGCTTTCAAAAAAGTTTATTTTAAAAGGTACGGCTCTAATGTAGAGCCCTCGGCCCAAATTCACCAGCCTGCATGCCAGGATGACTGAAAGCTTGCCAAGGGGAAGCCAAAGTGTTTCAACGTGGCTGCCATCCACCCGTGCACAAAGAGGAAGAGGGAGTCATAGCAGATGCTGGCTTGGCAGGTGCAGCAATCCAGAGCAAACAGAAAGGTGCTGATTCAGTGCATCCTCTTAGCGGCTTTCACCGAGGCCATCAACTAATGCTGCCCCTACTCCCCCCACAGAACCACCACCAAGGGCCGGTGGTCCCTTTCCTCCCTGAGTAGTACTATCAAGGGGGGGCTGCTCAATGAGTTAATGTTACCTGTCACGGAGTATGGTGCTTCTCAACGTTAGTATGGCTATCAGAATCTGGCCCTGAGGGAGGGTGGTGGTGGACTCTCTTTCAAGGTGAAGCCCTCCCAGGGAAGGTGGGGGTCTTCTTGCTAATGGAGGAACTAGCCCCTGGCGCCCCCATCACCAAGACAGTTTTTTTCCTAAGCACCAAGCTCACAGAACTGAGAACTTATATTTCTCCCACATCTGCTTGAGTGATTGGGCCTCAAAAGCTTTTTGTTGAGAAGAGCAGTAGCACCTGAAATTTCAGACCGTGTATCTAAATCTTAGCTTAATTCTCAAACCGCTCAAGTAATTAGAGAAGGATGGTTGACCATGGATTAGAAAAGGAGACTGGGAATCAGGAATCCTAGGTTCTATTCCCAGTGCTGACAGGACTTGATATGTAACCCCAGCCACATTGCTTAACGTCCGTGCCTCAGTTTCTCCAGGTGCAAACTAGGTACTCAGCTACCTCAGGGGCATGCTGAGAGCTAATGAACAGAGTGCTTGTGAAGCTCCTTGGGCGAAGAGGATCATTGTGTATAGATCAGGGGTGGGCAAACTTTTCGGCCTGAGGGTCACATCGGGGTTGCAAAACTGTATGGAGAGCCGGGTAGGGAAGGCTGTGCCTCCCTAAACAGTCTGGTCCCTGACCCCTATCCGACCCCTCCCATTTCCGCCCCCTGACTGCCCCCCTCAGATGCCCCCGACCCATCCAACCCCCCCTGCTCCCTGTCCCCTGACCTCCCTCTCCTGGGACCCCCCGCCCCTAACCGCCCCCCTGGGGCCCCACCCCCTATTCAACCCCCCTGCTCCCTGACTGCCCCAACCTCTATCCACACCCCCGCCCCCTGACAGACCCCCCCGGGACTCCGACGCCTATCCAACCCTTCCCCGTCCCCTGACTGCCCCCCCCCAGAACCTCCGCCCCATCCAACCACCCCCTGCTCCCTGTCCCCTGACTGCCCCCCGGGACCCTCTGCCCCTTATCCAAACCCCTCACTCCCCACCCCTTACCATGCCGCTCAGAGCAGCATGTCTGGCAGCCGTGCCGCCTGGCCGGAGCCAGATACGCTGCCGTGCTGCCCTGCAGGAGTGCACAGCCCTTCCGCCCAGAGCGCTGCCCGCGCAGTGGCATGGCTGTGGAGGAGAGTGACAGCAGGGGAGGGGCCGGGGGCTAGCCTCCCCAGCCGGGAGCTCAAGGGCTGGGCAGGACGGGCCCGCACGCTGGATGTGGCCCGCGGGCTGTAGTTTGCCCACCTCTGGTATAGATGGCAATAAGCAGTACAGTATTGTTCTCACACAACAGCAAGTTACGGCGTGAGCGCTGTGTTGTTCACAGTATTCAGCGCTTCTGGTGATGGCTAAACTTAGCAAACTGCAGGAGCACATGACAATAAAAAATGGAAAAAATGCTGTACTTGCCCAAAGCTCCACAAAATTTGCCTCATTTTGGCCAAAGTTTGGTCAGTTCAGCCATCTCTAATCCAAGTCCTCTGAGCCGTATCAAAAACATTTACTGTTGCTGGGGCAAAATAACCACACAAAATACTTGCAATGGAATTCAGTCCTGCACAGAGGGTCACACAAGGCGATGCATCATGCAAGTTCTGTTTGAGCCCTCACAATAGTGGGTAACTAGTCCCAGCATCCCTCTGCACAGGGGTGGATTTCACCCACAGTGAACTGAGCAAAAGCACTGAGCAAAGAGTGAAATGTTGATTTCCAAATCTAAAATGCCTAGACTCCCTTTAGAGCCCTGAACGTTAAACCAGTCGTTTAACACACAAACTTCAACAAATAAATGTTATATTTTGGATATGGTAATCAGCTAAAGTAGTTCCAGGCATAAACTGGTTCAGCCCAGCCCTTTTCTAACAACCCGTTGCTGGGGAAGGCTACATTTGGCTTGTAACCAAACCAAAGTCATGACATCAGAACTGCTTATTGACGTGTTCACTGCACAATATGTTGGGGAAATAATGTTTTCTCGTCCCCCTCTTATCTCCTGTGGGATAGGTAGGTGGTGAAGGAGCTGGACAAATAGGCCACATATTTAAATCTCTTTTAGTTATAAATAACAGCCATTTACTTTCTGTGCACTCAAATTATCCAGGGTAGCCAATGGCGAGCTGACTGGGGGACGGCAATGCCATTTCGCAACATCAGAGGTTTTTTGAAATTTGTTTCTGTGCCACAAAAATAGAATTAGGCTGAAATGTCCATTTTCAAATTTGGCATGAGAGCGAGTCTGTCACTAAGCCTGGTGGGTAGGGCTTGGCCCTGTACGAGATCCAGTTTCAAGTCCCTGCTCTACTTGATTCAGAATGATCTGGGTTTGGAAAAAATTGCTATGAATCAGGCAAAGAAGGGCACATGTAGCCAGTGCCCCAACCACCAAGCTGTCACTGAAGGCCATGTTTCCTCACAACATCCATTTCTGCCTGTGCCCATCTTCTACAAATACTCCTTTTCTCAGACCAGTTTTCAGAGTAGCAGCCGTGTTAGTCTGTATCCGCAAAAATAACAGGAGTACTTGTGGCACCTTAGAGACTAACAAATTTATTTCTCAGACCAGCGTCCTGCACAGAACATCCCCTGTCCTGGAAGAATCACAAATTGCATTTCCTTTTCCCCAGAAACCTCATATCAGAGGGGGAAATCAGAATTCAGACGCAATGTACAGGCTCTTAACCTGTTTATAGTCAGTGATGTCATCAATTACTATGTCATCACTTTACTATCCAGAATATGGCATCACTTGGTTGATCCACTGGTGCTGGGAAACCATAAAAAAGATTAAAGCAGCTTAATGTATTTCATGCATTTTCCAGAAATCCCTTCCTTGAGGTTCAGTCATTAGAAAGAGTTCATTCTATCACCACTCTAAAACCCTGAGTGTATCGATATGAGTAGGCTACAAAGGTCTAACGATACAGTAGAATCAAGGAGCTTGTTGTCTTATTGGAGCAAAGCATGGTGATAAATTGTTTATAAAGCACATCAGTGGAGAACTTTTATTATGTTTTAGAGTTATAGTGCTGTCTACCTCAGTGGCTCTGATATCTCTGTGCTTATGGTAAGCACAGAGGATGGTGCCAGAGGATGTTGTGAAGGCCAAGACTATAACAGGGTTCAAAAAAGAACTAGATAAATTCATGGAGGATAGGTCCATCAATGGCTACTAGCCAGGATTGGCAGGGATGGTGTCCCTAGTCTCTGTTTGCCAGAAGCTGGGAATGGGCGACAGGCGATGGATCACTTGATGGTTACCTATTCTGTTCATTCCCTCTGGGGCACCTGGCATTGGCCACTGTCTGATGACAGGATATTGGGATAGATGGATCTTTGATCATTCTTATGTTCTTAAGGTATTTTTGATGGCAGAAGCATTTTCTTCCCATATATTAAAACTGGAATACATTGTAGCTCATATTTGCATCATGCACAAATTTCATTCTGAGACCTTGAAAGAAATGAAGCCATCTTCATGCTGTAAACTTCTACCTGGTGTGACTGACTCCACAGCTTACAATGAGCAATTTACACTTTGCCTCTTGAGTAAATCATTTGTCACTGTTTAAGTTATGTAATTTAATTTGTATATGCTAAAAGGATGTACTGCAAATAAGGGCCACGTTCCCAAAGCTATTTTGCCTTCCAGACAGTCTCCACTTAGAAACTCCACGCTATTGGCTGCTTTTGGAAAGCAGGACAGCAAACAAACAGCCGTTTACAGTATGCTGTGCCCTGTAACTGCATCAATGCCTGCATTTTCCTTCCTGAAAATGATAGAGAGGTCGATGGTTCACATGACTCGCAGTGACAAGCTCACATTACCTGCTTCAGCAAAGCGAGATGGGCCCGACGTGAGATATTAATTACTGAGATCTATCTTCATGTCAAACACGTAATCAACAAAGAATCTGACAAGGAAAGAAAACCCTCTTAGTCTTGTTATCTGGCAAGTTACTTTGCAGCACCTGGAACTGCTCCCCACACCCAAGAACACCTCTCAACTGGTGACAGGCAATTCCCAGGCTGTGTGTTTTAGACACTGGCCCATGCCAGAGTTGGTACAGAAGCTCACCACCCCAGAGCAAGTGCTGGGAGGCATTGCCCCATGTTGTGTGGGGGCACAACCACCTCTACTGCTCAACGCAGCAGTGGGGACAGATATGACTAAGACCACCCCAACCCTGCACCCTTTGGGGCAGATTGCACCAGGGGTGGGGTGGGAATGAGCAAACCCTACACATGGGAATTCAGGAGCTTTGGAGAGCGACTGGCCACTTCTGGGTGCTACAAGGAGTGACCCTCCCCTCTTGCTCCCCACAACAGCTACTGTCTAGCTCATACTGCATTGTGTATATACCCAGCAACCCTTCCACTAGTCTCATGCATGACTTCTTTGCACCCTTACTATGGCTGTCTTTTTTATGAGGGTAGCTCTCAGCTCTTCTGAGTTGCAAGAATACTGCAGATCATGGGGAGGGGCAGTAGAGAGAAGTTGATTTCATTGGGTTCAGGCCCCTAACCTTGATGGAACACCCAAGTTGTTGCCCTGGATTTGAGGGGTGTGTGTACCCCAGATTTTGATCAGGCTAATTGCAACCATATTGTGTGCATTCAGCCACCATGAATTAATAAAACAGAACACCACATAGTTAAGGGTTCATTTGAATAAGCAGGGCTTCTGGAGGCAAATTCATATGCTAGCTGCAGGATTGCAATGTTTGCTAATCAGAATGGGAGGAGGGGAGAAAAGAGTCAACAAATTGAGACTCAAGGAAAATAAGTGGATGAAGGCCTTGAATTTAGGTGCCTTTGATACAGAAGTTTATGATGACTAGGAATGTTTCGTTGATAAACAGTTTATTGACATTAGGAGATGTGATGGCGCAATAGGGTTCACTATGATTTATGTGTTTTGTAAACATTAGTTATAAAAACCCTAGATAATAGAGTTACTTTGCAGCAGTTCTCTGAAGCTATCCTGAGATACCTTTCCCTGACACCTGACTTCCCAACGGGAAAGCGACCGGCCATCACGGACCTGCTGTCAATTACTCAATACCACCTCAAATTCTAGGTAATTATTTGGGATGTTCTAACCCTATTGCTTATGTCTGTGTGTTTAAATCTAATAAACTGTAGTTTTAGATACGCGCACGCTTACTTGTATCAATTTTCATCAGCTGGAATTGCAGTGTTCCCATTGATTTATTCCTGACACCGCCTAGAGTGAAACAGTTACGTTACCAGTGCTTTGGGTTCTGAAAATCTGGGTAACGATGTCAGCTATTGATTTTATATTTTTCTTCTCTGCACTCTGGTGTCAGTGATTAGATACCCTAGAGATTCTCACAGTAGCCCCCAATGACGTTCCTATGACAGCTGTGAGCCATTACCTTGTGGGCTTGCTGGAGGTCTGCAAAGTCATCACAGGGTGATTACTTTAGCTCTTGCACAAGCTTAATTCTGAATTTCTAATGGAGTTGTGATTGGGGCAGAGAGAATCTTTGAGAGCTGAAATGCAATTGTTTTTGATCAATGCCAAGGAGAATTCTATATGGCATTTCCTGCTCTCCTATCTCCAGTAATTGGCTATATTTTCTGATTTCAAATCTTGGCAGGAATTTGATGTGAAAAGTTATGAAGTAAATGTTTGGCACAGAGTTGCTGCATATTCCAAACTTTAATGAACTACCCGTGCGCCTGCCTGGTGCCTATGGGTGGAAAACCGGAGTACATCCAGTAAATAAATTGCTTTCCATAAGTGCCTTCAAGACTACCTCCTTTAAAATGAGCAAGGTCATGAGACACAGCTGTGAAGCCATGCTACAATTTTACATTTTAATTTGTGATCTTATGTAAAGCAACAGTCTTCTCAAAGTTGGCTTCACCATAGTTAAAAAGCACTTCAGAGCATTAATCACTGGCAGCTCCACTCATCAAATGTTCAGTTTGTTTGGAGCTTACTGTGTGTGTTTTGTATTCCGAGATACTCGTATACTGTACTGGGTCACTCTACCTCTCCTCTCTCAAATATTCACATTGAACGAGGGAGAGCTCATGGGGGGAAGTCTAAGGAACTCCCCAGAAAGAGCGAAGGGATTTTTGTATGCTGTAACAGAGGACCTGTTTCTGATCTCAGTTACACTGATTTGACACCAGTGTCTGCTTCATTAGCGTTACATCTGATTTACATCAGTGTGAAATCAGATTCAGGTCCTTACCGTTTCTTGAATCAACTAGTAGCAGTAACAGAGGTAAAGAACAAAACAAAAATGGAAAGGAAAAGGGGGTGCATGGTTTGCTAACAAAAGGAGCAATTGATAAGGGTACTTGCCCATTCAAGACAAGAATAGTGTTTGATGTAAAAAAGTCATGATGCAAATTTTTGGCACAAAAGTACCCCAGCAAAGCATTTCAGCATGTGCTTAACTTTAGACACATAAATAATCCCATAGATTATTCAGGTCGTTAAAGTTACGCTTGTGCAGAAGTTCTTGGCTAAACAGAGGATTTAGAGAGAATACCATTTCCTCTCTCTTTCTCTAACACTTTTTCTTGCAGCATCACCCAGAAATGAACTATCTGATGAGTAAACTCACTTCTAAGAAAGGCATTGAATCTGAAATGGCCCCTAAGATATCTACCCATCAGTAAAACACATGGGTGAGGCATTGCATAGACCTTTGTTGGCCTTCACTAGTGCTCAACACCAGGGTAGCTGAGCCACCAGTGATCAATAGCACCAAAAAAACAAACCCATTCCTAGTAGAGCTGCTTAGAATTTTTTCAACAGAATACTTTCCTGTCAGAAAATGCAGCTTTGTCAAAATCTAAATGTTTTGCTGGGACATGTTAATTCTGGATGGAATTTCATAGAAAAGTGTCTAAATGATTTGTCTCAACTTTCATCAAAATTAGAGCTGGTCGACAAGTTTTCCTCGGAATGATTTCCCAAATGTTGCAAAAATCAAAATATTCTGCAAGACCATTTCAATGTTTTCTAAAAAAAAAATGTCTGTTTTCCATCAGGAAACGCTGTATCACTGGCTACCGGCATGGAAGGTTCCTGTCAATTTCTCTTTTTGCCGGTGAAATTAACAAAAACTCTCCAGGAAGGCTGCTGAGATACAGCACCCTGTGACCTACAACTCCTTGCCTCCTCCCAGCTCCTGGAGCCAGAGAGGCAGAGACATCCCTAGCATGCAGGTTGCCCCGAGGCCAGGGACCTTGGTCTGTCTGGGGATCTCAAGAAAGCCCTGCCACGCTAGGGCTGCCAAGCTCCCTACCATGGAAATGGAAGCCTGAATGCCATGAGAGCCATGGCTCTGAACAGGGCTTGGCTCTGCAGGAGACAGCCTGGAAGCCCTGAGAACCCCGAACTGAGATGGACCTCTGAGGGCTTCCAAGCTTCCTGCCACAGAGCTGGGAGCCTGGAAGTCCTGAAACGGTCTTCCAGGGTGTGTGGCGTCAGGGCAGCCCCACCATGTGGACTTACCTAGAGCTGAGACTCCCAAGGATTCCAGACTGGCAAGCTAACTGGCTCCTCAGGGAGCCAACTGATACAGGAGGCTGGAGCCTGTCCCCACTTCAGGGAGTTGCCAGAGCCGTTCCCCACTGCAGTGAAAGATTCTGGCAGTGGGGAGGCAGCCGAGAAAGGCTACAGTAGCTCCCCACTGCTGGAATATTTCCCCACTGCCAGAGACTTTCACCGATACATGTAGCTACACATCGCAGTGTGGGGGCAGCTTGCTTTTCTCGTAGCTACATGTACACTACACATAGCAGTGTGCAGTGTAGACATATCTTAAAAGGTGACATTTTCCATGAGCAAGAAATCCCACATTTCAGTCAACTCTAATCAAAATGCTTTGTTTCAATATGGTAAATAAAAAAAAACATTGTGTTTAATATTGTTTTGACTTTTATATATTTTTGTATATTTAATATTTTATAGTCTATTATAATGTTTCAAAATGAAACGTTTGGCACTTTATTGATAAAAACATTTTGACATTATCAACATGGGTCGAGGTTTCCAAATCAAAACTTTTTCAAAATGTCCATCCTGCAAAACATTTCAACTTTTCGTTTCAATTTGGCACAAAACTTTTTTTTTTCTTGCAATTTCAAATGGAAATTCTGAAAAAAAATTGGAAACATCAAATCATTTTGATGATGTCAAAACTATCATATCATGCCCCTGATCAATAATACTACTATGCCTGTGATAATGTCAGAGTTTCCCATGAGAATGAAAGTCTGTTTTCTGACCAAATTTAGTCTAAAAGTGACAGGCACACAGTTTAAATGAGTGGGAAAAAATCGCATACGTCTTCTCTGCACATCAAAAGGAAGATGGATTACATGCATCTCCCTTTCTCACCTATACCTTAAGGAGCATCTCAATTGTTGGATACAATGCACAGCCACTCTTGGGCTGAAATTTGACAAAGGAACACGTAAATCTACTTTTTCCTCCTGACCAATGAGATTTAATTTGCAATCTTTAGTGCTGAACTGTACGCTCAATTCGCCACAGCTGCACAATAATTGCAGGACTAACTCACCAGTAGCTGTTTACTGTTGATGTCAATGAAGAGTATAAAGCACCCAAGTCCACCGAACACCAGCAGCTACAGCGGCCATTGCTGGAAAGCAATTTGTCACGGCAGTTAGGTACAGTTGCTTCCCTGGCAAGGAGGCGAGTGAATTATCAGAGCAATTCTCCCATTCTTTGTTTTCCTAAAAGGCAAGAACTTTGGCACGAGGTTATTTGAACTGTGGGGCACTGGATCTCTGGCAGCCTGAGAGTGCTGGCTCCGCGGCACAATATTATAGGAGCTAGGGAGTTAGCACAACTGCTGATAGCCCCTCCAGCCATGCAGCATCTCCTCTTCCTGCTGCCTCCAAGCAGCTTTTTCCATCCACAGAATAGCTGTGTCCGTCGCATATGAAACGTTGTCTTTGGACGCTTGAACTTTAACCATCACAGGATGGTGTATGTGCGCTACAATCTAAACCGGAGATGAGAGGGGGAAGGATGGGCTAGCGGTTAAGACACTGGGAATCAAGACAGCTGGGTTCAGTTGCTGGCTGGGCCACAGGGTTCTCGAGTGACTTTGGGCAAGTCACTTGAGGCCTGAGTTGAAATCAGTGGAAGTCTTTCTACGGGCTTTAATCTCCAATTGCCTCAGTTCCCCCGTCTGTGAAATGGGGATAATAATACTGCTATTCTTCCACCTGTAGTCTGTCTTGTCTCTTTAGATTATAAGCTCTTTGGGACATGTCCCACTATGTGCTTGTACAGCACCGAGCACAATGTGGCCTCAGTCTCAATCAGCACCTCTGGATAATACAAATAATTAGTATTCTATCCAGCTAACACCTTTCCACACCAGTACAATGATGGTCAGGCACCTAATGAGGCAATCCATAGATGATCTGTATGTGCCTTAGGAATTTCTATGGCCCCCATCTGAGCACCTCACAGTCTTTAATGTATTTATGGTCTCAACTCCCCTGTAGGTAGGCAAGTGCTGTTTATTGTCCCCATTCAGCAGATGGGGAATTGAGACACCAAGGGTATGTCTACATTGCAATTAAACACCCACAGCTGACCTGTGCTGGGTGAGTCAGGCTCGTGGGGCTCAGGCTAAGGGGCTGTTTAATTGCAGTGTAGTTGTTTGGGCTCTGGCTGCAGCCCAAGCTCTGGGACCCTCCCACCTAGCATGGTCCTAAAGCCCAGGCTCCACCTAAGCCCGAATATCTACACTGCAATTAAACGGTCTCTTAGCCCGAGCCCAAGTCAGCTGGGACGGGCCAGCTGTGGGGGTTTAATGGCAGTGTAGAGATACCCAATGTAATTAAATGACTTGTCTAAGGTCACACCGGGAATCTGTTCCAGAGCAGGACATACTCCAGCAAGAAGAAGAAAATGAAGGCTGGTCATCAAGGAGCACAAGTATGTTTGTTACAGTGCTACAAAACAATTGTCTGAACTAAGCTTATAGTACTGCAAGTTGCAGGGGGTCTACTTGAAGCTGTAGAGGATATTGCAGGTAACAGGTTCAGCATTTACCCAGTATTGTTGAAGAGAAATTTCAGAGATAGAATACATTGTCCATCCAGCTCTTGTGACTTGCTCGGAAGTTCAGCAAAGTGCCAAAGATTTGGTCTAGGCTAACCTGGTTTAAACTGACATAGTAGTTCCTTTGACTTCAGTGGTACGAGCCTGATCTATTCCCGCTATGCAGCTGGCCCGTTTTGTCACTGAACTAAGGCCAGGGAGGGGAAGCAGCATTTATATATTAATTATATTATATGATGAGTGCTGGTTAGTTCTCCTGGTTAAAATGGGATGTTAGTCTTGGGTAGAGAGCAGTCAGAGTTTCAGACACAGATAGAACTGTGTAGCCCCTAAGTAAAGGATTTCACATGTTGGTGCATTTAATACCTCACCTATAGCTGGTTTACAAACCCAATTTCCATGTTGTGGGAAATTCCAATGTTCTGGAAAAAAATGATTTGAAAGCAGGACAAAATTATTATTATTAATTCAGAACAAAGATTCTTAAAAATTTTCAGTTTGGGACCACTGAAACACTTCACATGATAATGTAAAACAATATTAAATACACCTCTACCTCGATATAACGCTGTCCTCGGGAGCCAAAAAATCATACTGCATTATAGGTAAAACTGCGTTATATCGAACTTGCTTTGATCCACCGGAGTGCGCAGCCTCCCCTCCCCCCCAGAGCACTGCTTTACCGCGTTATATCCAAATTCGTGTTATATCGGGTCACGTTATATCGGGGTAGAGGTGCATTATATAATTCAATTTTAATATAACACAAGTCAAAGCAAAATGAATCAAAAAGATGAAGTTAAAATGAAAAGTTTTGACATTATCAAATAGAGATAAGAAAGTCTAAACAATTGGTTTAGATTTTTTCACGTCACATATTTAATCAGAAACATGCTCCTGCAAAATTTCAGTTTTGACAAAACTGTATTCTCTGGTGAAAAACTGTCCATCTAAATATTTTCAAGCCACTCTAAGATAAAGCTTTATTTCATAGGCAGAGAAATCCGACTCCTGCGGAGATCAGCTGATACAGGTGTATGTTGGTTCTTTTTCACTGGGGTACATAAGTCTCATGATAACGGTTTGTATCGCAAATAAATATGTGACCATTCTGTTCCTAGTACTAAGTTAATAGGAAGTGGGACTGGTGAGATTGTGAGACTATGATTTCATCAATTTATTGTAGTGCAGATCATATTGATTTATGGCAGAATGCTGTCAGGTGACAAGTCACTACACTTTACTTTATTTTGGACTAGATTGATCAGGAAATATAACTGTGCCTTAGAATTTGGAGAAATTATTATTCCATGCACATGAGTAACATGAAATTAATGTCCGAGAAAAGTACTCCTGGGGGAATTCTGCACCAAAAAAATTAAAAATTCTGCGCACAATATTTTAAAATTCTGCATATTTTACTTGTCAAAATAACTCTATAATCATGCAGTTTCCATTATTTTGGTAATTTATTTCAAAATACCTGTCAACAAGTATGTCTGTAACAATTGAGACCAAAAAAAAAAAAGGTTCAGGAAATGTTTTTTGACAAATAGATTCCTTACTGGGCATATTAACACAGATCTTTGATTAATAATTCATTTAAACTACAATACAGAAATGTATTTCCCACACCCCTCAGAAGCAGTCAAAGGCTTGGGGGAGTCAGGAGTAACAGAGAAGCTGGGGGACAGGGAAATAATTGCTGGGAAGGAGCCTGGGAGTGAACCTGGAGGTTTGTTGGGTGTGGATGGGAGAACCCCTGCCCCCAATGTCCCTGCACCCCCACTCAACAACTCCCTGTCCCCCATCCCCATGTGGCTCTGCACCACCTCCCCCATCCCATGTGTCCCTGCACCCCCTCCCCTGTCCCCATGCACCCCTCCCCCATGTGTCCCTGAATCCCCAGTCATCCCCTGCCCTCTCTCCCCATATGTCCCTGCATTCCCTTCCCCCATCCTCATGTGTCCCATCACCCCTGCTCCCATTTAGCCCTTGCTCCAGTCTGTTCCCGCAACTAGCGCTTCTGAACCCCAGTCTATGTGACCCCCCCACAGCAGCCCTGAGGGCCCCACTCTGTCTGTCCCCCTCCATATCCCATGCTCCTCACCTGGCCCCGCGGGCAGGGCGCTGTGAGGAATGCAGCCTCTGCTCTCACCCTATTGGGTACTGACTGCTATGGCTGGTGAGCTGTGAGCCAGCTGCCTCTGTTCTGGCACCACAGCATCCCCTGGTGGGCGAAAGGCAAAATTGCAGCGCCTCTCCAGCAGAACGTATTTTCTGTGGAGAAAAAAAATCTGCGGAACATATGAATTCTGCTGTGTGTGCAGTGGCTCAGGATTCCCCAGGAGTAAACAAGGTACCAGTAGTGTAGGAAAGCTGAAACTTAAGCCAAGATTTCCAAAAGTGACTAGTGATTTTGGGTGCTTTATAGGGTGCTGAACACCCAGTCTCTGAAGATTCAGGCCCCTTTAAGGTGGCACAAGTTGGGTACAATGGCATAGCTACAATAGTGCAAGTGGTGCAGTCACGGCAGGACCCATGTGGTTATGGGGGCCTAGCCAAACAGTGCAACTCTCTGGCCCTTCACCTGGTGCACAGGGTGACAAGACATTCTCTCAAATTTGGCCCTGGTGCCCCTCCATTGATGGAGGAGCAGTGGGGGCCACATTTGGGTGGCATTGCAACTGGGCATGCTGCCAGGTTGCAGCACCATTCAGGTTTGGCCCGGCTATGCCTCCATCATGATGGTGGGGCATCTGGGCCAAATTTGAGTGAGTATCATTACAATGGGTTCACAGCACTGCTCAGGATTGGTCCAGCCACTCCTCCATCATGACAGAGGGGTGGTGCTGTGTGAGTGTGGGGCAGGTGATGGGAGCACATGGCGCTACTGGGCAGCCAGGATTAGGAGGAGTCACCCTAAATCAGGATGGGAGCAGAATGCTAAGCCGGGGGCACCAGTAAGTAGCCAGGAAGGTCCCAGGACAGTTGGTGAGGGGTTAGGAGGGCTGAGTTGTTGGTGAATTAGGGGTGAGTGGGGAGTGTGGGGGATGGGATGGGGGCGGTAAGCAAAATTTTAGATTTTGGAATCAGGAATGGGGCCCCTAACCTATTCTTGCACCAGGGCCCTCATTACCCCACTGGTTGGGATCCCAAAAAATTGGGGCACCAAAAGTCACTGTTGAAAATCTTAGCCTTGGTGGCTACTTCTAGACTTACTTTTAAATAGAAGAGGCTGTTACCAATCGGTGCCAGGGGAAATGTCAAAAATAGATTTTTACATGTAATTGATTTAGCCAACACCCCATTGTCACCACTGACCCATAAAAACAGTAGACAAAAAGCACTCTCCATGCAAGAAATCTGAAACTGGAAAAATGGGACTTTCTGAACAGGCTGATTTCCCATTTCTAAGCTCCCGACTTTAAGACTCTTTGTTTTGTATTGCCACAGAAGTGGGCGCCCTCGTTCATGAATATGGGCTGAGAGATTCTATTGTCAGGCTTCAAGAATATAGCATGGGAGGACTGGAAGGATGGCCCAGTGGCTAGGGCAGCAGCCTAGGCTATGGGAGATGGAGGTTTAAGTCCCTGCTCTGGACCTTGGGTAAGTCACTTAGGCTCTTTGTGCTTCGGTTACAAATGGGGATAATAGCACTGCTCTACTTTACAGGCATGCCGTGAGGCTAAATATAGTAAAGACTGTGAGGCACTTAGGTACTTATATGGTCCATCACCATAGTATCCAAGACAGATACAGGACACTTGTTAGACTCAAGGGTTCTATTATGCAGCAATACCACCAGTACAGAAGGGCCAGACTCATTTGGTTCATTAATTAGGACTATGTTGGTTAAAAATATATTCCTCTCAGCCCCTGCATAATTTGGTGGCCGCATTGTACACTGCAGAGAAGAGATTTTCATTCAGGAGGGCCCGTCTATCTGTCAGTCCCTAGGAGAGTGGAGTGGTGCCATCCTACAGAAGGTGATGAGAGGGTGGATGGTCATTGGCCTGGTGGCCATGGTGCTCAGCTTGCATCCATCTCAGAAGCAGCAGCTGACGTGTCCTCCCAGCCTTTCAAGGGGAGTGAGCCTTTCAGTCCAGAGAGCACATCAGGTACTTGGGCATTTCACGCACTGGTGTTAGTGGGAGTATTGCCTGAGAAAGGATCTGAGCCTGTGCTGCAGGATTTCCCCCTATATCACTGTCTATATCTAATGGGACTCAAGGTCGGTGTTTGCAGTAGGAAGAAAGAACGCCCAGCAGATCTGTGCAGGGACTGGAAGTTCTGTTCCAGGGGAAATGCTGCAATTTCAAAATGTGTTTTTGTTCTGAATTGGAATGAAAACACACAAAAACCATTTTTTAAAATGTTTGGTTTGGGACAACTGAAACATTTCATTCCAACTTTGACTTGATTTTAAAATTAATATAAAACAAACGTCTAATTAAGTCATTTTGAAACAAACACCAAACATGTTCTGTTCCAATAAGGAAAGCTTTGTTTCGATTTTTTTTCAAAACAAAAAGTTTTGTCAAAATTGACACATTCCCTTGGAAACTTTTAATTTTACCGTAATGACATTTTCCGACAGGAAAACATTCCCCTGGAAAATTTTCAACCACATCCAGTTCCCAGAATAATTGGTTAAAGCACTTCCAGGATCCAGTGAGGACCTACCATTTATTCTGTGGCGGAGGAAACAATACTTCAGTATACTGATGGTACTTCAGATCAGAACAGATTCTGATGCATTTATACTGACTCCTAATGTGTGTACATTTTTCATAGGAGGGTTTGGGGGTGGGGGAATTATCAGTATTCTAAATTCAGCTAATTACAGTGATGAACACTGGAGAAATACCTAAGAGTATAAGAAATAATGAATTGCAGCAAAGTTATGTTTTCAACTGTACTTTTAACACATATTTTCAATTTAATAAAACCTGATAGTCCGACTAACATCATCACATTCACGACTGTCTTCTCCTGTGACTCCCTTCTGGGATTACCCAGCATTCAGCCTCCTTCCTGCTGGTAAGGTTGTGTTGATAAAATATGTATCATCACAGAAAAGAACAGTGCAGGCCTTATTAGAGGTGCTTTTCAGGAGTTGTGAGTCAAAAGCATTTATGAGAGCTGTTATTTTCTGATCTATTTAACAGCTGTTTGCTTGTGTTACACAACATTTGCTTTAGAAGATGGTGAAATCATTTTTGTAAATATCAGGCCGGACATGTCCCCATTTCTTTACGGAGGTTTATACAAAGGGAGAACAATTTCATGTAGAAGTCTAGCTGGAAGACGGGAACATTCTTTCTTTCAGGCAGCCTTACTGGCAATATAAAATTCATTATCATCAGAGATTTCATACAAGCTCGGCAAATAAAACACACACACACACACACACACACACACAAGAGAACCCAAGATGTGCAGCAACTCTAGAGAAAGTCGTGGGCTAGGAAGTGTTCCGAGAGAACATAATGGTTCAAGATGTGGCCAATAGCAGTGCCTTGTCCTAAGGAGAATCAGCCGCATAGGCTGCTGTCCCTCATAGGATCTTGCTTCCAGTCCCTGCAAAAGGAGGAGCATTCTCTCCTTAAGCAGCCTCTGGCATGTAACCTGCTCCCAGCTACGTGAGTGAGCACTTTTTGCCAGCCGCTGCTTGGATTGTGCAACCGAATGACACTAGCCAATATCTCCGGTCCCAGACACAACCCTAGGAACCTCCGTCTTGCAGTGTCCAGTTATGCCTGCTGGACGCTGCAAGCTTTTATGAGTTTGTCAATTTAACAAAGAAATTGATATGTACCAGGCTTGTTATCCCAAGGGGAGTCTCTGACACGCTTCAAACCAAACGCACTGTTTCAGGTAGAATAAATAAACAAATTTATTAACTACAAAAGATAGATTTTAAGTGATTATAAGTCAAAGCACAATAAGTCATATTTGATCAAATGAAATACAGGGCTTTGGAGCTGTGCTCCTGCTCCACTCCAGCTCCAGGCAAAAACCTGCAGCTCCACTGCTCTGGAGCTGCTCCGCGCTCCAGCTCCGGGCTCCGCTCCAAAGCCCTGAAATAAAAGCAAAACGCATTCTAATCTGATCTTAACACTTTCAGTGCCCTTACAAACTTAGATGCTTCTCACCACAGGCTGACTGGCTGCCTTTCAGCCAGGCTGTCCCCTTTGATCAGCGCTTCAGTTGCTTGGTGGTGGTATCTGTAGATGGAGGTGGAAGAGAGAGCGAGCATGGCAAACGTCTCTCCCTTTTATCATGTCCTTTCTTCCCTCTTGGCTTTGCCCCCCCCCTTCAGAGTCAGGTGAGCATTACCTCATCGTAGTCCTCAAACTGACCAAGGGAAGGGGGGTGACTCACTGGAGAGTCCAACAAATCCTTTGTTGCTGCCTAGGCCAGTGTCCTTTGTTCCTGTGAGGCTGGGCTGGGTTTGTCCCATACATGCCCTGATGAGGTGTGAACTGCCCCTCTGCTCCTGGAGAGTTTTGCCTGGGTCTCTGCTCCTAGAGAGTTTTTGCCTGGGCTTGTTTTAAGCCACGAGGACAGATTTTTAGCCTCATAACTATACACATGTAATTACAAGCTATAACATTACTACAACAACAATGCTCAGTGCATCATGAGCCTTCCGAAGACACCCGACATGACAAACTTTGCATTGATACCACACAATTATATTGTAAGGATGAACATGGGGGTTCAGGGGTTCCCCCGAGGTACAGAGTGTCACAATACAGTTAACTTAATTTCAGGCTGTCACTCTAAGGGCACCGTACCATGATGATGACCACAGTGTAAGTATCATCAACCACTCCAAGCTCATCATCAGAAGCAAGCACCCCACAGACCAGGACACACCAACTCAAAGCGGCGCCAGACCCTGCCAGAACAACAGATGCAAAACCTGCAGACAATCTCCATTGCTACAATGATATACACCCCCCACAACTCACCTTTCAAGATCTTACACATGCCTATCACAACATGTGGTGTACCTCATCCAGTGCACTAAATGCCCCAACAACATCTTTGCGGGTGAAACCAGACAACCATTACACTCTCAAATGAACTCACAGGAAAATGATAAAAGACAAAAATACCCTATCACTTGTGGGTGAACACTTTTCACAAAGTGATCTCTCTATACCTGGCCTCTCAGTCCTCATCCTCAAAGGAAACCTGCGTAAAAGACAAGCCTTGGAGCTTAAATTCATAGCTTAGCTAGACACTAAAAATCATGGACTGAATAGAGACACTGGAATTATGGCTTATTACAACAATGTGTAAGCCACTAACAACCTTTCCCCCTATGACTGGAGTGGTATTAATGGGTCACTTCACCTTGAATAGTCCTTGAAATATGCGTTCACAACTTCTGCTAAACAATCTGTTCCACCTTGTATTTGGCTGTGACACTTTTAGGACGTTTCCCAGATCTGAAGAAGAGCTCTGTGTAAGCTTGATAGCTTGTCTCACCAACAGAAGTTGGTCCCATAAAAGATATTACCTCACCCACCTTGTCTCTCTAATACCATGGGACCTACATGGCTACAACAACACTGCATACTTTGTGTCAATGTCATTTACCATTTTTGCTGCCTCTTTTTTCTGTCCTTTCTTCTCCTGCCTTACACACGATCATTAAAACATAGCCCCACTGACTCTGAGATGTACTGTCTTTTGAATTTCCTCCCAGCCATTCGCTCTCTTTGAAGAGCCTTGGATTTACAAAAACCTTGGCGCTTTTTCCCAGCCGATAAACTTACTTTTCCCCATTTGTGTATTTACAGAACACTTAATAGCAAGGACCGAAAAAAACAAATGCCAAGTGCATCTGAAAAGCAACAGAGGAGAGTTCCACTGTCCTAAATGTACTGAGATACTTACATGGATGTGATGGTGCTTAATTAAAATGCTGCAACAAAATAATACTCATTACAACTAACAAAGAAAGCAGAAAAGGTTTGCTTTATATCCAAATAAATGAGCAGACAGCCCAAATCCCTAGAGTGAGGGAATGAAATAGAATTAAGCTACCTGCAATCATTTTCCCTCTAAAATAATCATTTCTGGCCACTGTATCACAGGTGCATCCGCTTTTCAATTTATTTCTTAATTACATTTTCCTTTTAGAATTTTCCCTCTGACTTCAAGTGCCATAATTCATCTATCTCCCTTCCTTCCTTTCTAAAAGTTTCCTTAGACTCAACAGTAAACTTCAATGTATGAGCAAGCCAGGAAAGAGGAGGACCCTGATCTAAATGGGAAATGGCATCTCTTTAGCTCGGTATGAAAACAAACGAATGGAAGAATTTTAAAAAATGCAACGGAGACAGAATGCTCATGAGGTGTCTGCAGTAGTCTTGGCTTTAGTCTCATGTGTCATCTCCCTCAACCCTCTTCCAAAGAATAATTCTCCAAATCTTTAGCGCATACACAGCACTTAACAAGTTTGCAAAGAACTGGTCAAATATTAATTAATTAATCCACCGGGCACAAATTGTGGGGCCTGATCCCACAACCATCATGGGATGCCTAGTATTTACTCTCTAACTTCAACCAGACAGCTCCTGTGTTGAAGGAGTGGTGTCAGCAAGGTCTGGCCAGAGGAATTACATGGCAACTGCTACATTCTGAAATAATACATGTGATGTGGTAAAATATGATGCATTCTAACTATGCCATATGAATTTCACCTGACCACTGTGACAAAGTTCCTCCTCTATCTTGGTGGGTCCTGTGCTTATTGGGGGATTTTCTTGCCTCAGAGATTCACCACGTGGGTTGGGGAACAGCCCAGAGACCTTCCCCTCTGGAAGACCCCACAGTCCAGGTCAATTGGGAGGTTTGGGGGGAACCTGGGCCCACCCTCTACTCCGGGTTCCAGCCCAGGGCCCTGTGGACTGCAGCTGTCTATAGTGCCTCCTGTAACAGCTGCATGACAGCTACAACTCCCTGGGCTACTTCCCCATGGCCTCCTCCAAACACCTTCCTTAGTCTCACCACAGGACCTTCCTCCTGGTGTCCGATAACGCTTGTGCTCCTCAGTCCTCCAGCAGCACACCCTCTCCCTCTCAGCTCCTTGCGCCTCTTGCTCCCAGCTCCTCACACTCACACCACAAACTGAAGTGAGCTCCTTTTTAAAGCCCAGGTGCCCTGATTAGTCTGCCTTAGTTGATTCTAGCAGTTTCTTCTTAATTGGCTCCAGGTGTCCTAATTAGCCTGCCTGCCTTAACTGGTTCTAGCAGGTTCCTGATTACTCTAGTGCAGCCCCTGCTCTGGTCACCCAGGGAACAGAAAACTACTCATCCAGTGACCAGTATATTTGCCCTCTACCAGACTCCTGTATCCCACTGGTCTGGGTCTGTCACACCACCTACAGTGTGAACATCTCTATAGTAGAATACCTGACATCTAGTAATACATGGAACACAGGGGGAAAATGCTCTAGGGCTGTAACTTTCTGGGGGGAAAAAAGTGTGCTGGAGACCCATTTAAATCAACTGGGCTTCATGTGGGGGCACAGCTCCACCTACACGGGGCAGTTTCCGGGATCAGAGTCCTACATTTATCATGTGTGGGCCGGGTCCAAGCCTGTGAAGTCAGTGGGAGTCTTTCCATTGGCTTCAATGGGCTTTGGATCAGGCAGTATGTACAGAACAATTCATGGGGCTGCTATCAAGCAGGGAAACTATCTGCACTTGTTTCACTGGGACACTGGAAATCAGCCTTCAGTTTCAGCAGCAGCCTTTGAGAGCTACCCAATGATATTCTTACAAGTCTCAGAAAAGACAAGCAGAGGTGAAAGTAAGCCAGTACGGAGGACCGGTAAGAAAAGGTGCAGTCTGACTCCTCCTCCAGCCAAGCTGACGACGCTAGGCTCCGTGCTGTCCCCCCTGCCTGGCACTCAGCAGCAGCGGCTGCAGGGGCTCTCCTCTAGCTTGCAGCAGGGAGCAGGGAGACTGTCTGAGAGGGAGAAGCAAGCCTTCCCCTGCATAAGAATAGTTTAAACTCTCAGCTGTTCCCTGCAACATTCAGCCCCCGGGGTTAGGAGCCGTTTCTGGCATCCTTGTTAATTTCACTCACCGTTGCTGGGGGGAGGGTGTGTTTGACCATGGCAGGGGCAGGGCCGGCTCCAGGCACCAGCTTGCCAAGCAGGTGCTTGGGGCAGCCACTCCGGAGAGGGGCGGCACGTCCAGCTATTCAGCGGCAATTCGGCGGACGGTCCCTCACTCCTGCTCGGAGCGAAGGACCTTCCGCCGAAGCGCCGCCACAGATCGCAGCTTTTGGGAGCCGGCCCTGGGCAGGGGCAGTTCTTTTCTGCCCCCGGGATGAGGGGATCTCTCCAATACTAATATACACAGAAATACAGGCATTTGGCTGCACAGCTTAAATCCTCCCCACCCCCACTCGGCAGGGGCTCTCCCCTCGAGCTGCCTGCATAAGAACATAGGGCGCAATCTCAGATCTCTTTTTGTTTTGCCCTGCCTGCAGCGTGCAGAGGCTGAAATTGACAAAACTTTCTCTAAGTATCTTGTATATTTCATGAAGGCTATTCCAGCTGTCCTTCATTCACCCCTGCCCTGCCTTCCCCTACGACTAGCCACCCACTGGTGTGCCCCCTGCACTCTTTTATGTGCCTGGAAGGGAGATTAAAAAATCCTTGATATCTGACTTGCTAGGAAATAGGGAGGATCTAGGGAAAGCGGGGCACTGGTGGGCATGGTGCAACGCAGTCCCTTGCCCCCCTGGCTCCCACTATGTGGGGGTATGGCACTCAAAAGCTAACTTTGGAACATCCGCATGAAGGTCTTCCTGGGAAAACAAAATCTTCTTGTCTTGCTTCACAGATCTAAATCTACTCTGATCCAGGTATGTTCTAAATTTATAGGTACAGTATGGATGGATTTCTCAAAAAAAAAGATAGCTCTTCAGTGTAGGAGTTGGGCCAACAGCCCCGGGGGAAGAACGGACTCCATTAAGCAGCACACATTAAGCAGAAGTTCCTGAGGTGTTAGCCCAGAAACACTTGTCTCCCCCCCCACACCCCTTAAAAGGGCATTGGCACCTTCCCCATAGGACAGTAATACATATAGTATGTATGTGTATGAATGTTTGTGTCACAAACAATGCAGCTGCAGCCTGCCGCCGACTGCCCCGACCCCAGCAACTGGCCCCTACTATTGTATTATAGTAGTATTGGAGATCCCCTCATCCAGGGGGCAGAAAAGAACTGCCCCTGCCATGGTCACACACCTCTCCCTTCCCCCCCCCCAGCAACTGGGAGTGAAATTAACAAGGATGCCAGAAACGGCTCCTAACCCCAGAGGCTGAACTGCGCAGGGAACAGCTGAGTTTAAACTGTTCTTATGCAGGGGGTAGGCTTGCTTCTCCCACTCAGCCAGTCTCCCTGCTCCAAGCTAGAGGGGAGCCGCTGCAGCTGCTGCTGAGTGCCAGGCCGGGGGAAAGCATAGCATCGGCAACCTGGCTGGAGGAGGAGGGAAGACACGGAGAAAAATGTGACAGTGAGTTTTCACATTTTCAGGCTTATTCCAATATTAAAGTTTTATTACAGACAGTATTTTTAGTAGTAGTAGCAGCTTTATTTTCTATATCTATGTCATGCAATGGGAGGGATCCATGAAGTAGGTAGAAGAGGTGGGTTGCTTGCGATTGGACCATATGGGTAAGAAATGTAAATTACTTTCACCCCTGCCCAAACCCCAGGGCTCCCAGCCACCTCTGCAGCTGGTAGCTCCGGGGGTGATTTAAAGGGCCCGGGGCTCCTAGCTTCAGCCAGATCCCCGAGCCCTTTAAATCCTGATTTAAAAGCCCCAGGATTTAAAGGCCCCACCTCTTCCGGTAGAGGCCACACCTCTTCCAGTTGAGGCCCCACCCCCTCCGCAGGACTCTGGAGTACCGGTAAGTCCTTTAAGTTACTTTCACCCCTGAAGACAAGTTTTTGAATCCATCATAATGTGTTAGTGACTTTTTCGCCCTCTTCATTTTTTATAGACACAGCATACAATTTAGATGTATTTTTGCTAATGCAATCTGAAAACCTATTAGTAGTGACTTGTATTTTTATCAGTAGAAATGCAGATTTAATCTGATATCATCATCATGATGTTCTCATTATGCCTCTGGCATTTAGGGCAGTGACGAAGCTCCTCCACTCCTGTCTGTTTCTGGTAAGTCTTTCAATGGTTCCCCAGCTGTGCCCCAGGTTTTCAGCTCGGCTTCCACAGCTCTTCGCCATGTTGTTTTCGGGTGGTCTAGTTTTCGCTTGCCTTCAGGTGTCCATCTTACTGCTACTCTGGTGATGGAATCAGTTTCCACCCGAAGCACATGGCCAATCCATTTCCAATGCCTCCTGGCAATGATGGCGTTCATATCCTCTTGGTTGCACTATGTCAATAGATCTTGGTTTGAGATTGTTCTGGGCCAAAAGATACAGAGGATTTTTCCGAGGCAGGTTGTATGGAATGAAGACAGTTTGGACATGTCATACTTTCTCATTCCCCAGCATTCTGCACTATAAAGTAATGTTGAAGGTATGCAGCTATGAAACCTACTAATCCATTAGGACTTGGGCATTTCATTAGTACAGAGAAGCTTTCATTGCCTGCTCAAGCTCAGGAACTTGTCTACAAGGGAAAGGCACATCGTTTAAAGTCATAAAATTGGGTACCGCCCACACATACATAGATGCCATGGCAATCTCATTGGATCCAAGGGGCAGCTAATGGCAGCATAACTTTGGCTTAAAGTTCATAAGGCAAGGCCAGTTACTCCCCACACTGTTTTTTGCCCGGCAGCATTGCCTATGCAGTCAATATGTTGGTATTGTAGTGTGTACTCAGGAAGGAATGACCTGAGTACAGGCAAATGCTAAGAAATCTCAGTTATCCATTTTAATCTGGTAAGCAGCACCAATAAGTCTGTAGTGAAGGTGACAGCATCTGAATACAGAGGGGTAGAAAAGAGCAGAGGAAAGGAAATGCCATTTTGCAACAGTTCCAGGAGATCATTCAGCCAGATTTTTTTCCAATCAAGGTCAGAAATGACATTTCCCCCTTAAATTTACCCACTGGGAGCTGCGATCGGCTGAACCTGCGGACGTGGCAGGTAAACAAACCGGCCTGGCCCACCAGGGGCTTTCCCTGCACAAGCGGTGGAACAAGTTTGGGAACCACTGTCCTAGATATTCTGCTTAGGTGGCGGAGGCAAAACTCAGTTACCTGACACGTCAGAAAGTAGCTGGTTCTGATCCAAATATACACAGTGCATGAAGAAAGACAAAACAATCAGCATATTTATTTGACCACAGCTCCTGTTTGCAAATATAGGGCCATGTCTCACAGCTGATGCATCCTGGCTCAGTTAAATATAAAATTTGCTCTAAGGGAATAGTTTGTAATTGGGTTATGCACGCTTTAATTAGTTTTACGTAAAAAAGCACACAATGCAATTTCAGAAATCAACAGCTTGCAGAGCGGCTTTTTTTTTTTATGGTCACAAAAGCAAAGTAAAGTTAGCTGGATTTAATGGTGTGCTTAAACATATCAAAGCCCTCCAAATTTCCTACAAAAACAGGGGACCTTTAACACGTCTAATGATTAATGATGCTTTTCAAATGTTAAATGCCTTGCTGAATAATTAATACATTTTAGGTGTTTCATTGTAGAATATGCCTTTATCTCTGTGCTAGGCTGTTCAAATGTTTCTTAAGGCAAGCACCCATTAAGTAGCCACACAGAAGGTTAATGGGGCAAGCAGAAGGATTTTAATTATAGGAAGAGAAATAAAAGTCGTGTCTAACTCTGCTAAAAATACTAAGATTACCAGTAGTTGTTAGAACCCAACTCAGCCCCAGGTGAGAACAATGTCAGTTTGCCAGCTAGGGTAGATGGGGCCAAATTGTTAGCATTGCTGAAAATGGCAGCTGCAGAATTGATACACTGCACTTTTAACTGGAAGTCTAAGGGCACTTTCACTTGTGGCTAAAAGAAAAAGGCTGAACACATTACATATTATATTACTTCTAATGAAAAAGCATTAAGATGCATGTTATTTATGTTGTGCAGAGATTTTAAAAGACAAAAACACCCAGAAATAACAGGAGTACTTGTGGCACCTTAGAGACTAACAAATTTATTAGAGCATAAGCTTTCGTGGGCTACAACCCACTTCTTCGGATGCATATAGAGTGAAACATATATTGAGGAGATATATATACACACATACAGAGAGCATGAACAGGTGGGAGTTGTCTTACCAAGTCTGAGAAGCCACACAATCAACTCAGGGCTAAATAGGGATTGGGAATGGCTGAGCCATTACAAACATTGAATCTATCTCCCCTTGTAAGTATTCTCACACTTGCTTCTTATCAAACTGTCTGTACTGGGCTATCTTGATTATCACTTCAAAAGTTTTTTTTTTTTTTTCCCTCTCCTCTCTTACTTAATTGGCTTCTCAGACTTGGTAAGACAACTCCCACCTGTTCATGCTCTCTGTATGTGTGTATATATATCTCCTCAATATATGTTTCACTCTATATGCATCCGAAGAAGTGGGTTGTAGCCCACGAAAGCTTATGCTCTAATAAATTTGTTAGTCTCTAAGGTGCCACAAGTACTCCTGTTATTTTTGAGGATACAGACTAACACGGCTGCTACTCTCAAAAACACCCAGGTTTACTTTCAAAGCACCCTCTTATAATCTAGTGCTGAGAGACTTTCACATCTTTATCCAGTCGCTGTGAGGAAAAGAGAAGAACAGCAAACATTGTTAGTATCACTTAAAGTGTGGAGAGCTGCGTGATATAGTTTAAAATAAATCTGAGTAGCTTGGAATGGCTTTCAAAAAATATTACATTTAGTATAGTACAAAACAGGACCTTTTTGTCCCCTATGTGGGCATGGCCTAATGGGAACATTTGCATTGCAGTAGCTAAATACAACTCTCTCAATGGTAAAACATTCAGGGTGTCTACACTGCTGCTGGGAGCATGCCAGATAGCCAGGCAGACATGCTAGATTGAGCAGGATTAACACACTAAAAGTAGCAGTGTGGACATTGTGTCATGAGTTAGCCACCCGAGTTTGGACCCAGGGGGTCAGGTGGCTAGCTTGTGCTCATGTGGCTAGGCCATGCCACTATTGCCACACTGCTATTTGTAGTAAGCTAGCTCGACCAGAGCTAGTGCATGTCTGTCTACCCAAGGTGGAAGACATGCTTCCAACTGCAGTGTAGACAGACCCTCAGTGATTTCTCTGGGAGCAAAGGTAGCCCTTTGGAAAATGTCATCTTCAGCCATTTTATGTACACATTACACAGAAAAAACGATCTTAAAAGAATATTAAAATTGCAGTCACTCACTCAAAAGTGAAGAAAGTTTTAAAGGTGCCTGTGCAATCTTACTGCTGCCCTTTTGTGCGTATGTATTATGATACAGTCTATAATCACATGTTCTCTTTCCACAGGACCCTGCCCCATTCAGTGCACAGGCGGATGGTGCTGTAGGGAGAGAGGTATGGGTGGTCAGGCCTAATGATTAGAGTCAGGAGCAAAGCCAAAGGTCAGAGCCGGAGACCGAGTTGGGTGCCAACCCAGGGATAGAAGCCAGAGTCAGTGTTGGGATAGGACATAGGAGCAGGGACCTGGAGCGAGGCAGGAGTCTGGGATAAAGAGGACAAGGACTAGGAAGAGGCAGGACTCAGGAATCAGGTAAGTAGGTAGGTTCCATAGTAGCAGTCAGTCAGGGATTTCAGACTAGTTGCTCAGACAACTTCTTGTGCCTGGTTTAAATAGAGCTTTCCAGCCAATCCGTGGTGCTGGATATTTCTTCCAATCAGGGGCTTTGTGGGCAGGGCCTTTTGCAAGCTAGCACTTCACTTGCTCCCTTCATCAGTTGTTCAGGTGAGCTGCTGAGTGGTGGCCTAGGATGGATGCCTGCCATCCCTCACAGGTGTTCACTTAATGAGCTGCTAGTCAGTTTTATCCACATTGTTCAATGTGTGGCTCTGGGTTAACTGCACATTATTCATAGCCTGCTCTAAATACAACATATTAAATTGCCTCATGGGCTTTCCTATGGTGCTCATCACTATGGTATCTGAGATCAGATTCTAAAACAGGGGTGGGCAAACTTTTTGGCCTGAGGACCACATCGGGGTTGCAAAACTGTATGGAGGGCCGGGTAGGGATGGCTGTGCCTCCCCAAACAGCCTGGCCTCTGCCCCCTATCCGACCACTCCCACTACCCACCCCCTGACTATCCCCTTCAGAACCCCCAACCCATCCAACCCCCCCTGCTCCTTGTCCCCTGACCGCCCCCTCCCAGGACCCCCCCACCCCTAACTGCCTCCCTGGGACCCCACCCTGCTCCCTGTCCCCTGACTGCCCGGACCCCTATCCAGACCCTGACCCCCTGACAGGCCCCCCAGGACTCCCATGCCTATCCAACCCCGCCCCCGTTCCCCATCCCCTGACTGCCCCACCCCCAGAACCTCCGCCCCATCCAACCCGCCCTGCTCCCTGTCCTCTAACAGCCTCCCGGAACCCTCTGCCCCTCATCCAACCCCCTCGCTCCCCACCCCCTTACAATGCCACTCAGAGCAGCATGTCTGGCAGCCGCGCTGCCTGGCCGGAGCCAGACACGCTGCCGCGCTGCCCTGCAGGAGCGCACAGCCCTGCTGCCCAGAGCTCTGCCCACGCGGTGGCATGGCTGCGGGGGAGGGGGGACAGCAGGGACAGCAGGGGAGGGGCTGGGGGCTAGCCTCCCCGGCCGGGAGCTCAAGGGCCGGGCAGGACGGTCCCATGGGCCGGATGTGGCCCGTGGGCCGTAGTTTGCCCACCTCTGTTCTAAAGGCATTTAAACAACTAAAGATGCAGATAGGCACTACTTGAAATTCCACTGAGCACCTAACTCCCATTGAGCTCTGGAGGGGAGTATTGTACGGTATGTAAAAGTTGGAAAGCCAAAAATTTAACAGAGTAACTTTAAAAAAAAAAGTCTGTAGGTGAAGTCCATAGGGTACTTTCTGTTCCACCTACCTGTCTCCCGAAACAAGCACTTCAAGGCAAATTTTCTCTTTAACAACCTGAGAGCCACTCGTGTGCGTATGTTACACGTCTATGTCTGCATATATACAGACATCACGGGTCATGAGTATGACTAGAGCCCTCAACCTTCCACACCAAAAGCTAAAGGAGTAACTCAGCTATAAATATGTAGTTGGTTCTTTCAAATGATTCTTTCAAAGTCTCCCCCCAACCAGTTCTAGTTATGCGAATCTGGCTCATAGTCTGTAATGTAGCTAGAACAGAAAGAACAATTCAAAGGACACAAGTGGGGTGGCATAAAGGATACATTTTGGACAACTTTGCAGCTAAGTGCAAAAATTACCATGGAAAGGCATTTACCTACAAAGGACTCGCATGTTCAGGGTTGGGGGTTTCACTTATTCACTAAGGTCTAGTTGCCACCCTTACTCATGATTTAGAGTTGGTCTGCAATTTTTCAACAAAACTTTTTTTGTCCAAAAATGCCTATTCATCAAAAGCAAAGCTTTTTGTAGAAACATATTGGTTCTGACTATCCTTTCATCAGGAAGGTTTCTCAGGTCCAGGATAGAATTTCTGGTCAAAACCAGAGACACATATTCAGAGCAGGGACTTGAATCTGCATCACCCACCTCACAGTCAAGTCTACAAACTGCTAGGCTATCAGTTCTTCTGGGGTGGCTCTTCTTTCTCTCACATACAAGGTTTCAGTTTTGTTCTGATGAGAAACGGGAAAAGTTTTTGAAATCTCAAAAATGTTCATGGGACAGAAAAACCATTTCCCGACCAGCTGTTCTCACGAGGAGTTTGAGGAGTACTATATTCCCAGTGATGTCCGTGGCACTATTTGAGCAGTAAGGTACTCCTCAGCGCCAGGAAAAGTGCCAGAATCTGGCCCTATGACAAAGGCACAATAGGCCATGACTATAGCTGCAGTGAAATGGTAATAGCAAAACAAATGGCGTGGTAAGATTTTGTATATTCCAGTTATTCTTAGTCATGTCAACTTTGTCCCTCATTCTCAAATGAGATTCTCAAATCCCTTTATGAATTTAAAGGACCTGGTAAATGTAAGAAATTAAAAAGAAATTAAATTGATGTTAAAATGAATTTCTCACAACACTACCATTATCAAATATAAAAGCACTCTGGGCTAGAAAATGTGCTTTGTGAGGTGGAATGAGTGGTATTTTCATGATTTTCATTCAATACTCAGGAACTGTGTGAGTAGATACTGGTGTGATTTCACTTCTCAGCATACCGCTAGACTGAACGATAGCAGGTGAATAAGGGAAGAGTTATTTTTGGAAACAAATTGCCAAATGAGAAACAGAGAACCATATCCTCAGCTGGTGTAAATCCCCAGAGCAGCACTGCCTGTAACAGAGCTATGCCAGTTTACATTGGCTGAGGCTTTGGCCCTGAACTTCAGTTTGCCATAATTGTCCTTCGTTTGGATTTGCTTTGTGCAAGCAAAGTTTTGTTCATAACACTGTTAATTATAAAAGGATTTCAGACCTATAGCTAGATCTCATCTTGTAATGAAACAAAATTCATGTGGACAGGAGCAGAAGTCGGCGATACCCTGGTTTTGCTCAGCCAGTTTGATATTTGGTTCTCCCAACTCTGTTGTCTTTGCTCCTCAGTGTGCTGAGAAAACAGTGCTGGGGGAGATGGGGACAAGGATCTCTGCACCAACACATCAGGGGTTCCAATCCTTGTATCTAGGAACGAGGCCACACATCCAGCTGCTACTTAACGTGTCACCCCATCTCCTTAGTAATACAGTTTGCCTCAATGACTACAGAGTGCACTTCTTGGTCTCTGACCTCCTGTCCAAAGCCCTCCATTAGATTGGCCCTAAAAGAGAACACCTCTCCCTCTGAGACATGTCACAACAGCTGTGTTCCCCTGGAATAAATTAAGCTCATCGCCCAATGGGGGAAGCTCGTGAGTGTGGGAGACAGAACTTTCAAAGGTGCCACACTATGTAACTGAGCACCGGAATGACACCCATCCTCAATGCATTCACAACTAAATAAAAAACTCATGTCTCTGACATAGCTCATTCTCTGCACACCAATATGCGCACTCAGACAAGCACACCCAAAGCTATACACTAATAAAGATTTCTCCTGCCAATTGGGAAGGAAAGATGGAAAAAGTTATTTATATTTTTAAACATTTGGGAGGTGCTCAGATGGTAAGGTGACAGAGCTTGTATGCTAACCTAAACAGATCCAGTGAGAAGGATTACTGTGACCATTAGCCTGACTTCAGAATTTCCTAAACTTCAAATCTAGTTATTATCTCTAGAAGCACGGCCCTTAAGTAGTCAACAAGTTAAACATTTATTTGTCAGCAGCTGGATAACTTCCATGTGTGGTTACTTCTGCAACCAACGCTCTAGAGAAACCTAGACATAGTGACAGACAAGAGGAAGCATTT
Organism: Emys orbicularis; assembly: GCF_028017835.1. Classification (NCBI taxonomy): domain Eukaryota; kingdom Metazoa; phylum Chordata; order Testudines; family Emydidae; genus Emys; species Emys orbicularis. The sequence continues at coordinate 15,725,524 of NC_088686.1, forward strand.
TCTGTCACACTGGCTTGATGTGTGCCATTTGGGGCAGATCTTCAGCTGGGGTAAATCAGTGTAGCTCTATTGTGATGTTATTGACGTGAACTGTGACAGCATAGATCATTGTTGCAACCACTATTATATATTTGCAGCAAATATTGTACAAAGGTTCTTGAGTGAGGTGTCTATGAAAAGGTTATGATTTGCTGGTTATGATTATGCTGTCTGTATGTGTGTATCATTTTGTAGTTGAAGTTATAAATATTGGCTATGTATGTGTCTCTCAATGTGTTTTGATTCTAAGTAGCCTTAGTGAAGCGTTTGGTCAGCTTCTTGAGAAGGGACTATTCTCAGTAAGTGCCCAATCAAGAAACACTTAACTGACAATGAACTTTGGGAGACACCAATCCACATCTGAGCTTTCCTGGGAACGTTCAGACTAACATGTAAACAATGGCGTCGGCCTGCAAACTGAGTCATGCATGGACATGTGACTTGCCCATGTGACTCCAGACTCCATCTTGCTGCTGTGATTTTCCACAGTAAGAATAAAGGGGTGTCCTTCCATGGGCAGAGAATATAAAAGGCCCTGGAAACCCCTCAATTTTGTCTTCAATCCTGCTTCTTACTTCTGGAGGAACCTTGCTACAAACTGAAGCTCTGAACAATGAACTGAATGACCGATCCCAGCTGTGGATGTACTCCAGAAATTTGATTTGTGCCTGCAGTTTATTACATCACTGCTACAAGCCTGAACCAAGAACTTTGCTATTACTGTATGTAATTGATTCCATTTAACCAATTTTAGCTCTCATCTATATCTTTTTCCTTTTATGAATAAACCTTTAGATTCTAACAGAGTGATTTGTGGGTAAGATCTGATTGGTATATTGACCTGGGTCTGGGGCTTGGTCCTTTGGGATCAGGAGAACCTTTTTTCTTTTACTGGGGCATTGGTTTTCATAACCATTCATCCCCATAATGAGTGGCACTGATGGTGCTACTGGGAAACTGGAGTGTCTAAGGGAATTGCTTGTATGACTTATGTTAGCCAGTGGGGTGAGACTGAAGTCCTCTCTGTTTGGCTGGTTTGATGTGCCTTAGTAGTGGAGAAACCCCAGCTTTGGGCTGTAACTGCCCTGCTCTAAGCAATTTGTCCTCAATTGATACTCTCAGTTGATGCTGCCTCGGGCGGGACACATTACATCCATTAAGGTCAGAGTTGTGTCAGGTCACACCAGCTGAAGAGCTGGCCCACTGCATTTTTATTTTTGGTCTCATTTAGTCTTATTTGTTGATAGACTGTTCTAGCCTAGTCACTGTGCTGTTTTAGTTTGCTAAACCTCTAGGAATTCTATGTTTGGTTAGGTATTCAATTTTATTTTCCCGTTAGCGGAAGGTAACTGCTTTTAAATGAATATTAGGCCTGGTCTACACTAGGAGTTTGTCGAATTTAGCACCGTTACATCGAATTAACTCTGCACCCGTCCACACCACGAAGCTATTTAGTTCGACATAGAGGTCTCTTAAATTCGACTTCTGTACTCCTCCCCAACGAGGGGAGTAGCGCTAAATTCGACATGGCCATGTCGAATTAGGCTAGGTGTGGATGGAAATCGATGCTAATAGCTCCGGGAGCTATCCCACAGTGCACCACTCTGTTGACGCTCTGGACAGCAGTCCGAGCTCGGATGCTCTGACCAGCCACACAGGAAAAGCCCCGGGAAAATTTGAATTCCTTTTCCTCTCTGGGGAGTTTGAATCTCATTTCCTGTTTGGACATCGTGGCGAGCTCAGCAGCACTGGCAACGATGCAGAGCTCTCCAGCAGAGATGGCCATGCAATCTCAGAATAGAAAGAGGGCCCCAGCATGGACTGATCGGGAAGTCTTGGATCTGATCGCTGTGTGGGGCGATGAGTCCGTGCTTTCCGAGCTGCGCTCCAAAAGACGGAATGCAAAGATCTACGAGAAGATCTCTAAAGCCATGGCAGAGAGAGGATACAGCCGGGATGCAATGCAGTGCCGCGTGAAAATCAAGGAGCTGAGACAAGGCTACCAGAAGACCAAAGAGGCAAACCGACGCTCCGGATCCCAGCCCCAGACATCCCGTTTCTACGAGGCACTGCATTCCATCCTAGGTGCGTCCGCCACCACTACCCCACCACTGACCGTGGACTCTGAGGATGGGATATTGTCAACGGCCGGTTCCTCGGACATGTTAGCGGACGGGGAAGATGAGGAAGGAGATGAGGAGGACGAAGCAGTCGACAGCGCTTACAACGCTGATTTCCCCGACAGCCAGGATCTCTTCATCACCCTTACAGAGATCCCCTACCAACCGTCCCCAGCCGTTAACCCGGACACAGAATCAGGGGAAGGATCAGCCAGTAAGTGTTTTAAACATCTAAACATTTATTTTTAACAGAACAGGAATATTAACAATAACAACAATGGGTTTCTCATGATTAGTTTGCCCTAGGCGCTTAACGTTTCAGTCCTGGGCAGTGCAACTATTGAAAAAAAAAATCTAACAATGTCCGGTTTAGCATGATTGTTCTGCCCAAGCCACTCTACTGTTTAGTCCCTGCCAGTGCAGCTACAGTAAAATGCGGTCTATATGTCTGGGGATAGAGCTGAAATCCTCAATGGACATCTCCACGAAGCTCTCCTGGAGGTAATTGGAAAGCCTTTGCATCAGGTTCCTGGGGAGAGCAGCCTTATTGGGTCCTCCGTAGTAGCAGACATTTCCGCGCCAGGAGACAAGCAAGTACTCCGGGATCATTGCCCTGCAGAGCATGGCGGCATACGGCCCTGGTCTTTGCAGGCTTTCCCGAAGCATTCTTTCTTTTTCCGTGTCTGAGATCCTCATCAGGGTGATGTTGCTCATGGTGACCTGCTTTGAATTAGGTAGGGGAATGTTAGTATTGGGACTGCTTGCACGTTCCTTTACAGAACTGTAACCGGCGGTTTACAGCCACGCGGTGGAGGCGGGAGAGGGGCAGCATACAGGGATCTTTCCCTGGGACAGCCGCGAGGGGGTGGGACAGGGGCAGAGTTCATGCTTGCCGGATTGCTGGCAGCAGGGACTGGCATTGCTTTCAATGTGAAAGGAGGCCAGTGCAACTATTAAAGTTTTAAGCAGCCACAAGTCTACGGCTTACCATGTCAGCCTGCTACCCAAATTCCGCTGTCCTGCCCCGCTTGTCAGATCTGCACTGCAAGACCCCAGGCACTGAATGCGAAGGCCGAAAATTCGACCTTGTCCTGAGTGCGCATGTGATAGGTGCTGTGCATGGTCTTGTTCACAGAGAAAGACTATGTTCTTTGTTCACAACTAAATTTATCTTTCTGAGGAATTCACTCCCTTTTTCCCATTCCCACAGCTGCGACTGTCTCCCAACGTAGCCTGGCATTACACTCCCAGAGGCTAGCGCAGATTAGGCGTAGGAAGAAGAGGACACGGGAGGACATGTTCTCGGAACTTATGGGCTGCTCCCGAGCCCAGGCAGCCCAGCAGACCCAGTGGAGGGAGAACTTGTCCCAAATGCACCGTTCACACGTGGAACGGGAGGAGAGGTGGCGGCAGGAAGACCAGCAGGCGATTCAAACGCTGCTTGGACTTATGAGGGAGCAAACTGACACGCTCCGGTGCCTTGTGGATGTTCTGCAGGACCGGAGGCAGGAGGACAGAGCCCCGCTGCAGTCTATCTGTAACCGCCCTCCCCCGCCACCAAGTCCCATACCCCACTCACCCAAAGTCCAAAGAAGGAGGGGCGGCAGAGTCCGGGAAAACTCTCACTCCACCCCTGCAGACTGCTCTACTACTAGAAGACTCTCATTCCCCAAAATTTGACAAGTCCTTTCCTTCCCGCCTCACCCAAGCCCCCGTCCAAGTTTCACCCCCCAGTTTCATGTGCAGTTGCTAATAAAAAATATGTTTCTGTTAATTACTGTTTCCATCATGTTCTTTAGAGGAGAGTCTGTCTGAAGGGGGGGAAGGGGGTTGGTAATTGGACAGGACAGTCACCTTTACCAGGGTACAGAGGCGGGGGCAGGTTCAGCAGCAGGGCACACACACATTGCAGTCACTAGTTACCCTGGTCAGTCTGGGAGGTGGTTTTAGTGTTCTGTGGGGGGTGGGGGGTGCTCTGTGACTTTGTGGCGGGGGAGGGCAGTTACAGATCTTATGCAGCGGTCCTTATCCTGGATCACAGAGCCATGCAGCAGGGGATCTGTAACCGTCCTCCCCCTGCCACAAAGTCACATAGCCCCCCCACACACAGAGTCCCGAACAGGAGGGGTGGCAGGGTCCGTTGAAACCACCAGTCCACCACTGCGGAGCCTGTCATTCCTGGAGTTTGGAAGCGTCATTTGCATCACTACACTACACCCGCTCCCCACCACAGTCTGCGTCCCAGGTTCAACACTTTCCCACGAAAACAGTAATAAAGAAAACGGTGTTCATTAACAAAATTCAAGTGATTTTTATTTTTAAACGTGTGTTGGAAGGGGGGGAACGGGGTATGTAACTGGAGAGGATACTGAACATTTAGTGGGTAAAGAAACGGGGGCAGGTTCAGCTTCTCTGTACACAAACTGAAAAGTCACTGGTTACCCTGCTCACTCAGGAACCTAGCTTTCAAAGCCTCCCGGATGCACAGCGCGTCCCGCTGGGCTCTTCTAATCGCCCGGCTGTCTGGCTGGGCATAATCAGAAGCCAGGCTACTTGCCTCAACCTCCCACCCCGCCATAAAGGTCTCCCCCTTGCTCTCACAGAGATTGTGGAGCACACAGCAAGCTGCAATAACAATGGGGATATTGGTTTCGCTGAGATCACAGCGAGTCAGTAAGCTTCTCCATCTCCCCTTGAGACGGCCAAAAGCACACTCCACCACCATTCTGCACTTGCTCAGCCGGTAGTTGAAGAGTTCTTTTTCAGTGTCCAGGGCGCCAGTATAGGGCTTCATGAGCCAGGGCATTAGCGGGTAGGCTGGGTCCCCAAGGATGACTATAGGCATCTCCACATCCCCAAGAGTTATTTTGTGGTCCGGGAAGTAAATACCTTCCTGCAGCCGTCTAAACAGACCTGAGTTCCTGAAAACACGAGCATCATGAACCTTGCCCGGCCATCCGACGTTGATGTTTGTAAAACGTCCCCTATGGTCCACCAGTGCTTGCAGCATCATTGAAAATTAGCCCTTTCGGTTGATGTACTGGCTGGCCTGGTGGTCCGGTCCCAGGATAGGGATGTGAGTTCCATCTATAGCCCCACCGCAGTTTGGGAATCCCATCGCGGCGAAGCCATCTATGATGGCCTGCGCGTTTCCCAGGGTCACTACCTTTGAGAGCAGTAGCTCATAAGAACATAAGAACATAAGAAAGGCCGTACTGGGTCAGACCAAAGGTCCATCTAGCCCAGTATCTGTCTACCGACAGTGGCCAATGCCAGGTGCCCCACAGGGAGTGAACCTAACAGGCAATGATCAAGTGATCTCTCTCCTGCCATCCATCTCCATCCTCTGACGAACAGAGGCTAGGGACACCATTCTTACCCATCCTGGCTAATAGCCATTTATGGACTTAGCCACCATGAATTTATCCAGTCCCCTTTTAAACATTGTTATAGTCCTAGCCTTCACAACCTCCTCAGGTAAGGAGTTCCACAAGTTGACTGTGCGCTGCGTGAAGAAGAACTTCCTTTTATTTGTTTTAAACCTGCTGCCTATTAATTTCTTTTGGTGACCCCTAGTTCTTGTATTATGGGAATAAGTAAATAACTTTTCCTTATCCACTTTCTCAACATCACTCATGATTTTATATACCTCTATCATGTCCCCCCTTAGTCTTCTCTTTTCCAAACTGAAGAGTCCTAGCCTCTTTAATCTTTCCTCATATGGGACCCTCTCTAAACCCTTAATCATTTTAGTTGCTCTTTTCTGAACCTTTTCTAGTGCTAGAATATCTTTTTTGAGGTGAGGAGACCACATCTGTACACAGTATTCGAGATGTGGGCGAACCATGGATTTATATAAGGGCAATAATATATTCTCAGTCTTATTCTCTATCCCCTTTTTAATGATTCCTAACATCCTGTTTGCTTTTTTGACCGCCTCTGCACACTGCGTGGACATCTTTAGAGAACTATCCACGATGACGCCAAGATCTTTTTCCTGACTCGTTGTAGCTAAATTAGCCCCCATCATGTTGTATGTATAGTTGGGGTTATTTTTTCCAATGTGCATTACTTTACATTTATCCACATTAAATTTCATTTGCCATTTTGTTGCCCAATCACTTAGTTTTGTGAGATCTTTTTGAAGTTCTTCACAATCTGCTTTGGTCTTAACTATCTTGAGTAGTTTAGTATCATCTGCAAACTTTGCCACCTCACTGTTTATCCCTTTCTCCAGATCATTTATGAATAAATTGAATAGGATAGGTCCTAGGACTGACCCTTGGGGAACACCACTAGTTACCCCTCTCCATTCTGAGAATTTACCATTAATTCCTACCCTTTGTTCCCTGTCCTTTAACCAGTTCTCAATCCATGAAAGGACCTTCCCTTTTATCCCATGACAGCTTAATTTACGTAAGAGCCTTTGGTGAGGGACCTTGTCAAAGGCTTTCTGGAAATCTAAGTACACTATGTCCACCGGATCCCCCTTGTCCACATGTTTGTTGACCCCTTCAAAGAACTCTAATAGATTAGTAAGACACGATTTCCCTTTACAGAAACCATGTTGACTATTGCTCAAGAGTTTATGTTTTTCTATGTGTCTGACAATTTTGTTCTTTACTATTGTTTCAACTAATTTGCCCGGTACCGACGTTAGACTTACCGGTCTGTAATTGCCGGGATCACCCCTAGAGCCCAACGATTGCGTTGGCTACTTGCATCACAACAACCCCCACGGTAGATTTGCCCACGCCAAAGTGGTTCGCGACTGACCGGTAGCTGTCTGGCGTTGCAAGCTTCCAGAGGGCTATGGCCACTCGCTTCTGGACAGTCAGGGCTGCTCGCATCCGGGTGTCATTGTGCTTCAGGGCAGGGGACAGCAACTCAAAGTTCAAGGAAAGTCCCCTTCCGCATGCGAAAGTTTCGCAGCCACTGGGATTCATCCCAGACCTGCAGCACTATGCGGTCCCACCAGTCCGTGCTTGTTTCCCGGGCCCAGAATCGCCGTTCCACAACATCCACATGACCCATTGCCACCGTGATGTCCTCGGCGCTGGGTCCCGTGCTTTCTGACAGGTCTGTGCTACTCTCAGACTTCAGGCCCTCACCGCGGTGCCGTAGCCTCCTCGCCTGATTTATCTGCATCTGCCTCTGGGAAAGGTGGATGATAAGCTGCGAGGCGTTGACAACGGCCACAACTGCAGCGATGGTCGCAGCGTGCTCCATGCTCGCAGTGCTGTGGCGTCCGCGCTGTCACTGACCAGAAAAGTGTGCGAACTGATTTCCCGCCGGCCCTTTCAGGGAGGTAGGGCGGGAGTGACGGTTGGATGACGATAGTTATCCAAAACCACCCTCGACACATTTTTTTCCCCAGAAGGCATTGGGGGCTAGACCCAGAATTCCAATGGACAGCGGGGACTGCGGGAACTGTGGGATAGCTGCCCACAGTGCACCGCTTCCAATGTCGACGCTTGCCCCGTTAGTGTGGACTCACAAAGTCGAATTACCGTCCTTAGTGTGGACACACACGTTCGACTTTGCAATATCGATTCCACATATTTGATTTAAGTAAAATCGAACTACTCTCGTAGTGTAGACATACCCTTAGAAGAACATTAAAGGTTCAGCTATCCCTAATCTTTATGGATTCAGACCATTTCAAAACATATCCTTTGGTTTATCCTATGAGCTGAGAGCTATCTGTTTGAGGGACTTAACCCAAAGATATAGTATAAAGCAGATAGTTTGGCTAAGCCGATTTCTGCCGCACAAGTGGGTCTAAAGCACATCATGTCCAGGATTATCTTTATACTTGTGGTTAAATTTGACAGAATTCAAGCATTCTCCATTTATTTCAGGGTATAGACTGCACAAAGTAGTTACTTTAGTGGTTGGTATATAGAAGAGTTTTTTATCCCAGTACTGATCATTTACGTTTTCATTCTTCTGTAGCTCACTCAAGAAGAAAGTCAAGATTTCAGCAGCTTATATCACACTGCAGGGGAACAAAGGAAACCTCATTCATTCAGGTATTTGTATATCAAGTTTATAAAAACTGAGGGATTATGGCTGCCCAGTTTGATCCAGTGACAAACTCTACATGGAATGAGATCCTACCTAGTTAAGAGTAAGAGTGAAACATGAAATGTATTTTACCTTTTAGACAGAGCCCTGAGAAGTATTATAAAATAATGATTGAGCCTTGGAAAAGAGCACAGATCAACACAGAGCTCACGCAGCTCTGACAATCCAGACATATATTTGCTGGAGGTGTTCTATCTGCTTTGAAAGGATGATCTCCAGTGCTTAATTTGTAATGAAAGAGGTGCTGGGGATCTTGCAATTAGGTGCCGGAGCAATTTTTTTTTTTTTTTTTAAAACATTCATAACTGAGGCGGCAAGCTCAGAAGTACTGGGGCTATGAAGTGGCAAGCGCTGGCACAAATTAAGCAATGATGATCTCTAGAAAACAATTTTCTTCCTTAAGGATCAGTTCTCTTCCTTGGCAAAGGAAGCAACAATATATCTGCCAGTTAGGTCAGTGATATTTCAGTTGAGCAATATCATTAACATGATGCTCAAAATGTTCACACTTTGGATGCCCAAAGTTAATCCATATTTAGGCATTTAAAAAGTGGTCCAATTTTCAGAGCTGCTGCGTAGTCAGTGAGAGAGCCAAAGGGTGTGACAAACAGGTGATGTGCAATCTCACAGGCTTTTACTGCTCCTGGGCAGCAAAATGCAAACAGTGGCCAAAATGACCTCTTCCATCTACAACTAAGCATGAGACCCTGCTCATTGCTGTCAAATGAGTATATAGCCAGAGTGACCTACACTCTCCTCGCCTCTGCACCTAGGGGTTGATGACAAAGGCCAAACAAAAGTTCAAGAGAATAACTCGCAGTGTAAGATACCCTCCATTGTGAGTAAGGATGGCAGAATCAGGGCCTCGGAGAAGTGCTGCACTATTGCTGCTGAGAAGTAGTAGGGCTTTTTTGCAGTGCTCATGAAGAGGCGAGTGGCAGTAACTCACCTCTTAGAAGAAACAAAAGTAGTAGAACATTCCTACATTGCTGTCCTTTAAATGATAATCCTAACAGCCTTGTCTAGGTCAGTGCTTTTATTCCACTAGGCTTGCTGCGGCCACCGTTCCCCCTTTGTCTGATTTGTAATCACAGCAGATATTTCTTCTCTGGCTCCCTGGGTTCAATAATTCCGGGTGCATGTGTGCGCACATGCACACACATTGGTGCTTTGCATGGTACATTTCTCATTGATATCTTTTGTAGGATGCACCATTCACCCCTTAATGTGACAGCAAGTGACTGTTCTACACATTCATTCTGGCTTGGAATGAGCCTTGTACATCTGTTACTGAAAAACATCTATGCAATGCTGGGAAGGAACTTCACTCGTATTGTTATCAGACCATGTTTCTATTTTTCCTTCCCAGTTTCAGAAATGTTAGCAATGTCACTGAACGATTGCCTTTGTACTCGGCTCCTGGACATGCCCACTTCACAGCCCCACGTCTCCAGCATAATGACAAAGCAGGTATCCCGATTCCATCAAAGATGAGGTTGTAAATGTAGGTAGTTCAGCTCCAATAGTAGAAGTTAAAAGCAGAACGGAATGGTATTGATTTAAAGTAACAAATGATGAAAGTGGAGGTTGGCAGAAGCCCAGTGAGCATCAGCGGTGCACCTTCTGCAATGCAGCTATCTGAAGCTCAGCGTGTTAATTAGTTATGCCACCTCATGGACCTAGCATTAAAAAGGACAAGGAGAGAGTTTTGCTTAGCTTTGTTACATTTAGTTCAACTTATTAGCACAAAAGGGGTCATTGCTTCTCCAGAGTGGTCTAGTTCTTGTTCAAGGTACGATACGGCTGTACTGCGCTATGTACAGACCACAGACGAAGGCAGTAGCCTCCAGAATACTGTAGGATCAAAGAACTCCAATTTCGAGGACTAATTTCAGTTGGACTTTGACAGCCAAGGCCCTGAAATACAGTAACACACATACTCGCCAAAGCTACACTGGGTTACTGTTTAAAAAGGAAGCCAGCAGTGAGGAAATGCAGGTTGGTGTTAAAACGCCCAAACGAAGCCCTGTTACACCAAGGTTAAAAACCATAATCGCCAGTATTCAGTACTGTCAATCCCACTCATCATTTCTGAATGTTCCAGGCTTCCCAAAAGTCATGAGACTGGCTTGAAAATAGTAAGATTCTTAAAATAATTCATTTGGAGTTCTTTTTATTTGCTTTCTGGCTTTTACACCTTTGGGATTCAAGTCTTCTCAGCAGCCATAAGGGCTAGAAATTTACTCCCTTCCCCACCCCCAAATGAAAACTGAGATTCTGTTTTAGTCACATGACTCCAGTGTCTAGGATCTTAAGAAAACCACCAGGTATCATAAGACTCAAGATAAAAATCGTGAGAGTTGGTGACACTATCTGTGGTGGAGCAGGGAACTGATCCCACGTCTCCGGCTAGTCCCCTAACCACTAGAAATCCAGTCATTGACAATAGGAATGGGCTCCAGGCATTGGATCCACCTCAGCCGCAGAACAGGCCGCTGCAGAAGGAACCAAGCTCTGGGAGGGAGTTTGGGTGTGGAAGGGGGCTCTGGGCTGGGGCAGGAGGTTGGGGTGTAGGAGGGGGTGAGGGGTGTGGGCTCCGCCCCAGTGGCGCTTACCATGGGCGGCTCCCAGTCGGCAGTGCAGCAGGGCTAAGGTAGGCTCCCTGCCTGTCCTGGCCCCGTGCCGCTCCTGGAAGTGGCTGGCATGTCCTTGTGGCTACGGGGGGGGGGGGGGCGGTGGCTCTGCAAGCTGCCTCTGCCTGCAGGCACCACCCCACAGCTCCAATTGGCCACAGTTCCCAGCCAATGGCAGCTGAGGAGTCAGTGCTTGGGGCGCGGGCAGCATGTGGACCCCACTGCCCCCCCCCCCGGAGCTGCAGGGAGGTGCTGGCTTTTTCCAGGCGGGAGCAGTGCGGGGCCAGGGCAGGCATAGAGCCTGCCTTAGCCCTGATGTGCTGCCAGACTTTTAGTGGCCTAAAATCTCCCGGTTTGGCTGCAGTAGCCTCCGGGAGACAGAGCCCGATTCCGAGAGACTCCCTGTGAAACCGGGAGGGCTGGCAACCCTAGATGGATCACTTGATGATTCCCTGTTCTGTTCATTCCCTCTGAAGCACCTGGTATTGGCCACTGTCGGAAGACAGGACACTGGGCTAGATGGACCTTTGGTCTGACCCAGTATGGCCATTCTTATGTTCTATTCTTTGGCTGTAATAATTTGTGGTTGTCATTTTAAGCTGGGTATTTTGTTTGATTTAAGTTTGATTTTCATGGGGGTGGATAAAAAAAAGGAAGGTTGTAACTGTAACCAATTGAGTCAGTGTATACAGAGACACAGCACGTAACAGGGATATAACCTGTCATAACCCTGACCCTTGTCATATGACGGAGACCAGGAAGTAAAGTTTGGTCTTTCATTAGCATTCCCATGTGACACATCTTGATTAAAAAATTCCCTGTCAGTTTTAATAGCATTTTTAGAGGTCTTTGGTATCTTTACATTATTAGAGAATCCATGTCCAATTTCCTTCTGTATAAGAGGGTTCTAATCATCCATCAGGCAGGTGGTAAATATAGTTACTTGCTTTGGGCTATTTTGGAATTTTTATTGCAAAAGCCAGGTATGTTACTGTTCATGGGAATAAAGTAATAGCTTGAAAGCTCTACAAGTATCAGCACCAGCACCTCAGCTTCAATGCAGGATAGTCACTCAAAAAGAGGACATATTAGATATTCCACTCATACTACACTTCAGCTTTGCTGAAAGCCCAGATTGCTAAGAGTTGAAACCTTGAGGAAAATGCTTTAAAGTCCTTGAGGTCTTGATCTTCCTTAACCCAAGGGGCTAGTGCTGAGTCAACCATTGCAAAGCAGAAAGTAATGAGCAGGACAAGAAGGGGGGAGGGATAGCTCAGTGGTTGGAGCATGGGCCTGCTAAACCCAGGGTTGAGAGTTCAATCCTTGCAGGGGCCACTTAGGGATCTGGGGTAAAATCAGTACTTGGTCCTGCTAGTGAAGGCAGGGGGCTGGACTCAATGGTCCCTTCCAGTTCTAGGAGATAGGATATCTCCATTAAGTTTTTTAAAATATAAATTTTTAATTTTAAAAAGTGTAGGGGAACCCATGCCAGCATTGAGGAGAGCAGTTGCATGGCCACCAAACTACTCCTAGCAGAAGCAACAGCACCTTTATCATTTCCAAACAGAGATCACTTTGCACACCCACATCATCTATACGCTTCCAAATAATTTTAACATCCATTTTCATGTTAGTTTGCAAAGAAATACATTCCTGGGCTGAGACCTGCACTTGCAGTGGGTGCGCATATGAGAATTTGGCTTGTATGTTACATTTCAGCCCAATGCAACTTTACAGCTGATGCATAGGCCATCAAGATATAGACAGATATTACACCTACCACTGCCTGGCATGCTAACGAAGGTCCTCTTGTTTTTTTGTATTCCTCCATCTGTCTGTCCCCATTTGTTCTCTCTTAGATTATAAGTTCCTTGGGGCAGGGATCATCTTTTGTTCTTTGTTTGTACATTGCCTAGCATAAGGGGGTCCAGGTCCATGACTACGGCTCTTAGGGCACTACGACAATACAAATAATAATTAGTTATAATAAAGAGATAGGGGCCACGTAAGTTAGGGTGACCAGATGTCCCGATTTTATAGGGACAGTCCCGAGTTTTGGGGCTTTTTCTTATATAGGTGCCAATTACCTCCCGATTTTTCACACTTGCTATCAGGTCACCCTAATGTAAGTTCTTGAAGAGATATGGGAAATATCTATTCAGGATATTATAAGACAGAATAGTGAGTCTCAGAGCCCAAGTCAACAGAGCCAGGCTCACTAGGCTAATGCTATGGGTAGAGCCCTGCAAATGCGCGGATATCCGCTTCATATCCGCGGACCATTTTTGCAGATAGTGGAGCGGATGCAGATACAACCACGCAGGGCTCTATGGATCTGGAGCAGAGACAGAGACATGTTCGCACAGGGCCGAGCCAAGCTGAGTTGTGCCCGGCCAAGTCCCAAACTGCTTTGGAGGTGCTTTGCCTCTTCCCAGTGCCCGCTGGGCAGCTTATAAAGCACAGCTCGGTCCCCAGCCCCCTTCGCGGCGGCAACAGCCACTTCCCCCTGGCTGGGGCTATGAAGCCAGGAAATGCGTGCAGGAAAAAGGAAATCCGATTTCCGACAGAGCCCGCAGTGCTTTAAGTAGGCATAAGAAGTCTGCCACCTGGGCTGGGAGCAGTGAGAAGGGGAGATAAGGGAGAATGAGAGGGGAAGGGAGAGAAAGCGGGAAAGGGAGAGAGTCAGTGCCTAGCATGTGATGGAGAGACCATGAAGTGCCAAGGAGCCGGGCTGCCTGGCTGATGACTTGGGGAACAGAGGGATGAAAGTCAGCAAGCCAGGGGAGAAGCAGGAGCAGGTGAGAATCGGGACCGTCCAGTGGCTCGGCCTGCCCCCTCCACACTGCCCATTCCCCCCAGTCCCTGCCCTCACACTGCCTCTTCCCTGCAAGACTCCGCCCGCCCCTGCTTGATCTCCGCTCCCTTCCCCCTCCAGACGGCTTGCTGCTGCGGGAGTGGATGCGGATAGAGGTAAAAGTCGGCTAGCAGATCGCGGGTCGGATCGCAGGTTGATCCTGGTGGATGCGGATCCACATTTTTGTATCCGCACAGGGCTCTAGCTACAGGGGTAAAAATTGCAGTATAGATGTTCCCAGCCAGCTGGAGTCCGGGCTCTGAGGCCCGATGAGGGTAAAAGGTCGCATAGTGTGAGCCCCTCCATTGACCCCGTCTCTGGGACTCACTGCTGCAGTGTTTTGGTTTTTTTGTGCTGTAGAGTTGTAAGGCCTGTGAGCTCAGACAGCGATTCTGAGGGAGCTGCTAATGATACAAAAGTTGCTGTACTTCTGCCAATAAGAATGAGGTAAAAGCAGTTTGCTGCAAAAGCGCGAGACCGTCCACACGTTCTGACAACATCAGAAAGAAACTAACGTACATTCCTGGCTACCTATTGTGAAAGCTCATTTTCATGTGATTTCCTTAGAAAACGAAGCCAGCGATTCTCTAGGGCTTTGTAGGTAGGCTTTAAAATTGGTATAAAAGAGAGAGAATGGCTGCTCCCAGATGATACCTCAGACACAGGCAATTCTTGGAAGATGTGGCAAACAAAAGTGAGTACAGAGAAATGACACAAAGGGCCAGGTGGGACAGAAATACGAGCTGGAAAGGAGATGAGATACAGTCTGCAGAAGTGCAAGCTAACTGGGGAATAATGATCCAAAACTTTTACAGAGAGGGATACACTTGGAAAGCAGCAATGCTGAAAGAGACTAAGGCCGTATCCAACAAAGCACTTAAACTAGTGCATAATTTAAGCATAATTTCAATGGGACTATTCACATGCTTAAAGTTAAGAATGTGCATCAGTGCTATGATGGATCTGGGCCTTTATAGGCGAGTGAACAGTAACGTACATATTTCTGTCACAGGATATTGTAACACACAGCTAATATGATTTTGCTCTGCACATGCAGTCAAACCTCATGCACCAAGGAAAAGATTACCTTTGTCTGTATGGAACTGATGACCAATTTATTATTCACTGATGTACTTCTGTTCCATGTGTATTTTGGAACTAACATTAACAAAGTCTCAACTGGCATTTTTAAAATAGTTGAAAAATGAAGATCACTTAGATGTCCTTTCCCCCTCCCCTGAACTGCTTATGAGATTTCTAAGTAAGATATAACAACCATGTCTAACTCAGATTAGAACCACCTTCAAGTTATTTTAGTTTTACCTAAATTCTTTCAACTCTTTCTGTAAAAGACATCAAAATTCATCTGTATAAAGGGATACAACATCAAAGAAGTCTTATGCATTAAATGTCAACATGCTTTAGTCATTATGAATTACAGAATTTATATCTAACTTGAACCAGGAAGATCTAATTTCAGCATCTTTAAAGTGAGTTAATTTTTAAGAAGGGAAATAAAAACTGTCCTATTAAGGTGATCATTACATTAAAGTAGAAGTTAGTGTCACTTTGGTTTTAATTACGTCAAATTTAAGACGATAACATAGGGGGCAATAGCATTCCACTGTTATTATGAAAATGTAAAAGGGGCAGCTCACCTGTACCCATTTTGAAAAGCTTTTCTTTTTGTGCAAATTTAATTTAAACTATGGAAACTGAAAATATTCCTCTAAAACTGGTTGTCATGGTTATAAAATCCCCTAAGAAATTATGCACATCTGCCTCCTCTGAGGGAAACATTCATGGCATGATTTAGCATGAAAAACTCAACCACTCACCCATTTTCAGACATACTTATTATGTTATTTTATATGAACCCCCCCTCAAAAACAACCACCACCACCAACCACCACTCCTCTCACACAGTTTTCACCAAATATACCATGGAGGGCAGTTAATCTTGACAAGTTCCACCCGGTTTTTTGTTTGTTTGTTTGGGGTGTTTTTGTTCATTTTTAAGGTGAATTATCTGGAAATTAATAGTCATAAACAGACCCACATGTATTGTAAAAGTATATTTTCCTTCTCATCTTAGAAATGCAGCCAGTGACTCAGTTTCCCCTCATTGCATCTTGGTTTCCTTCTCCCTGCCAGAGTAGTTCAGTCCTGTGGCCAAAATGAACCCTCCCACCCCCTTCTGGGATAAGAAAGAGTATAACTGAACAGAAGTAAAAAAACCTTCAACCTCAGTGCTGAGGCTCACAAAATGTCTTCTACTACATGAAAAACTTGCCTCTCCACAAGGTATACATTCCTCTGATTGTCTCTAAGCCTCCTCTCTCACCTTTTTCCATAACCCCTCTCATTTAGGCGCTCTGCTGCAAGTGTTGTCCAGATCTCTCCCAGTTCTGAGGGGAGAGAGATTGTTATATAGTCCCACCCCAATACCCAGCAGGCATTGCTCTCAGTCTACATTTCCCCTGTCTCTGGGAACTACAACTCCCAGAATGCCTAGGCTCTGGGCTGCAAGACTGTGTGGGGCCAGGGCATGCCCTTTAAAGGAGCAGCACCACCTTGTTACAGAATTTTGTCTTGGAAGTCATCTCCTGAGACTTGTTTTTGTTTTATACGTGGAGTAGATAGACTTGTGTGTAGCTTTTATGAAACACATGCAGCTCTGGAATGAGGTAACATTCTCTAGGTCAAGGGTGGGCAAACTTTTTGGCCTGAGGGCCACATCGGGGTTCCAAAAGTGTATGGAGGACGGGTGTAGTGTATTAAATTGCTCCCTGTAGGAATGTGCTACTTACAGAGCACCAGGACTGGCAGCCATAAGTAGTACACCATAAGTAGCACCTTCTTACGGGGAGCAATTTAATACACTACACCCGGGTAGGGAAGGCTGTGCCTCCCCAAACAGCCTGGCCCCCGCCCGCTATCCGCCTCTCCCACTTCCCGCCCTCTGACTGCCCCCCTCAGAACCCCCGACCCATCCAACCCCCCGCTCCTTGTCCCCTGACCGCCCCCTCCCAGGATCCCCCGCCCCTAACCGTCCCCCGTGGACCCCACCCCTATCCAACCCCCCCGCTCCCTGTCCCCTGGCCCCTATCCACACCCCCGCCCCTTGACAGGCCCCCCGGGACTCCCACGCCTATCCAACCCCCCCTGTTCCCCGTCCCCTGACTGCCTGCCCCCAGAACCTCCGCCCCATCCAACCGCCCCCTGCTCCTTGTCCCCTGACTGCCCCCTGGGACCTCCTGCCCCTTACCCAACCCCCCCGCTCCCCGCCCCCTTACCATCCTGCTCAGAGCACCAGGACTGGCAGCTGTAAATAGTACAGCTGAGGCTGCGGGGAGGAGCCGGGGGCTAGCCTCCCAGGCTAGGAGCTCAAGGGCCGGGCAGGAAAGTCCCGCGGGCCGTAGTTTGCCCATCTCTGCTCTAGGTCCTTAAAAGGAAAGAGATAGGAGAAGAAGGCAACTGGTGTAAACCAGCATAGCTCCTGACCCTACAAGTCTCTAGCTTAACATAGCCCCAGAGCAAATTACAGATACAGAGAAATCTGGGATTCTAGATCACTCTATTGCTTGTATACTTACCAGTGGCCAGATTGTTAACTGCTTATGGGACTTCAGGGGTCTGCTCGTGCCTATAACTGCTCTTCCTTGGGAGAAAGGGGTTCAAAATGTGGTTCTGAAAAAGTAACAAACAGGAAGGTTGGCACCTTGGCATGAATGAGGATTTCAGCACTATGTCTCCCTCGCTGAACCTGCTTGTAAGGCTTTAGATATCTTCATGCATAGATGAAGGCCCATGGGAAAGACTCACCTACCTACTTTCAAACATGGGCACAGTGATACTCTTTTTCGTATTCTGTTTGTAATAGAAAATGAGTCCATTCCCTTCCCGCACATCTTCTCCTGTGTGCATATTCCAAGATCCAAATGATAATCTGAATGGAAGAATAGAAGGAACTGAAAAAAGGACCATGTCTGTCCTAAACTTACTGGCTCCCCCTTCTCCACCGCAGCAAACACAAACCATTTGTCTTCACTTTCTAGACCCTTAGCAACCTACCTCAGCTCTACCTATCATCTCTCAGACACTGCTGAGATATCCACTACCTGTCTCTGCTTTGCTAACGATGGCAGACTTGATTGCTCATTTGTCACATTTTCCAGCAAGCCTCTTCATGCTTTCTCCCATGTTGCCTCTTACATAGGGGAGGAGCTCTGCCATAAACATACCATACTGTCCTCCTTCAAACTCACCTCTGCCCTGATGCCTACAAAAAAACTAGACAAAAGCAGCTGATTTTCTGTGACTGCTCCTTATCACGCTGTCCACAGTCCTCTCAGTGTTGCCTTGTGCTTCCTTCCTGCGTGTTTGCTGTCTCCACCTGTCACTTGGCTTTTACTTAGATTGGAAATTCTTCAGGGCAAGGGCTGTGTTTTTGTTATGTGTTAGTACAGTGCTGAGCACAATGGGGGCAGGGCCTTTAAATAATAACAATGATAGTAAACCAATCATTGGGCCGGCTCCTGTCACCTTTTGACTTGCTGAATAGCACCTTATTCTCCAAGTAGCTCCATAGAAATAAATGGCAGCTCTTGCAGAGTTGTACCTATCCCGTTGGTTTGCCACTCAGTCGTACATATGAGTAAATGGGATAATTCTATCCCATCTACCTATCTATCTATCCCATTAGTCTCATTTTCATACATATTATCAATAAATGGATTTCATAAGCTCTCAAATGACCCCCCCCCCCCATGTCTTATGTTGTGGAGAATGCCTGTCATCTGATGCCACTTGAGACCGATCATCTGTCCATTCTGCCTCTGTCAGCAGAGCATTGGTCTCTCCAGTGTCTGAAGACAATTGGCTTCACTGCTATCACAGTCATTCAGAACTACATTGCCCTGAGAAAATATGACAGAGTTGTAAAAGTTAGCAATAGAAAAGGCTTATTAAATCGGCCAGTCTATCTTCCTGCCAATCGAGGATTCTTCCCTAGAGTGCATTTTCTAGGGTTTTATCCAGCCTAGTTTTAAAAACGCCTTGTCCTCTGCTTCCCTCGTGAGACTGTTCCACAGCCTAATTCATCTCACTCTCAGGAATGTTTGCTTGGTCTCATCTTCAGTATCATTTCTCTGTCTTGAATGGTGATCACAGCTCCTCCCAATTCACTACCATCTGTGAATTTCATGAACATGCCATTAGCTCCCCTTCCCAGATAATTCAAAGGAGCTGTTAAATAAAACTAGTCCTACCAGCAATGTCTGTGGGCCCAGACTGGACACCTTGCTCTGAATTCGATACGTTGCTGTTTATCAGTACCTTCTGTCTGATGTCTTTTTGCCAGTTTCCAGTCCACATGACAGTGTCGTCAGCCATGCCAATGTGAAACGCGAGATGCAGTATCAAATCCTTTACTACAATATTTAACCTGCTGTAGATGGTTTGTCCACTCATTTAGTCTGTGAGACAAAGCAAATACATCTTTAAATGGGATTTTTAAAGGTATCTATGGGAGTTAGGCACCCAACTCTCTTTGAAAGTCAATAGGAGTTGGGCACCTAACTCTTCTTTTGAAAATTTCAATTTTAATATACACTGAATATTACTGGCCACAAGTTAATTCCTAGACTACGGTGCTTTTTTCTAGTGCTGGAATCCATCACCCAGGTTGAGTGTCTTCTCCAAGCAGTACAGCATTAGACAATGAAGACTGAAACAACATGACATATGCATTGCAGCTCTGGCATTCCACGTGCCTGTATCAAGATGGGTTTAGTTACCTATATCTGTCTATGTTGCTGCAAGACAATAGGTTGAACATCCACTAGTGGACACAACGTTTTATGTGAATCAGAATATAGCATGTTAAGCTACCCCCAACCAGCACCCTATTTCTTGTTTTCCAGTGGATTAGAGTTTGTGAAAGAAGTCACACTGGTAACCCTGCAGCCTCAACTCTGTCCATTCACAGCCCAGACAGTCTCAGCTCAGGTGTCTCCCCAACTCATTGTTTCACAGTCATGACCTACAGGGATGAGATAGTAGGTCCAGTGGCAGATTAGCCACTGGGCCAACGGGGCCCATGCCCAGGGCCCTGGAAAAATGGGTGCCCCTGTGCCCTGATCTGCTGTGCCCACCTGCCCAGCACTCCTGTTGGGGACTGGAGCAAGCCCCCTACGCCCTGACCCTGCTTCCTGGCAGGAGTGCCCGGTGGGCAGAGCAGGGCAAGTTCCTGCACTCCGACCCTGCTGCCCAGCAGGAGCACCGGGTGGGGGAAGCCCCCGCGCCCCAACCCCACTTCCCTGGATTTTCTAGGATGCCTCCATTTTTGGCTTTGGCTAGATTGTCAGAGGTGCTGAGCACCCATCACTGGAGTGGGAGGTGCTTGCACTTCTAAAAATCAGGACTCTAGGGCCCAGATCCTCAAATGATTTTAGGTGTTTAACCCCCGCTGAAATGGATGATTCAATGGGATTTATAGGACCTAAACACCTTTGAGGATCTGGGCCTGGGAGTCTCAAATTGGGCACCCACAAACCAGGGCACCGAAAATTAGTTTTGAAAATGTGACCTTAAATGTGCATGAACTGAACACCTGTGGTCTCTCTGTTTTAACACTCTGAAAAGTGACAAATCGTGCCAATATAGTTGTAATTTTTCTGCTATGGACAGTTATCCTGGAAAGAAAATTTAGTGGCCAACAAAGAGTAACAACTTTGTGTCCCTGGAGGGATGAAGACAGGACACTGTTAAATGGAGATGTACTTTCCAGCTATTTTATTTTTTAGTAAAAGCAGAATTAAATTTGAAATGAGAGAGAGAGAGAGAGATTCTCATTCGCAATTGAAGATTGTGCCAATATCTTTACTTAGCAAATGTAAGAGTATTAGAAAAGCCAAACAGGAGCTCATGTTTCTTTATCAGATTAATTCCACTTGCAACCTTCCTATTCACTATCAAGAATCATGTGTCATGTATATTTATTCATTCATTTCTTTCCCTGCTCCTCATTAATGCTACAGCCCTCCTCTGCTTGCAGAGTGGGAATAGATTCCATCTGTGTATCAGACGTCTCTCTTCGCTCTGGTCTCATAATTCACATTGTTCTAATTGACCTCATTTTATTCCCGCTGACAGCAAGTTCACAGTGAAGCTGTCGGCGGTTGGCCCCAGATAGCCTTTAGCATGTGAGTGGCCTTCTTATCTTGCTGTACATTGTGATCATGATGAACTTTAGAACAAGGAGCCTAAAAAATAGTGAAAACACTGTCTCAGCCAAAACACTAGGACCCACTTCCCAGGGACCAACTCTGTCTCAAGAATTGACTCTAGTTAGCAAAATTAAAGGCAGGGAGCAAACTCTCCAGATGCTTGAAGAAGAAACTGCCTCACAAAACTAGCAAGAATACAGCATTCCTTCAAAGACTGGACAGTGCTCCCATCTTAAGAAAAATCACTTGTCAAAGTTTGTGGTCCAGCACCTCCTGTTGACTTGTTCCATAACAGTATTACATATACTGGAGTGCAGCCAAAAGGTCCCAAGCAAGATCAGGGCCTCATTACACCAGGCACTGTACAAACATTTTTGTTAACTCTTGGCACATAACTGCCAGAGCCTTTTAAAGAAGGTAGTATTATTGCATCCAATTATTTTTTACTCACCTCCATATTAATAGAGGACATGATCTCGAGGTGCTGAGCATCTGCAATATCCATAGACTTGGGGATTGTGGGGACATGGCACCTCTCAGGATCCAGCTGGGAGCAATTAGAGCAGAGTGTGGCCCCATTTTGAAGTCCAGTGCAGTAGAAGCTAATTACAGAGGCTCCTGAAGCTCAGGCTCATTAAAAGAGATCTTTGATCGACGATGGCTGATGAAAGACCGACATCACCAGTCTTTGGATATCTCTGACGCTGTGCTTCAGTTCACGAAGGTAAAGGCGAGAAAAGTGACCTTTTGAACTAAAGGACTAGGGTTAACATTCTAAGGCTGTCACCTACTGTAACGCTATTTAATACTGGTCCACCCAATGTTGGTGCCCAGTTCAATTTCTTGATGTTAGTACATTTCAGTTACTCTTAAAATTAAAAAGTTTCTATAAGCTTAGAGGAAACAAATTTTTTTATTTGCTTATATATGACATGACTAAATACAGATTTACAGATCCTAGCGTGCAAATTTATTGTCTTATATGTCAGGGATAAATCATGCATGTGCATCATGCATCAAAGTCATAAAATGGGCTACAAATGCAATAAAAACTAAGGTATTCAAAAGTTGAACAAATGGAGAGGGGATGCCGAAGATGCTCCTCCCCTGGGGTGCCCTTTGGTCTAGGACTGGCCCTGGGGCCATATGGAAATCATGGAATCATCTGAGAGGGCCACAAATGATATATGAACTCTAGGTCAGCATGGTCAAATAGCCTTTCTTTATCAATCCTCTGAGACATGCACTCAAAATGTTCCGATTATTTAGAAGCAGCTGGTGCAACTTGTGCTGTGAGATGAGCAGATGTGTTATGTCTATGCAGCAAATTTAATGGTATAAGAATTTCCAACATAACAGAGTTTGCTCATTACATCTTAGCTACTTTATTCCATCTAAAGTTTATGATGATTGTTTTAGCCTCGTTCTCTTTTAAATGATGCCATTGTGGACAAATTAAAAGAGAGATGGATATAGGAAGTTCCCTGGCAAAGCATGGTCTGATGAGAGGAAGGAACCAATCAGAATCAATCTTGTCTCTGTGTTGTTTCCCTATCTGAGCTATCTCATATGTAGTGTTTATTGTTAGCTACTAAACAAACAGTAATATCAGCCTTGAAGTGTAAATCTTCAATGCAGCCTGTTGGGTGTTAATGTTGGTGCAATTGAAATGGAATTTGTGCATACTTCAACATTTACTTTTCACTGACTTTTAGGACTTGTCTAGCCTAGGGAAATTTGTGCTAGCATAGGTACATCAATGCCATTATACTGATGTAACTCTATGATGTAGACACAATACATCATTGTTAAACTGGTCTTGTACTGTGATAAGTTACATTGATGCAAGCCCCATCCATCTTCCACATGTGCAGTGCCTTGCATCTTACTAACACAGAGACATATATCACCATGCCCTGTATATGACAGCCAGAACCCCATTAAACATCAAACTGTAGTAAGGTCCAGTTGTCACGGAGTGTGGGGGGACACAAGGCCCTGCACCCCCGGCTTCCTGCGATTCACCATGACTCTCAGCCAGCCAGTAAAGCAGAAGGTTTATTTAGACGACAGGAACACAGTCCAGGACAGGTCTTGCAGGCACAGACAACAGGATCCCCCTCAGTTAGGTCCATCTTGGGGTCCCCGGGCACCCCAGCCCCCTTGGGAGGTCAGAGCCCCGTCTGCCTCCCAGCCATATCACCAGCCAGCTCCTGAAAACCCTCCCTTCAGCGACCCCTCCCACAGCCTTTGTTCAGTTTCCCGGGCAAAGGTGTCACCTGGCCTCTAACCCCTTCCTGGGTTCTCATGTTACATACTCAGGTATTCTCCATCGGTAAGTCTCCCATCCCCCAATGCAGACCATCCTAGCCACACTCCCCTGTCAGCATTCAAAGACCACAGTAAGAACAGTCCCAGTTCGTCACACCAGTCAATTCAGTTTGCCTTGGAAAATCACTGAACCTTCTGGTCCAAACTTTCAATAAGCCTCTAAAGTGAATGTTTGCAAGTGCATATATTTGCATATGTAAAGTCCCTCATTTGTGCATATGTATCAATCTGCATGGAATTTGAGGGATAAGCACAGGATGCAGGAGGGAAGCGATTGGAGGAGACTCCAGGAAGTCAGTCTGCGTGCATGTGGCTGGAATGCTGACTGCAGTTGCAGCATCTCTGTAAACAATTCTCCTAATAACAGTGAGTTTAGTTTTACAAGCTTCAAGTCCATTCATGTTATTACCCAGCACACAGTACATGCTGCACATAAACAGACATTGGTTGATGTGGAGCAGTAAATGCTCATCTCCCTTCTTATCTGCATGTTCATCTACAGGGCACCTGCTCACTGTGCACATGCAAATGTGGGTGCTCACCGGTTAAGGGGCAGAGTTCAGGAGGCCAGATGAAACTTTATGTTCACTATTGCCCAGCTCTGGTAGCTCTTTCTGAGGCACAACTTCCAGTGAGGTCAATGGGAGCGGCATCTACCAGGCACTGCAGGATCTGACTCTGTGTGTGGTGAGCACTTGTTCAATAAATAACTTCATAAATAAGCAGAACTCCCCCACTCACAGCTGCATGACTAAACATAAAATGGTACCATCCACCAGTCACAAATCAGCCCCTACAAATAAAGCTGTTACCACCCCCGGTATTGGTCTCTCTTCAAGTCATCCTGGCAGTGCTCCATCTAAACTGGTTCTTGCAGCTGAGGCACACAGAATTAGAATGGTCATAAAGTCATGCAGGAAAGGCCACTCCCTTAACACTGCTAGTTTCCTAACTGGCAAAAGCCTACTGTAATTACAATACAAGACAAGCAGCAGGGGCAGTTCCTGCTACTGGTTTTCTCAGATGAAAATTATGGCCTGCCTTAACATGACTATTGTCAAGTATTTCAGCTGTCCTCCCTCTGAGTTTAACCCCAGCACATTTTTAGTGCAGCTGAGGATGTTGGACCTAATTGATAACCCTGAGTGCTAAAAATGTACAGTGATTGATATTTTTCAAGGTAAATAGGAAACACTTTCTTTCAGAAGATTCTGGTTTTATAGATGGTAATACAACTTTGCGTCCTGATAATGTTTGAGGTATAGTGTCAGTCCAGGTAAGAGGCTACAAAGTTTGGAACATGATTCCCATGGCACTACTGCAGTATTTATAAACCTTATCTTTCCTGATTGAGACATGACTGAGTAAAACAGGGGTAGGCAACCTGCAGCACGCGTGCCAAAGGCGGCACGCGAGCTGATTTTCTGTGGCACTCACACCGCCCGGGTCCTGGGCTCTGCATTTTAATTTAATTTTAAATGAAGCTTCTTAAACATTTTAAAAACCTTATTTACTTTACTTACAACAATAGTTTAGTTATATATTATAGACTTCTAGAAAGAGACCTTCTAAAAACATTAAAATGTATGACTGGCACGCGAAACCTTAAATCAGAGTGAATAAATGAAGACTCGGCGCACCGCTTCTGAAAGGTTGCCGACCCCTAGAGTAAAAGACCACAGTGACATATTTGGAGTCGGTGCAGATCCTGCTTTCCCAGAACACAAGGAATGCAGGGACCATGTAAGGATTTGCATGGACTCTCTGGCAAAGAATGAACCTGATGCAAAGCCCCTGAAAGTCAATAGAAAGAATTCTGTAGACCTCAGTGAGTTTGGGATAAGGCCCACAGTTTGTATAGTTGTTTGAACAGTTAATGTATAGAGTTGGTAGGGAATTTCCGAACTAAAGGTTTTTCCGTGAGAAAATGTCAATTCGTCAAACATGAAACCATTCGTGGGAAAGAGTCAGGTTTGACAAATCACCCAATTAAAAAAATGTTGGATAGTTTTTAATGATTTAAATGTCTCATTTTGATATTTTTGAAACTACGTGTTTTGTTTTCCAGTTCAAAATCAATTTTTGTTTTGAAATCTGTTAATTTATAGTAAAAAAAAAATTAAAATGAAAAAGTTGAAATCTAAATGAAACATTTCAAAAATATGAAAACAAAACGTTTTGATTGACCCGCTCCATTTTTAAAATGATCTTATTTATGATCAGTTTGCAAAAGTTTTGGGGATTTTGACTTTTTATCCTGATTTGGGACAGGAAAAAAATTTGAAAGCTTGAAAACCGTCCTGGTATGGGAAAGACATTTCCAGCTGAACTCTATTACTTTCAGTTTGTCTGGGGCCAGAAGTGAGCAGCACTCCATGCGGGGCACCGTGCTCTACCGAATCTCTAGTCTAACGATAGTTTTTGTAGTTCACAAAATGCAGTAAAAATGTGCAGGAAATAACTCTGGAAATGTAGAATGTTTTGCTCATTTGCCACAACAATCAGTGTTTTCTGCTTTGGCCAGACTCAGCTAATATGTAAATAGAAGTGGTTAAAGACCCAACAGAGGTAACTGCACAGCCATACAAGTTCAATAAAATGCACTTTTTATTCTGTATCAATGAAAAAATATCCACATTTAAATAAAGATGTGTGAAAAAACCCAAAAACAAAGTTGATCCTCCCTGATGAAGTACAATTCATTGTGCTGAAACCCATAATCCTTTTGGGTTAGAAACATATGCCTGCTATTGCTTCGAAAGTGACACTCATTTTCCTGTTGTTGAATTTTAGCAAACCAGAAACTTGCTGTAAGTGATCCTATTTTGATCACACATTGTCACTTCATAAATTGACACATTTGTCACAGTTAGTTAAAGCATTCCCACATACTCCCTGCCAACAGTCATGTGATAGGTCAAGGGTGCATCTGTTATTTCTATAATACGAGTTGACATACAGTTTTCTCTGCAGAAATATAGTCTTTGCCGGACACAATTCAAGATCATTTTGCAGATTTTGGGTACGGTAGCAGAAGTGCATTTTTATTATAGCTGTTTAGTTTGAAATTCTTATTTTCCGCTAGTTTTGTACAAGCTTCCCTCTGTCAAAATACAGGTTTAAATTGCTTTTGTAGAAATAATCCTGAAAGGCAGAGGCATTTAAAATCCCCAAATCCCTAATATATTAACAACAGCAAAAAGATATTTTAGGATGTTAAAAAATATCAACAGTAACATTAGTGCCATTATCTGTGTTTGTATTAGGAAGGTGTACAAAGAGCAGCAACTAGGAATAAAAGAAAATATTCTACAGGCAGTGAAAAAAATATATAGTTTCCCCACGTGTTTCACACTTTTCTGTTCTTTGAAGCTGATGGCTGAGACTTGCACACTTTTAGCATCAATATTTATGCTATAATTACATTTTTCAGAGCGCTTATGGGAAAAAAATAATTCTGGTACTGCCCAACATCTATATGACAGTTTTACAAGATGGGATTTTAACATCTTGTTGCAATATACACATATTCCAATGCACTGGCATATTGTAATGCCTTGAAATTTTCAAGCAGAACAATGGATTATAGAGCAGCAAAGGAGGATTGGGTTTATTAAGTGCTAGATTCGGCAGAGTGATGGGGTCACAACCCAACAATAAATCAGTAAGCAGCAGGCTTATGGCACACTGCTGCCAGACACCACCTGCTATAGGACCCATGGAAAAAAAATGCATCTTGGATGCAAAGCTGCACGCTCAACCCCCTCAGATCACAGCTAGGGAGAGAGTAGGTTTCAGCTAGCATTTGTGCTTAGCCCACACTGTTATCTGTCTGGGGTGGAGTAGGGTAGGGTTTTTAATTGGCAAGTGTCAATGTTGTAGTGGATCCAGGCTCAATTTAGCTTTCCTCTGTCATTATAGGGGAATGGGGCTTTTAGAAAAAACTAGAACAATATTATTTTTATTATAATTGTAAAGATATATAGATATTAGAGAAATATCCCCCTGCCCCTCAGTCTACTACTTGCATTAAAATGCAGCACAGTGAGGTCATAATTACACTGCCCGTCAGCAAGTGAAACGCCCATTGCTGCAAATATAAGACCATCCCCACCAAACCAAGCGGATCACGGGTTCCACTGTTGTTTCTCCACGTGACAGTCATCAGGCCACGCACACCCCACAAAGGGAATTTTCTTCTTGGCATTCCAAATATTTACAGTGAAGTGCCTTGTGGAGACCAACCCTTCATAAGCTACGCTGCTTTTAAAAGAACGTGGGTGAAATCCTGACTCCACTCAAGTTAATGGCAAAAAACGCCCATTGACTCCGACGGAGCCAGGATTTCATGCCTTGAATCATAGTCGTGGGGCTAGATTCTGCCAAGCGCCATGTAATCCACACCCAGTCAGTGCAGCACTCTGTCCCTCTCTAGTGGTGGCGGGGTCACGTACAGAGGCTGATGAGGTTGCTACAGCACTGGCTGACAGAGCTGGGTCTTTTAGATCATGCAGCCAAGGTAGGGTGACCAGATGTCCTGATTTTATAGGGACAGTCCCGATTTTTGGGTCTTTTTCTTATATAGGCTCCTATTACCCCCCACCCCCTGTCCCGATTTTTCACATTTGCTGTTTGGTCACCCTAAGCCAAGAGCCATGTAAAATGAGAATGATGCTGGATGCGGACAATGCTCTGCAAACCTGGAAGTGCTGTAGCAGTATCAGCAGCTGCCTTGCTTTGGGTTGCGTATCCCTGTGGTGCAGGAGTCCAGGCTGAAATGTAGCTAGTGCCTTCTATCTATGTTATTTACTTGCTTTCTGGCAGAAGTAGTTTTATCCTCCTTGTTATTTTTAAATATGCTTCTTCCCAGGAGATTTTGCATAAAAAAAATCTAGAGACTTACCCCTTTAGAAGAGTATTCTAGGCAGCAGTGAATTTTTAACAATTATTTTGGATGGAGATTACTGGCAGGTTAGACACCAAGAATAAGCCAATGGATCAAAGACCTTCCTCATTAAAAAAATATCCTTTCACTGGTGGGTCGAGCTGATTTTATGATAATTTTATTCACTGTCCCAGTTGTCAAAAGCAACCTCTAAATTTCTGCCTGCATTTCACACCCAGTGTTTTGTGGATGTAATATCTTGGATTTATTCACATTAAAGATGGGGGATGAACTAAAACCCAGGATCCAAGCAGCCCAGGCTTTGAGGAAGTTCTGATCCAGATCACAATACTCTGCCTTGGCTCCATCTGTAAACAACTGCTCTAAAGGCCATGCAAATTAATGTAAAGACTCCTATTGACTTCAGTGGGTTTTGGATCAGACCCTATGTTATGTAGGCAAACCAGTTAGTTAGAGGTCTGAGTTGCCTGTACAAAATGCTGTTTACACATGCAAATCCATAGCCAAAAACGTACAAACTCAAAATTACGAGCACAAGTTTAGAGGCTACTTTGTTAGATCACACAGTCAATGGTTGGAATTTATGCAGATTATTATAAAATCTGCAGTAACTATAGTTGCTAGCAACACACAGGTTCTTTCCAGCATACATAGGAAAAGAGATAATTGCCCCATTGCTTACGCCAATGGTACATTATGTACCAAGCCTCCTAGTTGTACAGGATTTCATTTTGAAATCCAAGCAGGGAATCGAGGTAACAGTTTTGTTTTGTTTTTTAAAAAGGAAAATATTCTGGGTTTTGTGCTATGTTTTGTTGTAAATCTATCCTTCAAGAAATGCAAATATTAGCACAATACATATGTCGGTGTATGTATGCACAAGTGCAGTGATGTGCAGCTACTAAGGTAGCTGAGTAAGGTTTTTTCATGCATAACAGAATAAAAAGTTGTGCAAAGTTTAGGAAGCTTGTCAAGGGTCTAATTATCCTATTGATGTGAAGAGAAATTTGGCACATGACCCCTGCCAATGCTAACAGAATTTTGGTACATAAACTCCACATGCAGGCATGGGCTTTTTAGACATCCAGCATGCGAGCTTTTACTCTCTGTTGTTTGGTTCAAAATATCCTGAACATTCATATCTCCTGTATCCAGGCACTATATGTCCCTATGTCTGCTCTGTATTCAGATGTACAGCTGGCTGCCTGCATTTGTTTATAATACGGAGACTCATAATTATGCAAAAAATAAGAATTTGTGGCCAAGCAACACTTGACGATATAATTGCAGAAGGTGGTAATTAGTTCTGCAGGGACAACTGAGGACTAATTAGGAAGAGGAGTATGGATTTTTTTTTTTTTTTTTAAAGAAACCTTTTCTTTAACAGTCTGGACAAGAAACCAGAAATACAAAATCAGATGAAGCCTCAGATTAATTGGACAGCCCAGGAGTCCTGAGAATAACATATCTAGTTGCTGGCCATAACTGAACTGCTTGATCTTCAAATAAAAAGCACCCTGTACCTCTCCACTGTCCTGAATTAGATAGTAGTGAGTCATGAATATCTTTGGAGTCCGGTGGCACCTTAAAGACTAACAGAGAAGTGGTTTTTACCCACAAAAGCTTATGCCCTAATAAATCTGTTAGTCTTTAAGGTGCCACCGGACTCCTCATTGTTTTTGTGGATACAGACTAACTCGGCTACTCCTCTGATACTTGAATATCTTTGTTCCTTCTTAAGCAATGACTTAGAAAAGTGGACCCCACCAAATATGCTCTCCTTTCTGGGCATACAAACTAGTAACAGAGAAAGCCGCCATGATGACTTAGGGCAGGTCTTCACTACGGGGGGGGGGGTCGATTTAAGATACGCAAATTCAGCTACGCGAATAGCGTAGCTGAATTCGACGTATCGCAGACGACTTACCCCGCTGTAAGGACGGCGGCAAAATCGACCTCCGCGGCTTCCCGTCGACGGCGCTTACTCCCACCTCCGCTGGTGGAGTAAGAGCGTCGATTCGGGGATCGATTGTCGCGTCCCGATGAGACGCGATAATTCGATCCCCGAGTGGTCGATTTCTACCCGCCGATTCAGGCGGGTAGTGTAGAGCTAGCCTCAGAAAATTCAGCTGAAACCAGGCCCCTGAACAGGAGAGAGACTCAGTGCCCTGGCCTAACTGCAATGGAAATATTGACTGGAGCAAAGCCCCAGGGTTTGCCAGAGGAAATGAAGAGGAACTTTTCAAGCAACAGACAGCATGAGTTCAGAGTGAGGGCTATGGTAAAGTTCACTTAAAATGCAACTGATGGAAGACAACAAATGGAATGACTCTTGTCTTGTATAGGATAGAATGAGAATAGTGTCTCACTGGAGTCCCAGTTAGGATACTAGATAACTGGAGTAACCAAAAATTTAAGTCTGGGTTATTTCTAAAGGCCTGACGATTATTAAGGAGAGTAAGGTTTGCAGGACTTGATCCTGAAATGGGTTACTGAACAAAACCTTCATTAATGCTGGGGATTGACTTGCACTGTTATTCATGACTCAACACTGGGGACTGGAAGCCTTTCACTCAAACGCTGATTTTGGAAAGCATTCTGTGTGTAATTGTGGGAGGTGCCATAGACACAGGCTCACATAATCCCATAAGGCTATTTTGATTTGGCAATTCCATGGTCATTTAAACCTACTACAGCAGAGAGTAAACTTTCTATGCATGCCTGTAACATCCATCTAGAGAAGCAAAGAGTCTGATTTCTTTTTTTCATGACTGCATTTGCAAAAAAGCACAGGCCACTGAAAAAATTATTTGCACATGCAATTTGAGTATTTGTGTGGGCAAATGGCCAATTAAATAAGCAGTCTGATACCACAGCGACGGGTACAATATAAAAACCCAGAGGCTATAGAGCAGGACCTATATTTAATTGACCACACAACTCTCCAATAGCCAGGGACAACTTCAGTCATCATGCACACCAGGAATCTGTATATTTGAAAATCCCACTCAGATGACCTGGACCTTTGTCAGTTGCCCTTTCCTGTGGGTGGTGATGGGTATAAATGAAACTGTCACTTTCAAAACATACATGTAATAAGTTTATATATTTACTGTAAGTGTTTGATGCCTTTCCTTGAAGTCTGGTGTCAATTCCAGGCTCTAGCCAATGCCTACTAGAAGGCTTAATTTATTTATATACAGTAGTTTTAGAAGATGCCAACCTCCTCTGGTGTCTGGTTGATTGATATGTATCAGCTCCGAAATGCACTTCACTCCGGCAATAGGCATCAGATACCTCAGTGCAGTATATAAACTGCAAGCAGACAGCTAAGCATTCAAAATGCTCTGTGTGGCACACTCACTTAAGAAACTGCCAACCCCATCTACTGCCTATTCATGATATTTTTCACATATACTTATCCATAGGCTGTGATGAAATGTAATTAGGTTTAAATTATGAGTAGCTTAAGTACAGTCATCCTGCAGTCCTTAGGCAGAGCTCCCAGTGAAGCCAATGTGTGTTTTGTCTCAGAACAGCTGAGTTTGAGAGACACCCAAGTTGCTCCATCACCACTCAGAGTAGCCTTTTTGTGAAAATCCATCCTCTGGCTACAGGATTCTGGCAGAAGACTGCAATCATTTTAAGTTTTGGGGGGTGGGGGAGAATTTCAAACATGCCTCGGTGATTTAGGAGTTTACGTCCCATGTTTGAAAGTGACATGCATGTAGGAGCATAAATCTCATCAAACGTTAGTGGCAGTTAGGCTCCTATGTCACTTGGAATTTGAAAATTTTGAAAATTTTGAAAATTTTACTTTAGAGTTTTTAAATGTTTGATCTAAATATAAGCCATCTGTGACGCTCCTCCATTCTCCAGTGCTGCAGTTTACTTTAAAAGGGTGGAACAGATTAACAGTGGGATGTCTGTCAGTCTTGACAATATCTATTTAAAACACTGGACATATAAATCATCCCCTCCTCCCCAAAAATAATTACAGTGTAAAGCACGTCTGCGCAAAAATACTGCACATTAAAAACATCTTCTTTACAAAAGTAACAAACTGGTGCTGTATAAAAAGACAACTCATTTCATCATTCTTTACATTTCAGATTTTGGACTCTCTATATAAAGCTTCTGAACAAGATGGTAAGAAAAATATGTTGCTAATAACAGGAAAACACCCAACAATTTCGTAATCCAGTTTGGGAATTACACTTGAGTAATGATCTGACAAGAGTGTGTTTGCAGGTGTAGATGGCTTATGAGTATTGGAATTAGGTTTGGGTGTTATTTATTGTCTTGGCTGAGTTGTCACTACTTTTTGCATCATTTTATGCCATAGCCTATTTACAAAACCTGTACTTCTAATTTCAGATTTTAGATAAAATTTACTCACTGGAATTTCATTTCTTGACAGAACAGATGCAAGTTACTAGGTCTGAGCATTTATTACACAACATAGTGAAAGAAAGAAAAATCCTCTTTTAGAAGCAACATATAATTTCTCACTATAACCTCACCTGCAACCCTTTTGTTGTATCGTGTCTGAATTAGAATGCAAGCTCATTGACGCAGGGACCCTTTTAATGGTCTGTTAAGTACCACTCACACCGACTGTACACTGCTGTAGAATCAATTCTAAATAACAATGTGAATGGATTGCAGTGTAAACATACAGATAAAAGTTCAGAATCATAGGCGCTGACTCTGTGGGTGCTCTAGCCCTGAAGCACCTACAGAAAAAAATTAGCGGGTGCTTAGCACCCACTGGCAGCCTCTCTCCCCAGTGCCTCCCGCCTGGCAGCGGCCCTGCTGATCAACTCCTCCCCCTCCCTCCCAGTGCCTCCTGGACACTGCAGAACAGCTGTTCTGCAGCATGCAGAGGGCGCTGGGAGGGAGCGGGGATGGGGTGTGCTCGGGGGAGGGGGCGGGAAGAGGTAGGGGTGGGGGCTTGGAGGAAGGGGTGGAGTGGGGGCAGGCCTGTGGTATGGGGGGGTTGAGCACCCCCCCCCCGGGTAGAGAGGAAAGTGGTGCCTATGTTCAGAATTATAAAAGCTTAAAACTCACCACATCCCGAGTTCTTTAGGTTTTGGATGTTTTTCTAAAAGATCTGCTCTAGAAATTATTTTGGGGGAGTTCTCTAGTCTGTGTCATACAGAAGATCAGAGGAGGTGATCACAATGGTCCCTTTTGGCCTTGGAATTTGAATATTTTCTTCAGTGAAATAATAATATCTCTATTTGAGACCTTCCTGCTTTATTTCTTAAACATCTTTCTTTTTCACTTGATTCTCTTTCTTCCTTTCTGCTCGCTTTCCTGCTATCTTCCCAGTTGTATGGCACCACTCCATGGTGCTATGCAGTAAAGTGTTGCCATCTAGATGATTTCCTAGTAAGTTATCCATTATTTAGCTCCAAAGCTCTCTTTTAATGACTTGTTCTCATGGGACAACTCTATGTGTTGGCCTCATTCCACTGTCCCAAATGTCAGCATAACAACACCCAGCTTCTGTATCTCTCTGTAGACCTCAAAGCATTTTACAAAGGAGGGCAATAAAATATCTCATTTTACAGATGGGGAAACTGAGGCACAAAGCCATGACATGACCAAGCAGCAGAGCCAGGACTAGACCCCAGGCCTCTCGAGCCCCAGGACAGTGTCCAATTTACCATGCCTCCACATATAGGTGATAAAACCAAGCAACCTCCCCAAATCTCAGAGTCTGTACCCCACACCTATCCATAGCCTGTCATCTTCCCATTTTTTTTCTATGACATCATCACTTGCTGTATATGTCTAATTCAATTTAAAGGAGCCGGTTGACTGTTACACGCCACAAACACCTATGTGTTATATGAATCATATACAGCAATGGGTCTCCGTAGGTATGTCTACACTACATTAAACCGCCCCACCCCCAGCCCGGGTCAGCTGACTCAGGGTCACAGAGCTCAGGCTGTGGGGCTATAAAATTGCAGTGTAGATGCTCAGGCTTGGGATAAGAGACCCTCCCTCTTGCAGGATCTCAGCGGTCGGGGTCCATCCCGAATGTCTACACTTGTAATTTTGTAGTCTCACAGCTCAAGCCCCGGGACCGTGAGTCAGCTGACCCGGGCTAGCTGCAGCCACACCGCAGGTTTTTATTGCAGTGTAAACATACCTTGCGAGGTCACATAACTCCCTGGAAAAAAGTTGAAAAGGGCCTAGAATTTTAAAGAAAACTGTGAGCAGGGAGTCGGCCACCAGAATACCATGCCACAGATGTAAGGTCAAATTTTCAAAACCGATCCATAAGTGACTTAGGAGCCTATGGCTTTGTCTAACAGACCAATATGGTACCGTTTTAACTATCCTCCGGTAGGTAAAGCAGTACAACCCCCTTGTAGGGACACAGTTATACCAGTATCAATGTGCTTCTGTATAGGAAGGGGAATAAGCGATACCAGTGTACTCCGTTATCCCAGTCCAACTGCGTCTACGCTAACACTTGCAGTAACAAATCACACCCATCTGCGACATAGATATACTGGTGCAAAAACCATGTGTGGATGAGGCCTAGATCCCATTTCCAAACATGATTTAGGCCCAGTCGCCCAGATCTGCCAATGCATTTAGGCACCGAAAACCCACAGATTTAAATGGGAGTTAGGCGCCTAAATGCCTTTGAGGATCTGTGCCTGAGGCACTTAGTAGCCTACGGGTACATTTAAACGGAAACAATAACCCGCAGCGGCATGTCTCAGAGTCAGGGTCTACAGCTTTGGGCTTGCACTCGGGTGCTTAACATAGCTGGGCGTGGGTGGAGCTCAGGCTCTGAAACCCACCCCCCTCCTCAGGCTTCGGAGCCCGAGCTCCAGCTCCAGTCTGAACGTCAACATGGCTATTTCTAGAGCTGTAGCGTGAGCCCTGTGAGCCTGTACATCCGGCCCCTCGGACTCGCTGCTCCGGAGGGGGGGGGGAAGAGGGGTGGCCGTGTAGACATAGACAAAGTCTCTAACCCCTCATTAGGTTGTATTAGAAGGTCCACCAATAATTGGCAGATATGTTTACCACATACTCACCGAGCCCTTGCTGAACAGTTATATCATCTGAGTATGCAATCTAGCCTGCAATATACTGTCCCACTGCAGTACACAAGACCATTGATCTTTATTGCTGAACATTCACCACGGCTAGTGATTTGATTCGCCGTGCTTTAGGGGTCTCCGAGCTGTTGTGTGTTTTGTCTTTGCATCTGTTCTATCAACAAAATATTCTTTGATTAAAAGAGCTCACTAGTTTTTCTTCTAGAACTAATGCGGACTGTTTCATCTATTATGAAATGCCCTACGATAGTCCGCTGGACGACTTGTGCTTGATTGTGAAACATTCTGATCCGCATGGAAGATTAAAACAATCTGGAAATTAGAGATCTCATTTGATACTTGCATCAAAAAATAAATGTCAAAACTACCTAGAACAAAGTTATCTGCATGCATGTGATTTAGTTGGGGTTGGTCCTGCTTTGAGCAGGGGGTAGGACTAGATGACCTCCTGAGGTCCCTTCCAACCCTGATATTCTCTGATTCTATGTGGAAATCCAGGCCCCTAATCCTCCCATTGGGTGAGCTTCTGCAGACCCTTCACGCCCCCCCCTCCAAAGTCAGTGTGCTCTGCATAGATGCAGGTAAAAGGCCAGGGCCAGTCGGTCAGAATTACATAGACAAATGCTCTGCTCCCTGCCCTGAACTCCCAGAGAGTAAGGATTTTGGGATAGTTTCAGAAAAGACAAGAAAAATACAATCTACCTCTTTCCAATCCTCAAAGGTACAGAGCACTCTCTGCTCACACTGAAGTGAATGGGAGATGGGGAGCTCATTACCTTGCAGATTTGGGTCTTTATATGAGCAGCCCTGCACCCCCATTTCTCAAATACTCTATTAAAAGTATCCTGGCATCAGGATTGTGACGCGCTATAGAAGGGGCTCATAGCGGAGTATTTATTTATTCAAGAGATTAAGTGTGGTTCTGCACTGAAAATCAATTGTAAAATGGCCTGGTTGGCATTACTGAGCCCATTTTTTTGCTTTAAACAGTTTTCATATGGAAAATGCGGTTTCAACAAAGGACATTTTTGTGTGTGAAATCCTATCTATTTTGACAACATTTCACTTAGGAAAAAAATTGGAAAAACCATTTTTAAAATGTTGAAAGATCCCCCTTTTCAGCACTTTTTGACTAGAAAGTTTCAATTTTTCATTTCAAATGACTTTATCCAAACAAGACATTTCAATTAACCCAAATTTTTGGCTTTTTATCCCAATTCCTTTGTTCAAAATCTCCAACATTTTTCAGGGGACAGAAAATATATTTTCCAACCAGCTTTAATTGTAAGGCTCCATATTTATGGTGATTTGATGATTTCAAGTTCAACTGGGCTCGGTTACAAACAATGAAATGTTTTTTTCCAACTGCCAGCACTGCAAACTCAGTCTGGGATCCAAAAATTAATCTGTATTCGTTCAGCCTCCTGCATTTTCACCAGAGTAAAGACTTTTGTAGGCCAAAATCAGCCTACAGTTCAGACCTGTTGCTTTCAATGAAGTTGGAACTGAGGGACGAATTTGGATCTACAATCGGAATTTTGCTCCAACACACTCATTCAGGAGATGATCCTTTCTCATTGATGCCAATGGGAGGTTTGCCATTGACTTCAATGAGAATAGGATCCAACTCTTATAGGTGTGTTGGCTTTGCTGTGCTAACAGGAAGAAAACATAGTAAAAGCTTATTTTTGCCACACAAGTAAATCAGTTGTACCCTAATCCCCAGCCCTCTGTAAAGAAAGAAAACTTTTACAAATCAGAAATTAGAACAGTCAGGCAATGTTTAGCTACTTAGGCTTTCATGGTTTAATTACTCAGAGTTTTTGAGCTTGATGTAATTCTACAGTTTTGCTCAAATTATGTTTATAATATTATGCAAAAATATTATTTAAGGTGTTTCATTTGTGTTGGAAAGTGTTTGATTTTATATACACTTTTTTCCCCTCACTAGTGTCTTGTCCAGAAAATAAAATCCACGTACGTGTTTGAAAAGCGCTTTGAACACATAAAGCGCTACATAAGTGCTAAGAATTATCGCTATTATTATTATGCAGCAGGAGCATTTGTACTTTTACACATATCTCAGAAATAATCTTAACGCATGCAACTGAATGCTCCCTATATGTCTACTAGAGTGCTGATTCAGGCATCAGAGAATTTTTTGTTTGTTTAATTATTGCACTTATTAAAGTAGGTTTCACTTTTAGTCATGTTTGACTTGGATCATGAGATCACTGTATTGCTCTGCTTGGAAAATTAGAGTGATATTTACAGGGTTCACCAAACTCATGCTTCCTTAATGAAAAGAGTATACACCATTCAACATCACCGTCAGCCACATCATGCAAACAAAGGAACAAGGGGACTGGAAAACAAGATAAATGATCCTGATAAATGATTCATGCTACTTCATGAAACAACATGTAATGCATTGTTCATTTATAGTCAACAATGTATGGGCCAAATTTTCCAAATGGTAATCACAAAGGTTGCACCTGCAAAATGTGCCTGCAAACACACCTTTGTGCTGCCAATGGGGACTGGAGTATCCAATTTGCATGCCCCAGTTACTGTAGGAACAGCCATTGCACTTCCGTTGAAAAGTTGGCTCTGTATATATTGCCTCATACAGATATGAATTGATTCCGTGGATCTTTGTGATGATCTAGGAATACCATCGGGGTGCTGGAACAATTTGTATTGTGGGGGTGCTAAGAACCATTGCACCAAACTGTAAACCCTCTATATGATGGAAACCACTTCAAGCCAGGGGACATGGCAGCACCCCCCGCACCCTTATTTCCAGCACCTATGAATATCAGAGTAAGAGCAGCACAGGCACAAGAATTGACACCGAACCTGGAAAAACCTTGTATGTTCCATGAACTTACTAGTTTATAGTGTGCATAGCTTTTAGCCAGTATGCATTTTTAACCAGTCTAGTTGTACCTGAACTGTAATCGATACAGTTATCTCAAAATTTTTTCAAGGTCAGATTCGTTTAGTTACATGTTCTCTCATTGAAAAGCCGCATGAAGTTACAGCTAATCTAAGAGTGTAAAAAACATCCTCTTACATGCCATGCAGTTCTGGTTAACGTTAGTTACAGAGAAAGAACTAAATCCCCCACAAAGGCAAAGAAATTCACAGTTAAGGCTAAAGCTTCCTAACACATCCTGTTATATCCTGCAGAATAACACAGAGGCATATTCCCCTCCTGTTTCATTCATGTAACTTCCTGTTAATATGAAACCGGAGTTATGTGCACATGGGTCAAAGTCCTGTCCCCTGTACAGTCTGAGTAATTAGGCTATTCACTGGGAGGTTCAGGGAGCAAGATCCTCCTTTCCGGGCAAATAGCCTCTACACTCAATGAGGGTGCCCTACCCCTCCGTGGAAGTGGCCGGTGATGGGCATAGTCACAGCTCACCTGGATCTACCCCCGGTGCATTCCTCTCCCAACCTCAACCTCTGTGCTGAAGTGCAGGGAGTTGTGCACCACAACGTGCAGGGGGCCTGGCTCCCAGAATTGCCATTCAGGCCTGCGAAGCAAAACCACATTGGTTCCACTGCAAAGGAGGAGAGGGGAGATGCGGAGACTATAACACCTGGCAAGTTTGCTACTATCAACCACATTCCTGTAACATGTGCAACAGCTAGGCACATTGGAGAGGGACCCAGGAAAATTAATTGCTGTGTATCAGCTTTAACCAGAGATTAAAGTCACACACTTAAATCTGTAAAGCTTGGCACTTAAGATGTACCCACAAAACACATGCTGCATATGTAGCCCCCACACCTCTGTGGACACATAAGGGCGTAAATCCCTAAGTCTGGCCTCCCTTTCTCCAAGTGCAACTTGTATCCACAAAATGAATTGTGGTTGCCCCATGTATCTCCAGCTACCTGATTTGTACCTGCAGTAGAATAGCAGATGCAAAAATGCAGCCACAAAAAGGAAGTATGTAACTGAGCAAAGTGAGTGGGACGCTTAGGCACCAGGCTTTGAAAATAATTGTCCACAATTGTTGTTGAAGTGGAATCTCCCCCTCCCGCATCCACACACTTCGTGAATTTCCCGAAGGAGGGGGCATAAGGGGAAAAAAGAAAAGAAAGAAAATTGTGTCCTAAAAGCCTATGAGAATTGACACAACAGCCGCAACGACGTCTTTGGCTTTGTTATGGTCTTTTGTGGAATTGCGTATTTCAATTTGCTGTGAAGAGGCATGTTCAACCTGGGATGAAAGTTTGTAACTTCCGCTGCTGTAAATGATTCAGTTTGCACAGGGGAACTGTTTTGGGTTTGGGGTTTTTTTAGTTACCTGATGAAAAGCAATGGCTCTGATAGCCTAATTGGTAAGGATGCATACTAATTATGAAAATTGATCGGTTTTACCTGACTGATTGTAAAAGCTTTTTGTGCAAATTTGTATTTGCTATAGGCACTTTTTAGAAAGTGGGATTATGACACAGGAGGCCATAAAAGCGCATTACTGAACTCCTCCATTGGAGTCATTATGGTCCATTGTGTCAGTCTAGGCCAGCAACCATGCACGTTCTAAAACCCCTATGGGCACTTTGGTTGAAAAAAGCACCTGTACAAGCAGTATTTGCCCTGATCCGCAGCTGGTGTAAATTGGTGTGGCTCTATTAAAGTCAATGGCCCTGTGCCAATTTCAGACAGCCGTGGATCAGGCCCAAGCAGATTTTAAAGTTTCGCTAGTGTGGGAGATGCATCTTTTTAAAATCCTGTAGCAAGCTGAGTAAAGTTCACCCATGGTGGACAGTGCCGGTGTAAGCACCCTTCATAATGTCACGCACTGGCAATGCATGAATGTGATGCTGTAAGCTAAGCAATCGCACACACTGCATGTGGGCTCTCAGTGTGTTGCTCACCAGCCAGCGTGGAGGGCGCTGATGGGCTCTGGTAAGGGGTCGTAGGAGCGAATGACCCCCATTCACTGTACAACTGGCTGTGCAGGGGCTGCAGTCCTGCACCTTCAGCCTGATCCAAAGTCCACCGAAGTCAAGGTTAAGAATCTCATTGAGGTCAATAGCATTTGTATCAGGCACCCAGTCTCCAGATGGGGTTGGATTTCATCTCCCCAGCTTTCCCACACTTCTTCCTCCCACAGCCCTATTACCCGGGCTCGATGTGCATGAAGTGAATGTCACCCTTAGTGAATACACAGCCTGATCTACCCCCCCCCCCCCCGGCAAGTTTAGAGTTACAAACATCCTTTAAAAAGGGGGGGGGGGATTAATGCAACCATTTAATGTCAGGCTTTGGACACCACTTGCTACAACCTCCCAATGAGTTGAGCCTAGATTTCCCTCTCCCTCACTGAGACCTTTCATGTGATGTCTCAGCCAGGAGCCATTTTTTGGGAGCTGCCATCAACCCTGGAAAAAATGGAGTTTCTAACAAAGACATTGAGGTTGTGTCGACACTACAATTAAACACCCATGGCTGAGCCGGGCCAGCTGACTCTGGCTCGTGGGGCTCGGGCTAAGGGGCTGTTTAATTGCAGTGTAGATGTCTGGTCTCTGACTGGAGCCTGGGCTTTAGGACCCTGTGAGGTGGGAGGTCTCAGAGCTCGGGCTGCAGCCCAAACCTAAAGCTCTACACTGCAATTAAACAGCCCCTTAGCCTGCACCCTGTGAGCCCGAGTCAGCTGGCATGGGCCAGCCGCAGGTGTCTAATTGCAGTGTACACATACCCTGACAGACTCAGACGCTGTAGCTAAGTGTTGCTACAAAAATCGACATACGGTTATTCTAACCGTTTGGTATCAAGTGTGTTGTTAAAAGGAGGCTTTCAAGTAATAGTTTCTGCCCTCCCACACGCAAAAAGAAATACAGGATGTGTGTGTGAGATGTTTTGTTTTGCTATTTTGTACATAATCATTCATTATTATTGTTTCTTATGTATAATGTTAAGAGGGGAGGGCAGTTGAGATAAAATCCATTGCATGCAGAACACCCCCAGTGATAATTTCCAACATTTCAGACCATCGCCTACTGTCCCTTTAAATTCAGCTGACTCCTCCACTTCCTTTATGGGAAACATAAATCTACCACTAGATATACATTATAACACAATGGAACAATACCAGGAAGTGATTCTAATAGAAGACTGAGCATGTCTTCGGCCTCATGTTAATCTACCGTTTAAACTCAGCAGAGAGGACAGTGAGGAAAGAAATGCTCAGTTCACCCAGCCTGAGATCAAAACTGTCATGGCAATATTGGCAGGTTGGACCCTGATTCTTTAAATAGTAACATTGCCTTTGTTAAACAAA
The DNA here is from genome assembly GCF_028017835.1 of Emys orbicularis. Taxonomy (NCBI): domain Eukaryota; kingdom Metazoa; phylum Chordata; order Testudines; family Emydidae; genus Emys; species Emys orbicularis. The sequence goes on from NC_088686.1 coordinate 15,767,113, forward strand.
AGTAATCCTTTTATTACATAATAGAGATTATAAATAAATGTAAAGTGTGCATGCAGTCAACTGCATATTATACAAGCAATATCTATGTTAATAATTGTTTTCTTTGGCAGGCCAGAATCCAGCTGGACATGCAATATTTACATATCAAAATCCTTGTTGTGTTCAAGTCATATTGGATGCAAGTGAAAATATATATGTATATATATTTACTGTACACACACACACACATATATATGTATACAGGCATATATACACAATTGCATATATACTGTATACATATATACACATAGGTATATGTTAAAAGTGGATTTCATCTTTTTCTGATTCAGGTGATGCAGGCCTTGAAACACTAAAAATATCTTGACAAGGTATTTGGGGGGGCAACTGGGGTGATAAATGGGACTTGGGGGAAGAGGTCTGGGACACGTTCTTTTCAGACAATATTTTTAAAATCTCTGCCACCTGTTTCTCAAGGGCAGTCATCCTGCTGCTTAGCAACTGGATATCCTCTTTGAGTTCGTGTTTGACTTCCTGTAGTGTGGTTTGTAAGGCCTGCTCAGGAATGGGGTAAAAGGGGTGTTTTGCATCAGCTTGGATAGGGCTGTGTTCTAGGGGGCTGCGAGTCTCACCAGCTTTATCCAAACGAAGGTCACTTTTTGTTATTCCACTGTCACAAGAGTCTGTTTTCCTCAATGGATTTTTAGTTACACTGTTCTCGGAGTCATTGCACTTAGGGTCGTCGGACAATAGCCCCATTGACTCCGCCTTTGTGACATTATTCCAGTCTTCCTTTTTCTCCTCTGGGGCTCCCATATTGTTCTTAAGTCGAAGCCACCCTTTCCCATTCCCATTTTTCATCCTGATGGGACTGTTAACTTTGAGACATTTTTCAGGGTTGCCATTTGGCTTAAGCTCCATTGCGTCCCTGTTGTTCTGCTTGATTGTCTCACTGGTTTTCACGTAAGCCAGGGATGTTTGAATGGGTGTGATCTGAGACACAGTGACCACACTTGTGCCAGTGATGGAGGCCCCGTTCTGCATGGTACGGCTCTCCACTTGAAGCTGGTTCCTCTCTGGGTCGATGTGTGTTGTGCCTTGATTCCGCATCTCCTTCTGCTGCTTGAACTTCTGAAAGAGCTTTCTCACGGGGTGGTCCACAGGGATGCTCAGGGTCACTTCATTCTTCTGGCGCAGACGCTCCTCTTCTTCCTTCTTGACATCGCTGATTTTTCGGAAAATAATCTGTGAGGGATAAACCCAAAACACGGTGAGAAGACAATGGATTTTGAACACCAAACTATGGCTAATGTTATTCGAAGATGTAGAAACAGCATGGTCCTGATCAGAAAAGTCCATGCCCTGAAGAGCTTCCAGTCTAATTTAAGACAAGTGGGTGTAACAAAATAAACAAACAAACCAATAAGGGAAGAAGCATGGGATAATGAGGGTAACAGAAACAGGAACATAGGGTCACACAGATTGCAATGTCCTCAGTTTGGATGTGTCAAGTAATTCAAAAGTGAGTGTTTTTTTTTAAGACTAATGTAATGCAGTTTATTACAATATCATACCTAGTGCTTAATTTGTAATGATAGAGGTGCCCGGGCTCAAGCAATTAAGTGCCAGAGCTCAAGCAATTTTTTTACTTTCATAACGGAGGCGGCAAACCCAGAGGTGCCGGAGCGCAGCCATGGCAACCCCTGGCAAAAATGAAGCATTATCAGACCACAAGCTTCTCTGGCAGAATGAGCCCGAGCTCAAGCTCAGGAATTGGTTTGGAACTAAACCATACAATGATCTGATTAACTGGTCTTTGTTTGGTGTCTTAGGAGAAAACAGGATTTCTGTAAACAGAGCTAAACAGAAGATGCATAAGAACTAGAATGTGGATAGACTGGTAGTGGGGAATCGCAGGAGAAAGTGGGAGGCAAATGAAGGTGGCCTAAGCTAAGAAAGAATCCACGATGTCATCAGTGAGGTCAGCAGAATTGTTGTGAATCAGTAGCAAGAAAACAGGACACTCAAGGAACAGACCTAGTCACAGAAAGAGTCAGAGACACAAAATGAGGCACATCTAAAGCAGATTTAGCCACAGAGTGGCAGAACGGGAGTGAAGGATGGGATGGATGAAATGTATTGCATTTGCTTATGGAAGGTGATTGAAAGGCATGTGCCCCCAAAGGCGCTGAACTGAACAAGCCAGGGTAACGTTACAAACCAGCCTGCTAAACAAAACACTCCACAGGGTGACATTGATCAGAGCCCAAAGCTTTTTGTTAAAATGCCTCAGTCCCATTTTGCTAGTTTGGGTTTCTTTCTTTTTTGGAATGAGTGATTGCGAGGCAGGACAGGAAAACTCCCTTGTCCCATAGTCTGTGGTGTGAATGATTAGTGGGGCCCACGCTTCAATCAAATGGCTCCACACGTCCACTTTAAAACAGTTTTTGGGTGCACAATTGATTCCACTTTTTTCACAAAGTAAAACTCAGTCTTTTATGGTTATGATTATTTGTATTGAGTATCATGGACCAGGACCCTAGTGTGCTGGGTGCTGTACAAACACAGAACTAGAAGACAGTCCATGCTCCCAAAGAGCTTGCAATCTAAGCATAAGACGAGACAGATGGATACAGACAGAGAGACAGGGGAATACAAGAAAACAGTGAGACAAGGTGGCCTGATAGGGAGTGATCACAGCACCACCAGCGGCTGAAATAATAAATCATAGTAATACGTGGCCGTAATTAAATATTTTAAAATATATACTTCCAAGATCTGCCTGTATATGCAAACACATATTTCTTTTCAAGCCTCACGTAAAATGAACCCATCTTAAGATGTAAGGCCAACTGCATTGGCTTGAATGGAGTTACAGTAGGGAGGAATTTAGCTCACTGAGATAAACTGAAAGCAACGTGGACATCAAAGCTCCCACGGCTTCCTCACAGAATCCTTTCAAATACAGTAAATATATTCTTGTGGGCCACTAGAAGATGCAGCTGCTTATAATAATGTAGAAAATTAACATGTTTATTATAAGCCCAATTTAAAAGGCATGGACTCATGGAAGACGCTTTCATTTGACCTAGATGCAATACATTCATATCTTCATTTAGAAGCTGCCCTTGATTAGCCCCTGCCCTCTTGCAGTAGTCACACCTCTATCATGCAAGCCACAGGGGAGAGAAAATACATTTAATAGAAGCTGCCTTTGATTAAAGAGGGAATTAATTACATTTAATTGAAGCCCTAGTCTCTAAATGAAGATACAGAGGGTTTGTTATTTTTTCCAAGGGAGATCTACTTAGGCAGAGCACATGCACATTTTTCTGACCACAGAACACTGAACGTGGACAGCTGGTGTACCAAGGCCAGTGGCTGACTGGTAAGGTACTCAAATGGATGGCTCAGAAAGAGGTCAAAGGTTTCCTTCCCCATCCCTGCTAGACTGTAACAGTTATGCCACTGCTTTGTGTATGGGCAGGTGCCAGGAGGACGACTGTGGAGATGATGTCTTGTGCAGACACAGTCCCTCTCTGGGCTTGTAGGAGGGTTTTAGAATAAAAAGGGTTAAGGTTAGTTTAGCTTGGGTAAGAAAACATATCTGCTTATTCACTTGTGTACAAATGTAGGCAGCTAAGCAAGTGTAATAAGTCCTTGCCAAAAACATAGGTTCAAAATTTTTTGAAAATGTAACAGCTAGCAAGACAGGTCTGGAGAGGATGCTAAACTTAAAATATGGCTGATAAAAAAAAGAAGGGCTTCTAATTATCAAAACTGGTTTTAATAGAGAAAGGAAAGTTGTGTTGTGGTGTAATAAACTTATAGTAACCTTAACTGGCCAGTCTTATTTTCAAATGTGGGCCTCTGTGAGACGATAAGATACCAGGTGTAGCCATCCATACATTTAAAATCATCTAAAAGGAAGAGGACTAACAGCCATATCTTGTTTTAGCCAAGGCCAAGAAAAGGCCAAGAAAAGCGGCAACTCTGAACCGTCCAAAACCTGACTTTCACCTAAGATAATAATGATCAATATAACATCACTTGTTTATTATACTGTATAAGAGAGTCAGGCTTGCTAAAGATAGTTATTACATCCTACCTGATCATACTGGAGCCAGCCAGGATAAGGTGGGCTAGCCCTGCTGTGTGGTTTGTGCAAGGGCAAGATGAAATCACAACCCCATTTTTCCATCCTGCCCCTCTCTGATCCTTTTTAGCATCTTGCTCTGCAGTAGCGAGCAATCCCCAAGTTCCCAAGGACTCCTACTGCAGGAGCCCTGGCTCAGCTACACAAGGAAGGGCTCGCCCATCCCTGCCAAAGGAAAGAGTTTTTTGGGCTCACTCTCCGTGCAGTGCATTACAGGGTGCCGCTTCTACTGGGTATTACTGCACAGGGACAACCTGGAGTCATAGGAACGAACTGTTAGAACTTCCCCCATGCAGCCTGCAAAGGTTGATTAGTGACAAGAATGAATCAGAGGAAAGTGACGTCTTTCTCTTCATCACCCATTACTAACAGAACACAAACAATATTGACCATGGTCCTGTTTTTAACTGAGATTGATTTCTCTTCCTCCCCCCAGGACCAAACACTCACAATTCACCCAACACTAAACACACCCTGTTCTCATTCTACTCGGATTTTTTAATTCTCCTTTTCATCTCCCATCCCAAGTACAAAAGGGTCCTGGCCAGTGGTTAACTTTAAACACAGAACAGAATTCAACATGACTGTTACATTCAACACCCAAAAGACCAACTACCTGCTGATTTAACAGAGTCCGTACCTTACCCTCCCCGAGTGGACCCTTCGAAGCTCCAGAAAATTAATGCTCTTCTCTACTTAATATACAGAAGGCATCTTGCAAGAATAGCTTATCCACATGGATATTAGATATGGGCAACACTAAGACACGTGGGTTTGGGTTCTGTCTTTCTAGGTGACCTTCACCACAGTCTCTGAACCCCTGGTTAGTACAATGTTTGGTGAACCAAAGTCATTCGTGCGTCAGAGATGAGCTGTTTCAGCCTGGTAAGGTATGACATGTGACATATGAGTGACAAAGCAATTCACAGTCCATAGACCCACCTTCACCCAGTCCCTTTCAGGGATCTAGAACGCACACCAGCACCAGCTGGGAACAAGGCTTCACTCATCAAGATTCTGGCCAGCTCTGGGGGAGAAATAAGGGGAGCTCCTTGCCCTCTCTATGGTCAGTGTAAGTGAGACAGAACTAGGATACAATAGCATACTCCTGACATATGCAATGTGTGTGTGTAGATGTCATGGACCCCCAGAGCAGAATAGCTTATCCCGGCTATGATTAGACTGTGTGCGAGCATGCAACATGCATTTAGTAAAGAATAACATTCCTGACTCGTGCAGAATGTGTGTTATATGTATCTAGAAGAGAAGAGCGCGTTTCTGGCAAGCTTGGTGTTTGTGTGATGTGTGTCTAAAATATTGCAGCATGGTTCTGATGTATGCAGTGCATGTGAATGCAAGGAATATGCATCTAGAATCAAACAGCTCTCTTTTGTTTGTACCTATTTATACCTTGGGAATGTAAGTTCTTTGAAGCAGGGACTGTTCAGCACAGTTCATCTCTCGGCCCAGACCATGTACATTTTGGGAACTATATATTGTTATTTCTAGGCAATGTGTTTAATAGGGATAGGCCTTGAATACAGAACTGCAGGTCATATCCTCAGCAGATGTAAACTGGCATAGCTACATAGACTTCAATGGAGTTATGAGGGTTTATATCACCTGAGGACCTGGCTTAGCACATTTCTGACACATGCAATGTAGGTGGGAGGAAAGACTGATATCATCACAGTTATCGCATGTGCAGGGTGCACAGTGTAGGTGTCAAGCTAATTTGCACCTTCTTGATGTAGTGATCCCCCCAAATATTTAGGCTCTTTCATTCTAGTCATAGCAAGATGAGCATTGGCATGAACTTTTTCTTATTTCTCCATTTCAGGGTGGCGTTGTCTATCCAAGCTACGGTGGCTACTGTCTCTGGGATCACTGTTATCCTTCATTGCAAGGATGTGGTACATGACCGGTAATTAATATAAATCAAAGCCCCTCTGCAATTTTGCAAAGGATATACAAGAATCACCTAAAGGGGTCACTACATTGTCGGTCAGGCAGCATGTCAAAGAAGGTGTATGTGTGTCCGTGTGATTGTGGTGGGGGTGTGTGAGAGTGAGAAAGAGAGAGAAAGAAAAGGTTGTAGCTAGGAAAAAACGTCCCGTGTTCTCCTCCCCCCACACTTGAAATCAGCTGTGAGGAAATGCTCCAGTAATGCCATCCTTTGAAAAACACTGGCTTTTAGAATGCTCGCAGACACTGTGTTAGACTGTTATTTTTTAAATAGAGACTGAGTTAAGTGAATCTCTCCCATCACCAATGCATTTTAGATTTTAAATTTGTTCAGTTAGACAAAAGAAAAAATGAAGGCAGTGTCACTTTTCAAACAGATACTTGGCATGCTTACTGAAATTCCTACTTCCTAAAAAGAGGAAGCTACCGAGAATACTGAAAAGAGATATGTTAAAAGCATATTTATAGAGTGTTTTTTACCCCAAATGATCCTAAATTGCTTTACAAATATTAAACTGATATATGAACTATGCTACATAGAGAAATCACTTCACCCACTGCTGAAATGCAGCCAGCTCTGGGGTGAAATGTAGCATCTGTATAAACAGTTCACAACAGAATAACAATGTAAGCTAGGAAACTAAATATAGTATAGCTACGTGGAAGAGCAGGGAGAATTATAGGTAAGGAAAATAAAATTATCTAAGCTGCAATTTGGCCAGGATGCCAGATTTAATTCTTTGAGAAGTGCCACAAGATTTATAATGACTACACCCGATCAAGACTTTGAGTTTACATATAATTCAAAACAGCCCTGCCAACTGGGCATTCATTCAGTATTAACTCAGAGAAAAGAATGCAATCTACTAAATCATCCACAGTATTTCCTGCAACAAGCAGGCATTATTTGAGGTCTCCCATTCAACTATCACACTGGTCCAACCCTACTTATTGTGTGAAATCTGATGAGATCATGGCACAAAGTGATATGCCTGTAGGTCATAGCTTTTCAGTATAAGAAAAGCTGCCGTATCGATAGGCCACAGTTAAAATCTTCTGTGGCTGCACACATACAGGCAAAGTCTTGTTTAACATCATTCCTCTTGCACTGAGCTATATGTTTTTCAATCTGTCACCCTTTAAAACATAATGGCCCCGAGGGAAAATTATGGATCTAGATTTTCACCAAGTATTTAACAGAGGTCCATGCCAGAGTTTAGTGCAGGGGTGGGCAAACCACAGCCTGGGGGCCGCATCCGGCCCTCCAGATGTTTTAATCTGGCCCTCAAGCTCCTGCTGGAAAGCAGGGTCCAGGGCTTGTCCTGCCCCGGTGCTCCAGCTGGGGAGCGGAATCGGGGGCATCCCCTGCTCTGCGCGGCTCCCAGAAGCAGTAGCATGCCCCCCCCTCCGGCTCCCATGCGTAGGGGCAGCCAAGGGGCTCTGCAAGTTGCCCCTGCAGCTCCCATTGGCTGGGAACCACGGCCAATGGGAGCTGCAGGGGCGGTGCCTGCAGACAGGGCAGCGTGCAGAGCTGCCTGGCTGTGCCTCCATGTAGAAGCTGGAGGGGGGACATGCCGCTGCTTCTGGGAGCTGCTTGAGGTAAGCACCACTCGGAGCCTGCACTCCTGACCCCTTTTTGCACCCCAACCCCCTGCCCAGCCCTGATCCCTCTCCTGCCCTCCAAACCCCTCAGTCCCAGCCCGGAGCACTCTCCTGCACCCCCAACCCTCATCCCCAGCCCCACTCCAGAGCCTGCACCCCTACCCCCTGCCCCAGCCAGGAGCCCCTCCTGCACCCTGAACTCCTCATATCTGGCCCCACCCCAGAGCCCGCACCCTCAGCCGGAGCCCTTACCGACTCCCGCACCCCAACACCCAATTTCATGAGCATTCATGGCCCGCCATACAATTTCCATACCCAGATGTGGCCCTTGGGCCAAAAAGTTTGCCCACCCCCGGTTTAGTGGCTACAGTCCACTAAGAAAAGGGGCAACACAGCCAGGAAGTTGGTTACAAGGGGATAACTCAAGACCACAGTGATTAGAAATTCAATACACACAGGCAAAGAATTATTATGTATACTGGCACTGTAGCCCTTCTTAGAAGTCTCGACCAGGACTGGGGCTTATTGTGCCAAATGCTGAATGAACACAGAGTAACTGTGGGCTGTAATACCTGGATCTCATTTTGCTTGTTGGGGTTAGTGTGAGGTTGCTGGGTGGCGCTGGTGGCCTGAGATATACAGGTAGTCCAATTTGATGAGCTGATGCTCCCTTCTGGGTTTAGCCTCTATGACTCTCAGTTGTCAAACCCACGAAGGGGCGGGGCAGATTTTTCGTCTTTGGTAAGTTCAACCCCGTTTTTCTACTTGCCGTGAGCCTTTGTAAAGTGACTAAACCCTAGCAAGATTCAAAGAAGCTCAATTCAAGAAGGAAGAATACTGAGCTCACACCATTTGAAAGACAGACCCATGGGAGACTTAGAAATCGAGAAATTACTTAGAAGTCCGGAAGTATCCAGTTACTGTACATAAGGAGCCATATTTTCTTAAAGCAAAGCACACACCTACACTCACCTCTATGCAAGAAAAATCCTGCCTTTGCGCATGAAAAGGTGGATGCATGTGCACACACACCTCTACTAAAACTTGGTCCTGAAATGTACCTGTTGGCAGAACCCTGAGTCTCATTGGAGGCAGTTGATAAGGCACTGGATGGGGAGTCAGGAGACCTGGGTCCTATTCCCAGCTTTGCCACTGAACTATCGCGTGACCTTGGGCAAACCATTTCACCCTCTCATTCCCATCCTATCTTTGCCCCTCTTGCTTATGTAGATGGCAAGCTCGTCAGGGTAGAAACTGTCTATCCCTCTGTAAATGAAGACAGTGCCTAGCACAACGGGGCTGCTAGATGTTCCTGTTATAGAAATATTAAAAAATCAGAATAATACATAGACCACGAGAGCTGAAATTTCCTTGGAAAATGGTGACGTGCTTATTTTAAACACTTAAACCGGGAGAGCTAGTTCTTCTTCCCCCAACACCTTCTAAGAGAGGTTACACACAGACATTTCCAAAGGCAAGCACTGGAAACAGAAGCAGACCCCAGAGGAACTTAGTTGGAAGAAACTAAATTAATCTCTATGTACAGCGCTTCTCCCGAGGTAAGGAAACATACTCCTTGTTCATAGCAAGTGCTAAACCTCTTAATGTGATGGGAATTCAGTGTCAGAATTCATTTCCTTTATGCAAGGGACTGTGACCATGTGCTCAGTGACACAAAGCTGTGTTGTGAGACGGGGCTGCTGCTTTCCTTCCCTTTGATGTATTTATTTTTGAAGGGTTATTTGGGGGTTGCATGGGGGGAGAGGTTGGCTATTGCGCTAGTGAAGGTTAAGTAAAGGTTAACTGACTGTCAGCCCTCAAAACTGAAGAGTTTTGTTTATCTACAAGGCAGGAACAGTACAGATAGCAGTAACCTGAGATTCTCCACGCTTATCTAAACCCTGATCTGTCTTCCATCCTCTCGTGTAATGAAAGGTAATTCAGTCTGAATGTTAATCCAACCCAATACTGGGCCAATTCCAAACAGAGACTCTACCAGCTGTGACCAACACTGAGCAATAGTTACATTTGATACAGAGCCATTCCCAGCAGGTAGAGTGCAGTGTAACCAAATCTAAAGACAAACCTTGAAGTCTGAGGCAGGAATGAAGGATGAGAAAACTAGTCCAAGCCTGGGACATGCATAGACTCTCCCTTTTCCATCCATTCTCCAGACATTCTGCCCTACCTATGAACTGGTAGCCTTGTCCACCACTTTGCAATGTAACCCTTGTCCTTCCCCTTGTTTGAACATGCCTTGCAAATAGCTATTCCCTCCATCCTCGTAGGTTTGAGTACCACCACTATCAAAAGTATTTTCAAAGGCCAGTGAGTGGAAGGATGGATTACAATAAGCTTTAAAAAAGACATATATTTCATGCCAGGTGATAACTTCCTATTGCTAGGATGTCGTATTGTTGTTCTTATGGAATATAATACATGGTTGCACCTAGTCAAATGAAATGTGTGGAAATACATGTGTGAGATATGGCACTCATTTTTCATGGTAACAAGTATAGTAGCAAAATAGATAGACATTCTCATAGATTCTGAGCCAGAAGGGACTACAGTAATCTAGTCTGGCTACCTGTATTACATAGGCCAGATGACTTCCCTGAATTGATTCCTATTAGAACTAGAACATCTCTTTTAGGAAAACTTCCAATCTTGATTTAAAAATTGCCAGTGAGGGAGAATCTACCACAACCCCTTAATACATTGTTGTGATGATTAATTACCCTCACTGTTAATCATTTGCACCTGCTAAACCCAGGGTTGTGAGTTCAATCCTTGCGGGGACCATTTGGGGCAAAAATCTGTCTGGGGATTGGTCCTGCTTTGAGCAGGGGGTTGGACTAGATGACCTCCTGAGGTCCCTTCCAACCCTGATATTCTATGATTCTTATTTCAGTCTGAATTTGTCTTCCTTCAACTTCCAGCCATTGAATCTTGGCTGGATGGATGGATCAAGATTTTCAGAAGTGCCTTCGTTTTTGGGTGACCAGCCTGAGACACCTTAAGGGGACTGATATTTCAAATGCATTGAGCACCCAGCTGTGAAGGCCAGATGCCTCCTAAAATGGAATTTGTCTGGTGAGCCAGGCTCAGTGATCTTGTTCACAATACATTCCAGCACCTCCTTAACTCTAGTCTCGGGGAAAGCTTGAGTCAATGCCAGCTGCTCACACTTTTTACTTGTTCGCTGCAACACTCATGGGCTTCCCAATGAAGAGGGATCACACATAGCCATGAAATGGCTGGCTCAAGCTGGGCAACCAAAAACACTGGTCACTTTGAAAATCCTGTTCTGAAAATAAACGGCAATGTTTTTCTAGCTACGGTTCTTATTGAGTCCCCATCACCGTAGTAACTGAGTGGCTCAGCCTGAAGTATTGATCCTCAAACACCTCTGTGAGGTATGGAAGTGCAATTATCCCCATTTTACAAATGGGGAACTGAGGCACAGAGAGACTAAGGGCTTGTCTACATGGGGATACTCACAAAAATTAATCCAAATTATCTTTTAAAGTGGATTAACTAAACTGAATGAAAGCTCTGTTTAATGCTGACACTTATTCAGCATTAAAGTGGCCTTAATCTGATTTAGTTTGGTCTACACTACGGAGTTAGACCTAACTCTGTAAGTGTCTACATTACAATGGTGCTCCCACCAATGTAACTCGCCCACAACACTGATTTAATAACTCCACCTCTGTGAGATTTAATAACTCCACCTCCGTAGCGTTTATGTCGATGTAGTTAGGTCGATACAGTGTCAGTGTAGACACTGCGTTGCTTACATCAATGGTTGCTGCCTTTCAGAAGCCATCCCACAATGCCCCACACTGACAATTAAATTGATGCAAGCGCTCCTGGTGAGAACATGCACCCGCTGACACAAGCAGTGTAGTGTGGACATCCAAAAGCAGTTTAATTACTGTGGTGGCTGTAAATTAACGTAACTTAGGTTGACGCAATTTGGTAGTATAGACTTTCCCTTAAGGTACGTCTTCACTTACATCCGGGTCCGGATGTAAGCAATCGGTTTTCTGAGTTCGATTTATCGCGTCTGGTTAAGACGCGATAAATCGATCCCGGATCGATCCCGGAAGTGCCCCGGATCGATCCCGGAAGTGCTCGCCGTCGACGCTGGTACTCCAGCTCGGCGAGCGGAGTACGCAGCATCGACGGGGGAGCCTTCCTGCCGCGTCTGGACCGCGGTAACTTCGGACTAAGGTACTTCGAATTCAGCTACGTTATTAACGTAGCTGAATTTGCGTACCTTAGTCCGAAGTGGGGGGGTTAGTGTAGACCAGCCCTTAGTTTAACTCACTCTAGAAGTGAATTAAACTAAATTGAATTCAGGTCACTTTAATTCTGAATAAGAATATGCACACAGGGGTAAATGAAGTCAACCAAGGGCTTGTCTACACTTGAAGTGCTGCAGTGGTGCAGATGCACCAAGGCAGTTGCGTTGCTGTTGCACTTAGTGAAGATGCTACCTACACGGACGGGAGGGCTTCTCCCCTTGGCACAGGTACTCCACTTCCCCAAGAGGTGGTAGCTACCAGAGCACGGTCTACACTGGGAATTCGGTCGGTATCACTGTGTCACTCCAGGGTGTGGATTTTCCAACCCCCTGAGCAACGTAGTTACATCAACATAGGTTTGTAGTGTGGACCAGGGTTAATCCTCTTTAAATTCCCACCTTTAGTTAATTCAGATTAACTTTCTTGAGTGTCCCTGTGTAGACAAAGTGATCTGCCCCCACTAAGTCCAGATCTACACTACAGACCTAAATCAAATGCCAAGTGAGTGGACCTCTGCAGCCATAAACATGAACACACAGCATGGCCTAAGGAGCTACGGTTAAGGGGTGGAGGGACGAGAACAGCTAGTTCCCAGACCAAAAAAAGCAGATGCAGCCAGCAAAAGGACAACCAAACAATTTGTGACAACAGCAAAGCAGCACCAAAGAACGCTGCAGTGCATTAAGGGTCTGATCCAACTTCCATTAAAATCAATGAAAGTCTTCCCACGCGGGATGGATCAGGCCCTGAATTGGCCAGTCATTTAGAATCCTGTACTGGCTGGGTTCCCCTGCCAGCAGAAGGCACAGGGCAGTCACTCTGCTTGTCTTTGTGACTCAGCTTTTTACACACACAGGTAGGACTTGGCCTTTATGGGAAGAAATGAAGGAAAGCTAAAGCCGCAAGCACCAAAAGCAAACTTCTGTGCAGTATCACCAGCGCGCCTTTCCTAATGCAGCAACTGCACCCATATTTCACCCTCTGGCTTGAGGCTGCTTCACTCTATTCGCTCCCCTGTAAACTCCTGGGATGCATAATGGCTGGCTGGAAATGATGGCTTTATTGTTCTTCAGCCCGGTGTACTCTTCAGATATCTTTACTTTGATGTGAAATTCAGCCTTAAAAACAAATTATTCTAACCAGTATTTTAATTGCTCTCCAATAAATTCTGCTTAATCCTCCTGTACCCAGAGCAGTGGTTTGCCTTTAAAACATTGCTCCATTTGCATGGAGGGAAGAAATCCCTATATGTGACCGTGCAATGAAAATGATTGATTACTGTGCAATTAGTTAATCTCCAGAATAGGAATGCTTCACAAACAATCTTTCATGCTGGATTTAGGAGGAAAAGAAGATTTCTGTGGCTTAGTCTGCTGGTTGCTTGAAAGAAGCTGTAAATAATAGCCTTTTTTGCACATTTTCATTGATCCTGACTTCACAGATATTATAGCACGCAAAGAAAAAAAGGCTTCCTGCCAGGGACATTTTAATTTTGCTGCAGAGAAACCAGATTCATATAGTTTTGTTGTAAACTATTACAAAATTGACTGGGGAGAAGTATGAAGATTTCCATCAAAAATAACAAAGCAAATGTCATTAGCAGGCAAAGGGGTTGAAAAAAACCTTTCAAAGGTAATTTAAGAACATGTGCTGGAAGCCACGTCATAGAATATTAGGGTTGGAAGAGACCTCAGGAGGTCATCTAATCCAATCCCCTGCTCAAAGCAGGACCAACACCAACTAACTCATCCCAGCCAGGGCTTTGTCAAGTCAGGCCTTAAAAACCTCTAATGAGTTAATCTCATTTCTGCAGCAACACTCAAAACATATAATGTACTCTCTAAGTACCTCCTTGTAACCTGTAAAAAAAAGGAAGGGTACTAACTGGGGGAGACCGACCATGAGAACTGCACAATAGCCACTCTACAGGCAATTTACCGGAGCCCAACACCCCCCCTCACTGTGTTACTACTTGCTCTGTGCTGAAGTCATTAGATATCTTGGACCAAAATTTTAAGCCACTTTCCAATCCGCATTCATGACCAATTTGCAGGGCACCCACTTGAGCTCAGGGAGAGGCGTCCCTGCACCCAGGTGGAGCAAAGGAGGCTGACTGATTTGAAAAAACAGGCAAGCGTATTCAAGAAAGGCTAGTTGGAAATTTGGCCCTGTCTGTCATATGCTTGATGGGGATCTGAATTTCTAGAACTATTTCAAAACCCCTCTAGCTTGAACAGGCTGTGATCTCAGTCCCACGCATCACATGCTTTGCTAAAGCATTTAACAACTGGGCAAGGTCGACCACTGGCTAGTAGGAAGGAGGAGCTATTTGCAATTTTCTCCTGTATATTCCACAGTGCCCAGACTGAGAGATTAAATTAAAATACAATTAAAGGTTTACCCTTTCGTGGGAATTCAGTTTAAGATTAAGGGCCCAATTCTATAGGCTTGTGTCGAATGCAGTGTTAGCTCAAGGTGTAAATTGAGTGCTGCCCCTAACCAAACTCCCAGGGGTACACAAAAATCTCTAGTTTGAGTTCAGTGATGCTTTAAACTCAAGCAAGCTGGCCCATCCGGGGGGGGGGGTGGGTTGAAGCTGGCATGCTGCTGATGCTGCAGCTGGTAATACAGTGGAGACACAGCTATTCTGTACAGCTTGAGTGCAGTTTCGCAGCGTCACTGCTCCCACTCAGGCTAGGTTCAATCAAGAGGAGTGGAGTATAGATAATTTGAGCTAACACAGCAGTGAAAACAAGTGCTCTGTTGTGCTGAGTTACTTAGACTAAGGTTTCTCAACCTGTGGGTCGCGACCCAAAATTGGGTCACCAGAATGTGTCAAAGGGTCCTGTGCGAGGCCCAGGAGGGGAGGAGGTTGGGTCCTGCCCCCCAGGATGTGGGAGTCACTGAGGGGGGGTGCAGAACCCACCCCATACTTGCACAGCAGTCACCCCACAGTGGCAGCTCCTGAAGCAATGGTCCCATGGAACTGGCTTGGGTCAGCTCCCCGCTCCAGGCATTGGAATCTGGTGTCTGAGGTCATAGCATCACTCAGGTTTGGCCCTGCTGCCCCTCCGTCATGATCACGGAGGAGCTGGCTAGGCCAAATTTGAGTGAGTGGCGCTGTGACGCAGTGCGCCAGGTCAGGACACCACTCACACAAAATGGGTCTGGCTGGCTCCCCGTCGGTGGAGCTGAGCCAAATCTAAGTGGTGCTGCACCCCCGGAGGTCACAATACCTAGAGTGGGGAGCTGAGCCCTGCCAGCCCCACAGGACAGGAGCGGCAGGAGCAACCGCTATGGTATGCACAGTGTACCTATGAAGTACTCACTACTTATTATGTTAATGTATATATTATACATGGGGGGTAAGAAATATTTAGTAAGTGGGTGTTTTTTGCACTAAGGCTATTTACTGGGCTGCAACAGGCTACCAAGGTTTCCAAATGGGTCCTGAGCCCAAAAAGGTTGAGAACCACTGACTTAGACCAGTGCAAACTGGATGTGAAATGCTACCAAATCAGAACAGCATCATTTTACACCCACATTGCACTGGTGTAAATGTCTGCACAAGGTGCAGGGTAAGAATGAATCGGGCCCTTATCTTGAGGGATGGACATTGGATCCTAAAAGTGGTATCAGAACAGGGTTAATTAGAGGTATGCTATGCTTTTAAATTAGGGAACACCCCCCCCCCCCCCCCCCCACACACACACTTTGGGTAATGTTAAGTTCCTTGAACTACTGCAAGCACATTTTGTGAGGATAGAAAAGTCTCACATCACATATATTTAGACATCAAACCAGCCTCACTTTAAGTAACACCCTTTGCTATTTGCACCCTGTAAGGAAAACTCATTTGTTTTCATCGTTGCTCATTTCACTTTGCAGAGAAATGCAACTGCGGATGAGTGCAAAACATGTTTTTAATCACTGGCCATTCTGTTCTGTTTTGGTTTTTATGCCATACCCATCACCATGCTATCTGTGCCCAAGCAATGCGACTCACATCTGACAATGTGGATTTCTCCTCTTCTTCTCCCGGGGGGAAATAAGGCAGATTTTAAAAAAAAATTTAATGGTTGTATTTGATGCCTGCTGTACTCTGGGTTTCTAGTTCTGAAGGCACGTTGAAGAAGTGCTTCTTGCACCTCGGATAGACAATAAGATGGAAACTCAACATACAAACGGTCACTGTTATTTTAAACACTAATGTAGCAGCCAAGCACAGAATGGTGATGCCCTGTAAGAGGTACCCGCTCACACTTGAAATGCTTCAAACCTCACATAGGGCTAGATCTAGACATTAGGCTTGGCCCAGAGTAAGGGGCAGCATGTGTCTGCACTGTCCCGAGAGAAGGTGCAGGGAGATACTGAGCATAGGCGCCCACTTTCTAATGTGCTAGGGGGTGCTCCTCCCTGGGTTCACTCCCAGACCCCGCCCACACCCCTCCCCTTCCCCCAAGGCCCCACCCTCACCCTGCCTCTTCCTGCCACTGCCATGCTCCCGCCCTGCCTCTTCCACACCCTCCCCCCAGCAGTCCCTGCCCTCGCTCTGCCCCAGCAGCTCCTGCATGCCGTGGAACAGCTGATACACAGCAGGCGGGAGGTGCTGGGAGGGAGGGGGAGGAGCCAATTGGCGGGGCTGCTGGTGGGCCGGAGGCGCCGGGAAGTGGGGGAGGCGCTGATGGGGGGGCTGCCAGTGGGTGCACCCACCATTATTTTTCCAGAGGCGGCTCCTATGGAACTGAGACTCAGAGAGGCACAATTCCTCCCCTGAGGCCATCTTGTTCTGTGTGGGACAGTTAGGCTAGGTCTACACTACAGCGGGGGGTCGACCTAAGATACGCAACTTCAGCTACGTGAATAGCGTAGCTGAAGTGGCGTATTTTAGGTCGACTTACCTGGCTGTGAGGACGGTGGCAAGTCGACCGCTGCCGCGCCGCCGTCGACTCCGCTACCGCCTCTTGCTGCGGTGGATTTCCGGAGTTGACGGTAGAGCCATCAGGGATCGATTTTATCGCGTCTTCACTAGACGCGATAAGTCGATCCCCGATAGACCGATTGCTACCCGCCGATCCGGCGGGTAGTGAAGACGTGCCCTTAGTCACTCCTTCTCTTTTCAGGATGCAACTTAGGGCTTATCTACATTGACTGAAATAGGTATTCCAAAATAACGATTCCACTCTAGCTATTCCAGAACAACTCCCTGTGTGGACCCTCTTATCCTGGAATAGCTATAGTTCTTTGAATGCACATCTTGACCTATTCCGAAATAACATCCCTGTGTAGCAAGCCCTTACTGTGTGCCTGGCTGGTGGGAAGAGGGAGGGGCAGACCCAAAGCTCCTCCCACTCCCCACTCTTCTCTCTCCCTCCCTGCCCACTTGCTCACAATAGGGAGTATCAGGGGATCAGACTTTGCTCGCCCCTTATCCCCACCTCCAGAGCTGGAGCTGCAATTGGGAGTAAAGGGCAGGGGGGCTTTACTCCCCTTTATTCCCTTGAGTGGCCAAGTAAGAGCTATAGAAAATCCACGGATTATCATCCATTTAGAAGTCTTGCTGTCCTCCCTTCTTGAGCCTATTTCCTGCTCTGTGGGGAGAATTCCACTGAATAACACTGAGTTCCTGTAAGAAACAGAGTCATGCTGCTCCTGTAGAACATGGTGGGATTCTGAACCTCTGGGGTGACATCCTGGCCGCACTGAAATCCATGGGAGTTTTGCCATTGACTTAAGTGGGGGCCGGGATTTCACCCTAGGACTGTGTAACCAAGAAGAAACACAGCACGTACGGCCCTTGCTCACAATTAAAAAATGGGCTGTATGGCTTTGTGAAGCAATTTTTGACTGAATTAACTGACACAACCGCTCAATAAGCTGAGCCGGAGCATGAGCAGACCCTGACGCACTTGAGAGATTGCCGTTCAATTATCAGCACCCCATCAGCATTACAGCCTTGGGAATCACAAGGCTTAATAATTAGCCTGGGGCTTTCTTTTCCCCCCCAGCACAGCAGCAGGAGGAGGCATTCATTGAACAGCATCAAAACAAACAAATCAGGCACGTACGGCACTAACAAACTGACACTTGGCACTGGATCAATACCCATTATTGGCACCAGTTGGATGAGGCTTAGCTGGTGGCTGCAACACACAGCAGCATTAATTGATTAGGATTTTGCTGTGGTTCAGAGGTGATCCAGGCCGTGACTTAGAGAATCGATCACTGAGGATAAAAAAGCCTTTCAAAGAAAGCGGTCTCCAGTTTGCTCAGTGCAGCATCCTTCATATCCACACCGTGACACAGTCCTCTCGCTGAGTACAAATTGGGAACTGTCGTTTTGAAACTGCAGATGACATGCCTTAGCTAAGCTTCCTGCGTGGCAGCCATCTGGCTGAAAAATGGCACCTCTGTGACAGCGCAAAGGGAGATGCCAAAGAATCTGCAAACTAAATTGAATTAACCATAAATTAAAACCCGATAATAATAATACCAGGCGCCAATCTAGCACTCTTCATTCCCTAGGTCACAAAGAACTTTTCAAAGCTTTACATGTATCATTGCTCCTTTCTACAGAGGGTAAACCGAGGCACAGAGAGGTCACATGACTTACCCAAAGTCACTCAGCAGGTCAATGGCAGAGCTAGGATTAGAACCCAGGTCTCCAGATTGTCAAGATGGTGCCCTACCCATGTTCCCTTAAAAAAACCCTTATTGTGTAAAGGTTGGCTATAAGATCTCTTTTATTCACTACAGTTTGGCTCAAGCTAGAAAACTGGGATCAGGATTTCAGACAGCCCAAAGCTGAGGGCCCCTCTCTGCATTTAATTGATAAAGCTGGGGAGCATTTTTAACATCTCTGACAATAGGTCCTCACACTGCCAAGCCAGACATCTCCCCACCCTTGCTGTCAGAGAGACCGACTGTAATTCAAATTGTTATTTTTAAACACGTCTCACTTTTTATACATCGTGAGAAATGCTTCTCACCATGTGAATATTCAGAACATTACAGTACAGTTTCCTTGTAACTCAAAAAGATTCATACAGTTTAAGGTCAGAAGGGAGCATTCTATCATCGTCTTGACCTTCTGCATAACACCGGCCATTAATTCTCATCCAGGTATCCCTATATAATAAGCCCAAAGACTTTAGTTAGACCAAAGCACTTCATTCCTACTGAGATTCAACTGTGTGAAACCAGGAGAGAACAGGATAGATTAAGGTGCCACCAATAACTGAGGCCCTGGCAATGGCAGAGAATTTTTTAGATGAGATCTGCCCAGGCAATCCCAGCAGGTGTCTCCTGTTCCAGGCTGCAGAGGAAGACCAACCCACTCCAAGGTCCCTGCCAAACTGACCTGGGGGGAAATTCCTTCCTGACCCCAAATCTGGTGATCAGTTGGATCCGGCGCATGTGAGCAAGACTAATCAGTCAGGGATCTTGAAAGAGGATTCTCTGTACTACCTCCGCAAACCGATTCAGAGCTTGAGCTCAGGTATCAGCCAAACAAGCTTTCTACTCCCCATCCCCATCAGATTTTTCACTTAATAGCTGAGCAAAACATTTTTCCTCAGTGAAAATAGCTAATCTTGAAGGATATCACTAGCTCATTAAGCTTCTTACCCCAATCACAGTATATTTAATGTATATCTAATGTAATCTCTAATCTGCATGACCATATTATTAGGTCCCCGTAACTTTAACATCTACCTGCTGTTGTCTCCAAGACAAACACGATTGTTACTACCAACAGCAAACTCACACACATGTGCACTGGACCAGATCCTCAACGAGTGTAAGGTGGTGTAGCTCCACTGAAGTTTTTGAAGCTATGCTCATCTATACCAGTTGAGGTTCTCGTGCACTGTGTGCACTTTAAAGGCTGGCAAAAAGAAAATGAAAATGAACAAACCCACATAAATGGAAAGAAAACTCAAATTTAAAGCATTTTAATTAGCTGAACGGCTTGATTTCACCAGTGTACAGGGCCTAATACTCATCCCAGAGAACATGTTTCCATTGCTCATGTTAGTTAAGCAGTTTATCATTTCAGCCTCCGATGTATTTTGTGCTACATTTCTGTGTCTGGAGTGGGACTGGAATTTTCAATGTATGCAGCAGTTGTGGTTCTGCTACTGGTGCACTGCCCTACTCTCTGAAAGGATAAACGTGATCAATTTAAAATTATTTCTCTTCTTCCCTATTGTATATGTCATTCATAGCCATCAGCTAGAGTGAAAGTCACGCTCCCCACTCATCCCACACACAGCCCAAGTAAACAGGCTTTGAGCAGGTGGACAACATGGGGATGACTGTTATAGACTCCTCCTCCCAAGTCAAAGGGAGGGAATGATGGTAAATGGGTCCCCACTACACCACTACACTGTCACTGGATCCGTTCTGTTCTGTTCACAGGGCTATTAGCCACACCCCACCATTCCCTGACTGCCCATGACCACCTCAATATTATATGTGAAACAGAAACCAGCAAGGAGCTCAGCTCTGTGGTGCACAGGGGACTGCAAAGTCTCTGTCGGCTGCTTTGCGTTTTTGTGCCTTCAGCAAGAGGGGCAGGAGGATTTCACCCTTAGTTTCTATTTGGAAGCAACACATGCAAAAGGATCTCAGTAAATGCACTGATTTCTAAAGGGGAGAGACTCCATTTTCAAACAAGCATTAGAGCAGAAAAATCTAAAGTTGCCAAAAATGAGCTACTCTCTTACTTCAGATAGGGTGGAAATGTACATTCATTTGAATCTCTAAAATGCTTTTCCTTAAATGCTATAGTGGCAGGCTATCCATCTACTGATATCTTGGATATTAACTCATCTATAGGGAACTCTGGCTTTATACAGAAGCTGCTAAAAGTGATGTTGTTTATTCACTTTTTATTTTTATTCACTTTTTCCTTTCCACGGTTTCCATAATGCTTTTACTGCAGTCATTTGGGTAAAAACTATGCATTTCTGGCTGCATGCACATTAGAACATAACCACTTTTGTTTGGAAATGAACAGTCATAAGTAAATAACTTATTTTAAAGTGCAAAACTTCAGAATCACAGGTTCATTTGTTTGAAACGTGACCCAGGCCAGTCTCTTTCTATCAAATCTGCCTTTGCTATGAGCTGATGCACCAAACCACAGTGTATTTTTCTAACAAGGTGGTTTTAGATCTATACAAATGGAGCAGTCGTGTCTGCTTTGCTGTGTCATTGTCAACCTTTGACCAGATGAAGGTCAAATAATTAGTTATGGGAGGAAGAAAGATTCCAGGCGGAAATTCTAGCTAATGCAAAATCTGGCAGCCCACCCTGCGTGGGACAGGCTGCTGAAAATATATCACAGTGGGGCTGAGTGTTTTCACTGGCACTCACTTGCCTCTGAATCCATTTCTAGGTCCTGATCTTTGAGATGAGCTGAGACTGGGCTATCTCAGAGACTGCTTCTTACTTGTGACCCAGAGACACAGCTGCACTCATCAGTGAAAATGTAGCCAACATGGCCCACGGTCAAACTTTCAGGGGCTGGAAGAAGAGTGACTTCAGTGCTGGATCCTGGTCTGCAGAACTTTCTGAATGAGACCTAAAAGAGCCCAAACCTAACTGGCTTCAGAACCTATCGTGAAATCCACCTTTTCTCTCAAACCTTCCTGCAGTAATGGAAACCAAATAACTACAAGAAGGAGAAGGAGCAGGGGAATTAAAATTAAAATCAAACCATGTCTAAGCTGCTAGACCCAGTGATCATAGAATATCAGGGTTAGATGACCTCAGAAGGTCATCTAGTCCAACCCCCTGCTCAAAGCAGGACCAATCTCCAGACAGATTTTTGGCCCAGATCCCTAAATGGCCCCCTTAGTGATAGAACTCTCAACCATAGGTTTAGCAGGCCAATGCTCAAACCACTGAGCTATCCCCCCCAATGCACTAATAAAGTCCACTAGGGAGTCAACTTCTTGCTTCTTTTAAATCTCTGTACCTTGAAATGAAGACACTGCAGCGACGGGCACCCTATCCATATATTACATAGGGGGAGTCCCTCTGTCTGACAGACAGGAGATCATTCAGTGGGGCCAGGAGCTATTTTTTTCCTCTCTCACTCTCTTTTTTGTTGTTGTGTTACATTTTATTTAAACTTTTAAAATCCAACTCATTTTCAAACATTTGAG
This sequence comes from Emys orbicularis, assembly GCF_028017835.1. Classification (NCBI taxonomy): domain Eukaryota; kingdom Metazoa; phylum Chordata; order Testudines; family Emydidae; genus Emys; species Emys orbicularis. Next base: position 15,789,315 of record NC_088686.1, read on the forward strand.
CGGTCTTTGAAATAACCTCAAGTGTTTAAGAGGTATCCCTAGGACGCTTACAGCGAAATCTTTGCACCAGGGGTTCTAAACGTTGCCTGACTGAAAGATGCACTGGCAGCTTGTTAGGAAGGGACGCCACTCTTGGAAACAGATTTGAGCCACCTTCCGCATTAATATGGTGGAGCCTTCTGCGGAGAGTACAGCTTCCAGCACGCAATGGTCTTTCTTGATGTGAACAGACAACTGCCGATGACTGCCCAGATCAAGATGAAACATTCTATTATAGGACATCTGGCTGCATCCCTATAGAATAAAGACAAGGCCTCACTCTTATGGATGGGCCACACTTTAGACATGTGTGCTGTATGCAGGGATGCTAATCACAGTGTTTTACTTTATAAATTCAAGGGAATAAAGTGTTGTGGAAATGTCAGTAATTGCCCCTGGCACAATGACCTCACTGGAAAGACAGTTTGTACATAAGCCATAAACATAAAATTTAATCTAACGGAAACCTTTTAGTGGAGCAAGACGTCTATTTTACTGATTTTTTGTAAAAATACTTTATATCTCAATCAGCGTCAATTAGTGGGGAGCCTTTTCCCTTAGGGATGGAGAGGGGAAGGAACATAAGCACCACAGCTGCCACCTTTCTTTTAGACAGAGTGGCCGATAGCCAGGAGAGACTCCGTAGAGCCAAGAGGGAAAGTCATTCATCAATTAGAATGCTGTCTGCGACAAAGGGAAGAAAACGCAATGGATGTGGGCAGTTTAATCACAAGGTGGGCCCCACCCCTGGTGGGGGATGTTCCCTTGAAAAGGGAGCCCCATGATTTGCAGCATGAGGGGAAGAAAGCAGCGCTGAAGGATATTAGTGAGATGGCAGCCATGCTGAGAAGATGTGCTGCGCTAGTGTAAAGCCTGCTGCCTGCCGAAGCGCCAAAAATCCTGGGTGTGGTGAGGGCACCCAAAGGTATGGCTGGACCCAATTGTTCTGTGTTTTGTTATTCGGTGTACACCTGCATTGCGCCTGCATCTTGAGAACCTAGCTTCAAGGAACCCCGTAAACGGTGACTCTGCAAGGAAGCCCCTTCTTAGGGTTGATCTTGGTAGGGGTATCCCCAAGGAGCTCGCACATTTGACACAGCCTGGAAGGCTAACTGGGAGGATGGGGTGGTGAAGTGTCATATCCCTCCCAGTTATCTCTGCACTTGTTAAGTTAATCCCTATGCTTTTTGTGTTATGTGCCAATAGGCTGAGCCTCTCTAGGAGAGGATATTAGGGATCTGGCTATACAGTAGAGCAAAGGGAGCTCTAATTGTGAGTCTCTTGTGTGCGAGCCATTAGCTAATTAGAAATTGGGTAGTGGGAGGGAAAGGGATCCTACAAGCTCCCCTCTGGTTCTGGATGATTTTCCCATTTTCCACTCTTCCTTCCACCTGCATCATGCTGACCTTCTCTTTGAGGAGCTCTGGATGTGAATCCCCCCAAAGCGCAAACAGAGTTGCTGTGTGTTCCTATCAGCGTGTTCACCAAGTAACACAGGATGCTCCTCAGGGGCTGAGCCTGCTGCCTCTGTTTATCTCATTGCTCCAGACTAGAACAAACCAGTTTATAATCCTCCAGTTTGTACCCCTTGGGAACCCTGGCTGTAAGTGTGATCAGAAATGGCTTCCTCGTGTACACTGAAGGTGGGCCGGTTGATTAGTATGCTGTATGTGTCTGGTGCTTGTGTGGAAGTCCTGCACTGCCAGGAGGATGGGCTTACAGATCTTTCCCATCTCTGAAATCAATAATTCTGTACTTCCACGTTCATCGCTATGTTTTGCCCTGGTTACACTCTATTAGTGCCCTTTACGCTGTTCTCTCTGCACGCACAATTAACAAAACAACAGCTGGCACAGAAAATGAGCACTACTGCTGCTGAGTAGCAGCAGATGGAACAATCACAGAACTCTACCTCTGGCTCAATTACCTTAGTTGTCATTCAGACTCTGCATTAGTTTCAAAGTGCTCTTATTGACCTCTAAGGCCCTTCAGGATTGAGGTTAAAACACACATGCTCTCCCTCTCTCTCTCTCTCTCAATTCTGATCATCCATTATACATCAAAGTCCAGAAGAGGTCATCCAATGCACACCAAGGCTTGGCCTACACTTACCCCCCAATTCGAACTAAGGTACGCAACTTCAGCTACGTGAATAACGTAGCTGAAGTTCGAAGTACCTTAGTTCGAACTTACCTCGGTCCACACGCGGCAGGCAGGCTCCCCCGTCGACGCCGCGGTTCCCCCGTCGACGCCGCGGTACTCCTCTCGTCTAGCTGGAGTACTGCAGTCGACGGTGATCACTTCCTGGTTCGACTTATCGCGTCCAGACAAGACGCGATAAGTCGAACCCAGAACTTCGATTCCCAGCCGCCGAACTAGCGGCTGGGTGTAGACATACCCCAAGTTAACTTCCCATATTTAGCGGCCAATTCTCCAGCCATTAACCACGGCTGTGGAACTCCTTGTCCAGAGATGTCCAGGATGCTGGCACTCTGGTCCTCCTTAAATCAAAACTGAAGACTCAACTGAATTAGTTTGGCGCTGACGAGAACATTCATAAATTGCTTTACATCTTCTGTAGAACTCCTTCAGATTACTTGGCACAAAACGACACTCCACAAATGGAAGACGGGGATGCTGTGGTCCACTGCTTCAAGTGTTATGATACAAATAATTAGCAGAACTGTAACTGGAGAGTCTGGATAATCTGTTCTGTTGTTACAATTAAAATAAATGCAGCTGTTTGTCTGACGATTCAGTTTAGAAAATCAGCATGGATGATATTCAGAAAAGAACTGTGATAGGAACAGAGCTAAATATGAAGCACTAATCAAGAACGTATTCTGCATCTAGAAGATCAGCTGCAGAGCTGGCATAATAATGTAACTTTAATCTCATTTTGACCTCTTATTAAGAGTCCCTAAAGTTCAAAGGTGCTCTGACAATTTGATTAATGAAACTGTTGAAGACATCAGAGACTCTTGTATGGATCATTTTTACTGTACTACGATTTTTCCTCACAAATAACTTGTTCCTGAAAGTTATATTCCCTCAGAGATTTCCACCACAACTTTAACCACCACCACCCATCCATGAAACTCTCTCTAGAGCACTCCCGCACCAGCATCAACTTCCTGGCTACCACAATCAGCTTCAAAAATGGAACCCTACAAACGACTATACACAAAAACCCCACGGATCATTACACTTACCTCCACAAATCCAGCTACAACCCAAACACACCAAGAAATCTGGAATATACAGCTACGCATTCAGATACCAGAGCTACCTGCTGGAGGTCAGAAAGTGTAGGGAAAAAGTGAGAACTGCCAAAAGCCAAGCAGAGTTTGACCTTGCAAAGGAAATTAAAACCAGTAGTAAAAGGTTCTATAGCCACATAAATAAAAAGAAAACAAGTAAGAAGTGGGACAGCTAAACACTGAGGATGGGGTGGAGATTAAAATTAATCCAGGAATGGCTCAACCCCTAAATGAATACTTTTGCCTCGGTTTTTAATAAGGGTAATGAGGAGTGTAGGGGTAATGGCAGGGTGGCTAATGGAAATGAGGATATGGACATAGAAATTACCACACCCAAGGTGGAAGTCAAACTCAACCAATTTAATGGGACTAAATTGGGGGGCCTGGGTAATCTCCATCTAAAAATATTAAAGGAACTGACACATGAAATTGGAAGCCCAATATCAAGGATTTTTCATGAATCTGTAAACTCAGGGGTTGTATCCTATGTCTGAAGAACTGATAATATAGTACCTATTTTTAAGAAAGAGAAAAAAAGTGATCCACGTAACTAGAGGCCTGTATGTTTGACCTCAATTGTATGCAAGGCTTTAGAACAAATTTTGAAAGAGAAAGTAGTTAGGAAATAGAGGTGAACTGTAATTGGGATAAAATACAACATGGTTTTACAAAAGATAGATCGTGCCAGACCCACCTGATATCTTTCTTTGAGAAAACAACTGATTTTTTAGACAAAGGAAATGCCATAGGTCTAATATACCAATAAGGCATTTGATACAGTTCCACATGGGAAATTATAAATTAAATTGGAGAAGACGGGGATAAATATGAGAACTGAAAGGTGGGTAAGGAACTGGTTAAAGGGGACAACAGGTCATGCTAAGAGATGAACTCTGAGGCTGGAGGGAGGTTACTAGTGGAGTTCCTCAGGGATTGGTCTTGGGACCAATCTTATTTAACATTTTTATTAATGACCTTGGCAGAAAAAGTGGAAGTGTACTAATAAAATTTGCAAATTTCTGGAAAAAGGGGTAGACAGTGAGGTTGTAAAATTTGCAGATGATACAAAACTATTTGTTTAGCGTGTGCATAGTCATCTAGCCAAGCGATGGCATCTTCAGTGGCCCAATGCAGTTCTTCTAGGCCACCGCTGAACATAGTCGGCAGGCATTCATCGACAATATGCGTCATCAGCTGGGTAGTGCCGCAGCTGCACAAAGGGCTGTCACGAAGGCCCCAGCAATACTGGTTGGCTGCACAAAGACCTTGCCCGGTCTGGAACCTGTTCAACAGGGACCATTGGCGACAGGGCAGGACAAAACCAGGAGGGCAAATTGTGGGGTCAGCGACGAGGGACTGGTTGGGGATTATAACGATATCCATTCCTCTCGCCAGAGTGTTTCTGCCCTAACATCCTGGCGTGGCGGATGAGACCATAATGGGCGACGTGACGGCAAACGTGCAGCTGGTGGTTTAAAAAGGTCATTGTGCAGCAGCAGGCTTGGGTTGGCACATACTTTCTCCAGTAACTTGCCAGTGGCAACCTCTCGTTAGATATGAGGAGGAGCAATATTGCTTAGAACTGGAAGCCATGAGAGTGGAGTCGGACGCATGGTGCCGGAGATGATACGCACGGCGGCATATAACTGTGTATCCACCAGTTCGGTGTGTGACAATCGACTCCAGACTGGTGCGCAGTACTCCGCCACCGAATACGAGGTGGCAAGAGCTGACGTCCGCAAAGTTGGAGCACAAGCACCCCATGACGAACCTGCCAGTTTGCCAAGAAGATTGTTGCGTGTCTTAACTATAGCTGCTGTCTTCTTCAGGTGGGCATGGTAACTCAGTGTGCGGTCTAAGATCACACCTAGATAGACCGGTTCTACTTCATGCTTCACCTTCTGATCATTCAGATAAACATGCAGTTCTTGAGTTGCGCTGGCGTGATGAAGATGGAACAAATTGGAGACTGTTTTTATGACGCTTGGCTGGAGGTGCCAAGTCTTACAGTAGTCAGGTAACTTTATCATGTCCCGGTTTAAGGTGGCATCAAGCTCGTGAAACATCCAGGCCTGGGTACCGCAACAGATGTCGTCTGTGTAAATTAACTTTCATGACTCCGTTGTTGGCAGGTCATTGATATAAAGGTTGAACAGGGTTGGAGAAAGCACAGAGCCCTGGGGTAACCCACTGCTCTGTCGTCTCCAAGCACTCATCTTCTCCCCCATATGGACTCTGAACTGTCTATCAACAACGCCTGTGACCCAAGGTAGCAGGGCCCGTGATATCTTCACGAGCAGGCCAGTGTGCCATACCATATCGTACGCCGCTGTTTTATCGATGAAAACAGCACTTGTTTTCAAGTTTCTCTGGAAGGCATTTTCAACAAATGTGGTCAGAATGAGTACTTGGTCGCATGTGCTACAGCCTCGGCGAAAATCGGGTTGATCAAGGCTCAAAATTCTCTCCACATTGGGTAATATGCACTGTAGGACCAAGCGCTCCATTGCCTTGAAGCACACCCACAATAATAACAAAACAATTCAAGATAATTAAGTCCCAAACAGACTGTGAAGAGCTACAAAAGGATCTCACAAAACTGGGTGACTGGGCAACAAAATGGCAGATGAAATTTAATGTTGATAAATGCAAAGTAATACACATTGGAAAACATAATCTCAAAAATACATATAAAAGGATGGGTCTACATTAGCTGATACCATTCAAGAAAGAGTTCTTGGAGTCATTGTGGATACTTCTCTGAAAACATCCACTCAATGTGCAGCGGCAGTCAAAAAAGCGAACAGAATGTTGGGAATGATTAAGAAAGGGATAGATTAGAAGACAGAAAATATCATATTGACTCTATATAAATCCATGGTATGCCCACATCTTGAATACTACATGCAGATTTGGTTGCCCCATCTCAAAAAAAGATATATTGGAATTGGAAAGGGTTCAGAAAAGGGCAACAAAAATGATTAGGGGTACGGAATGGCTGCCATCTGAGGAGAGATTAATAAAACAGGGACTTTTCAGCTTGGAAAAGACAATTAAGGGGGGATATGACAGAGGTCTATAAAATCATGACTGGTGTGAAGAAAGTAAATAAGGAAGTGTTATTTACTCCTTCTCATAACGCAAGAACTAGGGTTCACCAAATCAAATTAATAGGCAGCAGGTTTAAAACAAACAAAAGGAAGTATTTTTTCACACAACACACAGTCAACCTGTGGAACTCCTTGCCAGAGGATGTTGTGAAGGCCAAGACTATAACAGAGTTAAAAAAAAAACCTAGATAAGTTCATGGAAGATAGGACCATCAATGGCTATTAGCCAGGATGGGCAGTGATGGTGTCCCTAGCCTCTGTTTGCCAGAAGCTGGGAATGGGCGACAGGGGATGGATCACTTGATGATTACCTGTTCTGTTCATTCCCTCTGGGGCTCCTGGCATTGGCCACTGTCGAAAAACAGGATACTGGGCTAGATGGACCTTTGGTCTGACCCAGTATGGCCATTCTTATGTGCTTATGTTTTTATGCAGATGACACAACGTTAGGAGGTATTGCCAGTACGGAAGAGGACTGGAATACCATACAAGAAGATCTGGATGACTTTGAAAACTGGAGTAAGAGAAATGGGATGAAATTTAATAGCACAAAGTGCAAGGTGCATGCCCCTAGGGACTAACAACAAGAATTTGTGTTATAAACTGGGAATTTATCAGTTAGAAGTGATAAAGGAAGTGAAAGATCTGCTGTACTGGTTGATCACAGAATGACTATGAGCCGCCAATGTGATGCGGCCGTGAAAAAGGCTATATGCAATCTTAGGATGCATGAGGCAAGGTATTTCCACTAGAGATAGAGCAGTGTTAGTACCATTATACAAGGCACTGGTGAGACCTCATCTGGAATACTGTGTGCAATTCTGGTCTCCCATGTGTAAGAAAGATGAATTCAAGCTGGAACAGGTGCAGAGAAGGGCTACTAGGATGATCAGAGGAATGGAAAACCTACCTTATGAGACAAGACTCAAAGAGTTTGGCTTGTTTAGCCTAACCAAAAGAAGGTTGAGGGGAGATATGATTTCTCTCTCTAAATCAAGGGTGGGCAAACTTTTTGGCCGGAGGGCCACATTGGGGTTGCGCAACTGTATGGAGGACCGGGTTGGGAAGCCTGGCCCCCACCCCCTATCTGCCCCGTCCCACTTCCTACCCCCTGACTGCCCCCCTCAGATCTCCTGACCCATCCAATTCCCCCTGCTCCTTGACCCCAACCGCCCCCTCCCAGGACCCCACGCCCCTAACCACTCCCCGGGACCCCACCCCCTATCCAACACCCCCTACTCCCTTTCCCCTGACTGCCCCAACCCCTATCCACACCCCCGCCCCCTGACAGGCCCCTCGGGACTCCCACATCTATCCAAACCCCCCTGCTCCCTGTCCCCTATCTACCCCCCTGCTCCCTGTCCCCTGACTGCCCCAACCCCTATCCACACCCCCGCCCCCTGACAGGCCCCTCGGGACTCCCACATTTATCCACCCCCCCCTGCTCCCTGTCCCCTGACTGCCCTGACCCCTATCTACCCCCCGCTCCCTGTCCCCTAACTGCCCCAACCCCTATCCACACCCCCACCCCCTGACAGGCCCCCCAGGACTCCCACATCTATCCAACTGCCCCTGTTCCCCATCCCCTGACCGCCCCCCCCCCCGAACCTCCACCTACTCCTAGCTACTAAGTGAAGACCCATGAGGTGGAAAGTATTATAGTAGAACCACCACCTAGGGAACCAGAGTCAACAAAATACTAGCAGAATGATTTGCCAGTGAGGGAGAGATTAAAGTGGCGATCAAGATTATTTTTTCAAAAATCTGCTCCCAGTGGTTCTGTCCCAGCCCAATAAGTGAGGCCCAAACAAAAACAATCCAGATTCTTATATTTTCCATTCTTCCAAATAGTGAGTTTCCACAGATTAAGAGTTACTATTCTATCTACATACATACACAAATTCACACCACATGTCTGTATACATAAATAAGTGGAATATATGACACTGTGGTTTAAAGATTATATCACCACAAGATTGGGATAGGCTCATTACTCATGAATGGCAAAAGCTACTTGAGTGGGACCCACCTACTCTCTCAATGCCATATTGCTGCAGTTGAGGTAGGAGGAGAGCCTTGAGTAGCAGTCTCCTGAATTTAACAGAGAAGGGGCAGGCCGTCGTGTTTTCAGCTGTGGAAGCAGCTTCCAGCTTTGCTCTGAAAGAGTTGGATCTGCAAGGACCATCTGTTCGCCTGACCTTTTTAAGAGGATGGAGGTGATTGTTTATACAAGATTGTTTGGGTGCAGAATGTCGCATCTATTGGACTGTGTTGGAAGTGGAGTTTTGCTGGAGTTAGCTGCTAGTTGCACTGTTGTTTTTTTTTCAATAATATCAAAGCATACCAATACCCAAGCTATTTTACGGTCAATAAATATTAAAATGGAAATATTGGTCCTCCACTTTCAGCAGCACAGCATATTTTTACTCCCTTCCAACCGCGGAAGAGGGAGATGAAAGTATCAGTTTCATGCAACAGAGAAGAAACACCATAACATTATTTTAAAAAAATGTTTAAAGGGTTAAAAACTTAAAATAAACCCCTTTATTTATTTAAGTTGTCGTGCAGGACGTGTACAGAACCATCTTTGATCAATGTTACTTGATATCCTACATCATGCTTGGGTGAAATAAGAAGCATCTGTTAACTTTGAGAGCATTGTCAACAAACTAAAATAAGTATTAATTTACAAATAGTGCATCTTAATAAATCACCCTTGAGCTGGACCTTCCCACAGTATAACTAACTTCATACATTTAACTAACTACAATCTGAAGTAATTAATTTTCAGTCATGTGTAAGTGACCATTGTAATTGACTTTAACCTGTTGTTTTTCTATGAATGAGCTCGGCCTCTTACATATTACGGATTAATGGATTTGTTACACATCATTCAGAGTGCATTTCTCCACGTGGTTGAAAAAGAGAGAGGAGAGCTAAATCCTCCACTGGTGTCAATCAGCATAACTCCATTTACATCAGCTGATGATCTGACTCTAAACGTGCAAAAAAATACATGATTTTTTCCAGTTTGTATGCACATAAGTACACTAATGTACTGTAACATTAAAAGTCCTTTGAAGGAAAAGCACTGTAACAGGCTTGTATTCTCCAGTAAAAATCGCCACTGAAATATCATCCTGACCAATGAAATCAAAGGCTCTTTTGTTTTAGATTTTGGAAGAGAAGTTTTGTGTCTATTAAAAACTAGCAGGCCACCCTTGGTATGGCAAAGGGTTACTAATTTGGTCAGTCCTGCTGTCAGCGGAGTCACTGGGTATTTTTCCACTTGCTTAAATGCAAGCAGGATCCAGACCTGTAGAGTAGGTATTTAACAGAGTGATTACATCCAGAGTAGAAAAGGAGTCTGCTGGTCCCTTACAGGATTAATGTGGCCTCGGGATATCATTAAAACCGTTAGCACATTGGTTAACCTCTGGATCAGATTACACTTCAAACATACAATCTACAGAGCAGACTGTGCTTGGCCCCTACATGAGTGTTAGTGCGGTGAGCGCACGCTAGGAGCCTTCCCCCTCTCCCTCGTGCAGCTCATGCAAAGGCAGGTACAACTGCTTTCCCTCCCTGCGCCGCTAGCTAGCTAGGTTTTTAGTCCATCCCCCGGTATCTGAGTATCTAAGGGGGAAGAAGGAGGCAGGACTACAAAGCTGTCACCTGTCTCCACACCAACTCGTGGAGCTGGCCAAGTGCCTGGGGTGGGAAACATGCTGCACCCTGGAGCGGGTGCAGGAGCAGGTTTGCTCCCTCTGCACTGGGAGGAGCTCTGGCTCGGGCACCTTTCCTCCCAGAGCTCCCCCTGGAGCTGTGGAGTGCTGCACTGCCCTAATGCTGCACAAATGACCCCAAAGTACATAGGAAGGCAAATGCAAGTAGATAAAACAACTGGGCAGGGAGGGAATGGCCTAAGAACAGGCAGAAACACAACTGGGAAGAAAATCGTCATGAAAGCTTTTGCAGCACCCACTCTGTCTAGGGAGCACAGCTTATAGTCCCACAGCATCCCACAGCGGCCCACTGGGATGACATTAAAGCCAGAGCCATTTCCTCTTTGAATCTGTATGCTGTTCTTGTACCTGGCGGAGACATCCACAGCCCTCCAACAACCCACTTCCCTGCTTTGGCCACCTCAAATTCAAACCTCTGTGTCCTAGAAGGGGTGCAAAGATGTGAGGCATCCCTCATCAGCCAAGAGATCTGAGGACAGAGCTGCTGAGAAACTCTGAGCCTGATTCAGTAACCTTTACACTGCAGCAGATGGGCCTGCTCATGTAGCTAAAGGGTATGTCTACATGGCAAAGGAGGGTGTGACTGTCGCACAGACAGACATACCCATGCTAGATTTAATCTAGCTAGCACAGGTAACAATCATTGTGTAGAACAAGGTGGCATGGGTTAGCAACAAGAAATCAAGCCCAGGGAACTGGGTAAATACTCCAGTGGCTAGTCCATATAAAAGCCCATGCCACCATGTCTACATTACTGCTGTTATTTGTGCAGGCTACATTAAGGCTGGCATGGGTATTGCCTACTCATGCTACAATCACCCTCACTTACTGTGTAGACATACCCACTGTGTACTCAGAATGGCTAAGGGTTGCAGGATTGGGCCCTTTGTCATGAGATGGGGTCACAGAGATGCCACCTGATCGGATACCAACACAATGCTTCACTGCAAACATCACAGTCTAACGTCAGAGTGCCGCACTGTAATTAACTGCATGGCTCTCGGAGAAGCCATTAGATGCAGTAGCTCTTCACCTCTCAGAAGTTAAGTGACTAGGATCAGGAGCTAACATAACAGCAGGTGCTAGAGGAAGAACCTGGAAGGAATTGTCACTAAAACAAAGACAGGTGATAAACATTTCTGTTGTAAACAAAAGCTTCTTAAGGTCATAGAGGATGCCAGAGGGCTGTTAGGATGTGAAGAAAATGAAATCATATTGATTTTGTCCAGCATGGCTGCTCTACTCTACAGCATAGCTAACCTGCATCTATAGGACCTCACTTCCCTGGAGAGCACATTGAGCTAGAACAAGGACAGCTAAGGGGCGAGGAGGGGAAGGGACAGTGTAAAACGATTGTTCCTTTTGCACGTGGGGGTGGAGAGGCAAGTGTGGTGAACTCCGAAGGCAAGGCTAAATTGTGACTTGGATTATGCACTCCTGCAAGGACGCAAGAGGGAGTGATCTCCCCTTTATATTCATGCCCATCTGGCTCCTGGGCCTAGGGTCCGACACACAGTAGTAAGAATGTGTTGAGCACTCGCTTACACTGGAACAAGTGGGTGGGAAGAGGCAGGCTCCACTCCCCCTCATTGGCTGCACCCCCACCCTAGTCACTCGCTAGCACGGCTGAATGGGTTGCAGTTTGCTGCTGTCATAGGCCAACTGCCAATTACTAGCCATCCCAAAGCAAGGGCTGTGACTGAAGTTGTTGTCTTGCCCTTGGTAAATGAAGGGGCAGGTACGTTTCACAACGCTGAGTGCAAGAAGCCTTCTAAGCATCCCTGCCTTGGGTCAGAGTGGTGAGCGACTGGTTGGGTAACCCAGGGCCCAAAAACATATAAAGGAACAAAAACATTTTTGTCTGCGTATTTGAATTGAATTGATATCAGCAAGAAGTGGGTCAAATGAACATTCATTAGGCATGAGCCAGCCACAGTTTGAAAATGAACCCAGAGTCAAAGGCCCAGACAGCTCTGTAAGCCAAAATAGAAACTGAGCTATTAGTTCTGACTTCATACAGTCTTGATCTTGTGGGCAAAGGATCACACTCCGAATAAGAAAGAAAAACATCAACAGTGACAGGTTTGGTAACTGGGATTGCCAGGATGCAGTGCCAGAATACACGTGGTGGCATATTCTCATTCATGGAGACAGAGACATAAATTCCACAGGAGCCTACATTGACTAATCTATTTCCATTATTCGTGGACAGCTTCTTTTAATTAATAATGCTGTGGAAACTTATTTAATCAAAATGGGTTCTGTTTTTGTTACTACTGGTGACACCTCAAACACGAATCACTATCACAGCACAGGACAAGCAGCGAGTCACCGTTTCTAAGGATCCACCAACGGGGTGAGGCAGCTTATCTCAGGAATAGGAAAGCTCACCAATTGCCGGAGTTATATAAAGGCCAAACTGCGAACACAAATAACCCCATCAACTTTAATCGGACTAAATCTGAGTAACTGCTGCCTAATGTAAATGGGGGGCTCACAAACTGACCTAAATAACCTTACTGTAGAGTCTACAGCATCCTATATTAAAATATAGGGGAGTATGAGTGAATACTATGGTAACTGTATTAATTTAAGAGGAAAGTGGCAAGTTTTTATAGTTCACCACTGCAGTTTATACTTAATATACTTTTCGGTAATCTCCTCCCAACCCCAAATGGGTGGCAAAGCCCCTCAACATCCTTACAGTATTTATTACGAAATACCCAAATGATGCACATATGAGGAGTGACCAAAAAAAGTTTAGTATTAGGCATCCAACATAAAATTGTATTGGTCTAATGCCTCATCCCAAAAGTTTCCATTCCATTTAGCCCAAAGTCCTAGATTAAATGAGACTAGTAGTTTGATCCTTTGAATCCTTTAACAGGGAGGAAGCCTACATCCACCACGTTAAGTTCTTCATCAACCAATTCCCACAGAAAAGCCGGTTGCAGAATCTACTTTGCGAGCGGAATAAACTCACAACACAAAGGCTCATTATAAATGGCAAAACTGCGTTGAATAAAGTGGGAACAATTGCATGCAAAGTAGACTGCCACCGTGCTGAATGATTTTTCACAGCAAACATGCAAAAGTGTTAGAGATCCCCAGGACACTTTTAAGCAGAAGGAACTATGCATGAACTCTGGAGGTTATATAGTTCTATGTTCCCCAATTTTAATATGTTCTTAAATCCACATGCCCATTTAGTTTGCTTTCAGGAAAGCCTCCAAAATGGACAAGAATGTGGATGCCAACAAAGACCTTAATATGAAACTCACTTTGAAGAGATACAAATATTTGGCTCAAATGAAAATAATGGTATTTTTAAGGTCTAAGATTTGTTCTTAATTAAAAATCACTAGCAAAAAGTAGGGAACTGATTAAAAAAGAAATTGTTCTAATTTCAAGTATAGAGAAAAACAATGGGCCATGACATGTCATGACCTGAGGCTCTGCAGGTAAATAACCTTATATGTTTAAACTGTATTAGATGAATTATACATCAGCCATTATATATTCATATATATAAAGACATTTCAACTGCCTTAAATGTATCCTCTCTCTCTTTGCATTCCTATGCCTCATTCTCTAACACACATTCCAACAGTGAATATGCCAGAGATCCTATAGACACAGTCTCATTCGTCACACACCCCTTTTTCAGCCCCTGAGCACCATCTATCCTTGCACTGGATAAGACACTGTGGAAAATAACAGCATGCAATCATTTATATTTAAAAAACATGGGCAAAATATTGGCCTCACTGAAGTCAATGGCAACACCCCATACTTTAATGCACAGTGTACAAAATAAGATATAATATATGAGAGTCTGGCCGTTACCTGGGGATTTTGCCACTAGCTGGTATAGGTGGAAGTGGTAGCAAGAACTGGAAACCTACGTATTTAAAAATATTTGAACTGAGTACTTGTTTCCTGGAGGAACCTATTTGCTGACTCCATACGCTAGGCTCTGATTGCTATGATTGCTTCACAGGCCAAGCTTGTAAAACAAGGCCCTAATCCAAAGAGCACAGATTCTCAAAAGGCATTTCATGAATTAGATGTTATAAATATTCTCTCCCACATCGGAAGTCAGTTAGTAACTGTTTGATGGGTCCTTCCAAGCGCTGGTCTTTAACGTTCAGTTTTCAGAGATGGACATGAATCTCATTGCAGTTTTCAAGAATATTTCTAGTTTAATTATTTTCTCTACTTGGAAAAAGTTCCAAGTTCTGTTCCTGCCTTGCAGTCCGGATTAGTGATGTTAGATGTGGCATGCGCATTTCAGCACACAAAGAAAGATGATGCAACACTTTCAATTACAGGTTAAAAGTCACTTCGTTATTCTGAGCAGGAGAGATCGCTGCAGGTTGAAGAGCTAGCAGCCACTCTGATTTTATGGGCCCATAAATTTATTGTGATGGATGAACTACCTAACCAACAAAAAAAAATAAAAAATCTTGAGTTGGTAATAGCACGCTGCACAGCTCTGTTAAGTAGGTCATTCAACATGCCAGGTCTCTGGATATTATTGGGGAGTGAGAAAACATTATTTCTCCACCTCAATGTGCCTGTCTCTTTTCTTGTCATGTGGAACTAACCTTTCATGCTTAGTACTATTACTAATTTATTAGCCTGTTAAACGCCTCAATTGCTGTACAGTCTGTGGACTACATCTTAATGCTTGCTGAAGCAAAGAGTGCTTTAGAAATGTGTGTGTGTGTAAAGCAATAAACCAGATGGGGGAACAATTCTCTGTACCTCTGCATTTGCTACAGTGAGAGCAAACAATCATCTTCTTGAGCACAGAAGAGCCAGCGGTTGATGTTTGTTAAAATTAGTGGTGACTCTTGAAAGCGATGACTTAACTAAAAAAGGTGCTAAATATATTTCTATTCAAATCAATTAAAGGAGAAAACGATTTTACTTCCATTTAGGTTAAATGACTACTGCACAAATTGCTGTAATACAATTGTGCAGCACTGTCAGTCCAATCTCTTGTAACCTGATTGACTGCTTCTGCCCGCTTGATCGGACTATCTGTTGGATAGTTAGGGCCACATTTTCTAAGAAATGAACCTTTAAACTAGCAGTTTTGTCCCTAGTAGAGTACACAAGGGGCAGCATGAACATTTTCTGCCCATGGAACTTAATCCAAAGCCCACTGAAGTCACTTACTTAATAGCACTTTGGATCAGGGTATGGTATCTAAGAGCATAAAAATCTATCTAGTGCCTAGGAATGAAGCACAGAAAATCCCTGCACCAGACTGGCTGAATGTCCCAGCACTGTTCTTTTAGGAAAAGGCCTTTCCCCCCCAAACCTATCTCCTGGATGTTGAGAAGATACAGATAGACATCATGTGTGATTCCACATAGCCATGTTCTTCAGAACCTTTTACTGCCAATCCATTCATATTTACTGCTGCTCTATGTACCCAACGGGGATCTCTCCTCTCCTGTGAAAGGCAATCTACATATCTTTCTTTATAAGCTTCATTATGAAATTCAGCTCCTCCTAGCACAAATCTTCCCTTCCACTGGTGAAAAGAATTCTCCCACCATTACCATCAGGGTGTCAAGTGGCTGCATAGGCACTCCACTGCCATTACTACAGCCCTGCATAGTAACTGCTGTGGCTGTAACACAGAGGATCCATGTCTAAGTGATCCATGCAGCCACACTGCAGGCCTTCCCCAGACTGCACTTCCTGGTCCCTAGGGATTAGCATGCAGGGAGCTCGGTTCTGCATTGCACACCTGTATCTGTGCCACCACCCCTTATATTGCACCCCACCTTGTGAAGCACACTGGGTCCCACTGCCAGAAGGCCCTCTCCCTCCTTGGAGGAAGGGAAAGGATTTCCGCTATGTGAATAGTAGAATTGCAGTCCACTGCTTTGTCAGCAAAGTGTTCACATTGCTTTCGGTAATGCACAGCTCTGGCATGGCTCCAGAGGAAGAGGTGTAATCTCAGGAAGTTAGTTTAAGTGACAGGTTTATAGCCACAAGAAGCAGAATGTATGTTTTGACACAGCGTGAGTCGTATTAGCTTGTCCCATGAAAATGCCTTCAAGCATTTCTTCCCTGGTCCCATATCCGTCCGGGTTCCGCCCAGGTTCTTGAGCAGAGTTTTCAACTCTGGACTGGCAATTCATGGCACATTGCAGGTAGCAAGGTGGGAATTACAAGAGAGGGTAAGATGACAATCTTAAACCTAAACTGGATTGTTGCTGTGCTTTCTTTTTTGGCCTTAACTCAGACTGGATGCATCTGTAGGCCCATTTTAACCTCTCCCACCTCTCCCCCTTCCTCTACATCTTGTACTTTGCTGACTGCATTGACAGCACTAAAGAACCATCATTCTTCTTCCTGTGCAGCATCATGTACAAGCTACTGTTGCCAGAATGATACTAGGCTCAAAGAACCACCAGTCTGTTCCAGCTGGGCAATTCCTATTTTACTACAAGCATTGAACTCCCTTTTTTCTATGGCTGGATTGTCTTTAAAACATCATCATAGCCTTACAGTAACTTCAGATGAGATGCCTTAGGTGCAGCTATAGAAAAAAAAAAGATCCATTTCAACTGTAAAAGGATTTCA
The DNA here is from genome assembly GCF_028017835.1 of Emys orbicularis. Classification (NCBI taxonomy): domain Eukaryota; kingdom Metazoa; phylum Chordata; order Testudines; family Emydidae; genus Emys; species Emys orbicularis. The sequence continues at coordinate 15,806,076 of NC_088686.1, forward strand.
GTTAATGCTCAATAATCTATAAATCACTGTTATGAGATTTCCCTATGCAAATCAAATGTATATGACCCTCATCAATCTTTAAAAACACCTCCATAAAGATTAAATTTTGCAGCTGCAATGCGAATTAAAGGATCTGTTAACTTATTTTCAAGATACATCTTTATAGCTAATTAATTTTCACATGGAGTGTTCTTTGAAATGACTAACAGATAGTGAGCTTTGCTGATTGATTATAAAATGAGAAGGTGGGTTAAAAAAAAGAGAGTTGTGAATATAAAATCACTGTCAAGCTTTATTAACCTTGCCATATTAAAATTCTAAACTGAGTAAGCAAGAGAAGCAGGTATTAACATAATACCTTTGAGTATAATTTATTTATTTCACATCAATAAATTACTCTTAGTTGGTCCATGTCCCATCAGCATGGCCTCTGATCTGGATTTTAGTAGATTGGAGAGTGAACTTCACCTTGGAAGAAGTAATCATTTGGATTCTATTGGACTATAAAACACAGCCTTATATAGTATGTAAAAGGAATGAAAAAAGAAAATAAGTGTAATTCATATGTCACCCTCCTAGGGCAGATACTTTGAGCTTCAAATCTACAGGTAGCTTTTATGGAGCGACCATTAATGAATAGCCACAGCTTTTACTGCCAGTCTAGTTAATCTGCACTGACCTGAAAACATCAAGACTAAATTTGGGATTGCTATTTGCTACACAGACTCTGTGGGGGGTTCTCAATCACTTTTCCCCTAGGAATGGTGAGAATCAGATCAAGTGCCTTACCCGTTTCCTCAGATTGCAAGTGAGCGTGAGATTCCTCGAGAAGGAGTTTGCAAACGCTGTATAAAAGTCCAGAACTTTCAGCAAGGCTTCCCGTTTAATAATATGTAAATCACAGTACGTCAGTGCACGGACATTGGCACACGCATGGGCCAAAGTGGTTTCTTTCCAGAAGATATCGCCAAACACATCACCTTTACCTGAAAAAAAGAGCAGGACACCTTTATTAAACCACACATATACACTGCTCTTCAGCAAACCAATTAGTCCCTTCCCCAAATTTTCTTCAGTTCCCAATTATTCTGAATTTAGGCCCAGATTTTTAAAGGTATTTAGGCATTGCTCTGTTCAGCACTGCAAGGCCTAATACATTTTGGATGTGGACTTAGGCTCCTAAGTGACTTATTAAGCTCCCTTTAAAAACTGGATTGTGGGTATGTGTGTGTGAAAATTTTACCCTAGCTATGCACGTGCTTAAGTGCTTTGTTGAATCTGGGCCTTACTGAAGTATCTAATGATTAGAGCTGATCAAACTATTAATTAAGAATAACATTTGCTAAAAAAATCAACTCCCTTTTTGGCTAGCAAATCATTCACAAAGAGACCCTGATTCCTGTGAACGAACTTGTTCATTTGCATTCACTGAATAGTTCTGACAAATAATTGTCTAGGGAATTGTTGTCCATGACTGTTTGCATTAAATATTTTCTAATTGTGTTGTGCAATTGGGCATCTGTTTTTACACCCTAACTGAATGACATTTTATTTTTAAATGGGAGAATAGCAAATGTTAAATAATGTGTAATGAGCTTGTGTTTTATGTTTTCAGCTGCACAATCATCTGCTCTAAAATTTGTGAAATATTGGGAATTTGTGAACATTCTCAAGAATGTCCAATGGTCATTGCAATGAAAAATTGCAAACAACAAACAAACTGACCCCACGAATCTTAGTGAACTGAACATTGCACTTATAGTTAGTTGTATTTGACAATCTGATTTTCTGCTATTTGACCAGTGCTGCTAACAATTAGTTAAGAGATTTTTCTAGATGAATTATTAATGATTGATGTTACAGTATTGTCCAAAAGCCCAATCAGGATCAGAGCCCCACTGGGATGGGCACTGTAGAAAGATATATTAAGATCTCATTCCTGCCTTGAAGACTTTACCATCTAGATTAAGACAAAACTAGATATCTGAACATTTACAGATACTTCTTAACACTTCTAAAACATGGAGCCAGTGTTATCTCATTTCAGTAACAACTAGTGTATATAAAATCCATGCCTCCAGAGCTGGGTTTGGCCAAAGCTATTAGGAAGGTAGTGGCTCAAACTATTCCTTTTATTTGGATGTTGCAAAGTGAAATGATAGGTACCTATCATATTCTGGGGTGACACAACTCCTCACTAGTCTGAAGCTGATTCTGTTGCAAAAGCAATTTTCGCTATTTTTAGCAGATTGGGTTTCCCTAAGGAGATTTTACATGAATGTGCGTCAAATTTATGGAAGTTGTGTGAGGCAAAACAACTAAAAGCCATCCCATATCACCCCGAGACAAATGGTCTGTTGGAGAGGTTCTATGGAATTCTAAAATCTAGGCTCAGAATCAATAAGAGAACCGGAGTCTGGGACAATGTCACTGATGGATTATTAGCCTATTTGCTATTTGCTTATAGGAAAGTGCCCCAAGAGTCAGCAGGGTTTGCCCCATTTGATCTTCTATACGGAAAAGAAGTGAGGGGACCCTTAGATCTTATCTGAGACTCCTGAGAAGGGGACACTGTTACAGAAGTTAATGGACATAATGGAAATGGTTCAGACTAACCTCAGGAACAGTCCAAACAAAAGGTGTGGTATGGCCAACATACTTGTAAATGCTCTTTTGAAATGGAGGACCTGAGGTTAGTGCTAAGCACTAAAAGGCAGAATTCTTGGGAAGGACCTTTTGTGGTGACAGAAGAGGTAAATGAAGATACAGACCATGTTAAAAGGCCTCGTGATAATGGGGTCCCACAGCTGGTGCATGTAAACAGACTTAAAGCTTATCACAGCAGGCAAGCTATGGTCAACACAAGCTGTTGTGTAGAAAGGGAAACTGAGGCACATCACCTCACTGATTGATGGTTGAATGCTAGCCTGACTCAGCCCTGGAAAGCATCGATCTCTGCAGTGAGTTAACACCAGTTGAAAAGGCAGAGGTTATCTGTGCTGCAAGAACATAGACAAGTGTTTTCTAGCAAACCAGGGAAAACTCACTTGCTGACTTATATGACCATTACTGTAGGATCACAGCCAACCCAGCAGGTCCTACTGCACCACTGGCAAGGTATAAGAGCAAATTTGCACAGAAATACAAAGCTTGCTGGACCAGGGCTGTAACTATACACAGACTCCTAGACTGTGACCTGCATGCATGCTGTTTGTGAACATCCCGGGTTGGGAGCTACAACAGCAAAGTATTGTGAGGCACCCAAGGTTATGGGGCAGGCAGTGACACAACCGCACACTGGTCTGGATTGTACCGGGGAATGTGACCATCCAGTTTTGCACAAAAGAAAAGACACACGTTCAATGTCATAGCTAGAACCATGTGTCATGACAAATATCTCAAGATTAAAACTTTTGCTCATATTTACTGTAAACCAGAGAAGTGGCAGATCTGAAGTGTAGATCTGCAGTGCTGGTCACCCCATCTCAAAAAGCATATTGCAGATTCAGAGAAGGATGATCAACAGCCTGGAAAAAAATCTCTCCCATGAAATGACATTGAAAAGATTGGGATTGTTCCTTAGAAAGGAGATGAATAAATGAGGATATGATAAAGTATTTAAAATAATGAACAGTAGAGAAGGCAGATGGGGAACTTCTGTTCTCCCTGACTCAGCATAAAAACAAGGAGACATATGGTGATATCAAAGAGTGGGAAATTCCAAATGGATAGAAGGAAATACTTTACTAGACAACATGCAATTAAACTGTGGAACTCATTGCTACAGGAAGTTGTTGAGGCCAAGAATTTACAAAAATTCCATGTATATGGATAGCAATAATATCCAGGGTGATCATAATTATTAATGACAAAAATGTCTACATCTTGGAATCATCTCTTCTAATGAAGATTATAAAGGCTTTCTTACTGAGTCTGGTTTTCAAAGGATTTTTTTTAAATGAGGGTGAATACGGAATACATAATCCAGCTAATGCATTTTACAAAATGAGATGGCATAAAGTTTAAATGCTTATTGCAGAGCATTTACGAGTAATTTATCACTTATCTAATGTACTGATTTTAAAATGCCCTTTCTGTAGTTAATCGTCCTTGTTCATAAACACAGTTCTGTTCCATACACACACAGCACAGTTATATAATTTACTGAAACATGTACAACAATGCCTAATTTATTTTTTCTTTGTGATGTGCACTTGGGAAAATTGGAGTTTAGCTTTGAGCAACTACAGCCTGCAGTTGAAAATAAGCAATATCGTTGAGTTGTCTCTTATCATTCTCCTCCCACAATGTAAGGGAAATGTTTCTTTTCTTTCTAAATGCAAGGTAATATTACCCAGCAAATTAAAGGTGAAAGGTTAAAAGCAGATGATATATACATGTAGCCCTTGTGTAATACTGAGTGTTAAGCAATGTACCAAAATTCTTACATAAATGAATCATCCTTCAGAGAAATGAACAGATTTTCATGATGTTTGTTGCTGTTCTGTTAAATAGCAAACAGCAGTGGGATCATCAAATAGATGCTGAGCCACTACACACATCATGAGTCAGTTGCCTTTTGAGTCAAATGGCAGTGTGGTAACTTGAAGTGGGGAAGGATTTAAAGGACAGACACAAAAGGTAACATTGATATTTTGCACTTTACGGACGCTGTCTGTTTCTTTGAACACAAAGATAAATAGGAGCCTTAACTCCCATGGCATGGCAAGAGCATGGTGATATTATGCCGTGCTCAGACAGCATGAAAACAAGAACAAATAGTTCAAGACTCTTCTGAACTTGGTGTTTTTTCCAAATATTTGAAAGATGCTACACTTGTTAAATCAGCCACATTTGTTAACAAATGTAATGGGTGAAAACAAAATAAAATCCTGCAACACGATAGAATTTTCCCCATCAGGGAACAGAGACTAATCACATGTTATATTTTATCCCCAGCTCACTGATGGCTATTAGTAAATGATGGCAAATATTCAGGTATTTCTCTTTCACTCTCCTTTCAGATAATTGCAAAGGATAATTTACCTGGTTGAAATTAAAAGTCAGATTTTCAAATATAGGTGTATGAACAGCATGCATTTAAGTTAAGCAAGCAAATGTGCATGCACACTTTGCAATTTGGATATTTAGGCAGGTATGCATGTAGAGATATAGCCATGGGCTGGTGTTGCAAAATGGCTGTTTTGAGAGATCTGTAGGGTATAAAATTTTAAAATCTGTCTCCACAGTTAGGCCCTGACCTAGACTACTTTAAGGACTTATCCACAGATGGAGTTATTCAGGAATAGCTGTTCAGGGATAAATCCATGTGTGCACACTCTTATTCTGAAATCAGAATGCCTTTTTCTGAATTAGCTTAATCCACTTGGGAAACTGAATGAGCTAAAATAGGTACCTAAAAAAATGTACAGAAAAAGGTACTTTTAATCTGGAATAAGAGTGTCTATGAGGATTGATGTGCGGCGATCGATCCACCGGGGGTCGATTTAGCGGGTCTAGTGAAGACCCGCTAAATTGACCGCTGATCGCTCTCCCGTCAACTCCAGTACTCCACCGGAACAAGAAGCATAAGGTAAGTCGACGGGAGAGTTGCTCCCATTGACCCAATGTGGTGTAGACACCGCAATAAGTTGTCCAAAGGTACGTCGACTCCAGCTATGTTATTCACCTAGCTGGAGTTGCGTAACTTAGGTCCACCTCGCCACATAGTGTAGACCTGCGCTATGCATGGAGTTATTCAGAAATAGCTACTATGCTGTAAATTCATACCCTATCTTATTCTGGAATAATTTTTGCATGTTGACAAGCCTTAAGGAAAGGATCCTGTAGCACCAACATGCAAGGGCCTGATTCACCACTGTCTTTCACCTTGTGTAGACATTTACACCAGTGCAAAGTGGATGTAAATCACTATGGCTCTGATTTCCATTTTCACGGAAGCTTCTTCCCACTGCTCTGATAGTGTAAAGGGGCCTTAAAGTGGGTGAAAATGTGAAAGCTACCAAACCAGAATGGGTAGCTTTATACATGCACTTTATACTAGTGTAAAGGACTACACAAAGCAAAAGGCAAAGGAGAATCAGGCCCTGGATGTTCACGTGGTTACTACTGTTATGTTGATTGTTGGACTAAAAGAAAGACTGAGATCGGGCCTGCACTTGAAAATGTTATCAGTCTAGCTCTATCAGTTAGAACTGTGATCTTTTTTACTGCAATAGTTATACGGGTAGACCAGCGGTGCAAATGGAATCCATTTCTTACTGGTATGGGGGGGCAATTGGGGGGGCACGTGACCTCCTCACATGACCCTCCACATGACTCCTCCCCGCCCCGCCCCCAGCCCAGGGCCCCCACAGTCTCCCTGTCCCCTCCCCATGATCCACCCCCCTTACCTGGGGGGGGCTCTGTCCTCCTCCTGCTGCGCCTTCGGAACCACAGCGGCGAAAGGAGCACGGCCCCATGCCCACAGCTCCTGCGGTGTGGCTGTACCACCCCAGCCCTTCCACACAGGGTGTTCTCCTTCTGTACAGCAGCCCTGCTGGAGGACAGGGCTGGGGGCGGTACAGCAGCCGCACTGGAGGGGCTACCGGCATGGGGCTGCCCAGTGGCCCCACATTCTGTTCATTTCCCTGCTGTGGTTCCCAGGAGAGCCCAGCAGTTCAGGGCTTTCCTGGGAACTGCAGCAGGGAAAAGAGCAGAACGTCAGCAGCTCCTTTGGTGGCTGTACCACCCCCAGCCCTGTCCTCCGGCAGGGCTGCTGCTGGGAGCCGAGGAGATGCAGCTCTGTGGAAGGGCAGAGGGCGGGGCTAGGGGTTCTGCTCCTTTCCCCACTATGGTTCCCAGGAAAGCCCTGACCCACAGGGCTCTCCCGGAAACCGCAGTGGGGAAAGGAGCAGAACATGGGGCCACCGGGTGGTCCCAGGCTCGCAGCTCTTCTGACGCAGCTATACCACCCCCAGTGGCCAGCCCTGCCCCCAGCCCTGTCCTCCAGCGGGGCTTCTACACAGATGGAGGAGACCCTGCATGGAAGGGCTGGGGGCAGCATAGCTGCACCGGAGGAGCTGTCAGTGTGGGGCCACCCAGCGGCCCCACGGTCTGTTGCTCCTCTTTCTGGTACACTGTACCATCTATAGATATCTTGCTAGTACGGCGTACCGGAGCGTACCGCCCTACCTGCACTGCTGAGGTAGACCCCCTGGTCTGGATGTAGTTTCACTGATACGAAGATGCTTTGTACCAGTATAGTTATACCCCGCCCCGTCTGGGAATAGTTACACCAGTGTAAAGCACTTTTACAACAATACAACCGTGCATACAACAGGGATGGTTGCATTGCTTTAATTATGCTAATACAGCTAAAGCAATACTACCTTCGAGGGTAGACAAGGCCCTACTCACTCGGAGTTTTTAGAAGGGAACTATCTGGTATAAATTCCAAACTATCTGTTGGATTAAGCCTGAGGCGCTATAAGTATAGATAGCAAGGTCATTTTCTTGGAAAACGTGTTCTGAGAGAACTCAGACCTCAGGTTAAATTTAAAACTTTTTTCACAAGGAAGCATATTCCCAGTCTCCGTAATACCTAACTAGACATCCAGTCAGTAACAATAGCATTTTTGAAACTGGTAAGGAACATGCAAGGTTTAGGGCCAGACTTTCAGCACAGCCATGCTTGATTGGCTAAATGCCAATTTGTAAGATTCTGCAGTAAATACTCTGACCTCCCCAACAGAGAACAAAGCTACAAGCCTTATCAACTCGCCTGGGGGCCTGCAAAGAGAATGAATAAGGATTCAGGTTCACAGAAGGTTCACAAAGGTTCCAGTTAAGCAGACTTTCAGATGTCTATATGAATCCACCATATATACTTCTCCATCTTAAATTGGCAACAGAAACTGAGCAGATAAATATCTTAGTGGATGTGAGAGCCTGACAGGACCTTTGGGAAGAAGTTTGGGCAGATATGGGGGGTGGGGGGGAAATCTCCTGGTAAAAATTAGAAAGGGTAAACAGATAAAAGGGCCCAATCTTCCTTTGTGAAGTCATGGCTACCAAGAGGAACACCTCCCAGGACAGGAGCAAAAGGGAGACAGACATGAGTGGCTGGACAGGTCTCAGTTAAGGCTAGAAGCCTGAAGATTGGGGACAGTGAGTTTGCACTTTCTGCTCAGAGTTGGTCACAGATTTGTGGTGGCTCAGAGACTGGATTCGCAAAGGGTGTGTGTGATGCTGCTGGATTCATCAGCCATCGCCCCAAATAGGGAAGGCAGTACAGCCTGATGCTGCAGTAGACTGTAGGATATAGGTCCTTTGTCCCCATGAATCTCGTAAGCATGCAGTCCCGTTGTTTGTGCTGTCTGCTGAGAATGGTACATGGGCCAAATTCAGGGAATGATACAAACCACCAGACATGTAACAGCTGTTTGTTCACACAGGAAATACTCCACAGGGAGCATGCCTAGTTTCACCCACCTTCAGATGGATTTTCTCAGATGTTTCCTTTCAGTTGTTTTAAATTTTAATCAGCCAAAGACCAACTTTCAGCAAAAGGGCCTCAGGTGTCAAAATACAGAATATCCTGTTAACAGCGCTATATGGCCGAACACTGCTGGAGCAATGGATTGGGACTCAATTTAAAATGTAAAAAGTTATCTACAGACTACAATGCCTAGAAAATCTTTTCCAAACCTAACACATTGAGAGGAAACTGCACAAATTAAGATTTAATTTTTGTTAAAGCTCTGAATCTCTCCACTGATAAAATATTAAAATGTAAACAATTCTCTAACAAATGCTCTATTCATCAAGGACCTGGGTGGCGTGTACAGGAGGGCTGTCATTATCTAAATGGCTGAGAAGAGCTGCAGAGTCTGTTTTTTCTAGGCAGTTAATGCAATATTATCCTGAATCTCTGGCCGCAAAGTGAAATACCAAATCTGGGCATGTGCCAGTAAAACATTGATGAAGAAGAGCAATTACATGTAACACAGTAAATTCTGCACCAAGAGCTATACAGCAACTGCTGGAAGATACAGTATTTGCGGGTAATTTAGGTTGACTCCTAACTGACCACCTGCGAAGCCTAAAATTATATTGCTGAAGCATTGGGTGGGTGTTGCACATGTTTATCTCATCTCAGATTTAGTCTAGTGTATCTAAACATTTTAGCCATGAACATGATTTAGTTCTATAGTTCAGGGGTTGGCCTTGTAAACCAGGGGTCATGAGTTCAAATCTCACTGGGGCCTGGGTTGCCATTTCTGACTTGAGCTATTGTTTCCAGGCAGTGAGGCGCTTGATTTTAGGGTGGGGAGGGATAGCTCAGTGGTTTGAGCATTGGCCTACTAAACTCAGGGTTATGAGTTCAATCCTTGAGGGGGCCATTTAGGGATCTGGAGCAAAAATCTGTCTGGGGATTGGTCCCCCTTTGAGCAGGGGGTTGGACTAGATGACCTCGTGAGGTTCCTTCCAACCCTGATATTCTATGGCCTGTGTTATGTCAGAGGTTACAGTAGATTAGTTTAAGGTTCCTTCTAACCTTAAAATCTATGAATCGACACTAAAGCATGAAGGAACTGGCCAACTCTAAATTATCAACAATAAGTATAGGAGATAACTGCAATATGAAATGCTTTGATTGGTTCATTCATAAATTTTTGACTTTCTGTCTTAAGCCCTCGAAAACATGGTGGGGTCTGGGCCTTTAGGTCTTGAAGTCAATGGATGTTTTGCCACTGACTACCGTGGAAGTATAACTGGACCCTCTTGGCTAAATTTTCAACAAAGCGCTCAGCTGAAAATCCAACTGTTATTTTGGAACCCAAATGGGAGCAGAGCTCATTTGAAAATCTGGCCATAACTGTGGTCACTGAACGCTTGAAAGTCTGGCCCTGAGCTCCTCTGGAAAACCTGGGCCTACCTGCTGCATGGTACTACATAAAAAAACAGAATGAAAAAGGTCATTTCAAGCACTTTGGAAAAACAGCAATGGGTTCAAAAATGGCCAATGGAGGGAAAAAGCAACAATGGTATAGAACATGGGCAGAAAGCCAGCTGAACATTGGTAAAGCTTTTTTGCAAATAATTATTAAAATACAAAATACAAATAAAACCTATTCAAAGAAACAAGCAACAATAAGGAACCCCCAGGAATTGGAAAAGGTTTATATTAGATCTGACCGGAGGATGACAATTCAATTCCAAAGCAACATTCACTCACATCCCAGGCCAGTACCCTACCACCCAGCAGTAGTCTCTCTCTCTCTCTCCCTCCCTTCTCCCCCTGCGATCCATACACCTTCATGATTAAAGTTTAATAAAAACCAAACGTCTCTATGAAAGGTTTCAGCTTCAACCACAAAGCATATTTTGATAGAATTTCATTTTGGCAAATATGTTCTGACCAGCTGTAGTTTGTAGTTATTCTACTATTAGTAGAGGGCTACATTATTGCCAGCTCTCATGATTTTATTGCAAGTCTCACAACACTTGATGATCTTCTTAAAGCCCCAGCTCCTGGAGTAAAGGGATTGTGTGACAATCTGATCTTTCATTTTATACAAAAAAGTAAGTTTCTAACCCTCAAGTCTGCGGAGAAACTCTTGAAAATGTTACCTGACTGCATTCAAAAGGCTGAGAAACCAGAAGACATATAAAATGAACTCAAAATGTATTTTGTTAAATGTCATGACTTTTAAGTCATTTTCTTGATTTTGGATAGCCTGCCTCGTGATTTTTGAACTATTGGGGTTGGCAGTAACCCATAGGAGTGTGATCCAAAGCCCACTGAACTCAGTGGAATAAACCTCATTGACTCCAGTCGACTGTGCACCAGAACCATATTGCTCAATCTGGCTCTAAATTAAGGTTAGCAATTTCTGTTTTGTTTGGCTATTGTGCAGACAAGGGGGAAATATCTAAAACTTACAATTAATCAGAATGAGTAAAAGTAAAATATTCTGTTGAATTCTTTGTCAGTGGCAGCTAACCACTTTGATCGAGGAGTATAGGGCTAAATTCTACAGGCTGCTGAGCGCTCTTACTCGATGCTTCCAAATACTTATGCAGGTGCTTCAATGGCACTTGGGTGCACCACTGACTTCAATGGCACGAGACGGTGCTAAAAGTCTAACCCTCGCTGAAGTGCTTTGCAGGATCAGGACCCAAGTGCTCAGCACCTTGAAGGGTCAAGCCCATAAAGAACGATTTACTGTACAGCGTCTGAATTGTTTCCGTCTGTCTCTTTGTAGCTGAAGAAAACCTGGGCCTCATGTGGTTGTTTTTCTGTTAGTTAATTTGTAGCTTTAATTCACTGGAATGAGGGGGGCTTTTTCATAGCTGAACTATGACAGAGATGGTTCCATAAATGATTACTGAGTGCCCATTATTATAATGGGGAAACTCTCAGGCTTAGCTTTTGTCTTATTTTACAGGTTTGCCATTACAGTATCAAAGAGCTGTTTTTACTTAGACCCAGCTTTACTCCTGTTAAGTAGCAACCCCCTCTTCAAGTAGATCCCTCAAAGTCACGGAGTTAGCACTATTAATATGAGTAAGGGTAGTGGAATGGGACTGACAGCTTTTTAGTTCACATTGTGTATCACACATATAGCAGTCTTGTCTCATACAAAATATAAACCCAACAGTATAACATTAAGTAAATTCAAAATGTTAACAGGGCTGATGGATGGAATCCTAATACTGCATTTCTAAAACCTAGTTGTAGAAATCCGAAAACTGCTGAGCACGGACTTCAGTGGGAGTTGTAATTGCTCAGCACCTCTAGGATTCGCCCCATGCTATTTGTTAGAAGAGCCAGTTTGTTATCCCTTTATAACTCAGAATACAGCTGCAGCTTGGGGTGAAAAAAAATCATTCCCAATTTTCAAATACATTACTAAAACCAATGAATTATATGCCACTTGCTATGGGGAGCTCTCCCTGATGTTCATGTCTGATATTTGGTAATATTCAGTTTCTAATTCCACTAGGAAGAAATAATGCCTTAAAAGATAACATGTGGCCCTGTTTAAAGGAAGCTTAATAACTGAAGGTCTGGGCTTCGAGTAAAATAATAAATCCAACAAACAGCACAGCTGTAGTAGGATTACATGAAGAACACATATAAAAACTGACATACATACATCACATTAAAATAGACAATTTATCTGATTACATGTGGGGTAAGAACACTAGTGTAGATGAAGTACAAGCCATCATATATTCATACTGCCTGGGCTACCAAAACTGCTTTCATTCAACAGGGATCACACCTAGGAATTCAGCTCCTGATTATATTTTAATCACTGTGCCCGTTGGGTTGAACCAAAATATTTTTGATTAGTTCCCAGAATCAACATTTAAGTGTTAAGTCATTACTTTTCTGCTGGCATAACAATTTCTTCAAAATATGTTACTTAATCTTCAGGTTTAAAGCGATTCTATGAGTTCTACAGTTAACCATAATATTAAAGGGAGCATCTCGAAATACTTAGTCGGCATTTAACAACACCACTTATAGGAGATTAATTGCCAGATGCAAGTTCTATATAACTGCAGTAGGGTGAACTACTATCTGCCCTATCTATGCGAGTGGACACCTGATTTCATTAGCTTGCATTTACTGAAACCTGTTTGGTGGTACATTTGTGCATATAGAGCAATTCTAGTTACACTATCAACTTCTACTTGTGACTGTGGAAACTTACAGAATAGACTTCTCAGTGTGGCCTGACTTATTAGCAAAGTTTATGACAATTAGACATAAGATTGCTTGCCCTTGCCAGTTATTCTTGCAGTTGCAAATGTAACATGGTAAAATTTTTGGGCCGTATCCTGCTGCATTTTCTCCAGTGAAGTAGCTTCATTTTACACCAGAGATTAATTTGGTTTGTTAGCTATTCGATCAGCAGTTATTTCACTCAGTTATTTCACAGTAGAGGAAAATTAAGATCCTAACAGAGAGAACTTAATGGCACACCAGGGTATTTTCATTAAAGAATCCCAGACTTTGCAGATCACAGGGCTCAATTTGAATTATTCACGTATTTTACTCATTTCTATAATGCCTATTGCTACAGCAGCTGGGCACCTTAATTACAGAAAATTAAGGCACAAAACAAGAACAAAAGCATAACAGAGCTAAACAAAATAACTAGGTTCCTGCATCCTGCCCTGAAGCTCACTAGGATCCAGGCTCTCATGAGCTTCTAAAAGGAGCAAATTCCAAAGATGAGGACCTCAGCTGCAAAAACCCTGCCCCTAAACACAAAGGGTCAAGTGCATCCCTACTGTAACTCCACTGAAAATACCTGTTTGGGACACCAAACCTACTGAGCAACATGGCTACTGGAGGCTAAAGGGGCGTGGTAAGAATGAATGAATTCATGTATGTAAAGCACTGTGAGATCCTCAGACGGACTCACACAAAGGCAGTGAGCAAAGAGGGAGAGGTGGACTGGGAGGCACACCAGCCAGGTCATGCAAGAGATTCATACTTGATATATATTGTTGGGATAGAGCACCCCATAGGGAAGAGGAACACATGATTTCTCGGCTGAAGCACAGAAGTGACAGTCCGGAGATCCTGGTTCTGCCATTGCCCTGCTGTTCAATCTCCAGCAAGTCACTTGCCTCTCATGTTGTCATTTGTAAAATGAAACTAATATTTCCCTGCATAGTGAGGCGGGGTATAGTGAGAATTTAATTAATGTATGTAAAGCCCCTTGAGATACTCAGATGGACTCCTACAAAGGCAGTGAGCAAAGGAGAGGTGGAAGGGAAGGCACACGAGCCAGGTGATGTGCAGTTCCTTTTCCCTTCTGCGTGAACTGCTCAAGGCAGGACAAACTGATAAAAATGATGTTCTCCACCCTTTGATCTGCACTGCACCAACTTATTGTCATTATAAATGCCTTTGCAAATGCCTCTGAAAGGGATCCTCTTCCAGAACCCTTGAAAGTCTTGCAACTAATCAGTTCAGAGCATGAGGAAATCCCCTATTTTGCTTATAACCAGAGTAACAGTTTATCATCCTTTAAACTAGATTTATGCCTTCTACCAATCCCTATGCCACACAATAAATGTAACTCTGTTTCATTGAATTAGCTGTCAGCAGTGATGGCAGAATCGAAGGCACTTCCAGTAATTAAAGCCAATTCTCTTTAACTTGATGTGGTTAAAGGTCTCTCCGGTCAGACAGCATGTAACATAGACACTGGATTTACAAAATGTAGGAGGTGGAGGTAAAGATCTCTCACCATTATTGCAGACAAATGATCTTTAGTAATGAACAACAAAGCCTGCATGAAATTCACTTAACAGTGTTTTTCAGTGCAGCAAATTAGTAATTTATGCTTTGTTTTATTGTAACACCCTCCAAATCATTTATTTGGTAGCATGCAGCTAAAGCCTTTCTTCTTTAAAGAGCTGTAACACAAAGAGAGAGAGATCCTTTTTGTTACTGAGATTAGTATTTAGCAGGAGATGGTTCGCTGACTTGAAATCCAAAAAATATTTTGCTAAAGAAATTGCCGATTTTAGGAGCTTTCAGCATAGAGGCTTCAACCCTGAATATGATACCCGATGACTTTTTGCATAAAATCTGTATTTTAAAATGTGTTAATATCTTCAAGAATGAAAGGAAATAGACCAGGTTTGTGTATATATGCCTCAATTCAGATTCTCCAGCTGGTACAAATTGGGGATGCACCAAGATACGTGAGCGCACAAACGCACACACACACACACACACGTCTGGCAGTGGGTCAGGACATTTCTTCTCTTGCTCTTGTTCCTTATTTCTTCCTCCATGCTGCATCCTGTCAGGACAGAATGATGTGATGTGATGAAGTCCTGTGTCAACTGGTGCGCTCCCTCCACTTCCTACATGTACATTAGCCGCTGTGCAGGTATTGCCTTCTGCCGTCTCCTCTTTTCTCATACCTGGCAGAGCAGCCTGGAATAATTACAGTCCCTGATTTCCCCAGAGTACTGGACCAATGAGACAGAACACAAACCATAGGAGGCACCAGCCTTCATGCACTCAGCTGCCCAGCAGGGGCATATGAAGCACCCACTCAAGGGATGCAGCAGCAAAAATACTCCCCCACATGCTGGAGAGAGAATTCCTGCGCAAACGCCCTGGGGGCAGTGACGCTCTGCAGCACTTCCAATGCAGGGCTCTGCCTTAAAGGCACAGCCGAGCTCACGGCTAGGGGAGATGAGGAACTCAGCCCTTTCAGGTGATTTAGAAAGACAGCTACAGTCTTCCCCTTTATTTAGGCCTCCATTCGTTACTCCTGAGGGCATTCTGCGCCAAAAAATCTGCACACAGTATTTTAAAATTCTGCAAATTTTATTTGGAGGCTCCAGCGTGGCCATGGGGAGCACAGACCACAGGCTGCACAGAGATGGGAACTCACCGGTACAGCTCCCCCAACCCCAGACACAGACTCAGTGGTGAGGCTGCATCCAACCCTGACACAGCGCATGGACTGGGCCTGCCACAGAAACACCCCCGGGCCCTGCCCCTTCGTGCCGGGTGCACCAGGTGTGGGCAGGCAGGCTTAGCAGGGCAGGATCCTAGTGTGGAGGGGCCTAGTGTGGGGGGGATCCAGGTGTGGGTTGAGAGGGTTCTGTCTGGGGCAATCTGGGTGCAGGCGGCTCAGTGGGGGATCCGGATACACAGGGGCTTGTTAGGGGGTTCTGGGTGCAACAGTAATGGGACTCTGCAGGGGGGTCCAGGTGAAGGTGGTTGGGGCTCAGCTGCAGGGGAGGTCTGGATGTGGGGGGGATAGAGCTCAGCAGGGGAGTTTGAGTGTGGCGGGCTCGGGGGGCGGGGGAGATGTCCAGATGCTGGGGGAGTGGGGCTCAGTGGGGTGGAGATCCAGGTGTGGCTGATTGGGGATCGGTGGGGTGAGGGTGTGGGTGGCTCCTCAGGGTGGTCTAGTCGCAAGGGGAGTGGGGCTCATTGGGGGGGGTGGGGGTTCTGAGTGCAGGGGAGGTGAGGATTGGTGGGAGGGTCTGGGTATGAGGGGGTCTCGATGCACAGGGGTTAGGTGGATGGGGGAGCAGCTCCCTGTACAGGGATCCCTCTCCCTGCAGCTGAGGAGCAATGGGTACAGGAATTGGTGGTGGTGGTGGTGGTGGGGAGTTTGCAGAGCTTCCTGCAACTGGGGGAGAAATCGGGATGGGTCTGACCCAGCCCCGGATGCCACGCAGGGGAAGAGGAAGCCAGGACTATCAGCTGAGCCTGGCGCAGGGTAGGGAGCCGTGTCTTCCTCAGTCCCACCCCCTGCCCCACAGTGATTTACCTCTCTACCAGCTGGGGAAGGGCTCATGACTGCTCTTGTGGCTTCCCCTTGCTTCCCTTTCAGAAAGTCATTTTTCTGTGGGGAAGCAGAGAAATTTGAGGGGGACATAAATTCTGCGCATGCACAGTGGCACAGAATTCCCCCAGGAGTACTAAATTAGTGAACCGATACTAACCACCCTGTTCTGCCCTCAGCTACACCTGTCCAACTGACATGACAGTCAGGGAGAGATTTGTGTTAGGGCCAGGTCAATCAGTGCTGCCAAACTTGTAACCACAGGGGGCTCAGCAGTGTCCTGTTTAATGCCACTGCCCCAGTGTTGCATGCTGTGGCATACAACCTGCTTTGGTGATAACTGGAGCCTCCTGCGTTAGCTGCATTTCTCGCACCTTAATGTGGCCCTGGCTGGGGCAGGTGGCATATTCCCACCTCTTCTTGTTTAATAGGAAAACTCCACCCATTACTGCGCGCCCCATTCCCTAGACAAATGTACATTCTGTTTGTACCCTCCCACCACCACTGACCACCTCCTTCATCAACAGGTGGCCTATGTAGGAATTTGAGGATGGTCCAGGGGGAGGAGAATGTCACAGAGTGAATGATAGGCTTCCCAGCCAGGGGGATCACGCAAATGCGTTCATAGGGGGCCTAGATTTGCTTGGGTCAGCCCTAATTTGCATGTCTATCCGGCTCAAACCACTATTCATTTCCTTTGGTATTGGCCTGTGGGTCAATTCACAACAATGATGTAAGTGCGTCATTTCACTGCCCAGCAAAGAGTTTCTGTGTCTTTTGTTCCTGACTCAGGAGAAAACTTAGCACTGATGTGTCAGTGGAAAAAAAAAACAGACTAGAATACAGGCAAGTGAAACTGGCCAGTGTGAAGGTTAACATGGAAAACACTCCTATGAGAGCCCAAAAAAACTGCACACATTTCCTCCGGTAGAAGATTTAAAGAATTTCAAGCGCACATATGCCATTCTGTTATGCTCAGGGACACCCTACCTCTGACCAGTGAGCCAGAATAGGCAGAAAGAGCATTCCTACAGGAATAAAATGTGAAGGATTTACTGCTAGAGGAGTCTCTCTGGAGACAAAGTGTTTCAGTGCTGTGACAACCACTCATCTTTCATGGTCCCAATGCACTGCTACAGTGCATTGGGCAAGACCAGTTATTATTCAAAGCCAAGCAGAAGGAAAGCATATCCACAGCTCACTGAGCAAATCATTTCTGCTAAGACAAAACTCACCTGATCCAGAATGTCCAAATATCACTTTCCCCTCTAGCTCCCTCGCTCCTATTCTAGGAGGGAATTTGTCACAAGGTGAAGCTGTAATTAACAGAACACAATGCTGCAAGCCGCTCAGTGTGTGTTTCCCTGAGGAAGGTCATTCACTGCAATTGCATTTCCCAACACAACTGCTTCACGATGCTAAAAATGTGCATCATTTTATGATCTCTGGCAAGGCAAGGGCTTTCTAAGAATAGTAAATGAAGTCCACAAGATTTGCTTGAGCAATTTTCCTCTCCAAACACATATCTCACCCCCTTAATTATTTGCTTTTCATCTATCTACTCTTCATCCTGTATCCTCTCTTTCAAGATTTGCCAAGATTCATGATCCTCCAAGACAGCTAATGTTCACAGGTACTGGGATAGGATAAGACACAGAGGCAGAGCCTTTTCAGCAGCTACACGCCAGCTGTGAAACACCTAATGAGGGAAGCCAAAGCCAGACTTTATACAGGTCTCAATGGAAGACCCATCCCCTGGTAAGTCCTTCCTCCAGGAATAGCATATTCCCAGGATCAACTCACAACTGTAGAGATAGGATGGAAGGAAAAACAAAATGAAACTCACACAATCATGCGCACTGGGAACAAGGCAAGTGGTGAGGGTTTTTGCCAGTTAGGCAATGCTCAGGAACAGCTTGAATTGGCGTGCAGCACTTAGACACGACAACAATAAGCACCTCTGATTAGACAGGCTGAGAGAAATGACTGAGTAACTTACATTTCAAACTAGATTATTCGATAAAACTTGGGGAACAGCTCCCCATTATTTATGTAGGTTACGACCATTTCAGTAAAGATCACAGTACCTAAAATAGCAACCACCTCATCATCCTGTATGACTTCTAGGGATCCCGACACCACAAAGCAGAGAGCGTCTACGCTTTCTCCAGCATGGTAGATGAGGTCTCCTGGAGCACAATGAATAGTCTGAAACTCCACAGCCAGGGCACGCAGGCAGCCATCACTAGCCAGTCGAAAGGCAGGGTGCTCGTTAAAAACCTTCCGGTTCAGATGCACGCAGATATCTGCCCTCATGTCCTTGGGACAAATGGAAAGAACCTGAATAAAGAAGGGGAAAAAATCAGCTGGGAATATGATACAAGATCAGTAGGTGTTTTAAGAAACTGCTTCACAAAAAGACATTCCTACAGCAGAATATTTTTTACCAGTGTCACCTTCAGACAGTATTCAGAGAGAGTTTTCCACCTATGTCCGTGATATGGGGATAATGATACTGATCTCATTTGTAAAGTGCTTTGAGATCTACTGATGAGAAGTCCTATGTAAGAGCTAGGCATTATTACATCAGTTCCTACAAACATAAATTCTACAAAACACACCATTTACAGCTGGCACTAATTGGCACCCGTATTGGCGGTCTCAGCAGCCTGGGCATCTGAATTACCCACTGACTGACAGAGATGGTCCCTGTGAAAGCAGAGAATCGAGGCACACTGATTAAGGCAGTGGTGGAAGCAGGGCTGTTCCCTGCTTCAATGCTTCTAAATGGGCAAGAGTAGGAAAGCAAACCCCAGCACTTGCACCTTCGGATCCAGTTTGTAAAGATGGGAAGCCATGCACAAACCACCTCATTATCTGTTCAGCATGTGCACACGTGAGCTATTGAAAGTGCTACTCATGTATGTCCTTTAAAAACCTGGCCCCCAAAGCCTTGAAATAGATGATCATTTATTATGTGCATTATGAAAGCACCTACAGTCTCAACTGAGATGAGATCCCCATCGTGCCTGGTGCTGTATAAACACATAATAAGGGACAGTCCCTTCCACAAAGAGCTTACACTCTGAATAAGATACCAAAAGAGCTTCAAGATTAGAACAAATAGGAACAAAAACGTTATGCAATCTCGCAATAAGAAATATAAAGCACAAGTGAGTGAAAAGCCGCACTGTGAACCTGACGACAGCCAAAGATAGATCACTTGATCTTGGCCATCCTGTGAGATAAATTCTTACCGTACGTGGCTTTTCCTACAGATACAATAAAGGGAAAGTTAGCAAAGCCTAACCAGTTAAAGAAAGAAAGTGACAAACTGTGAATCACCAGTAATTATAAGAACTAGGCTTGTGAAATGCACATTTAACATGAGCACATTTTCTCAAACTTGCTAATAGTGATGTAAATCCTTAAGTACATGGTAGCTAATTTACTTGGGAATATTCTCTTTTTAAGGCTGCTAACAAAAATGTATGACAAGGTGTAAATTAAGCCCAATGGACACAAATTAACTACACTGTGAAAGTCTCATATATATAGAAAACTGCAGGTCAACAAATAACACTGCGCAAGTTCTCACCTTACTGAATTAAATCAGTTCGCTCCACAGGCAATAATGAAAGACAGTCTCCAGTTCATGAACAGTTTGCCGGACCTTAGAATGTCAAGGAACACTTTAGCAGAGAAATCCAGGCAACACTGAACTAACTTTGTGGCAACCATGCTCATGTTAATGTAGGAATTAAAGTTAGAATTTTAATTTCTGTTCCATCAAGATCTGTTATAAAGAATGATATTATTATTATTGTACGATATTGCTAAAAGGTCCAAAGCATAGAACTGTCAGACAATAAACTATCTAAATCTTAATTAATTACATTAATATGTGTCCCTTCCTTGTTTTAATAGATCTAAGTCATACTGTTATCTTTGAGATAATGGATTGGAAAACAGTCAAGGTAAATTTTAAGCATATATATTCACAAATGTTTAAGACCAAAAGGGACCATTCTAATAATCTAATCTGAACTCCCTCATAATACAGGTCACAGAACCTGGCACAGTAATTTTTACATCTAGCTCATAACTTCTGGTTGAACTACAGTACATCTTTCAACAAGACATCCAATCTTGATTTAAAGACTCCAATGGAGAATCCACCATGTCCCTCAGTAAGTTCTTCCAATGTTTAATTACCCTCACTGTTAAAAATTTGCATCTGAATGAATTTGTCTAGCTTCAGCTTCCAACCATTGGATCCATTAAACCTTTTCCTGTTAGATTAAAAAGCCAGCTACTATCAGAAATCTCTTCCCCGTGTGGGTACTTGGAGACCATGATGAAGTCACTTTGTAACCTTCTCTTGGATAAACTAAATAGATTGAGTTTCTTTAGTCGGTCACTATTATGCATGTTTTTCTCATGTCTCCTGTGGGATCCTGCAAAAGATGATGATGGGATGGAATCTTCCATAGGATAATGGTTTCCCATTTACAATAACTTTTGAGATCTACCAGTTAGCCAGTTTTAATCAATTTAATAAGGGCTACATTGATTTTGTTTGTGATTTTTTTGTCAGAATGTCATGCAGGACTAAGATAAATGCCTTACAGAAGTCTAGTATAATATGTCATCAAAAAACAACAACAAGTTAGACAAGACTTGTTTTCCATAAAGCCATGTTGCCTGCCACCATCTTTTAATTCTTTACCGATTGTGTCCTCTATCAGCCTTTCCATGATTTGGCCCAGTATCGATGTCAAGTTAACAAGACTATAATTACCTGGGTCATCTCATTTAACTTTTTGAAATATTTGCACAATATTAGCTTTTTCCTCTGCAACTTCCCCAGTTTTCCATGATTTGTTGAAATTGAACATTAATGGTTTAGATAGCGTCTCAGCTAATTCTTTTAATACTCCTGGGTGCAAGTTTTCAGGACCTGCTAATTTAGAAATGCTTACATTTAATAGCTGCTGTTTCAATCCTCCCTATTTACTTCTGGAATAGAAACTTTTTCCTTATTACTGAAAGATATGAATACATCACCCTGCTTCTCTCCAATAATAATTATTGAATATTTCTTCCTTTTCTGCTTCATGACTGGCAACTTTACCATTCTTATCTAGTATCGCTAGGATTTCCTTTGTTAACAGTGTCATTCTTTTAATAATATAAATGATTTTGACTAAAAGAGGCCATGATCCTTGAATTTCCAAACCCCGTGTTCATAATATATCTTACATACACCTAAATGATTTTGGCTTCCAAATCTTACGTTCCAACCTTCTATACTTTGGAAGGAAAACAGAGTGGACTCAACACCTCTCAAACTCTAATTACTGTAAAATATTACAGAAGGAGGACAAGAATTGTATCCTGAGAGCTTCTCAGATTTCCTGGTTTGTTTGTTGTTTGTTTAATATAAAGTGATCGTACTCATCAAAAATAAAAGACATTCATATACCCAAGAAACTTATTAAAACCATCCAAATACAGTTCAATGAGTTAAAAATACAGTACCAAGTGATCAGTCATTCAAACACTGTTCCTATCTTTAAAAAGGGGGAACATAGAAGATCTGGGGAATTATAGACCAGTCAGCCTAACGTTGATACCTGGAAAGATATGGAACAAATTATTAAACAATCAAATTTTATGTACCTAGAGAATAATAGGGTTATAAGTAGGGCTGTCGATTAATCACAGTTAAGTCACGCAATTAACTCAAAAAATTAATCACGATTAAAAAAATTAATCGCATTTAATCACATTTTTAATGTCACTGTTAAACAATAAAATACCAATTGAAATGTATTAAGTATTTGTGGATGTTTTTCTACATTTTCAAATATATTAATATCTATTACAACACAGAATACAAAGTATACAGTGCTCACTTTATATTATTTTTATTACAAATATTTGCACTGTAAAAATGAGAAAGAAATAGTATTTTTCATTTCACCTCATACAAGTACTGTAATGGAATTTCTTACCATGAAAGTGCAACTTATAAATGTAGATTTCTTTTGTTACATAACTGCACTCAAAAAACACAACAATGTAAAACTTTAGAGCCTATAAGTCCACTCAGTCCTACGTCTTGTTCAGCCAATCGCTAAGACAAACAAATTTTTTTAAATTTATGGGAGATAATGCTGCCCGCTTCTTATTTACAATGTCACCTAAAAGTGAGAACAAGCGTTTGCATGGCACTTTTGTAGCTGGCATTGCAAGGTATTTACATGCCAGATATGCTAAACATTTGTATGCCCCTTCATCCTTTGGCCACCATTCCAGAGGCCATGCTTCCATGCTGATGACAATCGTGAAAAAAAATCTGCTACTTAAATTTGTGACTGAACTCCTTGGGGGAGAATTGTATGTCCCCTGCTCTGTTTTACCCACATTCTGTCATATATTTCATGTTATAGCAGTCTCAAATGATGAGCCAGCACATGGTGTTCATTTTAAGAACACTTTCACTGCAGATTTGACAAAATGCAAAGAAGGTACAGCACTCAACCCAAGGTTTAAGAATCTGAACTGCCTTCCAAAATCTGAGAGGGATGAGGTGTGAAGCATGTTTTCAGAAGTCTTAAAAGAGCAACACTCTGATGCGGAAACTACAGCACCTGAACCACCAAAAAAGAAAATCAACCTTCTGTTGGTGGCATCTGACTCAGATGATGAAAATGAACATGCGTTCGTCCGCACTGCTTTGGATTGTTATCAAGCAGAACTCCTCATTAGCATGGATGCATGTCCCTTGGAATGGTGGTTGATGCATGAAGGACATATGAATCTTTAGCGCATCTGGCACGAAAATATCTTGCAACACCGACTACAACAGTGCCACGCGAACGACTGTTCTCACTTTCAGGTGACATATGACATATGAGGTGAATTGAAAAATACTATTTCTTTTGTTTTTTACTGTGCAAATATATGTAATCAAAAATAATAATATAAAGTGAGCACTGTATACTTTGTATTCTGTGTTGTAATTGAAATCAATATATTTGAAAATGTAAAAAAAGTCCACAAATATTTAAATAAATGGAATTCTATTATTCTTTAACATCATGATTAATCGTGCAATTAATTTTTTTAATCGATTGACAGCCCTAGTTATAAAGAATAGGTAGCATGAATTTGTCAAGAACAAATCATGTCAAACCAACCTATTTTCTTTCTTTGACAGGATTGCTGGTCTAATAGATGGGGGGATGCAGTAGATGGGCTATACCTTGATTTTACTAAGGCTTTTGACACAGTCACACATGACAGTCTCATAAGCAAAGTAGGGAAATGTGGTCTAGATGAAATTACTTACGTTGGGTGTACACCTGGTTGAAAGACTGTACTCAAAGAGTAGTTATCAATGGTTCTCTGTCAAACTGTGAGGATATATCTAGTGGGGTCCTGCAGGGATCAGTTCTGGGTCCGGTACTATTCAGTATTTAATGACTTGGATAACAGAGTGGAGAGCATATTTATAAAGTTGTATACAACATCAAGCTGGAAAGGATTGCAAGCACTTTGGAGGACAGAATTAGAATTTAAAATGACCTTGACAAATTCGAGAATTGGTCTGAATTCAACAAGATGAAATTAAAAAAAAAAACGTAAGTGCAAAGTACTTCACTTAGGAAGGAAAAAATCAAATGCATAACTAGAAAATGGGGAATAGATTCTACTACTGCAGAAAAGGATCTGGGGGTTACAGTGGATCACAAATTGAATATGAATGAACGATGTGATGCAGTTGTGAAAAAGGCAAAAATCATTCTGGAATGTTTTAACAGGAATGTCCTATGTAAGGCATGAGAGGTAATTGTCTTGCTTTACTTTACACTAGTGAGGCTTCAGCCGGAATACTGTGTCCAGTTCAGGGTGCGACATGTCAAGAAAAATGTGGTTAAATTAGAGAGAGTTCAGAGGAGAGCAACAAATATCATAAAAAGTTTAGCAAACCTGATTTATGAAGAAAGGTTAAAAAAACTGGGCATGTTTAGTCTTGAGAAAACAAGACCAAAGGGTGACCTGATAACAGTCTTCAAATACTTTAAGGGCTGATATAAAGAGGACTGTGATCAATTGTTCTCCATGTCCACTGAAGGTAGGACAAGAAGCAATGGTCATAATCAGTAGCAAGGGAGATTTAGGTTAGCTATTCAGAAAATCTTTCTAACTCTAAAGATAATTACGCTCTTGAATAGGCTTCTAAGGAAGGTTGTAGAACCCCCAGCATTGAAAGTTTTTAAGAACAAGTTGGCCAAACACCTGTCAGGGATGGTCTAGGTTTACTTAGTCCTGCTCAGCAAAAGGGGCTGGATTTGATGACATCTCAAGATCCCTTTCAGCCCAACTTTTCTATGATTCTATGTTTCCAAGTAGTGCTCTTTTTTATAGGCACAGTAGTATTTCTATCATCAAACACCGTAACAAGAAGGATGGCAAGAACACCATTGCACAGAAAATGCCAGTTCAGTAAATCACACAGAATTCAGTAATTTAATTGAAGTCATGATCCAAAAAACTCCATTTAGAAAGTGACTCTTCTGATAGCACCTTCTTTATATAGACTTCAGAGTAGCAGCCGTGTTAGTCTGTATCCGCAAAAATAACAGGAGTACTTGTGGCACCTTAGAGACTAACAAATTTATTAGAGCATAAGCTTTCGTGGGCTACAACCCACTTCTTCGGATGCATCCGAAGAAGTGGGTTGTAGCCCACGAAAGCTTATGCTCTAATAAATTTGTTAGTCTCTAAGGTGCCACAAGTACTCCTGTTATTTTTATATAGACTGAGACTTCACTCTTCGGCAAGCACAATAGTAAAAGAGCAAGGAGCAAAGCTCTAGCCACAGGCTGAACAATTTCATTTTTACAATATGTTGTTCTCCTTGAACTGAGAACAGAGAATGAAGTTGAAGACAACTAAATAGGAAATATTTTGTGTTAAAAGATTTTACAAAGGATCTTAGATATAGAAGAAAATAAAAAGTAAATGTGGAAATATCAAGGGAAAATAGCGAGAAATGGGTAATCTCAATTATTAATCCATATACTGTATGCTCCCAGCACAGGACTCTACAGTCTCTGACTAGCCTTTATTATAGCTCCTTTCTGATTGTACAAATGCAAGCATCAAGGGTTCAGAAGGTGTTTAATGGAGACCATCAACTCCACTAACATGACTCAGGGCAGTACTGTAAGAAGGGGATTTGATGGCACAGATCAGATTCTGCATGGTAGTTTTCCTGCTGATGTAAAGAAGATTCTGGTGTGGAAACAGGATTCTATTTTCTGCAGGAACAAGGTGGAACCTTCTGAAGTTACTAAGAGAGCACAGTAACAGACGAGGTGTTTCTCTTTTATATACAAGCCCTGTTGAGAATGGCCCTTAGTCAGCAGAGTAAGAACTAGACATTCTGATTACACGGTTAAAAACAAAGAATCTAAATTGTCTCCTCAAATGTCACATTTTTAAAATGGCATGTATCCAAAGAGGATACAAAATACCTGTTAGTTATTGGTTTCTATTTTTTGTATATTTTAAGCCATGTATCAAAAACCACTTTCCAGTTTCCAAAGAGGTAAGATTTTTCCTGAGGAGTCTTCATTTTTATTTTATTTTATTTTTATTTTTTGCGTGTGCGTGGAATCCTTGTTTTATGAACAAATCAATATGAAGGTTGCTGACTACAATGCTTTACTATTTGATAGCTTCAGAGCATAAGCTTGGGAGAATATAGTCTGCAGGGTTCTATGTAATAAATCTATGTGGCCATAGACTTCACAGTCAGTAACTATTGCTCATGCATCCAAACATCATACCTTCTGCTGCAAAAATGAAAGGCAATGTAGAATCCCCCTATGCAGAAAAACCTTCTTTAGCTCAGTTGATAGAGTCCTCTGATTTTTAACAGAGAAGGTTCTGAGTTCTGTGTCACATGTTCATGGTGACATTTGCATCTGTGAAGCCACAGACTGGTATCTATTGGATTGAACCACTGTAGACTCCTAATACCCGAGGGACAGCTTTGCTTAACTGCTGAGATCAAGTAATGCACTGAAGAGGTGCCCTCTTCTGAGTGGAAAATCAAACCTGCTCAGTTGCTTACAAAAAGAATGCTCAGATTTGATTTTATCATCATCTTCTAGCCAGCCCACACAGGATATAAGCCCTAATACAATCACAGCAGATAGACAGTTTCCTTCAGCACATGTGGTAGTCGTTCATATTTCTAGAACGAAGATGGTAGGTTCCATCTCTGCATGTGTGCAGTTTAGATGGTGAGTGAGATGTTTATGTATGTAGCCAGAGACTTGTGACAATGGTATTAAAAGCTCTGGAATACTCAGAAATAAATGGTACATCTATATCTCTGTGCTAAACCTGAGATCTGGAAGGGAACAGTAAAATTCCCAAGGAGGCTCATCTGATTTTTTTTTTTTCCTCCTAGCATTTTCTAAGTGTACTCAGGCAGTTTAAGATAAGCCTCCAGAATAGTTCATAGAATTCTACACGGAGCAGAGATTATAAAAGAGCTGCAAGAATAGCAAATGAATTAAAATAAAGACGTTGTGGATTAAGACGGTGTACAAATAATGCCTGCTGGAACCGTTTTAAATATTTCTGAAATCTTCTCCCGTTTGAGAAGGCTGCTGAATGGCTTCATGGACATGACAATATCTCTGAAGTCATGTCAGGGAATATCAGGTTGACAAATCACCTACTGAAGCAGACTTATAATGATCTAAATTCTCATTCTCTCACTGCACCAGCCATGAGATTTATTCAGTGGTGGCAGAATAACTTTTACATAAAATTAACTTCGACTTGGGGGGGCGGAGGGGGAAGAGTATGCCCACTGTTGTCTGGGAGCCCCCAGATCAATTCCTTGCTGGGAAGAGGCCATTAAGAGCTAGATTTTCAGAAGTGCTCAGCAACCACAATCAAGGTCAGACTTTCAAAAGAGCTCAGTTCCCATTAGGCACCCAAAGAAACTGACTGGATTTGCATAAAAACTCATTAAGTCAGATGCTGAGCCATAAATTTCACAATGGGCATTGGATTAGCTGCTTTGGAGGCAAAGTTAAGAAACAGCTGATATGCAAATCACCGAGCACTTTCATACTGTAAATTTGATTTTTTTTTTACAAATAGTTAGACAGATTGATCGGAGTTATTAACCCTGCATGGATTAAGACTGTTTTTAATAGATTGGATCGAACATGCTAGCACTGAGTTTGTTACTATTTAATTGAACTGTCTAAAATTCCAAGAGAGAGATAGGGTCGGTGAGGTTATATCTTTTATTGGACCACCTTCTGTTGGAGAAAGGGACAAGCTTTCAAGCTCTACAGAGATCTTCTTCAGGTCTCTTATGTAGTTTGCTTTAAATGCTGAAAGCACCAGATCTGCAAACTGAGCTTAATTATATTTTTTAAGCAATACAGAATATGAATTACACTGGTGATCAGAGCATTGAGACAGATTTGGTGGTACAGTAACAACAAGGAAAATTTCTTAATTGAATAACACTAACAAGTGTTGGAAATATACAGAAATGGCTACAAATTAGTTTGGATTAAATTAAATTCAATCTTCCCAACACGGATAAAAACTGGCTGTAGGTCTTGAAACAACTGGTGATGATAAATTACACTATATTATGCTGTGGGGACACAACTGCTGGAAGGTCTGGTTTGATTTTTTAATAGATTAATAAATGCTCTGGAAAATGTAGTAATGAGCACATTAATGAAATGTGCAGATGATACAAGGTGTAAGATCCCACACTGTGTTGTGAAGGGACACTACTGAGGGACTTTTCATCCTTTTAAGTCCTACTATACACACATCAAAAATATAGACATTACACAACTCATTGAGGTAACACGGTACATTAGAAGTTAGCCAATATCATTAAGAAACTCATGGTAACACCAGTTTTTGCGATAAGAAAAAAAACCTTGAGATTCACACTGCAGAATCTCACCATCTCCAGCAATAAAATAAAATAAAATAAAATGCACCCACAGTTTTGGGACTGACAAAAAATTCCAGGCTCCAGTTCTACCACTGACATGGGGAACTTTTTGTTTTAATCTGGACCATAGTGTCATTAAATAAGGGGATCATTCAGATGTCAAAGGATACAAAGAAAAGATTCTTCCTGAGGCTAGACTTTGCATCTCAGCCCTGCACAGGGAGCAGTACAAAGCTACATTGCCCCGGCAGGAGCAAACATAACCACTCACTGTGGCACTCTGTCTCCCTCAAGTGGTGGCTGGGTCACATAAACTGGTTGATGGGGCTGCCACTGCCTTAGCTAACAGACATATCTTTTTAGCTCAAGCAGTAAAGGCTCATGTTTTAAGATATAGATGTCCCAGATTCAGTCCTCCCTCTCGTGACAAACCAGGGGCACAGCATTACTGAGGGTATGTTCCCACCTTGGGTGGACATACCCACGCTAGCTCTTTGAGCTAGCATGCTAAAAATAGCAGTATGTCAGCAGCAGGACATTCGGCTGCTCACACTAGCCACACAAGTACAGTCCCACCCATCCACCTGGGTACGTACTTGAGTGGCTAGCCTGAGCCACCGCCTGTACCACATGGCCACACTGCTATTTTTGGGCACTAGCTCAAGGACAGCTAGCACGGTGCATCTACCCAAGCTGGGACTTGTGCCTCCCAGCCGCGGTGTAGACAAACCCTGAGTATGGATATGGGTTACATAGGCACCATCTTTCTTGGTGCTGCTGGTTGTGCACAGGAGGCAAGTAATCAGCACCATTCATTAGGAGGGAGCAGAGTACTCCCACCAGTTCACAGACCCTGTTCTGTAGGCCTGTGTGGAAGGCAGGTGGTCCATGGTTCTGTTTCTTCCCTTTTCTGCATCCTGCTCTCCAAGAGGAAGTGGACTGTAATGGTGAGTGGCCCTTGAACAGTTCTGCGAGGTGAGGGAGACTTCTTGTTCACCTGCTGCTGACAAGCCAGCTCTTACAATTTAGTTGCAATATTTGTCCAGATTATTTTAATTTTTCTTGTTGAGTCTGGAATCATATGTACATTTCACGGTTTTTGCACCTTGTATATGGTGCAAATTCTGCATGGCAAGAAAACAGAGAACCTGTGCTCCTGATCTTACAGTATGAGGACCGCCCTGGTGGTAGGGAAAGATGGCAGTAGAGGCCATACAGACAAGTTTCCATGATGAGACCATGTAGAAATAGCAGCCTGATTTTACAGGGCATCAGGACACTGGGAGAGATGTCTTGAGGCCATGAATCTCAGGTTTCAGTACTGGGTTGTCAACAATATTTCATAGGGCCATTGAAGATCTCACTAGCAGCAGAGGGGACTAAATTCCCTTGCATTTTCTGAGATTTATGATTCATAACATTGCAGCCTGAAAATATTTACCATAGTCCTGTCTCTTCTGCATTATTGCATATTGGGTCATGCCATCAGTAATGAATAGTTTTAATGCTGTATTGTTTTCCCGTTGTTTCCACTTCAGGAGTTACAACGTGAAACTGGCTCAGATAGATTCCTACGTAAAAACTGAGGAATAAATTGTTTCCTTTCAACCTGTGTCTTTTATTGAAAAGTGGACCATTAAATCATGTTAGAAATTATCTGGCCATTGATTTTATTACTTTCTAAGAGAATCTCAAGCCAAACTTTAACTAAGAGTCAAAGGAAGGAAAATCTTTCAGCTTTATTGACATTTCACAATTTTGCCATTAGGAGAGTGGGACCTTCATAGAAACAGCTGGATGTAAACGAATCGTTGTGCAGGTTCACGTGTAATGACCTATTTTTAGAGGAGAGCTGCAACCTATTAATGTTTCATTTGCTGTCAAGCACATTTTGATTAAAACTAAGAAGCTCAAATTCAATGTGAACATTTTAATATCTCAGGCTGGGGTACTATAAATATTTTTAGAACTACTTAAAAGATCATATTCAGAGAATGTTCTGGTTCACATTTATCTCTCTCAGCAGAACAGGTTCTAATGTGCAATGCTGCCTTTGAGAGACTTTTAAATATATAATGGCTGCTGCGTTTTCCCATGAATTTACTCACGATCTACATTTAATTCATTACTGGGTGAATAACCAAAGTACCTTGAGCATGAAAGGGGCTGTATAAAAACAAATTCCCTCCTACACATGAGCTATGTATTATCATATTATGGTATGTACAGTGCATATGCAATGTATTGTGTGTATTGTCCTAGCTGTCAATGTTAGAGCTTTGACTTCTAAATGTTTTAAGATGATTGATCACAGGCCACTTGCTTCAGTTTAAATAATACAAATAAAGGGACACTCTCAGTTTCATCGATTCTCTATTCATAGGTATGCAGGAAGGAGGAGTGAGAAAGAACAATGAGCACTGTGGGTTGAAGATGAAATTTGAGGACAAATTATCACCAAAGACCCAGCCTAGATTGGTCCTTTAAGGCAGGGGTTCTCAACTTTTTCTTTCTGAGGACCCCCAACATGCTATAAAAACTCCATGGTCCACCTGTGCCACAACAATTGTTTTTTTGTATATAAAAGCCAGGGCCACCGTTAGGGGGTAGCAAACAGGGCAATTGCCCGGCACCCCATGCCACAGAGGGCCCTGCGAAGCTAAGTTCCTCAGGCTTCGGCTTCAGCCCCGGTTGGTGGTACTTGGAGCCCTGGGCTTCAGCCCCAGGTGGTGGGGTTTTGGCTTTCTGCCCTGGGCCCCAACAGGTCTAATGCCAGCCCTGCTTCGCAGACCCCCTGAAACCTGCTCGTGGCCCCCCAGTGGGTTCCAGACCCTTGGTTGAGAACCACTGCTTTAAGGCACAGCCCTGCAGTGTGGAAGTTCGGGGTCTGATCCATCACACACCAAAGTCAATGGGCATTGGATTGGGCCATCTGAGAGGGGTTTTACTTACTTACTTACTTACGGCAGCCAGCTCTGGATCTATGGCCCTTTTCTTCATTGCCCCCTTTGGGGAGATGAGTAACATCTAGTCAACCTTCACTTTGCCCACACTGTGTATCTGCACAAGAACCAAACACTAAGCTCTCTGGATTTCTTCTTTGTTGTTGGTCTGAGCGAGATCTTCAATGGCATTAAACACTAGTATCTCATATATGACTAAGAATAGATATTTAACTGCACTATTTGAATGATATTTGTAACAATTAATTAAAGCACATTTGTTAAAGGTATAGCGTTCCCAGCAAAGGCATTTACTTATATTTTAGTCTCAAGCACATTTCTTTTAAAAACCTTAGCTGTCACAAAAACTACTAGACTTTATCATGATATATTGGCCTGTAGTTACATACAATACAGTTGTTCATCACCAGAAAAAACTGCATAATTTTGGGTCAACATGTGAGCTGTTCTACCCACTGTATTTGATTTAAAGAAAAAATAATTTCAATGTGTTGAGTTGTGCTGCATGCTTGACTGACTGAAATGTATCCTAATAATAGGGGGAAATGACATCATAATGCACACGTGAATGCAAAGGGAGCAATAAAGTATATTTATTTGGAACTAATGAAGATGTAATCAGTAGAGTGGGATGAAATTGTTTGGCTGAAACTTTTTTCGGGGGAGAAAAATGCAGATTTGGCAGTGCTGAAACGTTTCATGAGTTCATATCAAATATGCCAAATTGTTTTGGTTGAAAATAAAAACAAACAAAATATGAAAAAAATAAAATACTTCATTTTGACATTTCCTGAATGAAATGTTTCAATTTTTCAATTCAAAGCGACTTTTCCATTCAACATTAATTTACATTTTATTTTAAAAATTAAACACGTTAAAAATGCTTGAAATCTAAATGAAACATTTTATCTTGGGGAGAATGAAACATGACCAAAATCAATTTTTTTTCACATTTCGATTGGCCAAAAATTTAAAGAAAATTGTGATCAAGCTGAAATGACTTTATTTTTATTATTTTTTGGAATTTCCAGCCAACTGAAAAATCTGTTATTCACTCAGCTCTAGTAATGATACCTATATGGAAGAAAACCATCCATAAATATTAACAATTGGTAAAGTTTAGAGGTTTTTTGCTAATTATTTGCACAGTTAAAAGAAATCTTTGCTGAAGAATAAGAAATATAGTAATATACTAAAATGTCTACCCAAATGTAAGGAGTATGAGAGATACTACTATGCATAATGATAGTCTAGATGTATGTGCTGGAGACATACATTTGGTTTTGAAGGAAGTGAGGAATGAAAAACACAGGAGAAATGACTCTAGGGATAGATTACTGATCACCTGGACAGGAGAGTGAGCACTAGATGAAATTAAGAAAGGGAAACTATATGTTGAATTTCATTAAAAAACTCTCCTACAGTGAGATACATTAGGCTGTGCTAGTCTCCCAGGGTTGGTTGAAGCCCATCACCAGGGATTTTTAAAACCAGACTGGATATAAAAACTAGGAAATGTACTATTGGGAACAATTCTACTGTGGCACAGAGGTGGACCAACAAATATAACAGTTCTTTTCTTTCTCGTCTATATTTCTACTGCAGGATTAAATCAAGCTTATGATCAAAAGATGGAAAAGTTTCCAGCATAGAAAAGTTACCAGGCCCCAGAGAATTGGAGACACATTATTTAAGAGGATGTCAGCTCCTGAATCTCTTGGTGCGATATTTTCCTATCTTCATTGTGACTGGTGTATTGCACACACAGTAAATAAAAATTCTATGACGTGGTGCAGTGTGACCTGTTTTTTCCACCCACAAATTTTAATACAGAGGTTGTATGATTTTTCCCAAATGTTTTTTTTAAACATTCCTACCTTAAGTGGTTTGTAAAGTGCTAAATACGCCCCGAACACGAAGGAAAGGATCTAGTCTATGTGACTGCTGTATTTTTTAGGTTTGCCAACTAGGAAATACAACATTTTCTCATTTGTTATAATTGAGATGTTTCATAATTCATTTCAGAATTCAAAGTTCAGATGGGTCATGTGACTGCCAGTGACCTACACACAGCTTTCCATCTTTCCCATAAGAAATCTGAATTTTGGCTCTGATCATGCAGTTGGCAGCATGCAAATTGCTGTATCCATGAAGACCCCCATTTGCTTCAATGCAGCTCACAGCAGTCGCAGCAAGGTACTTGCGCAGTAGCCATTGAAGGTTTATAGCCTTTGCTGGACGCTATGTAACGGAATATTTTAAAAATTGTAACCATTTTATAGCTACTCTCTCACTGGTTGTCAATAAAATATTTTAACTGAAAAACTGAACTACATAAAAACATTAATGGCCTGATCCAAAAGCCACTGAATTCAACAGGAGTCTTTCCATTGACTTAAATGGTGTTTAGATCAGGAGCTACGCTAGGCAGGCCTCCAGTGTGGGAATACTGTTAAAAACCTAAATCACAGATTTTATGGCCTTATTAATTATCTAGCTAAGCAACCACTACTATTATGCAGACAAGTGAACGCTGCTTACTAAAAGCCAATGATCAGTATGTTTATGGGCTATAACTGCATTTTTACAATCTATTAAACTGGATATGTGGAAATAATGGAAGGAAATCTCAGTAATTAAAGCAAAGGTTCTTCTAATTAACCGCAAAGCACAATCAAAGTCTAATGGAACTGCAGCAGAAATAATTGAAAGGAGATAAATGAGAATGAAAATTGAATTTTTACACATATTTGGCTTTTCACAGCAGAACTGAGTCCATTTACAGCAATTACAACAAATTTATTATTAACAAACTGTATGAACACATTTGGAAGTTAGAATGTCACTGTATAAATGGAGCTGAAATTAACATATTAAAGAATCAGGCATACTGAACTACAAGAATCCAAGAAACCGAAAGCCTTATCAGTTAACATAACAATAATAATACACAAAAGTTGCACAGTTTTGGAAGTTAATTACTAACTGTGAAATTCAGGTTAATTAGTTCCGTAACTAACATTGTATGGGTTTATAAGAAGACTTAAAGCTGTCCTTGTTCTCACAATAATTCCATTTTGTCATGTTATAGTGAGATAGGTTCTGGTGGAACTCAGATTACACCTACCACACAGTGCAATACAGTTAACCGAAATAAGAAGTGTAGCAGAGCACAGCAATATTCTATCACAACTTTTCCTCTGTCAAGTGGGCTTTAGGGTTCTCAGTACTAGACACTTAATGTCCAGTTCCCCGATGGCGTAAATCCACTGAAGTCAGTGGAGCTAGGCCAACTCACACCAACTGAAGATCTCACCCCTAGTCTCCTTTCTTAATCTATGGAGCAGGTATAAAATGACTAGCAGGAACACAAGCTTTCCCAAACTTCCCTGCCAAAGGGCCTTCAGCCCAGGCCTGGAGAGGACACCTCAAAGAGATCAGTCTCCGTCTCTATTAAATCTTGTGCTAACTGTGATGGTAGCAATTATGGTTCTGTCCACTGGGAACTGGTCCAAGGCAACTGAACTCATTTCATAAATGTTAACAAACCCTCAGATGGTAACAACTTTCAGTCACTACTGACCTGCGCCAGATTCCAAATGGTGACCTAAGACCTGATTCAAAGTCCAAACACCCAATGATTTCAGTGGGCTTTGGATCAGGAACTAGAGCAGAAAAGATCTATATCCAGTTATCAATCTCCTGAGCCAATCAGTGCTCTGCTACTCACCTTTTAACCAGACCACAATGATACACTGATTTTGATTCTCTTACCATTACTGCTACTATATTATTATTATATTTTAGGATATCGGCAAGCACTAGAACTACAAAAGTGAGTAAAGGATCGTTTTCTGCTAGTATGTGTAATATGTATGAAAAGAGCTATTGGATATATTTTTAACAGAATAAAAGTGCTGACATATGGCCTTTTTTAAAGTGGAATGCTTAATGAAATGTACATTTTCCATTTTACAAAAAATTTGGGAACTAAAATATTTAGCCTGCTAGTTGCTCTGCGAAATGTTTTGTTGGGTATCAGTGTTTTTTATTAGTTATTTCTGTATTGCCAGTTTGGATTACTCAGCCCCATCAAATGTGGTTTCCCACCCCCCCAAAAATGAAGGGTATCCTTTTTGAGATTTTTCTCTTCCTCCCCACCCTCTCAATTTTTTCAAAAACTGTTTTTGTTAATTTCAAATCCCAAAACACAATAAAAATTAAAATAATTCCAAGGAAAATCTGGAAAATGGAAAGTCAGACCATATTGAAAAGCAGGGTAACAGAACACACTTTCAAAATTGCCAATGTTTCCATTTTTTCCCCTAATTTTAAACCAGCGCCCTCTGTCTGAACACAACGATGACAGTATTAATGGAATCACATGTGGTTCAGATCTTTTTTGCCAGCGTGTTTACAGTACTCAGTACTGTTTATTCTACTGGAAAGGACACAATGGATTGAAAGGTACAATATCTGGATTTTTACCTCATGCACTCATACCTTCTCTGTGTCGATCCCTTTAGACATGGACCATGTTGAGACAATATAATCCATGACTCGTTCACTAAGGCCTTTTGGGACTTGATATAATTTGAGGAAATCCCTCACATTGTTCAGCATCTCATGGTATCGGTTGGTGTTGGCATACATTTGCTGGAAAATGGTGGTGACATTTCCAAAAATAGTTGCATAAAGAAGAGCTGAAAGAGAGAAAATGGCAAACAAAGATAAATTTCTATACTCCACAAAAATAGGCTTAATCATTTCAATAAGTGTTTTGCAAGAAAGAGAAAATCAACTGCAAATGGTTGCAGACTCATTTGTGTGTGCTGAAAAGTTCTAGTTACACACACTCATATATATTCACATACTTATATTCAGAGGACTTTTTCTTATGTGAACTTATGTTCCTCTTCATCCGTCATATTTAATTTGCTCATATGACTCCCACCAACAAAAAACAAGGAGGAAATGCCACTAAAAGGAAGAACTGGTGAACAACTGAAAGGAAACCAGTCAAAAATGAACTGACCCAAATAGAAAAAGCCTTCCACTAAACCTTATCAAAGGGATTCTGTGAATATACTCTGAAATACAAGGTTGGTGAGGTCA
Source organism: Emys orbicularis (assembly GCF_028017835.1). NCBI lineage: Eukaryota > Metazoa > Chordata > Testudines > Emydidae > Emys > Emys orbicularis. The sequence goes on from NC_088686.1 coordinate 15,842,525, forward strand.
TATCTTTTATTGGGCCAAGTTCTGTTGGTGAGAGAGACAAGCTTTCGAGAAGCTTGTCTTTCTCACCAACAGAAGTTGGCCCAGTAAAAGATATGACCTCACCCACCTTGTCTCTCTAATATCCTGGGACCAATACGGCTACAACAACACTGACATACTCTGAGAGGCAGTTCAATGGCAGGGACCAGGAACTGAGAATGGGGTGTCCCTATCTTGATCCAGATAAGACCATGGAACAGAGAACAGAGACAACTGAGTCAACCTCTGAAGCCTGGCAAGGATGTTTCTGGACAGACAGTGGCCAAGATCCTTGGCTGTGGCCCAGGACTACACAGTGCAGGTCATGAGGATGTATCCTACATCCTGGACCAGCTGTGCATCAGCTCTGCTGTAACATGAGCTCTATATTATGTCAGCTGCCAGTGGCCTCAAGAACAGCAAATGGAGAGCAGAAAGGGAAGCCTCAGTCATATCTCCTTGCCACTGTCCATATCTCTATATCAGCAGCTGGGTGTATGTGGCGTAGAAGCCACCACACCAGATATATACCAGAGGCATATCCCCCTCTGTTGGGGTGGTTCCCCCACCCTACCCAGCTACACCAGTTTTAGGGCCAGACTGTGCCCGCAATGTTGTGCAAAGCAGCTGCGCCATTTCCCAGGATAAGGAAGTCAAGTAACTCAGACCTAGTGTAAAGGCTTTCCATTAGAGATGGGCCTGCACCAAATTCCTGGGTCCAAATACTCCAATTCTGTGAAAAGTAGGAGCTTCAACTTCAAACCCAGACCCAAATTTGGGCCAAACCAAAACCATATATCCGAACATTTCTGAATTTGCGAGTGTTCAAAATCTGAATCCATATCTAAATGCTGTGGCTTGGATCCATCTCTATATATCCTATACATTTCTGCTAGCCCAGAGCAGCCTGAGGCCACTTTCCAGCTATGTTTTCCAGCCTCAGCTTAATGCACTGCTAGTGCAATTCAAGGAATCATCACGGTCTTCAATTTTGAAGGGAAAATCATTAATGATAATAATGGGACTAAAGCATGTGCTTAAATGCTTTTTTCAATAGGGATGGACGTAGGCATGCTCTTAAAGGTATTTAGCTTCCTTATTGATTCAGGACCTAATTATTCTTGAGAAGAAGCCATAAATAAATAAATAGCACTCTTCTCTTAAACACTGTAGACTTTACAGAACGAAAATTATTTTGATTTCTCCAATACCAGTGTGTTGCATTTTCATTCTGTCCTTGGCATCAACTAATATACGGAAGTTTGTGTGTCATGTTTAATCGTCTTTGCTTGGAAGTACTATACTGCAGAATGCAGCTGTGTTTACATATTCTTTTTAAAAAAAAAAATACGCAGCATACAAATAGGAAAAAATAAGCCATTGTGAAAGGATAACTACTTTTTATCTCCTAATGCATAACAGTTTCCTTTTGTATACAACAGATTTTTCACCTCACTCCAGAAAATTGACTTAATTTTATGGACATTTAGTCCAGTTTATCACTGCTCTTCCAGAGGCAGCAATTTTTTAAAAGACATGGTGTTTGTTTAAAAATACTTGAATAGTAGAAATATTGCACTGACATTTCTCAACAATTTCTTGAATATTTAAATGTAAAAATGAAACACCAGAATTAAGCAGAGATTTGGTGTTCTCTGCTTCATCAGAGTCTAGGGGGACTGCATTCTGACTGGTTGGATAGACATATGAGATCTATGATCAAGTAAGGTCACAGCGGGAATAGCACTTATGAATAAGAGGTTTCAATTTTGGAAAGCTGGGGAGATTCATGTTCTTACTATATAACTGTGCAGAAATCAAGTAATGAGTGTAGATCTTGTTCTTCATTGCTTTACTGATTATATATATATCACAACTGCTGGCTACTAAAATGTTTATACAATACATTACATATATACACACACATACGCACAGTACATACATATACACAGTATAAAAGTATGTGGGTTACACATGCATACACTCTACGTGGATGAATGTCAGTTGTACATTTTTTTGCTTTTGCTGTTCTTCCCAGTTTTTGTAGCATGTTAAATTGGATGAAGTGCCACTTCTTGTAAATGCTACTCCCCCATTCCACTCACGTACATTGGTTGAAAGGTTTCAGCTAATTTGATGAGTGAATCTACAATATAAATATGTTTTCAGTCTTGGCCTGCCTTGTTTTATGCCCATTTCTGTACTGAAACTGATTGTGATGATAAAAATATATGCAACCCCCTTTTGCAAGTGCAAAATAGGACAGAAAAAATCAGAGGCTGACTGAAAATGTGGTATTGCCCTGTCATATGGGAAGAATAGATACAATTCCTGATCCTCATACCACACCAGCCAGACTGGAAGTGGCTAAGAGTGCCATGGTGGAAAAACAGTCTGACTGTGGTGAGTGCCTGTGATGGTGCCACACTGGGCCCCAGGGGGTTAAAAGGCAATACCTGGACCAAGGAGCCCCGCACCTCTGGGCCTGCCGAACATGCTCCGACTAGAGGAGCAGGTTAAGAGGAAGTTCAGAAGACCAGGTGGAGAACAGGCTGCAGGAGAGAGGTTGAGCTGAGAGGGGACCACAGAGTGGGTAAGGCCCACAGATAGTGCCTTCCTTGACCAACCCACCCCCCACTTTGAAAACCAGGGGGTCCTGCAGGACTCTGCTTCTTTGGACTCTTTTTCTGCTAAGCAGCTGACTACTTGGACTACATGCCCCAAATTGAAAGGACTTATTGGTAGGAAGTGGCCCAGAGAAATGAACTTGGACTTGCTGCCAGTGTTGCTTCCCATGGGGCCAGAGGGAGGGCCTGGGTCCCCCTACCACATTCCCTTAAAGGCCAAGGCCAGATGCAGGTGGAAAGCCAAAGATCCTGGCTTAAGGTAAGGAACAGTCACCTCTACTGCTTGGACAGAGGTGGAAGGGGCCAAAAGCTGGGTGTCCTAACCCCTAGGCTGTTGGCCCTCCAAGCCGCTTTCACAGCGCTACTTATTTCCTCCCACGAAAAAATCTCCTTTAGACTCAGAATATTCATGAAAACTATCCATCTAAATGGTGATTTTACCCAAAAGTTATAAATGCCTGAAAATAGGAGCTTGGAATGAAAATGCCTCTTTGAGCATAATTATTGATATAATGAATCATCAGATCATTTCTTGGAAACTGAAATTAAAGAAAATGTTGCATGCTAGTCTACACACCACGTAATCTCCACATGCAAAACCAATGTCTCTCTCTCCCTCTGTTCTGTAAAGGCCTTTGTGGAACATATTTAGGTCTTGGCAAGATTAGAGGTATGCCTCAGAAATATTCCTTGCATTTGCTTATTACTTATTTCAGCTGTTGGCCTTTGTTAGTTATTGTGTTTCAAGACGAGATTATTTTTCTTAATTTAGCACTGATACTCTATATCCTGTACTTAGTCCCCAATTCCACTGTGGGTGTGACACACGTAAAAGGGTTAAGATGGAAAAGCCACCATTGAGTATTTGTCAGGCCACAGTGTTCTACCCTCATAAAACCCATTCTCTTGTGTTTCATCGGTTGAATGTGTCATCACTCAGTAGCCTGGTGAGGAGTGGAGTTTTGTGAAAAGAAGTCTGAACCTAAGTTCTCTTTGAGGTGCGCACTTAATTCCCCCAGCCCCGGGGCTGCGGCGCGGCGAGGAGACACGCCTCTCCCTCCCAGCTCTGGGGCTGCGGTGGGGAGAGGCACCTCTCCCCTGGCCCCAGCCCCAGCGCTACTGTGGTGGGGACAGATGCCTCTCCCCCAGCCCCAGCCCCAGAGCTACTGTGGTGGGGAGAGGCACCTCTCCCCCAGCCCCAGAGCTGCTGCGCCTGGGAGAGGTGCTGCTAACAGGGAGTTTTGCAAGGGAGTTTGGAAGGGGAGTGGGAAGGGGGCGTGGGTCACTTGCCGGTTCTATCTGTTTTCCCTTTATTCCCCTTAAAACCTATAAACCAACTACATTCAAAACTTCTTGCTTAAACAACCCTTTCAGCGGACAGGGGGCTGCAGACGGGAGTTTGACAGAGGGAGGCTTACGATGGTTAGGAAGACCCGCAACACCTGTGCCAGCACTGCTTCTGTCTCCTCCACCTGCGCCTGTAGCCAGACAGAGCGCCTGAGCATGGATGCTTCTACCCAGATCCTGGTGTGGTTTTGCAGAGACTGTAACTTGCAATTTCCACTTACTGATATCCAGGCTGGGGGGACCATCCAATGTGAAAGGTGCCTGCTGGTGGAATCTCTCAGGCAGCAGGTGGGAGAGCTACAGGAGGAGGTGGCTAGGTTGAGGAGCATTCGAATCCACGAGCAATTCCTGGACAGTGTCCATGTGGAGACAGCTGAGGTAGCTATCCCAGTACACAGGACTGCTGATACACCACTGGTGGAGGAGGAGATGGCTCAGGGTGGACACTGGCAGCTGGTTACTTCTGGCAGCAGGCAGTGCTCCACCCCTGCTCCGAACCCTCCCGCCATGGTAATGCTCTTCTCGATACAGGAAAGAAGGAATCACCCCCTACAGTAAAGGAGGAGAAGCCTCGTACCCCTAAGGCTGGGAGGTCTGCTGCCACCACTGCGAATAGGAAACGTAGGGTAGTGGTGGTCGGAGACTCTCTGCTGAGGGGGACGGAGGCGCCCATCTGTCGCCCTGACATTTCATCTCGGGAGGTATGCTGCCTGCCGGGAGCCCGTATCCGAAATGTTATGGAGGCATTGTCGAGGATTATCCAGCCCTCTGACTACTACCCCATGCTACTCATCCATGTGGGCACAAATGATACTGCGCGGTGTGACACTGAGCGGATCAAGAGTGACTACAGGGCTCTGGGAGTACGGGTGAAGGAGTTTGGAGCGCAGGTGGTATTCTCTTCGATTCTTCCCGGGCAGAGACAGATGCATCATGGAGGTGAATGCCTGGCTGCGAAGATGGTGTCGCCAGGAAGGCTTTGGCTTCCTAGACCACGGGATGCTATTCGAGGAAGGATTGCTAGGCAGAGATGGTGTTCACCTTTCGAGGAGGGGAAAGACCCTATTTGGACACAGACTGGCTAACCTAGTGAGGAGGGCTTTAAACTAGGTTTGACGGGGACAGGTGAGCAAAGCCCACAGGTAAGTGGGGAACATGGAGACCTGGGAGATGGGTCGGAAACGAGAGGGAGTGTGGGCTATATTGACAGAGAGAAAGGAGGGTCAGGACAAAACTGGGAGGAAAGATCAAACTAGTATCTTAGATGCCTATATACAAATGCGAGAAGTATGGGTAATAAGCAGGAAGAACTGGAAGTGCTAATACATAAATACAACTATGACATTGTTGGCATCACTGAAACTTGGTGGGATAATACACATGATTGGAACGTTGGTGTGGATGGGTACAGCTTGCTCAGGAAGGATAGACAGGGGAAAAAGGGAGGAGGTGTTGCCTTATATATTAAAAATGTACACACTTGGACTGAGGTAGAGATGGACATAGGAGACGGAAGTGTTGAGAGTCTCTGGGTTAGGCTAAAAGGGGTAAAAAACAAGGGTGATGTCATGCTAGGAGTCTACTACAGGCCACCTAACCAGGTGGAAGAGGTGGATGAGGCTTTTTTTAAACAACTAACAAAATCATCCAAAGCCCAAGATTTGGTGGTGATGGGGGACTTCAACTATCCGGATATATGTTGGGAAAATAACACAACGGGGCACAGACTATCCAACAAATTCTTGGACTGCATTGCAGACAACTTTTTATTTCAGAAGGTTGAAAAAGCTACTATGGGGGAAGCTGTACTAGACTTGATTTTAACAAATAGGGAGGAACTCGTTGAGAATTTGAAAGTAGAAGGCAGCTTGGGTGAAAGTGATCATGAAATCATAGAGTTTGCAATTCTAAGGAAGGGTAGAAGGGAGAACAGCAAAATAGAGACAATGGATTTCAGGAAGGCGGATTTTGGTAAGCTCAGAGAGCTGATAGGTAAGGTCCCATGGGAATCAAGACTGAGGGGAAAAACAACTGAGGAGAGTTGGCAGTTTTTCAAAGGGACACTATTAAGGGCCCAAAAGCAAGCTATTCCGCTGGTTAGGAAAGATAGAAAATGTGTCATAATTCAAAATGATCTGGACAAATTGGAGAAATGGTCTGAGTTAAACAGGATGACGTTTAACAAAGACAAATGCAAAATGCTCCACTTAGGAAGAAAAAATCAGTTTCACACATACAGAATGGGAAGAGACTGTCTAGGAAGGAGTACGGCAGAAAGGGATCTAGGGGTTATAGTGGACCACAAGCTAAATATGAGTCAACAGTGTGATGCTGTTGCAAAAAAAGCAAACATGATTCTGGGATGTTGTAGTGAGCCGGTGTGGCGCCCCTCCGTCCCGGAGGGTCCCGAACTTCCCCTAACCCCAACGTGGGCGGAGCCACCGGGTCTGGGCCCCGCCCCTCCGAGGTCACGGCCCCGACCCGGAAGTATAAAAGCCCGCCGGCAGAGCTCAGTGAAGCCCAGGCCGCCAGAAAGAGCAGACGTCCCGAGCCGAGCTCCCGCTTGGGAGACAGCCCCAGGCCGCGAGCCGCCTGCTACCCCACCGCGCCGGTCGAGCCTACCTCTCGCCAGGTACCCCGAGGAGGACTGGCCAAGCTTGCCCCGGACCAGGTACCCTGAGGAGGACTGGCCAAGCTTGCCCCGGACCAGGTACCCCGAGGAGGACTGGCCAAGCTTGCCCTGGGCCAGCTACCCCGAGGAGGACTGGCCAAGCTTGCCCCGGGCCAGCTACCCCGAGGAGGAGCCAAGCCTGCCCCGGGCCAGCGACCCTGGTGGAGAGCTGCCGGACTGGCCCCCAAGCCCCGCACCCGAGGAACCAATGCTCCTGGACTGGCCCGAGCCCGCTGTCGCCAATGAGGTAGGCCCTAAGGGGGAACATGGAAGCAGCCCGGGGGTAGCCAACCCCAGTCAGGCTGCAGAGGCCTGTGAGCCGATGTCAGTGTGTTTCGGTCAGGATACCCCACTGACCAGCAGCGGCAATAACCGCAGCTAGGGCCCCGGGCTGGAACGCAGTGGAGTGGGTGGGCCTGCGTTCCCCCCTGCCACCCCGTTCACGGGTGGCAGGCTTCCCCCTCACCCGACGCTCAGGTGTAGGAGCCTGAGCTTACCCCAATTGCTTGGTTGCTCAGCCCCTGCATTCAAGGGCCTGAGTTGTGACTGTTTGTGCCCCGCCCTGAACCAGGGCCTGGGCTACTTAACTGCTTGTCTGCTCAGCCCTGCACCAGAGAGCCTGAGCTCCTTAACTGCTTGTTTGGTCAGCCCTGCACCAGAGGGCCTGAGCTCCTTAACTGCTTGTTTGCTCAGCCCTGCCCCAGAGGGCCTGAGCTCCTTAACTGCTTGCCTGCTCAGCCCTGCCCCATAGGGCCTGAGCTCCTTAACTGCTTGTTTGCTCAGCCCCTGCATTCAAGGGCCTGAGCCGTGACTGTTTGTGCCCCGCCCCGAACCAGGGCCCGGGCTCCTTGACTGATTGGTTGCTCAGCCATTGCATCCAAGGCCTGAGCTGTGCCTGTTTGTGCCCCGCCCTGATCCAGGGTCTGGGCCTGCTTAAACTGTGGACTATTGCTCAGCCCCAGCACCAAAGGGCCTGAGATAGCTGAGTGTTTGCTAAGCCCTGTGGAAAGGGGCCTGAACTTGGACTGTCTGTGCTACAGTGAGCCGGTGTGGCGCCCCTCCGTCCCGGAGGACAGAGCCCCGGCTCGACCCTACTACAGATGTATTAACGGGTGTGTTGTGAGCAAGACACGAGAAGTCATTCTTCCGCTCTACTCTGCTCTGGTTAGGCCTCAGCTGGAGTATTGTGTCCAGTTCTGGGCACCGCATTTCAAGAAAGATGTGGAGAAATTGGAGAGGGTCCAGAGAAGAGCAACAAGAATGATTAAAGGTCTTGAGAACATGACCTATGAAGGAAGGCTGAAAGAATTGGGTTTGTTTAGTTTGGAAAAGAGAAGACTGAGAGGGGACATGATAGCAGTTTTCAGGTATCTAAAAGGGTGTCATAAGGAGGAGGGAGAAAACTTGTTCACCTTAGCCTCTAAGGATAGAACAAGAAGCAATGGGCTTAAACTGCAGCAAGGGAGGTCTAGGTTGGACATTAGGAAAAAGTTCCTAACTGTCAGGGTGGTTAAACACTGGAATAAATTGCCTAGGGAGGTTGTGGAATCTCCATCTCTGGAGATATTTAAGAGTAGGTTAGATAAATGTCTATCAGGGATGGTCTAGACAGTATTTGGTCCTGCCATGCGGGCAGGGGACTGGATTCGATGACCTCTCGAGGTCCCTTCCAGTCCTAGAATCTATGAATCCCCCAGCCCCAGGCCCAGAGTTGGTGCAGCGGGGAGAAATGCTCTCCCCCAGCCCAGGTGCTGCTGCAGGGGGAGAGAGGGCTGGGGGGAGTACTCTCTCCCCATCACTGCCCCGGGGCAGCCTGCACCCCAAACTCCTCATCCCCGGCCCCACCCCAGAGCCCGCACCCCCAGCCGGAGCCCGCACACCCTGCACCCCAACCCTCTGCCCCAGCCCTGAGCCCCCTCCCACACTCCGAACCCCTCGGCCCCACCCCTGCCACACATCACCTCCACATTGGTGCACATAGCAAAATTCATTCTGCACATGGATGGGAAAAATTAGAGGGAACATTGGTCTGAACTGGTGTTATCTAGTCTTGGAAATACAAGATGCCTGATTTTTCTCCTGTGTACATCACTTTTAGGCTGGTGTAATGCCATAAACTTCAAATACTGCAGAGACTGGGATGAAATAAGTCCCTAGATAGTCACAAGGGGCCAGATCCCCAGATGACATGAATACACCAGCTTACACCACCAGAGGCTTCTGCTAACCTGCATTAATCCGTCAGCGGCTCTTGTGCTATCCTGATCTCACCTGACTGCTGGACCAACAGGTCTGATCTTTAAACTTCTGCTCCCTGTACATTTGCATAAATGTGGGTGCAATTCAATATCGCTAATGAAGCACCAGTAGAAAGAAGAAAATTACAGCAGTGATCACATGCTGCAAAAGAATGAATACCTAATATTTCACATAGTGTTGTCAACTGTTTCTTAAACATTGAAAGGTTATTGATTTGATTTGGATGACCCCAGTAATTACCAATCAGAGCTTTATCAGAACACACCTCGTTAATGAATACCCACAATATTACATTTGAGCATCACCCTTTGCCCTTTTCAAAAATGAGAGAGAATAGCAGCAGTTCTCAGCTCTATTTCAGTTTGTTTCGTTTTCATTTTTGGTTCTGGCAAACAACATTTGCAGAGATTCGGAGGGATGTAAAATATAGTGCATCTCTCCATGATAAGAGGATTTAAACAATTTGCAGAGAGACAAGGACATGTACATGTGTACCTGATTAGTTGTAATTTAGTCTCTTCTTTTATGAGTAGCTCAGGGAAAACAGAAGAGATCACGCTACCCAGACTGTAGGAGAAATTACCCTCCCCAATTCCCTGATTTCACTTGCTAGTTAGGTCAGGCAGCATTTGTTCATCTTCTCACTAATGATTCTTATTTATCTGGATTTTTTCCCCTCATCTGCTCCTGCTGACATCTAACATTTACTTCTCCTAATTGTCTTCTATGTGTAAATCTTGGAGTCTCCGCGGTACATTTTATATAGAGCAATTTAAAATAATGATGTGGGAATATTTTCCTCACAACCCTTAAGGCTATGTAGGTGGTTCAACCATTATTTTAGATTTCTATTTTTACACTCCAGTTCTCAAACGACAGCTATACATTTTATATATATATATATATATATATAATTTCTGGAGGATTTTGTAACAACGTCCTACATAAATCTTTTGCATCTGTTTAACAACAAGCAATTTTCTTGTTAAAAATGGCTCAGACTGATCTAAATTAACCTAGAGCATTTCAAATTGATTACTACATTGACTGCTTTCTCAATATATATGAATAAGAGGATTTACCTTCAGGAAATGAGGCCTGGACTAAGAACCATTTTTTCCTACATTCTGCTCTTTATTTCATAGATTACAAGGCCAGAAGGGACCATTGTGATCATCTAATCTAACCTCCTGTATAACACAGGCCAGAGAACTTTCCCAAAACAATTTCTAGAGCAAATCTTTCAGAAAAACATCTAAACTTGATTTTAAAATTGGCAGTGATGGAGACTCCACCACAACCCTTGGTAAATTGTTCCAATGAATAATTGCCCTCACTGTTTAAAAACTTACACCTTATTTCCAGTCTGCCCGGAGCTGACAGCAGGAAACCTGCCATATGGAGGACTGACATCACGAGCCCTGGCCACCAGCCCTGGGTGACTGGTGGCTGGGGTCCCGCTGTCAGCCCCGTGCATTGATGACCGTAATATAGGTGCAGCAAAATATCTCGTTATCAAAAAAATTAGCAGGCATAACATAATGCTTGAGTGTTTATATTGTTCCAGCAAATTTTTCTTAAACAAATAGGTCTTCTTTGGCTTTTCTAAATTACCGCAATTAATAAAGGTCCATTATTACTTTTCTGTGATTTTCCATGTCTTGTCCGCAACTCAGCCGCAATTATTTGGCAATCATCCCACGACTCAAGTAGGGCCTTACTCAGAATGTCATTTACAATATGTTTGTACAGCCCCCAGCACTATGAGGTTCTGACCTGGTCGATGTCTCTAGACCAGAGGTTCTCAAAACTGGGGGGCAGGCCCACAGACCCTGGGGCAGTGTAGAATGTATTCTGGGAGGGGGGGCATGAGAAGCTTTGCGGGGGGAGAGAATTACTGTGCATATATTACCCACAACAAAGCTGATTCCCTCAAACATATCAGGTCCTTGGAGGGCGCTGTGCATTTGACTCTAGATGGCGCTGTGGGTTTCGACAGATGTCTGTTAAACTTGCATAGCATTATAAAAAGTCGTTACCATCTGTACATTAATGCATTTGCTATGATGCGGTGTGCACATTTAATTGTAAGCATTGACCACAATCGCAGTTTTCCTTTTGCTCTTATTAAAATGGATCGTTGGCTCTGTTTGAATCAGTGCCTTACTGTTTTTAATATTTAGTGGGAGTTGCATGTTGATTTTTTTTATCAGTATCTGTTCTTGTGTGGCAGGAAGGAGGATAGACTACTACAGACACAAAAAAGGGGGGCGCGATCAAATAAGTTTGAAAAGAGGAGGTTACTCACCTGTGCAGTAACTGATGTTCTGCAAGAGATGTCCCTGTGAGTGCTCCACTCCAGGTGTTGGTGCGTCCCTGCACCTTCGCTCAGAGATTCTTACAGCAGTACTCACACCGTGCACACACATTGCCTGCCTCACACGCCTCAATAATGTGCTCACGTGGCCCAGCTCCTCAGTTCCTTCTCGGCAACGGAGACTGCGCCAAACTCCGAAGTAGAGGGGAGGAGGGGAGGGAGTGGAGCACCCACAGGGACACTCATCTCAAAGAACGTCAGTTACTGCACAGGTGAGTAACTTCCTCTTCTTCGAGAGAGATGTCCCTGTAAGTGCTCCACCCCAGGTGACTGAAAAGCAGTCTCTCTTAAGGAGTTAGGGACTTCAGATCTGGTAAGAAAGCTGTAGACAGCACAGCTCAGCCCATTCAAATGTCAGTCAGGGGTTTCTGAGTAAGAGTATAATGTTTAGCAAAGGTATGCTCTGAAGCCCAGGTGGCGGCTTTGCAATTATCTGTGAGGGGAATGTTACGTAAGAATGCCACAGACGTTGACGCAGATCTGGTGGAGTGTGCTCTAACAGAAGTCGGAGGATTCATCTTCTTTAGTTGGTAGCATAGGCAGATGCAGTCTGCTATCCAATTGGATATTCTCTGGGTAGAGATGGATTTGCCTCTGGATCATTCTGCGATGGAAATGAAAAGTTTAGAGGAAGCCCTAAAGGGCTTAGTTCTATCCAAATAAAAGGACAATGCTCTGCGCACATCGAGTGTGTGCATTGCTGATTCGAAAGTGTTCACAAGTGGCTTAGGAAAGAAGGTTGGTGGATGGATAGGTTCATTGAGGTGGAAGGAGGAATGCACCTTCGGGATAAATTTTGGATGCGTTCGGAGCGTGACTTTGTCCTTAAAAAATATAGTGTACAGTGGGTCAGCCATAAGCACTCCAAGTTCCCTACACGTCTGGCAGATGTAATGGCAACTAAAAACGCAGTTTTCATGGGTAGATGTAGGAGGGAGCATGTTGCAAGTGGCTCAAATGGATGGCACATCAAGCATGTGAGGACCAAGTGTAGGTCCCAGGGTTGAGTGGGTGGTCTAATGTCCGGGTATAGGGTCAGGAGGCCCTTGAGGAACCATTTTGTGATGGGGTGGGTGAAGATAGTAGTGTCTCTGGTCTTATTGTGAAACACCATAATTGCTGCTAGATGTACCTTTGTGGAGCTAAAGTTGAGCCCAGATAGCTTAAGTTCTAAAAGACAGTCTAGTATTAGTAAAAGAGGGATGGAAGCAGGAGCGGTTTGTTTGGTGGAGCACCAGTGAGTGAACCTAGTCTAGTGGTTCTCAAACTTTTTTTTTTGCGGACCATTTGAAAATTGCTGAGGGTCTCAGTGGACCACTTAATGATCTTTCCAAATGTTGTTTGTACCATTAGCTAACTTTGTAAAGCACTTTGGATAAAAGTGCTATATACAAAAAAACGGAATTAACTTTTTTTGTTCTACAAATAAAAGCACACAACTCGTATTTTAATATCAGTAGTCTGACCTTTCTAATGCGATGGATGTGCCCTTTCTCCCATGCCGTGGCAGCCCCCGAGCTGAGGCTGGGAAGGGGGGGTGTCTCTCCCCTGCTGCGGCAGCTCCGGGGCTGGGAAGGAGGGGGGTCTCTCCCCCACCTCGGCAGCCCCCGAGCTGGGAAAGTTGCCTCTTTCTCTGGCCGCCGCAGCCCTTTATGTCCCAAATTCCCCCCACCCCACTGCCCCCTCCCACCTACCTCCTATTCCCCCAAGGTCACCACCTTACCTTACATGTGTGTCTTTTCCAGGGTCCAGGCATCTAATTAGTGGAGCCACACCTGCACGACTCCACTAATTAAGTGGGTGGCCCTTCATTCTCTCGTGTGCGGCCACCCAGGGAACTATCTGCAGACCACCTGAATGGAGCTCGCGGACCACTGGTGGTCCGCGGACCACAGTTTGAGAACCTCTGACCTATTCCATTTATGGAGATAGGTGGTACATGTGGATTGTGTTCTGATATGTAATAGTACTCTTTGTACCTGTTCAAAGCAGTCTAGTTCCTCATTAGAGAACCATTGAGGAGCCATGCTTTGAGGTGCAGCATTGTTACGTTGGGGTGGTGTAGCTCACCCCTGCATTGTGATAACAGGTTTGGAAGGGGCGGGGGAAGTGGAATAGGCGGGCAAACTGACATTCTCGTTTAAAATGGGTACCACGCCTGTCTGGGCCACATAGGAGCTATTAGTATGACCCTGGCCCTCTCCGCTCGTATTTTTTGTAATACCCTGTGAAGAAGTGGTATCGGGGGGAATGCGTATAGGAAATTGTTGCTTCATTTGATGATGACTGCATCTGCCATCGAGTGCTTTCCTAGGCCCACTCTGGAACAGAATTCCGGGCATATTTTGTTGGTTGCAGTTGCAAAAAGAGCCAGTCGCGGGTAGCCCCGTTGTGTAGGATGGTGTCGTTTATCTTCCATTCGTGATCTGGGGGAAAAGATCTGCTGAGCTCATCCGCAGTGGTGTTTAATGAACCAGATAGGTAGGAGGCTGAAATTTGGATACTGTGTTGGAGGCGCCAATTCCAAAGTTTCACAGCCTCCATGCCCAGCAAGTGGGATCGAGCTCCCCCTTGTCTGTTTATATAAAATATGGAGGCGATGTTGCTGGTCATGATCCTGATGTGTTGGTTCTGGATGTGCGGGAGAAATTGGATACAGGTGTTGCGGACTGCTCAACGCTCTAAAAGATTTGTGTCGTGAGGCTTCTGTAGGGGACCAGAGTCCCTGAGTGGTGTGGTGTGCCATGTGTGCTCCCCAGCCCGTGAGGGAAGCATCCGTGGTAATTATAATGGAAGTGGACTCCTGCACGAACGGGACTCTGGAGCAGAGGTTGTGAGGAAAAGTCCACCATGTGAGTGAGTCCTTGACTTTGGTAGGTATGGATAGAAGTCTGTTTAGGCCGTGCACATTCGGTCTGTAGACAGTGGTCATCCAACCCTGCAGAGGCGTGCATTCTTGAACAAAAAAGTGCAAGAGGCCATATGACCGAGAATTTGAAGACAGTGACCTGCGGGCTGTTTTACAACTTGGCGACAAGATTTTTTATGGTGTTGAATCTGTCGGACAGGAGAGATGCAAGTCCGGTTGTGGAATCAAGGTGAGCACCTATGAACTCTAGTTGTTGAGTAGGAGTTAATGTGGATTTGTTTTTGTTTATCTGTAGGCCCAGACCCTGGAAGCAGTCGATGGTCATCTGCATGGCTTGGATGGCCTCCCTAAGAGTCTGTGCCTTGAGCAGGCAATCGTCCAGGTAAGGGGAAAAAATTTCCGTAGGTGCGCCATTGCCACCGCGAGAATCTTGGAAAAGACACGGGGTGCTGTTGAGAGGCCAAAGGGCAGAACCCTTTATTGGTAGTGATTTGAGCCCCTAACAAATCTGAGAAAACGCCTGTGGGCGGAGTGTATAGTTACATGAAAATAAGCATCCTGCAGGTCAAGGGCTGAAAACCAATCTCCCTGCTCCAGCGCTGGAATTATGGTTGTGAGGGTAACCACTTTGAATTTTTGCTTTTTGACGAACCTGTCAAACTCGCCTGAGGTCGAGGATGGGTTGCCATCCCCCACTTTTCTTTTCTGTAAAAAAGTAGTGGGAATAAAAAACCCTTTCCCCTGTGCTGATCGGGCACTGCCTTGACTGCTCCTATTTGTAGAAGATGTTGCACCTCTTGGTGGAGCAAGTGGTCATGAGAGGGGTCCCTGAAAAGGGACGGGGTGGGGAAGGGTATGGACAGGAAAGGGGGATGGAATAGCCAAATCAGATGACCTCTAGGACCCACCTGCCCATAGTAATGGCTTTCCAGTTGTGGTAGAATGGGAGTAAACAGTGACCAAAAGGTTGGATGGGAAGTATAAGCACTGGAGTGGGTGGGAGGTCTTCTATACCCTTGGCCAAGGCTTCAAATCTGCTTATTAGATGGAGGGGGTTGGGATGGTGCCGATGTTGTGGGGCGTCATCGTTGATGACTGGGTCTCTGGTGGTGTTGCTGCTGGTGATCATATGGCCTCTGTTGTTGTTGTTGTGTGTAGGCCAGGTATCATGGGTGTTGGTAAGGCTGATACCTGTATTGTCTTCTTCTAGTTGCCGGTGTATGGATGCCTAGGGATCTGAGCGTCACTCTGGAATCCTTCATGGTGTGCAGCATCTTGTTGGTTTTTGTGGCAAATAACTTCTCGCCATCAAAGCGGAGATCCTCCATGGTGTTTTGTATCTCACATGGGAAAGAGGAAGAGGTAAATCATGAAGCCCCACGCATCACTACGGCCGTCACGGTGGACCTGGCAGCTGTGTCCGCATCATCAAGGTCAGCCTGCAGTGCCGTGTGGAAAATAATCTGCCCTTCAGAGACTACTGCTTTGAATTGTTGTCTCTTGTCCTCTGGGATGTCATTAATAAAGTCCATGAGTTTCCCGTAATTTTTGTGATCATTTTTGGCCAGGAGGGTCGCGTATTTTGCCACTCTAAATTGTAGCATGGATGATGCATAAACTTTGCGCCCGAGTAGGTCCATTCTTTTGCTGTCCTTGTCAGAGGGAATGGACTGGAAATGCTGCTGTTTGTTCTTTTGGTTGGCTGCTTCTATTACCAGTGAATTTGGTGCTGGGTGCGTGAAAAGGAATTCTGAGCCCCTAGAGCGGACATAGTATTTCTGGTCTGCCCTTTTTCAGGTAGGGGGTATGGTGGCTGGGGTTTGCCAGATATCCTTGGCAGGGTCCATAATGGCTCCATTAATAGGTAGGGCCATCTTGGAGGAGGTTGAAGGTTGTAATATGTCAGTCAGCTCATGCTGAGGTCCTGAAAATGAGTAAAATCATCCGCTGTTGTTGGGGGTGGGGGCAAATAGCCTCTTCTGGTGGGGGTGGATGAATTATTATTATTTGGAGAGGGTTCAGGTGCCTCCTCGTCTATGTGCATTGTTGCAGGTTGCTCCTGGCCATCCGTCGCAGAAGTGTGGATGGGTACAAGAGGAGATCTAATGTTGCCTCTGCGTGGGCTGTACCGGCTAGTGTGGTGCCTGCTGCAGGACCCCCATGGGTTCCAATAACGACATTATCCAGGAAAGGGCCTGGTTGGTCCCATCCATGGGTGTCCATACCAAAGTGGTAAGTCCCCGGAGGATGAGGACCTTGGTCTCCTTGGTCCCACGCTAGCGGGAGTGTGAAGGGGGGAGGAATGGTATGGTGAAAAAACTCCCTCCACGTTGTCGTCTTCATCACTAGAAAAGTGAGAGGGAATAGGAGATAGCTGTCAGTGCCGTGCCGACAGTCCCGGTGAGAGATCGGTACCAAGTAATGGGGAATCTGGAGTTGGCGAGATTAGCAAATCGCTGGAATGAATAAATTGTGGTGCCGAGGTAGAAGGAGCTGGAATATATAGCGCTGGGTGCAGTGGCGGTGCCATAGAGTCGACCGGTGCTGATTGGTGCAGCGCCGTATGTGAAGTCATAGGTGGTTCAGGTGTCGGTGCCTGACCTGGGCCAGAGGCAGGTCTGAGGGACTTCTCCATTAGAATTAACTTGAATCTCAGGTCTCTGTCCTTTCGTGCCCTAGCCCACAGTTTACTGCAGTGGGCACATTTTTGGGGGACGTGGGACTTCCCCAAACAGCGAACACATAGAGAACGGCCATCAGAGATGGGGATGGCCTCTCTGCATGTAGTGCATCTCTTAAAACCTGGTGAGCCAGGCATAGTATAAACTGTCTAACTGACAGGAAAAAAATGGGAAGGAAAAATTTTTTTTGAGAAGAATGGGGAAATGAAACTTATCTGACTAAAAAAAAAAACCTAGAAAAACTGTATCAACAACTAACCAACTATCTAAAGCAAGAAATAATTGAGCGAGACTCCTGAGCTCCGTCTCAGGCCAGGGATGGTAGAGAAGGAACTGAGGCACCCAGGCCGGGTGCGCGCATTATTGAGGCACAGTCAGCATGTGAGGCAGGCACCTCATGTGCGCGGCCTGTGCGCGTATTGCTGTAAAAATCTCCGAGCGAAGGCGTAGGGGTGCACCAATACCTGGAGTGGAGCACCCCCTGGGACATCTCTCGAAGAAGAACCACTGCTCTAGACACTACCATAAAATAAATGTTAAATAAGGGCAACAATTACATAGGCAAGACTCCCATTGGTGTCAACAGGAGCTTTGTCTAAAAGGCACGGTGGGATTTGGGCCTATTACGTAATGAAGAATGCCTGTAGTAAATTGATGATATTTATATATATATATATATATATGTTTTTCTTTTATAAAGCATATTCTTTGCACAACAGATTGGAACAGCTGGTTTGGAGCCTGCCAAGTTGTAGCGAAGCGACGACTCCTGCTGGTCGTCTTGGGAATTAGCTCTCCAGCGTATGGAGCGCCCTCTGCTAGCCGGTGTCTCGCCTGTCGCTGGCCCCGCGTTCCTCCCGGACCCCGATGCCCTTTACCTCGGGGTTCTGCCTCAGCAGTACCCCCACACTCTGGGTCTCCCCTCCCAGGGGAACCCCCAGCCCTCTAAACCCACCTTGCCTCAGTGGCTACTGCCAGTCATCATCTAGCCCCCGCTCACTGGGGCAGACTGCAGTCTGTAATGGTCACTCATCATTGGCAAGGGGTTCGGACCAGCTGCCTCTGCCTAAGCCCGGGCTGCAGCCTCTGCAACCCCAGTACCTGTTTTGGCCTTTTCCCAAGGCCTGCACCCTGGGGAGTTGCCAGGCCGGAGCTCCCCAGCTCCTCTTGCCTTTCCCCAGCACTGCTCTATTCCCAGTACCCTGAGCTCCCAGGCAGCCAGGTCCTTCTCTCTCCACAGCTAGAGAGAGAGACTCCTCAGCTCCTGGCCCCCAGCCCTCTTATCAGGGACAGCTGGGCCCTGATTGAGCTGGCCACACCTGTGGTCAGCTACTCACTCAGGTAGTGTCACTCCTTTTCCCAGCTGCAGCCCTCTCCAGGGATGCTTTTAACCCCCTGCCTACTGGAGTGGGCAGCCGCCCCAGTACACAAGTCTACAGCACAATTAGGCATTCAGCAGCCTTTATGCATAAATCCTCAAAAAGATGTGGAAACATTCTGCCGTACTTGCACATTAGCTAATTTTTAAATGGTGATAGTTGGGCCATTTTTAATAAGAGCAATGAGATAATAAATTTAAGACCCTGTCATTTTGTTTCAAGCTAAGATGCTCTTGCACTATACATGTACCCAGAAGCGATTCAGGTTGCTAGCTAGTGTGTTTGGGTGGAGTATGGGGTTATTATTGGTCTTTGTTAAAGGCAAGTATGTATATGTTATATTCATGCATCCTGACACAATGTGGATAGGACACATTTTATAAATGCAATAATAAATGCGTTAATTAGTAAAATAAAGAACCGAGAAATATTCTATGCGAAAACTCTGTGCCTGTCCAGAAATCCATCACTTTTCTACCAACTCTCCACTTTGTCACTTGACATGCTGCATTACGTTCTATGTAGTGGTAAATGCTAATTACAGTACAACTGTCTTGCTAAAGAAATTAGAGATAGTGGAGAAAGAATGAAGAGATTCGGATAGCCAGAGTTCATCAGAAATAATGTTCACCATGAATGCCAGCCAACAATGCACTGGTAGCATTTTGCTCCCTCTCTCATTTGTCATTTTCTCCATTTTGATTATCATTCTCGATGCTGGTTCATTTTAATCCCCCTTTTTCCCTCCTCCTTTTTTTATTGCAAAAGTCTAAATTGCACTTGTCAAACAATCTCCACCACTCATCCCGTAAACCTGTCTCTTTCCTTTCCCCATCAAAGACTGGAGAACCTACTTTTCCATGATAAACTGTCTTCAGCATTGTTACTGGCCAGTGCTGACATCTCTGGATTAAAATCATGTCATGTTTCTTCCACTGTATGCCTCACTATGTCAGAAATGTCATCTGTAATAAGCACATGACACAAAGGATCTACCACGCTACTGTATGGAAACGTGGAAACTGACATAAAGGGGTTCCATGAGTAAATTTGGCACCTGTCAGTATCGGTGTGAGACAGGCTAACAGCTTGTTGCGGGGTTTGGGCTGATTATTATTTCTTTTTATTACAATTTTTACTTGGCAAATTTTCTACATGGACACAGAGTTCCTGTCAAAATAAGATGAACACTGGATAGCAGGCAGTCGCTTTAGGCAAGATACCTAAACATCACTCTCATGCTGACAAACACCATCTGATCTTTATGCCTGTTAAAATACAATGGGAAATTTGTAAACACTTTTAAACTACCGGACCTGGATTTGTATGTACAGAACAGTATTTCCAGCTCCCAGTTTTAAGACTCTCATTTTCTATCCATGCTAAAAAACAAGGTTGTTTATATTAAATGGAGTTAATCTGTTTCAATCAGCTAATTTTGTTTTCAATTTGCCATCCTTTCTAGTGTATCATCTAAACTTGCTTATTCCGTCTTTCCTTCTTAAATTAATTGTTCAATTTTATATCAAAATACAGTTAATAAGATAAGAACAGATTTTGTGACAGTTAGACAATTGACTACGGTAATCTTCATACAACATAGGACACGTATGCCCCAGGACATAAGAAAAAACATATATAACACTGTTTCATTTGTAAAATATGTGCCGCAAAATACCTGCAATGTGCAATGCAGTCAAAATAATATTGGTTTTATTTTGCAGGTCCTGATTTTTCTATTTTAATTCTTCAGCCTGAGCTTTTTGCACTTAATTATCTGGGTGTTTTTTAGAGGGAAATAAGATTAATGTGCTTAATAAAGTTAATATTAAAATGATCCCAGTTTGGTTTTGGAGTTCATATCAAAATGCATTAAAGACTAGTCCAGCTTTGTAAAGTGACTGCAAACATAGTTTAATGGAGTTCCAGGTTTATTGTCTCTCACTGGTCTCCATTTACAAGTTAAAAATAGGTTTTTCTCTAACTGGCAGCCCTGCAAACTCAACCTGTGCTCTGAGAGGGGAGTTAAATTCTTTCTATCTCACTTAGCAGCACCGGGCCTTCGCTCCAACAAAGCACGTAAACACATGATTAACCTAAATCACATCCGTGAGTCCCATTAAGGCTAATGCTTAAGTGCACTGCTGAATAAGGATGGACAGGTTCCACAAGGCAAATTAGGCCCCAAATGAAACCTGTGCAATTCCACTGCTTTCAGTATCAGAGGGGTAGCTGTGTTAGTCTGGATCTGTAAAAAGCAACGAGTCCTGTGGCACCTTATAGACTAACAGATGTATTGGAGCATGAGCTTTCATGGGTGAATACGTCTGACGAAGTGGGTATTCACCCACGAAAGCTTATGCTCCAATACTTCTGTTAGTCTATAAGGTGCCACAGGACACTTTGTCACTGCTTTCAGTGGCATTCCACAGGCATGACTGGAATTTAGCCAATAGTTCTTTTGATGTACAAAATGGAATAGAACTTGCAGCTTATGCCATCTTTGTTTTGTTCACTCTGCAGGAAAATGTATATTTGTCACTAAAGTAAAGTGATTTTGAATACACACAAGGAAGAGGTCTCTTGAGAAGATGGGGGACATTTTTACAAAGGGCCAGACTTTTAAAGGTATTTAGGCATTTAAAAATGCAGATGGGTGCTCAGTGGGATTTTCAAATGCACCTAATATGAAAATACCACTTTTCAGAGAGGCGTCACGCTTTAGCTATTAATTACCAGGCACTTGCTATAACAGATGCAGAAAAGGAAAAATATGGGGAGAAAATAAATATTGCAAACTATACAAGAGTTTGGACCTGGCTTTAGAGATCAGAGAAATCCTATGGCCTGTGTTACACAGGAGGTCAGACTTAGTAGTTCTCAACCTATTGTGGGCCACATCCAATACTACCTGTATAGCCCCGAGGATGCCACATGGGCTACAGCTGAGTGCTGATTGGGCCGGGTTGAGAACCACCGGGCTAGATGATCACAACGCTCCCTTTCAGATTTATAGTCTTTGAATCAATGACATTAACCTCTCCTACCAGAATATCCATATATAAAGGACGGTAAGACTGGTTATTTCAAATGTTTTTACCACTGTAATATTCTCCAATTTTAAAACTGAATTAACTGTACTCAGCTGTGATTATAACACCATAGAATCTTTCCTTCATCCTGTTATTGATCTAAGTAGGATAGATGTTGAAATGTCATTTGGTTTGACAGCTTCTTCAAAGCTTTGCCCATCGTTATCTTATAAAATGGGCAATAACCACATACAGTAATGGCTGCAAAAAATGAGCACATTTTCCATCTTTTCAGTAAGCAAAACTGCATGTAGTGTTCAGTGCAGGAAAAGGAATTTTTAGAATTTTTCCACAAAAAGATCAAATCAGTTTCTTATTTCAGCACTCACTATTGTAAATTACTATTTTGTATCTTAATAGATTATTTACCCATCCCATGACAAAATCCCAAGATATAACTGGGCCTGATTTTCATTTATACTAAGGCCCCTTTACATGGCTCTTGCAGTGTAAAGAGGCCTTCCAGTATACGTATGCCCGCCAGAGCAGTGTAAAGGGATTTTAGTGTAGATGAGAATTATTTATATTTGACCACAGTGGTAGATACTGGCCAGAGTTCATCTGCTATAAAACTAGACAATACCCAACACAATCTCCTACATTTTATAAGATTTTAAGGTACTCAACAATGCATGTATTATGCCAAGAAGTTTAAGCCTCCTCTGGTATTTATTTGGCATTCCATACTCAATTTGCTAAAGACAACTGATGTTCTATTTAAAAACTAACCTCAAGATGGCAGGACCATAAATGTATTTGTGCATTTTCTATACATGCCATAAAAACCTATATTAAATATATTATATTATATATTAAATATATTAAATATTTATATAATAATATATAATATATAAATATATAATATTTAAATATATTAAAATTTGATACTGCAAGGGATGCATATAAAACTATTTTCGGCCAAACCAAAAATTGCTCCATCTACTGTAACAAAGCAGGTTACCCCACTTCGTTCTGCTCAAACCCAGATGTCCTGAGGCCACACACATCTTCATTCCTCCCTTCTCAAAAGAAAGATCCTGCTACACCCCATCTCACTCCCAACCTCTGATCCACACTGTTCTTCCATCTGATTAACTCTCACTCTTCCAGTTCAGTATTCCTCAAAAGAGACACTGCAACTGATTCTGCTGTAAGTTAGCAGTGATTTCACTGAAGAGAATGGAATTACATTAGTGTGAGAGCAGAATCAGACCCACTGTTCACTTACCCTGGGACCTCCTTGAGTCAGAGGCCATCAGTAAAGCACTGATCACCCCAATTGCCTCATTATTTAGACATACTGGACCAGATCCTCAGCTGGATGCAGCTCCACTAAAATCAATGGAGCTGTGTACATTTACATGAGATAAGGTTCCAATTTCTAACTACCCCACTGAAAATCTGAAGTGACAACAAGTAACACAATCAGATTTACACCATGGTAACTGATCAGAATCTGTCTCACTTTTCTCAGGGACAGGACTTCACAGTAGGTAGGCAGGCAGGCAGAAAAGAAAAAGAAAAAAGATTAAAGGGTAAGCAACTGGATTGGTTTGGCATGTCTGTTAGTAGCACAAAGTGACATGACCAACTTATGTCGCTATTGTTAAATATCATTCTAATGAGTGTCCTGGGGATCTAAATAGCATTATGAATAATACGGTATTGCAAAGCTGCTGTTTGATCAAAATGTGACTGCCTCATTTCGTTTTGACCCCTGTATTTCATATTTAATGACTATACATTTGTAATTGAATATCTCTTTGATTGCCTGACAGACTGAACGTACAGCAGCTGTCCCTTGGAAAACTCAGGTAAAAAACATGCCACGCCACGTGAAGCTGTTGCAGGGAGGAAGATTTTAAATTTATGAACAGATATTTATAGGCACTCAAAGTGCATTGTGCCATGGAGTGAAAACAGCTGGACAACACACACAAAAAGCTGCATTTGAATTATGCAAACCTGTGTGCACAGAGGCTGAGCAGGAGACAATTAATGGGCCACTTGCCCGTCTCCCTCTCCACACTTCACAGAGTGCTCACCAGCCAACATGGAGGGAAAATTCTCTCCAAAATAAGCGATGCCACGTTTTCAGTGTGTGTGAAACGGTGCTTCATTCCAACAGACAGAATAACTGGAATAATAGAGGCCTCTTGTGGCTTTGCCACAAGCCCTGCGTTAGGGGAAGCACATTGCTGTGTTGACTCTGGAGCAGCCTAAAACATAATCGTCTTCCCGGTCCTCCTGCTGCTCCAGGGACAGAGTACGCTGTGCAAGTGCAGGCCCCAGCACAGCACATACTCCCTGATTGGTGGCAAGGCACCCTGTGGGACAGAGGCACTGCTCTGTCAACCCCGCAGCACCCACCTGTTTGGGGAAGTGAGGTAGCAGCTGTGTGGATCCTGTGTCCCCTCCTGCACTGCTACTCAGGATGTGTGCAGCTGACACAGTGGCAGACTGATGCCCCACCGTTTGGCCCAAAATAACATAACATTAATGTAACTACACCTGCTTCCTGGTGGTGGTGTTGTTCTTGTTATCTTTTCCCTTTGGTTTAAATGTTTTCATCATTTCGTTCCTTAACTCTTCTTTAAGTCCCTGCTTATTTCTGGCGAACCCCATCCAACTAATCTCTTTCCTTCCTTTTGCAATTCTGCGCTCTCTCTTTACTTACTTATTTCTCTTCCCGGTATCTGCACCATGCCCCAATTTGCTCCTTCTCCCTTAGCAGCAACGTTTCCACAAGCCTGGCAGAGACTTCTCTCCCTGCCTGGCCAGTTTACCACAAAGCTCTTGGTCACCTAGCATGAGTTCCCCCTTACTAGGCCACATGGTTTCCTTTGCAGGGCAGCAGCAGCAACTGAACCATTCCCCTGTTGAATCCAGTGTCAGTCTCTATCACTGAACAGCCCCAATCCTTGAATCAGGGAGCATGCAAGAAAATGTGGACAATTTGGAAATTCCTGGATGTTCCATGGTTTGTGGACTGGTTTGTCCCTGTCCCTTTTACTGGTGCATTTTCTTCCTCATATTTTGAGTTTGGTTCTATTAATTTTCTTCATCATGAGGGTGTTATATCTTAAGGCCACAATATTGCAAACACTTTGATCCATGTACAATGTTAGCCATGTGAGTAATCCCAATGAAATACTATTGGAATATAAGGAGCCTTATTTTGATCTTATTTACACCGGTTTAATTATATTGACATCAGCAGAGCTACTTCTAGTTTACACCAGAATCTGGCTCAAGGTGTTGGTCTGGTGGACGATTGTAATCCATAACTTCCAAAGTGCTATCATACATCTCTGTGAAATAGACAGCATCTGCTTAAGAAGAAATTGAAAACTGTCCAACTTTATGCACTTTCAGTTGGAGGCTTTTCTGTCTGAGTGTCATAAAGACGGGCTTTGACACTGAGGAAAAAAGTCACATCTCCAAACACATATTTTTATCTTCCTCTGGTTTTTTCATAATCTTTTTTTTTTTTTGACACTTTTTGCTGCTGTTGGCATTTGAAAATGGTTTGCTCCCTTAAAGGTGACTCTCTCCTCCCACTTGATCCTGTAGTGAAGTTATGCTCATTGGGACAAAGTCATAATGATTTTGAAGTCAAGATGACAGGGATGAATTTGGTCCAGTGTGCTGAATTATGGACACCACAACTGCTTCCTTGGCAAGACTGTGATGTCTCAACTAGAAGACTCTGACTTCAAGATTAACCAGAAGGAGAACTTGTGTATTGAAGGAGATATATCTCATCCAAATACAACTATAAGGTAACAAATGAAGAACATTTGAGGTGATGTGAGATTTTTCTTGCTAAAATTTAACTTTTTCCAGGTTTGCTCCAATGTCAAAGCCCTTCAGTGAATTTTACGTCCCACTGACTAACACCCTATGTTCAAACAATATATCTCCCATAGGGAGGACTATATTTTTCTCAGAACAAGGCAAACATGGATGAAACCACAAATTTTGGATTTTAACCACAAATAAATAGGCCAAATCCTAAAAGTCCTTAGGAGTCAGTGAGATATTTGCCACTATAAAGACTTCAGGATTTGGTCCAACAGGTTTTAATATTTAAGTATGGGATCTCACTAGAACTTTAGCAATAACTGTCAAAGTTTCTCCGTTAAAGAACATGCTTAATCTTCCAGACTGGGAATTATATCGTAGTCCCATTGCACCTGCCATCCAAGAAAGAAGCTAAATAACAATTGTCTTTGTTCAAGTCACAATATGATTACGCATATATGCACTAGGATAATTTAAATTATCTGTGTTTAAATGTATAAAGCCAAGTTATAGCTATTTAATTATTGTTTCTCCTCTACCTGCATAGTTTGCCTTTATGTGAATCTTAGTCAGATAACTCTCAGATGTGATGAGGCATTAGAAGCTGGCCAGGGGTTCCATTAATTTCCCTTGTTGTGAGGGAATTACATTTTAAATTAGTATGTAGGCCGTTGGGATCTGGATTACATTTTAGGTGATTTGTGCATCTAAACATCAATGGCTCAATCCTTTAAATCTTACTCATGTATGTAGTTCTCATTAATGCAAATAGTCACACTGGATTCTCCCATGTATAAGAAATTTTCATAAGAGCTAGCCCTGCAGAATGGAGCCTCAAACTTACTGTGAAGCAAAGGACAACAATGTACTTGTTAACAAGTCTTCATAGCCCTGGATGTTCTCAGGGCTTTTCTGTTATTAGCTGCATATTAGATGAGTTTTAGACTAACCTATTAACTCTGATTGATTTTGCAATGTGGCTTTCTGTACACTTTAGGTTTGGTTTTACAAAACTGACTATCTTTCCCAAGAGAATTTCACTCCCTACAGTTTGTTTGATCTAATGTTTGCGTATTTTCTTAAATCTTATGAGGACTATGGGTCTCATTCTCAGTGGAGCAGAGCATATTCATCTTCTCTATTCAGTCTGATAGATACCAAACAACCTCCCTAAAATATTTATCATCCAATGCTATTATTTATTCATGTAAGTATGTGTTTGTGCATAATATCTGTATACATTTACATAACCCTCATCAAACCACTTTAAACAAAATTGGCTACTGAAGTTATCCTGTTTCTCAATAATATTGAAAGCATTTTCCACAGGGAGTCTGATCCAAAGTCCACCGAAGACTATGGGAAGATTCCCTGATGTCACTGAATTTTGAAGCAGGCCTTTATGAAATATGTAACTTCTCACTTCAAGATAACGCGCATGCACTACCAGTCTCCTCACTGTCAGTGACAGGCAGCCTATGGAAAACCATTTGCTTTCTTTCACTGTGAATCTATAGTAAGTTTCCTGGAACTGGGACACTACATATAACATGCTAAATATTATTATGAAAAAAAAAGGAGAGGAAATAGTTACCAGAGGAAAACTAGAGCTGGACAAAATTGTGTGTGTTTTTTTCACAAACATTTTCGAAAGAAAATTAAGTTTCCATTTCATTCAACAAATTTCACTTTCCCTCCTGTTTTTCAGTGAAAAAGTTCAAAACAAAATTTAATTTCATTGTGAAAAATTGTTTCAAATTTTCAGTTTCCTTGTCCCACACTTTATTTTATTACTTTTTCCTTCTTTTTTATCCCAATGGAAAAGTGTGAAAAAAGAAAAACTGAGAAAAAATACCCCGTTAGCTTAAAAAAAAAAGATATCACAATACTGTAGTGGAAATTGTTTTTTAAAAAAGTGAGGAAAAGTGGGAAAAACTCATGGTCCCTTGACTTTTCTGCTCTGTCTCTTTTTTCAACTGGAAAGCTTCAGGGGGAGGGGAGTAAAAGTTTAACAAAGTAACAGTTTCTTTCAGTTTTCAAAACTTAAAAATACTTTTCCAGTAGAAAAAAGTAAATAAGGAACATTGTTTTCCCCTTCTCCCAATACCTTTTCTAGTATATTTGGGGGAAGGGTGAAAACAGTAAAAAAAATTCAGAGAATTTTCCAACAATTTTGAAACAAAAAAAAATTTCAGATAAAAATATCTTGTTTTTTAAATTTTTCATTTGGAATTTTTTCCCCATAAAATATTTCTTTCAAGAAAATCCCACTTTTCAATGAAAATAATTTCAGCCAGTTAGAATTAATGCCTTTGTCCTCATGAATTCCTATCAGTGTTTCTGCAAGTTGTTTAAATTCTCTGCCCTTCCTCCTCTGACTTTACTATCATCTTTCTAAAGTCTTCCAAATAATAAATTGGTTATTTGTTTTGTTCAAAAACTTAACTTCCCATCCACTGACACAGAGTTTTAAGTGGTTTTTGTTTATTTTATTTGACAAGTAGCATTACTCCTAATGAAGTCATTGACACGCCAGCTCCTCTGTGTAAATCTGGTTGCCATAGCAACCTTAACAGATAATTTGGTTTTCCCCAAATCCTTGAGCACAGGAAAAAGTCATACACAGTATCTTGCCTGCAGTGCATATTGAGCCACAAACACATTTTAAAAAAATTGACAATTTGTTTAGCCAGATTTTATCAGACTAATGGACCTAAGAGAAGTACTTTTATAAAAAAACAACCTCCTCTTTGGATAAAGGCTCGGAGTGGATGGCTTTAACATTGGGCCACGTGAAAGCTTTCATTACAGTGAATGCTACACACTTGTTAATAAACCTTGCTGTATGAGGCACTATGAGTTTATCTGTAGTGGCTTCAAATAGCTAGCTCTAATCCCAGGGGAGTCAGTTTACAAATGCAGCCATAATGAATGTCTTCATCAGTTTCACTCTGGTGCCCACTGGCATTGAAAGGAAAGCCATATAGATTCCTACAGTTTAAGGCCAGATGGGACCATTAGATCATCTAGCCTGACTTCTGGTATATCACATGCATTCATTTCACCCAGTTATTCCTGCACTGAAGCCAATCACTTGTTTTTAACTAAAACATAACTTGTGTTTGGCTGAAGCATATCAGCAGTCCTCTCTGAGTTCTCCTGCCCCGTGTAAACCTGAGATTCTTGTGCTCAGATGCTGATTTTAATCTCCTGGGCATTAGACTTACTAGTTTTGGTCAAACCATGCCTCATTTGGGGGCACTGGGGTAAAGACGCGTCTTTGAAGGTGCAAGAGACCCAGTGCAGCAACAGTTGAAAGCACAGGATTCTACTACTTCTGACGTGTACATTGTTTTAAAGATACTGTGAAAGGTAAAAGCAAAATCCCCCAAACACTTAAAATCCTCCAGTGGCACAGCTGCATCACTGCAGTGCTTCAGCGTGGACACTCACTACAGCAACAGGAGGGGTTATCTCATCGCTGTAGTTAATTCGCCTCCCCAAGAGGCAATCGCTAGCTTGATGGAAGAATTCTTCCATCGACCTAGCATTGTCTACATGGGACTAAGGTAGGCATAGCTACATCTTTCAGGGGAACAGATTTGTCACACCCCTGGAGCTATGCCAATGTAAGTTTTCAGAGTAGACCAGCCCATAGAGAGACTAAAGCACCACTTGATGGACAAAATTCAGGCAGCAAAGACCATGCACTAAACCCCCTCAAGACAGACATAGCTAAATTTGAACCTGGGCAATTTCATCCACAAAATAACATGCATGTTCCTCACAGTGAGAAAAACCTGATTCTATAACCTGAGTCATATTGCAAAATCAATAGTACTAAAACGATCTCAAGTGATATTGCCCTCAATGCATGCCAGTAACCCCCCACTGGCATCAACCGAAGTTGGACTTATAGATCAAGGGCAGTAAATGCTCTTAAATGTTATTTAAATAGAGTTTTTAATATTTGGTAAATCAAGACACAACCCTGGTCCCCTTGAAGTGATGGCAAAACTCCAGTTAGAAGAGAAAGGCCTCTACCAAGTACCTGATGTTTGGGGGAATTTGAATGTTGGGGAAGTTTGGATCAGCATCTGGATCTGAAATTTGCACTGCAGATCCATCTCCACAATAAATCATTAGGGCCGGATTCTCAGCAGGTGTAAATCAAAATAGCTCCATCAGAGCTACACCAATTTACACTAGCTGAGTATCAGTCTTCAGTGTTCATTTTAAATGGGCTACATAAAATTAAATGATGTTTGGACTTTGGCAAATCTCCCAATGGCTTCAAAACGTCAGTAGGAGCTTCCTGTGCATAAAGCCTACCTGGGCAGGCCAGGCCCCAAGTGTCTAAAATATATAATACAATCCACCCTAAGGCAAAAGTTGGGGCTATTTATCAACCGTTCTGAATTAAAAATCCTTACAATGCTGTGTCAGGAATCTGTAGGATTCCATCAGTCTGAACCATTGTTCAGAAACAATCTGAAAGACTAAGGCTTGTCTAAACTGCATTAAGACCCAAATTGAATTAAATTTGTGAATTAAACTAGACCAGAGGTGGTCCGCGAGCTCCATTCAGATGGTCCGTGATAGTTCCCTCTAAGGTGTGCACCTGGGCAGCCGCACACGAGAGAATGAAGGGCCACCCACCTAATTAGTGGAGCTATGACGGTGTGGCTCCACTAATTAGGTGCCTGGACCCTGGAAAAGACACACATGTAAGGTGAGGTGGTAGCTTTGGGGGGAATAGAGGGTAGGTGGGAGGGGGCAGTGGGGTGAGAAGAGGGGGTGGGGGGAATTTGGGACGTGCGGAGCTGTGGCGGCCAGAGAAAGAGGCAACTTTCTCCAGCTCCAGGGCTGCAGCTACCAGGGAGAGACAGCCCTCCTTCCCAGCCTCAGGTCTGTGGCAGGGGAGAGACCCCCCTCCTTCCCAGCCCCAGCTCTGGGGCTGCGGTGGCAGGGAAGAGCGGGCATATCCATTGCATTAGAAAGGTAAGACTACTGATATTAAAATATGAGTTGTGTGCTTTTATTTGTAGAACAAAAAAAGTTAATTATTATTAAGTTTTTTTTATATAGCACTTTTATCCAAAGCGCTTTACAATAGTTAGCTAATGGTACAAACAACATTTGGAAAGATCATTAAGTGGTCCGCTGAGACCCTCAGCAATTTTCTAGTGGTCCGTGAAAAAAAAGTTTGAGAACCACTGAAATAGACCAAATTAAGGCCACTTAAATTCTGAATTAGAGTGGCTACACAAAGGTTTAATGCAGTTTAGCTAATCTATTACAATTCACACCTTTAGTTAATTTGGATTAATTTTCCTGAGCGTCCACACGAGACAAGCAGTTGTAGCCATGTCGGTCCCAGGATATTAGAGACACAAGGTGGGTGAGGTAATGTCTTTTATTTGGACCGATTTATGTTGGAGAGAGACAAGCTTTCGAGCTACAGAAAGAGCTCTGTGTGGCTCGAAAGCTTGTCTCTTTCACCAGCTGAAGTTAGTCTAATAAAAGATATTACCTCACTCATCTTGTCTCCCACAAGACAAGTGCAGGTCCATCCTAGGTTTATTTCATCATTTGCTTTCTAACTGTGTAGTACGTGTTAATTTGTCCCACTGTGAACAACAACCACGTACGCTGATGTTCCATAGCTTATTTTCAAGTATGTATTTGAGCCCAGAGAGATTTTCTGTAATCAATTTAATAGGATTTACTTTTTATATCGTCTGTAGGGCAGCACTAAGCACACTGCAGCACTAAGCACACTGTGTGTGCATACATTCACACACATGCACACAAAAATCTCATAATTCAACTGCTGGAGTTTCAATAAAAACTCATTCTAGGCAGTATGGGCCAAATCTTGAAGTCCTTACCCAGGCCCAGTTAAGACTTCAGTCGGGACTTGACCCCATTTTTAAATAAAACGTTATATTTACCTCATTATCTCTCAAAAACTATGTGTACAGATGTGCAAGATCTGGATTTTTCATTTCACAGGAAAATCCTCCATTTCAAAAAAAATTCCATTCCAAAACAGAACAAACACAAAATAGTTTGAAAGTTTCCCGTGAAACAAAATTTCAAAAATAATTCACTTCAGGTCAATCAACATGTTTCATTTCAGGTCAAATAAAACATTTTGTTCCAATAAAATCAAAACATTTTGTTCTGACTGACTATTATGTAATATAAAATTTACAAATTGAAATGACAAGTCATGTTGAAATGGAAAAGTGAAATATTCCCTCCTCAAAAGGTTGAAACAGAATTGAAACACTTTTTTTTTTAAACCAATTATTTCTTCAAGGGAAATTTTTGTCAAAATTGACACATTTCTGCCAGGTTAATGTCTTAAGAGCCAGGCTGTTGTGCTCTTATACACATTGAATTTACCTATATTGAAGTCAATGGGACCTTTCATGTAAGTGTTCACCCACATGAGTAATGGTAGCCCAACCTAGCACTAATAAATGAATATGAATCATGATGCAGTAAATAAACATATTTTGACATATTTAATTATAAGAAGATTGTCAATTTCTGTTCAAGCACAGATAAGCACAGAGAGTTTAGGTGGTGTCAGGAAAAGCTTTTTGAAGTCATCTAGTCATCATGTACTTCCCACATTTTATTTTATTTTTCTGTGTCACTGTGTTAATTGACTAATTCTCAATAACAGCTAGAGAAAACCGTATGTGGGTCCCTCAGAAGCAAGCCATTTCCTCAGCTCAGCCTGTTTTGCACCTATTTTATTTAAAGCAGAATTTAAACGTGGTGACAGTAGTCAGAGGGACCACGATAAAGGATGTGGAAAACATGATACAAACAGAAGTAAAAGATCACTCACTGGAATTCATCTATATGAAATTTACTCATCCATCTAGGTACTTACATGGCCCTTAATACAGCAGCATCTTAGTATTTTCCTCTATTACGATCAGGATTACTAATAGTAATAAGGTACTCTGTCTTTCTTTCTTATTTGTGGAGGGTAAAACCTTAAATAATCTTCATGATTCTACATGGAAAAAATGAATATTGTGTGTGGTTTTAAACATGCCGGTCATTCTCTGGAAAAGAATTCCATCATCGAGGTTCAGCTTCTATCAAAGTTCCATCTCCTGCACTCATTAATCTTCCCTTATTGGCTCCAGTGAATAAAATGTAGCCTTGGTCATCGAGTAAGAGGTGAACTCTCAGGGTATTTGGCCAATTCCATGAAAGGCTTTGAATGTCAGGCCAGTGACCTTTTATAGGACTTTGTATTCACTGGAGAGTCAGTGCAGAGAAAGAAGCGCTCAGATGACATACTCATAGCAACCAGTGTTGCTAAGTTGAGTTTTGTATCATGTGTAGCTTTTTCAGGGTGCATTAATTCACACTAATCAAGCCCAGTGGTCATGAATGCATGGATCACTGAGACCAGGTCTGAACTGAATGGAATGGGGCAGTCTTCTGGGGGACGGAAAGAAATGAGTGGTTTTTGTACCCAGGGTCATTTGAGTCACAACACTAAATCCAAGAAGATCCCAAGACTGTAACTTGATGCAACAATTTGTATGCCATACATGCAATAGCAGTGGGAAACCCTTTTAAGCACTTCCCTCTTTCTACCAACATCACCTCCATCTTGCCTGGGGTTATCTTCAGGCAGCTCCTCTTCCTGCAGAAAATGACCCGAGCTATGTATTGTGACAGCTGGGAGATGGCATTCTTTACATCTGACAAAGCTGATACTCGGTATGGTAGGTGCTGTCTGCAGACTGCTGGACAAGAGGAGATTATTCAGTTGAGCAATGTTTACCTCTATGCATAGGCCTGGCCTGAGCAATGAATGAAAGGGATCCATGATGCTGGTGCCTAACAGGTGACTCTGTAAACTGTTTTTTACTTGCTGGGCAGTAACTGGTGAGGTCATCATCTTGGAGAGACAGTTTCTTCAGTACTGGCAGGATTACTGCATGCTTTAAAGTGGGCCTCAGGATTCCTCACTCAAGGAGATGTTCTGTCTCTGCTAGCAGTGGTCCCAGACATTCTCTGGCCTCTCACTAGCCAGGAAGGGCAGGAATAATTTCCACTGAAGGAACTGCCAGCAATTTTGCAAGACAATGAGACATCCTAGCCTAGATGCACCCACACCTCTTAGCCAGATATTAATAAGCACATCAATTAGCACGATGAGACTTTTGTGATGCAGCCTTCTGTAAACGTGGGTTATATAGCAGCAATATTGCACTGTTAAATAATTTAATTAGTCTGGTGATATTGTGCACATATAATAATCTGAAAGCACCTTAAAAGGAACTCTAAATCTTTATGTAAAAAAAGAACCCAAAAAAGCAACATTACCCGCCACTTTATTTTCAAAATAATCTGTAACAGAACTTTATTATAGGGTTAGCACATTTAAATGAAAGAAAACTGAAGAGACTCTATATTAGAGGCAATGCCATTTATTTAGAGGAAAGTGCTGAGCAAAGTTCTGAAAACGTACATCAACATAAAATCAAGGAAAGTTCCAAAAAAGGATATAGTTTTGAAAAGCCGAGTGAAATACTGTTCAACAATCCCTTTATCTGACGTTAGGAGAGAAGGAAAAGAATGAAGAATTAATACAGGCTGGAGTTTCATTTGCAATGCATTAGATAATCATTTTGTCAGCTGTGGGCAAAAGAATGTAGGGTTTTAGAATTCCATTGCCTCTATTACCTATCGAGTGCACGTGGTCCATTTGAAACCCGTAGAGGAAAGCTGCAATTAATTTTATGAAAAAGAAAACCTGTATAACTCTGAGTTCTTTCATATAATCTACATTACTGAAGGTGTTAAATTAACATAATTCTGACTGCAAACCACTTTCATTACCTCCAGCAACTCAGACACACACTTCTCTGAGATTACTATTGCTTTGATCACTGGTGGAGGGGTGAGGGCGGAATTAAAAAGGAAGACCAAAAAATGCAAATACATCCATGTGGTGACCTTGGTTGGCACAATTATTAGATTGTTTTTGACTCTTACAAAACAAATTAAAATTTGGGATGGTCCCAAAGCAAATCTCCAAGTTGAAACACCCCCATGTCTTTGGTGGAATTTGAACTCCAAACCTGTGTCCAAATTTCACATCTCAGTCCTTAAACTCATAATAGGCAGACCCAAAACACTGTCCTACTGAACCCCAGATAATTTTAGGGTGTTTGAAATATGGGTCTGAATTTTATGGTCCATCCTTAATCTAAATAGAAAAACCGCAAAGGAAAAAATGTTCCACAGAACATTTACATAGGAAAGTTCATTAAAAATGCACCAAAAAGCAATTAATGTCCTCTCGTTCTTTTAAAAAATTAATACTGCTTTTAGGGAGTGCAGCTGCACTGAAATTGTCAGAGCAGATGGAACTTTATGGTTTTCTACACAAATTCCGGCTATTAGTCTGAGGTGGCACCAAAACTGGAGGAATTCCCCGTCTTCTATTTATTTTAGGGGTTTCTGTAACTGCCTACTACAGGGTTTCTTGCCTTGGGTGTTGGCCACTGCCATTGACAGGACACTAGACTAGATAAACCACTGTTCTGATCCAGTCTGGCAATTCCCAGGTCCTACAGGGTTCATCACCATAGTAGCTAAATACTTCCCTGGCACCTGATGCACATCTTCATGCACTCTTAGCAGACTTCATGCATTTTCCACTATTCTTCATTGCCTGGATAAGGAGGCTCTGTTTGGAGAATCATGTTTTAAAACTGTCATCCTTAGAGCTATTTTCAGTGTAGTTTTACCTGTGCTGGTCCCAGGATATTGCAGAGACAAGGTGGGTAAGGTAATATCTTTTATTTGACCAACTTCTGTTGATGAAAGAGACAAGCTTTCAAGCTACACAGAGCTCGAAGAAGCAGCTCTATGTAGCTTCCAAGCTTGTCTCTTTCACCAACAGAAGTTGGTCCAATAAAAGATATTTCCTCACCCACCTTGTCTCTCTCATTAGAGCTGGGCAACTAACCGATTCTTCGGTTCACAGGCAGTTTCAAAAACATTGGGGAAAAAAACTTTGGTTCAGGTTGGACTGAATCCATTAGTGGCAATTCATCTTCATTCAAAATGAACACAATGACAATGAATAGTCATTGCGCCAGAGAACAAGAGTAAGAATGGTCGTATAGCCTGATGGTTGGGGCCCTCAACAGGGAGATGGCAGGCCCAAGGTCAAATCCCTGCCCTAATGACTACTTAATTACTTATAGAAAGTGGAACAGTTTCAACAGGAATGATTGAGAGCCCCCCATACCAGAATATCCAAGAACCTAGTGGCTAGAGCATGCTCCTGAGAGAGATGAGACCCAAGTTCAAATCCCTTTTCCACATCAGGTAGCAGGAGGAACTGAAACGTCGTCTCCCACAACCCAGGTCAGTGCTCTAACTACTAAATCAAAGGTTATAAGGGGGAGGCTACCACCTCCTCCCATTGTTTCTCTGGCCAAATTATTCAGCAAATTAGTGTAAAATTTGTAAACAGTTTCAAGTTGACTAAACCTGCAATTTTCAGCGAATAAAGTATGCATCTGAAAAACTTCCCCCAGCTCTAGTCATCATGCTGGTCAGGGTGGAAATGCTTTGTCAAAGAGGAGGAGGTTCTGTAATGTCTCCTGAATGTTTTCAGCCTCTGGATTAGTCTGCTCTCCTGCAGAAGTTCTTTGCACAGCTGAATCCCCTCCACTGAGTATGATTTATCTCCAGCTTTGACATACTTTGTCCCGGGCTCTGCAAGCTAGATTGCCGCACAGGAATGCAGCTGTCTCAGTGAGACCTGGACAGAGATACGTTTGCTGATGTAGTTGTCTGACCCATTGACAGCTCTGAAGGACCAAGGCTTTGAATCTTGATTTTCAGTGGTACTCACTTAAGCACTTTGGAAAATTTTCCCTATTTCCCTGAACATAAGGTATGGCAATACATTCAATCCAAAATAAGTATCAGTGGCTTATTATGACAATTTGTTCTGAAGCAAGAGGTCCTAATACAGTATGTGATAATAGTATTGCTTTAATATTTGAAACAATGTAGGAAAATCTTACGTATTTTATAGGCAGGTTAAAAAAAACATAGTAGAATGACTTACTACAGCACACAGTACAATTAGAGCTAATTGAGAAAAAAAAGCTTGTTTACACAAAATTAAAAGTTTCAAAGTTGTTTAGACATTTTCTAAATGGAAGCATTTTTGTTTTTTTCAAAATGTTTCATGATTTCCCCCCTATTTTTAAAAACCTAGTATTGAAAAAGGCTATCCATTTTTGTAAATGTTGAAAACTAATCAATTTGTCATGTTTTTGATAAAAATGTTGGAAAAAATATTCAAAAGTAGCACAATATTTTTCTTTCCAAAAATGACAACTTTTTACAGTGTCAACAATTTATTTTACCAAAAAAAAAACCTGTTTAAAAACTGGCCACTTTTCGACAAAACAACTTTCTGTTCAAAAAAATTTCAACAAGCAACAGATAGATTTTGATGTCGCTGCTTCTTCTTGAGACAGTCATGCAGGACATCATGGCTGAAAATATACTGTACAGTAACTAATTCATATATAGCATTACAAAGAGATCAGATACAGTCAATGTAAATGTTAAAGGTAGGGAATCTCTCTCACTACAAGTTGGCACAGTGCCTAGCACAATGGAATCTGGATTTCTATTGGCCTTTTGGGCACTAACTCAATGCATATAATTAAATTAATAACAGTGATCATAAAAGTAAACTGACAAATTTGTCCTCATGAAAGGGTTTCCATTGTTCATGTAATCTTTTCACAAAAATATCTCTCCCACTAAACTATGTTCAACTCACAGAGACGTTGCTTTATAGTTCATCTTCCTCATTTGCATACAGCTGGATGGAAGACACCCAAAGTTTATGAAGAGGTCTACATCTTGAGTAACTGGTTTAAAGATTTAGCGTTAATGTTTTTTGCTGGTCTCTGATGTTCATGGAGAAACATAACAGAAGCATGTCTAGGCAATGGTAATTTAGGTCCGTTTCACAGTGTGTGTGGTTTTCAGGCACTTTCAGTATGAAAAGCAGAGATTTATTTACTTGGTACTGCTACCAAGCTGATTCCCTTCCACTATCATATCTCTATCAAAACTTTTGTATTAATTAAGAAAGCTGAGGCTGTAACTAAGGAATTGGAAAGTGGAATGGAATGACCTTCCTCGCATGGCATTAATGTTACCATTTCCTTCAAAATGTAGCAAAATGTTGACAATCGTATTAAAGATAAAGAGCCAGAATAAATGCTCTATGCTTTTTCAAAGAAACCATCATGATATAAATTAGTAACACCTTCTAGGTTATCCTTAACATGTGCATTAACTATAGCAACCTGGGTGACTGCAATATGTGTAAGGTACCTGTCACCAGAGAAGAAAAACTCTGGCCTGAGAAATGTCCTGGAGGACTGGAATCATAATAAAAATGGTATGTGTGCTGCATGTTCCCAGGGCACATAAAATATTTACTTCCATAACATTATATATATATACTTCAGTTTGGATTCACCTTCAGAGATTCAAGAAATTATTAAAACAATTTTGTTATTAGGCTAGCCAGCCTTTACGGTTTTGCCATTATATTAGAGCTCTCTCTTCCATTTATTAAATTACCTCTATCATCCAAGGCCTGAACTTTTCTTTTTCTCTAATGCCAACTTACATGAGAAGTTAAAAGTTCTCCCATTTTTTTCTACAGGGGGCATACTTCCTGCCATTCCAAGGAGCAAGTGGCGAACAAACAACTTGCTCAACAGCTGGCACCATTTTAAAACACACACACACACACACACACACACACACACACACACACACACAGCTTTAGGAGCAACTGTACTTCTCCCTTCGGAGTGTCAATGCAACCCCTGTATCACAAACCTTCTCATGGCTAGTGTAAGTGGCTTTCATCACCCCCCTAAGGTGCGAACTGCTCATGTGTCTACATCTCCAGCATCACATGCATGTCTATAGACCAGTACAGATTCCCCATGAACAAGTCCCTTCTAAGCAATTCTCTTCAAGTCCCTTCTAAGCAATTATTTCCCTTGACAGACACCCCATAGTTATTAGCTATAGTTGTTTCAACATAAAATGTTTTTTCTTCTGTTGAAGCTTCCTGCAAACAAACTTAGCATCCATCTTGTATAACTTTGCCAGGCCTCAGTTATGAAACAGCTGTGCCATCAACGTTGCTGCTTGAATCACAGCTGAGACAGGACCTTATTCTGGTACCCACTGAGGTTACTGTTAAATTGGCACCTGAAACACACAGGCAGTGCTTTGTCAGCAGCTACAATGTCTACAGTCAAATAAAGGATTTGTGCCCTAGTATCTATGTCATCGCCATTTGGTCTGCATTTAAACAAATACCACACAATAAGACTGTCACCCTAACACTTTAGTGAGTACAAAACAAATGGGAGAGACATCACCATGTTTGCTGATCCAGTGCTAGGCTATGACACAGCCATCAGTGTTGCTTGCCTCACAGCTGCTTTAACACTTCATTTTGGAACCCAGTGATTATATTGTGGCAAGAATTTAACACTGCTTATCTGAGGTGGTAGAAAGAACTCCGGACTTTTCAGTACACGGCATTACTGAATAAATAATAAAAATAATAATAATAAATTTGCACTAATGATGTGTGCCCCACGCATGCTGGTAGGGTTAGCAATTTGGGAATAGAGCTGCTTAAAAAATGGATTTTTTTTCACAATTCTTGCCCCACCCCAAAAAAATTCAAATTATTGATGATTATTTTTATCAGTGTCAAGATTTTTTTGAACTAGCTCTAGATGAATTTTTTACCAAAAAAGTTTGTTAAAAAAATTCACCTAGTTTTTCTAAATCAAAATTTCAACAACAACAAAATCAAAATTTGGAAGATTTCAACCAATCACAATGATTTGTGATCATCAGTTGAACATCAAATCCCAAGTTTTGTCAGTGTAGCTCTTTCATCTCCAAACTATTCAGAAGATGTAGCCTTTTCTTCCAGATATGAACATGCCCACAAGGGACCTAGAGGATAGATTACTGCAGTACACTCTGTTGAAGTCTGCCCTTGAAAACCACTTGTTAATCACAAGTACAAGAGTGCAGATTGTAGCAATGTAGTTACATAAGGGTCTCGGGCTGTGAGAGTGGTGATGTCCCAGCCGCATGAGCTTCACTTCTGCTTATTGTTTAGTGAGTCAAGATCTGAACGTCCAGTAGATAAAGGACATAAAGCACATAAACCCCTTATTGTATCTGCACATAAAGAGCTTGGCATAGAAGGAACAAAGCAAATTTAAAATGAACTTTCCAATTAACATGATTAGGTCTGTAGTGTGACAAAAAGAAGAGAAGGAAAAGAATAAAGGAAGAAAGTGTACATTGAGGCTAGGTCTACACTACAGCGGGGGTCCGACCTAAGATACGCAACTTCAGCTACGTGAATACCGTAGCTGAAGTTGCGTATTTTAGGTCGGCTTACCTGGCGGTGAGGACGCGGGAAAGTCGACCGCTGCCGCGCTGCCGCCGACTCCGCTGCCGCCTCTTGCCGAGGTGGATTTCCGGAGTCGACGGCAGAGCGATCAGGGATCGATTTTACCGCGTCTTCACTAGACGCGGTAAGTCGATCCCCGATAGACCGATTGCTACCCGCCGGATCGGCGGGTAGTGAAGACATAGCCTAAGAGTGAGGAAGTGTAAGTTAGGGACAATTTTACATAACAGGGTACTTTAGGTTCAGAGAGAAAAGGGGTTGTAAGGAAACAGTGAAAAATTCCTTGCCCAGCAGTTAAAATGTTGTAGCCCAAAGTCTCATGTCTAAAATTATTGCACTACAGGAGACTGGATAGTCCATAAGAAGAAATGTAATGGGATACAAAGTCTTTCCCCTCTACAGTACATCGGTGGTGTGAACTAAGTTCTGCTCAGTAGCCATTATATTCCTTTCTGAGCTAAATTCAGGGAAAATTCACTCAAATCCATATCCTTAGATTAAGTCTGCAGAAAAAGAAGGTACAAGGCTAGACCAGAAGAAGCCACCAGCACGGTATGCCCCAAAAATGCCGAATTCTAAAACTTATTTATGAAGTACCTTCTCCCACCTCCTCTGAGATGTCATTCAGCAGCAAAAAATCAGGGGAAAAAAATCTTCTTGAGTATCAGTGGTGGAAAATATATTCTGATGCAGACAATCTAGGACAAAGAATTTCTACAAACCTTCAATGCGGTGGCGAAGGAGGCAAAGAGAGCCTTCCTCTCCTCTATCAAGGCTACAAAATCTCCCCCGACAGAACATTTCTGGACAGTAAATTGCTTCGAAAATCCAGATTGCCTCCATTCAACCACAAAACAACACATTTCACCTGCATGTAGCGTGGCTTCTTTGCCCACCAAGACCAAGACACTGAGAACATGACTAGAAACATAACACATACTTTTATTTGAAAGAAAATGTTTTCCAATGAACTTTGTCTGACCATTGAATAAATTAAAAGTAAAAGGCCATTTGAAATGTAGCTAATCTTTTCTCATTCCTTGCCCATTATAGAACGTTTAGTATGGTCTTGGTTAATGAATGTCAAAAGGAGATTCAGTTACTATACTGAAGTAATCACATTTCACTGAACTTTCTCAGATTTTAAGAAACAATAGCTATTCAATTTATGATTTTTTTGAAGAAATCATTCCCCTTCCTGGTACTTCTGAACAAACAGGCTATTGCTAATGCTAGAATCTGTGCACTGTAAGGAAAGGCAGACGTCATACAAAAGGGACTTGACCGCTAGCTTCTCTTTAACCACAGACTTAGCTAATAAAATCATTAAATTATTCAAGGTTAGCATGTGACCAATTAACTCAGCACTGTGAAAGAATTAACCTGATGCATTTAGGAGACTTAAGCTTTAGACATCTGAGACACCGGATACTTTCACAAGTCCCTACTTTGAGACAGGATGGCGTGTTACTTTTATCAACATATATTCCAGCTGATTTACTTCAGCTTGAGGCGTAAGTGTTATCGCGTGTGGGTCGCTGTCACAGAGTAGATGCTGCAGTAAAATAACCGGTCATGGTGAAGTGCGCCTCTTGCACTCCATTAGCATAATGCAGCAGCAAACCTGATGTGCTACAAGAGCTCACAACTCACCACAAAAGTTATTTTACTCATTTACCAATGAGGCTTATTCAATCCAGCTGATGCCTATTATCAATATCTTATTTTAACATGTTAAAGAAGAAGGTAGACTCAGTGGCTCAGCAGATTGGCACTTGGCTCAAAGACCCCCCTCACCCCCGCCCTCATCACCACCACCATCACCATCACCATCACCACCTCTACCTTTAGAGCTAGGTTTGACTACAGCCTTTATGGTAGACCATTACCATCTGATCACACCGCTCCAGTACCCTTCATTTCAAAGAACTGCACTCGTTTTAGTTCTAATATTCCCTGTATGCCACACGAATTTGGTCTCCATTTATATTGCTGGAAATTATTTATATCAGAAATCCTGAAACTGAGCATATAGAAAGTTATTTACATTAAGACGCTGAATCCCACAGCATTTTATGTCTCCTGAATGAATAATTTTTGTGTATCCCTTGTTTTTGGGTCTTTGTTCAACACTGTGTCCCTCATTTGGGTCGTAGCAGGTTGAGAGATCAGTGGACTACAGGAAAGAGTTGGAAATCTCAGTCCATTTTTTGGTGTATATCACATACCAAGTGTTCTACTTCTAATTGTCCATTGCCACAGAAAACATGTAGACATTCGGAGGGAGCTCGCTGCAATGTTTGTATGCATTAACATAGGCTTCTTTATATTGCT
Source organism: Emys orbicularis (assembly GCF_028017835.1). Taxonomy (NCBI): domain Eukaryota; kingdom Metazoa; phylum Chordata; order Testudines; family Emydidae; genus Emys; species Emys orbicularis. Next base: position 15,884,540 of record NC_088686.1, read on the forward strand.
ACAATGCAATATGAATAACATTTAAGTATTAAAAATTTAACTAGATGTCTTCTATAGGAATTAAACCGATACAATGTCATGAATCCTTTAAGTGGCCTAAGTTAATGTTAAATTTACACTGTACAACTAAACATATGCCAAAGAGCAATATTTTAAATCTACTGGATAAGAATAGATTTTTGCTGGCTCATAGCTAAATTGATTTTATCTTCAGATAGTGCTGCTCAGAGCACAAAGCACTGCTATTTTCTGTGTGAGAGGGAAATCACATTCACTTCCAGTCTATATGTTTCCTAATAAGTAGTACCCTTCGTCTGCAATTAACTCAGCCCCATTCTTTTTATTCTATCGGAAGTACGTATGTGACACTACTTAAAGTGTTCAATATTTTTACAATACAATATTAAAGTAGCTCCCAAGTATAAAAGCCACTCAATTCTGCTATTCAAATGCACCCAATATCAAGTATGCACACACAGGAATTCATTGTATGATTATCCTAGGAGCACAGCTAGCTAATACACAGGAATATATCCTTCTCCGGCAATTCCTGTTTAACATTTAGTGAAGTTATACATGTGCAACAAAAGAAGAATATATGCAATTCTCTCGCTGATATTACATGACTAATAATTGTACTAAAATGTAGCCAATATAACTGAAAATTAAAAAGGAAGAAATTCAGTTATACTGGGTATGCACATTTCTAGTGATTGTACTGCAACTGTGCAGACAGAACTAAAATAATAATCATCAGAGCTGATTTTGTATTAGGCTGGGGACAATATGTTACTTTTCCACTGTCAAACCAAAACAAACTTATCAATGTTTTGTGTGCAGTCCCAGGGTACTTAATGGTTTGTTCATAAATTGTTTCTTTCAATGCTGTGTAAATGTTGCTGAGTGTTATTTTTCCCGGCAGGAATTAGGTTTGTGGTTATTGTATATAGCAGCACACTCAGCTCCTCTTGGTGAGTTGTATTTGCCATTCCTTATGAGATTACCCAGGAAAAAAAGAAAATATATGGCGAGGCAGTAATTTATCATAGTTCCCCCTCCCCAGACCCAAAGGAGTCCAACAGCACAGCTTAATTTTTGTGTTAGACTTGGGCAATTTGGCTAAAAGGAAGCAGTTGATTAAGAACTTGCTATCCGCTGGCTGCACCAAACAGTTTGGTGCCTCTTTTCGACAGAGGGTAAAATAAAGTACTGCTTTAGTTTAAAGTGTTTCAGTGTTCAAAGTCATTTCCCTGGATCATTTACTTACAATGACAGGGGCTGATCCATCTTTCATTGACTTCAGTGGAGGTTGGACTGGCTTACATTGAATAGGATTTCACAGGTGGCCATGTTAGACTCACTTTCATAGATTAAGGAAAAACTGATTAAAAATTAAGCTTTTTTCACAGAGCTTAAAGTATACACAAATATACACAAATAAGAAAGGAGAATTGAACCAGGATTAAAAGAGTAATAAAAATAGAGACATGGTTATAAACATACATATAAACACCTAACTAAAATATATCTCCACACACATATACTTCCCCACATGCACACTCTACATACAGGCACACACAAAGTAACAGCCTTTTTTTTTTTTTTTTGCCTTCACAACACTACAGTTCTGTGGGATGGGAATCATAGCCCTGTGACAAAATATTTACCAGCAGTGTGCTGACATACCTGTTTCATTACCTGATTTTTCCACATGGAGTGGTATTGTTTTTATAAGGCCGATGTCCACACAATAGACCACACAATAAAGGTATAATTCACTTATAATTTAAAAAAAAACAATGATTTTAAAAAGGGTGTGCAAAATACCATATGCAGTGTCCTCCTTTGTATTGGAAATATGAGAAAAATAATGATGCAGCACAATGAATGTTAAGATAGGGAAAATTCCCCAAGACACCAATAAGCCACAATGTAATGGGAAGAGAGGAAATCACAACTTACAGCAGTGATTTGCACCCATTTTTAATTTGCAGACCCCCCTAAAAATTTTCAATTGAAGCTGCACACCCCTTTGGAAATCTTAGACATAGCTAGTGTACCACATATTCAAAATGCAAAAGTGGGACACATGCAGGAGCCCCGCCCCCTCTGTGGCCCCACCCCTGCCCCTCCTATTCCCCTGAGGCCCCGCCCCCTGGCCAGGCCAGAAGCCAGAGCCAGGCAGTGGTAAGAGCCACCCAGGAAGCCAGGGCCGCTGTGGGGAGTCCCAGACCTTCCACCTGCCCAAGAGCAGCCCCTGACCTATGTCCCCACCCCTCAGGCAAGACATCCAGGGCAAGTGGAGCCTCTAGAACTCCAGGGCTCCCCACAGCGGCCTGGGCTTCCTGGGCAGTTCTTACTACTACCCAGCTCTGGCTTCAGATTCTGGCCTGGCCAGGGACAGGGCCTCCAGGGAAGAGGCTGGTGCTGCCCCTGAGCCTCGGGCAGGTATGGAGCGGCACTGCAGGGAATCTGGGACAATTGCTGTCCTGGAGTCATTCAGCCCAGCACCGGGACTTGAAATGTACATTGCAGGACTGTTCTGCCCTATTAGGGAGGGATGGTCACCCTAGACATAGTCTGGTCCTCAGATCACAGGTTGAAAACCACTAACTTAGAGTCATAAAATTTAAGGCCAGAAGGGACCACCAGATCTTCTAATCTGACCTCCTGTATACGACAGGCCACATACACACTAAACTCTACAACTGGAATTAGACCAAAGCACTACTGCCCTCAGGAGACTAATCTATTGTGTACCACAGGCAGAGAACAGGGGAGACTGAGATGTCACCAATGCCCAAGGCCCCTGCGATAGCAGGGAATTGATTAACTTGATGAAAATTATTGGGTTTGCTATTTAATTATAGTTAGACTGTAAGCCTCTTGGGGTGGACACTGACTTCTTACATCTACCTACCCTGGTTCTTTGATGGCACCCATCTCTATATTTTCTGAGCACTGTATTTGCCTGCATAACACCACTGTTTTATGGTGTCACTATGTGCAGAACAATTATTCTTTCAGGATATAGACAAAAAAAGGTCAGGGTTTGTTGGGGATGATGGTTCATATATGGATACTTCCCTTGGATATAGGCTTTGAAGGATTATTTTTAACTAGTAAATACCAGTAAACATCAATTTTACCATAAACACAATCTCTCTCACACACATATTCACATACACCCTGACAAAAATATATTTCCAACCATTATAACTGAAATTTAAAGATAGGCAAAGTATGAAAAATGCTGCTTGAAAACTTGTTAGACTTTGATTTCAGGGTATTTACTTTCTCTGTTTGCCCTGTGATGTTGACAATTTTGTGTTTTAATGGTTATAAAACTAACTTTTTGAATCACAACATCTACTGTCATTAAATAATTATTGTCTGGCCCCTCCTGTTACCTGGGGCTCCACACTCAATTTCCCAACTGTGAAAGTTTAAATCGATAAAAATTAAAAAGTGCTTAAAAATAAACAAACATTGATATTATCCGTCCAAATTATAAAAATATAAAAAACTGAATTCTGACATTGCCCTTTTCCTACCTTGCTCAGCTTCTAAACCATTAGCAGAAAGATCATCTTTTCTCTCATGAAAGGCATTTTAGGAATAGCTCAGTAGCTTGTAACCACTAAAGTAGCAAGGTTTATCCAGTCTACCACAGAAGCTCCTGGGAAATCCATCTGTTCCTACAGTACATAAGTTTACTTGATAAATGACCTCTCTCTAATTTTTATTATTTCTGTGATTTCAATAAACCTTTGTTACAAAGGCTGACTTCAGCCAGGATGTTGAAGACAATATTTCATCTAATAAACTTCAAAACAATATTACAACAGTACGCACCAGTATGCCAAGCCAGCTGCAGGTTTTAAGAATATGGCACACCTATCTACTAGGACTGTGCACAAACAGCTAATATTGTTTTCCATTTTTTTTTCCAAAATAGCATTTTTTGCATAAGAAATTCAGCTTGCTCTGCAATGTCTTTGCTGAAACAAAATTTTGAATTCTATTATTTTGAACTTTTTAAGCTTTTTACTCAGATACAGAGCCCCATACCCATATTCCCTGCAAATCAGGCCTGTTTTTGAAAGAAATCCCATATAGTTTTGATAAAACTGAATTAATTTCACAAACTCAAAATGAAATGCAACAATTGGAAAACACCAAGATCTCGGTTTTGGCGTACTTCACATGGCCGTATCTGTGATGGATGCTGGGAAACGCCCCTCTCTCCCAGACAGTTCCATGTAAAGGATTAAGTTGTTTTTTTCACCACTTTCCTCCCCATTAACATTCCAGTTTGCTAGAGAAAAACATGGAACACAGGCTCTGGTTGGTCCCTCCCAGGCTGACCTTTTCCCTTGTCCCTTTACTTTTTCTAATGGTTTTAGAGAGAGAGAGAGAGAGAGAAACACCCAACTTAGCAGCTGCCCACACCTTGTCCAAGCTGGATCCAAAATGGAGGACAATTAGCTCTCCACCCAGTGGGGTGGAGTGAGAGCAGCAGTCTCAGTTTAGCTCTAGGAAGGAGAATGTTTATTCCATATGCCAATGTCACTAGCCAAGAAAAAAAGAATGACTCAATAGCCTGGTGGTTAGGGCATTCACCTTGCTTGTGGGGGACCTAAATTCATGGCCTTTGATCCAATGACTATGTAATTATTTATGTACAGTGGAATAGCATCAACAAAGAGAATGACAGAGCCCTAGCCCAGTGGCCAGGGCATGCTTCTGAAGCGTGCAAGAACCACCTTCAAATCTGTTCTTCACATTGGTTTGGGAGAGGAGGGGTATTTAACTACCACATCCCAGGTGAGTGCTCTAACCACTGAGCTAATTGTTATAAGGGATGCCTTTTCCTGATCTTATGCCCCAAAAAATCTCTTTTGAGTCAAATAAAACATGTTTCATTTGACCCTAAACATTTTTTTCTTCAATTCACCAAAATGTTTGCAATTTTTGGATTTGGTTTGAGCTGAACCAAAATTGTTTTGAATTTTATTTTTCGGAGCTGCCAGTAAACCAAAAAAATCAGTTATTCACCCAGCTCTAGTTATGAGTCTAATATACATATGTTTTCATCCATAAAAAGATGGTGCAGCTGCTTAAAATCAAATATCTTTCCTTCACTAATTACAGGAGAACTGAGAGACACAAAGGTAAAATAGATGTGCTCCTCATCATTACCTTTGACCCTGAAGTGCTGTAAGAAAGGTATACGCTTCGCTGGATTCCTCTATTAGCAGCCTCGATTTCAAATGAAAATAATGCAATTCTCATAGCAACAACAGTTGTTATGTATCAAATAAATTGGGTCAGAGGAGGCTATTTGTCCTTTGAACTTCTGTATACCTTCTGACTAACAGGGTTTTGCAGTGTTTCCTACATTAGGAGAGTAAATAAACCACCTTTTGTAGTTGTTGACAGGTACAAAACCAAGCCACAGAAGAGATACGACACATGCAGTCTTTCGCTATCTTTTCCTTTTCATAACATAGTAAAACAGGGTCATGCACGACAAATATTGTTTTTAAAATCAGCATTAAATATTGAAAAGACTCTGTTTGATGAAGATATTTCCACTGTATAACCGGCCGCAATGGTCACACAACTCCTTGCGCTGAATGTATGTGCCTATTTAAGTCTGAACTCCAACTGAGAATGCACGTTGGGGTTATTAAGGGGTTCAGAATATCTATACTCTTCATTATTAAATTGGGGGTGGGAGTGAGACACTTAACTGCCATTTGTGCCTTTGATGATCTCCCCTTATAGTTTATTTACATAACATTTTGTAACTATATACAGTTTCTGCGTTGGGATGAAATCTTTGCCATCACACAAAGCCCAAGTAAATGGACTTTGTGCAAGTGGAGCACTGACAGGAAAGAATCCTACCTCCTAAATCTATTCAGCACACATGCAGCTAGCTATTCAGTAGTTTGTACATTCCCCTAACACAGGATTCCCATTAATGAAGAAACTTATTTTTTAATGACTTCCTTTGTTGTGCACTTACAGAGTATTACTGAAGGGTGTTCACTTATGTACTAATTTTAAAAATTCATGAAGGTGGAGAGAAAACCCAACAGGACTTTATGGGAAAAACATGCATCTGATTTCCAAGTGGAAAGCAAGTAAGATCCATGCAGAAAGAAACCGATCGATTATTTAAAAATGGACCCAAAGTGCTTCTTGTTTATATTTTTAAGTAGTTCCAACATTCTATATTTACTGACATTGACAACCTAATTCTGCAAAAGCAGCTTATATATCCTTCACAAGAATACAGAGTAATACTCACCAAGTGGAAAGAAAATACATATAGCTGTGAAAAGGGCTTTGGAAGATAGCAGAAAATCTCTTTTCTAGCAGCATAAAGAAATCCACTGACCCTCATCCTACCCCATTTATACGTTTACGTTTGGATAAAATATGATACAATGCAAAAGTCCTGAGTGTAGCTGTCACGTTCCGGGGTGCAATCCAGACCAGTGAGAAAGGGTGACAAGCAAATCAAAGTGAAAACGTATTTAACAGTCTAAAATGTTACCTAGCAAGGCACAGGCTTTGTTCAAGATGGTTTCTCACCTATAGTCAGTTTCCAGAGACTTCAAACCCCCGCTCCTTGATTGAAGGACCCATCTTTCTCAGCTTGCAAGGTCTGGCCTCTTGCGTCTGTCTAGTGATGGATGCCAAAGATGGCGTCTGTCTTTGCTTATATCTTCTAAAGTTCAATTACTTTGTTTCAAGAGCCAGGATGACCTCATGCTGTATGTAAATGGAGCCTCCATTATTTTGATTCCACCACTCTTGATTTACATAGGAGACAGGTGTTGTATCCAGCATCTAAAACACCACAACAGGTGAATATCGTGTTCGTTATGTGGAGATAGTTTGCCTCTGCGAATGCAACCAGACATGCTCCACAATCATTTCTTACACCTTTACTGAATTTTCCCATGTGCTTTTCTTTCTCACTCTCCTTTCCACCTACTATTGCACTGAAGTCCTCTTGGATAATTGTGTAGGTGGATCTTTTCTGCATTACCTTCTCCAGATCTTCGTAGAAATGTTCTATTTCTTCGTCTTCCGCTTGCTGCATTGGAGCATACATCTGAACAATCGGATTAAGAAGGATCTTGAGATGCATGAAAGAAGATAACAAGCTGGTTTCCGCTCAGGATATTCGACAATTGATCACATACACTCAGTTCGGCAGCTCATCGAAAAATGCAAGGAATACAAAGTACCATTGTGTATTGCATTTATTGACTACAAAAAGGCATTTGACTCGGTGCAGATTAATTCTGTACTCAACGCACTCGATGAAATCTGAATCGACCTGAGGTACATTGACCTGCTGGAAGAAGTTAATCGCAATTGCTCGGCAGAGCTAACATTATTCAATGTCCCCTGCATTAATACTATACATAGAGGAGTCAGACAAGGAAACACAATTTTACCGAAGCTGTTTGAAGCAGTACTGGAGTCGCTGTTCAAGAAATTGAACTAGGAAGAATAAATCAGAATTGATGGAGAACACTTAATGCATCTTCTCTTCACTGATGACTGTGTAATACTGGCAAAGGACACAGCAGAACTGGAGAACAAATTGCAGCAACTTCAAACACTTTTGCATGATATCGGGTTGGAAGTGGACACATCGAAGATGAAGTGGATGCAGAATGAGCATTGTGCAGACAGAATCATCACTGTAAACGGGAAAGAAATCTAGGAGGTTGACAAATATATTTATCTGGGTCAGCAACTGAGCAGAGACAACTCATTCGAAGGGGAATGAGTAGGAGGCAAAAGGCGGGGTGGGCATGTTTCCACAAAATAAAGACATCTCTAATGGATGATGAACTGCCCTTGAAGAAAAGGAAAGAACTGTTTAATTCCACTGTTCTGCCAGCAATGACATACGGCGCGAGCAGGAAGCTGGTCAACAATGAAAGCGGAGGAAGAAAACTCGCTGTCACCCAAAGAGCAATGGAAAGGCAAATGTGTAAGATATCGCTCCGTGATCACATACCAAATGAGGAGATCAGAAGGCGTACAGAGGTGACTGATGTCGTACAGGCAATGTACCACGCAAAGTGAAGATGGGCAGGTCATGTAGTCCACGGGCAAGACAATAGGTGGACAACCCACATCAATGACTAGATCCTAAGAGACCACACGCTGGGCTGATCCCATGACAAAACTCTTTGCCTAGAAATGGAAAGAACGTGCTCACAACAAAACAGAATGATGAGGCGTCAACTTGCGTTCGTGGCGGGATGGACGAAGACAAGCCGGACAAAGGTGTCAAAGGTGAGGTGACAGGTAAATAGCTGCCTTCTCTCTTGTCTGGGAGGGAACCTGTTTCCCCTCTGTTTGATCACAGACTTTAAAGCATAATATCATCAAGTATCCATATATCCCCATTTAGTGTTAATACAGACATTTCACAATGATATTAATCACTAGTGTGTCATTAGCTTCCAGAAAAGACCTCACTTTATACATTTTATAATATTGTATAAAATCAGTTGATTCAATTGCTTATCACTTGAGGCTGAGACCCACCCACCCCCCATCTTTATAGACTAGTAAACCTTTGAAATGGATTCTTCTTAGGGTCCTCAAAGTAAAATTTATTCAAGCTGTGAGGAAGGCAACATGGTGTCTAGTGGTGAAGGAAGCTCCATAGTCTTTCTTCACCCTTCATTGTCTTTGCCCTTTGCCGAAAGATCGGGCTGGTCAGAGAATCAAATACACATTTCTTTGTCTAAAGCAGACCTATACAAACTCCTCCTGACATGTTTGGTTCAAACACACTTTAGTCATAATACTAGCATATATCCATAACATTCAAGAATATTAATGATCAGTTATTAGTCGTCAAATGATACTTGTATAGTTTTCATGAGGCATACATTGTACAAAGATTATTACAATTTTGTGTAGGGTGTGAATACAGGGGAACTCCGTGTCAACACAGCTAATTTTAAACTCTTCTTGTTTCAACTTGATCCATGCTTACAAATATTTTTATTAATCATCCCTTGTAAAGACACTCAACTAAATATTTAGCCTCAATAAGATTATGGAAATGTTTTTAAATCAGGAAAATGTAATTAGCAGTAATTATTTCACATACCACTTCAACTAGTATTATGGTATGCTGCTACATGGATAATTTCATAATGAAATCCAAAAAACCTCTTCTTTCAACAACTACATCTGCTACTGTGATACATAACATGAGCTTCAGTTGTTATCCATATACTACATCCACATATAGAAACTGATAACTCTAAACTGCCAAACTGTAATACCACAGGGCATCCAAATTTGGTCCAACTGTGGGACACACTGAACCTACTTTTAATAAGAGAGTAGACTGCAGCTTACCCTTATTTTACTAGGAATTTGCAGCTCCCAAGTATTATAGGTCCCAGCATACTTCATGCTCCATCTTGATCTAATGGGATAGGGTAGGGTTGCCATATTTAAACAGTGAAAAAAGAGGACACTCCACGGGGGCTCCGCCCCCGCCCCAACTCCGCCCCTTCCCCGTCCCCATTCCAACCCCTTCCCCAAAGTCCCCGCCCCAACTCCGCCCCCTCCCCTGAGCACCCCGCATTCCCCCTCCTCCCTCCCGCCCCCCAGGCTCCGACTGCTGCTACGCTGGGGAAATTGCTTCGGCCCCCTCCGCGGTGGAGAGCGGCGGGAGCCGGGAAAGTTGGAGCCCGGGGAGGAGGCGGCTGCGCGCTCGGATGCCGCCGCCGCCTCCTCCGTGCCCCAGCAGATTGGGGGAGTTGTTAGTTTTGGCTTTGCTGCAGCCACTCGCACTCAGGGGACCCCGAGTGCGAGTGGCTGCAGCAAAACTAACAACTCCCCCAATCTGCGGGGGCACAGAGGCGGCGGGTGGCATCCGAGCGCGCAGCCGCCTCCTCCCCGGGCTCCAGCGCCTGTTGCACTGGGGAAGTTACTTCGGCCCCCACCGCGGTGGAGAGCGGCGGAAGCCGGGAAAGTTGGAGCCCGGAGAGGAGGCGGCTGCGTGCTCGGATGCTACCCGCCGCCTCTGTGCCCCCGCAGATTGGGGGAGTTGTTAGTTTTGGCTTTGCTGCAGCCACTCGCACTCGGGGTCCCCTTACCATGCCTCCCTATTTTCCCGGACATGTTCGGCTTTTTGGAAATTCCTCCCAGACAGGGATTTGAGGACCAAAAAGCCGGACATGTCCGGGAAAATCCGGACGTATGGTAACCCTAGGATAGGGTAGGCCGCTAGGATCAAGATGGAGCACTCTATGCATGATTGGGCCTGTAGTTTCCAAATGCCTCACTTCCTTATTAAAATGACAGCAATGAAATTCTGGTTCTGTTGAAGACAATGGTAAAACTTCCACTGACTTCTGGGTTGAAATCCTGGCCCTGCTGAAGTGCCAGAGATGGCATTGTTCCATCTATAATCATATACCTTGCCACATCCAAGGGTTTAACAGAAAATTGCTGCTTCAGTGACCTCCTTGGGAAGTATGAAAAAAAATGAATTTCCATCTACACAGGAAGTCTTTTAAGAAAAACAGTATGCAAGGAATAGAGTCTGAGGATCACAGCAGGATAGGAGGCCAAACATCTTTGTCCGACATTACCAGGCTTTCAGACTTCATAAACAGTAGGTGAAATGGATTTAGAAAAATACATTTTCTATATTTGGCTCCAGAATGAAAGAATATGAAAGAAGACTCAGAGGAAAGAACATAAATTGCACACTGTGTTGTAAGCATTACTAGGTTTGTGCAAAAAAACTTGAACATTTGTTTTGTGACTTGTTTTAAGCCAAATCTGTAAGTGGTTTAGGCTCATGGTTTTTTTTAAATTAATTTTTTACTTTAATTGAAAAAGAAATTCTTGTGAAACTCAAAAAGAGGTGGATGTTTTATGAACATCTAAAACTACCATGAAATTTTGTTTCATTTTTGACCATAAAAGGAAGTAAGATAGTGGTCATATTTCACCAATGTAGGGTTTGGGGGATTTAAACCAGAGGAGGTGATTGTGCTTTGGGAAAGGGAAAGAAAAAGTGTTAAAAATATTTATTAGTGTATAAACAATTACAGGTCTGTCTTCTTACGCTGGGGTTATGTTCCGCAGTCAGCGCTTAAAGCGAAAATCGCGTATAGTCAAAATTACATTGAGTGTAATGGCGGGCGGAATCGCCCGCACTACAGAAACAGTATTTAAATTGTTATTTTTCTCTTTGTTTTTGTTTTTGCCGACTGCCTAAAGCTGAAATCGCGCATGTTAAATGCGCCTAAGATGCGACAGACCTGTAGTGCATTCTCAGTTCAGGCTGAATTTCAACTTTCATTCTAAGCCTCCTTGATATGTGTTAGACTAATTTCTTTTGACCTAATATTTTCCAAAGTCTCTCAACCTCAGGGTAAATGCTTTTAGAAATTTTGAACAAATTCTCAATTTTCAATTATTGTAACAGTGCATGAAAAAAGAATATACATTATCCCATTCATTCTACCCTGAAAATGTGCAGATAAACAACAGTTGAAGGCAGAAACATCAAACAATTTATGCTGTAGCTCTCATTGAAATGTAAGGTTTATGCCAAGTATAAAAATAATTTCAATATAATGAGCATGTAACAGGGAGAAATTGTGTGCATCTAACATAGAATTTTACTATATATTTTTTTCTTTGTTACTTTGGTTAATCTAAAAAACTTGAACATCTCAGAAAGACAAAGGCAATTTTAAAAACATTAGGCAATCTGGTACAGGAAGCCTGAGTTAAGTACATCTGTGTTGAAGAATAGTTAAGCTAAAGAGTTCCAAATCAGGAAACTGTGTGTGTCACAAACTGAACAGCTTGTATCTTTTTTCTGTTTTTTTCTATTTTTAAAAAAACTCTAAAGCTAATGCGATAGTAAGGCTGAGAAACCAACCACTCCAAAGTCAGAATATTCAGAGTTAAGACTGAATGATTAACCTTTACTCTGCCCCCTTGTTCCTATGCCTTAAACTATGATCTCTCTTTATATCAGTGTATATAATATTTAAATTTTAATTTCCATAAAGTTATGACAAGCTGAGGGTCTGCTCCTAAAAATATAATAAACACTGCCAACAGATAAAATTTCCAAAAGCACATATGTAACTCAGGAGCCTAAGTGCTTTAAAAATTATACCCAATATTTTACACAACCTCACATATTGTACATATAGGCTGAGATTTTCAAAGGTGCTTGGAGATATGGATGCCTTATACAGCTTTTCAAATTTCAGCTATGTTCTATATGCCACACTATGCTATTGTGTAAAACTGACTCTGCCTTGAATCTACTAATATGACAATTTAGAAGATGACGAATTTGATATTTAAGGAATTTCAGCAATGGTCCTGTTGTGGTTATGCCTGCACTGCTTCACCATCTTTTCTGATTAGAATATCAAAGTCTATTAGAAAGCTCTTGATTATGGTAATTTCAGTACACTTCTTTGCTTGGTCCTGTGGCGGGATTACTGTCCTAATCCACAAAATGTTTACTCCTGGGCACAAAGCTTTTGATAGTAAGCACAGCACACAGTAATATTTGTATGATTGTGACCTATGTAAATAAAAAAGAAAATATCGTCTTTTTTTATCATGAGTAGTAGATGCAGGATATTAGACCTCATTCCATTCTGCCTCCAGTTGTCCCTGCGTGGACCATCACGAACTTCTGGCCATCACAGAATATGTTTGAGTGAAGGTGTGGCAGTGGGAGGCACTTGAGAGTGGGTTGTGCACCTCACCTCGCTGGCCTTGCCTGAATGTATACAACTTGGTGAAATCTGGATCTCTGTAGCACTCTCTCATAGTTGACTTGAGACAGGAGCCCATCTTTACTTATGTGAATAGACCAGTAGAAATCAATAGTGTAAATCCAGAGTAACTTAATGGAGTTAACCCTACTCTTATGCTATTTACTTATTTTTTGTATTACAGAAGTACCTACAGGGCCCAACCAAGATCGGGATCCCATAGTGCTAGGCAATATACAAACACATATTAAGAGACAGTCCCTGCCCCAAAGAGTTTACAATCTAAGTAGACAAGTCACCCAAAAGACTGGAGAGGAAACAGAGGCACAAATGTGAAGTGCCTGCCCAGGATCACAAGTGAGTGACAGGTCTGGGAATAGAACCAAGGGCTCCTTATTCTCAGTCAATCATCCTGTCCAGTAGACTACGCTACCTCCTTTCCTCCCCAGTTGAGTAACTCCAGATTTACACCATTTGAGATTGCAATTTAACACTGTGCAGCATCCCTGGATGGATGAAAATAGCCCTATTTAGCAACTTCTGTGTCATTGTTTTAGCAGTTCATGAAGAAGCTCTGTTTCCATAATATCCAAGACAATAAACAAAGAGAAAGTCTAAGTCACTCTGGCATTTTGATTGTAACAACATTAAAACAATTAAAAAGTCATACCACTGCACAGATTTGTGTCATATTGACAAAATGAAATGCCTTTATCCAATATAAATTTTGTTAGAACAGATGTGTGTATTATAAACAAAGAAAAGAATGAATATGTGTCACTGAGATAAAGAATACAGCACTATGTTTATTCCCTTTGATTTTATAGTCACACAGTGATATATTTAAGCAAACATCCCATTTGTTGCTTTCTCATCTGGCTGACAATGGATTGCAAGAGGAGAATGCATAACTTCTTCATGTGCCATTATTTCGTATAATCATCAAAGGGGAGGGCAGCTATTAGAGCATTTCTAAAAACTTAAATAGATTCTTCACCAATGTGTTTGTGTATCAATAATAGATTGACTTTTGCCAGCCTTGCAAGTGGCTGTTGAAAATAATAACAACCTGACAAATTAGTCTGCATCAAATCTGTTTGACTCTAAATCCTGTACATTCAATTCCATGTCTTTGAGTGGGTGTTCACAAATTACATAGTTTCCACTTAAACAACAAGGAGTCCAGTGGCACCTTAAAGACTAACTGATTTATTTGGGCATAAGCTTTCGTGGGTAAAAAAAACCCCTCACTTCTTCAGATGCATCGTTTTCATTTAGGACTCAATCCTGTTCCTTTCAAAGCCCTTTATGAAAAACCATCTTTTACAATACTGCAAATGTTTACAACTCTTTTACGGTTTTTCTTGTGTATAGGAAGCATTTAAATAGAAGGATTGACGCCATTAAAATATATTAATAACTTTCTGGATTTTCCTACTTTCTTATGTGATAGTCTATAGCTAGCCATTTCCCAAGGCATTCTAGTTGGGAGGGTCCCAATTTTTCTCATTAAGGCCCCCGGTTCAGCAAGCACTTTAGCACATGCGTAACTTTAAGATCATGTGGAGGCCCACTGGAGTCAATGGGATTACTCCGGTGCTTAAAGTTAAGCATGTTCTTAAATGCTTTGCTGAATTAGGGCCTAAAACAATTGGGGGATAGGTCCATCAGTGACTATTAGCCAGGATGGACAAGGATGGTGTCCCTAGCCTCTGTTTGCCAGAAGCTGGGAATGGGCAACGGGGAATGGATCACTTGATGATTACCCGTTCTGTTTATTCCCTCTGAGGCATCTGGCATTGGCCACTGTCGGAAGACAGGATACTGGGCTAGATGGACCTTTGGTCTGACCCAATATGGCCGTTCTTATGGTAAAATATACAATTCAGCCAATAGGTCATTTTGAAGCTTTTCTACTTGTACTGGGATCCAATCTGAACCTTAGAAAATCTGTTCTCGGTTAAATTCAGCATTGGCAAAAAATATGCTGTCGTATCTGTGATGTTACAAGCTTCCTAAAATTGTAATCCAGATAGATACCCTTTTAATGCAGCATAAATGATGCATCTCTGTTATGATCCCTGATAAATATTAAAGAAGTTCTGTCGGCAAGAAGAGTATTTATTAGTTTTGAAATCCAGTCTAATGCAACACAAAATCATCTCTAATTCTGCATCATAAAATCCAATCTAAGGCTAAACACAGATGCTCATCTTCCAAGAGGAGACAGTTGAGTAATCTCGACGTGCCCACTGCCTTCTGTGGTGACGATGGAGAGAACACGCTTGCCCTTACCTTAGAGAGCCACAGGGGATGAGGAGCTAAGCGGCACCAGCCGCATGAGCCCCCACAAGGTCCCATCACATGCTGCCAGGCAATCTTCATTTCACTTTTAATCAAGATCAGCATGCTGCAGCATATGCTCTAGCTAGCTCCAGGGCTTGACACCTCCCCCCACTCACACACACACCCTAACAGACCACAATCCGACAAGGATGTAGTGCGTGGGATGGAAGCCTGGCCAGGTTTTTCCCTGCGGGCACTGTGCCTCGCAGAGTGTGCAGAAGAGAGAAATGGTTTCCTAATCACTAGCTCCCCTGCTACATTCTTCTTCTTCCTCATCTTCTTCTAGGCCATTTGATTGTGTGTTCTTTCTTGCATGACCTATCTTCACCCCCGTTTCATTATTTAGGAATCAGACCCTTTAGCACTTTCAATAATTTCATACACAACACTCATGCCAGAACCAAAAGCTTTTTCTGTGCTTCTTTTCTTCATTTTCAGCTTCCCTTAAGTTTAAGTGCTAATATGGAAAGTTCATGTCTGATTGAACAGAACACTGCAATTCCTTTGGCAAAGGTGGACTGTATATTCAGGTGGAAAATGTCTACATTAATGAGAGTCATAGTAGTAACTAGAGGGAAGCTGGAAATAACAGCATCACCATTGCTATCTATGCTTCAGTAAAAAGGGGATGTCTAGTGGTCAAGTGGCTAGGGTACTGGTGACCTCTGAATCAGGAGATCTCAGTTCTAATCCCAACCCTGCCACTGACCTACTTGAGTGGCCTTGGGAATGTCAATTACTTTCTCTATACCTCAATTTTCCCTTCTATAAAAACAGTGTTAGTAGTACCTACCTACCTTTGTAAACGCCTTAGAAATCTATGGACAAAAATATATTATTATTATTCAGGGGCGAAAACAGTGGGAAATCTGTGATAATACCTTTAATATATAAAGGAGTGAAAATTTATTCCCATGTCATTCTAACATTCCATGAAAAAAATGTCTGTGTGTTGTATGTATATAGAAACGGATGGTGGGATTTTTAGAAGCACTTACATGAGTTAGCAGTACAAGTTCCATTGACTTTCAATTGATAGTATTCGCCTAATTCACTTGGCTGATCCCACCCACACACCAAAGTGTTTCCTTCATTATGGCATCAATCCAGGACATGCTTCACTTTAAGCAAAATTGAGGTCAATGGAACTATTCATGTGCTTAAACTGAAGCACATGATTAAGGCCCTAATTCAGGAAAGCATCCCATTCAGGAAATCTATTGAGTATGTGGTTAAGTGCTTTTTTGAATGGGGTTGGATGCAAGAATGTGCATAAGTGCTTTCCTGAATCAGGGCCTAAGTGCTTTTACTGGATCAGGACCGATCTTTCTACCTTTTAGTCAATGAAGCAAATTGTATAGCACATTTCTATGAAATGATCAGCAAGTGAACCGGCTTGATTTGAATTCTATACCCATTTAACTGAATTTTTTAAATGATTTGTTTGTAATACTTGGTATGTTTCTGCTGTACTCAATGATCACAATGAATCTTGTGAAAGCACTGAAATTCAAGTTTTAAAATGCAGTTATTTTATCTGTATTATACACACACACATGCATGAAGTATAGGCAGGGCTGGTAGCACTGCTTATTATTAGGGTTGCCTCACACTTCCCATTATGAGACCCCATTTTCCATGGCTTATAACTTTGCCAAACGTTAACCATGTGAGCTGAAAATGTCCATGCCAGGTGTCTGCCTCAGGCTGAATTTTTTGTTGGAAAATTGCACGCAAAATGATTCAAAATGTTTTCAAGAACAAAGTTAGGAGGGAAATTCACTGTTTTGCCCACATTAAAAAATTCTGCCCACCTTTTCCTAGAAAAGCTCAAGCGCCCCCATGCTTTGTACCAGGAACTTGAAATTCAGCAGGGGGAGGGGGGTGACCTTTGTGTCAGGGGATGAGTCTTTTCGAGTATCTGTGAAAATCTGCCCAAATTTGGCCAGGTTATAAGCCCTTGAAAAAAATGCAAGTCAGACATATTCTGTAGAGACTTCTTAGATGTTAGCAGTTAAATTTCCCAAGATTCTATCCACAATGATCACGCTCCAGCCCAAGGCTGAACAGTCCTTTCCCTGCAATTGCAGCTCTGGGCTGCTATGAGCTGTTCTGAGTCTGGGCCCTAGAACTGGAAGGAGGAAGCCTGTCCGTTCTGTGCACTCAATGACCCTGCTAGGCCCATATAACGTGGAGGAAGAAGCTGACGGATTCGAATGCAAAGCCAAACCTGGAGAAGCAGAGGGACCAGATTGGGACAAGGAGCCTGGAGGGGTGGACCCTGTGACTGGAAGTTGGCAGAGCCGGGGAGAGGAAAGATGGGACTGGGAATTTAGATGGGAAGAGACCAGAACTGGCTGGGCAAAGAGATTGGGGCAAGGAACCAGGGTGGGACATCGAGATTGGACACTGTGCCAGTGGAAGGAGATTGTGACTGAGAGCCAGTGGAGATGAGGAACATACGTGGAGGGAGGACTGGAAGCCAGGGTTGTGGAGAGTGATGTATGAGGAGCTGGGGGCGGGAGGGTGGGGAAACTGGGACTGGCTAGGCATGAAGACTGGGATGTGGATGAGAAGTCTGGGGAGAGGGGGCTGGGTTTGGTTAGATGAGGAGAATGAGCAGATAGGAATGGAAAAGAGGTAGGTAGGATGAGAGACTGCAGAAGAGGTCACACTTGGGGGGGAAGAGGCAGAAGAGCTTGTGCCCACTAGAGCACACTCCTTTCCAGCAGGGCCGCCCAGAGGATTCAGGGGGCCTGGGGCAAAGCAATTTTGGGGGCCCCTTCCATAAAAAAAAGTTGCAATACTATAGAATACTATATTCTCGTGGGGGCCCCTGTGGAGCCCGGGGTCTGGGGCAAATTGCCCCACTTGCCCCCCCCCCCCCCGGGCGGCCGTGCTTTCCAGAGCTTGGAATGGAATCCAAGAGTCCAGAGTCTCGCCATTCCTCAGAAAATATCTGTGAAACCAACTGGCAAAGCATTCCACCTCCCTCCACTGCTGGACTACACACAGGATGACAACTTACTACTGCTAACAGTTACTCAGTTAGCTCACATGGCAGAGATCTGTGGTCATGGATCTAAAGGTTCCAACCCCACTAAGGAGCCATATTGGTGTCATTGTAATGCCACATGATGGAATTTGCTTTTTCAAATTGCTTTCTTAAAAACCTAGGCAATTGCGCACAAAAAGTATGTTAAAGGAACATTGTTAATGTTGCCAAGTCAAGCACTGGAAAGTTGAGAAATGCCAGAATTAAGGCTGCCCAAGTCTGCAATATGTTTTACACACATATAGGAAGAGACAGTCCCTGTTCTAAAGAGCTTACAATCCAAAAACACAATGAAGAGGTAAAGAGCTGGGGAAAGAGATGTAAGCACAATAAGCATGATCAGGATGCTCGAGCACACACAGTTTGTCCGTTCCAGTTTTGTTCATTTGGGTTTTTACTATTTTAGGGGGGAGAAATGCACTGGGGTATGGGGAGCAGAAAAAGGACATTTTGAATTCAAAAATCATGTGGCGTTGTAGCCATATAAAATTAGTCTTTTTTTTGCTCAGAAACTGAGCATCTTTCATTGAGAAGCAGCAAACTTGGAACCACAAGATGCCATTTGTATAGAGCTGTTTTTCAGAACAGGAAAAGAATTTACATTTAAAAAATGGCATCACAGAGCCTTCAGGCAACGAGAGCCATCTCAATGAGAAGTGATGTCACTTGTGACATCAGCAACACGGAAGAATATGTATAACCTATTTCTATCTTATTTTAATACCGGTTAAACATCGGCAGCAGGATTGGTCCAAAATTCCATTTTAATTTTCACAAAAAAATTAAAAAGAAATGAAAAAATTGTTGTTCGGTTCAAAAATTTGCTGGATTTTTTTAGGCTTTTCAAGGATAACATTTGAAATGAAAAAAAAACCAGAAGTGCTTATATTGGTTATATTAAAAATATTTTGGGGTTTTGATTGTTTTTACTTTTCTTTCTTTGTTCACTTGTTTAAAAGTGAGAGAAAATACACACACTCACTACTGGGTTACTAAATACCCTCTATTTCCTCTTTTAAATAAATAATACTGATACTATTTCCTAAAATACTAAAATATTAGTGGGTTACACTCGCATCAGCTAGCAATGGATGCCCTGCCCCCTACTTGGTCCCTGCACAAAGCACTGCAAGGAAGAAGATAAAGAAGACAGATATGCTGGCTCTTCATCAAGTGGGGACTTCCCAGACTGTGAGTAGGTGGGGGGTTCGGGCTGGATTCCATCAGATCCATGGCACTTGGACTGAAGACATGAGAAAAATGTGCAGACGTTGAGGAACCTGATATGGGTTGTGGTGTGGCCATTAAATGCAATAGGATTCTTCACATTTTACAGTGTCTAGCATCTTCTATCAAAAGAACTTCAAGTCTCTTTATAAACATTAAATACACTGTGTTATTGCATGACAACAGTGTGATTAACTTGCAATGCTACTATACTGCACTGTTCCCTCCCATTGGACCGGAAATTTATTTCCTACTGTCAAACTCATTAGTCATTTTCAAGTATCAGAGGGGTAGCCGTGTTAGTCTGGATCTGTAAAAGCAGCAAAGAGTCCTGTGGCACCTTATAGACTAACAGATGTATTGGAGCATTATGCTCCAATACGTCTGTTAGTCTATAAGGTGCCACAGGACTCTTTGCTGATTAGTCATTTTCAGATGTTTAAGCCTCTCCAGACATACAAAGGTGTCACTTTTTTCTCCAGTTCTGACATTTAACAAGACCAGTATCTGGGCAGGGAAATACCTTGATTTAAATGAAAGGTCAGCATTTCCTTAGGAGCTCTCCAATTTTTTTTCATATTGTAGCTTGCTTCTTAAATCCTGCTCTGTGGGACTCCACCTCTCCTCCCAATCCCAACCCTATACATTGGGGAACTAGAGTACTTTGTTGCAGAAAAAATTAGCTCATTATTACATAAGAACGACCACACTGGGTCAGACCAATGGTCCATCTAGGACAGTATCCCGTCTTCTGACAGTGGCTGATGCCAGGTGCCTCAGAAGGAATGAACAAAACAGGTAATCATCAAGTGATCCATCCCGTGTTGCCCATTCCCAGCTTCTGGCAAACAGAGGCTAGGGACACTTCGGAACATGGTTTTAAAGGAAACAACATGACAATACCGGTTTGCAAACTGAAATGTATATCTAATACGCATACAAAGCAGAAGCCTGCTGACAATGTGTCATGAATAGGACCCGACCAAATTCACGGCCATGGAAAACACATCACGGACTGTGAAATCTGGTCTGCCCCTGTGAAATCTAGTCTTTTGTGCTTTTACCCAATACTATACAGATTTCACCGGGGAGACCAGCGTTTCTCAAATTGGAGGCCCGGAGTGAAAAGGGAGTTGCGGGGAGTGGGGGTCGCAAGATTTTAGGGGGGTCACGGTATTGCCACCCTTACATCTGCGTTGCCTTCAGAGCTGGGCGGCCGAAAAGCAGCAGCTGTTGGCTGGGTGTCCAGCTCTGAAGGCAGCGCCCTGCCAGCAGCAGCACAGAAGTAAGGGTGGCAATACCAGACCATGGCACCCTTACTTCTGCGCTGCTGCCTTCAGAGCTGGGTGGCTGGAGAGCGACTGCTGCTGACTGAGGGCCCAGCTCTGCAGGCAGCAGCGCAGAAGTAAAGGTGGCAATACCATACTATGTCATCCTTACTTCTGCGCTGCTGCTGGTGGCAGCGCTGCCTTCAGAGCTGGGTTCCAGGCCAGCAGCCACCGCTCTCCAGCTGCCCAGCTCTGAAGGCAGCGCCGCCACCAGCAGCAGCGCAGAAGTAAGGTTAGCAGTATTGCAACACCCACTACAATAATCTTGCGATCCTCCTCCTCCCCCCCCCCCCGCACTCCTTTTTGCATCAGGACCCCTATAATTACAGCACTGTGAAATTTCAGATTTAAATAGCTGAAATCATGAAATTTATTATTTTTAAATTCCTATGACCGTGAAATTCGGTAGGGCCCTAGTCATGTACATTCCACTGTAAGGCCCCAAAGCAGCTATAAGCTCTATATGGACATACCTTTGCACACATGCAGGGCCCTACTTATTTTGGTGGGGCTCTGCAGAGGGTCCACCCACACAGATCCTCCCTGCAGGATCGAGGTTTTAATCATTCAATTTACTATTTGATTTAATGAAGTGATCTGCAACTAAACTTGTAAATTAAAGATCCATGGCTAAATGGTCTAATGGGATACCACAGGATTTGTTTATATATGTTACCTAATATAACACACTAGGTCTTTTGTGGTCGAGATGGGTAATTAAAACCTTTGCTTACTGAGAAATAGAGATGATCTGGGTATACCGGGAAAATGTGAGCACCGCCCCCACATCATTAGAGGACGGATATTTCATGTGCTCAGTTGCATAATCTGTAAGTAGGCAGAAGCACTGCCTAGGGGTTCCCTCATATACACTTGGGCAGCTTTTTAAATCTACGACTGAGTCATTTTCAGTCATTTTAGATAACATTGTACAGTAACAGCTAAATACCATTTCTTCACTTTTTCCTCTCCTAATCTCTGCCCCTCTCCCTAAAGACCATAAATCCATTTAAATTAATCAACCCAATAATAACAGAACTAAAGTATATATAACCCTGCTTTAGATATAACTTCACAAGAATTCCACTAACACTTCCCAAAGAGGCTGTTTTATAGTGTACATCTGTTTGCATTAGAGGCACATATGTTTTTGCTACAAACTAACTGCCTGAATATTTTTAAAGCTGCCACCATTACGGAACACAAGCAAAACAAAAGAGTACACACCCACAGTTCTTCTGTCAAGAAAATCCATTGTATCCTCGCCAATCCTTATGGATTGAATATTCATGAAAGAGTGCTGCATGATCCGATTCTTTTATTTCAATTCTTCTGACTTCTAGGAGTAACTCTACCGCTATTTAATTTACGCTACTTGTTCTTTTACAGTCTGACTCTTCCCTCAACAGCTAGAGGAGAATTTCATATAAAATATTATGGTATGTTTAGAGAACATTAAGGCTGCAAAGTTGAAAATGGCCCTGAAACCATTCTTCTGTCTGAAAGTGTTTTACCTGCTATTGCTACAGGTAACAGCTAAGACAGGGGTGGGAAAACTATGACCCGTGGGCCGGATCCAGCTTGTCAGGGCTTTGGATCCAGCCCGCGGGATTGCCACCCCGTGGCGCTGCGGGTCCCCCCGCTGCTCCTGGAAGCAGCCAGCACCATGTCCCTGCTGCCCGGGGGGCAGAGGGCTCCGCGCGCTGCCCTGGCCTGCAGGCACTGCCCCCTGCAGCTCCCATTGGCCGGGAATGGGGAACCGCGGCCAATGGGAGCTTCAGGGGAGGTACCCGCAGGCGAGGTCAGCGCACGGAGCCCTCTGCCCCCCCTCCTTCAGGGGCTGTAGGGACGTGGTGCCAGAGCAGCACAGGGCCAGGGCAGGCAGGGAGCCTGCCCTGGCCCCGGTGCACACTGCTGCCACCACGAAGCCGCTCCAGGTAAGCGGCGCCAGGCTGCAGCACGCACCCTGAACCCCTCCTGCACCCCAACCCCCTGCCCTGAGCCCCCTGCCTCACCCCACACCCCTCCTGCAATCCAACCCCCTGCCCTGAGCCCCCTGCCTCACCCTACACCCCTCCTGCACCCAAACCCCCTGCCCTGAGCCCCCAACCCTCTGCCTCACCCCACACCCCTCCTGCACCCCAGTCCCCTGCTCTGAGCCCCCTGCCTTGTCCCGCATCCCAACCCCCTGCCCTGAGCCCCCAACCCTCTGCACTGAGCCCCCTGCCTCACCCCACACCCCTCCTGCACCTCAGCCCCCTGCCCTGAGCCCCCTGCCTCATCCCGCACCCCTCCTGCACCCCAGCCCCCTGCCCTGAGCCCCCTCCCGCACTCCACACCCCTAAGATCACTATAATTGCAAAGCACTAGAGGGGAAAAAAACAGCTCTGGTTTTTCAGCTTGTCTCCTTTGTACATTTCACAGCACTTTGCATCTAGTTCAGTGATTCTCTACCTTTTCCATACCAGAAATTCCCAGAGAATCTAGATGGGATCTAGCTTGAGCCTAACTCCCATTTAGCAACACTAGACGGGCAGCAAGTGATTGCAAGGAGGTCACGACCTGTCAAGTTGAAAATCTCTTCTCCGCTCGGTTTGATATTTACATATAGACTATATTTTTTCCCCAAATAGAGTCAGCCAGTTACCCCTGATGTTTGTATGGGTCTTTTACCACAGCAACAGGGAAGAGAACAATGTTTAAACAATAAAAAAAAATATGGTTGTGAAACAAGGTTGGCAGGAGATTCAGGGGCACGTGTAGCACTGGGAACTACATTGTGGTTTGTTTTTGTTTAACTGACTAGGATTCAAGTTGATGATGAGTAAAAATTTCAAAAGTATGTGACTTAAGATGCTAAGTCTAATTTTCAAAAGTGACTTAGGGATGCAGAACACTAAATTTAATTGAAAGTCAATGGCACTTCGGCTTCAAAGTAACCTAGCCACTTGTGAAAATATAGTTTTCCCAAGTAGAGCTGGATGAAATTCTTAAAACAAAACTCTTTTTGGTGAAAAATGCAGATTTGGCAACGCCAAAGCATTTCACAAATTCATACTGGTTTTGCCAAATTGTTTCAGTCAAAAAGATCAAAATATTTTGTTTCAACATTTTCAAAGCGTTTTGAGTTTTTGGTTCAAAACATGACTTTCCGTTTCACAATTTCCTATAATTATACTAATAAATAAATAAAATGTTAAATGGTTGAAGCTGAAATGAAGCATTTTGATTTTGTTGAAACAAAATGTTTCTTTCAACCCTTTTCCCCCCCCAAATTTCCATTTACCGACAAATCTTTTTGGTTTGACCTGAAACAATTTTTTAAAATTATTTTTCAGAATTGCCAACAAACCGAAAAATCCATTATTCACCCAACTCTACTTCCAAGGGATCTAGATGCCTTTTGAAAATTTTACCCAGTATCCCTTTAGCTCTAGAAAGCTTTAGAAAGTCAAGAAATACTGACATTTAGAGGGTAGGCATGAAACTTTACCCCTACCAACTAGCAAAGCATGACAGGTTTACAAACTAATCTTCAGAGAGCTTTATGGAAGGGGAGCAGTTATCATACCCATTCACACCCACAAAAGGGTGTGGTCTGCCAACAAGGGGGTGTGGCTATACTCTAGAGGCAGATTTTCAATGATACGTAGGCTCCTAAAGATGTAAATAGATGCCAAGTGGAATTTTGACAAGATTCCTCACTATGCTGGAGTGCCCTTTTGATATCTCACTAGGGGCCTATCTGCATTGTTTGGCACCTAGATACCTTTAAAAATCTGCCGGCAGGTGACTAGCACACAGGATGCTGTCTGCAGCATATGGTAACTGAGGACACATGTTACCTCCCTTACCAAGAAGAAGAGAACACCCCAGTGTGCGACATGGCTGCCTAAGGGCTCTGGTGTGCGGCACATGAATGAAACCCCCTCTGGACCACCCCAGAGCAGCTCCTCCTGTTAAAGGCAGGACTTCACTCAAGATGGCCAATTCAATAATGCTTAACACAGGTAAGGTCTGTCAGCAGCACAACAAGGCAATCAAACCAAATGCCAGTACATGACTGATTTAAACTGCTCAGTCATCAGTACATTTTTACATTGCTGTCACCAATTCAATTCATGGCCTGGTTGGAAAAGATTAAAATTGGAGTGTTTTATAGAGACTGATGCTGGCAGAAACCATGACATTGCCTCTCACAAGAAGGCTTCTCTCCCCCCAGTAATCAAAGCAGTGGGGTCAATTCCTTACAAGATTCCTCGCTACCCTTCCTTGCCCTTACAGCAGTGTCCAGCAGTGCCTTCTTTCCCTTTCATCCTACTACACCCCTTATCTCTGATTCAGGCCTAGTGCTAGTGATTCATGCATCTCATGTCTAGACTGCTCTAACTGCAGCCTATGCTATCTGGCACTGACCCTAGAGAACACTCAGAAGCTGCAGCTACAGCAGGACGCAGCCCTCTAAATGTGGCTAACCAACATGAATTCATGATTCTATGTTGTAAAGCAACCAAATTCCTGGTCCAGATAGAGGGCTTTGCCCTTTATCTCACCTAGGCTCATCTCTTTCTCGCTCTGTTCTCTGTCAGGTCTGCTATAGTAGCAATGCTTTAGGTGAATGAACCCACTTTTGAACTTACAATGGTTGGGGGCAGGCGAGGCTTGGAGGAGGGTCTGCGCTTACAGAACTGACTTCACAGGCTGAGCTCAAATCTCACCAAAGCAGGCACCTGCTTAAGCCAGATAGAAAAGACACTCAAAACAGCTCTCCTAGAAAACCCACTGGCACCTCATCCCGACAAGAAGTCAGCTTAAATGGAGGTAAAAGGGTAGGCCTTCCCTGAAGAGGAACCAGGCGTATCTTATTTTGTAAAGTCCCCTTTACCACAGCGTTGGATGCACGCAAATAGCAGTGAAACCTGACTAAGACAGCCCCCGTCGCCCACACTCCAGTCCTGTCATTACAAGACACACCTCCTAAGAACACCCAAGTAGAATGGTTGCAATTCTGCTCCACCTTTTTCAGAGGGCCATCATCAGTTGTTCACAATAGGCACCATCATACACATAACGTGTTTGGCCATTTTTAGAAAGTGCTATGCCTTCGAAACATTTCACTGGGGCAGAGTTTAGTCCTGTAATGTATCCTTTCCTGGGAGAATTCTGTGCTTGTGAGGGACTAGCCAGGCACACTGCAGGAAAGCTACTGGTGGTGCAAGTCCCTCACACAGCTCTACCACTGCACCTCAATCCTGACCTGCAAGACGCCTGGTGTTCCAGTTCTGAGTCTCCTGGGCAGGTGCCAATCAAGTGGAGTGGTGCCAAACTACACGGTAGTTTCAGGTTTTGCAATACAGTCAAGTGTCCCCAAGTGAGAAAGGGCTCAATCCTGCCCTGGGGCACAGTACGGGGAGGAGGAATGAGTGGAAGTGAAAACCATGTAGACAGCTCCCTCCCCTAGATCAAGAAGCAGAGCAGGATCTCTGTATTGTGTTCAAGAAACTGCTAGGAAAGGAGGCGAGCTATAATGCCAGCCTACATGCCACCTCCTTCAAGGGACAAGATTTGCAGACCAGCCCTCCAGCCACCTAGCCCATATGTCTCTGTGAACAGATGGCTGTCCATGTGCTTGTCACAATTTTGGGTGCTATGCATAAGACACATTTTAACAGCAGCAACTAGAGCTATCTGTCAGTTCACACTGCTCTTGTTTAAAGGAACTGCAAAGGGCCCTGCCCATTCTCACTCACTGGCCCTGTACTTCCAAGGGGCTCAAAGGGTATGTCTATATTGCATTGTAAACCTGGGCTCAGACCCTCAAACTCAAAATTCCCTACCCCATCACGCAAATCTTTCTGACTCAGGTCAGCAAGCACTCAGGACCTGGGTCCTAGCACGAGTCCTGCTGCGACTCAAGTCCAAGCCCTGTCCTTTTGCAGTGTGGACTCAGCTCAAGCCGCAGTCCCGAAGCACAGAGTCTGTGTAGTGCAGTATGGATGCAGTAGCATGGTTGTCAGACCCAGATCCAGCAACTGTAAACCCAGGTTTAAAATGTAGTTTGAAGACTTGGAAACATGGAGTCCACAAGTGCAGGTCCCACAGACCCGCATTTACAATGCAGTTTAGACATGCCCAAATTGGCCAGGGAGAGTTAGGCATGAGGCCTCCACTGGCTGTAGAGAGGTTAAAGCCTCCTACTGCCCCAGGAGGAGAAGCCCAGGGAGGGCAGGAAAGAATCATGTCCCTCCCACACCTCCCATTGCTGATGGGAGAAGCAGAAGGAAGAAACTTCTGTACATAGGACGAACCGTCGTACGAGACAGTAGAGCCCTCAGAGTGCTATACTTTATTCATCGTTAAACATACAGTCCAGTGCATTCCTGCAGACATAAATCCTCCTCATTCATATTCCATTGCAAGCCTGCTATTATTTGTTGCTGTGTAAAGTATGATTTAATCTCCATGGCTGGTAATGATTTTTCCTGGGAGCTGCTCTATTACATATATTTTCATAGGGATTAAAACTAAATCCTACAGACCCTTGGGACTGCTCGCCTGGAAATCTGCCAGACAAGCTTCCAATTAAGGCACCATACACTGCTCAACTGGTGTACAGGTTTTGCCATTGCTTAACACATTTGCTAAATAACCCTGCCTGGGTCATGCCCACAGCACCCACGTGGCTGACTCCAGTATGCCGAAAATGAACTGACTAACGTCACTTGAACAATAAAAGAATACTCTGGAATGAATTATTTGCTGGCTTTTAGCAACAACAACTTATCTTAGCACTGGAAGCAGACCACATCACACTCCCAAACAAGGGATCTGAACCTGAGAAAAAGCAAACCTGATGTGTAGGAAGCAGAGCTGCAGCCTTCAGAAGGTCCTGTTTCAGCACAGTTCACTCACAGCTCATTAGGAAGGGCTCTTTTACAAGGAAAGGTGTATCAGATGAGAACACCTGACCCACTTTCTGCAATAAATGTCTCTCCAGCTTGTAAAACTAAACTAGGGGAATGTTACTGAAATGAAAGCTTCCCACGAACCGTAACAAGGCTGAATCATGACTACAGTAAATGATTATGTTTTCACTGTTTCCAATCTACAGATGCAAGGCATCGCACTGTATATGTTTAGTGCCAAAAGAATTGTCATCGTTTTGACCTTTGAAGGCAGATAGCAACTCACATGATAATACTCTGTAACTGCGCTTTGTGGAAATTGCTGCAGTAACTACTAGAAATAGGCAAAGCTTCTGGAGGAGGTTTACAACCACATAAATTATGATGAGCCATCACAAAACTAGCTTGAATTAGCAAACTTTGCCCTCTGTAATTTAAACCCAGTGATTCTTTTAAGGATGAGTCAATGTAAAAAAAACAACCCCACCTATTTTTTACTCTCAAGGAGCTGATCAATGCCTGTGTGCCTAGATCTGGCCACATAGTTCAGCCAGAGCTGAAATGCGATTGAGAGAGGGGAGGGAAGTGGAAGTTTCCACAGCTCTCCCTCTATCCATCTTAGTTACGTCTATGGCCACCCAGCACTGTAGAATCTGAGCACCTCACAGGTGTTTTGCCTCATAGCACGCCTGTGAGGGAAAGAAGTGCTATTATCCCCATTTCACAGATGGGGAACTGAGGCAGAGAGACTGCAGTCATATAGGAAGTCTGCGGCATAGTCGGGAACTGAACCCAGGATCTCCCAAGTCTCAGGCTAGTGCCCTACCCAAGGACGATCCTTCCACTACTGGCAGCAAAGGAGTGAAGCATTGTGCTGAAGCATTGTCCCTAATCCTCCTCCTCCTCCTCCCTGTTCATCCCAGTACTCTTTTCTGTTTTCTGATGGCTCTTCTGCTTTCTGTATGCAACCCCACCTTCCTACATCTTCCTCCTTACCCTCAATCCTTTTCCCCTTTGCCTCTTTCCCTCACTATTGTTCTTTCTTCTCAGAACCTCTCCTGTAAGGATCTTGCAGTACCGTGTCTTCAACCCCAACCCACGGATTTCAAAATGAAAGTCACCCGATTTGGTAAGTTTCACATTCCTGGTCACACACCTCAGGGTCATTACCCAGCATGTTCAATTATGTGAAACTGACCAAACCCATTCAGTTACTCCATGACATCAACTGCAGACCTAGTATAACAGGGACTTTGTCAGAGGAAATCACAAAGGGGGAAATTGGAACACATAAGGGGAGAGCGTAAGTTGCCAGGAGATAATGGGAAGCTTGAGGGAAAGGTCCCTCATGCAGGATAAGATACCGCTGCTTCAGGCAAGAGACTTGACAGACATATCCGCTCTCTCCAATCTGTGCAGTAGAGGAGATGCAATGACCTAATCAAAGCAAAATGAGCTATAATAAACTGAATTCCCAACGCACTTTCCGCCTCCAGAAACAACAAAAACAAAATACACATGTATACAGCACAAACTTCACTCAAGAGTCACAGGTGCCTTACAATAAAAGCAGCACTGTTTATTATAGTTTATCTTTTTAAAAGTTCAGACGCCGCAAACAAAACTGTTTTTAACTTAGCATTAAACACCAAGATGGCCTGAGTAAGTCAAAGAGAGATAGCCAAGGTATGGTCCAGGAGCGTAGTGGTTAAAAGCACTCTCTCCTGAAAGAGGAAAGGTGATCTCTCTCAGAAAGACTAAACAACCTGCCAAACGTGACCGCAGTGAACAGCCAGGTGACCAAAGATCTGTCAAATGTACAGCCAACCACATTCACTTTGTTTTTCCGTAGGGAAATTTGTGCTGTCAGCTGCGCAGCTTTAACGCTGCATTCGTTTTGAAATGTATGCCGTTTGGTAATGCTGGCCTCTCATACAATCTCTCCAGATACACTTTCCTCCTCCAGATAACTTCACTGTTGAAAATAGCAAACTTCTGGCTTGCACACGTCACTGCTTTTTGATAATACAGCAAAGAATGTATTTCATAGCTGAAGATTGCATGCGTAGGCAATTGGGATTGTGATCAATTACTATCTCTGTTTCCAATGCTAAGCTTAAGACATTTATTTGGCAGTTAGAAAAATGTTGCCAATACCAAACTACTGGTATTAGCAAACATTTACAGGATTAGCACTATAGTTTAGCATCTCCCAAAGAAAAAAGTTCTTTTCTGGCTTATTACAGTTTCTCCTGCATGCTTTCTTCCTTGTATAGCTCCTTTTTGGTTTTCATACAGTCAAATTGTCAATGATGTACACACTCAAATACACACGCACAATCCAGCAGGCCTAATTAGTGTACGCATATACCATGACTGCAAAGCACAAGCCTGATATTTTGCAAGCAGGCATGGCTAGTTAGCCATCTAACTAGCTATGTAAGCAATCAAGCGACCCATTTGTTTTATTTAGATTTAAGTTTACATTGCACTCACAATTATGATACCTGAATGCACAAATTAGGTCCACACAATTGGGCATGTAGATTTATATGGGCTCATCTTTGACAATCAGAGCCTCAAAGATTCACTATTAAATCTGCAAAAGACCCAAACTTCTACTGATTTAATTTTAAAATATAGGTAAAAAATTAGGTTCTGCTCCCTGTACCTCCCTTCTATGGGCAAAATCCTGCTCACGTTACTCACATGAGTAGCTACACCAATGCCAATGAGATTAGACACTTGAAAAAGGCAGGTAGGATTTGGCCCCCTCGCTGTTCATTCTCTGTACATGCAGATTTTCAGGCTCTGTCCCAGTTCACCCTGATCCCCACAATCCCAATCACCAATTCCATTGGATAGTTCATAGAATCATAGAATATCAGGGTTGGACGGGACCTCAGGAGGTCATCTAGTCCAACCCCCTGCTCAAAGCAGGACCAATCCCCAACTAAATCATCCCAGCCAGGGCTTTGTCAAGCCTGACCATAAAAACCTCTAAGGAAGGAGATTCCACCACCTCCCTAGGTAACCCATTCCAGTGCTTCACCACCCTCTTGGTGAAAAAGTTTTTCCTAATATCCAACCTAAACCTCCCTCACTGCAACTTGAGACCATTACTCCTTGTTGTCATCTTCTACCACTGAGAACAGTCTAGATCCATCCTTTTTGGAACTCCCTTTCAGGTAGTTGAAAGCAGCTATCAAATCCCCCCTCATTCTTCTCTTCTGCAGACTAAATAATCCCAGTTCCCTCAGCCTCTCCTCATAAGTCATGTGCTCCAGCCCCTTAATCATTTTTGTTGTCCTCCGC
This sequence comes from Emys orbicularis, assembly GCF_028017835.1. Taxonomy (NCBI): domain Eukaryota; kingdom Metazoa; phylum Chordata; order Testudines; family Emydidae; genus Emys; species Emys orbicularis. The sequence goes on from NC_088686.1 coordinate 15,915,543, forward strand.
TAGACTCTTTCCAATTTTTCCACATCCTTCTTGCAGTGTGGGGCCCAAAACTGGACACAGTACTCCAGATGAGGCCTCACCAATGCCGAATAGAGGGGAACGATCACGTCCCTCGATCTGCTGGCAATGCCCCTACTTATACAGCCCAAAGTTCTGCAATGATAGTGATGTGCCCAGCCTGTGTGTCACTTTTATAACACTTAGGATCACTGTCGATATCAGCCTCTGGGATGGGCAAAGACTTTTGTTAATATCAAACCTTTGGTTCCAGCATGTATCTTTCATATCTCTATCACATGTTTCAGAGAAGAATGTAAAAACAATGTGCCCTGTTGCAGGAAATGCAAACAAGATGACAAGCCCCATGTCCTCCGCTCCTGCCCTGCCCCAGGTCATTTAATGATGTTGTTCAATTACCTGTGAAAGTCCCTTCCTCTGCACAGCATTAGAGCTCTCCAGAAAAAGCAAGGAAAATAAGATTATTTAAATATTTAAGATGCTGTAAAATCATTCTACTGTCCCAATACTCAGACATCTGTATCATACATAGTATCAAACACCATCGACAAAAAATGTTCAGCTAATCACCACCTGTGTATTTTCTATGTCATATACACAGTAGCTCAATAATGATCTAGCTTTGGGAAGTTGATTTTTATAGATTGCAAGGTTAACTGAAACACATTACGTAAAAAACTCATTAAAAGCAAATTGTATGACACCACACTGTAGACATGCAGTCAGATTGCTGATTCCCCCAATCTTAAAAACAAACTGAACGTGTTAAAAATAGTAAATAGGTTTAATAAGCTGAGGAGTTTAAGAAAGTTGCTTTTTACAGTTCAGTATTTTGCAAAGATGGACCCAGGTGTTAGCTGAGTTAATTAGCAAAGAGATTAAGCAGATCCTAATTAGGAAGGTTTTGTTTGCATCCTTGTTATATAATCACTTAGTGGTTGTACAGAGCTTTGACAATGTAAAGCATTAGTAGAAGTGCCAAGTATTATGATTATTAAACAGTAAAATATTTCCCTCTTTCACCCATATTATATTAATATTTATTACATTTTTCAACAATCCCCTGCTATCGTTTGCCAGCTACTCAAACGATGCTATATTTTGAAGATGATTCTTCATCAAAAGAACTGTCCAGTGCTCTTGCCTAGACAGCATAAAACAAGAAATAGTCCTTTGTACTGTCATTTTAAAGCCATTTTAGAGGAGCTGAGAAATAGCAGGAAAGTGAGAAGAGGTACAATATAGTATCTTGCAATGATCTCCTCTACCTCCAGCTTCCATGGTGACAAAAGTTACTGTTCTCCGGAGATAAAAATAGAGCTTACAGTAAAACCAAGCCAATGCGATAAAGGCACAACCACCTTATGCAATCATCATGCTTTTTTGAAAAACAGCTAGGACACCTTGATTGTTTTAATACTATGGGCTAATTTCAGCTGTGCACCATCAGTGTGTGTGTGTGCAAATTTTAACCAAATTCAAATTAAGACTACTCAAAATTATCTTTAAAAATGCAAAGAAATCCTAGCCTCACTATACAACAGTGATCATACTTAACCTAATCACAAGCTCTGACAATAAAATTGTTCAATTTTTCAGTTGAGGTTTCAGCTTTATTCCCTGGTTATTTATCTGCAGTGGAAGATGCTAAAATATACTCTATGTGTCAAGAATGCTGATGCCAAGCATAGGATGCTGAAAATACAACTAAATTGTTAACAGTACAACAATCCAATCCATATAGTTTAAATATTTCTCTTTTAATACTGTACTAATGCAAAGATCTACATGCAAAATAAAATAAAATGATTCTACTTACAGCCAACCATCATCATGGCCACCGAAAAAATCTTCTCTCCATCTGTGGTTGGAGCTATGTTTCCAAATCCTATTGTTGTAAGGCTTGTCATGGTAAAGTAGAGAGAGGATATATACAATGAGTCTTTGCTGGGGCCTCCTTCCCACTGCCCTGAGCCGCTGGTATTGTACCGATAGGGTGCCCCTATACTCAACGCCAACTGGTAGAGCCAGCTGTCTGTCTTGATTGTATTAGTGACTTCATCTATAACTTCATAGTCCCCAATGCTGTACCATATACAGGCTAGCCAGTGGGCCACTAGTCCAAAGACACAGACCAACAGCACTAGTACTGCAGCACCATATTCCAGATAATGGTCCAATTTCCTGGCAACACGACCAAGGCGTAGAAGTCGCACCACTTTTAAGGAACTGAAAAGGCTGCTGATCCCCTAGAAAAGAATAAGTTTCATTACATCATCAGAAAAACACTATTGAGTAAAACAGCATGTAACACAGCCACTCACACATTTGCCCTGAGTAACCCTTCCGTAAATATTTTTCTTTAACGTTCTAGACAACAGAAGATTGTAAACTCACAAAAACGTCAGTCGGCTAGGTCAAGTTCAGTGCTTACTAGACAAGCCAATGAGCTAGGTCATATCAGATCTCTTATGAGTACTGAAATAGCATTAGGGAGCAAATAAGAAACAGCAGGTGTGTTTAATATAAGTGGCTAAGGGCCCAATCCTCTACCATTTTTAAGTCAATGGGAGGTTTAGCATAGATTTCAGTGGGAACAGGTCCAAATTTAAGTACACAATTGAGAAGGAGGCTTCTCTAAGTTTATCAAAGAATTGTACCCCCTGCAGGACAGTAAATAGGAACACAGAATTGCCATACTGGATCAACCAATGGACCATCTGGTCCAATATCCTGTAGCCAGTGCCATATGCTTCAGAGGAAGGTGCAAGAAAACTTGTAAAGGACAGCCATGGAATAACCTGCACACCAGGGAAACTTCTACTATACCACCCATCACTGAGTGGCTGGCCAACATCCTGAAACAAGAGGGATTACACATCCCTTATTATTTATAGTCGCATCCAATGTAATGTGGATGTCCTCATTATCCATATAGATAGCTCACTAATTCTGAGGGCAGGATACTTACCTAATCACTGACCGCCAATTGCTCTGTTTAGTGGGTATCATATACACCAAGAGCCACTAGTCAGAAATGTAGACGAAAGATAATTTACTTGCTGGTCAACAGACAGTGTAGGTATTTCCATACAGTAATTTTTTTTTTTTTATTCAAGTAAAGTACAAATAAATGGAAGCAAATACTTAGGAAATAGAAGCACAGAGAAATGTTTAAAAAGTAACGGAAACATTTGGGAAGGAGCAGAAAGTGTGTATATCCCCCTGAACGCAAGTATGATTCACAATGGTTTTAATTGAAGTTATACATGCAGAATAGAAGAAAAATAAAGCTCCCAATTTATTGTAATCCCATGATATAACTAACTTTTGCATTAAATTAATTAGTGATTCAAAATAGAAGCCGTACAAAGAAAGATTTCTAATATAAAATACTAAGAAGTCACAGACATTTAATTTAAAATAGAAATTAAGACACAGAATGCAATGAGGCAAACATTCTAAGTTTCTGTGCCAAGATTAAATTGCACTTTTCTACGCATCATTATTGAATTAGTCTAGTCAAAACATTAGCTAATTATATTATCAAACTGTAAAATACTGGAATTCCTGTAGTTAATATTAGCATCAAAAAAACCTTATTCCCTTTATGCATCTGTGTCTCCTATCACAGACTGTATTTGAAGGATAACCTGCGACTGATATTTCTAGATTCATACATTAGACAACGGTCTTGTTTTTTTAAATCCAGTACGTTTTTCAAATTCAGTCACTTTGTTTCAGATCCCCAAATCCTTAAATTGAAGATCTATAACTGCATTGGAGTGCATACAATGACTGATACTAAGAAAGGAAGTGGAATTTTCCAATTTTGATTACTATATTCTGCATTTAAGTTCTCTCAATTTTACACAAGGTATCCTTACTCTGATTTCCAACTGCGCAGATGCCTGTTCGTTTTCTCTGTAAGACGTGATCATTGGTAGAGCCCTGAAAACCTGCGGATATCCACTTTATATCCGCAGACCATGTTTGTGGATCGGATGTGAATACAAACTTTGTATCCGCACAGGGCTCTAGTCCCGTTGGGCCATGGCACATTGTGACCCTCATGTAAAAACCATTGAAGTAAATGGAAAAGATTCCCACTGACTTCACTGAGCACTGGGCTGGACCCAGCCCAACTACAGTCTAAGAGACCCACAAAGCAAAAGCCCCAGCACACATATTTTTTAAAAAGGGAGTATATTCTTATGATACTACATTGCACCAAATTCATCCGCGGTGTCACTCCACCGAAGTCAGCACTTTACAAATTATAGGCCTGATCCTGAAAAGTTCCAAACACCTTCTGTGAAATCAACGGGAAAAAAGAAGAGAATGGGAGAAAGTCCCTGCAGGATAGGGCCCTGTAGTGGGGACACCATTTGCCTGGCTCCCTCGTGTGGCCAGAGGTGTTTCCACAGCACCCTGTCTGCCCCCTCTCTTTGGGGCCCCTTAGAAGTGCCATATAGTCTCTCAGGGGAAGGTTGATGGTAACCCTGAGAAAATGGGTCAGTAGCCCAAAGTAATTCAAGATAGTCCTCCAAACACAAAGTCTGTCATAGCAACCCCATAGTCTCCAAAGCTCCTGCTAACCAGCGAGCCTTTATTCTGCCAGCTCTGCCTTCCTTCAGCGCACGCAATGTTCCGAGAGGGAAAGCAGCATGTACACGCCTCTCCTTCTGACGGCTCCTCCTGATTGGTCGGGAGGGGAGCCCTGCCCCAGCCTGCAGTATAGGGCTCCTGATCCCATGACCTTAAACTAACAGTCTTCCCATCCCACTGCTAACTGCCTGGAATCACCTCCTCTCTTCCTCGTTCAGCCAGTTTCCAAGCCTGTGCTCACACCAATATCCCTGGGATGGGGGTCTTCTGCCCACACCCACACCAGGCTTAGGCTTAAAGGGCAGTACACCCCATTACAGGCCCCAATACCTCTTTCAAGTAGGTATGTATTATTCCCCTATTACATATGGAGAGACTGAACCAGAGATTCAGTCCACTGTCAGGCTCGGATTAAAACTCAGGAGTTTCTTATTATTCTTTTTATTATCTGTATTGCTGTAGTTTCCAGGACCCCTAGTCATTAACCTGAATCCCATTGTGCAAGGTGCTGTACAAACAAAAGGACAGTCCCTGCCCCAAAGAGCTTATGTAACCCACACAGCTCCTTGGGTGTGGTGTTCTGTCCCATCTAGTGGCACTGAGACCACTTAGAGAGAGAGTTAAATGAGTCTGCTCTACAGCCTTAGCTAAGAGGCAGTTGGCTTTTAACTCGTGTGGTAGCGGTTCATGCACTAAGCTCCAGAGGTTCCCAGTTCAATCCTGCCCACCGACAACCAAGATCTGTTGGCGTTACACTTACAGTCTGGCTCACACTCAATATTTTCTCTTTCTAAGTTATAAAGATAGGTTAACACCAGTACCATTAACCTCAAAAATAACATTTAACTCCAAGTCTCAGAGAAAGTCTGTGTTGGAAATTACACCCTCTCCCAAACATACATAATGATTACCTTTTAGTTTGCATCACTGACCCAGGATCTATTTATCATACCATAAAACAAAGGGGAACACTCAATTGTAACTGCTATTGATATATGCCTTACCTGAAATAGTACTACTGTGAAACTTGTTCAAACAGCCTGCTAGTCTCCAAGCAAATTTAATTGGATCAATTGTTTTAAGGCCAGTAAAAAGAGATTTGATGTCTGCTTAAACTAAGAAGAAGGTGAGCAGTTTAAAAAAATCTTTTCCACAAAGCACTGTATCAAGGCCCCAGTTCAGCGAAGCACTTAAGCATGTACTTGACTTCAAGCATATGAGTTTTCCTGTTGAGATCAGTGGGACTATTCAGGTGTTTAAGTACGGGGCTGGGCCTGAATGGGTACCTTTGGTGCTTCCTCTGACACAAAATATCTCCCGAGGATATTGGTGTAACTGATAGATTGTTCACACAGGGCTTTGCCAAAGATTCAATAGAGGTGGAATTAATTAGGGCAACTGGATTTTAGTGTCAAATTCATGTCGTAAAGAATGTAGGTTAACATAGGCTGTTGTGTTTTTAATCCAACAGCTTGCAATTTGTCTTTGTGTTCATTCTCCCTTCAGGCGGCAGGCTGTATTGATATTATATTATGATAATTTATGGATCATGTTAAAAAGAAAAAAATCTATGTTGGAAATCCAACACTATTTTAAAAGGGGTGTGCTAGTTTGGCCCCAGCACTCTCAAGAACTGTGGGAGTGGAAAGGGGATTTAGAGCAACCTGAGTGGTGCAGCTATGGATCTAGGCCAATTTTCTCATAATATCCTTCAGATCCTGTAAAATACATCCTTGACACTGAAGATCCAGCCTCCCAGGAGGATAATTTGTCATTACAGTAACATATCTGGGAAGAAAGTCAATTGAGTCAAACGCTTGCAATATCTCATAGACTACATGTTCTCTGCTTGTGGACATCAGATTGTATTATGAGCATGAACACAATATGAAACCACATCTCATGAAATGAAAGGATTGTGGACAGGGTATTAAATCATGGCACAATGAGACCAGGCCATTTTCTCATCTCACAGCTTGTCTGGTCTTCAGAATTTTCCTAATTGAAAAACTGTTTACGCAGAAAAGCCGTTTCATTTGTACAGATTTGGAAGTATTAAATCCAAAAATAATATTCAAAATCCATTTATGATTTTCTTGTTTTAAAAAGTTCAGAGAATGATCTAAAGTCCATTGAAGTCAATGGAAAAACTCCCCTTGACATCAGTAGCCATTGAATCAGAAAATAAAAGAAAATAAAAATTATCAAATGGTACTTATTGGGACAAAGCCAGACATTTACAGGGGGGAAAAAGCAAACTGTGATAAAGTTTAATAGCCCCTGTACTGCATATGCTGTTCTCTGATGACTGCACGGAGATTTGTGTTTACTCCAGTTCATCTAAACTCACATTTTAAAAAAGATACAGTGGCTAGAAATGGGAAAATCCTGCCACTATTCTCATTTGAAATTATTGTGATGTTCTCCCTCTCCTGATGTTCAGAATTTGGCCAACTGTTGCTCCATCGACAATCTCATTTCTTTAGTTAATATTGAATCCTCAACTTCCTTAACCCTTCTCTGTGGTTTTAAGTCCTTGTGTGGTATGCAGACTTGGTTGGTTGACAAATTACTTCTGACAATGGAAAGAGATCACATGTGCTTGACAATTCTTTTAGATCTATCAGCAATTTTGGTACTGTTGACCACAAGGAATCAGGGACAGTCTTGAAGACCTACACAGGGATAGGTATAGCTGAGTGGCACAGTTCATTTCTTCTGGAGAGAACACAGCCAGTAACATTGGACATTTGCTCTTCTGATCCATGAGCTCTTGTAATAAGTACAAGTTTCTGATCTAGCATCCTTCCTATTAAATAGGCACATGAAGCCATTAGGGGATATAGTGGGGCTGGCTGTGGTGTCTTCTGAATATTCAGATGATAGCAGTTTTCCTTCTGTACTTAGCAAGAAGAGCATTTTCAATGAAGGGTCCTTCATTTACTCACCACTGGTTAAACAAAGCCCACATTTGTTGACTTGGGTATATTGCAAAGTCTATTTTCTCAAACTTTCTTGAAATGGCATGTTGAACAAGGAGACTTAGTTTAGAGGGTTGACTGACTGAGTATTTATCTTGTTGAATTATAGGCTGGACTGGTATTAATGTTGAATGATACTATTATTAAGGTTGCCCGACACTTCCTGTTATAAGACCCTGATTTCAGTTGCTTATAACTTTGCCAAACTTTAACCAATTAGGCTAAAATTTTCCATTGGGGGTGTCTATCTCAGGCTGAATTTTTTTTAACAAAAATTGTAGCCAACACAATTCTGTCTTTTCTGAGAATGAGGTTAGAGGAAAATACATTGTTTTGCCCATGTTAAAAAAATTCTGGCAACTTTTTCTTTTAAAAGCTCTAGCGCCCCTTTGCTTTGGAGAAGGATTTGACATTTGGCTGCGGGGGGGAGGGGGAAAGAGGGCTTCTGTGTCAGAGATGTGCCTTTTCTTTTCCCAGTGAAAATCCACCCAAATTTGGTGAAGTTTAAGACATTGAGAAATCATAGCTTGCACGTGATCAGTAGAGTCTTCTTAGCCGCTAGATTCCCCGAAGATTCAATGCACACTGGCCATGCTCCAGCCAGGAGCTGAACATAACTTTCCTCTGCAGCTGTAACTCTGGGCTGCTACAGGATGTGCTGGGTCAGGATGCCTGAAATGGAGGCTCCCTGTGCTCTCAGTTCAGATGTTTTCCCGGATGGGTCCAGGCAGCATAGAAGAGCAAGGAATCTACCTGATTTAAACACAGAGACGTCAAGGACCAGACCTGCAGAGGAGGTGGGGGGACCAGATTGGGACAAGAAACCTAAGGGGTGGGAAATAGGACTGGAGGCTTGCACAGGTGGGGTGAAGAGGGAAACTGGGACTGAGAGTTGGGGTGGGGAAGGAGACTGGGACTGGGTGCCAGGGAGGGAAATGGGAGGGTGGGGAACTGGAAGCCAGTAGGTGGGGGGGAAACTGAGATTGAAGAAAGGGAGGCGACTCAGACTGGATGGGCAAAGAGACTGGGACTCGGAGTGAGGGGGAACTCTGATATTGGACGAGGATCCTGGGGAATGAGATTGGGACTGAGAGCCAGTGGGGACAGGGAACATGGGCAGGGATGGTGGGAGAAGTGGCGCTGAGGTAGGGGAGATTGACAAATCAGATGAGGAGTTGTGTGTGGGACTGGAACTGGCTGATGAAGGAAACTGAGAACAAGGACCTGGGGGTGGAAGTTGGAATGGCTGGGCAAGGAGACTGGGACTGAGGCAGGGAACCTAGAGGGGTGGCACTAGGCCTTGCTAGGCAAGAAGACTGGGACCAGGATGAGAAGCTTGAGAAACAGAGACTGTGATCAACTAGGGGAGAGGATAGGGACTCATGCCCCATTCACTATACACACAGCTTCTGCAACAAATGAAGCCAAGTGTCCTACAGATAAGTCTCTTTCACCACATAATCCTGATTCATCCCCAGAACAGGTCCATCCTGTGCCTAAATGAGGTAAGGGTTCTGTGGAAAAAATAGTATGTAATCATGTAATTAAAAACTATCATAATTCATATGCAAAATGAGCTGATTTGAAGCACAGGGAACCTTAATTCTGGCATTTCCTAACTTTTGAGTACTTGATTTTGCAACCTTAATAATGTTCCCCTAACATAGTTCTTTGAGTTTATAATATATAATGTGCGTACACATACACGCACACCACAGAGAGAGAGCCATACACAGGAAAGAAGAACCTAGGATAGGGCTTTCAGAAGCATTCAATGTTAGCCAAACTCTGCTCCCATTCACTTTACTAGGAGCAGATTTTGGCCAAAACTGAGGACTATTAAAAATCCCATTCTTAGAGTCTTAGGGATAGCGGTATTTTTATAAAATTGATATAAAAAACATAATACCCTGCAATTATATTTTTTATTCACAGCCATGAAGTATCACAAAAAAATCCCTTTTAAGCAACTATGTAAATTTGTTTGATTTTAAAATGTCATCAGCCCAGCTCTGCTATCATTTATACAAGTTTGAGTGTGACTTAAGTCAATGGAATCTGAATGGGGCACATCTTATTCTGAAAAGAAAATATTTTACAGAATAACATCTCTGTAAAAGACTTGTAACTGAATCAGTTAGTTACCTTACAATGATAACCTAGCATATCTTTCCTAAGGTTTGGAAATCTCTTCCAAGCATAGCATTGTAAAATCTAGGCAGAGCCTTCCTTTAGCTAACAACACTAACAGTATGTTGGACCCTTATGTGCACTGAATTGGTAAATTGCTCTGTAACTTTTTAATATTACAGGAGGATTTTTTCCTTCAGACACATTTCAATTTTTAAATTTGATTTAGTTTGACTTTTTTATTTATTAAGCTCTGGGCACATATACAAAAAAAAGATCAATCATACAAATTAAGAACAATGTCTGACACTTGAAATCCTCCCAAACCCACAAATTTGGGACTCCAAGGCAACATTTATTGACCCCTGTCCCAAAAACCCCTGTCCCAGAAAAAAAGGTGGGGAGAAAAGAAATGCTTTGCAGTAGATCCAGAAGGTCAATAAATTCAGGCCCTGACAAACCTATAGGGGAGGCAAGCACCAGGGTTCAGAACTTTTCCATAAAATGGGGTCCCAATTAAACAAGGGTCCTGCTAATTCAAATACCTCAGCTGCTCTTAACTTCACTATCATGACCAGAGGACCTTGTCTTTGAGATACCCATGACCTCAATCATAGAATGCCTTACATCACACCCAGAAATGATTTAGACACCAATAAAATGCAATCCACTGATAAGTGCGTGTTGCTCGGCCCCATCTGTGCCTGATCCATAGAGGATCTGAGTCTGCTGTGGCACTCAACTACAGAGCCTGGCTCTTTAGTTCAACACAGGTACGTCTTCAGTGCGGAGATAACTCAGGTGATTGGCAGCTGGGTTAGCCTAGCCTGGGTGTGAGTAGCCACACTGCAAGGCCATCTCCAAGGTAATGCATCCTCACCGGTGCTGCACTTACCAGTTTGTGTCCCCTTAGGACTTCTGGGGGCATATCCCATGGTTCTTTGTACTGCAATAAGTTGAACCACTCAGTGATTCTTTCCCAATGAATTGTGGGAGAACTTGTCTGTCCTTCTGGGCACCCAGGAGAATTGTGGGAAGGCACTGGAGGACTATCAGCACTCACATGGTTTAGCCTCTGTCCTCACTGCAAAGTGGGTGGGTACCAGCCTAGGTGAAAGCTACACCTGGTCTCTTACCTATTGCCTCAGACAGGCCAGCTAGCCTAGGCTGAAAGCACCACTAGACTCAGGACAGAGGTTTTGTGTGTGGACATAACAGGGTTTAGGAGAAACACCTGAATATGAGCCTGGGTTAAGTCTGCAAAAAGACATAACCACAGAGACTCATGGTTAGGGCTCCATGTCTGTCACGGAGGTCACAGAAGTCACGGATTCCATGACTTCCTCCAACATCAGTGACTTCTGCAGCGGCCAGTATGGCTGACCCCAGGGCCGCCCAAGCAGCAGGCCCTGGTGGCCCCGGGGACAGCCACACCGGCCACTGTTGGAGTGGCTCTGCAGCCAGCCACACCAGCCGCTGCCCCGGGGACCGCCCAAGCAATGACCGATCTGGCTGGCCCCGGGAACTGCCTGGCAGCAGTCCCGAGGTGACCGGAGGAGTGGCTGGCCCCCTGGGGCTTTCCCCCACACACACACAGCAGTGGCCAGAGCAGCAGTGGGACCCCCGAGGCTTCCCCCTCCACAGCTGGTGCCGCAGGCCCCCCTGTTCCTCACCCCGCTGCCCACCCCAAGATTCAATCACGGGTATTTGTATGGTATAAGTCATGGACAGGTCACGGGCCGTGATTTTTTGTTTCTTGCCCGTGACCTGTCCATGACTTTTACTAAAAATACCCATGATTAAATCATAGCCTTACTCATGGTTTTAGCTGTGGAAGTCCCTGGTTCAATCCACGATATCAGTAAAAATGGCCTCTGTCAGAGAAGCACAAATAATATATACTCCCTGCATATTCTGCACTAGCTAAAGCGTCCATCATATTGAAATCAAAGCTGGGGGACAAGACAGAGATGAACATCTTGATCAAGATCAAAGTTTGGTTTCCCCCCACCCAGGGCCGGCTCTAGGATTTTTGCCGCCCAAAGCAAAAACAATTTTGGCCGCCCCCTCCCCCCCCCCGTTTTTTAATTACCCCCACCCCCGGCCCCGCCTCAACTCCGCCCCTTCCCCAAATCCCCAGCCCTGCCTCCTCCCCCCAGGCTCTCAGGCCTGGGGGGGGAGCAGCGGCACGCGAAACAACTGTTTCGCGCGCCGCGGCCGCTCGGGATCTCCCCCTCCCTCCCAGGTTTGAGAGCCTGGGAGGGAGGGGGAGACTCCGAGTGGCCGCGGCGCGGGCGCTGCTTCTCCCCCTCCCTCCCAGGCTCTCAAGTCTGGGAGGGAGGGGGAGCAGCGGCGCGCGAGCTGCAGCGGAGGCGAGCTAGGGCGGCCGGGGCACATTTTTAGGGGCGGCATTCTGGCGCCGGCCATGCCGCCCCTAAAAATGTGCCGCCCCAAGCACCAGCTTGTTTTGCTGGTGCCTAGAGCCGGCCCTGCCCCCACCCTCATGATTTAGTCCTCAGGCTAGCTAAGATTGCATATGTTCATGTTTCAGATCCAGGCAAATATAAGCTTAAGAATACTGTCCTCTCTAGCTCCCACCAAGCTGTAGATCTTTTTGGGATAATTAACAGATCTCTCCTCTGGGACAGGGAGCCTGCTTCACGGCTCTTTGGAAGGATCAAAAACAATAATGCAGCAGAGATTCCAGACTTGACCTACCTGAGTTTGATTTAGAAGTTGTCTAGACCTACTGCACTGAAATGTTAAATTTCATTACAAAGCAATTAGTAAGTAAGAAGCAAGAAATAAGCACAGCTCCAGAAGGTACATAGCCGTGCAGTGAAAAACAAGCACTGCATCGTGACATATAAGCTGTTTGAAATTTTACAAGTAAATCACTCTCAAAATTTTTTTTCAAGTTGAGCTACTTAAATAGAGCTTAGCCTTAAAATCCCTGGTTAACTTCTTAATGCTTCTTTTCTGAAGTTAATGTTCAAACAAATCTTCCAACACATCATATATGCTCACAGGCCTTTTTTGGGTAATCAATTGATGTACTACAGACTCATGGATACTGATCTAAGTGCTAGTGCAAGAAAAATAAAAAGCAACTTTTTAAGGACTAGATTTAGGGCTGGACTCATTCTATATGTCTCCCTATGGACGTAAGGGCATAACCTCTGCACAGGCTCCTAAGACCTTAGATCCAGATGAACAGAGTCCCATTTACACCACTGAAGTCAAAGGGAGTTTTGCCATTGACTTCAATCAGCGTAGGATTGAGCCTTTACTCCCCTCCCAGAGCAGGTCGGCAGGGAGTGGATGGGGAGGGGCAGGGACTGGGTGAAGCCTTGGTTCCAACCCTCCCACTAATAGCCAGCAAGTGGAATGAGGCTAGCAGCAAACTACCACATCCTCACCCCCAGATCAGGGAGCGAGCAGTGAAGGAATACTCAGAGGGGTTTCTCAGGGTACGCCTACACTACAAACCTAAGTCGACCTATACTAGGTCGACTTACAGCCACTGCAGTAATTACTGCGGTAGTGCAGGTTCACACTACACTCCTTGGGTCGGTGGTGCATGTCTGCACCAGGACCGCTTCCACCGACCGAAGAGGGACAGCGTGGGGAGCTGAGCGCCCGATCTCTTCGCTCCACTGGCAGCTCCCTGCCAAGAGCCTGGCTGCCCCAGAGGCTCCCAGCAGGCTGCCCCCCCACCCGGGGCTTCTTGCCTCCTCATCCCCTGCGGGGAGCCAGGCTGGGGGAAGCCACACAAGGCTTCTCACCGCTGGGGTCCAGCTGACCCAGCTTCTCGGCTCCCCCTCCCCGGGGCCGGGCAGTCTTGTCAATTTCACGGCTCACCATGAAATTGACAAGGCTGCCCAGTGGCAAGGGGCCACTCGGGCTTCTCGCCTGCCCAGCTGGAAGCAGGGTCTTAAGCTGCCCCAGCTTCTTTCCCAGCTGGGCACAGGGTCCAACCACTCAGCTTTCCAGGGGAACGGGGGCTCTCTTGTCAATTTCACAGCTCCTGCCCTTAGCATGTATTCAACAAAAGTAAGGATCATGTCAAATTACAATGACATCTACCTTGAAAACAAGGGATATTTTTCTATTTAGCCATTCAATTGTTTTTTTCCTATGCCGTCTTTGGACTCCATTTTGCATACGAGAACTTTATGCTCCAAATATTGTAAAGTGTTCTATTCCCTCCACTTCCTTTTGCATGAAGTAATTTGAATATTACAGATTTGTGCCACTGGAGTCAGTGTTATTTAGGTCTGCATCTGAAAAGATTCCTTCACTTGCCTTGTTTTCTTCCTAAACCCTCTCCTCCTTTTGCCAGAGAGAGAAGCAGGCAGGACTCAATGCTTCCCTTGAAAGTATTCCACATGGAATTAGCCCAATTAGACTCTGTGTTAGTTAGTGTATGTCTTACTAAAGATATGAATTAAAATGACTTCTGTCCCACATCTGTTTCCCAGTAATGTATGAAGTACATTAAAAAAAGAAAAAGCCAGATGAAAAGCGAAATTAAAATTCAATATCCTATAGTTTAAATCATTGGCTAGAAAACTGGAATAGAATCTGACACTACAGACAAATACATTGGAACAAATTCATTCCTGGGGTAATTCAGAAAACTTCAATGGACTTGCATTAGGAATGAGTTTGATCCATTATAGCTGTATGGTATGCTTAAGCAAGACTACATTTATTCTTGGCCATGCTAAGCAAGCCATTGTATTTATTGCATTGTATACTTTTCTGCATAGCACAGAGGGAACGTGGTATTCTTCATATTTAATGACTTTCAGACTGCATGGAAATGAGAAATTGCCAAGGCTCGGTCTGATCACTTCTATCATTGTCTTACTCGGAGTTTTCAGCCTGATTTAACACTTAGCTTCACTAGTGATTCAATTCTGGGTGGGGTTTCTGTCAGCCACTTGGAGAAAACGAAAGTAGCTAACATCAGACTGTATCATTTAGTACCAGTGCTACTTTCTTACTAAGTACGTCAAGTCATCTTGCTAGCACATTGAAATCAGGTCTCATAAACCCTTCATTTAAGTACTTTAGGAAAGGTAACACTTTTGGTAAGTTATTGGAAATGGTATTACTGCTGAACTAATTGAATCAGCTTTCAATTTATAACAATTGCTATTTTGTCTAGTTAAATGAATGCATGGAAGTTTCTGCGACTACTAGAACAGATCAAAATCGGTAATAAAAATTATATTATGCTATTAAAATTTCTCTGTTTCAGTGTGATGTGTACAGATTTGTGTATTTCATCTAGTCTGACCTGCATAGAATTGGCCATAGAATTTCATCATGACTAAAGCATATTGTCTAGAAAAGCATCCAGTTTTCATGTGAAGAATTTAAAAGATGGAGAATCCACCACATCCCTTGGTAGTTTGTTCCAACGACCAGTCACCCTGCCTGTTAAAAATGTGTGCCTTACAGAGTTACGAAAACCTCAGGAACGGAGGTTGTTCGTTACTCTGAAATGTTCGTAACTCTGAACAAAATGTTATGGTGGTTCTTTCAAAAGTTTACAACTGAACATTGACTTAATACAGCTTTGAAACTTTACTATGCAGAAAAAATGCTGCTTTCCCTTTATTTTTTCGGTAGTTTATGTTTAACACAGTACTGTAGTGTATTTGCCTTTTTTTTTCTTTTTTTTTTATCTCTGCTGCTGCCTGATTAAGTACTTCCAGTTCCAAATGAGGTGTGTGGTTGACTGGTCAGTTCATAACTCTGAGGTTCTACTGTATTTCCAATTTGAATATGTCTCGCTTTAACTTCCAGCCGCGGGTTCTTGAAGATTAATATTAGGTGCAGAGGAACGTGCCTAAAACGAACCATTTGAAAACCCAGGCTGCTATCTAGTTCTACCACCACACAAATCCACCTCCATATCAATACTTCCTACCTCACTCTTTACAGTACCAGACGTGTTATTCCCGGGTCATTTCTCTGGCAGAGATAGGCTAAAACTTACACTTTTTGCTTCATTACTAACCAGAAGCCTCCTTAATTTAAACCAAAATTCACAGCAATATTCAGAGCACCAATCATTTAGTAAAACTATGAAATCTGTGCGTGAAGGATTCAGCCCTATTTAAACTGGTGGGAAAACAATTTGAAGGAGCGTCTTCCACCTTCCAAAGAACTAATTTTTGGATGATTCTATTCTACATGAGTTCTTATACTGCACTCATCACCCTAGTATCTAAGCACCAGTACCCAAGACTCCTCAATCCTATGCCATTTAGGGAATCCAGATTTACTAAAGGGGTGATGATAGCCTGGGTAATTCACGCTGACGGACCATGGGTCTTTGTCCCTCTCTAGTACCTGGCCCATGTATAATAGTTGTGCCTCCAAGCCAATAGCCTTGGTGGAAGCAAATGTTCAGGTTTTTAGAAGTCCCTGGTTCAATCCCCACAGACAATGCAACCCAGGGTATTGTTACACCTAATTGCAAATTCAGACAATAGCTGTAGTTAAGACAAGCCCTAAGTGCTGTGTAGCTCCCTAATATAACCAAAGTCCCTTGGGCTAAGTGTTTTTGGGGAAAAAACAAAAATCCAGAGTGTTGGCACAAATTTGTGATACAAGACATTTGTGCTTCTGGACAAACGGTGGAAGTAGTGGATGACTTCATCTATTTAAGCAGTAAACTGTCATCAAACAGGTGCAGCCAGCCAGACATTCTAAGGAGCATTGGTTTAGCACTTTCACCCAAAAAGGACCTGCACAGAGTCTGGAGCCCAAAGAAGGAGAAACTATAGGCAAAAGTAAGGATTTATCAAACCTGCCCATTTCCAATCCTTAAATACGGATCTGAAAGATGGACATTGCTTAAACAACGTATCAGGAGGCTGGAGGCATTTCATACGCATTGCCAGCGGTGACTACTAGATATAAGATGGTTTGACTTTATCAGTTATAGGGATGTATCATTGAGAAGCGGCCTTGAAAGGACTGAAGTCATCATTGGCCGCCTCTAGCTGCTCCTTTTGGATCATGTCACCCACCTTGGAGACAAAGTCTCCAAGACATCGAGAGTTAAAAAAAAAATCAGATCTGAGGTCAGGAGGGGACACTGCTCAGTCACAGACTGTCAGTGGTTGCATGGTCACCCACAATTAACCTGGCTGCACCAAATCAGTAATAAACATTGGAGCACTTAGACGCCTGGAATAAAGCCCCACAGTATGGTCACGGGCATTCAGTGCTATAGACTTCCACTGTGTAAGCACAGTATTGTTGCTGCTGTTGTTGCAGACCTTACATATTTATAAATACCACTGAAATCAACAGGAGTTTTGCATAAGTAAAAACTTTGGATTGAAGCCTTTCTTTAAAAAAAAAGGGGGGGGGGGGGCGGAGGTCCCAAATCTTTTAGACACTTTCATTTTTACTTTAGCAGTTAACTAGGTGGCCTGATTTTCAGAGCTGTGAACCCAGATTTTCAGAGCTGGGTTAAGATGCTTATACTTCCAAGTCTGAACAATTTAGCCTTTTATTTTTAAACTGGCTTGAGCTAATAGTGCATCTAATATTTTCCAATTAATGATGACACCTGGCATTTTTCTGATTTCTAGGCTTGCATTATCCTACCCATTTTCCTAGCTATGGCAGGTAATCTGCAAAAGAATTATTCAATTTCTCTCTTCAAGTATTTCTCTTTTCTCCAACATATTTTACCATGTTTTCCTATCTCCCTAATACCACTTAAACACATAATTCTCCATCTATCATGTCAATTTAGATTGCTTTCACTGTGTGGTTCTCCCTCTCTCTCTCTCATTATCCTACCTTTCTCCCTACCTGTCACATCATCCAAATCCTCTTAAGCTCGTTATAAGATGCCTCTATAACTCTTACTGCGTAAAGCTACACCTCTTCATCTGCATCAAATCATCCTAATCCTCTCCTAGATCTTAGTGTCATAATCCTTTTCCTCCACATTTTGCTGCTGTGACTCTACTTCCACTGAGCAATAAAATTATGTTGATTTGCAGTCATATACACCTACGGCTGAATTCTCAAAAAGCTTTCAGCAATGGCCTAACTCTGTTCCCAGTGAAATCAGTGGTAAAATGCCCAGTCTGGCCAACATTCCCTGCTTTTGAACATGCTACCCCAGCGTTCTCTTTCCATACGTTCCCTCATTTCAGGTTTCTTGGCACATGCTTCCTATTTCTTTCCTATCTACAGTAACTGAATTATGAAATAGTTAATTATTCACACTGTGGCCAGTAAAAGAAATACTGAGATCCATATGCTTATATTGCAATAAATTAATTACTGTATAAGAACCTACAGGAACCCCCTGATCATATATATATAGATATAGATATAGATATATACACACATACACATACACATACAATAGATAGATAGATGATAGATAATCATTAGTTTATGGTATAGAATGGAGAGTGTGTATCTTAAAGTCGACTTGGGGAGCTAGTAGTCTACATTTTGTTCTCTCTGGACCAAATTCAGATGCGTGTGCACTGTGCATGCAGGGCTACTGGCACCAGAGATCCATACTTCTAAACCTCCTGCCTTTCCCTTCAATGCTCACTGAGGGTGCACTGTAGGGCCCGACAGAGAGGAAAAGCTACAACATGGGATATCTCCTCCTTCCCCACCACTCCACCACCTGCCTTCATCCCCACCAGATATGGCCAGTGCATCTGATGAGCCCTGTGCGGAAAAAAGGGGGTTGGACTTATGATTGCAGGGGTCCAAAGTAAGAGCAGAGCCCAAAATTTCCAGAAGGCAAAGAAAGCCAAGAATTTCCTCCCTCCTTGCTGTGGGACTGGAGGGGAATGTTGGGCCAGGCTGCAAGTTGAAGACCTTGTATAGGACTCTGTGCAGCCACTTGGGATTAACCCTGCCTTTGGGCCATCCTTCACTGCCAAGGCATGTGCCCAAAATGGAGCAGAAAATTTTTCATAAGTGCTAGGTCAATAGGTGCTGATTCCACAGCAACAATTTCTGATGGGCCTTGAGCACTGCTTCAACATGCAGCTTGAAGCCAAGTTCCTTACCCGTTCCCTCCTTTTTTCTTCAGTGCCACAGTGAACAATTTGAAGCCAAGGCACTTTCCAGAAGAAAAAGGTAGAAACATCTGTCCTAGCTCAAGGAGAAAATTGAGCCACCTTCTCATCAGACCTATAGCATGTGAGAATATTTCTCACAGCACTTCCAACCTGCGTATCTCAATTTCCTTATCACATCAATATCATTTGGGAGAATTGCTGGTACCAAGCCCAGAAGTTCTCTCACAGGAAAGCAGTCAGTTCAGAAAAATCAAAGCCAAATGAAGATAAAGCCCAAACGAATACAACCTTCCAGAAAACAAAAAACTGCAAAAAAGATTTAAATTTAAACTGTAATAAATGAAGACACCCGCCATCCCCATCAGAAAAGACTTCACTTGCAGGCAGAGAAAAAGGAAAATTGAGCCGGGAAGAAGAGCTCAGTGCCTTATTATACAGGTGACTTCTAAGCCCCCTAGAGTGTGTTTTTCAGGCACTAATAACTAGATTCCTAATAGCTGTCCTTCTTTGAAAGGTTCCAGAGCTACATGATGAAATACATACACTGAGCCAGTAATTCCTTGTATACTCAATGTCCTTTTACAAATATCCGAGGTGAGTTACTTTCCACGACACATTAGAGAAAGAAGTTAGCAAACTGCAAAACTGCATATAGTTTATATGCCGTAATGCATGTCCTGCTCGTTTTCCACATTCAAACACACAAACCTGAAGATCCATGATATTTTTGTAAAGTCAGGCGCTTGTTAACATGGAACAAGTATTTCTTCCTACGTTAATAAGCTATGGTACATTAACAACCTTGTTAGGATCAGCTTCTTACATGGATTGTCTGTATAACTTGATTCCAGATAGACAGCTCTCATATGAGCTTGCATTTAAACTGCAAGGATTATTACTCTGTTACACTTGCTATACATAAAATGGAACAATGTCAAAAGATTATACGAAGCAGAAAGGCAGGGGTGGCATTTAAAAAGAGCTTTGCAAAATCTGTACCAAAAAACCTGCATTAAGAAATAGGGGTGTGGATTTTTTTTAAAGTGAGGCTATATAATTGCAGTGATAAGAATTCTTTAAGGATTAAAAAAAATCACTTGTATTGTTCAAACAAATAACAGTTCAAATAATAAAAAATGAACACAGACTGTTTCATCTGTTTAGCGTCCGAAGGATACGAGGCCCCAAAGGGAAACTAAAATGAGTTCTGATAGCATTATGGCTGCATTATAATACTGAATTTTGTCTACAGTGATTCATGTAGGCATTATTAGTTGTAGTTATTGCTTGTTTCTCCATTACCTTAGCCTGCAAGCTTGATTATTTTTAAACGTTATTAGGGCTAAAAGTTAAGAAGCTTTAATTCAGTGGCCTTTTAAGATTTGCACTTTTTTCTCAAGTAGTCTCCAAAAATTCAAGATATGGCTCTCATTAAGCCTTTTAAAATTCAGACAATACAGAAAATAGTGGTGTTCATCTCTCAAACAGAAATTGAAAAAGAAGTTGCAAGGAGGAAAGGAAAAACAGCAGGGTATAAATAGCAATTATGGTCAGGATTTTCAAAAACATTCAGAGGTGGCCTTTTCTCTGCTCTCACTGAAGTCACTGGGAGCTTTACCATTGACTTCAGTGGAAGAAGAGTTAGGTCAACAGTGAACAATTTTTAAAATCCTGCCCCGTAACTTTATAAATCACGCACACCACCGATATTCTCTTATATTGCTTAGCAAGACACCTTCCCTTCCCATACAGAACGTTGCTTAGTGAAAAACCCAACCACCAAATTTTATCCTCCAATGTTTGCAGAGTTTCAATTCTAGTGAGTATAAATGTGGCCCTAACCAAATTTAAAATTAGAAATAACCCAGTGCAGTCAATTTCATACAGATTGCAATTGCTTACCTCGTCCACATTCTCAAAGGCATTGATGATGTCATAAGGTAAACAGGACAGAAGGTCTATCACAAACCAAGTTTTCAGGTAGTTCATCCTTATGAGTTTGGGATCAGATATAACCTCTCCCCCAGGGCCAACAAAGGTTGTATGAAAGTTTAAAACAATGTCAACCAGAAAAATAACATCCACCACACTGTCCAACACCAGCCAAGCTATGTTGTTCTGTTTCGTTT
The DNA here is from genome assembly GCF_028017835.1 of Emys orbicularis. Classification (NCBI taxonomy): domain Eukaryota; kingdom Metazoa; phylum Chordata; order Testudines; family Emydidae; genus Emys; species Emys orbicularis. Next base: position 15,936,498 of record NC_088686.1, read on the forward strand.
TGAAGGAGACATTGTAGGGAACCATAATTGCTGTATAGAAGGTTAGAATTAAGATGACCCAGTCCCAGGTGGTCTTAAAAGCACAATAGTGTAAAATGATGTGCGGTGGAGTCTTTGGAGCTTCTTGTTTATACTGAGGAAGAATATCAGACCCGAGCTGGAGAACCTATAAAAGGAAAGAAACACAGATGTTATGGCTTTCAGTTAACATTCGTTATAATGGGCACTTTCTGAAATTGTGTAATACACAGAATTAAGGAAAGAATGTTTTTGTTATACCCTGAAGGTTCCAAGGCTACCTGTAGTTTCTAAATTATTTAATTTGTTAATCTCATGAGCTCATCAGTGCATAAATCATGTAGGAATGGGTGGAGGTAGCTATCACTCAATGAATGGGAAAAGTGTAAAGCGTAAGGGTAATCTTACAAAAACAAAGATCATTTGCAGACGGACAGAGCGAAAACAAGGCCAACAACTACTGCTCAAAAGTTCAAAGTAAAGTACTCTGCCAACTAACTGGCATGAGGCCCATCTGGATACAGCTGTGTCAGCTCATGCCCTGCAATTAAAAATATGAGATCCCATTCATACCTACAGGTACTGGAAAGCATAGCATTCATACCTGAACTCTCTCTGAATCTAAAAAGAAGCCAAAACATTATCCTGCTCAATGATGTACTGGACTATAGCCTCATTGGCTGACTTCCTTTTAAAGTAAAATACAATATTCATAACATCTGGTCTAACTACTTGCAATTGTATGACTGGATAGTGTTGTAATGTTTGCTTCCTTACCTTTCTCTCCAGACTGCACAAAATGTTGTTGCAATTAAAAAGTCAACACCAATGATGACTTAATATTATTTTTCACTTGCACACAGTCTCATTTCCAACTCACTAATGAAAATACTGAATAGTACTGGACCCAGGACATATTTATAAATTAAACACAGTTTCAAAAGTTTGTATTTTCTGCACACTCACCGTTGTAAAATCTAGAACTGCAAACCTTGTAAAAGAGCCAAAACAATTTATTCTAGCTAGTCTAATTATCACTTATCTCAATCCAACATGAGAAATTTAAGTGGGTAGGAACAGTGATTACCCCGATTTACTAACTTATTGAGCTGCCAAAAGAGATCTATATATATATGTTGGAACCAACAGCAGATTTAGGATTTTGGATTCCAAATGGGTATTAGGATAGAATAAATGCATTCAGTCTCCAGGAACTGATTGTACTACCACATCACTTGCAGTACCCCTTACTGGAGCTAATGTACCATATTAACAGTGGCTGCTACATGGCAAACAGAACTGTCGTACTTGTCAAAATGCTCAAATCTGGAATGCATTCTTGATGAATAGGGAGTGAGTGAGTCTGAAACAAACAGAACAATATTTAAGTGCATGAATCAAAGTATAAAAGTGTTGCAATCTCAAATTTCCAGTTAATTAATGTTTTTCATTCTTCTTTGCAGGAGAAGAACGGGGTGTTGCTAAGATTAGGGTGTGAAATCCTGGCTGCATGGAAGTCAATGGCAAAACTCAATGGAGGCAACCGAGCAAGGCTTTCACTCAGAGAAGAGAGTGGACGGTCTTGTTAATTTAACAAAACATTCAAAATAAAGTTCTCCAATCCCTCCTTAAGTCCTTCCATTTACCCTTCGCCCCCTCACTTCGCCTGCCTGTAGCCTCGCTCCCAAGCCCCCAGTTCCTCCGCTGGAGCCTGCTCACTCCCAGCAGCCTCTGTACTTCACTCTGGTCCCCCTGAGCATCCCACTCTCTGCAGCATCCTGCTGCTCTTTGTAGGGGAGCCAGCTGATCTCTGCTTGCATGTGCCTCCTTAGTAACTAGGGCTGGCTGGCCCCAGGTCTCTATTCTAGCCCTTAAGGGGCCAGCCACTGTTACAAATTAAAAGAAAAAAAACACGTTCTGTGCAACAGCTAACGATGTAACTGATCCAATGGGCATTACCCTCATCCTCCTCCCTCGTCCCCTCCACTCTCTGTTACTCTCAACTGTTGTGTCTCATTTCAGATTAGACTGTAACCTCATTAGGGTAGAGACCATGTCTCTTTCTGTGCTTTAAATACCATCATGCTGCGCTTGACGTGGTAGGTGGGCAGCAAAAGCTTTGACTGTGGAGGACAATGAATTATAAGGACCATTGCACTTCATGCTGCTCAACTGTACTCTGAATTGTTTCCGTCTGCAAATGACAAACACTTAATAATATTGAAACGTGGGCAGCATATTCTGCCCTGCATAAGCTGTAGCTCATCTGGAGTGGCAAACTTCTTGCCCAGAACTAGTGGCCCCAAACCAGGTTCAGAGAGCACTGAGAAGTCTTTGAGACAGAGAAGCTAGAGATGGGAGCAACCCATTACATCACCGCGGCTGGCTCAGTGCCTGTGGAGGATAGTTCATGGAAAAAACCAGCAGTGAGAGTAGTGGGAAACAGTAGAAGATTTCAACTTTGATTTCATTAAAGCAGAACTGTTATTATAAATGTGCACAAAAACTATGAAGAGAACAGGATACATTTTATGCTGCCATCAATCTTTAACACTGAACTCAGTACAAAAGCCCTCTGGCACAGAGAGACTGGGACTGTCACTTTCAGTAACTCATCTATTTTGGCAGCTCCCACTTACCACTGGGCTCAGAGAAGATAGCAGCAAATCTTTTTTTATTGGTTAACCTGAAAGCATTCACCTGTTGCATTATTTGCACTGTTAAAGGAATGTTTGCAGGCTAACAGTGGATTTAATTTACAGCTTTTAAAGAACAAGAGGTGATAAGAATACAGTAGGACAGACTTTCAGAGCTGGGTGCAACAGATGCATGAACAAAAACACATGTGCACTCTCTGTGCATGCAAATCGCCATACAGCCAGACAAGGACTCTTGTGAGAGAGTACCTTAATCCTCAAGCAGTCCAATTTATTTCATTGGGACGACTTGAGGAGCAAATTACTACTCACTGGGAGTAAGGGTGTCACAGTCTGGTCATATGGGAGAGTAAAACTGCATACAGATGGTAGGGGGGGAGGGATAGCTCAGTGGTTTGAGCAGTGGCCTGCTAAACCCAGGGTTGTGAGTTCAATCCTTGCGGGGGCAAAATCAGTACTTGGTCCTACTACTGAAGACAGGAGGCTGGACTTGATGACCTTTCAGGGTCCCTTCCAGTTCTAGGAGATAGGTATATCTCCATGTATTATATTATAACTATGCACCTTGTGGTGCACAGTTACCTGATTAATGCACCAAAATGACAGTTACACAAACACTAACAAAGGGCCATGCAGGTAATAGAGGTCTGTGCATTTTTGCAAGGGAATTAGTCATGCCATTGCCCCATCCAGAAAAGGTGGCTGTATGTATTTAATATGCTCTTTCACATAAGTAAAAGATGTATTTTGAAATCAGTAGCAGGGAAGACTATTCTTTATATTAAAATGTCAGTTAGTAATGATGCCAATTCTTTTATCCATCACTTCCTGTCTTTTAAACAAGGGAAGTCGGGAGTCTGTCTCACACTTACTTCAGCTAATCTTGAGTGTTTGTGCACCACCTCAGCTTTGTTCATTGGCGTTAGCTGCTGCAGAACACTTCGGCTGTTAGTCAAAGCTCGTGTCAATCGAGCAAACTTTGTCCAACCTGTGAGGAAGAAGAAAACGTGCAAGTTGGATTTAGTTACGATTCAGCAAGTGCAAATCTCATTCATGTGGACTGATGTTAGTTTCAGATTTGAATGGTTTCTCTCTCAGTTACTGCACGCCATGGCATCAGACTCCAGACTTACATCCCCCGCAAAACAGAAAAATACCAACCTGTGCTGTAGATACCTCTGCTAATCAAGAGTAAAAATGAGTAAAACTAGCACACTTTGGCATTTGCTTTCTTTTGTGTTTTTGAGAGACAGACTATGCTGGAGGTGGAGTTATTCTGGTGTTGGAGCCAAATTCCAAGGCCACTGGAGTCAACAGAAAGACTCCCATTGATTTCAGTAGTCTTTGCATCAAGCCCATCTTGAGTACTGCTGCTGTAATCTGGAGAACTCTGCCAGGGGGCTGATCCAAAGCCCGGTGAACCCAATGGACAGACTCCCATTGATTTATGGAGACTGACTCAGGCCCTACATAGCTAAAGTTGTCCCTTCTTTTACCCGCCTCCCACCCCCCAAAAAAAGATTCAACACCAAAAATAAAACTATAGAACCAAAAAAAAAAAATACAAATTGAAATTAAAAGCATGTTGATATCAATGCTGCTGGATGAAAATTCATACAGGTCTCAAGAAGTCACTTAAAAATAGACTGAGGACTACATTGTAAAACACAGTTAAGAAATGAATTCAGTTGTTAAACTAAAGATAAAGAGCTACCTTAAAGGTGGCTTGGGAGCCACACAGCAGGCTGCCATTGGTGAAACTGCTTTCATAATTCAGCGTGGAGCAGTCTTTGCTTTATCACTGATAGCAACACAACCTGGGAGCTGTGGCACTATGCCTTCCCAACCAAACAAATGCCAGGATGTTATAGTGGTTGGGTATGTGTAAATGGGTGAGAAGGAAAAGGGGTAAAAGAGAGGCAATGAAAATCCATGGCCCTTAAGCAGGATAGCATCCAAGCATCGGCCATAATGAAAATGAAGATCTTTCCCTCGGATGCTGGTGGGAAGGAAACACTCTAGAGCTACAACCAAATAGATTTAATTATTCTTTAAAAAATCCTTGCTTTAATGTATGCATTTTTGTATTGTGTATACAAGTACATATGTTTGATGCGACAGTCACTTCCTTGCCAAGTTTCAAGTCCCTGCTCCAAAGCACATGGGCACTAGAGCTTCTCAAATAAAAGGGACAACAGATTTTTTTTTTAACATGGCAAAACAATATATTTGTCCCTAATCTCAATCGCAACAACAGCTGAACTAATTTAGCTAAAATTTCCCCACAAATTCTAACCTGATGGAGATGTTCTGCATGGAAAATTTCATCCCAAACAGTTGCAAGTTGGCAAAGTTCTAAGCAACTGAAAACAAAGTCTTATAATGGGAAGTGTCAGGCAACCATAATAATAGGCAGTGCCACCAATTCTGCCTATAATATAGTACTAAGTATTCTATGACATATATACAACAACTGAAAACAGGGTCTTATAATGGGAAGTGTCTGGCAACCTTAATAATAGGCAGTATTACTTGCCCCCAACTATAATACTATATTTTAGTAGTGTGTTTTAAAAAATTATTGTTATTAAACTACACATCCCTTCCTCTTTCTTAGTCACTATCAGTCCAACTCTAATGGTCTTAGAGAGGGCCACAGAAACAACCTAAAGGGCTTTTCTATAAATAAAAAACATCATACCTTTAAAGTCCTTAATCGCAGGAGCTTACAGGACTTGAAGGAAGTGCTGGATCCTGTTGTAAAAGTAGAAATCTCCCCACTTGCATAGTTTCTAGCTGTTCAAGAGGTGAAATACCAGACTTTAAAGGGTCAAATGCTTTCTCTGTACAGAAAAGCAGTTGCAGGTGAAAGATGTAATCTTGCCTAACATGGGAATTGGGCAGGTGTAGTGTAGGGGGAAATTCCACATTTGGGAAAGGAAGAGGGAAACATTTATATGTTATGTTGATTCGTATTTTTAAATAGCAATTGTTTGAAGCCACTCAGGGATCTGGAATGTTAGGAGAGCCCCCCACTCCCAATTAGTGACCCAAAAGCATGTGGGATAGTCAAAGGTGCTTTACTTGTATATTGCTAAGTCGAAACTGCAGTGTAAAAATGCATAACATCCCTGAACTTTTATTGTTTAGTTATCCAACTATAAGCCTTAATTGTGAATTGCCAATAACATGGTATGTTCTTTTTCTTTTCAGTAGTTGTTGATATTCAATTAGGAACACGTACTCTGCTCTGTTAAACAATGTCAAAACAGATTTCACTGTTTGAGTATGAACTAATAATTTCTAGTGCAAAAATCTTCTGTTTTCTTTTGTTTTTAATTGCCCTACAGAATCGGCAGGAAAGAGGGACAAGGAAAAACTAAATAAAAAATGTCAGAAGAGCTTTATCTTTCTTAACCAGTGATTTCAGAGAGCAGCTGGGCACATTAGTGGAATTATGACAACTCTATGCCGATGTTTCACATAATTGCTAGAGGCCACGATACACCACACAGATTCCATTCAGTACTTTTCAGTCACGCCACAAGAACCACAGAAAAAGAGCAACTCTGTTCAGTGGTGGGATCACCCACCTGCATACAATTGTGAATATATGGCTATACGGACACATTGTCCATTCCCCCTGTATGGAACTTCCACTGGTATCAGTGGGAGTACACAGAGGTCAAGACATAGGGCTTGTCTACACTACGCAGCTTTTAGCGACAGCCTTGTCGATAAAAAGTCAGCGCCTGTGAACGCTCTCTATCGGTATTTTGTTGGCACTTTTGCCAACAACATACTTCCAGCCCCGCGAGCGGCAGTAGCTTTGTCAGCAGGAGAGCGCTCCTGCCGACAAAGCTGCGTTCACACTGCCATTTACGTCGGCAAAACTTTTGTCTTTCGTGCCGGGGGTGGGGGGGGGGCTTTTTAAAGTACCCATGAAAGACAGAAGTTTTGTCAACAACGTCGCAGTGTAGACAAGCCCCAAGTCTTTAGTCTGCAAGCATTTCCTACAACCCAGAGATTACAGGAACAGGAAGGTCATCAGTGAAGCCAAAACTGCTACTGCCAAATATCTGGACTCCATCCAGGATTCCTTCATTTGTCAGATTTATCTCAGCTTAGTCAGCTAGACAGAACTTTCTAACGGCAGATGGTCACTGAATCAAGATTTACTTTGTTCCCTGAAGTTCAGGTCATTAATCTGCCTAGTGATTAGATGAGGATTTTTTTGTTTGGTACTGTAGATGATAGGGAATGCCCCACAACTCCTTTTTTTGTCTCTCTTTCATGTAGCACCTTCAATACGTGATGAATTGCTGGTGGTCTCCATTTAAGAGAAATTTGGATTTAAAAAAATACCTCCCCTGTTGCAATCAGAAAACTGGTGAGAAATTCCTAACAAAGCCATGGATAAGAAAATCATCTGTTCTGTACTCTGTATTCACCACGAATAGGTGATGCCTAGGGCAATCCTCTGGGGAAGACATATACTCATTCAGCCCCTTTTTGTATAAGACAAACACAATAATAGTGCACTTTTAGCTCTAGGAGAAAAGGCAGGAAAAATATAGCTTTTAAAATAAATTCATCTTGGCAAGTTTATCCAATGACACATGAAAGACATCAACCAAATTTTGATTCATAGATTTGGAGGCTAGATGGGACCATTGTGATCAACTAGCTTGACCTCCTTCATGACACAGACCATAGAATTTCACCTAGTGCTTCCTGCATCAAAGCCCATAACTTCTTGTTGCACTAAAAACGATCTTTTAAAAAAATCCAATCCTGATTTAATTTCTCAAATTCTGCGCTGACTTCCACCTTATAAAGTTCTATCAGAGCCATGGGTTTGCTCGGGAAGGAAAACGGTATATAAGATAGCCTAGAGTAACCCTACAATAAATCAAAATGAGGTCCACCATACGGTTTTCATCTAATCTAATCTATCTGACTATGATGTAATTGAATAAACGCCAAGCTCATATATGCAACCCAATAAAGACACAGCAACTGCAAGGTACTGGGGTCTGAGTGGGAAGACGAGAATCAATGCAGGCTGTCTTGTTCTCCTTTTGCATCTTAAATAATCATTACAGGATACACGACAGTATTTCTTGACGCTGTTGTAGACTAGCTAAATGCAGAATTATATTTAAAAGTTGTGTGTGTTTAATATGCAAGACACTATTTGCATGACTGGCTAGTGCTGTCAATGATCCTTCAAATGTCACCCAATTTATTCCTTCTCTTTCCTACTTCAATATAGCACAGACTTAGAAAGAATGATTATTTTATCATGTGTGTGAGTGACCTCCTGTCCTAGCAGTTATTCTCACTGTGGGAGGAGTGCAGAAGCTGCACAGATTGCAGACGTAACACAAAGAAAGAATGTTCTATAGGAAAAAGAAAAGTCTGCGTCCTGCTCACACAGCTCCATCTGAAAAGCCTGACGTTGAGTTATCCCATTCAAGTTGCTAGGAACATAGGAAATACCAGACCAGACCCGACCCGAAGTTGATCCTGTCTCCAACAGTGGCCAATACCAAGTGCTTCAGAGGAAGATGAAAAAATGCCAGAAGACAATTTGGGGGATAACATGCCCATAAGAGAAGTTTTTTTTCTTAAATTAGTTTCTGGTCCATGCACTGTGTGATGCTGTATGATTAAAGATGAGTATTTATATCATTGATATTACCACTGTTATACATTTGCAACAAATCTTGCACAAAGTGTATCATGTAAGGTGTCAATGGAAAAGTTACAATCTATCAAGTGTGATTATCCTGATTAAATCCATGCATCATCTTTGTATCTGAAGTTATGAATATTGGCTATTATTTGTATCTCCAACATGTATCAGCCTCCAGATAGCTGTCTAGCCCTGATGCAAATTTATGTGTTGATGGCCCATTAAGGACACTCCACTCCCACAATGGGCCATCGAAGAAACTCATCCCAACCAGATAGCTCTTCCTGTGGATACCTCATCCAGCGAGGAACCAATGGCCACTCCCTGTGATAAAACGTGTAGGGGCATGTGATATGCTCATGTGACCCTGTACTCCATCTTGGGCCAGTAACTTTCCATACACAGGGGCTGTGGGCTTTGTTTGGGACAGTAAATTTCCATGCACATGGCAAAAAGACCTCTGAGGCAACTCCATTTTGCCTCTATCCTGCTCTAATTCTCTGGACTGTGGACTTACAACTAAAAAAGGAGCATCTTGAACTATGGACTGAGGACCTTCCAATCTTTTGGAAGTTACCAGAGAGACTTTACAAGCCATCAGTCTATTCCATCACTGTTACAAACCTGATATAAGGACTTTGCAGTCATTTGCATGTATACGATGGATTGACCATTTATAACTCTCTTCTTTCCTTTTATTAATAAATCTTTAGTTAGTTTATTAAGGATTGGCTGACTGTGTGATATTTGGGTAAGATGAGAGATACATATTGACCAGGGGATAAGTATCTGATCCTTTGGAATTAGTAAGAACCTCACATATGGTGAACTGGCTCAATAACCTCTCACTACATTAGATTTGGTTACCTGGATCGGAGTCAAGGGCTGAAATGGCTAAAAGGGACAACTTATTAACCAGTGTCGTGCTACAGAAGTTCTTTGTTACTGACTTGGTGAACCTAAATATAGAATAAACCACTGTCTACCCTGTTTCTCCCCTGAGGTGGCATTCTCAGTGTGGTCCATCCCAGGCACCGAAACATGAGAATTTACATCCCTGTCTTTAAAATATCCTCCATAATCTGAGGATGTTCTCATTATCCATAAAAAGCAACAGAGGGTCCTGTGGCACCTTTAAGACTAACAGAAGTATTGGGAGCATAAGCTTTCGTGGGTAAGAACCTCACTTCTTCAGATGCAAGACTCCCAATACTTCTGTTAGTCTTAAAGGTGCCACAGGACCCTCTGTTGCTTTTTACAGATTCAGACTAACACGGCTACCCCTCTGATCATTATCCATAGAAATCTTCTATCCTCAAATTCAGGAGTCCATTGAAACCTTCCTCAATCCTGCCTGTAAACTCGGATTGAGACTGCTGCATGTCCAGAAAGTCAAAGGTAAAATTACCAGAGGGCTAGAAGGGACCACAGGGGTCATCTAGTCTAACCTCCTGAAAGATGCAGGATTTGTGTCTAAACCATCCAAGACAGATGACGACCCAGCCTTCTTTTGAAAACCTCCAGTGAAGAAGCTTCTATGACCTTCCTAGGCAGTCTGTTCCATTGTCCTACTGTCCTAATCAGTACCAAGAAGAGCAGTACTATCACCTCCCGTGACTTGCATGCTATGCCTCTGTTAATGCAACCCAATATTGCATTTGCTTTTTCTGCAACAGCAGCACATTGTTGACTCACGTAGTTGTGTGTGTTTAACAACTCCAAACTAATATAAGCCGTAGGGCCAAAATGCCGCTAGGCATGAAAGAAAGGTTCAGAGGCTGAATGACAAGAACTATTCTTTCTCCCTCTCCCACCTGCGGTATATGCTACTGCAGCTGAACTGTCGTTTTCCATGCTGCAACTCTTTTCCTCTGCAGTTTTCTTCATAATTTTATATTTTACCACAAAGGATTCTCTGCACCTCTTGTTCTAATTATAGTTGTTATTGGGCAGGGGATGAGGGGCAAAGTGATGGCCTCTAGTTTTTGGGCTGTCGGTTAGAGTGACAGTATCAAGGTGCCACAACCTAGGTCCTGCATGTTGCCAGAGATGAATTCGTGTTGTACCTGAAACATGCTGGGGCAAAGGTTTCTCTGAGAGGAGAAATAGGGTAACAAATTGATCTTTTTTAAAAAAATAATTTTTCCCAGTGTTTATTTTAAATGTGAGCTGCGGTAACACAAGAGGAAGCTGTTAATGCTGTACTTAGCCATAGCGCTTGAGGGAGCGCAGGGACATGGAGCTGCCATGTACGCTCATCTACTGAACCAGACACAGAGACTGAAAGTCTTCTGGCCCCAGGAAAAAAAGCTTTTGCAGATGGGACCGTGTTCATTCAACCACTCCCTAAATGAATGAGCTGATTCAGAAATAACTCCTTGTGCGGTGCCTTGGCAGGATACAATATTTCCAGCTTTCCTATTCTTTAGTCCAAATAACACAGGTAAAGTATGGTGCCTTGCCTAGAATTAATATACTATTAGATACGACTTGGTCCTATGGTCTTTACACAGTCAAAAAACCAGAACAACTTTAACTGAGCCATAATTATCCCCAATGAAAACCTGTTCATTTTAGTGCCTGCCTTTCTACTAGATGGACATTAGTCTAATAGTGTCGCTATGCTGATGGAGCTTTCCTCTCCAGGTGCTGAGTCACTGTGCTTTATACTGGACAGCTGGAACGGGAACAAATCTGTTACTACCTGCTCATTATAGCTGCACTCCACTTTCTTGCTTAGAGCTTACTTTGTGCGCTACGAAGTTCTACTGACTTTGGTTTTAAGGAGGAAATTTCACATCCCCTCTTCAGATCCCCACATTCTTTTACTATTAGTACAGGCTGGTGGCCAATTAATTATATGAACGCTTTTGTTCATTTCTGATGTAAAGCTGCCCCTTTGTGTTTCAGACAGTAAGTCAGAATAAACGCACTGAGCTGTCGTGCAGCTTTAAGAAGCTGTGGCAACACACAATGTAGGAAACGGACCAGCAGAAAAATTGTCAAAAGAAGGAGTGACAACTGGGGTCCTTTCCAAGAACACTTCCTCTGATTCGGGACATTTTAAATGGAAGCGTGCCAGCTTCTCTTAAAGAAGTAGTTGTTAGGGCTTTGCTCAATAAAATCATCTCTTGCTCATTATTACTTGAAGCCAGATCATAGAATCATAGAATCACAGACTATCAGGGTTGGAAGGCACCTCAGGAGGGCATCTAGTCCAACCCCCTGCTCAAAGCAGGACCAATCCCCAACTAAATCATCCCAGCCAGGGCTTTGTCAAGCATGACCTTAAAAACCTCTAAGGAAGGAGATTCCACCACCTCCCTAGGTAACCCATTCCAGTGCTTCACCACCCTCCTAGTGAAAAAGTTTTTCCTAATATCCAACCTTGGCAGACACCAAGATCCTGGGGCTGGCTGGGGGCTGGGTAGGTACCCTGCATAAGTAAAAGCCGCCTGGAGGCTCTTTAACCTGGTGAATTCTCCATCACTGACCATTTTAAAATCAAGATTGGATGTTTCTCTAAAAGGTCTGGTCTAGGAATTATTTGGGGGAAGTCCTGTGGGCCATGTTATACAGGTGGTCAGACTAGATGATCACAATGGTCTCTTCTGCCTTGGAATTTAACCTATATCCCCCCACTGCCCATAGCCCCAACTAGGCAATTTCTAGCAGCTGCTCCACATTGACCCTGTCCCTAGGAACGCATGGTATGCCAGCGGCCGGGTAGCATACAGTCACTATGTCAATTCTACACCGATGACGATTTTCCTTAAACGAGGGGAATCCCTAGCTAGCCCATTAAGCCAGCTTTCCAGTACCACACTGCTGCAGTATGTTGCTAATACCTTGGCGGCTATAAAATGATCTGTCCACCACACTAACAGATAATGGTCAAACCGTGATACTTAAAGGTTAGGGAATTTGGATATTTTGACACCTAACTAAAGTGGTCTGATTTTCAGAGGTGCTCAGCACCAGACTCTCTGTGACGGGGGACCCACTGCTCCCATCCACTTTGCTTCACACACACTGTTCAGAGACCTTCTCTTGTGTAGATACCACTGTGCAGTTATTTACAGCATTTCACTCCACCACCTTCTCCACACTAGTGCAGTCACACAGTATGCACAATGTCATTCAATTCTACTAACCCTTCTGCAAAGCAGGGGGTGTCTCCTCCCAGGGCATTCCCTTTTGTCAGGCCCTACTAGCCTTGTCTGTCTGCATCTGTGTCCCTCTCCTGCTTCTCTCTCCCTGCACTTCCTTCCCATGCTCTTTTATCCTGTCTCCTTGGTAATAGGACTGCTGGTAACAAGTTCGGGTTATCTTTAGCCTATGAGACTATTTCCTTGTCTTTTTTCCCCTCCTCCTTTGCCTCTCGGGGTACTCCCCCTTTCTTTACCTTCTCTCTGGCTTGTGTTCTCCTGTCTAATATTGTCCAGCCCTTCTATACTTAATGGCTCTTTTCCCCCTGGGTTTCATTCCAGGCCTCCAGGGTTTCGGATGCCCCTTGGCTTTCCTAATGGGAAAGGGCTCCAGTCCATGCCTAATATGAAGGGGTGGGGCAACCCATCCACTACCCCACCCCATTTCCCTTTGAACTTCTCTCAAACTTCCAGGGGTACCTGTGCCACAGGGCAGTTTCATATTAACTCACGTATGCATTCGAGCCTCACTCTTGCTCCAGGAAGTTCCACCAACTCCCACCTGATTAGTGAAGAGGCTGAGGCAGTGTCCACCAGCCCCCTTTGATACCTCCTCCCCAACACTACAGGAACAGTTGGTAGTTTCCTTCTTTCTCCCTGCTGGGAGTCCGGTCCAACCCCAGAAGTCTGTAAACCCTCACTCCGTGTATGGGCAGTCTCTTTTTACACGTTCCTGCTGCCCACACTGGTAATACACAATCAACGAGACCCCATCAGTGTCCCTCTGGGCTCCTCCCTCTTCTTCTCGGTGCTCTTTCTGGATGTAGGTTCTCTGGTCTTCCTCACAAGATCTGGCCACTTAAGCTGCCGACTTCCTCCCCCCCACCCTGGAACATCCAGGGCTGCAAACTCTTCTGTTAGTTTAATTGCCACATCTAGGGTAACAGATTGATGCCACCTGACCCATATGTGGGTATCCTCCAGCAGAGGAACTGTTCAAGAATGACAGTGTCTCTAATATCCACACCTTGGGTATCCAGCCTCAGCCAATGAGTGGCCTAGTCTGTCAGTTTCTGGGCAAATGTCTGAGGCCGTAATCCCCCAGTCCATCCATCTTGCAGCTCGACATTTTTACTGAGACTTGCCCATCGAAAGGCCCACCTAGTCTAGGCTGGCCACGTTAACCATTTTGCAATCTCTTGTCAGCTCCTCACTGAGAGCCACCTAGGCCTCCTGAGCGTCTCCTGTGCTAGCCATGGCGCCCAGTCTCCCTATTCCATCCTGCCCCCAAAGCCACTCTCTCCAACATGACCACAAACACGTCAGGGTCGTCTGCGGGGCCCACCTTGCAGAGGCCTAGCCCTGCGTCCGATTGCCAATCCCCACTGCAGGACTCACCACACTTTGTAGAGTTGTTGCTGCACTTGGGCTTGCTCCCTTATAAACTCCTGCAGGGTTTGGGGTTTTTTTGTTGCAGAGCCTGCCAGGCAAGCAAGAAGCTTTCTCTTCAAATGGTGGGACTGTTAGAAGTTCTGCAAGGTCTTCTGCACTTCCTTCTGCTGTTCGACCAGCATTGGAAAGTCTCCTCCATCGCCCAGCCTGCCAAACATTTACACCAGCTCCCCCATCACCTTCTTCATCTGCAAGGATAAAGGAAGGATCCCCCAAGTGTGATGGGGGTCCCGCTACTCCCGACCTCTTAGCTTCGCTCAGACCGCTCAGAGACTTCTGCTCACATAGGTACCATCATGCAGTTTGTTTGCAGTATTTCACTCCTCCACCTTCTGCATACTAGTGCAATCACAGTATTAGAATGTTAACCACTTTTGTTACCCCTTCTCCAAAGCAGGGGGAAAGGAAAGATGTCTCTTTCCAAAGCACTCCTTTTTGTCAGGCCCTACTTGCCCACCTGTCTGTCCGTCCGTCCGTCCACACACTCTCCCTCCCCACTCCCTCCCTGCACTTCCTTCCATCTTGTCACCTTTGTAAACAAGCTAATTAGCTTCCCAGCCCCAATCCAATCTAGAAATCAGGAATTCCTCTCCTTAATCAGGCCCTCCCAGAGGGTCTAACTGGTTAAAGAGCGACCAGCGGGCTGGTTCAGTTGCTGATTCCCGGCATTCTGTCACACTCTCCTATTAACTTCAGTGGGAATTGGAGGTGCTCTGCATCAGCGGGTATCTGTTACAGTTTATTTAGAAGCAAAAGTATGGATTTAGGGCCCAGATCCTCAAAAGGTATTTGGGCACCTAACTCCCACTGAAATCAATGGAAGTTAAGCACCTAAATACTACTGAGGATCTGAATACAGGGCCTCGGAATTGCCACATTTGAAAATGGAGGCCATAATTGATATTATAGTTGTTTTAAGCCACATATGAATACGGGAATATGAAGAGTTTAAAAGTCTCAGGGAAATATCATATTATTAGGATATTTGCTCTGCTGAAAACCCAGACGTGACTGATTTTCCTTAAGAAAACATTAATGTAGCTCTACTGGGTTGCAATTAACCTCTTTGTCAGGGCTCATCTGATCTTAAAAGTAAAGGACATAATGAAGGCATTTAAATCAATGCCTCACAGTAGTATCCAAGATCTTAATCTGCAGGAAAAATGCTTAGGTTAACAATGATATTCTGTGAAAAAAAGACTATAAAAGGGTAATTACAGCAATTCTAATGTTGATTCCTGCCCATAGGAGCGCAAGTAACACCTTCAGACAATGAAAAGGCCTTTCCCACCCCACCCCCCCATCTTGTAGTAAAGCATGAAACGGTAAATATACAACAACACTTTAAACCATCTATATTCTATGGCATACAAACCAAAGCAGAGCTCTAGCAATTTTTGGAGTCAGGCAGTTTGGAAATATAAAATGAGAAAGATATATCAGCTTCTAACATCAGTAATGAGTATAGGCAATTCTAAATCATGTATGGATGTTCAGCCATTCAGATCATTACATTGGCTAGATGTTTGTTCCTTATTATGGATAAAGGGTAGCTGGTGAAATGGACTATTTTCTATGATAAATTTTTCCACTATACTGTAGCTTTACCGGGGATAGAGGTGAATGGGATATAAAAAACAAACAAACAAGCAAGCAGAAAATAATGGGCCAGATCGTAAGACTTTTGCACGCATTAACTAGTGCCTTACTCGACAAGCAGGCCCACTGAAGACAATGAGACCATTGAAGGAGCAAGATGTTATCAGTGTGCACAAAAATATCCCATCTAGCTCAGTGGTATTAGGCCAAATTCATTAACTTCAAAATTCCGTGTATTTCCTTGCTTTATAATCTGCTGTAATGCTAGGATACATTCAAATGCGTGACTTCTGTTTTTGCACAACCATTTTTGCATGCACCGTTGATTGCATACTAACAAGTGGGAACACACCTATTTTGCACTCACATTCAGCCACTGGTCAGCTCAAAATGGGTGCATAATCACTGGATGAGGTTGGGCAAGTCACTTTACCGCTCTGTGCCTTGGTTTCCCCATCTGTAAAATGGGGATAATGATACTGCTCTCCTTTGCAAAGTGCTTTGAGATCTACTGGTGAAAAGTGCTACATAAGAGCTATGTATTTTCATATTGTATGTGTTTTCAGCCTTTCCTCTAGCTTAACTGTGATTCCATATTGTGGAAACACATTCAAATGCAGAACATTCCATATTTATCTTGCTGTTCATTTTTTCTTAACAAGTTTCATGACTCTGCCACTAACGTGAATTTTTAGATTTAAGTTTAATAATAAATGCAGCTATTTGACCTGAGCTGCAAGTAAAAAAAAAAAAAAAAAAGCATTAGAAACCTGGATACCCAAAACTATATTCACCATTTCATATATTGCTTAGGAGCTATTGGTTTTGTATGTAGAGAATGTATCCATTTAAAACAAACAACGATACTCTTTTACTTCAATTTTTATTTTCTCAGTGGGTTAGATTTTTCTTTCAATGGGATTATTCTCTCATTAAACATTAACTGCAAGAGATTTATAGACTGTTAATGTGGTTTTGGGTTGTGTATGGAGCATGCAGGCTTTTATCAGGAACATTCCTTTAAGTGGCATTTTCAGATTTTTTTAAGTGAATTTAGTTTTTGTGAAAGGCACTAGTAGACAGCCCTGAAAACTTAAGCCCTCTGTTTATCAATAGGACTGGCAGCAGCAATGCAAACTTGTGTGCAAAATTCAGGCCTAGAAGAATCACTTCTAGGAGTCAGATAATGGCTAAGCCTCCATCCCTGCTCAGACTGCCAATAGTGGTGCCAGCTGCAATGATGATTTTTGTGATGTGGACATTTGCCCACTAGAAACTGGACTGAAGCCATCAAATCCAAGGAAATGCTTTTTGGCAACCCATCAATCTGGGCCACACTGATGACCTTGAAGGGAAAAGTTCCATATCCTAGCACCTATCCCCTGAGTCACTGTCTAATTGTTATTATTTTAAACACTATTTGCTTCTGCTTTGCAGGAGTGAGATATATTATAGCTCTAGGATATGGCAATATACTTGCCGATACTGCAGAATACATTGGTGTGGCAGGATTAGTACATAATGGCATCGATATTTTATTGCTGTTGAATTTTTCATCTTAAATGAAATAGACATCTTAAATAATAGACAGTAGCTCAAATACACCATTCATAGTTACATTGGGCATATGTTTTACTTATGTATTATGTACGTCATAGCCCTGGTAGACTCTCAAAACAAAGAAGTCTTTTAAAAAAATGAGCCCTTTCAATGACAGATTCTAGTACTTTAAAGCAGTATTTTACCATAGTGCTTTTCATAAATGCTTCTAAATTTCCCAGTAAATTGTAATTTATATATCTATCAAGCCCATAATTCAAAACTAAAGTGCTCTGCGAGCCTTTGCGCATACAGCGATGTTATCTGCAAGAAAAATGAATTATGCATATCCTATAGCACTACATCTGACAAAGTAGTGCTGTAATTCCAGTGCAGTGGGGCAATACAGACTCATTCAATTGAGATACAAAAGGTAATGCAACAGTGCTGGGGGGGTTTCTTCCACGTACTGATGCCAACATTTATAATTTAATATTTTCAGAGAGATAGAGAGAGAGATGAACAAACATAGGGAGTTCCTCCTGATTTACACCAGTGTAAGTGAGAGGAAAATCAGGCCAATGATGTGGGGTTAACAGGCTTGTATTGGATATTTTACCCAAAGTACTCTGATCGAGTGCTGTTAGACTTCAGCCGTGTTGATCGGTCTGCCCATGTGAAAGCAGAAGACAACACGTCCCCATGCCCGGAAAATGGGCTTTACAGGAGCAAGCGCCTTTCAAACTTGCAGGTTAAAGTCTCAGCCTGCTATAGGGCAATACTATGGAATGGTGCTTAAATGTAACAATTGGCATTTGAAAATAATGATACCCTCCCCTTTCAGACAGCAGCAATAAACAGAGAATTTTCACAGCTTCTTAACGTTTTCCCCCATAAACACATACTGCGGAGGTGGACCAACCACCCCGCTACAGAGAAATACTAGTTTACCACAAGAGGTGTCATCTCCTGCCCAACAAAAGAAGGCCTATGGGCATCAGACAAGCCATGGTGGAACATCACTGGACAAAAGACTTTGTTGGTCCCTCCCCCTCCCAAACATCCATGAAGTGGAGATGTGCACAAATCCTCATCCCATCAGCTTGAGCCCTGGGGGAAGGGGATAAAAATCTATGTCAAGAAAAACTGTTATCACTATGCTGCTTGGAATGTGGAGAGGGCAAAATTTCTAAGCATAAGAAAGGGATCCCCAAGCTGCTTAGCCTGGTTTAGCCCTCAAGGACACAAAGAGCTTGTATATTACAGCAACCTCTATTACCTTTTGATACCTAAGACTGTAACTCATTTGGTGTATATGTTTACCTGCTTTAACCTTGTAAATAACTCTCTCATTTCTTTTTCCTGGTTAATAAACTTTTAGTTAGTTTAATACAGGATTGGCTACAAGCATGGTCTTTGATGAGAAATCTAAGGTACAAATGACCTGGGGAAAGTGACTGGTCCTTTAGGACTGGGAGTAACCTGAACATTGTGGTGATTTTTGATGTAAGGGACCATCTATCACAAAGGCAGGCTTGCCTGGGTGGCAAGATAGATCCGTGTGCCCGAGGGGACTGTCTAGGACTTCGTGTTAAGGCTGTTATAGTGTCTGAGGAGTTCACACTTGTTACTTGGTTGTTGAAATCTAGTGATAGAACATACAGCCAGTTTGGGGTTTGTGTCCTGTTCCTGGACAGTCTGCCCTGAGGTTGGCACGCATGCTCGTAAGCCTCTCCAGACAGCTTGACAAATATATTCAGTAACTTTTGAGTTACCCAAGCATGGATAATCAGATGTTATCCACACTGTATGAAAATCGTTCAGACCCTGGTTTTTTGCACTTGGAGGACACCAAGAGTTTCTCTTTGAAGCTCTGGGTGTTCATAGTTCTCCATGAGAAACACAGACTTTGCCAAGTTGGGGGTGGGGGGGGGGAGGTGAGGAATAAATAAATGATAAGCAAATGCAAAGCAAATCTTGGATGTGCATGCAACAGGATATTATTTCCCTTAACCAAGTGTGCACTAAGTATAATTAGAAAAACAACACACATATAAACTTAGCATACAGCAGCCATGAAGCACAGAATATGCCTCAGGATCGAGAGAGACAGTATAAACAGGTCCTTTTCACCCTTCCCCAGCAGCTGTCCTTGGACAAGGCTGAGGATCTGGCCCTGGGTGTTTATTTGAATAGGCCACTGCACATCCAAATGAACACCATCTGCAGCAGCTGTTAACAAATAAACCCAACAACCAGAGCTATGCTGATATCATTGCTTGCAAACAAGGAACAAGCAAAATGGGCCATTTCATTGTAATTTCACCTTCAAGAGAAAAAAGATATCAGTATCTCATCACCAAGGGGGGGAAAAGTGTTTACTAAATGGAAAATTATAATCTCCTTAGGGAAAAAGGCATTTAATTTTCAATCTCCTAAAACAGTAAAGCTTAACAAATAATTAAAAGTGGCTAACAGTGTCTCAAAGTGATACTAGTTTCTAATCTAAGCAAAATCTAGCTGTGCTGAAACAATCAGTGAAACCATACCAAAAAAAAGATATACCAAGTCTAGGGACAGTTGCAGCATGTTGTTAATTAATGTTACATACATAGTGCTTGATCTTAGAGTTTTATACCACAAGCGTAGCAGAATGATGTCCGAACTCTTACACATTGCTAAGTATTTCCTGAAGCCAAGAAACACTTCACATTCATTGTTTGCTTCTGCTCTGAGGTTCAACTTGAATATGTGTATTTTAACATTAATAATAATTTATTTTAAAAATTACCTTTTGTTGAATCATCTTCAATTGGTTGTTTGAACAAAGTGATATCTTTAAAAGTGCACAGGAATAAAACCACTTTTTCATGTTCGTTTCTTATAGGTGCAATTTGCATGTAGAACCAAACCGGGGTTCCTGGAGAAGAGAGAAAGAAACCAGGGCATGTGATAGAACACCAGCTTTCCACAACTCCTACATGGGGCATTTCATGGTTTAAATGCTGTATTACATGCATTTATCTGAAAACCATTTCTAGATAGCTGTACTTTTGCCATGTTTGTTTGGGTCTATAATATATTCACACGCACATTAAAATGAGAAAATGCTAGCAATCCAATTAACTACCACAAGTAACCAAAGGAAGAACCCCAAACAATTTTTGCCATAACACTGTTTTACTGTCCCCCCTTTAGCCTGGTCTCTCCCTATCATTCTTCACCCCCTTTGGAGTCTGGGTGGGTCTCATCCTCGGGGTATGCAAAACTTTCTGATATTTCTAAAGTAATAAACAAGGCGAGAGGAAAACCTTGACGATCCATGTTACTCATCACAGAGAATCAAAACAAAATGGCAAAGACACCTACGTTTTTTCCTTTGCTGGTCATCTTTAAAAAACAAGCTTTAGATTTTGTTTAAAACATTTTTTAATTTCTCTGTAAATTAGGATGATTCTGTCAAATGTGCCATGTCCCCGATTTGATACTCTTCCACACGTAAAAAAGAACGCTTGAGAGATGAGCTCAGCCATCCTGCCTCCCTGTTTTCTGGGCTAATCACCAGACCATACCCTCCCCCAACACACACACACACAGCTGAATGGACGGAGACCACGAGAATGGAAAACATCATTCCAACATTCTTCAGCTTTCCTCTGTGCCCACATTTCACTTCCATTCAGCAGAGCTGGTCTAACTGTGGTTCCATAGATCCGCAGCGTAATGTCTCAACATTCCTCACAGAGGCTACTGAAGGACCAAAAACAGGGCAGCATCGGCTACTTCACAGGCATCCACTTCTTTCGAGCATCTTCAGACCTCATGCTGGAGGATGGCTTAGCAGAATGCACAATGCCATTTGGATTAGACATGCTTCCACCCTGGTTAAAAATTGTTTTCAGTCTGAACTGTTTTGGTGCCAGTATGGACACAGACTAGTCCACCCACAATGCACCATTGGCCTTTGAAAATCTCCCACCATGCATTGCTTCTGGAGTTGTACCAGAAACTGCAGAATAGGTGCCCAGAGGGCACTGCAATAAAATGGTTTAGCATAGGACTAGTGTAGACAAGGTCAAAACTGCAATTCACCGTGGCTACACTGAACTGTTTGTGATTAAACCAGTACAATAGCAGTAAGTGGTACAAGCACAGGGAAGGCCTGTGGTTTAGGGTTTATTCCAGGGACATTGTGCTGACTGCTCCATTATTTCAACTCCCAATGGCCAACTCAAGATTTACAGACCTGAACACTGGCTTCTAAGAGGTTTGTAATGTGCAGCTCTTTAGACAAGTAACTAATTAAAAAGCAGAAGGCACTCTAATAAACACAAGGAAACCAGGCAGTCCTCATACCAGCAAGCTTAAAATGCTAAGTCAGTGCCTGAGGGCAGCAATCCTGAGGATAATGCCTGAAAGCAGCAGCCCCTGGATAATATCTCTCACTATGCTGGAGGCAAAGGAAAAGCCAAACAAATCTCAGTTGCTACCAAAAGAGTCTCTCAGGAGAAAAACCTACACAACTCATGAGCAAGAACACACAGCACTGCTAGGCACAGAGTGGGGGTTGAAATGAACACTGGACGTTCTCATGCTTGGTCTATGAAAGTGCAGTGAACTCAGAGCAGAAGGCTGGTGACACACCTGGCCACCAGTGGGAATAAACTGAAACCCCTCAATCTGGTAACAGTCTGTATTTCCTGCAGGTGTTCTAGAAGAAACGTACACTACCTATTTTTCGCTACAGTGTTAACCTTAACATGTGCTTTTGCAGTGAGGTCACGTTTTGCCAATCTGCAGGAAGCCAGGTACAGATTACGACTGGGTAGAACCAAGTGCTGGACAACGCATTTGCTGAGACAGAAGTCGGCCAGTTAAAGTGTTAGTACCAAAAGGAGTCTTAATTCTTGGCTTTTGGGGAAGAGGAGAGAGAGCAAGAGAGATTGAATTTACGGATGGGATCCGATCCAAGACTGAACAGAGAATGACCCTATGGACTGTACTTGGATATTTTCTTATTACAAAATCCTTCCACTATCCTGCATATCGTATAAAAACTATAGACAGAAGAGCTGGAAATCTGGGCACAGCTGAAGGTTTTAATGAGGAAGCTGTGTTTCAGGGATTTATTGAGAGGCAATCCACTCAAGCAGGGGATATTCTCTAAGCAAAAGCCATTGGCCTGATATGGAAAAGAGATCAGGAGAAAGCTTTTAGCTTTTCTATTTAAAAATAAAAGGGAAAGGAATTTAATGAAAGACTGACACCTGTTAACCAGGAGCTGCCACTTCAGCTTATTTTTAATAAGATAACCCAATAGCAAAGAGAGTTGATTGCCAGGTATCCATTCTGTTACCAGCTGGAAACAGGGTGCGGCAACACTAGAAGCCTCTTCCAGTGGAGAAATGCAGGGCAAACCCATCTCAGGACAATTTCCTAACATGTGGGAGCAATCAGGCAGAGTACACGGACAAAAGAGCAGAGCAGCAGAAAAGCAAAAGAACAGACATGACCATATGCCAGAGACCAGAATGGTGTCATTCACAGGACATGTCAAGACACCTGCAGCAATATTGGAAGTGAGAGCTGCAATTGTTCTTCTTTTAATGGAAAAGTTTGCTAAAATACTTCGGGGTGGGCAGAATTTGAGGAATCTTAGGATAATTTATTACTGCTTAAGTGTGTGCAAGGCAAAGGATGGGATGATTTCTCCTAAAAAGGGAAACTGGAATTAAAGTATAAAGAACACACGTATAATTTCAGGAAGTCGTAGCAGGTACAATCTCAGGGAGCAGCATTGTCTTAAATCCTCTGTTCATAGTTATGAGAGACAGAAGTGTTTGTACTAACATATAGCACAACTATTGGATGAGGCCCTGGAACACGATTTGCCCTTTCCTATAGTGCACATTTTTTCTGCAACTGAAGTACACTAGGAAAAGCTATGGACCCAATCCTGCAAGCTACTCCATGCAGGCATAGGGGTCTGCCTGTGGAGCGCAGCTTACAAGGCTAGGGCCTATATTAGCTGGCCTCACACAACCGAATGAACGTGCAAGTTACTGGGTCAAGCTTCCAGGATCTCATGGCAGCAGCATTCTTTGAATAGTGATTAAGTCCAAGCATAAAAAAAAAAAGAGGGACTGTAAGAGTTAAAAACACAGTCTGTAAACTCTGCCAGCCAATCCACAACTGACAGATTTTGTCCAGTATCATGTTAAATGTTGATGAACAAGAACAATGCACAGGAGCAGCATAAACACCTACAGAGAAAGACTAGGATAGCAATATGTGGTGGCAACCTGACTCTGAAGTAAAATCATCTCCAGTTCTTGAAACCTGCTGGAGAGGCCAGCCAGCTAAAGGAGAGAATTGGTCACATTGTTGAGTTACTACATTGTCCTCTGCCTTCTAATAACCTTGAACTAATTCTTGACTGGGTCTTATGTTTGGTGGTCTCAGCCAAGTTCCTAATGGGTATCTCTACGCATCATAGAGCCATCAGATCAGTAGGCACAAGTGACAGGACCATAGACATCTGGGACATGAGTGTTCCAGCTCATGATTGAGGGAATTCTCCGATCTGCATGGAGCACCTCGCACAGTGCTTCCTACCAATGTACCTAGTTTGATCACCTTCATATACCCCAAAAGTTTCAAAAATGAGTTGTGTTTCTGGGGTCCTCACCTGAGGCATTTTAAAGGGGCCAGACTTTCAGAAAGTGCTGAGCACCCACCCGCTAAAAACCAGACCCTTTTAAGGGGTCTCAAGTTGCCCATTCAAATATTAAGGCACCCAAAATCACTAGTCACTTTTAAAACCTTGCCCCAAACTCCCGCACAAATGCTAAAAGTAAAATTGGTATTGCTCAATTATTCATTCTAAAAATATACTGTCAATTACCACCAGTTGCATACATACTGTTATACATACTGTTTTTCTTGTACAGAAGAATTTCAAAGCAGTTTGACTCATAGTTGTCAAAAGTCTGTCTGACTTTTTCAATGGTCTTCTTATCCGTCAGTTCCCCATACATAAAACTGGAAAAGAAAAATCCATTTCTGTTTTTTGTCACACTCAAGTAACAACTTAGAAACATTGGCTATGCTGTAATTGTCATCCACTGAAATGTAACTATGAGTTACACCTCATTTCAACATTTATGGTATTCCAAGATTGCCATGGAACCTATAAAGCAAACAATTGTGGCTGCTTATTTATTGTAAGAAAGATTTATGTGCTGTCATTTTACGTTTTATATAAGTGACTTTCTAGGTATACATTCAAGGCTAGAGTGTTAAAAAAAAGAGCTGACAATATACAAAAGCATGTCCTATTACTACCACTGGGGCAACACGTAAAAATGCTACAGTGACAAAATGATAAAGTGGAGAAGAAAACTCAACAAAAGCCATGCAAATTCTCAAATCCTCTTAGAACCCCTTAGACTTGTGAGGCAGAATGGAATCCACTACAGATAAATCCTGATGATCCAAGCATCAGTTATGAGAATGTTGAGTTACCCAAAATTTGCTTCCATGCCCTGAATCCAAAATTCAGACAGGGACCAAAGTTCCATTCTCTAAAATTATCCAGAGGTACCCCAAGACATTCAGGTAATCAGAGTTTACTTATAAAGGTCTGATTATGAATCAAGACAGGATTTCACCTACAAGAAATAAAGGCTGCAATTCTCTTGCAAATAAATTCCCCAATCCAGCACAACTTTTAAAAGCACGAATTGTCCCACTGAAGTCAAGTCAAGTTAGCATTTATCCCATGTGAGTGGGAAAGAAGTCACTGGGACAACTCACACGCTTCAAGTTAGAGATGTGCCTAAGTGCCTTGCTGGATCAATTCCCCAGCTACCCTGTTCAACACGACACCTTTCAAATAGTGCATTCCCAACATCAATTATATAAGTGCCAGCACCTGACATTCATATTGGCAGGGTGAATTTCAATGGAAGGGCATCCCTGGTTCAAATTCTCTGTGCTGATGTAAATGTGCAAAACTCCGTTAAACTCCTCTGAGGTTTACTCACATTATATTTACCTCACTTGCCTAACTTGTGGAATAAAATAGAACTTTATGGATTTCCTTTTTATTGCACAAGTTAAGAAACCAAACTGCTAGACTATTATGCAACTCTTTTAATAAATATGCAAATACATTTACTTATTTCATGTTATTCAATTAATTTTTGTATCACACTGTTTGGAAAAAGTACTAAAATGCATCTGTACATTCCTCCTCCTCCCCTCCACTAACCGGGTATAAATGCAAACTTAAGGATGGTGTGGGTCCGCTGCTCAATGGAGAAGGTGAGCTGGAAACAGAAGATGATAGGAAGGCAGAGCTTCTCAATATCTACTTTGCTTCAGTCTTCTCACAAAAATTAACAGGTGACCAGATGACTAGTGAAGTTACCATAGATAATAAAGGGGAAGGGATGCAGATTGGGATAAGTAAAGAACACATCAGATCTTCTGACCAATTTGAATGGATTCAAATCAGCAGGGCCAGATGCTATGCACACAAGGGTACTGAAAGAATTAGCTGAAAAAATCTTGGAGCCACTGGCAATAATATTTACAAACTTGTGGATGACAGGAGAGGTCCCAGAAGACTGGAGAAAGGCTAACATAGCGTCCACTTTTGAAAAGGGGAAAAAGGAGGCGCCGGGGAACTATAGAGCAGTCAGCCAATCCTCGATACCTAGTAAGCTACTACAGCAATGTATAAACATTCAATTTGTGAATACCTGGAGGATGAAGGGGTAATCACTAGCAGCCAGCATGGATTTACCAAGAACAAATCATGCCAAACCAGCTTGATTTCCTTCTTTGACAGAATAACTGATTTGGTGGATAGGGGGAATGTGATGGACATAATATACCTGGACTTCAGCAACGCTTTTGTCACAGTCCCACATGATATTCTGATAAGTAAGCTGGATAAATGTGGGTTCGACGGAACTACCATTAAGTGGATACATAATTGGGGGGTTCCCACAGGGATCTGTTCTGGGTCCGGTGCTGTTTAACACCTTTATTAATGACCTGGATGAAAGTATGGAGAGAATACTGATCAAGTTTGCGGGTGACACAAAGCTAGTAGGGGTTGCCAATATTTTGGAGGATAGAGCTCACATTCAGAGGGATCTTGATAAATTGAAGAACTGGGCTATAGACAACAAAATGACATTCAGCAAAGACACATGTAAGGTGCTACACTTCGGGAAGAAAAACCAAACACACAAATACAGAATGGGGGGGAAACTGACTTGGCAGCAGCACTGCTCAGAAGGATCTGGGAGTTGTGGTGGATCACAACCTCAGCATGAGTCAGCAATGTGATGCTGTTGCAAATAAAGCAAATGCAATTTTAGATTGCATTAACAGAGGCATAGCATGCGTGTCACGGGAGGTGATAGTACCACTCTACTCAGTGCTGGTTAGGCCTCAGCTGGAATACTGTGTCCAGTCTTAGGCACCAATGTATAGAAAGGATGCAGAGAAACTGGAAAGGATCCAGAGGCAAGAGACAAAGATGATCAAAGGGATGGAATATGAGCCATATGAGCAAAGGCTGAGGGAACTGGGTATGTTTAGTTTGGAAAAGAGGAGATTGGGTGGAGGGGGGAGATATGATAGTGGTCTTCAGATACTTAAAAGGCTGCCATAAAAAAGATGGGAGAAAAGCTGTCCTCTCTTGTCTCAGAGGGCAGGACAAGAGGCAATGGATTCAAACTACAGCATAGCAGATCTAGATTAAATCTCAGGAAAAACTTCCTAGCTGTAAGAACTGTAGGACAATGGAACAGACTGCCTAAGCTTCTTCACTGGAGTTTTTCAAAAGGAGGCTGGTATAAGTGGGCACCGCTCCATTGACTTTACTTCTAAGGGTATGTCTACACTGCAGCTGGGAGCAGGGCCACCTGGGGGAAAGGAGGACGCAAGAAAAACTAATGCGTGGGATTGCAGCACCATTCAGGTTTGGCCCAGCAGCTCCTCCGCAATGGAGGGGCCACCAGTCCAAACTGAGTGGTAGAATATAAAATAGAATATCAGGGTTGGAAGGGACCTCAGGAGGTCATCTAGTCCAATCCCCTGCTCAAAGCAGGCCCAAGTGGTGCTGCAAGCCCGTGAGCCACGTCACAACACCTGAAGCAGGGAGCTGGGCCCAGCCCCGTAGGACAGAAGCCAGCACTGTGGGGTTGCGGGGGTGGCACCTCTCCAATATGCCACTGCTCCCCAGGTCCTCCTCTCAGGGACAAGTTTTTTGGAAGGTGGGAGAGCCTCAGTTTCAGATTTTGCCCCAGGCTCCCAAACACCTGTGTGCTGACCTGACTGAGAAGTGTGATTCACAGTGTGGGTAGACAGACTCACGCTAGTCCAGCTTGAGCTAGTGTGCTAAAAACAGCCGTGTGGGCATCGCAGCCCGAGCTTGGCCCACAGCAGCAGCCCAGGCAGGCTTGGACTCAGGGGGCTAGCCCGAGCTGCCAAACATGCTGCCATGTCCGCACTGCTATTTTTAGTGCACCAGCTCAAACTGAGCTAGCGGGGAGTTACCTGGGTGGGAAATCACACCTTCCAGCTGCAGTAGAGACAAACCCTAAAAGACTGAATTTCATAAGAGAACATCTGAGCCCCCATGGTTATTCTTCCCCAGGGCCAAAAATCAATGCAGACTGTTCTACGCAGATCTCCAATTAAAGAACTGCAAGAAAAAGGGAAGATAGAATAAAAGCTGTCAAACACTTGGATGAACATACTTTTAATTGCCCTTTTCTTTGTTCACAGGCATTTTGAGTTTGAATGGAAACCCACAACAGAAACCTCCATGAAAATTAAAGATAAAGAGGAAATAAGGCTACCAGTGTCTCTGCAGTTTAAAAGAAGTTTTTCTTTTATTGATTGACAAACCTTCAGAGCTTCAGTAAACTGAGATTTATTTTACACTTATGCTGCAAGAAACAACAAAACAAGAACACTGAAGTTGTTAGTGACTTGACTGTGTTAGGGCCGGACTGTGAACTCCTTACTCACTACTGGTAAGCAGTTTTTCACACCAGTACAGTAGTTCTACTGGGTCAAGAGGATACTCGCAGAGTAAGGTGCTACTCAGTGCGAGTAATGGGATCAGAATCTGGCCTGTAGATGAAAAACGTCCTATAATATTTGTGGGATACTAAAGGAAGTTATGCACAGCAAAACAAAGGCAGGCACTGATATAGTATATGTCATTACTAAGTCACCAGCACAAATTATTAAAGAGATGCTACTGGACTTTTCTGTGATGATTGATGCCAGCAATCTGTTTTACCAAATCCGCTGAGTTCTACAAGATACCACTCAATAATGTCATCATTTTCTGAATTCACCACCAACCTAGAATCCAACTTCTATTAATACATGGCAGTCTTTCAGATAATTCCACAACATACTGCAGACAGAATATTTTCAAATGACTTGTTTTCTATTTAGAAGTTCAGCTAATAATGTTTTATACATTTACATTTGAGGTGACAACAACTAAGGTTAGAATGTTTCATTTCTTTTTAATCTGTCATCTTTAATGCACTGACAGGGCAAAACAAAAATATGACCCGAGAGGTTTAGCACAATGTATCATGCAACTGAATTTTCTGTTATGTTGTTCCAGAGATTTAAAACAATTTCCCCCTTAGTACGAGACTACAGAAAAAAGATTCTGCTCAAGTGTTTATGTGGTTTATAAGTGCAGAAACAATCAATATTAATTAGAGGTATAATGACTAGCTGTATTCAGCATCTTGTATAGTGGGGATATTAGGTATTAAGGAGTAACTATACAACCCTGCTGAATATGATCAATCAACTGTATGTTTACATGAAAATCAGTTTATGACAGCAGTCAATCTCTAAAGTTCAAATCTTACAATATTTTCACATGTAAGGAAACATTTTAAGGTCTTGTGCTGCAATAACTAAACTTTTCAATGGACAGTTTTTAATATCAGGTGCACAGGGAACTTACAAAGCAACTCTGCCATACAAGTTACATAAGATCTCTGTTTATCACAGACTTAATTTAATTTTGACTGTCCCTTTTTTTTTTTTTTTTAAACCAGGGGGACTCCCATCCCTACTCCTTTATCAATCACACTATCTTCCTCTGCCACTTGTTGTTGTTATTTATTACTTGTCAAGCGTCGACAGCACACTATACAAGACAAATATCAAGACCACCCCATGCTGGGGATCTTACAATCTACACAATGGACATATCGCAGACACATAAGACTCACTGAGATAGTCACAGAAAGGAGCAACTTTAGACAAATTTTTCTCTTTCTTAAGCAGGTCAATTTTTATTTATCTTGTCTGTGTTCTTATCTCCCTCCCAAGCACCCCCTGAAACAGAAGAGCCATTCAATACAATGCAGTTCTGAGTGGGCACAGGATTCTTGTATTCCTAGTCAGTTTCAGAGAGCTGCTGGTGGTGTCACCAGTAGTGTCCTGTTCATGCTAATGGATAATTCTGTGAGGTTCTGAAGGCCAGGGCCGGCTCCAGGCACCAGCCCAGCAAGCAAGGGGAAGGGGAAGGGGCTCTTCGGCGGCAATTTGGTTGCGGGTCCCTCTCGGAGGGAAGCACCTGCTGCCGAATTCCCGCCAAAGAAGAAAGTGGTGCGGTGGAGCTGCCGCTGGAGTGCCGCCGATCGCGATTGCGACTTTTTTTTTGCCACCACTTGGGGCGGCAAAAACCCTGGAGCTGGTCCTGCTGAAGGCTGGGTGAATGGCAAAGCATGGCAGGATCCTAAACCAAAATTACAACCCTGTTTATCAAGGGGCATTAGATGAAAAGGGGCACAACAGCATTATGCTGGCCAATGCCAGCTTGAAAAGGATTCACCCAAAATGAACAATGGCCACCAACTCGCGAATTAGAAGCTTCAAAAGTCTGCAAGTTAAAGCACAGCATCCTTTATAAAGAACCTCAATGGAAACGCCACAGGCCTGATTCTCATTCACAACAAGGCCTCTTTGTGCAGCCCTGACAGTATAAGGGGCCTTTAGTGTAAATGAGAAACCATCTCAATGTCAAGTTTAATTATTCTTGAACACTGACGTCCATTCACTAGACATACAGGGGTGAAATCCTGGCCCTACTGAAGTCAATGGGAGTTTTGCCATTGACTTCAACAGAGCCAGGATTTTACCCACAGATTTTTCATCCAACTTTAAACAGCAATAGATCAAACCAGGAGTGAATGTTTCCCTCACTCCCCTGAGACACTGAATTAGAATAGTGCAGCAGTTTCCCTGATAATGCTGCCTGTAAACAACTGGTTCAATAAAGAGCTGTGGTCCCTTTGTGTACGGTTCCGCCGGGGCACACAGACTCATTCAAAATGTTAAGGGAACCCTGGAAAGCTCAGGTTTCCTCTGAAAACTGTGGGCCACACCCAGGCCTGAGCCAAGCTCTGTGGAGACAGGTAAGCCAAAGAGAGGAATGGAGCAGCCTCCAGACAATGCCAAATGTACAATGCTTGGGGCACCTCTGCTAACCAAGTGTTCAATGGGTGTGTGTTTTCATGAGTTCTTGCACAGAGGAATCAATGGCTACCAATGACCATTGAAATGATATTTTGAGAATACTACTAACAATACCGTATCATTTTCAGAAAGGTTTTATAACAGCCAATTCTTTTAATTTACTCAGTAAGATCTAAATTTGCATGAGCACATATAAATACAAGAGAAATATTTATCTAAGTGCAATTTAAGCTCCTAGTGCAACTGGAAGTAAAGAAGGTTTGCATGTGCAATTGCAGCCTAAATATGCTGAAACTGCAGCTGCCCCTTAGGCCATCCCAGTTGTAATTTCATTGGGACACAATATTCATCAACTCACAAGTTTCCACCTGCTGAAAAATTGTGTGTGTGTGTGTGTGTGTGTGTGTGTGTGTGTGTGTGTGTGTGTGTGTGTGTGTGTGTGTGTGTGTGTGTGTGTGACAATGCTATTGTGTGCACAATTAAGCACACAATTTCTGGTGTGATATGTGCCAATCAAAAACATATTTATATCCCTATAGCTCAAAGCTCTGGTTGCCCAATTCTCATCTCCACTCTGGGTACTTTGTACCGCTCAGCTGCTACAATGTGCCATAAAGCCAGTCGATCTGGCCAGGTGGGAACTGCTATTGCATAGGAGGTAGCCCCAAGTGGTGTAGCGCTAATGTCGAGGCCCCTGGTGTGAGGGCCATCACTGTGGGTGCATCTCTATACTCTAGCTATTCCCAGCTGCTGGAATAGCCACTTGGGGCTGCCAGCAGCCAGGCATAAGTTTTACAGCAGCCTCATGTCTGCTCTAACTTAAACCGGGGGACAAACTGGCCCACCTTCAAACTGACAGCCACAATAGTGGAATAAAACTATCTTTGTCCTCCACCACACTCAGGACCTGCACCAAGCACAGCTAAACTGCACCCCAAGAATCAGAGCCTAGAGTCTGAAAAGTTTTACATTATGTATCTCTCTGTATGTGTATACATTTTTGTCCTGAAAAGCAATATAAATGTAGCACCATAGCACTCTGATCCCATAGCATCAGAAATCTGCTTTGCTTTAATCCAGCTAATGCTATGCTATATATCAAATAATTCCATTTTGGGGACACATGATGTAGCAATCAGTCTTATCACATGTAGATTGAGAACCCAATTTAGAAAATAAAATCTTATGTATCATGTTGATTAAAATTACACCATCTATCAAAAAAACAGACATTTATTGGCTATCATCTTCACAATCCCTCTTTGATGTCATCTACTGTATTTCTCACCCTCAACACCACACGCTCAAGTGAGTAAACCCAAAAAGCCACAGTCCACCCAAAAACTGTTCTCTGTTTCATACAGCAGCACAACTTTTTATTAGAGAGTAGCTTCAAAACTGTTCCTGTCTGAAAAGGCATGCATTGGACGTTAAACCTGTTGGATAAGTTTTCGATCCCAGTCTTATACCCCATGTACCAGCAAAGACTGGAATTTCTGCTGAGGCAGCATTCCGAGACCCTGGGGCATGTGGAAATCACCACACTGCTCAGTGTAACTCAACCGGCTAAGGATAAGGCATAGAAAAGAGTCTGACCCAGTCTTTGAATGAAAAGGTGGTTGCTAAATAGACAGACTCTAAAGTGGATGGGTAGTTGGAAGTGACTGGAATGGGTTACCTAGGGAGGTGATGGAATCTCCTTCCTTACCGGTTTTTAAGGTCAGGCTTGACAAAGCCCTGGCTGGGATGATTTAGTTGGGAATTGGTCCTGCTTTGAGCAGGGGGTTGGACTAGATGACCTCCTGAGGTCCCTTCCAACCCTGATATTCTATGATTCTATGAAGAGAAAAAAATGGAGTCTATATTAGAAAGCAGCCCTGTCTACCCTACTAACCTCCTACTCAGGAGTAACATAAGAGTGGCCTGGTGAAGAGGGCCAATACAATGGAGGTGTCTATTCTGGAGCTGGAAGATGTAATTTCCAGCTCAAATAGCATCAGAGCTAGTGCGGGTATGTCCACTTGAGTTATACCTTCCAGCTCCAGTGCCAACATACCCAACATCCATGGACCATTTTCATCATTGAAACAGGGCTTACGAGGGACTTAAATGGTGCACAGGCCTCATGCTGGCTCTCTCCATAGGGGTGAATTTAACCCCATATAAACTTTTACATCCTTAGAGAGAAAAGGTGGGAGACTGCTCCACATGTTATACCCATAGCACATAAACATGCACAAAAACACTGCTAGGCAACAAACCTTTTGGCACCTTCACTATCTGAAGTATAATTGAGGGGGTATTTTTAATAGGAGAATTCATAAGTCCTCATGTTTCAAAGGTGTTTAACTAAAATGTTCTTATATTTCTGTTCTGTACTTGTAATGGTTTTAATTCAGAGCCGTGGAAAGAGGTTCAGCTGGCAGCAAGTAGCTTATATAGATGTGTTTCAGTACAAAGAAAACGTAGATGTGTTCATGGGAGTGCAACAGGGCAATTCTATCAGTGCATCTGGGATGGCTGTGACGAGGTTGTCTCCGTCAGCCCCCATGAGTTTGTAAACTTGCTTGCTATTGCCTGTATTCAATATTGCATGGTAACATCACAAGCTTGTTCCTATACCATTGTCTGCAATAGGAAGCCTGAATACTTTCAGGAATCTTGGATTCCACAGGTTTCCCCTCCTCCTCAATAGAGAAAAGCAGAGCAGGCTACGTTTTCCCATTAGCAATGCGCTTGTTGCCTCTTGGTGAAAATGGAATGGTAGTTAACGTACCGCACATATAGAGTCAGATTTGCTCCCTGGGTTGCTTCAGTTACCAGCAGTATAACCAGGTGTAGGCCCCGGGCAGCAGCCGCTCTGCCAGGATTGTTGGTGCACATGCTTTATGGGGCTTGGAGTTGGCTAACCCAGTCCACAGAAAGCATCTCCCAGGGATTCAGCGCTCTCCCGGAGCATCTCCCAGGCACTCAGTTGAGGAGGCTAGGATGGATGTCCGGCCATAAATTAAAATTGGCTTCTCCTGGCAGACCACCAGACAAGGGGTGACAGTACATCCACCTGCTCCTAGGGGTAACTGTCCTGATGGTGATAGAGAGTGCAGTTTGCACCTCAGTGTGCTCATGGGGGTAGGCCTCTTGTGAGTCAACTAGAGCGAAACTATTAAAAATCTTCCACTTGTGTGTACTAAAACCCAATTTTTAAATATCCTACCATGTCTGCACGTCTCTTTCAAATTCATTACAGGGCCCGATTGTGACCTCACTGATACTGGTGTAAATCAGGAGCAATTCCAAGGCAAAAGAGAACCTAGCCCAGAGTCTCTAAAATTTTCCTTTTCCACGGAAGATTTTTCTTCATTCCTGCCTTGCTCAGAACGTTTATACCATCAACAGCTGTTACAAGACAAGTCACAAATTCCTGAACTCAGGACCTGGAAGCTAATTAAAGGAAGAACTAGCTTGTTTTTTTCAAAACATGGATGGCAGAAAATATATTCATTGGTAAATGTTATAAAGTAAAAACAAATCTATATTATCATCGGAAATATTCTCTTTTCATTTATAGCTCAATCCTACAACATGCTGAGCAGTCTGGCCCTGATCCAGCAAAAGCACATAAGCATGTACTAAACTTTAAGAACTCGATCAGTTCCATTGACTTCAGTGGATCTATTGAGGTCAATGGAACTACTCATGCATACAGTTAACCACGTGTTTAAGTGCTTTGCTGGATCAGAGACAAGGTACTCAGCACTGTGCAGGATCCAACCTTTATAGTTATAAATTCTATTGATTGCACTGGTACCTTAAATAGTTTATTGGTAATTTTGCAAACTTTTAACAGATCATTTTTAAATTAAGGCTTTCAAGATCATTTAAACATTTGAGCAGAGTACTAATTTTCACTCCATATAAATAATTAGTTTGTAAATATACAGAGGCTACATACCTGCAAGTGCTACTCTTCTGCATGACGTCAGCTCGATGATATCCAGAGAGTTTACAAAAACCGTCATTACTATAAACTACAGGCCAGTCCACAATCTGGGCATTTCCCAGTAAAAAACTTGATTCTAAAAAGAAAAAAAAGAGAGAGGAAGATTTGTAGTTAACCACCATGTAAGGTTAAATAATCCTTGTGTTATAAACCAATTGCAGACAGTCATTCATATTGATAATGTTTAAATATTGCTTCAATCATCTGTTCTTTTAGTCAGTGCCTACAGCTCATATACATGAATTGGCACAAACATATTAGGAGCAAGTCCTAAAACAGTCTGATTCACCAGTTTGGAACGACGTTCCTCCAAAGCTCCTTTTAGCAAGGTGTTTCTGAAGCAGGAAGTATCCATTTTCTTCAGCTGTACTGCCACAGTGTTATATGCTCATCAGCAATGCAAACATTTCTAATATTGTTCCTGTAACAATGTTCTCCCTATAGTCTAAAATAGAGGTTCTCCGTTTATGACCCAGTGTCAGCTTTGAGCATTGTGTAAATGTGTTTTTCCTGCGGCTACGGAGCTATTCAGTAACTTTCACCACTGGAGTGGTGCAAAAAAGCTAATGAAATGTAGCCATTAAAAGTCTCTAATGTACAAACTCAGTGATGATACAGGTATCTTCCGCTCAGCACAGGTATTGTCCAAAAAAAGTCCAAAGGGGATTTTTTAGCAGCTGTCGTTATAATAGTGAAAGGATAATTATGCCTACTGCTTTTGTTTATTGATATATTTACCTTACTTTCATATCAAAGAGCGATAATTTGTGGTTTTAATAGGTTCTACACTGCACTCTTTCCTATGGTTTAGAGGCTTGAATGTAGAGTATATAATCCAAACAGTATTCTATCCAACATGGTAAGTATATTGGAAAATTTTTGAGTTTTTATATACATCTCTCTCATATATTTTACAAACTTGAATTTAAAAAGAAAATCTGAAGATAAATATTTTTCCTTGTGAAAATCTAATAAAGACAGAATGATGTAAGGATAGAGCTTTGGGTTTCGTGAACTTCAACCTTTTTAGATTCGTATAATTAGTCTGAGTTCACCCAAAAATCTTTTTTATCCCAAGAGGGAGTCAATATTTTTTAAACTTGTTTTTCTACCCAAAGGGAAGTAAGTGGCCAGGTCCATGACTAGAGCAACTATGCATACCACAAAACAAATAAATAAATACATAATATTGGATGACAATGGAAGCTTTGCTATTGATTTCAATAGAGCTAAGATTTCACCCACTGTACTGATACTCCAGGTATTTTTTCCTCTTCCCTCTACTTTCTACACAGCGTATCCCTGTTTGTTACCCTCTCTGCACCATTTCCCCATTATTGTCTAAATGGACTTTCTATTCTTTCTCTCACACACACACACACGTCTAAGCAGAACATTAGTCCAGTAATGTTTGGGTGTGAATTCAACTTTTGAACCCAGGACATTTAGATGGGTGTAACAAGTGTGTGCATCACTAATTGCTGGGGCTGTAAAAAGGGATTAAAGAACTGCATGGTGAGGACAAAAAAAAAAAAAAAAAAAAAACATCCCAGGACTGTGACGAGCGAGTGTAAAAGAGATGTTCACGCTTTGGAGACGTAACCAGAGTTCTTTTCTGCACCACTGTTTTATTTTGGCAGCCCTACTGCAGTACTAACAGAACCTTATCCGTAACACCCCCCGCCGTTTCCAATTCTGAATATGACTGTTCCCATGGGACAGTTTTTAATTTTATCCAATGTATCTGCATATCAGCCAAACCCCTCTCCCCCATTAGAACTGATGAATGGTCTTCACAACATTCACCCCAATTAACTCCTCTCAAGTGGGCACAGTTCAGAGTTGGTGCAGGACTTAAACGTTCCCATGTGAGGAAAATCCTACTTGGGAGAGACTGTGTGAATCTACAAGTATTACATGAGTGTTGAATCAAAAACAGGATTGA
This sequence comes from Emys orbicularis, assembly GCF_028017835.1. Classification (NCBI taxonomy): domain Eukaryota; kingdom Metazoa; phylum Chordata; order Testudines; family Emydidae; genus Emys; species Emys orbicularis. The sequence continues at coordinate 15,973,096 of NC_088686.1, forward strand.
TTTTGAGCACACACAAAAAATACTCATTTTCTATAACTATCTTCCCTAAGATGTTCTAGACACTTAGAAGTAAGAAACACCTTATATGAAAACAGGAGTGTCCTCCATTCACCAGAAGCGAACTGACTGGCTGACATTTCTATTGTATCCATCTTTCAGCAGAACCAGATATCCAAATATAAAATCATTCAGGGATATCATGTGGATTTGTGACACTCCCTGGAGGACCTGAGATTCATAAACCAATAAACAGATTACATAGATATGTAGTCTTATCATTTGTGACAGAGATAATCTTGATCCTATATTCCTGTTATGTAACTGTTTCAGAACACAATGTACACAGCATAAGAGGCATGTCACAGCCAAGAGCAGACATATGGCATGCCTGATATTCAATTTTTGGACTTTTACAGCATCTTACATCCGAGGATCGCATAGTGCTCAGAAAGCATTAATTAACAAAGCCTGACCAAACCCACGGGAGATAGGAAAGCAGCATTGACTTTGGGTTATTGTTTTGTTTTTGCTTTATTGATTTTTCATTAAAAACAAAAAAACAAAATTAAAAATGCAAAAATTTAGCAAGAGGCTAAATTTAGTACAATGATCATTGTAACAAGCATCAGGCCAAAGACAAACAAATATACAAGTCTCTTGCTTTGTGTATTTAGCGTCTTCTCTTTAAAACTTTGACAAAGGAAAGAGCCTATAGATATACAATGCAATCTGAAAAATGCTGATTTAGTAATGACATCCTGTCTGAGTCTTCTTATATCATAACCACATTAATGCATGTGTATAACACCAATCTGTCTTTTTCCCCCATTTGATTGCTGATAGAGTTATTTTCTCCATCAAAGCTGCGTTTGACAATTTTTACATTACTTCTGCAATTTTGCCAGAACAAAACCCTAAACAGTTTTTTTGCTAGACACCAGAGTTTCTACAAATAAAGCAGGGTTAGCTACCCCTAGTCAGTGCTGGAGACAACGCCAATCATCAGCTAACCTGTCCCATATAATTTTTTTTCTTGACACAAATTCTAAAAATCCCATCAGGGCATGTGCAAAGGTCTTTCAACAGTTCTGAATACAAAGATGGGACCCTCTCCAAGCATCTGTGACTTAAATGAGTCTTTCTGCAACCAGCAGGAACAGGGCACCGACATGTCTTCTAGTATCAAGAGATGAAGTACTCAGGATACAGAAATATAATACACCTCCGCTTTATTCAGAGAGTAGTATTAATGAATTATGCACTGGTGGAGAACCAAAGGCACAGATTTGAGTGACCTGCACAAGGTCACACCCCAAAACTCTGGCAGCGATTGTACCCAGGAGTCCTTGCTTGTCTTAACCCTCTGTTTTAACTGCTAGTATATTCTGAAATGTTTCGAATTTTTGCACCCCATTTTATTTCGTTTAGAATCTAACCTCTTGGTAATAATAGACATAACTGAACAAAGGGTACAGCATAGCAGTTTATGGGGGTTTTGCCGGGTTTGAGATGTGACAGCTTTGGATCACATTGTCGGAGATATCTAATGGAGGACGAACATTTAGGTTTCTGCAGCGACTATGAGCAAGGTTTGGTCCTAACGGCCAGTCTGGGACTAAAGTTACCTATTTGCTGAGGCAGATTAAGGTTTCCTGGAGCCCTGGACCAGAGCAAGTGGGGAGCCCCTCCCCACTGCTTCTGCCTCTGACTCCGCCCCTTTCCGCTCCTTCTGCCACCCCTTTCTGCCCCTTCCCTGGGGGCAGGGCCCATCCTTGTTCCACCCAGGGTCCTCCCCATTCCACCCCCCCAACCCCTTTTGCTCCGTTCTGCCCTACCCCCATTGCGGCCCCAAGACCAGAGAAGCTCTGTCCCTGCACCACGGGGGCCAACACAGGGGTCCGGGTGCTGGGGCTTCCCCCACCACCGCCCACATTTCTGGGCACTGAGGCTTCTCCCGCCTTGCCCGCCCGGCGCTTCTGCTGGAGAGCAGGGTTGGGGACGGGGACTTCCCCTGCCGCCCCGTGGCTTCTGCCAGGGATGGGTGGGGGGCACTGGGGCTTCCCCGTCCCGTGGCTTCTGCTGGGATTGGGGGCCGCTGGGGGGGGTCCTCCCCTGCCCCGTCTGCCCGGCGGTGCTGCTGCTGGGGAAGAGGGTTGGGGCATGAGGGCTTCCCCCACCCGGCGCTGCTGCTGCGGAGCAGGGTCAGGACATGGGGGCTTCCCTCGCCCTGCCCACCTGGGGGCCAGGGCTCTGGGCTTACAGCGCCTGGCAGCAGATTTTTTTCCAGGGCCCCACAGTTGGCTGGGGCCCCTGGGCCCGGGCCCTGTTGGCCCAGTGGCTAATCCGCCACTGCCTATTTGGCCTAGTTACAAAATTATACAACCTACCTACCTAAGGAATTTCTAGACCATCCATCGTTTCCAAGATTAAGATTTACACAGAACTGACCAGAGTGGATTCTACTCTCCATCTCCCTTAATATCTTGCTGGTTACACTTGCTGGGGAGTTAGCTTTGTTTGTTTCTTTTTCATGTTCAGTACTTGCAGGACAGCTTTGGTCAAAACTAGTACTATGGTGTGCTTCATGTTCAAAATACAGTCAACTTTGGGTTCATTCTAATCTCCTCTGACAGGCTGCTCCATATAGCCAAGGGCCATTGAGCACTGTGGCTAAAACGTTGTCCAAGAAGAATTTCCCAGGACGCTGGCAATGGAAGAAGGCATTTTTTGCCTCTGCTAACATTTGGTTAGTGATAAAACTTCAGACTACTTTGATAAGCAGAGTGAGGGCAGTATTCTGGCTACCTCCTTAGGCAGTTTTCCTCCACCTACCAGTGCCCCTGTGTCAGCTCCAATGGATTTAGAGTCCAGGGATTAAAAGGTTTTGACTGTACACACACATCAGTGTACCAGAAGTTTAGTGGGGCATTCAATCCCCACTTGGTACAAACTGTGTTCTTAGATTAATTTATATTTAGTTCAGTTTTGTAGAGTTTGGGGAATTTTAATTTTAGTGTTACTTAGGTTTCTTTGTGTTGGTTTTAATTAAATGAATCAATAAAATTAGCAAATGCTATGAACTAATATATACATATATAATTAGAATGACAAGAGCCCTACAATAAAAGGAAAAAAGAAAAGAAAAAATACAGAAACATTTACTTACATCTACCTCTGTATTTCCATCACTAATATTTTATACAGGTTATATTTACCTAAAAAAATTTTGAAGCAGAATTTAACCCTATAACTTTCCTGTACATATACGACAAACTAATAAAACAATTCCTTGCACAGCATGAGGTTACTCACGTGAGCTAAGATAGTAGGATCAGGACCACTGTGTGTAGTCAGCCTGTGGAATTCATTGCCAAAGGAGAAGCAAACTGTCCCGTACACACTAGCTTTTAAAAGAACTGGATTATTTTATGAGCTATAAAAGTGATCTGATGTTCTGGATGGTAGGGTACAAGTAAACAAATCCTTGATAAAATATGGGTAATTTAAACTCATGTAAACTAAGTGCTGCATGGTATGGCCCAGAAAGGAATATATTTTCCTTCCATGTACAGCAATGCACAACTTGCCAGGCACATTATGGAGGAGGTGGAAAAGTGGGGAACACTTGCATCTGGCCCATTCAATATTGGCCAATGCTGAACACCAAATACTAGATGTGATAGACTCTGATCCAACATCGGAATGTAGGAGACGAGAATTTCCCAGTTAGCTAACTGGCAATAAATCATTATTTGAAAAGATTCACATGCAGTTAACTTTAAAACTTCCACAGTTATTAAGTTAAAATATCTATTAGTGTATTCCCTCTTGCTTGAATATAATTGATGTGCTGAAAATGCACTTTCATTTTACATCTCCTTTGAGAAACGTCCATTTTTATGATGTCTAAGCTGGTCTGATGGCACTGGGTCCACCAGGCATTTTTCCCACCCCCATCTTGTTAATGTGCTGCAGAATGCCTGAAGCAAAGTTCTGTAGGATGTATATATTCCTTTAATAGATACTTCTAAAACATTGATGTCTATAGGAGAACAGGAATGCAGGTCTCAGGCAAGAAAGAGTTCCTAGCATCTCAGAAGGGTCAGCAGCCCTTTTAATGAGCTAACATTACTCTCATATTTACAAACTTTAATACAGATGGCAAGCAACTGTACTACTGAATGTTAGCAAATATTCCACCTTTTGCTAGCACTGTTTCGTGTAAAAATCAAATATATTTTAAATTTCTCATGCTTCTATTTTGCACATAAGCTCCTTCATATAAAAAGGTAGGAGACTATGTAGTACAGCACCAAACCTTTAATATTATCTACACAATCTCACAATAGCTAATGTTCAGCTTTGTTCTGAACCTGGGAACCTTGTTTTTAAAAAATGAGCACAATGTTCAAGTAATTTTTTTTTAAACAACAAAATGCCTAAAGCGGTGTAAAAATACACGTTACATAATGATGGAAAAGCAAGAACAGCTAAATCACTCTAGGAGAAGATGTGTTTAACCAAGTGAAGAACATCATCTCTGCTCGTCTTGTCTTAGAAATACTCAAGTACAATTTGTAAAAATCACCATTTCATATTTACATCTCCTCCCAGGAGAATATGCAACTAATCTTTTAAGGAACCAAACAACTATGTCAGAAGGAGGAGATATACAAAATGAAAGACTCAGTAACACAACCAGAAACGAAAAATAGGAAAAAATAAGAAAAGAAAAAAAAACACATCTTCCCATCTGACTAGATTTATTATCCAAATCAATTTTACAAGCACGGCACTTCCAACCCAGACAGAGCACAGCCAGGAACTGACAGGCTGTGTGAAAATGCCTGGAATTCTGTTTCAACTTTGGCTTGCTTCTTAACTCTCTTATGAGAATCCCAAACCACTTACGTGACTGTCAATCAACTGTCCCAATAACTAAACCAATATCAGCATAGCCCTGCAATCTGCACTACCACCTCTTGGAAAACTCATGAGACTCTGTACAAAATAAAAACCTTTCAGATGCACCCCTTTATATTTGATTTCCTTTTAGCCAATCTAATTAAGCCCTGACACAGACAAATAATGATATTCTATTGAATTTAGTCAACGGATCCAGCTACACACTCACGGCATGGCACACAACCATACAGAATACAATAGAAAATCCTGATCCTGCAAGCTGACCTGCATGGGCAGAGCCCCACTAAAGTCAAGGGGGCTCTGTGAAGGTGCAGCAGTCTTTCCATGTGGAACAGTTTGCAGAATCAGGGGGCCAAGCTTGGGCATGGTGCTATAGATGAGCCATTACGTTGATACCACAAACCTCCTTATGACATTCTTAATCTGTACAGTAAAGGCCGTTCTACATTTTCTAATACAGTGTTGTTGTTTTTCCCTCCTGCCTTTTAAATATGTAGAATCATGTCAGTCTTTTCAAATTCATCCAAACCTAACTCCTGAGATCTGCTTGACAGATTCATCACAGAACAATTTCCTGCTTCAGATATTTATTTGCACTATTGTTGTTAATATTTATATTACAATAGCAAACTGAGGAGCAACTCACGATTGGTTCACCATTGTGCTACAAGCCATGGCCCTGCCCCAAAAAAGCTGCTCATCAAAAATTATAAAATTGGGTACACAAATATATGTTTCACTGTTTTATCGCCATGTAGTTTGTATGACAGCTATGAGCATGGCAGTTGTCAGCAATTTCCAAGGCAAACACTAAAAGGAAAACATTATAATCTGCATTTAACTTATTGTCCAAACATTCAAAAGTTAAACTGGTTGCTACACAACAGGCCTAGTCTCATGTATGTTCTGATACTTCACTCTTTACTGAGACAAATTTCCCACCTACCTCAACAGGTGTTTACATCAATAAAGAAAACAGGTTGTCCCCATTGGTTGTCTGAGAAGCTATTTTATTGCATGATGGCCATAGGTTTTACACTGCTTGCCTTCTAAGGCCACATCTATACGTACAGCGCTGCTGAGGCACGTGTGGTGAAGACGCGCTATACTGTCGGCATAAAAAAACCCCACCTCCGCAAGCAGCATAAGCTATGTCGGCAGGAGAGCACTTTGTGCACACAAACACTTACATCACTGTAACTTATGTCGCCAAGTGGAGTGGAATATATATACCCCGAGCGACATAAATTTTGCCTACATAGGCTGTAGTGTAGACATAGCCTAAATGATTTACATTAGTTCAAACCTTTCCCAGTTACCTTTTTACATGTCACAGATACCAACAAACTACCCATAAAATGTCCAATGAGTCGGTTCTCTATTAAAATTATGTGCACTGCAATTGGACCAAATCCAGCCTGCCTTGTTTACCTGGGTAGTCCCATTAAATTCAAAGGGAATGCTCATAAGAGGAAGGCAAGCAGGATTTGGTCCATTTTGTGTGAAAATGTGTATTTCAAAAATAAATACTAATTTGCTACTAATCGCCACTTATCTGAAAGTATTATGGAATCTGCAGAAGCTGAAAGTGAAGGCGTTTGGAAGTTATGTAAGAAATGGAAATCTTTTATACCATCTTATATCACTAAGGTACGTTTTTACATGGCAATTAACAAGAGAGCAAAACCTGGGGGGAAAAAACTCCTTTGCCATTTATAGTGCTACAAAATATTGTATCCCAGGGCCAAGATTTTCAAAAATAGGAGCCTAAATTTAGGTTCTTAGATCCATAGTTAAGGAGGATTTTGCAAAGACATGTTTAATTTTATGCATGTGAGCATCCCATTAAAGTCAATGAGACTATTCATGTGTATAAGCACATACTTAAATATTTGCAGGACCAGGGCCTTCTTGGTACCTACCTACTTTTCATCAGTGCTGAGCATCCATTAAAAGCAAAGGGAGCTGTTGGGTGTGCAGCACTCTTGAAAATCAGGCAAGATCCTAAATATGGATTTAGGATCCCAACTTTAGACTCGTTTCAGAGTAGCAGCCGTGTTAGTCTGTATCCGCAAAAATAACAGGAGTGTGCCACAAGTACTCCTGTTATTTTAACTTTAGACTCCTCGTTTGGAAAATCTTGGCCCCTAATTTTAGTTGTACATAGGACCTAATCCTGAAAACACTTACACATGTAACTACCCATGTGAGTAGTCCCACTAGCCTCAATGTATTTATATTTCAAGAAATTTGTTTTGACAAAGAACAATGATGTCTGATTTTCACACTCTAATTTGTGAGAAAGACTGACAACGTTTTGAAAGCTAAATGCCTTGCACACCAGGCATTAGGGCCCAATCCTGCAGTCCTGACTTGATCAAAACTCCTAATGAAGTCGCTGGGACTGCTCACAAGTCAATAGGATCAGGCTTGTAATTTCAAACGTGTACTGTTCTCAGGTCCACATGGTAGAGCTCAACTCCGAATCTGATCATACCATCCTAACTCAGGCAAAACTCCCCTTTACTCCAGTGAAATTCCCTCCCACTGGGAGCCAGGACTCCAGGATTGGGTCCTAATACCCATTGAAAGCGTTTCTCTTTCAAAATATTGTCGGTCAGTCACACAAGCTCCCGAGTACGTGAAAACCACACAACTCTTTTGTCAAAACAAGTTTCTTGAAATGCAGTTTAACTTGAAAGAATTATTAGCCCACAACATTACCCCTTATAGACTCCCATCAAACAGAAAATAATGTTTTATTCGTTTAAAAAAATCCTGTGTTTCAGTCACTAAATGCTGGCTAGCCACCAAGTAATACAGTGATAAAATAGGCAAACTACATGCATTTCCCATTCAATTAACTTTCTTACATTTCTTGTTCGTTATATAGCTCTTCCAGTAACAACAAACTAAATGTTTACTCTAAAAGGCAATAATTTCATTTTACTGTTTTCTTTCAGATTTAAACACCGATCTGTAGATGCAATAACACTTAGAGCGCCCTCTTGTGACATATACTGAATGCTGTTCTCCCTGAATAGAGGTAACAATCCCTCTTCCAGAGCAGCATCCAGCTGTCAGTAACTTGAAAGAAAAATTATTTACAAACATAAAAGATATCTTCATTGTAATCCAGCCAATCAAATATCAGTGGAAAAAACCCTAGCTCTTCCCTTAACCAACAAAATTGTACGTACGCATTTCTAAACTATTAAATTGGTATTAATTTTTCATGATCAAATTTTTTACGTTTATTTTTTTAAAAAAACACTATAAATATTGAAAATGTGTAGTTGTTTTATATATAAAATTCCCCCTGGTTTCAACAGGAGTCACAGGCACTTAAGGCTTCAGGATCGGGCCCAGAAAAGGCAGTCTCCTGGGCAAGAAGGGGGTGTCTGGGATAGACAGCACTGCTCAACAATTTACTGCAATCATTATATAAGTTCAGATTCAAAATCCATCCTCAGGCAGACTCATAAATGCAACCCAAGAATTTAATCAAATTCCAGTTGTAATCATCTGGATATTTCAATAGTAATGCTGTGCATTTCAAAAGCTAAATGATCCACTAATTATAATAAACTTATTAGACCAAGTTCATAAGTGACCTGACTGCAATGTAGCCAAACGAGTTAGACCACAGATTAATTTGGCCACTGGTTTATAGCCCTTGTGCTTAAGAATTTAGGTATTTGTGAAAGGTGCTCAACCCTAGTATTTCTACTAACTTGTCGTAAAGAATTTTCAGAATGGAGAGAATCTTCAGTTGTATCAGGGTCAAACAAAAATCCATTTAATTATTGAGAGTTTTTTCCCTTACCAGACTTATAAGGCATCAGACAACTCCTGATGGATAGTTTGAGGGACAGAAGAGGGGAGCTGACACCTATTTACGTATATATATTTTCAATATTTAAAATGAATGTATGTAAAAGGTTACATATATGATCGTACACCTTTCCCCTCCCCCTTTGTGTGTCACTTGTCTTCTTAGCCCCAGACCCTGCAACTGGTTCTGCAAGGGGCAGTTCCTTTCACATATGTGGAACCGCCCTGACATCACAGAGCCCCATCAGGGAACAAGGTCCCTATGGATCTGATTACAGGATTGTGGCATTAAATTGTAAGTTCTTCAGGGCAGAAACCAAAGTGAAATCCTGGCCTCACTGAAGTCAATGGCAAAACTCCCACTTCCTGCAGTGGAGTCAAGTTCTCTCCCCAAGTCTTCATATGTGTTTGTACAGTGCCTAGCACAACAGAACCATGCTCCTGATTGGGCCTCTAACTGTTAATGCAAGAGAAGTAATAAATAATAATGGTAATTAGAACTCTTGGTCTTTAAAGTAGGGCTTGCTCCCCTGCAAACTATTTTTGCTTTCTATTGCATCCTGCTGAGAAGTCCCAGAGTAAACTAGTTACAAACCTGTACATTTTTATGTAACCAGATTGTGTCCTAAACACAGGTTTTGGACTTTACTGATGAATTATGCAAAAGGAGAAGATAGACAGCGAGGACAAATTTCTCCTCTCTTTATTGACACAGCTCAACTCAGTGCTCAGCTTCACCATTTTGCTTTCCCTGCGTGTCGTACAGAAATGGGCCCGAGCTGCAAACTTCAGCTCTGGAATCAAAGCTGTGGGATGTCTGGATCCAGATCCCATCTCACATGCTTATGTCAGTGGCAGCTCTGCACATTTTGGGGAACCAAAAAATCAAAGGTGTGCACTACTGTGATGAGCTGAGAGGAAGATTTTGCCCTAAGAAAGAAAAGTCCTTTTCAAAACCTCAAATTCTAATAAAGGTAAAAGGAAACATCAGTGATTTGTTCTAACAGTGCTCTCACCCCCCAAAAAATTCTCTTGGCGAGAGGCGGAAGCGGAGTCGACGGGGGAGCGGCGGCAGTCGACCTCACGCCGTGAGGACACGAGATACGTCGACTTCAGCTACACTATTCTCGTAGCTGAAGTTGTGTATCTTAGGTTGATCCCCACCCACCCCCAGTGTAGACCAGACCTTAGTCTACGTGAAACCTCATTTACCAAGGATAAGCATGCTTACAATGGGAAAGGATAACGAACCGGGGAATCTATTCATTTGCTCATTTACTTCAAGTTTCTTATAACCATATGCAAGGGGGAAGGCATCAACACATGGGAAAAAAAAAAAAAAGGCACAGGTACACGGGGCCTGGCCCAAAGCACAAACAGGTCAGTTGAACCTGTTTGTGGGTTGACTTCATTGACTTCAGTGGGCTTTGGATCAGGCCCTTCATGGGCTTTTTGTTTTGTTCCTGAAAAATGTACTGACTGAGTACATTGATAGTATAGCAGAATGACTAGCTTAGGCAATATCAGTTGTGGCTGGATGAACAATTTGTGAAGAGGCCCAGAGTTACCATCCTCTGGGAAATCCTTTTCAAACTACCTGATGGAGCAATTTGGTGCTGTCCAAAAGGCAAAATAATTGGCTCTTCAAAAGTACTCTACAAGCTCCAGGATGAAAAGTCACCCCATCAAAGCTGATTTAGAAGAACTCAGAGCGGGGGGGGGGGGTATAATGCTACCAGAAATAAATGAGGTCACCCCAAATCTTCCCATACTTTTCAACTGGGGGGTATAATTTTAACCAAGGGTTTCTGGAAGTCCACTCCAGCATATGGATCATGGAAACACAGTGGCCAATACATTTCTTTGTACTGTATATGCATTTTCACTCTTTTCATGAGATGTCTCTTGAGTCTAATCTATTTTGTAACCAAAACTGGGGGAAGGGAAAGGTTCTTGAGCTTCCTAAACAGAAAGTTTCCAGTTCATGTTAAAATCAACCATATGACTGTTTTTAACACCAAGGTCTATCTACCACACTCAATCTGTGCACAAAACTCCCACTGTCAAAAGGCAGAGTCAGCATGAATTTCAAACTTTATAAAATTAAAAAAATAAAAAAATAAATAAAATAAAATAAAATTACTGTAATTCTGTATATAAATGTTCAGTTGTTCAATCAAAATATATGGTCGTAAAGAAGTCTGATGGGATTTAAAATGTGATGAGAAATCACAAACAAAAATAGCATTATTTAAGCTAGAAAGAAATTAGAGGGGACTAGATTGAGATATTCAAAATATTGAAGATTATAATAAAAAAATAAGCCCTTTTTGTTTACCCTGTTCCGTGACAGTGAAGGGTGACTTGAAATCTGTGAGTACAGATATAATAAACACAAATCAATATTACTTCACAGGGTGTATAGTCCTGCTTGCCTTATACTGACTACAGACAAGACTATGAGAGCAGGATTTGGCCCACTCAAGAGCCATTCATTGTGGCCCATGCAATATAGAACTCACTGCTAATGAAAGATGTCATGGAATCCAATAGTGCTGCTGATTTCCAAAAAGCATGAATAATGTTATGACCATGACAACATGAGTCATTAAGTGAAATAAAAATAATCTAATCTCATGCTTCAGGGTATAAAACTGATTACCTGCATGAGCTAGGAAGACATTCCCAACCCATCCATCAATGTACAATTGGCTTGGTGCATTATGGAAAGTTGTTGTATTCCTCCAGCATCAGATATCAGCCGCTAGAGGAGGCAGATTAGAGGAATCAGTGGTTTGATCCCATATGGCAAATCCCATGTTCCCATTTTTGGTCAAATTTAAATTAGATGGAAAGTAAAGTATTTTTAAAAGTACAATTTAAAAAAGCTACTGAGCTTTTCTATTTTTATGGTACCTTAAGCCTTACTAAACTTTCATTAGGATAGCCAAGTGACCTAATTAGAACAAGAGATTAAGGGTTCTGTTGCCAGCCTTGCCACTGATTTCCTGTATAACCTTGGGCACAACAATTGAACTGCCCATGCCTCAGTTTACTCATCTTTAAAATGGGATGCTAATGCTTATTTGTACCTCCTTGATCTGCTTGTGAAGTGTAATTATAATTCATTCAATGCTTTGAGATCCTCAAAGGAAAGGTGCTATATACAACCGTATTATTTAATCTTTCATTTAAAATTCTGGCGAGTACACTGTTGCAAGAGACCCCTGCTTTCCGTGATCATACCGCTATAGAACTTGACACAGAATCAGCAGCCAAGCAGAGCATTTGATATCGGCAATACGAGAGGAAGAAAAAGATAAAAATGTTTGCTGGTTTATTATGAAGCTGACATTTTAAAACCAAGAACAACATTCTTTGACCAACAATTTCTAGGTCCCAGTTCTGCTCCCATTGAAGGCAATGGCAAAATTCCCATTGACTTCAATGGGCGTAGAATCAGCCTCCAAATTCTTCATCCGACATCAATGTCAAACCCAACAAACTGTACCACTTAAGGCAGAAACATGAAATGAACTTAGCACAGCGCAACTGAAGGCATGGAAAGAACTACAGCTCAGCTGGACTTCAGATAACATTAGAATATTTGTTAATGATACATTCTGCAATTTTTTAAATCACTTTCCTCTCCTCTGTCCCTCTTTCTGATTCATGTTACTAGATTAACGCGGACATTGGCAGCACATAAATGGTCGGTGTTAGCCATCACGTTGCTGATCTAAACTTTTACATGGTATCAATAGGCCAAATTCTGAGGTCCTTTTTCCATTTTTATTCATACAAGCTCCCACTCACTTCAATAGAAATTTGCCTCAGTAAAGATTAAGCAGGAGGTCAGAGTTTAGCCCAAAGTATCATCTGTGTTTTGTTGGTGGGATGATCTGTACCCATTTCATTCTTTTAATGTGTGATATTCCTGAACGTGTTTCCTAATGTGCTGCAAGGGTAAAATAGATTCCAGAGGCAATGAATAATTTTACGGCCATGGAATTTTGAAAACCAACAATCCTGTCATTATATATATATATATATATATATATATATATATATATATATATATATAACAGAGGAGTCTGCGGGTGTGGAACTGCAGACAATACTCGGCATGTTTGCACAGACACAGGATTACCACCACCCAAGTCACTGTAAATCCTAATAGCACCTTTGCAACAAAAATTAGTGTTAAAGTGTTACAAAACTCTATGAGCTTTAGACCACAGAACAACAAAAGAAAGATAAAAAGTGAGCCTATTAGGTAGACCCATTTTTAAAGACATAGAATGAATTAAGTATATAGTGAATATATAGTTTCAAAATATGTTTTTGATTATTTATTCTTAGAACCAGTTCACAAAAACTCAAAGTATTTAAATGCAATTAATAATAATAATAATAATAATAATAATAATAAAGTTGGCATGCACTAAAGAAGCTATATGCAGGGGGAAGGTACCAGATGAAGAACAGCAAATGCTGGATAGATCAGATATCTACAACTACAGGTAAATTATGTTCTCTACAGAAATTATTTTTATGGGAAATTAACAGCATATTTTGCTGTTAGTGGAAATGCACACTCACAAACATACACTTTTTCAGTTTAATTAAATAAAGACAGAAAGTGGTGGCTGAACAATTTTACAATAAAAGTATCTTCTCTAATTTGTCAACTGTGTCTATTATCGCTGTCAGTGTGGGACACTCTTTTAGCTAGATAGCTAAAGTTACCAATGATGGATGACGAAACCTCCCGAAGAACTTCAGGCATCACGTGGAATTAACCAAATTCCTTAAATTAACAGGAAAGAAAGCTGCTAAACAAATCAGGGCTTTATTCCTCTCTGATCTTCACCTGCTCAAGATACAAATAATCGGCGGGGGGGGGGGGGGGCTTCTTCGCTATTGCACTGATGGGGGTCAGAGGGTTTTTTTGAAAAGCAAATGTATTCGGTTTTCTTTCCCCAGCCACATATTGTGCCAAGCAGACCAGCAGCATCGCTGGACGGAGATTAAGAGCATGCCCGTGGCTAGCGGGCTGCATCCAGTCTAAAGGCACCCAGCACACCATAAAGTTGCGATGATAACCTAGCCCAGCAGCAACTAACTTTCCCCTGCTCTGGTCCTGATCTGCAAGGCAGCGTCCCCCTGAAAGGGCCGGGCGGGGTGTCCCTAGGTGGCCCCTGGCCGGGCCGGGCAGGGGGTGAGCTGCAGGGGAGCTCTTACCGCTGGAGCGCCGGACGATGTTCTCCAGGAAGGTGTTCTGCGGTGCCACCAGCCCTCTCTTGCCGCCCGGCATCCTGCGCCTGCAGAGCCGGGCTCTGGAGCGGCAGGGGCGCGGCGGTGGCGGCTGGGGGCAGCCGGGGAGGTGTCTCGCGCCCAGTGCCGGTGAGTAGCTCCGGCGAGGATGGAGCAGTTCATGGTAGTAGCGCTCGGGCGGCGGGGGGAGCCCAGACTGTGGCGGTGCCGCACGCCGGGCTCGGGAACCGCAGGCTCCGGGCAGATTGCGCCTGCGCGCCTGCCGGGCCGCCGCTGCTGCTGCTGCCGCCGGCGGCCAGCATGGTCCCGCGAGCTCGCCCCCTGCGAGCCTGAGCCCGCCGGGCGGGAACAGCGCGCGCTCAGCTCCCCGGGAGCTCCCCGCTGCGCTGGAGCAAGCCGGGAGCCGGGTAAGGCGCTGCCCCCCGCCCCCCCAGCCAGGGAGCGCTGGCCCCAAAGGGCTGCTGCAGCTGCCACCGGCCCGCACCCTGGACAGCGCGGGGCGGCCGCTTCTGGGTTAGCGAGCGGGGCTCGGAGCCCCCCGCAGCCTGCCTAGCTCCGCCGGACCGTGGCTCCCCGAGCAGCTGGGGCCGCCCCGTGCGCGCAGAGGAGCGGGGGATGCAGCCGGCAGGACGCGGCGCCGCTCAAAGCCCCCGAGCCCCGGCGGTGCAGGTTGCGGGGGGGCGGGAAGGTGCATGAGGCATAAAGCCCGGGGGCTGGGGGAGGCAGGGCGCTCTGCCGAGGATGCTGCCTGGCTGGGGGCGGCGGGATGGTTTCCTGGCAGGGACGGACTGGAGGCAGCTCTGACCTGCCCACTGCCTAAAAGTTACCGGGAGATGCTCTGTCCTGCGAGGGGGCGGGGGAGCGCGGCTGAATAATTCAGGAGATTTGGGCGTTTGATGCAGATGCGGGGAGGGAGGAGTCAGCCAAGCAACTAGCGCTGACCCGGAGCCGGGGGGGGAGGTGGGGCTTTAACCCCTTGCAGTCCCCGCCCGCAACAGCAAACTCGGAGGGAGACAAGAGCATCCTCCCTCGGCCACCTCTGCCGCGGGATAAAAGCGAAGGGACTCGCCCAGCCCGTGGTTGCTGGGCAGGGGCTGGGGCAGGGGAAGCCTCCCTCGCTGAGACGGGGCTGCGCGTGGCGTGGGCTCGCGGAGGGAGATGCGGAGCAGGACTGTGCCCGTGGCTGGGCGAATCCCTCTACAGCTGGGGCTGAGAGGGGCCCGGGGAGAGACACACACACACCCCCGCGATCTCGCCCCCCTCCCGGCGGGAAAAGACCCTCGGCTTCCGACCCTTGGCAGGCACTTGGGGTGGGGGGTCAGAGGGTTGCTACAGATTGGTTTACCTGCGCCCTGGGGTGGGATATTCCCGGGCGACAGGGGTGGGGAAGAGCCCTTCTCTCCCCCAGCCTCTTCTAGCTGAAGGTGCCTACAAACCCTCCTGGCCTAGGGGGTTATAATCCCGCCTCTCCCGTCCAGGGGGAGGTTTAAACGCCCCTAGGCTGAGCAGAAACCAGGCTCCAAGGAAGAGGGGAAATGCTGCCACCTCGCCGTTGCCCCCAGCCAAGTGTAGATCTCTTCCCAGCCTTGATGGGCAGTGTCTATTTTCTCCAGTGCACAGACAGGCACACACCCCGGCAGCCATCCAGGCCAACTCAGCATGTCCCAGAGCGAGAGAGACAGTCTTGCTCCAAAACCATTATGGGCAGAAATACTGGCTGCTGTCTGATGACTAAACCTGGCGGGCAGCTACTCCCTGCCATCAGCCTGCTAGCACCTAGTATATGATGGGCTTCACTGATGTACATGGTCCTGGGGCAGGGCAGGAGCTGGCTGCAGGCTGAGGGAAGGAAAGCAGTGTTGCCCAGCCTCCAGGATTGTCCTGGAGTCTCTAGAAATTAAACATTAATCTTTAATTAGAGATTACATCATGTGATGAAACCTCCAGGAATACATCCAAACAAAACTAGCAACCCACAAGGAAAGGAAAGCTGAGGATGAAGGACAGGACAGGACACACACCCTTACCCAGCCTTTCCCAGCTCATCAGCCAGGCCCTTCCTAGCAAGCTTGGAGGTTGCTGCCCCTGCACCCAGATTTTCCCATCTACATACTGTTGCCTCTTGTTAGTGAATTGTGGAATGTGGCAAACAGCCCAATTTACATCGGTGAGGCTCTTCCTTAGTATCTGGTTTGGGCAGCACCCATACCTTTCCCTCCTACTCCTGTGTGCGGTGCTCTTTAAATTGCAGTTGTATAAGCCCCGACATACCTGCTTTTAAAGGGAGACTGTCATCGTTTTTATACTGCAAATCCGATCAGCCTGAACTAGGTTTATAACTGATAGGGGAAGCCCTCCACATGAGGCCATGGGCCTGGCCCCCTGGTGCAGCCACAGTGCATGGAGCAGGAGTGAAGATGCTGCACACAAGGGTAGAATAAAACATCAGCCTTACACTGGGGTGATTCCCATCACCCATCCCATGGCAATTAAAACTGGCTTTATGGTCAGGTTATGGCAGCAATATGGCACAGCGCAGTTGCACCACTCCAGAGAACTTGGCCTTAAATGTCTTCTGCATTTGGGTTTTTTCAATGTACTATTGTATCACTGGGAAACAACCCCCAGCCTATCACTACTTTTTGTATAGGTCACTAAAAAACAGAGCTTCAGGTCAAGTAATAAACCTAATAACCACAACTATAAGACTTGTGCTAACATTAATCTATGATGACTTACAGTTACATGAGAACCCAGCAGCTCCCCGTCAGGACTTGGACCTTGGTAGGCTAGGACCTGTATAAACAATGCTAGACATGGTGCCTGCTCCAGGCAGTTTACAATCTACAAGACCAGCAAGATATAAAAGCTGGGAGGACAGGGAGACTCACATACATATCTTTATATTCACACATTTTTTTAATTTTTATAATTACATAACTAAGTATCAACTTTCCTTCACTGTCTGTCAGTGTTCTGCCCCAACTGGTCCTCAGTCTAGCCATTAAAAGTTGTCTGATAATTCTGCCACGACAGCTGCAAGGTGAGTCCAGATTATAAATGCCTTAGGGCCACGTATTGTGTTATACTGTGTTTGTACAGCACCTAGCACAACAGGTGTGACTGAGGCACTATTCCAATATAAATTATAAAAAATAATGCAATATTGCCAACCCCAACCATTCAAAAATTATGAGTCAGGTACACACAATCACTCAATTAGCTTAAAAATTATAATCTTTAAACAAATAATATCTGGGGTGCTTTCTGGCTTTTGAGCCTCTAGGGTGCTCGGGACTGACATTTTCATGCTTTTCTCTACAACCATGAGGTGAGCACTAGACACTTGCTTTTACAAATGAAAGCTGATATTCTCATATATTCACATGACCCCATGAGCTGGTGCTAGAAAAAAAAAACCCAATAAACAAGATAAAAATCACAAAAACTGGCAACATGGATAATGATCTGTGACACGGAGCAATGTTTTAGCATAAAGTGTAAAACTGGCCGCACGTGGGTGGTTATGCATAAAGAGAGGGAGGCAGCTGGGGCAGAGATGTCTCAGCCATCTACAACCGCTTTATTTTATTTTGGTATCCAGCACTACCGTATCTCTCCTTTCCTACATCAGAGTCCCAAAGGAACAGATGAGTCAGTGTGTGGTGAGAGAGTGCACATTAATTGCTGTGCATGCTTTTCTATGCTCTTGACCAATTCCAGTTTCCCCCTCCAGCATGATCATAAATTATATAGTAATTCTGACAATAACTTGAAAAGGATTGGAGAATAAAATCCTGTGAATGTGGCAGGTACCCTGGAAGAAAGCAGTGTGTCTATTGTTTCCGCTTATGCTATTTTTTAAAAATCGTTTCAGACTATATAGGATCACAGAAAGAAAGATGGAGAGGAGCTATTAGGTATTGGCCCATCCCTGCCAGTACAGAAGGATACCCTACAGAATATTCTCAAGTGTTTAGCTCACTCTCACTGACTCAAGTGCTAGTGCCTCCCTTTAGGAGATTATTCCAGAGCAAACATCCTGTTTATAATCAGAATCTTTTCAATTTTTCTGCCACTTTGGTTTTCTGGATCAAGGCCTAACTAAAATCAATTGAACTTCTAATGTGATTAAAACTAAACATGCCATATTGGGAGCCTTTTCTTCCTGAAACCCGTAAGTCTACTATTTAGAGCCCCAAGTTTCCTGTCAATACATGTAGCGGCCTAGTAGATAGTTACCTGGACTGCTGAAAATCCAAGCTCAGGTTACGTTCTCATTTGCACTAATGCAAATCAGGAGTAGCTACAATGAAATCAATGGAATCACACCAACATAAAACTGGCACAGGAACAGAATCAGGTCCAAAATGTCAAACCTTCAGTAGACTATCTCCTCAGAAACACAGCTGAAATGTTCAGGGGCTGTCCTTCCAGGAATGATTTTTTAAAAGCTGCCCCCAGTGAGCACTGCCCCAGATATAGAAAAAGTCGGCTTCTAATAATTGGCATGTGGAGTACTCCATGCCTATTTCTTTAAGGAGATGTAAGGTGGCCCTTTGGGTGCACCCATGCATAGCCAAACTGACTGTCCTAGCTGGATAATATTTCCAGTCACTCTGCTTCCAGCCCAATCTGGATTCTTTTATTTATTTTTATCTATTTTACTCCTCACTTCTGAAAACAAAGCCAGCTCTTTGAATTTTGGATCCACACCCTCGCTTGCTTTTCCTTTCCACTTATGTTTACTTCACTTTTCCTCAACATTTTTAAAATGGCAATTGAGTCCAACACTCAGCCCATCTGCTACGCTTCAGGCATCCAATTCTGAATACCACATTTTTTAAAAAGTAGTTCTACCACTCTAGTTTCAGCGGCACTAATTGGACTGTAGGTTTTTGAGGGGAGCAGGCTCCAGGGATAAATCCTTAAATGTCACCACTGTCTGGAAGGACAGGAAGAGTACAGTGTACATGGTGGGACCCGAGCCTTCCTTCAAACATTTAACTAAGGTGCCGTCCAGAGCAGCTTCTGGCATCTCATTTCTGTCCTGAATTGCTCAGTAAGTCTAAAGATAACCTTGAAAAGAAAAGGTCTGATGTGAAAGAGAGCAAACAGCAAAGGAGACTTTTGTCATCTTGTGGGGATCTTCAAATTATACTTGGTTGTTAGTTGGAAACAGAGTGTCAAACTAGCAAGCAGTGAGCGGTCAGATAGATTTGAGATTGGTGTAATCTGGCAAGAGCCTGCTAACCCTTTTCCTTCCTAGTCAAAAATGTCTCTCTCAACTGCCTGTTTTTAAGTGGGACAGAAAATTCATTTGAGTTCCAAATATACTTTCCTGCCATAAAAATGCTAATCCAAATCATGCCCTCCAGTTTGTTCATGCACCACCACTTGAAATCCTGTGGTTCAGGGAATCATGTATTTTAAAAAATTAAATACAATAATTCTGGTTTAAGAAAAAAATGTCAATTTCAAAATTCTTTTTAAAAAGTCAAATATTTCCAAAAGGAAGGAACCAAGGAATTAGAACATTTGAGTATTGGAGTGGAACAGTAAATATTATTATTACTGTATTACCATAGGATTTAGGAGCCTAGTCATAGACCAGGACCCCATTGTGCTAGGCGCAGTACAAACACAGAACAAAGATGGTTCCTTCCCCAAGGGCTCACAATTTAAGTATAACACAAGAGATAAGGACACATAAATGAAGGGGTATGTGACGGGGCTCCATTCACCGCACTAGCACCTACTGCCGACTGTCCTGGGATTAGCTCCACAGGTTGGTATGCCCTCTCCCGGTGGGGCCTCGCCCACCATCATGTCTGCTCCCAGACACACATCACTCCAAGGACCACGGTGTCCTCTTCATGACTCCTCCAGCTGGGTCACAATCTCTGCTCCTGCTTCCCCAGTGGCGAGTGTAGGGGACCCTGTAGATGGCAGCCACTTGCTGCCTCCCCTCCAACTCAGTATATTTCCCTGGGCCACTTCTGGTCCTAACAGCCAGCCAGTTCTTACCCAGCACTGCTCTTTCCGGGATGCTAGCTTCCTTCCACCTGCATGGCACCCAGACCTCCCTCCTTGAGTCCCAGGGAGTAACTGACTACGCTGTGCCCTGCGGCTCTATTTATATGGGTCTGGTGGGCCCTGATTGGCTACTCCTTGCAGCCCCTCTCCTATTGGCTGCTTCCTGCGCAGCCTCCCTAGGGCTCTATTAACCCCTTGCAAGCCAGTATGGGGCAGACACCCCATCACAGGGTACCATTCCTTCCTCTTGCCCTCTCTTCCTCCATCACTTCATTTCATTTCTTTATATTATCACTATTAGGACATGAGCTCAGATCTCAGCACTCCCCTCCAATGACATTTCCATAAACACCCTTGTGCACATCAGTCAAGTATTATGGAGATATCCTCAGCTGGTATAGATTTATGTAGCTCCACTGAAGTCAATGTATACCAGCTGAGAATCTGGCCCTTAATATCTACACCATATGAGAATGGGTTATTTTACTGTGGAGAGTATTTACTATTTTGGCTCTGCAGCCAATCCAGTTAGAGACCCCATGGACCAAAAGACTGGTCATAGTCTTCCACTTACCATAAACATCAATTAGCAAAACAATGCACATTTTCAACCAGCTGCAGGCCAGACTCCATTTTTTTATGTCACCTTTGGTAGGAAACCCTGTTCATTCAAGCAATCTGCTTAATTATTTTCTGTATACTTACCATACGAATTGAAAAACTCCCTCATTTTGGCACAAATTCATTCTGAAAGGAGGAGGAGGAGGAAACCAAGGAATGCACATGGCCAGCATTATATATCTCATAAGATGCTCCTTGATTTTTTTCCCCTCAAATGAGTTCTCAGTCATTACCAAAAGAAGAGCTTTTTAATCTATTCATAATTTTGCCTTTGCTTTCAATGTTTATGTGTAACAGAGTGAACTAGGTTCCTCTGGAGCTGTCTGGGCACCAGGCAGAAACCACCCACATAAATATAAAAGTATTTTTACACATGCAATACTGAGAGGTGGGACACACTTAGCATTGTTCAGAGCTGTTCTACACTGCAGCTGTGCCCCGGGAGCATGGAGAGCATATAGATCTGGTCT
Organism: Emys orbicularis; assembly: GCF_028017835.1. NCBI lineage: Eukaryota > Metazoa > Chordata > Testudines > Emydidae > Emys > Emys orbicularis. The sequence goes on from NC_088686.1 coordinate 15,994,260, forward strand.
GAGCCTAAGAACCTTTCTTCCTGAGGACAGGGCGGGTGTAGTACATATCCTTTGAGGAGCTCATAGAGTTGGTTTTTTTTAAAGTACATTTCATGAACATTTTTGAAATAAAGTATTTTATTTGAAATATATATATTTTTTTGGTTTTCTACAAAAAAAAGCAGCATTTTTTCTTTTATTTAATTTTAGAAAAAAAATCATTTCTGTGGAAAAAAATACCAATTTCTCGGTCTTTTATTTTAAAAAAAGTTTTCCCCATTAGAAAGGGGAGAGGGGATAAAAATGGAACAAAAAGTGGGATTTTTTTTTTTTTTTTTTTTTTGCTTTCCAAAACAAAACTATTTATAATAATTCAAAAATGTTGGTTGTGGTAAAAAAGCAACATTTTTGTCAGAAAAAAACTTGGCTGACATTTTTTCATCCAGCTCTCAGTGACAGTGAGTTAGTTGGCATATCAATAACACTCCTTATTGGTGCTTGTATGATGTTAAATTGTGGCATGCTACACGTTTGTGATGGTAAAACTGTGACTTGTTATGCAGGAGGACAGACTAGATGATGACAGATTCATAGATAATGACAGAAGGGACCACTATGACATCACAATTATGAGAGTCTAGGGCTGTGCGCTAGGCATTGCTGTGATGAATCGCTGACCTCGCTGTGTTATGAAATTAAAGCCAGATGAATACAAACATTGGAGGTGACAGGTCCTCCCCATTAGCCACTTTAGTTATGAACAACAAAAAGAAGCAGAAATTACATACAGAAAACTGCATTTGAAAATGTTCAGGTGGCAAAGTCGAGCGCTCAGGAGTTAGAAAATGCTAGAATTAAGGTTGCCATCCACAGTTCATCTAGTGCTGGATGGTGCTCAATGACTGGGTAACTAGTCAATAGTTCTTTTCATACTTAATCAATGTGTGGCCTGATGCCATATTCACTGCACACCATCCAAACCCTGCACTGAGGACAGAATTATTAATTTCCTCATGACTTTTCTACAGTGCTCATCACCATAATATCTGAGGGCTTCATAGACATCAACAAACTTGTCTTCTCACAGCCTCTGTGAGGGAGGGAAATATTATTATCCCCATTTTGCAGATGATAAACTGAGGTATGGAGAGATCAAGGTAAAAAGAGTATGTACCATTTTTGTATGTCCAGTGCCCATTGACTTCAGTTGCAAGAGCTCAGCACATCTGCAAATGACACCCCAAGCATCTCAGGCTGGGCACTCATTAAACAAGGAACACAAAATTAGTGGCCACTTGTGAAAATTTTGGTTTATGTGACTTGCCCAGCATCACATAAGAACTCTGTGGCAGAGGCAGGGATGGAATCCAGTTCTCCAGGGTGTCATTCAACTACCTAAACCAAGAGACTATCCTTTCTTTTCCTGCAGTCCCCTGCCTTATTCACTACACACTTTTCAACTTCTGCAACAAATGAAGCAGGGGTCCTACAGACAACATTGACCTTCACTACAGAACCCTGATTAATTCCTTGAGCACCATCCATCTGGTGCACTGAATAAGGCAAGAGATCCTGTGGAAAAATAATATGTGCTCATGTAATTAAAGACTGTACGGTAATGCATGCACACAAAGGGGATGAATTAAGGTTGCACAGGCAATGTTAATACTGGCATTTCCTAACTTCTGAGTGCCTGAATTTGCAACCTTAACTATCTTCAATGTAGTTATTTTTAATGTAATGTGCAATATAGATTTAGAAAAGCCATTATTGGGACTATATTTCACACCCTCTGCCAGCAAAGCCAGATGCTTTAGATATCAGTCCAACTGTGCAGGACTCAGAGAGAGCCATAAAAGCCTCTAAAATTACCTAAAATCGCTTTTATATATGTATAAAAAAAGAGCCTCAACTTTAGAAGTCCATTATCATGGTGCCTTCTAGGGCTGGAAGCAAGGCCCTGATCCAAAGCTTCAATGGACTTTGGATCAGGCCCCAAATGCTTGGTCCCACTGGAAAGATAGGAATCCCCTTATTTCCAATGGCATAAAGCTCCCATTTCCATCCCTGCAAGGCAATGAAATAACAGATAATAATGTTGTGTCATATTTATGGTTAGAAAAACATTACTCGGGCAGGAGTGAAACTTTTCCATCCTGGGATGTGGGACTTTGGGAGAAAATTCCATATTTGGTGAGAAGATAAGGAAATATTCTCTGAAGGGTTGCTTTTTTTTTTTTTTTTTTTAACCAAAAGGAGGCTGAAGCTGCTATGGGAGAGGAATATTAAGAACCAAAACAGACTAGATCAGATCTGATCTGATCCCAGGGAGATGAATTATTGGCCAAAAGGCATATAAGATGGTTAAAGGTGCATGATAAATAAATGAATTGTATGGCTCTGCAGTTTACAACATGCATATCACGTCCTTATATATAGTATATATGTACTGTATCTTTCCTACATATGTAATACATAAAATAATACAGATTTTGCAGAAGAGGTGGTTGGTCAACGTGCAATGGATTGAAATGGTTCAGTACCTGAAATAAGAAGGGAAAGATAACTCCAGTTTAAGGAGACCAAATGTCAGCAGTGAAATTCATCAGAGATTTCTAACTGACCTATGGGGACTTCCCATAGCAATATTTCTTCCTGAGAAATAGGGGCCTGAAACCAATAACTTTTATTGTTAGCTTTAAAAATCTTGAGTTACCAAGTTAAAAAAAAAAACTCACCAGTCTGTTTTTCTTGGCTTTATGAAATTAGAGAAAAACATTTCTGTCCACAAATAGATAATACCTGAAACAACAATCATGTTAAATGTGATGCAAAGAATTCACACGGTCCAAAATCATATTCTCTTTGGGTTATTTCTGCCAATAGCTGAATCATCTCAGAAAAGAATGATAACTGGAAGAGCTGCTATTTTAGAGGAGGCACTGTATATGCCAAGAGTACTCTACAACTAAAATGCCTAAAATAGTGTCTTCTATTCCACGTGGCACTTTTGACAAATAGGGTCTACACCCTTACACATGAGTAATTCTTACTTAGGTGAGTAATCCTATTAAAATCTATTCACATGAGTAAAAACAGTAAGGGTTTGCGAGATCCAGCCCTTTGTGGGACCAATCCTTTAGCCACTGTACATACAAAACTCCTATTCAATTTAGTAGGAGCTATGCATGCAGAATCAGATATGAAATTAATGTTTTTGGCTGTGGGAGGGCAGAATGACTTTCCAAACCTAATGCTATACAGGAAATGTTAATGATCACAGCAATCTTAATACAAAGAACGTTAAGTGAAGTTATTTTGGTAAGAGCTGCAAAGAATCACTAAATCTCCTGAAAAAGACTAGTTTTGCAGACAGAATATTTTAATATATAGTACTTTACAGCACCACTAAGGGACTTAGGACCAGATTTTCCAGGGTATTTAGTTGCTTAAGGATGCACACAGGCACCTAGTGAGATTTTCAAAAGTACCTAAGCAGTATAGGTGCCTAACCTGCTTAGGCACTTTTAAAACTCCCACTAGGCTCCTAAGTACCTTTGAAAATCTGCCCCCCCCCTCCCAAGTCCTCTAATTAGCAGCTGTAGTGGATTCATTAACCTCTCATGAAAGCCAGGCACTGGAGGGAGACAAAGACCCACATTCTTCTAGGCATGGGTACATCATGCTGATTTTGTGAATTAAGTTCAATGAACTTTTCTAATAATCATATTTTTTCCTCTTTCTGCCAATATCTCATCCAGTCCCTTAAGGGTGAGGGGAAATGGTTTCATCCACACATTTAGGGGAAGGTGACGATTTCTGAAAAGGTTTTACCAAATGGGCCAAAGGAAGACGTTAAAGACAAACTGGTCATTTTCAAGGGTGCAAATCTAAACTAGGATTCAGTGGGGCAAAATGTGCAACCTGAGTCAGATGTCAGTCCCAGACTCACATGTAGGTGAGGGTAGAGGGGAATACAATGGGAGAGGGGTCTTACACAACTCACATCGTAGAGACCAGTAGGGTCAGGGCTGGATTAAGACAATACGGGGCCCTAAACATACCATGACATGGTCTGTGGCGCTGCCCTCACAGTCACCACTAGGGGTGGTGGTGGTATGCCCGCTCCCCCCACCAGGGCCGGCCTTATGGGTGGGTGATGGCCCACAGCACTGTGGTCAAGACGCTGCAAAAGGGCTGTGCCCACCTGGGAGACAGTGGGGAGGGGGCAAAGGGTGCTGCGGGGTGTGAGCCAGGCGCTCATGTGTTCCCCCTCCACTCTCCTGGCAGCATGGCAACTGCAGCGCCACTCCACCTGCTGCTGTTCTGCCTGCTGAGTCACTGCTGGCTCTACCCCCCCCCCCCCAGAGGCAGGAGCAACAGCATAGGGGTCCCTTCTCCCTCCAAGAATGGCAACGGGGGCCCTCTTATCAGTAGCAGTAGGGGCCATTCCTCCCTCCCCCCTGATAAAGAGATGGCAGCAGGCGGACCTTCAGTGCCTATGCCAGCAGCTAGGGTTGGGAACATTGCATTCTTCTCTTCCTGCCATGCACAGTCTCTTCTGCTGGGGTGGTGTTGGTAGAGCCATCCGTAGCAGGGGGTCGTGGAATTAAAACCCTCCCTGATCAGAGCTATTGTTTCAGGCTCCCTGTATCAGTTACACTCTGGTCACATATGCAAGCTTTTCTTCACAGCCATGAGGGCAAGAGACATTTTTTAAAAATGAAAGCTGAAATTCTGACTGTGCAGTCACGTGACTCCAGGAGCAGAGGCCCTAGGCATGGGTTTAGAGCACAGGTGCCAACTTTCCTGTGGTAAATAAGCACCCCGACTTTTACAATAAGCCAAAAATCAAGCTAATCCCATTTCAAAACAAGGCCAAAACAAGCCAATCCCTAAGAGCCCCAACTAGGGTGACCAGATGTCCCGATTTTATAAGGACAGTCCTGATTTTTGGGACTTTTTCTTACATAGGCTCCTATTACCCCCCACCCCCTGTCCCGATTTTTCACACTTGCTGTCTGGTCACCCTAGCCCCAACACTCTATGTGACTAGATCCCCCCGGCCTGCAGTCTGGGACTGTGGTGGGCCTGCTATGCACCCCTGACTCTCTCCCCTCTTTGCCCCTGCTTGCCCCCCCCCCTTGCCCCTGCTTGTTGGGAGCCGATAAAAAAGAAGAAGAAGAAGAAGCAACAAGCTACAAGCAAAAAACTAGCCAACAAGCAACTCACAAGCCAATTAAGCCAAAAACAAGCCCAATTTCTGCAGGGGGTTTTTCGTGGGTTTGGCATGTCTTTAGAGTGCCGAGACCTTACTTTGTCCCTGAGTAGAAAAGCTGCTCCTGACCCAGCAGAAAGCACTTCTGATAGGCAGACAGGAAATCCAGGGTGGAAAGAAAGAAAGCAGCGCTGGGTGCTGCTCAAGGCAAAGAACACTGCAAGTCAGTCTGGGCCGGTCAGTCTCTTGATTTCTTTTCCCAGAGTAGTTACCAGCCTCCGAAACACATTCTGTCTCCTTCTCTGTGTGAGAGCTATGCCAAGGTGCTGAAACCTTCCCTCAAACTGCAAGGAGCTAAGAGAAGGTTTTTTTAACTAGTGTCACCGGGTTTTAGCAATACATGAAGGCATTGAAGACATATGGGAAAAATCACAACCAACGTGACAACTCAGGATAGTGTAAACTGATGACATGAGTTTGTACTGGGAAATTATACAATTTAAAGCCTTTCTCTGTTTTTTTAACTTTAAAAAGCAGAGAGACCATTTACATGAATCTAACTGACACAATTAGAGGTAAAGCATTTCCTAGATCAGATGTAAAGTGTTGCACTGATGGTGATGCAGTTCAGAATGAGATGGCGCTTCAATTCTAAACCTGTTTACATTCACTTTAAAAACTTCCTCAAAAATTGCTTTTGGGTATAAAACTACTTATGAGATCAGCTCCAAAGTGATTTTTATGGACATTTTAATTAAAAGCCATTCAGCAGGGTGTTAAATGTTGAATTTAAATAGACTCATTAACTGTTTTTGTATTCCAGTAAAGTCTAGAAGCCACCCCATTCTAGGTACTGTCCACACACATATTAAGAACTCCCACCTGAAAGACTTATAAGAGACTTGAAGTGTGGGAGAAAGAAATTATTTCGCAGATAGGAAACTGAGGCACAAAGTGGTTAAGACCTAAAGGCACACAGGAAGCCTCTGGGAAAGCCAATAATTGAACAGAGCTCTGAGTCCCAGTCCAACGCGTTATCCTCCAAGTCACCCTTCCTCTCTTTCTGCTCTCACTTGAATAACACCAGCTACAGGTCAAGAGCAAACTTTGTTACTGAGTTGTTTTTCCACAGATGCAGATTTAAGATGAATGCTGCCATTCTCTAATTTTTATTGTAGCTGGCGTTAAATGGAAGAGTGGGATTGGAGCAGGAACAATGTTCAGCTACCCTGTAAAATGCTAGCAAAGCCTTTTTGCACCACTGAAGATGCCTCATCTGAACCCAATGGCGCCATGAAATATGCAGAAAACAAGCGCTCCAAGTTTAGAGCTGGAGACAGACTGGGTCCCATCCTGCTCACAATGAAGTCTGTGTGAGTTTTGACATTCACTTCAACGGAAACAGGAGCAGGCCCTTAGTCAGCATATTTAAAATATTAAATCACCAGAAAAATTAAGAGCCTTAACTCTGAATTGCCTCTCAAGTGCCATTAAAATCTCAACCTCACCACCACACTAACAAGTTTCTTGTATTAAATATTATTAGGTTTTATTGCCGGCGATGCAGAAAATTTGTATCGTAGACACAGAACCTCCTGATACTTGATCCTTATGTAATGAGTAATGCTACTGCTGCTATTCCAGAGCTTCTTTAGAATGAAATAGTGTCCTGACTTCTACATGACTAATTGATTAACATGGAAAGTGTCCCTACTTTGCTGTTCTATCAGACAGTAAAATAACATAACTTTCTTTTGTAAAAGCTGATCCAGTAGAAGTATTGCATTTTGACATACAGTTTGGACTGAGCAAATATTGAATAAGAGTGCATTAATGTTTACTTCATGTAAAGTGAAGCTATTACTTTCCTAGTATGCCAGAACATTGATCAGTAGACTCATCAGGAAAGTTCCAAAACATTTTTCATAATGATCAAGTTGTTGCACTGGGACTGCATACATGCCAGATAAATGATTCAGTAAAATACATTTAGATTTTACAGTCCAGGGCCTTTATATGCATTAATATCCTGCACATGGTGAACTATTGTTGCAGTCAGTGATTTATTTGCAAATTTCAAGGCACAAAAAGTCTTGCAGCTGCCAATTGAGGTGAGTAGCTTTCCATAGAGATTAGCAAATGATACTGCAAACCACAGAAAATACACATAGATGAGAGAAGAAACTTCATTCCCTGCCTGAGAACTTACTGAACATAGAGATTAGGAAACAGATTGGTTTAGAAGGGGACTTGTGCTGGTTTCCTCCTTACAAAGAGCTGTAGCTTATAGGTTACTGCTTCAGATGGGTCTGGTTTAGATTTTTCAATAAGAAGCAGGGTTTTTTAAAAGTTAACTAAACCAAGTTTTCAAATTACAATGCACTCTTCCATTGCCCAAATGATTGCAAAGCTCTAATACTGTCTGGAATTTATTTGTAAACAGAGGGGTAGTCTGATATACAAGAAGATACCAAAAAAAAAAAAAATTGAGACTATGGAACAACTACATTTTAGACCAAGAAGTAACTGTGCCTTTGAAACGTTAAGTATTTCATTTACTTGGAAATAGAATCTGCAGCAAGGTACAATCAGATAAAAATAACCCTGCTTTTTAAAGCACATATAGGTCTGGGCCAGACCCCCATCATATTCAGATACTGCATTTCAGAGTACTTACAAATAGTTCTCATATGTGCAATGTGCAAATATGTTTTCCATGACCTATTCATTCAAAAAGCTCTAGGCCTGAATCCAATGCACAGACTGAGATAGCTGGCTGTGTGCTGCGGAGGTCATGGGATGAAGGAATCGTCAGAGAGTGGCAGCAGAGTCAGTCCACAACCATTCAAGTTCTCCTCACAACTTCCTCCCACCAGCTGTGGGTGGGAAGGGGGGAGGAGAATAGTCCCAGGCCCACTCTGATCCCAAACTCTTGGGTGCAAGGAGACACAATGGAACTAGGCTCTGCAGCATCATACTAGAGTTGTAGAATCCCTGCAAGGGCTGCCTAGATCTTGTTCCCCCACCTATACAGTGAAAATGCATTAATCCCAGAGTCATGCTGGCTTGTGGCACCCTGGGAGTGGAGAGAAGATTTGCCCCTATAGAAGCTGTACATCATGTGGCATGTTCTTCCAAGTTCTGGACCAGGATCCTTAGACCCAGTCTACCACCACAGCAACAAATATCCTCAAGAAAGGCCATTATTAGAAATACCCCAGCTCCAGAAATAAAACTTCAGGAAGGGAGATAGAGGAGGGAGGCAGGGTAGAAGTTGTTTGTCATTTGTAATTATTTATTTTCCCTCCATTAGGGCAAATCCTCAGTGTGTGTTCTGGTCCACTCCCCCCCCCCCCCCCCCAACTCCCCGCCCCCTCAGGCTAAGGGAGCATCCAGAGAGATCAGCTGACAGCCATTCTTCTCCACACTTTCAGGTTGCAAAGATCTTCTAGGGATGGTCATCATGGCCTGCTTTCTGCCCTCTACCAGCAGGATTCCGCCTTCTCGTGGACTACAAATCTTTGAACCTTTTACAGTTGAATACATCAGCAGCCAGCGGACCTTAAGCCTCTACAGCCTGTTGATCCACTTACCAATTAAAAATAAAGGTACCTCGCATTAGCAAATATTAAAGTTATTCTGTTGTTTTAAATAAATGAGGCAGTTAGGGGTATATTATGTGCCTTAGTGTGATTTTACCTCTCCACTTAGAATGCTGGAGAGGGAAATAACTTTTTTCCTTTCCACTAGGGTAAAGAGATCAAAAGCCAGTTCTACTCCCTTGGAACATTTACCTGGAACAATTACCCTGAGTAAGAGAGTAGGAGTTTGCAACCATAATAAAGATTATGTTCATTTTCAGAGTTTGCAATGTGACTTATGTTAATGATACATAATATTATGTATGCATGCATAACCCCTCACTAAAATCATTAAGGATTAGTAGCATGTAGTTAAATTATAATTGAGACCGAGATAGGTTTGTACAGCGTAGTTCTACAATACAGAATATTAAGGAGACTCAATAGACTGTCCACAAATGCAGCTAGTTTTCATTAAATGCATTATTTTAGCCCTGCTATAACATTTGCTTAGAAACTTGGTTTGGCTTGAAAATTTCCAGTTTTACTCTGAAGACAAGTTTGAAGGGAATTTGTCAAACTGTTTCTCAATTACAAATCATTCAAAAGTCACTCTGATTTGAACTTGACTTCTGTCTTGTATTTCCTGTTGCATCTGATGAAGTGGGTTCTAGCCCACGAAAGCTTATGCTCAAATAAATTTGTTAGTCTCTAAGGTGCCACAAGGACTCCTCGTTGTTTTTGCTGATACAGACTAACACGGCTACCACTCTGAAACTTGTATTTCCTTGTCACTATATTGCTAAATAACATGCACTAGCTTCACTTAAAGAAAAGAGGGTATAATTACATAGTTATTAATTATTTTGTTATGAATAAATTGGGACCCAGTCCTGCCCTTATTGATTGAAGTTCAGAGCCCAGTCTTGCTCTTTTTGAGCTCAATGGAAGCTTTTCGGCATTTGTCTCTAGTGGGAGGGTGTAGGAACAGGCAGTAAATAAATGTGAGCCTGTTGCCCTCTATTGGCAAAAAATATAAGGGTCCTTCTATATCTTACAGCTAACAAAGATCATTCATTCCAGTGATTGTTCAGGGGTTTAATTAGAATTAAGAGCCTCTGAAATTGCATCCAGCTGCAGAGATTGGAATCCAGAATCACCTGGATACACACATATGACCTGCTCTTCATGTGAGTAGCTGCATTCTGCAGCATCTGAAGCTTCTATGGTCTTCAAGGATAGCCCAAAGTAGTGTGCATTTCACTAGCCTGTTCTGCAGGAAACAAAGTTGTGGATGACTGTCATGAGGATCTGAGAGAGAAAGAATTGCTCACAGCTTCATGGCTAATTTTCAGAGCTGGTCAAAAAAGGCACATTATTTTACATGGGGGGGGGTCATAAACATTTTGCTTTTTTCCTGTTTCCCATGACAATTTCAGGTTTTTTCAGTGCTGTTATCTGAAACTGCAGGAGCAGTCATGGATCCAGTGAGATGCCAAACTGTGAACCATTTAAACAAAATATAGGCACTAGTTTGTGCATATTTGCCCATTCCTCTGCATGTTTTCACCTACCAACAGGCATCACTACCAATGTTTAAGGTTCAGCCCACCCAGTTTGCTTTAGCCAGTTATTATACTCACAGCATATAGAGTGCTGTATTCTTACTGCATTTCTGGTTAGACTTCTACTCATGCAAAAAGACACTGCTTGCTATGGAAGTACTACAGAGAACTCAAACATCTGCAAAGCATTTGCTGTCTGCCAGAGGTGAACAGACCCGACCTAGGAGCAGAGTTCAAAATTAAAGAGTTAGAGGGATGGAAACATAGATTTCTGGCATTTTACCTCAAACACTTAGTTGTGTTTTGATTTGTAAGGCCACATTTTCACTGAAAGGATATTACTGGGTACAAAGATTGTTGTGAGAGCAGGAAGCTATAGAATCTGGTTTGAGTGGAAAAGTGATGTGGAGCTAGTATCTGGTTTACAACACTGCCACCCAAATCGCCTCACGGTCTTCCAAATCTCATAAAAATAGATATTATCCCCACTATACAAATGTGTAAGTTGCATGACAGAGTTTCAGTGACTTGTCCAATGTTACACAGTGAATCAGTGGAGAAGCCAGGAAAAGAATACAGGAATCCTTACTCCGTCCCTTCCCCTAGCCACAGACACCCACTACCATTGGGTATGATGTTGCAATCCATAATTAGGCAAAAACATTCCCACTGATTTCAGCACTAGGACCAGGATATGGAATTTCAGTGCCCACCGCCCTCCATAACCAACAGGATGAAAATAAGCCACATTAAATCATAGTATGTTGTGCCAAGGAGAAAATATGTGAAAAGTCAAACGTATGACTTTATAACTGCATGCATCTTTTGCTGTGAAAATGTGCATGCGCCTCAGTTTCTCACTTGCTGATAGGATAGCCGTCCTGGTGAACCAGAATGTCTCCCCTTCCAGGAAAATGTAAAAAAAATAACAAGTGGAACAAAAAGTCTGAGGAAAGCCTAGTCTTCCTCTCAACCCCAGCTCTTTCCCAAGGTTCCATACATTTTTTCCCATCAATCTCAGTATGCAAAAAGGAGCTTCCTCCCAATTTATGGACTACAAGTCCCAGAATTCCTCTCTTCTGAGCAGAAACCAGGTTCAAGATAAAGATGGAACCTACCTTAATTGGCCAGGGCACCCTATGGTACTGCGCGCAATCTGACTCCCACAGCTTTGGCTAGTTCTGTTTAAGGAAGTAGGGACATAATATCATTTATGAAATCCAACCAATAATAAACTATTAAGCAATCATTCAGATCCAGACTGCTCATGCCAACACACAGGAAGAAAATAAAATCCCGCCACCAGTTCACCCTGCATTTGACAATATTAAATTACTGCATGCTAAATTATCAATTACAGAAGAGTTTTAGCTTTCACATATCCACAAAAAGCATAAATGAACAGAGCATGTGATCAGGGCCAAACAACAAACAGTTACGGAGCCCCAGCCCCTGGTCGGGGCGGGGCCGCAAAGAGTCTCTGGCTCAGGCCTGCACTCAGGCTGAGCAGCGAACAGTCAGGCCTCCTAGCTCTGGTGGAGGGCTGACAAGCGCAGGCTTCTTGCCTAAGAGAGGGGGAGGCTGCCACCTATGGATTGGGGTGGCAGGGGGGGATGCAGGCCCACCCCACTCCACTGCATCCTGAGCCACAGCCCTAGCAGTGGCAGAGCGGGGATCCTGACCACAATACGCTGACTCACTTGCTGTCAGCGTTGCAGCCAGACAGGGGTTGGCTACCACCGGGCCACTTCCCAACTCGCCCTCAGGGTGTACCTGGCTCTGTAGAGGGTCAATGGGGAAGAAGGCCTCTGTCAGTGCTTGCAACTCCTCCATGTTCGGGTCTGTAAATGGCCCTGGGTGGTCCTGGCCATTCCTCGGCTCCCTCAGGGTCTGCCGCAGCCTCCCAGCTCGGGAGCTCGCAGGAGGTGTCTGGCTCCTCCAGCAGCTGCCTCCCAACTGAGTTCTCCAGTCTCCCTTTGGTACTTCCAGTCCCACCCACTAACTTCCGGCGGGAGGGTTGAACATGGGGTGGCTCTGCCCACCAGGGTTCAATGAAGGGCAGGGAATGTATACTGGCAAGTGGACATTTACCTTAAAAAATTACTGTAGTGCACACGAATGCTTTACTCCCTTCCTTTGCAAAAATAAGCACACACAAATTCAGGTCCATTGAGAACAGCGCTCTCTCCTACATTTACGCTACTAATTGCACTCACAAATCACTATATGCAAATATCTGGCAGATTTTTAATTTAGTCCAGTGTACATTCTAACCCTTTACACTGCAGAAGCTGTTATTACTTTCATCACAAACAAACCTTACCAATGTTTGGTGTAGTGAGGCCTCCATTAAAGAATCAGCATTTGCTCAGAGACGTCGCACGCTTACTACAGTTGTCTCCCAGGCCAAGTATTAGGAAAATCGGTGGTATCTCAGATAGCACTGGGCCGGACGCTTTCTCCAGCCATGGCAGTGCAAAGGAAATTCTCAGTGTGGATTTCACCCAGAGCATGCATAGCAGAGGAGGCGGCTTCTCATTCACGTCATCCCTTGGGGGTCCCAAGCTGAGACAATGATGAGGCAGGAGCTGCACATTGTCTCACCAAAGCCTTACCGGAAATCCAGACTAATGTTAATTCAGTCCCATTAATTTTTCCATGAACCCCTCTATGCCTGAGCACCTCTCTGGAAACGATTCACCCTCTGGCTCTGGAGTCTGTCTCTGGCAGAAGGGTTCTGATGGAGAAGCACTGCCTGCTGCTTACCCCTCCCAGTTCATAGCCCTGCCCTCTGAGGGACATGCAAAGCTTTACACCAAAACCTCACTTCACTACACCCCCAGAGTGATTTAGGGCAAGCTCCAGGAGGATCCTCATTTGGTGTTCACCTTCACCCTCAGCCCAGCCAGTAGCATTGCTGCAGAAGGGGACAATCCAGGCCACTGTCTGGAAATTGCTGGCAAACATTGACTTTTCATTGACAACCACTGGCCCTCAGTCACCAAGTCCCTTATCTTTCACATGAGATGTCAGCATCAAAAAACCCCAAGCCCTTTGCACACGAGTAGAGCTGTCTCTCCCAGCGTGCTTGCCTAATTCCTCCAAGCTCAATTCCCCATAGCAGCAATTGACCAAGTATTTCCCATCACTTCTGGTCCCTAACTACTACTATGTTGGTACCATTACAATGGCAGCCAAGATCCACTGAAGAGAAGACCACCACATTTTTGTGCCAGGTGGATGAAACAATCCCTACACATACATAATTTGTAATTCTTCACAGCACCTTGAGGCTTATGAAAGATATGAAGTCCATGTATAAATTAGAGCAGATGATAACGAACAACCCAAGCACTTTTTACCTTGCTGCAAGTGTTGTCTGAAGCATATGAACTGTGTGTGAAATGCAGCGTGACTTGGGGTCATACGTAGCACACATACGATGCTGATCCTTCAAAAAATACTGCAGAAATTATTTTAGCTTGTAGTAAAAGAGCACAAAATGTTCTGCTGAGTGGAAACCTATTTTACAGATGGATAACTGGAGCACAGAGATTGAGTGATTTGGGCAAAGTCAGAGCCAGGAATAGAACCCAAAGACTCCTAATTGCTAGCTCTACCTACTAGACAACACCCCCTCTTTAGTAAGCATACATTCTCCTAACCACTAATCTTTCAGGCAGCTTACAAATGTCAGTGTTTAAGGAGTTCAACTTTTGTTTGACTAAAAAAAATCCCCAAATTTCAGAAAGAAACTGAGTTTGTAAGAAACTCCTCCTCCTACAAGGATGCAGATATTATAGGACCCAGGGTTCTGTGTGTTCAGTAGCTGTGAATCCCTTTCTTCTGAACCATTAACAATAAAGCATTAGGTGTTTCTAATTGGAATTGAGGGGCATTGGGCAAGTTAGTAACTAAGAACATGAATGGAGTGATCATATAAAAACATACTCAAGAGATAACAAAGCTTCCCAAGTATTTAATTGAATAACATCTGGCAAAATATGTTACATAATAGATGTCCTGGTTGAAATAGCTTTGCAGTGGCATGGTGGTTATTTCTTAAAAAGACAATGGAGTTTTCTCTCTCCCCTGTAGTAGGAAGCATCATTCTTTAGATAGTTCTTTGGACTTTCACTAGTGGAATGTAGCCTATAGTTAATTACCTAACTACATTCCTTTGTAGCTGTTCATAAACCAACAATCAAAATTTTGCTAAAATTAAAAAAAAAAAAAAAGTACTTTGAGATTCCTTAGCAGTGTTACATTTCTCTCTTGCATTTCTCCACATAATGTCTTAAAATACATTCAAGAAAGCTCAGTTAGTGGTGACAAAGAAAGAAAAATGGAGAGGACTATCTGGATTTATTTGTTAAAATGGTTTGTGTAATCTAGTCTGACTCTAGGGCAAGCTGATTTTAATCCTCATATGTAGTCCTTTGAGACCCTTCTGACCATGAAGATCAGAACAGCAAAGCTTTTACTATAATGCAATGTCATATTTATAGAGGCTTCCTGCAAATCTGCCTGTGAGATTGTTAGCAAGGGGAAAAAAATCCAATTTAACAAAAGCTTTAAAAAACACATTTGATACACCACAAATCCATGTAACTGCTCAGCAGAATTAAAAGAAAAGGTGGGGGGGATTGCATCTGCGGAGCAGCATCACAGTTGGTCCATGATGCAACTTAATGATAAGGAAATCTTCAACATCTGTATGGTCGTCAGGTGAGCTACAGGGAGTTAGAAGCTGTTCTGGTTTGCTTTCTGCTAGATTTGAATTTCAAGCTATGATGTACAAACAGCTTTGTCTTAGTGCAACCTTTTAAAGTTTTGCAGGACCAAATGCAAGGCTGGTTTAGCTCTGGAACTTCTCTAAGTCTCTGTCATATGCATTTTCCATTGTAGGACTTGCGGACAAGATTTCCAATGTGTTCTTTTTTTAGTTGTTTTTTTCTTCATGCTTCAAGGATATGGAGATTTAATGGAGAAATCTTTAAAAAATAATGTTTTGCTGACAAATGACAATACAGTTAAAGGCAGTTTGTTGTTTCCTGCTGGCAGCTTTTTTGCCAGCATTAATAAAACACATAATATAATCATAATGATCTATGCCATGAAGCAAAGCAGTCAGCCTCTTCTACATCTGCAGCCATGACCAGGCTTCCGTTCCCTATTGTTATGTAAATACACTCTTTACAATGATACATTTTCCATACCATTTATCTCATTTGCCTTCCAGTGGAGACAAAAATCAGTGCTCCTTGAAATCACTGTAAGACAATGCACACAAAGTGGTTTATGCCAGATTCTCCGGCTCCCCCCCTTTCAAATTCCACACCCTGACCCTTCTTCTGACCAAATCCCTGTTCCCAATGAGGCCTTCATTCCCTTTTACAGACTTGCCTATTGGCTCTGCACCCTTCCAACTCCTGCCAAGTCCATTTGCCTCTGCAGCCCCCCTTCCATCCCCTCTTCTCTGGCACTGGTCCCCCTGCCTCACACAGTTCCTTCCTTGAGTAGCTCAGCTCTCTCTCTTCTCATTGAGCTTGCTTCTCCCTTTGATGCCTTCCTCACTGGGGCCTGTCCCTTCCTGACACAAACTCCTGATCTGCTCCCACTCTCAATCTCCCTCCTGGAGTTAGACCCTCCATTTACTGCACGGTCTGTGACTCTGGAATCATCGTTGACCCTTAGGGCTTGTCTTCACTACCGGGGAGATCGACACTGCTGCAATCGATGCAGTAGGTGTCGATCTAGCGGGTCTAGTGAAAACCCACTAAATCGATGGCAGAGCACTCTCTAGTCAACTCCGCTACTCCAGCTCCCCGAGAACATTAAGAGAAGTTGACTGGAGAGCATCTCCCATTGACACAGCGAAGTGAAGACACCGGGGTAAGTTGACCTAAACTACGTCGACTCCAGCTACATTATTCACATAGCTGGAGTAGCGTAACTTAGATCGGCTTATCCCAGTAGTGAAGACAAGCCCTTACATGAAATCCTCACCCAGTCCCCCATCTCCAATCACCCTATTGCCGCTCCCTCCTCTTTGGTCGCCACAAGCCCATGCTCTGCAGACTCTAGGCCAGAACTTCAGCTGGTGTAAATTGACATATTTCTATTGAAATCAATGGAGCTGTGCTGATTAAGCCCAGCTGAAGATTTGTCCCTCGGACGCCTGCTGCCTACCTAGCCTAACCACTCCACACCTAGCACATCCTCTCTGCTCCTTCATGAAGCCATGTCTCTCTCTGTCTCACTGTCTCTTTTCAAGCACACCATCTCCTTTCTTGCCGTTATCTCTTTGTTTCTCTCCCTCTCTTTATGGCCTGATGACTGAAAGCTTTAATTTCCTCAGTTTACAATGGGCCAAATTCAGAGCTGTGGCATGAGATGGCATGTTAGACTCTCTTCTGGATCCTCAGCATGAAAGTTACACCAGCTTAGACTCCTTGAGACATTAATATAGTAAATATAAATCAGGGGTGGCCAACCCCTGGCTCCGGAGCCACATGCAGCTCTTCAGAGGTTAATATGTGGCTCCTTGCATAGGCTTAACTCCAGGGCTGGAGCTACAGGCGCCAACTTTCCAATGTGCTACAGGGTGCTCACTGCTCAGCCCCTGGCTCTGCCCTAGGCCCCAGCCCCAGTCTACTCCACTCCTTCCCCCAAGGGCCCCGCCCCTTCCCCTGAGTCTGCTGCGCCCTTGCTCCTCTCCCCCTTGCCTCCTGCACACCACAAAACAGCTGATTGTGGCAGGCTCAGGGATGGGTTAGGTGCTGCTAGTGGGTGGGAGACACTGGGTGTGGGAGCTGATGGAGGGCTGCTGACGTGTTACTGTGGCTCTTTGGCAATGCACATTGGTAAATTCTGGCTCCTTCTCAGGCACAGGTTGGCCACCCCTGATATAAGTAAAAGAGAAAGTGGAAGGGCTATTGTAAATAAGGGAATCGAATTTAAACATTGCTTCTGAATTTGGCACAGTCTCTTTACATAATTGTTTGGGGGGATTTTTTGTTTCTTTTTGAATTTTACTCATTTAGTTTTGCATCCCTCAATCAATAAAATAGGAAAACACATAGTTGTAACACCGCATAGTGTTCAGTATACAGAGCAGGATGCGTCACCCCTTCTCATGTGAACCTACCAAAAGTAAGAGATTTTTCCAAGGGACATAGTACATTTCCAACTCTGATGTTGTACATAATGAACATAACGATGATCTCTACCTGATAAGGAACAATGAATCTACCACAGGAATAAAACCTGTAGAAACATCAGAAAGAGATTTTATATGGAGATGATGTAACAATTCCCTACAATGTAAAGAAATCCATGACTTTGGGAAAGCATCTAGATTTAAAGTAAATTATGCCAAATCTGAAATGCTAGCTATAAATTTGCCCTAATTTGAGAAGTCATTCCTCCAGAAAACATTTGGGTACAAATTGGCAACAAATTCTGTGGGATATCTGGGAATTCAAATCTCAAACAACCGTGAAGAGCTCTAGGATTTAAATCTCAAACCACAACTTCAGCAAAGGAAAAAAGATCTGGAGGGCTGGGGAAAGCATGCAATTTCTTGGTTGGAAAGAATAGCCACAATCAAAATGAATATTTTTTGCTAAGGCTCTCTTTCTTGTTTTCAAAATCTTACTGTGATCATCCCAGATAAAACCCTAGCAGGAATACAGAGGAAGATGTTACAATTTATACGGAATTAGACAAGTGACCACAGGATACTCTGCTACATCCATTAAACAGGGTGGACTAGCTATTCCAGATATTACTATCAAGCCAGCCAGCTCAAAGCACTCAAATGACTGAGGGCATTCTAACACAGCCAACACTGGGAGTTTATTGAACAAGAAAATGGTGGCAGTGTGAACATCACTATGCTAATAATTAATAAAAAACTAATTGTTTTGATTAATAAAAACAAAGTCATGTCCTCTGGAAATTTATTCCCACCCTTTAGCAAAGGGATTGGAAAAGAACTATAGGTTAGATAAATTATTTTCCCTTGCCAATGATACCCATTGCAAATAATCCAGATCTTAATCCACATCATGAACCAGAACATTTTAAATATTGGGAGAGCCATGGAATACAGTTACCCAGATATTCAGTAAAGAATTTTTTCTAATTTATTTAGACATTGTGACAAAGTTCCTCCTCTACCTTGGTGGGTCCTGCGCTTATTGGCGGATTTTCTTGCCTCAGAAATTCACCATGTGGGTTGGGGAACAGCCCAGAGACCTTCCCCTCTGGGAGAACCCACAGTCCAGGTCAATTGGGAGGTTTAGGGGGAACCCAGGCCCGCCCTCTACTCCGGGTTCCAGCCCAGGGCCCTGTGGACTGCAGCTGTCTATAGTGCCTCCTGTAACAGCTGCATGACAGCTACAACTCCCTGGGCTACTTCCCCATGGCCTCCTCCAAACACCTTCCTTATTCTCACCACAGGACCTTCCTCCTGGTGTCTGATAACGCTTGTGTTCCTCAGTCCTCCAGCAGCACACCCTCTCAGCTCCTTGTGCCTCTTGCTCCCAGCTCCTCACACTCGCACCACAAACTGAAGTGAGCTCCTTTTTAAAACCCAGGTGCCCTGATTAGCCTTCCTTAATTGATTCTAGAAGCTTCTTCTTAATTGGCTCCAGGTGTCCTAATTAGCCTGCCTGCCTTAACTGGTTCTAGCAGGTTCCTGATTACTTTAGTGCAGCCCCTGCTCTGGTCACTCAGGGAACAGAAAACTACTCATCCAGTGACCAGTATATTTGCCCTCTACCAGACTCCTGTACCCCACTGGTCTGGGTCTGTCACATATCCCTCCCCCCTGCTCAACGCCAAGGGGTTGGGCAGCTTGGGACGCCAGACAGTGCACACGTGACAAGCCATCGGCGTTGCCATGACGGCTCCCTGCTCTGTGTTGCACACGGAACTAGAAAGGTTGGAATGATAAGAACCATCTGATAAGAACCATCACCCTTGTGTTCTTCTCCTTGTTCCACTGCATACATTGAAGAGGGGCATGGTCGGTCACGAGGACAAATCTGCGCCCAAGCAGGTAGTAGCGCAATGTTTCCATGGCCCATTTTACAGCGAGGCATTCTCTCTCCACCACTGCATATTTTTGTTGCCTTGGAAGGAGTTTCCGACTGAGGTATAGAATTGGGTGTTCCTCCTCCCCGACCATCTGTGATAGAACGGCCCCCAACCCTACTTCCGATGCATCCGTCTGCAGGATAAACTCCTTGGTGAAATCAGGGGCTATCAGTACGGAGTTATTGCAGAGGGCAGTCCGTAGGTCTGTGAATGCTTCCTCTGCTGCGTCAGACCATCTCTCCAGATCAGGTCCACGGGTTTTCACTAGGTCTGTCAGGGGGCTAGCCCTTGTGGCAAAGTGGGAGATAAATCGTCGGTAATACCCCACCACACCTAGGAACGCCCGGACTTGTTTCTTGCGACTTGGTCGGGGCCAATTTTGGATGGCCTCTAACTTGTTCACTTGGGGTTTTACCAGACCTTTTCCCACAATGTAGCCAAGATATTTGGCCTCTGTAAACCCTACAGCGCACTTGGCAGGGTTTGCTGTAAGGCCAGCTCGCCTGAAGGTATCGAGGACTGCCTCCACCTTCTCCAGGTGGGTTTCCCAGTCTGGGGTATGAATGACCACATCGTCCAAGTAGACAGCAGCATAACTGTTATGCGGGCTGTCAAGGCTGTATCCCTACTTTGAACTTTAGGGTACAAATGTAGGGGCCTGCATGAAAACTGCTAAGCTTATCTACCAGCTTAGCTCTGGTCCCGCTGCCACCATTCTCGATGGATTCCCTCCCTGGGAAGCCTTGAGAAACCTTTCACCAATTCCCTGGTGAATACAGATCCAAACTGCTTGGATCTTAAACAAGGAGAGATTGACCCTTCCCCCCTCCTTCCTTTCACCAACTCCTGGTGAATACAGATCCAAACCCCCTTTGGATCTTAAAACAAGGAGAAATCAATCAGGTTCTTAAAAAGAAGGCTTTTAATTAAGGCAAAAGGTAAAAATCATCTCTGCAAAATCAGTATGGAAAATAACTTTACAGGGTAATCAAACTTAAAGAGCTCAGAGGAATCCCCTCTGTCTTAGGTTCAAAGTATAGCAAACAAGATAAGCACTCTGGTAAAAGGTACATTTACAAGTTGAGAAAACAAAGTAAATCTAAGACGCCTTGCCTGGCTTTTACTTACAATTTTGAAATAAGAGAGACTTGTTTAGAAAGATGGGGAGAACCTGGGTTGATGTCTGGTCCCTCTCAGTCCCAAGAGCGAACAACCCCTTAAACAAAGGACACACACAAAAGCCTTTCCCCCCCCCAAGATTTTAAAGTATCTTGTCCCCTTATTGGTCCTCTGGGTCAGGTGTCAGCCAGGTTACCCGAGCTTCTTAACCCTTTACAGGTAAAAGGATTTTAGAGTCTCTGACCAGGAGGGACTTTAGTACTGTACACAGTATGGCTGTCACCCTTCCCTTTATAGTTATGACACGGGCGTAATAGCTTGTCCATGAGGCACTGGAAGGTAGCTGGGGCCCCATGTAGTCCAAAAGGGAGGACAGTATATTGAAAAAGACCCTCTGGTGTAGAGAACGCAGTCTTTTCCTTTGCGTCTTCTGCAAGGGGAATCTGCCAGTACCCCTTTGTCAAGTCTAGGGTAGTCAAGTACCCGGCATTACCCAGACGGTCCACTAGCTCATCTATGCGAGGTATGGGGTACGCGTCGAACTGGGATACTTCGTTTAGTCGCCGGAAGTCGTTGCAAAATCTTGTGGTGCCATCAGGTTTGGACACCAGCACGATTGGGATGGACCACTGACTGTGGGATTCTTCGATGATCCCCAACTCCAGCATTTTTTTTACTTCTGCTTTTATTTCCTCCCTTTTTGCCACTGGCACCCGATAGGGCCTCATTGTTACTCTGGCCCCAGGGTTCGTGACGATGTGGTGATATGTCTCGGTTGTTCGACCCGGTTTTGTTGAGAACACATCTTGGTTCCGGAAGATCATCTCAGACACCTCATTCTTCTGGTCTGGTGTTAAATCGGGAGACACTCTCACCTGTTTGGAAGGCTTGTTTTCCTGGGTTAGGTCTTTTTGGACCGTTGTGCATGCCTCTTGTGCATGCCAGGGTTTCAGAAGGTTAACGTGATAAATCTGTTCTTGTTTTCTGCGTCCTGGCTGCCGCACCTTGTAGGTTACTTCCCCCACGGGTTCAACCACCTCATAGGGCCCCTGCCATTGGGCCAGAAGCTTGCTTTCTGCCATGGGTACCAACATCATAACCCGATCCCCTGGTTGGAACTGTCGCACTTTTGCCTGGCGATTGTAATGGGTTCGCTGGGCCTCCTGTGCCTTCTCCAAATGTTCCCGTACAATAGGGGTAACCCGGGCTATCCGGTCTCGCATCTGCATTACATGCTCCATTATATTTCTCCCCTCATTGGGTTCCTCTTCCCAGATCTCTTTGGCGATATCTAGTATGCCACGGGGGTGACGCCCGTATAATAACTCGAAGGGGGAAAACCCAGTTGAGGCCTGTGGTACCTCCCGGATAGCGAACATAAGGTAGGGTAGTAGGGTGTCCCAATCCTTCCCGTCCCGACTTACCACCTTCCTTATCATAGCCTTGAGGGTTCGGTTAAACCTTTCTACCAACCCATCAGTCTGCGGATGGCAGACCGAAGTTCTCAGGGTATGTATATGGAGCAGCATACAGAGGTCCTTCATTAGCTTCGAAATAAATGGGGTTCCTTGGTCGGTTAATATCTCCTTCGGTAGCCCCATTCGGGCAAAGATCCCCACCAGCTCTTTGGCTATAGTTTTAGAGGCCGTGTTCCGCAGGGGGACGGCTTCTGGGTAGCGAGTAGCATAGTCCAAAACAACAAGTATATATTGGTGGCCCCAAGCCGTCTTCTCCAGGGGTCCCACTAGGTCCATGGCTATTCGCTCGAAGGGGACCTCTATGATGGGAAAGGGGTACTAAAGGTGCCCTCAAGTGGGGACGGGGACTGTGCAGCTGACACTCCGGGCAGGAGGCACAGTACCTCCGCACTTCTTCATGTACTCCGGGCCAGAAGAACTGTCGTAGGACTCGTGCCAGGGTCTTCTCTACCCCCCCTAATGCCCCCCAAAAAGATGACTATGAGCAAGACTTAATACAGCGTTCTGGTGTTTTTGAGGTACTAGGATCTGCTGTACCTTCTGCCCCTGTACTGGTGCAACCCGGTATAAGAGATCCTTCTTCATTATGAAGTAGGGTCCTGGTCCCTGGGTTTTTCCTTCCACGGGGACCCCATCTATTTCAGTCACCTCCTTCCTAATGTTGTCATACCTTGGGTCTTCTGCCTGGTCCCGTCCAAAATTTCCTCTCCCGGGGCTAATCTGCCCAAGATCTAGGGGGCCAGTCTCTGTTGCCTCTACTGGTTCAGAAGCATTAGGGTGGGGGTCAGACTCAGGTGCTTTTCCCTCCTGTGTGGCCTCCTTTTCAGCTGCGCAGGTCCGCCTACCTACAAGAGCGACCCTCTGGCTTTGGGTCAGTATTCGGGTTCCCAAGGCCTTAGCTGCCCTTCTTTCCCTTTTTGTCTTTCTACCCTGTCTGGGAGTGGAGAACAAATCTGGAGATATTTCAGAGAAGATTGGGGGTTGACAGTCTGCTGTGGATGCCTCATCAATTTTAGGGTCCCCATCTTTCTCCAATCCCCCTACTGGGAGTAAGTTTCCAAACCCTGGGAAGTCCCTCCCTATGAGCACTGGGTATGGGAGTTTAGGGACTACACCTGCTGCTACCTCAGTAGTGTTCCCTTGGATCTCGATTTTTACTGGGATGGTGGGGTAGTAACTAACTGTCCCATGGACACATGTTATCCCCGTACGTTTAGCCTGCAGCAGCTGACTACGCTTCACGAGCTTCCCTGAGATAAGCGTGATAGCACTCCCCGAATCAACCAGTGCCGTGGTCCCTACCCCATTTAGTTTCACTGGTCTGGAATACATATGTGGGGTTAGTGAGACTCCCACAAGGTGGATTAGGGAGCATGGATCTGCCCAGTTCCCCAGGTTACACTGCATAGGCTCCTCAGCATTGGGACACTGTGCAGCTATGTGTCCCCACTCCCCGCAGGCATAACATCTGTATGGAGCCCTAGGCGTTCCCCGGTCTCTTGGTTTGGGCAGTCTAACATCACAATCCTCTTCTCCCTCAGTGCTCCGACTCTTTGTGGTCTCTGATGGGCCTTCAGCCTCTCCCTTTTTCCACCTGGGCCCTCCTGGTGGCCCAGTCACCCGAACTTTAGGGCTTGGTGCTGCTAGTTTAACCCGGGGTGCCTCTTCCTTAACTGGTCGGGTCAGCTCCCTCGCTGTCCTTCGCCTCTCTACCAGGGCGACGACCTCGTCATAGGTGGAGGGTTTGTTCTGGCTTACCCAGGCACGAAGGTCTGGTGGTAGTCCCCTCATGTATCGGTCGATGACCAGAACCGCTAGTATCTCTTCCGGACTCCGGGACTCTGTTTGCAACCACTTTCATGCGAGATGGATGAGGTCATACAATTGGGACCGCGGGGTTTTGTCTTCCCGGTACCTACAACCGTGATACTGCTGGGCCCGCACTGCTGTCATTACCCTAGATCTGGCCTGGATCTCTGCTTTCAGCTGGGGGTAGTCTGCCGCAGCCTCTTCAGGCAGATCATGGTAGGCCTTCTGGGCCTCCCCACACAGGAATGGGGCAAGGATGCCAGACCACTGATCTCGAGGCCAGGCCTCCCGTAGGGCTGTCCTCTCAAAGGCCAGAAGGTATGCCTCTACATCATCCTCCCGTGTCATTTTCTGCAGCCAATGGCTGGCCCGTGTGAGCCGCGTCCCATCATGGCCGCAATTCAGCTCTGTAAGGGACTTTACCTGGTTTACCAGTTCCCGCAACATAGCTCAGTCTTGAGCAGCCTGGTCCATCAGCAGGCGATTAGTCTCTTGCTGCAGCCGCACTGCCTCCTGTTGGGCGGCTGCCTGGACACGGGTAGCCTCCTGCTGGGCCGCCGTAGCTTGTATTAGTGCCCGCACTACGTCATCCATTGTGGTGAAAAAAAATAAACCCTCTCCTTTTTTTTTTGTTTTTTTGTTTTTTGTTTAAATCACCCTCCTTCTTCCGCCGCGCTGTGCGCCCCAAGATCCCACTCCTGACACCAGTGTGACAAAGTTCCTCCTCTACCTTGGTGGGTCCTGCGCTTATTGGTGGATTTTCTTGCCTCAGAAATTCACCATGTGGGTTGGGGAACAGCCCAGAGACCTTCCCCTCTGGGAGAACCCACAGTCCAGGTCAATTGGGAGGTTTGGGGGGAACCCGGGCCCGCCCTCTACTCTGGGTTCCAGCCCAGGGCCCTGTGGACTGCAGCTGTCTATAGTGCCTCCTGTAACAGCTGCATGACAGCTACAACTCCCTGGGCTACTTCCCCATGGCCTCCTCCAAACACCTTCCTTATTCTCACCACAGGACCATCCTCCTGGTGTCTGATAACGCTTGTGTTCCTCAGTCCTCCAGCAGCACACCCTCTCAGCTCCTTGCGCCTCTTGCTCCCAGCTCCTCACACTCGCACCACAAACTGAAGTGAGCTCCTTTTTAAAACCCAGGTGCCCTGATTAGCCTTCCTTAATTGATTCTAGAAGCTTCTTCTTAATTGGCTCCAGGTGTCCTAATTAGCCTGCCTGCCTTAACTGGTTCTAGCAGGTTCCTGATTACTTTAGTGCAGCCCCTGCTCTGGTCACTCAGGGAACAGAAAACTACTCATCCAGTGACCAGTATATTTGCCCTCTACCAGACTCCTGTACCCCACTGGTCTGGGTCTGTCACAACATCAAAAACTAACAATAACTGGCCCACTCTCCCATGGTACCAGTACTTGTAAATTAGGCATTATGTGTCCAGGAAAGTTGTTTTATACAGAAAACTAAGATTTATAGAAGTAATGGTGTCTGGTAAGATTAGGAAACAAAAAAATATAACTAATTATATCCATTTTTAGGGACAACTTTCCTAACAAAATTGGCCACATATGACATGCAGGGAAAAGGATCTGGACAGGCAAATTACCCCCAGAGGAATAGGGTTTGATCTGGGGGGGAAAAAAAAAAAGGGACCAGCAATCTCAATCAGTAGCTCAATAAATAAAAATTTCTCTAAGATACTGTTTCAATGATACTGTAGATATGTGTTTGTAGAAGATTATAATTTAGAGATGCTCCCTCATAAAGGGACAATATTATGAACATAGGGATTTGGAGATAATCTGGAGGTGGGGGTTGGGAACACCACATGGCTGTGTGCAGCAGTTCACCAGAGATGCTCTCCAGTTTGTTTCATTAAAGTTTTATTCCTTTCTCGTTCGCTGGTTTGTTATTTAATGAACCCCAGGATCGTTACATGGTATCAGAAGTGCTGAATGAGAAGGAAACTGCAGTCATTTTGAAGTTAACTCCTGTGTTTGCAGAGACAAAGGGAGGCACCAGAGAAGCATGTGGAGCACCAGGCACAGAGGCTTTTGCATGTATTTGGTGAGCACGATAGTAGTTTGACAAATTTAAGAAGGGGGGGGGAGCCAAAAAGGGATGTGTTCCAAACTCCATCCAGTCTGCAATTGTCAGGCCATGTTGCAGAAAACTGGAAAAAATTCAGACAGATTTGAATTATATTTAGCAGCCATAGGGACAGAGTAGTTGCATGTTGTTGGGGGGGAAGCATTGCATATTTAAAACAACTTTAAGTTTGAAGAATGTGAAAGAATGAAATTAAGTAAAATACTGACTACATTTGACGAATATTGGATGCCAAAACCTTTGAGACACACGCATTTTTTACATGTATGCAAAAAACTGATGATGACACCATCGAGCAATACATCACAGAATTAAGGAAACTCAATAAAACCTGTGACTTTGATGAGCTGACAGAGTCTCTAGTCAAAGATTAATGCCACAAATGATTCTAAAACAATGTGTTAAGAGAGAGACTGCTCCATGAAAGAGACTTGACTTAAGAAAAAGCTCTCCAAATATGCAGAGCAGCAGAAACTGGGAAAGCACAAGCCAAAGAGCTGAATTCACTAGAAGTGGTTATCCATGTACTAAGTACAAAAGAATATAGCCAGAATAGGTCAAATCAAAGAGTGGAACCACCCGCTATGAAAACCACTGCTAGGAGGAAGACTGGGTACAGACAGTCATGTGGAAGGTGTGGATCAGAGCATGGCCCCAAACAGTGTAATGCCTTTGGGAAACTGTCATAAATGTGGGGGAAATAATCATTTTGCAAAATGCCGCAGATTCCAAATGGAGAAAAGTCAAGTATATTCAGTTAAAGACAAGCTGGTTAAGAAGTTTTTCATAGATGTACTGGGATCTAGCAAGCCTGATGTGAGGGCCTGGATACTGCCTATGACAGTGAATGGAACAATTATTCCACTGAAACTGGATACAGGAACTCAGGTTAATATTCTGTCTGAACAAGATTATGAGAGACTAAAAATAAGACCAAATCTGAGACCAACAAAAATAAAAGTAACTGGTTATTCTGGAACAAATATACCAGTGAAGGGGAGGTGCATTGCTAGCATCAACCATAAAAACACCATGTATAGGCTCCCTTTCATTGTAGTGCCAAAAGAGGTGACACTGATTTTAGGCCTGGCTGCAAGTGAGACACTCACTCTAGTAAAATGGGTGCTCTCACTACAGGATCATACTGAACCTGGCTATGAAGCGCTCTTTCAGGAATATCATGAACTGTTTCAAGGTTTGGGTTGCTTGCAGGGTGAACATACAATCCGAATAAACAAGCAGATCTCGCCAGTTATCCATCCATGTAGAAAGGTGCCATTTGTCATTTAGTCTCCAGAAGAGAAGAATGAGGGGGGATTTGATAGCAGCCTTCAACTACCTGAAGGGAGGTTCCAAAGAGGATGGAGCTCGGCTGTTCTCAGTGGTGGCAGATGACAGAACAAGGAGCAATGGTCTCAAGTTGCAGTGGGGGAGGTCCAGGTTGGATATTAGGAAACACTATTTCACTAGGAGGGTGGTGAAGCACTGGAATGCGTTACCTAGGGAGGTGGTGGAGTCTCCTTCCTTGGAGGTTTTTAAGGCCCGGCTTGACAAAGCCCTGGCTGGGATGATTTAGTTGGGAATTGGTCCTGCTTTGAGCAGGGGGTTGGACTAGATGACCTCTTGAGGTCCCTTCCAACCCTGATATTCTATGATTCTATGATTCTATGATTCTATGATTTGCACTCCATGATAAACTCAAAGCTGAGCTTGCCAGGATGGGAGCAATGCAAGTAATACAAAAAATTGAGGAGCCAACAGAATGGGTGAGCTTGCTAGTTATTGTGGAGAAAAGTAATGGCCAGCTATGCATAGGCTTAGATCCCAGAGACAGGGGCGGCCCTATGTATTTTGCTGCCCCAAGCACAGCAGTCAGGCGGCCTTTGGCGGCGCATCTGTGGGCGGTCCGCTGGTCACGCCGATTCGGCGGCATGCCTGCGGGAGGTCCGCGGTCCCGCGGCTTCCACGTACCCGCCACCAAATTACCGCCAAATCCACGGGACCGGTGGACCTCCCGCAGGCATGCCACTGAAGGCAGCCTGACTGCCGCCCTCACAGGGACCGGCAGGCCGCCCCCCACGGCTTGCCGCTCCAGGCACGCGCTTGCTGCGCTGGTGCCTGGAGCTGCCTCTGCCCAGAGATCTCAACAAGACTGTAAAAAGGGAACATTTCAAACTATCAACCAGAGAAGAGACTATGGCTCAATTTGCAAGTGCTTAATATTTTAGTAAATTGGATGCAGCCTCAGGTTTTTGGCAGCTAAAATTAAACTGAAGAAAGCTCAAAACTATGCACATTTAATACCTCATTTGGCAGATACAGATTCTTAGGCTTACTCTTCGGCATAACTTCAGCACCAGAAGTGTACCACAAAACCATACATATGATCTATAAACATATTCATGGTGTTGACACCCCAATGGATGACATCATCATCTGGGGCTCAATGAAAGAGGAGCATGATCATAGACTTTGGGAAGTCCTGGATGCAAATAGAGCTGCAAACCTCAAACTAAATGAGGAGAAATGTGTTTTAGGGGTTACAGAACTGACTTTTGTTGAGGACGTTATTTCCAACGAAGGTGTAAAACCTAACAAGAGGAAGATTTCAGTCATTGAAATGATGCCATGTCCCTAGTCAAAGAAAGATGTCCAAAAGTTCCTGGGAATGGTTAGTTATCTTGGAAAATTCATACCTAATCTATCTAACAAAGAAGCAGCTTTGAGAAAACTCCTAGAGAATACAAATTGATGGTACTGAGGTGCAGAACAGAGGGAATCATGGGAAGATTTAAAACAACAAGTGATACAAGAACCAGTGTTGAAGTTCTAATCACCAGGAAGGGTGCAGTGATTTTACCAAAGTATGAAGATGGTTGGCAGCCAGTGGCATATGCAGGGCCGGCGCTTCCACTAGGCGACCCTAGGGCAGCAGGATTTGGGGGGGGTGGCATTTTGCCGTCTTCAGCAGCAATTCGGCGGCGGGGGTCCTTCCGCTCCACGTCTTCGGGGCGCTTCGGCGGTGGGTCCTTCATTCGCTCCGGGACCCGCCTCCAAAGCGCCCCGAAGACGCGGAGCGGAAGGACCCCCGCCGCCAAATGCTCTGAGGGGAGCGCTGCCGCCTAGGGCGGCAAAAACCCTGGCGCCGCTCCTGGGCATATGCATCCAAATCACTGACTGAGGCAGAAACCAAATATGCACAGATCAAGAAGGAGCTTTTAGGAATATTGTTTGCCTGTGACAGATTCAATCAGTATATTTATGGACAAACAGTGGAAGTTGAAACGGACCACAAGATTGTAATAGTGTTATTTAGCAAACCGCTAAATGACTGTACCTTGCGGATTCAAAGAATGATGATAAAGCTGCAAAAGTATGATTTGGTTGTGACCTACATGCCTTGTAAGTTCATATTCACTGTAGATGCACTTTCCAAAGCAATGTCACCCATGAAACCAGAGTAAACTTTAGAGACAGAGATGTAAGCCTACATAGATTTGATTGTAAAGTCAATTATCCTAGCTATCAGGAAACTGCAACAAATAAGAGAGAAAATGGAGAAAGATAAAACATTGGGAATCCTTAAAGAAGTGATAATTAAAGGGTGGCCTGAAGAAATAAACTATTGCTATCCAAGTATAAGAGACTATTGGAACTGCAGACATCAACTTACTGTGATAGATGGGGGTGATTTTCAAGGGCAGTAAGATTGTAATTCCAATGAGCCTCCAAAAAGAAATGCTACAGAAGATCCACGAGGGTCATTTAGGAATTGAGACAAGCACAAGAGAGGTGCTATATTGGCCGTGGATCAATCATGACATTAGTAATGTGGTAGGAAACTGCTTTTCATGCTTGAAATACAAGCCATGCCAACAGGCAGAGCCACCAAGACTTCATCCAGTTCCGCAAAGGCCTTATGAGAAAGTTGGCACTGACTTATTTACCTGGCAATCAAAGGCTTATTTAATAGTCACAGATTATTTATTCTCTGTATCCAGAAATTTGCACACTGCGCAGTACTAACAGTAAGTCAGTGATAGCCGGCATGAAGGGAATCTTCTCCAGACGTGGAATTCCAGATGAAGTCTTTAGTGATAATGGGACGCAATTTTCCAGTGCAGATTTTAGGCAATTTGCCATAGATTGGGATTTTCATCACAAAACATCAAGTCCAAATTACCCCCAATCAGATGGACTTGTGGAAAGGTCTATACGTTCAGTAAAGAACTTTATGAAAAAGACATTTGACAGTGGGGGTGATTGGTATAAAGCGTTACTGATTTACGGAAGTATGCCCCTGGAGAATGGCTTTTCTCCAGCTCAGCTGTTAATGGGAAGAAGAATCAGATCTAATTTACCAATTACTGAGAACTTGCTGAAATCTCATAACAATTAAGCCATACAGAAGATGAAAGAAAATCAGAAGTGGAAGCAGAAATATTATTTTGACCAAAGGACCCATGATCTCCCATCTCTTAACTCAGGTGATAAGAGTGCCTGAGGGATCACACCTCTAATACAGAATGCAGGTAAAACAGAACAGGAGACATACAATTCTCCTCCAAGGAGTTCAGTCACAAATTTAATTAACACATTATTTTTTTAAATCATCAGCATGGAAGCATGTCCTCTGGAATGGAGGCCGAAGCATGAAGGGGCATATGAATGTTTATCATATCTGACACATAAATCCCTTGCAAGGCCGGCTACAAAAGTGCCACGCGAACACCTGTTCTCACTTTCAGGTGACATTGTAAATAAGAAGCAAGCAGCAGTATCTCCTGTAAATGTAAACAAACTTGTTTGTCTGAGCGATTGGCTGGACAAGAAGTAGGACTGAGTGGACTTGTAGGCTCTAAAGTTTTACATTTTTTGTTTTTGAGTGAAGTTATGTAACAAAAAAAATCTACATTTATAAGTTACACTTTCACGATAAAGAGATTGCACTACAGTACTTGTATGAGGTGAATTGAAAAATATTATTTCTTTTGTTTATCGTTTTTACAATGCAAGTATTTCTAATCAAAAATAATATAAAGTGAGCACTGTACACTTTGTATTCTGTCATGTAATAGAAATCATTGTTGAAAATGATATGTTGAATCATACGTTTAAAATGTAGAAAAACATCCAAAAATATTTAATAAATTTCAATTGTTATTCTATTGTTTAACAGTGTGATTAATCGCGATTAAGTTTTTAAATCACAGTTAATTTTTTTTTAATCATGTGAGTTAACTGCAATTAATCGACAGTCCTAATAAATACATATATAAGAGTTAAGTTGTTTTTCTTTAAGAGGGAAGATGTAGAGATATGTTTGTAGGAAATTATAATTTAGAGATGCTCCCTCATAAGGGACAGTGTTATGAACATAGGAATTTGGAGATGTGCCCTGGAGGTGGGGGTTGGGAACACCCCATGGCTGGGTGCAGCAATTCACCAGAGACGCTCTCCAGTTTGTTTTATTACAGCTTTATTCCTCTCTCATTCACTAGTTGGTTATTTAATGCACCCCAAGATCGTTACAGGTACCTCATACTACACAGGTTAAATCAGAGGTGGGCAAACTACGGCTCGCGGGACCGTCCTGCCCGGCCCCCGAGCTCCTGGCCCAGGAGGCTAGCCCCCAGCCCCTCCCCTGCTGTTCCCCCTTCCCCGCAGCCACAGCTCGCTCGCTCCGCTGCCTGAGCAATGCTGGCGACAGGGCAGCGAGCTCCTGGGGCAGCGCAGCTGCAGAGCCCGGCCTGACCCGGTGCTCTGTGCTGCGTGGTGGCAGCAGCGGCGTGGCCCGGCTCCAGCTGGGCGGTGCGGCTGTAGCGCTGCCAGCCACCGGTGCTCCAAGCAG
Source organism: Emys orbicularis (assembly GCF_028017835.1). NCBI lineage: Eukaryota > Metazoa > Chordata > Testudines > Emydidae > Emys > Emys orbicularis. The sequence continues at coordinate 16,026,077 of NC_088686.1, forward strand.
TGCGGTAAGAGGGCAGGGAGCGGGGGGGTTGGATAGAGGGCAGGGGAGTTCGGGGTGGTGGTCAGGGGCGGGGGTGTGGATAGGGGTCAGGGTGGTCGGGGGGGAACAGGGGGTTGAATGGGGGCAGGAGTCCCAGAGGGCAGTCAGGAAGGGGGGGTTGGATGGGGTGGCAGGGGGCAGTCAGGGGCAGGGGTTCTGGGGGCAGTCAGGGGACAGGGAAAAGGGGTGGTTGGATGGGGCAGGGCTCCTGGGGGGACCGTCAGGAATGAGAGGAGGGGTTGGATGGGGCGGCAGGGGTCCGGGGGCAGTCAGGGGACAGGGAGCGGAGGGGTGTGGATGGGGCAGGGGTCCCAGAGGTGCCGTCAGGGAACGGGGGGGTTGGATGGGGCATGAGTCCCGGGCGGAGGGCAGATAGGAGGTGGGGGCCAGGCCACGACCTCCTCCCCTAACAGGCCCTCCATACAATTTACGAAACCTGATGTGACCCTCAGGCCAAAAAGTTTGCCCGCCCCTGGGTTAAATGATAGCTAGATAGAATGGAGATAAAAATGTAAAGATGCTCACTCTGTAATACGGCAACACGCTGTTAAATAGAGAGATCTGGTGATTATATTATTGTATAATGTTTCTCTAAACAAAAGCTCAATGTTGAAATGATTATTGTATTGTTTCTGATCTGTACATGACAAGGATATGTAAACGTGTTAAAACTTCCTAAATAAATAACTGTTTTTAAATGTTATTTTCTCAGCCTATTAAGGATTACAAAGGGATGGGTGAAGGCAAAAACTTGTAGGTTTAGAACTGGAAGTACATAGTAATGATTCATGTGCTGGCCTAATCAGACAGATCAGTCATGATAGCTATCTTCCTCTTCCTAACATTAATCCCATCAAATGGGGTCTGCTGCATAAGTCCTCCCCTTCCGAAGTGCTCTGGTCAGTCAGATATCCTCTATCACAGCGCATGCTAGTGTCTTCTTTTATGATATCCCACCACTCCTTCTTTGGTTGGCCTCTCTGCCTTTCTCTTTCAGTTATGATGTGTTGGACTCTCACATAGTTGTCAGGACTGCACTTCACATGACCAAATCATCTGCACACCCTCATTTTTCCATTTCTGGGTGTTACTTTGAGCATGTCCCTAAGGGCTTGTCTACACTCGAAACACCACAGTGGCACAGCGGCAGCTGAGCTGCGGTAGTGCTTTAGCGTAGACACTTGCTACAGTGACGGGAGGGGTTCTCCTGTCAGCACAGTTAATGCACCTCGCTGAGACGCGGTAGCTAGATGGAGGGAAAAATTCTGCTGTCAACCTAGCGCTATCAACACCAGAGGTGAGATCAGCTTAACTCAGGGGTGTGGATTTTTTACACCCCTGAACGACATAGCTGGGTCGTCCTAAGATACACATTCTTCATGTGGTCTCTCTTGCTTACATCACTCATCCATCTCAGTAGTCATATTTCTGTGGAGCAAACTATTTGGTCATGTTTCTTCTTTGTTGCCCAGCACCATCATTAAAACCAGAGGAACCACCATTTTCTAAGGGAGGACCAGTGTAGGAGCCACTATAGTGGCTCTACAGCACCCCAAAATTACCCTAGTTAGGAGGAATAGGCAGGGAGTTGGACCTATGGGCTTTCTGGCTGTTTTGCATCACTAGCGAGGCACACTGCAGTCAGAACAGCACCATAGGACTTCTTTTGTAGTTGCAGATCATTTTCAGTTTGATGGGAAACAAAATGGCTTCTCTCTGAGAGATAAATTGTAGGGATACAAGCAACTTTAAAAAAAAAATAACAGGGAGGAGGAGGAACCATAGAAATAAAATTAGACAGAGTCTGCGGGTTACTGAAAATGTTGAAATAGCAAATACAATTTCTGCATTTTCTAATATTTTTTAAGCCATTTTAAACTGCACCAGACATTTTATGCACCGAGAGTCACATTTTTTATTATCATCTGTTAGAATCACTGCTAATGGCAAGTTATAGTCTATTAAAACAAAACAAATGTGGGGGAAAAAAGCACCAAACCACAAACACTCCCTTTCAGTCACACATGCAGTCCAAAAATAAAATATTTTGCTCTTCTCATTTCTCATTCCCCCTTTTTCCTTCTATGCCATATCTTGGGTTATCTTTTCATCTTGTCTGTTGGTTTGTGTTTTCTAACCCTTCTCACTAACTTTCATCTCTTCCTTCTATCAAACATCTAGTGACCGGAGGGAAAATATGAAAATTAAGAGCCCTGGAAATATGTGGTTTTAAATTTCCGCATTTTTATTTATAACTAAAATGGAACATTCTTAAAATGAGACATTTGGAAAATACCCCCCCTGACAGCAACCCCTTCCTTTTCCCCTGCACCCCCTCTCCATCCCCCATGTCTTACTTGAGCCCTTCTGGACTGATTCAGTATTAAAGTAATACAGATATCCTATGTCCCTCAGTTAAATGTCCCGGAAAGTCTCTACTGAACCACGAAAGGACTTTGTGGTATGGAAGGAGGTTTTTTTGGGGACAGGGGAAGGTGATTTAAATTAAGCCCCACAGCCTAGCGAAGGGGGCATTCATCGCCTGCTTCCAAGGTTCTCTCATTTTTAGGTCACCTTTCAATATCTCATTTATTTCTACCTTAGGTTTTTATGTAGTGCTTGGTGTATGGGGTTGTCAGGGAGGGGTAGTACCTCTGATGGGGGAGCAGTCGTACTCCTAGGAGTAGCTCATCCACTTTGGTCCCCACTTGACACCCAGCTCTCACCTGTGGCTCCAAGTAGCTGTCAGCATGCGACAGCGGCCACACCCCGGAGACCGTCTCGACTGGCGGGCTAAACCAGGTGAGGGTAGCCGATGAGTATGAGACTCTCGGTGAGTTAGGGCCTGTCTACCCATTCAGCTGGATCCGGCTGACTGAGGCAACCTGGTTCAACCTGGTTCAATGGTCAGGAAGGCGGTGACAGCAAGCATTGTGGAACGCTTAAGAGCACGACAAGACACGTAGGCGTCCTGGTCATCCACTGCGCCCTGCCCTATCTCCAGCCGTCTCGACTTCTGTCCTGCCACTGGATACAGATAGGAACTGGGAAGAGAGAGTGAGGCTGACGTCACGCAACTCTCCCTCACTTTAATCCAATTCACGCGCAAGTCTCGACATCATATCATATCATATCACATCATATCAAGTCCTGTGGCGATGGGCGAGCGACGAAGCAGCAGGTGTGGATACACTGGGAGCTGTAGCCGCGGACCTGCACATAGGCGGCTCAGGCATAATGGTCGTTCCTCACTGACCGAAGCAGCAGTGGAGCTCGGCATCTTCTTGGGCGACTGAGCAGCCCTATTCAGGACTGCACTGCTCACCTCCGTAGAATGAGGAGGGGGCTAGAAAAGGTGCCCTAAACATTGCCTGCTTCACCTTACCCTGGCCAGCACACCGCGGCTGGCGGGGATCCCACAAAAGCGGTCGAACAAAAACAAAAACAAAACTTAGAGTGACGCCGATCACTATTGGCACATGGAATGTGCGCACGTTACTGGACAACATCACGGCAGACAGACCGGAGAGAAGAACAGCACTTGTCGCTAGAGAGCTCGCACGCTACAACATTGACATTGCAGCCCTTAGCGAAACTCGCCTTGCTAATGAAGGACAGCTGTCCGAGTCAGGCGGTGGCTATACATTCTTCTGGAGTGGCCGCAGCAGTGATGAGCGTCGCGAATCTGGAGTTGGCTTCGCCATCAAGAATCATCTTGTTCGGAAACTTGCCAGTTCCCCCAAGGGTATGAATGACCGGCTCATGACAATGCAGCTTCCGCTTCAAAAAGGAAAACAAGCTACTTTGGTCAGCGCATATGCTCCTACAATGACCAACCCAGAGGATGTGAAGGATAAATTCTACGAAGAACTAGATACTCTGCTATCGTCAGTGCACCGCACAGACAAGCTGATTCTGCTTGGCGATTTTAACACAAGAGTCGGATGCGATGCCGCAGCCTGGGAAGGAGTCATCGGGAAAAATGGAGTGGGAAAGTGTAACAGCAATGGCCTGTTACTGCTGAAAACTTGTGCAGCACATGACCTTCTGATCAGCAATACGGTCTTCCGCCTTCCTACCCGTAACAGGACTTCGTGGATGCATCCCCGTTCCAAGCACTGGCATTTGATCGATTATGTCATCATAAGGAGAAGGGACAGACAAGATGTCGGGGTTACAAAAGCTATGTGTGGCGCTGACTGTTGGACGGATCATAGGCTCATAGTATCCAAAATGAAGCTCTGTATCATGCTGAAGGATGCCTTTCAACACTGCACTGAAGGAGTAGGCCTGAAGTATAGAACTGACGGGAAACTATTCAATCTGAGGCGACTGCGTGCCATCACCAAGGTGAAGGAAACTGTACTTCGAGACTTTCTCTTTGCCGATGATTGTGCTCTGAATGCTAGTACAGAGCCAGAAATGCAAGCCAGTATGGACAAGTTTTCAACTGCATGCAACAACTTCGGTCTCACCATTAACATCAAGAAGACTGAGGTCATGCACCAGCCAGCTCCCCACGCTCCGTACTCAGAACCGTCCATCACTGTAAATGGACAGAGACTTCAGACAGTGGACCACTTCAAGTACCTGGGCAGTACCCTTTCCCGAGCAGTGTCAATCGATGATGAAGTAAACTGCAGAATTGCTAAAGCCAGCTCTGCATTTGGCCGATTGCGCTCCAACGTTTGGGAACGTCGAGGGATCAGCCTACCAACGAAGCTGAAGGTCTATCGAGCAGTGGTGCTTCCAACTCTGCTGTACGCCTGCGAGACGTGGACTGTCTATCGGAGTCATGCACGAAGGCTCAATCACTTCCACATTTCCTGTCTGCGAAAGCTTCTAAAAATCAGATGGCAGGACAAAGTGCCCGATACTGATGTCCTTACTAGAGCCAGTCTGCCGTCAGTTCACACATTGCTGATGAGAGCCCAGACCAGGTGGGCTGGACATGTTGTGAGAATGTCAGACGAACGCATTCCTAAACAGCTCTTCTACGGAGAACTCACTCAGGGAAAGCGCTCCCATGGAGGACAAAAGAAGCGGTTCAAGGACACGCTGAAGACCTCTTTGAAGTCCTTTGAGATCAACACCGCCACATGGGAAACCTTCGCACTGAACCGTCCAGCATGGCGCAGCCTCATTCACACAGGCAGTAATATCTCTGAGGCGAGGCGTATTGCTGAGGCTGAAAAAAAGCGTGAGCTGCGCAAGTCCAGAGCTGCTTGTACATCATCGACAGTGCCATTACATGTCTGCCCGACGTGTGACAGGACGTTCCACGCCCGAATTGGACTGATCAGTCATCTTCGGACGCACAGAGCCCGGTCATCGAAAGAATGAGTTGTTGAGGTCTTCATCGATAACGATAGACGAACATCATCAGTGCTTGGTGTCAGTTCTTTCCCATCCATATCTGTGTTGTCTCCCGCCCTTCCCCTTTGCTTTCATATTCACCCCAGTTTTCTCCCTGCTCCCCGCATCTTCTTTCAATCTTCACTCTTGCCATCCCTCTTCTCCTCCCGTCTCTCCCCTTTCACCATCTCTGCTTACCCCTCCATCTCCAGTTTCCTTGCTCCCCTCATCTCTTGGCCCCCTACATCCCTCTCTCTTCCCCCTTCCATATCTCTGGAACCTAAATCTCTGCCCCATCCCACAATAACAACCCCCTAGCCACCTCTCCCCTTTCCTCCCCATTACCCGCCAAAATCCCCTTCTCTATGCTCCCTCAGTATCTTCACCCTCCTTGACCCATCCCTCAGGGGGACCCATCCCTCACATCCAACTCTGCCTCCTTTGTGGATTCCCAGGAACAATGTACTCCCTTCATTATTCATCCCTGTCTTACTCCAACTCTGTCCTCACCCTCCAAGTCTCTTTTATCCTCCCAGCTCTCCAACTATGTTTATTTACAGTTGAGCCACTAGATGTCTCCATGCTGCACAGAGAGTTCCAGGAAAAGGTGTGGTCGCCACTCACGGGGAGATGTTGGAAGACAGCTGAGCAGGTCAAAAGTTTGTGTCAACATTTGCAATGTCAGATTCCTGTTTTCCCACCAGGGCTACATGAAAGAAACTCATTTAGTGGGCAGTTTGGTGCCTTTTCTTCCTCCTTAATAATCACCTGTTGTTTAAGGAGGACTATGGCTCCAGAATTTATTACATACCCATCTCTAGTCCCCAAATCTCTCAGCCCCACCCATCCACTCCAATAACCTGCCTCTCCATATTTCTCACTCCTTGCTCCCCTTGGCTTCAGAATCCTCCTTTCTATCCTATTTCTTCTTACTCCACACCAAGAAACCCCACCCCCATACCCAGTTCTCTCCCATCTCCTCCTCAGCCCCAGGAATCTCCCTTTCATCAAATCTCTCTCCTCCCCTTTGCTCTCACCCCTGATCCCAAAAAGCTCCCCCCCCCCCCCGGGTGAATGGGTTTCCACTGGCATAACAGAGAAGAACATCGCCCCTAGTCTAATTTCTCCTCTGATGGAATCCCCTCCTCAGCCCTATTTCCATGTAGCAACTCATGTTCACTTCCCTTCCCCCGAACTCTCTATGTCTGCTCTTTCTTTTGAGATGAGGTGACCCAAACCAATAGCAGCATTTAAAGTGAGGATTTTCCATATTATTCTCTATTCCTTGTTAGCACCGCTTATTTCATGACGTTTGTTTTTTGATAGCTGAGTTGTTCATTGAGAGCTTCACAAAGATACATCTCCTTCAACCAAGAGACCACAAGCAATTACCTGTGTGCCCTGCCAGTAATTACTCGGGGTTTGGGCGGGCTTGTACAGCCCACACTGAAACATACACTGAAACATCTTCACTGTTCAGTATGCAAGCTAGCTCGGGTAAGTACGCAAGCTGCAGTCATACCCCAAGATTGTAGTGTAGAAATACCCTAAGACTGAAATTCACCTTTGACCACTGCACCATAATGCACAATGTCAACTCGCTCTCCTAGATCCTTCTGGAGTTTCTCAAAGTCCTCTGTAGCTTTGACTAACTTAAAACATTGTTAGGTCAGCAGATTTTTCAACCTCGGTATTCCCTTTCTTCCAGGTAATTTTGCTGAACAGTTTTTCAATTAGCCAGCTCAGGAGTTTGGCTTCAGTATTAAAAGATGTTCTTACATTTTTAAACAATATCTCTTCAGCTGGAATATTTTCCAGATAGAGTAATAGGGACAGATCCTCACCTGATGTAAACCTGCCTCGCTCCACCTAAATCAATAGTTACATCAGTTTGCCCCAGCTAAGGATCAGAGCCTTTAAATTATATGTAGTTAAACCACAGGCGGGGGAGGGTTGTTTTTGTTTTTTCTCCCATCACACAATGGAGTCTTTCATCGACACAGGATGCAAGAGGTTGGAGGTCGATCCCAGTATTAGGTCTCCTCCCATGTCTGTGTCTATCTTATTGTTGCCACAGCGTGTACAGTGCTTCCACAATAGGAAACACTGATGTAAGACTTCTCTAACACTTGAAAAAATCAACATGATTGTGCTTAGATGCACTTTAAAATGGAGGGCAGCATTCTTTCCAGTTAATTACATTTTCAGTTCCATGCAACCCACTGCTTCTCGTTATTCGCAGTAATTTACAGATACAACTCTATAGCAAAGAACTTTTATTCTCACTCTGCAGGCCCGATTCTCCAGTTTTATGCTAGTGAACCACTGGAGATACACTGGAATAACACAATGGGGAATCAGGCCCTTGATATGTTATCACAATAAATTCTTAGCTCAATACAGTGAGATTTCTTCTGCTCCTCTCCTATGGCTTCCTGTTGAATGCAATAGTGGCAAAGCTTACAGGGGACCCTTCCCTAGGAGGTGTTGAGACCCTCCCGAAGAGAATTGAAGGTACTCAGCATATTGTGGGATTAGGCCCCTTGTTTGATCATTACAGATTGACCAAGCCATGATTAACCGCTCCTGGATTTTCTCTTTATTACACCTCTTGAGGACTACTATCCTTAGTGACTTTATTTAGAAGTAGGTGTTTGTCAGAACTGTCACCACATGTCCACTAAGTAAAGGAGAAGGATATTTCTTTATCCCATACCAAAACTCCTACTGAAATGCTAGCTAAGGAAGTAATTTTTAAAAGTGTCAATCATGTCAAAGCACTAGAATAGCAGTGACATATCCCCTTAGCCACAGAAGCATAACCTCAGGACAGATATAATTTAGATATTTCTGATGGACAGATTTCTAGGACCCATTCACTACGTCAGGGGTAGGAGGCAACCTTTCAGAAGTGGTGTGCCGAGTCTTCATTTATTCACTTTAATTTAAGGTTTCGCGTGTCGGTAATACATGTTAACGTTTTTTAGAAGGTGTCTCTCTCTAAGTCTATATTATATAACTAAACTATTGTTGTATGTAAAGTAAACAAGCTTTTCAAAATGTTTAAGAAGCTTCATTTAAAATTAAATTAAAATGCTGATCTTACGCCGCCAGCCTGCTCAGCCCGCTTCCAGCCTGGGGTTCTGTTCACCTAGGCCTGCAGCGGGCTGAGCAGGGCCTGTGGCCGGGACGCCGGCTGGCAAGGGGCCGGCAGCCGGGACCCCAGACCTGGGGGGGGGGTTCAGGGGTCAGGGCAGAGGGTGCAGGGCAGAAGGCTGGGTGTGTGGGGGGGGTTCAGAGGTCAGGGCAGAGGGCAGTGGGGATGTGGGGGGTTCAGGGCAGAAGGCTGGGGGTATGGGGGGATTCAGGGGTCAGGACAGAAGGCTGGTGGGTGTGGGGGTGCAGGGCAGAAGGCTGGGTGTGTGGGGGTTCAGGGGTAAGGGCAGAGGGCTGGGGGTGTGTGGGGGTACAGGGCAGAAGGCTGGTGTTGGGGGCGACTCGAGATCAGGGCAGAGGGCTGGGGTGTGTGTGGAGGTGCAGGGCAGAAGGCTGGGCGTTGGCGGGGTTCAGGGCAGAGGGCTGGGGTGTGTGGAGGTGCAGGGCAGAAGGCTGGGTGTTGGGGGCGACTCGAGGTCAGGGCAGAGGGCTAGGGGGGTGGGGGTACAGGGCAGAAGGCTGGTGTTGGGGGCGACTCGAGGTCAGGGCAGAGGGCTGGGGTGTGTGTGGAGGTGCAGGGCAGAAGGCTGGGTGTGGGGGGGGTTCAGGGCAGAGGGCTGGGGGGGGTGTGGAGGTGCAGGGCAGAAAGCTGGGTGTTGGGGGCGACTCGAGGTCAGGGCAGAGGGCTGGGGTGTGTGTGGAGGTGCAGGGCAGAAGGCTGGGTGTTGGGGGCGACTCGAGGTCAGGGCAGAGGGCTGGGGGGGTGGGGGGTGCAGGGCAGAAGGCTGGGGTGCTCGGCTCATGGGGGTGCTCCCAGCCCCCTGCCCTGAGCCGCCCATGGCAGGGGGCTGGGAGGGATATGCCCTGTTCCACCCCCTTCCCCCAGGCTCCGTCCCTACCTCTCTCTGCCTCCTCTACGGAGCAGCGAGCACGCTCCCGCTCGGCTCGGCTCCCGCTGCCCCTCCCCCTCGCAAGGGCCATCGCCGGCAGGGAGAGGGAGGGGGAGGAGGAGGAGGAGGAGGGGCCGGAACGCACCAAGCTGTGGGAAGAAGCGGGGGAGGGGGGAAGCTTGGCTACCGCAGAACCAAGCTTCTGCCTCCTGCCCCCGCAGGGGAGAGCGGTGGGCGGGGGGGGGCTGAGTGGGGTGGGGGGGCGGGGAGCCACTCAAAATCGGCTCACGTGCCGTGGGTTGCCGGCCCCTGCACTATGTATTCAGATGATTTTGTGTAGGTACTCAAATTGTTTGAACCATTTAATTAAGCCTTCTGCTGGAAGCTCTTCTATGACAGTGCTGTTGCTATATATTTCTCTACACTCAATTTCTCCACTTGTAGTGTGTGCCAAAAATATACCTGGAGAACAGAAGAAAGGAGGACCCAGAAGTTCCTGGTACTTGGCGTTTGTAAGCGTAATTATGTGTATTGCAGAGAACATTTGGACAATCCAATCAGCCTGGAGATGTCACAAATAAACAGGCACTCTCTCACTTCAAGAGAGCTCATAGCAAACAATTGGATCAAGAGACACAGTCAAACCACAAATGAGTTAATGTGACCACAAGTCAACCACACCTTGTTCACTGAGCTGTAGCTGATTATTGTTTAATGAGGATTCAGATCTGAGTAGAGCTAGTGAAAAAAATAAGAGTTTTTTCATGTATTTTTTGCGAAACCATTGTCCCCTTTTTACACTGAAAATTTTCAACCAGTGATTAAGCAATGAAATCAAGAAGTTACTTCAGATTTAAGCAAGGGTCTTGAGAGCAGAACATGTCCCTCTGCCATATCTCCTGTAATTGATAGAAGGATATAAATATTTAAAAAAGGATTTGTGATGCGTGTCCGAGTACAACCATCCACATGCAGATTATCCCATTAACAGGTTAGCCAGGGAGCTTCATCGTCTTACACTGGGAGGGGACTATAGATATGCCATGTAACCCAAAAACTGGACTGTGCTGATAAGAGAGGGCTAAAATTGCCATGTTTTGGCACCACATAGGCCCAGATGCATAAAGGTACTTAGGGTCCTAAACCGCAGATTTAGGCACTTAAGTCCCAGTGTTAGGCACCACTGTGATCCACAAAACCCCAACTTGGCTGCCACATAAACTCACTCAGTACCTAACTTTCTGCTGTAAAAAGTTCCCTCGGACCTACATTTCTGCTTGTGGGCATGCACACTGTTGCCTCACTGTACACATCTGTATGCCTGTCTCCCGCCCACAGTCTCAATGCAATCCATAAACTGGGGAAAAATAGATGGAGGAGCACCTATCTCATCCTTGAAGCCTAGATCCAGCAGGCATGTGCAGATTGAGTCGGTCCTGTTCAAAATCTGGCCGGAGGAGGGGTGTTGTTGGTCTTATAATTTTTAGCCCAGTGGTTAGAGCACTCACCTGGGATGTGGAGACCCAGGTTAAATTCCCCCCTCAGGCAGAGGGGGGGAAAGGATTTGAACAGGGGTCTCTTATACCGCTCAGGTGTAGGGTCTAACCACTAAGCTATGGCATATTCTTATGCAGGGTTCCCTCAGTCACATCTCTTGAAGCTGTTCCACTGTGGTATTAATAATTAGAATCACTGGGCCAGAGAGGGAGCGAGAATGACTCTATTGTCTGGTGGTTAGGGGACTCATTTGGGCAGTAGGAGACCCACAGTCCAGTCTCCCTGCCCCAGTGACTCTCTAATTGCACAGAACATACGTTTTTAGGGATCCAGGTTGTAATGTTTTGTTTGCAATGTTACTTTTCTATCAACCAATAAGTTTGATTTCATATTATTCAGAAGACTTATAAAGTTGTTGTGTTTCATACTTTGATCACACAGACAAAGCATAAATAGGAGGCAAGGTCTGTCATGTCATCCAGAGGTAATGCAGCTAGGAACTAAAATTCTGACTAGACCAACAGATTCTGTTGGAGTCCATATTACAGAAATGTTATATTCTTGTTGCACTGTTCCTCTGTTATATATATATAGATCAGTCAGTGGTTGGCAACCATTAGGTATGTGTTTTGATTCAAAAATAATGAAGAATTTTAATTTTACAGGCTGCTGTGCATTAGAACAGTGTTTCTCAAATGCAGCCACAGCAGCCTCCAAAGTATGGGCAGAGATTTGGGGGGCAAAGCAGCAGCCCCTCTCTGCAGTGCTGAACTGTTGCGCCTGGATGCACCACCTTGGTGTTTTTGCTGGTGCCACCAGCAGGGATCAGTGCCCTGCACCATGCAGTCTCCTTGGGGGCTCTGGGCAGCCCCTCTGGAGACACAGGGGGCCGGTGTGCGTGGCAGTGGAGGCAGCTCTGAGCTGTGGCATTCAGTCACTAGGGCACTCCCAAGCTGTTCTCCTGCTCCTGTCTGGCTGGGGCATGGGGAATCTGGGACTCCACAGGCAGCTGGTGAGTCTCTGATCCACTTTTCCTGCTGTGACAGGGCTCAGGCTTGGGCTAGAGGGGGCCCCTTCTTAGTGTCAGAGTGGCCACCAGGAAGAGTCGGTGGCCACCAAAAATTTGTTATGAGAACCCCTGCATTAGGGGCTAAATACCACTCACTCTCACGCAAATTACGGTTTCTGCTGCATGAGTAAGACAGCAGCCCCAGGGCAATCCTGCTTGCGTCACTGAAAGTCCCCTACTTTTGATTTTCCCCTGGTCTACACCTAGAACATAGGTTGGCCTAACAATGTTGCTCAAGGGTGTGAAAAATTCCCATGCCTGAGAGACGCAGTTGGGCCAACATGAGCCCTGGTACTGACACCATTGACCTAACTACTGCTTCTCGAGGGGGGTGGATTTACTACAGCAAAGAAAAATCCCTTCTGTCTCTGGTGCAAGTGTGTACACTACTCTGCCGTAGTTGCAGCACTGAAGTTGTGATGCTTGTAGAGTAGACACAGCATTACTCTTTTCTTCTGATTTCTGCTGCCTTTTAGTTCCTTAAAGACCTACGAAAAGTATAATGCAGTCATATGGACACCACACTCCAAGTGACCCTCTGGCTGCTTTATGGATGCGTCTTTGAATCAGGACTGAAGTGTGTAGGTCTGGCTCCCGATCAGTCCTTTAGTGAGATGCTGGTAAATTGATGGCTCACATCCTCCTTTAACAACGCTCTCATTGACAAACATTTGTTTCTCTGCCTGCCTGGCAGCTGCTGCTAAACCACCAATAAGAATTGGAGATGGAAGCGACTGGTACTGCTAGATTGTTCACCTCCCCAGGTGGCATATGTGGACTCAGTTTGTACAGCAAGGGAGTTAAGTCCTTTTTTGTAACTGTTTAATTGACCAAGGGGCTGTCAGCTCAGCTTCATTAGGAGGTTGACAACCTCCATCTCAGTGTCACCTGCTCACCCACAAAGATCCACCAGGAGTTAGGGTTTGCTCCACACAGAAAAGGCCAGGAGGTCACCTCCTATAGCAGTGGACCTTGAGGAACCATCTGCTCATTGGCCCACAGTGCCTCCACATTGATGTCTGACACCTCTCCCCCATTTCTTTCTGCAGCCCTTGAAGAGCACACCTCCTGTGACTGCTGTCCTGGCAGGGGCTTCCCAGACAACCACTGCTCTCAGCACCTTCCTTGGTGGGGAGGTTCCACAGGTTAAAGAACTATCCTGTAGGAGATTCTGCAGGCGCAGTGGGTGGCATGTTGCTTTGTCTTTCCCCAAGGCTTTGGGCTGGGGAAGAATCGAGTAGCATGTGGCCATCTATCAAGCCCTATCACCTTCTCTGCACACAGGTCTGGGTCCTGCAGAGCTGCCAGGAGAGGCTGCCCCTGGGTCTGAGAGGGAGGCATGCTGCAGAGAACAGCAGGATGATGGACAAGATAGGCCTAAACAGTTGAATTTTCAGCTAACACCAAACTGGCCTGCAAAGCAGCTCCCATGGGTTTTGTGCACATGAGTGTTTTTGCCTGCAAACCTCATCTGAGCGCCCATGTCAAGGAGTTCAGCTACTTTGCCTACTTCTTTTGCATGTGCAAACAAACCAGTGGACATGCAGTTTTGGAGACTAGTTTTGAAAATTTGGCCTAAACAGCCCTGGCCCGTCTCTAATATCAGGTGATTCAAAAGACCGCCAGGAGACAGATGAGAAAAATGTCTCTCCTAAACTGAGACTATGAAGAGTGGCCAATCCAAAAATACCCTCCTCTGGGGAGGCATTACTATTATATAGCTCCTCATCACCTCACTGTTTTGATTTTTTTTTTAAAACTGCATTTTTTGTTCTCTCAAAGAGCCGCAATATAGCTGTCTATGCACCTTTACAAAGCAGCAATTCTTTTTCTTAAAAAGAAATGGCCAAATCCGCAGCAGGTGTAAATCAGCGTAGCTCCACTGACTTCAGGCTACAGTAGCTGAGGATTTGGCCCAAATCATTAAAATGTTTACAGCAGAAAGGCCATAGGTGCATTCTAATGTTTTATTTACTAATCAAGCCTTTTACTGTTTGCAGTCTATGAATCACAAAGCTGGATTTCAACAATAGATAAACACTGGTAACAGAGGGGCACAAAATCATTTCATATTTCCCCGGAGAAAAGACAGAGAGAAAATGCTTTAACAATAGCTGGAATTAAGCAAGAAACAAGCTATGCAGTGGTCATCATTCAATAATTAATCCCAAGATTAGAAGAGTTTAAAAGGGAATAAAAACTATGGCATTAGCTCACCGAGTCCATCTCCCTGTTCATGCTGGGTTGAGCCCTATCACATATTTATTAGCATTCTGCCCAATCTAATTTTAAGTGTCCCAACTGATGGGGCTGCCATCACTTCTCCCCAAGCAGATTGTACCACAGCATAATACAACTCACTGCCAGGAAGCTTTCCCCAATATTCAGACTGAGGTTTTCCTTTGTTATTAAGCTCTTGCATTGTTACTTATAGTTTCACTGCATTATAGCAGTCTACTGATCTCTTCTCCTCTCTCTCCCCCTCCCCCATTATTTGTTCCATTGTTTTACTTTTAGTCTAACTTCTATCCCAGTAACGAGGAGGTAACTCTTATACTATTCAGTGCAACTTCCTGTTAGTTACAATGGGCCAGACTGAATCTTCCTGCAAAACTAACAGCAGGGAGGCAACAAGTGAGACAGAGTTTACAATTCAGTTTCCATGAAATCTCTCTTTGAAGAGGTTCTTTGGGGTCTATGAATGAGATAGCGAGTGCAGGGAAGCCCCTTGAATGTGCCTTTCCTTTGTTCTCCTATCCCCCTAATCCCCTGAACCATTAATTCACACCTGCATTATGTGTGTGTACACACCGACATATATGAATGAACTGGAAAAATGACATGGACTCAAAGTGCCTGAAATATGCAGGTGAAACAACTCTACCTCCATCACATAGGACCAGATTACCACCAAGATGGCCCAGCGTTTGGTCAAGAGCAGCTCATGGACGAAGAGCAGCTGGCTGAAGCTGAAGCCAACCACAACAGAGGTTATGCTGGCAGACAGAGGAAAGCACTTTGTGTTTATAGACACTGTGCGATGTCCTTTGGTTGAAGCTAAGCTCTCACATAGCAGCATACACAAGTAACACTTGCTACCATCCCTGGTTGGCTAGGAGACTGTGTCCCATCCTGGTGGACAATGACCTGGCCTTCCTGATATATGCCTTTGTTACCTTCTGTCCAGACTACAGACATGCATTATACCTGGTCAGGAAGTCTTCAGTCCTTAGGAAATTCCAACCAGTACAGAATGTTGAAGGATATCTTCTCAGCAACACTGGCTACCGTGAACTCGTCAGACCTGTCCTCTAATTCCTACACTGGCTTCCCATAGAATATCCAGGCCAGTTCAAGGTCTTGGTCCTGATCACCAAGGCTCTCAATGGCTTGGGCCCAGTATATCTAAAACATTGCCTAAAGCTCCAGGATGAAGAGTATGGCTGACTACTTAACTTCTCTAGCAAAATGGAACTTTCCGCCATGAGGGTCAAGCTCATCTGTGTAGGACACAGAGCTTTCTCAGGGTGGTTCAAAACAGGATTAAGAACCATCACAAACCTCCTCATCTTCTACAGCACGAGCAAAGTGCACTTCTTCAACCTGCCTGCTCTAATGCAAGCACAGAGCAGCATGTTCATATATAACCCCCCACCCCCTAAACAAAAGCCTACTAAAACACTTATCTGCAGTCACAATTCCCCCCTTGGGGAGCGAGCAGATGAGAGAGAGAATGAACCACCCTTGACAGCTGTTAGTCACATTGCTTAATGCCCAACTGGAAGGTGCTCAGATACGAGGAGAGCGGGATAAGGATAGAATAGTATTCTGTGCAAACCCTGCTTATGCGAGTGGGGATCCAGACACTGAGTCAGGGTTAACTGCTTCAACTGCATTTAGGCATGGTGTATCCTCCAGGATATCTGCTGTCACGTGATTGGAGAATGCTGCCCCAATGCCACCACCCCATGAATAACCTTCACCGGTCCTAAGGCAGGCAGAGGGGAGAAACTGCAGAGGATGCTGCAGGGATGGCATACTGTTATCTTTGCTATTGTCATCATCCCCACCCTCCCAGGAGAGATCCAGCCAAGGCCTTAGAACATAAGAACATAAGAAAGGCCGTACTGGGTCAGACCAAAGGTCCATCTAGCCCAGTATCTGTCTACCGACAGTGGCCAATGCCAGGTGCCCCAGAGGGAGTGAACCTTACAGGCAATGATCAAGTGATCTCTCTCCTGCCATCCATCTCCATCCTCTGACGAACAGAGGCTAGGGACACCATTCTTACCCATCCTGGCTAATAGCCATTTATGGACTTAGCCACCATGAATTTATCCAGTCCCCTTTTAAACATTGTTATAGTCCTAGCCTTCACAACCTCCTCAGGTAAGGAGTTCCACAAGTTGACTGTGCGCTGCGTGAAGAAGAACTTCCTTTTATTTGTTTTAAACCTGCTGCCTATTAATTTCTTTTGGTGACCCCTAGTTCTTGTATTATGGGAATAAGTAAATAACTTTTCCTTATCCACTTTCTCAACATCACTCATGATTTTATATACCTCTATCATGTCCCCCCTTAGTCTTCTCTTTTCCAAACTGAAGAGTCCTAGCCTCTTTAATCTTTCCTCATATGGGACCCTCTCTAAACCCTTAATCATTTTAGTTGCTCTTTTCTGAACCTTTTCTAGTGCTAGAATATCTTTTTTGAGGTGAGGAGACCACATCTGTACACAGTATTCGAGATGTGGGCGTACCATGGATTTATATAAGGGCAATAATATATTCTCAGTCTTATTCTCTATCCCCTTTTTAATGATTCCTAACATCCTGTTTGCTTTTTTGACCGCCTCTGCACACTGCGTGGACATCTTTAGAGAACTATCCACGATGACGCCAAGATCTTTTTCCTGACTCGTTGTAGCTAAATTAGCCCCCATCATGTTGTATGTATAGTTGGGGTTATTTTTTCCAATGTGCATTACTTTACATTTATCCACATTAAATTTCATTTGCCATTTTGTTGCCCAATCACTTAGTTTTGTGAGATCTTTTTGAAGTTCTTCACAATCTGCTTTGGTCTTAACTATCTTGAGTAGTTTAGTATCATCTGCAAACTTTGCCACCTCACTGTTTACCCCTTTCTCCAGATCATTTATGAATAAATTGAATAGGATAGGTCCTAGGACTGACCCTTGGGGAACACCACTAGTTACCCCTCTCCATTTTGAGAATTTACCATTAATTCCTACCCTTTGTTCCCTGTCCTTTAACCAGTTCTCAATCCATGAAAGGACCTTCCCTTTTATCCCATGACAGCTTAATTTACGTAAGAGCCTTTGGTGAGGGACCTTGTCAAAGGCTTTCTGGAAATCTAAGTACACTATGTCCACCGGATCCCCCTTGTCCACATGTTTGTTGACCCCTTCAAAGAACTCTAATAGATTAGTAAGACACGATTTCCCTTTACAGAAACCATGTTGACTATTGCTCAAGAGTTTATGTTTTTCTATGTGTCTGACAATTTTGTTCTTTACTATTGTTTCAACTAATTTGCCCGGTACCGACGTTAGACTTACCGGTCTGTAATTGCCGGGATCACCCCTAGAGCCCTTTTTAAATATTGGCGTTACATTAGCTAACTTCCAGTCATTGGGTACCGAAGCCGATTTAAAGGACAGGTTACAAACCTTAGTTAATAGTTCCGCAACTTCACATTTGAGTTCTTTCAGAACTCTTGGGTGAATGCCATCTGGTCCCGGTGACTTGTTAATGTTGAGTTTATCAATTAATTCCAAAACCTCCTCTAGTGATACTTCAATCTGTGTCAGTTCCTCAGATTTGTCACCTACAAAAGCCAGCTCAGGTTTGGGAATCTCCCTAACATCCTCAGCCGTGAAGACTGAAGCAAAGAATCCATTTAGTTTCTCCGCAATGACTTTATCATCTTTAAGCGCTCCTTTTGTATTTTCATCGTCAAGGGGCCCCACTGGTTGTTTAGCAGGCTTCCTGCTTCTGATGTACTTAAACATTTTGTTATTACCTTTGGAGTTTTTGGCTAGCCGTTCTTCAAACTCCTCTTTGGCTTTTCTTATTACACTCTTGCACTTAAGTTGGCAGTGTTTGTGCTCCTTTCTATTTGCCTCACTAGGATTTGACTTCCACTTTTTAAAGGAAGTCTTTTTATCTCTCACTGCTTCTTTTACATGGTTGTTAAGCCACGGTGGCTCTTTTTTAGTTCTTGTACTGTTTTTCTTAATTTGGGGTATACATTGAAGTTGAGCCTCTATTATGGTGTCTTTAAAAAGGGCCCACGCAACTTGCAGGGATTTCACTTTAGTCACTGAACCTTTTAACTTTTGTCTAACTAACCCCCTCATTTTTGTATAGTTCCCCCTTTTGAAATTAAAGGCCACAGTGTTGGGCAGTTGAGGTGTTCTTCCCACCACAGGGATGTTGAATGCTATTGTATTATGGTCACTATTTCCAAGCGGTCCCGCTATAGTTCCCTTGGAGTCCATAAGGGAAGATCCGCCTGCATATTACTATGAGCAACGTCCAAATGCATATTGTAGAGGGAGCGAATAGGGAATGAAAAGAAAAAAAAATCCCGGTCTACAGTAATCAGTGAATAGATAATATCAAGGGTTCAGTTTATATGTATGAACTCCAAGGAGAATGGCCAAGCATCACTGAAAACAGTGCTTTGGTTCTTAGGGCAACTGTTTCCTTCAGTGCAATGTAAGTAACTAGATCTGGGACCTGTCCTTGCACTGAACCTGAGACCGTCTCCTCTCAAGGGAATGCAATCTGTCACTTTACCACCACTGATGCACTATACAAAATTGTAATCCTCTCTGGGGAGATCAATCTCCATATCCCAGTCCACATAACTGGACTGGCATTCAGGGTTCAAACAAAAGTATTTTGGAGTTGCTGTGTCTGGCATATTTCTGCATCATATTGGAATTTACATTAAAACCAGATCACAAGTACACAAAACAAAACCCACGCATCTGTATTTATTAAAACAAGCTGAGACTTCCCAGTTAAGTGTATATAATTTTAAATAGACAGCCCTCGGTGTTATATGAAAAACAATTTACTTGCATTAGCTTTTGACCTGGATTTGCCATTTGGACCAAATTCGTCTCATGTGTAACTCTATTGAAGTCAATGGAGCAACACCAGGGTTCAATCTGGCACTTTGTCCCACAAATCTCTATTTATTTATTTTCCTAAATTCACTCCCATTTTCCCTTTACTAAAGGAATTCCTTTCTCACACAGAAGTTGATCAGGGTCCTATATATGCTGGATTTTTCATAGTAAAGCCTAGACTGTGAAGAGACCCTCCTCTCCTTGCAGAGACTGCTGCCTCCTAGCATCCACTAGGACATTAGCTACCCCAAAGGGGACAGAGGGGAAGCAGAACCATGCCCCTCTTAGCCACACTTGGCAGCAAAGCTGGCTGAGCATGCTGGGGGACTGCATGTGGCATCCCCTTAAAAGATGCACCAGTTAGCATGCTCCCCTGGCATATTTGGGAGCTCCAGCATTCAGTGTCCCCTAGTTCGCAATGCAGGGCAATGTAGTGCCACACAGCCTATGAGGTATTATTGAGCCCTTAAAGAGAAAGATTCTCAATTCTCAGTAAGGGACTTTTTTGTCACCTACAAATAGAGAATAAGAAAATTTAAATTACACATATATATTGTGACAAAATGGCCAATGTTGGTATGGTGGATCCTGCACTTTTCTTGGCCAGGGGCTAAGATGCCACCCCCTTGCCCCTGCTCTTGGGGCACCAAGGGCCCTGCTAGTGACTTGGGTAGGTGGTAGAGGAGGGAAGCAGGGGAGGCATCTGGGTTTGCACCTCACTCTGAGCCCCAGCCCCTCTCAACCCCTGCAGATTTCTTACTCTCTTCCCCTTTGGGTATGGCTATCCTTCTGTTTTCCGGTCTTTTGAATCTCAGCAACACACCTCCAAACTCCAGTTCTCTCTCTTCTTCCTCACACAGCCTGACTGCCTGAAGCAGGGGGGTTTATTAGGTTCCTGACAGGGCCTTAATTGACTACAGGTGCTCCAATTAACCTGTAGCACCCCTCTGGAGTCTACAGGGAACCATGCCTTAATTAGCCTAGGGCTTATATATTTCCCCTCTCCCATTGCTCCCTGGTCCTGCTGTATCACAATATCCATAACAGTGGTTTGTTGAGATCTGAAATGGACCTTTCAATTGACATAGCGGTTGATAGTCAAAGGGATGTATTTCATCCCTCTATCATCAATGACTATCAAAACTGATGGGTGATGGTGCCAAATCTTGCTTCTGCTCCTGCTTCCATTGAAATCAAGAGGGTGAAACTCTTAACTGGGACTCTCCCTTACAGATTTTCCACTGGAAATAGGGTACATATTTTAAGGGGTGTTCTCCAGCCTCCTCATATGTATTACAAATCCAGTTATGTTCCTGGATTTTTCAGAAGGGTCTTCCTTGCTAGTCACTGGTAAAGATTTTGCAGATGAATCTTCCAGTTTAATTTTTTTAAGTGAAAATAGTGGTACCTCTGCTTTTTCAAGAACATGACTGATCTTCAGAAGTTCCTCTGAATATTTCTCTTAAATTGTTTAAGGTACTCTAAGAACTCAATTACATATTGAGACCATTCATTTCCCAGTTAAAACTGTAAAGTTAGCACTTGACTGAAGGCTCCCTGTAGTTCTCATATTTGAAAACTAGGCTCTACTTCGCTCCAAGTTGTCTGCTGACTTACTAACCAGAGATCACAAGCTTAGAAGGAGTCAGTAGAATCTCTGGTTTAAATTATAGTCCAGGTGCTTGATCTGGGAGCCTTAAACAGCTGTTTTAATATTGAGGAAGCACAATTATTTCTAATCTTTTTACCTATGAAGCCGAAAGATATTTAAGAAATATGTTCACAGCAGAGGCAGAATGACTTGTGATTGAATTACAACAAGGAGAGAAAGATGAACATGTGTGACCTCTGCAAGTGTTACTGAAAATTCCAGGAAAGGAGATTATGGCAAATGAAGGGCTTTATTAGAAAACAGCCATTTTCCATACATGACAATCTTACATCAGAGCATTTACTGTCCTGTAATTCATCCCTGCATTTCCACCTTACATTTTGTAGGCTCCTGCAGTCGCTGTGCAGAACCCCTTTGAAAAGCTACAAAGGCAACCTGACAGGAACAGCTTTTAAACATTCGAAGAGCCTCCCTGGAAGTTTGTGTGCCTGGAGGGTTGTTTTGTTTTTAAGTATTTATGAAACTATAAATAGGGAGCCTAATTCTTCACTGCCTTGACCCTTGGATAGTCAATTATGCCTGTGCAGAGTGAAAGAATGGGAAGAGGACCCTCAGAGCTTCTGGGTAAAGGTATGCAGATGTAAGATTTTTTATTGACATTTTATTTAGTTATAAAAATCTAGAAATCTCAATGTATTTTTCCCTTTTCTCCACTGTGTATTCAGCAACATACTGTTATGTGCAGTCTAGCCAGAAATACTAAAGAGTTACATTGTAACGGAAAGGGACACTGTCAAATTAAGGACCTGATCCTGCAAACACGTAAGCACATGTTCAACTTTAAGCACATAGTTGCCCCATTGACTCGTCAATGAACCAGGACTGGACAGGACTACCAGGGTCACCAAATCCAGTCCCCTGCTATCGCAGGCAACCCTGTCGTATCACCCCCATTCATAAATGTTTCGAACTCCATCTTAAAACTAGTTAAGTTGTTTGCCCCCACTACTCCTATTGGAAGGCTGTTCCAGAACCTAACGGAACTGCTTATGTGCTTAAAGTACATGCGTAAAGGTTTCCATGACCAGGGGCTAAACTTGGGCCATAATTCTTTAAAAACAAAGATTTTATACAGCTGAAGCCCAGCAGAAATATTTTCTCAAATTCCAATTAAAACCAGTTAAAGTTAAACAAATATGTATTTCCTGTAGTGTCTGAAACCCAAAGATTTTAGAAACTAAAACTCATTATAAACAGAATGAAAGTGGCTGCCCTGGACTTTCACTTTCCAAGCTGAGAGACATACAAAGGATAAACACAGTGCAAACATCGTGACAAATACACTGGGTTTTAAAACTTCTCTCTCTGAAATGCAAAGATGAGGAAAAAGGGGGATTATAAAGCTGCTAACACCACAAATACCTTCTGGATACTCTGTTCTTTTGCCCTATGTTGTCATGTCCTGAATAATAAAAAAGGACCCATTTATGAATGGTAAATAATGAATAATTGTCCTCCAGGATATTTGTGCTTACTATGGCTTACCAAGAAAGTTTATATAATCATTGCATCTCAATAACTAATCCTCCAAAACAAGCCAACATATTAATGTCAAATATTTTTTAACTGTTTGAGAAAGTTAATTCATTTTTTATTAAACTGAAAAAAAAAAACAAAAAAACCCTTTCCCTCTGTGAGCAGCATGGATTAGTATGTATGCGATCAAAGAATTAATCAGATATGGTCCTAGAGTCTTTTATGTTTGTTCATACTTGCTGGAAATTGAAGGACCAGCTTGTGATTTCAGTGACCCCAATGTAAATCCAGAGTAACCCTATTAACTCTGATAGAGTTATTCCATATTTAACTCAGTGTCACTGGGATCACAAAACAGGTCTGGGAAGAAATGTTCTCTTAATAAAATATTTTCCCATAAACTTTTTATTGAATTTCATGCTGTTGAAGAGCACTAGAATGGCAGCTCTGGAGGTTAACATATTAATCCAAAAGTTAGGCACATCATTTGATTGTGCTGTTTGGTTTTTCTTCCTTCTCCTTGCTGTTTTATTACTGCTCTGGGTGTTCCTGGTTTGCTGCTAGCACTGCTTCTGATTTATACAATCAGCAATGAGTCATAATTCTTGTGCTTGAAATGCAATGTTTGTTTTGTTTCTTTTATGTGGGGAATCACCTCCCCCACATAACTCTGACAACAATGGGCCATATCCTCAGCTGGTTTATATCAGTGTATTTATGCCATTTTATATCAGCTGATCATCAGGCCCAGTATTTTTATATAATGCCCCTCTAATAATGAAATAGTTATGAGGACAAAGATGGCCAGATCCTCAGGTCCACCAGAGCTATGGATCATAGAAATGTAGGGCTGGAATGGACCTTGAGAAGTCTTCAAGTCCAGCTCGCTGCACTGAGACAGGACCAAGTAAACCTAGACAATCCCTGACAGGTGTTTGTCTAACCTGTTCTTTAAAACTTCCACTGATGGGGATTCCACAACCTCTCTTAGAAGCCTCTTCCAGAGCTTAACTACTATAGTTAGAAAGTTTTTCCTTATATCTAACCTAAATCTCCCTTGCTGCAGATTAAGGCCATTACTTCTCATCCTACCTTCAGTGGATATGGAGAATAATTGATCACCATCCATCACCTCCGTATTTGAAGACTGTTATCAGATCCCCCACCTCCAAGTCTTCTTTTCTCAAGACTAGACATGCCCAGTTTTTTTTAAACTATTCCTCAGAGGTCAATGGGGACATTAATATTTTTCGGCCCCCTTTCTGCCTCCCATCCACCAATCCAGGGGACAGTTCTGACCTGCACCACCCATAAACAGCGCACCAAGAGGTCATTGTGCTGGTTCGTGATCACAGGAGTGAAGCATGTTTCAGGCAGGCCTTTGCCACCTCCTAAGGCTTTTTCATTTTGGAGAGGGGAGGGGGGAAAACAGAGAGGTTTCCAGCATTGTTCCAAGTCACCCTTAATTCCCCAGCCATGTACACATGTCACAAGGCTTTACGTCATGGTGAGCAGTCAAATGTGGCTGAATGCATTCCATGCTGGAGTCCCTCAATACCCAGCTGAATGTAGGCCAGGAGCCATCACTCTACAGAAGGCCCAGGGAAATGACTGACTGCTGGCCTGGGGAGTGTGACCAAAGTCAGACCCATATGTAGATGGGCACCATGTGAAAGTTGTCACTAAGCCACCAGGCTAGCCCCACTTAAACATTGTTAAAATATTGGAATAGGCCCTGATTTAGCAAGGTGCTGAAAACTAGACATGTGCACATAGATGAGTAGTTCCGTAGATGAGACAGTTCTTAAAGTTAGGCATGTGCTTAAGTACCTTGCCTAAGCAGAGGCCACAGACACGCCAAGAAATATACACCTCAATCTATGCTCCCCTTCTATGGGCCAAAATCTAAAATTGGGTTAGGTATTAACTTCCTTCAGATACTAGTTTTCCTTCGTAAGGGATTGTACTTAAGGCTGCATGTCTGTCAAGGAGGTCACGGAGGTCACAGATTCCGTGACTTTCTGTGACCTCCGTGACTTCTGCAGTGGTCGGTGCAGCTGGTTCAGGGACTGCCTGAGCCGGGCAGCCCCTGGGGCAGCAGCAGTTTGGGTGTGTGGGAGGGGTCTATGGGCGGGGGGTTGGGGTGCAGGGCGGTGCTCACCTCAGGGGCAGGAGTCTCCGGCTCTCACTGGCATGTCCCTGCAGCTCCTAGACTGAGGGGCCGGGGGCCCTGAATGCTGTATGTGCCTGCAGGCGCTGCTCCTGCAGCTCCCACTGGCTGCAGTTCCCGGCCAATGGGAGCTGCGGAGCCGGCGATTGTGGCGGGAGCAGCGCGCAGAGCCCCCCTAGCCGCCCCTCCCCCTAGGAGGTGCAGTGACATGCCGGTTGGAGCCGGGTAAGGATCTGCCAGCCCCGCCAACTCTCCCCTCCCCCCCAGCGGGGGTCTTGGGTTGCACAATGACGACCACCCACCGCCCACCCCAGCACAGGTCCTGGGCCATGTGGCGCTGCCGTCCCCCCTTCCCCTCCCAGTGCCAGCAGGGGTCCCAGGCCACACACCGCTGCCCTCCTCCCCCCCAGCACCAGCAGGTCTCCCAGTCCACGCCCCCAGCACCAGTGGCACCCCTGGACCACCACCCCCCAGAGCACCCGTGGCCCGCCAGACCAAGTTTTAGTTAGGGGTATATAGTAAAAGTCATGGACAGGTCACGGGCCATGAATTTTTGTTACTGCCCGTGACCTGTCCATGACTTTTACTAAAAATACCCATGACTAAAACTCAGCCTTAATTATACTGCCTTCTTTGGCATGTTAAATAGAAGTGAACTAACATGTAAAAAGGTTATACTGACTAAGACCTGACCTAGATGAATGGATCTATAGGAGTATTGTCTTGTACTATCATATGTTTCTGAAGTGTCAGACATACACTTAACTATTTTTACAAGGCCATCTGTTTAAAAACGAGTACAGCTGGCTAATAAACTGAAAGTGAGCTCCTGTTGTACAATTATTTGTTGTAATATAAATGTATTGATAAGAAGGCTAGAGGAAAGGCATACATTTATCTCTACATGCTTCATTACGCCCCTGAAAGAAAGTGCGTCAGCACACAAAAGGTCACAATGAAGTCTAATGGAGAAAGTAATAACTATGCTTGTGAGATGGTGGATGAGTAAATTTCACTCAAGCTTCCTAGGTTCCAAACATGCCCAACCAAATCTCTCAAAAGGTCCTGTGATTTGTGAAGATCTGTACACAAACCAGCAGCAGGGTCCTCTATCCAATTTGGCTAAGCTGTGCTGGTTGGACTCCTTCCCACCAGTGCCTGTTACCTGCATGTTTATCCCTTACACGAGTTTCGCATTTTATTAAAATTATACTCTGTCGAATGGATGACTCAGCCACTGGGAACAC
Organism: Emys orbicularis; assembly: GCF_028017835.1. Taxonomy (NCBI): domain Eukaryota; kingdom Metazoa; phylum Chordata; order Testudines; family Emydidae; genus Emys; species Emys orbicularis. The sequence goes on from NC_088686.1 coordinate 16,051,807, forward strand.
ATTTCTGTAGTACACTGGACAGGCAGTATGTCCTGTCCCCCCACCTTCTAGATGGAGGGCCCACACAAAGGATTATATGCCCCCATACAGGGAAGTTTGTCCTGAGAGTCTGAGTCTCTCACTCCCATGGGCATTACTGGAGGAGGAGGGTAGCTGTGGAAGAAGTATAACACCAGTGGCTTCTCTAGTGCCATTTCTTACCATTCACTTGGCTTTGTCTCTGTCACTTTGTTTTGGTTTGCACATAATGGAGACAACCAAATCCTTAGCTCTCATCTCGGTGAGAAGAAGAACATCAAAAAACTACTTAGAGATAAGAACAGATTTAAAAATTTTATTAAGATGATGTTAAAAAAAAATAGTGAACAGAGTTTGAGCATAGAAGTTTCTGGTTATCAGGGAATAACATACAGATTATCGAGGGTGCAAAGTTTGGTTTAAGATAAAGTGGCATGAGGAATACATAATCTGCAATATCCCCGATTGGGGGTAAAAGCTTGATGGGTCAAAGTACAGACATTGAGATATGAGGGTATGAAGTTCATAAAGTGGCTATATTACTACTACCTAGGCAACAATACATCCCATCAGTTCCCCACCACCACCACCACCACCACACACACCAGCTCAGAGCCATAATGACCCATTTGTCCAGACTGCTGCTGTTCTTCATTTTAAGTGTCTTACTCACTGGCCACTAGGTGGCAAAAGAAACTTGACCTTAAAGAAGAAGGCAGTAGATGTCAAACCCAGGATTGCAAAATCTAAGCTCCAGCCCCACATTTGTGGAAGGGAACTTTTATTCCCGTAACTCATGAATGAGTGTTCAAGGATATGAGTGGGGTATCGCCAGTGTATGTCTTCTCCTATTTTATTATAGTTACCCCTGCCCTAATGTGTTATATCTGTGTGGTATTGTCTCATTTTGTATGGTCTGGTTTTGGAGCTTTGACAAGTTATAAGCGTAATTCTATTGGAGACAGTGCGAAGGCTGCAGTATTTGGAAACATATACAAGCTGTAAGTCATTTATCTTTTTGTACTTTTCATTGTCTGTTTATGATTTTTTTAAAAGAAATCCCTGTATAAGATCTGCAACTTTTATTTGGGGTCTGTGGATTTTTCTAGCAGTGGCTTCTCTACATGCCCAACCAGTGCTGCCCCATCCACATGGCTATTTTTAACAGTGTAGTGTCCCATTGCCTCCCTGCTGCTGGAGCCTTTCCCCACCTGAGGGAAAGACGCTGGCAGCAGGGGAAGGCACCAGCGGGGAGGGGAGGTGGCTCCAGCAGCTCCCCACTGGCAAAGCCTTTGCCCTCTGTCTCCCACCTGCCAGAGGCTTTCAATGGTGCATGTAGCTACACACCACATTGTGGACACAGCCAGCTTTTCACTGTGATGTGTAACTATACATACAGTACACGCTCCCGCCTATGGTGTGCAAAGTAGACATAGCCTAAGAGACAGTCCCTGCCCCCACAATAGCTTACAATCAAAACAGAGAGGGAAATATTAACCCAGTTTTGCAGATGGGGAACTGAAGCACAGAGAGATTAAGTGACTTGCCCAAGGTCACACAGGATGTCTATGGCAGAGCCAAGAAGGGAATCCCGCACTCCTTTGGGCCAGTGGCCACCTTTCCTCTCTCTATAGGGCATCTATGAACATTAAGTTTTATTAATTTGTGTAACAGAGAAATGGATACAATGTTTTTGAAAGGATCCCTCCTTATGAGCCTCTGCTAAACACAAACCCGCTATGTGAAGGTGTTACTGTGCATATCATGGGTAATTTGTTCATCAATTGTGACTATTAAGGAAGTATTAATCACAGGACACTAACAGTGAGAGAAACATCCATTTATAGACCCTGCCAAGACCAAGTTTTGAAAGAGAGAGGCCCACTTGTACTTGCATACATGTTATAATACAGTCGGGCACCTACACTGCTGTTTGCACATGCATTGCCTGGTCTGCCCAAGCAACCACAGAACTTGTGTTCACAAGCGTGGAGATGTAAGGACTGTGGGATCTGGCCTCTAGTGAGACAGAGTGACTGAGAATCCTTCCCATGCCACTGTATCATTTTGATGGCTGCAGCTGGAGGTCAGATCCATAAGCCCTGGAGGAGACCTCTGATCCAACCCCGAACCCTGGGAGGACAAGATTAGAAAGAAGCAAGACCAGCAGCTCTCCTCCTTACTTGCAGTCCCATCTGAGAATTACAACTGGGGTTGCTATAAAATCAATCCCAGCTTCCAAGGAGCCTTGCAGCCACAGAGACTTTGAAAGCACTGGCTTCACTGACTGCAGAGTTCTCACTTTGGTCATGTAGTAAACAAACACCCTTCAAACAAGATGTTAAGGTTGCCATGGAGACCCAGAATCACTTTGATTTTGGAAGTTAATGGCTCAACTGTAACATTTTAATGAGGCTCTTCTCTGTGCGATCTCTTTCCTTTTCCCCTCTACCTTCTCTACCAGCAGCAGCATCACCTCTGACTGCGCTGGAGAGCTGCAGAATTAATCTGCCAAGTTCAGTATAACATTCTTCCACAAGTAACATCTGGCTCCCTAACTTTGTTCCTTGGTGAGTCGACTGTTGTCTACATGGCTGGCTACCCTTCTTTGCTGGCAGCTGTGAAACTGCATCAGGGTCTGCTTCTGCCACGGGTTGCTGCTTCACAATGGCTGGTCTCTCTTGCCTTTTCCTCCTCATCTTTCATCCCGCAACTTCACCTGTTATATTGAATATTTTTCCTTTGCGAAGCAGTGCAGAGTAGGATCCCTCACTATTGAAATGTAAATGGGAGAGCCAAGCAAGCATGGCATAACAATGACAACACATGGGGATTTAACCCAGGACCTTCAGACTTAACAGCATGAGCTGCTTCCACTTGACCTAGAGAGCCAGGACTCCTGTCCTCAGTGCTTCGGTCACAGCAGGGCACCTGCGACACATGCTGCAATCCAATGGTGGGTATCATTGTGCAGCCTTTATTGCTGGGCAGCTCTTCATTGAAGAAGGGGAGGGGGAAGCCTCCCCCCCCACTACTCTATGCATTCTGTGGAGGCTACTTGCGGTTCTGAGATGGCACCTGCAGAGCTCCTACTGAAAGCAATGGGAGCCCCCCTTCAGCAACTGTGGGACAAATTTGTCCAGGAGATTTGATTAAAATAATAAAGAACACTCATTAAAATCTGAGTCCAAACACACAAGAATAAAATGAACACAACCGAGCTGTGTGATTAGATTTTAGCACTCAATAATCACAGCACTTGGGGAGCGTAAGCACCATATTATTGATGGGTTTTTAATCAGTTATAGCCTCTGCAAGTGCATTTGGGGAGTTTTAAATACCCAGATTATGGAGCTGATTTTGAGTTGTTGCTGTTCTAAGCATAGAGTGGGACTTTAACATTACGAGCTATGGTGTCAAGGTAACCTCCCTAAGCATGAACATTCCTGGCAGAAGTCCAGCTGAGCCTCCAGGGAGAGGCAGGCATTTTGTGTACATTAAGGCTGACTTTTAAACCTGCAGTTCTCACACCACTATTTGCAGAGGTGTAGTGGGGAGCTAAAAAGTCGGACTAACGACAGACTACAAAACATGATTTTGATGGGTTTGTGGGCCAATCTCACGATCTTTGCTCTCATGAGGCTGGCAATACCGAGAGCCCAATCCACCATGTTGCCTCTGTAAGGATACATCTATGCAGCAGCTAGGTGCATGTTTCCCACCTATCCTAGACAGACATATGCTAGCTCCACTTGAGGTAGCATACTAAAAATAGCAGTGTAGCCAGGGGCAGCACAGGCGGCGGCTTGGGCTAGGTGCCAGAGTATGCACCAAAGGGGTCCAGGCAGGTGTGTCCTCAGGTGCCGAGACCAAGCTGCCACCCATGCTATCCCCCAGCTGCACTTCTATGTTTAGTAGAGCCTGTGTGTGTCTATCTGAAGTGGGAAGAATGCTTCTAACTGCAGTGTAGACATATTTTAAGTGTCTATGCGTTTTATGTGACAGGCTGATCTTCCATCATTCTTATTGCTAGTACTCGGTCACTTTTTCAACCATATGGATAACCTGTGGTGGAAAATGTAGCCTCAGAAAGGAGAGAAAGAAAGTAACCCACCACCGGGTTGCAAAATAAGCAACTAAAAAAAGATTAGTGACCTGAGGAGGATGCATGATTGTGAAGTCACAATATACCTGGTCACGAAGCCATCAGCCATTTGGAAATGCCAAGCACTACAGAACACTGTAGCGTGTCTCCTCAGGAACTTGGCTACACATCTGTCTTCCACTCCCTATGCTCGATTCCCACAGGATAGCAGTCTTGGTTCTTATCTTCAAGGTGGCTGATGGCCTGGACCCAGCATATCTAAAAGATTGCCTAAAGCTCCAGGATGAAGAACGTTGTCGACAACTTCTCTCAGGGACTATAACGGTTTCTACAAAAAGAGTAAAGCTTGTCTGTTGGGCTGGGGAATAACCTATAGTGGATCTAAGGACCATCACAAACCTCACCACCCTCAGCTCCAATTATAAGGGGCACTTCTTTGACCTGCCTTTTCTAATATAAATACATAGCAACAAACTCAACAAAACAGTGCACAGCACACACAATCCCCACCATGCAGAGATGGGGAGAGAGAGAGAAGGAACTGCATGTGACAGATGTTAGTGATGATGACCATACAAGAACCAATATAGAATAAAAGTTTCTTTGCCCGTTTCCTGTAGGATGCCTAAGGGAAGAGGGGGGTGGGGGGAGAACACTCTTGAAAAACAGTAACATTTTTCAGAGTATCAACATTTAAAAGGACTAAAGTAGACAATCAAACATGACAGTATGGTTCCAAAACTGGTTGGATTCCTTCCTGCCTTCTCAGTGGTCTGTCAACCCTTTTTAAAATAACTTTTGGGGACAGTTTCACTATTTCTCTTAATAGTTGCATTGAGGGATATAGCTTGTTTGGGAAGGAGGAGGCATTGTCAAAAATGCATACGCTTGCTCTGAGGTCCAAGAGGAAATGAGCGGCAGACCTACTGAGAGTCTCTGGGTGGGGATAAAAAGGGAAAAGAAGAGTAGCGATGTTATGGCATGGGGTCTATTATAGACCACCAGATCAAGAAGAGGAAGTGGATGAGGCGTGCTACAAGCAGGTAACAAGATTAGCTAACATACATAGCTAACGTACATAGCATTAATGGAGGATTTTAGCTTCCCTGATATCAGTTGGAAGACTAACACAGCAAAACATGATATGTCCTGCAAGTTCTTAGCATGAGGAGACAACTTTTTGAATCAGAAAGTTAAGGAAACAACAAGGGGGTCATCCATTTTGGATCTGGTGTTGACCAACGGGGATGAATTAGTTGTGAATGCGAAAGTGGTCGGGAATTTGGGAGGAAGTGATCATGATCTCATAGAATTCAAGACGATAAGGAAAGGAGGACATGAGAACAGTAAAACAGGGACACTGGACTTCAGAAAGACAGATTTCAACCAACTCAGAGAAATAGTAGCCAAGGTCCCATGGAAAGACCAATAAGGGAGACAAGGATCAAAGCACACGGGATCTTCATAGAGGAAGGTAAATACACAGCATTTATTGAGAATACCACAGTTAGCATATGCTTTCAGTCACACACACACACACACAGTCCTGCCAGTGATGTTTATAGTTACCAGTCCAGAGTCTGGATCAATCTAGTGGCCAGCCAGATAGAACCCCGCTCCCCTCTGCGACCAATCGGTCGCGATCCGATGCTCCTGGAGTGTGGCAAGACGAACCCAAAGTCCCATGGCCAAGCACCCTGTTCTTATAGGTTTTTTTTTCTGTTGAAGCCTATGGATTTTGCTGTGTCAGTTTGTGACTGGTCACTTCTTAATTGGTGTAAACATTCCAATACACCTCGAGAGGGTTATCCTGTCCTTTGTTCCGATTTAATCAATTGTCCTTGGGGTGCCAGCCTTCACCTCAGGTTCGTCAATCTGCCCTTCATTATGGATGCGCCTTGATGATTCTTTGATGTCCTTTAAGTCTCTTCACTCCTTCTTCCTTGACTCTGGCTATAACAATGGCCTTCACACCTTATCTTTTCCTGATGCATACATTCCTCATTCACACAAACAGATTGAGAATACAAACAGTAGTATTTTATATCGAGCAAAAAGGCATTGCAAATTAAACCTTGCTAAGTTTTACAATCAATAACCAAGACAATTTACATTGAGACCCAGGCCTTCAATGTTCCTCTAATCTACTTAACATAGACACAATAGAGAATCCTGTCTCTTACTTACTAAAACCTTAAAACAAAGAAATGTATATTTAACTAGAGTGCCTATATTGTAAGCCATAGTAGACATTATAACTTATCCTAAAACATAAGGGTGACCATAATCAGTCATAAGGATTGTTCTGGTCTGTCATTCCTTTCTGCTATTCAAAAAGGGTGGCTGGACAGGATGAAATCAAATCATACATTAATTCTCATAGTACATTATAAAATCCAGCTCCTACAAGGAGTCGAATGGGGATGACAGTTCCTAAAAGACGTAATACTCAACATCAAGCTATTGCGATGCAGAGGGAAGATAAGAAGAGCCACAGGAGGCCAATGTGGCTGAACAAGGAGCTTTTTAACTATCTAAAAATCAAAAGGGATACATATAGGAAATGGAAGGATGTCACCCAAGGAAGTATACATGGGAATAGCATGATCATGTAGGGACAAAAATCAGGAAAGCCAAGGCAAAGAATGCAAAAAGCGACAAAGAGTCCTATGGCACCTTATAGGAGCATATTGGAGCATAAGCTTTCGTGGGTGAATGCCCACTTCGTCGGATGCATGTGTGTATTCAGGGGACGAGGAGCAGAGGGCGGTTGGATGGGGGTGGTTGTCCCGGAGGGGCTGTCAGGGGGTGGGGGTGTGGACAGGAGTCGGGGCGGTCAGGGTACAAGGAGCAGGGGGGGTTGGATAGGTTGGGGGTTCTGAGGGAGGCAGTCGGGGGGCGGGAAGTGGGAGGGGGCGGATGGGGGAAGGGGCCAGGCTGTTTGGGGAGGCACAGACTTCCCTACCCGGCCCTCCATACAGTTGCGCAACCCCGATGTGGCCCTCGGGCCAAAAAGTTTGCCCACCCCTGTACTAGAGCAATGTATAAACATTCAATTTGCGAATACCTGGAGGATAAAGGGGTAATCACTAGCAGCCAGCATGGATTTACTAAAAACAAATCATGCCAAACCAGCTTGATTTCCTTCTTTGACAGGGTAACTGGTTTGGTGGATAGGGGGAATGCAGTGGACATTATCCCTGAACTTTAGCAAGGCTTTTCACACAGTCCCACATGACATTCTCATAAGTAAGCTGGAGAAATGCATACTTGGCAGAATTACCATTAAGTGGATACATTAACCATTAAGTGGTTAAACAACTGCAAACAAAGCGTGGAAGGAGGTCTTACTTGGGGTTCCACAGGGTCTGTTCTGGGTCTGGTGTATTTAACATCTTTGTTAATGACCCGGCATGTCAGAATAGAGAGCATTCTATTTGCAGATGACACAAAGCTGGGGGTGTTGCAAACACTCTGGAGGATAGAGCTAAAATGCAAAGGGATCTTGATTAAATTGGAGAACTGGGCTATAGACAACAAAATGAAATTCAGCAGAGACAAATGTAAGGTGCTACACTTAGGGAAGAAAAAACAAATGCACAAATGCAGATTGGGGGACAGTTCTTATCTTATTTGACCCAGTGCATTTTGCTTCCTGCTATAAATACTCACCACTGCTATGTATTATTTGTATTATACTAGTGCCTGGAAGGCTTAAAACCTGAGATCAGGCCCCATTGTGCTAGGCATAGTAAGACACAGAAGTCCCTTTCCCAAAGAGCTTATGATCTAAATAGACAAGACAGATAAAGGATGGGAGTGAATACAGAAAGACAAAGTGAGTTGCCCAAGGCCAAGGATTAGGTAGAGACAGGTCTCTTGACTCTCAGTGCAATGTCCTATCCACTAGGCCATACTGTCTCTCAGTATGCTTTTTCTACTATTTCCTCTAAGGTCTTTATCTAGCCTGGCCTATCTTGACCGTGTCCAGTGATGGTCCCTTGAACACCTCCCTTGGGAGTTGATTGCAGTGCCCAGAAATTTCCCCTGTTGCTTAATTGAAAACATCTAGTTCCTTTAGTCTCTGGCAGTTGCTTCATGTCCTGCATCATCTGAAAGTTGAATAAAGGCTTGAGCCAACTCCCATTAAAGTGAGCTCTACAGTCTGAAACCTTTGAGAAGATTTTGATCTACTAGAAAGCCAGATAGATGGTCTATTCTTCAGCAGCCACTCCACCTCAGTTTCCCAGCTGGTCTTCCTCTTCTCCAACCACCTTCCGAGTTGCAGAAACTTAGCCTTCCAGCTAGGTCACTTCCAGTTTTACCCCTTCCAGGGCACTCAACATCCAAAACATGTATGAAGCTACATAAACACTCCCCATTCCTCTGGGAGAGCTACCAGGCCCCAGTCCCTGGCCACAGCCAGCCTTATCTCCCATTGTGAGTGTTCCACATCCACTCTCTCTGCCTGCTTCTCCCTCATATGGCTCTTTTAAGTCCCTTCCTGGAAGTCTGCCTCCTGCTCCAGGTGTCTCCATTTGGACTAATTGGGCCTCCTGTGGCCTGTTAACTCCTTCCTGCCTTGCACAGGGGCTTGTGTGCCCCATTACACTGGCAATGCTGGGCACTAGACTAAGAGCCAGGAAACCTGGGCTCTGCTCCCTGACCTGCTGTGTAATCTTGGCCTAGTCACTTCTCCTGTCTGTGCCTGTTTTCCCCTTCATCCTTTTCGTCTGTTTAGATTGTAAGCTCTTTACTATGTACTTGAACAGCACCTGCTGCACCGGGGGATCTGGGGATGTTCAGTGGTGAATATGGATCTGTACCCAAAAACGTGGTTTACGGAGAGGATTCCTGAGGTGATGTGGTGGAATGTCCTGGGGAGTGGGGGGGTCTCAGCACCCTCCTCAACAGCCACAAGGCTGAATGGGTCTAACTGCCAAACCATGGAGCAGCCATCACAGGGGCCTGCTCTTAGACAGTTTGGCAGGCCAACTAGCAAAAACCAGTCTGAGGAAAAAGGAAGACTTCACCCCTAGGTCCTCTAACAAAAGCCATTGAGATATATGGCAGTTGGGCTCAGGCTTACACAGGGAGGGTGGGGCTCTGGGGAAAGGGAGTTTCCCTGAGGACAGGAAAACAGACTGGGACTGGGTGACACTCTCTGGAAGGTAAAATGAGACCAGCTTGGGTCCCAAGAGCCCCTGAGCTTGGTAGAAGAAGCATGTAGGCTGAGTCTATTCTTGTAAATCAGAGGGGAAATCCATCTAATGGCAATCATAGGGAAGCATAAGATCAGATGCATACAAATGTCTGTATAGGCTGTTGGTTATTTTGAAATCATTTTCTCTAATGCCTTGTTCCATTTACTAATAACAAGCCCTCTTGTTCTAAAGTGATTTGTCGCTGTGTATCACTGGGCACAGACTCCCACAGGGGGTGAGATGCAGGTGTCCAGTTGGACCTGTACTGTAATAAGCAGTTGCAATAGACAGATCCTGGTCTGAGAGTCAGAACACTGTGAACTTCCACCACACAGCGGGCAAGGTCACGAGGTCTGACACCATAGGGGTGCAGTCGGAGAGACCAGAAAGGAAATGGAGGTGCAGGACTCTAGGCCCCACTGTTACAAATAGTAACGTGTGTTTGATTGTTGTCAATTCTGTTGCAGCAACTTCTTAGAAAAACTCTGAGTCCAACTAGATGAATAGCATGACATTTCTAAAATGCCAAATAGTTCGGACACTCTTGCAAGCTAGTCTCTGCCTTTCTCACTGCAGTTGTAGCATACGGCATAGTTATTATAAAACAAGAGAATGATATGCCTGAGATCCCTTGTAGGGCTGTAGAAATGAAGGAATCTTTAGCATGATTAGAGGGTTCTATATGGACAACTTCTTGAAATACATTGCGAGGACAGTCCTGGCATTTGGTAACCCATGAGGGAGGAGGTATAAACACAGAGAAATACATATGGAACTTGCATCATATATTTCAAGGATGAGGTGGGAAAAGATCAAATTGCATTGTGGGTCCTGGAATATTGCAGAGCAACTTTGAATCCACAACTATTTAAAATGGGGAACTCTCTTGGCTTCCTCCTCCGAGTCTAATCACATGGCATTATTATTATTGTAAACATTCACTTCCATGAAGCTAGTATTGTCTCAAATGTTTCTGGACTGAGAACAAGTGGGTGATTCTGATCTTTCATGGCAGGGGTCAGAAACAGTCTAAAGCAGCTCTGATAAGATGGCAAATTAAAACTGCAACTATATAGTTTACTGTGTAGCAAAGAGCAGGTATTGTCAGTAGAGGCTACAGTCATAAAAAGCAACAGCTGGCTATCCCTGTTTCCAGAATAACACTTTACATCTTTTCACTAATGGCACTGCTAATTAATAACTACTAATAATAATACTTTGCACTTCTATAGCATTTCCTATTAAGGGAGCTCAAAGCACTTTAAAAACATGAATGAACTAGGTGTCAGCACTATTATTATTTCCACGGCAGAGAGAGGTGAACTGACTTGCCCTGACTAACAAAAGCGAGTCTGTGACAGAGCCAGGAATAGAATCCAGGCCTTTTGACTCCCTGTCTTGTGGTGTGGCACGTTTCCTCTTTTTAACTGCTATTCCAATTAGAGAATATTGCTGTGGTGAAAAAGCTAAGATAGATCTTGAAAGATTCACATAGAAGTGGGTTCTAGCCCACGAAAGCTTATGCCCAAATAAATTTATTAGTCTCTAAGGTGCCACAAGGACTCCTCGTTGATTTTGCTTATTCTTAGGCACCAAGCAACATTTTTCACAGATGGGGAGCATCTTTTGGTAGCCCCATTGCTATGCTATGAATGGCATTCACTCTTTGTATTACTGTAGCATCCAGGTCCCTGCATAGGGTATGGCTACATTACAGACTCTATGGTGGCACAGCTATAGACAGCACTGCAGCTGTGCCACTGGAGTGCCATAGCATAGACACTTCCTACATTGATGGAAGGGGACTTTTCCATTGATGTAGCCAACCCACCTCTCTGAGAGGCAGTAGCTAAGTCAATGAAAGAATCCTTCCATTGATCCAACTGCATGTACACTGGGGCTAGGTCAACCTAACTACGGCATGCAGGGAATGAAATGTTTCAGAGCCCTGAGAGACAGAGCTAGGTCAATCTAATTTTTAAGGGTAGACCAGGCCATGGTAAGAGGCAGTCCCTGCTCTGAAGAGTTTATAAAATAAAATAATGGAGATATACCTATCTCCTAGAACTGGAAGGGACATCAAAAGGTCATCGAAGGCAGCCCCCTGCCTTCACTAGCAGGACCAAGTACTGATTTTGCCCCAGATCCCTAAGTGGCCCCCTCAAGGATTAAATTTACAACCCTGGGTTTAGCAGGCCAATGCTCAAACCACTGAGCTATCCCTCCCCCCCCCCGAAATTTACAATCTAAATAGACGAGACAAAGGAAGCATCATTATCCACATTTGACAGATGGGAAACTGGGAAACAGAGGGATTAAATGACTTGCCCAAGATGGCCCAGGGAGGCTGTGGCACAGTTGGGAACTAACCCAACCCTCCCAAGTCCCAATCGAGTGTCTTAACTGCAAAACCATCCTTCCTTCCATGGTAGGCTTTCCAGAGAAAGACAGAGAATAGAAACAACCCAGGGTAACCTGCAATTTACTAATCCTGGCTGGCTTCTTCCTACATTATTTTAAGTGACTGGTGCTTGCAGTTTATTTGCTCATCCCCTTTGTTTGCGCCTCAGCCTCTCTTTCAGCTGCCTATTCCTGGAATGTGGAAGACAGTGGGAGCCTTCTATTTATTTGCATGTGGAGGCAGAAAGATCACACAAAGCACAAACGCACATTCTCTTCTTGGAAAGAATCCACTCCCTCCCCCTCCCCCCAAGAGCGTAAAAACTCTGCACAAACGTTTTTTGAATCAGCTGTGTGTATGTTTCAGCAATAAACCCAGCATGGCAATTTGGACCGAAAATGAGGAGCTGGAAATCAAGAGTCCAACTGGCACATTTTAAAAATATAGTTTCCCTTAGAGGCTTTGAATTCAGTCACACCTGACTTTGAGCTGTTTCTCTGGATTTAAATTAAGGCAAACTACACCCCTAAACACTAGCCAGAGGTAACCATGGGATGCACCTTGAAGCAAGAAGGGAAATGCTTCTTTCCTGCTTCTACAATGTCACCAGGTCCACCCACACATCAATCCGGGCCACCACTGTGGTGCATACTTTTATTATGATCCTGTTTTCTGATTGCAGCACTTTTATATTCCTAGCAGTCCCCTGTCTGCTGAGGCAGATGCCAAATTGCGAGGCAGAGCTAATGCCATCTGTTACAGATGAGACCAGCCCACTGTGTTCCCCCTTACTTAGGCTTTTGTTGTTTGTTTTATTGCACCTCTCAATCTATATATAAGAAATTTAGATTAAAAGTCTATATGGAAAACGTAACAGGCACCAAGGAAGAAATTGCCTGAAGGGGATATTTTCCCTGCAATTCCAATAGTGCTCACAGACCTCGTCAATTTCTCTCTGCAGTCTACTCAGTAGTGGGAGGGTGACTGTACAAGAAGATTACAACTTTAGTCACTCATCGGCTGATGTTCTGAAGAAGATGAAAAGTTGAGCCAGAGGGAGAAAAAAAAGAAAAGATGCATAAAGAGGGACAAAGACTAAAAGAACAAAGAAAACAAAAGTCAGTCAAGAAGGAGCTAGAGCAGAAAGGAGAGAGGGGACGGGTGACAGCCAAGGTTGGAAAGGAAACCAGAGAGCACTGATGGAAATAGAAGAACATGGTGATCCCTGGGTGAATAAATTCAGAGGCCAATGTGAACTGTTGCACCTCCCATGAAAAACTAACCCCCAAAAAAACAAATGCATGAGGCTATAAACAGCTGGAAATAAGGACACTGTCCAAGTGCCACCAGCTGTATTTATGGGTAAGTAACTTGACACTATCTGCAGTTGCCATTACACAGAAATAATTGTGAATTAACAGGTCAACCCCTCCCCGCCCAACCAAACCAACCCCCTAGCAATATGTGATTCTCATTATATAGCAGTTGCCTTGGGGGAAGGCAACATAGTTTAAAGATGACTGTAATCTGATGGGCTGGACATGAATCATTCGCTGTTGGATCTTGTCTCCTGAGTCATTTTCCTTATAAACGAAACTTTTCAAGGCAAAGTCCTCTGCATCACCAGAGCTATTATAGCCACTCTAGCAGCAGTAGCCATGAAACCTCTCCTGCTTGGATAGGCTTCCAAAAAGACTAGATTGCTGTATAATTTGCAGGTGTCACTAATAACTGCATAGGATGGCTGTATAGGAATCCGTCCTCACTCAACAAGCCCCAGAGCCAAACCTCAGCACTTGTCCCCTAACAAACTGTAAAGCCAAAAATTCTTCAGACATATCACAAGGGGAATGGAGATGCTAGTGCTGAACTGCTATGATTTTTTCTAACGTACTACTTTCACCTTCCAATATGTAAAATTCATTTGGGGCCTGAGGATCAAATCACATGGGTGGGAGGTGGCTAGTGCCAGAGGCAAGGCAAATCACATGGATGGGGTCAGGGAGGGGTGTGTGCCCAAAGTGCATTTCATTCCAGCTATCCTCAGACTTTACTGGGGGGTACCTAGGCACCCTAAGCATAAGTGGAATCAACCCTGAGGCTGCTCCAACGTAGACCGGGGCCGAGCAGGCTACCCAGAGAATATGGGGAGTACAGAGATGGCTTATAGCAACTTTGGCCCTCCCCACGCAGTTCTGCCATCAAGCACAGTTACAGAGCCTCTGAGAAGCAGGTCTACATCTTTACAAGAGGTTAAGCGCACTGATCCAGCTTTCAGTTAATTTCACGGTGCATGCCCCTTTTGATATTATAATGCAGAGAATGCCCTGAGCTAGTTGGCCAGGAGAACTTCATTTTGAACCTCACTTTGTTTAGCAGACTTCACAATCTCATCTCATTGATCAAATCTTTCCCTGCTGCATAAAGAGATCTTCAACACTATGGAAAACGGTCTTCTAAATCACAAGTGGGCGAAGGCGCCAAGTAAAAGTGTTTCAATTCCAAGGGCACAGAGATTCTGGAATACTATGGAGCCTTGTTTCCAGTGAATGGAGTAAGTTTTTCCTCTTTGCCTAAAGATCAAGGAAGCGATAAAATATCATAAAGGAGGCTACAGTGTAACATTTTCTTCAGACTTTGGACACAATGAACCAAACTCAGCATTAATTCACTGAGCTACGACGAGAACAAATCCACTAATTCTAACGGAGCCCCTAGTGACCCAAGCCAAAGACAATGGCGTATCCAAGCCCAGACTTTGGCCATGGGCGGCCCGTATCGTAGGCCGGGGGAGCCTATTCCTACCAAAACAGCCCGATGTGGACCCGCCCATGCTCCCCGCCGAGGCCCCCTCCTGCTTGCCCATCCCCCTTGGCCCCAGCACAGCTGCGTGTCTTCTGGGATGCATGCTGGGGCTGGAACTAGGGTGGCTGCGGACAGCCTGCAGCCAGGACTTGGGGTGGCTGGAGCTGTCCAGTGCTGGGGTGCCCCCGGGCGCTGGAGCCACACTGCCCACCCTGTGCTTGGGGTGACTGGGGGCACTGGTTACCCGGCCCTCAGGGGCTGGGAGCCATGCACTGCCCGCCCGCCCAGTGCTCTGGGGCTGGAGGTGCGTGGGCGGCCCAGGGTTGGTGGCTGTGGGGAGAGGGCTCTGGGCTCTGGCAGGGGAAAGGGGAACGGGAGGGGCGGGGCCTCAGCTGGGAGGGGTTGGCCGGGCCGAGTGTTCACCCTCCACCCATGACTCTGACCCAGGATACCCCAAATCAGCTCTGGCATCCAAAGCAGTGATGCTTTGCGAATGAACTGACCAGGCTCTTTGTTGTTGCCTTACAAATATTTTGAGCAGTGATCCCCAAACTGTGGTTCTTAGCCTGTGTCTACAGTTGCGGTAGCCTGTAGCGTACGGGCACTGCATGCCCAGCTAGCATATGTATAAATAGCCGTGTGGCCTGGGTTAGGCAAGTAGAGTACCCTACATGCCTGAACACTGTGAGTATGTACCCTACATGGCTCTTCCACGTCTACACTGCTGTTTTTAGCACTGTACCTACACACACTGCAGTGACAAGTGTGAACTCAGCCCACCTGTCCCTGTGCCATGTAGCTACACATGTAGTGCCTGTACTCTGCAGGCTGCCATAAGTATAGACAGAGCATCGGATGAATCTTTTTTTTTTTCATTTGTATTTATTTGTATTACAGTAGCACCTCTAGGCCCCAAGTGAGAACAAGGACCCATTGTGCTAGGTGCTGTACAGACTTAGAAGACACGGTTCCTGCCCTAAAGAGTTTAAATAATCTAAGTAGATTAGGCAACAGCTGGGAAAGAGGTGAAGTGACTCATCCAAGGTCACAAACAGAGCTGGGACTAGACCTGAAGTCCTGGTGGCTACCAAGCCACTGCCTTATCCCTTGGGCCACACTGACTCTCTGCAAAACGCTACATCGGACTCTTCTGCAGCTCACATCTTTGATAAGCATTTCTCTCATTCTCAGGAGGGAGACGGAATCCATCCCTGCTGCCATCCCCACTGAGCATCCAGAAAGGCTGGCACTAAGGATCTAACCCACTCTGGGCTAAATGTTAAAACACTCTAGCTACGCTGGTGGCCAAACTATTTTCAGCTCTGCTTGAGCTGGGGCCAAGGGGACCAATGCTTGACAGCCATTCCAAAAAGCCTCAGAGCATGAGGTTTGGACACGGGAGCTGGCCTGAGCCCAGCAGAGCCTGCCAGACCTACTGAAACCACATGAAAGGAAGGGTATTGAAGGCTGGAAGGAGGAAGGAAGCTGAGGGTCTGAGATGGGGAGAGAAACAGAGTAGGAGAGGAAAATGAAGCTGTGGGTGCCAAGAAAGGGAGTCAAAGTCTGGACCACAGACATCATCCAGAGCTAATGGTACTGTGAGAGGCAGAGGAGATTTTGTATCAGCTGAGTGGCAGGGGGAGAGGAAGGATAAGATTGTTGGAAAGAAGCTGGTTGGTAAGGTGAGGCGGGAAGGAATAGGGCAACAAGGCCTAAAGAAAGGGCAGATAAGCATCTGACTGTCAGATTGATGCCACCTGAGTCATGTGATGATATCAAAAACAGTGATGGGACAATCTCAGATGATTCTGCAAGTTTTATGTTTGTTTATGTTTCTGCAGCAGAAGACATCTCATTCGGTGAAAGCAGTGGAGAGATAGCATGGCCACGAGCCAAGGTGAGATAGCATGAGATCACAGGGGGTGGGAGGATACAGTACCACTCTTTTTTTCACCTTGATTTGCTCTGCCCTAACTACAGGATATACGGGGGATTCGTAGGATAGGTTTAATTAGCAAACGCCTTGTTCAAATAGCTGTGGTAGAACTAATTAGCAAATTAGCACCAGCCAAGTTAAAAAGTCCTTCATCTCACCAGTTAACACTGTGGCTGCTGCCAGAAATCTCTGTGGGGACTCAGGCCCAGGCAGAATCACGGGCAAGGCAGCTCCCAGGATTTCTTGGTCAGAATTACACTGCTGAAGATGGAAGTGACCCATGCGGGTGAATGAGTGGGAGTTGGAGGAACTCAGCAGCTCACAGGATTAGGCCTACTGCCAGTAACCCCTCTGTTAATCAGGGAGCAATGCAGGCACGCCACCCAGAACACAGCTGCTTTGCCTACAAACTGCTGGATAGCTGCCTCAAATGGCAGTTTCACTCCACAGTTCCCTCCACCCCCGCTAACTTCCCCCATTGGCTTGGGTCAGCTTCCCCACTTGAGGCTGTGCCCTTTGCTAGCACCTTGCAACAAGCAATGATGGGCGAACTGGTTTGGACAAGGAAGGGACTGACCGTAGTCTCTACCCAAAATGCTAAACAAGCCTTTTTGGAGATTCGGATGAATTGGGTTAACTTT
This sequence comes from Emys orbicularis, assembly GCF_028017835.1. Lineage (NCBI taxonomy): Eukaryota > Metazoa > Chordata > Testudines > Emydidae > Emys > Emys orbicularis. Next base: position 16,068,917 of record NC_088686.1, read on the forward strand.
TTCTTTATGTCTTTTGAATGTTCACACTCCTCATCTCTTTAGGACTTTGGCTGGAAGTGGAGGTACAGAAATTCTGAGGGAACTAGGCTGCTCTTCAAGTATTTGTGAACTGCTGGCAAATTAGGAAGCACTGGGAATTTCATGAAAAAGAACCTGAAAAACTCGAACCTGATATCCAGATCAGAGAGGTTTAAAGAATTGCAGAAAACCTAAAACTAAATTTCCAGCTCTTTCGAGCTTTGCCTATCACTATCAACAACCCCGTATCCTCCAACCCGGAACTCCCACGCAGCTCTGCTGTGCAGAGATAGACTCGGGAGATTTGAAATGCAGCAGAAGGATCAGGTGCGCCTACAACACTGACACTTCCAATCTGCCAGTTAAGAAATCAAAAGTTCTGAAGAAACATCCATTACCCAGCACTGAAGGCAAGAAAAACATTCGGTGACGTGAGAACAACCACTCAACCGCTCACCATCCTCCGCAGCAGAAATCTCAGAGACGTATCTTAGGGGCAGCAATCTGTTACAGAAAACAACTAGCATTGCCTCAAACATTGCTCAAGTTCAGCAGCACTGAGCTGTTAATCCATACAGCCAAGTTAGCGCCAGCACCACAGATGTAAAAGATGCGGCCCCAGAGCAGCAGAAGGGTTAATTGTGGCTCTGTCTATACAGCCCAAAAAAACGGGTAACAACAGTTATTAAACTTGGTTGCAACTAAACCACATTTTGATCTGGCCGTTGTCAATGGGGCTGTCATAACTATAAAGGGAAGGGTGACAGCCATACTGTGTACAGTACTAAAGTCCCTCCTGGTCAGAGACTCTAAAATCCTTTTACCTGTAAAGGGTTAAGAAGCTCGGGTAACCTGGCTGACACCTGACCCACAAGAGAGCTATGGAGCTGAAAGAAAAAGAGATAGAGCTGAGAGACAGAGAAGAGAAAGCCAAAGAGGGGGCCCACAAGAGAGAGATGGAGCTGAGAGACAGAGAAGAAAAAGCCAAACAGGAGGCACACAAAAGAGAGATGGAGCTGGAAAAAGCCAAACAGGAGGCCCATGAAAGAGAAGAAAAAGCCAAAGAGGAGGCCCACAAGAGAGAGATGGAGCTGGAAAAAGCCAAAGAGGAGGCGAGAGAAAAAGAAAGGAAGCATGAACTGGAAGCAGCAAGTGCTAAGCAGGATGCATCAGACCATCCTAACAATTCCTCTCCAAGTACCACTTCCCATCCCAGGAAATTCCCCACCTACAAGGCAGGCGATGATACTGAGGCCTTCTTAGAAAATTTTGAAAGGGCCTGCCTTGGATACGACATCCCTCCAACCCAGTACATGGTAGAGCTGAGGCCGCAGCTCAGTGGACCCTTAGCAGAAGTGGCGGCTGAAATGCCTAAGGAACACATGAACAGTTATGAACTTTTTAAAAACAAGGCCAGACTCAGAATGGGGCTAACACCCGAGCATGCCCGTCGGCGGTTCAGAGCCCTAAGGTGGAAACCAGATGTGTCATTTACCCGGCATGCCTACCACATTGACAAAAATTGTGATGCCTGGGTATCAGGAGCAAATGTTAAATCTCTGGAAGATCTGCTTTCCCTAGTAAAAATGGAGCAGTTTTTAGAGGGTGTTCCTGAGGAAATAGAAAGGTACATCCTAGATGGGAAGCCCAAAACTGTAACCGAGGCGGGGGAGATTGGAGCCAAATGGGTGGAGGTGACAGAAAAGAAAAAAGCTAGTAGCAGTTGGAGCGAATATCAGAAGGGGCAAGCCGAAACAAAACCTTATCACCGGGGACAACCCAAGGCCCCACCCACATCCCAAGGGAAACCCCAGACGCCTTCTCACCCCACCACACCAGTCTCCAGCAACCAACATCGCCCCGGTGATACCTTAGCAGGGCGATGTTTTAAATGTAATGAACTGGGGCATATAAAGGCTCACTGCCCCAAGAACCCCAACCGATTACAGTTCATTACACCCCAATCACACCAAAGAACCCCAGACCCAGATGCCTCTCTCATACCCTCGGAGCGAAGGGAAACCTTGAGAGTGGGCGGAAAGAAGGTTATCGCTTGGAGGGACACTGGGGCACAAGTGTCAACTATTCACCAATCCCTAGTGGACCCCAAACTCATCAACCCGGAGGCTACAGTGACAATTCAACCCTTCGTGTCACAGTCTGTAACCTTGCCTACAGCCAAGTTGCATGTCCAGTACAAGGGCTGGTCAGGAATGTGGACTTTTGCAGTCTATGACAATTATCCCATTCCCATGCTGCTGGGGGAAGACTTGGCCAACCACGTGAAGCTAGCCAAGAGGGTGGGAATAGTCACCCGCAGCCAGGCTAAGCAAGCTTTCACCCCCATCCCTGTTCCTGAGCCGTCCACCAGGACCCCGTCGGTGTTACCGGAGACCCAAACACAGGTGGTGGAACCGGATCCCCTGCCAACGACTGCAACAGCCGTAGTGAATCCAATCCCAAAGACCCAGCCAAAACCAGTCCCAGAACCGGAACTGGCAACGCAACCAACACCAGAACCATTGTCAGCACTGAGTCCAGCGCTTGCAAACCCGTCTACAACTCCAATGCCAGAGGGCACCAACGAGTCTGAACTGGTGGAAGCAGCAAATAACCCTACCCAAGAGGCTCAGCCAGAGCCTGAAATACCACATAGTGCACCAGCGGACAGCGGTTCACAGTCAATGGAAAAAGCCCCAGCACCTGCATCGCTTCCAGAGGGACCAAGCCCCAGTCCACAGTCCAAGGAGGAACTGATGTCTCCAGCATCAAGGGAACAGTTCCAGGCCGAGCAGGAAGCAGATGACAGCCTTCAAAAAGCTTGGGCAGCGGCACGGAGCACCCCACCGCCTCTCAGCTCTTCTAACCGATCCCGGTTTGTTGTAGAAAAAGGACTTTTATACAAGGAGACTCTTTCTGGTGGGCATCAGGAAGACTGGCATCCTCAAAGACAGTTGGTAGTTCCCACTAAGTATCGGGTAAAGCTCTTGAGCTTAGCCCATGATCATCCCAGTGGCCATTCTGGGGTGAACAGAACCAAAGACCGGTTGGGGAAGTCCTTCCACTGGGAGGGAATGGGCAAGGACGTTGCTAATTATGTCCGGTCTTGTGAGGTGTGCCAACGAGTGGGAAAGCCCCAAGACCAGGTTAAAGCCCCTCTCCAGCCACTACCCATAATTGAGGTCCCATTTCAGCGAGTAGCTGTGGATATTCTGGGTCCTTTCCCAAAGAAGACACCCAGAGGAAAGCAGTACGTACTGACTTTCATGGATTTTGCTACCCGATGGCCGGAAGCTGTACCCTTAAGCAACACCAAGACTAAAAGTGTGTGCCAGGCATTAGCAGACATTTTTGCCAGGGTAGGGTGGCCCTCCGACATACTTACAGATTCGGGAACTAATTTCCTGGCAGGGAACATGAAAAACCTGTGGAAAGCTCATGGGGTGAATCACTTGGTTGCCACCCCTCATCACCATCAAACCAATAGTCTGGTGGAGAGGTTTAATGGAACTTTGGGGGCCATGATACGTAAATTCATAAATGAACACTCCAATGATTGGGACCTAGTGTTGCAGCAGTTGCTTTTTGCCTACAGGGCTGTACCACATCCCAGTTTAGGGTTTTCACCATTTGAACTTGTGTATGGCCGCGAGGTTAAGGGGCCATTACAGTTGGTGAAGCAGCAATGGGAGGGGTTTACGCCTTCTCCAGGAACTAACATTCTAGACTTTGTAAGCAACCTACAAAACACCCTCCGACACTCTTTAGCCCTTACTAAAGAAAACCTAAAGGATGCTCAGGAAGAGCAAAAGGCCTGGTATGATAAACATTCCAGAGAACGGTCCTTCAAAGTAGGAGACCAAGTCATGGTCTTAAAGGCGCTCCAGGCCCATAAAATGGAAGCGTCGTGGGAAGGACCATTCACGGTCCAGGAGCGCCTAGGAGCTGTTAACTATCTCATAGCCTCCCCCACCTCCAACATAAAGCCTAAGGTATACCATGTTAATTCTCTTAAGCCCTTTTATTCTAGAGAATTAAACGTTTGCCAGTTTACAGCCCAGGAAACTGATGACGCGGAGTGGCCTGCAGGTGTGTACTATGAAGGAAAAAGGAATGGTGGCGTGGAAGAGGTAAACCTCTCCACGACCCTGGGACGTCTGCAGCGACAGCAGATAAAGGAGCTGTGCACAAGCTTTGCACCGATTTTCTCAGCCACTCCAGGGCGGACCGAACGGGCATACCACTCCATTAACACAGGTAATGCTCACCCAATTAGAACCCCACCCTACCGGGAGTCACCTCATGCCCAAGCGGCTATACAAAGGGAGATTCAGGACATGCTACAGATGGGTATAATCCGCCCCTCTACCAGTGCATGGGCATCTCCAGTGGTTCTAGTTCCCAAACCAGATGGGGAAATACGCTTTTGCGTGGACTACTGTAAGCTAAATGCTGTAACTCGTCCTGACAACTATCCAATGCCACGCACAGATGAGCTATTGGAAAAATTGGGACATGCCCAATTCATCTCTACTTTAGACTTAACCAAAGGGTACTGGCAAGTACCACTAGATGAACCCGCTAAGGAAAGGTCAGCCTTCGTCACCCAGGCAGGGGTGTATGAATTCAATGTACTCCCTTTCGGGTTGCGAAATGCACCCGCCACCTTCCAAAGACTTGTAAATGGTCTCCTAGCAGGATTGGGAGAATCTGCAGTTGCCTACCTCGATGATGTGGCCATTTTTTCTGATTCATGGACAGAACACCTGGAGCACCTGAAACAAGTCTTCGAGCGCATCCGGCAGGCAGGACTAACTGTTAAGGCTAAAAAGTGTCAAATAGGCCAAAACAGAGTGACGTACCTGGGGCACCAGGTGGGTCAAGGAACTATAAATCCCCTACAGGCCAAAGTGGATGCTATCCAAAAGTGGCCGGTTCCAAAGTCAAAGAAACAGGTCCAATCCTTCTTAGGCTTGGCCGGATATTATAGGCGATTTGTACCACACTACAGCCAAATCGCCGCCCCGCTGACAGACCTAACCAGAAAGAAACAGCCAAATGCAGTTCAGTGGACTGATAAGTGTCAAAAGGCCTTTAACCAGCTTAAGGCAACACTCATGTCTGACCCTGTGCTAAGGGCCCCAGACTTTGACAAACCGTTTCTAGTAACCACAGATGCTTCCGAGCAAGGCGTGGGAGCAGTTTTGATACAGGAAGGACCAGATCAAGAATTCCATCCTGTCGTGTTTCTCAGCAAGAAACTGTCTGAGAGGGAAAGCCACTGGTCAATCAGCGAAAAGGAAGGCTACGCCATTGTGTACGCGCTGGAAAAGCTACGCCCATATGTTTGGGGACGGCGCTTCCAACTACAAACAGACCATGCTGCGCTACAGTGGCTTCATACCGCCAAGGGGAATAACAAAAAACTTCTTCGGTGGAGTTTAGCTCTCCAAGATTTTGATTTTGAAATACAACACATTTCGGGAGCTTCTAACAAAGTGGCTGATGCACTCTCCCGGGAAAGTTTCCCAGAGTTAACTGGTTAACAATTGTTCTTGTAATGAAACATATTGTTAGTTTTTATATAATCAGTAGTATGTCTAAAGGTACATGTGTCTTGTTAACTCTGTTTTCTCCTAGAACTCCAGGAAGAAATCACAGCCAGTGTGGAACCAAACGTCCAACACTATCTGTGATTTGGGGGGCGTGTCATAACTATAAAGGGAAGGGTGACAGCCATACTGTGTACAGTACTAAAGTCCCTCCTGGTCAGAGACTCTAAAATCCTTTTACCTGTAAAGGGTTAAGAAGCTCGGGTAACCTGGCTGACACCTGACCCAGAGGACCAATAAGGGGACAAGATACTTTCAAATCTTGGGGGGGGAAAGGCTTTTGTGTGTGTCCTTTGTTTAAGGGGTTGTTCGCTCTTGGGACTGAGAGGGACCAGACATCAATCCAGGTTCTCCCCATCTTTCTAAACAAGTCTCTTTTATTTCAAAATTGTAAGTAAAAGCCAGGCAAGGCGTCTTAGATTTACTTTGTTTTCTCAACTTGTAAATGTACCTTTTTACCAGAGTGCTTATCTTGTTTGCTATACTTTAAACCTAAGACAGAGGGGATTCCTCTGAGCTCTTTAAGTTTGATTACCCTGTAAAGTTATTTTCCATACTGATTTTGCAGAGATAATTTTTACCTTTTGCTTTAATTAAAAGCCTTCTTTTTAAGAACCTGATTGATTTCTCCTTGTTTTAAGATCCAAAGGGGGTTTGGATCTGTATTCACCAGGAGTTGGTGAAAGGAAGGAGGGGGGAAGGGTCAATCTCTCCTTGTTTAAGATCCAAGCAGTTTGGATCTGTATTCACCAGGGAATTGGTGAAAGGTTTCTCAAGGCTTCCCAGGGAGGGAATCCATCGAGAATGGTGGCAGCGGGACCAGAGCTAAGCTGGTAGATAAGCTTAGCAGTTTTCATGCAGGCCCCTACATTTGTACCCTAAAGTTCAAAGTAGGGATACAGCCTTGACAGGGGCCAACCCATGTTAAAGAAAACATATGCTTTTAGTCCAGGTACAGACCTTTATGCTGTTTTTTTGGGGTCAATCGGCTAAGCTAGTCTATTCATATTGTTTATGTTTGTAAAGAAAAATGATGGTGCTGAATTAGATTTATGGGCAAGACGTCAGCGTTGCTCACTTTAAAGCTAATCTCATAAATCATCATGTTGGCCTCTTCAAGGAGAGCCATTAGCTGGTCTTTAAGATCATGGCCAAAAGTGAACACTGCACTGTAATAGTTGCTGCCAAGATGAGAGAGAGAGGGGTTTAGATCCCTTTATTGTCAGGCCTTAATTAAAACCGATTCCTCCCAAATGTTTCCCGAACCACCAGCAAAAGGCCAATTTTGAGGGTCCCTTTAAAGGAAGGAGGTGGCAGCAGAATAGAGCAGCTTAAACCCTTCATTAAAATCACTAGGTAATTGGGTAACTTTGCCCATGTAGGACAAGGAAGCCGATACGGTGGGTCCTGTCCTGCCACACGTTGTCAGGACACTGAGCAAGGAGAGGCAGGCTGTGGAGAGTTTACTCAGGAGCCTCTCCGTAACCCTTGTTGTATGGAGCGCTGCTCTGTGGCAGATGGCTTAAGGCTTCGTATTTAGATCAGCTCATGAAAGGGAGCAAGAGGAGGAGCGGGGGGGATCAAAGGTTCGTCACAAACAAGACCCCAGAGGAGAGTTTAAAGGCAGACAGCGGAGACGCACTCGGCTCTCTGGCTAGTACAGACTCTGCGATACCCAGTGTTCTACACACATCCGCTGCTCCATGGGAAAGGAGTGAGGGCCTGCTCCAGTGCCCATTTAAATCACTGGAAAGACTCCCATTGACTTTAATGGGCTTTGGACTGGGCCCTTAAAGGGTGGTGTCTCAGGGGGTCCCTGCTGTACCTGCTGCATTACAACAGTGGGGTGTGACCACTCAGGACTGTAGTTATGTGGCCAAGATGGCCCTATTAGTCTTTACTGCTTTGAAGGGGGGGAGGGGTCTCTCTCTTAGAGCCCGACCCCTGGGTGCTTCCCCACCAACACCGTGGGGCTGCAGACTGTTGTTTCTGGGAAGCCATGAGCTAGGCAGGGCATGTGTCACACCTCAGTAAAGCCTTGCCTGTTGTTACCTCACCGTGGATTAGCTCCATATCTGTTTCCCCGTTCTGAGGCCTTACAGTCTAAGTACGGCAGACACAGAGTGGGCAGCATGCACTGGGATGCCCAGGGAAGAGAACGGCTGACATGAGGAAGGGGTTGTTTTCAAATTAGTGACTCACTTCTGCTAGAGATTTCACAGTTTTCCAGGCATAGAGAGAGCAAGGTTTGGACCTAAGCGTTTACCCACAGTGGGATCTTTGGGACAGTTATATAATAAAATTAAAAGGAGGATCAGAACTATATGAAATACTATAGCAAAACTGTGCTGGACCACACATTGCTCTAGTTTTTAGGGAGTAAAAGCTATGCCATTTAACTCTGGTTTTACGCAGGCTGTTCTGTAGCTTTGCCCTGTAGCCTTCCCTTTGAAGAGCTGTAGTTCCTAATTCTTCATCTGCTTTCTTTCACCCCACCTCCCTCCACACACACCTATACCAGAAAAAAATTCATTTGTTTGTTTTGGGGGGGACAGGAGAGGATATTTTCTTAGTCCCTGGCTTGACTGATTTATTACTTTACCCAAATTGTTAAAGAGGTATTTACATAGGAAAGCGTTTGTGTTCAATTCTACTCCCATGTACCAACACCCCCAAAAGAAAAAGCACACCCCAAGATGCTCCGATACTACAGCGACGGGTGGCAGCAGAAAACCCTAAGATAGACTCTATTGCACATTTTACAGGCTGGTTCCCTTATAGAACTCCTGCCATTCCTTGCTTATTCATTTAAGCCTGAATCCCCATTTTGCACAGCATTCCCCATTGAAAATTATCTACGTATCTATCAGTCTGCACCAGCCTCATCTCAGCCAGCCCGGAGAACAGCATTGAGTGCTTAGATGAAACAGGAAGCTTAACAACTTTAGCCCGCAGTGAGACCTCTAGTGTTTTTCTTACTCCATGTCCTGGCATAGTTCCTCTAAAGTACAAACACACACAGAGCTCCTATTGTTTGCAGCCCTTCACAAGCCCACTGATCCTAATATGGAATTCAGCAGGAAACCCATGATTTCCTGACACACAGCAAGCTGAAGAAAGAAAGGAAAAACTCCATTAAAAACCTCCAGCTTTCCTCCATGTTAGAAATGAAATGGAAAATGGAGTGGATTTAGCAGGAATCCCTGATTCCTCTGGAGAAGGGGAGAAGAGAATCAACACCTCAGACTGCTGATATTTTTAAAGTTGCAATAAATATCAAGGTCTCTGTGACAGGATGAGTGTTTCCTGACTCAAGCTCACAAGAAAGGACAATCCTTTTTTTTAAAACCGATGTATAATTTATTTACCTCAATGCTTCTCTTTACTGATATGGTAATTGCTAGAGGCGGCTGGAACAGCCTGGAAATATTAGTATGATTTCCTGAGGTTGAGAGCCTCCCAAACTCAGGAAGAGTCAGTACAATTGCACTTCATTTTTCCTTCATGTGCACTTGGAAGTCCTGGGACCAGCAGCAGCACCAGCAAGAATGAACTGTAAGGAAGAAGATGACAACAGCACCGACTGCAGCAGCAATAACGTGAAGAAGATGTTGAAGTGCGTGGTGGTTGGGGATGGTGCAGTTGGGAAAACCTGTCTGCTGATGAGTTATGCCAATGATGCCTTCCCAGAGGAGTATGTGCCCACTGTATTTGACCACTATGCAGGTAAGGAAGTACTTTGTAAAAAGTCTAAATAGGTACAGAAAACTCCAGGAGGGAGGTGAAGGGAGATCAAGGGCAAAGGAGGATGGGTCAAAGGGGATGTTGGGGTTACTGCTAGCCCAGGGATGTGATTCAGGCTTGGAAGGCAGCCAGACAGCTTAGAGGGCAGCACATACAAGTGGGGCAATGAAGGATTTGTTAAGAGAGAACTTATTTGTTTCCCATTTTGTTTTTGGCAAATACGCAGAATTAGAAACACAACTTGAATTAACCTCCACTGGGCTTTGAAGGCAGTGGATATAATTCAGCGTTTGCATAACTAGTTGCCAGGCTTGTCTGGGGTTTTTGAAGTTCTAAGCTGAACTCTGCCCACTTAAGTCCTCCAGACTCTAACACACACATTTTGTCAGTCATCTTTTTCCTCGTGGCAAATGATTCAGAAGCTGCAATACTGAAATCCTTTTTATGAACTAATCTTTGAGAAAAGCACTGAAATCTCACCCAGTGCTGCCAGAATGAAGCTCACTCTGTTTTACTGGCATTTATTATTAATAGTAGTTAATATCAGAGTATGACGATGAGCAAAGCAGCAGTGTTCATTAGTTTTAATTCTTAATGATGAACGTGCTTGTCTTAGGAAAAAAGAGAACAACCATTCACAGAACATAGCAAAGATCATAGCTGATATTCATTTTATCACAGTGCAAGCTGACACACATATCTTAAGAAGACCACAGTTTAGGTACAGTATTCACAGACCACCTTTACTGTAGCAACTGCTTACAACTTTTTCAGGTGCTTCAAAAGTTAGCGTGTGTACTGTGCAACAGGCTGAAAATGCTTTTACTGTTGCTTAAGTTCTCCTAATGCAAGCGTTGGTTGTCCTCATCATGTTACATTACTGATCCTATTTTTTTTTATTTATAAGATCCCTGAAAAAACAGATTTTATAAGTAATGCAAAACTCATCACTGATCTTGCAGCAGTTTTGTTTGTTTTTTATTTTCTGTTTCTCCTCAACTGGATTTTCATGGCATGGCTTATCATAGATTTGGTATTCTGTAATGGGAAAATCTCTGCTTTCACCTTGGCTCCATGTCAGGTTTAGCAGAGGGACGTGGCCAAAAAAAGAAAACTGTGTAAATGCTGAGTTTGATATCTGGTAATGTGAAACCCTTATTTCCCCATAAATGTGTGTAGCTTCATCTCTAGATGCACATAACAATGTCTTTTCTCCACCACCTCTCCCCATTTATTTTAAATTCCCATTTTTAAAAAGCTGTTTACACAAAACAGAAATAGGAGTAACAATTTAATAAATATAATGTATGAAACAATATCTATTCCCATTCAAATGCAGATTTTACAACTGTATTTGCAGAGACTGAAGAATTAGGTTTCTGAGATTATCTCCAGTTATTTTTATTGGAATTCTGAAGCATTCAAAGCAACTAGTACAAGGAAAAGTGTTTTTTAGGAGAAAGCCCAGAAAGCTAAGCAAACAGATTGTTCAGTCTTTCGATATTAATATACTATTGTGGGACAAACCATCTCTGATTAGAGTGATTAAAAACTAGAGATAGTCAGAAAATAGAATTTCCAATCCATGGGAAATTCCAACATTTTGAAATCTGTCTTTGTTCCAAATCAGCATGAAAAGTAAAAACGTTGAAATTTTCCATGGAACAGATAGTCTGAAAAAAAAAGTATTCTGATAATGTCACAATGCTTCATTTTGATAATGTCAAAATATTATATTATCAGAGTATTAACTAGCACAGAACTGGGAATAGCTTAATTGCACAGTTGTCACTGATGATAGGGTGTTAACCATTGATAGCAGCAGATCACAAATTACACTAACTTGCCCTACCTGCTTTCTATCCTTTGTATGGGCCACAGATGTGCGGCAGATTTTCACATTATTGATGCAAATGGAGGCAGGCAACAAGGGTGTAGCAAAGGAATTGTGTCAAATTTCAGGGGGCTAAACTCCAATTAGGATTATAATTATCCTATATTTATACAGTGCCATTTACACTATGGGACCTCAAAGCACTTTGCAAACTGTGGTCCCAATCCTGCTCCAATGAATTCAAAGCCAAAACTCAGTTGATTTCAATGAGTGCAAGAAAAGGCCCTCTATAGATGGCAGTTACTTCACCTAGCACTGAAATGCAGCCACTTCTGGAGCAAAGCATTGCACCGGTTTAACAATGCAAACAGCTGCATGACACAACTTTTTAGGCCAGTTAATAAATATGTGAATTGTTCCCCTGCATCGATCAGCTGCTATTTTCCCCCCCACGATCTCTAAGAGTGTGAATTTGTAAAATTTCAGGGTACATGGTAAGGCCAGCCTTTCCATCAGTACCCATGATGGATGTTGGGTAGGGCTGCGTAGTAGTGGTGTGGGACTCTGGGGACTGTGTGAGGAGGTTGATTAATTTGTTATATATATGTTCTAACTGGGTTCTTTGATTTGATCTGGGCTAATTGGTGGGTCTGCTTATTTATCAGTGTACTTTTAAAACACTGTCCAAGATGCTCAGAGCATTGGTTGGGTGCTCTTTTATTGTAGAATAGTAAAAATCCAAGTCATGTGCTGAAAACTTCACATGCTAGATAAACAGCTGGTTTCTAGTGGCAAGCAAACAAAAAAAAAATCTACCCCAGTGGCAAAAAGGACAGCGCAAGCAATAACAATAGATGCCGGTTTCCATAGTTTATAGCAATTTCTGCCAAATCAGTTTTATGCCATCTTTAAAATTCTGATGCTGATCTTCTCTGAGCAATGCTCTTCAAATCAAAGGTTTCAAAGTAGCAGCCGTGTTAGTCTATATCCGCAAAAAGAACAGGAGTACTTGTGGCACCTTAGAGACTAACAAATTTATTTCAGCATAAGCTTTCGTGGGCTACAGCTCACTTCTTCAGATGCATAGAGTGAAACACACAGACAGAAGATATTTATACATACAGAGAACATGAAAAGGTGGAAGTACGCATACCAATTGTAAGAGGCCAATCAATTGAGATGAGCTATCAGTAGCAGCAGAAGAAAAAACTTTGAAGTGATAATCGAGATGACCCATAGAAGGTGTGAGGAGAACTTAACATGGGGGGGGGGGAATTCAATTAGTGTAATGACCCAACCATTCCCAGTCTCTGTTTAGACCTAAGTTAATTGTGTCTAATTTGCATATTAATTCGAGTTCAGCAGTCTCTCTTTGGAGTCTGTTTTTGAAGTTTTTTTGTTGCAAAACTGACACCTTCAAGTCTGTCACTGAGTGATTAGAGAGGTTGAAGTGTTCTCCCACTGGTTTTTGAATGTTATGATTCCTGATGTCAGATTTGTGTCCATTTATTCTTTTGCGTAGAGACTGTCCAGTTTGGCCAATGTACATGGCAGAGGGGCATTGCTGGCACATGATGACATATATCACGTTGGTAGATGTGCAGATGAACGAGCCCCTGATGGTGTGGCTGATGTGGTTAGGTCCTATGATGGTGTCACTTGAATAGATATGTGGACAGAGCTGGCATCAGGCTTTGTTGCAAGGATAGGTTCCTGGGTTAGTGTTTTTGTTGTATGGTGTGCGGTTGGTGGTGAGCATTTGCTTAAGGTTGGGAGGCTGTCTGTAAGCGAGGACTGGTCTGTCTCCCAAGATCTGTGAGAGTGAGGGATCATCTTTCAGGATAGGTTGTAGATCTTTGATGATGCGCTGGAGTGGTTTCAGTTGGGACCTGAAGGTGACAGCTAGTGGCGTTCTGTTATTTTCTTTGTTGGGCCTGTCCTGTAGTAGGTGGCTTCTGGGTACTCTTCTGGCTCTGTCAATCTGTTTTTTCACTTCAGCAGGTGGGTATTGTAGTTTTAAGAATGCTTGATAGAGATCTTGTAGGTGTTTATCTCTGTCTGAGGGATTGGAGCAAATGCGGTTGTATCTTAGAGCTTGGCTGTAGACAATAATTTCCATCCCACCATCAACCTCAGCCTAGACCAATCCACACAAGTGGTCCATTTCCTAGACACTACTGTGCTAATAAGCGATGGTCACATAAACACCACCCTATACCGGAAACCCACTGACTGCTATACTTACCTACATGCCTCCAGCTTCCATCCAGGACACACCACACGATCCATTGTCTACAGCCAAGCTCTAAGATACAACCGCATTTGCTCCAATCCCTCAGACAGAGATAAACACCTACAAGATCTCTATCAAGCATTCTTAAAACTACAATACCCACCTGCTGAAGTGAAAAAACAGTTCTCCTCACACCTTCTATGGGTCATCTCGATTATCACTTCAAAGTTTTTTCTTCTGCTGCTACTGATAGCTCATCTCAATTGATTGGCCTCTTACAATTGGTATGCGTACTTCCACCTTTTCATGTTCTCTGTATGTATAAATATCTTCTGTCTGTGTGTTTCACTCTATGCATCTGAAGAAGTGAGCTGTAGCCCACGAAAGCTTATGCTGAAATAAATTTGTTAGTCTCTAAGGTGCCACAAGTACTTCAAATCAAAGTGAGTTAAACTGTATCCATCTATGTGATGTTATAAATGTTTACTTAGGACTGAGACTGTACCAAGACAAAATTCAGTTCAACCACCAGCAGAGCTGGTTGAATATTAACAAGATGAACATGGTTACTCTGATTGGTGGAGGAATGTTAGCTGTATTCGTGCAAATGTTCACAAACCCTGAAAGCTTCAGAGATTTTAGTATGAATGTTTATTCCTCCCTAAATTCATATTCAAAAGTGTGTTATTTCCTATTTTTCTACTTTAAAAGTTACTCAAACAGGGACCAGAAACAATACCATGTGCCATAATTAACCAACTTCACAAAAAGGTCAAAGTGAACGGTTCATGAAAAACTGTTTGTCCAAATGAGCTGGTGAAAATTTATAAATCATGAATCCACATGAAGAAAATCAAGAGTTGTAAATGATTTGTTAATGAATATTGTATGCAGTGGTTCAATCATGACTGCAGCCAGGCAAACTAACAGCAATGTAGAATGGCCAGAGCCGTTACTTTCTTCTGTTCACAAATTAGGATACTAATTGTTTAGAAATGTTTGTAATTTTCAACTGATTGATAATGCTTTATATGGACATGTCTCAGTTGTTGAGTCGCTCCCAAACTATTTGCTTCAACTCTTTATTGTTCATGGTGTGTTAGTGGTTAGCTAAGTCAGATGATACTGTTTTTGTCCCCTGACTGATTGACTGAAACTTCTATTACTCCTGGGGGAATTCTGCGCTACTGCCCGTGTGCATAATTAACGAGCCCCGCATATTTTTAATTTTTTGTGCAGAAAAAAGCTTCTGCCAAAATGTTGTTGCAGTTCCGCCTTTTGCCCACAAGAGCGCATTGTGGTGCAAGAACAGCAGCAGCTCCCGGCAGAAAATAACTTCTCCAGTTCCGCCTTTTGCCCACCAGAGGGCGCTGTGGTGATTGAACAAAGCAGCAGCTCCCCGACAGCGAGGGAAGAGAAAGAGCTGCCTTCTTCGCAGCAGGCCAGGTCAGGAGACAGGGGCTATGGGGAGACAGACAGCGTGGGGTGCTGTGGGGGGGTCATACAGAGGCTGATAAGGGCTAGTGAGGGAGGTTAGACTAGGTCAGGGGCTGACTGGGAGTGGAGGCACAGGGGGAGGGAGGTGCAGGGCCACATGGTGATGGGGAAGGGGGTGCAGAGCTACATAGGGATAAGGGGTGGCTGGGTGGGGGCACAGAGACACATGGGGAGGGGTGTCTGAGCAGGGGTGAAGGGGCACATGTGGACATGGGGTGCAAGAACACATGGGGGTGCAGAAACACATGGGGACAGGGGCAGATGTGTCCAACTGAATGGGAGAGACTAGGGGTCAGCCAGGGTCTGCATGGGAGAAGCTCCCTAACAATCTCTCCCCACCCCACAAAAAAACCTGCTCCATACTTTTCCCACCCATACCCAACAACTCTCCAAGATCACACCCAGGCTCCTTTCCAGCAATTTACTTCCCTCTCCCTCAGCTCCTCCATTACCCCTGAATTTCTCAAGCCTTTGCACTGCTTCTGAGGGGTGCAGGAAATACGGTTCTGTATTGTAGTTTAAATGAATTATTACTCAGAGTTCTGTATTAATATGCCTAGTAAGAAATCTATTTGTCAAAACATTTCCTGAATCTTTTTTGTAGTCTGTATTGTTACAGACATACTTGCTGACAGGTATTTTGAAATAAATGACCAAATATAATTGAAACTGGTCTGGTTATATTGTGTTATTTTGACAAATAAAAGATGCAGAATTTTGCAAAATTTTAAAATATTGAGCGCAGAATTTTTAATTTTTTGGTGCAGAATTCCCCCAGGAGTATTCTATAACCAGAAAGAGGAGAATCAAGAAGACAGCTGCGTGAACATTTCTCGTGTGAATCTTCACGCCAATGTGTATTCACGAGAAGTTTGTTTCCCATAAACATTCTTGCAAACAAGAGAGAGAAGTCATTCATACAAACATTTGTGATAACTCAGTAGAAAAGGACAAGAATACGACTGAAGCAAATTTGTGATTTTACTTGAGGGGATGTTTCACACACACCCTCTCCCCCCCCCCCCCCAAAGTTCACCCAGATCTAGGCTACCAGATTTGAGCCCCAGCCTTGAGACAAGAAAGCATTGATTCCTTGTACAACTGGCCCTTTCAGGTTAATAGTGACAAGCTTAATGTGCTCATTTTGCTGGCAAAAGCATGTGAGAATCCTGTTTTCCCATCAGCTTTGAGAATCTGGGAGATTGATCAAAACCACCTCAGGTTTTACAAAACAAAACTCCACTAATGCAGTTTTACAGAGTCTTCAGCTCCTGATGTCTTCATTTGAAGCTGGCTGCCTTTCTGGAAGATATATTCTAGTCAAACACAAATTATTGGGTTCAATACTGGGGGTAACTGGGTGAAATTCTATGGCCTGTGTAATACAGGAGGTCGGACTAGATGATTTAACCCAAAAGAGCCAAAAATGATCACACGGGCAAGATAGGTGTCACCCATGCAAATAAGATCTGCTCATAAGGATTAGAAAACATGCTATATAGTGATAGACTCAAAGAGCTCAACCTAGTTAGCTTAACAAAGGGAAGGTTAAGGGGTGACTTGATCACAATCTATGAATATCTACAAGGGGAATAGAGAGACACGGTGGGTGAGGTAATATCTTTTATTAGACAAACTTCTGTTGGTGAGGGAGACAAACTTTTGAGCTACACTTGAGGAAGAGCTCTGTGTAAGCTTTAAAGCTTGTCTCTCTCACCAACAGAAGTTGGTCCAATAAAAGATACTACCTCACCCACCTTGTCTCTCTAATATCCTGGGATCGACATGGCTACAACACTGCAAACAAGCAAATACAAATTTGACAATGGGCTCTTCAAACTAGCAGAGAAACGGATAACATGATCCACTGGCTGGAAGTTGAAGCTAAACAAATTCAGACTGGAAATAAGGTGAAATTTTAACCATTGGAACAACATACTAAGGTTTTTGGTGGATTCTCCATCACCGGCAATTTTTAAATCAAGACTGGGTGTCTTTCTGAAAGATCTGCTCTAGGAATTATTTTGGGGGGTTATGGCCTGGTTATACAGGAGGTCAGGCTAGATGATCACAATAATTCCTTCTGGCCTTGGAATCTATGAATTATTCTGTTTCTTCCTCTGGACCACCAACAGATGGCACAGAGCGCACCTTCTCTGTAGAGCCCTAGTCACTGGCTTACATGTAATGATTGTCTACTTGGACAGAACCCAGGATCTATAGTTTGAGTTAAAGAACTAACTCCCCTAGCTGGTAGCAGACTCATATCCCTCTGGATCCAAGCACAGACAGCAACAAGTAATATACTGAGCAGTGAGTTAAACTTAAAGTCTAAATGATGGACATGACAGATAAGTATACATAACTCATTCTTATAACAGAATAACCGATTTACAATAGGTGGCAGCACTATTTCCAGAATAGATGCCTGGCTGAAAAAAAAGGGGGGGAAACTTGCCCAGAGCTTCTAAACAACAGAAAACCCTAGCTTTATACAAATCTTTCTATTTCTGCAGGATGTGGTGTGGCCGTATTGTACTGAGTCATCAGCAGAATGGCTTCTTTGCTGATTAAGTCAATGAAAAATGCTCCCTTGAACTTTCTTCTCATGTGCTGTCCACTTAGGAAGAGTTGCTGCAGATGCCTAGCTGATTGGGGCATATAAGTGCCACAGTTTATCATTCTGTTTGTTTCCCTCAGCATATACACCACTACTTTCCTATGTCCTAATATTTCAGTGGCTATAGCCAGGACTAACTAACTACATCATGGAACTGGCAGGGGATGGGGAAGAGAAAATATATTTCCTTAACTTGTCCCATCAAGACAAAGTCATTCAAAATGAAGACTAACATGGCTACCCCCTGATACTATTCAAAATGAAGGACATCTTTTGTCATATTATTACTTACCTTTAAAATGAGCAAATGCTAGTTATAATATTTGATGTCTACCTTCATAATGGATGCTCATTTACCTGAATCCTGGGAGATTGCTGGTTAATAGGCTTCTAACTGAATCAAAGGATTGCAGCTCATTACCGAACTATCACCTGTCCCAGCATGCACTGGGATCAGGATAAAACCTGGGACTGATTTTTCAAGGATATTCACTTCTTCATTTCCCCCAAAGTCCTGCTTAGGAATCTGGAAGGGACCTTAGATCGCATCTAAATCTTAAATCCTTTATTAGTTTTGCGCCATACACATTCATGAATTTAAAACTAAGAGCTAAATCCTGCCATCAACAGATGTTGCTGTTTCTGGGCATAGGGGAAGCATTGTACCATCACAGGGCAAGATGGCTTCAGACAGACTTGGGTGACACAGTACCCAGTGCATCTTGTTTCTGTTTTGCTAAAGAGCAGCACGCACCCTCTGCTAGGCCCTCCTGCCAACCCCACATGTGCTGGGGCTCGTGGGGCTAGCAGGCAGAATCTTGAGGTCATGCTGTTTCTGCTGGCACAAGAGTCAGTCTCTAGACTTAGCACCTCCCCAAGCCACCAGTAGAGATTCTGTCCTTTGCTGGGCAGGGGAAGAAGAGTCTTTCCTGCAGAGCACATTGGCACAGCAGTGACTCCTGAAGTACATGACTCCAGCACCGGTCTCTGGGGAAAAAGCAGCTGCTGGAAAAAACATCCACCACTGGGTGGGAGGGGAGCTGAGTAAAATTCCTTCCCAAAGAGGATGGGGGCACAGCTGTAGAAATTGCCCATCTACAGGGGGAGAGGGACGAGGGTGTTGCTGGAGTGGGAAAAAGCAGCAAGGGGTGCGGGGGCCTTCCTTCTCTTCACAACACAGTGCCAGGACCTTGTCCCTTGCACCTCAGTCCAGCACCAAACCAAAGTTGAATCAGATTATTAGAGAAATAAAAGCATAAACCGTCAGCATGGATAGAGTCAATACTCAGCCTTTCAGACAGGGAGTTAACACGAATGTGCACAGGGAAATTGGGCTGATCAGTCCTGCCACGGTGCCGGGAGATGAGCTAGATGACTCATGAGAGCTCCTTTCCAACCCCAGCCATTCTAAGGGGAAAGAAGCAATGTCTTTTATTAAGACTTTCTGGCAAAGACATTCAGCGGTGACTGCGAAGTAAGGATATTAACACTATCAGCTAAGGCTGGGTTTTCGGCAGTCCTTATGGCAAGCAGCCCCTGTAGCACAAAGTGGGAAAACATGCACATTCAAGCATATTGTAATTTTTTATCCTCTAGGAAATGGGACAAAAATACCACTCCTGCCCCCTGCCAAAAAGAGCCTATTTATAATAATATTTCTTTGCTGAGAACAGGCAGTCAAAAAAACCCTCCTAAGGTTGGAAAATGTGTTTTAAGTTCATAAACTGTCTCATGCTCTAGTTTCAAAACAGGCAGTGATCCAGGCGCGATGAGCAATTTTGTCCTGGAAGGGCAGACCCTCCATGACTTGTGATGTCTTCTAGTTCTGTGCAGTCGTGCTCATTCTAGTTCAAAACCTGCTAATCTCACTCAATAAGTTTTCCTGCAATAGTGCCTCTTAGCACCTTGATGCTGGTTTTAACCTTGGAGACCAGGTTAGCTGAGACTTCCTCTCTCTGTGAGCAATACGACTGCAGTGGTGACTAGCAGAGGTGCATCAGGAAACAAAAAGGGATGCAGCACCATGGAACAGATATTCAGAAAAGCTGAGGGCCAGCCTTTCGAGTACTCTGCATCCAAAATTGGGGCCAGATTTTGAGCTATGCTCCCACTTCTGGAATGTCTATGGTGCAATCCTAGGGTGTGATTACAGCTTGCGCAGGCATACCCATGCTAGCTTTAATCTACCTAGCTCAGGCACTGGAGCAGCAAAGCCACGGCAGGATGCATTTCAGTGCAAGCCAGCTCCACGAGTAATTACCCAGGGCTCCGGGCAGGCTTGTACAGCCTGTGCTGAAGCATGCACTGTTGCTGCTTCACTACTCTGGTACCTGAGCTAATAGGGATAAAAGAAACCATGGCTGGCTGAGGTCAGCTGACTCAGGCTCCCAGGGTTCGGGTTTCAGGACTGAAAAATCACTGTGTAGATGCTCAGGCTTAGGCTCCAGCCCGAACCTCAATGTCGATTTTTAGCCCTGCAGCCCAAGCCCCGTGAGCCCAAGTCAGTTGACCCAGGCCACCTGTGGCCTTGCCATGGGTCTTTTATCCCTGTGTAGAGATATCCAAATGTCTACTCAAGCTGCAGGCACAGCCTGTGATTGCACTACAAAGATCCCCTTAGACACTTAAATAAGAGAGAGATTTTCAAAAGAGCTCAGAACATGATGTACTGACAGTTTTTGAAGATTTGGGCCCAGTTACGACGTTGAACACTTCTGAACACTGGGTCCCATATGACCAGGAAGCACTCCATAAACCAACCAGTTAGGTGTTAGACAGACAACCAGTTGCACACCCTCATCCCTAGAGGAGGCTGGTATGTGTTTTGATTAGACAATGCAGGCGTTCTTCAGCAGATGTAACTTTTCTGATACTGAAGTTTGACTTCAGGCATGATATAAACTATCTGTTAAGGGTTCTTTTCTCCAGGGGCTGTTCACTAAAGTTAATGGAAGTTAGAGCACGTATTAAAAATTAAAAATGTTGCGTACTGTATGTAGTCTAATTTTCACAATGGCTATGTGGTGCATTGAATAAATAAAGACAAAGGGTCTGGCTTCTGATTTCACACGAGTGTAAAGCAGGAGTAACTTCACTGTACTCAGAGGAATTATACTGGTGTAAAGCCAGCGTGAGATCAGAATAATACCCGCATTCCAGGTTTTAGGGTTCAATTCCAGGGGGTTTTTTTGGTCATCATATTTATTTATATTTATTTTTATCACCCAAATGTAGTGATATGAAAACTGTCATCCTGGGTTGCCAGGGAACTGAGCCTGGAATCTATCATGTTAAAAATGCAAGTTAATACTGCTTGACCTGGAGGAGTAACTCTGTCAGCTAGCAGCGGTAGTTGTGTCCTGTCGTCTTATGTGAACCAGCTGCTAGAGCAGGGGTGGGCAAACTTTTTGGCCCGAGGGCCACATCTGGGTGGGAAAATTGTATGCAGGGCCATGAACGTAGAGCTGGGGCAGGGGGTTGGAGTGCAGGATGCAGGAGGGGGCTCAGGGCAGGGGGTTGGGGTGCAGGAAGGGTGAAGCAGGGGGCTCAAGTCAGGGGGTTAGGGGGCTCAGGGCAGGGGGTTGGGGTGCAGGGTGCAGGAGGGATTTGGGGTTCAGGCTCTGGCCCGGTGCCGCTTACCTCGAGCGGCTCCAGGGTGGCAGCGGCATGCAGAGGGGCTAAGGCAGGCTCCCTGCCTGCCCTGGTCCCGTGCTGCTCCTGGAAGTGGCCAGCATGTCCGGCAGTGACTCCTGGGGGTGGGGTGGGGCCTGCGCCTGTGGGTAACACCCCCGAAGCTCCCATTGGCCACGGTTCCCTGTTCCCAGCCAATGGGAGCTGCGGCGGGTGGGGGCAGTGCCTGCAAGTGAGGGCAGCACATGGAGCCCTGTGCCTCCCCCTCCCCCAGGGAACCTGTCTTAGCCCCGCTGCACCACAGGGCTGGCAATCCTATGGGCTGGATTGAAAGCCCTGATGGGCCGGATCCGGCCCACGGGCTGTAGTTTGCCCTCCCCTGTACTAGAGGGCTCCAAGTTTCTTTTCCTAGCATGGGTTATGTACTTCCCCAACCTGGATAAGCACATCCTGATAGTTTGAGGTCCAAAGCAGTTCAAATCCCTTTATGGCCAACCGTTTGTAACAACCTCACACCATGGATTGTCAGTGGGGAAATAAACCCAGAACCTTCAGTGCTAAGAGTATAAGAACATACTATAGATGGCAGTTAATGAGTTAATTCTTTAGCAAAAGTGGTAGAGGATCATGGACATGGTTTTAACCCTGAAAACTCTGAGTTCAATCCCCAAAGAGGACCAGTGGCTGATCATATCTATTCGTCTTAGGCATTTATTGTATGCTGATCACCACAGCATTTAGCTTTTAGCCTTGCAAACCACAGTACAGCTCGGGGGAAAATATATTTTGTTGCTGACAAGGGAGCAAGTAAATTTTAGAAGCTCCTAGTCATGATGAACTGTTCCTGCCAATGAATACAGAAAGAGGTGGATAAAACTACAGCTGTGCTCATCCTGGAATATACCATTAGTCATGCCAGGATTGTAACAGACATGACCATTGAGGGATAAGGGTTTGACCTAGGTAGCTGTCATAGTAAGATATAACAGGGTGGGCTAAATAAGTTCCAAGCAAAAGGAAATCCTTGAAGTGAAGGAATTTGTTGCATGTAATAAAATGCCAACTAGAAGATCTATATAGAAGCGAAGGAAGCAGATAATTTTCTTAAAGTATTTCTGTGCAAAGTGCTAAGCTCCTAAGAAATCGGAACAAAGTCATTTATGAAGCACAACAGTTAATTTATCAGGAAGGAGGTATACATTTATTTGCAGGAGATGCAATGAAAATGTCACATATTAATAATTGAGCCATTTATTTTTGTCAAGGCAAGAATTATTAGGTCACAAAGAAGCCTTGTTTTTGTTTGCTTTTCCTGATTTCTCCCTCCTCCCCCGCCCCCATTCACTATATTGACTTACGTAAGCGTTTAGAGAAATGCACTCTGGGGAATATTCACCCAAGTCCTTTGCACAGATGTATGTTGCTACAGGAAGATTCTGTTCTCAGTCACACAGGTGCAAGCCCATTATTTAACCCCAAGAGCTTTGTGTCCATCCATCTGTTAGTACATATGGACTGAACTGAAAGTGGTAAATCAGCAGCGAAAAATCACACTACATCTTCCCACTACGGGGCAGATTCTGCCTGACCACGACATGGGTATGCAAGGGGCAAGTGTGCAAGGAAGAGTCCTGAGGAGCCCCAAGCACAAGGGTTGATGCCTTCTAGTGCCCCATGGGATACAAGACACCCCAAAAGGGTGAGGATGATAAAGAGGGGCTGAACTGGGCACAGAAGGCTGAGCATGCTGCCTCTCCTGAAGTGGTGTATGTAGCAGGGGCAACCTTCCCCTGCACACTTGAGGGTATGTCTACACACCGCAAAGAGAGGTTTGTTCTTAACTCAGGTCAGCTATCTCAGGTTAAAATGGAAGTGAAGACAATAGCAGTGCGAGTTCTAGCCTATAGGGCAACCCCTGGGGTTGAACTTGAGCTGCTAACCTGAGTTAGAAGCCAAGTTGCCAAGCCTTCACTGCTATTTTAACTCAGGTTAGCTAACCCAAGTTCAAAACACACCTTTGTTTGCCTCCCAGATATCCCTCAGAACAGGACAATTCCACAGTAAATGCAACACAGCCCAGTGGCTAAAGGCAACTATAGGAGAACAATAATGGTATAACTGGATGGTCTGGGTAGTCAAAGTAGTTCAGACAAAAACAAGAACGGATTTCAATCACTGTATAAAACCCAAACTGAAGCTGAATCTTGAATTTTATACAGCTGAGCCACTCCTTGGACAGTAAAAAAAATCTGGCTAGTAATGTTTTACCCTCTCCTGTCTATGTACCTCTGTTTCAGTTGGAACCAGAAGTGGAAGACCTGGAAATCTCATGAGACTTCCTGTCCTTGCAAAGTTGTCGGCTGGGATTTTCAATGGTGCCTAAGGCACCCAGCTGCCAATAAAATTCAGTGGGAATAAGGCACATAAGTATATTGAGCTTCTTTGACAATTCCCTCCCATACTTCCCATTCCAAAGAGACGCGCTTCTGAACTGCTAAACATCCTGAGATTCTTCCATCGGTAATGAGCCCAGCCAAAGAGATTGGGATTTGATTCTCAAAAGTGCAGAGCAACCAGCACTCTGAATGTTCTTTTGCATGGGCTTAAAAAATAGCCTGTATGGATGCTAGTTAATGCTAATCCTTGGCTATACAGTCACAGATATTAAACAAGAATCTGGCATTTTGATTTATTTATTTTTAACAACCATCTCTACTTGGTGGTTGCAGAAGTCAATGTTAGACACATCACAATACTTGTAATCACCCCTTCACCAGAAAGCCCACAAATCCACCAAGCTCAATAGATATACATGGTAGTTAGGCGATATGCACTGACATCAGAAAGAATCTAATCAATATACTCCATATTGTTCTGGTGGGATTTATATCAGCCAATTGCCAGATGAGAAACATCAATTCTGAAAAGAGGTCTCCGGGCTGCCTTTATACGTGGAGGAGCCACAACCAGAATTTCTCTCTATAAATGCCTCTCTCTCTCCTTTCTTGGCACTGTAGAGTAGCAGAGGTACATTTGCTAGACATTCAGCTTTCCCCCATCTGATGTCATGCCCCAGTGTAGAGCAACAATGAATGACCTCATGTGACAATGCAGATTGCAGGATCCTGATAGGTGTGACCCCCTGCCCCTCCCCCATCAACATCTTTAAAATATTTCTTCCATTTATTAGAAAATGAAAATGACATAAACTCTAATAGTAAAACGATACATCGTAATCAAATTAACCTGCTGCCAACATTATGCCCATGAAAAATGCAATGTGCAGGTCTATTTGTTCACTGTGTTAACCACAGGCCAAGTACAATGATATAAATTCAGTTTGTTTGGGTCTCTAGCAAAAGCATGGAAGAAAATAATCAGTCATTCCTTCAATAGGGTTATCTGTTTGTTTGTTTTGTTGTGATGTGAAAGTGGCTAGGATTATTCAACACCAACACCTAGAGCACACTAGTGCTATTATTTTAAATCACTGTTTTCTTAATTATTACACAACATCATAGTCCTTAAAAACATCTTTACTATTTAATGGGAAAGCATTCTAAATGGCTGTTAAATTTGGTCTAGAAATGTTGTATAATAATAATGCTATAATATATATAATAAAATAATAATAATAATAATAATAATAATAATAAAAACTAATAGTAATAATAATACTTAGCACTTTTCATCAATAGATCTCAAAGTGTTTTATAAAGGTGGTCAGTGTCATGATGTCCATTTTTAACCAAAGGGTAAATGGAGGCATGGGGAAGGAAGTGACTTGCCCAGGGCTACCCAGCAGACTATTGGCAAAGCCAGGAATTGAAACCCGGTCTCCCGAGCCCCCGTCCAATGTTCCATCCACTAGACAACACTACCTCTCCCATGAATACACATGTTGGTCACCGAGTGGTGCCAAGACCACTTAGAGAGAGAGTAATGAGTCTGCTCTACATCCTTAGCTAAGAGTCATATGGCTTTTAGCTCATGCAGTAGAGGCTCATAGAATCATAGAATATCCGGGTTGGACGGGACCTCAGGAGGTATCTAGTCCAACCCCCTGCTCAAAGCAGGAGCAATCCCCAGACAGATTTTTGCCCCAGATCTCTAAATGGCCCCCTCAAGGATTGAACTCACAACGCTGAGTTTAACAGGCTAATGCTGAAACCACTGAGCTGCATTTAGTTCCAGAGAGCCCAGGTTCAACCTTGCCCGCCGACGACCGGGGTCTGTTGGTGTTACACTTTACTGAATCAGGGTCATAATTATGAGAGTTCACACTACACAGTTACTTTTGCTACAGTATGAAAATAATTGGATCCATTTATTAAGCATGCCTTGACAGTACATAAGAGATTCTGCAGCTTTCTTCTTAGCCAGATACTTCTAACCACTTCGTACAACAGGTATGCTCCAATTACACTGGGAGCAAAATGCAATATCATGCCACATTTCAGAAAGTGAGGCGCAGTTGCCATGTTTCTGTTCCAGAGATAAATAAATTGTAGGCACAAGATTTAAAAGGCAGCTTGTTTAAAATACACACCAGTATATTTCAGAGTATAGTTGGATTACGTTGCACCCAGGGCCGGCTCCAGGCACCAGCCGAGCAAGCTGGTGCTTGGGGCGGCAGCTTGTAGGAGGCGGCATTCTGCCCAATCCTAGGGCGGCACGGCCGCTTTTGTTGTTGTTGTTGTTGTTCCGCTCTGGCTGCCCGGTAGGGGGCGGCGGCATGGAGGACGGGAGCGCCATGCAGCAAGCCCGGCAGGGCAGCCCGCGTCCTTCCCTCCCAGCCGACTGGAGCGGTGCGGAGCCCTCCCGGCAGGGGGCATGGCGGGAGGGGCCACGTGGTAGCGCCCCGCTGAAGCCCTGGCCGCCCCCTTCTCTCTCTCCCCCCGCTAGCCGGGGCACATCTGCAGGCAGGGCCAGCTCCAGGGTTTTGGCCGCCCCAAGCAGCCAAAAAAAAACAAAAAAAAGCTGCGATCGCAATCTGCGGCGGCAATTCGGCAGAAGGTCCTTCGCTCCGAGCGGGAGTGAGGGACCGTCCGCCGAATTGTCGCCGAATAGCTGGACCTGCCGCCCCTCTCCGGAGTGGCCGCCCCCAAGCACCTGCTTGCCCAGCTGGTGCCTGGAGCCGGCCCTGTTTTGTTTTTGTTTTTTTTTTGCTTGGGGCGGCCAGAAAGCCAGAGCTGGCCCTGGTTGCACCATACCGTCTCTCTTCAGCTAGACCCCTGGCTGTGCTTATTTTTAAATGTATAGCTGTGCTGGGGAATACAGCATGTCCAAATTAACTTACAGTGGTGAGTTGGAGAGTTAAATAAATTCTCTGTTTCCTTCCAGTACAATTCTCACAGCAGTAATTGCTGCCCCATGTTCTTGCCACCAGTTCAGTGCTGTGTCTGTGCTGAAGTGTTTAACCACAGATGAAATGATGCTATACTTGTGTCTCTTCAGGATTCATTAAAATGATCCAAACATTTTTGTTTCTCAAGTATACAGAGGGTAGAACACACCATCATTCCTTCAGGGATTTGCGTGAATTATTTAGTACGGACACAGGACAATTTAGATCAAAATTTCTTCCAACTGGAAAAAAGTGGTTTTTGTTTGTTTGTTTGTTTGCTTTTGTTTTAAGCAGAAGATATGCTCCGGTATTTAACTGATGACTTGCACTGTGTCAGGAAACTTCCTTGACTAACTGGTATCAGCAGGTCTCACCTTAAATACTGCAGCATTTTATTCAGGTATATGTTGCATTTGTAGGTTCAGATAACACAAGTCAGAGTATGATTGGATGAAACGTGGTGAACTGAACATTTCAGGAGGTAGTGTCGGAGGTCTTAGCAGCTGGACAGAACATTCACAAGAGGCCTGTGATGAGCAAAACAAAACCTTTCCTGGGATTTCCATTTTACTTACAGGGTTTGTGTTTAACAAGCGAAGCCCTGGGCCACACTCTCTTCGTGCAGCTGAACAATCTGTTAACATCAGGGAAAGCACAGATAGGGTAGCCCTTAGGTCTCCTTCTCCTGGTTTCTGCCCAGAAACCTCTCTTTCCACCTTTCGTCAGAGTAACCTAGCTCCTTGTAAGGCTCTGAGCTAACAAGAATCAGCAGCACCTAACTGCTTCAGCTCAGGGAAGCATTCCCTGCACGGACTGTGAAAGCCCCTCCTGGATATAATCTCAGCAGTGTCTTGTCCTCAGGACAATACTGGTGCAAGTGCAGCAGTGCTGAGGGGCTTCTTCCATTGGTTGCAGAAGGGCTCACACACACTTGCACAGCCACATGCCAGTCATAGAGGATTTGTCAGCCATCTTATCTCTATTTAGGCACAGGGGTGTCGGGCTGCTAGAGCAGCCCCGAACCAGGCTGGGGTGGAGGCAGGAAGAATTGAAGCTGAAAGGAGGGTGGGGGATTGCCCCCTGCTCCCTGAGGTAACCAGCTTGGGCAGTATTGTTCCCTCCCTCCCCCCCCACAAAAGCCCAGACACAGGACCGGAGGCATGGCCTGCTACCTGCAGAGGGATTCAAAATGGAGACTAGGGGTGGTATTCCCTATGAGAGGGTCCCCTTTCACTGAGGTGGTGCATGGGGGAAGTTTTAGAAATCCTCCCCCAGCCTAGGGGGAGCTTACGGTGATGGGATTCCTATGAGGGTTGGTGGAGTGTGTGTATCCCACTCACCTCTAGTCTGGGATGGGGAATGTATGGGGAGACCCCTGGAATATCCTCTTCACCTCTGGTCTCCCTACCACCCCTGCTCCCTGCATTCTTACCACTCCAGGGTAGCTCTGGCGAGGAGCAGTAGCCAGGGCACCAGGCCAGCAGTGAAGCAGGGTTAGGTGAGGGGTGGAACAGGCCAGGCTCTAGAAGCCACAGGTGACAGGAAAGCCAGTCGGCTCCTCGCAGCTCAAGCAGGAATTTGCTTGCAACACCCACTTTCAGTAACAACAGCACAGCAGCTTCGTCCCTCCCCCTGCCAGGAACTGCGCTTCTGTGTGGAAGGACAGAGCATTATAATGCCTCAAGCTCCAAATGGGCAGAGACAGAATGGACAGACTCAGCTCTGCCCTGCAGGACAGAAGGACACATGTGCGGTAGGTGTAGGTGAAGAGACTGGAGAGGGAGAAAGATTGTGTGTGTGATGGGTGCATTTCTGTAGGGCTCCAGCACTATAAAATGTACCATTACGCATCACTGATTATGCGTTATAGGAGAGACAAAGAACTATGTCTGGCTGCAACACTCTAACCAGGCTAAAAATAGCAACCCGTGTATGGCTCTGCAATCTGTACACATGTGAGAAAGCACCATTCTTAAGTGGATGTAAACAGGTGCTTTACAGAGAAACAATTGAACATGACCATGCAGTGTGACTGATGCCAGAAATGCCAACGCCACGCTGAGACATGCTGTAGAAAAAGAGGTATAATATAGGACCAGGTAGCAATTATTCCACTCTATATAGCATCTGGAGCATAGCAAGCAGCTCTGGATTCCAAAAATGATCACATTAAAGTGGACAGCATCCAAAGACACAAATAATGCCAGGTTCCAAAAAAAAAAAAAAAAAAAAGGAAGTTAATAGAAATTAATTTCTCCAGCCTAGAAAAAACAAACCAACAATAAGGTAAGAGCTTAAAAGTACCTACAAGGAATAAACAAATAGGAAGTTTGGAGGCAAAGAAGTTATCAGGAGTCCAGGCAAGCAGAAGAAAATATAATGGCCTAAAATTAAGAACATTTTTTTTAGAAGTATGGTATAGACCAACCAAAAAGCTGAATAAACTGCCACAGGAGGTTCTTATGATATTTATGATTGCAAGTACTGTATTCAGGGTAAGACTAGGCAGAAAACCAATGGGGCTGCTATAGAAATCTATGAATGCTACCCTGTGTTGATTCAAGGGAGGGGTGGTATAAGTGACCAAGAACTCTCAGCCCTGGTCTACACTGGGGGCGGGATCGATCTAAGTTACGCAACTTCAGCTACGTGAATAACGTAGCTGAAGTCGACGTACTTAGATCGACTTACCATGGTGTCTTCACCGCTGTGAGTCGACTGCTGCCGCTCCTCCATTGACTCTGCTTGCGCCTCTTGCGGCACTGGAGTACAGGAGTCGACAGGAGAGGGCTCGGGGGTCGATTTATCGCATCTAGACTAGACGCAATAAATCGATCCCCGCTGGATCGATTGCTGCCCGCCAATCCGGCGGGTAGTGTAGACATACCCTCATATTTCTAATCCATGACACTATACATTTTTGTCCCTGATGCATCTGTCTTGACGAATAAGAGCTTCCAATAGTATCAAAAAAAAAAAAAAAAAAAAAAAAAAAAGAGCAACACCCAAGACACTTTGGGATGTTGAATTATCTTGTTCTCTGGAAGACTTAGAAAATATCCTCCATTTTGTCACCCTGCACTGGAATTACATGAAAGGATCAAGTAGGAAAATGAACCTTGGATAGCCCATTCGTTGTTATAGCTTCTGGTTTTGAGCTTTAAGGCATTTAATATTATAATAGTGAGCTCTCTGTTTTCTAGTTGATATTTTTGATGCCCGTAGGCTATTGAGCTGTAACAGTCAAAATACACACAAAATTGCTCCATGGGGAAAAAAATGCTCCCCGGAGGGGCAAGATTTAATGATCTATGATTCACCCAGCTCTCCCATAAAACAAACAAAAGCATATATCTTGCTTTATAATGTAAGTAATATCTATAACTGGCATTTTAATTGGAATTTCATTATTCTCTGGGTGTGTACATATATGCATAAGATACAAGATTTGAAATGTTGGACTCTATTTCCCAATGTGTGCACATGGATCAGTGAAGATGCTACCACCAAGTGGAAATGCCTCGCAAAGAGCCATATCCTGACAACGTTACTCATTCTGAGTAGCACCTCGCTCCCCTGGGAGGAAAGTGCTATTCACAATGAATAATGCTATTAGAACTTGGCCCAGAGACATCATTTTCGGCTTTGGCTGGATCACCCAGCAGTGGTCTGCTCGCTCACCCTCTTGCTGCAGTGATCTGTAGAGACTGAGGACAAAAAGGTTGTTTCTAAACACTGCTGTGGATAATACTGTATTTTACGATGCGTAAAAGAGCCATAATACAAAACAAAACCAAAATAAGGGACGAAAGTGCTTCTTTTTAATAGCACAATTATCCACATCACTACACTGTAGCAGTATAATTATACATTTAAACAGATACTATGTCTTTATAAAATCCCTAGAATCACTTCACACCTATTCAAAGCAGTAGTTAAATAAAACTAGGAATATAGCCTACATGTTTTATTACATTGTCTACCTCTTCCTCCTCTTTTGTATTTCCATCTCTCCTCCTCCCCACTCAGTTTCAGAACTGAACCAGCATAAAACATCATCTGCTATCCCACTCCCACTGGTGAAATTCAGGAGTAATTCCGCCAAACTCGATGGAGTAAAACCTGAGTAAGTGAGATCAGAATCAGGCTCTATAACTTTAGAATCTCACAGTAAGAGTAAGAGAACTGGTCATTCTGATGTGTGGCAGACATTTGATTCTTAAATAACAACAACTGTAGAAATTACATGTGATCTGATAAAATGTTGCTAATGGTGACATTGAATATGCAGAATTAATGCTTACCATGAGCAAGTGTCTTGAAATCTGCAAAGTCCCTCTAAAAATGTATGCAATACAAGCATTCATTCAGTTGATGAATTATTGGCCCAAATCTACTCTCACAGAAGCCAGTGTCAAATCTCCCTCAATGGGAGACGAATCAGGCCCATGCTTGTACAGCCAGCACTGGTAAAAATGGGAATCCATATTTTCACAAGACAAGAGCTCGTTATAAAATTAGGAAGCTGAATCATCTATCAACACATTTGCGTGCTGGGAATTGCCCTTCCCCTGCTTTCTGTCATGTTGCTGTTTCCTAATGCCTTACCTTAAGCTGCTAGGTCAGGCTGAATGGCATCTTCAGGAAGGTAATTTCCTTCCATCAGTTGAGTGCATCAGCAAAGCAGCAATAAAGCCAGTGTTGCAATTATCCAGATAATGTATTACCTGCAAAATGCACTCAGCCTGAGTTGGTCTGGCCTTCCACGTTTAAAATGGAAGTGATTTCTACTTGGCACAGATTTTGCAGCCACACCATTGGGCTGGTCCCTCAGATGTTTCCTGAGTGATATTCAAACCCCAACAGACTCCCATTTAAGAGAGTAATTGATCTAATCATGTGCATGTCATTGTCCAATATTCATCTTTTTTTCAGGTGGGGCTAGCTTGTGACTTGAGCTACTCACCTATACAGGGATCACAGAGAATAAGAACCACCCCCTTTATAACCTGTGTGGGCAGCCCAGACCGGGGTCCAGGCATATAGGACTAAGGAGGTGCTGCACACTCTTTTCCTCCCTCTCTCTCTGGAGTAGGGTCGGCGGAAATGGGCAGAGGCTTGGCTCTACCTTTCTACTTGTTGCCCAGCACAGTTGAGATGGCTCTGGGAAGCAGGGGGTGTCATAATTTATCATTTGTAATTTCTACTCCCAGGTAGCACAGAGAAAGCAGGGGAGGAGCTGTATCCTGGGCTACTCCTAGGGTGTAATTTACACACCACTCCTTACTCAAGGCTGTGCCTAAAGCTACAACCTAGCCCTTAGCGTTCTCTAGTTCTATCTGGAACGTCATTTCAGTGTCTGGGGCTTTGATTGTAGCAAAACAGGCATGTAAACTATTTTACACCTTATAGTCAATGGAACAAAGACTACAATAGCTAAGAGCTAAATCTGAGGGGGAGGAAAGGGAAAAACAGACTGTAATTTCAGTGCTTTGTCCCTCTTCACAGAGCATTCTCAGAACACTTTCTGCCCTCTATTTGAAAAGTACGCCTCTACCTCGATATAACGCTGTCCTCGGGAGTCAACAAATCTTACCGCGTTATAGGTGAAACCGCGTTATATTGAACTTGCTTTGATCCACCAGAGTGCGCAAACCCCCCGCTGCCCGGAGCACTGCTTTACCACGTTATATCCGAATTCATGTTATATCAGGTCGCGTTATATCGAGGTAGCGGTGTACATGCGGATTTCCCTCTTCTAGGAGATCCTGAAGAGCAGTGCATATTGGCACCAGTTGGGCATGCCAACTAATTATTTCTTGAAACGCCAGGGAAGGAAATCTTATTTACAATATGGCCTTGCAAAGCCATCCAATGGCTGGTTTCCAGTTTTGATAAGTATGTATTTTAAATTAGGTTGTGCTTTGATTAAAAAAAAAAAAACACTGGCTGAAAGCACAAAAGAGATTCCACTTCATAAAGATAAGTAGTCAATCGAGTGCCAGCCCCTTCACCAAAATGATGGAAAATTTTCAAAGAATACTGAGAGAGCACTGAGATACTTGTCACAAGGCTGTTGCTACTATAACTCACGTTGATTCCTGGTGCATTATAGGTTGAGGGCTGTTCTTGGTAATGCTGGCACTGGAATTTCAATAAAGATCTTAACATTTCATTAAGTCAAGTCCATTAGGAAAATTAATATGGATGCAAGACAACCATAGTAACTTTTATCAAAACTGCATTCCTCAACTTGCATGCAGGCTCTGTCCAGAAAATACAATACAGGCCTGAAAGTTGGGCACAATAGAGCCATTTTTCTAGGAGTATTCTATTTCACTTAGTAGAGACACTGGCTTGTTTTAATGCAGGGAACATTCTGTAAAGTTCAGCCTCCCTGTCAGCAAATGGAGTTTCCACCATGCTCCAGATGGAGTATATGCACATATTGGATATGGCCCAAACTCGCCTCTTGCCTGGGGTTTACCTCTATTGTTTACTTAAACAAAAAGTCCACTAAACAAACCTCAGTCTAAGATTTCTCCGGAGCTCAGTTGTTCCTGGGGGTTTCCCCTGCAGGACGTCTCTGTCCATGCCCCTATTTTCTTCTGCCCCTTAAGAGACAATCCAACCCCTCTTATATCCTGGACTGGCACTAGAAGAGCCCCCTTACCAGCATGAGTCGACATCTTTGTGCATAGGCCTTGTGTTAGTACAGGTGAATTTTCTATACCCTTATACTGAGTGTTATAAAAATAGAACAATTGGGTGTTGGAGCATGATCTAATTTATCACATCTCCAAACCTGGGCTCAAATCTGGATGTAAATGGACTGCCTAGAGAGACAATTTGCATATATCCACAGAACTAGTATTAACTAATCTGAGGTATACAATTAAAGGGAGAGAAGCTGCTGTAATTTATTAGCAGGCTAGAGCTTCATGGAATCATTTCAGATTATTTGATTAGTTTCAATAACATTGATTTAAACTTTCTGACAAGGTTTATTGGTTTGCTCTTGTATGGAAAATAGCAGTTCTTAATCCTTCTATGTTAAATTAGTTTCTTGCACAACACTTTCTGCTCTCTACCATTTCCTAAATCCCAGATTGTGATATCCTTACTCCTGCTGAATAGGGTCTTAATCTGCAAGTTATCCTGTTGAAAGCAATGGGGCTAATCAAGGATCAAGGTACTACGGACATGAGCGAAAGGCGCAGAGCTTAGCCTTAAGGCATGAGCCACCAGGCACGTCTCTGCAGTTAAGGAAGGAGAGGTAAGGCATTTCCTTACTCTACACACAGGCAACCAGCTTCACTGGGCCTCTGCATACAGGGTCTCTGCTGTGGGGCCTGTACTTCCTGTCCTGAACAGCTGGAGGAGAGTGGGCAGAGCCTTGGCTACACTATCCAACATTGCAGACACTGAAGCTGAGTGACATGGAGAGGGAAGTTAGCTACATCATGTATAGGGCTGGCACAGCTCACTTGCTCCCTGGAGCAAGGGGGAAGATAGTGGTTGAATTGAGTCTACACTGCAGTGTAAGCCTAGAGTTCAAACTCAGGCTCAAGCCTAACTCCCCTTTCCATCTACACACAAATCGTGCTAATCCAGGGCTCAGATCCCAGTATCCCACAAGGGTGGAGGGTCTGAGACTGAGTCAAGCCAGGACCTAGGGTTCAAGCCTTATTGCTTTGCAATGTAAAGACAGCCCCACTGGACTTGTGCTTTGCGAGTCCACCAAAAGTATCTCACAATCCCACAGGCTGACTTTCATTGTCCTCTGGACAATCAAGTTTGGTGGACAGTCAAGTTTTCCCACGCTGCTCCACGAACAAACGGCTAGAGCAGTCACATTTCAGGAGTGTGCTAGGAAGTCTGGGATATGGTTTGTTGGACTTGGGTCTGCATACTGCAGTGTGGATGCTGGAGACTTGAGTTCAGGCCCATGTTAGAAAATTCTTAACCTATCCGAAGAAGTGGGTTGTAGCCCACGAAAGCTTATGCTCTAATAAATTTGTTAGTCTCTAAGGTGCCACAAGTACTCCTGTTATTTTTGAGGATACAGACTAACACGGCTGCTACTCTGAAACCTTAACCTAGGGTTGACAATCAGTATAGATGCTCAGGCAGGGTCTGCTGACTTGAGTTCCATTAACCTAGGCTTACACCCTATGAGGGTATGTCTACACTGCAGTTGGACACCCATGGCTGGCCCATGCCAGCAAGCTCAGGCTGCAGAGTTGATTAATTACAGTGTAGACATTGGGCTGCAGCCTGACATCTGGAACCTTCCCACCTTGCGAGGTCCTAGAGCCCAGGCTCCAGCTTCAGCCCGAACGTCTACACTGCAATTAAACAGCCCGTTAGCCCGAGCCCTGCGAGCCCGAATCAGCTGGCACAGGCCCACCGCAGGTTTTTAATTGCAGTGTAGACATACCCTGAGTCACAATTCAGTCCACAGCCTGCTC
Organism: Emys orbicularis; assembly: GCF_028017835.1. Taxonomy (NCBI): domain Eukaryota; kingdom Metazoa; phylum Chordata; order Testudines; family Emydidae; genus Emys; species Emys orbicularis. The sequence goes on from NC_088686.1 coordinate 16,103,923, forward strand.
CTGGGACAACTACAGTTTGTGGTAGCTCCACAGACTAACCTTGGTGCCTGAGTCAGGATTACTCCTTATAAGAGGTGAAAATGTAACAAACAAACTGCTATTCTGGAGCACAATAGGGTGGGGAGGAAAGATTTTAATATAATACTTTAATAGCTCAGAGTTCGAATGGAAAAGAGAGATTCAAAGTCTATTCAAGATTTGGCACTGAAACATGGCCCAATGGGGGCGGGTGTCTCGTGCTCCAATGGAAGCAAAGTTTTAGAGGAAAGAGCGAAGACATTCAAAGAATCAGAATCTCATTTGTGTTCATATCACTTAAGAGAGGCAAAGCCATGGGGCTGAACGGGTCAACACCCAATAATCCAAGGAGTTTATTCATTCTCCCATTACAGGGTACAAGTAACCTTTACTTCAATAGGAGCCAGTAGCATCCTGCAGCAGGACAACCAAGGTCCCATAAAGATGCCTAAAAAGAGTAATAGTCCAAAACGGAGGCTTGTCATTGCTTCTGACAACACTGGCGGGATTTTTATTGATGTATTAGGGCCATAACGCAGTGAGCAGAAAGGGGTGAAGTAGTGAAAATAGATTCCAAAAGCATTCATTGCTACACAGCGCACTAATGACAGATTCTCACGCACAGTGTAGAAGGCCCTGACCTTCATCAACCCTGAAGACGTTTTGGAAAAGTACTCTTTGCTCTACCCACCTGTTCTGCATATATCATTTGTATATGCTCATAGGGCTTCTTTGCCAGTATGATGTTCCCTGAAATGTTTCTAGCCCTTGGTCTGCCTAAGAGAGAAAGAGGTGGTAATTTTTCACTGTGACTTTCTAGGAGCTACTGGTGCTGCCTTTACTGGAACGTTTTCACCCAGTTCCCATGACTTCAGGCAGAAATACTGAGATGTCAATAGAACAGAAGTCAGAATATACAACTCTAACAACTTTTAACAAGGACTTCAGTTATAACTGAGTGAAATTCATGATTCAGGTTAACAGAATGTCACGTTAAAAGTTTTGATGTGGTGTGCAATTTTGCACTCCCAAAATTTCAGTTAATACATGTAACAGGTGGTCTGCCCCTTTATGAGCCGGGGTGCAGGTTGAGAAGGGCAGAGAGCAGCCCCAGGAATTTCTGCATGTTTCCATACAAAGCCCATCTTCACTCAGTTTGATGTCTACTGAGTTGAAGTCATTGAAGCTGTATGAATAACTGTGAGCAGAATTAGAACCTTGGTGATTAGAAGCAATGCAAATGATGTTTACTAAGGTGTAAGAGTATTAATGCTTTGGTGATTTAAACCGCATTTAAATTCCAATTAATCTAACCATGTAATATTAAGGATCCCTCTAACATTATGACATGAGCAGAGATTGGCACTTTAGGAACACATTAAATGTCAATTTATAAAAGATTGAATAATAAATAATATACAATTAATAGATGCAGCTGCAATCTGTAATTTCCCCTTATGAAGGATGAGGGTAAAGTCCTTTATAAATACATTCTTAGAAGATAATATCAAAGCAAGCTTGGAAAGCATATTACAGCAAGGACCTATTGTTAAAACAATCTATGTGGTTGCGAATGTATCATTTTAAACCCTAGGCAGCATGCTGCAAAAAAGGGGAGGCAAAATTTTCAAAAGTGACAAGTGATTTGGGGCACCTTTATTTTTGGGAGCCCAACTTGAGACAAGTTAAAGAGGCCTGATTTTTAGAAAATGCTTAGCACCCACCCACTGAAACTCAAGCCCCTTTAAGGTTTCTCAAAGTACACTCCCAAAACATGGAACCACCCCAATTCACCAGTTGCTTTTGAAAAAACTTGGCCAAAGAACATTATTAAATAATAACCAGAGGGTGGGTTTTCAAAAGTGACTAAGTGACTTAGGAGCACAAATGCCATTCACAGTCAGTGTATTTGTGCTCTTAAATCATTTAGATGCTTTTGAAAATCCTCCTCTGAAGCCCCAATGCTGCAAAGCATGTAAACACATGCCTAACTTTAAGTACTGTAGTCAACGGGGATCTGTATGAATGCAATGATCTGCCCACACAGATTCAGTTGCAAGACTAGGCCTACAGTGTTTATCATGAAATTAACATGAAATTTTTACTTAGCGGACCCATCCTTATTGATGTCAGCTTTGACATGTGAATCTTCCCACAGTCTTATGGCAAGTGGCATTTAAAGGGAAAAAACTCCTTTTATAGCACCTGCAGCATCAGCCTGGGATCCATAAAACAGCAAAGGTTTCAATATAACAACACATCATGCATTTTATGATTTGATAAATGTTACCTGTGCACTGACTTGTGCTAGGAATCATAGAATCATAGAGCAACCCCAAAAAGGAATTTCCCCCCCTCAGTTTTCATTGACAACTGAAAACTTGGGTCTTTCAGCAAAAATGTTCTGCTTGACCTTTTTCATCCAAAAGAGAAAAATTACTTTTTTGACTCCAAAAAATTCCTCACAAGAAACTGACTTTTTTTTTTTTTTTTTTTTTTTACCAGCTGCATCTCTGGGCAGTTAGGCCGTATTCCTAGACCCTGCTTTCCTCCCAATTTCTAAAGAAGTCAATCATCGCTGCATGAGCACGGGGGTCTGCCATGGGGGAGTGAGTGCCACAAGCAGGGCCTTATTCTGCATTCATTAAAATGCCTGTAGAGGCAGGAGGGCATAAAACACCGTCTGTGAAATACAGTCCTTCACTGGGGCCTGTTGAGAGTTTGAACCAAGACTTTCAGAAGTGATCAGGTGCCTCCATTTTTAGGAACCTAATTTGAGACTCCTTAAAGGATCCTGATGTTGAGAGGGCAGGTGCTCCCCGCACTGTCTGAAAATCAGGGCCTTTTTAAAGTGTCACAGGCTGGACTCCCAAAAATGAAGACACTCTAAAGTACTAGTTGCTTTTGAAAATCTGAGCCAGGATCAGAAGTGTCTCTTCCCCTTTAAATTATTATTGCTATTTATTATTTATTTCTGGTAGTGCCCACAAAGCACTAAGTTCTTCCAAACAGAGAAGGCTCCAACCCTGCCAGGAGGAGCTCACAGTTTTGAGGGCCAATCCTACAAACACTTGTGGCACATGCATTACACATAAGTAGTGCCATTTGCTTTTAGGAGACTACCCAGTAGCTTGATCTTACACCTACTGAAGTCAATGTCAAAGTCCCATTGACTTCAATGAGACCCCAAGTAAATAAGGTTATGCCTGTGCTTAAGTGTTCGCAGGATCAGGACTTAGGTTTCCATTTTTTTTTAAATATATATATAAATCATTAACACATGCTCACATTGTTTTTAATTGAATTCTTCATTTGCACCTTATAACATTCAATACTACTATACATCACAACGTTTCTTTTCTATAACAAATATCATGTGAACTCTGTCAAAGTGAACCCATGTAAAAGTCAAATATTTGTGGAAAGATTTTTCCAGCATTCACCCAGTTCTGCAGAAGACAGACTGCTCAGAGACTAGGGCAGGTGGGGGATGGATGGATTTCAAAAGATATTGCACAAAGTAGGCCATATTAGATAAGCAATAAGCATATTAACAGCCTTTGTATGCCTTCTCTTGCTATAGTACACAACACAGAGAGCCAGGCAACTACTCAGAGCAGTTCAATTATGAGCTATGTGTCAAATAGCTAATCTGACCTACTTAATGTGCCTGTACTGTTTTAAATAGCACTATGTTAAAGCACACTTTAGTGCACACCAGCAAGGTCTACACACACCAATTAATGTGCAACATTGAAGTGTGCTTTAGAAATCACACCCGCTTACAGTGCATTACCGCACTGTGGAGACAAGCCCTAATGCGTTGCTATATCATAGACATCGCCTAACCATTGTAATATGAGTTTTATCAATCCCTGTGCAGGAGACCCCTTCAAGTCAACAATCTTTAAAAATGAAATTAACTAGGGGCTGGATTGCTGAGATGTAAATGTGCACTATGCAGATGACTGCTGAATTATGAACTTCTCTATGACTTCTACATATACTTGGTCTTGTTTCATTACAGGAGGATGGGCTGAATGACCTCTTGAGGTCCCTTCCAGTCCTACATCTCTGTGATTCTATGCTTCTATGATGATTAGAAAATGAGCCTGGTGTTGACCCAAGCAAAGTGATACTTTGCCTCTTATTTGTGCGCATGAAGAGATGCAATTTTTAAGAGGAATCAAATTGTATTTCCATCAGCTCATTCCATGGGCATGCACAAGGGGGGCAAACAGGGGCATGGGGCCCCCCAGTCAGTGGGGGCAGAGAATTCTTCCAGGGCCAGAGCCGGGAGAGTGAGCTCCTCCAGCCCGTCCAGGGTGGGAGATGACAGCTCCTCTGGCCCTGGGGCTGCGAGGGCGAGATCCAGCTCCTCCAGCTGCCAGGAGAGAGAGCGCTCCACTGCCCTGAGGTGCGGGGGAGAGCCAGCTCCATCAGCCATGGCGGGGGAAGGAGCCAGCTTCTCTGGCCGGAGGGGGAGTGAGGAGAGCCAGCTTCTCTGACCACGAGGGGCACAGAAAATGCCCCTCCAAAAGTGGCCAAATTTGTATTCCTATGCACGCCACTGGCTCATTCCCACTCCTACTGTAAAAGGCTGACTCCCATGCAGGAAGTCTCTCACCAAGAAGGAATGGTGCAGGACAGAGAGGTGTGAAGCTGACTAACAACATTAATGCTAATGACAACAGCACATGGAATTTAAAGGGGGAAATTGAGCCTCCAGCATTCTAGGAGAAACCTCTTCAGCAGGATTTATCATGTCGTTCCTGGTAGTAATTGAGGGACACTTTTGAACTGGTAATGAACCAAGTGGACAGCTCCTGCCACTTGCCTTACTCCTCAGCATGAGCATAAACTTGGTACATCTGAGCAAATGCTCCAGGGCTGTGTCTGGGGTTAGGATTGGCTTCTATCACTGGCTAACAGAAAGTTGAATTCTCCTGAAAGTCACAGTGTGGTAAAACTCCCTGAAGCACACAACAGTAAAGAAAGGGAGTGTGAACTCCACTTACAGAAATGACTGGCCTCCAGCCCTTTATCACAGTTTGCACAGGGACACTTCACTGAGCTGATTAATCCCTAAGTAGCTATCCTTCTTTAGATTCCCTGCAGGCACACACTTCACATCCAGTTGTGTACACTTGGACAAGTAAAAGACATTTAGTCTGACTCCCTGACCTGTGGAGCTGGGTAATGTTCTAATGCACTGTACTAGAGCCAGGCTGTAATTTTACAGGATTCAGCGGAAAGGGTGTGATGGCATAAAAAAGACAAGGTATTTAATAAAATAATAACTAGGACTTAGTAACAATGTTGCTTGTGTCTGCCACCACACGTACTTAACATCTATGTATAACATTAAGGGAGGTCATGAGATAACCAGGGCTGTGATACCAGCCATATGCAGTACTCTATATCCTTTTCATTGGGTGCAGCCAGCCCTGGCTCCCAGATATCTCAGTGCCTGAAGGCGATTGGAGTCTGGATGAAAAACAGCTGGCTCACATTAAATTTAGAAAAGACGGAAGTGTTGCTAGTTGGAAGAGAGAAGTGCTCGGATACCACCCCTCCATGCTCAGCTGAGGACATCTGAACACCACCCGTTAAGTTTGACAACTATGTCCTGCTAGACTCATCACTGAACCCCTGGCCAATTAAACAGCCATCACGAAAAGCGCCTTCCTTCCACCTCTGGCTAGCAAGAAAACTCCTCTATCCATTCCCCTAGGATGATGACCTGACCTCAGCAGTTCATGCATTTGTCACAAGCAGGTTCGACTATTGTAACTCACTCTACCTAGGCCTACATTCCAGAAGAAGCTCTCTGGCAGCCCAGCACCTAAGTAGAAAGAGCCCAAGAGACTACACCATGTAGGTGCTTGGTTACGGCAGCGGTGCCCAGTCCTGTGCTGGCTTCAAGGTTCTGGTTCTGATTTACAAAGGCCTTGGTGGAATATGCCCATGCTACCTCAGATACCACCTCTCCTTCTGTAGCCCATCACAACAGATGCAACAGTCCAGTGAGCCCAGTTACATACTCAAGGGACCTGGAGATGATGCCTTCTCAACAGTCAACTCAAGGATCTTGAACTCCTTCTTCAAAAAGCTCAAGAATTGTCCAAATGTCACCACAGTCATGTCACATTGCAAGACTCACTTCTTTGCCATAGCATTCCCCCAAAGAACAAGTGCAGAAGGAAGTGACATCCCACTCAAAGGTAATGGTACCTGGTTAAAGCTAAAGAAACTGCTGCCTCTTTGGTTATTTCTCACTGTTTGTTATAATCCATAAATAGCAGCTGTAGACTATGGTTATTGGCCTGTCTATAGTATACGTACCACAGTGAGAAGGACTGGAACAAGGCTGGGAACAAGCAGAAACTATTGCAGCTGTGGGCGAATGCTTTGAGCAGCCGCTGAACTGCTGCTGCTGCTGGGCTGGAGAGCTTGTCTGCTGACTCTTCCAATGAATTGGGCAACGTAGCCAGTCGCGTCTGGCAGCCTGTTACAGGCCAGCTGCGCTCATTACGATTCCTGGAGACTAGCTCTGTGGCAGGCCCTGCTTCCTGACAAGACAAGACAGACACAGGGCTCAGGGAGGGGTGTAACAAGCAGTGAACAGTGTGATGGCAGCAAATGTCGTGTTAGTTCCACCATTGCAATTATGAGTATGCAAGTGTCAACAATAATCGCCAGGCACAATAGGACTAAAGGATGATTAAAGTTGTAGTATAGTTGTTTATATGTGAGTGTAATGTGGTATAGTTGTTGTAATATGTTTGTGAATATGTTAGAGACCAAATTTTCAAAAAGTAGAATAAGTGTATATGCAAAAAAACTGAGTTTATGAAGGAAGCCTCATTTGTATGTACAAACTAGACAACTGCCTGTACAGATGAGTACACATTTGTACATCCAAGTGCAGGTGCACACAGACGTCAGCCAGCACTTATGGAAAATTTGGCCTAGTACACAGTATATACAAACACAATAGCGTACCATTAACACATGCCCTGTTGGTGAGCTAACACTATACGGCATCTGATAGGTCTAACTAGTAGGTCTCAAAATGTAATTGTAACGGGGAATCATCGAGTGGGTGTGTTTCTAGTGGGGTCCCACAGGGATCTGTTCTTGGTCCTATGCTGTTTAACCTTTTTATCAATGACCTGGAAGAAAACAAAATAATCACTGGCAAAGTTTGCAGATGACACAAAAATTGGGGGAGTGGTAAATAATGAAGAAGACAAGTCACTAATACAAAGCAATCTGGATTGCTTTGTAAACTGGGTGCAAGCAAACAATATGGGCTCAAAATAGCTAAATGTAAATGTATACATCGAGCAACGAAGAATGCAGGCCATACATTCAGGATGGGAGACTCTACCCTGAGAAGCAGTTACTCTGAAAAAGATTTAAGGATGATGGTGGATAATGAGCTGAACATGAGCTCCCAGTGTGACACTGTGGCCAAAGGGGCAAATGCGCTCCTTGGAGGCATAAACAGGGGACTCTCAAACAGGAGGAGAGAGGCTATTTTATCTCTATATTTGGCTCTGTTGTGACTGCTACTGGAATACTGTGTCTAGTTCTGGTGTCCACAGTTCAAGAGGATGGTGATACATTGGAGCAGGTTTAGAGAAGAAGAGCCATGAGAATGATTAAAGGGTTAGAAAACTTGCCTTATGGTGATCAACTCACGGAGCTCGATCTCTTTAGCTTAACAAAGAGAAGGTTAAGGGGTGACTTCATTAGTCTATACGTAGCTACCTGGGGAACAAATATTTAATAATGGGCTCTGCAATCTAGCAGAGAAAGGTATAACACCGTCCAATGGCTGGAAGTTGAAACTAGCCATATTGAGACTGGAAATAAGGCATACATTTTTAACAGTGAAGGTAATTAGCCATTGGAACAATTTACCAGGGTTTGTGCTGGATTCTCCATCACTGACATTTTTTAAATTAAGATTTAATGTTTTTTCTGAAAGATCTGCTCTGGGAATCATTTTGGGGATGTTCTCTGGCCCCTGTCATACAGGAGGTCAGACTAGATAATCACAGTGGTCCCTTCCGGTCTTGGAATCTATGAATTTACTGTAATATATATCGCACGTTGCATGATGATGAGCCCTGTTGAAGTGCATATGTAAACTGTTTACTATACTGTAGCCTACAAGGTTCATTAAACTGTCACTTATGTAAGGATAAGATATTGGTTTTGCTGAGTTCCTGTAAGGAACAGGATAGCAAGTTAGCCCAGTGAAAAGCCTCTAGAAGGCGGCTATGCTGATCCCCACACTTACTGAAAATTTTAAAGGAACATGTTGCTCTGTCAGTTGCTGCACATGAGGTTGCATTACTTGGAAACCTGGAAATACATAACCCATGAGAGAAGCGTTCAGGCCTGTCATCTGCTACAGTGCTTGGAAGGCAAGAGGAGGCCTATTCACAGGATGTTAGGGAAATCCTTGCAGCCTAGACGTGGCTAACAGTTTGCATGTACCGTGAAATCATAGAAGTTTGCTTTGTCATCAATTTTGTGGAAAAGTGAGGAAGAAAATCTGCTTTTCCCATGATCACAGAATTCACAAAACTGTTCAATGGAAACAACCACTGAAAGAGGAAGTGATGAGGGAGGTGAAGACTGACATTTTGCCAGCCTAGGCCTCAGTCCTGCAATCTGATCGGCACAGGCATAAACCAATGAAGTAAACAGTACCCCCCATGAGGGCAGGTGTCTGCCCACCTGGCTCAGATTTCAGAATCGGAGCCTTATGCTATAATCCACACAGAAATGCATAAAAACTACCGCTTTCAATTAGAGCTTGTAACGCTGGCACCCAATTTCAGGCACTGTTTTTGTCCAATTCCTAGAGATTTGCACTGCTTTGATTGCAGCAATTCGGGCTGACCCAAAGGTCACCCAGAAAAAGATCGCCAGGAAAGCAGCAGAGTTTGTTCTACCTTAAATGTTTTGTAAAATGAAAATCTGTTCGGCTGCTGTGTTAGTCCTCATTAGTACAATGACCTGGTCAGAGCAAAAGCAGAAAAAGATGGAGCGAAGGGAAGGGGAACACGAGCACTGATCAGAGTGCTGAGAATATCAGCAGTTAGGGGAAAAGACCAAAGATTTCTCTTTTAAAAGCGTGTCTAGGTTCTAGGCCAAAGCTTTGTGGTTCATGGCTGCTTCCTCTTCAGTTCCACTCTGTATTGCCACAAGCCATTATGAACACATGGTGCAATCACTAATTGCAAAGCGAACTGTCCTATAAGAGCTTTTGCAGACAAGAAAGCAGAAAGGTTTGTATGCCCCAGAGTGATCCAGATGTATAGGGTGCTCCCTATACTCCTTAGGTACCCCCAAAATGCTCAGAGTGAAAGTCAGTGGTACGTATTCCAAACCAGTGTAAAGCTCCCATTTGCACTTTCCTGATCCTGGTACTATTCTGGGAAAACCCCATGCACCGTGTACTAGAGCAGCATAAAAGCTGTCTAAATTATGCCACAAAGTCATAGGCTTGGTATAGCAGAGGGGCTTCCTGCCTTCTCGATAGTAACCATACTCCCTTTCCCTACAACACTGGGCAGCAAGGAAGGGCTGTGGCACATGAGCTATCAAATCAGCTCTACACCACAACAGGATCATCCTTACACTGAGAACATTTTCTTGGACCTGTTGCTCAGGATTTTATAGCCAACATACATGAGAAATGCAGCATAAGGCAGCCACACTGTACCTGAGGATCTGACCTATAATTTTCAGGGAATATTTAGGATTAGCTCATTAGCACTGATCCCTTGGCCTCACAGAGTGACTTCACTGATTTACACCTGCTAAGAATCCGGCCCTTAAACTGTACAGCCTTCCTTAAAACAAACACATTGTGTATCTTCTGTACTTCATTTAAAAGCCTGGGGACGTTTTCATTCAGTAGACCTTTCTTTGTGGGGTGGGGGGAAGTGATTTTTTTAATAGTGTGTTCTACATTTGTCCCTAAGAGGGCACAAACAGCAGAGTGTTTTGAGCAGGTCTGTAGAAATTCACAAGAAATTCATCCTCTCCCCAACATGGCTTTCCTTACTGTAGAGCAATGTTTTCAGCTGAGCTTAAAGGTCTAAACTGAGATCCCTTTGATTTAATCTGACATCTTGATTCTTCGTGGATGTACATTCAGAATGAGCTCCTGGGAATCTGTAGTATGCATTACCCAGACTGGCCAGGAAGGGTGAGAGTGTCTTATCTAATGAGCTCAGTGAATTCTCACTGTATGAGCATTCTGGCACAAGACTGTAGATCTGGACACTGTCAGGTCTCTTTTTCAACCGGACTTTCCAGTCGAAAACGGGGCTCCTGGTCACCCTACTCCCTGGATTCTCCCTGGTCATGACACTGCAGAATTCAAGACCGACGGCCTTGTTGTAGTTCTTACAGCCATGATGAGGCAGCCTGGAAAGGTACGAGCCTGCATGTGGAAGGAGCCAGCCTACTAAGTGGAGTAGGCACTTAGCAGTGGCCCTTAGTCTTTTGTCTCGAAGGGCAACATGCCCTCCTTTCAGCTCAGGCTTCCAGCCCCCAGTCACTACACACAGCCTCACCTCCCCCAGCCATGACCCTTTGGGGGTGGAGCCCGTGAGCTCAGGGAGCCCAAACACCGTCCCTTTGGCTTCCTAGGATGGATCGACACAGGGGGCAGGTATATCCCCACTCCCACCTCCTTTTGGATCTACACTGGACCACCTAAGGTCTTTCCCTAATAAAGGTTGTTGCTCCCGCATACCTCCCTGGCCTTTGAAAAAGGTCTTTACAGCACCGGGCGAATGACTACCAGACACAGTGTTTGGCAAATCATTGTAAGCAGTATGATAAATAGCAGCTAAAAGCTGGCACCCAAGACTAAATCATTACAGGTCTGCTCCCACTCCCAGGGAACACGGCATGGGAGTACTGCCCCTGCCCTCCATGGCAGCAGGATCAGACTTCATCTCTTACATATGCAGTAAAGTCAGTGTTGAAGTTAAGCTTAAGAGACCTGAACATGTAAGGTACGGAATGGAATTTGTTCAGACTTTATTATCCATCATCCTGTCCCCATGTCTCTCTTGTCTCCCTGTGTCCCTTATGCCATGAATAAAAGGCTCAGATGTACATTGATTCAATTCAGTGTGCCCAAGGTGTTTCTGCTTTGGCAGGATAGGGAACAGCAGGTCAGATTCTGCTTTCAACTGCACTGTTGTAAACTTGGAGTAACTCCATTGTAGTCTGCTATAGTAGACACTGGAGTTACTCCAGATCTACACCAGTGCAGTAGAAAACAGAGTTTGGCCACAGATTCCTGGAGCAGGTGCACTTGATGATGTCTGATTAGCATGCCAAGATGTTGCTATGTGTACTTTCTTTCACTAATGCACTTGGCCCAAATGTGAATGTGGTAAATCTTATCATAAGGTAAATATGATGAATAAGATAAATGGAATATTTGTACAGTTAAAACAAAGTCTCTGTAATTGGTGTTTTGGGAATACATTCTGTTTTACATTCTTTGAACCTTAATCATATTTCTCCTGATAGCACTCTGTTATGGAAAGCATGAATTTCTGTCCCCTCCCATGCACTTCAGTGCTAGATTTATCTTCCTCGACCTTTCCTATCTATCTCCGGCACCTGTTTCCTTTGTACCTTGGCAAAAGAGAGAATCCAACTTTTCTTTGTTTAAATGTATTCAGTAATCATAGGAGGGGCAGATTGACAGCCCTGCGGACTGACGCCCTCGATCTACCCCCAGCATCTCTCCAAGAAGATAGGTCATCCGCACTGAGTGAGATTCCAGAAGGAGAGCTGGCCCTCCGCTTGCTGGGGCTGGGCAGACTTTAGGCACCATTCCTGGCTTTGGGCCTCTAGGCACATCTCCTGGTGTAGACCTCATGTCTGACACCCTTCTTGGGAATGGGGATCCCCACTGATCCTGTTGCCTCCTAGGCTCTGAACTAGTGCTATCTTCCCAAGCCTCCCCAGCAGCTCTTCCACATCCCCCAGAATCCCACCAATGGTGCAAGCCTTCTGGTTCACAGTTTGTTTCTTCAGGGATACGCAATAATTAATGCCAGACAGACAGACTTTGCACAGAATTCTAAATCACCACTGCTCTTTACTTAGCAGCACGAGGAAGTCACAGATCTATACAAAATAATGAACACACCTATATCGATTTCCAGTTCAAGCACCATGCCCCTTCCTTGCTTCCTCTGCTGAAAGTGTGCCAATTAATGCCGGTATGCTAATGGTCTCTGGGAAGTGGACACTAGGATCTAGACTGAGATCACCAGGTAACTCCATGCTGAGCGCTAGCCCTCTGAGAGTGAGGACTTTTATTCGCTCCCAGCTAGGGGGCAATTCACACCAGACATAGAGGTGAAAGACCCCATTGCCAATCTGCTGAGCCATCGACTTTCCCTAAGCATTCAGTCAGCTAAACCTGCACAGGTATAAGCTTATAGCAGCTGCTTGGAATTAAAATGTTTTCTGGATTTGCATCACTGTAATCTTAAGCCTCCTGTGTTTGTAGACAGCTAATAATGATTATTGATAACTCTCAGTGGCACTTATGTTAAAGTGTTTGTTTGCTGCAGAATACTTGTAGCTCTCCAGCAATGCCTATACAGCCCAGTCACAGATCTGGGGGAGCTCCCCCTGTTGGACACTCACTAGACTGCTGTAGGGGCTCCAAACTGAATCCCACCTGCCCTGCCTCACCACTCTGGAGAGTTCTCTGGGCTTGGGGAGAGCCCTCTGGGGTGTCCACCATCCTTTCCCTGCAGCTCATGACTTCTCTTCAGACTCATAGAGTCTTTCCAGCTCAACTAACTTTCTCTGACTTGGATTGGTTATACAGTTAAACTGGACACTCCCTGCTACAAAAGTCCTGCCCAGCTCTTCCCCTCTCCTGCCCCAAGCTTCCTGTGCATAGAGGAGAAAAGCGTGAGAGGGAACAATGCTCTACAGCAGTGGTGCACAAACTTTTCCTGACACGTCCCCCTTAACCAGTAATGCAAGCTCTCCATGCCCCCCTCCATTACTGCACAGTCAAGGCTTCCTCAGCAAAGGAGCTTGGGCTAAAGGTAGAGCAGAACTGGGGATGGGGGAGAAGCTGCGGCTAGAGGCAGAGCTGGGCTGGGGGGAGAGCTGGGAGTGGAGTGGAGCTGCGGCTGGGGTCGGAGCTGGGCTGAGGGCTGCGCTCCATCCTCACCCATCCTGGGCCCTGCCACACACACCCTGAATGTTCCTCCATGCCCCCCTAGGGGGCGCACTCCACCATAGGGGACCACTGCTCTTCAGACTCCCTAGATCTCCCCGGCCCCATGCAATGGAACCCACACTGTTTGCTCTGCTTATTGAGCCTAGCATGCCATTGTTAGGGGAAGCCAAATTCTCCTTTAGGAGAATTATGTTATGGCAAACAGTTGATTTCAACAGCCTTCACTGATCTTATCTCTGTTAAATAAAGTTGAAAAAGACATAGCGTCTGCTCTTTTGCCAGCCAGGTCAGCTCTATGATCAGCTGAAAATATTAAGATTATTCAGAGCATCAACTATTGTTTCTTTAATAATCCGCTTGTTCTCCTTCTTTTGCTAATGATCCGTGCCTAAATCCCAGCTCCAGAAAAATAGTTACTGTGCTATGGTGATGCAAGCATTATAAATACTTAGGAGAGCGATAGATATAGATCATTATTAACCCACACGCTGTTAGTTTCATTTTTGCCCAGGCTCACGCTACAATCTCAGCCAAAATCTCCCCACCACCACCAGCCCATTTCTGCAACATAAACAATTTGATCTCTCACAAGAGCACTTCCACTCCATCCAGGTGAAGGTGCTACAGTTACTGTCATTGTTTAGAGTTAGTCCTAGCATCTCTACTGCCCAGGTTTTGCAGATGTTCAGACTATTTACTGCTGCACTCATTCCTTTGTCCACCATCTGCTCTGATTTTACCACTATTACCTTCCATCGCAGATTTTCCTGAACAACAGGACTCTCAATTATAAATACCATTGAGACGAGGACACCAGTGCCAATCTGCAAACAGCTCTAGTTCATGTGCCTAGACTGCCACAGCTACTACAAGACTCTCTGACAAAACACTCATGATCTACTGCTGTTTGAAACTCAGTGTGTGGCAGGCTAGAGAGTCCTAGATTGACACCCCAGCTTCCTGTGCACTAAGTCTCTGTGTAGACATGCCCTTAGATAGAATTGTTCCTATATTCCCCAAACCTCGTAATCACACTAGCATTTCACTCTTTACAATACCTCTGTATAACACCCTAGGGCAGGGTTACGGAGGGAATTGGGTATGTGAAAACCGAACCAGGCTATCTAACATTCCTCCCTCAGGCAAAGTTACTTTGCTCAGGGATTGTTTAGTCCAGCAATACTGTAATTCACTGGGGTGCAGTGGACATCCTCCGGTGCTGAATTTACAAATAATGAGGTCAATGGTTCTGATAAATCATCTTATTTCATTCTGTCTATAAATAACCCGCATCCCGGACTAGGAAGGAACAAGCTCATATTTTTAGTGTTGCATTTGTGTGCTGAAGGCTTTGGGAATTTCCATTCCCTTTCATCTATTTCTGGGCTAGATTTATGCTGTTTGCTCTTTCTAATCCATCTCCACTGCCTGTGTGTTCTTTGTCATGTAAGTTTGCCAACACCAAATTCCATGTTCTCCAGGCACTTTAAAAGATTTATAGCATTTGATATAAGCTGCTTGGATAAAAATGGTTAGCGGACTGGTCTCTTGCTTTTATTAGCCTTCTCTGCACAGCACGTACCTAGCTATGGAGAACTGGGAACAATTTATAGAGCTAAGTCCTTGTAAAACACGATGCTATAAGAAGTCATACTCGGTGCAAGGCACATATTCTCTTAGGGGGTTGCACTGTCTAGATGAATCCATTTTTATTTGGGAACTGGATGACAGAGCTGTCAGTTGATGTAGGCCTGCTTTTCTAACCTGGCTGTAATGCAAGTTGAGGTGGCTGTATTTTCTCATTAACTCAGTCTGAATTCTCCAACTACTAAAACCAATACAGACATACAGCACACCACAGGGAAGGCATTCCTCATTACACTTATCATCATGCCTCTTTTGGTGCTTTTTAATTAAATCTGAGGGCGGTGGGAGGAGGGAGTTGGAACAAGCAGCCAATCAGCAGAGGGGAAAGAATGTCCAGAAACCAAAAAAAGGTGTTGGACAGTGATGACACCATGAGCATCCAAAGGTCCCCCGCAGCCACTGCTTCTTTCAGCATTGCCAATCCCAAGCATTTGAAAACCATGGCTCAGATCCCAAAAAAATCATGAGATTTGGGGGGGTTCTTTTTATTTGCCTTCCAATTTTTGAGTCTTTAGGGTGCACCCAGGTCACATTTTCAAGCTTTTCTCAGCAGCAATGAAGGCTAGAAACAAACTTGTGGGGAAAAAATGAAAGCTGAGATTCTCACAGAATCACCTGACTCCAGGAGGTGAGGCTTAGGGGGAAAAAACAGATATTGTGTGATTCATGATAAAATCATCAGAGTTTTCAAAAAGAGCCAATGCACTGTTTGGAGTTATACGCAGGGAATACCAAGCAGGTGGGGGGAAGTAATGTTAACCCTAGATATGGTATTAGGGAGACCATGACTGGAATACTGAGTCCAGTTCTGGTTTCCACACTTTAAAAAAGATGTTGAAAAACTGGAAAGTGTTCAGAACAAAGCTACAAACATGATTCGAGATCTGGAAAACATGCCTTATACTGAGACACTAAAAAAGCAAATTCTATTTAGTTAGGTCAGATGTAATATAGTTAGGTCAGATGTAATGATCCCCTCTGGCCTTAAAACCTCTGTGAATCTGAAGGCAAAAGCAATTACCTCAATAAGCCAAAAGCTACATCTCGGGGTTAAGATATAGCTAACTCCACTCAAGACCTTATTATGCCCTCACCTCAGGAAACACACTGTGACCATTCTTCAAACCTTTTAAATGTCAGACAAAACAAAAAATGCACTCTGCGCGACACGAAACTCATCTTTTGATGCTGTGACTGGAAATGGTGTGGCTAATGCCAGTCTGCTTCAAGCTATTCTGAGAACAACTTCTGGAAAATGTTAACCACCAAAGATGTATATGGTTTGTAGTTTTGACATGAGATGGTTACAGGGACAATTAAAGAAAGATTGTTAGTTCCGTTTATACCCCAAATCCTGATTTTAGGCCAATTAAGGTGCAAGTGGTTTTTCCTTCAAAAAAGATTACTCTGAAGTTGCAGGCTTTAAGACTGTGACAGGAACCAATCTGCCCATAATACAATCTTGTTTATTTTAAGGGAGCAAACTGGGAACACAGCTCTAGCAATCCATGGGTTAATTTCCTGGTGATGATTCAAACATACAGAAGTAACTAACGGTTGGGCACGCTGACTATTGCAAACCAATGGATCTTGGAGGCTCTCTGACTGTGAACACAGGAACCCAATAACTCCTAACCCTGTCTGGGGTTCATTTGCAATTAGATGTTTTAATATTGCATTCAATGAAAGCAAAGGAAATATTTATAAAGGAGGAAGGATACAGAAGCAGGGGAGGAAAGACAAAGTACACACCTGGGAGTCAGCAGGCATTAGCGCTAAATTGACCTGCTTGTTACTCCTTTCTTGAGCGACATTGGGAAAGTCAGTCGGTCCAGGTTTTTCAAAATGGCCTCTAATTCCAGGTGCCCAGCTGCAGACCCATAGGGGTCTGATTTTCAGAGGTGCTGGTGTTTACTCTTGAAGGGTACATGACCATGATGCTTAATCGACGTAGCCAGGGATCTAGAAGACCTCTGTATGCCAAGTTCACCATCCAAAAGCTACAAAACCATTCAATCATCATGGTTTGGCCAGAGCAGCTAGAAGATGAAAATTTACCTTCGTTTATATATTGTTATCCCAAAATTTATGAAGCTCCAGTTCACGCTTCTGCAAATGAGTCTGTATCACAGGGGTTCTCAAACTGGGGGTCGGGACCCCACAGGGGGTCGCGAGGTTATTACATGGGAGGTCGCGAGCCGTCAACCTCCACCCCAAACCCCACTTTGGATCCAGCATTTATAATGGTGTTAAATATATAAAAAAGTGTTTTTAATTTAAAAGAGGGGGGGTCACACTCAAAGTCTACTAACAAGGTTGGACCTTAGTGAGGAGAACATCCCCATGGTTATAGCTGCCTGCTGTGTGCGCCATAATATCTGTGAAAAAAAGGGGGGAAATTTTTCACAGGGGTTGGGCAGTTGAGACAGATCACAATGCAGCCATTTTTGAGCAGCCAGACACCAGGGCAATAAGAAGAGCACAGCAAGGAGCGCTGCATATCCGCGAGGCTTTGAAAAGCCATTTCAAAAATGAGTCTCAGTAATGTGAGCTGCTTGCCGGCATTGTGCTTTCCCAAACCTTCACCTGGCTTGTATCTCTGTCCCTGTAAAGCCAACCCCCCGCCCGAGCCCACTGCTTCTACTCAATAAAGAACATTTATTTCTCAAATCCATTTACTATATTTAACAAACACAGGTAAAGAGAGAGAACAGAAAGAAAAGGTAACCTTGGGGAAAAGGAGTTGTAAAGTTGGAACGGGAGAAACATTTTCAGCTGTGAAGAACAACAAGGAGTCTGGTGGCACCTTAAAGACTAACAGATTTATTTGGGCATAAGCTTTTGTGGGTAAAAACCTCACTTCTTCAGATGTGAGGTTTTTACCCACGAAAGCTTATGGCCAAATAAATCTGTTAGTCTTTAAGGTGCCACCAGACTCCTTGTTGTTCTTGTAGATATAGACTAACACGGCTACCCCCTGATATTTTCAGCTGTGTAACATAACACGCATTCCAGACCATCAAAGGTCTGGGAATGGGCACCTTCTATTCCTTGTACTCCCCCCCGAGTTAAGTGAAAGAGATAATGGACTTTTCACCCACGCCTCATGGAACGCTTGGGAGAGGGTAATTCTGCACCAGGTGATGCTGACTGGCTGTCCACCAGGGGTCTGCAGAGGGACTCTACCCTCCTGCTTCTGTTCCTGCAGTTCAACCAGAGGCCTCAACATGTCTGCTTGATCCTTCATAATCCGAAGCATTTCATCCTGCGCCACACGCTCTCGCTCATTGGAAGCTTTCCTGCTCTCCATGTCCATGTCTAACTTCTCAGACAACGAAAACCTCCATGCTCTCAGCTCTGCGTCAGTTGTCCTGGAGGCATTCATTATCTCGGTGAACATGTCTTCCCGCATTCTCTTTCTCCTCCTTCTAATCACTGAAAGTCTACTTTCGGTGTTGGTGACCCGCCGAAGGACACATTTCCAGCTGACAGTCAGGGGGGAAAAAAATAAAGGAGCCATTGTACATGAATAAAATGTTTCCATAGCAAGGCTGTTTTTATTAAAAAAAAATCCCCTTATTACAGTAGGTGCAAGCCATAACCTAATCAGAATCCGTAACCGTTCACTGTGCCATTTTGCTGCTCCAGCCATGATGAGTAGCCCCCTCCCCTCCCCCCCCCCGGGTCATGGGTGACCACACTTTTAATGAAGTTTATGGCAGGCTCATGTTGGGAGCACAGGTAGCTCGAACAATGGCCCTTCCCCATAGCACTAAAGCTGTTTTCACTCCCAAATTGCGGAATCTCTCATATGGTGCCCCAGTCCCCTATCAGCCATTTTAAACTACTTGCCGACCCATGCCAAGCACAGTAAAGGCACATTAGCGGCCACGTGGTTTGGCAATCCGGAATGTGGGGTGTGTGTCTACATGCCCTTTTTTCCCGTGTAAGAGCACTTTTAATGAGAACTTCCCCCATTTCCTCTAGGCGACCCTATGTGATATCAGTCTCCTGACGGTCACAGAGGCGGAAAGGAAGATGCTGCAAGCGTCTGTGTATAGACCCAGTCCTTATGCTGCTATGCTGTGTGCCACAATGATGCCAGCAGAATTAATTCAGGAGTTGAGTGGGAAAGTGTCCCACCAAGGTGGAAGAAATAAGACTGCCCTGCCCAGAAACCTTCTGCAAAGGATTGCAGAGTACCTCCATGAAAGTTTCCTAGAGATATCCATGGAGGATTCCCGGGCTATCCCAGTCCACATAAACAGTCTTTTCCAGGGGCCACCCTCTGGATAGCTGGAGCGGCCTCTTGTAAGCAGAGAACTACAGCACCTCGCTTTTTCTTCACAGTAAACATGCAATACCACCAAATGTGTGTGCCCGCTAAAGTTTAACTGGACTTTCATTTGAACTGTATACTCACCAGAGCTGCCTTCCCCAGCAATCACAGTCGGCCACCGTGATGTCCTGCAACCCACAGGGCTCCGGGGTTAAAAATATTTCCTGGCTCTCGGGGAAAATGGATCCACCACTTGCCTCTCTCCTATTATCCTCCTCATTCACCATATAACTCTCCTTGTTGTCTCTAGACTCACACACCTGTGAGGTGTCCACGTTGCTTGTGGGGGTTCTCGGTCACCCCCGAGAATCGCATGCAGCTCATTGTAGAACCGGCATGTGTGGGGTTCAGCTCCAGAACAACTATTCACCTCCCTTGCCTTCTGGTACGCTTGGCAAAGTTCTTTTATTTTCACAGAGCACTGCTGCATGTCCCTCATGTAGCCCTTCTCCCCCATTCCACGAGAGCTCTGCCTGCACAGACTGTTCTCCCCACACAGCAATGAGATCCACCACCTCGGGGCGTGTAGTCTCCATGATCAAC
Organism: Emys orbicularis; assembly: GCF_028017835.1. Taxonomy (NCBI): domain Eukaryota; kingdom Metazoa; phylum Chordata; order Testudines; family Emydidae; genus Emys; species Emys orbicularis. The sequence continues at coordinate 16,123,731 of NC_088686.1, forward strand.
TGTGCTCAAGCTGGCATGCTCCCAATGCTGACCAAACAGGAGATGGGAATTTAAAAGTTCCCGGGACTTTAGCAGGGGAGGGGCTGTTTCCTGTGTACCTGGCTGCAGTGCAGCAGAGTTGAGAATGATCTCCAGAGCGGTCACAGATGAGCATTGTGGGACACCACCTGGAGGCCAATTAAGTCGAATTACACAACGCTGCATCTGCACTACCTCGCAGTCGGCCCATCAAAATCGAAATAAGCGCTACACCTCTTGCAGAGGTGGATTACAGAAGTCAACATCAGAGGCGACTTAGGTCGACATAAAGGACCCTGTAGTGTAGACACATACATTAATAGGTTGATTTAAGGTGGCTTCCTTCGACCTAACTATGTAGTGTAGATCAGGCCTTATTTATTTCAGTCTAAGTTCTAAACATAACACTGAGGGCTAGATCCTTGACCACCACCTCTTTCCAGGTAGTATTGCTCAGGTAGTGCAATGCTGATGCAAAACTGCCCTAAGTGGATGGGTGGTGAACCCCTGAGTGGTGTCAGATTAACACAGCCAGCTCTGCTCTTGCCTCAGGGGGACATTCCTGGTAGGCCAGTGGCAGAAGAGTGTAGCTGAAGCACATTGCACACCAATGGGCTTGGGCTAGTAGAGCATCCTCTGGGGAGCTGTCCCAGCAGCATTTAGGCTCCTTCAAGTTATGTTGGGGCCACACCAGCCTCCAGCTCCCCTGAATGCAGCGTGAAAAAATGGCTTTGAGACACTTCTCCATCCCTCTAGCTCCTGTACCAGCCATAGCCAAGGTGGAACCGAGAATCTGGTCCTCACTATTCCAGCAGTATGATCCATTGTATTTTATATGAGGTGGTCAGCTTCATTAAGTTTATACTTCAGCTGAGCTACCGAATTGTTTTGCAAGCTAGTAAACCTGCTGAATAATCAACCTGTCCAACAACATTGACAGAGATTTCTAAGTGTAACAGATGGCATCCCAAGTTATGCCCTGTATCGGGGTACACTTACTGCTGTGACACCTCTTCATGGCTACGTCTAGGGAACAACTCTCTAGGGAACAACCCTCTCCTGGTCTGATGCCCCCTTTGGTCTCTCACGCATGCTGCATCCCCGGTCACGCTCCAGGAGTTGCTGTGCTTCCTCTTTGTGAACCGGGATGCTCCCTCTTATTAGTGGCTTGGCCTTCCAGCCATGGCACTATGTGTTTTCTCTCTTCTGGAGTTTCAGAGTCTCTCCATCTGAACTGTCTCAGGTCCAGTTCACCGCCCAGACTGTGCCACTTCCCCAGTGGCTGGTAGGGGAACTTAGGCTCATCCACTACTCTGGGTTCCAGCCCAGGACTCTCTAATCAGCGACCAAGATCTGCACTGTCCCCAACCTTGCCACCATTTCCCTGAGACTCTTGCTTCACTACCTCTCCAGATACACCCTACCCTCAGGGCCAGGAGCCCAGGGTTTTCCTGCTCAGCTGGGCGCCATCCTCCATTAGCGATTGTTTATCAAGCCTAATTCTCCCTCAGGTGTTTCTTATCAGGATAACTGGCATCTTCTGAGCCTCATTAATGCTTCCCAATCTAGTATGGGGTCAACAGCCCATTACAGTTCCCCACAGCAGCAAAAATTAATTTCTGAAATGCTGTGGGTACTTTTCATCTGCAAAAGACCCATCATGTAAAATCATCAGCTAGGGCCTATGTGATGATTTCAAGTCCCATATTTTCTCAATGTTAACTATTAATCTTTCCCTGCACTCATCAATTTTAGAAGATGACTAGCAAAAAAGTATCAAAGATAGCCCTCCCCAGCCACATCTCCAGCACGCATCAGAGTCCCTTCGCCTGCCTGTTTTTAAGACACCCTGGTATCCTGTATACCCAGTGAATAATTTTGAGCAACATTGTTCTGAGATGTGACTCTCCTGACACCTGCTTAAAATCTTTTCCTACTGACTAAGGGGGGATTGAATTCCCAATTCTCTCCCCACATGGAACTTTAATGATTTAAGCACATTAGCTGGATAACTAAACTCTATTAAAGCAGAGGACATTTTTAGATGAAATTATGTTGATTAGAGAGATCAAATTATAAAGCATATTGTCCAAAAGGTCCGCTAAAATCAATGGTAAGACTCCAGTTGACTTTAATGAGCTTTGGATCAGGCCCAGAGAGCCAGTGTTGAATTTGACTCTAAGAGCATGTGTGCTGAAGTACAGAATTTGATCAATTAATCAAGTCATCAGCCCTATTATAAAATCTGGTAAATATCCTGGAAAACATTTGACCTCCAAGATTACACTCCTGTTTTCAAAGTGTGCATGAAGCACAATGATTTGTAATACTGTCACTGTATTAACTGATATTGAACATCACCGCATTCAAAAAGGAGAGATTGAGCAAAAAAGTAATGCATTTGCACTGATCCAGACTAAGGGCTGCCCAGTTCCAAATACATCATTGTTTCACAGCTCTGGAATTAAGGAAGAAAAAAAGTCTGAACAGAGAAAACACCAAGACCAGACATAACCCAAACAGACTTGGTGGGGAGGAAGGTTCCCTGTGCTTTGGACTCCTAATGACTTGCTGGTATCAGCTGGTGGTCTCATAGAGATTAGCGAATGTCCTTAGATCTCTGAATACCCAAACAGCAGCAGTGCTTGCAATTCGTCTATCTCAGCGGTTCTCAAACTGCGGGTCGGGACCCCAAAGTGGGTCACAACCCCGTTGTAATGGGGTCGCCAGGGCTGGCGTTAGACTGGCTTCAGCCCTGGGTAGCGGAGCTCAGGTTACAGGCTACCCTCCCTTGGGCTTTGACTTTGGCCCACCGCCCGGGGTGGTGGGGCTCAGGTTTTGGCTCAGGCTTTCCCTCTCCCCCACCCAGGATCATGTAGTAATTTTTGTTGTCAGAAGGGGAGGGGGTGGGGTCGCAATGCAATGAAGTGTGAGAAACCCTGATCTATCTATTAAGAAATGAGAGCTCAACCATAACCATCTGCTTTTGTTGTGACCTTAGGTTGCCTTCATTTTGAGATGATTGTCAGCTTAGTTTAGGGTGCACATTGTAAGGCGCACGCTAATCTGCCTTGCACCAGGGTACGTAGTTAAAAAGTGTAAAATCATAACTACTGGCTGGAGCTTGTATCTCAACCTCTCTGTTGTTTCTCTCTTCCAGTGACTGTGACTGTCGGAGGCAAGCAGCACTTGCTGGGGCTATATGATACTGCAGGGCAGGTAAATTATTTTACCTTCTTTCCTTTCTGATTTTTATTACACACATTTTTTCCATATAAAAAATAGCATCAGTGCTATTTTGTGATGGCTGAACTGATTACCTGTTTCTTACGCACGCAGAGATTTCAACACAAAAAACATGCCACAGACTGAATTTTTCTAACTAAAAAAAACCAGGCTAAACTATTAGGTCTTTTACACCTCTGACTTCTGTCACAGGCACAGAGCTCTCTTTAACGAGTCAACGATTACTAACAGTTTTCATGTAGCGGCAGCTGAGATACAGCCAATATTTCCTATCCTGAGTATAGAAAACAGCAAATACCCAATACAACTCTGTGCGGTAACTCTCAACAGCTAAAAGGCAACAGAGAGTCCTGTGGCACCTTTAAGACTAACAGATGTATTGGAGCATAAGCTTTCGTGGGTGAATGCCCACTTCGTCGGATGCATGTAATGGAAATATCCAGGGGCAGGTATATTTCCATTACATGCATCTGACGAAGTGGGTATTCACCCACGAAAGCTTATGCTCCAATACATCTGTTAGTCTTAAAGGTGCCACAGGACTCTCTGTTGCTTTTTACAGATCCAGACTAACACGGCTACCCCTCTGATTCTCAACAGCTATTAACTTTTAAATGGCAACCACTGTAGGTAATGTTCAACATATACCTACCAGTGAAAGACTGTCACTTACAATATAGCCTCCAATGTCTATGCCCAGTCTAAACTTACGTAATGCAATTTATGAGGCTTTTACCACTTCCCTTGCCAGACTATTCCCTGGTCTAACAGACATTCTTTTGAGAAGAGTACATGCACCTAAACTGCTGTGGCTGTCCCACTAATCCAAATTAATTAACCCAGAAAAAAATGTAGAGAATTTTTTATTAAGCATCTCATTCTCTTGCTGGTGAATCTTTCTTTGTTTACATTGTTGGGTCTGCAAGATCCTTAGAGAAGCAGCATCTAGTACTACAATGAGGCCTTTTCTTAGTAACTGTGGAATTAAGACAATGGCGACTCCAGTTTATAAACTTTGCCCTTTCATTCTTCTCTCCCCTATATCAGTCATAGGGGAACACTGTTATTCCACAGAACATCACGGAATACTCTCTGTTCTCAATCATTGTGTCCACACAGAACTTGCACTGGTTTAACTAAATCGGTTTAAATATCCCACCTTGAGTTAAACCACTGCAATGTTCTCATGTAGACAAGCCATCGTTTCACCAGCCGTTTGGAAGCATTCATCCCCAAAGTTAACTTGTCTGAAAGGAGAGCACTGGGACCTTAGTCAGTGCCACAGAAGTCAGTAGAAAAGTTTCAGTTGATTTCAATGGACACTGGATAAGGCCCTGGATTAGCTGATGCTTCCAGCTCAGAAAACAAGCAGGAAACCTACAACTATTGCATTCTCACTTGCCCTTGAACACAATAGGCATGAAAAGCACCATGACATGTCTTTGGGGGGCACTGTTGCCTGAAGTGCAGAGGGCTCACATGAAGTTCTAGGCACCATGTGGGTCTCACATCAACCCTGCCTGCATTTGTATGCATATCTTACCAATGTGTGTGAAACTGTCATTTTTGATTGGATAAGACTCGCATGAACTGGTAGCTGATTTTCTTCAGTACTGAGCCTCACCTCTGCTTGGTGGTCCAGCAAAGGCCAACTCTAGCAAACTTCAGGGCAAGACACAGATATATTAGGACCTGATCCTTCAAACACTTCCAGGCATAATAAATGCAGTAGCAGACACCACACTACTAAGAATACGGTTACACAGATTAATAATATTCAGAGACCCCAAGCACTACAGAGAAACAGACTGTCACTACAATAAGCACTACACCTGTAGTAGGGGCTTGCAAGATTGGGTCCCTTCTGGTTTTGCTTTTGCCTGATTTGTGTTTGGTCTATTTTATTCCTTCCACTCTGGCTGCTCATATTTCTGTAGGCAGCACCAGTTACTGAGTGCTAGCTATAGTGGCTAGTTTTATATCCGTTATGGTTTGTTGGTCCTTTTTTAATAGATGATCTAAAAATAATGAACTGAAATAGACTACCTAAAAATCAATACTAAAAATAACTAATATAGACTGTGATCCACACTCTAGGCCCAAGCAGATGTCTAAATACAGTAAGACAAGCCCACACAGCCTGTTGCATGGCCACACCCCAGAGTCACATATACTGAGAGGCAGGGTGATCCAATGCATAGGATCAACTGGATTCTAGTTCCAGCTCAACCACTAGACACATCACCTTAATATGCCTCTCTTTCCACTCCTTCCCCCACCCCTCAGCTTGTCTTGTCTAAAATGTAAGCTTCTCAGGTCAGGGTCTGTCTGTGAGTATGTGTGTGTTGCCTAGCACAATAGGGTCCATATATATTTGTTAGGGCATCTAAGCATTACCATGCTACAAGTAATAAATAATAACCTATCACATAATTGCACATGCAATCAGGGAACGTACACATTCAATTACCCAATTTGCACATGCAAAGGATAGTTCGTTCACACAGATGCAGGATTCTGGGTGTGCTCACATTTTGCACCCTTCTGCAGTAATGCAGGGCTGTGAATATCTGGCCAGAATTTTATTCATGCCTTAGTTTACCACTTCTGTCAGGCTAATCCAGAACCTTAACATTATTTTAACATGTTTTGTGTGTACTCCACCTGTCACCCACTCTGTCAACGACACTTTCTTTGATTCGTTTTCCTGAGCCAAAAGAAAACACTAAGCTGTGAATCTAGTTGACAGAAATGTGTTTTCCCCTCCTTCTTGACAATCATTTTGCCATCTCCCGTGACCAAGTTCAAGTTAGCCCAGGCAGGCCCGTCTCCAAGTGACACTCATTGACTGCAACTGACTTGTCAGAACCATTTTCATTTTAGATTTCAGTCCAAAGGAGACGGTCATTGAGTCAAGACATTACGGAGCATGAATCACTTTGTGATTAATAGATCATATCTTAATGGAGTCCAGAAGGATGCTCTTTCCCACATGCTGTTGCGGGAATGACAGCTCATATGGGTTCACTGCCCCCAACACACACACACACACCCCTCCTTGAGTTGTGTGGCTTTCCAAAGAAAATCAATATGAAGTCAGAGCTAACAATAATGCTTGACATTGGCATGCTCTAAAACACATGCTGATGAACTAACAATTTAAAAATGTACCCTGGTGCAGCATTACCCTCTGTCCGTGGGAGGAGGGCTCTGGCAGGGAACTTCGGTCTCAGCTGCTTGGTTTTCTGCATCTTTGGCATGAACAGTCCCAGATAGGACATTTTCAGCACCGTGCTCAGGTGCAAAGTGCTTTGAGAGCCCAACACTGAAGGCAGGGAACATGGACAGAAAGACGACGGAGGAAACAGCAGCAACAAGGACACAGAGTACTCCACATATCTGAGCAAAGCCAGGCCCACCATGGCAAACAAGTGTAGGAGGCAGCGGCATTGTGTTGCACAAACCTCCCAGCCCTCTGCTACTTGCCAGAGCCATGCCCAGCAATACCTGACCTGGCTCTGCCCTTTCCATTGTCGGTCAGTCAAAAGACAGCACAATCACTCAGCAGGGCATTATATTCCCTCCCCACACACACACACCGTAAGCAGCCTCATTAGCTACTAAAACGGGCCGTGAGGTTGTGTCTCTCTATGGTAGTCTGGCCCCCTTCCTGAACAACTTTTCTGGAAGAGAGACTGTAGGGTAAGAAGGTGCCTGTGACAATGACACTAGAATAAGGATGTAGCTGGGTCCCAGGCCTAAACTCCACAGAAGCAAGTTCCTAGGCACTCCCATTAGCACAGAGCACTAACAGAACTAGTGGCATTTTCCAGCCTTCCAACACTATCACCCTGGTTTAACCAGGAGATTTTCAGTGATCTGAAACTCAAAAAGAGTCCTACAAAAAGTGGAGACTAGGTCAGATTACAAAGGATGAATATAAAACAACCACCACAAGCATGTAGGGACAAAATTAGAAAGGCCGGGGCACAAAATGAGATTAAACCAGCTAGAAACATAAAGGTGAGAAGAAAACATTCTACAAATCCATTAGAAGCAAGAGGAAGACCAAGGACAGGGTAGACCCATTACTCAATGAAGGGGGAAAAACAATAACAAAAAAATGTGGAAGTGGCAAAAGTGCTAAAGAACTTATTGTTTTAATTTTCACCAGAAAGTTTAGTAGCAATTGGACATTTAACATGGTGAACACCAGTGAAAATGAGATATGGTCTGAGGCTAAAATAGGGAAAGGACAAGTCAAAAATTACTTAGACAAGTTGAATGTCTTCAAGTCACCCAGGCCTGATGAACTACATTCTAGAATATTCAGGGAGATGACTGAGGAGATATCTGATCCATTAGAGATGAAATTTGAAAATGGGAGAGATTCCAGAGGACTGGAAGCAGGCAAATATAATGGAAATCAGGATAATCCAGGGAATTACAGACCAGTCAACTTAACTTCAGTACCCAGAAAGATAATGGAGTAAATAATCAAGCAATCAATCTGCAAATACGTAGAAGATAATAAGGTGATAAGTAACAGTTAGCATGGATTTGTTCAGAACAAATCGTGTCAAACCAACCTAATAGCTTTCTTTGACAGGGTAACAAGCCTTGTGGATTGGTGGAAGCAACAGATGTGGTATATCTTGACTTTAGTAAGGTTTTTGATACTCTCACATGACCGTCTCATAAACAAACTAGGGAAATACAACCTGGATGAAGCTACTATAACGTGAGTGCATATCTGTTAGAAAACCGTTCCCAGAGAGTAGTTATCAATGGTTCACAGTCAAGCAGGAAAGACATGTTGAGTGGGGTCCCGCAGGGATCAGTTCTGGATCTGGTTCTGTTCATCAATGATTTAGATAATAGCATAGAGAGTAGGGTGACCAGATCACCCAAGTCAAATATCGGGAGGCGGGGGGGGGGGTGGCGTGGCGGGAGGGGGCGGGGCAAAAAAAAAAAAACCCTGCCTCCACAAGCGCTGGAGGGAGGCCCCGAGAGACGCAGGGGAAGCGCAGGGCCAGGGTGAGTGAGAGTCCGGCCTGGCCCCGAGCAGGCAGGACTCAGTCGGGCGGTAGGGAGAGGAGGGGGGCAGCCCACGGGGCCAGGCGGTGGCTGTTCTCCCCCCCTGGGCAGCGGGACTCGGGAGCAGCCGCTGCTGCAGCTCCCACTGCCGCGGGGGGAGGAAGCGGCCAATGGCCAAGCTATCCCACAGCAGCCCCGGAGTGGGGGCAGCAGGCCCCAGCCCCCCTGTCCCGCTCGGGTCCCGCAGGGGAACGAACGGGGCTGGGCTGCCGATGCCTCCGCCCCGGGGCCGCCGCGGGATAGCACCAGCTGGGCAGCAGCCCAGACGCGACTGGCCAAGGGCTGGGCGCAGTGTGCGCGATGCTGGGTCCCCACAGCAGACCCGGGCTCGGGGGGTTCGGGCCCGGGCACCAGAGCCGCAGCCGCCGAGCTTGGCCATCGGCCGCTTCCTCCCCCCGCAGCACTTCCAGGCTCCGGAGCATTTCCTTGTTTGTCCAGTGTCCCGACCGCACATCGGTCGGGACACAGGACAAACAAGGAAATATCGGGACAGTCCCGATAAAATCGGGACGTCTGGTCACCCTAATAGAGAGTACGCTGATAAAGTTTGCGGATGATACCAAGCTAGAAGGAGTTGCAAGTGCTTTCGAGGATAGGATTAAAATCCAAAATGATCTGGACAAACTGGAGAAATGTTCTGAAGTAAATAGGATGAAATTCAATAAGGACAAATCCAAAGTACTCCACTTAGAAAGGAACAATTAATTGCACACATACAAAATGGGAAATGACTGCCTAGGAAGGAGTACTATGGAAAGGGATCTGGGAATCATAGTGGATCACAAGCTAAATATGAGTCAACAGTGTAACTGTGTTGTGCAAAAAAAAAAGCAAACATCATTCTGGGATGTATTTGCAGGAGTGTTGTAAGCAAGACATAAGAAGTAATTCTTCTGCTCTACTTTGTGCTGATAAGGCCTCAGCTGGAGTACTGTGTCTAGTTCTGGGTGCCACATTTCAGGAAAGATGTGGACAAATTGGAGAAAGTCCCAGGAAGAGCAATAAAAATGATGGAAGGTCTAGAAACCATAACCTATGAGGAAAGATTGAAAAAATTGGATTTGTTTACACTGGAGAAGAGAAGACTGAGAGGGAATGTGATAACAGTTTTCAAGTACATAAAAGCTTGTTACCAGGAGGCAGGAGAAAAATTGTTTTCTTTATCCACTGAGGACAGAACAAGAAGTAATGGGCTTAAGTTGCAGCAATAGAGGTTTAGGTTGGACATTAGGAAAAACTTCCTCACTATAAGGGTGGTTAAACACTGGAGCAAATTACTTAGGGATGTTGTGGAATCTCCCATTGGAGGTTTTTAAGAACAGATTAGACAAACACTGTCAGGAATGGTCTAGTTATTACATAGTCCTGCCTCTAGTGTAGGGGATTGGACTAGATGACCCCTCAAGCTCCCTTCCAGTTCTAAACTTCTGTGATTCTAAGATCATACTGCGTGGGCATGAAAGTAATTCTGAGTCCTTTTAATAAATATTAACCATACCTAGCTCTTATATAGCACTTGCCACCCGTAGATCTCAAAGCTCTTTACAAAGCAGGTGTCAATATCCTCATTTGACAGATGGGGAAACTGAGGCACAAAGCGATGAAGTGTCATGCCCACGGTCATCTGGTAAACCAGTAGAAGAACTGTAAGCAGAACCCTTTATCATCCTGAAAGCCAAGATTTCAGGGCATGGGATTGCCCTATGAAAATCAAGACATACCAGGAGGGGGTGGGAGGAAGGGATTGTAAAATAGTGGATTAGATTAAGAGTTCTCAACCTACAGGTTGAAACCCCAAGAGGGGCACATGGACAGGTCTATGGAGGCACAACCACCTTTCCTATCTGTCTGGTTAGACTGGGGCAGGGTGGGTAGGATGTCCTGAACGTTTTCCTGCTGTAACCTGGAGGTCACAGTGTGAGAAAAGATCTGGACAACTGTATTAGTTATGTGTATGGCTAATGAGCGCATCCACTGTTACTTTAGCTGGGATAAAATCATTTTGATATGCCCCATGCTTTAGGGCACAAATCCAATGGCCAGCTGGGAGCACAGGAACATAGGACTTGCCAGACTGGATCAGACCCAACGTCTGTCTAGTCCAGGATCCTGTCTCTGACAGTGGCCGGCCCCAGATGTTTGTGAGGTATTCTGGACCCCGTAAAGGTCTAATCCTGATCTCAAAGAGTTAGAGATCAACGAAAGCCCCAACACACAAGCTTTCATATCCCTTCCAAAATTTGTTGTTATTAAAAACAACAACTCTGGATATTCCCCATATCCAGCTAAATGCCCAATCCCTTTTTGAATCTTGTTAAGTTCTTGGCCTCAGTGACTTCCTGCAGCAATCCAGCGCTATCCAATGGGCAGGTGATCCCAATAGTTTATTACAGGTTTCCTTCCACCTGCCCTGTGAGCAGCTGATAGTGGGCCCTGTCAGATTCAGAATGCAAATCTGATCTGGTACTGCAATTCCTGTGGTCCCAGGGAGTTGGATAACATGAGAGCCCTAGATCTACTGTTCCCTTGACATGAAGCATAACTCCCATGTTTGTCAGTGTCATCCTGAGCTACTAATGTGTATTGACAGTAGACTACATCCTTGTGTGTAATCTGTAGGTATCCTTTCTCTTCCAACCTATTGTTTATATAATGTCCCATGCTGCAAACACAAAATGAGAACAAACAGTCCTCATAAGCTCCAAGTGACAAGCAAAATACACCTCTACCCAGGGCCGGCTCCAGGGTTTTGGCCGCCCCAAGCAGCCAAAAAAAAAAAAAGCCGCGATCGCAATCTGCAGCGGCAATTCGGCGGAAGGTCCTTCGCTCGGAGCGAGAGTGAGGGACCGTCCCCCAAATTGCCGCCGAATAGCTGGACCTGCCGCCCCTCTCCAGAGTGGCCGCCCCAAGCACCTGCTTGCCAAGCTGGTGCCTGGAGCCGGCCCTGCCTCTACCCGGGTATAACGCTGTCCTTGGGAGCCAAAAAATCTTTCCGCGTTATAGGTGAAACCGCGTTATATCGAATTTGCTTTGATCCGCCGGAGTGCACAGACCCCGCCCTCCCCCGGAGCACTGCTTTACCGCGTTATATCCGAATTCGTGTTATATCAGGTCATGTTATATCGGGGTAGGGGTGTAAAATGAAATGAACCTTCTGAAAGGACCGGTCACCATTATGCAGAATGTTCATAGCTTTTAGTCTGTGATTTTTAACAGCACACTAAGTTTCAACCCCTCTAAATAGGCAAGTCTTGAATTTTTAAAACAGATATATTTAGCCAACTGATTTCCAAGTTCCCAGATAAAAAAAAAAGATACATAGAGTATCTGCTGCCACCTTGTGGTTATCCCAAAGATCTGTTTTGTAACAAATAAACTAAAAGTGTATGAAAAGTCAATTGCCAAGCAGCTCCCAGGACCAGCCCATGGTGATTGTGAATAAGTGTGTTTACCCTTGGAGAAGTCATCGGCTTTAATGTTCTCAATGTAAAGGATTTCATTGGTTAAAATATCACGTAATAGGGTCGGCATGAGGCCAAGCCTCTGACACTCACATTATCCCTCCTCCAAGCCACACAAAACTCAGCTGCCAAGATCACCTCATTGTTCCATTAATCAGATAACGGCCCTCCACTGCATCAAGTGGAAGCTTCTGGTCATCTTCAAGCATATGTCCATCCCTCCCTGCTTTGTCTCTTGTCAGTCACATCATGTTCTCTGCTCCACCAGCAGTGGTGTGGCCTCCTTTAGCTGATTCTCCCACAAGTGTCTTTGCATTTTCTTTCATCTAATCCCCGTACATGGAACATCCTCCCTGATCTGATAAGACAGGCCATTTCCTTCTCACCAATCAATCCCTCCTCGAGACCCACATCTGCCTTGACCCCTACAAAATACTGGTCAGTTAATAATCACTAGGTAGGGAAGCAGCTGGGGATTGTTTATACTTTTTTTAAAAAGTCGGTGGAGAAGGAGTACTAGCAGCATTTGGGCCAGCCAGCACCCTGCCAAGCCTACTAGAACACAGTCGCCCATTACCCCGCTCTTTGTCTTTCAGGATAGAAACTGCATTTTCCTTTACCCTCGCACAGTGCATATATGATGGCCGCCATCTTGGCTGATACCAGGGATTGAACCGGAAACCTCCAGCGCAAAAAGCTTAAGTCTGCACATTTTAAGGTGATGGGTAGGCAGTATAGCTAACACCTGGAACAGCCTCACAATCTAGGTACAGAGGGACACACAGCACCTCACCGAGCAGTGGGTGACCCTACACATTTTGGGCACTCCCAGGATATAAATAATGAAAATATTTCAGCTAATTAAAGACCCTGCGCTGTGACATGGCCCAGGCTTCCATCCTGGAGGAGGCAGCAGCAGAACATTTCCACTGAGGTTTCTGTGCTGCAGCTAGCTCTACTCCCTGTGAGCCAGGAACGACCACATTAGATGAGGGTTGCCAGGTATGAGCTAGGCCAGGAGGTGCTGGAGCCACACTTATGCCAATCCAATGACTCAAAAAGCCTAAGTAGGGATCCAGAGGGGCAGCCACCACTAACTACACCCACAGGCTAACACCATCCACACAAGGGCTGTGCTGCCACTACATTTCCAGGATGAGAGTTTCTCATTCTGATTGACGTGGCACTGGAGATAGCATGATGTAACTGAACAGCCTAACGGCCCATTTTGTTGTGCATAGTCATGTCTGTAGCATTTTTGAGGTTTTATACACCCTGCACATAACACCTACTGTAAAACGCATGGCGTGAATGTCCTCTACAGATGTTATCTGGCTCCAAGGACAATGGCAGTCAAATAATAATTCCTAGGATTATGGTATATTGAAGGCTGAGGCCAATATGCGCAACCTAAAGAGCTGTTTTTACCCTAAGATATTTTTTCTTTTACTGTTCAATGGCATTGAAGGCAGACCCTGTTTAGCTTAGAGACTAACAAATTTATTAGAGCATAAGCTTTCGTGGGCTACAACCCACTTCTTCGGATGCATATAGAGTTATTTTTGCGGATACAGACTAACACGGCTGCTACTCTGAAACCTGTTTAGCTTATCTCCCTTGCACACTGGAGTCACTATGAAAACAGAATACCCACCCCGCTGCCTGTCTGTGTAAAGCCCAGATAAAAAGGGGTTCAGAGACTGAATCAGCTGCAGGATACCTCCACCGCCCCTTCGCAGTGGTCGGTCCACCCCCTGGAATTTATCAGCTCTTACTGACATTCAGTGACAATGTTGGGCAACTCATAAAGGGCTTGCAGATGCTTGGTTACGCAGATTGTGTGACCCATTGCTAACACCTGCCTTTGCTCTCTGATAGGAGGACTACAATCAGCTGAGACCCCTCTCCTATCCCAGCACGGATGTGTTCTTGATCTGTTTTTCTGTGGTGAACCCTGCCTCTTACCACAACGTCCAGGAAGAGTGGGTGCCTGAACTGAAAGTCAGCATGCCGCATGTGCCTTATGTGCTCATAGGAACACAGGTAGCTACTAACTGGGAAGCCTATTGACCAGCACAAGGGGTCTGGAACTCTACAGCCAGGTGGGCCTTGTGAAACCTCAAAGCCAGGTGGAACTTACCCAGATTGAGGTTTGGCAGCAGTCCTGGGGTCCCCTGAAAACTCTGCTGTTCTGCACACACCTGCTTCCACTCTGGCAGACCTGATACCAAACTTGCAACTCAAAGCAAACCTCAGGGGCTGCAGCTCACATGAACTGAAACAAGCAGGCTTCCCCAAGCCCCATGCAAACGTAATGCATCTAGCTGCCCAACCCTCTGAAGGATCACTACACTGGAGCAGGAGGTATAATTCCCAGGTCAAGAAGACATACCCGGACTAGCTCCGATCGAGCCAACACACTAAAAATTGCAGTGTAGCTGCAGCAGGGCAAGCAGCAGTGTGGGCTAGCCACCCAAATACAATCCCGTCCGAAACCCTAGATACATACTCAGGCTGGTGAGTCCACCTCGCTACTCACACTGCCTCGGCTGTACTTCTATTTCCCGTGCACTAGCTTGATCAGAGCTACCACAGCTATGTCGACCCATTTAGGAAATTACACCTCTAGCTCTACTGTACCCATATTCTGTGTTAGGGGCTCCTCAAGATCACTGTGATTTTTAACTAAGCTTTAAATTAATTATATTTTTCTGGAGTGGGGGAGCCATTCCCATATTACATCCCCCAACGTTCGCCCCCTTCCCTGAATAGCCTTTCTGGAGCCAACAAGGATTAACAACCTCTTTAGAGCCAACACAGCTCCTTCTAGACCAGCCAGCCCTGCTGAGAGCACTTTCTTCCCCCAGAATTTACCTAGGGATTGTCAGAGTGGATAAGACTCATGATCCATCCAGTCCAGTATCCTGTCTCTGACAGTGGCCAGCACCAGCTGTTTCGGAGGAAGGTGTAAGAACCACAGAGTAAACAGATTGGCAAAGCCAGGTCATGGGCAGCCAGATCTAGTGGTCAGAGCCAGAATCCATAGTCAGGATTCAAGAGTCAGCTGTAGGACATCAGAGGCAGGAGACAAACCACAAGTTTGTAACCACAGTCAGGCTGGGTCAGGATACCAGGGTGTCAGAGGCAGGAGACAAAGCAGAGATCAGAACCACAAGTCAGAGGTCAGGAGCTAAGCCAGATCAGATGCCAGGAAGCCAACGCAGGGGAGCAGGAAGCACACAGTCCAGAGCAGGCTGGATCCCAGTTGTTCAGACAGCTTCCTGTTCCTGTTGCTGGCTTAAGTAGGGCCAGCAGGCCAATCAGCTGCTCTGTGGCTCCGCCAATAGGATGTCAGGGGAGGAGCCTCAAACTGGGGCTGGGCTTCATGAGTCCTGGGTCAGCAGCTGTCAGCAGGCTACCAAGAGGAAGGTTGAAGCATGGCTGCTCCTGTGAATTCTTTGGTCCTGGGTTTGAGCCCTGTGGGTCATGACACAGATGTGGGATAATCTGCCCACCTTATTCGGTCTCATCCTGATCCGTAATAAACCTCATGCTTCAGGGCCTAAGTCTAACATCTCTCTCAAAGGAAGGATCTCCCCTCCTTGGGAGAAAGAGACTGAACCAACCCAGAAATCAGAGCCAGATCAATTATTATTGTTATTCACTCTCAAGCTGTGGAGCAGAGTAGTAGGCACATGACCACCAGTTCAGACCTGTATTTTTCGTTGTCATAATTGTCCTCCAAATGTCATCGGAAATCCCCAACTCAGAGCGTCCCTCCTGCCAAATGGGTAGGCATGAGCTCTGACCTACTGTCGAATGGTCATATTAAGGTGGATACATTCTGCAGAGCTGGGTTTTTAACATCGGTCACTCTGTTGCCAAAACATTTGTGAGATTCAGCTAGGCCAGTTCTGCAGCAACAGCTAACTCACCACACCCACTCTTTGTGGAAGGTCTAATCCTGCAAGGTGCCAAGCATCTCCTGAGAAGCACTGAACACCCTTTGGTGGGAGCTGAAGGTGCTCCTGCCTCTTGCAGGATAGGCCACAAGCCTATAAAAATATTTGGAGAAAAATCAAGGTTTGCCAAATGAGGAAAACATTTTTTCAAACTTCTAAAAGGATGCTGCAAATAACCGTGAGTTAGAAATACATTTGATCCTTTATACCAAGATCTTTTGGAGGCAGTTTTGCAGAATAGCATTTCACTGGACAATCAGTATCCTACTTAGTCCATCTTTAGTAAGGTGTAAAAACTCATATTCTCTTAAAAAAAAAAAAAATGCTGTTGAGGCAGTCAGAGATTAATATCAAAGTGACCCACAATTAAATGTTTTGTTTCAGTTCAACAAACCAAAATGTTTCACTTGGGGCAACCTGACCCAGAACTAAATACTAAATTTTAACAGAAAATCAAAAAAACCCTGCAAAATCAAAATTTTCCTCTGGAAAATTTCAATTTTGCAGAAATTGCATTTTCCATCAAAAAACATTGATGGAAAATTCCCAACCAGCTCTAATACATAGAATTAAGCCTATATGCCTCTTACACAATGTCTTGTTTTCTCTCTTTTCTGCTTTGACCAGAAACTAGAAAGGAGACATTGAGGTCACATGCGTGTGCATATACACAGCGAGCGAGCGAGATAGATAGATACATTATGAACCACCTTTTAAAAAAAATTATCATCTCTAATAGGGGAGAAACGGGGGTATCATTGAAATATTCGCTCTAGCATGGGGCTGTGGAGCCAACTCATCCACAGGAATGTTGTGTTTAGCACGGTGTGTGTGTGTGTTTTACTGCTAGATTGATCTTCGTGACGATCCCAAAACTTTGGCTCGACTACTTTATATGAAGGAGAAACCCCTCACTTATGAACATGGAGTGAAGCTGGCTAAAGAGGTATCATTGTTTTGCATGTCCCTGTTGTTAGGACCCAGGCTGCAGAATAGTTTGGCCATAACTTTAGTTTCTGTATATTTCACTCAAATCCAATTCTTTCATTTTTTCCTCCATTTTCACTAACTTGGGCCCAGACTAAAACCTCAACTCCAAACACACTGAATTTTGCATGTCTCTAGTCTTACCTTGATTGTTCTGCAATCCCACTAATAAATCTCTGATATATAACAAAGCACACTCCATACAGGAGACATCTGAATGAAATGAAACATCTAATGTTCTTATGTTTGATTTAGGATCAGCCACTGCAGTGTTTTACCATATTTGGTCATAACAAAATGGATACATAACAGGTTGTTTTACACATCACGGTAAAACAAACTGTACATTGTGTATGTTATTCATTTATGTGAGCCTATAAAGACATTCCGTGGTTTTCCTGGGAGAAAATGTACATCTGTGTTTGGCAGAGTAACGTTAGTCGCTGCAAAAAAAAAAATGAATCGCAAACTACAAAAGCTGCATTTAGGCTGTAGAGATGGGAATGAGCTGGAAAGTTCTCATCTGGACTGGAGCTGTCCCAAAGTTTCAGTGTGTTTGGATCCAGCTTTTTAGCTAAGGCCCATATGTAGGAGACGGATACAAAAGCTTGTCTAAAATAACATGCTCGTATGTATTCTCTCTGGTGCTACATGGGCTAATCACAATGGGACAAATTCTACTCTTAGTCACTCCCATACAAACACAACCCGCTTGATTCTCATTTACACACTTAAGGCCACTTTACACAGCTAAGTACGGGAGCCGTAAAAGAGACTCAGGCCCATAGACCTCTATTTGATGGGATCTTCTTTTCAGTTCAGAATGTATTATTGCTCTGGGTAAGGAGAAGGGATGGAGAAATGAACATGAAATACGTACGTACATCAACGCCAGCAGCATCTGCATTCAGACACAAGCACGTTCCAGCTAGTCACTGCACATATTGGTTATGCTGATATTTAGTCGGAGGGTTCTAAAAGACCAAGCAGAGCTAAAAAGCAGGAGGAATTGCATTTATCCAAATTCATTTCCACAGGCAGGCTCAAGGTCCACACTAGACGTGTGCAAGTGCCCACAGAACAGGGGGGTGTTTTTGACTCAGTGGCATGCCCCCGTCAATCACCCTGAGCCCGTAGAAGCGCCTCCGCAACGGCTTCATCTCTGTGGAGTTTGATAGGGTAGGCCAAGAGCATGGAAGGGGAGCTAAGGATAGTTATGTTAAGTGACTCATCCACACTGCCAGGGAGCACTTGAGCCAATGCCTCCTGGAAACCCTGTGATCCATCCAATGCCTCCTGGAAACCCTGAGATCCAGCTTCTTCTGTTCAGAGGAACCCCTATGCAGTGGAAGAGTTCCTACAAACTCTCAGCTGGCATACATGGAGCTTCCTCTTTCTGGCCAGCCCCACTGGCAGACTGTTGCTCCCTCCACGTCTCCCTCTGCACTGAGACAATGCCCTGGCATCTATTCTCAATTCCTGTCCCACAAGGCCTACTGGTAGTCCCATGATCAGATAGGAAGCCAGGCCCAAGGCAGAGCTAGGTCTTTAATCCATCTTAAAGGCATGGCTCACTCTATATCAGGGAGTTATGTGCACGTGAGGACAACAGGATCTGTGGGTCATAAACATGTCCTATTGTCTTCTTCTCCAAACTGTGTATTTATGACCCCTTTCTCTCTCTCTTTCTCTCCTGCTTAAGATTGGAGCACAGTGTTATTTGGAATGTTCAGCCCTGACACAGAAAGGCCTTAAAACAGTCTTCGATGAAGCAATCCTCACCATTTTTCACCCTAAGAAAAAGAAGAAACGCTGCGTGACATGCCACAGCTGCTGTACAGTTGTATGAGGTCACTTGAAAAGCAAAGCAGGACAGTGCTATTGTTCAACTAAACCCCCCAGGTTAGAATGGCAATGAGCGTCACACGCAAACTGAAATGGGGAACATGACCAGAAAGGAGTCCTATTAAATCATATATGATTCCTCCGTTCTGTGAAACCTCAGGCTGTAACATGTTAGCCAGCTAATGTCTGTTTGCTTTCCTAACCCTATAAAGCTGTATGCAGCCTGTTCCCACACTATGCTCGTTTGCACTGAGCCAGTATAAAACAGGATGTCTGCTAATGGCTGACTCTGAATCAGGTTAGGGTGCTGTGTTGAAAACTTTAAAGACACTGTAAAACCACCAAGAAAAACTTCATTTGTGGCCTTGAGCAAGAATTGATCAAAAGTATAAATTTATAATACTTAAGAATTAAATATGAATGGATCAAAAGCACTGAGAAATCATTAGGAGTTTAATATGTAATCATATACGTTATATATAGGATATACTTTCAAATTACTTTTCTTTATAAAATACTCACTAATTTCAGGATCTACTTTAGTTTGTTTAAAATGACATGAAAGCAAAGCGGTAGTGACTCCAATTCCCAGTCATTTAACTCATGTTACAGCATCAAGCCATCAAAATGGATCAATATTTACCTCCAGATTGAAGGAATGTTCTTTTTACTACACAAAATGACAAATGTCGCTGTTTTACACAGAATGTGTCCAGGCTGGGCCAGGAGGTTTTCAAAAGCTGGGTGAGGGAAAATAGTGTAAGTGAAAAACTGTAGCATAAATTTGCAGAAACAAAGTGATCATATCACCACAAAATCTTGTGACAGACATGAAAAACCAGGGAGGTGTTGCATTAGCATGAGTATTATAAAGTCACTCTACAGATTGGATGCATTTCCACATCTCACCCAGCGGATGAAAACAAAAACAAACAAGCCAAAGTCACATTGATGTGAAGTGCTTTACAATGATCCAGTTGCCTTATTTGAAATAGTTTTTTAGAAATGATCTTGTGTAAAGGTATTAATTGGAGCGGACTTTTAAACATGTCTATTTACTGTAGTCCTCTCTCTGCTCTTCATTGCTTTGTCTGTGTCTTCCATGTTCCTTATTGCAATTAGCAGTTAAGGTATAGTGTGGGTATGCTACTCAGGAACTTTCTTTCAGACAATATGCAGGATGATGTGCTGCAGCATGCAGTATGGAGACAGGAAGCCTGAACCTCAAGGGAATGAAAGCTGACAATAAGCACTCTTTACTGTTGAATAAAGTGGGCCTTTTTGCTAAGGTTTCTCCAGGGAGCCTGTTGTTTTGCACATCACAGCAAGATGCCGTTATACCACAGACACTCGGAGGTGAACTGTGAGGGTGTCTTATTACTTACATCTGCCTACGAGTGCCTTGGAAATGCCCATGTAGCTGTCTTGTTATGGATTTCATTTCTGATCGTACCTCTCCAAGGCATACAATTACAATGCCAGCAAATCCATGTTTCTGGACCTATAAAGTAATTCCCTGAAAAAAGCAACTGCCGGAGTCAGTGTTTCCAGCCCTAGTATGGAACTGCACCCTCTCTCACCAGCAAAGTACTAGCACGGGGATTAATTTACCCACCCAGTGCTTGGAACAGCCAGCATTCTCCTCTTTGGATGTACTGTACAGTGCTTGAGTCTATAGAAGGGCAGCTAGACAGCGTCTGCCATTAACAGGAGATTGGGGAACCAATCCTACAGTCCTTACTCAGGCAAAACTCCCACTGGCTTCAGTGGGATTTTGAGTAAGTACTGTAGCATTCGGCCCAAAGTAAGCAACACCATAGATACAAGGCCCAATCCCATATTCATTGCAATCAAAGACAGAACTCCCATTGACTTCAGTGATGACAGTATCCTTTACTACACAGATATGTATAGAAGGTTTTCCTATGTGAGATCGTTGTCATTATATTGTAAAAGCCTTGCTCTGGATTCCAGCTGCACGGCGCCCATTAAAATCAGTGGGGAGTACATGGCTAGAATGTACTGGCTGTAACTTAAGGGTAAATGAAGCAATTTCTGTTTTAGTAAATGCAACTCATTAGAATTCAAGGGCCCACAATCCTAAGGACACTAATTTATGCTTTGCCGTTGACTCTAAGAGGAGCAGGATCAGATGCCAAAACATTTATATCAGTACAGGTCACCCATTATCTCCGAGACGCAAGGGATATTTAGCTATGATATTGGTAAATAAGCGTCTTTTGCTAAATTATTGCTAAGGATACGATTCTGTCGTGGAGGTCAATGATTCCATGACTTTCTGGGACCTCCGGGACTTCTTCCAGGGCAGGGCTGGAGCAGGTGTCAGCCCCAGGACCGCCAAAGCAGCAGCTCCAGGGCTGAAGCAACGGCCAACGTTGGGTCAGCCCCACTGGGGCTGAAGCTGCAGCTGTCAGCCCCTGCCACAGGAGCAGCAGCAGGATTAGAGCAGCGGCCAATGGTCAGCCCTGGGGCCGCTGGAGCAGATAGCTGGTGGTTGGCCTCAGGGTCACCAGAGCAGCAGTCCCCCAGCCTCTGGAATGGCAGCCGGCCCCAGGACCACCAGAGCAGTGAACCTCCAGGCTGCCGGAGCAGCTGGCCAGCGGTCAGCTCCGGAGCCGCCGGAGCAGCAATCCCTGGGCCGCTGGAGCAGCTGGCCAGCAGTTGCCCCAGAGCAGTGGCTGGGCTTGGATGAGCCCTCCTGAGAATGGAGCAGCAGCAGGGTCAGCCCCCAGTAGCACTGGTTGTTAGTCCCCCATCCTGCCCCCGCAGGGTATTTTTTAGTAAAAGTCAGGGACTGTTTATTGCCCCTGACCTGTCCCTGACTTTTAGTAAAAATACCCGTGACAGAATCTTAACATTAATTATTACACAGTGGAATTGTGATAAACATTGGGTCACTGTCCGTGGACATGGCTGAACATGAAGTTGTAGTAAGTCAGAGATGCTACAGGAAATCCTGTGTGCGCCTTAGGGTATAAATCCCTAGTGAACACTCTGGATCCCGTTTCATCCTGTCAAAGGGGTTGCCTTAGAATAGGTTGACAGAAAGTTTGGGAAACGTAGCTCAGACCAGAAAGCGAGCCCGGCGATGATGCCATTTTCTTCCGTACGAAAGGAGCTGTGGTTTGCATCTCAGTTCGGTGAATGTGTTAATTTCCTAGTGCAGCTGGGCTGCAGGTAGCATGTCTGGCAGTGGGTTCCCTGGACTCCCACGTATCAGAGGTGCAGCAGGAAAGCTAGGAGCAGATTGAATATAGAAATGTTTGGGGAATATTTTATTGACTTAGGGCCTGACCCAAATCCCCATGACATGAACAAAAGCCCCGCTCCCCCATCAATTTATTTCAAAGGACTTTGTATCAAGGATTTAGAGCTCAATCTGACCTCACTGAGGTTTGCCACTGATTTCAATGGAAGATGGCATGCTTATTCCGTTCCCCGGGAATTGAGTCGATATACAGTATACATATACCTATGAGTCCCTGGGTAAGGGAGAAATGGGGGCCAAGTCTCTTTCACCTGAACGGCAATACATGCCCTAAGGTTGGATCTGCCAGATAATGTTACAGCTTCTCTAAACTGAAGAGAAACGAAAACTCTAGATTGACAGCTGAGCTTATCATAAAATAATAAGTACTTTGGAAAAATGCAATATATCATTCCCATCATGCCTCTGAGGAAGCCACAAATAATCGAATGATGGGGTTTGGGTGCTGCTTAATATCAATGGTGCCTGTTAATAATGATGGTATGACATATGATAGGCATGTTAAATCAGAAATTAAATTACCAATTATATCATTAATATAACTGCAGTAATTTTGGGAAACTAAATACTGTGATAATAGATGCTAAAATGCTAATATCCTCATATATTAAAAACTACAGACCTCTGTACAAATCATTGCATAGCAGAGAAAGCAGATGGAGGAATATTATTATTCATGAAAAAATATTTTAATTAATGCGAGGCAAGACTTTTTTGCACTTATAAAGTGAAGTAAATCAATTTTGCAAGGTGATAAAACTGTGAATTAAAGTGATGCTTTCAAGCTGCTTATGACCAAAATTTGACCTATCCTCAAAGGGTAACAATCCACTTAGAAATGGCCTCTGGATTCTATGTATTTTTTAATTTCCTGCCATCAAAAAGAAATGTTTTAAATATACCCACACTTTATGTAGGTCCTACAAGGCCAAATTTTCAAAAAGCCTTTTTAATTGCCCCCTGGTCCCCCAGCCCTGTATTTGTGAGTGCACATATTTCTATGCCCAGTAACTTCCCAGCTGTAAAACTCACTATGTATTTTTGAGGGAAGGAGCTCGGCTTGCGTGGGTAAATGTGAGTTGTAGAGGCACAAGTTGATGCCCTTTCCAAATATTGTGGGCAGAGTTAAGGATGACCTTTGAAAATTGGCCTACAGTACCTTGTGCTTTTCTGCTACGGAACCAGCAGATGGAGTATGAACTGATGAGCAAAGACTATTCCCAAAATTGTTGTGACAACACTGATGGTTCTAAAGCAGAAACACGGAAATGAATAGAAACATCAGATTATTTTTCAAGCACCATTAGAAACAACAGAAACAATAAACATTTGCCTACTGAAAGGCTGTAGACCAGCAATCTAATGTTACGTTGCCAAGCACCTGCAGTGCCCACTGGAAATCAGGCCCTGAATTCATAAGGAAGGCAAATGTTATTTTAAAGCCTATTAGAATAAGTAAAGCGTAAAAACTACTCCAAGAAATTATTTGACAATGATAATAGTTTATCTCAATTGATGTCAAAGCCGTTTCTGACAGACCTACTTTTGTTAATAGCCTGTTATCTTTTCAAATGCTTTCAGATCTTAAAAAGAATGTGCTAAATCCTAGCCTGGGCCTTTTTTAAAAAACCTACATATTCTATCAAGAGTTGGTTTTAATTAATAACTAAAATGTAAATAGGGTCCCAGCAAAAATTTGCGTGGTGAGCTCTTTGACGGTGCATGCCAATAAATGGATGCTTTGTTGTCACACCGGGTCTGATCAAACAATCCTAATGCTTACAGGACTTCCAGAGACTTCAACCTCAGTTATGTATATATATATGTAATGCAGGAGAGGGCACTTAGCAATTAAACAAAATATATTCCTTCATATAGGAGGGCTTGTCTGTCTTGCATGAGAAATTTCTTCAGCCTAATAAAATTCAAGAGCTTTTCTAATTAATTTGGAAGAAGGCTTTTGTCTTCATTATTATTTTTACGGGAACAATTCTGAACCGAGCTGCCACCAGCGACAAACTTTGTTAAGCTTGGCACTCTTAACATGCAAACATTCTTAAGTCCATAAAACTGAATGCAGAGCCTGGGGCATGTGGCCTGGACTTGAAAACTAAAGCTGATCTTTTCAGAACTGTCTGAATTGGGCATTCAGCTCCTTTAGGCAACTTTGGATCTCTCAGCCTAAAGGTACCAAAGTGGTATCTAATGAGGAGCAACAAGAAAAATGTTTGCATAACGTATATTTAAAGACCTGATCCAAAAGCCGCTGATGCCGATAGGATCCTTTCAGTTGACTTCAAAGGGCTTCCGATCAGGCCCTAAATTCAACAATAATATACACTATGTTTAGTGGTATTTCTGTGATCTATTTTAACGAGATTGCCCATGTTGCCTGTTCCCCTGTCATGTCATGTAGGAGAGAATGCTACTGATTTAGCGTGGGTCAGATTGTGGCTGGCCCTGCACGCTGGTGCAATGGAGTAAGGGGGTGTGAGGCACACCCTTATTCTTTTGTGTGTCATACCACCCCTTGTAGCACATGGGCAGTAGCAGGTTCCACAGCACCAGTATGTCTCTCTCCCTTTTGCCCTGTAGGTCCTAGCCCTAGTGAGTATGTGTATCTCTCACTGATCTGCCTTTTAAATATCTACCGCGCAACTTGTAAAGAACAAGCTGTTACATCAGATCAAGAAACAAAATGTTTTTCTCAAGAAGGGCCCAATCCGGCACTCAGTGACATCAATGGGAGTCTTTCCATTGACTTCAGTGGGTTTTGGATTCGACCCTGAAAGCCTGCATTGTTAATAATCTGAGAATTAAATGCTAAAGATTAAGATAGCTGAGAAAGGAAGCCCTAGGGGCCACGCCTCCTCCCACTGGTGTCAGTGGCCAAACTCCCACTGAGTTCAACAAGAGCAGGATCAGGTGCCTGAAAGACAAGCCGCAACACCAAAGAGGTTTGCTTGATCAGTGTCTCCCATCAAAATCATAGAATCACTGAATATCAGGGTTTGAAGGGACCTCAGGAGGTCATCTAGTCCCACCCCTGCTCAAAGCAGGACCAATCCCCAACTAAATCATCCCAGCCAGGGCTTTGTCAAGCCTGACCTTAAAAACCTCTAAGGAAGAAGATTCCACCTCCTCCCTAGGTAACCCATTCCAGTGCTTCACCACTCTCTTAGTGAAAAAGTTTTTCCTAATATCCAACCTAAACCTCCCCCACTGCAACTCGAGACCATCACTCCTTGTTCTGTCATCTGCTAATACTGAGAACAGTCTAGATCCATCCTCTTTGGAACTCCCTTTCAGGTAGTTGAAAGCAGCTATCAAATCCTCTCTCATTCTTCTCTTCTGCAGACTAAATAATCCCAGTTCCCTCAGCCTCTCCTCATAAATCATGTGCTCCAGCCCCCTAATCATTTTTGTTGCTCTCCGCTGGACTCTTTCCAATTTTTCCACATCCTTCTTGTAGTGTGGGGCCCAAAACTGGACACAGAACTCCAGATGAGGCCTCACCAATGCTGAATAGAGGGGAATGGTCATGTCCCTCGATCTGCTGTCAATGTTCCGACTTATACAGCCCAAAATGCTGTTAGCCTTCTTGGCAACAAGGCCACACTGTTGACTCATATCCAGCTTCTCGTCCACTGTAACCCCTAGGTCCTTTTCTGCAGAACTGCTGCCTAGCCACTCGGTCCCTAGTCTATAGCAGTGCATGGGATTCTTCCGTTCTAAGTGCAGGAGCAAAATTCCACATCGTAGCATGGAACCAGACCTATACAGTGGATGTTTCAGTATTCAGGGACTTATCTGCTCATCTGTGGGATGTGTCTGTGCTTCATCTCACATGGCTAGCAGTGTCAATTTGGTTTTGGCCAAGATTTTCAAAGTGACTCCTAAGTGTGGGTGCCTCAATCTCTGGGTACCTTAAAGGGCCCAATGCTCAGAAAATGCTGAACACCCCGTTCTGAAAACCAGGCTCCTCTCAGGTCTCTCAAGTTGGACCCCCAGAAATTGAAGCACCCATAGTCACTAGCCACTGTTGAAATTCTTGGCCCTTGTTTACACTGGAGATTTCAACCATTGGTGGCAGCCAGCAGTGTAGTTGTTTCAATGCACACCTCTAAGGTAGGCTATAACCACCATATGCATTGGAGCAGCTTAAGACCTGCTTGAAACCAGGTTCATTTACACTGGTGCAAATTGTGGTGTCTAGTAGTTCACTTTTACAGGATTGGCTGTTGCTCGTGTAGCTACACTGGTGTTAACACCAGCGGTGGTAGCTGGGGCAAATCCTCAGTGTGGACAAGTTCTTAGAAAAGTGTGCTGTCATTTCCATAATTCACATGCCCTCGTTGCAGGAAAAGCTCTTCATTGGCTCTCTACAGTCATGCTGGCTGCTGCTGCCTGCAAACTCTCTCCTAGTTGTATGGGATAATACCAATTAATTAACATAGCTCAGCTTTGTGTAATACTGGTGTAGCTCTTAGCCTTTTTACTATGAAGAGGGAACAGATGGCTCCTTGTTCATAGTATTAGAACTTACCAGCTCAAAACTAAATTGAATTGCTGCTGATTCTTTTCACAGTAAACCAGGTTGGTTTGAAAGCACGTTTGCACTGCAGCATGAAAGCAATGCAGCATGCACTCTCAGCAACACAGGTGCTATTTGTTATATAAATCAGTAGATTACATGTGCCTCGCTGCACGTGCTTTATCCTTTATAAAATTTTGCCCTGTCCCAGGGGATTTCTGTCATGTTTCATCTGCTTCCTACAGCTGTAAATGACTGAACTCTTTCTAGTTTCATAGCATTCGCTGGAGTGGAGCAGCATCTCTTCTACCAGGAAGTGAGCTCAAAACAATTTAGATCAAAGACAGTTTCTAGATGTATTTGTACTGTGTAAAAATTAAGAAAAAAATCTGTAACAAAAGCAAATATTTTTCTAGAGGAAATAAGGATCCACTGAAGTCAGTGGAAAACTTCCATTGATTTCAGTGTTGCTGGTTTGCAACCTCCATTCTTATCACAGAACATAATGAAATGAAATGTGCATGGAAATTTTTATGCATAGTCAAAATGAATAGAAAAGTCAGTTAGGTAAGGAATGCAGTGAAAGTGTGATATTTATTTTAGGCAAATGGTACGTTTCATTATAATTTTCTGGAGCAGAATTGTAAAGCCATATTGCAAAGACAACAATCAGTAAAATTGGGCCCCCAAAATTAAGTTTTTCCTTTTACAGACGCTCCCTGGGTTACGCAAGACCCGACTTACGCAAATTTGCACTTACGGAAAAAGTTCCATACGCCAGAAATAGAATTTTTGAGTTGCGGAAATTTTTGCGTAACGTACGGGTATCCAATAGCTGCTATTGATAGAAATGCTTTCAGTATTTGTTTTTAATGTCAGTTAAAATTTTCTGAATCGTGGGTGCAAAGGTAAACTTTCCGGGCTAGTCTGGGACCCCAAACACAGCAGTGATAGGAACCACAGCATGAAACTTACTAGAAACAGAAAAAGAACTAACAAATCTAGTTTTTATATTCCAAGCCATGCAAACATTATATAAGTGGGCATAAATCAGGACAAGTCCACTTGAGTTTTGAAGTGCTGTTTTAATATTATAAAATGTTGCTAGTAATTACTGCCCCTTGAAGAATCACTTTGCACAACAGTCTGTGTATGGTAGGAGGGGTCTGTATAGCAATCTCCATCTGAATGCTCTAACTAAAGACTCTAGCGTGGGATTTTCAAAAGTGCTTCTTATTGGTAAGGCTACGTTTTAGTCACAGTATTTTTAGTAAAAGTCATGGACAGGTCACGGGCAGTAAACAAAAATTCATGGCCTGTGACTTGTCCATGACTTTTATTATATACCCCTAACTAAAACTTGGGTGGGTGGCTGCGGGTGCTCGGGGAGAGGGGGACGGTCTGGAGGTGCCACGGGTGGTGGGGGGGTGGCCTGGGACCACCGCTGGTGCTGGGGGATGGGTTTGGCAGGGTTCGCAGGGTCCCTACCCAACTCCGAGTGCGCCTGCAGCTCCTAGGGCGAGGGAAATCCAGGGGGGCTCCACACACTGCTCCCACCACAAGCACTGGCTCCGCAGCTTCCATTGGCCAGGAACCACAGCCAATGGGCGCTGTGGGGGCAGGGCCTGTGGGCACAGGCAGCACACAGAGCCCCCTGGCCCCTCCACCTAGGAACTGCAGGGACATGCCGGTGGGAGCCGGGGAGCCCCCCACCCGAGGTAAGCGCTGTCCCACACCCCAACCCCCTGCACCCCCTTCTACACACCCAAACTGCTGCTGCTGCTGGCCATAGGGCTGCCCGGCTCAGGCAGCCCCTGAGCCAGCACCAGCTGCTGCAGAAGTCACAGAAAGTCATGGAATACATGATTTCTGTGACCTCCGTGACAGCCTTACTTATTGGCCTAACTCTGCTCATAGTGACGTCAATGGAAAACTTCAATAGGAGCTGAATTAGGCCAATGCTGAGTGCATTTGAAAACGTCTCTTCAAATTTCCCCCCATATTCTGTCTTCTTTATTAAGGCTGTCAAATCTTTGAGCAGATAGACAGATTGAGCCAATTCCAGCCTCGGTTCTAGTCACACGAGGGCTGAATTTGAGCCAAGGATACTCCAGTGACCTTGTAATGAAGTATTTTAATACAGCTGACCATATAACACTTAGAGACACTCTGCAGAAGATTATTTACTGTATAGATGTACCCTGATTTCCCCATCATAGCTGCAACTATTTTAAGTTAGTCAGTTTTGCCTATGCACCCAGCAAGCTGTTCTCGACCTACTTACATGTCCAGAATTTAAAAGCAGTTTCTTAAGTAGATGTGCATTTTTACTAGAGTTGTTTGGAAAATGCCAATTATTTTTCATTTGAAAAATTTCATTTTTTTTTTAAAATCTTGCAAACCATTTTCAGTTTTCTAAAACCATTTTGGTTTTTAAAAAAATCAGTTTTTGGTAAAAGATTTTGGTTTTCAAAAATGAAAAACTGATTTTTTAAAAATCCAAAAATAGAAATTATTTTAAGGAAACCCTTTTGGTTTCTGGTTTTTCATCAGAACCCAGAAAATTTTGACCAAAAGGAAAATTGTACAAAAAAGATCCAGTCAAAAAGCCAAATTTTTTTTTTTTTTTTTTGGATGAAAAACAATTAAGAGTCAATGACAAATTTTTGACTAGTTGTAATCTTGACCCCTGCCCTCTGGGCAGCGAGGACAACTCTTTTGTTTTGTTTTTAAAGCAGGACTTACTTTCTTACTTACTGCATGTAGTTTCCTCTGTCATTGTCAATGCTGCATGAACAGAACAGTGGAAGGAAACTGAGCACCAGCCTTTGCATTAGCGGTCAGCTAAGACCCAAGGCAACAGTTCTTGCCCAGGGAAAGATCTCACTGAAATTTGATGGGCTGTTGGTTGGGGTGTTTTATCTGGGTTATGTCCGCAGGACTGGACCCATAGAGTCTTCAGTGATGAAATTGTCAGGCATGTGAAGCATGATTATCCATAACTTAATGTAACTCACTGTTCAGTGTGTGTTACATGTCTCCCTCTGCACCTGGTCTCCAAAGGATTACCTAAGAGTATGTCTACACTGCAACTAGACACCTGTAGCTGGCCCATGTCAACTGACTCGTGATTGGGCTAAGGGGCTGTTTAATTGCAGTGTAGACTTCCTGCCTCGGGCTGGAGCCCTGGCTCTAGGACCCTGCGAGGTGGGAGGGTCCCAGAGCTCAGGCTGCAGCCCAAGCCCAGAAGTCTACACTTCAGTTAAACAGACCCTCAGCCTGAGCCTGTGAGCCCCAGTCAGTTGGCATGGGCAAGCTGTGGGTGTCTAATTGCAGTGTAGACATGCCCCACGGGACTTAGACCCAGATCCCTAAAGGTATTTAGGCACCTACTGATTTCAATGGGAGTTAGACTCCTTCTTTTCAGCACTGGGCCTTAGTTCTTTAGTTCAAGCATTTGAGGCTATGCTTTAGCTTTAGGATCCAATCCCTGTTGAGGACCATGGCAAAAGTCATTATAGTAACGATATTTTTCAGAGGTTGACATTGGATTGGTTGGCATCACATTTGTTTCACGTCAGCCTATGGTGTGTTATGCAGGCTTCCACCTTTACTTTTGTACTTGATTGGTCAGGTTGCAGCTTGGGCTACTTGTAACCTCCTCATTGATTCACTTTCACTTTGATTCAAGGTTGATTGCATTGTGATTCACAGCTATTGTCACTGATCTGCAATCTTCCTGTCTCAAAATGTAACAGACAATCTAATGAGAAACAGGTAGAAATACTTACCTGAAGACTGTAGAAATGGTTTGTTTTTAGAGTAAGTGACTATATTCATAGCAGGACTGTGGTGCCGGCTCTCAGCACTAGTTCCATAGTCCCACTGTGTTTGTCTGAAACCGGTAGTGAAGAAAACATGAAGAAAACATACTCATCTGCTTACGACGCAGAATCTAGTATTCCCTCTATCATATTATAAGCCCATTTCTGAGAAGACAGCAGGTTAAGAACTGAGGCATTTACTTTTTTTCATACAAGCAACTGAATTTCGGTGTCTGCTAAAAGTTCTTCCTAGAAGCATTCCATGCACGATACAAATGGGTTCAGGGTCTGGTTAAAACAAAGGCTTAGTGGTAGACAGCTATATTTGACATGAAGGTATCATATCCTTGCTGGATGTTGACTCAGTTTCAAAATTCAAATTAGAGAAATAACTTGAAACCAAGCAAATACATTTTTTCAACAGTCATATTTTGCTTATTCAAAAGTTTAACAGTGTTCATTTTCTATTTAAAACCCAGAATTCTGTATGCTTTGGCTTACCCTCTTTTAAACATGTAATTATTGTATATTATAACAACTCATTAATATCTTGTATTGTACATAGTAATACATTTATTCCATTAAAATAAACGATGTCTTTTGATGGTATTATTTGGAGAGGGACTCTGTAACTGTCCAATGCCTCAATATTTATTTACCCAGACGGAAACAGACTTTAATCACCTCTAGTTTTCAGGACATTTCCAGTAAACAGATGTGGCAGCAAAAAGAACTGCAAAAACATCTAGTGTTACATCCAGAAGGTATTGCAACCCACACTCTTAGCCTCACACATTTTGAACAAGAGGGGACAATACAGAGGTTTATTTGACTCCACAGGTGGGAATGCTCAGGGAAGAACTGTTTCCGAACTCAGCCAGGAGCTGGACTGGATGACATGGGATGGATCACTTGATAATTATCCTGTTCTGTTCTTTCCCTCTGAAGCATCTGGCACTGGCCACTGTCAGAAGACAAAATACTGGGCTAGCCGGACCTTTGCTCTGGTCCAGTGTGGGCCATTCATATGTTCTTAACCCTGACTGGGGAGAATGGGGATAAAGTCACTATGATGGTTTCAGACACTCTTTTGGAAGAGATCCCATGGGGTGCTGGACAGCATTTCTGAAGGCTATAGACAGATCCAACGAGATCAGCATGGGGCATATGGTAACCCCGAGATCATACTTCACTCTCCCAGCACTATCTCCATGCCAGGCCCACTTCTGCAGCATAAGTAGATAGCTAAAGACTGGACATGATCAGCCGATGCTGGAATTGGCCTGCTATCCCCTTCTCAACTTTCCACAAGAATGGAAGGTGTCAGAGAAAAACAGAGTTCTCACTCTCAGGTTGGGTGCAGCAAGTCAGACACTTTATTTCTCTAGCAATTGCGTGGAAGGAAAGAGCAGAACAGGTCTCTCTCCAGGTAAACAATTACAGCAAGCATTTATACTTTTTGTTACATACAATAATGGGCGACAGCTGCATTTTGTTTATACATATGTCCTCCTGATATCTTATTTTCCTCAACAATTTAGACTATAGCCTACACTCCATACTTATCTAACACAAGGTCGCAACAACTTCTCACACAGTTCTTTCCCACTCGCCTCACACAATCCTCGCTTCTACAAATCTCGTGTTATTAGGGTTACAGCTAGCCTGACTCTTGCTCACGCAAGGGGACTGCATGGATTTGAAATCCCCTTCAAATCCCTGTCAGTTCTTTCTCCACTTCCACAAAGGTTAGAGACCGACTAGTATTTGGCAAGATTGTTAATGTTGAGAGATGGTTTCTTGAGCAAGAGCTAGGCCACAGCATGTTGAAGGTATGCTGGCAGCTTGTCATCTCTAAGGGAGACATTCATGATCTCCATGAACCAGACCCCCACCCCCCGCTATGCTCCCCCTCTCCCCCAGTTGGCTTTCATCAGCTATGAGTAGCCTGAAGTTCTAAGTGGTGTCTTTGATGTCTTGTATTCAAACAGCATTGGGATTGTTACAATTAATCAGCACACCTCAGAAAATCGCATGTTAGTGGCTCCATCTCTCTAGCACTTTTTAAAAGCAGGAGTTTAGTGAAGGACGGATTGTCACTTGGCCTTATTGGCTCAGGTCCCTACCTGAACATTACAATATCATACAGGCTTTTGTGTGTGTGGCTGGGAATATTAATGGCATTTTGGAAAGAAGCCAGCTTGAAGCAGTCTAACAGACAGCTCGAGCACTCCTGGTACAGCAGCTATTAATAACTAACACAAGTGTCAGTTTTCTGCAACTCACTGACAACTCTAACTAGTGGGTAATAAAAACCCTCCAACAAAAGCTTATTGATGACAAGAAAGATGATTAGTTATATAACCTCCCTCCTGAACAAGGGGTGGGGGGAAAGGAAGTGAAATGTTTCAGGGGCCAAAGAAAGTACAGCAGGTAAGGCAGCCCGTATCTGCTGGATGGAAACAAGAATCTGATTAGCCTCATTCTGGGGCTTCAAAGTAGAGTTATGAGAACTTGTTAAAAAAGACGCTGCCTTTATTGTCAAACCTTTTCCTTTCAGGAGGGATTGTTGTGATCATCTAGTCTGACCTCCTGCACGTCACAGGCCAGAGAACCTCACCCAGTAAGTCCTGAATCCAGCCAGTAAAGTCAGGTTGAGCTACAAACACACAGTGAGAGACAATTCCACCCCAAAAGACATCACAATCTAAAGAGGCAAGACAAAGGGTGGGAGGGAAGAAGATTTGTTATCATTATTTCCATTTTACAGAAGAGGACCTGGGGGACAGAGAGATTAAATGAAATGCCCCAGGTCACACAGGAAGTCTGTGGCAGAGCCAGCTATATTTGTTTGAGAAAGACATTTTTGAAACCTGCCAGGTTTCCCCACCTTGAGAACCTGGGTGACCTTAAGCAGCAGCCTAGGTGAACTTAACACTGGAGAGAAAAGGAAGGGCAACAAGATCTGCTCCTAAAATGATGTGCCAGAAACTCACTGGTATAAATTGGGATAGCCTCACTGAAGTCAATGGAGCTAGGCTGATTCACACTAGCTGAGAATATGGCCCTGGATTTGTTTAATGGAACCATCCTTGGTGAAGTCTCATGAGTCTGATGTCAGACATCACAGATACTAGGGCTAGGCTGTATCCAGGATAAGGAAGTCCAAGGAGAATACGAGAACGTGGTAGCAGATGCTCCCATTCTCCAGCCAGAAAGCCGGCAGGTGCTTGTATCGGACCTCCCGCAGCCTCCTCTAGGCACCACTAGCAAAGGAGGTTTGAAAAGGGGCTAGAATCCAATGAGCATTTATAATGAATGTATAAAAAGAAAAAAAGCTGACATGTTATTATTTCTATTGCTATTTATTATTTACACTACGGTAACACCTAGAGGCCCAGCCAATATCAGCAGCTAGGCGCTGTACAAACACACAGTGAGAGACAATTCCACCCCAAAAGACATCACAATCTAAAGAGGCAAGACAAAGGGTGGGAGGGAAGAAGATTTGTTATCATTATTTCCATTTTACAGAAGAGGACCTGGGGGACAGAGAGATTAAATGCAATGCCCCAGGTCACACAGGAAGTCTGTGGCAGAGCCAGGAATTGAGGACAGGCCTTCTGAGTCCCAGCCCAGTGCCTTAATCATGAAACAATCCTTCCTTTCGTGACCATTCAGAATATAAATACAACCCTCATTAAAAAAATTACTGAACTGACATGGATGCTTAGACCCATGGTGTCTCTCAGCAGGTGAGTAACATTCTTTCTGTCCAGACTTTGCAAAGCAGAAGCACCTGTAATGTCCATTCTTAGGAACAATTCTGCTCTCGGATGTGCATACACAAGTCTCATGAAAGCCAACGGCCACCTTATATATTCAAAGGCAGAATTATATCTTGGTTTTGCACAGCAGAAAGTGAAGCTGAGCAAAGAGTCAGAATAAATTTTCATGAAATTTTACCCTTCTTTTTGGTCAAAATTTCTAATTTTGAAAATCTCTGACCAGCTCCAGTGGATAGTCTTGGATGGAAGGTGATAACCAGCGTGCTCCACAAAATACTCCTGGGGGAATTCTGCACCACTGGGTGTGCGCATAATTAGCGAGCCACACATATTTTTAATTTTTTGCACAGAAAAAAGCTTCTGCTGGAAAGTTGCTTCAGTTCTGCCTTTTGCCCACCAGAGGGCGCTGTGGCAATAGAACACAGCAGCAGCTACCAGCAGAAAATAACTTCTGCAATTCCACCTTTTTCCCACCAGAGGGCCTGTGGTGATAGAACACAGCAGCAGCTCCCAGCCAGCTAGGGAAGAGAAAGAGCCTGCAGAGCCTTCTTCACAGCAGGCCAGGTCAGGAGATAGGAGCTATGGGGAGACAGACAGCGTGGGGTGCTGGGTGGGGTCAGACAGGGGCTCATAAGGGCTAGTGGAGGACAACAAACTGGGGCAGGGATTGAATGGGAGTGTAGGCACAGAGCCACAGAGAGGAGGGAGGTGCAGGGCCACATGGTGATGGGGGGACTGGGTGTCTGAGTGGAGGTGGGGGGACATGTGGACAGGGGTGCAAGGACACATTGGGATGGGGGAGTGGGTGTCTGAGTGGGGATGAAGGAACACATGTGCCTGACTGAATGGGAGAGGCTCGGGGTCAGCCAGGATCTGCATGGGGGAAGCTCCCTAACAGTCCCTCCCCGCCCCTGCAAAAAACCTGTTCCATACTTTTCCCACCCATACCCAACAACCCTCAAAGTTCACACCCAGGCTCCTTCCCAGCAAATAATTCCCTCTCCCTCAGCTATTCCGTTACCCCTGACTCCCCCCCAGCCTTTGCCCTGCTTCTGGGAGGTGCAGGAAATATGGTTCTGTATTGTAGTTTAAATGAATTATTATTCAGAGTTCTGTATTAATATGCCTAGTAAGGAATCTATTTGTCAAAAAATATTCCGAATCTTTTTTGTCATCTGTATTGTTACAGACATTTTTGCTGACAGGTATTTTGAAATAAATCACCAAAAATAATTGAAACCGGTGTGATTATATTGTGTTATTTTGACAAATAAAATATGCAGAATTTGAAAATATTGTGCACAGAATTTTTAATTTTTTGGTGCAGGATTTGCCCAGGAATAACAAAAGTATGGGTGAGAGTTAGGGAAAAGAGAATCTTTCATTCAAGGAACCACTACTATTACAAAGAGAAGCTTATTGCCCACAAAGGGGAAGTCAGTTTATCAACCTTGGTTGGATGAAGATTTGAGTGGACCCTCTTTTGAAAACTGAACCTCTGGCTTTAGGGGACCTGGCTGACACGTAAGCCCCAGTCAGTGTGCCACAGTGAAAATAAAGACCAAATTGGTAAGTGCATTCCACACACTGAACTGAAAGTCACTGAACTTTGTTGGGTATTTTGGCTGCCATGGGTAGTCTGTCAAAGACGCATTTTTCAGCTAAGCTTTGGAAAGTTATTGCCAGATGGTTTTCCAAATGATCCCCAATGAGCAGTGATGATCACAAAGTCAAGTGTTTGCCCCTTATCCACATACTTGTTATCCTCGTTTTCTCTCACAGGTGTATTGGATACAGTACTGTGCAGATCCAGTATTGCACAGGTCACAAAATGCGCCTGTCCTCCTTTAAACCATTGCAAGGCAGCAACACTAGCCAAGATCCACTTGTGAATTGTCTATATTGCACCAAAGACGGTTGCAGAATTTAGACAACTTCAACTGTACTCTTAATCAGCATAATCTCTGTAACCCACCAAAACAATTCCTTAAAAGAGAGAGCGCGAGAGAGCCTTGGACCCAATTCAGCCCTGGCATAAAAGGATATTTCCTCGGCTGAACTTAAGAGGCCAGATCCCAAGGACTAGATCAGTGGGAACTTGCATGAGTAAAGACTTCCGAATTGAACCCCAGATTTATGCCTGTTCATACCAGTGCTGAGTTTAGCCCCTTACATGACTATTATGGTCCTGCCCACTCTATGATCTCCAGCGTTAATTGCATAGGAAATAAGCAATAGCATCTTCCGCCTCTAGGGCACCATGAACCCACCCAGATTAGCAGTACCCACAATTAACTGATGGGAATTCAGTGTAGTTCGTGTGAAATAAATTGGTGGCCTCAGTCTCTCACCTTTTTCCTGCCTCCCACTACCTTTGCTGTCTGTCATTCAGCTTCTTTGCATCTATAAGTGTTACTTTGGTTCTAATCACTCAGCTGTTCCTTCCCACTCTCCCTCTTCCATCTCCTGATCTGTCTGGCCCCATCATCAGTCAGAACGCTCAGTCACAGTGTGTAATATCTCCTCCTACATTTGGGAAAAGTCTGAATACCCTGTTGGCTCTGAAGAGCACTTCACCACTCTCAAACCTCAGTCCTAATCCCGCGACTACCAGCTACAGTGCAATCAGGCTCATGGTAAGACATCAGTCTGTGAGGCAAATGACCAGAATTTGAGCTTCACAGAGGTTTTTAGCAGGTGTCCAGAAGAGTTTGCCTTGCTGCAGCTTAGCTAACCAAGAAGTCAGAAACAGAAGAGTGTCTCAAATTGCTTTCATAGTATGAGTTCAGATTTATTAAGGACACAGAGAAATGTGTAAGTTGCTCAGGACATGAGCAATACCATTTACACCACCACCACGACTGGAGAGATGGGAGCTGCAACTTGAAACAAATTTCAGAATTGTTAAAGGCAGTTAACATCCCGGTCAGCAGAAAACTGCTACTACCTTATTGCTCAGGGCAGCAGTCTGCCTATTCAAAGGATCGGCAGGGCACAGCTATTCAAATCCACCATTATTCCGACACAGGTGGCGTGCAGCTTTTACAATTCAACAGACACAAAATTACAGCATTTAATAAATTACAGCTTAAATTAAAAGATCTATTTCAAAGGGCAGAAGAAACTTCAAATAAGCTTTCTTGGTAGTTTTGAGCATGCATTCTTAGGACGGGAAGAAAATCTAACGAAGAGACAAGGCTGTTTGATTTGCCTGATTTTCAAGCCCTAATCAGGGTTTAGGTGGGTAAACCACGTGTTTGACATCAATCTGTTCAGAAATCCTATCAGAACAACTATGTTGGAAAGTTGTTTTATTTTGTGTGCTCCTGCTAACGGCTCACACTGGGCAAAATTCCTGTTCGCACAACAACCCAAACCAACCATTTATGTAGAGTGAAACAATTCAGGGATAGAAGACACCAAATCCTCCTCTTCAACCTGGAGCCAGGGCACAGGATATCTATGCAGCTGGTCAGGGGCCATGGTTGGGGTAGTAGTAGCTGCAGTCCCCCTTCCCCTCCCCCTCCCCATGTGGTGGCCAGTGGATCTCTAAGCACTTGTGGATCATGCTTGGAAACTTTGCTATGGTCTTTGTAACTAAATGAAACTCCTGCACTAAGCACAGGGAATATCACACATACTGTGGCAATGCTAGCCGGGCATCAGAGGCACAATTTTAAAGCTTTCATGGTGAGCATCCTAGTCGCATTACCCCAGCCCATAGCACGTGCATCCTCCCACAGAACAGGTCTCCATGGAGCTAAGCTGCACAGGGGACTGTAGAGTGATCCTACATAGCCCCTCTTGGGCCTGTGGTTGGGATCATCTTGACAAAGTGTGAGAGATCATCAAGAGAGACTCACGGGCCCTAGAGAGTCTCTTTGATTTACATTAAATCAGTTGTTGCCCTCTTTCCAAGCAGAACCAGCATGGGGAAGAAATGTTTAATTTTTTTTCAGATTTGAAGTGCTTTTTCTTTTTTTTCGGGTATTTTCTCCTGGCTTGGCTTTTGCGTAAGATTTCATGCACAGTGGCCCCAATTCAGCAAAACACGTAAACATGCCAACTTGAAGCACATGCCAAAGTCCATTCCTATTAAACTAAGGAATACGGCCATCAGGGTCATTATGATGCAATTATCTTAGCATTCATATTATAGATGTTTTGGAACCCAATTCTGGTCTCACTGATACTGGGCTCAAAGCCCTATAATTCCATTTTCCTTGATGTGGTTATTCCCAGTTTACACCCATGTAAATTAGAAGAGAAACCAGCCTAATGGGAGTTGAGGGGATTCTGCTGAGTATGCTTGCATTCAGGGCTCAGGGTTGGGAGAAATAAAACCTGAAATGTACAAATTCATTGTTACTAAGCCCTTAATGCTCTTCTTGTCAATTTCAACGTGTCTATGACTTCTAATTAAATGTGCCCTTTATGCATAAGGCAAGTTCACACTGTGAAATGCCTGTGGCTAGAGCAAGTTGTATCAGTACTTTCCGTCTGATATGTTGCTGTGAGGCTCCTTATTACTTTATTGAGTCAACTAGATCGTTAAACAACTGGCAGCTAGGAGAAGCTTATGCCTCTACTGTACAGAAGGGTCAGTGAAGAAGCATTAGAGCCATGCTAATTCCATGCTGATTTACACCACCCGCAATCCTGCAGTTACACTGGGTGTACATCAGGACAGAGTTTGGCCCCAAATGCCTAGAGCAGCTATCCAGCATGGGGCGGGGGACTCAGACAGTCTCACATTCAGTAGTTGCAGTAGAACAGACCCCGCAGTCACACCGTATGGCCATAGGGTATGTGTAGGAAGGGTCCACAGCACCAGCACAATTCGGCAGCTTCACCGTAACCAGCTTAGTCTCATTGTAGGTGCAGACTCGATGGTGCGCGTCGACGTACGGGGGATCCAGCACAGGCTTCTGTTAGGTGGGAGGGGGAAACGCTGACATCAGACAAAGGCAAGAGGAATTCAGGACAGCTTTGAGCAGGCACGAATAGCACTGGGGCTAGATCCTGCAACCCCCAAAGTCCCAGTTGCTTCCCTGGTATTAATCACAAAAGTAGGGACAATTGGTTTGCAGGCCCATAAAGAGACTGTCTAGAAATAATTCTTAGCTGATTGCTGTATGGGTCCCACTAGACTATTTCCCTTTTGGCTTATGACCATTTCCCTGAGAATTCTTTTGAAATGGAAGATGCTGGCTAAGGCTGGTCAAAACCTTTTCTCTCAAAACTGATTTTTTTTTTTAAAAAGAGAAAATTGGGGTTTCAGCTACATGAAACATTGCACAAAAAGTGATGCTGCTTTCTGTGGAAAATTGTGACGTTTTGTCAAAAAACCCAAACACCTGAAAACAAAAAAATATTCATAAATGCCACCACAATGCTGCGTGGGAGGAGTTGTAGTCTGGATGCTGCAGTCTCCTCTATGGGCCAGGCTCCCCAGCCAGCCTATAGAGTCCCTGAAGCACTGCAGCAATGGGACTCCCATGATGCACTACTGAGGCTCAGCAAAAAGGGGAAACCACAGTGCATCATGGGAGGTGTAGTCTGGCCCAGCCCACAAGGGAGAACAAAGCATGAGGTACCTGTAGGACAACACCCGTGAGATTTATTTTTCAGTTTTGGGCCAAAAAAATTGTGGTTTTGACTTTCACTGAAAAGTCTAAACTTTTTGTAAAAAAAAAAAAAAAAAAAAAAAAAAAGCACCCCATTTTCTGATCCGTTCCAGTGTTGGGATGGGCTGCCGTGGTCTGACCAGAGCTCCCTGCACTCAGCACAGCTGCAGCTTGCAGGGGGAGGGCAGCCTGTGCCCGTGGATGGGAAGTTATGCCTCTGCAGCATGATCCCACTTTTCTCCTCACGAGAAGTTTGAAAGAGTGGGTGGGGCAGGATGGAGGGCAGAGGGATACGAAGGAGCCAACTGGACTCCTTTGGATTCTCCTGCCCCCTCCAACTTGCAGGGGGAAGCAGCACAAGTGAGTACAGCATAGGGATAGTTTAATTTGTGTTTGTTTCCCCTCTGTGATGCGGAAAGGGCTTGCCGTGCTCTTTACGGGAGTCCCAGGTGTCCGGGCAGACTGATCACAGACACCATGTGCTTCAGAAGTCCCTCATGTTATTAAGTCCCCCATACAATACATCCGGGGACTCTCTAGGAACAGGAGGGCCAAAAACTTTATAAATTTAGCTTAACTCTGCTCCAGCGGCAGCTGCAGTCAGGTAAGGGCCTCTGCAACATCTGTAGCTCTCCAAGGAGCAGTGGGAGCTGGTGGAGCAAGG
Organism: Emys orbicularis; assembly: GCF_028017835.1. Classification (NCBI taxonomy): domain Eukaryota; kingdom Metazoa; phylum Chordata; order Testudines; family Emydidae; genus Emys; species Emys orbicularis. The sequence continues at coordinate 16,164,073 of NC_088686.1, forward strand.
TGACAAGATGCATGTGGCTTTCAAAGGCTCCTTAGGTTATGGAGGTGGAACCCCCCCTCCCCCAGTTTATTCCACAGGGGAAGGGTAGCAAACAGCGGCCCAGCCTCCTCGCTCCCAGGCAATAAAAGAAGGAGTAGGAAAGTCTGAACCAAAACTCAAAAACTTCTCCCAGTCGGTTATCAGCAGAATGAGTCCCTCGGCTTTACTCAGCAAAACCCCACTGACATTAATGGGATTTTCCCTGAATAAAGACATACGGATCCAGCCCATTAAATGTTTACATTACAGCAAGCTAAAATGAGTCATGAGTTTGATCTCTAATGTGTGTAGACTTGCTCTCTCACCCACTCACCCCCACGCCTCCATCCAGAACAGAACTACCTCATTTTCATCCTGGGCTGCAATTTAAATGGGACCAAATTAGAAAGACATTCTGTTTGGGATTTGCTGTTTGGAACAAAATATATTACCCATGAATTAAGGGCCGCATTTTAATCTCAAAGGAATTTTCTTTCGGTAAAGTCATACAGGGCTCTTTCCCCTAAGTGTTTAAGCCGTAAGAGGCTTTCAAATTGCATAATGAGAGTATTACGTAAGCACTTTATAAATATTACCACATGATGTGGGTGTTTCTCTTGAACAATGGTTCAAATGAATAACTCAAGGCAAATTTGTCAGTCACTGGCACTTGTATTTTGACCATCATTCACCAGACCAGGGGCCCTGCCTTCATGCTGGCTTGTTGACTTCCAAGCACGGTCTTGTCATTGTGGTTATTTATTGTTTGTATTACGATAGTGCATCAGGGCCCCAGTTGAGATCAGGGTCCCATCGTGGTAGGTGCTGTACAAATACATAGTAAAGACAGTCCCTGCCCCAAAGAACTGACAATCTAAGTGTGATTTAGCTGCGGAGAGAAAGGAAATATCCTCGTTTTAGAGTCAGGGAACCAAGGCAGAGCTAGATTAAGCAACTAGCCCGCGGCCATACAGGAAGTCCGTGGCAGAGCCAGGAGTCGAATGCGGATCTCCTGAGTCTTAGGTCAGGGGCTTCACCACAAGACCAGCCTCCCTGGTGCTAAGGGAATAATCATAAGCTGCTTCCTGCACCACTTGCCAATCTCCATTTGAAAAAAATAAAGCGACACCAACACTGGTGCTCTTTAGAGCAGTGGTTCTCAACCCGCGGCCCGCTTGTGGCCCAATCAGCACACAGCTGCGGCCCATGTGACATCCTCAGGCCCCGTACAGGTAGTATATATATTGTATGGATGCGACCCACATAACACAGAGAGCTGCACATGCAGCCCACAATGGTACGTAGGTTGAGAACCACTGGCTTAGAGCTAGCTCCTTAGGCCACCTCTGTCCCCCAAGGTGCCCCTCAGGGATTGCTCACCTCCCAAGTCTCGCAGCGCCCCCAGCAGGCGTCCGTGGTGATGCGCATCCCCTTGCAGCCAGGTTTCCTAGCCAGGAAGGTGAACTCACGCACAGCGCAGCCAATGAAGGTGCGCAGGTTGATGTTGGAGGCTTTGAGTGCACTGACACAGCCAGCCAGTATCAGGAGAGGCAGGGAGCCCAGGACCACGTGCCGGAGCTTCATGCTGCACCCCAAGGTAAAAAGGAGACACATAGCGAGCTGTGAGACATGCTCAGCCCCGAGGAGCTAGCACCCTTAGTCCTGGGCGTGTGTACTGTATCTGCAGTGCTGAGATTAGGAAGGGAAGGGGAGGAGATGGCACCATCCCCTCTTAGCCACCCATTTCCTTTATGCATCCAGTAGTGAGGAGGAATGAGAAGATGACATCCCCTTATTCCTTTCTCTGTACAACCCAGGCAGTGCTGCTAGGTAATGCAGGGCAGTGGCTGGGTTTGCTATAACTTCTGGGATTAAACTCATAAGCTTTAGCTGTGGGGTTTATCGAGCCCGGTGGGCCACTGGTTTCCCCACCCCTGAGCACAGCGAATTTTGCAGAGCAGCAGGCAAGGCAGTGCTCCAGCTTCACTGGGAATAGGATGGAGTGGAGAGAGAGAGGCAGGCGGGAGGGAGGGAACCCGGTGTCACAGGCTCACTGAACAGCCCTGCCAGGAACAAGGAAACAGGCTGAGCCGAACAGCCAGGGTCTCCTCCTCGAGGCTCACCTCTGCTGAAATGCTTATTTTTTAACAACAGCCAATTCATAATGGCATCAGGGACAGTTGGGATTTACTCTAAAATAAATTAGCCGGGGGCAATTGCAAACACACCTTTGTCTATAACAGTTGTCTTCTCTCCCCACCCCTCATTCCTATGTTTCATTTGTCTTCAGATTGTAAACCCTGATCCTGATGGGAGGGAGTGCACTACCACAGTATACCTGTTGCTAAGAATACCCTGAATATTTTGCACACATATTTGTTCTCCAGAATGTAAACGCTTAATTCACTCCCTGGGGGCTGCAGCCCAGGCAGACAGAGATGCAGCAACACATGCCACCTGCCACCCACACACTTTGCCAGGAGACAGAGCTGGTCAGGGCAGCTAACCTGCCAATGCAGCCCAAAAAGTGACTGTTGCTAGACAAGGGAGGGCAGGGCCAAGGTACCTGAAAGATGCCTTGATTCAGCACATCTTGTAGGCAACTTCCACTAACCAAATTTCTATGAAACTTGCTTCGGCCCAGCAAAATTCACTGGGAAAGGGCCCCCCCTCCCCTTCCCAATGCGGCTTCCCCTCCCAGAGAAGGGAGATGGAAACTGCAACAAATGAGTGAATCAAGCCCTACACCAATATATTCCTCCTTTACCTTTCAAGCCTTTATTTCATATAAAGTTTTCCATGTAAAAACCCCAGGTACTGAAAGTTAACCTTGGGGGCATAGCCAACTGTACAGAAAAGAGCACTGCACCCACTGAGCCAGATCCTCAGCTGGTACAAATCAGTGTCAATTGAAGTCAATGAAGCTACATCAGTTTACACCAGTGGAGGATCTGCCAGATTAAGTAGAAGCTTGACTATCGAAGTCCCATTGACCTGACAGCTCGGTTTGGTATGTCTTTCCAAAATTTAACCTCAGTGCATGAAGTTTTCCACACTGAAAACTTCATATTTGTATGTGTGTATACACACACGGACTATATATAGTATACACGCATATGAATATGAAGTTTTCAGTGTGGAAAACTTCATGCACTGAGGTTAAACTTTGGAAAGACATATATATAAACATATACATACACACATTATATGCACATACTGAATTAAATACATGTATGTATGAGCTAATCTTGCGTTTCTCATGTAGAGAAATCCTAAAATTCCTTGTTTAAATAGTAATATTTGATAACAGATTTCAGTACAACTTGAACATTTATTCTCTGCCACCTTAGCCAGACATGGTTTAATCCTGAGCTGGAGCAGTGACATACAGCAAACACAGAAGTACACTTACCTAACTTGTCGGATACAAATCTGCCCTATGCAGTTTTAAATTGCAGATGGTGTTTCAGAATGTCAAAGTGAATGGCAGGAGACCTGCACAGCAGTCTGTGTCAGGTTTGCTCTTAGCAGATCTCCTTAGCAGCTGCTACTGGGCTGCTTAATTGCTCAAATTTATAGAAAAGGGCTTGTCAATCAAAGCAAAATAGAGGCAGATCCTTACATGAACTACTGAAGACATCAAAGACAGTGACTATAAAGCAAGCCTCAGCTTTCCAATACTGATTAACTTAAAGGGTATTGTTTCATAACATCACCCACTGAAACAAAAGGGGTATCTGGTGAGTGACATAATTCTAGTGGAATAATGAGCATGCACTGGGGCAAGATGGATCTTCTTTGCCTTAGTGAAATCTCAACCCCTTGCAATTCGGATTGTAGTCAGACACTCAGGTAATCATTATCCCACAGTCAGCAAGAGATGGGCAAACACCACAAAGGAAGTATTCGCAAACAGTCATGCACACAAAACCCAGAATTCACACTGTGAACAAGACCCTTTCTAGTCACTTTCTGTAACCATCAGTGAGTGATATTTTTTGTTTGCAAAAATGTTCACAGAAAGCAAAAGTCTCCTGACCACTTATGGAAATATATCCTTGTGCCCAGGCTCACACTAGGAAACTCTTCCATTTCCCTTGTCCTGCATATAAAAGTTTCATCCAGTCCTGGGGCGGAAACAACAGGCAACATGGAACTAGGAAAAGGGGTCCAGATGCAAATCATTGTAATTCTGTCAGAGGCTCATGTGTCATCTCACTTCCCTGCAATCTCAGTTTCTCCATCTCTAACATTCACCTTTGCAAAGTGCTCTGAGATCTGTGCATCTCAGAAAAGCACTACACAAGTGCCAGTTATTAGAACAAGCCCATCAAGTTGTTCACTGCTAATCTGAAAGGGTCAGTTGGTACCAGGAGTGGGACCCCACTCTTGAGACAAGAAAACTTTGGACAAGAAGGTTCTCAACTCAAATTTACCCCCAACCACCACTGGTTTCACAAAGCCAAAGTCTGCTGGCCTCCAGGACGTAGTGCAAAGCCCATCTCTTTTCCCGGGCACGATGGTGGTGATCTTTCTGTTTGCCTTGCATGGCCTTTTGATAGGAAGTATACGTGCCTCCAGAGAGAGTGTCTAGAAATCAACCAATAAATGCATTATTCATTAATCATTTAGCATTCAGCACCAAAGAAGGCAACCGAGAGCTCCATCAACGTGCAGGTATGTTACACAGGTTAACAATGCTCTTAATGCACTATCCAAGTTTCAGGATCCTAGTTGCATTTTTCCTACAGCAGTAATACAGGCTCCGATACTGCAATTGCATCCACAAGAGCAGAATCATGTGCCCATATGGAGCCCATTGACTATGCTAGGCACAGGAGTCCATGACACGGGTCAGTAGCGGATCAAGACTTGTGTCTATATATATTCTAAAGCTGCTGAAAATATTCAGGCAGCAAGGTCTCCCTTCTTTACCTTTTTATATCCTCCTGTTGGTTGCTTTTCCTGACACAGTGGTGTCCTGCCAATCTCTCCGCCTGTAAATGACACCAGTTTATATTCACTGCCACTGATTTGAGGTACACCCCTCATGCACATCACCTCTGACTTTGGCCTCCGTTATTTAAATTAGATGGGGACACCCAATCCTATTGGCCATTCTCAGGCAAGAGTTTTGTCCAACCAAGAACTGCAGATTTGGCCCTGAAAGACGCAATGCAGGAGTACAGGTCTAAGCTAATGGTCCCTGCATGGTGGTGTCTGCTACAGCAAGACTGAATTATGCAGAATAGATTCATAGCCCCCAAGGCCAGAAGGGACCACTGTGTTCATCCAGTCTGATCTCCTGTATAACACAGGCCAAAGAACTTGCCCAAAATAATTCCTTTTGAACTAGACCATATCTTTTAAAAAGACATCCAATTTTGATTTAAAAATCCCCAGTGATGGAGACTCCACCACAACCCCTGTAAATTGCTCCAGTGGTTAATTACCCTCACTGTTAAAAATTTATGTCTTATTTCCAGTCTGAATTTGGCTAGCTTCAGCTTCCAGACATTGCACTGCATTATACTTTTGTCTGCTAGACTGGAGAGCCCATTATCCAATTTTTATCCCCCATTTAGATTGTAATCAAGTCAGCCCTTAATCTTCTTTGTCAAGCTAACCAGACTGAACAAAATCCTGCACCAAGCACCGCTGGGATATAAACCAAGAGGCAGGGACGGCTCTATGTTTTTGCCGCCCCAAGCATGGCAGTCAAGCAGCCTTCAGCAGCACGCCTGCGGGCGGTCCGCTGGTCCCACGGATTCGGTGGCGTTTCTGTGGGTGATCTGCCGGTCCCGCGCCTTCGGCGTACCCGCTGCTGAATTGCCGCCGAAGCCACGGGACTGGCGGACCTCCCGCAGGCGTGCCGCCGAAGGCTGGCTGACTGCTGCCCTCACGGCAACCGGCACGCCGCCCCCCCATGGCTTGCTGCCCCAGGCACGCGCTTGCTGCGTTGGTGCCTGGAGCTGCCCCTGCCAAGAGGTCCTGTTTCCTAGGCAGATGCTTTAGCCAACTGAGCCAAGACATCCTCTTACTTTAATTGAATCACACTCACTCTTTTCTCCTTGATTCTTCCCCCCAAAAGTTTATCCCTTTAACCTGCAGCTTATTGGATATTTAAATAGTTAATAAGGTAGCACCCAGAGATCCCCATCAGGATCCATGCCTCATCATGACAGGCAGGAGCACAGGTTACAGGACAGAAGAATTTGGTGGAGGCCCCAGGAAGCTATGCCACATGGCCATGGCTGGGATGCTAGCTGCAGTTGCAGCATCTCTGTAAATAGTTCACTCAATGAAGAGCCAGTTTCATTGTAGAAACAGAGAGGCCTTCCATGTTATTACCCAGCACATGGGACATGAAATAGCAGAGAAGCATTGGCCCTCAGTTTGTGCTAGAAGAGAGTGCTGGTGCTCAGGTCTTGTAGGCTCTGACTCTCTTTGAGCACTGCCAATTCCTGATACAGTTTCCAGGCTGTGGCCAATGTGAAACAGACAGTCATTGCTTGACTTCATCCCCGCCTGTGTGTGAAACAACAGTGAACAGGGAGACTGTTCGTGTTTGACAAGTGTTGTGCAAGTGCTATGTATTGTCATGAACCAGGACACAGGACTAGGGCTGCTGCCACTGCTTCTCCAACAGATGTATTTACTTTCTGAAAAACATAAGGGGCATTTTGTGGGAGGCAAACAGAAGTTTAACTAGACAGCTCAAAACAGTTTAGATTTTGGTTAAAGACACTCCTGATGCTACCCTAGCAAGCCGTTGTTTATTAATATTATTTATGCTGGAGGATAGGTCCACCAAAGACTATTAGTCAGGATGGGCGGGGATGGTGTCCTGAGCCTCTGTTTGCTAGAAGCTGGGAATGGGTGACAGGGGATGGATCACTTGGTGATTACCTGTTCTGTTCACTCCCTCTGAAGCACCTGGCATTGGCCACTGTCGGAAGACAGGATACTAGGCTAGATGGACCTTTGGTCTGACCCAGTATGGCCGTTCTTATGTGCTATGGTAGAGCCTAGAGGCTCCACTCCAGGTTGAGGCCCCATCATGCTAGGTACTCTATATGTAGGAAGTGAATAGTCCCTGCCCCATCAACTTACAGACCAAGTAGCTAAGACAGACGAGTATGAGACAGGCCCATGGAGAACAGAGGCACAAAGAGATGAAGGCGACTTGCCCAAAGTCAGAGAGAGACAGGTAGAGCCAGGAATTTGCTGAAGCCCAGTCCAGGGCTTTAACCACAAGACCATCTTCCCTCTCAGGAACTATCGACGAGCCTGTCGTAAAGAGAAGCTAGAAGAACTGGGAGGATTTTTAATTTAAATACCATTGTATGGTTATGTCCCACCCTTAGCTTCATTGCCCATTTATTGGTACATACCAAGCTGTAACCCGAAGTCAGAACTCTTCAGAATGCCCAGGTCAGCTTGTTCTTGTTTAATGTCTTCGAGGGGGAAATGCTGCTGTAGAGGAGCCCGTTTAATGTAATTGTTGCTGCTCACGAGTGCTTGGCTGTGCTGCCTTTTATTTTATTAGAAAAAATACGTAAACATTTGGTTAGTGGAAGCCCTACATGTGCTCAATTATCAGAAGTGCTGAGCAACCACATCGCCAAATGAAATCAATAGGGGCTGATAAGTTTGGTAGGCCCAAAATCTGACCTATTCCCTCCCTCCTGCCCAGGCTCTTCCCCGAGGCAGGGCCGGCTCTGGCTTTTTTGCCGCCCCAGGCAAAAAAGCCTCCCGCCCCCCCCCCCCCCCCGGCGGGGAGCGCGGCAGGGGAGGGCGCCGAGCCCGGCCGCGGGCCCGCTCTCCCCAACCGTCCGGAGTGCCGGGGGGAGGGCGGCGAGCCCGCCGTGGCTCCACTCTCCCCGGCGGCCAGAGCGCTGGGAGGAGGGCGGAGAGCCCGGCCGGGGCTCCGCTCTCCCCGGCGGCCAGAGTGCCGGGGGAGGGCGGCGAGCCCGCTGCGGCTCCGCTCTCGGGCCAGAGCGCCACGCCGCGCCGCCCCCCTCCAGGTGCCGCCCCAAGCATATGCTTGGTGGGCTGGTGCCTGGAGCCGGCCTGCCCCGAGGGCCCAATCCTGAGCCTCGCTGAGGACTTTTAAGTCCCAGTGACATCAATGGGAGCACTAGGCACCTCATAAGCAAAGGCTCAGCTTAGAGTTGATCCAAAACTTTTTCAGAGAAAATTTAAAAAGCAAGCCCCATGTATCCTTTTTTAAATTTTCTGCTGCCCCTGCCCTTTTTTTCAACTAAAAAACAAAAACAGAAACAGAAACAGTCTGGTTTTGGAAAAAACATTTTTGCAAAAATGTTCCATTTTTCATTGAACAATGAAATGTTGACCAAAACAAAAAGGTTCCACAAAACTATTCATTGTGTTCAGAAAGTTATCATTTATTTGTTGTTGCTTTTTTTTTTTTTTTTTTTTTACACCAGCGTTAGCCCAGGTTCCAAAAAAGGAAAAAACGGGTGAGATTTTAGACCTGACACCTTTGACAGGTTCCCCTGGCTCTAGTGTTTAGAAAAAGAAGGGCTGGATCTTTCAGCTGTCGAGAATGGGGTCCCTGGTCATCATTTGCATCAATTAAAACAATAAAATAAAATGAGCAGTAACAAGCTGGAAACAAATTCCATTCTATTGCAAACCTATTCCCTCCACCCCTCCCCGCATCTCAAAAGCCCTCGCTCTTCATGGGACATGTGCTGGTGTTTAAGGTGCTGCGTCATGTCTGATGGGTAACATCACTGTCCTGCAATGTAGTAGTTGCCATGGTTACTTTATTATTATTATTATTAAACTGAATAGAAAAAATGAACCACCTGTGTGACTTTTTGGTAAGTGGGTGGGTCTAGGAGAGAAAGAAAAGCTTTCCCCAGACAGTCAAAAACTAGGGGGCTTACCCTTTTGTCAACTTTTTCAGATTTATTTCAAATGAAAGAAGATGTATACTTTAGCTGCTAAATATGAATATATTTGACTTTTACCTGACTGTCCCCTTTTTGAACCACATACTGCTGGAGGGCACAGCAGACAGGTGCCTGCCCGCACAGAAATGACAAGGTGCTTAATGAGCCACCAAACACATTTTCTTCTTTCAAACAAATAAAAAAAAAAGCATACACGGGGCTCTTTCTGAAGAAAGTACCTAAAACAGCCGGGAAGAGAGAACCCCATCATTCTGAATGCATCAGAGAGGCTCACAGACTTAAGAGATATCCCCTTCTCTCCCTGGCCATCATCAGCCAGACTGAATGAGGCTGAGAGCCCCCAGATTTTTGCTCTGGTGGAAGTGGAGGCAGGGTGTCCTTAGTAGAGAGTGTCCGTGACGCTAGAACTTGCTCCCCTTGTCAGTCCATGAGAGCACAGTTTGATCTTGTAGGGGATCATGCAAAGCCTATTTTCATGCATTTGCGTGAGGTAGATTATATGAAAGACTTCTCTGAAGACAGAACAGGGAATGAGGTCAGAGTGCCACACCTAGGTGGGCTAATATACAAAATAACACCACCACCTAGCTCTTATAGAATCATAGAATCGTAGGACTGGACGGACCTTGAGAGGTCATCTAGTCCGGTCCCCTGCACTCAAGGCAGGACTAAATATCATCTAGGCCATTCCTGACAGGTGTTTGTCTAACCTGCTCTTAAAAATCTCCAATGATGGAGATTCCACAACCTCCCTAGGCAATTTATTCCAGTGCTTAACCATCCTGACAGTTAGGAAGTTTTTCCTAATGTCCAACCTAAACCTCCCTTGCTGCAATTTAAGCCCATTGCTTCTTGTCCTGTCCTCAGAGGTTAACGAGAACAATTTTTCTCCCTCCTCCTTGTAACAATCTTTTACATACTTGAAAACTGTTATGTCTCATCTTGGTCTTCTCTTCTCCAGACTGAACAAACCCAGTTTTTTCCATCTTCCCTCATAGGTCATGTTTTCTAAACCTTTCATTTTTTTTTTGGCTCTTCTCTAGACTTCCTCCAACTTGTCCACATCTTTCCCAAAATGTGGCAGCCAGAACTGGACACAATACTGCAGTTGAGGTCTAATCAACGTGGAATAGAGAGGAAGAATTACTTCTTGTATCTTGCTTACAACACTCCTGCTAATACATCCCAGAATGATGATTGCTTTTTTTTTATTTTGCAACAGTGTTACACTGTTGACTCATATTTAGCTTATGATACACTATAACCCCCAGATCCCTTTCCGCAGTACTCCTTCCGAGGCATTCATTTCCCATTTTCTATGTGTGCAACTGATTGTTCCTTCCTAAGTGTAGTACTTTGCATTTGTCCTTATTGAATTTCATACTATTTACTTTAGACCATTTGTCCAGTTTGTCCAGATCATTTTGAATTTTAATCCTATCCTCCAAAGCACTTGTAACCTCTCCCAGAATCATCCGCAAACTTTATAAGTGTACTCTCTATGCCATTATCTAAATCATTGATGAAGATATTGAATAGAACCGGACCTAGAACTGATCCCTGCGGGACCCCATTCAATATGCCCTTCCAGCTTGACTGTGAACCACTGATAACTACTCTCTGGGACCAGTCTTCCAACCATTTATGTAGCACCTTACATTAATAGATCTCAAAACACTTTACAAAAAAGGTCAGTATCATTATCCCCATTTTACAGATGGGGAAATTGAGGCACAGAGACCTGAAGGGACTTCCCAATTTTCACCCATTACTTTTTGTGGGTTTTGAGCCTTCCAAATATTGTTTTCAATTAAAAATGTGCAGGATTCTAAAGCCTTTGCAGTTCACGTAATCCATTTTGCCCATGTGAAGTGTCACACTGAAGGACTATGGCAGCCATCTTTGGTGATTTTGGCCTGTGGTGAGAGGAGCTGGAGAGACAGACTGACAAATAGTTAATCACACACATGTTTAGAGAGCTATATACACAGATGTGCAGATACAAAGCCACATGCAGTGGAATTGGAACAATTTGTATAGTGGGGGTGCTGAAAGCCATGGAACAAAACTGTAAACCCTGTCTATGATGGAAGTCACTTTAAGCCAGAGGGTGCTGCCTCATCCCCAGCACCCCTAGTTCTAATGCCAGCTAGGTCAGGTGTGGGTGTGAGCTTCACTACAAGAAGCGTCACTAGCCTCTTTACCAGCGTCCTGCCCCCATCCATCCAAGGGAAGTGGGACTTTTCCTCACAATTTTGCACAGCCAGACCAAAGGAATCAAGTATCAGGCTGAAGGCATCTTGGTTATTGTCATAGGTTATTTGTGATTATACCACAAATATTTGTGGTGAGCCAACCTATTTATCAACAAACCATGAGCAACTCATGGCCTGTCCACTATGACTGCAAGAGGAATGGCTAACAAGAAATGCAAATCCCAGCATTAGCAAAGCTGCCCTTCACATGAAACCAGTGATGAAACAGGCCCAGAGTTGCCCAACTCCATGTAAACTTAGTGGTGAGGGAACCTGAGCATGTTCAGAGTTTGGAGACTAATCCAAAACAGTAGAGGACATCTCCTGGCCTCTCGGTCCTTTCTCCCCACCCAATCTCCTTCAGCACTCTATATTATACTGTTGTGGGGAAGGACCACTCTGTTGCTGCACCCTCCAGCAATGAATGCTGTAGCTGCTGATAAAGCATGTACACCATCCTACTAAGGGCTTGATCAAACAAGGTGCCATGCACTTCCTGGGAGGGTCTGAGCACTCCATGATGCCAGTAGCAGTAGACGACACTCAGCCCCTTGCAGGACTGAGCCCAAAATGGTCCCTCTCAGTGCTGAGGATGTTTTTGTTCTCTGACCAGCAAACCATAGTTCACTCACTGACAAAGCTCCTAACCCACCACATCTCTGCTCTAGAAGACTTTCCAAAACGTATCTTCTGAGGGCCGAGCCTTTTCCGCAGCACTCAGCCGAGCGCGAGGGATCTCCATGGCAGAAAGGAAGCCTAATTGAGGCTCAGCCCTAGAACCTCTCAAAGGGCTGGGTTCTGGGCCACCCCCACACAGCCTTCCCCAGCTGTGCCCTGCCCCCAGGAAGCAGAACCACACCAATACCACCGCCTGTGGTGCCCTTCCCACAGAACACCAAAAAAGGTCCGAGGCCGGGATGTTCCAAACTGATCTAGATGCCCAATTCGGAAACTGTTTAGGGACTTTTTAAATTCCATCTTTGTCCCTCTGTCATGTCTCCCTCTGTCCCAGTCTGTCTTAATGTCTCTACCCTATCAGCATATGTATTATTATTGTTTATATTTCAGTAGACCCCAAAACATTAGACACTGTGCAACCATGTAGGATGGGCGGTCCTGTGCTGTGGCATTCACAGTTCAAAGAGACAGACAAACAAAAAGTAGGGGAAGAGGTACCAGTGCGCAAGGAAAGTGGTCTAGGGAATGATTCTGCACATCTGAATTGTTCTGAGTGACAACTAGATCAGGTTGAAATTTTTCCATCAAAAACTGTTTTTCAATGGGAAATTGGGTTCTTGAATATTCTTAAATATTTTGTGGACGGTATCTGGTTTCCAAAGAAAATTTTGACTTTTTGTTGAGAACCTGAAAACTTTTCAACCAAACTCCAACTAAAACCGCTTTGGTCAAAAAATTTCAAGTTTTTCAACAAAAAGATGAAACATGCCATGAAAAATGTTGACGAAAAATGAACATTTTTTTGGTTCTCAATGAAATGTTTCACAGGAGGGGGGAAATCAGCATTTTCTGAGCAGCTCTGACAATGTCCTCAACAGCCCACTCTAAGCTGCCATTCTTAGTTGCCCAATTTCTTGTTGGCATCAAGCAGATGTGGGTGAGGAGGAGGGATTGGAAAGTGGAGCACATCCATATGAGAGGCACCAAAGAAAGAGCAGAGACTGTTCTGTGAAAGAAGATGATGAACAGGAAATTGAGACCAGACTCAACACCTAGTGGTGGTAGGAGGGGGATAGGGATGAGTTGGCAATAATCAAGACATGACGAAGGATGGACAGGAGGAAGAGCTCATGAAAGAAGAGGAGGGAAGATCTGGACACACCTGAGCATGTGGGATAAGGAGGTTTTAAAGATGGCCACTCACAAAGATGATGGTGTGTTCAAAAGCTACAGAAAGAGGAGTGGATGGGGTGATAAGAAGTTGATGGCAAACCACCGGAAGCAGGTATCAGAGAGACAGGCTCAGAAAGAGGTTTGGATGGAAGGACACACGTCAGGGGTAGAATGACAGATTTGTGAGCGATCAGTGTAGAGGTGGAAGATGAAACTATCTGAGCAAATGAAATCACCCAAAGAAATGGTGCAAAGTTCATTTTTTCCCCACATCAATTTTGTCCACATTAGGCCGTGCTTCAGTGGGTTGTTTATTATTTTGCTTATAGCACTATAAGGAAGATAACCCTTGTTTTGTAAGAATATCATTGCCAGCAAATACTTTATGATTCTTCCTTGTCCTCACAACTGGTACATATTTGTCTTGGGGTGTGTCTTTTCACAATTTGCTAAATGTATAAAAGGTATAGAGAACAGGCTTGGAAAGGAACTGACAAACAGGTTTAATTTTGAAAGGACATGGCTGAATCATAAATTAAAATAAAAGACAATGTGTAAAGTTCTGCTAACTGTTACAGTTGAAACATTGCCAAGTATAAACAGAGTAGTCACAATGCAGCAATCAGGAAATGTATTCTCAGATGGTAGCTAGATAAATACTGACTTGCCCTGATAACAATGGGAAGTAAACCCTAAATGAAGATTTCAGGGATCCATAACTCAACTTCCTCTTGCTCTAGAAGATTTGCCCATCACGCTTCTTGAACTTGGAGGAACATAAATTGATTGAAATTTAACGTGTCCAAGAGAGAAAAAAAAAGAGGTCAGAAAAGTAGATATTTCAAGCCTGATGTTTAAATAAATCATGTAGTACTTAGCAGATTGGAGAATGGCCCTTCTTACAAAAATATTAACACAGTATTACTGGATCAAGGAAAGCACCTTAGTTACCTGTGTTGTCTTAGGAGAGGCAATGTGGTCCAGTGAATAGTGCATTGAAATGGGACCAAAAGACCTAGATCCTATTCCTGGGCTCCACCACTGACCTACTGTGTGAACTTAGGCATGAGACTTCACCTTTCTGGGCCTCTGTTACTTTGTCTGTGTTGTCTATTTAAATTGTAACTCTTCAGGGCAGGGCCTGTCTTTCGCTACATGTTCGTACTGTACCTAGCACAATGGGGCCTGAGCTTGGCCAGTTTTCTGCACCTGCAGTAGACGAAGGTTCCACAGTACCTTAATGCTAATTCCTATGGGCCAAATCCTGAAAACTAGAGTAAAGTCCAAATGAAGAGACACTGCTGAAAGGAGATTGCGCTGAACATCGGAGTCCCCATGTGTGCCTCAGGAGTCCTTTAAGAAGAGTTTATTAGATGGCCAAAAAGCCACTGTTCCACAATCAAGAAAGAGGGCAGTTTTGGCTAAAAGTCTATTCTGGTTCAGTGGCAAAGTGAAAGCATCAGTTAAAAATAAAAAAGCAACATATAATCAATGGAAAATAAATAGCAACCAACATAAGTTGGAAGTTATGAAGTGCAGAAAATTGCTAAGGGAAGTAGAGACATTGGAAAAAATCCATGGCTGGCAGGACTCAGGACAATAAGGAATTTTTTAAAGTAAACTAGGAACAATAGAAATGCTAGAAATTGTATAGGCTCATTCCTAAATGGAGTCGGTAAAACTGTTAATAAAGAAGAAGAAAAGGCAGAAAGTATTCAACAAATATTTCTGTTCTTCATCTGGAAAGCAGCAGGATGATGTACTCATATTACATGAGGATGATGAGGTATTTTCAGCCTATTAGTAACTAAGGAGGATCTCGGACAACATCTACTCTATTTTTCAATCAGCAGGCAGATAACTCTCACCCAAGTATCCTAAAAGTTGGCTAAGGATATCTCTGGTCCATTGATGTTAATTTGTAATAAATCTTGTAATGCAGGGGATTTTCCAGAAAACTGGCAGAGAGCTAATGTTGTGCCAGTTTTCAAAAAGGGTAAGTGGGATGACCCAGATAACTATAGGCTAGTTATCCTGACATCAATCCTGGGCAAAATAATCAAAAAGCTGATATGGGGTTCAATTAATAAAACATTTTAAAAGGGTTGGAATATAATTAATGCCAGTCAGCGTGGTTTTATGGCAAATAGGTCTTGTCAAACAAACCTGATCTCATTCTTTGAGGAGACAACAAGTTTGGTTGATAAAGGTAACTGCGTAGGTGTAAAGTATTGAGACTTTTGCAAGATGTTTGACTTAGTACCTCACAACATTCTGATTCGAAAATGTGCACTGTACAACATTGACAGAGCACAGGTTAACTGATAACATGTGATCTGATAGATCTCAAACTGGCCATCAGTGAAGAATCATTATCACATGGGAGTGTTTCTAGTGAGGTTCTAGGCCCAACACTATTCAACATTTTCATCAATGATCTGGACGTAAGTATATTATCATTGTTGATAAAATTTGTGGATGATACAAAGATTGGCAGCATGGTACACAACAAGGACAGGGCAGCAACACAGATCACTTGATAACCCTGGGCCCATTCTAACAGAATGAGTTTTAATATAGCTAAGTGCCAAGTTATATATCTAGGAACAAGGAATTCTGGTCGTGCCTACTGAACGGGGAGTTGTACTTTAGTGTCTTGCATGGGTACCTACTTGTGGCAGCTAGCCCCTCCCGTGCCTCATGATTTCACAGCTCTACACTATTTTTAGCATTCTAGCTTTAACAGAGCTAGCACAGGTATGTCTCCTTGAGTTGGAAACTACACCTCTAGACCGAAGGGTAGACATACCCTTAAAGAGCTCAATCTGTTTAACTCATCAAAAAAGATTGAGAGGTGACTTCATTACAATGTATAACAACCTTCACGGGGAGAAAGTACTGGATACTAAAGGGCTCTTAATTTCAGCAGAGACATTCATAATAAGAATCAATGGCTGGAAGCTGAAGCCAGACAAATTCAAATTAGTAATTAGGCACAAATTTTTAACAGCGAGGATGATTCATCAATGGAACAAACCGCCAAGGGGAGCTGCAGATTCTACATCTCTTGATGTCTTCAGATCAAGACTGGATACCTTTCTAGAAGATATGCTTTAGTGATACAAGTTATTGGGCTCAATACGAGGGTAATGAAGTGAAAGTTAATGGCCTGTGACATACAGGAGGTTAGTCTCAATGATCTAAAGGTGTATTGTGGCTTAAACTATGAATCTATGAAAGCAAGCACTAAGGGCTTGGCCTGTTTTGTCCAGTAGTACCCATTCTTCTTGCTACATTATCTTATCTTTGTGTTGTCTTCAAGTCAAGACTGAATACTTCTCTGGAAGATATGTTTTAGGCAAACAAGTTATTGGGCTCAGTACAATGGTACTTCACCTGAGCACTTTTGTAAATTTTACCTCGGCCTACCTAATGAGTAGCATTCAACAAACAACCCATATTTCTCTTTCAGCTCTTTGCACATTTTAATGACACCTTGGGAAAACATTCAGGGAAAAAATACTGTAAATCAAAATTGGCTGATTTTCCTGAACTCAGTACTCCCAAAGCAAACCTGCAATTCACTAGAGCTTTTAAATCAGTGCGGGTGGGTAGCGTGCCTTGAAACCACAGAAAATGGATCTAATTAGACACAAATTCGAAACTCAGCCCAGAGTCATCAAAGGTTTGCAAACCTTCGAGAACTCAAACTAACTGTTGCTTTGCATCAAATCCATGCAAAAATTCTTGGTTCCCTTTTAGTTTTGGGCTCTTTTGAACTCCACAATTCAAAGCAAAACTTAGGGGGCTCTGAAACCAAATTACCCTGTAAACCAAAGCTTTCAAGATCAATACTACTCTTTATTTATTGCTTGATCTTAAACGAGGCAAACTCAACAGGAAATATTGCCCGAGCATTGCTTGCAGGGTTAGATCCACAAGTTGCTGTTCAAAAGGGCAAAAAGATCATTGTTCCATGAACTTTGCATATCGTTACGATGATTTTTCCTGCATGACTGTATGTAAGCCATTTTTCACATGCTGCATATTGCCATTAAAAAAAACAACCCACCAAACACCTAGAAGAGTGGACAAATATGCTCAAATTGTAATATTTCATTTCACTTAGCTTCATATTTTTAAGGAACTGGAATCTAAACCTTAAGTATTGCAGCTCTTTTTTCTGGTTTTGTCTTGACAAAGCCCTGGCTGGGATGATTTAGTTGGTGATTTTCCTGAGGTCCTCCTAGATGACCTCCTGAGGTCTCTTCCAACCCTAATCTTCTATTATTCTATGATAGTTATCAAATCTGTACTAATGTAACAGATTCAAGTATTGGGCACTACGTGAAACGAGACACCTGCATCCCCAATCTCCAACTTTTGAGATGATGTATGCACTTAAACCTGCTGGAGCTGGAGCCAAAATCTCTTGCTTGTTTTATTTGACTTTCATTGGCCCCAATTCCGGTCACATCTAGTCCAGTATAATTCAAGAGTTCAGTTCCACCTGAGTCCACCTGTGCAAGGGCAATGCAGGTAAAATCAGAATTGGGTGCAGTGTTTCTAACTCATGTAATTACCTGGAAATCTACTTTAATTTCATTAGAACTTGGAACACATAGCCAAATAAATGTAGGTACTATGTAAATTATACCTGACTGACAATAAGCAATTGAACTCAAATCATTTCTGCATTCCATAGCTTTCCTCTAATGGTCTTTTGAAAGGAGGGTGTTAGACTTTCCTGACAACCTGCTGGGCAATGACATAACTCCAGTAATCCCCTCCTCTAGGCTCAAAAGTTGAAGATGAAGCTCCATAATCAAACTGCAGCAGTTCAAAGATACGTTATCTTAATTCATTAATTTCCCTATTGTTCGTGTCCAGTGCACCAGAAAACAGACACATTGTTCCGACATGCATCCCCACTGGTTTTCATGCTCTGTTTTCCAGATTGCCTTGGTGATCAGTGAAGTTTACAGGCAGAGCTGGAACTGAGGCCTCTTGAAACAAAGCATGTAACGGTCTCCTCCATTGACTCCAATTCCAATGATCTCACAAAGCTACTATACTAATCAAAATCCACCATCAGGAGGGGGAAAAAGTAATCCGTGAACAGCCCCAGACTCTGGAGAGGTTCAGAGCCAGGATCCCAGCAGGCATAGCCCTAAACAACAATACACCAAGAATCTCTGGAACAGACCGAACCAATCCCCATAACTTGACCACCCCCCAATCTCTGGGGAAATTTGGATTTGGATTTAAATTTGGCAGCTCAGGCCATTTCCAGTTTAAATCCCTGATCCTGCAAGTTATGCTGTATTGCTGGGGACTGAGGCACCCTCACGGAGCAACACTGATCTCAATAGGGCTTCACGTGGGCACAGGGGCAAGGGCGCTGCTGCACCCCCTGGCTTGAAGTGGTTTCCATCATATACAGTGTTAACAGTTTTGTTCAATGGCTTTCACAACCCCTGCTATACAAATTGTTCCAACTCCACTGCACGGGGGGCAGCCCACACAAAGCAGCTTGTAGGACCAGGGCCTTATGTACTTAAAGGCAGAATTTGCCCTCTTGAAGTTATAGAACTTGGGTTTTTTAAATGGGGTCTCAGCGTCTAATGAAATGCAAGCATAGTAAAAATAACTTGGGAATAGTTTAGTCATGTGATATGCTTAAGAGAATCACAGGAATGACAATGACATCATTGCCTTGGAAGGGGAAGAGAATATGACAAGAGAGAGATTATACCATGAGAGGAAGGACAGTCAGTGGCTAGGGTGTTGAACCAGGGTCTCCTGGGTCCCAGGCCAATTCCCTGCTTCCTGTGCCTCAGTTCATTAACTGGAAAATGGATCTAACAGCACTGTCCTACCTCACAGAGGTGTCACAAGGAAAAATTCATTAAAAGACAATTGGGGAGGGATAGCTCAGTGGTTTGAGCATTGGCCTGCTAAACCCAGGGTTGTGAGCTCAATCCTTGAGGGGGCCATTTAGGGAACTGGGGTAAAAAATCTGTCTGGGAATTGGTCCTGCTTTGAGCAGGGGGTTGGACTAGATGACAACCTGAGGTCCCTTCCAACCCTAATATTCTATGATTGTAAGGCACTCAGATACTTTGGTACTGTGTGTGTGTCAAATGAGCACATTAGATAGACAAATGTCTCCATCAAGAGAACTATGTAGATTTCCATTAGCTGAGGATCTGGCCCATAGAATTTAAGAGTGTAGGAGGTTTCTTGAACCTATAGGTTTTCTTGAACCACCCTACAGAAATATTTAAAATGGACTCAGTCGTCTGTGAAACTGTACAGGACAACTCAAAAGACCTCCAGGGAGATGCTCTACCCTGTTTCACACGAGCTTTCCATAAAAGTTATTATTTATTTGTCTAGAACTAATATTGTGCTTGGCCTGTATAGGACACAGAGACAGTGCCTGCCATGAAGAGTTTATTATTGTTTGCACATGGGAGTGTTAAACAGGGAATATAGTGTGTTTCTAGTTTAGATATTTCTAAAGTGCCCATCACCACGAAGTCTAAGAGCTATAGATTTGTAAAGCTACTTCAAGTATGTTTCACTCTAGCAAGGGTTTCAGAAGCTAAGGGCTTATCTACTGGTTAGGAAGGTAGGAATAAATACCCTAAACAGAGTAATAAACATGAGAAAAGAGAACTTGATCCTAAATTGGTAGGAAAGGTGATAGAAAGACTAGAAAATGAGTGTAAGGCGCATCCCAGTTTGTTTCACAGACCACAACAACATTGAGAAAAAGTAGGAGCGCAGATTAGGATAAAGCATAAAAAGGCTATAGATGTTGGTTTGGGTGCCCTTTTCCTGTATGTAAAAGATTTTGGGCCTGATTCAACACTGTGGTATCCCGGTTTTATGCTGATGTAACTCCACTGAAGCCAGCTCATTATGCCCTTTTAGAAACTAGCGCATAGAGACCACACTGAAAGCATCTTTCACTTTTATATCTGCCATATACCCCCCAGCAGCATTTACCCCTTTATTGTTACAATCCATCTCGAGAAGCCACTTGCAAACCAGGCTTATAGCAGGTGCAGTGTTGCTTAGCAAAACATTTTTCACTCTTGTTGTTCACGCTGCTTCTTCAAGAGCCATCGTACATCTGACAACTCCATCATGGAGGGCTAGAACGGTTACTACGTCTGTGCAGTAGTTCCATAAATAGAACTCGTCCCTCCAGGTGTTTTTTATGCCACTGATAAACATGTCATTGATTACAATTTAGCTACGATTTCACAAATATAAGAGAGCTGCTTTTTCTAAGCGTGAGCATTGGAGGGTCAGGTAGAAGTCAATTTTCGTCTCTTGCTCAGTACAGATTAACTGAAAGAGAACTGCAAATTCAATTTCATGGTGCTGTTGCTAAACACCTTTGCTTTCCCTTAAGTGCGTCTTTTATTCAGTGTTATTCATGGGTTATGTCTGAATTAATCATATTAGACAGATAAAACCTGATAAGAACAAAATGCTTTTCTCATTTAGAGAGACTTCCAAACCAGAGATTAATTCGTAAGCATTTGATGGTCTAACAAGATGTTTCATGCTTCAGATCATTTTATATTTTATTTGTTCCCAAAATAATTTTTGCTTTATTCTATTGTTTGAAGGGCAACCATGTAAATTATGGGTCAATGCAGCTATTAGTGTGCCATAGCCAGAGGCTAGTGTGTGGCACACACAGACACATCAGAATCTGTTGCTCAGATCCCAATATAGCCATTCAAATTGAAACCTAGAAATGAAAAGCTATATTTTCAAAGCAATGGACCAAGTTATGGCCACAGGACTCCCACTGAAGTTGAGGGGAGCTGAGAAAATAAAATTCTATGTGCCACTTTGAAATATAGGGGAAAGTATGCAGATGTCGCTCTGCAAGGAAAGGACATTATGTGTGGCTACCACACAAGGAAAGTTTGAAAGATTACAAGACCATAAGAATGGCCATACTGGGTCAGATCAACGGTCCATCTAGCCCAGTATCCGGTCTCCAACAGTGGCCAGTGCCAGAGCTTCAGGGGGAGTGTATACAACAGGGCAATTTTTAAGAGATCCGTCCTTGTCTTCCCCGCTCAGCTTCTGGCAGTCAGAGGTTTAGGATCAACCTGAGCATGGGGTTGCATCCTTGACCATCTTGGCTAATCCTCATTGATAGACCTATCCTCCATGAACTTATCTAGTTCTTAAGTGAACCTAGTTATACTTTTGGCCATCACAACAATGAGTTGCACAGGTTAATTGTGTGGTGTGTGAAAAAGTATGTTCTCTTGTTTGTATTAAACGTGCTGCCTATCAATAGCCTCAGGAGACCCCTGGTTTCTGTACAGTAGGAAAGATCCTGAGACATTATCCTTGAGACTGTACGTAGGACAGGAAATTCAAATTTATGATTCATCTCATCAAGGAGTGTCAGCTAGGAGTATATTTAAAAGAGTCTCTCTCTTTAGGGTTCTATGATGGTCTTTTGCAATTGAGCTTGTGGAACCTCCCCTATCCTATGGATTTTTCACAGCTCAGCAGCTGCATACTTTACAGGTGAGCTTTTCAGAGGAGCTCAGCATTGGTGTAATTCCCACTGAAATCAACGGGGACAGAGTTAGGCCAGCATGATTGCCTTGGGAAATTGTACTTTATAGGTTGGGGCCCTTTGGAGGTTGGAAATGCGCAGCTACGTGCACCAACTCAGTGGTCACCCATGAAAAGTTTTTCCTAGTTTGAGAGAGGTCCTCTCCACATAACACGGGGAAAGGTAGAACCAGCAAAATCAAAACGGAAGAGGCTTTTTAAATGCAAGCCCTGAATGGAAAAGGTAGTTGCCGTGTGGCAAAAGTTTTGGAATTTCAAATATAGAGATCTCTCTCTGTGGGACTTTTCTGCACCATTGAGATCAATGGGAGTTTTACCATTGATATCAAAGGGTCCAGAATTAGGTCCTTTACGAACGTATAAAAAAAGGGAGTGTAAAGTTCAGTCAGAATCTTTGGTCCAGATTCTCTCCTGTACCAAGTCCTGTAGAGACCGCTCTTATAAAGTTTCTGTTTCATGGCCTTCCCTCTCTCAGACTCTCTGGGAAGATCTCACTTCGTTGTGCCTTACACCAAAAGCTAAACAGATCATTTTCAGTCTAGATGACTTATTTCAGAGAAGCCAGAAAAAGTTTCCGAAAGAGAGTGCGCGCAGTGACTCACTCGGTAACATTCTGCATCTCATCACAAAATGACAGGATTCCATGCAACCGAAAGGGACGGTCCCCTACATTTAAAGGTGACAGTCACAGAAAGGAGAATTACAACATTTCCTTTTGGTTGACACAGCTGCAGAAACACAACGGTTTGTTGTAATGGTTTCCGGTTCACAAACTTGTCCTTTTTACGGACAGGCATCATTTCATTTGTCCGATAGGCTGTCTGTATACAATTCAATAAAACTGACAGACTCCCTTACGTTGTTGCATTACACTGCAGTCTAACTACATGATCACAGCTACTTCTCAAATACTACACTATATTAACACGCAATTTTTCTACAGCTTTGTCAGGTGCATGTTATAAGATATGCAGTGGGAGAGATAGGTTTCCCAATTCATTCTGAATTTTGTATATGTATAAAAAACATTAATGGACCCATTATCTGGAATACACAGAGTAGGAGATGATGTTACACAAGTATCCTGCTTTCACTGGTTTAACATCGGGCACAGGTTAGGGTTAGAGGTGTGATTTTCTCCCCACTCTTTTGAGCTTTGTTTTCATAAGGCATACAACTTAGTCAGTTTTGTATATCAAGGTGTTCCCATATGAACATGAGATTGCATTGTCACCATAATGTCATAGGCCTTTATCCTGCTACTATTTATTTCAATGAGAACAGGATTGGTCCCACAGTTCCTGAAAAGGCTGGACCAGACCTCTCTCATCAAGGTTCTGTTCTCTGGCCTTCCCTCTCACAAACTGTCCGAGAAGAGCTAACTTAGTGGTTGCAGTGCAAACATTTTAATGAAAAAAAAATGAAATTCTTTTTAGTTTAGCCAACAGGGAAGTTGCATTTTTCTATTCTTGTGATTAAAACAGCTTACTCTCAGACCCAGAACAGTGCTCTGCTGGATAGTAGGGGTACATTTTCAGACTGGGGAGCTACTGAGATAACACAGTACGTTGAAAACTTACTGCCAAAGACATTGGGATGATCTGGACAAATTGAAGAAATGGTCTGACTTAAACAGGATGAAGTTTAACAAAGACAAATGCAAAGTGCTCCACTTAGGAAGAAAAAAATCAGTTTCACACATACAGAATGGGAAGAGACTGTCTAGGAAGGAGTACGGCAGAAAGGGATCTAGGGGTTATAGTGGACCACAAGCTAAATATGAGTCAACAGTGTGATGCTGTTGCAAAAAAAGCAAATGTGATTCTGGGATGTATTAACAGGTGTGTTGTGAGCAAGACACGAGAAGTCATTCTTCCGCTCTACTCTGCTCTGGTTAGGCCTCAGCTGGAGTATTGTGTCCAGTTCTGGGCACCGCATTTCAAGAAAGATGTGGAGAAATTGGAAAGGGTCCAGAGAAGAGCAACAAGAATGATTAAAGGTCTTGAGAACATGACCTATGAAGGAAGGCTGAAAGAATTGGGTTTGTTTAGTTTGGAAAAGAGAAGACTGAGAGGGGACATGATAGCAGTTTTCAGGTATCTAAAAGGGTGTCATAAGGAGGAGGGAGAAAACTTGTTCACCTTAGCCTCTAAGGATAGAACAAGAAGCAATGGGCTTAAACTGCAGCAAGGGTGGTCTAGGTTGGACATTAGGAAAAAGTTCCTAACTGTCAGGGTGGTTAAACACTGGAATAAATTGCCTAGGAGATTGTGGAATCTCCATCTCTGGAGATATTTAAGAGTAGGTTAGATAAATGTCTATCGGGGATGGTCTAGACAGTATTTGGTCCTGCCATGTGGGCAGGGGACTGGACTCGATAACCTCTCGAGGTCCCTTCCAGTCCTAGAATCTATGAAAATGGAGGGACATGGTAGAACGTGCATGCCATTGAAAACCATTCAATTTTAAAAAATTCTAGTGGAAGAAAATATGTTTGGACCCTGAGAAACCTGTGATTTTGGACTTCAAGCCTTCTCAACTTGGCCTTGAAGAGGGGGAAAAGCCAATACTGAAGAAAAGTATTTTATTTCATCTGATTTCCATGTTTCTGTAGAAAGCTCACATTTCAGCCTCTACCTCACCTCACTCCACTATGTTTTGGACATCTCAGGGACTGGAAAAGTCTGTTCAGGAGGAAGTGCCTACATTTAACCCAATATTTTGATCTGTTTATTAAACATTTTCAGTCTATTTTTTTTCCAACTTTGCCCTGGGACTACCCTTTTACAACCTGTTAAGGTTGCTTGACCTGTTATCCCTTGGAATCATGTTTACATGGAAAATCATCATTTCACGCTAACACTCCCAGCCTGACGTGATGCAGCTAATGCAGGATTTCTTACATTAGTGACTAATTGAAACCTGATCAAAAGAAAATGCCATTATGACTTTAAATAGCTCATTTATAGGTTCTGTTTTCCCTGGTAATTAAGCCAAACATCCTGATAATGAGTTGAATGCTGTTCCATTAAGTTATAGACTGCACATATTTCATTGCCAAGGATTTGAGATTGGCTTGGTATTTTAATAGGGGAAAACAGAAAGCAGCTTTAATGGCTATGGATTTATCGGGGTTACTGTTTATGAGCTGTTAAAAGAAAAAAGTGGGGATGGGTCTTTTATGAGCTATCAAATTAGCTAATCTCTTTTCCTAGGAATGAGATTTGGAGACTTTGTGAGGTCCTGAGCATCACTTGCAAGATGTGGAGCACTTGCAGCTCTTATTGAATTATGGAGGAGTTGTGAATGCTTGGCCCCTCACTGGATCAGGCCCTATGGATGAGCTCCCTGATTGAATCTGAGGTCCTTGATATAAACCAAGGGGCTACTGTTAAAAGAGTATTTTTCCTTTGGATCCGGGTTTCCCAATTCCCCTTTGCAGGTACTATACACTGCAAAGTGTAGACACTTTTTTTTATGAGTGCACTTGAATTTCTCACACAAGAATCTATAAAATGTGTTTGGTGTGGAGTTTTAATAGGTCAAGAGAAAGACTAACAGAATTATACCTACAATGTGCACACAGGTGGGATTAAAACAGCAGCAGACCTGGCTGGTCACCCCTCGGATGCTCTCATACT
This sequence comes from Emys orbicularis, assembly GCF_028017835.1. Classification (NCBI taxonomy): domain Eukaryota; kingdom Metazoa; phylum Chordata; order Testudines; family Emydidae; genus Emys; species Emys orbicularis. Next base: position 16,189,402 of record NC_088686.1, read on the forward strand.
TTGAAAATTAAAATCCAGCTCAGCAACACTATTGGATTTTTCTTATGTGCTAAGCCCGACTCCCCAAATTGTATTTGCTAATAATTTCAATAGTCAGCAGCTAATGATTTTCATCACAAATACTTTAGCAATCAGACTGTGATGGAGTAGAGCTTGCATGGATCCTGTGTGTTACATCCTGATTTACCATTATTTACCCCTGACAAGGAGAAAGCCATGATGTTCCTGGAAGGGCTTAAGGGAAGTTAGAGGTTTGTTCAGGGCATGGTGATCCTGGGAGCACTGAGACAGCTTAGCCTTAGGGACAGATGGCTGTTGACTTCCGGCTTAAACAGGGGGATGTGAGGCAAGCTAACAGCATTGTTGTATGCAGAACATACCTGAGCTTATTCCAGGAGAAAAGATATAAATGCTAGGTCTGGAGAGCAGCGTTGTCACCTTCTGGTTTGGCTTCTGTGTAGAGGTCACCTGTAATAACAGTCAGGGTAACAGCAATGTTTGCTCTGCAGCAAGAGAAAAATCATATAGGCGAGAAACCTTTTCCAACCACAGTGGAGATGAAAGAAAGCTCAGCTTCCCATAGAGTGTCATGTGCAATTGTTTTTCGAAACACTTCAATTTCCAAACCTTAACCATGGAGCCCAAGGAATCCAAGTTGGAGGGATTTATCTACAGAGGAACTGGTGAAGGCCACTATCCTTCTCTATAGTAGTCATGAATATTTCTGCAGCAGCATGCCTCCCTTTAAATTTCACTCACGGTCTATAAATGACAGTGTGATTTTTAGGATCAAAAGACTCGAGTAACTTGGTTGCTAGTTATCAGATAAGTAGCTTTTTTGAGAATACATGGAAATTATAGCACTGAAACAATCAGCTAAAATCTATTGGAGCCCCTGTCCAAGTTGAGACTAAAACTTCCAAATCACAGACCTCAATGTATCTTCAATTGGTCTGTCAGATTTATTGTATCAATATTTTAAGCAATGGCAAAATGAGAGGTCACCGTTTTTAAAATGTGTTATTTGTGAATGCTTTAGAGCTCTCATTGGAGGGGAAAACCTACAGGTTTGCATATTCAAATATGTGGCAACAGATTTTGAGGTAGGCAAATGTTCTTTTAATGATCCAGACTGGAAATTTTAGAGGGAACTGAAGCTTATGACATGAAACCATTTTAAATAGAAGAGTCACTTAGCTATGGCCTCTGCAGGAGCAGACAGAACTATGTCCTGATATCAGTTTGAAACAAGCCCTGTACCATACCTGACGGGAATCTTGATATTCCAAACCTTTCACAACATCAGCTATGAGACCAGCAAAACTACATAGTAGGGGAATCTATCAGGTTTGGAGATAACCAAAAGACTTGACCTCTTCCCTGATCTTCAACCTCTCCCTCCTGCTAACGTGTGGTCACAGGTACCTGCACCTTGTTCAATGTGTTTGGTTCGGTGCTGTTTTTTAAAATCTGTCTCTGCTGAGCCTTGTTGAACATATATCACTTAATGGCATATCATTAAAATGCGATCGTGTGAATTACTGAGTTACAGAAGGAAACATTGTTTCCTTCATACTCCTAAGAACTATATTAGTTCAATTATAATTGACACTTGGAATCTACTCTATAATACAAACTATGTGAATCAACTATTGTCTGAGGAGTGTCACGTAGAGCAAATGCGGATAATATCCCTTTGTGCCTGTGAAATAGCCTGTGAACTAATAACTAATTAACACTGTCTGAATTCCGCATTTCCTCACTCAAGCAAACCAAGAGTGTATTTCTGCCAATTTTCAGTTTACTTTGAGATACAATAAACAGCAGCCCTTAGTGTAGCAGCTCCATTAATAGGGCCCTGCCAAATTCATGGCTGTGAAAACTGTGTCACGGACCATGAAATCTGGTCTTTTGTGCGCTTTTAGCCTATACTATACAGATTTCACAGGGAGACCAGCGTTTCTCAAATTGGGGGTCCTGACCCAAAAGGGAGTTGTGTGGGGTCACAGTATTGCCACCCTTACTTCTGTGCTTCCTTCAGAGCTTGGTGGCTGGAAAGTGGTGGCTATTGGCCAGATGCCTAGCCCTGAAGGCAGCGCCCTGCCAGCAGCAGCACAGAAGTAAGGGTGGCAATACCAGACCATGGCACCCTTACTTCTGTGCTACTGCCTTCAGAACTGGGTGGCTGGAGAGTGGCAGCTGCTGACTGAGGGCCCAGTTCTGCAGGCAGCAGCGCAGAAATAAAAGTGGCAATACCATCCCCTCCCAGGCCATCCTTACTTCTGCGCTGCTGCTGGCAGTGGTTCTGCCTTTAGAGCTGGGCTCCCTGCCAGCAGCCATCGCTCTCCAGCTGCCCAGCTCTGAAGGCAGCGCCGCCACCTGCAGCAGTGCAGAAGTAAGGATAGAAGTACTGTGACCCCCCACAACTCCTTTTTGGGCCAGGATCCCTACAATTACAACTGAAATCATGAAATTTACTATTTTTAACATCCTATGACTGTGATATTGACCAAAATGGACTGTGAATTTGGTAGGGCCCTATCCATTAACAAGTCTGAACTTCCAAATATTATATAATGCAGATGCCTGTCCTAGTTTCAAAAACTATCAGTGTTGGTATATCTTTTGGTTTAAACCTGCAATCCTTCCATCCCAAGCATTTCATCTGTACAGCCAAGGGGACCTCTGCAGAGTGTGCTGGGGAGTCATTGTGTCCCATTAGCCTAGCAAAAGGTAATCATATCCACCACTTGTATAGTACTACTGGTGAGAAAATATCTGAAATGAAATTGTGTCCATCTGTGAACAGACCAATCGGATGTGCCTGCTGCACCAGAAAAAGCTGAGGTGAACTTGTAACATTAAACTAAATGGGTTGATGGTCAACCCATGTCAAAGCTGCAGTCCTCAACTCCTTATCCCAATAACCAGTCCACAAACACAAGACCCAAATCCCGACCTAGGCCCCAAATCAATCATACAGTTCCTAAATCCAGCCCTGCTGCTAATGAAGATGGAAAGATTCTGGACCCTCCTTTGGCAAGTTCCTTCCTGACATTATGGACATGATGGTGACGCAGGGCCTTAAAGGAGGATAAAGAGGGGGAGGAGAGAACAGCAGAAAAGTTTCCCAAAAGAATCCCATCTCCAAACAAGACGACACCCTATCCCCACCCAACTATTAAATTTCCACCGGTACACACCACTATTTGTGCTACTCCCACCCTTCCAACCACTGGCAGTTGATCCTCCCCAACACTGACATGGTTAGGCCTGACAGGAGACATTGCAAGCCACCCTCATAGCTCCATGTGTCGCAGCTACCAGCAATTGATAACCACTAGGGGGAAATGTTTAGCCTGTCAACAGCTAGAGAGTGCAGTTACATGTTCACCTAAGACCTTGTCTACATGAGCAGTGGCATATAGGCTACGTGCAGCTACATGCTGCAGTGAAAAGCAGGCTGTGTCCACACTGGGGTGTATAGCTTCACGTGGCAGTGAAAGGCTCTTGCGGGGAGGAGGTATTGGGGGGGAAAGAGTCTGGCAGCGGGACACCACACTGCTAAAAGTAGCAGAGTAGATGCAGGAAGCACTGTTTGGGCGCATAGGGTAGATAGCCTAAAGGTTCTGGCATGTCTTTACTCTCCTAAGCAATGCCTCACCATCTCCACTGCTATTTATACCCAAGCTGCTGTAAGTTGAGACACAACCGAAGTCTGATCACAAATGAACATTCATTTGGGTATCGTGGTTGGCTGGGATCAGGTAAACAGCTATGATGGCTCTAGTGCCTGGCACTGCAGCCATGGCCAGCACACAGAGGCCTTCCCACCCCACAGACTGAGATGACACACGAGTCAATACAGGAAAGGAAGGTAAGGACAGTCCACCAACCATATCATCACATAAGGGTTGAAAACAAGCCATTTAATATAGTTGTGGCTTCTGTTACTTTTACTAGAGCATCCTAGTGGTGCATCCCCACAGCAACAGGGCCTACATCTGCTTCTTTCAAACAACAGATTATTCTATCAGACTTTTAAAAAATAGCTGCACCTAATTTGATCAGTGCAGCCGTCCAACTTTACAGAGTGCAGTATTTCTTTGTCTGCATAAAAGAGGCAATGAAAAAACAACAACCCTGGCATTTGGGAAACAGACATTTCCAGTTTATTGGAAAACACATTAGTTGGATGTAAAATAAAAGGATTGAAATAATGAAAACACTGAGAAACAACTGAAATTTTTTTTCAATGTAATGTGATTTTCACGTGCCTGGGCTGTAATCAGCTTTTAAAAAGTGTCAGGTCACAGCAAACAGTTGTTAGCAAGGCTTCTTTCAAAATGTTTATTAGCAAATTTACAGCGTACTCTTTGGCTTCCTCAATTAATCTTTTAAGACACAGATAATTTCAGCTGCTAACTCAAGCCCTTTAAGCAGTTTCTGAATTAATGCCACAAGTGATGCTACAATGTACGTTAAACTGAAAATGTGTAAATACAGACTTCTGGTCTCTGGGAGTGAAAGCCCATAGTGCAGAGGTACCCACAGACTTATGACTAGGGCCCTACCAAATTCACAGTCCATTTTGGTCAATTTTACAGTCATAGGATTTAAAAAATCGTTAATGTCATGATTTCAGCTATTTAAATCTGAAAGTTCAGGGTGGTGTAACTGTAGGGGTCCTGACCCAAGAAGGAGTTGTGGGGGGGTCGCAAGGTTATTGTAGGGGGGCTTACTTCTGCGTTGCTGCTGGTGGCAGTGGTGCCTTCAGAGCTGGGCAGCTGGAGAGCAGCAGTGCAGAAGTAAGGATGGCATGGCATAGCATGGTATTGGCACCTTTACTTCTGTGCCGTTGCTGGCGGCAACTCTGCCTTCAGATCTGGGCTCCCGGCCAACAGCTGCCAGTCTCCAGCCACCCACCTCTGAAGGCAGCACAGAAGTAAGGGTGGCAATACTGCGACCCCCCTAAAATAACCTTGTGACTTCCCTGTAACTCCCTTTTGGGTCAGGACCCCTAATTTGAGAAACACTGGTCTCCCTGGTGAAACCTGTATAGTATAGGGTAAAAGCACGCAAAAGACCAGATTTCACAGGGGTGGGGGACCAGATTTCATGGTCTGTGACGCATTTTTCATGGCCATGAATTTGGTAGGACACGACTTATGATTGAGGGCAGCCCATAATGTGTGGGGCAATCCTGAAAGGGGGGAGGGATGGCTCAGTGGTTTGAGCATTGGCCTGCTAAACCCAGGGTTGTGAGTTCAATCCTTGAGGGGGCCACTTAGGGATCTGGGGCAAAATCAGTACTTGGTCCTGCTAGTGAAGGCAGGGGGCTGGACTTGATGACCTTTCGGGGTCCCTTCCAGCTCTATGAGATAGGTATATCTCCATATATATAATTTAACATGGAATGAAGGTCTGCTGCTGGCTGAGAAACTGAGAATTTGTGGGAAGGAAATTTGAGGTTGAGGGAATTAGCAAAGTAACTATGGCTATGTCTAAATTGGGCTGCATTGCAGACTAGGGGTGTGTGGACTGCAGTGTGCACCAAAGAATTGTGCTGTAACTGCCTCACGTGGATGCTGCTGGAGAGAACTAAAAGATACCTGTGTTTAGGTTACCTGTTTGAAGGAGAGCCATGTTAACGTTAACTAGGTACCTTTGGGTTCACGCCCGCAGTGTCCACATGGGGCAGTTACAGCGCAGCATGCTAGAGCGCTCTGCAATTCCCAGCCCTGCAGTCTGAACTGCAGGGCGATGCAGACAAGCCCTATGGTACTAGTACTGCAAATACGAAGAAGCTTTTTTTAAATACCTCTGAGTCTTTAAAGATTATTTCCTATTTTAACAATAATCAACAGAGAAATCCCCACTGAGCAGTAACTCACTGAGGATATTAATTTCTTACCACTGGACTGGAAAACCTTCCAAGGACTGGAAAACACACTTTACGAGAGACTAAAGCAGCTCAAGCTATGTAGTTTAATCTAAGAGAAGGTTAAGAGGTGCCTTGATCACAGTCCCTACATAGGGTCAAGATTTCTGACAGGAGAGGGCTTTTCATTCTAGCAGAAAAAGGTATAACAAGAGCCAGTGGCTCGAAGCTGAAGCTAGATACATTGAGAGATGAAACAAGGCACCCATTTCTAACAGAGGTTAATTAACCAATGGAATAATTTACCTAAGGATTTGAAACCTTTAAATCAAGATTATTGGGCAAATGATCATTCCTTATAACACAGGCTACCCCCTGCCCTGGCGCCCTTACAGAACATGAAAGGGGTTCAATCCACAGATCCCCGAGGATTAGCTGAGTCCAGTGCCATCTGGAAGGGATCCCTGTGCCTCCACTGCTGGTCTTTTGACTTCCATGGTTGCACAACTCCTGCAGGAGTCACACGCTAACAGGATCCACCCATTGGCCTCTGCCTGGGTTCATCCCCATCTTCCTGGGCTGTGTGTGTGAAGAACTGCAGATTCTGGCTGGGAGAACTGAATAGGACAGTGCAGACTAGATCAGAGATTGAAGGGGCAGAATGGTATCATGAAGAGCAACCAGTCTTGCCCTTTCCACACCTGCAGAGCTCAAGGTCGACAGGGGTTAGTGGAAGTATGCCACAGAGCCAATGCCTATGCTCCCATATCCAATGGTTTTAAGGTCTCCTTTAGACTCAGATGTGGTTGCAATTTAAGAGGACCAATCACCACACTCCAAAAGAAAACTGGGAGCTTATAATGGAAATTCTCACAGAGCCTTAACATTCCTGTCTCACTAACTCAACATCTTTCCATCACTGAGATACCTTAATGTTTGACGTATAAGAAATGATATCCAATGGCTGGAAGACCATTACTGAAAAGGCATGTGAAGTATAGACAGGGGGAAAAAAGCCACGCGCCTGGAAAACACTTCATTGCTTTTTTATTAGATGCACCCACAGTACAGAGCCTCTTGCACATGTGCAAAAGAGAAAGGATACACATTTATATCTGGGAGCACCATTGAGTTTGAGTTTGTTTCTTTAATACCATTTTTAAGAAAGTAAACGATGTCCAAAGAATGACATTTTGAATCCAAGTCTTTAAGACCTGCTTCACTTTACCCAGAGGTAAGAAGATTTACCAGAGGTGGAAGATTTTTCTTTTTATTATTACCTTGTTGTAGCATAGAAGACATTTTCATAGTCTGGTTAGACCAGTCTATATATTTCCATAAGCAACTTTTCATATATAAAAAATGTTTTATTTCCCCACCCACCCAATAGTTTAACTGCATCTAGATTTAAAAACAGTAATGGACCACGGCATTCTTGGGGGGAGGGGGGGGGAAGAGTGGGAAATGAACTTTTGCTGCCCTCTCCTGCTTAAACAATGAAATACTAAAATATCAAGAAATCTATTACTCTAATGCTAATTTTTAAACAAAAAGCATGAGCAGGTCATTCTTTATACTACAATCAAAAATAGGACAATGACAAGAAACGTATTGGTATTATTTATATTTGAAACCCCCTCATCAATACATGAGGTTATGATTATAACGTATTTACAGTAAGTGATCCAAAAAAAAAAAATAAACCTGTATTCAGAGAGCTCATGATAGAATGTCTGTTTCTCTTAAACAGATGCTGCTGCTTCTGTGGATAGTAAGCAGCACTTGGATAAAACTTTCTTCTAAATCAAAGTTAGCTGAATTTTGCTTCAAGGATACACAATCCTTTTATACAGACTCTGAAAGGAAAATATTGGGGAATATAAAAAACTCACTGCCAATACCTATTAGAAAAACTAGTTTGTGGCTCATTACACAGCCATTTTGGAAAGCTGATGAACCAAGATACAAAAATAAAAATATTAATGTGCAAATAAAAACATTCTTTCATCATGCCTGTTTATCACCCTCATTTTGTCACAGGGCAACTCTCAGTATTGAAAAAAGGGCATCTCTGCCTCCTAAGCCAGTTGTGTGCTCCCAATTGAAAGGAAAATGAGGTGCACTGGGGGAGGAAATATCTATCCAGTTCTCCAGCTCTCCCACAAAACAATAAAAAAAGCCTTTAAAGCTCGTAATATATTTTCTTTTTCCATAGTGTAAGAGAGCCTGAGGCGATACTTACACATGTACAATATAAGTACAGCTGCTTCAATTCTAGCTCAAGCAGTTCTTGGCTCTGCATCCTGGATTGTTCCATATATAGAAGGAGGTAAAAATAAATTAAATCCTTCTATTTATGCTAACAAAACCAAGATTAATTTACTGTAACCCTGCTTGCAAATACTCCAATGGCATTAGAGTACTTTTATTTAAAGCATTCAAAGGTTTGGAAGAGAGACAAAAAACACTCAATAGCAATGAAAAGAAAACAATAAGGAAAGCTTGCAAGATGAAGAAAGCAATGCATGCTCAATTTAAAGTATGCAAGAAGAACTTTTACAGCTGTTACATCCCCATAACCTGATGCAATGCTCTAGTTTTGAAAATGTAGTTCATTACTTTTACCTGACAACATTCAATCCTTTCCCCTGTAACCAATATGGTACAAGACATGAGTGATCTCCCATCAACTGTAATGTTATCAGTCTACAAAAAACTAACAAAAAAAGTAAAAAGCAACAGAGGGTCCTGTGGCACCTTTAAGACTAACAGAAGTATTGGAGCATAAGCTTTCGTGGGTAAGAACCTCACTTCTTCAGATGCAATGGGAAGTGAGGAAGAAGTGAGGTTCTTACCCACGAAAGCTTATGCTCCCAATACTTCTGTTAGTCTCAAAGGTGCCACAGGACCCTCTGTTGCTTTTTACAGATTCAGACTAACACGGCTACCCCTCTGATACTTAACAAAAAAAAGTAGTTTCTCAAAACCATGAAGCAAACAAAATCACAAATGAACAGATGCACTGATCACAATTGACTTAAGTCCATATGCTGCCTTTATCTTTGCATAAACCTCCCATGGACTCTAGTGGGACAGGAGCAGTATATTGCCTTTGGGTTGCAGCCAACAGTGGATTGCGTGGATTCTGTAGTACTATGGCAAGCGCTTCTTTAAGTACATCACAAAGTACAACCTCAGACTGACCTCACCTTTTTAGAGTCGCATGACTAACATCACATTACCTCATTCAATTTAAAGAAACATTCCATCTTGGAAGTGAAAATCACTTTAGATACTCCCCAGTATCCCCCATTAGACGTAACAAAATATTGCAACCAGCTAGGTTCTCATCCGTTTTGTATCATCAATTCCAGTAGGTCATGCTGAAACCAAGAACATCCAAGAATGGTCAACACTCACCTAAATTTCTAAGTACAGGACAAGTTGTCTTTTTCTAATGTCACATTATTTCTTTTAATTCCACCAGGCAGAAAAAAAAAATGGAAACACCAAGATTTCTTCCCACCATAATAGTTCAATTGTTGACCATTTAACAGTCTAGTCAGGCATGAGTTTAAATGCACCCTCTCATACAGCATGTTAATATCAGACATAGTCACACTACTAAATATAACCCCAACCTGTAGTAGAAACAAAAAGGCTGTCAAAAATCAAAGGGTTAAGGGACGATTTGTTATAAATTTATTTAATCTTCAGATCTGAGCTTGCACCTTTGTTCCAGCACTTTTAAAATAAAATGTTTCACTGACTGTATCTGCCAAGTTTACATTGAGTCCCAGTCAGTGTTCTTATAAGAGGCTTATATTAATCCCATTAACCCATGTTGAGATGTTTTGTGTTGCATATGACTAGTTTACTTCTGTTCTTTTTTCAGAATTAACAGTGTCAAGTTTTTACAAAGTTGTTGCATTTACAACATCCAATGTGCAGACCCATGTGTACAAACTGTGACCTGATAATCCTGAAACAGTCAGAAAGCTGGGATTGGATTCCTGCTCCCCTCCCGCCATTTTTTTTTTTTTTTTTTTTGCGCACCTGGAAACAAGAAAACCTCAAATTCTACTGTATATTTGAATAGTAGGAAGAAAAATATACAAGCTCGTACTTATACTGTATTTCTATCAATGGCAACAGGTCATAAGTTCATGTTTGCAACTAACACAAAGACTCATGAATACCAAGTCAGCTTTATACCATAAATACTGCTGGATTGATGGTTTAGGATTATCAACTCACTGTTGTCATATGTCTATAACAGTTCAAAAGCATCCTGGAGAAAAATCCTGAAACACATACCTTTCGATATAAAATAATGCAACTGCATTAGCTAAATATATACTGTACATAAGTCTTATCAGCATTTTACCGATCAAAGATGTAAGATTCCACTTTTAAATACAAAGCAGATAGCCAATAATGCATACTTATAATACAGCCCTCTTGTTTTTCTTTTAAACAATTTGGTCACAATGCACCTTTGATATAAAAGCATTTTAAACTTTATTATTAATACTCAGGACATTAGGATTTCCAGAATTTTTTTTCAGTAGCATTTGTAGAACCACTTTTGGTAACAAATACAGTAGTTAGGAATGAGCATCCACTTCAGAATGCAGAAGTATATTATCCAGAATCCTTTCCAGCTAAAACCATAGGGCTGGCGCTGTGATGAGTAATAGTACTACAGTCACAAAAACACTATAGTATGTTTTTTAGAGGCTACATCCTCTTTTGCTGGAATACTTTATAAATACATATTAAAAAGTAAGGCAACAACTCCAAACAGTCCAAACTGTTTGCTCAGCTCTGTTCCCAATTAGACCCATACCACTGGAGATCAATTTCATACTTGTACTGTTTAGCGTTTGTCGTTATAATTTCAAAATGGTCCAATAAAACGTATATAGTAATCATGTAGCCATTAGTATTACCAAAACAGCTCTGGTATGTGTGTCCAATGACATGTAACTAATACTGGTTAGGTACTGAAGTTCATGGTGTTACTATTGCCCATTTTCAAAGGATTCAAGACAGTGTGGATTCACAATAAATTGATGCATTAATCTGAAATTTCCTTCCCTACTACGTTTATCATCTCTTTATTTTTACTCCTAATGTTTAAATTGAAGGAGTACCAGTGCTAGCCTGGTACCGGAAAGATACTCACACCAGTAAACAAAACCTTAGGGACCTATATTTTTCATGGCCCTGATCTGCATGGACATTCAACTTATGAAGATGTGCAAAAGGGAAAAAAATGTCAAATTACAGTAAAGTTATCCAGAGAAGGAGGATGTTACACAAACTCAAAAGGAAATGACAATCTTTTTTCTCTTTTACTATAAATACATTTAACAGTTTAGCAGAAAGGCAAGCTAAATTTAAGATTGTTCACATTTGAAAGTTGTATCATACTCTCTGCTAATGATAAATAAGGAACAGGTCCTGACAATGAAATTTTGACATAGCAATTTTCACCAACAGATCTTTGAAGACTGGTTTTAAAGAAGGGTCAAAACAATGATTATGTTGCAAAGTTCTGAGAAGTCCATCTGCTGTCCAAACTTTGGAGAAAAGTCCTTATTTTTTCCTTTACTTAGAGACAGTTATATACAGTGCTGTTGTAATAATGAAACAAATGTGAAATCTACTGTAAAGTTGCACAATACAGAAAACTGTTGCTCCATCTTCTACTACATAAATGTGTGACTCCACAGGTTAATAATGCTGCTTTGTTTCTTTTGTTAAGTTGGAATTATTCCATCACGTCTAAGACCTCTCTTTAACTCCAAATCCTCCAGTTTTTTCCACAGTTCTTCACGTTCCTTCTCTTTCTTCTTCTCACTAGCAGATAAAATAAAATGAAGTGTTAACAGCAAGGAAGCTTTAAAAGTACCTATCCAAAAATACTTATTTGATATAAGCTATGAGCAATAATTTTTCTAATGCACATGCATTTTTCCCTAATGTATATTTATTTTCAGTACACATTTTTTACTCCAAATTTTAGTTTATCTACATCAAAAATGCTGAACAAAACTAAGAGAAACAGAAGATGGGATATAATAAAAAAAAGTTTAAAAATCTTTACTTATGTTAATTTTACAATAGAGCAAAAATAGCTAGTTCACATTAGAATTATATTAAAATGTTTTATGGAGCAAATATATTACATTTCAGATTAATATATACTTTTTGGCCAAGTTCTATATCACAATTTCAAGTTTATTTATTTGTTTAAAGAAGGATATTAGGGTCTCTCTTGCTTTCATTAATGTTAAACCTAGCCTATTCTCTCAAACAAGACCAGTGCTCCATCCCAGTGTAGCTAGTGTGAATCCAGTTGCAGGATCTGACCCTCATTCAATGCATTTGTCTTTATTCCTACTGAATCCCTACAAAATAATCTGTGCAATGTTTGCTTTACCAACAGATTGTGCTGCCTAATTAGATAAAGGAATCAGAGTGACAAGACTGTAGTCCAACTGAGTTCTTGGGAAACTGAGTGGAAGAAGTTTCAGGGGAAACCCAATAAAAGTTAAAAACTAAACTAGATCTTTCTTAATTTGTTTATTCTCTGAGTTCTCTCTCTTTGTCACTGGTTATTTGGAGTTAATATGGTCCTTATGCTATAATGTGGGGACAATGTTGTAATTGCCTTTAAATAAGTATAAAATTAAGTCAATGTGTTCTGATAACAACTACAACACATGGAGTACGTATGGTCTTGATGCTACAAGTTGGAGAGAGCTTTCAATTGCAGGATCAGGCCCAATGGGAACGTGAACATCATGGACATCTAGGGTACTGAAATCTAGATTCCCAATTTGTCACACTGCAGAGTTTCTCAAAATATTCCACTGATTTAGAAGCTTTATTCTGGTACAACTTGCTACCTGGGAAATTCACATCACTTAGGCTGCATACATTTAGTCAAAAAGCAGTCATTTGGCCATATCTATTAACACCATTCTTGGTTAGAAACAAACATCTGTTTTCATCCATAGTTTCTACTTTCATTACACATAGCTGCTGAAAAATATTCAAAATTAAATATAAGAAATGGTGAATACACTTACCAGAAATTTATCATTATATTATCTAATCACTATATCATGTATCCTTTCTTTCTAAAATATTTCAGTAGGTTACCTGATTAGTTCATCTATGTTTGAACTATTATTATTCACTGACACTGAAAACTTTAGCCCTAACAAATTCTAAATAACTTGGCTATACATCACTCTTATTTTTGTAAACTTTGTTCTATTGGGGAACCCAACATAAGTCTATTATAACTTATTTCTATTCCTAGGCCCTGATCCTGTGAGTAATCCCACTGAAGTCAACTGGACTGGACTACAATTCACCTGGCCCCTTTGAAATGTGTGTTCTTACACCTGAATTTCATTCTGAGGGTTCCCATTATCAAGTTCTTACTGAACTATTTACCACTTCTACCTACAACACTCCTTACAAATACTAATGAATTTTTCACCAGCACTTAGTAAACGAAAATCCAATCTCCTATGGAAAGACGTTCAAATACTTGCCCATGTTTGTCCACAGAACCCTAAGAAGTCTTTATCTCAGCAAACTGTGATTGTTTAATTGTTAATATTAAACATGGTTTAATATTTGAAGTTATCCCATTTTTTACATTCTAGTATATATATTAAAATAGTAATTTATAAATAAATATATTTAAAAGATCAGCACCAGCCCTAGATACAGTAGAGGTCATGTAAGCAAGTGCTAAGAAAGCTCTTCCACACAGTCATTACCTGCAACATACATGCTATGGCAGGGTCTGATCCTGTGAAACTCTGAATGCCTCATGAGATAAAAAGTCCCTCCAGCATCCATTGATTTCAGTAGTAGCTGAGGCTTCTCAGAACCTTCCTGGATCAGACAACTAGTCCTAGGATTCTGTGTCGCACACACTACAAACTGTCCAGTGATGATGTCAGCTAATCTGACAGACTGAACCTTGTCTACCAGGGCCTGAACAAAAACCATCAAGTCACCTACGATTCGGCTCAGGTTTAAACCCAGGACTCCAGAAATAACGTTAGTGCAGTCATTAATCCAGTGCACCATCTAACTCATCAATTACAGATTTTTAAATGTATAAAACATTGCATTTTATTATATATAAAAGCAAAGCAAAGCAAATCAAAAGGAAGGTGAACTATGAACCTGGTCACATAATTCAACAGTATTATGGCCTCCAAAAGACTTCAGAGGCTATACTAACCTAACAAGGTTTGATGACATACAGTACCCTTCGCTTTGCTTGTGGGAACCCCGAGTCACACAAAAGGCACGACTTAAACGAAGTCGCAAACTGCCCGGAGTTCCCGAAGTTTCCTCATTTTTTTCACCTGCCGCTTTGGATAAGCTGAAATTTTAGACAAAAGATGATGCACTATAATTGGAGAATGAAGATTAAGGAAAATAGACAAAAAACATTTTACTAGGGTGCAACTAATGATTGTATGAATGGTGCATCTACTGGATCCTGCACTCTAAAGGACTCGGCTATATCAAGATCCGTGAAAAAGGAAAAAACTGAAAGGGCTGAAAGGTGCCACTTAGGCTTAAGACCACATGCAGGATAAGTAGGATGGGTCTTATGGTGAGTCATGTGTTGAGGAAATCCCTCATGTCCAACCTCCACCCTTTTTGAAGCCTTTAAGCAAAGTGATATCTTTAAACCCTTGTTCTTCTTTTATTACTGAAAATCTTGATACATTTAAGTCTTTTGGAATGTGGTGCCAAAAGGAGTTCTGTGAGGAATGCAGATCCACAAGCTATGCAACGGGTACTGTATTTCATAGGGGAGAAAACAACCACCTATTCATGATGTTATCTGGCATCTTGCAAGGAGAAGGCTAATGAGCATGCAGAAAAAAAAATGAGGCATTGGAATCAATTATGTGTGAAATTATGCAATCACAGCAAAATGTGAGGAAAAAATTAAACAGCAGGCCTTATGCACAGCTGACAAAAAAGCTTTAAAAAGTTACCGCTGACGATCTGACTTGTAAGTGGCTGTCAGCTCGTCAAACATGGTGCTGTTCATTTCCATAAACGCCTTCAACACATTGTAGACTAAAGCCACAATAGCCCTGTGAAATACAAAAAAGATAAGGAATCTATTAGTTTCAGTTGAAATTGAATAAGAACAAAAAATAATTTACACACTTTCCTGAACTCCTCTTATTGGAATTGCTGAACCTGATTCTAATCTCCTACTACACCTCTACCTCGATACAACTGCAGATACTTCACCAAGCAGTGCAGCAATTCTGAATGTAATCCAATGGTCAAAATTGTTATTCTAGCAGACGTAATTAAAATCTAAACATCAAATGTGAATGATGCACAGAAAAAAGGTTCAATAGATGCCTTTGAATAGAGTATGAATATCTCAAAGTAAAGAACCCAAGTACGAGAAATGTGAAAGATTCCCTTGGATTTGTACGTTTCATGATCATTTCACTTTAGTACATGTAAAAAGAAAACAAGTCCATTGGAAAAAGAAAAAATCTTTGAGGAAGAGTTGATAATTCTAAGAAACAAAACTTTACTTTAATCACAAATTTTTAAAGTACAGGCCTGAATAAGGAGTGCAGCGTGCATGCTAAAAATGATCCCAGCATTAAATTTTGTGATGTGATTACTAAATGCTATCCACCAACCCCCAGACATGTTCTGTGACCCAGGTAGTAAATGGATGACATCTAATTATAACTGTACATATAATTAAATGTTTCCCTAGACCAGTAGTTTTCAAATTCTTTTTCCGGCGACCCAGTTGAAGAAAACTGTTGATGCCCGATACCCAACAGAGCTGGGGATGAGGGGTTTCGGGTATGGGAGGGGGGCTCAGGGCTGGGGCATGGGGTTGGGGTGTGGGAGGGGGTCAGGACTCTGGGCTGGGGCTGGGATGAGGGGATTGGGGTGCAGGAGACTCCGGGTTTGGGGGGGGCTCAGGGCTGGGGCAGGGGATTGGGGCGTGGGCTTACGTCCAGCAGCTCCGGGTCAGCGGCGCAGCTGGGATGCAGAGGCAGGCTTCCAGCCTGTCCTGGCACCACCAACCACACTGTGCCCCGGAGGCAGCCAGCAGCAAGTCTGGCTCCTGGGCGGAGGCGCACAAGCAGCTCCACACAGCTCTTGCCTGCAAGCACCATCCCCCCAACTCCCATTGGCCGGACCTGCTGCTGGCCATTTCTGGGGCACAACGTGGTGTCAGAACAGGTAGGGACTACTAGTTCTTACTGGCCAGCCACCAGGGTCCCTGGGTGCTGAGCAAGGCGACTCAGTGCCTTGCATTCTGCGACCCAGTACTGGGTCGTGACCTGAACTTTGAAAACCACTGCCCTAGACTACTGTAAAAAAACAAAAACAACAACAACAAAAAACCCAAATAGGACAGGTACATCATCCTGATCGTGTCAAGATGAAAATGTCTTTTTTTAAGAGTGTACAGCAGCAGTGGAGTTTGAGAATGTAGGTTTTCTCTATTAGCAAATAACTTGGATCTCGCTGTGAGCTAACTGTTGATTAATACCGACTTAATAGCTGCCATTGTCTTTGAATACATTTATAAAAATAATCTACTGAAATGTGTGTGCACCTGCTAATGTTTAGAAAAATGCTGCTGCCACTGATTATATGACACCACTCAAAATATTATTATGTGTCTACAGAGATGTATTAAGATCAAGGGGTATGTCTGGGCCAATTTACAGTCAGACTTATCCTGTAAACCAGTTTATAGAAATGTATTGACAGAGCATTAGAAACGTTTGGTGCCTGACATTTTTTCTTGGTAATTATACAATATTTTATTTCTATTGTTTTTGTATTTCTGATGAAAAAATAAATACAAAAGTTTAAAAAATATTACATTAGCTGCCTTAACATATTTTGGAAATAAAACAATCTGCACTGCTGCTTTTATCCTACAGAGTTCAGATTTTGTGCATGTCTCAGATAACTTAACAATATTCTGAGCCAAATTCAGCTCTGGTTTAAATCCCATTGGCTTTAATAGAGTGGCATCTGTTTACATTAAGTCTGAATTTGGCGCTATTTCATGTTTTCTTTATCTGGAATTTCCAGGGTTGAATATATAGGTTTCAGCAAGTGGACAGATGAAAGATAATGCCAAAACTTACGGATTCCAGTGTTCTTTGGAAATCCTATAAAGACTGGAAAACATGATGGGAAGTATAACGTTGGAGTTCTCTTCTATCAAACTCATGATGTATTCATTATTCCAATAATACAGCGCCCTTTCTGCCACCTTTGATGGGGAGGGAGGAACAAAACCCATTAGCAGAAAATCAGTTATCTACAAATTTGTTATATTTTACAGAAAACATGCCACAAAACAAATAGCGTCAGAGTCAATCAATAGGTTATCATTAGTTTCTAAATGAAATTTCTATTTTTATCCAGGGCATAACTTGCTTTAATGTAAGGTGGTCTTTTAAAGTAAATATAAAATAAATTTAAAACATGATTAATGTTAAAATTAATGTGTAAGTATTCAGTGTCCGATTTCATTGTAATTTCTTATTTGGTGAAAGGTTACGTATGAACTAAAATCTATTTGGATCACTTTTATGGTCAGAGTCATACGCCCTGAACCCAGGGTAAGTGCAGAGTACCTGCTGCGGCTTGCTTCAAATCCTTGTCTCCCAGAGAAATCACAGGGAGCCAAGAGTATGAAGTATCTAACAAGAGGTGCTCAACACTTGGCAGGATCAAAGCCCAGGGCAAGAGGGGGTTGGGCTAAGACTAGGATTGCACCGGCCTGATTCTAGGCTACTCTAGGGGCTGGAGCAGCTGCTGGGATAATTCAGACTGCCCTGGGGAGCTGTCTGAGTTGCAGCAGCCTCCATGCCTACCCGGACAGGTAAGGAGAACTGCTTAGAATCACTGAAGCACTGCATCCTGTCACCCTGCCTCTAACATGCCCTTTCCCCCAACCCACCTTAGCCCTCCTTTACTTGAGATGCAAGTTTTGTGCTGTTATGTGAATGGACTCTAAGGGTAAGTCTATACTTACTTCCTGGTCCGGATGTAAGCGATCGATCTTCTGGGATCGATCCCGGAAGTGCTTGCCGTCGATGCCGGTACTCCAGCTCAGCGAGAGGAGTACGCGGCATCGATGGGGGAGCCTGCCTGCAGCGTCTGGACCCGCGGTAAGTTCGGACTAAGGTACTTCGAATTCAGCTACGTTATTAACATAGCTGAATTTGCGTACCTTAGTCCGAAGTGGGGGGGTTAGTGTGGACCAGGCCTAAGATCTCACCCTTGGAGTCTCATCTTTTTTCTATTTCACTCTTCCCTGAGTGTAGGTACTGCTACTGTAACAAACCCGTCCATGGATATACAAATAGTAAATATGTTCTAATCAGTACAATGCAAACTCAGCATTTAGGCATCCGTTTTGTATATTCACAAGATCTTAGAAACTATATTCCTGTTTAAAAAAAAATGTACTTGTATTACTGACCTGAAAGTGAGGACTAGAGACACACTTGGCAATTTGTTTAAATAAAGGTTCCTGAATTTTGACAAATTGTGAAGGTTCAATCACATCCAAGATCTCCTCCAGCTCCCCAAGGAACATGACCTAGACACAAGTAATTGTTAAATTCAGAACTCCTCAACTCTTGTATTTGCAATTTATCGGCTAAATTTTCAAACAGGTCTCAACCCATCCTCTAATTCTACAGGCACAAACAACAGAATGTAGTCATCCACTTTATTTACTGATGAAGTCAGATAGTTAAGGTATCTAAATTTCAGGATTTGCCCCCACAATTAACAGCAGGTGGGGAACAAGTTTTCAAAATTTTGCACTTTAAGACTAAACACAATTAGCTCAGTGGTTTGAGCATTGGCCTGCTAAACCCAGGGTTGTGAGTTCAATCCTTGAGGGGGCCATTTAGGGAATTGGGGTTTAAAAAAAAAATCTGTCTGGGGATTTGTCCTGCTTTGAGCAGAGGGTTGGACTAGATGATCTCCTGAGGTCCCCTCCAACCCTGATATTCTATGAAACAACGGGAACCAGTTTTTGTAGCTCGTTTGCAATGAACTTAGAGCTAACCATAGTTGTATTCATACAGAAATAGGTATGTTTCTGTAGGTTACAAGTGCTATAACCCCCCCACAATTTAGGCCCTAATCCTGCACACACCTTTCATATCCATATGACATATTTGTTCCTCTGGGGACAGGGAGGTTCAAATGACTCTGAAGTGCTGAAGGATTTGTGAAACAGTAATGGCTGCTAAGTGGGAGAGTGAACATAAGTAAGAGGGAGAAGACAAGACTACATTCGAATCATGGTTAAAAAACCTTTGACCTGCAAGGTGTTGAACATCCTCAACTTCTATTAGCTTCCATTCTCAGCATCTCCTAGTATTAAATCCCAAACTGAGTGATTAATTCTATACTCAGTAGTTCCTGGATCTTGCCTCTGATCTATTATTATTTGCTGAACACCAACACATGCTTAGTGTTCTATTTACAGCTTATAATGCATGGTCTTTGCCCTAAGGAATTTACAGATGACACTGTGCACCTGGGGTGAATTCCTGGTCCCAGTGAACACAATGGCAAAACTCTCATTGACTTCAATGGGCCAGGATTTTACCCTGGTAATTAAAGGATCCATCTTTAATTGCTTGTCTTTTGGGACCAATTTTCAAACAAAGATGCTCTTGTTGTGTCCATAAATATCAGTGTGTAAACTCAGATTTGCAAAATCAGGTAATCATGCAACTAATTGCCAATCTATGTTAGAAGCTAAAAATACCTCTAGCCCATCTCTGAAAATGTAGGCTTGACACAAACTGCTGCAATTTCTAATATAATTTTCCACATAATTCCGCAACATTCACTTTTGCTCTCTTTACATGAAGAGTCACTCCCTTGTGAAAGAACACTTATATTGGCATACTACAATATAATGCTTAACTTGCCAACAGAGATGATAACTATCATCAGCTTGACACCTCTCTTTATTGTCAAAATTATGTCCAACACAGGACAGTCTGAACACAGACTGAGCTAAACAGACGCCAAAATCCACAATAGCATTTAAGAGTTGTCTATAGTATTTACCTGAAACTCTCTGGATGTTCCTGGGAGAAAAGTATCTTTAACATTTATCTGTAGAACTATCAAACTCCTTTACTGAAGTCTTAACAGCAACATAGAACTTACCTCTTTCTGACTGCAGGTTTTCGGCCAGAATTTCATTAAACCTCTAATGACCTGAATTACAAATGAGAAAGCAAATTTTACATTAAATTTTACAATTTCACAGCTGGGAAAACTGGATGTTTAAGATATATTAAAAAAAACAAAAATATTTACTGGCTCTGTGAGTGAAGGATCTTTCTCCAGAAACTGTACTATACAATATGCCAGCTGTGAAGGGGAAAAAAATATATACACATGAAATTATGACATTTTTACTGAGAACTCAAAAGACATGTTCAGTATTAAAAAGAACAGAGAATCATAACAGTTCATTATGCATCTTATTCTAAATTGTAAATCCTATTTTAAACCGTGAGTCAGGGGAATTTGCAACTGCATCCAAGCTGCAGTTAACAGCAAAGAACAAACAAACAAACGAAAAGTGAAGAAAGAATATGTCCAAGTACATTTTGAAACCATTTGAACTTTATGGGTTCCAACTGTACTCATGTAAGCAACATTTTGAAAGGCTCATTGTTCTGCGAATGTATTTCTTTTACACTTTTGGCAGCATCAGCATCATGACGACTTACATGAGATGAGCCAACACGGCCAAAAACTGGCATAAAAGACTAAGAAAGCGAGGCCAGAGTGCAGAAATTAGGATCGATTTAGAGCCAAAGTGCAGAGAGGGTGAGTGTGTAAAGAATTACCAAGATAGAAAGACTAGACAGATGACAGTGCAAGAGACAAAAACAACTGAGACCTCTGGCTGCAGAATCAGGGCCTGGATGAGTGGGGAAGACAGCTCATTAGAGGGGAAGAAAGATTGGGAGCCTGAAGAAAGCCTACAGAGTTTCAGTGCTAAACAATATCTTACAGGTATATCAAGGTTATCTGAAACCCAGAGATCTATCTATATATATCTAAATCTATCTATACATTCCACCAGATTTATTCTACAAAATGCATTAAATCTACCAAATACTTATCAGTTTCATTTTTATTCCACATGACAAAAGTTTTCTGCGGGGTTTTTTTTTTTTCATTTTCATTTAGAAGATTTTTTTGGCTAAGCAAAAGATTTCCAAAGCAATCAAGCATACTGTTCTGTTTTAACCAAGCAGAAAATGTTTTTTATAATTTCTACCTGTGCATGGAAGAGTGATAAACTCCTGACAGTATGTAAAGGAATCAGCACCTTCACCAGAAACTGTTTATGCTCTGCTTTAAGAGGTAAAGCAAAACCATTGATAATACTAGAAATAAGAAAAGAAACATTGATTAGCGACATCACAGAAAATTTACTTGTGGTCTGAACAAGTAGTTTTTATCAAAGTAATTACACAAGAAGACAGACTGCAGGTATTATCCTAATATGTGCTGAACCTTTGCACTAGCCACTGTTCAAGGTACAGTTCATTCTAGTCATTGCTATATAGTAGTTACGCTCTGACATGAGAATAACTATGTGATCAGTCATCGTTTTGTTGCCTAATATGTATGACCTTGCCTATTTGGTTGGTAAATTAATGAGTTTAAGGTGCTCTTTGGTAACTGACTGTTGAACTAACTACAATTAGACTGACTAGCAACACACTGAAACCAACACACTAATAACTGTTTAGTGTGCTCAATGTAAAATTTGCAATGTACAAGACAGAATGAAGTGCACAAGGAACAATGTAAGAAAGGATTGTACTTTGTAATGTGCTCACAATAAAATCCTCTTTGCAAAGAGGTATGCTAAGACTTAATCTGTGCTTAAAGTTAAGCACGTGCACAAGTCTGTTTTCAGGATCAGAGCTTAGGGTTATATTTTTCATTGACCCCTGAAATTTTCAGCATAGCTGTCTGAGATGGCTTATTATATAAAGGTTCATTTACCTTCCTAATATTTCCAGCAGTTCAGCTACACCATTGAAGTGTTCAGTTTCATAAACAAACCTATCAAATAAAGTTAAAATTTTTTAATAAATAAATATTTAGTTTCTTAAAACATTTATAACCCAACAACCGTTTCCCCCCAAAACTTACCGTAGAAAAATATTGTTAATCTGTTTTCGGATAAATGCTCTAAGACCAAGAAACTTGCCATAAATTCTGTGTAAGACTGTTTTTAGGTAGTCTCGTTCTCGAGGGTCTTCACTGTCAAACAGCTCCAAAAGCTATTGTAAAAGAAAACGTAATTTAAGAATCAGATGACTAATAAGAAACGTGAATTGGCTTTATTTTAAAAATCTTATACAGTTTACATACGATGAGCTAGATTGCATACGTGTGAGGGCACACAACTGTCACAAAAATTTGTTGCCTTCATTCTTAACAAAAATAAAATAAATACACAATAAAAACTCTGTATTAAAAGAATTAAAATCTAAATAAATTAAAATAAAACTTTTGACAAATACAGAAACTGAAAAGGAGCTAATTAAACTCGAAAGAAGTCAACATAGAGATGAGGTATTCAGTCAACTGTGTGAATACCAGCCAATGCACTCTGTAGAAAATGTATTGTGGAGTGTTTATAACTCAAGTTGCCACAGTCGAGCCTGTAAATATATGAAAGCATTTATCAATTATTCCAATTCTTTCTTGTTAAGCAGAGGACTTGGACTGGTGACATTCCAGAGATGGTAAAAAAAAAGAGTTTAGTTGCAAAATATGAATACCAATTCATTAACACAGTCATGTCAATTTAATGCCCAAAATCTTTAAGGGCCTGAACTGAGACAGGCATACACTGTACATATATGTAATGCATGACTTTTGAGCCCACTTGTGTTTTATGAACACTACCAATTCTCTCAAGCTGTTTTTTCTATTTTTAATTCAATTTCAAACCTTTTAAAGAAACAGTTTGACTGATGTCTGGTCGGGGCTTTAAATATTATCCTCTAAGGAAGAGCTTCCCTTTCCCTATTGCCTCCATCATCTCTCCTACATGCATCACTCCCACCACCCACAGCTGTTTACGGTTCTGTATGTATACTTTACCTTATGTTGATTTCACAGTGGTTGCACTTAAAAAGTTTCTTTGATTCTACAATCTATTGGTTTGAGAGATAATCTCAGTGCTTAATATGGGGAATACCAATAAAACTGGTGAGCTCTCACAAATCAGAGATTTTTTTTTTTTCCAAGTGCACCTATGGTATGCTCCTTGTTGCTGGGACCTTGTTTTTCTTAATTGTGTCTAAAATGTCACATCACCACCTTTGATCTGAACAACAATAACTACAATAATAATAAATATGTGCAGATATAGAAGTGTTACAGACAATGTATAATTAGTGGAGGGAAAAATCTAATAAAATGTAATATTTACATTATAGAAAATAGTAATCTAAAAATAGTTAAACTGTATAATTGGGCTCCTGACTTTAGTCAGCCACAAGAAATTGCAGACACTATCAAAAGTTCTCTAAAAAAGGAAAAGACAATTCATAGTTTAAATAGATCCTTTTCAGCTGTTCAGTGAATATTAATTAACATATGGTTTTAGGGCATGTTACTGTATATACTTAGAAGGAAAAAACAGCACAATCGTATTATCATTGGCAAAAAAACATTAAAAACTCTGACCTCAGGAGTATAATATTCTTATTTTTAAGAAGACATATCTCAGCGGATAGTGGAAGCTACAACACGACAACAGTGTGTTGTCAAAACAAAGTGGATGGGGGGACCTACCAAGGTAAACTATAGAGTGAAAAGAAAAATAATTCAATATGACAATTCAAAACACACTTCAGAACATAGGCAAGGCTTCCAGAAGAAAGCAAGTGTTTAGAGCCTTGGCAATTGAAATCATCTGCTCTGACCGTACTAGACATCACTAAACATTGATAGGGCTCTGCACAGGGATCACCCTGCAACTATCTTTGCAGGATTGGGGTCTTTTATGACAGATGCTTGTAATGAGATGACTCACCATTAATTTACATGTTCCTACGGAACTAAAATATTAAAGTCTGGTATACTCGATCATTATAAATAGCTGAATATAACCCCCATCCTACACACACACAAAAATCACAATTTTAAACAATTTTTACAATCAAAGGTCAACAACAGGTCAGCCAATCTTATCAGATTTCAATTAGGTGTCTTTTTAAGATAACATCTTGATTTTTAGTTTACATATTTGATATGGACTGCCTTTTATCCAGAACACCCTCTGCCCCCAAATTTGTAATTTGACACTTCTCTCATAGTGATGGAAGGTTCTAACAATTTAAAAATAATATTGCTCTCTTTTACAAGGCAAACACTGTATGTATCAAATCTCTTATCTGTAGAAATTAAGGTAATCTGAATCATCAATTCTAATGATCAGATTTCAGATGAGTGGAAACGAGTATGTGTCAGGCCCCATTTCATAGTCACACCCAGATGGAAAGGTGGACTGATATAAGTAGTAAAATAATAATTTTTTCGATAACCTTAGTGATGTGTGTTCAATATTGCAGATTCCCCATGACCCCAGACTCTTGTACTTGCACTGATTTCATTCTATTCTATACTATGTAGGTTCTTGTACTGCCATCATCACTGTAATATCTGAGTGCCTTCCACTAGCGCATTATAAAAAGTGACTAACAACTGTCACATGAAGTTCATTCTCTGTCTCATCCTTTCCTCAAGGGGAAAACTGTACGTGCAGAGTAGTAGTATGTTTTGGCAGAGTTTTTTGCTCTGTGTTTACATAAGAGAAGGAGTGCATCTTGCAGTTAGAATGAAAGGTGGTGAGGTCTGGTGACAGTCTTTAATTTGTGGGAGTTTGTTCCACAGTCTTAGGCCTTGTCTACACTACGAGAGTACTTCGATTTTAGTTAATTCGACTATGTGGAATCGATATTACTAAGTCGAACGTCTGTGTCCACACTAAGGACAGTAATTCGACTTTGTGAGACTTTGTGAGTCCACACTAACGGGGCAAGCGTCGACATTGGAAGCGGTGCACTGTGGGCAGCTATCCCACAGTTCCCGCAGTCCCCCCTGCCCATTGGAATTCTGGGTCGAGCCCCAAATGCCTTCTGGGTAAAAAAATGTGTCGAGGGTGCTTTTGGGCGCCTGTCGTCATCCGTCCGTCACTCACGCCCTCCCTCCCTCCCTGAAAGCGCCGGCGGGAAATCAGTTCGCGCGCTTTTCTGATTACTGACAGCGCGGACGCCACAGCAGTGCGAGCATGGATCCCGCTGCGACCATCGCTGCAGTTGTGGCAGTTCTCAACGCCTCGCAGCTTCTCCTCCACCTGTACCAGAGGCAGCTGCAGATCAATCATGAGAGGAGGCTACGGCACCACCGTGACGGCATGAAGTCGGACACTAGCTCCGACCTCTCTGAGAACATGAGACCCAGCGCCCAGGACATCTCGCTGTCACTGGGTCTTGTTGATACTGTTGAACGGCGATTCTGGGCCCGTGAAACAAGCACGGAATGGTGGGACCGCATAGTGCTGCAGGTCTGGGATGAATCCCAGTGGCTGCGCAACTTTCGCATGCGGAAGGGGACTTTCCTCGAACTGTGTGAGTTGCTGTCCCCTGCCCTGAAGCGAAAGGACACCCGGATGCGGGCAGCCCTGACTGTCCAGAAGCGAGTGGCCATAGCCCTCTGGAAGCTCGCAACGCCAGACAGCTACCGGTCCGTCGCTAACCAGTTTGGCGTGGGCAAGTCTACCGTGGGGGTTGCTGTTATGCAAGTAGGCAGGGCAATCGTCAAGCTACTGCTATCTAAGGTAGTGACCCTGGGAAACGTGGAGCTCATCAGAGATGGCTTTGCCGAGATGGGATTCCCAAACTGCGGTGGGGCTATAGATGGGACTCACATCCCTATCCTGGGACCGGACCACCAGGCCAGCCAGTACATAAACAGAAAGGGATACTTTTCCATGGTGCTGCAAGCACTGGTGGACCATCGGGGACGTTTTACCAATATCTACGTTGGATGGCCTGGCAAGGTTCATGACGCTAGGGTGTTCAGGAACTCTGGTCTGTGTAGACGGCTGCAGGAAGGTCTTTACTTCCCGGACCACAAAGTAACTGTTGGGGATGTGGAGATGCCTACAGTCATCCTCGGGGACCCTGCATACCCGCTAATGCCCTGGCTCATGAAGCCCTACACTGGCGCACTGGACTCAGGGAAAGAACTATTCAACTACCGGCTCAGCAAGTGCAGAATGGTGGTGGAGTGTGCTTTTGGCCGTCTCAAGGGGAGATGGAGAAGCCTACTCACTCGCTGTGATCTCAGCGAGACCAATATCCCCATTGTGATAGCTGCTTGCTGTGTGCTCCACAATTTGTGTGAGAGCAAGGGGGAGACCTATATGTCGGGGTGGGAGGTTGAGGCAAATAGCCTGGCTTCTGATTACGTCCAGCCAGACAGCAGGGCGATTAGAAGATCACAGCGGGACGCGCTATGCATCAGGGAGGCTTTGAAAGCCAGGTTCCTGACTGAGCAGGGTCTCCAGTGACTTTTTACTTTGTGGACACAGATGCTGAACCTGCCCCCGTTTCTTTACCCAGTTACTGTTGACTATCCTTCCAAGTTACATACCCCCTTCCCCACCTTCCCAACAAATAAAATCTGTTCCGTTTTGTTAATGAACAAGGTTCTCTTTTTTACTGTTTTCGCGGGAATGTTTTAAACCGGGGACGCAGACTGTGGCGGGGGGCGGGCTTATTGTTTTGATGCAAATGATGCTTCTAAAGTCCGGGAATGACAGGCTCCGCAGTGCTGGATTGGTTGTTTCAACGCAGCCTGCCAGCAGTCCTGGGCGGGACTGCATGTATGTGTCGGCCAAGTGACTTTCTGGCAGGGGGCGGAGGGTAACAGATCCCCTGCTGCGTGGCTCTGTGATCCAGGATAAGGACCGCGGCACAGGATCTCTAACTGCCCTCCCCCGCCACAAAGTCACAGATCAACCCCCTCGCACCCCAGAACATGAAAACCGCCTCCCAGACTGACCAGGGTAACTGGTGACTGTACTGTGTATGTGTCCTGATGCTGGACCTGCCCCCGCCTCTGTAGCCTGCTACAGGTGACTGTCCTGTCCAAGTAACAAACCCCTTCCCCCCCTTCAGACAGAATCCCCTCCAAAAGACACTCTCGGAAACAGTACTTAACAGAAACAGATGTTTTATTATGAACCGCACATGAAAAGGGGGGGGAGGAAACTTGGATGTGGGCTAGTGTGAGATGGGTAGGAAAGGACTTTTCAAACTTTGGAACGAGAGCCTTCCATTGCTGCAGCAGTGTGCAGGGGCCGACTGAAAGTTTTAACGGCCCTTGCCTCCCCTCCTTCTTTGTACTTTTGGTGAGGGGGGTGTGGGACTTGGTGGCGGGGGAGGGCGGTTAGAGATAGACAGCAGCAGGGCTCTGTCCTCCTGCCTCCGGTCTTGCAGAACATCCACTAGGCGCCGGAGCGTCTCCGTTTGCTCCCTCATTAGTCCAAGCAGGGTTTGAGTAGCCTGCTGGTCCTCCTGGCGCCACCTCTCCTCCCGTTCCATGACTGCTCTGTGCATTTGTGACAAGTTCTCCCTCCACTGTGTCGTCTGGGCTGCCTGCTCTCGTGAGCAGTCCATAAGTTCATAAAACATGTCTTCCCGCGTCTTTCTCTTCCTTCTTCTAATCTGCGCTAGCCTCTGGGAGTGTGATGCCAGGCTGGGTTGGGAGACAGTCGCAGATGTGTCTGTGGGAATGGGAAAAAGGGAGTAAATTCCTGAGACAGATAAATGAAGTTGCTAACAAAGAACATAGTCTTTCTCTGTGAACAACACCATGCACTGGACCTTTCACATGTGCACTCAGGACAAGGTCGAATTTTCGGACCTCGCCTTCTGTGTCTGGGGTCCTGCAGTTGCGATCAGAGACGCGTTGCAGGACACCTCTACTTCTGCTGCAGGAAAACATGGTAAGCCGTAGACTTGTGGCAGCTTAAAAATGTAATAGTAGCACTGGGCTCCTTTCGCACTGAATGCAAGGCCACTCTCTGCTGGCAGCAATCAGGGAAGCATGAGCTCTGCTCCTGTCCCACCACCTCGCGGCTGTCCCCGGGAAAGATCCCTGTATGCTGCCCCTCTGCCGCCTCCACCGCGTGGCTGTAAAGCAGTCCCAATACTAACATTCCCCTCCCTAATTTAAAGCAGGGCGTCATGTGTGACATTACACTCATGAGGATCTCGGAGACCGAGAGGGGAAGGATGCTGCGTGAGAGCATGCAGAGGCCTGGGCCGTATGCCGCCATGCTGTGCCCCGCACTGATCCCGGACTACCTGATGGACTCATGGCGTGGGAACGTGTGTTACCACGGGGGACCGAACAAGATCGCCCTGCCGTGGAACCTCATGCGCATGCTGGAGCGGTACCTCCAGGAGAGCTATGCCGAGCTATCCCAGGAGGACTGTCTGTCCATTCCCGGGCACATTGACCGTCTTTTCATTTAAGTTCAGCATAAGGGACTACAGAGTGGAGCGTCCTGTGGTGGCCTAATCATGAATATCCGGACATTACTTGATTTTCTATACATAGTTAGGAGTAAATAGTTCACTAAGCCAACTAAATCATGAACAACAAATTACTAATATAGTTAATATTCCTGTTTTGTTATAAATAAAAGTTTCTATGTTTAAATGAGTGACTGAAAAGCCCATTCTTAACAATATAAATATTCCAGTTATGTTAAAATGAAATGTTTAGATGTTTAAAGCACTCACTGCTTGATCCTTCCCCTGATTCGGTGTCCGGGGTAACGGCTGTGGACGGTTGGTAGGGGATCTCGGTAAGGGTGATGAAGAGCTCCTGGCTGTCGGGGAAATCAGCGGTGCAAGCGCTGTCGACTGCCTCGTCCTCCTCATCTCCTTCCTCATCTTCCCTGTCACCTAACATTTCCGAGGAGGAACCGGCCGTGGACAATATCCCATCCTCGGAGTCCACGGTCACTGGTGGGGTAGTGGTGGCGGCCGCACCTAGGATGGAATGCAGTGCCTCGTAGAAACGTGATGTGTGGGGCTGGGATCCGGAGCGTCGGTTTGCCTCTTTGGTTTTTTGGTAGCCTTGTCTCAGCTCCTTGATTTTCACGCGGCACTGCGTTGCATCCCGGCTGTATCCTCTCTCTGCCATGGCTTTAGAGATCTTCTCATAGATCTTTGCATTCCTTCTTTTGGAGCGCAGCTCTGAAAGCACGGACTCATCGCCCCACACAGCGATGAGATCCAAGACTTCCCGATCAGTCCATGCTGGGGCCCTCTTTCTATTAGATTGCACGGCCAACTCTGCTGGAGAGCTCTGCATCGTTGCCAGTGCTGCTGAGCTCTCCACGCTGTCCAAACAGAAAATGAGATTCAAACTGGCCAGACAGGAAAAGGAATTCAAATTTTCCCGGGGCTTTTCCTGTGTGGCTGGTCAGAGCATCCGAGCTCGAAGTGCTGTCCAGAGCGTCAACAGAGTGGTGCACTGTGGGATAGCTCCCGGAGCTATTACCGTCGATTTCCATCCACACCTAGCCTAATTCGATATTGCCATTTCGAATTTAGCGCTACTCCTCTCGTTTTCGAGTACAGAAGTCGAATTTAAAAGAGCTCTATTTCGAACTAAATAGCTTCGTGGTGTGGACGGGTGCAGGGTTAATTCGATGTAACGGCGCTAAATTCGATATAAACTCCTAGTGTAGACCAGGCCTTAGACTGGCCGCTGCAAAAATTCTGTCTCCTGCACAGGTGAGCTTTACCCTTGTCGCATAATTGCCATCATAGTCCTGAACACCTTTATGGGCGAAGGCTGTTTTACTGTAACTTCTCTTATCTCTATGGCACCTGTTTCACTATTTATTCTGCATCGACATATTGCACATTTTCTTTTCAACAACGATCACGGCATTCTCCTTGTACAATTCAGGGTATAAAAGAGAGTGGAGATAGGTACATGTTCAAGACCTGTGGTTTAGAACATTCAAGTCTGTGACAGATGCATGTGAGCTTCCTAACTGTTTTACTGCTTTGGATAGTTCCATAGCTTGTGATGATTAATACAGTATTCCCTGCATTGAGGCATATGAAATGGCAATTTCATGAGGGAAATTATGAGTTTTGTCAGCTGCCCTAGAGAGGTTATACACAAAATCACTATGTTGAATTAGTTCTGCCCGAAAAGAAAAAAACAAAACCCCACCAAATTACACATACATAAATAACTGCCTTCCCTTCCAAAAAATTCTGAATTTCACCTAAGGTAGAAAATAGCTGGAAATGTTGCAGATACAACAGGATTTTAACTTTTTGACTGCGAATTGGTTGTACAGGCAAAATGTTTAGATTTTCAGTTTCATTGCACATATCTTCTTGGGAAACATTGTTTAGGCTTGTCAGTATCAATTTCAATTACAGGGCTCAAAACATAGTAAAAAGACATATTCTGATATATGATGTCCAATTTGTGTTTAGGTTTTAACAAAATAACAAAGGGTTATTTTTACGGACAGTTTGAATGATTTCCATAATTTGCATGATTATTATGATACCTTTATACTAATTATAACTAGAAATGTGAAGTACAAATTGCTAAAGAGACACCTAGAGCAGAACATATGGGTATGGGATACTCAATTGTTATGTCTCTTAGCAACCTCTGCCTTACATTTCAGAATAGATGTAAGCCATCTTTTGAAATGAAATGTTAAACTCTAAACATCCAATGACACAGCACTAGGTTTGTAAATACTGTACATATAAAAAGTGACTGGTATTTTTCTCATTCTGAAATTAAAGCCATTCCTCACTAGGAATAACTTCATTAAAGTTTCTCAAATTTTAAAAACAAATTCAACAATGAAAACATAAGTAAAAGAATGTCATAGGTTAAAATTACCATGGAACAATATTTATTGAACAGGTTGAATTTTATAAAAGTTTCAGTTGCTGTCTAGTATAAATGTCTTACAGTAACCTAATAAATCCTTATAAAGTTATAATTCTAAAACCAAACTGACCTTAAATATACGATTGCAAGTGCAATATGGCTTTAATAGGCCAGTCAATTTTAAATGCGAAATTTACTTTTTACAAATTGAGGCCTAACTTGTGATTTAGACAAAACATTCATTTGAATTAATACTCATTCGATCTAAAAAAAGGTACACAGCTATTTTTAAGAAGTCTATCACCTAAACCACACGGCAAGAATAATCTGATTCTCAACAGGCATTGTGATATACTGTCTCATACATATTTAAATGTGTTCTATATCTCGTTTTAAATTCCCTCTCCTAATAGTTACCACTCTTTCATTTGGTATACCATTATGGATGACCAGATGCCGAAACCCTTCTTTTGATCCACATTCGTACCCTAGTGCAACATTATGAAAGGCTGACAAGGGTGAGTGTCCTGAGGAAGAAGCATGAAGGATAAGCATACCTAGGATGCTGGGTAAGGGTAGAAACATACAACAAGAGTACAGAAGCAATGGGTCTCTAAAATGAAGAGTAGGGCACCAGGATTCTTTCCACAATGATTTGGCTAGGTCTGAAGGGAAAAGAAGTGAACAGTCGTCTCATATCAAATATCCCCTAAAGAAAGCCTTGAAGCAGAGCCTCACCTCCTCCTTTGAGAATTTCTGAAGAGATATTCAAGTTTTGTAGCAATATGTGATTTAAAATACCCCCACCCCCCAGTCTTTCAGAGTGACCTTCTTAGAGTTTGCTAAGGAATGGGGATGGGACTTCATCACAGCAGCAATTATTCCCCATTCTCTCCAGGAGACTCCCCTACCTAAAAGGAAGGAGGGGGTGGGGGGAATGAAGAATTATGCTTTTTTTTGGCCCTGGGGTGGAAGAAACTATTGTGGGGGTTAGGGGAAGAAAGGGCTCTCTTGGGAAGCTTTTCCGGAGAATCCTTCCTAGGCTGTTGATCATGGATGAAAAGTCTCGCTCATGAAGATGTGTGGGAAAGAGATCCTGGGAAAGGCAAAGTATCTCCTATCACTTCTAGCATGACCCCTATATACCTCTTGGTCCTCCTAGAGGTTCTCTTTCTGGTTGTATTCAGAGATTCCACACAAGTCCATGGTGGGGGAGAGAAGCACGAAAGACAAATGGACCCACTGTTGAAAGTTGTAGGGAAGAGGCAAAGTAGGGTACTTTCAGGTCATCTGCCTGGACAAAGTTTTCTTTGCCTTGCCATATTATGCAAAGCTTTGCTGAGGTGTGGAAGAAAGCTAGTTCCTCAGAATGCACAGGGAAACCAGCCTGCACAACAGGAAGACAAAGAACTAGGTGCAGAACTCCAGATTGGCTACCATTGGCGGGACTGATGGCCTCCCCAGTTGTGTCATGCTGGCAGCAACCACATCATGAAGATAAAACTTCCATTCTTTGACAATTTAGTTCTTTTCCCCCATTATTGATACTTCCCTTCCTGTGCTTCTAACAGACCTTGAACTTAACATGGCCTTTAGATTTATTTCCACCATGACCACCACATCATCAGTGTTTTCAGTACAGCTCTAGGAAAGAGAGTTTTCTTAATGAACTTTTGCCCTTTCTGCCAGCTCTCAAACCGCTATTGAGCCAGAATGAGAAAATATTTCCATATTTTAAAAGTGATATTTTAACAATTTTAAAGCCAGTCAAATTTCAGGCATAAACAATCTCTATGTAATAGGTTTTTTTATACTCTATAAACACTATTTAGGTTTTTGCACTCTATGGCCAAACCTTTACTTTTAAACTGCCACAATTTCAATTGAGTTATACAACTTGTAAGTCAAATTTCTTAAGTGAGTTAACAAAAAAAAAGTGGAGACAAAATTAAATGATGGCTAGACAGTCTCAGTCCAATGCCAGAAGGCACCATTGTGGATCACCTAGTCGGAACTTCTGTGATGGATTGATATTCCTCCCTCTGCTGGTCTGAATCTCTTTTACTGTTACCCACTTACCCGTTATTGTGGAAGGGTAGAGTTACACATTCTACTTTCGAATAAACTGATTTTAGGAATAAAAAAATCATTAATATTAAGTATCAAAAGCATGCTGACAGTTTTAAAGAAAATGAGCCTGCTTACCTGTAATACAAATTTCTGATCTATGTACTTTTTGGCAATGCTAGGTTGGAATTCTTGGCTTTCCAAAAATCGTATGAAAAACTCATAAACAAGCTGCAAGAAACAAAATCACAGTTTATTCTATGATTTTATTTTACTTTTATTTGTAAAGTTTCCCAGCTTTTTTCCCTAATGCACTAGAATAGAAAATGCCTATGTTTTGAAAGACCTTATGGATTTTTTTTTTTTAATTTATCAAGGTGTTACTTTAGAGCTAGAATTAATTACATGATCCTAACGTGTTAATCTTGCTCATTTGACCCTAAATCAGAGGAATTTCATCTTGATTCCCACTAAGAACAGGCATTATCATCTTGTAATGCTTGTTCATTGGGTTGTACAGCTTTCTGGAGTAATTGGCAAGCACATTCTCACTGTCCTCTGGACTCCTGAAATCATACAAAATAAAGCCATTATGATTTTGAGAGGGTTGGTGAAACAGTATGGAAACATTTAATTGTAATTAGAAACTGTTCACTGTAGCATTCTGCTACAGATTGAAACACTGCAGACTAATGCAGAATGGGATTTAATCAGGAGTCTCCAACTCTCTGAGGAGAATTAGCCCTGGACTAGAGATACTTGCTCTCACAAAAGTCCATCTCTGCCTATATAATTCAGAAGGGACTGCAACTGACCAGACTCATTCAGATAGTATATAACAAACATGTAACAAGGCAAAAGGAAGCAAAGTGCAACAGATATTATCTAGCTCTCTTAGGAAAGCAGCTATGATCTGCCAATAGACAGATGAGTTGTAGACTGCTGTCAATTCTCCCTATCACACCTTTCCTAGGAGACCAACCATTTTAAAATGTGCTCCCTTCCAGTTTTTGAAAGGATAAATATTGGTGTTGAGGGAAAAAGACAAGCTAAAAATGAATTTAAAAGGAATCTACAGCTTTTCCATGCAAACTCCCCTATAACATGATACTGTGGCTGCTTTGCCTTATTGAGAGTCAATGATTTCTTCTAAATGCTTCTTAAAGGAAACAACAGGGAGGTTGGAGGTAAGGAAAAGTGCAAGAACTCTATATAATTCAATAGTAGGTCAACAGGAAAGCACTTCTATCAACTCCCTGACAAGTAGTGAGGTTAGTTTTACTACGTAAACCATCTATTTTCGAAGAAAATCTATAGCCGCTCCCCTCCCTATCATGCTGACCAATATTGTCTCATTGTTTCCTTCTACTCTGCCATCTGTCTGTATCCATCTGTTGTCTTGACTTATACTAAGATTGTAAACTCTTTGTGGCCAGAACTGTCTTTTTGTTCTGTGTCTGTACAGCGCCTAGCATCCCAAGGGATTTAATACACTATAGTATTTTTGTGAGATTTTAAGTACAAAAGGAGAAAGGAGACAGTTTCTAAATTATGGGATGAGACTATTGTGTGACTTATCAAATCTCTCATAGCCAGAGTTAGAGCCCTGCATAAAAGTTTCAAACCAGTTCCTTACTCTAGGTAGAGATCAATCATACCCTTGTACTCAGAGCAACTCCCAGATTCCTCTCTCTCTCTGGTGTTCAGGCTCTGACTTGTTCTAAACTGGAGAGAGGAGAACCCAATTTCCCTGTGGCATAAATGGACATAGCCCCTTTGATATCAATGGAAAGTAGACCTACTTCTGCCAAGGCTAAATTTGGCCCACAAGCTTCTAAAGCTTCTGACCCTCTCTGTGAAATGAGTTTGTTTTCCTGTACGTTGAAGATATTTGGCATTGATATTTGAAGGCATACTTATACATCCCACAAGGAGGATGTATAGCAGAGAGAGTATACTCTGCTCTGAATTCTTGAAGGCAAGGCTATATATTGTTAGGAAGGAAAAGGGAAGTAGACTAACATTTATATTCTCCCTCATCCTCCTGATTAGCAAGAAGGGCTCATGTACCCTTCTTCTGCATAGTAGCAATTTTCTAATGGCCCAGCAGAGCAAAACTGACTAGGATGACATTAGTTTCATTCCACTGCTCCTGCTGAAGCTGCTAAGAAGTACTGTGTACAAGTGCAGCACAGGTGCAATTCTCCACAATAATTTTTTTTAATGCAGTGAAGGAGAACAGGAAAATGTGGGCCATTCTCAGTCCTGAGCTGAATTTAAGTCCCTGACTTGATCAGGAAGGCCCTGAAAACTTTACAAAGGCTCTTCTATCTTCATAGGTACTCCAGCTGTAGTAAAGAGCAGTGTTAGGAAGGTATAACAATGAGTTCTATATCTTATGAACCAATTCAAATGTGATTCACAGATTAACAGACGGTGTAGGGAAACATCACACATCAAGCAGTGATACAGATTTGTTCTCAGATTATATTTAATCATTTTAATACCTGTAAATGTGGCCATGATGCCTCAAGGGTGGGTTCATCTTCTTCTGGATCAAATTCATTGCTGTCACTGGGTGGGAGAGTTCTAAATATATTGCAAGATACCTAAAAAGCAAAAGAAAAGAAAATTAAGAGCTGCTTCTGAAATAGTAGTCATTTCCAGACACCAGAACTCTGTATAAACTCTGTTTATGTATACTCTATATATCCACTATGGA
Source organism: Emys orbicularis (assembly GCF_028017835.1). Lineage (NCBI taxonomy): Eukaryota > Metazoa > Chordata > Testudines > Emydidae > Emys > Emys orbicularis. Next base: position 16,225,179 of record NC_088686.1, read on the forward strand.
TGTCAGACTGGCAGCACTTCTTTTGCCTAATTCACATTAGAAATTGTGCAGTACTACGTAACCTAATGAACTTGTTGCCTGCCACTGTCTCCTCTTCCTTAAAGAACTTTGTCCCTTCTTCACAATGGTGTTCCAAGAGCACCTCACAGGCTGCCATTTCACTGATTGCCTCTGTTTCTCCCTTGAAGAGCCCTTCATCTCCTTACTCCCAGCCCAGCTGAGCAAAATTCAAACAAAGGGCAGTAATCTGAAAGGTCTAGGGCATGGGTATTTAGAATCAATAGGAATGCACTATAAGCAGATGTAAAAATATGAGGGTTTGCATATAACCTTGTTATTTTCCTTCACGCAGAGAGAATATTACTGGGGTGTATCAGGGAGTCTCACCTGGCATAGTTTCTAGTGTCTCTGCACACTTAGTACTAAATTGTATATTTGGCATAAATTGGGAGCAATAAATACTATTTGCTTGTCACTTATCACATATTTTAGTTCATGGAGGTTTTGTTCTACTTAAACCTAATTAGAAGTGCTTTGCTGAGGCAGCTTTTCTGGGTTAATTACACTACTGAATGTGGTTTATAGCTTTGTACAACAGCTAGGATAAATTACAATCTTTTCCCCCTTCTTTGGTGTTCATCCCAGACCTAACTGGGTTGTCAAATAGGTGAAAACAGCAGCATGTTATGTCCTGATCCAGTCTATACATGACTCCCACTGGTCCCCTTTATCCTCTCTGGATAAACTAAGCAGAGGTTTTGTTGAAGGTTTTGAGATACAAAATGAATCTTTCTTCAACATTCTTGTCTCTGTACCTAGCTTTTTACTCTTGTAATTCAGCAACCTGTGATAAATCAGAAGAAAGTTTCAAAAGTAGATCTGCAAGTTATATTTTCAGCATATTGGTAATTTAACATGCAGAGTTACTTTAATGTCAAAAGCATAAAAACAATCAATACGTTGTTAAAGGCAGCATGAAGTACACTTCAGTTCACAAATTAGAAGAGGTACTAGTAAAAGATTTAACTACGAAAAAAGAAAAGAAAGTGGAACAAGGAAAAAAGCAGGAAGGCTGAAACAGTGCAAGACAGCGAGGGACACTCGTAAACAGAACAAAGAGAAGAAAAAAGGAGTGAAAGGAGCGTCAGTAACAACTGAGGGAGAAGGATTAATAAAGCAATCTGAGTGAAAGTGTGGAACAGAGGAAACAGGTGGGCTTATGACTGGACTTTCTTCTTCTCACCACAAGAGGGTGTGTTTTGCTACAGTAATAGTGAAGCACAGTGACTTTTACTGAAGCTTTTATGGTATACACAAATCTTTGCTTCCAGTCACATGGCATTCAACATTGGTGATTAGTAGCGTGCACCCTGTTATGTGATAGTAGATATTGGATTCAATGTATACTTGCTAATTGGTTACTAGCATTTATCATGAGTCATTCTCCATGTGAGCTTTGGGGATTTTGGGGGGTTTATTTTGGGGGGGACAGAGAAGTTATTGTTTTTTACGTTCAATTTGGTACTGTTCACTTACAAGATCCTCCATGACACAGTTTCCAGTCTCATCTGGATCATAAATCAAATAGATACTCCAGGTAAGCAGAAAGACATGTACTGTAGTCCTGCCCTCTCTCTCTACTGTATCTAACATCAGACACAGTCACACAGCTAGAAAGGGAGCAGATCAGCAGTCAATGGAGGATATAACCAGCGTTGAGAGTTGTTTCTCTGTAACTGTGTACAAGGCAAAGGAAGAAGATAAACCCCTGAGGATCAGTTCAGGATATAAAAAAAAGGAGAAATGTATTTACTGGTGCCTGGGTGTTGGCCATCTGGGATACTGCAATATTATACTCCGAAGAATTTTTAATTAATACTTAATGTTGAAAAATCCCAGCCTTCCCATGACCTGGACCAGAATGGGGTGGTGGCATAACAAAAGAAAGAGTCAGCAGCTATAGCTAATTCTTCTGTAAGTTCATTTGTAAGAAATAAGCAAAATTCTTTGCAAATTTAATCTATATTTTAATTGATCAGATTTATCATCAGACCCAAGAAAGCAAGAGTTAAATAAGAATTATTATTTTAAAAACTTTACAACAACAGTTACAAGTTAGGGCAAGACAAAGGCCTAACTGGAGGTTTTGATAAATGACTCAAGTCAGCAAGCGTTAGAGCTCCAATAAGGAACAGAAATCATCAGAAGTTGGTCAGTGTTGCTTCTTATAACTGCCACTTTGAAGCCAGAATTCCTGTGTGTTACCCTTTCCATCGATACACTGACAGGACTCAACAGTTTTATTTCTCTCCGGGCTGATAGCTCACTAGTCCTATTTGAAAGAACACCCCTCAAGTGCATTTTGTCATTTCTCAGTCAGTTCTTTTTAGGGAATGTTAATTCTCTGTATTCAGAGAAAGATTTGCAAACAGAAATAAACTGAGATAGGTTTTAGATTTAATTAGACTCAGGAGACCACATACACAATCAGAGTAGCTGATCTATTTTCACCCTCTGCTTTGACTAAATGATAAATTACAAAATTTAAAAAATCAATTAGAGTGGTCCTTAATTCACGTCATATTTTTAAACCAACTAATAACAAATATGTGATCTAAATACACTGGTCCAACTAGTGTAACTCCACTGATTTCAATGAATGGGATGTAGTCATCCCATCATTTTAGTCAACATATTAAATTCAAGATCTATTTTAAACTAAGCTTCAAAACTAAGGGTTCAAAAAAGAATTAGTTAAGTTCATGGAGGACAGGTTCATTAATGGCTATTAGCCAATATCAGGGACGCAATCCCATGCTCTGGGTGTCCCTAAACCTTCAATCTGCGGTCCATCAGGGTAAACTGATTGTGGGTCGCGAGACATTTTGCAGATGAGCGGCCCGCAACTTCCTGCAGCTCCCATTGGCCAGGAACGGCGAACTGCAGGCCCTGGGAGCTGTGGGGGGCCGTGTCTGCGGAGTCTACGTCCACAAAAGGTCTCGCGGCCCATAATCAGTTTATCCTGATGGGCCACAGGTTGCCTATCACTGCTCTAACTACTAGAAACTGGGACTGAATGACAGGGGACAGGTCACTCGATAAATTGCCCTCGTCTGTTCACTCCCTCTGAAGCATCTGGCATCAGCCACAGCTGGAAGACAGGATACTGGGCAAGATGGATCATTTGTCTGACCCAGTATGGCCAGTCTTATGTTAAGCTAAAAAAATATACAACGTATTTAGACATATCAGCTGCCCTTTCTTTGGATAACTATGTCTTTTTTAAAAAACGATTTCTGTACAGACATTGAATCAAACTTTCTCAGTTCTGACAACAGCATTTCCTTATTAACATACTATTGTTAAAGGCAAAGCAAATTAAATTTAATGGATCATGGGATATTTAATGTCCAACTAATTTTACTTAAATTAAGATCTCATTTTAGTTATACCGAATGATGCTAGGTTTCCAAAGAGTGATCAAGAACTCAAGATAGCTGCATTCTTCTTTATTATTCAAAACATGCTCGCACATGTCAAACCTTATATATCGAGTCAAAGCAATTCATTCATTTATCAAAGTTGCATGTCAAGATGGAATCATTTAATTATTATTCATAAATTTATTATAGCAGTGTTATCTAGTATCACTATAGTTATGCCAGTATTTCCATTACAAACCCACATTTGTGGGCAACATACCACATCACTGGGAAAGTACTTATTGAACCACTGTTAACAAAGCATCTGCACAGTTCTAAATATTGTATGCAACACTTGTACTGAAAAATTACAACCTATTCCGAGTACATGGAAGCCATAAACAGGGTTACCGAAAAAAATGGGTGCTCACCGTTTTATTATTCTTTAGTACTTGATGAGATGAGGACAAGCGATGGGCAGAGTTTGAGGGCATAAAACAACTATTTGGGTGCTGAAATCACATTTTTGAAAGAGAATACAAGTAACCTATCTTGCAACTCTAAAATTAACTAGCAACTGGAAAAGAGACTGGGCAAGACTGAGTGCACATATCTTCCCACTACCAGTAAATAGCAAGTGTTAACTTGTTAAAAATAATGGTAAGTTAAAAGAGAAAGCACTATATTTCAGAATCAAAAGCTAGATAAGAGGGTCTGATCTGTAGGAAATGAAGTACAGGGCCTGGACCTTTTAAAAAGGAAAACAAATATTGACGCATTTATCTGTGCTGATTGCTGCAGCAAGAAGTGGGAGAAAAAGGTTTTAGCCACAACTAGTTAAAGGCCAATACTGGCAACCTGAATACTGTAAGCTTATTACAAAAGCAAAATTATTTTTGAATAAGCATATACTGTAAAGTCCAAGGCTGAGTGCCACATGCATAAAATGCATCCAAATCCACTTGTGCATGCAAGAAAGAGAGTAGGTAAGAGTAAGTTAAAGTAAAGGTACAACCACAACTGAAAAAGATGTGTAGTTTCCTTTAAATTTTCTTGTCCACATTAGGAATGAAGAAGTTGATGTTATAAACAGAGGCAAAATGTAGATGTCTTGGTCAAGAGAACAGACAGACAAGTTATCCTGATGGTGAAGAGTTCCAATTGTCATTAAACTGATGTCCAAAAGTAATCATAAGTCTAAAAAGATAACGTGAACTGTTACAGTAGGCACCTCCTTTTTAAAATCAATGCCGGGGGGGCACTGAAGTGCGCCAATCCTTGGAACATACTGTACTTCTTCTAAGTATCACACAAAGGATTGAAATGCAGGCAACTGAAAGAATGAAGACTACTACTGCATGAATCACAACACAGTGTAACGGTTCATTTACATGTAGCATCAATTCACAGCCTGCTTATTAGTCTGGAGCTGTTGAGATATAGATCTTTGACAATACAGTAGAATGGCTTCAAAGTAGAGCTGCATGGGGAAAAAAAGGGAAAATCTGTTTCAAAACTTTTTCCAAGATACCTCAACACAATCATTTTCTTCTTCTTCTTTTTTTTTTTTTAAATTCCAACCAACTCTAATTTGAAAAAAAAAAAAAAAAAAAAAAAGTGGGGGGAGTAAATTTCAAATAAAAAAATTTCCTGATTTTTTTCTAATTTAGAAATTGACAAAATATTGACCAGCTCTACCGATCAACCACTGCAATGTAACTCTGAATATATATTAATAGGCAATATGTTGCAAGATTTTACCAAGATATTTGTACCTGAAATTACTTTTTAAATACCAAACAGAACCTGTCTGAAGTTAGGGCTGAATGCCCGCAAAAAAAAAAAAAAAAAAAAAACCACAAAAAAACCAAAACCTTTTCAAGTTAAGTCTCCCCTCCCCCACCAAACTAGAGCATGGCATACAGTGTCCCAAGTTCCCCCAAAACTTATTGCTTGTACCTGGCTGTAACTAAAAATGTCAGACTGAGCTCAATTTCAATTTATTTCAATACTTTGTACTACTTTTTTTCTGAATTGGGTGCATGCCAAACTTTATCCTGAAATGAAAAGGGAGTTCGGACTAAGTAAACCAAACAGATCCTTAAATATATTGTCACTGCAGTAGAAACATATAGGAGTCTAAATTCTCCCATTAGTGATTGGAGAATTTACATCTTCTCTCATCATCCCCTGTTGTAAATGGGAGATAGACCCCCCCCAAAATATATAAATATAGCATGTACACAGTAACTTGTGCATACATATTATAAATATCTGAAGCCATTCTGACTGGATAAGCCCATAACTTGATGGGAAAGAGACACAGTATTTAACAGATTGTGAACCTTTTCATGTTTGCACCAGTCCACACAAATAACTACACTTTTCAAACTTTACTATTTTATTTTTTCACTATTACGACTGAGTGATGGAACACCTTGCTATCTGCTGTGCAACTGGCACATGGTAAAGTGACTAAATTTGGAGTTGCATGATCTTGAGAAATTAGGCGATATCACAAGACATATTTCAAACTGCAAATAGCTGAAGGAAAAAAATACTTCAATTCAACCCAGTACACTTGAAAAAATGAAATAAAAATATTGAAAAAAGGAAGATTCTCGTTACACTTGCATACATATACAAACGATAAGTATTTAAACATTTAAAGAGCTACCATGGACTTCAAAATCATACTTCATTTTTTTAGCTATGATTATAACTAGGGCTGTCAATTAATCGCAGTTAACTCAAAAAAATTAATTGTGATTAATTGCATTTATAACAATAGAATACCAACTGAAATGTATTACATATTTTTGCATGTTTTTCTACAATTTTCAATATTGATTTAAATTACAACAGAATACAAAGTGCATAGTGCTCACTTTATATTATTTTTTATTACAAATATATGCACTGTAAAAATGATAAACAAAAGAAACAGTATTTTTCAATTCACCTCATACAAGTACTGAAGTGCAATCACTTTATCGTGAAAGTGTAACTTACAAATGCAGATTTTTTTTTGGTTACATAACTGAACTCAAAACCAAAACAGTGTAAAACTTTAGAGCCTACAAGTCCACTCAGTCCTACTTCTTATTCTGCCAATCGCGAAGACAAACAAGTTAGTTTACAGTGACGGGAGATACTGCTGACTGCTTCTTATTTACAATGTCATCTGAAAATGAGAACAGGCGTTCGCATAGCACTTTTGTAGCCGGCATTGCAAGGTATTTACATGCCAGATATGCTAAACATTTGTATGCCCCTTCATGCTTCAGCCACCATTCCAGAGGACATGCTTCCATGCTGATGATGCTCATTAAAAAAATAATGCGTCAATTAAATTTGTGACTGAATTCCTTGGGGGGAGAACTGTTTGTCTCCTGACCTGCTTTACCCGCATTCTGCATATATTTCATGTTATAGCAGTCTTGGATGATGACCCAGCACATGTTCGTTTTAAGAACGCTTTCACAGCAGATTTGACAAAACGCAAAGAAGGTACCGATGTGAGATTTCTAAAAACAACTACAGCACTCGACCCAAGGTTTAAGAATCTGAAGTGCCGTCCAAAATCTGAACGGGACGAGGTGTGGAGCATGCTTTTAGAAGTCTTAAAAGAGCAACACACTGATGCGAAAATTACAGAACCCAAACCACCAAAAAAGAAAATCAACCTTCTACTGGTGGCCTCTGACTCAGATGATGAAAATTAACATGCATCAGTCCGCTCTGCTTTGGATTGTTATCAAGCAGAACCCATCATCAGCATGGAAGCATGTCCTCTGCAATGGTGGCTGAAGCATGAAGGGGCATACAAATGTTTAGCATATCTGGCATGTAAATACCTTGCAATGCCGGCTACAACAGTGCCATGCAAACGCCTGTTCTCACTTTCAGGTGACATTGTAAACAAGAAACAGGCAGCATTATCCCCTGCAAATTGTAACCAACCTTGTTTGTCTGAGTGATTGGCTGACCAAGAAGTAGGATTGAGTGGACTTGTAGGCTCTAAAGTTTTACATTGTTTTATTTTTGAATGCAGTTTTTTTGTACATAATTCTACATTTGTAAGTTCAACTTTCATGATAAAGAGATTGCACTACAGTACTTGTATGAGATGAATTGAAAAATATTTTTTTTTACAGTGCAAATATTTGTAATAAAAAATAAATATAAGTGAGCACTGTACACTTTGTATTCTGTGTTTAATTGAAACTAATATATTTGAAAATGTAGTAAACATCCAAAAATATTTAAAATAAATGGTATTTATTGTTATTTAACATTAATTTTAATTGCGCTACTAATCACGATTAATTTTTTTAATCGCTTGACAGCCCTAATTGTAACAATTAAAGTTACAGTAACTGTAAGAGCTGGTTACTTACCTGTAACAGGAGTTTCTTCAAGATGTGTGGTCCTATCTGTATTCCACTGTGGGTTAAGCATGTGCCTTGAGCTGGAGAATTTGAAAGTAATGCCTGCTATGTGATCGAGAAAGCTATGTGACTGAGTAGGGACAGATGTGTTTTGAGCGTACTTGAGGGCTACTTGTGACATGAACTATGATATTGTTCATGGTCTGAAACCTGTCCATGGGCAGGTATGCCTTTGCAGTGATAAAATTTAGAATTGTCATGATGAAGTCCAGAGATTATGTGGGGGTGAGAACAGATTTTTCTATATTTATGCAGACTCCCAATGAAGAGAGAAGATGTTGCATCATGGAGTTGCACTTCGCAGCAGGAAGAGCACTCCTTGCTGAATCAAGCAGATGTACGGGGGGGGTTCCCCAGCCTGGGTCCGATTGGGGCCTCCTGGCCTTCTCTATGAAGTATTTGTGGAGACAAAGTTTCCACCCGTCTTGGGTACAGCTGAGGAACGATCAGCATATACTGTACCTTGCCACGATGTGAGCTTCCCCAAGGCAGTACATGCAGCACTGGTGGTCATCACTGACTGAGAAGGATCACGGGCAGGATTTTGCAACAAGGAGCCAGTCATTGAGGTACAGGAAGAAAATGATGCCATGACATCTGACATGGGCCACAACAACTGAGAATACCTTGGTAAAGACTTTGGGGGCGGTTACTATTCCAAAGGGGAGTACTCTACTAAACATAATCAGATAAATCTGAGAAAGCGTCTGTGGGCGGGTTGAACATCTATGTGAAAGTAGGTGTCCTTCATGTCAACAGTTATGAACCACATGCCCTTTTTTAAAGATGGAATTATTGCTGCCAATATGACCATGCAAAATCTGAGTTTGAGAATGAAGCAGTTCAGATAGTGGAGGTCAAGGACTGGTCTCCAACGACCCTTCTTTTTGGGTATTAGGATGTAGGTTAAGTAAAACCTTTCCCCTTGGTATTGTGGAGGAACATGTTCTATTGCTCCTTGCTGCAGTAGGAAGTTCAGCTCGTGTGAGAATACTCTTGTAAGAGTGGTCCCTGAAGAGGGATGGGGAGGAGGGATTTCACGAGAGGTAGGAATGCAAACTCTACCATACAGCCAGAGTGGATTACATTCAGCACCCACTTGTCTGTTATTGCACTCCAGCTGTTGAAAGAACATGCTGGAAGTCCCCAGAATGGTGTGCTGGGGTTGGAAGGTGTTGGGCGTAATATTTCGCAGCTATCAAGCTCCCATAAAAAAAAAATCGTCGAACCAGAGGCTGAGATTGAGATGCTGAGTCTGTTGTGGAGGTGGCGGGGTGTGCCAAACTGTCCTACCTGACTCCAGCATAGCTTCACTAACAGGGAAAACTATTCTGTTAGTTCCAGAGGTGTGCAGGATGGCTAAGAGTTTGTGCTAGGAGTCCTGGACCACCTCAAGGAGAATCTGAAGCTCTCCAGCAACTCTGTGGAGAAGGTCCTGGAACCGCCTGAAGTCATGGGGATGACGGGGTGCAAAAGCCACTGTTTCATCTGGGAATGATGATGGCAATCTTGCTGGTTCCGGCAGAACCAGAGCGTAATATTCTTCCTCCTCTGTCGGATTTGGAAGTAGACCTGAGCATCCCCTTAGAGGGGAGGCAATGGGTGACTCCCTAGCAGATCGGATCAACTAGATACCAAGGCTCCCAACATGGCCAGTAAGAGGGGTCAATAGGCATGGGGTACCAGCAGCTCTGAGTTAGATGAGGCAGAGGTTGGTCCTGAGGTCTTTTGCGTGGTGGAGGATAAGTATGGTAAGGGAAGAGCAATTCAGCTAATGGCTCTGAATCTCCAGAGCAGAAGGCTGATTCCAGCTCCGTTGGAGGGGAGGTGTATTCTGCATACGGGAGCTTAACAGGCTCCATTGCACAGTTGGTTCTCTCTGACAAGATATTATATCCTGGGAAACAGAGGGTCCCAATGGAGGAGAGGATTCTGCATCTGGGAGGGTGAAGACATCTTGTGGGGTGGCAACACATTCAGACCTCCCCAGTGTGAGGGGGACTCTGCTTGTCCAGGTCATCAGAGCTGGTGAGAAGGGTGGTATCCAGAGTTGGCAGTGATCGGGCTTCATTGGTGCAGATGGATCCTGGGGTTTGAAGTCAGGGATGACAGTACTGACAGGACACAGTCTGGAACTGATGTAGTCCAACGCTTGTGGGCGTTCTTGTTGTGCCTCTGGGACTTAGGATGTTTTAAGTCCTCATGGACTGAGCTGGTAGGCTTGCTTACAGTCGAGTCCGACTCCTTTGAAGTGAACTTTAAGGAACACTTAGTCTCATGCTTATGAGAGTGCTTCCTAGCTTCCCAACAAGGCCCTGCCATGGGGTCTGTGAGGATGGATTCTACTGCATCAGAGTTGCACTTTGCAGCAGGAAGCGCACGCCTTGCTGAATCAAGTGAATGTATGGGGGCGGGGTTTCGCCAGCCTGGGTCCGATTGGGCCTCATCGCCTCCTCCATGAGGCGTTTGTGGAGACAAAGATCCCGCCCTTCTCGAATATAGCTGAGGAATGAGATCGGCATACACTTGCCGCAATGTGAGCTTCCCCAAGGCAGTACAGGCAGCATTGGTGGTCATCACTGACCAAGAAGGACCATGGTCAAGAAGCTCAGAGTTTGAAGCCCAGCGTACTGGGCATAGTCTGGTACCCAAACTGGATGAAGTTAAAGCTGCGGACACTCTAGATTCCAACCTGGACCAAGTGGTGGTGAGAAGAAACTGAAGAGACGATCAGTCTGTACCACCTTTTATCCCCTCGGTCAGAAATACAAGGTGCAGAAATACAAGGTGAACCAGGGTGCACGTGCGGACCAATGGATACTACTTTCAAATTCTCTGGCTCAGGCACATGGTACGCATGTGTAACTCACAGTAGAATACAATAGGGACCATTACTCAAAGAAGCACAAAGTTTTTCTCTAATTTGTTTTTCCCGTTTATTTACTTTGCTCATTTAAAAGCTGTACATAGTCAGTTTCATCATTTCTCCTGTATAATTAGGTAGTCACTTTCCTGGGCTGAGCAAATGACCCACACAAACAGGAGTCAGGAAAAAAAAAGCATTCTAAAAATAAGCAAATCTTATTCTAAAACCACAAAAATTGGTAGGAAAACTCAGGGGCCGGTGTAGTAGCTGAAACTACTTATAACCCATTGTGTGAAAACAACTCGATTTCAAGCTGAGGATGCTTCTTTAACAAGTACTGAGTGATTGGCATCCAACTAATCAGTTTGCTGTCAATTATATTTAAAACAAATAAAATGTGTGAAAGGGTTAGGTTCTGTGTGAACACATTGTTTTCTTTTCTTGCTTCTACTGCCAATAATCACCTGACAATCCTCAAGCAGAAATTTAAAATTACTTCTTCAAATTCATATTTTATAGCTACATCTTCTGTAAATTTCAATATCTCATAAATGCCTTGGGTAACTTTGCAGTTAGTTAAAGCTATCTGGGAACTGCCATTACAAATCCATTATTAGGTTCAGAGGATCCTAGCTCTGCAGTACCATTTTATTCCTGAAAAAAAAACTTTTACAAAATGGAGTTCAAGAATACAGGAGTTCTTAGGTGGTTTCAAAACACTCTTTGTGTACTTTTGTAATTTTAGCACTGCAATCTTTCAGGCAATGACTCTGGCACATTGATATTTCTTAACTTGTTGTCACAAACCTTCTAAAATGATGTTAAGATGAATATTTTAGCCAAAATCTGTCACTATCCATTATTGGAAAATTGTAATGTTTTATTTATTTTATTTAAACTTGATATTGTGTAAATCTAATCTGATTTTTCCCCAAAAAACTACAGAGAAAATACACAAAGCAAGTTATTTAAAAAAAATGTTAATACTAAAGAGGTACAGATTTGCAGTACATCTGCTGATTCAACCAGCCTTTAAACTTGGGAACATTTGAAATTGGATCTGGATTTTGAGGCCAGGGTCCACTACTAATCATAAGCAAAGCTAATGAAAATGAAGAAATTCACAATTACGGTAAGTCTGACTGCTAGCACCTTCACCTAAAAAGGATTCCTCAACAACTGCTTTGTTTGCCTTGTACACCAAGGGTTTGGAGATTAGCTTTAACCGGGATTAGCTTTATCTACTAGCACTCTCACTTCTGTTACATTCGCTGAACCAGATTCTGATCTCTTTCCGCAAGTATAAAACCATTATGAAGTCAATGGAATCATTCCAGATTTATACCACGGGAACAGAGATCAGCATCTGTCTCTCTGGATGTATTGTTTGGTAAGCAATGTTTGACTTAGTTATTTACAACAGATTTCTGCCTGTCCCTGTGCTGTTCACCAGCCTTTTGGCCAGGACTGCCAGAATAGTCCTGATTTGAGTTTAATTTTGCCTATGCAGGTTAATTTTTTCATTGCACTTAATTTGTAATGATAGAAAAGTTCAGGAAGACACCTAGTGCACTATGGTCAAATTTTGCATTTAAGAGTCAGGTAGTAAAGGAATATTTTGCTCTAAAAGTTGTGTATCACAATTGAGTTTCATTATCCAGTCAATAAAAGGCAGTGTGTTAGTTATCCTGGGTTAAAGCATAAACACTACAGCAAATGTTTTGTGGGGGGTTTATAATTTGCAAAGGGAAGAATGGGCACCTACCACAGAAATTCATTCAAGGTTTTAAATTTAACCAAAAGTTATTTTTCCCATCCATTTGCCTTTTTAAATAGAAACAGTCAGTTTCTCAATCTACATGTTAACCTTTTGAAAGCATAAAAAGCCCTACAAGCACACTGTAGGATAATGCACGGATAATACAAACATTCATTTTATTCAACTAACAGTGCTTAATCTAAGAGCAAAATCACCATCATTACTTTATTCTAAGCTTGCAAATTTTGCTCAGACAGTGGTAAATTATTTCAGATTAAGTGCCATATTATTTTGTCCATAAAACTGTATCACTGACATTTTCTTTTGCATACACTGTGTTTTAAGTGGTAAGGGCCTTTTTCTTCAGACCAGCTGAATTCTAAAGGATGTAAAATGCTCACTAAATGACACACCAAAAACTGCAGGGGAAATGGGCTTTGTGCAATACACTCCTTCTGAATAAATCCTCCGATTTCCATTAGCACAAGTGCCAGTTATTCTTCTACTGCAAGTGATATTGATAATTCCCATAAGGCCGGTGATAGCCTCATATGTCAGGTGACCACTAATAAGACTTTTTCCCCGCCAATACAAATTCCAAAAGTTAGCACAGCTTCAAAAGTTAAAACAAGCAAAGCAGGTTGGTTAAAAAACAGACTGATAAACGTAATCAGGGCGGAATGGTGTACACAAACACAAACATGAGAGCGAGAACATAGAGAATACCAGAATACTGGACCACAGCATTAAGTTTTAAATACCATGAACTGCATGAGCTGCAGGCCACAGATCCATGAGTAAGCTATGCTGAGCATCCCAAATGAGTGCCTATAAAACCTTTATACCATACCACTAACAACATGTATTCTACCAAAAAAATTAGAAACATTTTTGAGAGTTTTTAAATATTATTAGTAATGGATTTTATATTGCTTTATCTATAAAGCCAGGCTGCCTTAGTATCATAAATCAACTTTTCAGGTTTTATAGGCTGAAGAAAATTACAACTAATGCATTTTAGAAAACTGTATAAATGACCTAAAAAGCTTTTCCATATGGAATATATTTTTAAAGTCAGATGCCTCCAGATAATCAAGACTAGCAGCAAGTGACCAGCACTTTAGCCATTAGTCCTCTAGCTAGCGTGTCAAACCTTCAGCTCAAAGAGGTGCTTTTTTATCCCCTCCCTGCTCCCCCTTTTTTTAAAAAATCAGTCTTAAAATTGATTCCCTTTCCCCCCCTCCAGATATGGAATTCCACCCCTCCCCCACAAGATTACACTGGCCCAAAGGCCAGGATGGCCAATATTCTTTCCTTGATGGGTATGTCGCAACCCAAAAGTGCTAGACATCACAGTCAAGAGAATACTCCACCAAGTTTTCCAAATAGCATTTATGTTTAGTTTTGGTAGGTCTTAAGATATCATACCTTAACATCAAAATATTATTGTGATGAATGTGCTGCGCGGTCAACACAGAGCAGTGTGATGAATTTACTAAGGGTGAATCTGCTGCTGTTCTCCTGGCTCCTGACTGGATCATGACAGGTCAGCCAGAAAGGGAATATCAATGGCAGTTGGGAGGATAGCTGGAGACCTGGAGGAACATGCACAAAAGCAGCTGTTCCTTGTGGCTGTTCATGGTCACTGAATGGGCGTACAAAGCGACCTTCACACAGTTAGGTCTATCTCAGTTTAAGAATAACAGGACTCGTGTAGATATTGTAAATAAACAAGTTATACTATACCTGACTTCACAACATCAATTTCTCTCCAGCAACTGAAAGCGACCTGCTGCAAGGTTCCAAAATTGACTACTGCTTAGCCAAGGGGAAACACTGTGTACTAAACATCTATTTTAGGTAATGTTGAGGGATTCTCTCTTCCTCTAAGGCTTGTACAGCTGGACTCATGGTACTATGGGAGTTTAGTTTTTGCTGGCAAAGTGATGAAAAAAACAGTACATGTCTAAGACCGTTTTCCTGTAAAATATGTAGCATATACAAAATACATGCTGGTGTGGTATAGCAAAAAATATTTATCAGCACTCATTTAGGATGACCTGCATAATTCACTCATGGATTCAACACTCATGAGCAACATGACCCCAGCATGTTTTAAAAACCTTTATACTCTATGCCACATCATCATGCATAACACTTATACAGAATACATCTGCAAAGTGTGTGTGCACGTGTGTACTTTATAGCTGGCATAGGTAGCAATACCTGACACTTTCCATTGTAAGATCTTGTTTTCTTTTGCTTATAACATTGCCAAACTTTAACCATTTGGGCTGAAATTTTCCAAGCCATGCGTCTTCCTTAGGCTGAGGTTTCTTTGAAAATTTCAACAAAAACAATTCTGACACTTCTCAGGAGTATGGGGAAAAAATGTTGATTTGCCCATGTTAAAACATTTTTACAACCATTTTATTGAGAAGCTATAGCACCTCCATGCTTTGGAGAAGGGACTTGAAATTTGGCAAAAGGGCTGTCCTGTTGCCAAGGGTGTGAATTTTTGCTGTCCCTGTGAAAATCTGCAGAAATTTGGCCAAATTATGAGTCAGTTTGGCAGCCAGATACCTCAAAGATTGTTTGCACTGAGCATGCAGGGACTAAGCAGGACTTTCACCGCATTTCCTCCACCTGGCAGCCAAGGACTGCTGTAACACCAGGCACAGGAACCAAGACTGTTACTCCTGTGGTCACAATGTTCCCCTGTTGGCATCCAAGCAGTGAGGAGGAGGAGGAACTAGCTTGACTAGAATGCAGAGAAGTGAGCAGTTAGACCTGGGACATGGAGCTGACGGTAAGGAAGAAGACTCGGACTCAGACAAGGACATGCCAGTCAACAGCAGAAAATGAAAACCTAGTACTGCTATCAGATAGTCCCTGATGTCAAGAGGCAGAAGCCTGTGCTGTGGATATAAAGTTCCCAACACTCGACTTCCACGTGGTTCATCAAACATGGTTCAACGTGATGAAATTTGTTTTTTCGGGTTTTTCCTTTAAAAATATCACATACAAAAAGCTACATTTAAAAGAATGTTAAAATCAAGTACTCAAAAGATAGGAAATGATAGAATTGTGATTGCCTGTAAAACCTTAATTTGCTCCCCTTGTGTGTATGCATTATGATAGCCTTTAATTACATGATGAGAATTGTTTTTGTTTTTTTTTGTTTTTTTTGTTTTTACAGGTACCCCACCCTCCCTTCAGTGCACAGGATGAACCAAGCTCAGGGACTGAATCTGCACAGAAAAGGAAGCTGTGGTCGACAGCAGAGGTTCTCAACCAGGGGTACGCATACCCCTGGGGGGGTATGCAGAGGTCTACCAGGCGGTACATCAACTAATCTAGATAATTTGCCTAGTTTTACACCATGCTACATAAAAAGCACTAGCGAAGTCAGTACAAATAAATAAAAATTTCATACAATGACTTTTATACTGCTTTACATACTATACACTGAAATGTAAGTACAATATTTATATTCCAATCGATTTATTTTATAATTCTATGGTAAAAATGAGAAAGTACGCACTTTTTCAGTAACAGTGTGCCGTGACACTTTTGTATTTTTAGGTCTAATTTTGTAAGCAAGTAGTTTTTCAATGAGGTGAAACTTGGGTTATGTGAGGCAAAACAGACTCCTGAAAGGGGTACAGTGATCTGGAAAGGTTGAGAACCACTGGTCTGTAGGACCCCCTTCTTCATTTGTTGTAGAAATTGGAAGGTGTGCAGTAAGTGAGGAAGGGAACTGCAAGAAAAGAAAGAATCATTTCATGGTTAAGGCAGTTGAATGCTGCCCCGAAGAACTGGATTCTATTCCTGCCTTTGCCAAAGAATTCCTATGTGATGCTGGGGATGTCACTTAAACCAAACTTTTCACAAGTGATCACTGACTTTCTGAATGCCCAACTTGCACTTGTCTGACTTGCAGAAGTGCTGAGCACTCTCAGCTGCAACCGAAGTCAATGAAAACTCTGCTCTGAGCAAGTAAAAATGATAAAAAAAAATGTTAAGTTCTCTGAAAAAAATCAAGCCTTGGGCATCCAAAATTACTGGATACTTTTGACCTTTATCTCTCTGTCTCAGTTCGTCATTTCTGAAAAGGGAATACCACCCCCTGGCCTCACAGCAATTTTATGAAGATTAATTAATGTTTGTGAAGCACTCTGATACTACAGGGATGAGCACCACAGAAACCCCCAGGAGAAAATTAATAATTCTATATTCAGAGCGGGGTTTGAATAGTATACAGTAAATAAGGCATGGGGCCACACATGGAACAATGAGGATAAAACATGATATTGAATAGCTTCTGTTCACTGAGTAAGCACCATCCTTCCTGTGTACTGAATAAGGCAGGGGTCCTGTGAAAAAAACAGTATGTGATCATATAATTCTAGACTGTAACATAATGCACATGCATAAGAAGGCCAAATTAACGTTGCCCATGCAATATATTTTTATAATTACATAAAAAGGTGCATTAACAATGTGAAGGTAGCAAAAACAAGCACTCAGATGTTAGGAAATGCTAGGATTAAGTTTCCATATGAAACCTTAACTTTCTTTTAATGCATTTTTTTTGTATTTTTCACATATATGAAATATACATAACACAAATTACACACACACAAATACATATTCCAATGGTATAAAACATACACTTCTACATAATTCAGACAATCACTAGAGTAGGTATGTATTTGTGTATAATTTGTGTGTAACAAAAAAAATAAGGTGGATGCATACTGCAATGTAAAATTTATTCATAGTTCTCTATAAGTGTGTGGCTATTACCAGATTCAATGATCACATAATACCAGTATAGAACCAACACCACAAAGTCAATTTCTGAATATCTGTCTTTTGCTTCAGGAGGCAATTTAGTAAGATTTTATAATATCTATCTTAAAGCTTGCAATGAATGTTCTTCACTTCATGCTATCTGGTGGTCGTTCAGTGCTGATGTTGAAGGCACTTGTGTTAGCTGATAATTTATTAATAAGATTACCACTACCATTGAGAACTCCTGGTGACCTCTTCATTGTAGTTGCTATGAATCTACAAAGCAAAGCACTGCAATTTTAATGTTGATCCTATGCATCACTTTTCAATGCTCAGTTACATGGCAAAAGTGACAAAGTTCCTTAGTGATGAGATTTTATTAGATTTAAAGATGGCTTTTATCTTACAAAAAAATAAAGACAAACATTCTAAAATTATTCCATTCTGTTTCACTAGGAAAAAGAGCACAATGAGTTTGTGTCTACTTCATATTCTGAATGCTGAAATTTGAATTGCTCTGGGTATACTTTTCTACATATTTGACACTCATGTTTTGATGTCCTAATTTGATTTCACTTAACTGTAAGTGAAAATTTGAGTTTTATTGGTCTTAGAAGTAGTATCCTCTGGTGACGTTTACTAGAAAATACAAACCCAAAGGCCACATTTAGTCCGCTTATTCCAGGGTTCATTTTGGCCCCCAATATGTAACTGGCATTGTATGTGGATCTAAAGTGTCCACCGTAAAGAAGAAACTCACCATTCTAACTACTTCGGGGTAAGTCTGCTCTGTCAAACAGCCTCTGCTTATTGTAATGTAGTCCACCAGTTCATTAAGAGTGGAGCGCTTGTATTCTTTCATTTTAAGGTCTGATAGTGTGTCCATGAAGTCAAAAATTACACAGCACTGCTGAAGTTTCTTTAGGAACAGTTCAGGCTGCTCTGAAGATGGAACGTCTATGAAACAAGAAAGGAAATCTTTGTGAGTCTGGCATCTTTTTATATGAAATAGGAATTCTTTTTGAAGAGCAATTTCAAAAGAAAGCAGTGTTCCATACAGTTTTCATAAAACAGTGCTCAACCTAATAATAATTAAACCCTTTATAGAAATTTCATGCGTATTCAGTAGTTGAGATCTTGGATACCGCATGTACCACTATATTTAATTTTTTGCTTTTAAAAGTAACATTTACCAGATCTCCAAGACTTAGAGGAGAGTACAAACATACCTACATATAAAACCTAATCCTGCAAGCTGCTCAGAAATCAAGTACCACCGGCTTCACTGGAATCTGAGGGTGCTAAGCACCTCACAGGATCAGAGCCACAGTTAGCTTACACTATAAAGAAGGAAGAAAGTTCTAAAACTTGATATTTCTATCTGCTCGATCTGAATTAATCTTTATATTTCGAAAAGTGCTGTACCATACAGCAACACCATACGAATAAATCTGACTTTCCAAACAAATGTCCCATTAATTTTTATTCCCATGTTGACACTTTCTGTAATAAAATCAATTGTAATTTTGCAGTAGTCAATGAAGCTTTTCTGTTATAGAATCCTGCCAAAGCAACAGAATATGCTATCCTTTACATATAGTTTATATTTGAACACCCTTCTCCCAAAGTAGAAAAATATTCTTGGCTGATAAAGTAAGTGCGTATATATTTGTTGCTTTTCTCTGTTTTGCCAGTCTTACTGGATCAATCGCTTAGCAAAACTACATGAAATAAAAATGGACTCAACAGCACTACCATAAATGTGCTCAAACACTTGACAGTTTCTATTTTATTCACAGTGGCAGGTTAGTTACCTTATTAAACATGATTTCAAAAGAATATGTAGTAAATTTAGTTGATCTGATTTTCATGTACACATGGGGCTAATGATGATAATAGAAAAATTATAGAACAGAACCTTGATATTAAACAGAAAAGATGCCAAACAACTGAGGAAGGCTACCTCCTTACCTCCCACCCCAATTTTTTTTTTTTTTTTTTTTTTTTTTTTTTTTTAAAGAAACTGCAGCTTAGCTCAAGAGGTTTACACAGCACGATGGACTTAGTGATCGTCAAAGAAATGCTACAAATAAAGCATACAAGCTTATTCTATTCAGCTTTCAGCTAGAAACAGTTAACACTCCATACATTTGTAATGTATACTGTTTTAATAATCTGAAAAAGATCAACTATATCACACTTTCTTCTCTTAATACAAGTCATATCTTTTACGTAGTCACATTTCTTAAACAGGGATGCACAAATATAAAGGAGGACCAACATTTGGCCCACTGGTATGTTTTTTGTTTTGTTTTTTAATCTTCAGTGTATAGTGTTGATCAGGTTAAGGAATACTTGGAAAACATGGGAAATTGATAAGTGTGGTTTATTTTGGAATAAAGCACATTAATTAAAGATTTAAATTAAAACTATATATACCTATGCCTAATTTCATGTTTAAAAATATTTGTGAATTTTACAAAAGTAAATCCTTGCAGAACAAATTATTAAAGGCTCAAATTCATATTAATAGACTAAAGGATTGCACAACTGTATTTTATTTTAAAGTGCTGAATGAGAGATGCTTCCTAATCCACTACACATTAATTATTTTTTGTTGGTATAATCTAAAAAAAAAAAAAAAAAAAAAAAAAGCAGTGAAGATATTGGATTGCTGTAGAAACAATGAATACGTAATCAGCCATATGGCTGACATTCTGCACTAAAATATATAAATCTGACATGGCAAAGCTCAATACCCTCTGCAATTTCTTCCTGTATGTGTAGCACTTATGGAGCAATTATAGATTCCATCAGATCCTCAACCTCCTTGCTACATAGAATAACCCCTGTCATGGACAAGCTGAGTTGCAGATAGTTGGTTTTATTCCAGATCTCAGATTTGCTAGGCATTTAGTGAGCTCTGCAACACCCATGTCTGAGTCAAAGGAGAAGATGCCAAATAGGCGTCAGCAGTGTACTAATGATACTGCAATTTATATCATGTTCTAATTCCACACAACGCATTCCCAGAGGCTCTGTATGGATGTTGAACAGAAGATGTGACAGATTGGAGTCTTGCAAATCTCCACAAATAAGAACCTTTGGGATGGAGCAGCCAACCATCACCACCTTCTAAAAAACTATCAGAAGCAATGAGCAAAACGCCATTTTAAAGCTATTCCAGACATCTTGATAAAGTTACACAGCTGTGTCAGCAAGTGCTGAAAACTGATACCTTTATTGATATCCCTTGACATGTTATCTGGCCTCTGCCCATTGCACAAGAAGATCAACAACTTCCATTAGTACCACTTCCAGTCTGAAATGTCACCAAATAAGGCCAGGGGCTTCAGGGAGCTAGATATCTGTCATGTTTTCATGTTGCCATTTTCTTGATGATCTTTCACAAAAAAAGGAACTTCAAAAGTCAGACTGGGAGGTGGCTGATTGGAGTTCAGAATTTTCTTTTTTAGTATTGGCCTAACTACAGTGTGTTTGAGGGATCCTAGAACCCAGTCTTCTCTGAGATGGGCACTAACAATCTCTTCCAAAACATAAGCTATGGTTCAAATGCGGTAGTTGGTATCTATTGTATTTAGGTGTATTTCAGTGTTATTTCCACAACATATATAATGCTTAGTTCTAGCCTGTAATATGTTTCAAAACTTTTTATAATTCATTACATTTCTTTGCAACTTGCATATTGCATCAATAAAACCCATGATGTTATATACATAAATGTGTGTATCTATTTTTATATAAATTGTGTATCTGTTTTATAGTAGATGGGAAGGTAGGGGTATGGGTCTATATTAGCATAGGTGCCGACTCCACAGATGCTCCAGCCCTGGAGCACCCACAGAAAAAAATTAGCAGGTGCTTAGCACCCACCGGCAGTAGGGATATAAATAGGGTTTAAAAATAGTAACCATGTGAACCTATTAAAATTCTATTGGTTAAACGGTTAACCATCAAGGAGCTGACATAGGCGAGGAACTAGGAGTGCAGGGGGTGCTGCAGCACCCTCAAGTTTTATATGGGGTCCCGGCTGCCAGCCCCACACCCCGGCCGGCAGCCGGGACTCTGGGCAAGGGGCCAGCAGCCAGGATACCAGGCATGGGCGGCAGAAGATGCTGGGGGTGGAGTGGGGTCAGGAAGAGGTGGGGCATGGGTGGGGGCTTGGAGGAAGTGGTGGAGTGAGGGCGGGCCTGCGGCGGAGGGGGGGGTCGAGCACCCCCCTGGTAGAGAGGAAGTCGGCGCCTATATATATTGACACTCACTAGGTCTGTCTAAAGGAAAATTAACTAAAAAAATGGTTCCTAGGCTTAAGCCTAATGGCATATAGCACAGCTCACCCCAGAACATGTTACATAGCTTATCTAAACTTACTACAAATTACAATGCTGGGGAACCTTAAACTAAAATCAGGGGTTAAAAAGGCACCACAATAATTGTTAATCTCTTTCAAAGTTCTCTCAATTAAAATCTTGGGGAGAAAATAAATTGTATTTTCCAAAGCAGAAACTACAAAGATGATGCTATGCAAGACACACTGCATCAGAAAACACACTAAAACTAAGTCATTATAGACTTTTTGTAATCAGTACACAAACTGTGAAAATTCTTCTTGATCTAGTCCTTCTTTAAGAAGCAAATCATCAGTTAAGCAATCAATTAGAACAGTGATCAATTCCTGGGGAAAAACTGAATGCAACACAGTTTTGAAATTGCTCTTGGCAGTTCTGTTGGGACGGGAACGATGAACTCTCTAAGGATAAAGGTAACAAAGGACTTTGGGAAACAGGATGCACTCAGCACAAGAGGAAATGGGTCAGCAGAAATCAACAAATCAATCTTCCATGTTATTTTGTGTTGCCAGTTCCCACTACTCCAGTTCAGTTTTCCATCATGAAAGGTCAGTTCTTTAAAAGACTGCCGTCTGTGAACAGAGGTCCAAAGATGCTGCTGTATAATCTTTTAATCTTTCTAAGGGATGGACTGGAGAGGAGATGATGAAAGACTTTCAGTGCAAAATAGTATGGGGCAAGGGAACTGTCAGCTTCTTTCTGCTGATAATCTTACAGGCAGCCTCTCTCTAACAATGGACCTCCAAATCCAGTTTACGATTACTGTCATAGTCTACCACACTGAAATGGTGATCACATATTAATTATCTGCACTAAAAATAAGGTAAAACTACGTACAGATTTCTAGTTATGAATTAGAAATTGATGTTTACTTGGGGTATGTTGGCATTCATAACTACATACCTTAGAAAAATCACTATTGCACATCAAAGCAGTAGCAGATTTCTCAAGATACACAGCAATAATCATCTCATAATAAAATCAAAAGGGATAGATTAGATCCAATAGATTCTAACTTGTGTTAATAATACCTACATTGTACCAAGGAAATAAGGAAGATCTGAAAAAGAGCAGGTAAAGGTGAGGAAGTCAAAGAATAAAACATGACAATTAAGAACAGAAATCACTTCATCTATAGTCAAGTTGCAATTTCCAGAAAGATAAAGAATTAACTTGCATAATTAATTGATAAGACACAGATTGAGATGAATTAACACAAATTTAAGTTGTGCCCAACAGGTGGAAGTCCCATTGTTTTCAGTGAATTTTGCAATGTTTTTCTTTTTTCCTAAAGAAACACTATCAAGCTTTTAGAGCTCAAAAATTAGTTACACTGAATATTACAAGTTTTATTTATTTGCAGTTATAAAGATCAGGGTACTCACAAAGGACAGATGTTTGCTCTAACAGACTACTGTAAAACAACCTCCCCCCCACAACACACTATAAATACAAATCAAGTGGGGGGGATGCATGCCATTACTAGTATGTTTAAGACACACCAGAAGGTATGGTTTTCTTTTTAGTAAACAAAAAAATAATAATAATAACGTGAGTGGTTGAGGAAATCCTCATTTTGAAACCTTTAAAGAAAATGACCTTTGAGGGATGAAAAGCTTGACAGTTTCCCCTTTAGCTATTTAAAACACATAAAGAATATTTTCATATCAGATTTCTAGATGAATTACGTTCACTGAAGTTTATGAATAATCAATAACCTGTAACAAAAATTAGTATGAATCACACAGTTATAACCAAATCAAAATAGAGCATTATAATAGAAACGCTTGGGCAAATCCCATAGCCAAGAGGAAAACAGAACTAGTAATTAAGAATAAATGTTTTAACCTGCATTAGCTGTTGGATCTTATTTATGCCTTCCAATCACAAGAGAATTCTGTATTCACATACTTTCCCCAAAAGGTGAAATCATTTCAGCTTCAGATTATTAACAGTAAAAAACAAGGTTTATTCCATATAGACATTCCAGATCTAGTGCAAGCCATTTATTGCTCTATCTACTTAAAATCCTACGTCCTGCAGGAATTTTGTATTTTTGGGATTAAGATATTTCTCACTAAATGCATATTTTCCTTGGGTCAAATGAATCAGACTACTTTATAATGCTGATTCTTGTCAGCCATGCTATGCTTTTCACATTGGTGCTGTTGTTATGCAAGTAATTTGGTCATAGGATTACACATTTCCAGAGAGATTAAATATTATATTTAAATAAATTTAGACTACTATAAGTCTATGAAAATAATAAAGCACTACACAGAAGTATTAAAATTATTTATAGCTGAATAATCAAGTGCAGTCCTATTCTGAAGTGACTCTAAAAATGGCATTGCACATATGGTAGCATCTCAATGATATCCAGATTAAACATGCTCAATTTACATGTGAAAAGGTATTTTGCCAACTATCAGCCCTGCAAACTTCAGGGGATCTGAAAGCCAAGATGGGTTCTTCCTTTCTTTCTTGTGCATCACCACCAGTTATAAGTATTATGAAAGCCAAATTTCCCCATCATTTATATACCTCTACATCACTATTTTTGCCAATGGATTTGCCCTGACAATCGATTGGCCCAGTAACTGGAATTTACAAAACAATTCTATTATCGATATGCAAGAAAGAATAGAATCTAGCGTACCTTCTTTTAGCTTTATTCCAAATAAAGAAAGCAGACCTGTTATGTAAAAAGGTACACATTTATACAGACCTTTTTCAAAATAGAATTTCACTCAAAAAGTACGACAAAGTATGTGTATTTTTCTCTTTCTTACACACACACACACACACACTCCTGAGAAGTAATCTGCCTGATTATTTTCATTTAATTTTCATAGCTAACTGACAATATTATGAATGCTTTATGGAGTCAGTAATCGCTCATCTATAATAGGCTGCTTTTTCAAAGCTGTTCCCCAACTCTGCTCTCTACGTATATTGAACCATTATACAAGCAGGGCAGAGTTTAGGTACTGTGAACCAAAAATGCAGGGTTAACTGGCACCAACATTACTCATGTAGATATAAACATCTCGAAGAACCATCATTACTGCTCAAAGTGAGTAACTTCCTCTTCTTCTTCTTCAAGTAGTGTCCCTACGGGTGCTCCACTCTAAGTGACTCCCGAGCAGTGCCTCTCCCCACTGGAGGCTGGGGCTTCGGAGTCGAGTCTGTTATAGAAGATAGCACCGTGGCACCGAATGTGGCGTCTGCATCAGAGTTCCCCAGAATGGCATAGTGTTCTGCGAAGGTATGTGCAGATGCCTCAGTAGCTGCTCTGCAGATTTCTGATATACAGATACCCTTGGAGTAGGCGACGGACGAGGAGACAGATCTCGTAGAAATTGCTGTACCTTTTGATCTATCTGCAATGGAGAGGAAGAGTCTCAGAGATTTTCTAAAAAAATCTTGTCCTGTCCAAATAGAAGACCAAGGTTCTCCTCATGTCGCGCATATGGAGGATGGCTTCCCTGTTATCCTGATGAGGTTTGGGATAAAAGGTTGGAAGGTGAATAAGCGGTTTCACGTGAAATGCGTAAGTAACCTGGGGAGTGAACTTCGGATGTGTCTAAGCATGACTTTGTCAGGAAAGAACACTGTGAAGGGGGTATGTGCCATTGGACCCGCTATCTTCCCTATCCTTCTTGCCGAGGTTATAGCGATCAGGAACGCCATCTTCATGGAAAGGTGAGTTAGAAAGTAAGTGGCCATGGGTTCAAATGGCAGCCTATTCAGTCCTTTTAACACTAGATTGAGATTGAGATCCCATTGTGGAGGGAAGCCTGGGTTGAGGAAAGAGGTTCACATTGCCTTTGAGAACCCTCTTCGTAGTCAGGTGGGAGAAAATTGAGTACCCTTCTACCTGCTGGTGGAAGGTCGCAATTGCTGTTAAGTGGATTTTTAGTGAGCTAATAGAAAGTCCTTATTTCTTGAGAGTCAACAGATAGTCTAGGATTACAAGTAGAGTGACTGCATCCGGGGTGACGCTTTTGGGCTGGCACCATATTCGAAATCTAGTCCACTTTTGTAGGTAGGTACGACAGTTAGCTACTCTTCTACTGTGTAATAACACTTCCTGTATCTCCTCAGAGCAAGATGTCTTTATGTGCTTGAACCACAAAGGAGCCAGGCTTTGAGCCGCAGTATCCACAGGTTGGGATGGAGAGAGTGTGCCTCTTGTTCTGCAACAGAAGGTAAGGAGTCATTGGAAGAGTCATGGTGGACAGAACACCAGTTGTGACAGGTAAGGATACCATGTGTGTCTGGACCAGGTGGGAGCAATCAACATGATATTTGTTTTTTCTCTTTTTATTTCCAAGAGGATTTTCAGTAATAGAGGGAATGGGGGAAAAGGTGTAAAGGCGGCCCTTGTCCCATTAGAGGAGGAGAGCGTCCCGCAGGGAGTGTAATCCGATCCCCCCTCTGGAGCAGTACTGTGGATGTTTCTTGTTCTGGTAAGTGGTAAACAGGTCTATTGTGGGTGTCCCCCATTGTCAGACGATTCAGTGACACTCCACGACATATATCACCCATTCATGATCATGTGGGAATTTGCGGCTGAGACTCTCCACTGTTGTGTTGTGCACACCCAGTAGGTAGGCTTCAGATATTGTGACATTGTGGGAAATGCAGCAGTGCAGTTCCATAGCTTTAGTGCTTTCATGCACAGGGAGGGTGATCTCGCACCTCCTTGTGGGTTTATGTAATATATGCATGTTCATATTATGTTGTTCATAATGACTTTTGTGTGCATGCCTCTGATCAGCAGGAGCAAGTGAGCACACACATTTCTTACCGCTCTGAGTTCAAGCAGGTTGATGTGACAACATGTCTTGGATGGAGACCATTTGCCCTGCACTGTGAGATCGTTGAGATGTGCGCGCCCCATCCTATGAGGGATGCATCAGTGGTAGCGATAGGGAAGGCTGAACAAATGTAATTCCTCTGCAGATGTTTATTGGGTCTTTCCACCAATTCAAGGATTGTCTGATCTTGGTGGGCACCGATAGTAGCTTATGTTGTCTCTGTTCAGTCTGTAAACCAAACCAAACCACGCTTGGAGGCATCTCATGTGCAGTGTGGCCGATGTTAACAGAAGCTGGAGGCAGTGTCTGGCCGAAATTTGGGGGCTGTCTCTAGAAGCGTGAAGAGGCTGAGGAATCTGTGATGTGGGAGGAGCCCCCTCACATGGACGGAGTTGAGGCCAGGTCCTATGAATTTTAACCTCTGTACCAGAGTTAATGTCAATTTTTGTGCATTAATTTGAAAGCCCAGATTCTGAAATAGATGGCTGATTCGTAGGGCTTCGGTGAAGGGAACGTGCCCTGAGGAGACAATCATCCAGGTAAGGATAATCATAATGCCCTGGGAGTGTAAGTGGCCCACCACTATGGAGAAGACCTTGGAGAATACTCTGGGGGCCAATGAGAGGCCAAAAGGCAGTATTCTGTACTGGCAGTGGTCTTGGCCTAGTGTAAACCTGGGGTCTCGTCTGTGACTTGGTATGATACAAATGTGGAAAGGTCGAGGGCTGAGAACCAGTCTCCTTTTTCTAATCCTGGAATAATTGTTGCTAACGTGACCATCTTGAATTTCTGAGCCTTGACAAATTTGTTGAGCACTCTGAGGTCTAGAATGGGTCTCCATACTCCCTTTTTCTTCAGTACCAGGAATTAGCAAGAGTAGAAGCCTTTGCCTCTTAGATGTTTGGGCACAGGCTCTATGGCTCCTATGTTGAAGAGATGGCTTATCTCCTTTCGTAGCAGGATCTCATGAGAAGGGTCCCTGAAGAGGGTCGGGGATGTTTTTTGGGAGGGAGGGAGGCGAAATGTATGGAGTACCCATCTCAAATAATCTCCAGCACCTATTTGTTGGAGGTTATCCATTCCCAGAGGCTGCAGAATGGGGTGAGATGGCATCCAAAGAGATGGGTGAGGTTTTCCAGCATCAGTCGGTGTTGAGGAGAGTGGTCTATGGGCACCTCAACCAACCTACCAAAACTGTCGCTTTGAGGAGGAAGGTTGAGAGGAAGTAGATTGAGATCCCAAGGGTTTCTGTCTGGGAAACCTGGACTTCTTCCTCTGAGGTTCATATGACCTTTGAGATGGATATCGCGACAAATGGGGTTTGAATGACAGCTGATGGCTGTACTTTCTCTTATACCCAGGTGTGTAGATCCCGAGGGATCAAAGAGTAGCCCTGGAGTCTTTTAAGGTGTGGAGGAACGATTCAGTCCTTTCAGCAAATAGTTTTGTCCCTTGAAAAGGCAGGTCCCTCCACAGTTGTTTGAACCTCTTTTGGGAAGCTTAATAGGTGCAGCCAAGGGGCTCATCTCATCATGATGGCATCAGAGATGGAACGTGTGACACTGTCAGAGCATTGAGTGCAGACTGGAGAGATGTATTTGCCACCAGTAGGCCTTCATTGACCATGGCCTTGAATTGTTCCTTGTGCAAATCTGGGAGCTGCTCAATAAAGGAATTGAGTTTTGAATAGCTCTGGTAATCATATTTCGCCATTAAGGCTTGATAGTTTGCAATACTGAACTGAAGAGTGGCTGAAGAGTATGTTTTCCTGCCAAAAAGGTCCAGGCGCTTCCAGTCCTGGTCATAGGGAGTGGATTTGAAATGGTACTGGCAGCCTTTTGAGTTAACTATGTGCACTGTGATCAAATTGGGAGGTGGGTGGGAGAAGAGAAACTTCATGTCTTTCACCGGCACATAATACTTTTTGTTGGCCCGCTTACATGTTGGTGGGACTGACACGGGGATCTGCCATATGAGTTTGGCAGGGTCCAAGAGTGCCTCATTAACAGGGAGGGCTACTCTGGACGAGGTAGAAGAATGTAAAATGTCCACTAGTTTGTGGTGTGACTTGGTCACCTCTGGTAGTGGTATCTGCAGTGCCTCTGCCACCCACTGGGACAACTCCTGTTGAGAAGGAACTGTGTAGGGTTTCCCCCCCACAGCACTGGTTTGCCTCGTGCAGGCTGAACGGACACCACTACCAAAGTTTTCCGATCAGCAGCACAGGGACGCAGACACCCCTACAGTGGAGCACCCATAGAGACACTACTCGAAGAAGATAGTGAGCTTAAGCCGAGAGCAGATTTTAATTTTTAGGCTCAGGCCTGTTGATACATTTGTATTTTAAATACAGATCAACAGTTTGTCTGGAAGGCAATAATCAAATACTATTTCTCCAGATCAGGCTTTGGGTCTTCCTGAGCTGTAGAACAATACGATTTTCCTAGACTAGTGATCATAATATTTTACTTCTCTGAAGATCTCACAAGTTTCTCCTATCCAGTATATTGCACCTTGAATGCAAGACAGGCCATGAGTAATCTCTGCCTTTGGGTTTTTTGGCGCTCTGAAGCACCAGTAACTGAGCACATATCACTCCTTGCCCTACACCTCAGAGCCCATTCCAAGTGTCAGTGCCTCATCCCTAATATAACCTTCTAAATGGACCCCTGACTGAAATCAGCATAGGAGTTCCTTGCAGAAGCTGCACACCAGAATGTAGAGGTTCCTGCTCCAGCTATTCTGCAATGAAACTCATCTTTTTCTGATCACTGCTGTATGCTTTTATCATTCTTCTGAACTTCTGCTAAAAGCTTCTTCGAGCCAGTAAAATGTGGTTACTTGGTGACAAGATGCTTCTTTAAAGCCTCCAAGATAATTTTGGTTTATGTTCTGTTTTGATTAATCTTTGACTCTACAAAATCAAGTCTCTGCACCTGAAGCTTCAATATTGAAATTTTCTTTAAAGCTCTGATGCTTGACTTTTAAACTTGACACAGTATCAACTTGGGTATTGGTCTTGAGCTACTGTTACTCCTGGGGGAATTCTGCACCAAAAAATTAAAAATTCTGTGCACAATATTTTAAAATTCTGCAAATTTTATTTGTTAAAATAACACAATATAATCATGCCAGTTTCAATTATTTCGGTAATTTATTTCAAAATATTTGTCAGCAAGTATGTCTGTAACAACACAGACCCAAAAAAAGAAGATTCTGGTAATTTTTTTTTGACAAATAGATTCCTTACTAGGCATATTAATACAGTAACTCCTCGCTTAACGTTGTAGTTATGTTCCTGAAAAATGCGACTAAGTGGAACGATGTTAAGCGAATCCAATTTCCCCATAAAAATTAATGTAAATAGTGGGGGTTAGGTTCCAGGGAAATTTTTTTCACCAGACAAAAGACATACATATATATATATATATATATATACACACACACACACACACACAGTATAAGTTTTAAACAAACAATTTAATATTGGTACACAGCGATATTGATTGTGAAGCTTGGTTGAGGTGGTGAAGTCAGAGGGCGAGATATTTCCCAGGGAATGCCTTACTGCTAAATGATGAACTAGCAATTGGCTGAGCCCTCAAGGGTTTACTCATTGTTGTTAATGTAGCCTCACACTCTACAAGGCAGCACGAATGGAGGGAGGGGAGACAGCATGGCAGAGACACACACTGTGTGTGAGAGAGAGAGATGCGCATTGCTCCTTTAAGTACTCTGACCCCACTCTAAGTACACTGCCTTTTTAAAATCGATCAGCAAGCTGAGACGGCAGCTGCTGCCAGGAAGCTCCCTCTGTCCTGAGCCCTGTCCTGTGTCCCCCCTGCTCTATGGAAGATGGGGTAAGCGGAGTGCAGGAGCAGGGGGGAGGGGGATACCCTGACTTTAGTGCCCCCTGCCCCCCCTCCCCCACACAGCAAGCAGGAGGCTCCGGGGAGCAGCTCCAAGACAGAGGGCAGGAGCAGCACATGGCAATGGGGGGAGGGACAGCTGAACTGCTGGCAATTGATAGCCTGCTGGGCAGCTGCTGCACAGGGAACTTAGGGGAACGGGGAGCTGATAGGGGGGTTGCCGGTCCACCCTGGTTCCAGGCCCCCACCAACTAGCTGCAACGGGCTGCTCTTCCTGCAAGAAGTAGACAAAGCAGGCGGCTGCCAAACGACGTTATAAGGGAGCATTGCACAACTTTAAATGAGCATGTTCTCTAACTGATCAGCAATGTAACAACGAAACCACATTAACCGGGACGACTTTAAGTTCAAAGAGAGACTGCTGAACTTGAATTAATATGCAAATTAGATACAATTAACTTAGGTCTGAACAGAGACTGGGAATGGTTGGGTCATTACACTAATTGAATCTATTTCACACTTTCTGTGGGTCATCTCGATTATCACTTCAAAGGTTTTTTTCTCTCTCCTGCTGATGATAGCCCATCTCAATTGATTGGCCTCTTACAGTTGGTATGGCTACTCCCACCTTTTCATGTTCTCTGTATGTATAAATATCTTCTTTCTTTCTGTGTGTTCCATTCTATGCATACGATGAAGTGGGCTGTAGCCCACGAAAGCTTATGCTCAAATAAATTTGTTAGTCTCTAAGGTGCCACAAGTACTCCTGTTCTTTTTAAGTGAGGAGTTACTGTACAGAACTTTGAGTAATTCATTTAAATTACAATACAGAACTGTATTTCCTGCACCTGTCAGAAGCAGTGCAAAGGCTTAGGGAAGTCAGGGGTAAGGGAGGAGCTGAGGGAGAGGGAAGGAGCCTGGAGTGAACCAGGAGGATTGTTGGGTGTGGGTGGAAGAAGTATGGAACAGGTTTTTTGGGGGATGAGTGGCAGAATTGTTAGGGAGTTGGGGAGCCTCCCCCATGCAGACCCTGGTTGACCCCAAGCCTCTCCCATTCAGTCAGGCACATCTGCCCCGTCCCCACACCTCCCATGGGTCTCTGCAGCCTCCTCCCTCATCCCCATGTGTCCCTGCAGCTCCTCTCCCCATCCCCTAGCTCAACACTGTCACCCCACTTGCTCCTGAGCCTGCACCCCAGTCTGTCCCTCCCACTAGCCACTCTGAACCCCAGTCTGTGACCCCCCCCCAGCAGCCCTGTGTGCCCCACTCTGTCCTAACTTGGTTCTGCGGGCAGGGTGCTGTGATGAACTTCTACTTCTGCGGGAATTCTGCGCCACTGGGCACGCACAGAATTCCGCCCCCCCCCCCCCCACACACACACCCAGAAAATACATTGTGCCACAGAAGTGCTGCAGTTCTCCCTTTTACCCACCAGAGACCGCTATGGCACTAGAACAGTCAGCTGTGTTCATGTTGCTGGCTGTTCTGGTGCCACAGCGGCCTCTGGTGGGCGAAAGGCGGAACTGAAGCACTTCTTGGGCAGAAATTTATTTTCTGTGGGGAAAAAATCTGAGACATGAATTCTGCGCATCTGTAGTGGCGCAGAATTCCCCCAAGAGTATACTGTTTCAACTCTTGTTAGATACATACTCGTACCACCTTTTTCATTTAGGGGGGGCTAATCCTGCAATAGATGATGGATCAGACTCCAACTTTGCCTGAGAACAAACATGCACAAAGTGCAAATAGTCCTTGTGTTGTAATTTGATAGTAAATATCTCAATTAAGAGGTTTCACAGGGACTGGCAGCTGGAATGGAACATGTATAACAGGGAGGAAGGGTGCTCATGTTCAAACCAGTACCCTAGATGGCCAAAAATATAACAGCTGGAGAGAAGGAATGTCAAGCAAGTTTGACACCTAGAAACCACAAAAGCAAAAAGTACAACTGCCTGTTGATCTAAGATATGACAGTGATGTCAGAGCACAAATGCCTATCAAGACAAGACTCAAGTAGGTCTCAAACTTGGCCTCTACTTTATATCTTGGTAACTCAACCTGTGTAAGATTACCTAAGCATCAATGGTGATTTTTTTAGGTTCCACTAAAAATTCTGAATCACTGTCACCCACCTGCATAAACCAAAATGGGAGTAATTCCTCCTATATTCAAAACTACTGACTCCTTCAAACCAACATGATCCCCTCTTTTGCCACAAATTTTCTATGGTACCCATTCCTATTCTTGTCCTTCTGCTTCCTAGATCATTCACCTTCAGCTAAGAATTAAGCATGTTACTCTATTGCAAGACACAAGAAAATAACAACATGAAATGGATAACAAAGGTCTCCTGGTTCTGAAACAATTATCTCAGCAATGTATCTGGACTATATAACCTCAATCAATTCAATTTTTTTTTTATTCCAAGATCAGTTGATGGCAAGTGCTACTACCTATGCAAACTTTTTATTTTGGTAAATTTGAGAAAGACATTTATCCTCTGTCCAATAGTATAGGCAAACATTTAAGGTAGTTTATACATTTAGAATGTAAGGCTTTCCAATTTTTTTTTCAAGAGGTGGGGGGTAGGAACATAACTGGAACAAGTTATCACTTGGAACAAAGTTCCACCACCAAAATTTGATTCTATTATATTCACTCCTAAGCGATGGACTGAATTGTTCAGTTTTGGGTGTAGAAGTTCAACCAAAGAAAACTGCACCGTGGCTGCAAACTCTTCAAAATGCTTTTATCTGCCCACCAGCACAGACTCCATCTTCCTCAGGTTCAGCTTCAATCAGCTGTTCTTTGTCCATGATCATCTTTAAGGCCCATACTATACTATTTAAGGTCTCACTGCAAGAAAAAGCCTCTTGGGTAAAGTCACCTGTTAGTAAAGAAAATATCCTTTTCCATGATGGCAAACCTAATATCAGTATAGGTGACAAAAAAAATCAACCATAATATTTCCTCCTTGCATTCATTGCTGATTTCTCCCAGATTCAGTGGCATTGAGAGATATTATAGTATTTCTTAGGCAGCTTTTTAATTACTTTTTGTACACTGAACACAATGAAACCTATACAGTATCCCTTACCCTTATTTTGTTTATTCCCCAATACAAAAGATACAGTATTAGACATTAAAGTATGTATTGATAATTATATTCAGACAGTACTTTCCAATAACTTGTCAAGCCCATCTGTGCTGTACTCCCTATTTACCTGCCATTTGTGTGTATGCGCACACAAGCCTGCCTACCTTTGTATATTTGTCTGTAAAAGTTACACACATTACTGTGAAAATAAGCATATGCCATAATCATTGCATCTTGGCAGGCAGGGGTAGTGAAGTTCATTATAGCATGTTTCTGTTCCAAATCAGTAACTGTATTACTGGGTCATGATGCAATTTGACATCAGTATTCTATAATATTTTAATACACAAATTCTAATGTTGCGTTTACAATTTTCCCTGCATGTTTTAATTATTTAAAAATTCTACCGAATTTAATTAATTCAAAAGCTATTTTATTACGGATAACTGGAAACTACACAGATGTAGATGCAGCAAATGCCAACCTACTATTATTATATAGTTATAGACATCACTCTTAGCCACACAGTAGGGATTTTGCATTGCAAACCTAATACAACCTAGATTAGTATTATTA
Source organism: Emys orbicularis (assembly GCF_028017835.1). Lineage (NCBI taxonomy): Eukaryota > Metazoa > Chordata > Testudines > Emydidae > Emys > Emys orbicularis. Next base: position 16,259,209 of record NC_088686.1, read on the forward strand.
ATATCCACTGTGTGCTAGGCAACAGAACCAGAACCATTAGCTGGCACTGCTAAACAGTAAATGGGGATAAATTTACATATTATCAAATTAATATTATAGGGCCATTACACTACTTTAATAAGGGCCAACTCATTGTAGAAAAAGATGCAACTTCTACTTCTGAGGGAATTCTGTGCCAAAAAATTAAAAATTCTGCAAAATTTTGCATATTTTATTTGTCAAAATAACACTATATAATCACACCAGTTTCAATTATTTTGGTAATATTTATTTCAAAATACTTGTCAGCAACTATGTCTGTAACAATACAGGTATAAAAAATATTTCCCCAGGAGTAGAGAGTTAAAGAAACCCCTACAACAACCCAGTTCCAGTTTCTTTGCCCTCTCCCCCACAGAGCCAAGCCGGGGGGCCAGACACCAACACCCCGTGCCCCCAGCCCAGACAACCGCACCCCTCCCTGCCACAGCCCAGCTGTGCTTCTCCAGCCCAGACACTTGCACCTCCTCCCCCAACCCCCAGAATCCAGCTATGGGGCACCCGCCAACTCAGACACCCACACCCCCTACACTCCCAGAGCCCAGGGATCCAGAGGGAGAAACAGCCTGATGCGGGTCCCCGGCTTGTGTGGAGTTTCCTACACACCGTCTCCTCCCTTCAGGGCATGCCGGGAACTAGGGTGACCAGACAGCAAATGTGAAAAATCAGGACGGGGGTTGGGAGGGTAATAGGAGCCTATATAAGAAAAAGACCCAAAAATCAGGACTGTCCCTATAAAATCAGGACATCTGGTCACCCTACCGGGAACTGCAGCTGCCCAGAACCTCCAGCTCCTTCCTTCCCTCTCCCCAGTGGTGTCTTCTATTTGCGAGCTGAGCTCTGCCAGGTCCAGTAGCCCCCAGTGGCAGCCAGTAGCTCTGAAGCCCATTTCTCTGGGGGGGAAAGGAAATTCTGTGCAGAACATTAATTTCTGCACAGATTCTGCATTGCTCAGTGGCACAGAATTCCCTCAGGAATAAACTTCAAAAACCTAAACCAACAGTAATACAGTAAAGAGTCCTTGTCATAATTACTGATAAAATTCCCAGATGTTAGGAGCCTGAGCCCAGAAGACTGTCTGAATAAATACGATCCAGACTTAACTGCTGTTTTCAAACATTACATATACACAAAGACAAAAAAAAAAAAAAAAATTATCTATCAAATGCTACACTAAAACTGCCACCCTCTCCAGTTCAGCTCAAATTAACCATTAGCAGAGTCACTTTCATACAAAGATGGTGAACCTGATGTTAGGCGGATATCACTGACAACGCTCAGAGAATTCACCATTATTCATATTTTGGTTGCAGCAAAAGTCTTAGGGTCTGTCTATACTGCAAAAACAAGAGGTATGTTTTTAACTCAAGTTAGCTAACCTGGGTTAAAATAACAGCAAACACAAGGCAACTCAGGTTTTAACTTGGGTTAGCAGCTCGAGTTCAACTCCAGGGTTCCCTATAGGCTTCAACTCCAGCATCTAAACTGTTTCACTATTTTAACCAGAGTTCGCTAACTCAAGTTCAGAACACACACACAGACATTTATTTTGCGATGTAGACACACCTTTGGGTTGAAAATCTGTCCCTACTGGAGTGAATGGGAGTACTGCCATTGCAATCAATGGAAACAGGACTTTACCATTAGAGTCTAACTGGCAGTAAGCCAGCTGTTCACTAATCATGGAAAGGAACCATCTGATCAGTGGTGCACTCTCCCAGAGAAACAAGTGGAGAAGAAACCCATCTGGCAGGAAAATCTGCATTTCATTATATGTTTATACATGTTAAAGGGGTAAGTCTAAATGTGCTGCTCAGTAAATGAGGTTATCCAAATACACCGATGATGAACTAATATAAATAATGTTACAAGAGCCATTTTAACAAAAGTGTCTTTGCACCTACAGTGCACAGGTCAAAGAAGCATTTATACCACAGCACATTCTTGTTATCTACAGTAAATCCAGAACTAAGTTCAACGTGGGAATACGGGTAACATGCATTCTTCAGCCCACCATGAAGTTCAGAAAATACCAGGTCCAAATAATCCAGTACCAACAACACTTATCTACACACGTTATTTGCACATTTCAAAAAATGGCACTCCCAACTTTGGCAGCAGAGATTCAAAAAAGAATGTTCTGGAGGTCTCATTTGTAGGCTTCATTGTTTTTATAAAATATATAACATTTACTAATACAGTATGAGCAGAGTACTTTTTAAATTATATATTTTGTTATTTTCATTGGATTGAAGTTCAGCCTGGCGCACAGATCGCACACAAGGCACTCTACCTCACCAAAATCCTACAGTCAGGCTACAGCAGTGGACCCACATGCTGGTGGCCTCAACACCACTCACCCATTGGCAGAGGTAGTGGTCTCATCAGACAATGTGCGGACAGGGTGGGTCAGCAAGGAAGCAATGGGTTCTAAACTTACACTAATCCACTGCCTTAATATCCCACATAAATAGCACGGAAGGATTGTGGACACTATTCCAGTCATAGAATGGAGCAAAAACTACAGAGAATAGGCTGCTGCAGTGCTATCCCATGCCATGGAGCCTGGTTTAGGGATGAGTGGATTTCATCTCCCCAGTTCCCATGCACTTCACCTGATTATTTGGGCTTTCTGTAAGTGAGGTAACTTTCACCTTTACTGGCTCACTTGCAAAATTCAGTAAATCCCAATGGGTTTCCTCAACATTAATACAAACTAGATGGGTTCTACTGTATAATATTCTACAAGAACTTTTCTTATCAATATTTTTATTTTTCTTCAAGTAATGACATTCCAAGACAAACATTTTATATATTTAAGGTTGTAAAGGAATATATCAGTTAATTTAAAATATTAGATCATTTTAGCTACAAAATCAACCACAATTTTTCACCCATCCACCAACAATTCCCTTACCAGGGACTATCTAGACAAAAACGTCCAGGACTATTATACAAAAACGTGAACTTACAAGGAGACATCCTAGAAGAGGTATAAACAAACCTGTAAAGACTAAGATTTCTGAAAACTGAAGAGTGCACTCCTGGAAACACACAAAGGCAATCAAACAATTCTGTAAGAGGCGCCTTGGTACAAAGATATCTTTCTTACATACTTGATATGAGCAAGCTGTCTTCATAATATCAGCGAAGTCCATAAAATCTACAAAGCAATGTTTTAGACGGCTCAGGAACCCTCCGTGGTTCTCAACCACTTGTTATTGGAGAGACAAGCTGAAGTGTCAGAGTATTTCCTCCTAACTATTAAAGAGATAACTCTGCTTCCCTCTTGAGTATCAGGAAACACAGGTTCACACCACAAGGGTGAGTAGGCATCAACTGAAAAACAGATCACAACCGAGAAAGACTAGTTGGGTGAGTATTACTGGAGGAGAATAGCTACTGAGAAAAGCGAATAACTCAAATCAGAATTGTATAACTGAACAATCCAAATAAGAAATTTGAAAATCACTGTAATGCTTTCTTGTACTATTAGGAGGACAAATTCAAATATTAATTTGGATAAATTTAAAAACAAACAATATTTATCATTAAATATTAAGAAATATAAAAACCAGAAAAATGTGCATCTTAGGAGAATATGACTCAGTTTTACTAACCAAAGAGCAAGATAACTTAATACATATATGGGCCCTGTCTAGGAATTTTGAATATGCTAGAGATCAATAGCTCATTAAAAAATAAATGAACCTTTTCTTAAATAATAATAGCTTTTAGAGCATTATTTTCTATACATTTACCACCATAGGTGCTGTTCCGGAGCATTTTTTTTTTTATCTGACTATAGCTAAAAGAGGTTCTAAATATTTATTAAAATTAAAGGTAGAGCCCTTTGACAGAGTATTTACCCTGAATCCAGTTAAATAGTGGAGGGATTAAAATTCTTCACTGGAGAGAAAGAAGAGATCATGTTCCACCCCATAAAGAGACTGCATGAGCTGCCAAACCTGGAGGGAAGGGGCTTCAGCTGTGGATCATTAAGAGGCAGCCATAATAAGAATGGGATTTATGTTGGAGAACACAGCATTTGGTAAGAAGGAGCTGCACTTTCTCGTGTGGACCAGAAAGAACTTGGAACTAATTACCCTGAAGCTAAGGAGCCAGGCATTTTTGTGTTGGTTTGTTTTGCTACACTGCTGAAAAGGGAATTCCTTTGTTTTTCTCTTTGTCCAAAAGGAGAAATGCTGCTCTAATGTGACTGCTAAATATGAAAAAGCAGCAAAGAGTCCTGTGGCACCTTATAGACTAACAGACGTATAGGAGCATGAGTTTTCATGGGTGAATGCCCACTTCTTCAGATTCACCCACGAAAGCTCATGCTCCTATACATCTGTTAGTCTATAAGGTGCCACAGGACTCTTTGCTGCTTTTACAGATCCAGACTAACACAGCTACCCCTTTGATGCTAAATATGAGGCACTTTTATTTTCCCCACCCAAGACTGGGTGGCACAACTCCATCCCATTCAGTCCCCTACCCCAATCCATACCATTCCCAGCCCTTCACGTACCCCCCCCATAAACACAAACACACTTCAAGTTAGCAAGACATTTATTTTCTTAATATTAATAAATATAAATAACTTTAGACATAGCTCTTTATATAGTTCTGTACAGCTGTGGTCACAAGAGACAGGAAAGAAAGACACCAACTAAAATACTGCATCCTGCTACTTCACAGTACATACAACTGTGGACAAATTTTTTGTTTTTCTTTTTATTTTGTTGTTGTTTTGAGGGCAATGTGCGTGTGTTGTTTTACCTTGCCCAATGTACAGGGACTCAAGACGAGTGCTTTTTCCAACCTGGTGCAAAAATTATGTAACACCAAACAATGAATAGTTTAAAACTTGTTTTAAAAAGGGGAATAAAAACAAACTGTCCTCACCTTACGAAGTCTCTTAAGTAGCAGAGCTTTCCAGTTTCCCTGTTCTGCCTCACATCCTGAGCTCATGGCTGGGCAAGCACTTTCTCTTAATTTTTCTCATCAGTGGCTCTCCCCCATCTTCTTTATCATTACTCTAATGAGCTCCTAGTTAACCCCTTCCCCCCTTAATGCTGTATGGGGCAGGGGTATACCCCATCAAAAGCTGTTTTGTTTTTTTGAGGGGTACCAAAATATAAAACAAAACTTCACCCCCCTCTAAACATTTGGGGGTCTGTAAGAGAAGCCATTTTGGAGTTATAACAAGCCAAACAATCAATGACAGGAACATTTATTTTTTTAAAGGCATCATAGAAAACTTCTTTTCTAATGTTTTCCAAACCTCCCAAAAATATTCTATGCTGGGCTGAGATGTGGCATATGAAATTTCAATTGAATTGGTTTCTTTTTAAGTTAAGCATCAGTCTTTTTTTATTATTGTTGTAATACATGGATGCAATACATGCTATTAGCCTGGATGGACAGGGATGTTGTCCCTAGCCTCTGTTTGCCAGAAGCTGGGAAGCGATGGGATGGATCACTTGGTGATTACCTGTTCTGTTCATTCCCTCTGGGGCACCTGGCATTGGTCATTGTCGGAAGACAGGATACTGGGCTAGATGGACCTTTGGTCTGACCCAGTATGGCCTTCTTTGTTCTTTAACTGCAGAAGTGTATTTTTATCTAAACAGTAAACATTTCCATAGAGAGAATGTATATTTAAAACAGACGAATACTAGGAAAGCTTCTGGATTTAGAATTTTGGAATCAAAGGTTTGGAAAACTAGAATTTTACACTTCCTTTAAAAGCCAATTCTCTCCTGTTTTACCAATGAAAATTATCATTTGCTGGAATCCTCTAGAGATTACTCCATTTCTGATTTTTGGAGGAGGTGAGAGACTCCCTGGCATGATAACAGACCTCAAAATCTGACCCAAAATTTCAACAAAAAGTTTATTGAAAGAAAATTAATATTAATAATTTATTTTTCCTTCTGAGAGCAAAGAGAAATAAATGTAATACCAACACTGCACATTTTAGGTTCAAATTTTGCCCATGGTAACATGCAGCTCCCTCTGAAAACCCTAAAGCAGAATACAGCTCTTGCCATTTAATGTTACTACGTACAAAAAAAAAAAAAAAAAAAAAAAAAAAATTTAACAGAATTAACAGAAAAAGAAAAAAAAGGAAAAAAAAGAAAAAAGAGGTCAACGTGCAATTAATAATTATTTATATTAATTAATACCAATCTTAAAAATGCTGGGTCCAATCCATCAATCACGAAAAACTCACATCTGAATAAAATGTGCATAAGCAAGGACCACAGAACTGGGACTTCATTTCCAAGCTCAACAAAAACAGTTACATTTGGGTCTGATCCTACATTTCTTAAGAACCTACAACTCCCAAAGTAGCAGGAATTTCGAGTGCACAATAAATGTAGGATCAGGCCCTTAATTTAAGTCAACTTTCCCACCTCTTGCTTGAATTCATCAGATAATATAAAAAGAAATAATAGTAACTGAACATATTAAATGATCAGTTTGATTCACAACACACAACTGGAAAATTCTACATTATGAAAACAAGGCTGCAAGAGGAAAGTAGAATGCACCATTGTTAACAACATGGGGGGGAAAGTAATTCCAAACATAAATACTAATCCAGACTGTAGGAAGTACTGGCTTATTTTCAACAACATACAACACTATGTATTAGCACAGCAGATTTAGTGGACCACCGAATTTGAAAAACAAAGGGTTTTACAGCTCAGAAACAATATTTGTTTGGATGGGGGTAAATCTTCAATGCCTGTGTGTTTGTGCAGAAGCGGAAGTCCACATAGGCAAAATATTTCAGGATCAGGCCCACCCACTAAAAAATTCAAATTACACTGACAGCAACACAAACCAATAAAAATTCTCTCTCACACACAAACACACATTGCTACACAAATCACATCTCACACAGACAGAAGGCCTCTATTCTCAAGCACACACACCTTACCACTACCACAATTACCGAATATCACAGACATGCATCCCAACCTTAACTCTTCTCTCCCTTTGTCATGCCACTACAACCATTTACCAGATTATTTTTCACCCCAATGCTAGGAGTTCATAGAATCATAGAATATCAGGATTGGAAGGGACCTCAGGAGGTCATCTAGTCCAACCCCCTGCTCAAAGCAGGACCAATCCCCAGACAGATTTTTACCCCAGTTCCCTAAATGGCCCCCTCAAGGATTGAACTCACAACCCTGGGTTTAGCAGGCCAATGCTCACACCACTGAGCTATCGGTTGTGCTGCAAGAGGGTAGTTTGGTAAAAGAGTTGTATATAAAAGGGAGGTTAAAGCCAGCAATAGGAGGCTGGCTTCTGTGGGTGAGATGTCATTGTGTGTCAGCAGCTGCACATGAACCCTCCTCTGCTGCAAGATAAAATCGGACAGAAAGGTGCGACTCCTGAGAGAAGATTTTATGGACATCTGCCCATCCTCCATCAATCAGGTATGTGTGCACCTAGCTCCCTCCACATTCAACGTGCCCTACTCTACCCCCCAATCAGGCTTCATGAGCCTAGCTCCTTATGTCAGGCTTCTGTGTACAGCACAAAAACTTTCAGTTATAATGTAAACAACAATTAAATTACTCAAAATCCAACAATTATTTTAAAAAACAAAGCCACCCTACCCATTGCACCAAATCTTCTCAGGATTTACTTCTTTACCACATTTTTTAGGCAACATCAGTCAACAGTGAAAACATAGAATCATAGGGTTAGAAGGAACCGCCAAAAAAACCCAGCTACCCACCATGTCGATTCTATTCTGGGTGCGCGCGTGCCCACGTGTGTGGTCGCAGATTTTTGCCTTAGCAGTATCTGTAGGGTTGGCTGTTGTGCCCCCTTAAGTGCCGCGCTCATGGGTCAGTATATCAGGCGCCGCCGGCCCTACGCCCTCTCAGTTCCTTCTTGCCGGCAACTCCGACAGAGGGGCAGGAGGGAAGGTAATGGAATGGACATGAGCAACACATCTCGAAGAACAGTTACAAAAAGATGGGTAACCGTTTTTTCTTCTTCAAGTGCTTGCTCACGTCGATTCCATTCTAGGTGACTCACAAGTAGTGTCCATAAAGGTGGGCTCGGAGTTCACAGTCGTGCAGCTTGCAGCACTGCTCTGCCAAAACCAGCGTCGTCTCAAGCTTGCTGAGTAAGTGCATAATGAGACGCGAACATGTGGACAGACGGCCAGGTAGCGGCTCTACAGATCTCTTGGATTGGAACCTGTGACAGGAAGGCCGCTGATGACGCCTGTGCCCTGGTCAAGTGCGCTGTCAGGATTGCTGGTGGAGGCACATTTGCCAGCTCATAGCAGTAGCAGATGCAGGCAGTGATCCAGGACAAAATTCTTTGAGCAGACACTAGGCGACCCTTCATTCTGTCTGCCACTGTAACGAACAGCTGCGTCGACTTATGGAACAGCTTTGTCCTGTCTATGTAAAAGGCCAGCACCCTCCTGACATCCAGAACATGCAGCCTGTATTCTTCATCTGACGTATGAGGCTTTGGAAAGAAGACAGCTAAGTATATGTCCTGGCCAGTATGAAACTGGGAAACGACCTTGGGCAGAAATGCCGGGTGCATTCCCAGCTGGACCTTATCCTCGAAGAATACCATACAAGGTGGTTTTGAAGTAAGCACCCTGATCTTGGACACCCTCCGGGTCGACGTTATCACAACCAGGAAAGAAGCAGGAGAGAGCAGGAAGCCAGGGGGGGCCCATGAGTCTCGACAGCATGAGATTCAGGTCCCAGGGAGGGATTGGATCCCAGATGTGCGAGTAGAGATGTTCCAAACCTTTCAACCAGGTCGTCATATCGTGAGCTGACTGAACACTGAACACATGGCATTTCCCGTTCTGCTTGGACGTGAACAGGTCCACCCGGGATGTCCCCCACCTCTGAAAGATTATACTGACCACCTCTGGATGGAGTGACCACTTGTGGTGAGACGAGAAGATCCCGCTGAGGTGATCTGCTAATACGTTCCTGGTCCCAGGTAGGTGCACGGCTACCAGATGAATGGAATGCCGCACACAAAAGTCCCAAAGGTGGAGAGCTTCTTGGCAAAGGGCCGACGATCTGGCTCTGCCCTTTTTGTTGATATAATACATCGCTGTGGTATTGTCCGTCAGGACCTGCACTACCTTACTATTCAGGTGGGGCAAGAAAGCCTGGCAAGCCAGGCGAACCGCTCTGAGCTCCCTGACGTTGATATGGAGGGCCAGATCATCCCGCAACCAGAGGCCCTCGGTGCTGAGCTCGCCCAGGTGGGCTCCCCAGCCCAGGTCCAAAGCATCAGAGACCAGGATCAGCGATGGGACCATGGCCGCAAAGGAAATTCCCTCCAACACCGACCTGGGATCCAACCACCAATCCAGGGATGACCGAATGTGATCCGCCATCCTGACTATCCGGTTTAGGCCTGTTGGGAATGTAGACCGACGCAAGCCATGCTTGCAGAGGCCAGAGATGGAGCCAGACATGACTGACCACGTATGTACATACAGCCATGTGGCCCAACAACCATAGGCAGGTGTGAGCCATAATGAGCAGGTGGTTCTTCACATGGGAGATCAGGTCTGACATGGCCTGAAAACGCGCTTACGGAAGGAAGGCTCTGGCTCGCGTGGAGTCGAGAACCACCCCAATGAACTCTATTCACTGGACTGGCCTTAAGGTGGATTTTTTCTTGTATTAACAGGCCCAGGTCGCGGCAGATGGAATGCACCAGATCGAAGCTCCTCTGCACTTGTTCCCGAGACCTGCCCTTGATGAGCCAGTCATCAAGATATGGGAAGACCTGGACTCCTCGATGTCTCAGATAAGCAGCCACTGGCACCATACATTTCATGAACAACCTTGGGGCCGAGAGGCCAAAGGGCAGCACCGTGAATTGAAAATGGTGTCTGCCCATTATGAAACGGAGGAAATGTCTGTGACCTTGGAATATGGAAATATGGAAATAAGCGTCCTTCAAGTCAAGGGAGGCGTATCAGTCTCCCGGATCCAGAGAGGGGATGATGGAGGCCAGGGAGACCATGCAAAACTTCAACTTCCTGAGAGACTTGTTGAGGCGATGCAGGTCCAGAACGGGTCTGAGGCCCCCTTTTGCTTTCAGGATTAGGAAGTCGCAGGAATAGAACCCCTTTCCTTTCATGTCCCAAGGGACCTCCTCCCACCACGTGCAGGAGGATCTTGATCTCTTGAATGAAGAGTTGCTCGTGAGAAGGGACCCTGAAGGAGGATGGGGAAGAGGGGAGTCGGAGGGAGGGTCAGCCAAGAATTGCAGGGTATAGCCCCGAGATACTATCTCTAGCACCCAGCGGTCCAAGGTGACCTGCAACCAGGCCAAACAGTAGTGATGAAAATGGTCAAAGAAAGAACAAGGTGGATCCGGGAAGTTGACTGGGGCGTCGCTCTGAAGCACACCTTCAAAACGAGCGCTTCTGGCCCCTAGGATGCTTTGCTGGGCCGGGCTGCTCAGGTGAGCGGGAGGAGTAGGAGGGGCGGCGATGACTACAGCTCATGTCTCTATCCCTTCTCTGTGCAGACCCGTCGAGGCTGCCAAGGCCTTGGCGGCTGGAACTGCTTCTGTGCAGACTGTGGTATATGCATACCAGCGAGTGAAGGGTGGCCCGAGTGTCGTTCAACCCATGCAGCCTCGCATGGATCTGCTCTGCAAAGAGTCCATTCCCATCGAATGGGAGGTCCTGGATTGAGGTTTGCATTTCTTGGGATAGGCCAGCGGTCTGAAGCCAGGAGATGAGGCCTCATGACCACCGCCAATGCGATCACCCTAGCCACTGAGTCTGCCACATCCCACGCCATTTGGAGAGCGCACCTTGCTGCCGTGGTATCCTCCTGCACCAGGGTGTCAAATTCCTGGGCCAAATCTTGAGGAAGGGACTCCTGGGACTCCCTCCGTAACTTCAAGAAGTTAAGGGTGGTTCGCCACCCGGAATTGCAGGCTGGCTGTCGAATAAGTTTTCCTCCCAAAAAGGTCCAGTCTTTTGGCCTCTATTTTTGGGAGTTGAGCTGGCGTGCCCCTGCTTGTCCTTCTCGTTGGTCAGAGAGACGACCAGCGAGCCCAGAGGTGGGTGTGTATATAGGTACTCAAATCCTTTGGCTGGGATGAAATACTTCTTTTCAGCCTTTTTGGAGGTGGGAGGGATGGATGACAAGGTTTGCCAGAGGGAGGGCCTTGGCAATTTTCATGACCCCATCATGCACTGGTAGTGCAACACGGGCAGTTGTGGAGGCTGAGAGCACATTGAACAAAGTATCCGCCTGCTCTGCCATCTCCTCCACCTCCAGGCAGAAGTTCTCGGCCACCCATCAAAGCAGGGCCTGGTGTTCTTTAAAATCATCCGGCAGACTAGCCCTCGAGGGTCCCGCAACCACCTCGCCCAGGTATGAGGATGACGATTTTACCACCAGGGAGGCCCCAGGGCATCATCCCCCGTGGAGGAAGGCAGTTTTGGGGTGGGCACTGTCTCCTCTACCCAACCTCCAAGCGTGTTTCATACACCGAGCCCGGTGCCGCCAACTTGCGTCAAGTGGCGGCAGATGAGTGGTGCGAAGGGGGCATCAGCATCACCGGCATGCCCCATGCACTCCAATAAGGCCACTGTGCTGGCCACTGGCTGTGCCGCCAAGGCGGCGCCGTAGAAGTCTGGGCACCAGAGGCTGCATCATCGCGCCAGTGGAGTCTCGGCGAGAGGCTAAACTGCCCTTCCGTGCCAGAGGAATTCCCTTCTGGTGACCACGGTGGGGCTGACGACACTTGTGTTTTTCTGCTGACCGTTGCTGCCGGAGACCAGTGCTTGAAGTGGGAGGACTGGTGCTGATGTCTGCGGGACCGGTGCTGGGGCAACCGGTGCCAGGGGGACCAGTATCGCAATGGAGAGCGCTCCTATGGGGCAGGTGATGGAGATCTGTGCTGAGAGGATGACTGGTGGGAAGGGGAAGGGTGCCAGTAATACGGTGACCGGAGCCTCTCCCTATGTGATCTGCGTCAAGATGGCGGGGACCGCGAATACTGTGCCGGTGATTGAGAGCAAGCCCCCGAGGATCAGGGCTGCGACGCTGGAGACCTGCGGCGCAGAGATGGAGAGCACTGCCTTGGCTCAGGGAATTGGTGGTGCTCAACTGTCCTCTGGGGGGTCTTGGCGGCTGGCTTGCCCTCATAGGGAGCCTTTGCCGCTTCCTGTGGCACACACGGTACCAGTGGTGTGGGTGGAGGCCTCTGCTCTCTGGGTGCCAGGGGAGCTTGGGAAGGCATCAATGTCACCACAAGTTTGGGTCCCCTACCACTCCCGGGAGTCAGTGGTGGATCCTTTAAGGGGCTATGGGCCCCAACTGGGGAGGCACGCCCACATGGCTCTGGAGTGGCTTGGTGGTCCAAACTGGATTCTTTGCTCGATGCCCCATAGCCTCTCTTACCCACTGCCAGGGAGCTGTGCTTCTTAGTTTTCTTTCTGGGCACCAGAGACAGGGAGCAGTGCTGGGGGTGTGCTGCGCACAGAGGCCAACGTACTAGGGGTCGAGTTCAGCCGGGATGGCTCGAAAGCCATTTGGAAGGCAGCCTCCATGAGGAGAGCCCTCAAACGAATATCACGCTCTTTCTGGGTCCTGGGTTGAAAATTTTTACAGATACGACACTTATCCTTAACATGTGATTTCCCCCAAGCACTTTAGGCAGCTGCTGTGGGGGGCATTTACAGGCATAGATGGCACATAAAGAGAGTTTTATTTTTCAGTTTATATAGTACCTAGCAGACACCAGATGCACAAAATAAAAAAATATATACAAGTTTAGAAAATATCAAGAGCCAGAGCTATAATATTGACAGGCAAGAGTCCATTAATAGAATCCACATTAAAACTATTCTTGCCCATGTCCCACGTACTCACAAAGGTCAATTGCATGATCATTTCATTATGGTTGACTGCCAGTGAAGCTAAGAACTTTAATCCCATATAGATATTTTAGCATAATGAAGCAAAAAATTTTCTAATGCAAGCATAGAAGAGTCCAGCGGAGTGCAACAAAAATGATTAGGGAGTTGGGGCACATGACTTATGAGGAGAGGCTGAGGGAACTGGGATTATTTAGTCTTCAGAAGAGAGAATGAGGGTGGATCTGATAGCTGCTTTCAACTACCTGAAAGGGGGTTCCAAAGAGGCTGGATCTAGACTGTTCTCAGTGGTACCAGATGACAGAACAAGGAATAATGGTCTCAAGTTGCAGTGGGGGAGGTTTAGGTTGGATACTAGGAAAAACTTTTTCACTAGGAGGGTGGTGAAGCACTGGAATGGGAGGTGGTGGAATCTCCTTCCTTAGAGGTTTTTAAGGTCAGGCTTGACAAAGCCCTGGCTGGGATGATTTAGTTGGGGATTGGTCCTGCTTTGAGCAGGGAGTTGGACTAGATGACTTCCTGAGGTCCCTTCCAACCCTGATAGTCTAGGATATGCCTGTTACAGTCCGTGCAGGGCTTAAACCCCAGGAACCGGGGCATGCCCCGCCTGGGGCGAAGTCCCCGATGGGACTCTAACTTCTAACTACACTTAACAACTACAACTACTATAAACAATTATTTACAAGGCCCTAAGGCTTGAAGTCAGAAGAGAAGAAACTCTCCGACTAACCACCATGGGCGGTAAGAAGGAAATGAGAGGGCGTAGGGCCGGCGGCACCTGATATACCAATGTGTGAGCACAGCACTCAAGGGGGCACAACAGCCAACCGTATGGATTCCCCTAAGGCAAAAATCTCCGATGACCTCACACGTGGGCGTGTGCACACCTAGAATGGAATCGACATGAGCAAGCACTCGAAGAAGAATCTCCTCAGACAGAGGCAATATTCAAAGTATTCCTATTAACAATGTAAGAGACACCAAACAGAAACTATACAGAAAATTAAATGGAATAAAAACTAATGTGGTGTGAATTTCACACCAAATGACTACCTACTTTTTGAAAAATTAAAAAAAATCTGAAGCAATGCTTCAATAGTTTTAAAGTTGAAGGAAGCTACAGTTAAATATGTAAGAAGTGTTCATATACTGTTTCCTGCCTCCCCTCTTTAAGGAAATTCACATTCCTTGTATCAGCAGCATAGATCCTGTCCCAGTCTCAGTTTACTAAGGTACCGTAGTAAGTGATATACCAATGTTTGTGTGAACTGCACCGTCTGTGAATGTGTGCATTAGGTGGAGGTGTATGTAATAGTAAGACATACATATTGATTTACATTCGTAATTCAATGGTGACTAAAGCAAAAACAATTCCCTGCTCACACAAACAGGATGGCAAATAATTCCTTTCAATTAAGCAATCATTAAAGTCAAAATTGTTCATGCTTTTAGTCTTATTCAGACTCAACTTCCTCCCCACCCATTTTATTTACATTATTATTTGTTATGCATATAGTGACAGGAATATGGTATCAACTTTAGAAATGAAGACACAGTTCATGTCTGAAAGGGTCTATGCTCTAGAGAGATGGCATCGTATGTACACAAGGAAATGGAAAGACTTCTTCAGTAAATCTAATCTATTTCCTTTTTCCATTCTTCCAGATTCCCCCCCCCCCATTTTATTGACACTCATGCTTTCTCCAATATTTTACCACGTGGATGCCCAAAAAAAAAAACTATCACACTAGAAAGAAGAAAGCTATAGTGCCTAAGTCACAAATAATTTACACAAGTAGTGCCCTAGCATTTGAGAAAACATTCTCAAACGTCACGGATTTATAACAAATTCTCATTCATAATTTTTTTTTTTTTTTTTTTTTTTTACAGTAAAGGCAAAGACTTAAGGGGAAAATCCAAAAATGATGCTGTTTTCTTTCCTTTTTAGTTCATATTGTATCTTGCCTTTCCAACTTACTTGGATTTCTGAAAAATCAAACAACTATAAATAAGATATTTTACAATAAAACATTTGCATTCTATTTGAAATACCACATTTAAACAATGACAGTATTATTATAAGAAAATAATTCTAATAAATATATTTACATATAGACAGATTTTGTACTTTGAAGTTAAAAAATGGTATTGCTGATCTTTATTCAGATGCTCATGCATAGACTCAAACACAGATTTATATTTCTGCCTACCTCCTCTAGTTCCTTACACTTCAAGCAAAAGAAGAAACACAACCATGGTCCTAAGTAGAAGACTGCTCTCTAGCATGTTGAACTACCACCTCCAACTTCACTCAAGTGTTTAGGATGTAAACATACAATAAACATAGAGTCCTTTCATTGTGTGTAATCCCAACCCACTTGATTACTGCACAGTAACTCTTGTGAACAATGTAAAATTTCAATCCTAAATTACATTTACATCGATTTATGCACGGGCAGTGCTCAATAAGCTGATTAAGCAACAAAACATGATAGGACATGAATTGCGATGTTACTAATTAATGCCTATGTATCGTTAGCCACAAGGCTGACGGCCTCATGCAACCAATAGCAACTAAGCATGAGTAAGAATCTTTATCCTCTGACAACCTTTTAAAATAGAGTATTGTTTACATAAAAGGCATTTACTTGTTGAGCAATTTTTTGTTTTTCCTTTGCTTTGACTGACTATTTTATGTACTACTTTTTAAAAACTTTTTTAAAACAGAATTTCTCCAAAGTTTTCTTTTAGAAAGACAGAACTGAGTTACAATTCTACATTTTCAGAAAATGAGACCCATCTGTCACAAGATATGCCAACAAGCTTCCTCTCAGCAATTCATTACTCATATTAAAGTGTATTTGAAGTCCCTAAGAGGTCGGGATTTGCTAGCACATTATTGATCACATCTCCCAATTAGTACAACTGTATGTCAAAATTAGAAAGCAACACTTAAGGTATTTGTACCTAGCAGAATTATACGACACTGACTTTTCAACATCTCATCAGTGTCTCTAAGATTGTGTTTTCACTTTTGTGAGGGTGGCTTGTTTACTTACCTTTTGGTGATCATTTGCTTGGTTTGTTACAGTTTTAAGACAATTTGTCAGAAAAAAATAAAATCACAGAAACTGATTAGGCGGCAATTAATGAAAAGATGTGTCAAACATTACACAGTCAGTGACTACATATTGTAACACAGGGTCAGTGGGAAAACCATGCTGTAGCAAAGCACAGATAGTTTGGCAAATATCTACATGTCCTGGCTGTGTGAAGTGGCACTTAATATTTTTGGGAAGCTGAATACCTCCACCGCCCTCCACATTTGTAACTGGATGTATACTTTTTGAGCCACTTTCAGTCTGCAATGAAAACCATATCTCCATCAGGTTTGGTGCCTTATCTGCATGGAAAGCAATGTTTACATTATGTACTACCTTGGTATAATCTGCTTTCCTGGGCAGTATTAATTTAGTATATTTTTCATAACTTACTTTTTGTGACTATAATCCAATTTAAGGCTTTTTCATTATTCTTTTCCACCTTTCTACAGACTGCACTACCTTTCCTACTGTGGTAATTTGGTGTTTCATCAATGTTCTGTTGTACTACAGTAGAAGGTTTTTGGCTAAACCTCGGCTTTTTAGGCTAAACATATAGTTAATTGCAATAATTTTCTTTGCTCTGCAGCAGACAAACCATTGGAACACATTGCCCTATACACAGAAGGCCAGAAGCCTGAGTTTCACTAAGTGCTCTCAACATATTAACCAAGGACTTCAAAAAATATCTAGTTATTGTTCCTTGAGACTGTTTTGTGATTTTGAGAAAATGCAAATTCCATTATTTCAACTCTATTCAATGTGTGGTCCCATGTCATATTCATTGCCCTCCACTCAAACATTACTATGAAGACAGAATTCTAAATTTTCTGAGCTTTTGTGTGGCACTTATCACTATAGTACAAGAGTGCTTCACAAACATTAATTAATAGTCTTTATAAAAATCGCTGTGAGGTGAGGCAGTAGTATTATTCCCATTTTACAGGTAGGGAATGGAGACAGAGAGAGATTAAAGTCAAAAGTATCCACTAAGTTTGGATTTATTTGTCCAATTTGGGATGCCTAGGACTAATTTTTCAGAGAACTCAGCATTATATAGCAATGTATATGTTCAAGCACAGTTCCCACTGACTTCAATTGCAGTTGAGAGTGCTCAGCTCTCCTACAAATCAGGCTCCAGTGCCTCAAGCTGGGCACCAAATAAATGAAGAACACACACACACACAATTCGTGACCACCTCTGAAAAGTTCGTTTTGACTTGATTAGCATCACAGGAATTCTGTGGCCGAGGCAGGCAGAGAATCCCATTCTCCAGGGCAACATTCAACTGTCTTAACCACAAGACCCTTCTTTCTCTTCCTGCAGTCACCTGCCTCATTCACTACATACCTTCCAATTTCTTCAACACATGAGGCCTGGGTCCTACAGATTCATACAGTTTAAGGCCAGAAGGGACTAACATCACTTAATCTGACTTCCTGTATATCACAGATCATTACATTTAACTCAGTTACCCTTGTATTGAGCTTAACAACTTGTGTTTGACTAAAGCACGCCTTCCAGAAAGGTATCCATTCTTGATATGAAGACATCAAGATACAGAGAATCCACCGCTCCCCTTGGCAATTTGTTCCAATGGTTAATCATCCTCACTGTTAAAAAATTGTGCTAATTTCTAACCTGAATTTGTCTAGCTTCAGACTCCTGCCACTGGTTTTTGTTATGCTTTTATTCATTAGGTTAAAGAGCCTTTTAGTATGTGATTTTTTTCCCCTATGAAGGTACATATACCCTGTAATCAGGTCACCTCTCAATCTTCTTTTTTGGTAAACTGAACAGATTGATCTTTTTAAATCTCTCACTGTTACGCATTTTCTCCAGCTCTCAAATAATTTTCTGAGGCTCTTCTCTGCGTCAGCTCCAACTTTTAAACATCCTTTTTAAAATCTGGACACCAGAACTGTGCACAGTACTGATCTCACTAATGTTGTATACAGCAGTAAAATCACCTCCCTATGTAGGAGCTGTGAGGGGATGGGGCATGCTCAGTCTATAGGGATGCTCCATATGTAGTCCTGCCACTTGTAGATATGTGGGGATGGAGCATGCTCAGTGACTCTGTGGGGATGGTACATGCAGTCTAGTCAGCACTAGGAGGTCTGAGAGACTCAAGTATGATCAGAGATGACAGAATCATCAGAGATTTTAGCTGTTAAACTCTAGCAAGTCTCTGATAACCTGCAAAATGCAATTTTTCAAAGGTTTATAACTCAAGCAAATTTGGGCAGATTTTCACAAGGGCAGCAAAAGGTATATTCTGACAAAAGGCCACCCATCCCAAATTTAAAGTCCTTACTCGAAAGCCAGGAAGCATTTAAAAGAAAAGGTCAAAAGAATTTTTTTTTAAACATGGGCAAAATAATGTATTTTTCCCTAGTCTTGGAAACTACTAAACCATTTTGGCTGAAATTTTCCAAAAAAAAACAAAAAAAAACCACTCAGCCTGAGGCAGACAAACTGCTACATGGAGAATTTCAGCCCAAACAGTTGAGGTTTGGCAAAGTTATAAGCAACTGAAAACAGGGTCTTATAATGGGAAGTGTCAAGAAATCTTAATAGGAAGTGCTGCCAACCCTGCCTATAGTCACATATGGATTCTAGGATATAGCATAATATGCTTCATAGACTCATTTGCTATTTCTGTGCTTGCATTAGGAAATTTTTTTGCTTCATTATGCTAAAATATCTGTATGGGATTAAAGTTCTTAGCTTCACTGGCAGTCAACCATAATGAAATGATCATGAAATTGACCTTTGTGAGTAGGTGGGACATAGGCAAGAATAGTTTTAATGTGGATTGTATTAATGGACTCTTGCCTGTCAGTATTATAGCTCTGGCTATGAGTGAAGAATAGATAGCACATAAAGAAAGTTTTATTTTTCAGTTTATATAGTACCTAGCAGACTCCAGATGCACAAAATAAAAAAAATACAAGTTTAGAAAATATCAAGAGAGAGACCCTAAGAAAAACTCCAACCAACCTGAAAACAAGCTAGTTCAAATGTCAAGGGTCCTCCACTGAAAATGCTCAGCCCCACAGATGTACAAATCTAGGGACTGTCCGCTCAAGCATCACGTTAGATCTCAATGATCAAGATAATGCCCTGACACAGAGATAGTCTCTAAGATACCTATAAAACCGCCATAAAGGGAAATGCACCCAGAAATAAACACAGGTCCATGGTCTCTGCTTGAACTACTATTATGGACTGCTATAGTGCCTCCTGCACTTGCCCTCTGTGAGGAAAGGGGCTTCTTAATTCCTTTCCTCTATTTCCAGCTATGCCAGAGCAAATGGACTGTAAAATGGCCCTAATGCACCTTGAAAGAAAAAGCAACAGTTGAGGTGTAGCTCATTCTATGCATCCCTCCTGCAGCCCACAGTGCATGAGGAATTCTGGGAACTGGAATGATGGGGCTACAGAATGTCTACAAACATGTTGGCTTTGCAAAAAGGGAATAAATTAGAGCATCTCCCAGTGCCACTCTAATCTTCACCAGCGACTAAACTAATCTCAGGATAGTGAAGGTGGGATGCATGTCTCCTCTCTCAGTCTTTGCATCAATGCAAGCATAAATTTGGGGTCCAGTCCTTAGCAAACAATTCCAATGCACAACTCTACTACTATAGTGCTCTCACATATAGTATTGTGAAATGGATCAAATTCTTGTCAGTCTGACTGCTACCCACAGCGCTCCCAATAGCAGAACTGTAAATTGACAAGACTGCAGATCAATTTTCATTCTTTTGTATCTTGGGAAAGATATGAGTAGCCCAGATGCACTGGAGCTATCTTCCTGCAGATATCAGAAGACAGAATTGCATTGGTTTAAATTTTGTTTGTGTTTAGAAGGTTATTTTGACAACCCTAAGGAATAGAAACTTTAATGACAGCTTAAATTCTGCAGAAGCTGATAGTGCTTATCCAATACAATGCAACAAAGGTGAGTGATTTTTCTTCAGCTCGAGGAGGGAAAAAATTATATATTTTACATATACATTTCTAACACAACATGAAAATCAAATCCCAGCCAGCAACATTTTTGTAAGTACATATTTAAAAATCAAAATAACTCTTGTTTTGTTACTTTTTTTCTCCATTTCTTCTAGTTACTAAAAGGTCTTAGGAACACAGCTGCTTAATATTTCCAATCCATTTTGATCCAGAGAGCATCTGCCAACCTCTAAGCTTTCTTTAGTATCCACCTACAAATGTAGACTAGCAGACTTTTCCACAGATACTTTATAATGACAGTTGAGTATCATTACCTCCATGCAATTACTGCTTCATAGCACATGGCTTAGGAATACAGAAAGCACTGTGTGAGTTTAAGCAGTGAAGCTAAAACCTTGGAAGACTACTTTTGGATGTCCTTTAAGGAATGGTACAAACTCTCAAATACAAAGCCTTAGTTATTTCCTCATCTAGAAATTATATTAAAAAAAAGTTTTATAAGGAAATGTATCCTGCAGAATGTGTAGAAATTTGTTTTTTTTAATTACATAATTGTGTAAATAAGCTTTATTTCAACTTACAACTCTTTGCAGAATTTTGAAAATATACTGTTACACAAATGTGTGATATCTATTGAAATCTGTGAATTATTTTCTCTCCTGAATTTTATAATATAGAGCTAGCATTTAAAAAAAATCTCTCTTTATTTGTATTTAAGATTCCACTAGTTGTATGAATAGCAAACATTTTTAGGACAGCATGTGCAAGCTTCCCTTAGAATTTCTGATCTTTAACTTCTGCTGTAAGATGAACTAGAAAACACCTGTGGATAGCACATGAACTATGCCCCCCAAAATAAGTTTTTAGAAGCCATGTCTCCGTAACAATTATGCTATGCTACTAGTGGTCTTCAATCAGAAATCTGTATGCTGTACATCAGTTTGTAGTTTGAATTAAGCCTATGAAAATCCTAAGAAATGTAATATCTGTCAGTTTGCTACTTGGCAAAGTGTATTAACAGATCACTAATCAATTTCCAGTACCAAACAGTATTGGCTATCTTGTGATATCAGATGAACAATGAAATTTGCCTAAAGTTTAGCAACATATTTTATAAATTTACTTCATTTCACAACAGTCTAGGATTTCTGTCACTTACCAAAACATGTGAAAACAAGTGCTACATCTTTTTAAAGAATCTATGAAGTATTAATACTTTAATTACTTCCTGAAAAGTCAATCATCTAGTAATAAAGGTATAAAGTAATATACCTGAAACTGTCCTATAGAAATCTTTGTTTTCTTTTAAACTAATATATTTTTAAAAAATCTTATTCTGATATTTTTAGTGTTGATTCTCTATGACTGGTGCTCTCAATTTTCTCTCATCAACAAAGTTAATAATGTACTAAATTCAAAGGAATGCATCATCCTGGTGGCACTATCAATTTTGGTCGACTTTTATAGATAAGCGACCCTATATGGCAGCGGTGGGCAACCTGCGGCCCATTAGGGTAATCTGATTGCGGACCATGAGACATTTTGTTGACATTGACCATCCGCGGGCACGGCCCCCCGCAGCTCCCAGTGGCCGTGGTTTGCCGTTCACGACCAAAGGGAGCTGCGGAAAGCGGGGACGACTAATCATGGCCACTGGGAGCTGCGGGTGGCCGTGCCTGCGGCTGGTCAACGTCAGCAAAATGTCTCGCAGCCTGCAATCAGATTACCCTGATGGGCCACAGGTTACCCACCCCTGCTATATAGACTACAGACAATTTTTATTTAAATAAAAATACAAATTTTCCTCTCCATTCTTACAGTAAATCAAAAAAGCAAACAGGCAAAACCAGACAATCTCTGGTATGGATAGACTCCACATTAGAGAGGCCAGAAATTCAAATTTGCTGAAGTTGCTCCTCTAAACATTAGTTCCAAGCTAGTACACAAATTAATTTAATCGTAAGTGCTCACTGTTAAATTCTTATTTCATTCTTATGGTGATACCTACCACAGGTCATACTGTTGAATAAGAGTTCTCTGCCAGAGAATAGTACATTTTTGCCCTTTTTAGGTAAACCATCACAGCTCTAGTTCCACTTTATACACTCTAAGGCCTGGTCTACACTAACCCCCCAATTCGAACTAAGGTACGCAACTTCAGCTACGTGAATAACGTAGCTGAAGTCGACGTACCTTAGTTCGAACTTACCGCGGTCCAGACGCGGCAGGCAGGCTCCCCGTCGACTCCGCGTACTCCTCACGCCGAGCAGGATTACCGGAGTCGACGGCGAGCACTTCTGGGTTCGATTTATCGCGTCCAGACAAGACGCGATAAATCGATCCCAGAAGTTCGATTGCCTGCCGCCGAACCAGCGCGGTAAGTATAGACAAGCCCTAACTAAAAGCAGATCAGCCACCTTTCCTTAATTCTATTCTCCCACAGAATATGATATGTGTAATTCACTAATTTAAATAACAATCGTTAAATGTGTAAAATTAGCAGGTTGAGTAAAAGGTTAATTCAATTTATCAGATGTGAAATGCTGAAAAAAAAACCTGATTTGTATTTAAATCTCTTCTACAGTAACTAAAACATCACCAGTGTTTAAGTGCTTTACCTAACCCGGGGCTTTATTTCTTCTGTTTGAAATTAATGAAGTTCTATTGATGCTGACTAATTCCATTTCTAATCCTCAGAACCTTTATTCCTTTAAATTATACCTATCATAATATATTCTCCCCTATCCCCAAGATGTAGATCAGTAAAGATGAAGTAGATTAAAACATATTGAGGATTATAGATTATAGAGTTAAAAACACAGGCGTGTGATTCAAATAGCTGAACCTACAAAAAGACATCACATTCTGTTCTCATGATGATATATAAAGATAAAACTGGAGTCTACTAGTACATATTTTACTTTGGACAACTGTATTGTTTAAATATAAAACTAAGAATCAAAGTGCAAAAACAGTACATCAAAACCAAAACAAATTTTACAGCCAATGAATATGACACAGTTTCAATTGATATTCTCATTGCGTCAAGACAACTTCTTCCATACCAGCATTAGAAATAAAATCCCACTGAATCTTCCATCAAAATCGTACATTTAAAATTAATTTGAATTGTTTTGGTCAGGTAGAGGCCCTGAAACTGAATACTGGCTGAAAGACTACAACAAACAGTGTAAAAATAAATAGCAATGTATCAGACTGGAAAGAGGTGATTAGTGAGGTACTTCAGGGACCAACATTAGACCCATTCATTAATATCTTCATTAATGATTTAAATATAGTAAAACAGCATATTAATGACGTCTCTAGATGATGTTTAATTGGGAGGAATTTTGAGCAGCAGAGAGGCCAGAAAACACACATGATAATCTAAGCAAACTCCTTACATGGGCAGAAAATAAAGTGAGAATCAGTTTGGAAAACCACCAACTAATACATCTGAGAAAAATAATTCCAAGCACAGGTATTCAATAGGAGAGAAAAACCTGAAAAGCAATAATGCAGAAAAAATTTGTGAATACCAAATGAGACATGAGCTGGCAATGCAATATGGCAGCAAAAAAAGCCCAACGCAATTTGGGACTACTTACAAAGAAGTATCACATCACAAGAAGGGAGGTGAATAGAGTTCTTTTCTGTAAGGATGTAGTATGACCACACCTTAAACCATGTTCATTCAAGGGAGTTTTATCAGAAAGATACAGACAAACTGAAGCAAGTTAAGAAAACAATAAAAATGAAAAGGGGAATATACAGATACAGGCACATTACAGACACTTGACAAGGAGACAACTGGGTTGTGAGGGGGAGTACTGCCAAAACAGTACAAATATTTCAGGAGCATAAACACCAAGGAAAGAGAAAAATTACTCTAGTACAATGGGCTATAAATAACAGCAATGGAATAAAATTAAGAAAAACTATTTAGACTGAATATCAGAAAGACGTTCTCACATCAAGCTTTCATAGATTCCAAGGCTAGAAGGGACCATTATGTTCATCTAATCTGACCTGTATAATATAGGCCATAGAATTTACCCGAAATAATTCATTTTGAACTAGAGCATCTCTTTAAAAAAAAAAAAAAAAATCCAATCTTGACTTTAAAATTACCAGTGATGGAGAGTCCAGCATAACCTTCTGTAATTTGTTAATTACCATCACAGTTAAAAATGTATGCATTATTTCTGGTTTGAATTGGCTAGCTTCAACCTCCAACCATTGGATCATGTTATACCTTTCTCCGCTACAATGAAGAGCCCATTATCAAATATTTATTTCCCCCATGTAAAAATCTTATAGACTGTGATCAAGTCACCCCTTAATCGTCTCTTTGTTAAGCTAAATAGCTTGAGCTCCTTTTGTCTACCACTATAAGGCATGTTTTCCAATCCTTTAATTATTCTCATGGTTCTTCTCTGAACCCTCTCCAATTTACCAACATCCTTCTTGAATTGTTGACACCACAACTGAACATAGTATTCCAGTAGCAAATCACACTAGTGCCAAATAGATGTAAAAAACTCTCTACTCCTAATTGAGATTCCTCTTTGTATTCATCCAAGCACCACATTTGCTCTTTTGGCCACAGAGTTGCACTGGGATCACATGTTCAGCTGACAGGGCCGGCTCCAGGCACCAGCCCAGCAAGCAGGTGCTTGGGGTGGCCAAGGGGAAGGGGCGGCACCGTCGGGCTCTTCGGCGGCAATTTGGCGGTGGGTCCCTCGGTCCCTCTCCGAGGGAAGGCCCTGCCGCCGAATTGCCACCGAAGAAGAAAGCAGCGCGGTGGAGCTGCTGCCGATCGCGGCTTTTTTTTTTCTTTTTTTTTTTCACTGCTTGGGGCGGCAAAAACCCTGGAGCCGGCCCTGTCAGCTGATTATCCATCATGACCTGCAAGTCTTTTTCAGGATCACTGCTTCCTCAGACAGAATCACAGAATCATGGAAATGTACAGCTGGAAGGAACCTCAAGAGGTCATGTACTCCAGCCCATTGCTCTGAGGCAGGACCAATATACCTAGACCATCCTAAAAGGTGTTTGTCTAACCTCTTCTTCAAAATCTCCAATGACAGGGATTTCACAACCTCACGTGAGAGCCTATTCCAGTGCTTAACTACCCTTATAGTTAAAAAGTTTTTCCTAATATTTAACTTAAGTCTCTCTTGCTGCAGATTAAGCCAATTACTTTTTGTCCTGTTCTGCTGTCATAACTGAGCCTACAAATTTACCCTAATTGTGAGCTCAACTGTGGGAATGTGGACAAAAGCTTAGGAAATGTTCCAATCACATATAACATGTGAATATAGATGGGAAAAGTGGCAAAGGAGAAACAGAAAGACTGAATCAGTCAAAACAAAAAGGCCCACTGTTATAACTCAAGGACTGCATTAAGATCATGTCTCAAACAATAGTGTAGGAAAATTATTAACCAAATTTGGGGTGTTAGAAATTAGGCCTAATTGGTAGACAAAATAGAGAGAAGATGGACTATTCCACCCAGCACTCCCATTTGAAGTCCTTAAAAGACTAGACTTTTGAGGTAAAAATCACTGGCTAACAGAGACAAAAAGACTGTGCACAGGGGGCCGAACTTGATGACTTCTAAAGGTCCATTCCAGCCCTACATTTCTATGAGAACAGGAAAGAGCAAGCTTCACCATCATGGCTGCTACCCCCCATCTCCTAGGAACCCAGGATCCAACAAGACACCATTCTGCCTTCTTCATCCCAATCCTGGGAGATGTCCTGAGCAGAATGGGCTAAAGAGAAGGACCTAGATGACATCACCACTTCCACTGGCTCCAGCTAAATCCTGAATACCAACCTGGGATGCGAGACTTTGTTTCCCCTCACCCCAATGTGTCCTTTTCCATCCCCAATTTATTTCTTGTCTTTCCTATCGCTCTCCTTTTTCCCTCTCTCAATAAGAGTCTGGCTTAGCCTGACAAGACTGTATATTTGGCAACACTGCTATAAGCCTGTTACCAGAAAGGCAGCTAAAAGCAATGCCTAACACAGCCTGATGCTGGTAAAAGTTGTCAGGTCTTGGAGTGGCTGATAAGATTGTGTGCTGTGCCTGTGTTTTTCCAGCAATGAGACTCAAAGAGAGAGAGTCTTGTTTTGTTTTCTAGGAAACAGGCTTGGACTTTAACAGCAGCAACAACGACAGCTCCAGCCCATCTCAACTAACTTCTCACTTCCCCAAGCTCAGACAAGATCTAGTATAGAATACCCCCAATGTTGTATGCAACACTTTTTGAGTTAGGAAATTGTCATATATAACCTTTAGAAATTCTGAGAATGTTTTAGTATGATACCATGAGACCTAAAGCATATGTTTACTCTGATTGTTCCCCATGATCAAGCAGTTTTTCTTCTTACACATTATAGATAAGTGCTTAAGGAGACGGTCATCGTTCACTAGTGTGATTTGGTGGTCTATAGCAGACACCAACTAGTATCCCATCTTGTGCTTTATCTGTTAAGATAACAGATAAAGAGCTTTATTAGGCTATGGAATGGTTTAACAAGGGATATGAGATAAGCTTGTTATATTTAAAACTAGGCTTGACAAAACACTAATATTTACACTTTATGAAATGTAGCAAAATGCTTCATTGAGTTGGAGCCTAAAAAAACTCCCCAATGTCAAACTGCAACTTCTAAAAAGAAAAACAATCTTTGAGGGGGAAGGGGAAATCACATAGGTATTATTATTCTATATTACAAATGTGACACTGCACCCCATATTCTTCACAGTGATCGTATGATATGACTATGGCATAATTATGATGCATTTTGTACAAGACCAATCATGTGAGGTGTCATTGGAAAATATATGATTTGTTGAATATGATTATCCTATTTGTATGCATGTATCATTTTTGTATCTAAAGTTAGGAACACTGACTATGTCTCTGTATTTCAATCGTACTTACTCTGGGTGACACCTACAACTAGCCTTTCTGGTACAACAATGAAGAAGCCAGAGAGTAATGATGGCCCATCAGCAAAGACAATGGACCCTGGAAGAACTTAACCTTCCTGTGAACATTCCAGACAGCTTGTAAGTAATGGCTGCTATGACTCAACACGGTATGCAAGAGCATGTAACCAGGCCAGGTGATTCTGGACTCCATCTTGGGATGTCAGTGTTTTCCCACAAACTGAGTTTGGGACAAAAGGGTTCCCGCCATATGCTAAAGCTGTATAAGGCAGGGAGTGACATCATCTGTTGTTCTTCACTCTCCACACAAGAGGATTCCTGAAAGCACCTGAGTAACAAAGACTGAACTGCAGGAAGTGCTGGACCCAGGCTAAAGACATATCTAGCCTGTGTATGAAAACCTGGGGATTCCAAGCTGCAAAGCAAGTGTAGCTTGTGCCTTAAGAATCTGGAGCCTGCTTGTACCATCAGTCAGGTGTTAATTCAAATCCTATCTGTCTAGTATGTTAAGTTTAGTTTGTGTTTTTGTTTATTTACTAGGTAATCTGCTTTGATCTGTTTGCTATCACTTAAAATCTATCTTTTGTAGATAATAAACTTATTTTATGTTTTAATCTAAATCAGTAAGTTTGGAGTGAAGTGCTTGGGAATCTTAGCTCAGGAGGCTGTTGCATTTCCTCTCCACATTGAGGGAGGGGTGAACTCTATGAGCTTATGCTGTACAGTTCCCTGTGCAGTGCAAGAAGGTATAATTGGGGGTTTATACTCCAGTGCGGGGTTCCTAAACTGGGAAGCTGGTGGTTATTTTGGCTATAGCCTCTCTATTGTTGGTTCATACAATGGCTGGTCAGAGAACCTGCATGTAACTGCAGAAGGGTGTGTCCCTACCTGTGTCAATGTTGGAGGAAGTGTAGGATCGGGAGTGGGTCTGCAGCTTGTCACAGCAGCACATTGTGAGAGGGAGCCAAGGCTGGTGGGTCAAAGGGCTCAGTGGTACCCCAGTTCCAGGTGGCACCCCAGGCGAAACCTGTCACAATGTACTCATGGGGTTTTTCTATTAATCTGGTTTAAACTAATTTTTAAAATCCTCAAACGTAATATTTATTTGAAAACCAAGAAAACGCATTCACCTCTGCTTATTACTACCAAGAAGGTTCAGCACATTTCACCATTACTGAAATAACTCTAAACAATGTGAAGGATGATAAAGCACAGAGGAGTTAGATTTACAGAAGAGTTTGTGCACTCGTGTACATCCTGAGAGCTCTATGTAAATCCAGAATGTGACATCGCTTCACCTTTGAACAACACAATGGTTTGGATTGGAAATATAGTAACAATCTCCTGCTTCTGGGAAAGATGGTGTGAACCTCATGAAAAACAGAATCAGCTTTGAGGACTAACTTGTACACATGGAAGTGTGACTGGCAGTACAGATGCCATGACAGAGATCTTCATCACCTTTCCCTTTGAACCCCCACCAAGGTTTCTCTACCAAAATGAGGAGATATCTGTCTGGAAAGAGGAAGCTTATATACAGAAGAATCCTCTCATGAGCTTGACGGATGAGGGCAAGGCAGCTGCAGCTAATTTACTGAAATTTATATAAAACAGGCCAGTTGGATTGAAGGACTGAGGGTTGGCAGAGGAAAAACTGCTCTCCATTCCTTCAAGAAGAAACTTCAAACCATATGTACTTTTTGTTGGTTTATTTTATGTTATACATTTTGTTTCTTAAGCAGCTCAAGGAAATGAGGGCTTTATAGAGGAGGCTTTAATCCTGCAGTGGCTCTTAAAATAAATTAAGAAGCTTCTGCTCAAAATGAGTTTTTTCCCCCCTTTTTGTATCAAACTAGAGATTTCTGCAACTTGACAGAGTCTCAGAACTGCCACAGGAAGGGACAGCGTTGAATCTCTACAGATTCAGCTCCAACACACTTCTTATTAATAATGTGTACTACAGTAGCACTTTGGGACCTCAATCATGGATAAGAGTCCCACCATGCTAGACACTGTACAAACACATAAGCAGCAAACTGCTCCTGCCCCAAAGAGCTTTCCATCCAAGTATAAGGTCTTCTCTACACTACAGTTTATGTTAGTATAACTTATGTCACTCAGGGGTGTGAATATGCCACACCCCAAGCGCCAGGGTGGACAGCACTATGTTGGCAGGAGAGCTACCACCTCTCAGGGATGTGGTTTTATTATGCCGACAGGAGAGTTCTCTCCTGTCAGCATAGAGAATCTTCACTAGACACACTACAGTGCTGCAGCTGCGTTACTGTAGCGCTTCTAGTGTAGACTAGCCCTAAAACAAGAGACTGCAGGAAGACACAAACAAACAGGAGCATAAGGACATAATGAAACAATCCTCGTTAGCATGGTAAAAAGCAGTCACAGCACACAAGCTGCTTAAGTAGTGTCAAGTTTTTTGCAGGCACCACAGCAAAGGAGAGTTTTAAGGAGGGAATTGAAAAGACAATGAGGTGACTTTACATATGTTTACAGAGATCTCTTCCCATGCAGAGGAGGTGGCATGACAGAAAGCAAAAGGGGTTTGTTTGAAATTTTAACATATGAGTGATGAAGGCTAGCATCATTGGCATAGCAGAAGTGGGAGTCGAAACCTTGACAGAATATAAAAGATAGGCAGTAGGGTGAGAATAGTCATGAAAGGCCTTAAATGCAAAGATGAATAGTTTGTGTTTGATGTTAGCGAGGTGACACTTCTAATGAATGTGACTGTCACAAAGGCTGCCCCGGTGGACATGAAGTATAAAAAAGCACCTCTCTCCGAGGTTTAAATGGATGTTACGAGTGGAGGAATTGTGTGCTTGGGGAAAGTGGGTCAGAAATGCTCTTAACCTGCCCCAGTAGAGTGGAAACCCTGATAGACATGTTAAGGAACACCAACTTTCCCCGCCAAGTGGGAGTGCAGGGAAACAGTGAGAGAGAGGGTCATATCCCTGTGCTGCCCTGTGGAACCAGTCTCTAAGGGCTGGTCTACACTAGGGGGGGAAATCGATCCAAGATACGCAACTTCAGCTACGCGTCGAAGTATCTTGGATCGAATTACCTGGGGTCCACACAGCGCGGGATCGACAGCTGCGGCTCCCCCGTCGACTGCGCTACCGCCGCTCGCTCTGGTGGAGTTCCAGAGTCGACGGTGAGCGTGTTTGGGGATCGACATATCGCGTCTTAACGAGACGCGATATATCGATCCCAGATAAATCGATTGCTACCCGCCGATACGGCGGGTAGTGAAGACGTACCCTAAGAGGAAGAGGTCTCTCACTGGGTAAATCCAGGTTCCTGCAACAGGCTCCTGGATTGGCCAACTGGGGCACAGAGCAGTTGATGAAATGGCCATGCCAGATGGAAGAGGGTGCCTTCCAGCCCCACTCTCCACCACACAATGTTGCAAGATGCTACGCTATCAAAACATTTTGTGGTAAGCTTCTCAGCGCCTTCCTGTGGCTTTTTAGACATTAGGAACCGCTCTCTTTTCATCCCCCTGCTTTTTCCTCAGCTGGGGCTCTTTTCTCAACCCTCCCCCTTTTCCTTTACAGTTGTTTTCCTCCTGAGCTTACACCAACCACCAACCCAATAACTACCCTGCTAAAAAAAAGGTTTCTGACACTGCTGATAGGACCTACCACTACATAGGCTGCTAGCCTAGAGCTTAGCTGTCATACCCCACAATCACTTTTCAATTCAAAGACTACCTAATCAACTACATCAGCTCCCCAACATCTGAAAGTCACATGCACCTGGACAAAGAAGCTAGGTGGAGCTGCATGAAACGTCCCTTACGTTTCAGCATCTGGCCTCCTGGCCCTAGCTCTTTTAGTCTGCGTGAGGAGAGAAAAAAAAAGTGGGAGGGAATAGGAAAGCCAGGTGATGAATTGCTCTGCCAGCTGATGAAAGGGAAGTCAAATCCATTTGGACCTATGTCCTAAAGGAGATGGAGTGTCACCTACCAGATCCCTGACCTCAGAAAATCCAGCCATACAACAAACTTTGCGGATCTGATCCTAAAGGAGTTAGTCAAAGACTATCTGGTCCTGCCCTACAAAACTGAGTTCCTCCTTCTACGCAGCTGAAAACTGATATTGAGTGAGAGGGAAAGTAAGCCATGCAAGAACAGAAGATCAATATTCAAAAGTTACCAATGGAAATAGGATGACAAAGTGGCAACTTGGCAGACCAAACTATAGGCCACCTCATGGAGACCATTGATTCAGTGCAAAACTAACCTGTTTTAGAGAAATGGAGGTGAAGGTCAAAATCCTTCAAACTATTCATGAGAAGGGCTATAGGATGGGGTCTACCTCAGACTCCACAGCTAATAAGGCCATGGAAAGGGCAGTATCCAAGAAAAGGGACTCCTATGTAGGCACAGAATGAAAACCCTACATGGATCATGGTACTTGCACCCAGGGGTCTGCATGAAATAGCTGCTATATATATGAGGCTACTGCGGAGTGAGCAAGGCTTTGCTCCGCAGGCTCCAGAAGGAAATTCCAAAGGAATGAGGCACAGAGAATCCAGCAGTCTCCCTGAAAGACAAAGAACTGGGTAAGCCCACCATGGAAGCACCACAGGTGCTTGGGGCCAAAGATTGATCCACCAGTGCCAAACTTCTCAGATGCCTCTTATCCAGAGATGCGCAGGCATCACTCTCAGTCTCTACTCTGCATTATGGGCAAAGAGCCAAAAAGCTCTTTCACTGAAAACAAGCGATTCTGTTAATCATACCTGCCACATGCCCAGCCCTGAAGTATATACTGCATTCCTAGCATCAAAGAACAAAGGTCCTCACCAGTTTCATAGCCTGGGCAGCGTACCTGGACATATATAAAAATACTCCATAAATTAAAATAATGTAGAAAATAAAGCGTCAGTGGGATCCCAAAATGCCAACCAATCAATATAGGGTGGTGGTTTTGCTTTTGTTTTGTTTGGGCATCATTTAATAGGTTTTGTCTCTCTTTTTTTTTTTTTTTTTTAAATGGTAATTGATTGCTATACCCCCAATTTGATTTGCAGGAAGATTCCTTCTCAAAAGTGTTCTTGCAACCTCTTCTGCCACAACATATGGTTGCCCATGTGGATTTAATTGCCATTACAGGCAGCCTAAATGTCTTGCACAGACAGTGAACAGCATTTGCAGGCTTGCAACTCCTGATCCCACACATACTCCTGAACCAACCACAGCTTCCCTCAACCATATCTGATGTGGAGGATCAGATGCCTAGCCTGGCAGTTCTTATTCTTCTCACACCTAGACCAGTTCTCAAGTCCACAATCTCCAAATGCTCTGAGCAGGCAATGGTAGCAGGACTACCCTCCCTTTTCACTAGCCAAATGTCCCCGCAGGGGCACTATGACTGTTACTGCATCCAAGATCTTCAGAGCCCTCACCAAGCAGTACTTTCCCTGACAACAATGGAAAGAGTGGGGCCTGCAACCATTCTTGGTGAGTTATGAAAACACAGGAGCTTCTCCTCTCCTCTACCTCCAAACTCTTCCTTGGAAAGCTGCTGGATTTGTGCTAGAAAATCCACTCCTCCCTCTGCATGCTGGACTTTGCTTGAATTGCAGGACAGAGAAGGAAGTGTTAAAAAGATGATAAAAGAATAAATGTGTGTGTTTGCATTGGTACTTCGTGGAGGGCATTTTCTTCATATATTTACTGTGGGGCATATAGCATTTTTCTAAACTTTCAATGTGATCTATATTTTGCCTTATTCTTGTTTGGGTAACTAAATGCCCATGTGGCTTGGACTCTCTGCTGTGTATATAAATGTGATACCATCATTCTTAAGACAAACAAAAGAGACTGTACTGAGATCTCCCAGTCATTGATTTACCATATGAGCCCTCTTGCCTCTTCCCTAAAATGTAGAATGCCTAACTCTACTCCGAAATAAAAAAATCCACTGGCATAAGTCATCTGGCTCTTCTCTAAATTTAGAATGAAGAGTTATCCGCCAGGATCTAAGCTGCATGCTGATTGTCTGTAACGCTTTGTCTCTGGCCTGAGTTCAGTTTAGCAATTCATCCAGGGAAGGTATACATGGGCTTCTTCTTGTCTGAAGACCACAAGCACCTTTATGAACACTCTGGGAACTGTGACCATTCCAAGGGGCAAGATTTTTATTGGAAATAATGCCATACAAAGGCAAAATAGATGACCTTGCTAAAAGGATGTACAGGTAAACAAGCCTCTTCAAATCCATCAACATAGAAAAGTTAGCTCTGCACATGACTGCCTTCAAAGCCTGTCTTGAATTTCAGTGTTTTTCAAATTTGTTTGGAGAATCAGGTCAGTTTCCTGTTTCATCACAAACTTTGTGAGAGACCTTTGGCAAGTCACTTAGTCTCTCGGTGCCTTAGTGCCTCGTCTGAAAAAAATATATATATATGACAGCACAACCCTACTTCACAGGCATGTTGTGAGGATAAATATAGGGTGTAAGTTATGAGACACTCAAATACTACAGTGATGGGGGCCATGTAAGTAACTAAATTAGAAAGCATGCCTGTTCATACTAGGATTGACTGGGCAAAAGAACAGTGATGCTCTGAGGTCACCTTGTAATTTCTTCTGAGGGGTCACAGCAGCCCTCCTATCTGTAGAAGCCTTGATTAGGAAAGCTCCTACAAAGGAAATGTCTTTATCCTTTCTGAGAGAGGAAAGAGCAGTGTAGATAGGTAGACTGATAGATATTACAAAACCTCTTTGTTAATCTGCTTAGCCTTGTTTCCCTATGTATTCCCAGCATTCATTATGGTTGTATTTACAGGAACATACAGTTTGAAATATGAAGGGAAATACTTTCATATTGTTTCATTCCACTCTCTCTTGAACTTCCTATCGGGGCTCATCTAGAGAGAAAGATAGGAGGGGGCTAACAGCCTTTTTTTTTAAAAAAAAAGTTTTAAAAGATATTGTCTGGAATAGTTTGCCCTGAGATTTTATTCTCTTAAGGCTCTTCTCCTAGATCAAGGAGTGAGCTGCACCATGTCTCTGTTTCTTGGGCATGTCTGTATTCTTGATGACCCGATATGCTTTTGATAATCAGACTCCAAGACTTACAGAGAACAAGGGAACACATCTGTGTATGTATGCTTCCAATTTTCCAGCACTTTCTCTGAAAGTAGGGAAAACCTGAGAGTTTGGATGCGTGTTCAGAGGCTGTTTTCTTGGGGCATTTTTAGTTTCTTCCAAGTCTGAAGGGTACAGAGAAAATTCCCTCTGCAATCCAAGTGATGATCAGTGGTTTCACTTCTCTTTTCTTCTGAGAGGCCTTTTCTTGCCAGGACTTCCTTTGGCTATTCCTGAGATAGAACCAAGCGTTCAAATCTTCTCCTGACAGCAGAAGGGCCCCAGGTTAGGCCTGACCCAGAGGAAAGATCCCATGTGCTCATTAATCTAAGATTAAGGGGTTCAGTCTGTTTTCCCTGCTAAGACCTATATCAAACCCAGCAGGTTTAGTGGGTATCCTGGAGCAGGCTGCAAGGGAAACCCCATCTGGTTTAGGGCAAACAAAAATAGGGGCTAAACGAAGCCCTGGTACAGTGGAAGGAAGTGAGGGTATAAGGAAGCAGACAGGTCTATTTATAAGGCCCCTTACCACAATCTCCCTGGTTCACGCACTGTCTTCCATCCACAGTTTCAGGCAATTGTTCAGCTGTTCCATGTTCCACAGTTATGGCTCTGCCACAAACCCGCAAACTTCCCCAACGCACTAGGGACACTCTTCTGGCACTGCTCCCCTCAGTGGGAACCAGCGACCACTTCCTCAGCTGCACCTTCTCCTCTGCAGCCAAGTGGGCCTTTCCTTGCCCTGGAGAAGTAACTGGAGTGATCCCTGCCCAGAATGAATTGCCTGTGAAGAGGCTGGTTTCTGTCAACAGTGGACACAGGGACTCTATTAGGGAAGTAATAGAGAGGCACACGTTTTTTGCATTTCCCTCTTCCATGCTTTGTTCACCATTCTGCACTTCATGTGGATAAGCAGGGACTTCAGCCACCTCAGTGTCTCAGCACCAGGGAAAGAATGCATCTATTCCCTCTGCCAATAAACAATCTCAAGAAATGAGTGGGTAAATTATTCTATTAAAGAGGAAAGGGGGAAGAAGCTCTGCAGTGGAGAAGTCTGGAACTGTCTAACTGAAGCTATGAAGGCAGAATGAAACTAGCG
Source organism: Emys orbicularis (assembly GCF_028017835.1). Taxonomy (NCBI): domain Eukaryota; kingdom Metazoa; phylum Chordata; order Testudines; family Emydidae; genus Emys; species Emys orbicularis. The sequence continues at coordinate 16,294,433 of NC_088686.1, forward strand.
TGCTCTTCAGAGGGATAGACAAACCCCTTCCTGAAAGGGTCTGATAAATCTGGTCCAGCCTGAAAGCAGCTGCAAGCAGACTGAAAAACTCACTGTAACAGATCTGTGGACCTCAGTAAGATGAAGAACAGACTATTTGTCTTACTCAAGCAGCTAATTTTATTGACTGTGATTGGAAGGATCACTCTAACCCAGCGGTTCTCAAACTGTGGATCACGTGGGGTCACCAGGGCTGCTGTTAGACACCCTGCCACCAGGGGCAGAAGCTGAAGCCTGAGCCTGAAGGCAACACATGAGCAACTTAGCTTCACTTGGCCCCCTCTGGAATGGGACCACGAGCAACTGCCCTGCTTATCGCCCCCTAACGCCGGCCCTGATTCTAGACTCTAGAATCTAGAGTAATACAGGACACTGGGGTCGTGTAGTAATTTTTGTTGTTGGAAGTGGGTAGCAATGCAATGAAGTTTTGAGAACCCCTGCCAACCCATCCCAAGCATTCATAGTATGGAATGCTATTGTTCACATGCAAGAGAACATTGCACCCTCTAGTGGCTGCAAAAACACTGCGGCCCACAGAGGATAGAAAAAGAGGGGGGGGAAGAAAAGTGGAGGAAGGTGAGGAGAAAAGTGATAAAAAGAAGGGGGGGCGGGGGGCCTGACAAGGAAAATTGAAGAGGGGAAAGATAACTGTCTTAATCCTCCAATTTAGGAGTGTTTTCCTCATAGACCAGCTAGTCTAATTGAAAACGTAAGTCTGCTCCTCAAAGAATAGCCTAACCCTAAAATACTATTTGAAAATATCTCTGATAATAAGCCTCCCATCTATAGCATGTAGCCCTCAAAACATCCAGCAATTAAATTAAATTTGCTGCATTGGCTAAATTTTGTCTGGTTGTAACAACAGGTTTTTCAAACTTTGCAATTGGAAACAAATGGAACTGAACAAATGGAAAATATAAGCTACCATGTTAACCACAGGAGTTAACTGTTCAAAATTAAAACTGTACAATACTTCTTGGAGAGATCAGTCTCTTTACAAAAAGATTATTCACAACATATCTAAGCCATATTGCAGAAATTTTAAAAACATCCTGAGTGAAGAGAATCTAAACAATTTCTAGAGAAAACTAAATAGAAGTTTATGTATTCTCATTCGATGCTTAGAGCTTCTACATAAAAGGAAAGTAGAAATATTATATCTCCCTGACCCTGAATCATTTCTGACCCAATTTCCAAGCTATTGCAAATACCAGTTGATTTTACAGTAATGTATATCCAACCAACAGTACCCTAATACAATATAACCTGCAAAACAATACTTACATAACCCTGAAAGCAACACACACAAAGAACCAGATTGCAACCAGTATTTTAAAACCTGAAAATACTGTATATGCTGATATCAAAACTGTTGTAAGAAACAGAAATCAAACCAGGGTTAAACTTGACCTATGACAGTGCAAATGAGGCAGAGGTCCCTAGTGACAGAAAAAGGGCCAGGATGGAGTGACACAAAGCAGTGAGATCACTCTTTTGGGTGTCGGTGGATGGTGTATTGTCAGACCTCACAATACATACCTCCAAGACATCCACAAGATTTGCCAGCAAAACCTAGACAAAATTTCAAACACATACTCCCACAAAAAAAAAAAAAATGTTTTAAAGAAAACCATCACATCTTTCAGGTGTTTTTAATGCAGTGGTTCTCAAACTTTTGTACTGGTGACCCCTTTCACATAGCAAGCCTCTGAGTGTGACCCCCTTTATAAATTAAAAATACTTTTTTATATATTTAACACCATTATAAATGCTGGATGCAAAGCAGGGTTTGGGGTGCAGGCTGACAGCTCGCAACTCCCCATATAATAACCTCACGACCCCCCGAGGGGTCCCACCCCCCAGTTTGAGAACCCCTGCCTTAGAACATAAGAATGGTCTGACCCAGTAGGGCCTGACCAATCAATGGTCCATCTAGCCCGACATCTTCCGACAGTGGCCAATGTCAGGTGCCTCAGAGGGAATAAACAGAGCAGACAATCATCGGGTAATCCATCCCCTCTCGTCCAGTCGCAGCTTCTGGCAATCAGAGGTTTAGGGACATGCAGAGCATGGAATTGTGTCCCTAACCATCTTGGCTAATAGCCATAGACGTACCTATTCTCCATGAACTTACTGATTCTTTTTTAAAAGTAACAGGAGTACTTGTGGCACCTTAGAGTTAAAAATAACTCCTGTTATTTTTGCGGATACAGACTAACACGGCTGCTACTCTGAAACCTGATTCTTTTTTGAACCCAGTTATACGTTAGGCCTTTACAACATCCCATGATAATGAGTTCCACAGGTTGACTATGCTTTGTGTAAAGAAATACTTCCTTATGTTTGTTTTAAACCTACTGGCTATTAATTTAATTGGGTGACCCCCCCCCCCACCAATTATTGTGTTATGTGAAGGTGTAGATAACACTTCCCTATTCACTTTCTCCATACAATTCATGACTTTATAGATTTCTATCGCATCCCCCCCTTCGTTGTCTCTTTTCCAAGCTGAAAAGTCCCAGTCTTTTTAATCTCTCCTCATATGGAAACTGTTCCACGCTCCTAATCACTTTTGTTGCCCTTCTCTGTATCTTTTCCAATTCTAGTATATCTTTTTTAAGAGGGGGCAACCATTACTGCATGCAATATTCAAGGTGTCTGCGTACCATGGATTTATATAGGGGTATTATTAAATTTTCTGTTTTATTATCTATACCTTTCCTAACAATCTGTTAGCTTGTTTGACTGCCACCGCACACTGAACACATGTTTTGCAAGAACTATCCGGTGACTCCAAGATCTCATTCTTGAGTGGTAACAGTTAATTTAGAACCTATCATTTTGTATGTATAGCTGGGATTATTTTTTCCAACATGCATTACTTTGAATTTATCAAAATTGAATTTCATCTGCCATCTCATCTCCCAGTCACCCTGTTTAGTGTGAACCTTTTGTAAATCTTCACAATCAGCTTTGAACTTAACTACCAGTATCTTGAGGAATTTTTTTATTGCCTGCAAAACGTGGTTCCAGCCACCTCACTGTTTATCCCCTTTTCCAGATCATTTATGAATGTGTTGAACAGCTCTGGTCCCAGTACAGATCTTTGAGAAACCCCACTATTTACATCTCTCCACTGTGAGAACTGATACAGTGTACTTTATCACCCTTGCCCACAAGCTTTATGACACCTTTAAAGTTGTTCCCCTCCCCCAGGGCAAAATGGGCTTCGGTAGCATAGAAGAATGTGCCTTACACTTTCCTGCACTGGTTTAAATCTAGTTTTAAATACATTGCAAGGCAGTCTAGTTTTAAGTACACTGCAAGGCAAGAGATACGATTTCTCCTGTGAGCTGTTCCTGAGCATATGGAAAAAGAGTAATTTAAGAATTATGTTTCCCTGCCACAGCTTAAACTAGAACATTTATCTCTAACTACTGTTTACAACAAACAGCATAAAACAGATAAGGGATTAAGAATGCAAATGTTATGTACATTTCACTGTTTTAATCAAAATCTGAAAACAAACCAGTTCTCTAACTAATATACAACTTCAAATTATCTTTCTGATCATACACTGTCAGCACCAGACATTTTCTGAATACAATTTTGTATTAGAATGCTTAATTATATTCCCTAATTGGGAGATCAGTCCTGAAAGTGAATATTTTAACACTGGGAATATACTGATCTTACACTTTCATATCATCCCTCAATCCCCGCCCCCCCTTACAAAATATCAGTCAACTAGTGACGACAGCTAGGTCAGGAGCCAAAATAATTTTTTTAAAACTACAATAACTCAATACTTTTAAAGACTTAGAACCCGTGACTTCCAGAGACCTCCATGACATTCTCTGCTTCAGCCCAAGGGACTGCGGGACTCCGGAGCTAGTGGGCAGCGGGCCCCTGGCAGGGTTCCAGCGACAGGTGACAGACTCCTGAGGGGGTCCTCCTCAGGGTTCCAGCGACGGGCGACAGCCTTGCACGGAGTGTGGGGAGAGAACACCTTGGGCTAGAGGCTCTCGGTGTCCCGTTTTCTCTTTGGGGAAATATGGTCACTCTGCAGCTCCCAGCCGCTGTAGGTGGAGGGGGAGCCCCCTGCAGCTTCCAGCTGCCAGGGGCAGAAGGGAAACCCCACAGCTCCCAGCCACCAACCGGTGGTGGGGGAAACCATGGAGCCGCAGCAGCAAAAGTCACAGACAGGTCACAGCTTCCATGAATTTTTGTTTATTGCCCGTGACATGTCCATGACCTTTACTAAAAATAACCATGACCTCCGTGACATAAATGTAACCTTATTTATGTTAAATTACACTGCAAGCTCCTCATGGCACGGACCATCTCTTCCTATGTGTTTACTGAATAACTAGCACAAAGAAACCAGCAATACAAACAATAATGCTGTACAGCCACACCTGTTACTTCTACTTTTTGTTTTAAAATTGCTGGAAAATATTTGGAAAGCATCTCTCCTCTCCAGTTGTCTAGGAAGATCCCAATACAAGTACGTTATGCTCCTTATATGCACAAAACTGACATTAGTACAAGTGCTCCATATGTACACACTTGATATTCTAAAAAGAAAATCACAGTTAAGACCCACCTCATGGATTGGAGAGGAGAATTTTTCCCAATATTTTCAAGAAATAGTGACTTAAAAATAGTAAGACATACCAATATAATTAAGAACACAGCACAAAAAAGTCAAGAGGCTTTTTAAAAACAGGACTATTGAATCATAATTACTTTTCAAGCAATGCAAACATAACAGAAAGCTAATCAATGATAGTACAAAGAATACCGCAGAATGACAGAGATTCATATATTCTATGTAAGGCTGAAAAACCTGCTGCTTCATTAAATAACCAAATATGATAACATGCACATTTTCAAATTTGTATACACACTAGAAAAAGCCACTGATCTAAAACCTATCAGGAGCGGATATTTATAAAAGTACTAAGGGAAAAAAAAAAAAAAAAAAGACTACGCACCTTTACTATCCCACCTACTTAATACTTAGTTATAGGCAATTTACCAAGGGGCAAATGCTGCCCCTTTTTCTATATCTGGAATCACCAATCATTCCCCTACAGACTAGAGACAGCCAACAAGGGTAGAGGTTATTCCCTCTGACCAATCATTGAGTTCCCTTATATCTTTGCTCTAAGATAAGGACAGGGCTTACCCAAAAATAAAGATGAAGTAATAAGTGGGGACATTTGCTTATATTTAGGTTATCAATATTAACCTGTCACTCACCAAGACCCTAATCCTTTAAACACTCCTATTAACATCCCATTGGAGTCAACTGAACTACTCACATGTGAAGTTACACACAACTAAGTCTTTGAAGGAATGGGCCCAAGAAAGAACAAAGATTTGATGGAAGAGACTGGGTGAATATGAATTACCTTTCATCTAAAAGAAAAAAACAACAACGACTTTAAAAAAGGAAAGGTGCAATCGATCTTAGCATCTTCTCAAAAGGAATACAGTGCCTAATGAAGAAAACAGAATGGGTAGTCTCCTCACTACACAGCAACTTAAACCAGTGAATATATGGAGTATCCCATTATATTATACCTATTTACCTGTGAATACATAATGGAAAATGAAATAAAGGAAAAAAATTACACACACATTTAACATTACCAGAGATATGGAAGAAAATTACATCATTTCTGTGGATGTTCATTTCTTCATATCACTCACAATTAACTTCCATTTTTAGCCTTTCTTCTAAGATATCATGACAGCAAAAAGAAAATAAATTAAAATAGAAGAAGCCTCAAAGCTTTATTTTTTAGGCTGATATGAACTATCGTGCCTTTGAGAGCAAGAAGCACACCAGGTCAACAGACAAATATTAAATGTTTCAAAAAAAGGGAATTTAGTTCACTTATGGAATGTTCCAAAAGCACACAAATTTTGGAGACAGCTAAAGACATTTTTAAAAGACACTCCATAACCATCAGATATACAAATGCAAAAATTCAATTTAAACAATCCACATGCAGTAACAAGAGAGCAGGAAAATGGAAGAAAATGGATGGAGTTTCACGACAGATTTGGAGAAAACCATGAAGTAATGTTTACAAGTATTTAAAATAAAACTGTAAAAGTTTAAGACATGGGATAATACCTGCCTCCCTCACAGGGGTTAAACAAGGATTATGGCCCCAATCCTGAACTCTATGCATGTAGATCGGGGCGGGCAAACTTTTTGGCCCCAGGGCCACATCTAGTTTCAAAAATTGTATGGAAGGCCGGTTAGGGGAGGCTGTGCCTCCCCAAACAGGCAAGCATGGCCCGGCCCCCGCCCCCTCCTTCTCGCCCCCGATGCCCCTCCGCCCCCCCCAACCCCTGACTGCCCCCGGAACCCCCAACCCTGACTGCCCCCCACCGCCCCATCCAATCCCACCTCTCATTCCTGACTGCCCCCCCCAGGACCCCTGCCCCATCTACCCACCCCTTCTCCCTGACCGCCCCCAGAACCCCTGCCCCTGACTGTCCCCCGCCGCCCCTTCCAACACCCCCCCTCCTTCCTGACTGCCCCCCAGGACTCTTGCACCCATTCAACCCCACCGTTCCCCGCCCTCTGACAGCCCCGACCCCATCCACACCCCCGCCCCCTGACCACCACCCCAAACTCCCCTGCCCTCTATCCAACCCCCCCGTTCCCTGCCCCCTTACCGCGCTGCCTGGAGCACCAGTGGCTGGCGGCACTACAGCTCGGGCTCTGCAGCTGCGCTGCATGGCAAAAGCTTGCAGCCCGCCACCCAGAGCATTGCACTGACAGCACAGCGCGCTGAGGCTGCGGGAAAAGAGGGAACAGTGGGGGAGGGGCCAGCGGCTAGCCTCCTGGGGCAGGAGCTCAGGGGCCAGGCAGGAGGGTCCTGCGGGCCAGATGTGGCCCTCAGGCCGTAGTTTGCCCACCTCTGATGTAGATGGACCCTTCTGCCCACAAGGAGGCCACTAAAGTCAATGAGCCTCTGAAAGGGTCCCAAGGTTCTACATATGCAGATCCAATTGCAGTACCGATATATTAGTTAGCATTTGAAGATGAAAAACACCACTAAATCCCAAATATTTATGATTCTACAAGAAGATTGTCTAATGGAGAGATCACAGGACTGTAAATCAGGAGTTCTGGCTCTATTCCCAATTGTGCCAATACTGCACTGTGTGATCTCGGGGAAAGTAACTGAATCACTGTGTCCCCAGTTTCTCCACCCGTACATTAGAAATAAGGATCTAGCTTAGGCACTTATTAATGGTATTGACATTTGTAAAGCATTCCAAGTAACTAAAGTGAAAAGTACCATATAAATGCAAAGTAATCCATTCCCAATGAAATCAACAGAACTACTAATGTAAGAGCTAAGTTTTTCACTTTTCACTATATAATAATAATAATAATAATAATAATACATGTGATTGTTGCAGGATTGGGGATTATGACATAATAATGAGGGAAGATAAATAATATTATTATGATAAGACAAAGAAGAGATCAAATGTTGTTGTACTTGGAAAAACCAAAACCACATCCCACAGTCCTTACTCAGGCAAAACTCCCATTGAACTAGATGGGATTTTTGCCTCAGTAAGAGCTTCAGCACTTAGCCCTAAAGATAGGCTTTTATAAGATCATAATAAAACTTGACCTATAAAGAAAACAATACAATAAATCATATATATATATATAACAGAACGTGCAACAAAATGTTCCGTTTTCAGTATACAGTGCTTCCTTTTTGCTGTTACAGAAATAGTTTCCATGGTATTAAACAATCGGATAAATGTATTAGAACCTTAATAAATTTCATACTATTGCAGTAGCAAAGCTATTGCGATTGGTGAAGGAGGACTTTCCCTCTGTTTTCGGCAAAGTAAAACTTTTCCAAAATTAAAATTAACCTTTGAGCTGAAATTTCTTGTTGTCGGCCTAAATGTGAAATAGTTTTAGGCCAAGTCTACACTATAAACTTACATCGGTATAACTACGTCACTCAGGGGTGTGAAAAATCCACACCCCTGGGTGATGCAGTTATACTGACCTAATCCATGGTGTAGACAGCGCTATGTCAATAGAAGGGCTTCTCTCATTGACACAGCTACCGCCTCTCGCGGAAGTGGATTATCTGCGTCAATAGGAGAAGCTCTCCTGTTAGTGTAGTAGCATCTTCCCCAAAGTGCTACAGCAGTGCCGCTACAGCATTTTAAGTGTAGATCTGCCCTTGGAAAAACAAAGAACAGGCAAACAGAATTATACTAAGGTATCAAAGAATATGGAATGAGGTGGGGGGGAAGTGTTTATTCCTGAGGTACTTTACATGTGTCCTGGTAATACAAAATAGTTTGAATTTAAAACTTCACACTCGTCACGTACCTCATCTTCCCTGAGAAATCAATTGCTTAACTCGATGAAACCAGACACATTTTTAATGACAGAAAAAACAGTGTGCAGTACATTCTTTTCCTATCCAATTACAGTGTACACCACTCGGCACATCCTTAAGCGCACATACAAGCATAAGGCAGCACTGGAAAGAGTCTGGAAAGTCTAGCAGCATTTTGGTTAGGTTTCAGTGCTTGATATTTAAAATATATGTACAGTATATTTTTTTACCTCCTTCCCACCAACTTCTCCTTTGTAGCTTGCACCCGTATTGATCTACTTCTAGATATGTTTACAACAAGACCAACACAACGTGTGAGGCAAACCAATGTTAATTAAAATAAAATAACCTCCAAACAAAAACCACACAAACAAACAAACAAACTCACACATCACACAAGCAAAACCAATTCTTTCATGATTGACAGACAAGACTTGAAGATCAACAAAGTAAAGCTGTGTTGTTGGACTACTGGATTGAGATGGGAATATAAATTCCAGAGATGAGGCCTCTCCATTGAGACTGCTCTCCCACAAACTCCCAAACCTAGGGGGACTGTCAGTTCTGACAATCTCAACAGCCCCTTTTAAAAGGCAAGAAGGCAGCCTCTAAGGTCAGAACCCACACTATACTATCGGGGTGGTCAAACTGTGGCTCATGAGCCGAATGCAGCTCTTTTACAGTTAAAGTGCGGCTCGCGGAGCCCCCAACGCCCCCCAATTCTCCACCTATCAGACCGGGCGTGGGAGAGGGAGCTCGGGCTTCTGCCCTACAGCAGGCTGGTGGGGCTAGGGGCTTCTGCCACAGATGACTGGTGCCTGCTGAGAATGGGGGGCACAATTTAAAGGTCGTTCCCCCCCCCCCCCAAGAGCTTGAATCACGCCCCCTCGGGAGGTGCTGGGGGGAGGGAGAGGAGCTGATCCAAGGGGCTGACGGTGGGTGCTGAGCTCCCACCATTTTTTTCCCATGGGTGCTCCAGCCCTGGAGCACCCATGGAGTCAGAGCCTATCCCTCAGTGGCCCCTCCCTGCAGCTCCTAGGTATTAGCTCTGTGTGGACAGGCAGCAGAAAAAGCAGCAGCTCCCCTGGCAGCTCCCAGCAGGCGTGCCCCGGCTCTCGAACTTCTGAAGATTGTCATATATGGCTCGGAGGGTAAGTAAGTTTGGCCACCCCTGCCATATAGGAATCCATATAATCTACCAATATCTTAAATCACATGCTCTTATTAGTGTTCTTATTCCTATCTGAGAGAACCATACAAACAATAGGGGGAATTATTAAGTCAATGGGAAATTTACTGAAGTCCATGGAATTATCCTTCAAGTTAAAGACAAGTCAAAGAGTTTGCAGAAATGGGACCTAACAGCCTATCCAAGGGAAACAGTGAAACTGACTATACACAAAGGGTTGGCAATGCATATTTTTCACTCCTTTCAGCGTTAGTAATTTTGGGTATTACTGGTAACAATAATAGGTAAAAGTATATTCTAGCAAAAGTGTGAATTTTAGTTGATGGTGTCCCTTCAATAGGGATATAACCTATCTGAAGCAGCAGTATTACGCCCAAATCCCACAAATGAATCATCACAGGTGGACCCTTGTGTCAGCATGAAGGCCCCCCCCCCCATGAAATCAATGTGAAATAACTTACAAGATCAAATCTTCAGTTTGTAAGACAGGGCACTGTAACCACTGCTTATTACACTAATCGTAATTCTCTCACCAATACTTAGTGCTCCATGTTTGTCATATTCACACATTGTCTCTTGCAGTTACAGTTAGGCCCCAACCCTGCAAACACTTACACACATTCTTAACTTGACCAGCATGAGTAACCTCATTGATTTCAATGGGTATACTCATGGTAGTCAAGTTAAGAATGTGTGTAAGTGTTTGCAGGGTTGGAGACTTAGATAGTAGGGACCAAATTTTTGTTATATATGCATAAAGTACCTAGTGTATTCCTTGAATGAATCACTAGGAACAACTGCAATACAAATAAGAAATAACAGTTGTAGCAACAGTTAGATTTACATTTTATATAAAAATGAGCAATTTAATTTCCAAAATTTAATCATTTTAACCAAAGGGTAAATTGTCCCTCTTTATGAGCCAGAGCCATAGGTATTTCAAAAGGAAAGTGTCAAGGATGACAGGCCGAAAATTTAACCTACCATTCAAATACTATTTTAAAAAAAAGTTATTTGGCTCCTGATGTTAAAAACCCTAGTAGCTCCACAAAAAAAGTTCTCAGACATGTTACAAAAATGACAACTCCATTGAGTAATCCACTAACAAGAATTCAGGCAACCTGTTTTTCTCTCAATTGACAGATGCATATATATGTGTGTATTTTTCATGTGTCTACTCCATTCTTGTGAGCAAACAGGGTGGCAGGATTCTGATCAGAGCAGGTCCTTTACATATTTAAATACTTTGACTAAATACAAAAGTATCAGACAGGTAGAGAGAAGGGATGTGGGAAATGTACATATCTGCAAAATAAAACAAAGATGATAGGCCAAAACCTACTAACCCTTGACAATATCCAGAATTATGAACTCCAATATCAACTACCACAATGACCAACTCTAATATTAACTTTAGTTAACTGTACTTATTTTCTTCGCTTGTAAAACAAAAAGGAGAATGATAAAATGTAGAAATCTGCATTTGATCACATAAGCCTCTTCAATAACAGTTTTGGAAGGCTGAATGAATGAGAAAATGAAAAATATATAGGTCCTTTTCCCTGCAAGGACATGATTCTAAGAACTGCTCTGCCCCCCCCGACTTGTACTAAAAATCAGTGGGAGTTGAGAGCACTTAGCTCCCTGCAGAAAGTGCTTGGCAGATCACAGAATTCAATGCTAAATTAATATTGTTCACACCTGCTAATGAATCATCTCATTTAAAAACTATTGCCACATTGGATTAAATGTTAAGCGTTGATAACCTAAAATATTTGCAAAAAGCTTGTGTGCCTTCAGACTGCCAGCAATGGTTCTGTTAGTATTAGCATTCAGAACTTCCACAAGTATTGCAAACAGCAAACACATATCCATTCATAGATGCAAGTTTTCATTTTAAATATATTAACTGATGCCAATTTTTTTTAGCTTAATAAATACTTGTATGGCATGAACTGTTTCTCACTCACAGGCCAAATTCCCCCTCAAATTTCTGTTACAACAATAGTTTTTAGCACAATTTAGATGTCTGCTGTAAAATAAAAATGTTTTAATCATACAACTGATCTTGAGCCTTACCTTTTAGAAGCGGCAGAGGAGTTAATTCAATAGGCTTGCCCTGAGACCTAAACTGGGAGGAACTTTGTGACCTCTTCTGTCTGGCTTTTCTGACGGACTTCCGAGAAAATCCGTCTACTTTATCCACTGACGGAGGAGTGGTTGGTGCTGAGGACATATCCCTACTGAAGGGAAACACACATTATAAATACATTCCCAGTGGATGAAAATAGGTAAAGATTAAATGCGTTTGTCAAGAGCCACCTCCTTCTCCTTATTCACATCCCTCCTAAAAACCCACTTCTGACATCAAAGAGAGATGGTCCATCAATTTACATATAGGTCTTATGAAGTAGCTTCGTGGTACTATTGTAATTATTGTCCATCCTCTCCCCTATTTTGTCTATGGTCCTCACTTGTTACATCATGTCTGAATTTAGCCACTGATTCTGCAATCAGATCCACACGTAGACACCTGTGTATCCATCGAGATCAGTTGATGTCTATGGAACTCGACAGAGGTCCAGGAGTATGCCTGTGTAGACCTGTCTGCAGGATCAAAACCTTAGATCATAAGGTTTTTGGGTCACAAAATATCTTTTACTTGTTTTCACAAAGCACTATGCACACTTCTAGGAGCTCAAAAATAATAATGAATTTTAATATTAAAGTCACAACTATTTTCTAGGACAATTAAAAACAGAAATAAAATTCAGTTTCTATCCATAAAGAAAGGTGTGTGTTTTGTGGAAACATTAAGTTCACTAAAATATACTGCTATGCTTTAAAACCAAAGAAAGTTCACTAGACTTGATAGACTTAGGTTTGGTCTACACTAGCAAGTTATGTTGGTGTAACTACGTCCCTCGGGGGAAAATCCACCTCCATGAGGATGCAGTTATACTGACCTAACTCCCGAGTAGACAGCGCTATGTCAAAGGGGGGGGTCTCGGCTCACCTGTTAACATAGCTACCGTCTCTCGGGAAAGTGGAGTACCTACTCAGACGGGAGACGCCCTCCCATCAGTGTAGGTATCATCTTCACTGAAGCACTACAGTGCATGCTGTAATGATGCAGCTACGCCACTGCTACCTTTTAAGTGTAGATAAGCCTGTAGCCTGTCACTTATTTATTCTCCACTCTAGAAATATCCAGCTTTCATATTGCAAATCTCTTTGCACATTCCTTTTTCACATTCTAATATTTCTGGAGGATATTCCAGGCTAATTCTGGGAAATTAAAAGAATATACTAAAATGGTTAATTCAACAACCAAATTCTTGATTTTTACCAGGCTTACCTTCTCTGTCAAAAAAGTTATACAACATTTTCTCAGTGAAGTGGAAAGAACAGATTTAAGAAAAAAAGATTTAGCCCCAGATCCAGCAAACACTTACACATGTGTTCAACTTTAATCAGTGGGGCTACTCACATTAGTCAAGTTAAATGTGTGTAAATGTTTGCAGGATCAGGGCCTTAGAGCATGTTTTTGGAAGGTCCTGAGAGCACTCAATGTTCATTGATTCCAAATATCTAAAGGACTACTATTGCTAATGGGAGGTGATTTTGCAACCTGCAGTTCACCTTGAAGTCCTCATTTTGTTAAAATATTTGGGGACTGATCTGATTCATAAATAATTTAAATCAACATTATTTGGATTTTTCTTATTATGCAAAATACTTTATAAGTATGATTTTTTTTTAAATTATGTATGTTTAGAAAGATGTATGTTTTAAGTTGAGAGGGTTTCATTTATCGCGTGTGTGTATATATTACACACACACACACACAGAGTCTACTGAAAATATAAAATACATAACTTCTCAAGGAACCAAGAGGAATCCCTTGATATAGGACAGTGAAGCTGGCATCACCTAAAAACAATTCTTATTGTATCAATTTAATTTTTCCTCAGGTGTGGCTTCATTATCATCCCAAATAATACATCCTACATTTAATAGACTATGAGCAACACACTTTTATACTTCAAACAGATGTTATTTACCAACTGTAACAGATGCCAACATCACCATGGCATCAAGGCCCCATGCAAGCTTCATGGGAAAGTCAGACAAACTATATGGAGAAATGGATATATACTTTCACCTCAACAAACCAATTTGTGATTCCTAAGTAAGGGGAGATAAGAGTCCCTCAAAATATACAAACACAAAAAGTTACCTGTTATGTCAGCAGGACTCTGGAAATATCAACAAAAAATGACACTTAGATTCTAGATTTGTTAGTCCTATTTCTTTTAATGAGGCAAAATGTTTTCATCTCCTTGTCACGTGTAACTATTAAAAAAAATCTAACCATTTATCCAGAAATATTTGTACAGTCTCAAAATGAAATTGCTAACAACATTAACGGACAAAGACTAGAGCAGATCACTCAAATTGCAGGATCATTCTGTCAGCAAGACACTTTACCCACACTTCTCTGCTGTAAATTTATGAACAGTTTCTCTGACCTGATTTATAAATTATTAAATTCTAATTCTAATTCAACAAGACTACATCCAGCCTTAACAACATTACAGTAAACACTGATCACTTTTTCACATTCCTAAATGATCATTTAAATGCACTGAAAAACACTATTTCCAGGGGGAGGGGGGGAGGAAATAAGGTTATTTATTGAGCGCAGCACAAGTGGTGGATAACTGCATTTATAACTATAGCTTTCTCAATACGAAAGTATTTATTTATAACAGGGGAAATTTTTAAGTATTTTGGTAAATGCACAGCGACATACACTAGACACTGTCACCGCTGGGGACAACAATACGAGGAAACGCGAGTGAATGTAAAAATACCGATGGATGTCACTGCAAGCGGCTAGGTAGGAGCAAGCGCCTCCACTAAGCACTCAGTGAAAGCAGGGGTGTAATTAGCTGCATTCTGACGGGTGTTGTTGGATGTCATTTCCATCCACCAGGGGATAAGTAACACAGCTGGACTCTATCCTTTACCACCCCCGCCCCGTGATCCCCATCTTCTCTAGCGCTCCCCGATCCTCCCGCCCCGCCCGCTCTCCCCCAGCCCTTCCCCCCCGCCGCGGCCAGGTCGCTGCCCACTCGGGGCTGGGGTGAAGTTACCTTGACCCTCCTGGCAGAGAATTCGGAGCCGAGGAGGAGAAGGCGGAGTGAGCTGGGCTTGGCGGCAGCGGCCGGAGCGTTGTGCGCGCCGGGCTCTGTCCCTGCAGCTGCAGGAGCCTGTAGGCCTCGGCGGCGGCGGCCTCCTCAGCGCAGGGCGGCGTTGGCGGCGGGTTCAGGGGCAGGCAGCTGCTCGGGCTCCGCTCAGTCCCGTGCGCTCGGCGCGGCCCCCTGCCTGCGATGGCTGCTGCCTCACTCACATTCCCGGCGGAGCCCTGCGGAGGGGCCTGCGGAGGGGCGGCCGAGCGCGGGCCGAGCTGAGAGGAGCCGCGGTAGGGCGGGCGGCCGGGCGCGGCGAGGGGCGCTGCGGCTGGCGCGGATGGCCTCCTCTGCCGGTGGCTGGCTGGGAAGCGAGGGGTCCCGGCTGTGTCGGGGTCGCGCTCAGGCTCGCTCGCTCCTATTGTCAGCCACTCTCACTGGGCTCCGGCCATGGCACACACACAACCAAACCTGCTGCCGCCGCCCACAGCCCGCCCCCCGCACACGCCCACTCAGCCTGCCGCCGCCGGGACGCGCCGCCTCATTGGCGCCCGCCGCCGGGAAGTGGGAGCGCCGCCGCCAGCACAGAGCAGAGGTACGGGGCTGGGCAGGACGGGGGCAGCGGCGCACACCGGTGGCCGGGCACCCCCCGGGCGCTACTGCTGAGCCTGGCGGCGCATAGGCAGGAGGAGCTGAGCTCTCTCTTCCCGTCCAGGGGCTGGTACTGCAGGGAGTCCGGCCCGGGTCTGGCGGTGCTCCACTGGGCTCCTCGCCCACTGTCCCTGCACGGAGCAGGCCGCCAGCAAGGCCTCGGACCGGGTAGCGCTGCCCGCCTGGCCCTGCAGCTCGGGGAGACCCATGCCCTGTTGCGGAGCTGGCACCCAGGCCTCTGTGCTGGAAGGCGCCGCCCTCCCCCGTCGGAAAGGGCAAGGCCCGCTGCCCCCCGCACCCAGCCGAGCGAGGAGGGGATGCCTGCCAAGGTAAAGCCGAGCCCTCCCCGACAGAGCCCCGTACGCCCCCGGGGCGCTCCACAGGCCTTCTGCGGGGAGGCGCTGCTCGCCGAGCCCCGCTCTAAAGGGGAGGGCCACGAACCGTGTTGTCCGGCCGGTTCCCAGCCGGGATAAATATGTTCTGCCTCCGTCCTTCCACTCCCCCTGTAGCGTCGGTGCCTCACACGTGTGTGGCGGTGGGGTGAGCAGAGCTGCCCAGCTGTTCTCCCTGTGGTCTGTGTAGTGCCACACCATACCCGGGTACGTGACAAGGACTGGGGGGGAAAGGTGCTGAATAAACGTGAATTTATATCCTATAACTGAAGAAATAAAACTGCTTTTAAAAAGTATTGTTTAACAACCTTTCCTCCCCCCCCCCCATTGTGAAAATAAATATGGGGAAAACACTTGATGAATTCTCCCAATTATAAGATTTATGCCAGCCCTCCACATCTTATGGTACAGGGCACCTGGGCTTCCCAGCACGGTCAGCTTGGTGTTTTCTAAGGATTTTTTTTTTTTTTAATCGGTACAAGTATATGCGTGCAACAAAGTGAATATTTTTAATAATAGCGCATAACTTTCATATTATAGTTAAATATATATATGGCTCGTGTTATAAATATAATGCAATATTTCCCCCATGATTTTTGACAAAGTTATTCCTTGTTCTGTCAGAACAAGGAGTAATGGTCTCAAGTTGCAGTGTGGGAGGTTTAGTTTGGATATTAGGAAAGACTTTTTCACCAGGAGGGTGGTGAAACACTGGAATGGGTTACCTAGGGAGGTGGTGGAATCTCCTTCCTTAGAGGTTTTTAAGGTCAGGCTTGACAAAGCCCTGGCTGGGATGATTTAGTTGGGGATTGGCCCTGCTTTGAGCAGGGGGTTGGACTAGATAACCTCCCTTCCAACCCTGATATTCTATGATAAAGTAAGGCCAAACCTTACTGATTTCACAAGAAAGTAGCTGGGAGTATAATGCTATAACAACTGTTAATATAGGTATTCGTCCTCCCCCTCCCACCTTCACTTGCTCCTCTAACAGGTATTTTTTTTAAAAGATGCTCTTTGAACTATTTAAGAGGAGTGAATTAATTTTTTTTATGTGAGTTACTAAAAAGTACACGTTGGTAGTTCGTAAGCATGGGTAACGTACTGAAAATCATGGTAACTACTAGTATTAAGACCACATAGATGGTCTTTGCTTCATTTTCCTGTTATGTCTTCCCTCATCCCATTTGTTCTTTATAATTGTTTCCCCAGTAGTCAAGGAGTATACAGTAGTGCCACACTAAATACAGGAAGAGTTGAGGAGCTGATTGCCAGCTTCCTTGCTAGGAAACTGACTTAGTGTGAGAGCCATGAAAGATTTAAAGCTTCACTCTTCTCATTGCTATACAGATGGACAACCAAGCAATTGTCATTTCCTGTAATGGGACAAAAAGGTAGTAAACTATCTAGCTTGTCATGTCCCCAGAAAACTTGTATTTAAAAAAAAAAAAAAAACCTACAATAGAGACTTGGATCTTAACTACATTAGAAAACTTGTATTGATGGAACTATTGCCTAGGGAGGTTGTGGAATCTCCATCTCTGGAGATATTTAAGAGTAGGTTAGATAAATGTCTATCAGGGATGGTCTAGACAGTATTTGGTCCTGCCATGAGGGCAGGGGACTGGACTCGATGACCTCTCGAGGTCCCTTCCAGTCCTAGAGTCTATGAATCTATAAAACATTTAGTTACAGAGGAGCAAATCCCTAATATAGATACACTTAAATCACTTTAAATCCACTTCAACCAATTTACCTTACTGTAGTAATGTATAGTATTAAGCTAAATTGGTTTAAGTGAATCTATTCTAGGGGTTTGCACCAGTGTAACTAGATCAGTTTTTGTTACACCAGTGCAAGTGTCTAACAGAGGGAAGGACTTCACCATTTCAGTTAAAAGAGAGTTTCACATAGTTATGTCCCTCCGTGTCTATTAATTAAAATTCTCTACATTATCCAAATTCAGTGTCCTCCATGCCATTTGGATCATGTATAGAGCACTGACTGGAGTGAGGCTCAGGAGACCTTGGCCGCTAGCCTGATGGGGACCACAGGCAAGTTATTGAACCTGTCTATGCTTTAATTTTCTCATCTGTACAATGGGGATAATATTTACCTCCTTTGTGTAAAGCACTTTGATATCTACAGATGAAAGGCAGTATATAAGAGGTTGTTATTCTTAAAATAAGTTCCTAGTGATAGAAGGGCTAATAGTCTACTGCAATCCACATCTCTGCAGATAGTCTCATGACCTCCCTTTCTTGCTATTTTATAAGTTAAGTTTATGTAAGCTAATAATATTTATATTAGAAAATGAATAAATCATATTTAAATTATGTATTCCATATAACTAAAAAATTGCTGTACAAGGACTTGCTATTTCCATTTTGACTGCTACAGGCATGTTTATAATGTTTATTGTAATATTTATCAGTCTGATGTGGTGAGGAGCATCTCAGAACCAGGAGACCTAACAATGTATACATGACTTACTTTTTCTTTGTCTTCTGGCCAGCAAATTTTCCACAACTCTTCTTTCCTTTTCTTGCAGATTGTTTTTTCTTTTCTTTCCTGGTCATGTCCCATGAGTTCTTGTATTCCTTTAAGAGAAATACAAATCTTGTCCTCAAATGTGCAGGGAGATTTGTCTGCACCCTCATGAAAAGCTGTTGTCATGTTAAAGGGACACAGCAACTTTTTTTTTTCTTCATTGAATGCTTGATTTACATTTTGTTAAATTTGTATTTCCAAGAAATTACATATTCTGGCGTCTAGGCAGCAATATAGAAAATCCAAAAAATTCACAAATGTATAATTAGCAAGAATAAAAGCTACCAAACAAGCAGCACCAAGTGAAGCTCAGAACCCCCAACATCTTCAAGGA
This sequence comes from Emys orbicularis, assembly GCF_028017835.1. Taxonomy (NCBI): domain Eukaryota; kingdom Metazoa; phylum Chordata; order Testudines; family Emydidae; genus Emys; species Emys orbicularis. The sequence goes on from NC_088686.1 coordinate 16,313,188, forward strand.
AAAGCCTGTATTCATATCTAAACCTTTCAAGGTGCCCTAAAGGTTTAGGGGCGGAAAAAGCACTCCTCCACTGATATATCCCTATCCTAAGTAAACAAGGTGCAGGACTGTCATCTCAAACATCCCAGCTTATCATGATAGAGAGAGGTGTTCTCTACAACTGCACTGCACAATGTGAGCCCAATTAATTTTTTATTTTTTTCAGGAAAGTTCACTATGAGCCTTTAAAACAGATTTTAAAAGAAATTTTCAAAGGTAGCTTGTTTTATTTTTAAGAATAGACATTAAAAGGCACTAATGCCCTGTGGAGAATGGTCTGTCCAGCTCAACATCTGTAGTGCCAAAACAATACTGGTGGACAAAGCCTACTCTGCAACAATTACTCCCAGATTTGGTCTGCCTAGGAGTTCCAAAGCGTGACTAAATATCCACTATCTAGGGTTCGTGGACCTGTCTGTGATACAGAATATGAATTAAATATGTGAAAAGGGAGGCCACACTGCCCAGTGCTACCTTCCTGGATTGGCACAAGGGAAGAACCCTCTGTAAACTTTACCTAAAAACTTTTACCAAAGACAAGGTCACTGAATGGATAACATTGTGGAAGTCTTGCTCTGTTTGGTAGTAAACAGTTTTATTTAGCTACTTCATCTGGTCTGTGTGTCCATAGTGAGAGTTATATAATGCTCTATAAAGCAGTGGTTCTCAACCAGGAGTACGTTACCCCTGGGGATACACAGAGGTATTCAAGGGAGTACATCAACTCATCTAGAGATTTGCCTGGTTTTACAATAGACTACTTAAAAAGCACAAGCTTGTCAGTACAAACTAAAATTTCATACAGACAAAATGAGAAAGTAAGCTATTTTTCAGTAATAGTGTGCTGTGACCAGTGTTCCCTCTAATTTTTTACGTGCATGTGCCGAATGAATTTTGTTATGTGCACCAATACGGAGGTGATGTGTGACACATCACCTCCATATTGGTGCACATAACAAAATTCATGTGGTGGGGGTGGGGCTGAGGGGTTCGGAGTGTGGGAGGGGGCAGAGGGTTGGGGTGTGGGGGGATGAGGGCTCTGGCTGGGGGGGGTGGGCTTTGGGGTGGGGCTTGGGAGGAGAGGTTCAGGGTGTGGGAGGTGGCTCGGCTGGGGCAGAGGGTTGGGGTGTGGGCTCTGGGATGGGGATGAGGGGTTTGGAATGCAGGAGGAGGTACAGGGCTGGGGCAGAGGTGTCGGGGGGGGCTCTGGGCTGGGGATGAGGGGTTTGCGGTGGAGGCTGCCCTGGGGCTGCAGTGGGGAGAGAGGACTCCCCCCAGCTCTCTCTCTCACCACAGCAGCTTGGGGCCAGGGGAGAGGCACCTCTCCCTGGCTGGCCACGGCAGCTCCAGTGGGGCTGGGCTGGGCCGAGGAAGGGGCTCCTCTCTCCAGCTGGCCACGGCAAGTCTGGGGCAGGTTGGCACCGCGGCAGGTCGACGCTGGGACTTAATAAGCAGTTGCGCGGCCACACAGCTTAGAGGGTACTTAGGCTGTGACACTTTTGTATTTTTGTCTGATTTTGTAAGCAAGTAAATTTTGTGAGATGAAACTTGGGGTGCACAACATAAATCCAACACCTTAAAGGGGTACAGTAATCTGGAAAGGTTGAGAACCGCTGCTATAAAGCATCTGTACATTGAGGGGAAGATTCTCATTGGTGCCATGGGAATTGTTCAGACATTTTCCTGCTTATTAATATTGGAACTGGAAAGACCTTATGTCCCCAGACAACTAATTATTCAGCCCAACAGGAAAAAGACCAGAACATGTTTTGCAGGAACAAGTAATGCCATCTGAACAGACGAATCAGCATGAAAACCAGGCTCTTCTACCAGGCCACAGAAATTGTCAAAAGTGAAATATCAGTGAAATAGTGCTTCAAAATAACTAAACTACTCTAAAATAAATTAACACCAGAGTCTAGGAGTGTTATTTTAGCATAAGTCCTCTTGAACCAAATTCAGTCCTGGCGCAAGATCATTGTATTTAATCTGCTTACAGCCAGGATGACTTTTGCTTCTGACTTTGTTGTTAGTTTTGTTTTGGTGAATGGCACATCCAACTTTTGCTTTAATATTTATAATTGCAGTACCCAGTTTGCATGTTGACACAGTTTAAAGGTGAGGCTTATGCTTGTTTGGGTTCTGAATAGAGCTCCCATACCTGAGCCAACAGTGAGAGAATGGAGAACCAGGTGGTAACTTCAGCAATGCTCTCAAAAAATGTGATCCCAGCTCTGAAGATGTTATGGGAATTGGAAAGTTAGAACCACGGCTAACAGAATGGGACCCAATCCCTAATTTCTCTGTCTATAGATCCCTCTGTCTATGGGTCCTTAGAAGTCTATTCCTACAGTCAATGCAGTGCAATAGGCAGACACTAGCTCACTTTTTTGGGTGGATGTCTGTCTTTCACTAACACTTTCTCGCCTCTCACTTTCCCTCTGGTTCAGTTGGTTTCTTCTTTTGCCCAATCCCTTTTTTATTTCTAATTTGCTTTCCTGCCCCTGACACGCTTCTTCTCTCACAAGTTACCACTTCCTGTTACGTCCCCTGCCTGCCTGTCCTCTTAGGGGTATGCTGCTCTTTCGTCTGGCCCTCTCCTCTCCAACTGTCATTCCCCAACTGCCCCTGAACCTCCAGTTCAAACATTCCATCCCTTCTCCTGTGTAAAGGACACCACCCAAATGGTTCTGCTCAGTGGGTGAAAAGCAGTATGGGAAAAGATTGCTGCCCCATGTGTCACATGTTACATTCTCCCTTACTTTATCACTGTGATTGTGTGTCTGTTGCAAATGAAACAAGGTGCGATCTCATCTCATTGATTTCTTTCATATAAAGTCTCTCTTTTTCAGCTCTGAAATTAATGCATCGTGTACCAAGGGAGTATGCAGTCTTTGGTTGTTACCATCCTCAGACAAAACCATTCTCTTGAGATTAGTGGCCTCATTTCCTGTCTGAAGCTTCTCAAAGGGCCTAGCTGCCTTTATCCTCATCTTAAAAACCAACAACCAGCAGCCATTACACCAACAAGCATATTTTCATATTTTTACCATGTCTGAAAGACATGTTCCCTTAGACTAGTAATGAATTACTCACCATTTTATCTGGCTCTCCCAAGCTTGCAACATCCTGCTTTCTTTGTTCCCAACTTTTCTTGCAAATTCAGAGCATGCTTCCCCCATGTACCTGTTCCTACTTACAGGTGAAGAAGCCAGCCCTCAAGACTATCCTTAGGATGGTATCCTGATGTAATATACTGTGTGTCTGTGACCGGGTAGACTTAGTCCCCGGCAGATCCAAGAACGCTCACAAAGCATCACCTTACATGTTGCAGACACCTGTCACACACAAATGATTTTTCATGGTGATATATATTACATATGTAATGCACAACTGGGCCATTAGCCACCTAATTGCTGGTAACCTGTCTTTCAGGCACATAGGGAAATAAAAATGTAGTAATGTCAACTTTAAAAAGCCACACAAGGGGAAATCCAACAACCACATTCAGAGTAAAATCCTGATTACTGTAATAACCAAAGAAGATAGTTTATCCCAGGTTTTATACTATATCTGGTTCATGTTGGAACAAAATTTTGGGGATTGTAGTCAATAGTAGGGGGAATGCTCTTAGTGCATAACTGTCAGCTTTATCAAGGCCCCATGCTTTGATTTAAAGAGTTACCTGTATCTGACACACAGCAAGGGTGGTTATAAGGAAATCCAGCTGCCTTGGTGAAAGTTTGCATTGACAGCTGTATTGGTAGCTGATACTAGACTAAGACAGAGGATCAAAAGGAACATCTTGAGAGAGAAATAATGCAAGAATTAATTAAAAATAGGATTTGCAGATAAGAATCAGGTAAATTAAGGGGAGGAGCAAAAGATCTCTAGGAAATTCACTGTAAACCAAAAACTCCGAGACAATATTGTGGATGACATTTTATTAGAAGTGAGATAAAGTAGAGGCTACAGCCTCCTGAGCCTTGGCATCAACTCACCAGGTCTTCTAGCAAGAGAGAAACAATGTTACTGTCCAACCTCAAACCCATTTTGTTTTTCTCTGGACAGAGTGGTTGTTTGCTTTGCCCATTCATCCCCTAAAATTGGGGCTCCATCAAAGTAGATTGGTCTGCCTGCCTGCAGAAACAATGCTCAATGTATTCCATGAAGTTGTCCTTCTGTCAGTTAAATACACGTGGTTACTGAATGAACCAGATCATTGAATGTTCCATCATCCTGATTAAATAACTGTTTGTTGCAGTCATGTTTCTGAGTCTTGTCTGATCCTGGTCTCTCTTGTCCCCAAGCCATTCTTACCTGTGAGTGGTTGGTGGTATTATATGCCTCTTTATCCTGTCAGCACATCACCCTAATTCTACTATGTGTGCTTTTACATTTCATGTGTCTGAGCTAGATTTTCAAAATGTAGACATACACATAATTGTGCACACTTACGTGCATGAATGTCTGATGTACGTGCACCAAATGAGCATGCATATACAAGGTCAGCTAAGTATCTAAATGGTCATGTATGTATGCAAATACCTGTATGTGATCATAAATTAGACACATGCAATTATATGTATGTGTGCCTGTCTGAAAATTTGGCTTATTTGTTTTAACTTCTTCCCTCCATTCCTCACAGAAAGGGTCCTAGATGCCTGCAAACATTGACATATCAAAGAATTCAGTTCCCCATGGGAACATCATGTTGGAATAAACCTCAGCCTTCTCTGTATTCAAACGTTTCCCTTTTCAGTTTTGGAATTATTTCCTATGCTGCTATGTCAAAATGTTAGCAGACCAGTGTCCAATATTCTGATGGTTGTGAATGGCACCCCCAAATCCTCACACCAACTGACATAAATAACTCAGGTTTCAGAGTAGCAGCCGTGTTAGTCTGTATCCGCAAAAAGAACAGGAGTACTTGTGGCACCTTAGAGACTAACAAATTTATTTGAGCATAAGCTTTCGTGGGCTACATCCCACTTCTTCGGATGCATAGAATGGAACATATATTGAGGAGATATATATATATATTATATATATATATATACACACACAGAGAGAGAGCATGAACAGGTGGGAGTTGTCTTACCAACTCTGAGAGGCCAATTAAGTAAGAGAGAAAAAACTTTTGAAGTGATAATCAAGATACCCCAGTACAGACAGGTTGATAAGAAGTGTGAGAGTACTTACATGGGGAGATAGATTCAATGTTTGTAATGGCTCAGCCATTCCCAGTCTTTATTCAAACCTAAATTGATTGTGTCTAACTTGCATATCAATTCGAGTTCAGCAGAATTCAGACCTGCGGGTGGCTATTTTACAGCAGAAAAGCTTCAAAAACAGACTCCAACGAGAAACTGCTGAACTCGAATTGATAAATTTGTTAGTCTCTAAGGTGCCACAAGTACTCCTGTTCTTTTTATAAATAACTTAGTACTAGTAATATCACATCTCTGATCCTCCGCCCCAACCAGAACTAATTACTTCCCTCCAGTTAGTAATGTATTTAGTGGAGGAAGATACGTTCAAACAAAAATCACACTATGAAACAAACCATTCAATACCTACAGTGCACTGAGAGAGAACCACAAGCTCACTTACCTTAGCAGCTGAATTTCGCAGTCTCTTTGTCTTTGATTCTGTGGGTTGTTTGTTTTGTTAGTTCCCTTTTCCTTTCTTTCTCTAGCTCATTTTCAATCCCCTAATGCTCTTCTTCTCACACACTTTACCCCACTTTTTATTAACTTTTAGCCCTGAATAATCCTGCTCACACTTCCTTCAATTTCCTCCTCTTCGTCCTCTCCATCTGCTATTCACACTGCCACTAACCCTTCTGATGTCCGGATCCAGGCTCTGTTCCTGTTTGAGGTGATATCAGCCAAATTGTTCTGTCATCACTTGAAATAGCAGTGGTGAGAAAAAGACCACCTCCCCTCTCCCTGCTATGACAAGATTTTTGTTAGATCTGCTTGCTTTTCCAGAGGCCAGTATCTAGTCAGTTTAAGAACCAAGATGAGTTTGTGTCCCATTCATCAGATTTCTGAGAGGAGGAAAGAAGACCCAGCTTGAAGAGCTCTACCTTTCTTTGTTTGTTCTTCATCTCAGGACTTTAGGAAGTTTATTCCCAGATGTGGGAGCGTGCAAGGCAGTTGCAGTTATGTTTGCCTGCTCTGTAAACTGAAAGGAAAGGGGGGTGACTGAGCCAAAAGAGGCTGGGTTAGCAAAAATCTGTACCATCAAGGTACCTGTGTAAAGTTGGTGAAAATGGCTTGCTCCATTCTGAAATGCAAAGCTAGCGTGGAGGGACTTTGCTCAGCAAGGGTCACATGGAGGCTAGTACCTGAGCATTGCAGTAGGACAGACTTTGAGGAATTTTCCTGTGGCTGTGTCATAGGAGTGACACATCTTTTTCAGAGGAGCGTTTTTCCTGTGCACATTTATTTCAACATTTGCCTATGTACCTTTTGCACCTCTTTTCATAGGCAACTCCTTGTGGTATTATCCATATTTCCCCAACAGCAGTTCAGGGATTACAATTCTTGAGTTACAGTTGACAAGAAATGTTAGAAACAAAAAGAGGTTCTACAAATATGGTCAGACAAAAAAGAAAGATCAGGGATGGTCCATTGAGCAGTGGATCCACACAAGGTGAGCTGGTAACAGAAGATGATAGGAAGGCAGAGCTCCTCAGTATGTACTTTGCTTCAGTCTTCCCACAAAAAATAAGGTGGCTGGATGACTAGTGAAGTCACCATAGACAATAAAGGGGAAGGGATGCCAATCAAGATAAGTAAATTGTCAGAGATCTTCTGACAAATTTGAATGAATTCAAGTCAGGAGGGCCTGATGCTGTTCACACCAGGGTGCTGAAGGAATTAACTGAAGAAATCTCAGCCACTAGCAATCACATTTTCAAAATCATGGATGACAGGAGAGGTCCCAGAAGAGTGGAGAAGGGCTAACGTGTAGTGCCCATCTTTAAAAGAGGAATAGAGGAGGAGCCGGGGAACTATAGAGCAGTCAGCCGAACCTCGATACCTAGTAAACTACTAGAGCAAGGTATAAAACATTCAATTTGCGAATACCTGGAGGATGAAGGGGTAATCACTAGCAGCCAGCATGGATTTACTAAGAACAAATCATGCCAAACCAGCTGATTTCCTTCTTTGACAAGGTAACTGGTTTGGTGGATGGGGGAATGCAGTGGACATAATATACCTGGACTTTAGCAAGGCTTTTGACACAGTCCCACATGACATTCTGATAAGTAAGCTGAAGAAATGTGGGTTCAGCGGAATTACCATTAAGTGGATATATAATCGGTTAAACAATTGCAAACAAAGAGTAGCTATTAATGGAATTATGTCAGATTGGAAGGAGGTCTCAAATGGAGTTCCACAGGGATCTGTTTGGGTCCAGTGTTGTTTAACATCTTTATTAATGACCTGGATGTAGGAATAGAGAGCATACTGATCAAATTTGCAGATGACACAAAGAGGGAGGGGGTTGCAAACACTTCTGGAGGATAGACCTAAAATTCAAAGGGATCTTGATAAATTGGAGAACTGAGTTCTAGACAACAAAATGAAATTCAACAGACAAACATGTAAGGTGCTACACTTAGGGAAGAAAAAACAAATGCACAGATACAGAATGGGGGATAACTGGCTTGGCAGCAGCACTGCCAAGAAGGATGTGGGAGTTGTGGTGGATCACAACCTCAACATGAGTCAGCAATGTGACGCTCTTGCAAAAAAAGCAAATGCGGTTTTAGGTTGTATTAACAGAGGCATAGCAGGTAAGTCATGGGAGGTGATAGTACCACTCTACTCAGTGCTGGTTAGGCCTCAACTGGAGTACTGTGTCCAGTTTTGGTCATCAATGTATAGAAAGGATGTAGAGAAACTGGAAAGGATCCAGAGGTGAGTGACAAAGATGATCAAAGGGATGGAATGCGAGCCATGTGAGCAAAGGCTGAAGGAACTGGGTATGTTTAGATTGGGAAAGAGAAGATTAAGGGGAGACATGATAGTTGTTCTCTCTTGCCACAGAGGGCAGGACAAGAGGCTACAGCATGGCAGATTAGATTAAATCTCAGGAAAAACTTCCTAACTTTAAGAACAGTAGGACAATGGAATAGACTGCCTCGGGAGGTCGTGGAAGTTCCTTCACTGGAGATTTTCAAAAAGAGGCTGGATAGCCATCTGTCTTGGATGGTTTAGACACAACAAATCCTGCATCTTGGGTTTAGACTAGATGACCCTTGCGGTGCCTTCTAACCCTATGGTTCTATGATTCTATACCTCTGCAACCTGCTGCTGTAGAGACAACTAAATAACAGGTAATGGGTGTGTGTCTGCAAGGCCTCGGTATTCCTTTGGCTCCTTGTCTTACTCAAAGGAAAGAGCTCCCGTTTACAGTTCTGCATTTCTGTTGTAAAAACTACTAGAGCATCAAGATGGTATCGCTTGTTATACCATTTTCACCAATAGAACTGCAGCTGCAGCACTGACTACAAGTCACCTGAATCAAGCCCATTGTCTCTTAAAATTTAGATCTAATTTGAATGCCAGCATTTCTAAGGGTCAAAACAATACATTAATTAAAAAAGCAAATGGTTTTAGTAATAGTTTCACATTAATAATGCTTGGATTAAAGTCCTCCCTAAATTAAAGAGAGCCTAGGATTTGGGGTACTGGAGAGGATGAGGGTCCTATTATAGAATTATTAAACTAAATGTCTGATTATGGGAATTTCAGTGATTTGTGGAAAATCTCAGTAAAGGGTTAAAATCACAACTAGATTTGCATGGTGAGAGCATGATGTAGCAAGGTAAGTTCATGAAGAGAAATTGAAACCAGCTGTGGTTATATTGGAAGTATTTAAATGTGATGCTGTGGTAGTTGCTGAGAAGTTGTCAACCGTTTGGCCATTTGGGGGTTGTGTACACTCGTTACACTAAGCAACAGAGGGTCCTGTGGCACCTTTAAGACTAACAGAAGTATTGGGAGCATAAGTTTTCGTGGATAAGAACCTCACTTCTTCAGATGCAAGAGACTTGCATCTGAAGAAGTGAGATTCTTACCCACGAAAGCTTATGCTCCCAATACTTCTGTTAGTCTTAAAGGTGCCACAGGACCCTCTGTTGCTTTTCACAGATTCAGACTAACATGGCTACCCCTCTGATAGTTGTTACACTAGTTGTCCTACATTTGCACATGACTTGTCATAGCAAACCGATTACAACCCTTCTTCAGTCAATCTAGGCTTTTATACTGTGCTCATCACTGTTGTATCTGATTGCCCTAAAGATTCCTGTTTCAGGCAGATGTTATATTTTTAAAATGTGGTCAGCCTTTTAGGCTGCTGTTTTTAGGGTGGGGATGCAGAGAGATATGCAAATATCCCAGTGGAATCTCTCTCTACAAAGTGTCTGCTGAGGATCAGCCACACTACCAACAATGTTGTTTATGGCAATAACATTCCTTTTAATTTATTTAATCTCCTCCTGAAGAATAAAAATGGAACTATGCATAATAAATGGTGGCTTAAAAGCCCTTATGGAGTGCTTACTGCTCAGACATAAATTGTTGGGCAAAAGTCAACATGGTTTCTGTAAAGGGAAATCATGTCTTACTAATCTATTAGAGTTCTTTGAAGGGGTCAACAAACACGTGGACAAGGGGGATCCAGTGGACATAGTGTACTTAGATTTCCAGAAAGCCTTTGACAAGGTCCCTCACCAAAGGCTCTTACGTAAATTAAGTTGTCATGGGATAAGAGGGAAGGTCCTTTCCTGGATTGAGAACTGGTTAAAAGATAGGGAACAAAGGGTAGGAATAAATGGTAAATTTTCAGAATGGAGAGATGTAACTAGTGGTATTCCCCAAGGGTCAGTCCTAGGACCAATCCTATTCAACTTATTCATAAATGATCTGGAGAAAGGGGTAAAAAGTGAGGTGGCAAAGTTTGCAGATGATACTAAACTGCTCAAGATAGTTTTGTGAGATCTTTTGAAGTTCTTCACAGTCTGCTTTGGTCTTAACTAAGTGATTGGGCAACAAAATAGCAAATGAAATTTAATGTGGATAAATGTAAAGTAATGCACATTGGAAAAATAACCCCAACTATACATACAATATGATGGGGGCTAATTTAGCTACAACTAATCAGGAAAGAGATCTTGGAGTCATCGTGGATAGTTCTCTGAAGCCGTCCACGCAGTGTGCAGCGGTAGTCAAAAAAGCAAACAGGATGTTAGGAATCATTAAAAAAGGGATAGAGCATAAGATGGAGAATATCTTATTGCCCTTATATAAATCCAGGGTACGCCCACATCTTGAATACTGCGTACAGATGTGGTCTTCTCATCTCAAAAAAGATATACTGGCATTAGAAAAGGTTCAGAGAAGGGCAACTAAAATGATTAGGGGTTTGGATCGGGTCCCATATGAGGAGAGATTAAAGAGGCTAGGACTTTTCAGCTTGGAAAAGAGGAGACTAAGGGGGGATATGATAGAGGTATATAAAACCATGAGTGGTGTGGAGAAAGTGAATAAGGAAAAGTTATTTATTGTTCCCATAATATAAGAACTAGGGACTACCAGATGAAATTAATGGGCAGCAGGTTTAAAACAAATGAAGTTCTTCACACAGCGCACAGTCAACCTGTGGAACTCCTTGCCTGAGGAGGTTGTGAAGGCTAGGACTATAACAGGGTTTAAAAGAGAGCTAGATAAATTCATGGAGGTTAAGTCCATTAATGGCTATTAGCCAGGATGGGTAAGGAATGGTGTCCCTAGACTCTGTTTGTCAGAGGGTGGAGATGGATGGCAGGAGAGCGATCACTTGATCATTACCTGTTAGGTTCACTCCCTCTGGGACACCTGGCATTGGTCACTTTTGGTAGACAGGATACTGGGCTGGATGGACCTTTGGTCAGACCCAGTATGGCCATTCTTATGTTGATTTATAGTTAACTCCTACTAGGTAGTTTAGAAAGACTACACTAAGCCATTCAGTACCTATTAACTCACTGTAACCTGCGCTAAAGACAATCTCCAGTGAACAGCCCAGCCTTCTAACATTTCCCCAAAGTTTGCAGTGCCATAGTGTTTAATCTTTAATTGAAGACCACCTCAGCTGGGTACTTGATCTATGTTGTTCCTTTGGGTGGTTGCTTACAATAAATTCCACTGTATTTCAGTTTGATAATTATGCTTCAAACATAGGATTACAGGAATGCTTCTGTAATGGTCATAGTAGAATTCTAGCACATTCCAAAATAACTTGAGTGTTGACATCTTTATAGAAAGTCTCAATTTTCAGTCGCATTAACTTTTTTACTCTTTTGCTTGAGGTGTGGCAAGCCTCTACCGGTGCGGTTACATATTTCCATCAATTTTCGGGAGATACATGAGCTAATCAATTCCCATTATTCTGGGACAGTGTAAGAGAACACTAGAGAAAGATAACATCATGTAGATTTTCCCAGTTTTAGGCCAGGTCAGATGCCTCCTGCAAGTTGAAAAGAAAAATAAACTTGTGACTAAAGCATAGGCCAAGGACACAGGGGAGCTGGTATCTGTTCCTGGCTCTGCCACAGAGTTTCTGTGCCACTTCAGGGACATTGCTTAAGCAATCTATAAAACAAGGCTAATATTTCCCTCCAAACAAAGATGTTGTGTGAGCTAATTAGTTAGGCCCAGATCCTCAGAGGTAGTTAGATGCCTAATGTCCATTGAAATCGATGGAAGTTAGGAGCCTAAATACCTTAGAGAACCTGGGCCTTAGTGTTTGAAATGCACTTTGAGAGTCTCAGATGCATAGTTTTATAGAGTTGCAAAGTAGAAGTAAGAAATTGAGTTTATAAATAATTATTATTAACTTAGACCTGGTTTACAGTGGTGTGTGTATATATAGCTGAAATGGACATGAATGTTCTTTCCCCTTCATAAATTCTGTTCTAATTTATTACGTTTGAATGCATTTGTTTTTAAATGGGGGGGGGGGAAGAGGTTTGCACTGATTTTGTTACAGAATAAAATTTTATTATTTGAAACATAATCTTTGTCATTTCACACCATATGCTGGCTGGTGCTCAACAGTTCTGAAAGTGACCATTTACCTGTTACTACACAGTGTCACACAACACAAGATCATTCACAAACAAAATTAATAGGTGCAATGACAATGTTGTATCCCAGCATGTAAAGCAATCACCACATGATTTATACCAGGCTGCAAAAGAGCAAGGCCAGGTAGAGCACACTACAACATCACACGCTCTGACTCTATTAAAATGATCTTTCAAAGCCTCCCTGAGCCATATAGCTCCACACTGACATCTTCTAATAGCCCTTATAGCTGGCTGTTCAAATTCAGCAGACAGCCACTCCACCCCAGCGGAAACTTCCCCCCTTTGCTTCACAGATATTATGCAGGACACAGCAGGCAGCTATAATCATTGGGAATTTTTTGTCATTGAGGTCCAATCTTGTGAGTAAAAAATGCCAGTGTCCCTTCAAATGACCAAAGGCACATTCAACTGTCATTCTGCACCTGCTGAGCCAGTAGTTGAAGCGCTTCCTTGGTGTTGTTGAAGTGGCCAGTGTACGTCATGAGCAAGGGGTAGACCTGGTCCCCCGGTGTCAGTACTGGCATTTCAACATTGCCAATGGTAATATGCCAGTCGGGAAAGAAAGGCCCTGCTCACAGTTTTCTGAACAGTCCTGTGTTCTTAAACATGTGAATGTCATGCACCTTCCCTGACCTGCCTACACTGATGTCGATGAAGCATCCCTGGCAATCCACCAGCGCTTGCATAACCACAGAAAAGTAGCCTTTTCTGTTGATGTGGTCTGTGGCAAGTGGTCTGATGCCAAAATATGGACACGCATGCCATCTATCACTCTCCCCGCAGTTCAGGAACACCCATGGCTGAAAATCCATCCACTATGTCCTGCCCATTGCCAAGAGTCACAATCCTGCATAACAGGAGGCGATTAATGGCCCAGCATACTTGCATGATAATGGCCCCTGCGATGGATTTCCCGACTCCAAATGGATTCTTTGGCATTGCAGATTTCCACAGTGCTATTACCACTTATTTGTCAGTGCACCTTTAATTTTGGTGTCCCTGAGCTGGAGGTCTGTGGCGAGGTTGGCACACAGATCCAGGAACGTGACCTTGTGCATCCAAAAGTTCTACAGCCACTGCACTTCATCTCAAACCTGCATGACGATTTGATTCCACCAGTCAGTGCTTGATTCTCGGGCCCAGAAATGGCGCCCCACCATCTGCATTGAATTCCACCAACAACTTTGAATTGGTTTTCACTATATCCCTCAGCAAGCTGTCCTCCAAGGAATCATCATGGTCCCCATTCCTCTGCACATACTCCAGGATCATGCACCTTGTGCTTGCAACACTCATTCCAATAGTGCAGAGCTGTGCAGGCTCCCTGCTTCTATCAGAGATGATGGACAGTAAGGAGGGCCATGCAGGTCTGGGATTTTGGAAAAAAAGGTATAACAATTATGGGATATAGATGACATTATGGGAAGGAGACAGTTGCAAACTGGGAAGCTGACTCCATGCTCCCAGTCAACTCTGCACAACTCAGTTCAGCCTCATCACGCATTGCCAAAATTTCCCAAAAGACAGAGCGCTGGATGATGACGAGTTGCATACCTAATAATTGTGCACTTCACTCTGCATCAATACAAGCACTCCTGGTGAGTACATGCCCCACTGACACAAGGAGCCAAATATGCACGCACACAAGTGATGGACAGACTGCAGCAGCTATATGCAATGTAGACATGGCCTTACTTTAGACGTTACTATTTTTCATTGCTCTGGGAAGATCTGAAACTTTCTGGAATACTAATGGCCTTGAAGTGCTCTCTTAGAAGAGGCAGGTAAAACAAATCCATGGAGCTGGACTGGCAACAGGCAAGTGAAGAAAACTAACATCCACTTAAGAAACTGTTCTCCCTTCTTTCTCACTCTTTTAAAGAAAAATCCCTTCTTTATGTTAGTATTTTCATATGATGGTGGATTGCTGCCACTTTGAATTAGATGCATCGTGGTTCCACATTGGGCAATGTTGCCAAACTGAGTGATCATGTTAAACTTTTAAAAGTTGCATGTATTTTGTATAATATTTTAATTTAGGAATAGCAACATGGCTGGAGAAATGAGGAGAGGGTTTAGAGTTAAGAAGGCTTTAGGTAAAACCTGGGTCCCAGTAGCAAAAGTCCTATTGACTTCAGGGGGGCCAGATTTCACTCTTAATTTCTAATCCTCATTCACCACCAACCTATTGTATGACTTGAGAAAATCTCTTCATCTCTCTGCTTAGTTTCCCCTCTAACACAGGGTAAGTAACAGTACGAGTTTACCTCATAGGACTGCTGTTAGAATTCAGTAGCTGATGTTTGTAGTGCTTTGAACATGCCAGTTGCTGATTATTATTGGTTTTGCCAACCCGTGGGAGAAGCAGTAAATGGACGCTGTCCAAATCACTCCATTTGTGCAGCAAATACTCCACATTTCTTGATGTTTTCAGTTAGCTGTATTTGGAGTGGAATTTCTAAAGCTTATAGTGAATAGGAAAAGTTGATCAAACACTTTGAAGTTTAGTGACTCATAGAAGTATTCTGGACTTTGAATTTTGTATGATTGTTTTATAACTGAAGAACAGTGTTCTGCTCTCTGAAATGGTGGCATTCACTGCTGTGGTACTTGGAATATTGGCAACTGGCTGTGCACGCAGCCCTGTCACAATCTGAAGGAAGGCTCAAGCTGTTGATTTTGTATTCAGAAATTACACATTTAGGACTCAACTTTCAAATGTGCCTAACCTAAATTCAGCCCTTCTGAAAGGTAGGGGGCAAAGGTGGTGTTATGACCCCTCTCCATCTCCTTTAATCCTGGAGCTGACCAGGGGACACTGTGAGCCCTGGCCTAAATTAGAGCAGTCTCCGGCTATTGAAATATGTGTAAATAGAAATAAAAATCAGAATAAAACAGTTCTACAAATATTTCATTCCATAGTAGATGGGCACGTGTAAACACAAAATGCTTCTATGCTCTAATACGTAATGAAGCCTATTTTTCGCAACTTTTGTGACCTGTTTAAGGAAAAAGGACAATAATGAGACCTTGCTCATAGGAGTAGTTCTTCTATCACTGAACACAGTAGGACTATTTGTCTGAGTAAGGGTGGCAGGATCAGGTGCCTAAATCCTTGAACTGTTACCATTTTACCAAGAATATTGGCATCTAGTGGTGTTCCACAGAAACCCCTGTTAAATATGAGATTACTGAAATCTGTGTCTACACATCCAATACAGTGAAATGTAGGAATTCAGAATGATATAAACTTAATCTTTATTTGGGACATAGTATTAAAGCACATTAAAATATGTAGCAAAATGACACTGAGTTAGCTGTAAGGTTGGGTTTGTTGTGCACAGTTCTAGGTTACTAATACAGACTATGTTGCTATGTGCAGAGCTCACGGTAAATAGGAATTTACAGGTTGCAGCGGGTTAGTGTTATCAGCTGTTATTGTTTGTTTCCTTCCCTAGAAGATGACAAACTCAAACACTTAAAGAAAGAGGAATGAAATAACAATTGTAAAATAAAGATGAAAGGAAGAATTCTTAGGCCGTGTCTTCATAACCATTTGGCAGTGTTAATATACTCATAGATTCCGTCTTCTGGTGCTGTGACCTAGTCTCTAGCACAAACCTAGAGAAAGCTAATGTAAATGAAGAAAAAAATAAGTTGTGTAATTGTCAATTATGGGTAAACCCCAAATCTAGTTATAGTTGGTTTTGGGAAGTTTTTTTTTCTTTTCACAATCACCAGTTTAAAGAAAAGGTCCACTGATTAGATATGTCACTTAGGTTCAATAAAAGTATTTACTAAATTAGAATATTATAATGTTCCAAATTTGCTGTAGAAGAACTTGTAATTGTTTCAGTATCTCAGGTGAATAAAGGGTGCTTGTGTGTCATTGTGGGGTCTTCAGTCTTTATGCCAATCTTCCCCAACCCCTTTTACTTCTAAGAAGCCCCCTTTGCTACTATAGGATAAGACTGGAAAAATCTACTTCACCAGGCATTGAACATAAGCAAGGTTCAAAGTTGGTGTGTGGTAGTGGGAGAGAGGAATTCTACAGAATGCTGAGGAACACCACCAACTGCCCCTATAGATGAATCCCCCTTTGGCACAGCTGTCTGGGTGGGGTGTAATGGTGGTGTGCTGGTGGGTGAAGCTCACAGATTTTACCCATGAAAACCTTTCAAAGGCTGGTACGCCCACCACAAAAATATCACCAGAAATATTTTATTTCAGAACAAAATTCAGGGACAATTTTACACAGCAGCAAGCTTACAGGAAATTGTAAGAGCAATAGTTCTCCAAACTATGTCAGAGTCCTACGCATTGAGGTCTCTGATTATCTACAGATATTCTCCCACAACTGTGTCCCAAAATAAGTATTTTCTCTGCTGCTATCGCCCTTGTAACTTTGCAGGACTGAGGCATTTGTTTATCAAAGTTCTTGGAAGTAGCAGAAGTACTCAATGTTTTGCTTGTTTCAGGAGTTAAGTTTTAAAAAAATAGAGAACCCACATATGTTTTCATATGTAGGAAATTTAGGTTTTCCTCACTGCCATTAATATCTACTGCAGAATCTCTCTCCAGACTGCCTTTAATGGGTGTCATACGCCATCACAGCCTTTCAGGACCAGTCCATTGTTTCTAAGAGGAATATTTTTCAAGGGTTGTCATTGGCTTTAACGCATGAAATAAAACATAGTTAAACTCCTATTGACCCAAACTGACCTGGGGCGGAGGGTTTCCATGGTTTTGTCAAGCTTCAATAAAATGAAACATGAACCTGTCTTACCTCTGCTTCTTTGTACATAGCTTACAATAGCAACAAGCGCAGTCTTACTGCTTCTGTGTACCTTCATCTGCATTTTCTCACTCACTTACTCCAAGTGTGACTTGTATTAACATATTTAGAAATTTAAAAATATTTCATGAATCTATACAGAGAGTTATTAGGTTTGTAGCAGCCACGCTACAGAGAATGTGTCTGCCATAAGGGCCAGGAGGAACTTCTTTCCTGTATAAAATCAAAACACTCAATGAATAAAAGGATATGTCAATTTACTGTGGAGACTTTTTTTTACTGAAGAAAATGCTTAACGTCACACTAAAGTGATGGGTAGACCACTAAATAAGTACAAGTGCATACACAGAGAATTTTTAAAACTTTCTAAAAAAGCCAATCATTTTAATTTCTACACAGAATCATAGAACTGTAGGAGCTGCAAGGAACCTCAAGAGATCATCTAACACACAAGTATTCATCCACCCTGAAGCCGGATTAACTAACTGTGAATGGTCCTAGTCTCCCTCAAGGAACACTCATTTTACTGCCACTTCCCAATGGGAAGCCTTGTTTGCTGAGATAGGACCTAATCCTGAAAGATGCTGAATACAGTAGAAGTTGCAGGTGCACAAAAAAAAAAAAAAAAAGCAGGGGGGCGGAGGGAGGGGCATGCTTTTTCCATATCTTCCTTTCCCAAACACATGGTTCCATGCTCTCCAGAGGTCATCTATCCAAACCTGTTTCCTATGCTATGCTGCTGAGTCTGGACAGGCCAAAAATTCATGTGACGTATTTTCTACCTGGGTTGGATAAACTGAACTTCAAAAGCTACCTATGGCAGTACTGGAGAGAGATTCGGAAGAGGCGTGTATATGTGTGTGCGTCTATCCATCCAGAAAGCTGTGGGATGGAAGAATAATCTTCCTAACTGCCTTCACATCAGCCAGAAGGGTAGGTGAACCTGGATCTCTAATGGCTGATCCACCTTACACAATATTCCATAAGGACAAGAGCTCACTATAACTGCACCTGAAATTCACTCCTAAGATAGTTGCAGAATTTCACATAAACCAATCAGTTCACTAACCTGTGTTTTTCCCTAGGCCCAATTCCTCTAGCCAAGACAGGAGACTTCATCCCCTCGACATGCGATAAGCATTGACTTTTTATCTGCAGAGGATTAATCTGATCAGAAAGTCACCTCAACTGTTTGTTGTCATAGAAGAATGAGTATGAAGTCAAGTTTTATCTTTTCAGAGGATCTCTGGCTGTATCATACACCTTTATCAGTAGGCACAGCTTCCTCCCTCACACTGGGCAAAGGCTCACTCTACAAGGGCACAAGCAGCCTCAATAGTATCACTGTAAGAAGTGCCACTGCTTGACATTTGTAGGGAAGCTACATGGAGTTCCATCCACACACTCACAAGACATTAACCTTGATCCAAGATTCCTCCACTGATGAATCCTTTGGGACAGTGGTTCTACAAGCAGCTATACCATCTGCATCCTCGCACTCTCTGTCTCCTCCTCTGGATACTGCCTGTCAGTCACTCATAGTAGAATACGCATACACAGCACTCAAAGAAAAAAGGGAGGTTACTTATTCTATTGTAACGGGTTCTTCATGGTATGTGGTCCCTAGCTGTATTCTGCTACCCACTCTCCTTCTCTACTTTGCATCTTGGCAAGATTCATGGTAGAGGAGGAACTGGAGAGGTGCGCAGTCTGCCCCATCCCTCATACCCTCAGTGCAGACACCGTTTGCAAGAATTCTCCAGTGTGCATGTGTACCCACAGTGGAATACAGATAGGGACCACAGATCTCAAAAAACTTGTCACAATAGGGTAAATAACTTCCCTTTTCCCCTTCGATTCCAAAGGGAGCAGCTATGTTGCTCATTCCCGACTACACAATTTTTGCTTCAGACTTAAATGGAAAGAAACTCCAAATAAGATTATTGGGAGGACAATCAGTCAATGTATCTTTAGCAATATTTGCAAAATAATCAAAAAGGACTTTTATGCCATCCTTCATGATTTCTCCAGTGTCCCCTTATACTGGGTACATCCATATAGCACTAGAAAAATATGACACACTAAATTTTTAACATTTTAACTTTTAATGGGGTTCACTCACAGCTGAAGCCCCTCCTTGTGGCTGCATCTGGGGAATCAGCTCTCATCTGGTCTGGTGTCCCCTTCCATTGTTTGCTTGCCCCACAGCCTCTCTCTCTCTCTCTTTGCTACTTGGCCCGCTGGTTAGGTTACTGTGTAGTTCCCCCCTTCTGAAGCACCAGAGTCCCTCCAGACCAGCTGTCTTGATGTCTCCCACAATCCTGTGCCACTTCCCAGTGGCTGGTAGGTAAACCAGGGCCCACCCACTACTCCAGGTTTCAGCCCACAGACGCTACAATCAGCAGCCAAGGTCTGCACAATCTCTATCCTTGCTGCTCTTTACCTGGACTGCTTCCTGTTCTGCCTCCCACAGGCCTCTCCACTCTTCTGGGTAAACCATTCTCTCAGGGACAGAATCCCAAGGCTTCTCTCTCTCCTCCTGGGTGTCCTCCTTTTCCCTCTCTAAGCTGAGAAGGTGACTGCTGGTTTCCACTCTGCATCCACTTTCTGTGCCACCTTAACCCCTTCAAGGCTAGCGTGAGTTAAACACCCCATCACAGAATCCCATGCCATTTTCTTATACTGAGTAACTGGCCCTGAGTTTCTGTTTCTCTCTTGCCAAAATTTGTGAAGATGGGAAAAGAGTAGTCAATTCTAAGATTAAAAACATCCATAATACAAATCAAAGTTAAAATATTATGGTATGGGCATTGCGTTGTTTAGTTCATTGTAGTGAGTCATCCCAATGCATAGGGAGATGACCCAGAGAAAGAGAGAGAAAGAAATGTTGACTATTTGGAGCAGATGTTGGCAGGGAATTCAAGCAGAAGGTTCATTGGGTGAGGGAAAGTTGTCACAATGCCTGGTTTAATGGGAAGTGGAGAATGGTAAAATGTCTCTGCTTCCAAGTTTTTACTAGTTCAACACAGTATATCTTGTGGTTTTGCTATAAAACTGAGTGCAATTGAAAAATTATCAATATAAAGACAGGACAACAAAATACAAATAAAAATAATGTAAAAGACAGTTGGCTTTGACCAGTCAAAGAAGAGCAGTCCAAGTATGTATCATCTTCAGGAGCTAATCCAGACCATCGGCCATTGGGGCAGACCTGTATATATTGAGCCCTTAGTTCTCCACCTCATTGGCCTAACTCATACCATGGAAAGAGGCACAGACATTAAAAAGTAAACAAAAGAAAGACATCCTTCATTTGGAATTCTTTTCTGCCAAAAAACACAGCTCTGGGTGCAGAGAAGCAGCCAGAAACAGATACACTTAAACCAAAGAAAGAACAAGTAGGAACTGAAGAGAAACAATCATACGAAAAGGAGTCTCGTCCAATTACATCACATGAAGGCAGACTACTAAATACTGACAAATTTTATAAGTGCTTGTATACAAATGCTGGATGTCTAAATACTAAGATGGGTAAATTTGTGTGTCTGGCATTAAGTGAGGATATTGATATAATAGGCATCACAGAAACTTGGTGGAACAATAATAATCAAAGGGACATGGTAATACTAGGTACAAAATATATAGGAATGACAGAGTAGGTCATGCTGGTGAGGGAGTGGCACTGTATGTGAAAGGATAGAGTCAAATATAGTAAAAATCTTAAATGAATCCAACTATACCATAGAATCTATATGGATTCCAGGCCCCAATAACAAGAATATAGCAATAGGAATATACTACTGACCACATGACCAGGATGGTGACAGTGATTGTGAAATTCTTCGGGAGATTAGAGAGGCTACAAAAAACAGAAAACCAAATAATAATGGTGTATTTCAACTATCCCCATATTGACTGGGTACATGTCACCTCAGGATGGGACACAGAGATAGAATTTCTAGACACCATTAATGACAGCTTCTTGGAGAAGCTAGTCCTGGAACCCGCAAGCGGAGAGGCAATTCTTGATTTCATCCTAAGTGGTACACAGGATCTGGTCCAAGAGGCAAATACAGCTGAACTGCTCGGTAATAGCGACCATAATGTAATTAAATTTAACATCCTTGTAGGGGGGGAAATGCCAAAGAAACACACCACAGTAGCATTTAACTTAAAAAGGAGAACTTCACAAAAATTAGGAAGCTGCTTAAACAGAAATTAAAAGGAACAGTCACAAGCTTGAAATGCCTGCAAGCTGCAGAGAAACTATTTAAAAATACCGTAATAGACACTCAAACTAAATGTATACCCTAAATCAAAATAAACAGTAAGAGGACCAAAAAATTCCTCCATGCCTAAACAGAGTAAAAAAGGCGATTAAAGGCTATGAAGCTAAGCACCTCTGTATTCACACCCCACACACGACTGTAATAATCATTGTACAAAATATGCCTTGTGAGGTATCGTTTGAAAACTAACAACTCACTGATCATTAATATTCTTGCATGATGTATGTATACAATGTGTATTAAGGATTATGAATATATACTGGAATTATGACGTGTGTGTGTAAACCAGGTATGTCAAGCGGAGTTGTTAAATAGGTCTGTTTTAGACAAAGGAATGTGAATTTGATTCTCTGATCAGCTCAATATTCAGGAAAAGACAGTGAAGGTCGCTATTGACATATAAACCTAAACAGGACCATCAAGACACAGCAGGGGGAGGAGATGGCAGAAAACAGAATGATTTGCATTTCAGCAAACACAAGTGGGGGATTAAAGACCAAGGAGCTTCCTTCACCACCAGACTCCATGTTGCCTTCCTCACAGCTTGAATAAACTTTACTTTGAGGGGTAACCCTCAAAAGAATCCATTTCAAAGGTAGGGGGTCTAAACCTCAAGTGATAAGCAATTGAATCAACTGATTGTATACAACATTACTGTATTAGAAGAGTGTATCGAGTCAGCTCTTTTCTGAAAGCTAATGACAAACTGGTGGTTAATATCATTATAAAATGTATGTACTAATACTGAGTAAGGAATTATGGATACTCATTGATATTAGGCTGTACAGTCTGCCCAGACAGAAAGGAAGTTACAGCTATCTACCTGTCTCCTATGTGACTTAAGCATGGTGGAATCAAACCATGGAAGCCCCATTTACATAGAAATTATACAGGGGGATGGGAAGCCCACAGGAATGGAAGAACAGCAAGAAATCACCCTGCTCTTAAAACAAAGTCATCAGACTTTGGAAGATATGAGCAAAGACAGAAGCCATCTTTGGCATCCATCACTAGACGGACACAAGGGAACTGAGCTCTTGCACGCTGAGAAAGATAGGTCCTTCAACCAAGGGGAGGTTGAAGTCTCTCAAACTGAATATAGATGTGAAACCTGCCTAGATAAAGATTGTTCTCCTAAGAAGGCAAGGGAAGCCAGCACCTTGTACTTTCGTGGAAGATTCTGACTGAGGGAAAATCAGCCATGGCTGGGAGGAAGAATGACTAGTGAGAAAAACCATCTGGAGCAAAGCCTGCACCTTGCTAGATTGTTTTAGACTTTTAGATGTGTGTTTTCACTTTTGTTTTACTTGTAACCCTTTCTAACTTTACTATTTTTACTTGGCATCACTTAACCTATATCCTATTGTTAATAAATTGATTTTATTCTTACTAGAAACCAACTCATTGTTGTGTTTAAATGGAAGGCTGTATTTACCCCAGTTAAGTTAAAAAAGTTGTGATGTGGTTTTGTCTCTTTACAGGAGCAACGAATCTTATTATTTCACTGAACTGTCCAGGTGAGGTCTGGACTCTTCCGGGAACATGGTTTTGAGGAAATTCAGGACTGGAATTGTGTTTGGGTCATCTGGCTGCTTGTATCCAAGGCCAGAGTGGGGCTGTAGACAGGCTTCTGTCTAATCACACAAATCCAAAGACCCTTGCCCTGCCCCCAGCTCACCCCTTCCCCGAGGCCACGCCCCATGCCACCCCTTCTCCAAGGCCCCACCCCCACTCACTCCATCCCTCCCTCCCTCCGTCGCTCACTCTCCCCCTCCCTCACTCAATTTCACCAGGCTGGGGCAGGGGGTTGGGTTGCGGGAGGGGGTATGGGCTGTGGGAGGGAGTTTGGGTGTGGGATGCGGGCTCTAGGCTGGGGCAGGGGGTTGGGTTGCGGGAGGGGGTGTGGGCTGTGGGAGGGAGTTTGGGTGTGGGGTGCAGGCTCTAGGCTGGGGAAGGGGGTTGGGGTGCAGGAGGGGGTCGGCACTTACATTGGGCAGCTCCCGAAAGCAACCAGCACATCCCTGTGGCAGCGGCTCCTAGGCAGGTGGGCCAAGGGGTCTCTGTGCGCTGCTGCCCACAGGCACCGCCCCACATCTCCCATTTGGGCGCAGTTCCCGGCCAGTGGGAGCTGTGGAGTCAGTGCTCAGGGCGGGGGCAGCACGCGGCAACCCCCTGCCCTTCCCCCAGGGGCCGCAGGGACAGTGCCAGCCGCTTCCGGGAGCGTGGCTACAGCAGGCAGGAAGCCTGCCTTACCCCCACTACCGCACCAGACTGTTAGCACCCAAAATCTCCTGGTTTGGCTGAAGAAGCCTCCAGGAGATAGAACATGATTCCAGGAGACTCATGACAAAACCAGGAGGGTTGGCAACCATACTCCTGGGGTCAGAGCTGCTAAACAAGGGCTGTCAAGAAAACAGTCACTCAGGGTGTGACTTGCATGCTTCTTGCTGACTGTGAGTATCCCAGGCTGGGCGCTATAGAAGCAAGGCATTCCAGGGTTGCAGGGCAAGCGATGACAACCCCTCACTGGTCTGCATTGTCCCCTGAACCAGAACAACCACAACAGAGGCAAACAGACATCCTTTAAAAATTGGAAGTCAGATCCTACTGAGGAAAATAGGAGAATAAACTCTGACAAGTCAAGTGTAAAAGTATAATTAGGCAGGTCAAAAAAGAATATGAAGAGCAACTAGCAAAAGACACAAAAACAGCAAAAAATTTTAAAAATACATCAGAAGCAGGAAGCCTGCCAAACCATCAGTGGGGCCACTGGATGATTGAGTTGCTAAAGGAGCATTCAAGGAAGATGGCCATTATGGAGAAGCTAAATTAATTATTTGCATCAGTCTTCACAGCTGAGGATGTGAGGTAGATTCCCACACCTGAACCATTCTTTTTAGGTGGCAAATCTGAGGAACTGTCCCAGATGGAGGTGTCAATAGAGGAGGTTAATGAAGAATAGCCATACTATCATCACACAAACCAGAGTGCAAGAATTTGCATAGCTGATGAATGACCACAGAGTTATGGCTCGGTATCAGCATGCAGGCACTCTGGCTAAATAGATGCTAAACAAAATAATACATAATGGCCTGAGCTTTCAAAAAGATTTTAATTACAGGAAGAACACCACTATTCCTTTATTGCTATAATACTCTTTGTACTCCCTTCAGCAATTAGGCCAAATTCATTTTAAACACGTTAACTGTAAGAATTCAAATTATATATAACATAGTGATCAGTTTAATTCAATATACATGCAGGCAGACTGACAATCTTAAGAGATTCAGTACTCCATCATTATTGGTGTACTATCAAAAAGTATTTCCTCATAACGACCATTCTATGATCATCTAACAAAAGAAAGTTGAATTCAAGCAAGTATTTTCCACTGGAATTTCTGATCAATAAACAGTCTGATAGTTGGTCAATTAGGCCCTACCAGATTTAGTTACTAAGGGCTTGTCTCCACTTACTGATGGATCGATACTGCAGCGATCGATCCACTGGGGGTCAATTTAGTGGGTCTAGTGAAGACCCACTAAATCGACCGCCGATCGCTCTCCTGTCGATTTGGTATTACACCAAAACGAGAAGCATAAGATAAGTCGATGGGAGAGTTTCTCCCGTTGACCCAATGCAATGTAGACACCGCAATAAGTCGCCCTAAGGTACGTCAACTCCAGCTACGTTATTCACGTAGCTGGAGTTGCATAACTTAGGTCAATTTAACCCCATAGTGTAGACCTGTCCTAAGGCTCATGAGCAATTGAAGAGGTTTAGAATGGAAATCTCTTCCTATCTTTAGCTATAGCATTCAATACTGCAGATATCAAGGGCTAGATCAGCAGCTTTTACATGCGCAATCCTTACTCTCACAGGTAGTCCCAATTAAGTCAATGTACCTTTGACTTCAATAAGACTGTTTTAATGAGCAATGAATATTCCCATAAGATTTGTGAGATCTGGCCTTATAATTGCTAATAGCCTGTTTATATCACTGAATAATCTTATTTTAAAATGACTTTATGGACCTTTCACTGCCATAGGGTTTATTGTTCTTTCAGCTAATTTATAAAAGCAGCAATTTAACATGACATCAGATTTGGCTCAGGCCCTATTTTGAAGTAGAGATCTCTGTTTAACTTGAACAAATCAAATCTCAGACTGTCTGACTGTAGACTAATTTTATTTTCAATGTCCTGTTGGGCAGAGTGTTTCCTAGAGATTCTAAAACATAATTTGCAACAAACACACAGTATGTGTCCATTGCAACTGGCCATTTCCAAGCAACTTACTGACTATCTAAGGTTTCATGGTTTCTGATGTTGAAAAATTCCTTGTACCAATAAGGGTTACATAGTCTGATCCCCTCAGGTCACTGCATTCTCAAGAGTACCATGCATCAATCCTCAGTTCTCTGGAATTTAGTGCAGGTGAGCACTTCAATCTGTCATCATCCAAGAATCAAAGAACTCAAGACAAGGCTCTCTCCCCACCCCTACTTTTTAAAAACACCCGGTGAGTATTTTAAGTCTCTATGATTTTCACAAGAGCCATCCACATGTAACTGCTTCAGACCTCATTTGAGCTCATTTGCTCACATAACTGATCAGATTTGCACGTGGTAGTATAATATTTGCAGGCACAACAGATGCGAGTGTGTTTGTATAAGTGTACCTATCACGCTCTGCTTGGCAAAAACACATCTCCAGAAGTTAAAGTATTGGGGAAAATAATGTACTTTATAACAAGGGACTATCTCACTCCTCATTCTCTGGAGAATTCATGAGACCTTCATCCCTCAGTCCGACCTTGTTGAGTCCTTCCACAAGAGTCATCTTTCCAATGAATTCTAGAAGCTTTCCTCTCCAGGGCTCATATTCAGCTCCCCTCCATCCCAATTAAAGTCAGGGAACTCTGATAATGAGACCCCATCCCCACTCAAGAGGAGTGGGACCCTGAAGGGGAGGACTCAGAAGGAGAAGTTTCTAAAGGGTTCCAAGCTCTGCACAAGGCAAGCCGCAAAAGGCTGTGCTCTGGCCACATCCAGGCAGTAACAACTGCAAAACACGTCAAAAAGTAAAAAAAAAAAAAAAAAAAAAAGAAGAAAAAGTGCAAAACAATCCCAAAGGTACTTGTCCTCTGACTCAGACTCCACCTCCTCTACTGAGAAAGGAGAACTTTCAGGCTCCAAATCTGAGCAGGAAAAAATGCAACACTATTTTATTCCCCCTGAGAAGTTTGAGGTCATCTGCAAAAAGGTTGTGGTCACCATCCAGATCCAACCTGAGCAGGCTCTTGCGGATAAGCCCCCAAACAAACACCTTTCCTCAAAATCCTCCCCAAAGGCAGCGATTCCTCAGCACTCCTTTGAGGATGTGATCAGGGAGGAACTGGAAAAACCTGATAAGAAGTAAACGTATTAACAAGCACGACCATAGATGCAAGAAACAAATAAGGACAGAGATTGCCCAGACATCAGCTGCATACTTTAAGAAAATTTCCCTGGCAACAGCATTTGTGGCTGACGCCGTAGTGGACACAATAAGATTCTCACCGGGGGCTATGGCATCCAGCTCAGCAGCCAGGAGGCATATATTATATATGACTCTGCCCCCAGAAGATAGATGCTCATTCCAAGCAAGTCTGTGCTCCTCTAATTCACAAGATCTCTCCTCTTTGGAGAAAAGTTAGCCCTCCCGTCTCCTCTGAGTGGTCCAAGAAGGGAGTATAATCCCACTTTCTGGCAGCCACTCTCCTTTCACCCGTCCTCTTCACAGAAGTACCAGAGAAAAGATACTAGATACACCAAGGGCAAGTCTTGGAACTGAGGCTTGAGCAGAAAGCCCAGAGGTGGTCCCACAGCCCTCAGGAGCCCAGCAAACCATCCCACTGCGTAAGAAAGCTGGGAAGTATGGTAAGAGGCCACTCTAGCTTAACCAGGAGATCTTCAATGCTCTGAAACTCAAAAAAGTCCTACAACAAGTGGAAACTAGTCAAATTACAAATGATGAATATTAACAAACACCACAAGTGTGTAAAGACAAAATTAAATTAGGTAGAGATGTTAAGGGTAACAAGAAAATATTACACAAATACATGAAAGCAAGAGGAAGACCAAGGACAGGATAGGGAAAGGAGAAAGACAATAACGGAAATTGTGGAAATGGCAGAAATGCTAAACAACTTTTTTGTTTCAGTTTTCACCAAAAAGTTTAGTAGTGATTGGAAGTCTAATATAGTGAACGCCAGTGAAAATGAGGTAGGATCTGAGGCTAAAATATGGAAAGAACAAGTTACAAATTACTTAGACAAGTTAGACAAGTTTTAAAAAGTGGAAGTCAAATCCTAGTGAGGTAAATAGAAAGGACCATAAACACTGCCAAATTAAGTGTAAAAATGTAATAAGAAAAGCCAAAAAAGAGTTTGAAGAACAGCTAGCCAAAAACTCAAAAGGTAATAACAAAATGTTTTTTAAGTATATCAGAAGCAGGAAGCCTGCTAAACAACCAGTGGGGTGCCTGGACGATCGAGATACAAAAGGAGCACTTAAAGACGATAAAGTCATTGCGGAGAAACTAAATGAATTATTTGCTTCAGTCTTCACGGCTGAGGATGTTAGGGAGATTCCCAAACCTGAGCCGTCCTTTGTAGGTGACAAATCTGAGGAATTGTCACAGATTGAAGTGTCACTAGAGGAGGTTTTGGAATTAACTGATAAACTTAACAGGACCAGATGGCATTCACCCAAGAGTTCTGAAAGAACTCAAATGTGAAATTGCATGGTTTCTGTAAAGGGAAATCATGTCTTACTAATCTGTTAGAGTTCTTTGAAGGGGTCAACAAACACGTGGACAAGGGGGATCCAGTGGACATAGTGTACTTAGATTTCCAGAAAGCCTTTGACAAGGTACCTCACCAAAGGCTCTTATGTAAATTAAGTTGTCATGGGATAAGAGGGAAGATCCTTTCATGGATTGAGAACTGGTTAAAAGACAGGGAACAAAGGGTAGGAATAAATGGTAATTTTTCAGAATGGAGAGATGTAACTAGTGGTATTCCCCAAGGGTCAGTCCTAGGACTAATCCTATTCAACTTATTCATAAATGATCTGGAGAAAGGAGTAAACAGTGAGGTGGCAAAGTTTGCAGATGATACTAAGCTGCTCAAGATAGTTAAGACCAAAGCAGACTGTGAAGAACTTCAAAAGATCTCACAAAACTAAGTGATTGGGCAACAAAATGGCAAATGAAATTTAATGTGGATAAATGTAAAGTAATGCACATTGGAAAAAATAACCCCAACTCTACATACAATATGATGGGGGCTAATTTAGCGACAACTAATCAGGAATAAGATCTTGGAGTCATCATGGATAGTTCTCTGAAGCCGTCCACGCAGTGTGCAGCGGCAGTCAAAAACGCAAACAGGATGTTTGGAATCATTAAAAAAAGGATAGAGCATAAGACGGATAATATCTTATTGCCCTTATATAAATTCATGGTACGCCCACATCTTGAATACTGTGTACAGATGTGGTCTCTTCATCTCAAAAAAGATATACTGGCATTAGAAAAGATTCAGAGAAGGGCAACTAAAATGATTAGGGGTTTGGTGGGAGGTGGCAGAGGTCCCCCAGCTCCCTGCTTCTAGGGACGGCACTGCAGGGGAACCCCAAACTCCCAGTGGGTGGTGGCGGGGGGAAACAGTAGATGTGGTATATCTTGACTTTAATAAGGCTTTTGGTACCGTCTCACATGACCTTCTCATAAACAAACTAGGGAAATACAACCTAGATGGAGCTACTGTAAGGTGGGGGCATAACTGGTTGGAAAACTGTTCCCAGAGAGTAATCAGTGGTTCACAGTCAAGCTGGAAGGGCATAGCGAGCGGAGTCCTGCAGGGATCAGTCCTGGGTCTGGTTCTGTTCAATATCTTTATCAGTGATTTAGATAATGGCATCAAGCAGCAGTTCTCAAACTTTAGCAATCCGAGGATCCCCATTTTGATTTAAATTTTTTCATGGACCCCCAAGCCTCCCCCACTCAACCCGATTCCACCCCCACTCCACCCAGGCTCCACCCCTGCCCCTCCTTTTCCCTGTCTCTTTCCGTGCGCCCCCCACCCCAGTGTGCCTCATCCCTGCTCCTCCCCCTAGCCCCCCTCCCAGTGCCTCCTATACGCTGGGGAACAGCTAGAGCACTGGGAGGGAACAGGAGAAGTTGATCAGCGGCCCCGGACATGATCCCTCACTTGAGTGTGCCATGTCCCCACTCCTCCCCCTCCCTCCCGTTGCCTCCTGCACACCTTTGAATAGCAGCTCCCTGGCGTGCAGGAGGCACTGGGAGGGAAGGGGAGGAGTTGAGGGAGGGAGGGGGAGTAGTTGATTAATAGGGTCCACGGACCCCAGTTTGAGAAACGCATAGAGAGTACACTTATAAAGTTTGCAGATGATACCAAGCTGGGAGGGGTTGCAAGTGCTTTGGAGGATAGGATTAAAATTCAAAATGATCTGGGCAAACTGGAGAAATGGTCTGAAGTAAATGGAATGAAATTCATTAAGGACAAATGCAATGTACACCAATTAGGAAGGAACAATCAACTGCACACATACAAAATTGGGAAATGACTGCCTAGGAAGGAGTACTACAGAAGTGGGATTTGGAGGTTATAATGGATGACAAGCTAAATGTGAGTCAAGAGGGTAACACCGTTGCAAAAAAAAAAAAAAAGGGGGGGGGGGGCAAATATCATTCTGTGATGCATTAGCAGGAGAGTTGAAAGAAAGACATGAGAAGTGATTCTTCCGCTCTACTCCGTGCTGATAAGGTCTCAAATGGAGTATTGTGTCCAGTTCTGGGTGCCTCATTTCAGGAAAGATGTGAACAATTGGCAAAAGTCCAGAGGAGAGCAACAAAAATAATTAAAGGTCTAGAAAACATGACCTATTTGGAAAGATTGAAAAAGTTGGGTTTGTTTAGTCTGAAGAAGAGGAGATTGGGAGGGAGGAGGCATCCTAACAGTCTTCAGATACTTAAAAGGTTGTTACAAGAAGGAGAGTGAACAATTGTTCTTGTTAACCTCTGAGGATAGGACAAGAAGCAATGGGGTGAAATTGTAGCAAGGGAGGTTGAGGCTGGGCGTTAGGAAAAACATCCTAATTGTCAGGGTAGTTAAGCACTGGAATAAATTGCCTAGGGAAGTTGTGGAATCTCCGTCATTGGAGGTTTTTAAGAACAGGTTAGACAGACACCTGTCAGGAATGGTCTAGTTGTTACATAGTCTTGCCTTGAGTGCAGGGGACTGGACTAGTTGGCTGCTCGAGATCCCTTCCAGTCTTACACTTCTGTGATTCTGTGACAACAAGCAAATGTACCTCTGCTCAGACCTGACTGTAGATGACAGAATTTTCCACTTTTCAGAGGAATGGTCCATGTGGACCACAGACAAGTGGGTAAGTGTTAAACTTGAATTTTAGAGGGCTGGCTTATTATAGGCTTGCCAATGATTTGACCAGAAGATAATTAGGTTCTTATCCCAAAATCAGGCTACAGAATTAGAGAATGTAGAGAGTTCAATATTTCATACAGACCCTCGGGGTGTGCAAGGACATTCACACTGAGGACAAAGCCAGGCTTTAGAGAGATTTATTAAAATAAAGGAAAAAGTTATCAAACCTTCAAACCACAATCAAAAAGAAGTAATACGGTTCTATAGGGACTTCTGGTACCATCCCTTACAAAAGCTACTTAGATTTAGCATACTCACCCCCTTCTTTGGGGACCTGGTAGTGGGAGACAAAGGACCAGCCTCGTCTATGACATGCCAACTGAGACCGATGGTCCAGGTCCCTCAATCCCAAGATGATGGAGATCAGGGTCAAGTGTTGAGTAGCTAAGCTATATTGCAAAAACTGAGCTAATAGCTAAACAAAAGAGAACTTGAAGCTAAAAGAAGGTAGCTCCATATGTTGGTTTACCCTCTTATAGGGTCTTGGCACTATCCTGATTATTCATGTCAGTGCCCAACTTTCCATGTCCAATTCTTATTTCCTCACCCACATAAATCTTAGGGTACACTGACTCTATAGGCTAGCATATTCTTACATATTAATAACAATCATACATATTAATGCCAATTATCTCATTCTTGAAACCATTACCTTTGCCTGAACTGTTACTTCCATGTTCTTATGATGTACCTTGTGGTTACTGGTATCCCAGAATTTTAGTAAACACATTCCGTTCCCCAAAGTCAAAAAGGGTAGGACATTTATCTATGCCAAAGGTTACATCCACTTATGCTAACTTGCTCTAGCTAATCATACAGGATACAAGCCGATAGGTTTTCTGCATTACAGCCAAATATAATGAAGTAATGTCTGCTGAAATTACTCAATACAAAAATATAAGCCAAAATAATAAGCCAATAGAGAAAAACAAATATAATATAGCAGGCTAGCCCCGTGAGTTACAAGTGAGCGTGTGAATTAGGGGTAAATCCTGCAAGCCACAGGCTTCACCCCATCCCTTCTTCATCCAGACTCCTTTATCCAGTGATTCTGCCCAGCACAAACTGATCTGGAATGAGATCTCCCAGCTCATGGAGCAATGGAAGGAGTTCCCTTAGAAAAAAGGTTCTCAGGATTCTACTCCACCTATTTGTTGTTCAGAAGTGCACTGGGGGAGTCAGAGCCATCCTCAACCTGAAAAGACTCACCAAGTGGATGAAGAAGACAAAATTCCAGATGGAGATCCTAACTTTGACGATATCATCCCTATCCCAATGGGAACCTCCTAACTTTAGTGAATCTGGCAGAGGCATATCTCCATATTCACATATGCCCATACCCCTACAAGCTTCTGAGGTTTGCTTAACAGCACAGACCACTACCAGTACTGAACTCTCTCATTTGGTCTCTTGTGAGCCCCCACAGTCCTTACAGAGATACTAGTGGTAATGATAGCTAGAGTCAGGTTGCAGGGTTACCCCTTTCTGGATGATATCCTGATCAGAGCTCTGAGCCAGTCTGCAGTGCACACCACCATGATTAGGATTCTGGATCTCTTGCAAGTACACAACTTTGTAATAAACATCCAGAAAATTTCCTTGAGTCCCTTGACAAGGATATCTCACATAGAAGTGGACATAGGCACCTCATTGGCAAAAATCTATCCATCACTTGAAAGATTCCAGGAGATCCAGGATCTCTACAAGAGTGCATGAGGCTAACCATTGCTCAGTGTTTTCAGCTTCTGGGCCTCCTAATGTATGCATAAGGATCACTCCATGGGCAAGATCACACATCAGATGTCTCCAGGTTTTCCTGCTCCCCTGAGCGCATGAAAGATCAGGTGCTGGTCCCTAATCAGGTGCGCGACTCCCTAAAATGGTGGACAGTCCCAGGAAATGTCCACAACACACACACACCCCATATGCCTTCCAGACCCTCTGGTTCTCACAAATCAGGACCCCAAACTGCATAAGAAATTCAGAGTCCTGGGGAGAGGAACCACAGCATCAGTCTCCTAGAGTTGAGAGAGCCCTCTGGAGGTTCCAGAGCCACCTAGAGGGAAATCACATCCTCTTCAGTGAGACAACACAAAATGAGGCTCAAGTACCATTTGTTCAAAAATCCGTATTATCTTGAAAATACTAGCAATATTTAATTTAGCTTCATCCAGTGGGAAGTTTTAACTCCAGAAAAAGCATATTTTCTCAGTAACTGACAACTGTAAGAAAATAAAAATATTTCAGTGGAATTTTGAAAACAATTATTTTTTGAGATTTATATCATACAGTAGACAGACTATTTCTTTTTTTAAAAGCAGGACTGTAGTGTGTAGCACAGAGCTAAAGTGAAATATATTCACTTCCGTTGCTGCTTTTAATTGCATAATTTTGTCACTGCCACAGATCTTTCTCAAGTGTTTATGATTACAGTTGAGTAAACCATTGTACATTGGCCAAACCGGACAGTCTCTAAGCAAAAGAATTAATGGACACAAATCTGACATCAGGAATCATAACACTCAAAAACCAGTGGGAGAACACTTTAACCTGTCTGGTCATTCAATGACAGACCTGCGGGTGGCTATTTTACAACAGAAAACTTTGAAAACAGATTCCAACGAGAAACTGCTGAACTCAAATTGATATGCAAATTAGACACAATCAATTTAGGTTTGAATAAAGACTGGGAATGGCTGAGCCATTACAAACATTTAATCTATCTCCCCATGTAAGTACTCTCTCACTTTTTATCATCCTGTCTGTACTGGGCTATCTCGATTATCACTTCAAAAGTTTTTTTTCTCTTACTTAATTGGCCTCTCAGAGTTGGTAAGACAACTCCCACCTGTTCATGCTCTCTGTATGTGTATGTATATATATCTCAATATATGTTCCATTCTATGCATCCGAAGAAGTGGGATGTAGCCCATGAAAGCTTATGCTCAAATAAATGTGTTAGTCTCTAAGGTGCCACAAGTACTCCTGTTCCATTGCTTTTACTGTCTTTTTTTGGAACCAGAAAAATAATCAAAATAAGAAGCTAGACTAATGCTAGGGCTTCTGCATAAGCTAAAACAAACAATGTCAAGTAATCCAGCCTTAACATTTGACTTGCTTTAAAATAGTTCCAATTCTGATGAGGAACATTTTCTAGACTCTGAAAATATTCTCAAGTTAACTATTGTTCTTAAGCAATGTGGGGTGGGAAAATGACTCTGAAATACTTTACTCTGCTCTTACAGATCAGACTAGCCAATAAATAGAGCACAGGTTAGTTGCATTAACATTAACCCCATTTCAAGAACAATTTTGAAAGTATTTGTATCCCTTTTTAAAGTATAATATTTTGACTTCTTCTGAAATTTGAATTATTGGTATCTTGTAAGAATTACCACTAAAATTCATATTAAGGAATGTGGCAGAAGAAAGCTATTTAAATAAAGCACAAAATATATTTCTAAAAACCAGTGGCTATAGTAAGTAAGAAACTGATACTAATGATAATTAGTTTCAAAAAGTGTAGGTTAGTAGGGAGCCACTGGAACGGGACAATGACTGTTAAATGGGAAAAAGGTGTTCTGGTCACATTTCTTTAGAAACCTACATTTAGGCACACAGATAGGAAATGATCAGGTAAGAAGTTTTCTATTTTGGTAGCAACTACCACAATCTCTTTATGTCTGGACTGTTCCCCTCCATTCTGCAGTGTCCAGAGGCAGTTCAAAGCTGTGACACAGCGTGTGCTGGCCGTGCCTCCTCCTCCCACTTGCCACCAGATGAGTCATTCCAAAGCTGTGTAAAACTCATAGAAAGAGATTAACAACAAATGCCAACTCAGGCAACTGTCTGCATAGTAACTGTCCAAATAAAAAGCTGACCCTTTGGCTAACGAGCCATCCAGGGTGGGTAAATTTTGGGGGAGACTGCTAGCAGAAAGAAGCATGATATTGATGTTGAAAGTGTCCTTTAAATGAACGTTTAGTGCTAATAAATGCAATGTAATCACACCTTCATCATGACCAAAGGCCAGGTATGAAGTGAGCATAAAGCTAAATATCCCCTAGCGCGCGCGCTCTCTCTCTCAATATATATTAAAAAAAATGTTTAGTATAGATATCAGAAGGAAACTTGATGCATGTGTATTTGGAGAGGACTCATTTCCACAGGAGATTAAGCCAGGTATGTTTATAACATATAGTAACCATACATTGTGGTATAGCTGAAAATAAATTACCCATGATGCATAGTGAATTAAACACCATTTTTACTTCAAACTACAGGGTATTTTCAAGTTTAGATGCAGTCTGTAAATATCTTCAAAGTACTTGTGTGTGTATTAAACTTACAATCCTTTTGATTTCCATGCTCTATTCTGTAAAAAACCAATTCTTACATTTGTTTAAGCTTCACTGAAGCATAGTCCTTATCTGTTAAATCTAGGGTAATTACTGACTGATATATTCGATACGAATGTTACTACAACCTTAGGGAGGGCAGAATATGATAAAGGCAACTTTCAGAGTCAGAGGCACAGAGGTTAAAATGTACCAATGGAGCAGAATGAGACGACCAACACCTTAGCAGGTACAAGGTAATTTTTACACCACCCAACAGCTGTTTGGTGAGATTACTGAAATCTCATTGCTCCTAGAGAGGTGTCCACAGAGAGTAGTATTTGTGCTGTAAAGAGCCTAGTTACTTACTGTTCATATATTGCAGGGCAAAAGCTAAAGGGGGTTAAAAAGAAACTCTCTATAGGCAGGTTATTCCATAACTATATTCTGAAAGTTTTTCTGTATCTTCCTATGAGGCACGTGGGATGGCATGTCAAAAACAGGTAGTGGACTAGATGGAGCATTGGGGAGATCGTGTGCATCAATTCCTATGACCCACTGAGACTGACCTACCTCCTCAGTCTTTATAGGTAGTGCTTCCAGGTCAGTATTGAGATATATTGCCAGGATGGCATGAGTTAGCTTGCAATTTTCATTAGATTGGAGATATTTTTTTCTAATCAAAACACCCAAATATTGTCAATTATAATACTTTTCATAAGCATAAAAAAGGCTACAGGTACTTCGGATATAGTAAGTATTACTGTTTTCTAGAACAAACACACACACACACACACCTGTTATAAAGTGTGTTCTGTGAACTACTGTTTATATACTTGTCATTAAATAGTGAGAATAGTGCAAAACAATATCCTTTCTCTATTTCATCAATAAGTACTTCCTCTAAGAATTAGTAAGTAGCACTAAGTCCTTAATATATTTAGCAATTTCATTCATTAAATTATCTGTAAGGCAAGTAAGAAAAAGATGGCTACAAATTTGAAATCTTTTAAAATGTCCAAAATATATTACTGCCCACAGTGAAATGAAGTATACAAGTTGCAGGCTTTTATTCTAATCCAAGATCTCTGTGCCAATATTTTTTATTTGAAATAATCAATTTGATATAAAAATATACAATATTTTAAGACCTACTTTGTTCAATGAATACAAAGTAAATGTTTACCCTTTTAATAAGTAGCAGTTGCTTTTTTTTTTTTTTTTTTTTTTTTTAAAGTTATTCACGTGATAAAATGAGGGTCATTTCTAGGTAAAATTTACATAATAAATTATATTTGCCACATAGTGCAAACAAATCATCACCCCAAATATATTACTCAGAACAGTGAAAATCTCTACAAATTTAAGAGTCCCATTTTCATAATTTTACTTTGTCTTGCTTTTGAGAGAGTTGCTGTGAACTCTCACTCGCTGCTGAACAGAGGAAGCAATTTTCATAGATGCCTTCTTTACAAGGGACCTTTCCACAGCTCCAGGTTTCCATAGCAACAGCTGTGCATCCTCTCCACCAGTCAACAAAGAATCATCTGTCATGTTCCAGCAGAATGAGCGAACTGCAGCAGAATGCCCTCCATGAAGGGTGCCCACAAGGCTCAGTCCATCAATGCCACAGTTTATTAGGTGAATGTTTCCCATAGCTGTTCCACCAACAATAAACAATTTGTCTGCCTTTTCATGGTACAAGCCACCTATCAGATAGTTTAAGTTGCTATTTTCAATGAAGACTACTTCTCTGACATCCTGAATCTGCAACAATGTCATTGGTTCCTCAGTATCTATTTGAGTAAGATCCCACCAACAAAATCCTTCCGTATGTGTCATGCAATATACCTGTTTATAATCTTTCCCAGACCAACCAATAAAACTTACTGATGAATTTGAATTACAAGTTGCAATCAAAGCATCATCTTCATTTTCCTTGTTAATATCAAACACATTAACCAATCCATCAGTTGATCCAGACGCTACCAAATTGGGTTTCATAGGATGGAAACATATTTTAGTGATATCGTCATTGTGAGTCTCTGAATAGGTTCCTAAGGGCTCTTTAGCTGCGCATGCATAGTTTGTATTACTTCTTGCATCCCAAAACACCATGAATGTGTCCTCTTCAACTTTTTCTGTCCCAGCGCAAACTATAAGATCACTGCAATTAATATCAAAGCTGATGAAAACATTTGAAGGATAACCACTGAATAATTGTATAGTTTCCTGAGTAGCTAAGCGAGTATCCCAACATTTTATTGTGCCATCACTGCATGCTGAAAACAACATATTCTCACTTGTATGAGCAAATCTGACTCCATTAAGTAACCCAGGATGGCCACTATACTCCCTTAGCACGTGTAATGTTTCTCTACTATATACTTTAATTGACTTATTGGAACATGAAACAGCAACTAAGTGGTTACTTTCTGCTTGAACAGATTTTGAAACATCTATATCCAGTAAGTAAGTGGAGTCTTCAGTTAGTGCACAACGTTTTGCTATGCGCAGATTAGCAAACTGTTCTTCAATCTTCTCCATAGCAGTTGTCAGAAAGACTGTACCCAAAGCTGGTAGGAATCTGCAATACATCAAATCTCAAATATATTATTTGAATTAAACAAGTTTCAATTATGCAGAAATTCCAGCTCTTAAAAAACTCTGAAACAGCATCTTTCACAACAGATCTCATGCATAAAAGTAGGTTTAAATTATTCTTACACCACAACTACTGTCATTTGATATATACACAAGAGGATAAAGCAGAAGTAAGTATAAATACAGCAGCCTGCTCCATCAGGAAACCATTTTGGTAAAATGTGTTTTAAGATAAGTATTTTAACTAAGCCAATAAAATCTTAATTGTTCTCTTCGTGAATCATTTGCAAGTTGTTCTAGCCAAATTTGCTTAATATTACTCATAAGTAGGAAAGCAATGTTCTTGACAAGTGGAAAGACACTCAAGTCAACACCCTAACCTGCTCAGCTATATGTAATATTACCTGAAATGCTACTTGGCAGTATGATGGTCAGTTAGGGTCAGATTTGCCTAAGGATGGCAAGATAGGTGCCTTGTGGGGTTAACAGAAAAGCTTAAACAGGGTAGATGCCTAACTCCCATTGGTACCTAGTTAATGGGAGTTAGGCACTTAACCTGCTTGGGTGCTTTCCTAAATCCCATGAGGCATCTATCTGCATTTTTACACACCTAAATATATTTGTACGTCTGGCCCTTAGCGCAAAGGGTAAAATAAAGAATTAAAATACAATGAACACTACAGTACATTTTTGTTTAAAGTAATCCAAGGTAGGATAAATTAGGAGTCATGGGATGAAACTGAGAAACAGAGAACAGCTTTTAGATTGTGGAACTGTCACTGAAGATCAATGGTGAATGACCTATATCAAACGATTTTTAAAAATAGACTGTATAAAGCACTTAACACACTGTAGATAAAAACCTTACATTCAGATGCAATTTCTTCTGTGACATTACTGAACTGTCCTGTAAATCTAAGATATTTCTGTAAATGTACAGGTCCTAAAATGTGCGGATTACTCATTAAAAAAAAAAAAAACATTTCTTAACATGAAAAGAATCCTATTCCAAAATATATGAGGTGCCCTACAGGAGATCTCTTTTTACCAAGCATACCCTGTTTTCTACATTATAAAGCAGTAGGAAATTGTGCAACTACAGTAAAGGGTTGATGCCAATTCTGAATCAGAAAACTTAACACAGCCTTTAAATTGAGATAATTTGCCATGATGCCCAATTTCTAAGTTTCTGTCCATTTACAGACTTTGGCCACTAAAAAGGAACAAAAGTTTCTGAAATTTCATTTGGTTATGAAAACTTAACAGAAGTCAGATCATGTGGCTGGCAAAGTTTACAGGATGGACTGAGCTTTTCTTTTTAAATTGAAATCAGCAATAATGTCAATAAAAAATTATCTTATTGAAAAACCATATACCAAGTTCTATGGGCCCAATTCTCCCTCCAGTGCCCTTCATCTTGTATAGATATTTATGCCATTGTAAATTGAGTGTAAAACATTATTACAATAACTCCCACAGACTTCACTGGCAGCTTTTGCAGACCCAAAAACCAGCAACTACTTGTGTTAACTGACCATTTTGCATGGGCGGGGGATTTGTGCAGAGGGAAGGGACTGACTGTCAGGAGGGAAGTGTGTGGATGGATTACAGGGGAGAGTAAGGGAGGGCTATATTACTTGTTTTAGATAAACCTTTTAAAATTTCCATGAAAAAAAAAAAAATTATCAGCTACCATGGGTTACCATAGAATGTTCTAGAATGTATCTGAATTTTTATATAGTTATGGGTTTGTCTGTAGTGCCTGGAAATAGATAGTTTGGGGGTAGGGAGGTGTTCATAATGTGTAAAATATTCATCTTATGATGAAACAATCAGGACCAAATTCACACCAAACATCAGTTTAAGTACACACTTACACTCACAAAAGCTTAATTCCCAAGTCACAAATAATCTCACAAAACTATTTGCTTCAGTAATATCCTGTGACAATAAGGTTCCCAGGTTAATATTCCACATCAAAGCAACCCTACAGAATACATCTGCAAGTGCATTTTTGCTACAAAATGCAGACATCCTGTGGAAACTCTTTCTCCCCAGAGAGAGAAAGTACAATATTCTGTCTGGCACAATGGTGTGCACAAGTTTAATCATCACAGTTTACTTCTTCCAAACCTTTCTGGATAGGTCTTCCAGATTAGGCATGTGTTCAGCAATGCAATTACATAAACACCAGCCAGTTCATAAGCATTGTTCAGTAGACTGTAAGCTCTTCAGAGCAGGGACTGCAACTTACTCTGGGTTCATTAAGCTATACCTACCTAGATAGTGCTTTTTCAAAAATAATTATGTCCTTACTTTTCCTTGATATACTAATAGGGTGAAAAATACTCACCAGATAGTTTTATGACAGTACTTCAAAGATGAGGCAATGGATAAAAAGGCAAAAGACACAAACTATAGTTTTGAGAGAGAAAAAAGTGGCTTAATTATTTAACAATGCTCAGATAAATCTGATATGCTTTTTTTTTTTTAATTACGGGGAAAACAGATAGTAATAAAACTATCAGAAAATAGAAATGGAACATGGCATATTTAATCAAGATCACTGAAGAATTACAACAGAAACTTATGTTTTAAAGGAGTATTTCCAAATTTGTGCCTGCCTGTGGACACAGGAGGGAAGTGGTCTGCAGAACCTGGGGTAATCTCTGAACTGTGATGACTGCAGAACATGTATATAGTGGGTCCCAGCCAGATTCTGTTTGTAAGAAAAAGGTAATTTTCCATGTTGACTTAAATTTCTACCTCAAAATAATCAAACCTTTTTAGACCAGAAAGGTCAAGTAAACTCAGACAGACATTCTCCTGACAAATGTCAGCCATTTGGAAAATAACCTGTGATTGTTTAATATTACTGACTTTGATAAAATATATTATTCCATGTGCAATTTCTGCAACACTCATCTTGTGTGTCAAAAATTTTACTAACACAGGGAAATGTCAAGTTATAGCCTACAATGTGCACAGTCTGCAAAGTCCTACTTCAACTTAACATATTGGGGTTCTCTAGAAAACAGAATGGCCTGGGGCCTCTTCTAGTTGTTTACTCCAAATTTTACAGTTGTAGTTGCTCTGAAATACTGGGGGGAAATGTTTTCATGTTTTCCAGAGAGATGTAATTTATATGTACCGGAAGGTGAGGGGTATGGTCTTTCAATTCTATTTTCAATGAAATGGCTGAAAGGGGTTTATGCTGCACTTGACAGCTAGCATGTCTCACTAAAACCCGTTATACTAATATGCAACAAAATCTCTGCTCTGGTGAAAAATACTTTAGTCTATTATGAATTCCTGATTGAAGGTTATATAAACAATTCATGCTAACTTCAGGGTGTAGCTGCCAGCCCTTCCTTTTCAGAAGGGGAAGTCACTGTTGTATTTTGGTGGGAGAGTTTAAATAGGAGGAATAGGAGGATGTGTGTTAAATTTATGAGATAAATAGGAAATAATGATCTTCCAAGCAAAACAGAAGATAACTAAGTGTTGGAATGATGCCATTTACAAGAATATATAAGGCAAATGATGCTATGTACTCAAGAATGTAGTCTGTGATGCAGTGTTACCACACCCTCCATCTGCCAAGCCTGCAACAACTTTGCCACTGTTTCAACAGGTCTAATGTTTTGAACTTAGATACAGTAAAGCACCTATGAGATTAGCAACCAGGTGCTATCCTTGGAAAAGAGGGTGCACAGTTTGTAAATTAGGTTTAAAATTAACCTAAAGGAAATTTCCAGCTGTTGTAATTTGTATTTTTTTTTATTATTATTTTATAAAGTGTTTTTTATTTGAATTGCAGAAATGTGGGGCTGGAAGGGACCTCAAGAGGTCATCTAGTCCATCCCCCTGCACTGAGGCAGGATGAAGGTATGTTAGCAACAAGAAGGTGGTCAGGGAAAGTGTGGGCCCCTTACTAAATGGGGGAGGCAACCTAATGACAGAGGACGTGGAAAAAAGTAATGTACTCAATGCTTTTTTTGGCCTCTGTCTTCACGAACAAGGTCAGCTCCCAGACTACTGCACTTGGCAGCACAGTATGGGGAGGAGGTGACCAGCCCTTTGTAGAGAAAGAAGTGGTTCAGGACTATTTAGAAAAGCTGGACGAGCACAAGCCCATGGGGCCGGATGAACTGCATCCGAGGGTGCTAAAGGACTTGGCAGATATGATTGCAGAGCCATTGGCCATTATCTTTGAAAACTCATGGTGATCGGGGGAGGTCCCGGATGACTGGAAAAAGGCTAATGTAGTGCCCATCTTTAAAAAAGGGAAGGAGGAGGATCTGGGGAACTACAGGCCAGTCAGCCTGGAAAAATCATGGAGCAGGTCCTCAACGAATCAATTTTGAAACAACAGTCAGCATGGATTCACCAAGGGCAAGTCATGCCTGACTAACCTAATTGCCTTCTATGAGGAGATAACTGGCTCTGTGGATGAGGGGAAAGCAGTGGACGTGTTATTCCTTGACTTTAGCAAAGCTTGTGATACAGTCTCCCACAGTATTCTTGCCAGCAAGTTAAAGAAGTATGGGCTGGATGAATGGACTATAAGGTGGATAGAAAGCTGGCTAGATCATCAGGCTCAACGGGTAGTGATCAATGGCTCCATGTCTAGTTGGCAGCCGGTATCAAGCGGAGTGCCCCAAAGGTCGGTCCTGGGGCTGGTTTTGTTCAATATCTTCATTAATGATCTGGAGGATGGCGTGGATTGCACACTCAGCAAGTTTGCAGATGACACTAAACTGGGAGGAGTGGTAGATACGCTGGAGGCTAGGGATAGGATACAGAGGGACCTAGACAAATTAGAGGATTGAGCCAAAAGAAATCTGATGAGGTTCAACAAGGACAAGTGCAGAGTTATGCACTTAGGACAGAA
Organism: Emys orbicularis; assembly: GCF_028017835.1. Classification (NCBI taxonomy): domain Eukaryota; kingdom Metazoa; phylum Chordata; order Testudines; family Emydidae; genus Emys; species Emys orbicularis. The sequence goes on from NC_088686.1 coordinate 16,355,810, forward strand.
GAATCCCATGCACTGCTACAGACTAGGAACCGAGTGGCTAGGCAGCAGTTCTGCAGAAAAGGACCTAGGGGTTACAGTGGACGAGAAGCTGGATATTAGTCAACAGTGTGTCCTTGTTGCCAAGAAGGACAACGGCACTTTGGGCTGTATAAGTAGGAGCATTGCCAGCAGACCGAGGGACGTGATCGTTCCCCTCTATTTGGCATTGGTGAAGCCTCATCTGGAGTACTCATCTGGAGTTTTGGACCCCACAGTACAAGAAGGATTTGGAAAAATTGGAGAGTCCAGCAGAGGGCAACAAAAATTATTCGGGGGCTGGAACACATGATTTATGAGGAGAGGCTGAGGGAACTGGGATTATTTAGTCTTCAGAAGAGAAGAATGAGGGGGGATTTGATAGCTGCTTTCAACTACCTGAAAGGGGGTTCCAAAGAGGATGGCTCTAGCCTGTTCCCAGTGGTAGCAGATGACAGAACAAGGAGTAATGGTCTCAAGTTGCAGTGGAGGAGGTTTAGGTTGGATATTAGGAAAAACTTTTTCACCAGGAGGGTGGTGAAGCACTGGAATGGGTTACCTAGGGAGGTGGTGGAATCTCCTTCCTTAGAGGTTTTTAAGGTCAGGCTTGACAAAGCCCTGGCTGAGATGATTTAGTTGGGGATTGGTCCTGCTTTGAGCAGGCGGTTGGACTAGATGACCTCCTGAGGTCCCTTCCAACCCTGATATTCTATGATTCTAAGTAATCCTAGACCATCTCTGACAGGTGTTTGGCCAACCTGTTCTTAAAAACCTCCAATGACAGGGATTCCACAACCTTCCTTGGTAACCTGTTCCAGTGCTTAACTATCCTTATGGTTAGAACATTTTTCCTAATATCTAACTGTAACAGGGTGCTGGCCTAAGAGGCACTGAACCAGCCCCTCTTAGCTCAGAACCTGCTAGCATAGCTCCCATAAAGGGGAACTGTCTGGAGCTGGCAGGGTGTGGCTCATTAAAGGAGCCTGAGAGCAATCACCTGTGAGCCTGCTAAGAGGAAGGCCTATAAAGCTAACAGGAAGGAAGTGGGGGGGGGGGGGGACAGGAAAGTGAGGACCTGTTGCTCCCAGCTAGCTCTAAGAGCAAGCTGTTCCCTAAGGGGCTACCTGACTGATATTGAACTGTATATACACGTGGTGGTGGGAAAATACAGGGAAATAAAAGGGCACTGGTGTGTGAAAGAGTGGTCTCCAGCAAATTTGTACCACGAGCAACGAAGCGCTTGTCTACACTAACCTAGTCTCCCTTGCTGCAAACTAAGATGATTAATTCTTGCCACGCCCTTGGTGGACTTGTAAAGAGGACTATGATCATTTGTTCTCCAATAGGCTTTTACATATTTCAGGGCTATGATGTCCCCCCTCAACCTTCTCTTCCCAATGCCCAGTTCTTTCAACCTTTCTTCACAGGTCACATTTTCTAAACCTTTTATCATTTTTTTTTGTTCTTGTCTGGACTCTCTCCAGTTTGTAGTTTGTTCACATCTTTACTGGCACCATTAGAGTTTTCAAAATATGCAGCTGGTTGACCAACCCCACGAACACACACAGCAACGAACTGGGTGGATCAGTCTTATTGTTTAATCTGGTTGCTCACTCCCCAAACCTACAAGGCTCCTGAATAGATCTCACAACCATTACAAAGAAATATGGCACAGGTGGTTTCATTTTTATTCATAATGCTTAAAGCCTCTCCAATTAAGTAAAGGGGAAAGACTAATTTATTAATTACTGACTTACACCTTCATCATCTATCTCTAGAAAATATTATATAAGCCTCATCTTGTACTGAGAACACCAAGTAGAAAAAAATATTCCCTATACATTGTCAAGATTTGGACCAAATTTTTCATTTCTGTGGAAGCACGACAATATCTTGGGGACAACAAATGCTGTATCATCACTACTTGAATTTTAACCAGTAGAGCTCTTTGAGGTACTAGCAAAACCTCATGACACAACCTATGCATCAGATCCATGTCCTTCTTGGCAGGTGGAGGTTAGCCGGGAAGTACAGGGTCCAGTATTAAAGTGATTGTAAGTGCTGTTGTAATAACTGGGTCAACAAATTTACCCTAATTGTAAGGAGAACAAGGAAGCACTGGTTGTCCTGCCTGCAGGATGAAACCCAGATTTATGTTTCTCTCTCTTCCAGCGGAGGTGGTGTGGATGAATGCCTTTTCCAGGGACTGGATGGGATGGAACACCAACGTTTAGTAAAGACACAGCCGATGTTGGTTAACTGAGGAAAGCAAATGGAAGATCTGACTGAAGGGATCTGGACGCCATTTGTAACTTGTATTTGCTACCGTGGAAGCGGATTGGATTCCCAGTTATTGGTGGATGATCGAGTTACAACAGTGGCTGCACAGCTCTCTTTTATTTGTGGCTAACTAAGAAGTTGTGACCTTGTATTTTGGACGCGGACTTGGCCACTTATCTGTGGCTTTGTCAACTCACTATCAGACTGTTACAATGTGTTCCCTACTTCAAGTTAACTCTTAAATCCATTCAGAAGCTGAAGCGAGTACAGAATTCAGCAGCCTACTTTTTAAGCAGAGTATCTCACTTTAAGTACATTTCACCAGTGCTTCATTATCTGCACAGGCTGGCTTTAGGTTTCTGGGAACACTTTAAGGTATTAATTTTGGCCTATAAAGCCCTATTAAATGGCCTGGGGTCTGCTTACCTGAGAGACCCACTCCCCTATGCCATACTGCAACAACTGAGATCAGCAGAGGCATTCAAGGGTACGTCTACACTTACCGGAGGGTCCGGTGGCAGGCAATCGATGTTCTGGGATCGATTTATCGCGTCTGGTTTAGACGCGATAAATCGATCCCGGAAGTGCTCGCCGTCGACGCCGGTACTCCAGCTCGGCGAGAGGAGTACGCGGCATCGACGGGGGAGCCTGCCTGCCGCGTCTGGACCCGCGGTAAGTTCGGACTAAGGTACTTCGAATTCAGCTACGTTATTAACGTAGCTGAATTTGCGTACCTTAGTCCGAAGTGGGGGCTTAGTGGGGACCAGGCCCAAGCTGCAGCTTCCTTGGTTGAGAGAGAAGCAGCTTCTTGTAGGGCACTTTCTGTGAAAACACGCCAACTTTCAAGCTTTTACACCTACCAATCTGAAACAGCCTAAATCTGTGGACCTTCAGAGTATGCTGCAAAGCTCACCTTTTTACTGGCTTTTGGGGGCAGGGGAGAGTAGAGAGAGGATGGAATGGTCCCCTGAAGGGGGGAGGAGAGGGTGATATCTTTTTGATATATAGGATAGCTGTTTATTTCTGATTTATGGTGGAGTTTGCTTCTGATTTTCCCTTACATTTTTAAAGTGTCAAGGTGCCAAGTGTCTGGGATAGGTACATTAGAATTCTAAAGAAATAGAATAAATATTTGTCAATTTTGCAGGGCTAATATGTAGTGTTATCAGAACATATATTGTAATGTTCTGTGCTTGGCATGATAGTTATAAACAGCATTTCCCGAGCTAAAGAAGACAGATCAATGAGTCATTTTAATCCAACAAGGTTTTCAAAAAATAACCCAGTGATTCATAAAGTAGATTCTTTCTCTTTTTAGAATGGCTCCTGGGAATCATGAGATTCTGCAGCTCTTCCCTTGTTCCCAAAAAGGAATGTCAATGCAACAATGTATACAAATTAAATCACATCTCTCTGAAATACATGGTGGAAAATGGGAGAAATGAGCTGTTTATCTTAGAAAGGTTTACTCAGTATGTAAGAGTAACTTATCAATAGGCGAATAGAAGCATTTATTAAAAATGAAAACAACCTACAGATTTGGCAGCCTGCTCCCTGCAGGTCAAAAACCAAACACAGCAAGTGGTTTGAACAACTGTATGTGGAATCATGCTCAGTTCTTTCCCACTCTCAGCAATGAAAACAAATCCTCACTCCCTCCCTTTCACAATTATTAGACGTTAAAGAAAAAAAAATGAAAACGAACAAGCAATCACTGGCCAATGTAAAGCGGTCCACACAGCTGCAACAAATATGTGGTTTTCATTTTACAGTGAAAACACCAAGCACAGCACTGGTTTAGGAGAACACAATAGCATTTGCACAATATGCTCCACTTTTACTCATAGCATAATGCTTTCTGGAACCTCCCATATCATCAGCACCAGTGGGGAAAACAAGGTGAATCAGCCAAGTCTACTAATCAGTAAAAGGAAACACACGTAGACAATTACTCAGTATATTACAATTCCTTGTACAAAAAAGGGTGCCAACATGCTTTACAAACAACTGGAGAAAGGATTCCAGCTCCAAACTTACAAATTAAACAGACAACAAAATTTAGGATGGGGGTAAGATGCAACAAAAAACAAGAAACAGAGGTAAACACAAGTATGTGCTTTGAGAGTTTGTGCTATTTGTAAATACTGCAGTTGATTTTGTTAATCTTACTGAGGTGAGAACATCAGAGATGTATGCTTACTGGAAATAGGTTTTAAGGAGAGACTTGGAGGTGAAGAGGGTAGAGGCATGGCATATCAGGCAGGGAGGGAATTTCAGGCATAAGGGGCTTTGTGGAAAGTGCAAAGATGAGACTGAGAGAACATGTAAGAGGCAGTTAATTGTATGGCTTGTGCAACAAACAGAGAATCACAATGGTGAATCCAGTCCAGACATTTGTTTTTTCCTTCCAAACCAATCAGCTAGGTCTAAGTTCCAAGTGGCATGTCAAAGGCAGTAAAACTGAATCTAGGGAGATTTTGTACCTGTACAAGAGAGAAAATTATTACTCTTAATGGGCAGAAGGGAGGGACAGACAAATAATGTGGGGGTGGAGGAGAAAATATAAACCTTTGTCATTCAGCAAGTCCAATTCCATCTCTACTTCCTCACATCATGTGTCATCGGAGTATGATCTGGCCCAAGAACAACAGTAAAGGCTAAGGGATAGGAAAAAGGAGCAGGGAAGTAGGCTTAGGTACCAGGGGCAGTAAAAGGAAAAATGTAAATCAGACAACCAGAAGAGCATCAAGGAGAAAGTCACAGAGGCTTAGTACAGGCAGTGGTTCTCAACCTTTTTGGGTTCAGGACCCATTTGTAAATGTTTATGGCCTGTCACGACTCAGAAAATAGTCTGGGGGTAGAGGCCCTGGAGTAGTTTTGATTGGATCCTGCCTCCTGGGGAGCTTGGGTCCTGCCTGGCACTCACCCCACAGTGGCAGCGCCTGTTCTGTGGGGCTGGCTAGACTTGGCTCTCTGCTCCAGGCATTGTAACCTCTGGGGTTGCAGTGCCACTCAGGTTTGGCCCCAGCCCCCTGACTGGACCAAATCTGTTTGAGTGGCGTTATGACCTGGCTCATGGGGTTGCAGTGACACTCACTCAAATTTGGTCTACCTGGACTCCTGTCATCATGATGGCTGGGGCAAACCTGAGTGGCGGCACTGGGACCCCAGAGGTTGCAGTGCCTGGAGCATGAGATAGGAGTCACAGGAGCTGCCACACAACCCTTTGAAACATTCTGGCGACCCAATTTTGGGTCCCAACCCACTGGGTGAAAAACCCTGATCTAGAGGCTCAAGAACAACTAGCGGGAAAGAAGACTACCTCTGCAGCAGGGGGCACTTGCAGGTTTAAACTATTGTATATGGTGGATTCTCTGTTCACTTGAAGTCTTCAAATCATGATTTGAGGACTTCAGTAACTCAGCCAGAGGTTATCACTCTATTACAGGAGTGGGGTGGATGAGGTTCTGTGACCTGCAAGGTGCAAGAGGTCAGACAAGATGATCCTGTCTGGCCTTAAAGTCTATTAGTCTACACAAGAAGGGAACGAGAACAGTTTTGTACCCTAATCTTTTTGCTTAGAAACATTCCCATCAATACAGAATATGAAGTTTCTTCTTCATCACTATACAGGATTCACAGAGATGGACCAAGAAAATGGTGTTTGCATCTGGATTAAGTGTAGATTAAGTTTCGGGTTAGTCAGCACCAACTTGTTCTAGTGCAACTTTGCTCCAAAGAAAAATGGAAGTTTTAGAAAGTCAATTGTTAATTTGAATCTTGGCTGCATCCAGACTGGGGTACATATTCCATTCTAATTTTGGATTTGATGTGAAACAAAAATTGTACGGATAGGCATAGATAAAGAAAATTCAAATATATAGCCTGGGCCAAATTCACCATTCTAATTCTGGCCATCTCTATTTACATTATAACTGAGCAGGAAAATTAGCAAAGTAGAAGTACAGGTAAGAGAAATTGGATAGGAGGTGAAGCACAAGTTGGAGACCTACTGATATAAAAACCATGAACTAGAAAAGGACAGTTAATAGCAGCAAATGGGATCACAAAGCAGCACAAGAAAGGATTGCTCTCCGTAATAAGACTACATGAGACAGACACACAGAACAAAATTCAGACAATTAGGCCAGATCTATATTAAGTGATTGCAATAATGCTTAAATAACCAAATGAAGTTTTAATTCAGAAAATCTTAAATATTTAAGAATGACACTGCCATTAAGTAGAGTGCCAGCTGTGCATTTGGTTCCAGAGGACTATGCAATAGAAAATTCTAATAAAGACAATTACAGAAAATGCAACAATGGCCACAGTGTTAAATGCCTTTTTGCTTTAGTTTTCACCCAAAAAATTAGCAGTGATTGGACAACTAAACATAGTGAACATCAGTGTAAATGGGATAGGATTTGAGGCTAAAATAGGAAAAGAACAAGTTAAGAATTACTTAGACAAGTTAGAAGAACAGGAGTACTTGTGGCACCTTAGAGGCTAACAAATTTATTTGAGCATAAGCTTTCGTGGGCTACAGCCCACTTCATCGGATGCATGTAGTGGAAAATACAGTAGGAAGATATATATATTCACACACACACACACACACACACACACACAGAGAGAACACGAAACAATGGGTGTTACCATACTCACTATAAGGAGAGTGATCAGTTAAGATGAGCTATTATCAACAAGAGAGAAAAAGAACTGTTTGTAGTGGTAATGAAAATGGCCCATTTCCAGCAATTAGACAAGTTAGATGTCTTCATATCAGCCGGGCCTGATGAAATACATCCTAGAATACTTAAGGAACCGGCAGAAGAGATCTATGAGCCATTAGCGATTATCTTTGAGAACATGTGGAGAACAGAAGAGATCCAAGAGGACTGGAAAAGGGCAACTATAGTACCTATCAAGAAAAATAATGACAACTGATGGAATCACAGACAAGTCAGCATAACTTTGGTACCCGGAAAGATAAAGGAGCAAATAATCAAACAATCAATCTGTAAGTAACAAACAACAGTCAACAGCCAAGAACATGTGCCAACCCAACCTAATATCCTTTTTTGACAGGGTAACAAGCCTTGTGGATAGAGGGGAAGTAGTAGATGTAATATATCTTGACTTTAGTAAGACTTTTGACACTATTTCACATGACCTCTTAAGCAAACTAGGGAAATATAGCTTAGATGAACCTCCTATAAGGTGGTTGCACAACTGGTTGGAAAAGCGTACTCAGAAAGTAGTTATCAATGGTTCACAATCAAGCTGGAAGGGGTCCCACAAGGCTCTGTCCTGGATCTGGTTCTATTCAATATCTTCATAAATGATTTGGATAATAGCAAAAAGAGTATACTTATAGAGTTTTCAAAGGATACCAAGCTGGGAGGGGTTGCAAGTGCTTTGGAGGATAGGATTAAAATTCAAAATGATCTGGACAAACTGGAGAAATTGTCTGAATACAATAGGATGAAATTTAATAAGGACAAATGCAAAGTACTAGACTTAGGAAGGAACAATCAACTGCACAAATACAAACTGGGAAATGACTACCTAGGAAGGAGTAATGCAGAAGAATGATCTGGGGGGTTATAGTGGATCACAACTAAATGAGTCAACACTGTAATACTGTTCACTTGTTTTGCAACATCATTCTGGGATGTATTAGCAGGAGGGTTACAAGCAAAACATGAGAAGTAATTCTTCCACTCTACTCAGCATTGATAAGGCCTCAACTTGAGTACTATGTCCAGTTCTGGTACCACACTTTGAGAAAGATGTGAACAAATTGGAAAAAGTCCAGAGGAAAGCAACAAAAATGATTAAAGGTCTAGAACAGGAGTAGGCATCCTATGGCACATGTGCCAAAGGCGGCACACAAGCTGATTTTCAGTGGCACTCACACTGCCCAGGTTCTGGCCACTGGTCCGGGGGGCTCTGCATTTTAATTTAATTTTAAATGAAGTTTCTTAAACATTTTTAAAACCTTCTTTACTTTACATACAACAATAATTTAGTTGTATATTATAAACTTATAGAAAGAGACCTTCTAAAAATGTTAAAATGTATTACTGGCACGCAAAACCTTAAATTAGAGTGAATAAATGAAGACTCGGCACACCACTTCTGAAAGGTTGCCGACCCCTGGTCTAGAAAGCATGACCTATGAGGAAAGATTGAAAAAACTGGGTTTGTTTCATCTAGAGATGAGAAGACTAGGGAGGAACATAAGAGTCTGCAAGTATGTAAAAGGTTGTTATAAAGAGGAAGATGATAAATTGTTCTCCTTATCCAGTGAGGACAGGACAAGAAGTAATAAATTTAAATTTCAGCAAGTGAGATTTAGATAAGATATTAGGAAAACCTTCTAACTGTAAGGGTAGTTATACACTGGAACAAATTACCTAGGGAGGTTGTGGAATCTCTGTCTAACCTGTTCTTAAAAACTGCCAATGACGAACACCTGTCAGGGATTATCTAGATAATACTTAGTCCTGCCTCAGTGCAGGTAACTGAACTTGATGACCTATCAAGGTCTCTTCCAATCCCACATTTCTATGATTCTGGAAACATTGCCATTTTACAGATGTGCAAGACAGAGAGATTAAGTTACTTGCCTGGGTGGCAGTGTGGATTTGCCATGGGCCATGATCTTTAAAATCTATTTGCTAATACTGGTTCTCATATGACTTACTGTATAACTTTAGGCAACTACTGTTTTCAAATTGGATTATAATCCTCATTTTTAAATGAGAATAATGATATTTGCTTACTTCACAGTGTTCCTTATGTAGGAAGTATTAGTAAGTCCAGTCAGTGGCAAAGTTGGGAATAGAGCACTGTTCATTACGCTAGGCCACATGGCAAATGTGAGTCATCTCCTGTGATGGGTCAGAGGAGCCCCATACCAATAAAGGCGGCGTTAAGGAGAACCTTTTAGCTCAGCTAACCCTGCCCAGCTATACCTATGGCCACTGCCAAGCCTGGAGGGGGAATAAAAGCAGACAACCTGGCTCAGTTCAGGGCTGACTGGCCAGGAAGGAGCTCTGCCTCTCTTTACTTACAGAGTTGTGGAGATAGCCTTGCTAGCTGGAGCAGCCACTGGGAGGAACAGTTAGACCTCAAGGAACATGCAATGCTCAAATCATAGGCCTTGTCTATACTACCGCACTAAGTCAACCTAAGTTATGCTACTTCAGTTATGTGAATAACGTAACTGAAGTTGATGTAGCTTAGGTCAACTTACCACAGTGTCTACAACACTCTGTGTCGATGGGAGATGCTCTCCTGCCAACTTACCTTACGCTTCTCAGGAAGCTGCAGTACCAGAGTCGACGGGAGAGCGCTCTGCCATCGACTTAGCGGGTCTTCACACCAATAATTTAGCATACATGTGCTTAATTTAGCAATACATATGCTAAATAATACACCAATAATTTAGCATACATATGCTTTGCGGTACCAAAGCTCATTCTTTTAAACCTATGATTACAGCATTTTCTGGATGCTTTGCTTATCATGCATCCATAACCTTAAAATTTGTTCCTACTGTTCACAGCTTCTATTGAGAAAACTGATGAGAAATTAATCTGAATTATCCTCCTCCTCCTGTGCAGATGTGGTATTACTACTCCCACTTCATATTCTGAAAAATATATTTTTATGCAAGCTATCATTTTTGTAACACTACACCAATGTCAGTGCCTTAGTCACAATACCATGTTTTAAGAGTAAACACTTACTGATCCCTATTAATGAGGAAACAAAAATTTCCTCAGTTGTTTCCCCAGGACTTTCATGGGGGTACCTCTGATCAACCCACACAGTTGGTCACACCTTGAACCTGGTGTTTGGATTACATATTGATACAGAAGAGACCACAATGCAGCCACTGCTTTGGATACACTATTACCCCACTAAGGCAATGGTGAGAATTCTCTAGGAACCAGACAACTCATGATCCTAGTCTGTCCACAAATTCCCAGGGATCCCATCAAATTCCAAAACATGGTAAAAGTCAGCAGCACTCTGCCTACAGGTCAAATAATTACGGCTCTGGTGAGCCATCCTCCTCTACACATAGCCACTGAAGTTCTGATTCCCAAATGATGGCTTCCTCCTAACTGTCCATACAAACCTCCTTGGTTTTCTGACAGCCTGATCCAGACAACAAGAAGAAAATGGCACAAAACAAGAAGATTAAACATCAGTGGCATCTAGCCCTTCTATGTGAAGCTAAAGTGCTGCAATAGATCTCATCAAATGAGGTACTACATGAAATATGGTTGAATAGCTACTTGAAGGGTGGGAATTAAGTCAAAAGTCCCCAGAACTATCTAAAACCTGTGGGGTCTTGTGGAAGGATATATTTATCATTCTCTATAGTGGTAAATGCTCAGTTCACAAAATCATATTACATGACACAGAATCGCATGAAGTCTGAACCTTCAAACTCTTCAAACATTAATTAAGTGGGAGTTCTGCACATGGCGAGCTTGCAAATTTGGGCCTTGTCACCAGTATCCCTCAGCCTCATTGGTGATCTAGAAATGTAGTGATAATTAGTAATCCTGGCTGGGTGTGATGGAGTTTAGTTAGAATGACTGACCCCAGCTGTGGAGAATCAGAGAGAGGATTATTTAAACAGCTGAACTCAGTCAGGGAGAAGACCCAGGAGACAGGAACAAGGAGAGTTCCCTCTTTGAGAAAGGCCTGGGAAAACTAGGTTGGAAAAGAATCAAAGGGAGCAAGACAGGCCTGCAAGGAACAGAGAAATCCCTGAGGTAAACTGCCAAAGTCCCTGGGGGAAAACGTGCTGGGGAAAAAACAGATTAGGAGAAATTCTGCAGGATCTAGGAGTATACGCAAAAGCAGAAGATAATTCAGAGAGGCCTGAGAGGGGCAGAAGAATTATTAGTTGGAAGACTCATTGTTGGACTCTTATTACTCCTGGAAGGGGAGTGAACTTTTGTACCTTGGCCGGAGGGCTAGGCCACAAAACACCCAGATAAAGACTGTTGGGAAAAGACACAGACAGGCCACTGTGGGGCCAAAGAAGTGGCCACATGGGGGAGAGGGGGGTGGGACAGAGGTACAAGAGGCGAAGTCCCCTGCAATATAGTGCCCTGATGCCAGGGGAGTGCTACAGCAGTAAGAGCAACCTATTACAGCTCTTGATCTACTAAAATAACTCAATTTCAGTTGGCCAATTAAGAATGAATAGATGACATTAACAGGTATCCCCATTCCTTTATCTGGAACATATGACATCATATATGCATTATACACACAAAAAATCTCACTCAGACATGCACGTTCAATTATTTGAAATCTGGAAAACCTGCCTTATAGTGAGAGATTTAAGGAGCTTACTTTATTTGGTTTATCCAATAGACAGTTAAGAGATGATGTCATCAAAGTCTGTAAATACCTACATGGACAAAATTTGTAACAATAGAAGATTCTTTAGTGGACAAAAGCATAACAAAATCTAATCTCTGGAAGCTGAAGCTAGACAAATTCAGACTAGAAATAAGGTTCAAATTTTAAACAAAGGATAATTAATCATTTGAACAGCTTTTCTAGGGATATCATGGATTATCTATCCTTTGAAGTCTTTAAATCAAGACTGGATGTCCTTCATAACATATTCTGCAACTCAGACAGAAATTATGGGCTTGATCCAGGAATTATTGGTGAAATTCTATGGTCTGTGTTATGAAGGAGGTCAGATTAGAAGATCACAGGAGTCTCCTTCTGGCTTTAAAATGTATGAATCATAATTATGACAATTTTTTTAAGGTCTTAACAACACATTACACACTTTCAAACTGACATTATGTCTTTCAGTAAAATAATAATCTCCCCAAGGTCAGAATCTGAGTATATTTTGACCAACTGAATGCAAGTGGATTTGTATTACAAATGAAAGGAAATTTGTCGCACAGCTGAAGAGTCTGGGTTTATTTTACTGATTGTGTTGATTGGAAATTCATTAGTTATTAGGGTTGTGTGTTGTGAATTCCCTTTTAGTTTTCTTTAAGTGTGTGTGGGGGGGGGGGGTAGCAGACAACACAGCATAGCTAGTAATCTTGGTGGTGATAGAGAAAATAGTGGCTTGGGAATGGGGAGGGCAGCAGCGAGGTTGTGTGGTGATGTCCCAGGGTAGCAGGGATTTCAAGTTGTAAGTATGTAAGCAGGAGTGGGATATAAGGTGATATGGGAGTTTGAGGAGCTCAGGTAATGAGGTGAGTGGGGCTTTGTACAGGAGAAGCAAAAAGGCAGATAAGGATTAATGCTTTTCCTGCCTTCTCTGCCCAACAGACTACTATGATTAGCAACACAGAGACTCTTCTCCCTGGCAAGCTGTAACAAGTGCTACACACCTCCATGCTCCCCCACATTCCAGCTCTTTCCCCATCCCCTGCAAAAGATGCATTAACTTCCTGCTAGTTCCCAAAACTGCTGAGCTGCACGATGTTTGGCAACATGAGTCCCACTGTGATTCATCTACAGATGAGTGCAGCAGATTTCTGGCAATGGAAAACCACAAAAGGCTTGTCAAATCCAGACTGTGCCCTCTTTTTTTTTAAAATGAAGGTGCAGCCTTGTTTTGTCAGCACAGTTTAGCTGAAACCCCTCCTTTTCACCAGCCCCTCCCACTACTTCAGTCTCTAATAATGAGTGTGTCCCAGAGAAGAGGTGGTTACAGCAATTTGGGCCACTCCACAATGAAGGAGGCTGTCAAGTTGGGAAACAGCTGACAGATCTGAACAATTCCATTGTCTCTTTTTGGCAGAGATTAAATTGTTTATGATGAACAGGGAGAATAACTGACTAAATTATGATTTCAAAAGCAGTATGTGTCTAAGGTAGGGGTGTGTGTATATATATATATACACACCAGTTGTTTAGCTAGAGGACCCCTTGCCTCCCAGGATGCCACTTCAGATTTGGTGTGTGTGTGTGTGTGTGTGTGTGTCTGTCCGACCATGGTTTCAGGGGCTACTTAGGCACCTGAAAACTCTAGCTTTTTTGCAGATAACAATTTAGAAATGATCTGACAGAAGCAGTGTATCTAATTCCTATATAAAGAAAAAATATATACATAAACACCAATTAAAACCATATCTTAAGTAAGTTTAGCAAATGTTCCCAATCCCAAGCCTTGAGTTATCAGTTTTGGAGCCTTAACACAGATATCAGAAACACAAGTTTAATTCTTTGTATTCTATCTTTAGTAGAGATAAATAAAATCTGCTTGCCCCTACAATTTTTTAAAAATGTCTTTGTAGAGGGGTGGACTCACCCCTGCGGCGCCTCCTGCTGGTCGTCTCCGGGAATTAGCTCATTTCAGCACTGGAGCGCCCTCTGCAGGCCAGTGGTCCGCCTGTCCTCCGGCCCCGTGCCCTTCCCAGGACCCGGTGCCCCTATTACTGGGCTGCTGCCCCCTGGCAGTACCCCACAGATCTGGGTCTCCCCTCCCTGGGGAACCCCCAGACACTATCCCCACCTCACCTCAGAAAAAGGCCACTGCCAGTCACTATCAAGCCCCCACTCCCTGGGGCAGACTGCAGTATCAGCCACTCATCACTGGCAAGGGGGGTTTGGACCTGCTGCCTTGGCCTACCCCTGGGCTGCCCTCTGCAACCCCCAGTACCCCTTGGCCTCCTACTAGGCCGCAGCCTGGGGCTTTCCAGGCTGGAGCTCCCCAGCTCCTCAGCCTGTCCCCAGCCCTGCTCCACTCAGGTACCCTGTCTCTAGAGCTCGCTGCAGCCAAGCCCTTCTCCCTCTGAAGGAGAAGAGAGACTGTTTGGCCTCTGGCTCACAGCCTTTTTATATAGGGCCAGCTGAGGCCTGATTGGGAAGCAGCTGCAGCTGGGCCACACCCCAATCAGCCCATCTTAGCAGCTCCCAGCCACAACCTTCCCCCAGGGCTGTTTTAAGCCCTTCAGGGCAGGAGCGGGGTAACCACCCCGCTAGTCTTCTGTTCAAATTATGAAGAGGAGAATGAGACAGATAAATTTATTCCAGGAATATTTAAAGGTAAATAAATTATTTAAAACAATCAATACTACTCCAGATATGAGCTAATACAATGGATAATGGCATGGTCTCATCTTGGAAAAATTGTTAATGGCCTTGTTGATATCCTGGTGTTTTGAAGCTTCACATTCACAGACTAAAATTACCAAGTCACTTAAGCATTCCTCTCCCATTGTGGATCTTAAATAGTCCTTTACTTGAGCACAGATAAGTACCTTTCACTTGATGCTGTAGAGACTGGAAGGCTCAACACAAAATCTACACTAGACAGCAAAGACTGGTAACCCCTTGGTATGTCACTGAGAACATTCCAGAATTCAGAAATTGAAGTCATTTTTTTTGGTGCAATGTGCTTCTTGGCAACTTCGACTTCTGCATCCAGATCACAAAAATTGGTACCTGTTGATCCTGCAATTATTTTCAATTTCTCATAATCAAGAAAATTTTCACTTTTTGGGTCACAAGCAGTTAGTGCAGAAAGTAAACTGGAGTTGAAGTTGAATCCTCTATCAAGCTCAGCAAGGATTCTGTCCAGAACAGGATAGTAGAAATCAGATTTTATAGATTGAGTGCTCTTGGGAACATCATGTGTCAATGACTGACTCAGTGTACTAGAAACAAATAACAAGGCCAGTTTGAAGGATACTTTGTTAGGTCTTCTTGCCATTTTTTGTACTGATGTGCTGATCGGTTCCGACTGCCTGACCCGGACTACCAGTTTTAAGTTCCTTGGCAATGATCTCAGCTTCATCACATAGTTCTTTCCATTTGCTTTCAGATGTTCTTATTTCTTGAAGAATAGCAACATTGCTTGCTACTAATTCCATGGCACTTGATAAATTCAATTTTTTATTCTGCAATTCTTCTAAAGCACTATTCAAAATTTTGAATATTCTTTCCAAAACCAAGAGATTCAACAGAAAGGGATAGCTCCTTAGCCTTACCATCAAGTCCTTTCCAGAGCTAACTGATGGTCCATCAGCTCTCTGAACTGAAATGGCTTCCAGTGTTTCCACTACGGTGCCGTAACTTACATGCCGTTTTCAGAGGGAGTCATACTGGTACGACCAGCGAGTTTCACATACTGTACGTAGCTCAAGTACCTTCTGGCCTAGCTCCTGCTGTGCCTTAAACAGTTCATGGTGCTTGTAACCACTGCTAAAAAAGATGTACAGTTCCTTGGCAAATGCAAAGACTTCCTGATACTGGGTGATGCTGGAATATGTATCTGCAATGACAAGATTAAGCCTGCGAGCATGGCAGTGCACATAAATGGCAGGCATAATCCTTTCCTGAATTTGAGCTTGTACTCCTGTTAAATGCCCACCCAGATAGAAGCTCCATCATAGCACTGAGCAACAATGTAATTAATATCAAGCTTCAAATGCTGTAGTTCTTCAATAATCATTTTTAAACAGATTCAGCATTTAGATTTTCCATGTGGAAGCAGCCCAGAATTCGTTCCTGAATGATTCCTTTTCGATAGTAGCATAAAAGGAGACACAGTTCTTTTTTTTTTGATGCATCTTTAGTTTCATCAACAAGGACAGAAAAATACTTGACTTGTCCAACCTCTTCAACAATGCTTTCTCTCGGGAGTTCTGCTGCAGAATGTATTAAATCATTCTGGTACTGGTGAGAGGTACAGCGTCTGTGACGCTGTATGGAATTTGGGGGACACTTTAGGATATTATGAACACCAATATTGTAAAATTGCAATGCGTTGTGCCAGATATGCCATGTAAGATATCTGCAAAAATGTTATAATTTGTCAAGTATAATAATCTTGTTTGTATCACCTTTGTATTATGAGTTATAGATATGTACGTACGTCTGTATTTCAAACTTGTGCTATCCTTCTGGGTGACACCCCCAGAGAGTTTGGCATCAGCACTGCCTAGCCTGCTTGATGGCTCATCAAGGAACATCAGCTGTACAATTAACCCATTGAAAGGGTCAAGGGCTACACCTTATGACTCAGCAAGGCATGCAGGCGCATGCATATGGATAGAACTCTAAGGCTTCCAGGCCATGTGCTGGGCAGCTTGTGTTTGGAACAAAGGAAGCACAAGCCACATGGCAAAAGACCATAAAAGGCAGCTGCATCTTTTCCATTTTGTCTTCAGTCCTGCTTCTTACCTCTGGAGTAACCTTTCTTCAAACAAAGCTCTGAACAAAGGACTGAATGACCCATCCAAGCTGTGGATGTGTTCCAGAGGGACTTTCAAGCCAATAAACTCACCAATACTGCTAGGAGTCTGATACATGAACTTTGAATGTATGTGAGTGCTTTACCATTTAACATCTCTCTTCTTGTTCTTTTTTCTTTATAATAAACATTTAGTTTTAGATGCTAACGGATTGGCTGTCAGTGTGGTATTTTGAGTAAGATCCAAACCTATACTGACCTGGTAAGGTGGCTGACCATTTGGGGTCAGAAGAACATTTTGTATATGTAAGCAGAGTTTAAATAGTTTCTCACTGTACTGGACCTGTGTGCTGACTGGGAGTGAGAGAACTGGAATGCAATAAAGGGGGCTGTGTGATTTCCTTTTTCAGCTTCTCAATAACCAGTGTGGGGGATCAGGAGCACAATTTGTGACTGGCTGGGGAGTTTAACTTCAGGGTTACCCACCAGTCTTGGGAGTATCTGCTCTCCCTTTTGCAGCCTGCCCTGAACTTGGCATTTCCAGTAAGGGCTGCCCCAGACACACTGGATCACAGCGTCCATACTTGCTTCTGAATCTATTCAAAAGGCTGGGCTGAGTGGAAGTAACCAGCTCAAGAATTTCCATGAAATTGCCTTGATTGCTAGAGTTACGTATTTCATCATGCCCTGGAAAAGCAATACCATGCAGTGCATGGATACCTTTAAGAGTGTCTCAATATGCTGGCAATTTTCAGCTATGGAGCCTGACGACTAGAAACAAGTTGATCTGCAACACTTTTTGAACTGCTGATCCTAAGTTTCAAGTAGTTTTGCGATGAAATGAAAACTGCCGTATGCCTGGAACTGAATGGATGTTGTTTTAACAAACTATGAAAATCTTTCCATTTCTTAAAGCTATGCCCAATGGATGTTCTGTTGTTGAATTGTTCTCCTGGTCCAATTTTGCTTTGAGTAGCAAAATGATGGCATGGAAAGCAAAAAACAGAATCCTCTACAACTGAGTATTCAATAAAGGGGTACAAAGAAAACCAACTACAGTTGAAACGTCCACCATTTGTAGGATATAAATCCACCTTAGGCTGTACTGGTTGTTCCTCTTTGTGCAATGAAATAAGCTGTGGAGATGATGTTTTTCCTGTCATGAACAAAACCTTCTGCCCCCGCTGTTGATGTCAGAGCACACAGGACATCCTTAGATGTGTAGTTGGTGGCCACTGATATACTGGCACAAGGATCATTATCCTGTTTGGTTTTCTGTGTTGACTGCAGGACAATGTTACTTGAGGAAGCATTTGCACAGTTCATTTTCAAGGATGGTTCTTCATTGTCACAGTTTTCATGGTCGGGGCCTTTCTTTTTAAAAAAATGATAAAATATTCCTCTGCCGTGGTGGTACAGGTGCCATTGTACACGAGACTTTTTTTTAAAAAAATCGACTTTTAAACATAAAAATAAAATATAATAATAGTGTAGATTTTATTTTATTACTATATTTGTATTAAATTAAATATTATTTAAAGGCAACACAGCAATGCTTTTCAATGAGGCAGTGAATACTTGTGCAATTAATGAAACAAAAACACATGAAACAAAAATAAAGGGTTTTGTTTGTTTGTTTGTTTTTTAACTTTTTTCAGGCTTTGGCTTCGGCACTGAGTGGCGGGGCTCAAGCTTCGGCCCTGGACCTCAGCAAGTCTAACACCATCCCTGGCGACCCCATTAAAATGGAGTTGCGACCCACTTTGGGGTCCCAACCCACAGTTTGAGAACCTCTGATCTACTCTATTTTAGTCAATTGTTTTTCACTCCACTAAAACTGTCTTTACTTAATTTTAACATACACAATTAAGTTTTATTTTCTCTTTTATTAAGAATGGGGATTTATTTTTCTATTTATTTTGGCTTTTACATTTATCAGTCACAATCATGTACATGACTCACTAACACTTGACTCCATCGTTACTATTAGTATCAGACTTGGAACCGTATTTCTCTCTTTCAAATGTTAAGTTATTTTACAGATATAATTAAAAATACAATTTGAAAATAAGCGACCTTCATCTGCACAGTGTCTAAACGTAGGTATTTCGCTAATGTTAATGACACTCATCGATATTAAATAGTTGCTTTATTTTTTGTTCTTGAAATTGGCATGCCTAAGGGGAGTACAAGCTAAATTTACATTCTAGAAGGCTACTACTATTTGATTGTACCACTTTAAATAATAAATGACAAAGCAGAAGATGGTAATAAAAGTAATAATGATAATTACTCCAGCCAGGGCAGGTTAGACATTTTAGAACTCGCTACTCAAAGAATTAAATTTAAGCATAAGAGAAAATTAAGAAATACATAGACCAGTAAAAAAAAAAACTAAAAGAACAGTACTGTAATCCTTAAACTTTGAAAGAATAAAATTACAGAGAATATATGTGCATTGCACATTTTGACAGGAAGTACCAAGAAGTGACAACAACAAAATCCCCTAAACTAGTTAAAAACTATAATAATAATTTTTTAAAATCCCTGGCCTATTATTGTGTGTGTTTTCAGGCTGTCAGGGCAACAAGTTTACCTTGTAAGAACCTGAGTTCTTACATAGTGACATAGGAACATTATGAGTTCAGAGAGTTTACTTACTTTTACTCTCTTATGGAATTCAAATAAACAAGGTATTACGTTATAAAATGAAGCAGACTCTGCCAGAAGCCTGTCTGTGAACTTCAGTGAATACTGAAGTGATGGACTAAAGAATCAAGTGAATATGATGTAAGCAACTTAAATGGATTTTTTTTAATCAAAGTAAAATAAGAGACCAAATAATGACACATCGTTATAAAAAAAAACCAAAAAAAACCCCAACAACAACAAACTTACCAGAGAGGACGGAACACCATGTCTAAAAAGCAGAATTCTTCCAACCTCCATCAGTGTGTGTGTAGACACAGAACTGTTTCAACACAAGAATTGGCACCGTGAGCTAATAAACTTCCCGCTGAAGTGAAGAGCACCAAGAGGTGGTGGCTGGGGATTATGGGATTTGTAGGAACAGGCTAGGAAAATCAGCAAAAAGAATGTGACTGCACAAACTTCACATTTTAGATACGTGTATTGTTCGTAAAATTATAATGTGGTATGAAACATGGCGGCGGGGTAGGTGCCCCTCCTGCCCTCCCTATATGATGCCTTTGCCTGCCTCCCCCACCCCCAAAAGCCTGCAAAATTGTCAGGGCAAAATTTGAAAAAAATAGAGCATTATTAAATGTCTTTTCTGCAAAGTTTTCTTAAAAATATTACACAGAAAATTCAACTGTCCTCTGCCAAATTTTGAGACTATTTTTACTCACTGAAGTGTGAAACAGAAGGATTTTAGTCCTGAACTAAGTGTACATCTCAATTCAACCTTAACTAGAGTTCCAGTTAGGCTTGACAAAGCCCTGGCTGGGATGATTTAGTTGGGAATTGGTCCTGCTTTGAGCAGGGGGTTGGACTAGATGACCTCCTGAGGTCCCTTCCAACCCTGATATTCTATGATTCCCACTGATGCCTTAATTACATGCGCTAACAGATGTCTCATCAATGGAACATGCTATTCCCTAATAAATCCACTTGGGGTCACTAACTGACCATCAGTCAATGAATATTTGAAACACCATCTTCATGAAACTAGAGAATCAAAGCTTTTAAAGAAGTTTAATACAGTAATTTGATAGAAGTAATGAGGAATTATCTAATTATTACAAGAACATGTGAGACTAAATTCTTGGAATCAAGTGATTACATGAGAATCTCAGCTTTCATTAAAAAAAGTAAGTTTCTGGCCCTCACTGTTGTGACACAAAGCTTGAAAACATGACCCCAGTATATCAAGTTAGGAAATTGGAATGCAAATAAACAGCCCAACATTTTTTTTAAAATCTCGTGATTTTTAAGCTAATCTCATGCTTTTTTGGAGGGCCTGAATCAAGATTTGTGAACATTTAGGGTTGACATTATCAAGACAACGATTCCAAATCTGAGAACAGGTGTTGCTGTCTCCAAACACAGAAGTCAAGTCACTTGTCACACAACACACACCTGTGTTTGCACTTCAAACATCCACCAAGTGTCAAAGTCCACACCAAACTCCACAACAGATGTCATGCTGAGATACTACCTCTTCTCAAATTAATATAGTACTAGCATTTTGGGCCCCAACAGAGTTCCCAAAGTATGATGCAATTATGTAACATGCACCCTATCTGTTCAGCTGCTCAACTAATTTGGTCTTAAATCCATTATTTTCCCTGTGGGGTTGGTGCATACAGTACACTAACTGTGGAAACTACATAAACTAAAACAAATCCACTTACCTAATACAAGTTTTGCAGAATTTTTATCGGGTTTGCTAGTAATAGACTTGTGTTTATTGAACAAGTATTAGTGCTTTCATAACCCATCTGTTTGTCCTTTCGGATCCTGTAAGAAAATCATAATGCTAATTTCTACTATCTCCATCACTGCCATAGCAACAGACATAATCATATGCTTATTAGATTAGGCTCCCGGATTATCCAAAATCGCCAGTATCTGAATCTGCCTATCTCCCTGTCTAGCAAACAATTTGCCAATTTTAGTTTATTAGGGAGTGGTAAATAATGAAGAAGACAGGTGACTGATACAGAGTGATCTGGATTGCTTGGTAAACTGGGCACAAGCAAACAATATGTGTTTTAATAGGGTAAATGTAAACGTATACATCTAGGAACAAAGAGTATAGGCCATACTTACAGGATGGGGGTCTCTATTCTGGGAAGCAGTGACTCTGAAAAAGATTTGGGGGTTGTGATGGATAATCAGCTGAACATCAGCTCCAAGTGTGACACTATGGCCAAAAGAGCTAATGCAATCCCGGGATGCATAAACTGGGGAATTCTGAGTAGGAGTAGAGAGGTTATTTTACCTCTGTAGTTGGCACTGGTGAGACCACTGCTGTAAAACTGTGTCCAGTCTAGAACATACAATTCAAAAAGGATGTTTATAACTTGCAGAGGGTTCAGGGAAGAGCCACAAGAATGATTAATGGATTAGAAAACACACCTTATAGAGCTAAATAGATTGAGCTCCTTGAGTCTAACAAAGAAAAGGTTGAGGGGGTGACTTGATTACAATCTACAAATATTTACATGATGAAAAAATATTTAATAATGGGCTCTTCAATCTAGCAGAGAAAGTTATAACACAATCCAATGGCTGGAAGTTGAAGCTAGACAAATTCAGAGTGGAAATAAGGTATAAATGTTTAAGGATGAGAGTAATTAACCATCAAAACAGTTTCCAAAGGATCGTGGTGGATTCTCCATCACTGCCAATTTTTAAATCAAGAGTGGATGTTTTTCTAAAAAATATACACTAAGGATTATTTTTGGGACGCTCTATGGAATGTGTTATACAGAAGGTCAGAGTGGACGATAGATTCTAAGGCCCGAAAGGAACAATACTATGACTTTATGAGGTCACTTTGCCAATTTGTTAATTGCTTACCAATTATAAGGCACTTATTCCTTTGTATTTATTAATTCTTGTTGAAAAGCTGTGCAGGAGATTTTGGCAATAACGGACAGATCTGGAAACAAGAAGAGTGTGATAGCTCTGGCTGTATGAGGGAAGGAGATGGGTGTTCACAATTACGGACACTACAGAAGTATAAAAGAAAACTTTAAGACTTTGCATATTAATGCAAAGTGCTGCTGAGGCCAAATAAAAAATAAACCATGAATGGTTTCAGCAAATGATGGAGAAGAGGAGCCTTTATTGAACATTTTGTTACCGTATTTTTCTTTAAATTGACTCCCAATTATATGAATAATTCTAGTGTTCGGGTAGCTGAGATCCTATAGTACTTCACTACAGAACCAAGCAGAAGCAACAGCAGATTACAGTAAAATACAATCTAAGTAAAACAAAAAAATATATAGATCTCCCCCAAACATTTACAAATAAGAGTTTATTCCAAGTAGTAACTGAACCCCAAACTCTAAACTATGACTACAGTCATTCAAACAATGATGGCATAGTAATAACCAGATATTGCATAAGATTGTTTAGTTTAGTGTCACTGAAAGAGTTACTGACAGCGTTGGCTAGAACCAAACAAAGCACATGCAGTTCCTGGACAAAATTTTACATGGGCCGAGATCCTCAAATACTTTGAGGATCTGGACCATGTTGTTTCGACAGCACCACAGTGCATCCAAGCTATTCCAGTATTCATCTGTTTTGAGAAGACTTCAAGTTATGTTTAGTGATGTGGAAAACTGTCCCTGAAGAATTGGTTTTCCTGGTGATCAAACTAATGACTAAAAAAAATTAAAGGCTAGTGCATTAAAATGCCATGTCACTTAACTAGCTTCCATGATATTTCTGTTCCAATATAAGGTACATATCCAATTATAGGACCCAGTTCATGAAAGCACTTGTGTCTGAGCTCTATTGAGTTCAAATGAAACAGGTGCTTAAGTGATTTTGTGGATAGGAATGTTTCTTGAATATGGGCCACAAAAATTAACTGCAAGTGCTATATGTTGAAAGTCAAATGACAAAATAAAAATCTAAGATTAAAACTAAATTCTTAAAGATAAATTGCTGATAAGCATTACCTTGTCATTTTATAACCTAACACCCTCTTACTCTGGCGATTCATTAGTGTTACTTTCTCTACATCTGACACGTGGAAACAGTAAATGATTAGCTTAATTCAACCTCACCTCGGTTTTTGACACTGGGAACACAGGATACAAAAAAGATCAACACTCTCTTCCTGAACTTTGAATTGAACTCAGAATTCCTGAGAATCATCATTCCTCTTTATGTGTAGCAAATAGCTGTGAAACAGACTAAGAAAGTATGTCTTTCATCAACCTCTACTGGCTAGGTCACAGAGGACAACAGCCTACTACCACTACAGTTAGTTAGCTCAAGTGGCAAGAGGTCTGTGCTGGGGGGGTCTAAAGATTCCAATTCTACTCATGACCCATGTAGTGGTCAATATGGTTTCTGGTTTTTTTCAGTTTGCTTTATATATATATATATATATATATATATATATATATATATATATATATATATATATATTAAAAGAAATATTAAGGTTGCAAAATTGAACACTCAAAAGTGAGGAAATGCCAGAATTAAGGTTGCCTGCACGAAGTTAATTTGGCCCCCTTTTGCTTAGGCATTATGACAGTCTTTAATTACATGATCATACTGTTACAGGGTCCTTTGGAAAGTACTACTGAGTCAGGAGCTGACTCAGCCTGAGACTCAACTTCCCACCAATATATGTTTATTGAGACCAATTAAATGAATAGAGCTATGGCTGAGGGGATAAGGGAAGCAACCCTAGCAGCTGGGAGTATATAAATTGAGAGGAAGAAAGCTCGGGGGAGAGCAGAGAGCCCGAGGAAGGCAGAGATAGTCAGAACTGGATGTTGCTAGTCCTGTTCCCATCCCCAAAAGTAAGTAGGGGAGATGGCTGGGGGAGGGTAAATATATGTAAATAGTACTACAGGTGGTGGCCTGCTTGACCACCACAATAAAACACAATGCTGGTGAAGGATAACTGAAGTGGTGTGACAGACCCCATCTCATTCAATGCACAGGATGGACAGTACTCAGGGAATGAACCAGGATTGTATAATGAAGACAACTGATCTGTAGGACCCTCTACCTCATCTATTACAGAAGTAGGAAGTTATGCAGCAAATGAGGCAGGGGATTCAAAAAAGAAAAATGAAGGTGTAGTTTCAGCTACCTTAACCACCACTCTGGAGAACTGGATTCTATCCCTGCCTCTATCATGTGAGCTGTGAGATTCTGGGCAAGTCACATAAACCAAAATTTTCACAGGTGGCCATTAACTGTGTTCCTCATTTTCTGCGTACCCAATATGAGATACCTGGGGATTGATTTGCAGAAGTGCTTAGCATTCTCAATTGCAACACAATGGGACCTGTGGTCTGAACATATCAAGGCCTATGAAACTTTTATCATCCTTGATAATTTTGGACTTCACTCCCCATGTGTAAAATGGGGATAATAAATACATACCACCTTATTTCACATGGATATTGTGAAGAAATTAATTCATGTTTGTGAAGCATTATCAGCTACTACAGTGATGAGCACCAGAGAAAACAAAAAGACAGTGCTTTCTCTGAAGAGTTTACCATCTAGAAACTGATCATGCCCCAGAATCCTTTGTGCCATCTCCTTTGATGCACTGCTACACTCAGAATAAATGTATATGAGAAATATTTGTGAAATATTATTTGCATTGCTAAAGAAACTCACTACATATAACTGTGCAAAAAACAGGGACAGACTCTTAGAGGAAGAAATTACAGAAGTAATGGGCCAAGGGGAATAAAATACACCAAAGCCTACATTCATATATAGGACAGCATATTTAAGGCCAATTCTGCCTTTGCTTCATATTTGCTTCATGCTTTGTCAGAGCAGTATGATACATATGTATGTACAGCTATAGTATGTCAAACCATAATCACAATTTTTAAAAAGTCTCAAAACCCCATTAACAGCAGTAGGGGCTACTCCTTGTACATTCATTTGGAAACTAAAAGTTCACCAGTGCTCAAGGTGTTTCTATTTTGTGCCATTTCTGAAATTTGGAACAGAACACTGTACAAGAAAGTTTTGATACTGGTGGTACCGTAGAGTTAAATCATTGTTTTCTCCCACTTCAATATATACGGATCTTGAAGATATGAGAGAATAAAAGGAAGCATATTTTTACTGGTGTATTATCAGCAACATGGATGCTATCATAACCAAAGAAATTAGAACCGTTTCAACTTAGTTTGGCGGAAAGACAAGAGGTGAAGATGTTGGCATCAGGATCGTCTTTCTTTTTCAAGGAGCAGCCTCAGCAAGACAGCTCTGAGACTAAATGTATTTCTCAATACCTGCCAGGAATAAAATCTCATAAAATTGCTATCATATTCTTGTACCAAACAGGATATGGAAGATACCAAGAAGTTGGCCAGTGTCTATACATATGTGAGAAAATCTTGAGCTCCAATTGGTACATGTTGCAATCAAGATATTTTTCTCATGGGGCATTCTAGGCAACATCAAAAAGGATATGCTGTACACAGAGATGTGTAATATCAGTAATTTACATCTGATGAGAGAATGGAACCACCAAGGACTACTCAACATAAGCCAAGATGTCAGCACAAGCTGGGCACCATCGTGTGCAGGCAATCAGCACGGTCTTTTACTGCTAGGGTCATGAAACACACTGTACAACCACCCCCACTTCGCCCTCCCACCCCCAACCTGCCCCAGAACCCCTTCCCCCCCACACACACACAGACCCTGCCCCGGAACCCCTCCCCCCCACAAACCCTGCCCCAGAACCCCTCCCCACACACCCAGACCTTGCCCCAGAACCCCTCCCCCCCACACACAGACCCTGCCCCAGCACCCCAGAGATCCTGCCCCAGCATCCCTCCCCCCCACAAACCCTGTCCAAGAACCCCTCCCCACACACACACGCACACACCTTGCCCCAGACACAGACCCTGCCCCACCACCCCAGAGATCCTGCCCCAGCATCCCTCCACCCCACAAACCCTGCCCCAGAGCCCCTCCCCCCACACAGACTCTGACCCAGAGCCCTACGCCCTTTGACTCCCCGCAATGGTCCTCCCCATGAACTAGTTCCCCGGCCGCTCCTCTCACACACCAGTTCAACTCCCTGCGGCCGCCTCTTCCTCCTCTCCCCCCCGTTTCCGGCCCGCTCGCACCCACGTGCGCCGGGCCCGGCACGGGGGAATAACGTCACCTTGAGCCGCCTGCCTCTCTCCCTGGCCCCAGATAGACACGCGCGCGCTGTACGCCTCACCCAAACCCCGTCCTCATCCGCCGCTCACCCTACCCGGCTGCTGCCCTCAGTCCCGCCCCGCCCAGCCGGCCATTGGCTGCTTCTGCGCGGAGTGTCGGGCCAGCTCGGCTTTCACGATTGGGTACCAGCTCGGGAACGCGGGCAGAGGGATTGGTCCGGAAGGAGGTGCGGGGGGGGGGGGGGGAGGCTCACTGGGCTGTGGGCGGGGCGGCCTGGCACGTAGGGGTCACCCCTCCCCCATAGCGGGGTACCAGGAACGTAGGGGTGACCCCTATGGGCGGGGGCTTGGCCCGGATAAACCTGCCCCCCGGCTCAGAGGGTGTCCGGGAGAAGCAGGCCCTTGGGGGCGGTGCTACGAACAGTCCCAGGCCACTGCCCCCCCCCCCCACAGCCCGGGTGTGTGGGTCAGTCAACGGGACCCCACAGACAGGCCCAGGTGGGCAGTGCCATGAAGAGCAGTGGGCCCAAAGCCACCCTGTACAGACCAGGGGTGCAGTGCTAGGCTGTGACAGTGACCGGCCACACCTACACCGAGGGGCACGGGTAGGGTTACCAGGCGTGCGGTTTTTGACTGGAACGCCTGGTTGAAAGGGGACCCTGGCGGCTCCGGTCAGCACTGCCAACCAGGCCCTTAAAAGTCCGGTCGGCAGCGCTGCAGGGCTAAGGCACCGCGCTGCGCCCCTGAAGCAGCCAGCACATCCAGTTCCTAGACCGGGTAGCCACGGGGCTCCGCGTGCTGCCCCTGCCCCAAGCACCAGCTCCACACTCCCATTGGCCGGGAAACTCGGCCAATGGAAGCTGGGGTGGGGGGTGGGCAGTGCCTGCAGGCAAGAGCAGCGCACGGAGTCTCCTGGTTCCACCACCTAGGAGCCGGACCTGCTGCTGGCCGCTTCCAGGGCGCAGCGTGGAGCCAGGACAGGCAGGAAACCTGCTTTAACCCTGCAGTACCGCTGACCGGGAGCCACCCGACGTAAGCCCGTGCCCCAACCCCCTATCCCAGCCCTGAGCCCCTCTAACCCGTAGCCCCCTCCTGCATCTCAAACCCCTCATCCCTGGCCCCACCCCAGAGCCCACACCCCCAGCCGGAGCCCTCACCTCCTCTCGCATCCCAACCCACTGTCTCAGCCTGGAGCCCCCTCCCGCACTCTGAACTCCTCATTTATGGCTCCACCCCAGAGCCCGCACCCTCAGCCAGAGCCCTCACCTCCTCCCATACCCCAGCCCTGAGCCAGTCCAGTGAAAATGAGCGAGTGAGGTTGGGGAGAGTGAGTGACAGAGGGAGGGGGGAATGGAGTGAGCAGGGGGTGGGGCCTCGAAGCAGGGGCGGGGCACGGGTGGGGCCTCGGAGGAGGAGCAGGGCAAGGGTGTTCGGTTTTGTGCAGTAGAAAGTTGGCAACGCTAACTGTAAGTGGTGGTTTGTCACTGTCCCAGCGCCGCATGCCTGTGGCCCATGACTGTTCATAGCACTGCACCTGTTTTGTACATGGTGGCCTTGAGCCCATTGCTCTTCATGGCAATGCGCCTAGGGTTGCCAACTTTCTAATCACACAAAGCTGAACACCCTAGCACTGCCCCTTCCCCAAGGCCGCACCCCTTCCCAAAGCCCCGCCCCCGCTCACTAAATTCCCCTCCCTCAGTGGCTCACTCTCCCCCACCCTCACTTTCACTGGGCTGGGGCAGGGAATTAGGGTGCAGGATGGGATGAGGGCTCTAACTGGGGGTGCAGGCTCCTGGGTAGAGCTAGAAATGAGGGGCTCACAGCACGGGAGGGGGCTCTGGGCTGGGGCAGGGAGTTAGGGTGTGGGAGGGGGTGAGGGCTCTGGCTGGGGGTGCAGGCTCTGGGGTAGGACTAGGGGATGAGGGGTTTGGGGTGCAGGAGGGGGCTCCGGGCTGGTACTGAGGGGTTTGGAGGACAGGAAGGGGGATCAGGGCTCGGGCAGGGGGGTGGGACGCAGGGGGAGGGCTCTGGCTGAGGATGTGGGCTCTAGGGTGGAGCTGGGGATGAGGGATTTGGGTGCAGGAAGGTGCTCCGGGCTGGGATCGAGGTGTTTGGAGGGTGGGAGGGGGATTGAGGGTGGGGTAGGGAGTTGGAGCCTGGGATGGGGTCGGGGTGCAGGCTCCAGGCAGTACTAACTCAAGTAGCTCCCGGAAGCAGCAGCATGTCCTCCCTCCGGTTCCTACACGGAGGCGCGGCCAGGCATGCTGCCCTGTCTGCAGGCGCCGCCCCTGCAGCTCCCATTGGCTGCGGTTCCCAGCCAATGGGAGCTGCGGAGACGGCGCTTAGGGCAGGGGCAGCGCACAGAGCCCCCTGGCTGCCCCTACACGTAGGAGCCAGATGGGGGACATGTCGGCTGCTTCCCGGGGGCCACGTGGGGCGGAGGCTAACAGGGAACCTGCCAGCCCTGCTGCGCGGCGCCACCAACCGGACAGTCAACAGCCCGGTCAACAGTGCTGACTGGAGCCGCCAGGATCCCTTTTCGACTGGGTGCTCCAGTTGAAAACTGGACACTGGTCACCCTACTTGCAGCCCAGGCGTACATTGCTATGAACAGTGATGGGCCAAGTCCATCACATGCAGCCCTGGGCTGCACTACTATGAACAGTGACTGACCCTGACATCCTGTGCTGAGCCAGTGACGGTCACAAGTCCATCATGGACAGCCCAGGCCTGCGGTGCTATGAATACAGACAGGCAACAGACTGCTAGGTGCATACCATGCTATGAATAATGACAAGGCACAGGCCACAACAGAGAGCCCAAGCGTGTGGTACTATGAACAATCAGGGCCGTCCCTTGCCATTTTGGTGCTTTGGGGAAGGGGTGGAGTGGGGGCAGGGGTGGGAAGAGGAGGGGCTGGGGCAGAGCAGGGTTGGGGGCCATGGGGAAGAGGCAGAGCAGGGACTGGCGCAGCACGCAGCTGCGTACTTTGCGTATGGGTAGGGACGGCCCTGTGAACAATGACACATCACCACATACAGCTGTGGCATGCAGTGTTGCAAAGTAGGGTTACCAATTTTGGTTGAACATATTCCTGGAGGTTTCATCACATGACATCATCTTTAATTAAAGATTAATTTTTAATTCCTGGAGACTCCAGGACAATTCTGGAGAGTTGGCAACCCCACTGCGAACAGTTACAGATCATCTCGTACAGCCCAGCTGTGCAACAATATTAACAACAATGATGGGCCCAAGACCATCCCATACAACCTACGCATGGGGTGCTCAGAACCATGATGGGTCACCCTGTACAGCTCAGGCATGCTATGCTGTGAACAGTGACAGGCCATGCTGTACAGAACCAGCATGCAGTGCTATGAACAGGGACGGGCCACCCTTTTCAGGCCAGGCGTGCAGTGCTGTGTGTAGTGACAGGCCACCTGGTACCAGCCAGGCAAGTGGTACTATGAACAGTGAAGGGCCATGAGCCACTGTGTAGGGGCCCGGTGTGTAGGGCTATGAACAGTAATGGGCCTGGGCCTGGGCCTGGGCCTGGGCCTGGGCCAGCCACCCTATAACATCCCCTTTTTCCACTGTAGCTGCCCCCATACAGATTGGTCTCCTTGCCAACCCCATATACACCCTCAGCCTTTTTCATGCCCATATGTAACTACATCTGCAGCCACGGAGGCCCCTATGGCTGTTGCTGTGCAGTACTACAGAGAGAAGGGGGTGGGGGAGTGAGGTAATATATTTTACTGAACCAACTTCTGTTGGTAAGAGAGACAAGCTTTCGAGCTTACACTGAGCTCTTCTTCAGGTCCTAAGCTCTGTAAAGCTTGAGAACTTGTCTCTCTCTCCAATAGAAGTTGGTCCAATAAGATATTACCTCACCCACCTTGTATCTCTAATATCCTGGGACCAACACCGCTACAGCTACACTGCAGTCCCTCAGACCCACACAACTACAGCAGGGACACAAGTTATTCTTCCAGCTCCAAAAGCCCAGGCTCCTGCTACTTGAGCTAAAGGAAGATTCTGCAACATTGCAGTGAAAAGCTTAAAAACACAAACTCTAAATGCTCTAATACCAGAAGACAAATCAAAATAATCCAAAATACATATTTTAAAAAACACATGATTTCTAAGCCAATCCCATTATTTTTGGGAGGGTGGCGGTATGGGAGGGCTGCTGATTTTTCAGTGTTTGTAGTTGATAATACAGCAACATTTACAAAGTAGGGCACAGAATCTCTATGCATTAAATTAAGAATTTTTAAAATGGTGCATTTGAATTTGCACTCTTCATTTGTATCTGATCTAGATTTTAAGTGGGGACTAAGTTTTCCTTTATAGATGTATGGGATCGAGGCAACAGACAGCGTCAACAAAAATCATAATATGCCAGTAGTGAGCATAGAAACTTAAAATCAGAGGGATTATAGACTTTAGGATCCAGAGATGTAGAAGTTCTTATAG
Organism: Emys orbicularis; assembly: GCF_028017835.1. Taxonomy (NCBI): domain Eukaryota; kingdom Metazoa; phylum Chordata; order Testudines; family Emydidae; genus Emys; species Emys orbicularis. Next base: position 16,386,665 of record NC_088686.1, read on the forward strand.
GATCAGGATCTACAACATGTGTGACACATAGAACAGTGCAGGCTTGAGAAATCACAGGGATATTACTTAGGAAATCCAAGTAGGAAGGTAGGAGCAGAAGGAAAAGGAGAGTACATGGTGGATAGAGAGGAGATAGTCAGTCTAAGCTTAAGGATAGCCTAAGACAAATATTAACCCCCCCACCCCCCACAAATAATCAAACAGCTGTAGGTCAGTATTTCCTACAACTTTTTGTCATTACATTTATCCAAATGGGGGGGTGGGGTTAAATATAAACATTCCAGTAATAAAAAAGTAGAAAAGATAAACCAATTTAAAACTCAGAAAAGCCAGAAGAACAAAAACAGCCTTACATATACAAATTATATTAGTATAATTAAGAAATTCTCCTTATTTATTTTACAAATACCTAAGCTTATAGAAATTGAAAGAATTTTTAAAATCAAATTTATCTTTTAGCATTAAAGTTTTTAATTTACATTTTTTCCCCAAAACAGATGAGTGGAAATGACTAACCTTTGATTTTATAACTTTTTTCTAGTCAGTTTCATGTTCTTTTGCAATAACTGAATGGTGTTAAATATGGGTTACAAATATTGCAAGTGAAAATTTATTTTTAAAATAAAAGTGTTTGCAGCAGGATTTTTTAAAACAGTATAAAAACATTTCCATTAGTTTAGTTGCCACTGCCATTTTTTTAAAACACATGCACACACCCAAAACTTTTGAGTCACATTTGAGCTGACTGTGTACGTTTTAGTGTTTTTCTGACATGTAAAACAAGGACTTTAGCTAAAGCCAATAATGTGGTCAAGTCACATGGATAATAACTGTAGAACCACGCATAGTAAACACATGACTTGTTCTTAGTCTTGATAAGATTTTTTTTTTTTTTTTTAACAACCCTGGTCACATAGGGTAAGCAGAAGTTGATATCAGAAGGCCAGAGTACTGACATTTCAATTATATGTCACTGTAAAGCAAAGCTTAATTTTTGTGTACCCTGAGTAGCTGGAGCTGGAGATACTTAATGTTAATAAATATAAACTTTTATTCATGCTGCAGTATGAGCATTAATCTACCCATTTCACATTACAGTGCAGTTACTTTGTTATTTAGTTATTCTGGCAGCATTATAATTTGTTTTGATGACTACTAGAGTGCATTCTTATTTAGGAACATCCTGTAATAGTGTGAGAAACAGTCAACTTTCTTTGTAATTCACAACAATCTTGATATACTGTGAACCAAGATTTCAATAGAGATAAATTTATTTCTAATTGGTTTCTTATTAGTGTAGTGTATTTGGTATAGCTTTCTACATTCATGACAAGTTACAGACAAATAGCTTACTTGAGTACAGAAGCCTCTATCCATGCAGACATCACTTTTAGTAGTGACACAGAAGACAGACTAATTCAGGGTGTGGGGTTTTTTGTTTTTTTGTGTGTGTGTGTGTATTTTTTGTTCTGTAACAGTTGTTTCATGGGTCAGATTTTTTCCTGAGTTGTGCATTTAAAATCTAATAGTATATAATGTATAAACACAGTACAGCCATAATAAAGACCTAAATCACATGCTTAGTTCTGCAGTGATAATAACAGCCTTTCAAAATTGCTATGAAAATGTTCAAGCTCAAACACAAAATGTACTCTGCTGCCTTTGACTATGATTGATCATGAAATGCTAATGATGTTTTACTAATTTTAGGTGAGTGGGCAAGAGGAATTTTTCCAGACTAATATAAAAATGCTATGGAAACAGACATACACTGTTTAAGGTCCTGCAAATCCAATCTAGGTCGGTGGACTCCCATTGAAGTCAATAGGACGCTGCACAGGTGCAAGAGTCTGCCCGCCTGACTCTGATTGCAGGATCAGGGCCTAAGTAATTAATTTTGCAGCAACTAGAAGACTGAGTGAAATCCTCACTGCATTGAAATCACTGGCAAAACTGGCAAAATACTCTAAAGTCTATGTATAGATTGCTGGATGACATAATTTTGAAGACTTTAAAAACATGGCACGAAAACTTTGGGTTCGTCTTGCCACACTCCAGGAGCATCGGACCCCAACTGTCAGAGCCTGGCTCCCCTCTGCGACCAATCTGGCTGGCCACTAGATTGATCCAGACTCTGGCTTGGTAACTATAAACATCATCTGGCAGGACTGGGTGAGAGTGTATGTGTGTGTGTAACTGGAAAGCATATGCTAACTGCTGTATTCTCAATAAATGCGGCGTTTTTGCCTTCTCCCCTATAAAAGATCCCATGTGCTTTGTATAGAATAACACATGTCATAGTGATAGGGCTACTGCACCTCTGCCCCCATTTTGGTCTCTCTGAGTGCACCCCCTCAGAGGTTAGGTCTCATGCATTTACCTCCTCTGGGGTGGAATTCCACAGTTCTGCCATTCTTAGACTGGGATCTGGTGGGTTACAGTACCTTATATATCAACCATGCCTATCCAGCAGGTCCAACTGGGTTTGGCATCTACAGTTCTTCCCTTCAACAATATGTGACCAGTGTTACATACAGTTGCCAGTCAGCTTTCTTAAAACTAAAGTATTGTTTATTCCCACAGTAGGAACAAAGCCTAAGAGAAAAAGCATTTTCAAAACAAATAGTCTAAACACATCTTTCTTATTGAAGGCTTCCCATTTGATGATAAAACAGGCAGGGTGTCTGTGTGTCAGTTTGGTTTCCCAGCACAGCTATCCCAGCAACTACCGTCCTCTCTCCCAAGAGTCCCTTTTTAAACTGCACTAGTCCTTCTGATCATCTTTTGTTGCTGGGTCTTTTCCTATCCAATGTTGTTTCTTAACTACCCATTCGTGTTGACTAAGGAGGGGCTTGTCTTGAGCTGTTGTTTTACTTCCTGCTTGTTTGTCCAGACAAACCCCCCCTATTACAAAACCAACATGTTCATATAATAAATATTCCCAATAACTAGGGTCATACATTATTCATAAATTATTACAAAGCAGCTGGATCAGCATTCACATCATACTCCCCGTCAGTACCCAGCCCAGGCCAGGGAAGCTAATGATCCAACCAGTGGTCCAAATTCGGTGATGAATCTTGGTCACATGCCACTTGAGGCACACTACGAAGAAGACACAGAGTTGACATCTTATCTGCTGAGAAATTATTCTGCCTCTCTTATAGAATTATCAGTTATTAAGTGGACTCAGTTTTGAATTGCACTTTTGTTGGGGAGGTTATAATTTTTATTTATTGACCTGGGGCCTGATCCCCTTGAAATCAACAGCCACTGAGAATATTAGCATCTGTCATGGTTAGACTTCACAATTTCAAATTAATATGAGAAAAGCATTGTGTATTTGGACCAGTTAGTTACAGTCTCAGAATTGCTATATTACCATTATTATAAACAATGCATCCACTAAAAGTGTAGTATCAAATGCTGATTGTGAAATAAGCATTTGCATTGACTAGCAGGGGGTGGGAGCCGTGTCCAGACATGCTCGTCAATGGAAAGAATTGAAGCAAAGAGCCAAACCTAACTATAATAATTTTATATTTTTCCTTCAACTCTGTATTAATGAGGTTAGTCAGCTTGAAGTCTAGACACGATACTGATACAGTAATGAGGACAACTCAGCAGCAGCTGTTGCTATAACATAACTGGGATGGCACCCGCCAGTCTGCATACTAAATTGGTACTGTTTGTGCTCTTACCACTATACCAAAGATATTGGCAGCAGTTGCATTTTCAACTCTTAAAACATTTAACATACTGAATTTTGGCATATCACAGCCTCAGCCCTAAATAAATATTTTTAGTTCTTAAAATAAAGTCAGTGACAATTTCAGTTACACAAACTAAAAAAAAACAACAGTTGTAGTTTTTAGTCATAACTAAGTCAGTTTAGTTTAAATCAACAACAAAAATACTTAGTAATCATTGGACCATAATTAATCAGTTGGTGGTGGTTTCTTTTCTAAAACATGAGGTTACTATAGATAGATAGATAGATGTAAGCAGAGTCTGAATGAGCTTTCCCCTGACATTTAGTGGTGAGCTGTGGAAATAGACTTCAGGAGCTGATCTCGTTTGCATGGGCACACTCACCCGGCCTAGGTGCTCAGCATAATGGGATTTATTGCCCAAATGATCTCTTGTGGCTGGTGTTGGATCCCCAGTCTCCTTGTTATTGAGGTAGGAGTAATAAAGGGTTGTTATCCTTGTTGTGTGAACCGAGGGCAGCAGAACTGTACCTGGCATACCCCAATGGAGGGACCCACCCTCAACTGAATGGTACTCGCTAAGCAGGGGACATGGGTTCCAAAGCCCAATTTGGGGGGTAGATAGGTAGGTACTTGTATCTGGTGGTGTAGGCCCTGTTTAAGGGTCTTAAACACCATTTGACTGTTCCTCTCTCCACCGTATAATAAAAGAGCTAATTTAGATTCAATTGAGAGCCTTGTTACATACTGCAGAGCTGAAATCACTGATACCTAGGTCTAAGTATTAGACCTACTTTGGGACAGTGTCTCTATTGCAAGAGACTGCCCAGTATGCACCAGCAGTGAGGCTCCCGCACTAATAGCTGAAATCACTGAGAATTGTGTTAAGTTGAGGGCCCTGAAGACATCTTGGTGGGTGGCTTGTGGAGAGGTGCAGCAAGCAGCCAGCAGGGTGGCTGGCAGAGAGGTGTGGCAAGGACTTCCTGAGGGGAAAAGGACACTGCCCAACTTACTTGGGGGTGGGTCTTTTGCTCACGGTTTATGTTTATGAACCCTAGTTGCAGTGTTTTCCCAAATTAATGCTAAGTTACTTCCCTCCTTTTATTAAAAGTTTTTGCTACACTCAGACTCTGTGCTTGGGAGAGGGGAAGTATTGCCTCTTAGGGTACGTCTATACTTACCCGCTGGTTCGGCGGCCAGCAATCGATCTTCTGGGATCGATTTATCGCGTCTTGTCTAGACGCGATAAATCGATCCCAGAAGTGCTCGCCGTCGACGCCGGTAATCCTGCTCTGTGAGAGGAGTAGGCGGAGTCGACAGGGGAGCCTGCCTGCCGCGTGTGGACCCGCGGTAAGTACTTTTAAGTTCGAACTAAGGTACTTCGACTTCAGCTATGTTATTCACGTAGCTGAAGTTGCGTATCTTAGTTCGAACTGGGGGCTTAGTGTGGACCAGGCCTTAGAGGCACCCAGGGGGTGGTGTGTAATTGTCCCAGGTTACTGGGTGGGGGCTCCAGACGGTTTGCGTTGTATTGTTGAAAAGAAACCCCTAGATACTGAACCCAGCCCTTGTTGCTGCTGGCTCCACCTGGCAGAAAGGACACACACACACACACTCTTTAGGTATATATATTAGGGCTGGTGGTTAATCAGTTAACTCACATGATTAAAAAAATTAATTGTGATTTAAAAAATTACAATTAATCACAATTTTAATCAACCTGTTAAACAATAGAATACCAATTTATTTTTTATTTATTTTTTTAATTAAAAATTATTAAATATTTGGGATGTTTTTCTACATTTTCACATATTTTATTTCAATTTACAACACAGAATATAAAGTATATAGTGCTCACTTTATATTATTTTTATTACAAATATGTGCCCTGTAAAAATGACAAAATAGTATTTTTCAATTCACCTCATACAAGTACTGTAGTGCAATCTCTTTGTGAAAGTGCAACTTACAAATGTAGATTGTTTGTTTGTTACAAAACTGTACTCAGAAACAAAACAATGTAAAACTTTAAAGCCTACAAGTCTACTCAGTCCTACTTCTTGTTCAGCCAATCACTAAGACAAACAAGTTTGTTTACATTTACAGGAGATAATGCTGCCCACTTCTTATTTACAATGTCACCTGAAAGCGAGAACAGACATTTGCATGAGCCTGTTGTAGCCGGTGTCGCAAGATATTTATGTGCCAGGTATGCTAAACATTCATATGTCCTTTTATGCTTCACCCACCATTCCAGAGGACATGCTTCCATGCTGATAATGGTTCTCCTCGATAACGATCCAAAGCAATGCAGACTGATGCATGTTCATTTTCATCATCTGAGTCAGATGCCACCAACAAAAGGTTGATTTTCTTTTTTGGTAGTTCGGGTTGTGTAGTTTCCACATCAGACTGTTACTCTTTTAAGACTTTTGAAAACATGCTCCACACTTTGTCCCTCTCAGATTTTGGACAACACTTCAGATTCTTAAACCTTGGGTCAAGTGCTGTAGCTACTTTGAGAAATCTCACATTGGTACCTTCTTTGCATTTTGTCATATCTGCAGTGAAAGTGTTCTTAAAATGAACAATATATGCTGGGTTGTCATCCGAGATTGCCATAACACGAAATATATGGCAGAATGCAGGTAAAACAGAGCAGGAGACATACAATTCTCTCCCAAGGAGTTCAGCCACAAATTTAATTAATGCATAATTTTTTTAATGAGCATCATCAGCATGGAAGCATATCCTCTGGAATGGTGGCCGAAGCATGAAGGGGCATACAAATGTTTTGCATATCTGGCATGTAAATACCTAGGAATACCTGCTACAACAGTACCATGGCAAACACCTGTTTTCATTTTCAGGTGACATTGTAAATAAGAAGTGGGCAGCATTATCTCCCATAAATGTAAACAAACTTGTTTTTCATAGCGATTGGCTGAACCAGAAGTAAGACTGGGTGGACTTGTAGGCTCTAAAGTTTTACATTGTTTTATTTTTGAGTGCAGTTATTTTTTGTACATAATTCTACATTTGTAAGTTCAACCTTCATCATAAAGAGATTGCACTACAGTACTTGTATTAGGCGAATTGAAAAATATTTCTTTTTTCCAGTGCAAATATTTGTAATAAAAAATAAATATAAAGTGAGCACTGTACACTTTGTATTCTGTGTTCTAATTGAAATCAATATATTTGAAAATGTAGAAAACATCCAAAAATATTTAAATAAATGGTATTCTATTAACAGAGCAATTAATCACACAATTATTTAATAGCTTGACAGCCCATATATATACACACATGATCAGCAGACTTAAATATTTAATTTAATTTATTTATTTATTTAACTCCTGGGGGAATTCTGCACCAAAAAAATTAAAATTCTGTGCACAATATTTTAAAATTCTGCAAATTTCTGCACATTTTATTTGTCAAAACAACACAATATAAACACTCTAGTTTCAATTATTTTGGTAATTTATTTCAAAATACCTGTCAACAATACAGACAACAGCGAAGAAGATTCCCCCAGGAGTAGAGAGTTAAAGAAACCCCTATGGCAACCTAGTTCCAGTTGAAGGATGCTGGAGCGGGCTGTGTGGGGCCCCCAGAGCCTAGCCACGGGGCACGCCCTGCTCAGACACCAGCACCCCCAGAGCCTTTACTCCCCCCAGCTTCTTTACTGTCCTGCTGGAGGACGTGGTGTAGTGCAGCCCTGGCCTTACTTGGCCTTTGCCATAGCTGGGCCTCTCGGGCCCTTTCCTTTCCCTGGGAGAATGAGGATCAAGCAGAGCATGCAGCCTTCAGCCCAGCCAGGCTCTGTAAAGTCCAGCAGCCCCCTAGTGGTGGCCAGCAGCTCTGCAGCCCCAATTCTGCAGGGGAAACAGGGAATTCTGTGAAATTTTGCATTGTGCAGTGGCGCAGAAGTCCCTGAGGAGTAATATAAACGAAATGTACCCATCAATTACACAGGAGGCCCCAATAGCAGACTTTCAAGCTCCAGGTTATTAATTCAAATCCATCCCCAGTTAGTAGTGACCAAAGTCACCGTGCTCTGAAAGTTGCTCAGTGATCTGCAGTAAGCAGGTGATTTCAGTCCATTGTTCAGTGCAGTGAAGAAGTAATCTTTTACAATTGGCACCTTTTTTGGCAGTTGTAGCACAGAGGAAAAGGGCTGAATGAACATCAGGAATGAATTATCTACACCAGAGATAATCAAACTATGGCCTTTGGATTATCAAAAGTAATGGCTAACAATTTGAGTCTGCACCACTGAAGTCAGTGGAAGTTTTACTATTGAATTCAGTAGGAGTAGGATCAAGCCCTAAATGCATACATAGGGGTTAAACTAACTCTGCTGATCACGTAAATATACAGTTAAAAGTAGATAAACAAATGGCCATTGAACTACAGCAATTGCTTATATGGAAAAGTATTTTAGCTTCATCAGTGTGATACAAGGTTGTGGTTTTGGTTTTGCAAGAGCTCTCACACTGCCTTCTCTTTTGCACTTCATTTCATTTCCCCTTCCCCCTGCTATTTCTTTTAGCAGGGAGAATCACCACCACCATGACTAGCCAGCTCTCAGCAAACCACCGAAGCATTCCATTACTACCGGTGGCCCACAAACTCCAGTGACACAATAATGGAGTGCTATATAACAATTTCTCAATAGTGTATATTGACCTGGTTATTGGACTATCAACTCTATCTAGTCTGGCTTGATACCCTGCGCTAGCCTTTGAAACTGGTTTGATCAGGAGGGACCAAAACCCATCAACAACGAAAAGAACAAAGAACTTCGCACTGTTTAAAAAGATACTCTTGCTGGGTCCCGCAGGAACTAGGTTGAAAGCTATTCGGCACAGGAAAGCATAGGTGTATCTGAAAAAGTAAGGCCTGCCTAGGTCACCAGTATGGGGTGGTAATACTGTTGGTATAATAGACATACATGTAGGTTGTTTCTTATTTTAAAATCCTTCTTTCTATAATGCTTTATTCCAATGGCTAAATACAAATATTTTGCTCTAAGAAGACTGTTGGTCAGTCTCACGTGTCTCAGGTTCCCAAAGGAAGAAATGCAGGTCCCGAAAACCCAGTCAGATCTTCAGGGTGGTAAGCAGTAGATATGCATAGGATAACCTGATCAATGTACCCGTCTACTAGTGGGAGAAACTGCAAGATTCCATCCTGAGAGAGGCCTCAGACTGAGCTGGGTGTCCTCAGAGGCCAAAAGGGGCACAGGTGCAGCTAGCTGCAAACATGACCCCCAGCTTGCACCCATACCGAAAATCTGAAATTGTAATAGCCCCTGTTGTATACACGTGTGCTCCACAACGCTGAAGTCAACTCTAATAGAAGTCTGAGATTTTTCTTTTCCATTTAGTTTAGAGCAGGGCTTTAAACATTTTTTGGTAAAGTCGGATTTTTGTAGATGTGTGTGTAAAGCAGTCATGGGACAAGGAGAAGTCTACAACAGACTGTGCTCTGAAAAGTGATAAAGGGTTCTTGTTACTGGCAGCTTTGATTTTCTATATTTCAGATGGCCTGTGTTTTCAAGATGTTTATAATGTAACAGTTGATATGTTGCTACTGCCATTACAAAATATTCTAAATCACTAAAGAAAATTAAACACAGAAGTTCTGTCCTCAAGTTTGCATTTTCTGCATTTGTTGGTGTGTGCCAATTTTAAGCTTAATTAAATGCAGATTTACAGCTAGAACAGTGTGTATATTGATATTAATGTAGATTTGCTGTATCTATATTTGTATTGGTTTTCTGGGTGGGAAGGTACCCAGAATAGATTAGAGCTGGGAGTTAGCCACACTACTATGGGTCTGGAATCCATAGTCTTAACACAGGGGCCAGGCAGTAGTGTGCAGGAAAAAACCCATGAACCTTGTACTTGCTTTGCAAAGTCTGCAAGAAGAAAGTACTACAGGGACCCTTCATGAGATTTGCAATAGCGTGCATCGTCTTCCTAGGAACCAAAGCTAGCCTAGGAAAGAGAGAGAAAAAAAGGAGAAACAAGCCTAACTGGCAAGAAATCTAATCCAATGCCAAAGCGATGGCAAGAGTCTCTCTCAATGTTTTAATTGTTAAAACTGACAGCAAACTGATGGTCAGTTAAACCCTTGGGGGAAAACCCAGAAATAAAAAAGAAAATTAGCCAAAAGCCAAGTAGATTTGGCTGCCACAGGGAGCTTCTCATTCATGAGTGGTAAAAAAGGAATTGGCATTTGGAGGTACCAGTGGGCTGCTCCATTTCCACTGCAGAAGCAGAACGTACTGCCAGCTGATGTGTGTGGGACAGCAACCCTGAAAAGAAATATCTTCAGCTTCTGAAGCTTGCTGCCTGTTTTGCTCTGGAGGCTTGAAACCCAAGGAGAATCCTGTAATGATGGTACTGTGTTTCTCAGCCATTGGATAAATAAATAGCCAGACTTTATGCTCTTGATACGACCCTGGAAAAGAGACTAGTAATTACAGCATGAGTCCTAACTAAAGGCGCCACCTGCAATGATTCTTTGACCAGGAGACTGCAGCTTCAGAGTACGATTTTCGAAAGCACTCAACATTGGCCTATCTGCTCCTTTTGAAATCAGTCGTCAAATTCTCATTGACTTTAACGGGAGCAGTTTGGTCAATGCTGAGCAGTCATGAAAATCCCATTCTAAGTGGGTAAGATCATTTCCCTGAGGACTGCACCTTGATGTGGTGGGAAGGCTTGTGTGCTATAATGATCCTCAGAGCTATGCCAGAGATAGTTATAACTCCTGGTAGGGTCACCCAACCAAGACAGGTCAAAGGGTAGGGGCCAGATAAAAAGCAGCCCACTGGTCCTCCAGATCTGGGGGTTGAGTGATAGGCCAAGTTATAGACATACAAGAAGATAGCCTCTATGGCAAACAGCATGTCTTGCAGAAGTAACAAGCCATCAGGAAGCCAAGTGTTTGAAAAGTTCTTTACTAAAGGTAAAAATAAAACTATGAAAATAGGTTTCTGAAGCATTAGAATGATGGCTGCAACACCAAAGGCTGCACAGGTGATGAAAGAAATGGATGAATATAATCTCAAATCCTTGGAGTAAGCAAATGTTGATGGCCAGGAGCTGATAAAAAGCAATTCAAAAATGAAATAAAATCATAAGATACTCAGGAAGTAGCACTAATTGTGACTTCCAAAGCAGAAAAATCACTTAGGTCTACACTACAGCGGGGGGTCGACCTAAGATACGCCACTTCAGCTACGTGATTAGTGTAGCTGAAGTGGCGTATTTTAGGTCGACTTACCTGGCTGTGAGGACGGCGGCAAGTCGACCGCGGCTGCGCCGCCGTCGACTCCGCTACCGCCTCTTGCCGCGGTGGATTTCCGGAGTCGACGGGAGAGCCATCAGGGATCGATTTTATCGCGTCTTCACTAGACGCGGTAAGTCGATCCCCGATAGACCGATTGCTACCCGCCGGATCGGCGGGTAGTGAAGACGTGCCCTATTGTTTGAGCATTGGCCTGCTAAACCCAGGGTTGTGAGTTCAATCCTTGAGGGGGCCATTTGGGGATTTAGTTGGGGATTGATTGATTGATCCTGCTTTGAGCAGGGGGTTGGACTAGATGATCTCTTGAGGTCCCTTCCAACCCTAATAATCTATGATTCTATGATTCTATGATTGGGAACCAATACCCAAATGCTCTGAGCCAGGTTTTAAACACAGTAATGAAAATAACAGGAGTACTTGTGGCACCTTAGAGACTAACAAATTTATTAGAGCATAAGCTTTCGTGGGCTACAACCCACTTCTTCGGATGCATCCGAAGAAGTGGGTTGTAGCCCACGAAAGCTTATGCTCTAATAAATTTGTTAGTCTCTAAGGTGCCACAAGTACTCCTGTTATTTTTGCGGATACAGACTAACACGGCTGCTACTCTGAAACCTGAGTAATGAAAATGACAATTATAGAGTGTTATGCACAGACAGACCACTATGATGATGAACTCAAAGAGCAGATATAGAGCTGTCTACAAACTCTGACAATATTTCAAGCATGACATTCATCTGCTTAGAAATGGAGGACTTCAATGCCACGGTTGATGATGACAACAACAACAAGAGAGTGGAGAAATCAATGGGCAATTTTGGTTCCCAAAATCAGAACTGTGAAAGACTAGAAGAACTGTACTTGTAGGGTAACCAGACAGCAAGTGTGAAAAATCCGGACAGGGGATGGGGGGTAATAGGTGCCTATATAAGACAAAGCCCCAAATATCGGGACTGTCCCTATAAAATCGGGACATCCGGTCACCCTATGTACTTGGTATCCGGGGTCAACATTGGTGGAACACTATTCCCACAAAAAGATATATATAAAGTAATTTGGAATTCCCCAGATGGAGTCACCAGTAATCGGATTGACAATCTACATATTAGAAAGAAATTTAGAGTATACAGAGGAACTGATGTTGGAAGTGACCACAATTTGTGTGCGGCCAGACTGAAGATAAACTCAAGAAAAACAAGAAGTCTCCCAAAGTACCAAGACATTTTACAGCAAAAGGCTAATGGATACAGCAGCAGATTCGAACTGAACTAGAATCAATTTCAGGTGCTACAAGACTTAGATCCACCACAAGAAGTCATCATGGACATGTCATGGGGCTTTTTCTAAGCAAACCTCAAGTCTGGATAACTGAGAATATGTGGAACTATGTGGTAAAAAAGGAAACAAGTCAAAGCAAACATTAACTACTTAAAAATATCTACCAAAAAAGCAGCAGCAAAAAAAATCTATATAAAACAAAAGGATGAAACAATAAAAGCACTGTAAGAAGAGAAAAGGAAATATATGGAAAAAATGGCCAAAGAAGTTGAGGCTGCTGAAAGAAGGGATAGTAAAACAGTGTATCAACTCAACAAAGATCTAACTGGCAATTTTATACTAGCCAGAGGGCCTGTTATGGATAAACAAGGAAAAATACCTTAACAGAAAGAACAAAGAGCAGAGCATTTTCAAGACGTGCTAAACCACAAGAAACATTGACTTTGACAATGAAATTAAACACTCAGAACTAGACATCATGTCTCACCTCACAAAAAATGAATAGTGCAATGACAAGTTAAGCCTAGGAAGGCTGCAGGTGAAGACCAAGTCCCCAGGGAAACGTTGAAAGCTTGTGATGAGACCAATTTTAAACAAAAATTATCAAACTTTTCAACGTCACATGAAACGAGGAAAAGCCTCCGAACAATGGGGAAAATGGCATAAATCAAAATACTAAAGAAAGGTGACCTAAGTAATTGCAGTAACTGAAGTAGTGTTACACTCCTTTGAGTGGCAGGAAAAGTCTTCTGCAGTATCATCTTAAGCAGAATAAAGGAGTTGGTTGAAAGAAAGATACGGGAGGAGCAGGATGGATTTTGACCCAGATCATGGGTCAACCAGATTTTCACCCTAAGAATACTCATCAAAGAAAGCATTGAATGGCAAAAACCACTCAAAATTCATAGATTTTAAGAAAGCATTTACCAGCCTCCATCATTATTCAACCTGGAACATCTTGAAATGCTATGGTATGCCAAAATAAATCATTAAGGCTTTATATCAGGGGTAGGCAACCTATGGCACGCATGCCGAAGGCGGCACGAGAGCTGACTTTCAGTGGCACTCACACTGCCCAGGTCCTGGCCACCGGTCTGGGGAGGCTCTGCATTTTAATTTAATTTTAAATGAAACTTCTTAAACATTTTAAAAACCTTATTTACTTTACATACAACAATAGTTTAGTTATATATTATAGACTTATAGAAAGAGACCTTCTAAAAACGTTAAAATGTATTACTGGCACACGAAACCTTAAATTAGAGTGAATAAATGAAGATTCGGCACACCACTTCTGAAAGGTTGCCGACCCCTGCTTTTAACATGCAGCATACACAATTTAAGTAACACAGATTTGGGTGAATGGTTTAAACCGCTGGTTTCAAACAAGAATTCATTCTCTTACCTCTACTGTTTACCTAGTGATGTGGTAGACTTTTCTTCATTTGAAGTATTTAAAATCAAGATTAGAGGTCTTTCTAAAAGGTATGCTATAGCTCAAACAGAAGTTATGGGCTTGATGTAGAAATTATTGAGTGAGGTTCTTTGGCCTGTGTTATGCACAAGGTTAGACTAGATTATCATAATGTTTCCTTCCAGACTTAAAGATTGATGAGTTATAATAGAAATGAGTGGAACACTCTGACGAGCAACAGACCTTGTCCCAGTGGTGAGTAAATAAATCCTTGTATGTAGTCTCCAAGTTCTTTACATTCACCATCAGCTCACCTAACTGAAGACGGGATGGCCTTTGTAGGAGAAACAATAGAAGCAGTAGCTTTGCAAGTTGTAGCAGGAAAATCTTATTTTGAAGACCCTACCAAATTCACAGCCGGGAAAAACACGTCACAGACCATAAAACCTGATCTCCCCCCTGTGAAATCTGGCGATTGTAGGAGAGGCAAGGTTGGGGGCACCCCGGCTAGGGGCTCCTACCATGCGCCAGGCTCCAGATACTAGTCTTGGCGAGGCTGGGGAGGGATGGGACTTCCTCTTCCCCTGCACGGGCTGCTCCCGGGACTGGGTCAGATCCACCTCCAGGAACCTCCCCCAGCTCCACAGCTGCTGGGGTGGGGGTGGAGATGCCAGCTCTGAAGGTAACACTTCTGCCAGCAGCAGAACAGAATAAGTGAAGGTGACATGGTATGGTATTACCACCCTTACCTCTGCACTGCTTCTGATGGCAGTGCTGCTTTCAGATCTGGGCAGCTGGAGAGTGGTGGCTGCTGGTTGGGTACCCAGCTCTGAAGGCAGCACAGCTGCCAGCTACAGTACAGAAATGAGGGTCGCAGGGTATGGGGGAGTAGTCACTTTTATGGGGGACAGGGCCCCGTGGTCAGGGGGGCACTGTTGTCCCCTCTCTACACACACACAGCCAGTCCTGGACCTGGAGCCATGGACTCCTACCATGCACCAGGCTCCAGATGCTAGTCCTGGCTTGGCTGAGGAGGGATGGGACTTCCTCTTACCCTGCACGGGCCACTCCCAAGGCTGGGTCAGACCCACCTCCAGGAAGCTCCACGGCTACTGGCTGAGAGCCCAACTCTGAAGGCAGCGCTGCCGCCAGCAGCAGCCCGGCCAGAACTAGTAACTGGAGTCTGGCGCATGGTAGGATCCCCCGACTGGGGCACCCCCAGCCTTGCCCCTCCTTGGCTCCAGGCCTAGCACTCGGGCGTTAAAGGGGCCTTAGACTGGCTGTGGGGGTGGGGGGGAGGATGAGGGGGACCATGACACTCCCTGACCACAGGGCCCTGGGCGGTCACCCACATGGACCCACCCATAAGGCTGGCCCTGCCCCCAAAAAGGGAAGACCTCCCATACCATGCAACCCTCATTTCTGTGCTGTAGCTGGCAGTGGTGCTGCCTTTAGAGCTGGGTGCCCAGCCAGCAGCTGCCCTCTGGCCACCCAGCTCTGAAGGCAGCAGTGCAGAAGCACCAGTGGCAATACCGTGACCCCCCCCCCCACAATAGCCTTGCAGCCCCCCATTCAACCCGCTTTTGGGTTGAGACCCCCACGGTTACAACACCATGAAATTTCAGATTTAAATATCTGAAACTGTGAAATTTATTTTTAAAATCTTGTGACCATGAAATTGACCAAAATGGACTGTGAATTTAGTAGGACCCTACTTATTTTACACTGGAACAGAAGGAAGAGTCTATGTCCCAGCTACCATGTAAGCCTTTGCTATTAGCAAAGCATGGAGGACTGATATCAAATCCCCTATAATCAGATTAGAAATGGTAGGGGAGGAGGAAGCCGTTTCCTGCCTCTTTCAGAGGTTTCTGCACGTCTTAAGGTAGAACATACCATAATGCACTGATTGTTTAAACTTCCTCACTTGACATTTTTGAGGTCTATGAGTACTAACATCTATCATGCTGACCAACACTGGCAAATTGTTTTTGTGTACTCTCCCGTCTGTCTGTATCCATCTATTGTTTTGTCTTATACTTGGACTGTAAGCTCTCTGGGACATGGACCATCTCTGTATTTGTACAGCATCTTGCACTGTGGGGTCCTGGTCTACGACTAAGGCTCCTAGGTGCTACATTAGCATAAAATAATAAACACAAACACCTCAAACCAGTGGGTTGTATCAGACATTTTGCTTCTTTGTGTGCCTGCTTTGATTCATTTTCTAGAAAGCAAATTTCTATCAGATGCTGTGGAGCAGGAGCATGCTTCTGTGAACAAGAAAGGGTGAGGAATGGGGAAGGTGGTAAAGAAGGTAGGATCTAAAGTTCTCAGCAATAAAATATTTTATCTAATTTGATCAATGATTTGGCTTCCCATTTAGGGTATGAGACACTGACAAATATGCCACATAACTCTATCAGACAGTAAAAATATTGTCAGTGTGTTGTTTTCAGAAGGATTCAAAAGTTAAATGTGAAAATACCACACATTGTCATCCTAATGACTTTTACTATATAAAGAGCTAAATATATGTAGGTTTTCTCAAGCCAACAATTTACCCTTACATTAGGCATCCAACCACATATCCCTTCTAACATGGGACGCAGAAATGACCAAACATTTGATTCCAACAGTAGTTTATTATCCAATCATTGCAGATGGAGTTACAAATATTGTTTCCATTATCAGTTAAAGATTAAATATTAATTCTGACAACTGTGGAGAGTGTACAATGAATGCAAAAGCATTAACCATAATGTAAGAAATACCAGAACCGTTTTTTTATCTTTAAATGTCAGGTTGTACACTATCATACAGTAACCATTATGTAATCTAGCAAATAATTCAGGACTTGTGCTAGCAAGTTTGTGTTTTTTTGTTCTCTCTAAGATGTTGAGAGGCTGGCAACAGTTTAAAAAATATTGTTTACTGAAAGTTTGCTGGCAGCCTCACAAAATGAAGAAAGTCTATAAAATATTTTATATTGAATATCTGCTTTCATTAATGAACACAACAACATTAATGGGAGAAAACAACAAATGATTACACTCCTATATGTATCTTATGCTGTGAAATTCCTATTTCAGCTGCAGTATACTACAGATCCTGTAAACTCAAGTATAGGCCAAATTCTGACATCACATTTATGTTCACAAAAAATTGGTCCAAAATCTGCCTATGAGTTTTTATTCTTTAGAGTTTTTTTGTTTGGTTGGTTTTTTTGTTTGTAGGGTGGTGGGTTTTTTGTTTTGGTTTGGGCTTCTTTGTTTGTTTTTTAAAGTTACCAGTTCCTGAATTTACCTAATTTCAGTCATGCTGTTTTGGGGTGATCTGAATGAAGTCATGAAACCTGGTGTCTATTTCAGTAATACTAACCTTGATATTCATTAGGACTTTCAAAACCAAAAGAAAAGTAACTATAAAATTAAATAACAGAAAGATCAAGTACTACTAAAACCCTCTAACTTAATAAAGCCCTTATTTGCAATGAAAAATAAATAGCTTTAAAGTAAATTTTCCCATTTATATTTTAAATATGTTCTGTTCTTCATGGACCTTGCAAGAAGTAACTATTAATTAGGCTGCCTATACATTGTAAACACAAATTTGCTATCAATTTGTTTTAGTGAGTTCTCCCACCCACATCTAGTTTATTTTCCAGATCAAAACTGAATGTACCAAAGAAAAGTTTTCAAATGCCAATGTGTGTGTTTTAAATTCTTCTGTGTTACTGGTGACCCACCAGTACGCCTATGAAATTTTACAATGGCTACTGAAAGAGCCAAATTTATATTTTGTAACCATTATTACTGAATGATTGTTTTATAAAACCTGTCTTCATTGGTCAGTAGCTGCAAATAATTTCCAAAATAGTTTCCAACTTGGAATTGGCTCTAGCATGTCATATTTGCAATTTAAAGACAATATTTCACCAGTACTAAGTGCTACTTTGCCTAATCTGATTTTATTTTCCAAGTTAAGGTGTTTTTCCTCCATTTGATTCAGAAGGAAGTACTGTATAAAGGTAACCAATGCAAATTATCTGAAACTATATGATGATCAATACATCCAGAGTAAATTCTGAACAGGATCAGCTATTTATGCCAAAAATGCAGTGACCAATTAAGCTTTTGTCAGCTGTTTCTGAATAAAGAAGTGATGCAAATCATTCAAGGAGCCTTCTTGACAGGAATGCAAGGCTGCAAGAAAGATCAATTTTTTTTCAATTGCTTCAAAGTCACTTCTAAAATATGTCAGTGAATTTCACAAGGCAAAACACTCTGCCATTAAAAGAACTGAATAGAGTGCATTGGCCTCAACATGTTGAAGTTTCCCAGTATATTAATTCTCCTGCTTTATGTATTATTCTGGGATCTTGTCCATCATCATAATTATAATACAAAGGGGAATGCTTTAATCCACTTTTGCAAATGTAGTACTAGTTCCAGATAAAGAAAACAATTAAAATGAAAAAAGAAGACAGCTGTGAAATTGGACTGAGTCCTATACGTTATTCTATAAAGAGTAATCACCCAGTTCTCAAAAATGAGTATGTTATATTTGTATCTTATAAAGTTAGCTACTCCACATGCACAGTGATGCATGTCTGCATACTACAGCAAGGTCAAGCCTTTAAAGGTAAATTTTCCGCTCAGTATGCACGGACTTGGATTTAAAACTCCCAACAAAGTTAATAGGAGCTGGGCATCTATCTCCTCCCATGTGTGGATTACTAATACCTTAAAATATTTGCATTAAAAATCTTGCCTGTCTTTCGTATTTAGAAAGCAAATACTGAGATAAAACCACTTTTAGCACAATAGATGAATTTACTTACAGCATGCATGGCTTGTTCTCATGAACTTGAGCCACTAACAGCCCTTAAATATTTACAAGTTCAAAATGACAAAATCTTTACATAGGTAATAGAATGTTTGCATTTGCTTACAAATAGTATAGGACCCTCTCTGGGACACAAAACCCAGGAAATAAGTAACAAAAATACAGGAGCAAATTTAAAATATAACAGCAAAAAAGAAAAAATGACAATTTTTAAAACCTGGACAATTAACACTGTTGTGGTTTAAAAAAAAAGTACATTTAGAGATGTGATTTTTAAAAAACATCTTTCTAGCTTTCAGAAAAAAGCTATACCTAAAAGGAAAAGTCCAAGTAAACTTAAAACAAAGCAAAAGTTACTTTTGGTTTGCCAATTTACCTTTAAAATACCTTTTCTTTTCTTTTTTAATTTATTAGCAAGTTAAGTAATAAGGCAAATGTGATCAAACGCTTAAGAGCCTTGTACGTGACTGCATAAAACAAACCAGCTCAACATCAACGTAAGTTTAGGAAGCAAAAGTGGTAGTTATACTGTAAACATGAAAAAGTAATAGATTGGGTACATTTTTTAAAGACAGTGTAATACATATATTAGTCTTATTTAAGCGCCAGGTCAGAAAAAAATTCATCTTGCTTCCATTCTTAAGGCAGACATACAAGTCAATATTTTAGAGCCTCTTTGGCCTCGTGGAAAAGTCTTTGCTAAATTAGGCCCTATATTAACATTTTCAGACGTCTTTAAATTGCATATAGTAACCAAAAAAACCCAACTCAAATGTAATATTGTAATATCTTTTAGTAATGGATGTAGCCCTACTTCTTTAAAGAATAGCATATTCCTAAAAGTTGAAATAGTATCTGGAATTGAAAAAGTTCTCTAGCACAGTTATATTTGAATAATTAAGTTCTCACACTACACCTCATAGAAGTTCCTCAAGTTCTTTCAAGTGTATTCCCACTCTGAAAAGACTGCTAACCACCATCATTTTAAAGCATATATAATTTTTTTATTTTGGTACAAGCGGATATTCCAACTATAAGCCTTTGTTTTTTATGTTCAACTCCAACGATAAAGGAATAGAATATCTGTTTAGGCCAATTAAAACATTCAAGTTATATCAATTGCCAAGTGTTAATTACAGATTTGGAGGAATCATTTTGGAAAATATAATCACAAAACGAAATTAGACTTTCAATCAAATGTTCATATGAACTTTCTTTAAAGTTCAACTTTGTTAAATGTTTGCATTTCTGCCTTTTTTCCCTGCCCCATACTGCTTTCTGTATTGCATGGCATCTTCTGTTACACTACCCACATGATCCAACCCCCTTATAAAACATGAAAGAAAGGTTTTAATATTCCATTTTCATGTAAACTCGAGTAAGCAGCAATGATCTAAGGACAGGATTGTAAAAGTGCTATATAAATTGACATTTGGATGTACATTTTTCCTGTAGAATAAACTACTCTGTGTACGAGGAATGACATTTTAAAACTACCAAATGCAATGTACAAAATATAAAAATATACAGAGTAACAGTAGAACTACAGTGCAATTTTTCCTACTCTTCTGGAAACCATGACTGCATGTGATTTTATAGGTACTACACATTGAGCTTTCTCAGCAACTGAGATTTCTTTTGCATTCATGGTATAACAGTGCAGTACAACTATAAACTCAGCCTTAAGAGCAATCCCATGCTTTGAATTTCAAGTTCCTATAAACCATGAGTGCAATTTTTTACTTGGAACAATTAGTTCTTGTATAACTGCCCTTTTGTACTACTATTTAAACATTCTTCACTAGAAGAATAAAGGCAGGCTATTTAAAGAAAAGGAAACCATTCTACAAATATTATTTCTACCTCTGGCAGGGCCAATTTAATATTACATGAGCTACAAATTATCTGTTCAGGGCTTTAAGGAAGAAAGCCTTCTTATATAATCTCCCTAGTTATTTGCTCAGAACATGCAAGTATAAATCCAGAACCATACCAGTACAAAATCTCCTTTCTCAACACTTTGGAAATGGGATTTAACTTCTACTGCACATTAAGCACAAAACTGTAATAAAGGAATAGATAGAAAATCATAAATACACAAATAAGTACTGAAACAAGCTAACCAAGTTTTTTTTGCAAGCTAAAAACCTCTTCAACTATTAAAAAAAGTTAGTGGTTTAACACACTGAACACGGTGGAATACATTCATAACCAACAGTGCATTCTAAATGCACATCTGAAAAGTTCAATTTTCACAACTTCAGATGTCAGCGTACCATAAGAAGATCTACTGACTGGTCTAATAAGAAAGAGATAGGAAGTCAGTCAGTGCCTTTACTAAGTTTTGTTAATATACATATTATTAATAGAGTGTGGAGTTCATATCTCCAAATCAAAAAGTTCCAATTCCAAGTTATCCTCTACAAAACTATACATTAAAGTGAATAGTTAAGCTAGAACAGAAAGCTCTTAATCAAGTTAAGGTTCTTCCTGAAAATATAATATGGATACACAACACAAGTTATGTCTTGTCAGAATACTGCAACATTGCAATAACAACTCCTGACATATCGCTTAGGCAACACGTGAACCTAAACAATCATATGGACAAAATGAAATTCAAATCCCAGGTTCATGTAAAATTAGATAGTCCAAGGATTGCATCTTACTTATCAGCAGAAAAGAGGTCGCTATAAAACTGAAAAGTGCATTACTGTTAAAAGCCATTCAAAACAACCCCATTATGCACAAATAGTTTATGCATTCACAATGCTGTTGACTTTGCTTCAAACACTTAGTTTAATTTATTATAGAATGGTCACAATGAAATTTGCTTTGACCTTTATATATTTTGTCTAGGTATGGGTAAAAGTGGTAAGACTTCTTGAACTACAATATATTCAATTTGTGCATAAACATTTATATATTTTTTCTAAAGCCAAGATAAGAGGATCTTTTAAGTACACCTCTAAAAATAGTGGCCCTTTTAAAATCAGTTTGGAATAACAAAACAAATGAGGCCATTTATAGCTAGGGTGTGCATTGTTATTGTTTATAATTTATTTCTTAATATTGGACATACCTGTCCAGTATATAAACTATTAAGACAATTTGCAGAAAAATATATCCTCTACCAGTAACTGACAATGCACATAAAAAATACCTACAAAAGGGAATTATTGTCCATTCACAACCTGTTGATCTTAGTGATTCACTGTTCAGCTCATTCCATCTATATAATTTTAAATATAAGCTAAATTGTGATCAGTATAGTTAAAATTAACCATTCAAATATGTGGACACCTACATTTAAAAATATCTGCCTAATTATGTATGACTTAAAATAAAATTAGTTGTCATATTTTTACATCACAGTATATGGCATTTCTTAATTTAGCAACAGAAAGGCACAATTATTAAGCCATAAAATACAGTACCTGAATCTAACAGTTTTATTTATACCTAAAACCAATGTCAACCTAGACATTTTATTTTGTGGAAGGGATTGAAGGAAATAACTTCAGTTTTTACAACTGATCTCACTGCAAGTTTGGTCCATTAGAAATGCCATCTATATAAACAACTGAGTTTGGGGAAGAATGGAGGAAAACACATAAGCTGTTCCATTAGCGGTTTGTTGTTCAATAACTGGTAAGTTATTATGAAATGACTTAAACCGAACACAAATGGAACTTTCTGATCAGCTGTCAGACACCTTTGCAATATGCCAAAGTATACAAGTACAGTATGATGTATGTTTCACTACGTACGTGTATACACACATATATATGTACTGCATGTATATACACACACACACACACACACACACACACACACACACACCATTACAGCAATAAGAATAGACATGGCATTTATAGAGTATAGCACTTCTCAGGAGAGTAATTCTTGGCTTTTGGCCCACCACCATACCTAAGATGTGCAATTTCCTTTAAATGCAGTGCCTGTCATGTATTGCTGTTAAAGTCCCTGCTAAAGCAAAGTTCACAAGTCTGCCAATAGCAAACCGGTGCACATTTTCTTACATTAGGCAACTACCTCCCTTCTTCCCTTGTCAAGTGAATAAGTCTACATCAAGAAAGACCAATAAAAAGAAACAGGCAAGGAACCAAAAACATGAGAGAAAACCCAACCATTCCATATGTAATATAGCGATAGGGAAGTTCAACCTCCATGCGCTGCCTTGCTTGTCGTATATCATCACACGGTATAGAGAACATTTTACAGGCCAGTGGGATGGTGATTTTCTTCATCATTATTCTTGTTAACAATAGTAGTACTACTCCAATCAATAACCGCAATATGGCTTTTCCAAATAAAGTCACAGTGATGGAGGGAGGAATTAAAGGCAATGTATCTGGGGAAGGATCTTGCATTAGACCCAACATGTAATTAAAATGAGATCCACAAGCAACTCCAGCACCACAACCCAGAATCTGAGCTGTATCTCCTCGTGATGTGCTCCAGGTGTCAAGAGTGAAAGAGAAAACCCCCAAGGCTAAATGAAGACTGATGATAATTAGTGGTGCATACTTGTAAGTTAAATTGAAGTTATCAATCAGGTCCACAGCTGGATGGAAGACAACCAAGATGAGAATAGCATATAGAAATCCAGCAATAACATCCTGTTGAGAGGAGATAAAAGATACAATCATTTAGTATGATATACTTTATTTTTAGGATTTCTTTCATATCCAACTTCGAAATAACTATTTCAATAATTCATTTAAGATTGTAATTTACATTAACATGGAGAATAGTTTAGTTGCTTTGTAGGTAGAGATGCTTCCTCATGTTTGAAATCTCCTTTTTCTTACATTTAACCTTTCACAATGTATATAGTTTTGTTCTAATAGTAGGGGAAGGAATTGTACTTGCTCCTTTTCTAATGCAATGTACAAAGAGCCTAAGATTCAGCAGAGATGGTTTCTGGGACTGGTTTTCAAAGAAGTGGTCCTAAGCCCCATCTGAAGCTGCCAAGTTCTGGTATCTGCACTCCTAAGAATGAGACAAAGGTAAAACCCACTGTGAAAAATTGCCAGGTAGGAATGGGATAAACAGCAACAAAGTTTGGTAACTTTAAAAAAAACTAGCAGATAGTGTCACGGTTAGATATTACTAATGGTCACTAAGCCTACAACAGAATTTCTTAGCAAGTACACTCTGGGATTGCAACAACAAAGTACTGATATCTCTACTATTTACAGTATGTAGAAATACACAGCTGTAATATATGTTAGGAAGAATCCATTCATTTGAATACTAGTTTGTTATTCAAATGATTCTGCTGTGTCGCAGACATATCGTTATACTTGTACTGAATATGCTTTATTTTTTTTAAACTTCCATAAAGTATTTTGTAATTTGTTTTTAAAAGGAGACTGCCCTACTTGGGTAATTTTTGATATATCATGACTAAAACAAATTGACCTGCCAGATGTATTTCATAATTTGGTTACCACGTTTGTGAATTACCAAAGTTGTGTGTTTGAAAAAGGGTTACTCCATCAATGTTTGTCTTTTTTGGTCCTATAAAGCCAACATCATGCTGCATTACTGTTAACACAAAGGCAGAAGCAGCATAGTATTAGTCTAATCCATACAAAAGTCTGTCACAAAAATAGGATTATGACTAAGAAGAAAAGCAGCAGTGGAACTAGGAGGGAGAAGCCCTTTGACCATGCAGATATCTTCCAGAGTATCAAGGCAACACAAAACTACTGACCAAGTACATTCTCTTCCCAGCGTGCTGTAGCGTGAAAGTCTTCTTCCCTTAAATAAGATTTAACTTGATGCTTTTGCAAAGTGCCAAGGTGACAAGTGAAAGCTGAATGAGCATGAAAAGTTTTCCTCATGCCCTAACAAAGTACTTCAACCCTTCTCCGGATGAACTATCAGAGAGGGAGAGGGCAAGTTTGTCCCTTTGCCTGTTAGTCTTTGACTTCTGCACTGAAACTGCAAACAAGAGTGCCAATTAATTTTAATTGTGTAACTAATTTATATAAGTTAATAAGCTTGATACAGAATTTTTAACCATAATATTGGTCCTTCAGCCAGTCTTACTATGTAAAAAATGCTTTATACAATTTATTTTGCTTTTAAGTATGTGTGGGGAAAATGTTTTTAGTTACAAACCCAATCAGCAATAAACTATTACCTCTTAATAAGGGCACACATTTTGCTAGTTTTAGTTACTGTAATTATTTTAAAAAATTCGGTCAAAAACATCTAGGGTTCTAGACAGCTGCCTTTTCTGCAAACTTATAAAGTTACTAGGTAAAATCTTTGTAGACTGTATAGTTTTTCTATTTGCTAATAAATTATATGATGATAAACAATTTATTTCATTTAAATTTAACAATAGAGTACTGGCTCCACATACAGTAACATATGCTGAAAAAAGCCCCTCGGATTACCACAATGCACAAGATACCTTAGTGTAGTTTAAATATCTGAATATTACAGAGGGATATGAAAGCAGGTATATGGTGTCGTCATTATGTCAAGTAACAGATTTAATGTGTGGTGTTTCTCTTACCAAAATTGAGTGCATTCCCATGTAAATTCGACTAAAACAAACCAGGGAACACCAACAGATCACAAGAATCAGACCATACATAAGGGGATACTGGAAAAAAAAAGAAAAGAAAAAGATTGTATTAGAATCATAAGCCATAAGTATATACTCCATGAAAATGATTTAGCAATGAATAGCTACACCACACTTGGATCTCATATTTCAAATACCATTTTAAACTGTACACAGAACAGTTCTAATAAAGTATCAGAGGGGTAGCTGTGTTTGCTGCTTTTACAGATCCAGACTAAGAGTCCTGTGGCACCTTGTAGACTAACAGACGTATTGGAGCATGAGCTTTCATGGGTGCATCCGACAAAGTGGGCATTCACCCACGAAAGCTCATGCTCCAATACATCTGTTAGTCTATAAAGTGCCACAGGACTCTCTGCTGCTTTTACAGTTCTAATAAAGTTAGCTAAAGCCTACAGCCGACTGAGGGGAGTGGAACATTTCTCTCTGATTTACAGAAACATTAGTTGCTTCCATGATGTATTAAATCTCCATAAAAAGGAGTTCCAGCATGTTGGTGCTACAAAATCATTGCATACTATTTTCCCTATCCTAAAGAAAGCCTCACTTGTTTGTTTCCTTACCAATACAATCTCTCCTTCATTCCCTTTCTCTCCTAGCATCTTGAGTGAGTCTGTTCTTCCTCTCCTTCAACTCCTGTTGACTGACTCTCACATCTCTCACTCCGGTGATAATTCCCCACTCCCCAAATCTCAAGAAACTTGCTTCCACTGACTTCAATGGGCTTTGAATCAGGTCTCAAATGCCCTCAACTCTTCTTTTAAAGCCCACTTCAAAAACTACTTTTACTTTCCACTATCGAGTTAGGTCCTGATCCAGCAAAGCACTTAAGCATGTGTGCAACTTTATTAAAGTCAATAGAACTAAATCACATGCTTAACTTTAAGCACTTAAGTAGTTCTAAAGTTGCACACATGCTTAAGTGCTTTA
This sequence comes from Emys orbicularis, assembly GCF_028017835.1. Taxonomy (NCBI): domain Eukaryota; kingdom Metazoa; phylum Chordata; order Testudines; family Emydidae; genus Emys; species Emys orbicularis. Next base: position 16,412,799 of record NC_088686.1, read on the forward strand.
CTGCATCAGGGCTTTATACGCTAGTGCTGTTTACTATTTCTCCTCTTGCCCTAGGCTCAGTTTTTACTTAAGTGTCAGAGCTTACAACATCTTTCCTCACTATATGGATCCATTTATTTTAACCCTTGTCTCTCTTTCCTACCCCCTTCCCTCTGTCTGCTTTTCTATTCTATTCACAGTACAGGCAGTGCTGGGCAGGACCATGTCTTTTTAATCAATTAAGCATCATACAAAGTTATAACATTATGAAGATATGTAATAAAATTATAATACTGTAACACAGTAAGGGCAGGGCCATCCCTAGGGGCGTGCAAGGCCCGGAGCAGAAGTTACCGATTCGTCTCGTCCGGGACCGACCGCACTGGCCAATCGCAACAGCCCGCTGGGCCCCCCAAAGCACGGGGCTCAGAGCGGTCGCCCCGATTTGCCCTATCCAAGGGATGGCTCTGAGTAAGGATGTAGGTTCTTGAGAGTAGAGACAGAGCTTAAAACATTTTGGGCACTATTCACATAGTATTACCATCATACCCAACCAACTCTGTTTTGCAAGTTTGCATCAGATTTTAATATTCAAGTCTAAATACTTTTTGCTTTTGGTCTCTCTCATAATCAAGCTAGGCAGTTGGTTATTTTTTTGCCTTTGTCTGTCCACTTAGGCCCTGTCTATACTACAAAGTTTTGTTGTAAAAGTTATGCCGCTTTAATTAAAACTGCTGTTGCATGTCTACACTAGCTCGTTGTGTCGGTAAAGTGCATCCATGCAAACAGCTCTTGCATCAACACAGAGAGCAGTGCGCTGGAGTAGCTATCCCACTGTGCAACTGGTCGCAGGGTGCTTTGAGAAGGGTTTGCAATGCCTCATGGGGCAGGTACAGCATCTAGGGTGACCAGACAGCAAGTGTGAAAAATCGGGACGGGGGTGGGGGGTAATAGGAGTCTATGTAAGAAAAAGCCCCAAATATCGGGACTGTCCCTATAAAATCGGGACATCTGGTCACCCTAACAGCATCACATGATGCAGGTTTCTCAATCTCATCATTCCAGGGGCATCCTAGTAGATTGTCAGCTTTTCAACTGAAGGGGGTGAGGGGGAGGGAGAGGATAGTGGTGTGTCTGGGGCGAGGAAGACAGCTGGCTGACCGACCTATCCTGAGGCAAAAAAAGGCTTTATGCCTCTCATCAAGGTGGTTTTGTTTTGCCACCAAAAGTAGCTTTGCACTGTGTACACCTCCCCTGTTTTGTCAGCAAAAGGCAGCTTTTGCCGACAAAACTTTGTTGTGTAGCCAATGCCTTATTCTCTTATCTGTTAGACTGCAAGCTTTTTGTCATTTTCTGCGTGTTCATACTGTGCCTAGCACAATGGGACCCTCACCTAGTTTGCCACCATAATGTTTAAATTATTATTACCATCATTACATCATAACATTACTCTCCAGTAGCAGCTACTCCTCCCCTGTAGTAATACTACCTAGATTTTTACAAGTAATCCTTGCTAGAATCTTTCACCTGATCATACAATACTTTTTGTTTGTTTGTGGAAAAAGAAGTGGGTTGTAGCCCACGAAAGCTTATGCTCAAATAAATTTGTTAGTCTCTAAGGTGTCACAAGTACTCCTGTTCTTTTAATAGAAAGAAGAAAAGCCTTATTTTCTAAAGAACCAGAACACAGCCTATAGTGGTCATGCACAGACTAAAAGTTTAGACTGTATTTTTAATTACTGGCTCTCTTCTAGAAGGTACAGAAAATCACTCATCTTCCAAAATCTATCTGCAAAATGACAAAGTTATAATCAGCTACAGTACCAATGCTCATTGCTTATTTTGTTGCAACAGACCAAGATTTGTACCGGAAACTTTTTTTCTCCCCAACAGTAACTAACTATGCAAGGCAGAGGCATAAAATAATTGACTATGGAAAAAGCATGCTTCTCTGAAAAGTGACTTAAAAAAAAAAAAGTGTGGTTCCAAATTTATTTGACAGTTCCAGATCAGCTCTGCTCAGTTTACCAGTAAAAACATGTTTTTTGTTTTGTTTTTTTAATTTCCACCTCTCTAAACTTATCTGGGGAAGTGAAACTCTGGCTAGGTTCTTTCCAAGTTCACACATTAACAATTAAAAATGTTGCAATCGAAACTAAGTTATCAATTCTGCTGATGCATAAGCCAGAACAGAATCTCCTCCCCCCAAAGCTGGATCCAAAGCCCATCAAAGTTGATGGAAAGGACTAACAAAAATGGGGAACATTTATTTTAAATCAGCAAAGTCAGCAGATAAGGCTGACCGTACACCAGATCCTTGAGTTTAAGACAGTGCTTCATTTTGGGGGGGGAGGTATTAAAAATAGAGGTACTTTAGAGAAGGCACCACTGCTTTTAAAAAGCTACAGTAGAACCTCAGTATGAACTGACCAGTCAACCACACACCTCATTTGGAAGTATGCAATCAGGCAGCAGAAGAGACGAGGGGGGGGGGGGGGGGAAGCAAATACAGGACAGTACTGTGTTAAATGAAAATTACTAAAAAATAAAGGGAAAGCAGCATTTTTTTCTGCATAAATACAGCTTTACAGAACAAGTCAATGTTCAGTTGCAAACTTTTGAAAGAATCACCATAACATTTGGTTCAGAGTTACGAACAACCTCCATTCCCAAGGTGTTCATAACTCTGAAGTTATGCTGTATACTGTAAATAAGCAAACTCAATTTAAACTAATTGAATATATGAACTGGAATATGGTTTTAGAACATTTCAAAATTTCAGTTTGGAAACTGCAAAAATTATGCCCATAACTGGACCTCTATTTGTTCAGTTCATACTTTTGGAAAATTTTTACCTGTATGAGAAATGTTCCACAATTCAATACAAGTAAATCATTAATTTGAAGTTAATAGTTCCTAAAATCAAAAATAGTATTTAATATTTAATAAGTATCAAGGAACTGGTAAACAGGATGCATCCAAAATGACAAATCCTTAGTGGCATTGGAGGTCTCCTATGATCTAGTAAAATTTATAATACAATATCCTGTGACAAGGTACAACACTGATAAATTACTGTTGTGATAAAGCACTCCAAAGAGGTAGTCCACATCAGTTTTGCTGATTTCAAAGTAGCAATGACAGGAGAGAGACTAGTGCTAACCTATTCTATGAGAAAAACTTGCTAACAGTATACCATCCGACATTTTAAGAAAAAGCTAGGGTTGACAGAGGACACCCAGTAGGTGCAACATCCTTCGAGTCACAAATATAACAGAACACATTCTCCATTTCCATTCAAAATGCATGCTGCAATCTACAACACATGATGCTGCTGCCAAGTATTTAAACAGTAGTTTCACTAACCCTTCAAAAGACACCACTTTAATTAATATGGCTATATGGATTCATACACACTTCATGAAGTTTGAGTTTGTAGATCCAAAGAGTTGTCAGATTGTGATCAGAAACTGTTTTACACAATATTGAGTTTACCCATCTGTGAAGTGGGAAAAATAACTTATCTATTCTCCAGGGTCTTACAAAACATAATATTTGTACAGAACCTTGCAATCTTTTGTTGAAAAGAGGACATAGTTTACTGTCTGAAGATTTTACAAACTTTGTTAAACAATGAATTGTCTGCATATTATTAAAAAAATGGGTGGTAGTGCAGGAAAACAGAAGTTATATTTATTCAAAGGAGAATAAATAAATAAAATAAACTGTTTAGAATTACAGTTATCCCAGAACACTTTAAATGTTTTATAACCATCTATTCCATGAGTCAACCATCTACTACAGCAAGATTACATTAAAAGCAATCTAGAAACACTAATTAAACCTTTGCTAGCAGCCTTTTAATGATACATAAATAACTCAGATGCACTTTTGCACATTTTACAAGTTTGATCCTTAAAATATTTTAACAGCCAAATAAGCCTATTGAGGAGACCCACTATTTCAGAAATACTTGCTGCAGAACCAAGTCTTTCAACTCCCACTGGTGAGTGACTAAGCCCTCCTGCTGAGATAATCTGCCAAATTGTTTTGAGCACCCAGCAAATGAAGGGATATCAGGCTGACTCAATGAAAAAAAATACATCATGCCAACAAAAGAACCACTTCCCATCATAGTGGGGCAGATGCTTCCCCTTCTTGCTGTTTATATAGTGCATCACAGTTGGATTGTCTGCTAGGACCTGAACAGTGGTGCACCGAAGCAGGGGTAGGAAAGTCTTGCAAACTAGACAAACAGTTCTGACTTCTAATTTATTTGTATCACTGAGACTGCGTCCAAAACCCCAGACCGCCTGTATCTGGAGGTTGTCCTACTGTGCACCTCAGTCCTGCTTGGACACATCTGTCACAATGAATCTAAGGGGGCAGGTGGGTGGAATAGAACACCTTGACAGATCTGAAGGTCTGTCCATCAACACGGAGATGGCAGCACTTTTCGTACTTCTACCAGTAGTCCATGCTGCGCCTGATTGGTTGATAAAACTAATATCAGCCCCCTGAATAGGATGGAGGTGGAGTCTTGAATATGGAGTCCTAAGGACATGCTGCCATGTAATCTAGTAAGGTGAGACAGATTCTCACATGTTTTTGGCTGACTGATTCAAACACTTAACTTCTTTTAAACTTGAGTATAGCTCATGAAATGCATTAATTCCAATTTTAGCAACACCTGCAATTGTCTCATGATATAAGCCTCAGCTCCTGGAGTAACGAAATTGCATAAGCAGCTCAGCTTCCAACTGGGGGGGTGTGCAGGGGAGGAGGGGAGAATGTTTCTATTTCTCAGGGTTCCGGGGGGGGGGGGGAAAGGCTTGAAACACGAACCCTAAAGGCTCAAAGCCCAGAAGACAAAAAAAAAATTTTTAATCTCATGATTTAAAATAATCTCATGATTTTGGAGGAACTGACATGATTTTTTCATCACTTGTGGTTAGCAATACTGAATTTATAATCAAATATAAATTGTTTAAGATAGCTGCCTGGAAGGAAACTGAATACTACTGATTTATAGAAAGAACTCTGCTGAGTTTCTATTTCTCCCAGTTTGCTTGCTTACTAAAGGTATCTACATTAATCTAGGATCCTTAACAATTCATCTGCTCTTGTTGCTAACCCTTAGGAACACAGAAGATGAGACAACACCAAGTCAACACAAACTTTATCCACTGATCCAAGGAGCTTTGGAGGCTCAACTCAAAATAAAAATAAATGTGATATGCAGGCATTCATGAAAGTTAGGGAGAAACCTGAAATAGTCTGAACATACTCCATTCTCCTTGACCTTTACATAAGGAAGCCTGGAAAATTATGATATTGTCTTCTACAAACCACATAAAGAGAACTTTAATTCTTTAGGGTTTTTGTTAAAGCATGAATGTCAATGCTTTTCTTGAACACATGGCATGGAAAAAATCTTTCAAGATTCTCTACACTACATTATTGGGAAGGAAGAACATGCTTCATTTTAACTGGTATGTACTGTATCAGAGTCCAGAAATAAACAAAATTTCAAACTTTTTAATAAAAGTTTTGAAGTCCTCAGATTAAGATGGTATACTGTTTCACAACTCATAAAGGGCAAGACATTTTTCTTAAACTACATATTTGCAAAACACTGTATTGCGCAAAATAGGGTGCAGCTTCCTTTTATCGTTTGAGAAGAATCATTAGTTTTACAAAGCCATAAAAGGGAGGCAGTCACAAGACCCACGGCATACTTCCAAGATTAGTTTCATTTCCTATATAGCAAAAAGAATATCAGTCTGATAAGTTTAGTATAAATTTAAGAACTGTGTCCAGTATAGACCACAGTAGCTGTTTGTACAGGAGTATTGCAGGTGCTAGGAGTCATACAAAATCTAAGACTTGTAAAATGTATCAGAGCTCTTATGTACTCCAGTTGTCTTTGGGGAACATGCTTAGGATTTTAGCTAATCAGGAATCCCAGAGACCTCAGCTTTCCAATAATGGCATAGATTGATACTTGGATCTTTTCCACAGTACTAGCAATTTCTACTTAAGTAGAAAGAAAAATGCCAAAGTAAAGCCACAAAATTACAGTAATTTCAATATGTGGTTCCTTAAGTAAGAAAGTGCCAGATCAGCAGAGCTGCAACAGCATATGAGAAATTCCCCTATGGAAACGTGCACTGGCATCCAGGAGATGATGAGTTCAAATCTTATTTCATCCACATACTAGGGGTGTGCTTCACTGCTCTTCTTATTAAGCAAGACCTCAGGAGGTACACAAGTGTCATTCAAAATATTTTCACAGAGGAAATGTGTGAAGATCTGAAAGGTTCCCAAGATCACTCCTGGCACAGCTGGGAACAGAAACCAAATTTCATCCATTTGGCCATGCTGTCTCTCAGAAAGATTAGACTAAGTCTTCATACTTGGCTATACTTTCTTTTAAATGGGCTACTCCTGCATCTCCAGCTCTATAAGACACTGCGAGACATACAGTGAATGATAAGCTTTAATTACATGATCCCATGCTTTCCTCCTTGCCCCTTTAGAGTGGTGTTGTCAAGACATGGGTCTAGGACAGTGCTTCTCCATTGTGGACCACATCCAATACTACCTGTATGGCCCTGAGGATGTCACATGGGCTGCAGCTCTGTGCCGATTGGGCCGCAAGCAGCCTGTGGGCAGCCGATTGAGAACCACTGATCTAGGACCTTGGAGAACTGTATTCCATCCCCAGCTCTACCAAAGATTTCTTATATGATGCTGAGCAAGTCATTTAAACCAATTTTTTCAGAGGTGGCCACTCTATTTTTTAAAAACTAATTTTATGCTAAAACAAAAATGTCACCACAAATGTCACCTCAAAACTTTAACTCCAACCACATACTTCTCCATGATAAAACACCACATCAGACACTTCAGCAATGCACTGATGTTCAATAGACATTTACATGTTGCAAATGTCAGAATTAAGGTTTCACAGTACAGTCAGATTCTGAGGAATGAGGTGTTTGTACTGTTACTGAACATGTTGGAGATGGTATTCACAGAGTTGAGGAGCCTGTTAGTGAAAGTGGTGTGTGTGATGAATAGGGGTTATGGTAGGCTAAAAAAGAATATCCTAATTGACATTTCTTTGGTTTTAAGGGTTTGTGTGAGCGGCCATTTCCTTTAAGGAACCTTAGCTAATATTTTTTATGTGTGCAAATTATATTAATGAATGACAGATTAGATGACATGCTATTTAGGAGAAAAGAAAGTTAACAGATAAGAAATTTTCTGCCATGGAAAGGCCACTGGTGTAGTAATTCTCCTATTCACTCATCTTTGAATTCCATTTGTTCAAACTCATTGGTAGCTATTACAGTTTCTAGTGTTATCCATGAAAATAAATAAATAAATAAATAAATAAATCCATTTAAGACCACAGATGGACCAGACTAGTGTTTATTTACTGTTTTCTTCTTATATCCAGAATCTTTTATTTGGATTTCTGAACAAACTGAATTAATTAAATAAGTCTTGAAATCTTTCTTAAAAAGTCTGGATGATGGTAATGACCAATTTTCTACTAATCCAGCCACCACTGACAAGAACTCTCTCCAAAAAGCCTCCCCACCTTTCCTCGTAAGAATTTTTTCAAAGCTAGCAACTGTTTCACCTGGATATCGGTCTTCCATGATCTCAAGCAAAGATGAAGTCTGATTTCTGCCTATAGGTATTATAGTTCCAGTTAAAAACCTCAGGGTATCCATGAATATATCCAATATAAAAAAAAGAGGCTGAGGAAGTCTATTATGACAACTTTAAATCTGCTAGGTATGCTGTCTTTTAGGTATAATGAGAATGTCATAACAGAGCTGGCAAAAAAGTGTAAACTAATGTCTGGCCACTGCTGGCAATTTCTCCAGAGACTTATCTATTTGACCGCAGAAACAAATGCTCCAAAGTATCGTTTCCTTAAGTAATGAAGGCATGGCAATATGTACTTTACAGATCAGATTTTTCCTTTTCAAATCCCTAGATGTTCATATATCATATATTATGCCTCCTGTTTTTATTGGGAAATTCCCATTCTGCTTTAATTGCATCCCCTAAAGTAGGTTAGCAAGCTTCTGGTTGGATCCACGCAGAAAATATTTCCCTTGAAGTGCCCTTCTTGAACTTCTTTCCCTCTGACTGAATGCCAAGGTTTTTAATTACTTAATCATTGTTTGAAAACATTCGTAAGGAGACAATCTGTCTTGGAAGATTATGACCCAGGGTCAGAAAGTTCCCCTTCCTTCGTGGAGGAGAGTACCAAAGAGGACTCTAGATACCCATTTCTTTTAGTTTAGACTCCAGTTTTCTGTATAGGTGGAAAGGAAATTCTGCTTAAAAAAAAAAAAAAGTATTTTCCCTTCCTTCTCAGTTAAAAAAAGCCAGGCCTTTTTCAACTTTCTTTCTAATGGTGAGGTTCTAGCATGAGAACAGGGTTCCAAATGTAGTTTTGTTGTGTGTAGTACAGTAACTCCTCACTTAACGTTGTAGTTATGTTCCTGAAAAATGCAACTTTAAGCGAAACGATGTTAAGCGAATCCAATTTCCCCATAAGAATTAATGTAAATGAGGGGGTTAGGTTCCAGGGAAATTTTTTTCACCAGACAAAAGACTATATATATTATATATATACACACACACACAAAGTTTTAAACAAAATTTAATACTGGTACACAGTGATGATGATTGTGAAGCTTGGTTGAGATGGAGGAGTCAGAGGGTGGGATATTTCCCTTACAGCTAAATGATGAACTAGCAATTGGCTGAGCCCTCAAGGGCTAACTCTCTCACTCTGCAAGGCAGCAGGAATGGAGGGAGATATGCGCATTTCCCTTAAGTATACTGCCTTGTTAATTAGATCAGCTTGCTGAGACCGCAGCTGCTGCAAGCTCCCTCCATCCTGAGCCCTGCTCTATGGAAGATGGGGTAAGTGGGATGCAGGAGCAGGGGGGAGGGGGACACCCTGACATTAGCCCCCCTCTTCCTTCTCTCCCCTCCCCCTCCCCCCCCGTACAGCAAGCAGGAGTCTCGGGGAGCAGCTCCAAGGCAGAGGGCAGGAGCAGCACATGGCAGTGGGGGGGGGGGGGGAGGGACACAGCTGAACTGCAGGCAGCTGCTGCACAGGGAACTTAGGGGAGTGGGGAGCTGATAGGGGGCTGCCGGTCCACCCTGGTTCCAAGCCCCCACCAGCTAGCTGCAAGGGGCTGCTCTTTCTGCAAGCAGTAGACAAAGCAGGCGGCTGCCAAACAACATTAGAAGGGAGCATTACACAACTTTAAAAGAGCATGTTCCCTAATTGATCAGCAACGTAACAACAAAACAACGTTAACCAGGATGACTTTAAGTGAGAAGTTACTGTACAGTAATTCTATGTTTGAGAACTAAAATAAAATTTGATTTTAATCCATTTAATCACATTAAAATTCACATTTTGCCCCTTTTTTCTATCCCCCAAATGTAGGCCATAGTAGTTGAGGGAAACAGTATTCTCCTCCCTCAGAAATGGCAAGATCAGAAGCTTCTGCTAGCTAAACCCTCAGATAGCTTTTACAGAGCTTACGATTGCAGAGATAATTAAACTTTCAGATGTGAAGGGAAAGTTATTTTCTTAAGTCTAGACAGAAAGCCCCAATGCCTTGGCTGCTGTACTAAGCTTTGCTACCATAGACTGAAAGTTGACCAGACTCATGTCAGTTTTCACTAATAGGCAACTATAAGAACTAAGAATCAGGTAATTTACACTTTCCTGCTTCTCACAGAAATTATGAGAAGCAGACAAACTGGAGATATTTATTTGGGAGAAGGACCCCAACAGAGACTAGGGTAAGGGCGAAAGCGAAGAAAAGAGTAGGGTATCAATGACACAGCTCCATAGCAGCAGCCACAAGACTGCAGGCAGAACAGTACCAGAAACCCTACCGCCCCTCCTCCCAGCCACTTGATGAGAGGCCTGTAGGAGGGAAAGTATGCATGCTCCTCTCCCTACTAGCAACCGGGGATTGGACTTTGAAATTTCAGACATCTACCAACCTTAGGCTGATTCAGAAGACTCCAGGCAGGCAGGTCCTTAATATTTCAGGAGATCTGACTTTGAGAACTGACCTTTAGAGGGGTATGTGGCAGAATATAAAATCTACCTCTTCATCATGTTAGAAATTAAGCGATTGCAATGTAAAATTCGTCTTGTGATATGTCCTGAAATGAAAGGCATGTCTTCCTCTATATTTTATCTAACAGACTACCATTATACTGCAAGTTTGTCCAATTTTCTCAACATGTTTTGCTGAAGCAGCTGTTCTGATCTATAAAATGAAACCACCACTGGTACTGCTGAGTAGGAGTGGGGAGTAGGAGTAAGGAGGTGATTTGATCTCTCTATGGAGCGTTGGTGATACAGATACTGGAATAATGCATACAGCTCTAGTGACCACAGATTAAAAAGGATGTGGAAAAATTGGAGAAGATGCCAAAAACGAACAAAAGTTATTAGAGGGGATGGAGAAAATGCCTTCCAGTGAGAGACTTAAACAGCTTAATCTGTTTAGTTTATCAGAATGATTGAGAGGTGACTTGATTACAGAGTCTAAATACCTTCACAGGGAGAAAATACTAGGTACTAACAGGATCTTTAAATCGAGAGGAGGAAAACAGCAACAAGAGCCAATGGCTGGAAGTTAAAGTTAGACAAATTCAAATTAAAAATAAGGCACTTTTTTTTTTTTTTAAACAGGAAGAGTTACAAAGGAATGTTGTGGATTCTCCATCACTTAATGTCTTCAAATCAGGCAGATATGTTTTAGCCAAACAAGTCATTGGAGTCAGTGCAGGGTGAGAGAGTGAAATTTTATGGCCTGTGTTGTACACACAAAAGTGTTCTTTTTCTAATGGGATTTAACAAAGTTTCATGAAATATCTATTGTGTGTCCATTCAAAAATCTTACTTGCTACTTTCAATAAATAGTTCATTACTGTTGTAACTTAAAGCTCTTCTGAAGATGTAGCAACACAACAGCATTCAAGACCCACCTTTCAGGCCTCACTTTCCAAATAAACACCCCTCAATTCAAGGACAGTCTATTTGTTCTTTACAAAAGCATGGTTGTTAGGCTGATTCCGTAAAAATGGACTTCAACCAGAATCAGTTCACCATCTGCTTTTCAAGAAGCAAAAGAGCATGAATTCTAATTCCCTCTATTTCTACTCTATCAAATATTAATTGACAGATTAAAGTGGGTTTGTTTCAGTGTACCAGAATGTATTTATTCTTGGGGAGGACAGAACTGTGTACCAATGGATATTAAGTAGGCAAGCCTTGGGGGTGTATCAAACCAAGTATTTTTCCACCCCATTGGGAAGATTTAGTTCGTGAGTGAGCCAAGCCCTGAACCAGTTTAAAGATGAAGACAAGACACAGAAAGGATGCATTTCAATTTTAGATCTGTTAGGTATTATAGTATTTTAATAGGACTCAGTGGAAAGCCAACTAAAGAAAAGTTGCCCATAGCAATAATACAATTTAAGTTTTGTACCAACACCCATCTCCATAACATCTGAGGCTCAATTTTTTAAGGTATTTAGGTGGTGTTGTACTCAGCCTTGCAACACCTAACTGATTCAGTAGCCTAAATCTCATTTTTCACAAGGGATTTAAGCACTTAGGAGCCTAAACCCCATTAACTATCAATGGGATTTTAGTTTCTAGGGCCTAAATCCCGTTTGAAAATGAGACTTAGGCTTTAAATCAGGTACATGTTACAACACTGAATGCAGCAACACCTAAATGCCTTCAAAAATCTGGGCCCAAGTGTCTTTCGGATAAAAAACAATAACAATAGTAAAGTCCTTAGTGGACTTATGGAGTCTGTGGCACTTCTCCCTTGATGGGGTCAGAACTCAGTTTGTGGTAGGGACCTTTTTTGGGTGGGGAGTTGGAAATAAAAGAAGTGTTTGATTTGTAAGTGTCATTTATGGCAGAAAGGCTGTCTCAAAGAGAAAAGCTTTGCAACATTTCCTAAAGATGGTCAGACGCTAGACTCACCTGATCTCCTCGGAAGATCGTTCCACAGATGAAACCACTTGACAGAGAATGTGTGTTGTTTTCAGCTCTCACATGCTTGGTCTCGGTCTTAGTGATCTGCATTGTCCAGGAGAAGCACAGCTGTCGTGATGGTTCACAGATAAAAAATTGGTCTTTCATGTAGGTGGGGCGTAATCTATTAATTGCTTTGAAATTTAGGACCAAAGCTTTAAACTAGCATCGGAATCTCACTGGGCGCCAGTAAAGGATCTGAGCACAAACCTGATGGGCTCACAGTTGCCTGAGCCATAGAGATGATAGGCAGCTGCATTCTATACCAGCTGGAACCTATGCATCATCTTCACATTCAGTTTCAGATACTACCAGTTACAGTAACCCAGCCTGGAAGTGACAAGATTGGATTATTGTAGACAGGTCCTTGTCTGTGGGAAGGGATGAAGTTTCCTAGCAAGCTGGAGGTGAAAGGGAATATTTCTGGAAACTGTGCCTATCTGGTTATTCAAGCTTAGTGAAGAGTCAAACAGGACTCTAAAACATTGCACTTGACAAATGGGGGCTATATGTCTTTAATGGAAGGTGGAGACAACATCTTAGCCAGCTCTTTGAAGTCTTTCATCTTTCTGACCAACAACATTTCAGTCTTGTCTGGGTTCAGCTTGAGCCACCTGCTTTTCATCCAACAGCTAATTTCCTATAAGCACTGACATTTTAATAGTAGTGGTGGCTGCATGAATTAATAAGATATATAGCTGAGTGTCAGCATGCTGTTTGCAGCTAAACCCATAACGTCTCATGAGTTCTCCCAGTGGTCTCATGTACATATTGAGGAAAAGAGGGCATAGTATAGATCCTGCACTTGTACACTTCTAAGATACACTATCTTAGCCACATGGAAATAGAAGATTTTGAAATCTTCTTTCCCTTTGACACCAGATAAAGCACAAAGCATTTGTCTTTCTGAACTCAGCTGTGCAATGAATATACATTTTAAGAGCTTTGTGGACATATGAAGTAGGCTACCATTTCTCTCTGGAGTGCGATGGAGCTGGGCAGAAGGATGGTTTCCTGTGCTCTGTGGAGCCTGGAGTTAATCTCTGAAATGAAGACAAGGTTGGTTCTAAGTACCACTATCTTCACAGAAGTTGCAGCATTGAGGTTGCAGGAAAGGAGCTCCCAACTCAAACACCTGGGAACTAACATAACTGCTGTCAAAAAAGATCACTTAGGCAAGATTCTACGAAAGAACTGTGTGTACTTGGAAGGATGCATTAAAGATGCTGCTCTAATTAAAAAAAAAAAAAAAAACCACCTGCTAGTCATGTAGGTAAGATGAAATCCACTACTCATCTACGGCATTAAGGATAGTAGATGAAGCAGCAACTTGATCTTTGAGTGTCTGAACTGCCAGGCCTACCCCAAGTCCATCTTGAAGAAATTAATGAAAAATGCAGATGTAGGGATGAGACCCTTGTCCTCGTACCAATAGGAATACCTCAACCAGGCCTTTGAATATGTTGAGTTAGTAGAGTTATTTCTAGAAGCTAAAAGTATGAATATTCCCTCCTCTGAATAACCTCTTTGGCTTAAGAGGCTCTGTTCAAGAACTTAGCAATTAGATTCAGACTGAATCACTTCAACTTCTGATGCATATCTGGCCCTTGTAATATCAGATCCTTTCTGGACAGAAAATATACAGGGGCTTTTTGTACCATGTCAAAAAAGGCTTCCTTGGCCACACTGGAGAAGCCAGAATTACCAGTGCTGCTTCTCTGCTGATCCCCTGTAATGTTTTGGCAAGGAGAGAAAAGGGAGGGAAGACATAAATAAAAGAATCCCTTTGGGCCATCTTTCTGAAAAAGCATCTGTTGCCTTGGCTTTGTGATTCCACCAGCCAGATAAGAACACTGAACAACTTTGCAATTCAAGTGGGAGGCAAAAAAATCTATTGCTGGGAGACCAGATTCCTTTCCAAGTAAATGGAACACATCTGGCTATAGTTCCCACTCAGGATAATCTAATTTTGGCCTGCTGAGCCAGCCAGCCATAACACTTATTTTCCCTTGGATATGAAGAGAGTGAATTGACTGCAGATAGTTATCTGTCCAAGTCATCAGGAGGTGAGCTTCTCTTTGACGACTGTAGACCTTGTTCCCCTTTGCCTGCTGACATATGACATGGCTGAGGTGTTGTCATGATCAACATGAGGGGAGTCCACATGTGGGAGCAGAATCTAGAGACCATATCAGATTGTCCTGAGGTCTCACCAATTTATGCTGTGCTTGCTCTCGTTTCCATCAGAACCCTTGGAAAGTCCTTGACACCTTGTGAACACCCCATCCCTCTATGCTTGCATCTTTGTTGATAAATGTCCTGAGTGGGTTCGCTTATTAGAATTCCTAACTTAAATCTGCTGAGACTCATTCACCATCTGAATGACCTGAGAATCCTGCTGGGGAGATAGACCTTCGCTGAAGGGTGGATAAGAAGCAGCTCTGTAGTGATCTCATGTGAGCATGAGCCACTAAGAACATCCACAATGAAGACCACTGATCCCAGAAGAAACATGAAGGGGTACTTCCCTTGAGAGACTGACTTCTGTTAAGATTTCTCAGCTTCTCTTCTCTTTCCTGCAAAAAGAAACTTTATAAAGGACCACATCTATGTCAACTCCATGATGAGGAATCCACTGAGACAACGTTAACTGATTTCAAAAAACTGTGGCTCTGCAGCATCCTCATCACATGGTGCCATCTATGAAAGTGGCTCTGGATGAGGTCACACAGGAAGGGGTAAGTAGACACAGACCCCCTCCAGTCCAAGAGCTATTATTAACACTACCAGCACTTTTGTAAATACTTGCCATATTATTACTAAACCAAAGGGCAAGGACCTGTATTGTATAGAGAGCAAAGCTTAGGAAGCATCTGTTAGACTGTTAGATTGAGATACAGCAATAGTGTGTATATCCTGTGACCAACTTGGTCCATAGGGGTGTCATTTCATGACATTTCAATGGGTGGTTTTAATTTGGCACTGCCCATCTCATCTCTGGGACCCACATTTTACAGATGGGGAACTGAGGCAGAGAGAGGCTAAGGGACTAGTCCCAGGTCACACAGGAAGTCCATGGCAGAGCAGGGATTGGAACCTAAGTCTGCCATGCCCCAGACCAGTGCCCAAACTAGGTGGTCATCCTTCCTTGTATGGAGATAGGCATCCCTCAAATCCATTAATACCATGCAGTTCCTTTTGTTGTTGGCAGCCACTGTGGATTTTAAGGTCTCTATACTGAATTTTGATTTCTTCGTGGAACTGTTGAGATACTTGAGGTCAAGAACTGCTCTTTATGGCCTTCTGATTTGGTGGGGGGGGGAAGGGAAGAAGAGACTAGGAACAATATGGAGTAAAAGCCTTGTTTTCCTCTCTAGAGAGGGGACAGGTTATATTGTTCCCATTCATAAGAGATCTAGGATGACTGTCTGCATGCACTGACTCTTCCTCTTTAGGGAAAAGCCCTTAGACTATACAATTCTCTTTTTAAATAGGTTGAGAGGGACCATACTTACAATATTGTGCACCCATACTATCACTGCTTGTGAAAGCATGAATGGGCAGTTAGGGTATCAGATTAACAGATATGATGTATGTTTGTTTACTCTTGGGGCCTGATGCTCCCAATAATTTTCTTGCCAGAAGGAGGGGACTAAGAATACACCTGCCTGGACTTGGCTGCCTGTGATTGGACTGGATAGAGAGGAAGACACTCTTGCAGGTATTAAAAAAAAGTCTCCGTTAGAAAAGATGAGTTCCTGACCACCAGAAAAATAGGCACATTTTTCTTTATAAGAGATACCAGGATAATTCTGAACACACCGAGGAAACTTCTGAGTTTACAGAATGGAAACCAGGGGCAGGAAGAAAAAAAAAAAATACTGTGGGCCAAGATGCCCCTTAGTGCCTGCTGGTTCTTCCACCTCTGAGCTGCTCTCCCTATCATTACTGCACAGCCATCTACTTGGGTTAGAACACTGGCTCTCAAACGTTTGTACTGGTGACCCCTTTCACATAGCAAGCCTCTGAGTGCAACCCCCCTTATCAATTAAAAACACTTTATATATTTAACACCATTATAAATGCTGGAGGCAAAGCAGGGTTTGGGGTGGAGGTTGACAGCTCACAACCCCCGATGTAATCACCTCATGATCCCCTGAGGGGGTCCCAACCCCCAGTCTGAGAACCCATGGGTTATAAGGTGAAGGCAAGGCACAGCAACCTGCAACAGAGGCTGATAGCAACACCCAGGATATTAGGGCAACAACTCACAGCCGCAGTGGTGGATGACTGTCCGATAGTTTCCTAATCTTTTAGGTGTGGCAGGAAATCCCTATCCCACTACTATACCCTCCCAGGGTGCATAAAGAGGGATATTTAGCTATAGCTTGTCTAGGGCATCTGCAGACCTTATAATCATGATTTAGAATACTCAGTACATTCTTCCCTGAGAGTCTAGCCTGGGGGCGGGGGAGGGGGGTATTTTATTTAACTTTGATTCGCTAATTCTGATTTGGAGTTGTGGCCTTCCTTCCATAAGTGGGGAGAATTTCCTTTTGTAGGGTTTCAACTATGCACACCTCGAGGAAAGAGTTCATGGCTATGGCCTGCTGTTTTCTGCATTGATTGTTATGCTGCACTTCAGGAAGGTGAGCACAGGAGGCAGGTGCTCAGGAATATCTGTCCTGCTGCATTCCTCAGATTTATGTTGCTTGAGGGAAACATTTCACTTTGTACCTCTTCAGGGCTTGTCTACATGGGACTTTTCCTATGTGGATGATGCTACAGTGCTCTATGCAACTCTTAATGTGCTGTAGCAGCATCCACATGGAATGTTACTGCATGGTAAGCTACTGCTCTGTAGAGTCACACACTGCTTTGTCACAAAGCAAAGCCCCTTGTAGACAAGCCCTTAGAGTGCCTCCTAGAGAAATTACCTGAATCAGACTCTTCATAAGACCGAGAGGGATTGGGAGGCCCTTTTTCTTCCCTTAGAGCTTCATAATGGTATGAGTAGAGGGGTCTGAACATCTGAGACCCCTTTGATGCTCCTCCTCAGACACCAAGAGAATTTTCAGACTGAGGGTCTCCTGGAGGGCCATGGAACCTTGTGGTTACTTTCTTGTGCAGATTTCTTGCCCTAGAAAGAGGGGGTTCAAACTGAAAGGTTGTGCTGCACTGGGAGCAGAAGGTGGCTTTCCAGGATTCCACATCCTGTTTTGGAGAGAGATTCCTAGACACAGCCTGAGTCAACTGCGTGGGCAGCAGGTTGCAACCCCAGTGATTCAAACAGAATCCTTAACCAACATGCTGCACCTGGTAGACAGAACCGGTATGACACTGCTGGCAAGCAGTAACCCTAAGGCACTGCAGGGCTGGACAGAGGAGCATGCTGCAGAACACTAGGAGCAGATGGGCTAGGGGGTCCCTTATGAGACTCTCCTTTTTCTGTCTGCTCTCTGGGTCTCTATCAGTAAATCCCTGCTGGCGCAGCAGCTGTCAGGAAGAGGCTGGACAGGGCTCCAGGCCAACATTCAGGACTGTAAGCATGGGCTCCAGCGACTAGGCAGGAGGCTCACCTGGCCTTCTGCTATTGTGCCTCAACTTACACACCCCTCATATGGTAGGGAGCTGCCACTTATGACAGTCCTGGGGCCTCTGTGTGGGTAATTTTATGGTGAGGTGCTGCCAACGTTTCCTGGAAGCTGTCCTGCTCAGGGAGGAAGGCTGCAGGAAATGCTGTCTCAGCCTGAGCCCTTGAGAAGGGCCTGGGTCACCACAGAAGTCCATGAAGGCACTCAATCAGCAGAGGGAGGTGCAGGAGACAGTGTCCAGCTTTCTCTCGCTTCTTACCCAGGATGCATTCCACACGGATAAGCAAGGAGGGGAGGGACAGAAAGGGGGATTGCCTCTGCTGATAAAAGCAGAGCCTCAAGAATTTCAACCTTCTCTTCCCTCACCCCCACTTCTTTATATATGTTCTGTAGCAGGTCTGCCTGCCTGCAGTTTAAGGGCATGTCTACACTGCAATTAAAACCCTGGGGCTGGACCATGCCAGCTGATTCAGTCTTGGACTAAGGGGCTGCTTAATTGTGGTGCAGATGTTCCGGCTCAGAACCCAAGCCCTGGGACCCTCCGCCCCTCGTGGGGTCTAGAGCCCAGGCTGCAAGCCTGAGCCTGAACATCTACACATCAGTTAAACAGCCCCTTAGTCCAAGCCCCGCGAGCCTAAGTCAGCTGGCACAGGCCAACTACAAATTTTTAACTGCAGTGTAGACATACCCTAAAGAGGAAGACAAAATCTGGTGGTTTCTCTGTGGTGGAGACACACCTCCCTTACTGCCAAGTTTGATCCGCCTCCAATGCTGCACATAACTGAGTCATGGATCTGTGGACCACATAACTAATAACTCATTTATATTAAATAAAATTTACTCCATGCTTTCCAGAGTTAGACATTATCTGATTCAAGGTATTTACAAGATAAGGGTAAATTTGGGAACTTGCTGGGTGCCAAGTGCCTATGGACGCTCAGCATCTCTGGGGATGAGGCTCAAGATAAGACTCCAGAAAATAATTCAGGTAATGAAAGCTATAAGAAGATGATTAGTGAGGACAGGGAAGGAAGAACTGTTACACTATCTTTACAAGATTATGAGGTGCAAACCTTATGAAAGGCATCTATAATCATTAATACAAAACATTTCTCAAGACCTTAAAGAAATCATACAGTTTGTCAAAATCTCTCAATCCTGCTAGCTGCAAGTAATATGGCAAAACACTGCACCCTTACTGTCACTACAGTTTTTGGTAGACAAGCCCTGAAAATATTAACTACATATTTGTGCCAACCATACGAAGTCATGAGAATATGACAAGGTTTTTTTTGTTGAAAACAAGGACTGGTCATATGTGATCTGACTGACAATTTGAATTTAAAACAATGTTTGCTTTGTTATACATAATAAGTCTATGGATACTTTACCAAGTAAATAAGTTGCAACTGGTGTCAATTTATAGATACAAACTTCTATGATTTGTAGTTTTACTGGCTGTTCTACTGTTAGAGTCTACTAATACACACATTTGAACATACATTATTAAATGTATTTCATAAAACTTTCAAGAAATAGAATGTAAGGAGCTTATTTGCATGTACAGTATATGGTCAATCTTCAATGAAGTTTTTGAGTATTTTCATCTGTGAATTTATAAATTAAACATGATCCTGAGAACTTGACAACTGCGTCAGTTATTTCATCTGACATTACAGTATAAATAATATGATCCTGCTGGGGAGAAATTTTCCTATTACTGAGAACTCCCTCAAATTGTGTGGCAAAGCACTAATAGCAAAGTGAAGAGTATGTAGTATATAACTTCTAGGTTATGTAGTGGTGATAGGATTTTAGTCAATTAAAATACAGGGTTATTCAATGTATTTACCTTTAACTCTTAACTAGGTTGTTTTCCTGCACTGAAATTTCAAGAGAGGAACAAATCTAATGTGTTTTTATAGATTTAGTAAAAGAATAAGCAATCAAATATGAAGTAAATATGTCACTAATTTTATTTGTAGTTTCCTTAAACTAATCAAATAGAACACATTGCAATGTTCAAAACAAGGTTCCAATTGAAAACTCAATCAACATATCAATGGTTCAATTTATCTGGCTCACGAATTACTACAATGGTAATTAAATCATTTATAAAAATTCACAAGAATTACACTTCAATACTTTACAGGAAAGTTAAGGAAGAATGCTTAGATTAAAAGAAAGGCAATCGGGCTTAGAGTCTGCTAAAGACAGAAGCTGACTCTTGCCTTTGTTTTAAGGGAGTACAATATGTAAAATTATTTCTTTATATCTTCCCACTGAGCTGTTCCACCTTAAGTTTCTGAGAACATATGACCCATGTTAGATTTTATTTACTTAGCTTATTCACCTTCCCACATTAAAATACGTTGTCTGCATCCTCCTGACACTTTTATACAGATGCAGAAATTATTGTTAAAATCAAGCACTTAACAGCTTTGAAATAACACTTTTAACCAATATCATTTCTTACTAATTTTTAGTGTCTACCTAGGGAAAAAGGTTAGAGACACACACAAATAGAATGTCAAGAGAATTCAGCCATCTCTGAATTCTATACAAATGCACGCATGTCTTTTTCTTAGAGTCTCTAACATGATCAGTCTTTTAGGTGAGAACTAGTTCTGATGTTGCAAAAAATGTGAGCTCCTTTTGCATGCCCGGTGATGGTTGGGCTCTTCTCTCTCTCTCAGTTGTGACTTCAGACTTGGCTTAGCTGATGAGCAGTCTTTAAATTACTTCTCTGGATGACAAGTCCAGGAAAGAAAGCAGGACACAACTTCAGGTGTCGTTGGTGATGCAAGAGAGAGTCCCCCTACTTTCCTTCTGCATGGCTAGTCTTGTAGGATTTTGTGTCCTCTTGCTCTGCCTTGGGGACCACCTTTCTACAATTAGGGTTTCAGCATGTTGGCTATAGCTCAATGTGGTAGTAATTCGGTATCTCAATCTGAGGTCATAGTAGAAGAGTCCAGTCTCAGGTGGACATTTTCTTCCAACATCCATAGGTGACCACAAGTAGATGTCCTCTTCATAAGCAGAACATGTGAGAAGGAGCTGGCAACAGACTTCTAGCAGAATATGGCCCATTCTCACTTTGCTAAATATAATTAGCAGTGTGTAGTCCATTACCCTTTTACTCATTTCCAAAAGAGACTCAAAAATGGGGCCAAGCACAAGGTGAGTGCATGGCCTACTTCAGTGCTCTTTCACCTAAAGCAGCTCTGATTTCAGTATTCCTTATTAATACTAAACTTAATTTTACCAAATAAAATTATCCAGGCCTAAACTCAGACCTGGCCAAAGTTTCCTACAGACAGATGGAGAATCAACCATATTTCAAAATGTACTGTAGATGCAGAGGCTGTCACGATTAAAGTTTTAGTTTAGCTCTTCTTCAGACATAGGCAGATATAGAAAGATTAATACTAGTAATGTGCCTTGATTCAACTGGGATGAAAACATCCCATAGGTTATTACACATTATTATGTTTTGCAGAAAAGCAAGGGTACTGCTAGCTTTGGGAAAAGCAATTAAAATTTGTTTTAAGCTTACCAAAGATTCCCAATTGTCCATTTTATTAATCTATGTCTTTTAAACACAGGCTGTATAAGAGCAAGAACAAAAAAGTTAAGCCAATAACTTTGATGAGTAAGATAAGCATAGTTTTGTTTCCTTATTTGCTAATGAGCAGAAACTAAATAAGTCAATTGCCAGCAGCCTGTTATTGTACGATTTAAATTTTCACACTAGCTGCTACACAGTCTATCCAAAGAGTGATTGTACACAAAAACATTTACACAATTTATAAGCAAAGTACTGCAATATTTGCTAACAGCACTGTTTGGGGGGTTGAATTCCAAATGAAAGCACAGGGAGTTACATGCATGAATACCTATATATATATATCAAGATAACTCAGGTACAGTATATATGCCATCTACATGTTTAAGCACCCTCCTATTTCCTTTTCCTCCTCATCTTCATGCAAATTGTATGCAGAATTTTACACCTGGAACTTTCTTCCTGACCTTTTCTGGCTAGTATCAATTTTTTTTTTTAAATTAAGCTTTTATTAAGTCATCAATACATATGCACTAACCAAGACATCCATATTATCTTATTATTGTAAATCTTGTTCTCCCTCCTCACATTTCTCACCGGATACCAAGCTAAAATGTGACACAATTTGATTCACATTAAAGTCCATGGAAAGACACTGACTTACCAAAAAAAACAAAAAAAACACCCCCAACCACCCTAATTAGCTTACATTAAAGGTCTTCAGCATAATGAATAAAGATGACAATAAATATTGGTTTTCCGGGCAAGGGAAAAGGCAACACAGAATAATCAAACAGATATGAATGTTCAGCCATCACATATTTTAACAATCCAAATCTATTTGCTTCATTCCAAAATCTCACTGAACAGCCAAAAAAAAACTAGAACAGCTTTCAGAAATCTCAATGAACAACCTTAGCTTCATGTAGTTTACATTTTTATATTAAACAGCTGAAGAGCTTGTTATCTAGCCATATGTATAAAGGAGTCAGGATTGTCAATTTATACATACACTAATTCAAACCTGCCTAATGTTTACAGGTGCTAGGAAAGATGGTATATTATGCAAATAGCCTGAACAAAATTAACTGAGAACTAATCAATTTAATAGTCACACAATTATATTTTCTTCATGTTAAGTGAACTGTTCCTCTCAATACTAAGTGTAACTAGATAAGACATCACACATTTTTTAAGTGAGTCATTACAGTGACTCAAACCCAAGTGAGTAATAACTAAAGCTCTTCATGGCTAGATTCTGTCATTACTGTAGAGCAGCTTTGGCCTTACCCAGCCACTGGAAGATTCCTTCTCCATAGGCAGAGATGTTCTGAGGTGGTCTAGAGAAGCTACAAAATCTCTTACACCACGCACTCCTGGCTACCAGAGCAGAGGGCATGACCTAGTCTTCCATAGGCACCACAATTACTCTTTCCTGAAACAACCCTTTAGGACTATTGGCCACCAGCATAATTTGGCAAAATCCACAGGCTGCTCTAGTTTACAGGAAGAATTGTACTTGTGCTTCCCCAATCTGGCACTAAGGTAGCTAAAAATCACCTTTGCAGCAGTCCTCCTGAGCTGTGCAGAGTCTGATAAATCTGAAATGTGACACATGAAAATACCAAGCTTTGAAAGTTTATTTTGTTTTTGTACAGACCAAACTCATTCTAATATAAAATATTTTCTAAAAATCAGGTTAACAAGTACTTGTTTTCAAGCACTCTCTAAAGTTCATGAAATTTTTATCAAATGTCAGTTAACTGTTTACATCATACAGTGCTTTTACCTCTTACCCCCATGGCACTTTATAATATTTAAAATATTGAAGACTGGTTGAAGATTAGAGAGTGCCTGTATTTTCTTTACTGTGGTAATATCATATATTTAGAAAAAGGTGTGTGAATGTAGATCTGGATATGAACTAGGGAATACACCTTTTTGTTTGTTTGTTTGTTTTTAAATATCATCCATGGCACCCTTATTTCCAGTTAATCAGTTCTCTTTACAATTTTCACCATCTATTGTATTACTATCCACAATAGTGTTTCTAAATTTCCATGGATAGATTGCATCTGCTTTGTATTTCAGTCACCAAGTAAAATTATAAAGTTTGTGGGTTTTTCCACCTTAGTAAACAATTTAATAATAAAATGAAGGGATTTTGTCAACATAATCCTGTATAGCTGAAATAGAGAGCTCATTAGTCAAGTTCCTATATAGTGTCAAAATAAGTAACAATTAAAAAGTCATATATTACAAGAGGACAGAACAGTTAACTACGATGAAGTATTATCAAAACAATTTTTTTTCTTGCTGCTAAAAGAGCAATACTGTTCTTTTGGAAACAAGAATCCTTCAAGGTCTCTCTGGTTGTGCAAAAGAATTCAAGCAATATGGTAAAATACGGGATATTTGCAGACTATAGATTAGGGCTCCATATGTCACACTCTAGGTAGACATCTTTGAGTCCTGGCAATAACATACCAAAATAGAAATATTTTCACCCCTCAGCTCATAGAGAGCCACCTTTCAGCTATTACACACAAAAGATGGGGACTACTACTAATGAGGTCCCCTGTTGTTCAAAGCTCTCCCAAGCGGTAACTGAATTAAATTGCCTGATTCCTGTCAATCCACTATTTCCAGAGTAGTAAAGAGAACCAGTGTTTTATTTATATCCCACTTTTACTTTATGGGTAAACTATGTGGAGTAGCAGAGGTATTAGAGTTGCCTTCCTGAATCCAAGGACAGACAATAGTGCATCAGTTTATATTTGATTCACATTTAGAATGTTTCTTATGGCTATTATGATAACAGGAATTTTCTTTGTAAATTAAAGCTTCAACTCTGTAGAAGTTAATGGCTTAGACCCTTTTATTCACAAAGAATTTACCAAGCTCTGCTTATTTGTTAAAGAGAAAAGTAATGAACAAAATTCCATTAAGAACCAGGGCTTTGGAGCGGAGCCCTGAGCTGGAGCGCGGAGCAGCTCCGGAGCAGTGGAGCTGCAGATTTTTGCCTGGAGCTGGAGCAGAGCCGAAGCACAGCTCCAAAGCCTTGTCAGCATTCTATGAATGCAAAAGAACTGCACCTGGTGGAAGGTAGCAGCTAGAAGAGTAGTTTTATGTATTGGCATAAAAATTACCTTTACAAAAAAGTAGTACTTCAAAAATGTTTTAAAAACTATTAACTTTCTTCTACTGAAGAATAAAAGGCATCTCTGCAGAGTTGTTCCGTACAATATACACTCATTTTGCCCAATCCAGCACAACTGAAGTCAAAAGGAGTTTTGTCATTGTCCTCAATGGAAGCAGGATGTGACCCTTAGCGAGAATATTCTGCAAGGTTTTTTAAAACAAGTAGGGTTTCTCAAAGGCAAGATGAGTGAGGTAATATCTTTTATTGGACCAACTTATATTACCTCACTCACCCTGTGCCTCTGAAATCCTGGGACCAACCAGCTACATCACTGCAAACAATATGGGTTTTTAGGAGAGACTTAGTTTAATGGTTTCATGTCACTTAATCTAATTTTAAATATTCCTTTGGAAATATTAGCTCGGGAAGTTAGTGCTAAAAATTCATTTTATTAAAAAAGTTTAGTTCATAATACATAATGCAACAAAATCCATCAACAGAGCACTTCATTACTATACAAGAGACATGAGTTCAAACTTTTACCAGAGTCTGGAATTATTATGAATGCAGTACACCCAATTGTACAGTAGAGAGAGAACCTCTAAACTGCTTCATAGCAAATCCTTATAGCCAGCACTCATGAGCAGCACAAATAGGCTTCAAAAGGAAAAAACATTGCCATCCTCCTTGGTTAGATGTCAAGCTGCAATAAAAGGCCTAGTATAAGACAATAAGCACAAAGAGTCAAAACTGAGGTTCTGAAGATTCTCAATATCTAGGCCCAATCACAGAGATCCACATAAATCAAACTCCTCTCCCCAACAAGAATAAAAAATATTTAAAAGTGTCAATGAACCTACTTAAATGTTACTGCCCAAACTTTTATGTGAAGTCCGGCACATTTATTCACAGCATCAATTTTCTGTAAAGTTTTTGAAGCATCCTAGTCTGATTGTTCAGACTTCTTCAGATGACAGATACTATCCTGAATAAACTTTAGTTTCAGTGTGCTCTACTATTCAAGCAAATAATTTCATATGAAATTAAGTTTTTCATAGAATCAAGAGATGGCAGAGCAATCCATTTAAAAGATGCTGGTTTACTGAAAAGGTTAAGCATGGTTCTACTCTGAATAGTGACAACAAACTAAACCAAAGCATTCCCATGTTTGTCATCACTTGAATTTTCATAACAAATGTAGTTAGTTTACCAGTAAAAATATTATTTCTCTGATTGCCAGTGCTGCAAAGTCACTCTGACAATCAAGCTAGGCTCTGCTTCCCATACATCACTACCAGCATTGCCTTCATAGGGTTTACATGGATATAACTGACTAGCATTAGTAACATATGCGATGTAATTGTAGCCTTGTTGGTCCCACCTTGCATTTAGCTGTGATGCTCGGAGTACCTTTCCCAGACCTGAAAAAGAACTCTGTGTGGCTCAAAAGCTTTTCTCTCTCACCAACAGGCATTGGTCCAATAAAATCTATTACCTCGCCCACATTGTCTCTCTGGCATTAGTAAGTTATTCTGTTAAGGATATATAGAAAGTAATATAACTCAGATCATTCTCAGATTGTCAGCTCTCCAGTGCTAATGGGGTAAAAGGCAATAAAACATTTTTCTGTCAATAAAGTAAGCAACTGTGATTGAATACACATGTTGTTGAATAAGGTCCATTTTTTATGAGTCACTCTTTATAGTGAAACTATAAACAAACAGTGACTAATAACTGAATACACCTCTACCCCGCTATAACGCTACCTGATATAACACGAATTCAGATATAACGCGGTAAAGCAGCAGCTCCGGTGAGGGTGGGGGGGGGCTGCGCACTCTGGTGGATCAAAGCAAGTTCGATATAACGCGGTTTCACCTATAACACAGTAAGATTTTTTGGCTCCCGAGGACAGCGTTATATCGAGGTAGAGGTGTATATATATTTCATAAAGTAAACCTTAACAGCTTGATCTATCAGATGCCTGTGCACATCAAGTGGGTGGGGACTTGCTGTGTAGTGGAAGTCACTTGGCCTTTGGCTAAAAAAAAAAAAAAAAAAAAAAAAGTGTAGGTTTCCAAAATAACTACACTTTTTGGGAGTGGACTGACTTTTACCAAGGTTAGTTACTGCCCTTTGAATCTCAATCTTTGTTTAAACCCCATACTTGCACATTTCTGAACCTTCAACCTGCTCTCTCCTTTCAGAATACCCATTTCACAGACTGAGACAAAAACTACTGTCATAGCATGACGCTTGTGAACAGCCAGTGACCATTAACAGCACTGACTGAAAAGATAAGGGTTCTTTAGTCACTAAGCTGAAAGTATCTCATAGCAATTTGCTGCACTTCTTAAAAGTTATACAGCTATATGAAAAGCAGTACAGACAGCAGACAGTCTGAAAATGCTAAACATGTTGCAAGTAGAAATCAACCTCTTTTACATAAACTGGATATAGGAGATCTGTATCCTCCAAATACATAGCTGTTGCTTAATATGCAGTGCATTGAAACGTCCGTCTATAACACTTACTACCAAGGAATGACCAAAAAAACCCACCAAAAACTCTTGTTGCTCACCTGCCCCTGCAAGTGGTGTGAGAGAACTCGAGGATCATGTATTTGTAGAGAATTTTCTAGCAATATGTTCAATAGCAAAAATTTCAGCAATACCTACCACAAGTGAAAACATGACATGATCTAATTATCCAGAGTACAATTTATCATTTAAATTGACCTTGTTGATTTATGATGCAATATACCTGAGATTAAGATTTAGATGAGAGAAGGGCAAACCTGAAAAGGTTCAGAAGTCAGTTCCTGATAAAAATTAGTACTTCTATATTGTGCAGCACTTTGAGGATTATTTACATCTTCAACACACAGATAAGAGATTATTAAACTAAAACAGAGTTCACGGAGATGCCAAGGACAAGTAGTAAATCAGAAGCAAAAGTAAGATTATCACTGAACTCTAAAGTTCCTGGTGCTCTGTCAGTCAGTCAATTAAACCAATCAGCCTGCCAAAAGATCAGATGCTTGTACAAAGTTTCCCCAAACCACTTGAGGCTACAAAAGTCTCATAAGAACAGGGTGCAGACAGAGATTTAGAGCACACTGTGAACATAATGACAGGTTTCAGGGTAGCAGCCGTGTTAGTCTGTATCCGCAAAAAGAACACAAGTACTCCTGTTCTTTTTACTGTGAACATAGTTACTATTCAAATAAAAGCTGGAAATACCAGAAGTCTCTTTCCTGACATCTAAACCCTTACCTGGATGACGGAAAAAAAAAAGTTAAGTTCACATTCATTTTTAAGAATAGAGGGGGGGGGGGAGAACAGGTTTTGTATTTTATCCAAACCAGTTCACCCCTCCCATTAAGGCAGTGAAGCGCATATCTTGCTATGAAAAAGAAGGGCGGGCATTACCTGCCACCTGCCGTAGCTGAGCAGGACGAGCGCCAGAGGGATGGCAGTGCCCGACATGGCATGGGTGGAGGGCATGCTGTACTCGGAGTTGTAGAAGACCTCCAGCTTCACCACGGGAGGGGAGGCAGGCCGTGGCCAGCGGATCACATCCTTGGTGCACTGGCCCAGGTACATAACCCAGACCCAGACGATGATGAGCCTCCTGCCCATCCAGGCGTCCAGGTTCCAGATGCAGAAGGGGAAGAAGAGGATGTAGAAGAGCTCGTTGCCCAGCTCCGTGCCCAGGTTGAACAGATAATAGAGGAAGGGGTTGCGGATGGCGATCTCCTGGCAGGCGGCTTCCCCGGTCAGGGAGTTGCGGCGCGGCTGCCTCCTCCCCCAGGTCTGCTGCCCTTCCTCCTGCTGCTGCGGGGGTCCCTCCCCGCCGGCTCCCTCGGGGATCGCCCCGTTCCCCAGCCCCTTCGGGTGCCGCTTCTCCCCGCCAGCGGCGGCTCTGAGCCGGGGCCACCCATCGCCTTCCCCTCCGCCGTTCATGGCGGGGCAGCTGCCGTTGGCTAACGGCCCCGGCTCCCCGCTCTCCTCAGCGAGGGGAGGGGAGGCCGCCAAGCCCGGAGGCCCCTCCACCCCGCAGAGACGCTGGAAGTCGGCCACTTTCTGCGGGTCCTGCAGGTAGGCAGCGAGCCGGGCCAGGCGCTGGAGCAGAGCCATGCTAGGAGCCGGGTGCTGCGGGGAGTCTCTCCCGGGAGAAGGGGGTCTCTCCCTGAGGGGAGGGCAGGGGGTGACTCCCCACGGGGGGGACGACACTATGCCGGTGGGGGCGGCCTGAGGCGGGGAGGGGGTTTAGCCTCTACCCGACCCTAGAAACCCGCCCAGCCGGCCGTTGCTCCTTCCCGCTACGCAGCTACAGCTCCGGCCCGTCGGTCACCCTCCCCGCTGCCTCCTGTGACCGTCCTGACTCAGCCGAGCCCGGCCGCCCCGCCGCCGCGCGCACCCCCGCACCCTCCTCCTCCTCCTCCAGTCACCGCCCCTCAGTGCGCGCGGTCCCGCCACGGGGCCTGCGCAAACTTCTGCTTCTAAGGCAAGAGCACTGACGGCGCAAGCCGGATCTGTCATCCCGGTGGAAGGCCCTCCTGATTGGCTGTGTCCCCCCTTCTAGGAGAAAGTGCGACCAATCACAACTTTGTTCTGAACGCGGGAGCGGCCAATGAACTCTGCCTGCTTCATCCTTGCGCGAGTGTCACGTGGAGATACCCACAAAAACTCAAGGGTGGGGGGTGGGCACTGAGCAGAGGCACTTCAGCCCCTCAGCAGGCAGGAGATGGGCCGGGGGGGAGAGGAGCCCCCACCCGATCTCCATCACCCAGCAGGGGTAGGGAGAAAAGAGCTGCCCCTCCACACCGCCTCCGTCACCCACTATAGAGGCGGGGCGGAGGGGAAGAGCTGCCCTCCACCACACCCCCCCCCCATCTCCATTACCCAGTGGGGGGGGGGGGAGAGAAGAGCTGCCCTCCTCCTCCCACACAACCCCCCCCCCCCCACCTCCGTCACCCAGTAGGGAGGAGAGGGACTGGGGGGAGACGAGGCCCCCAATACACACGCCACCACCGAGCATGGAGAAGAGCCTTGAAAGTAATGACTTATAAGGCCAAAAGGAATGAAGTAGGGGGAGGGATGTCTGGTTCAAAGAACAACTAATGAAATAAAGGCAAGTTTCTAAAAAGACCAATAGGAGTGACTGCAGATGGTTTTAAATCAAACAAAGAGAATCTTAAAATGAGCCAACACAGCTGAGTCCTGGGCATATGGTAATAAGGTTAATAAAGCTATTGTTGTGCCAATGTTCAAAAAGGGCAAGTGTGATGAGGTGTAAACCTGAGGCTGTCTCCCACGTGTCCCCTGGTGGCCTCAGGACAGCCCTGCAAATGCCCCTTGCGTCAGTTTCCCTCTTGGTTCATCAGATAAACTCAATACTGTACAGCATTTGGAGTACATAAATAGCCCTTTTGTGAGGTTAATTTATTACCAAAAGTCCCACTACCATAAAGCAGAATTCTCCCAGTGCAGTGCAAACAGTATATTAGTCTCAACAGTCCAACACCAAATATGGCTCTGGGGTGTCTCACCATACATACCCCAGCTCTCAAGTGTGGCTCTGGGGTCTTTCACTATGCCTCATCCCAGCCCTTCTACGTAGGGTGCTTCTCTGCCCTATTTCCTTCCCAGATATGGTTCCAATTCGTGCCCAGAGACACCGCTAGGCTTACCCCTTCATTATTCCCCAGCCTTCAGTCCTCTCTGGCCCTCCAGCTCAAAGAACCAGTAGGTATCTACCTCTGCTACTCCCAGCCTTCAGCCCTCCCCAGCTCTCTCTCTGGCCTGGAGAAATTTGTAGGTGACCTTCCTGCCTTCAGCTTTCACCTGCCTCCTCGGGCTCCATTGCTCTCTAGGGAATTCTAACTGCTCCCCACTTCAGAGCTCTAGTTCTGGACTCCTCCCTCTCAGCTGTCTGAACTCTCATTTAGAACTCCCAGGGGCAGCTCTGCCCTCCTCAGTACACCAAATTAGGACAAACTTGGACTGGAACAGGAGAACCGGGCTCAGTCTCATTTAAGGGGCCAGATACCCTATTACTATAAGTATCTATAGGACAATTACCCTGACATCAATTCTGGGCAAAACAACAGAAGAGCTGATATAGGATTCAGTTAAATTATTGCTACTTTATTTAAATAGGTTAAAAAGGTTGCAACCTTTTCTTTCAGAAGTAGATCTTGCCACTGTTGTTCATCTTTTGTAGTGTTAAGATTAGACTATTGCAATGTGCGCTACATGGGGCTATGCCTTAAAACCATTTGGTATCTTGCTAGGACCATATAACTCTGGGTGCTCTGGGATCTGCCCTGGCTGTCCATTGCTCTCCAGTACTGAACCTTGTACCTTACTATCTTAGTAAGCAATCTGAAGTATTAAAATTAACCATATCTCTCTACAAGAAAGTCATCACTCATGAATTCCAGTGATTACTTCTGCATTCGGCACTTACAGGAATCCAGCTATCTTTAGCAAAATACATAATGAACCAATGTAGCACTTTATTTAGATAAGGTCCAACAATTATCTTACTCTACAGGAAGCAAAGAGAATAGGCAGTTTTGAAAGAATGAGAAGAGAATGCAAATGAGAAAAAAGAATAGGCAGTTTTGTCTATTTGTCTCCTGATCACTATGCTGTGAACTTTACACACTGCAATAAAAAGGGATGACACTAACTGCTACAATCCCCAGATACTGAATCTGGTCTGAATGATGCAATTAGTCTTGAAACACAAGTTTCTAGGGAAACTTTTTTTTGTGAAAAATGCAGATTAATATTTCACTAAATTTGTGCTGAATTTGCCTAATTGTTTCATCTGGAAAAAAAGAAAGCCAAACAAAAAGAAAATTCTGACAAAATAGAAATGTTGTGTTTTGACATTTTCAAAATGACTTTTTATTTCAAAATTTCCTTCCGTTTTATTTGTAAAAACATTTTAAGTTCAAAATAGAAACAAAATTTTTTATTTTGGGTCAAATGAAACATTTATTTCAGCCCCAAACAAATTTTTATTTTACTTTTCAGTTCACCAAAAAATTTTCATTTCAGGTCGACGTGAAACAATTTTTTTCAATTTTTCACTGCTGCCAACAAACCAAAAAATTTGTTATTTGCACAACTCTATTTACAGTTTCACATTTTTCTTTCACACATTGTTTGCTTTTATTAAATTTTTCCTAAATGTTTGATGTGCTATAGAATTGCAAAACTTTTCAGTCAGGGCATCACTGTTTGCACACTATTAAAATGCTGTAGTATGATAAGTATGATCAGGAAAGTTCACCAGCTATGTCAAAAATCTGACTTTGCTGGCTAAACCAGATCGGCCAAAAACTGATGTTCCAAATAACATGAATTTGATGAGCTCCAAGTAGCAGCAAAACCAAAAGCACAAAACTTGTTAAAACAGTGAATACTTTACTTCAGAATCAGAAGATCATTGTCAAGGCCTCTTATTTTTCAGAAGTTTTCACTTGCACCTGGTCTTGGGAATGCAAAGAACTTTAATGACCTGCCAGTTATATACATATGCGAGGCACAAATTGTTATTTTCAGTATAACAAACACAAAAACAAAAAAATAAATGAAGACAAATAATGAATGGGCCCATATTGGAGGAGTTCTCTCTGTCAAATCACTACAGTAATCTTGCTTCCCCATCCCGGTGCCTATATTTCCTCCAGTGGGCATGCCTTAAACGACTTAAATCCTGATGCCAAGGAGCTACTTGACCTCTAGCTCACACCTAACGCTTAGTGAGCTTCTCAAACTAGATAGTCCACCTATCTTGCCTGCAGGGCCTGGTCAGGTAGGTGTGCTCTGAGCATGCCTACTGGATTAGGCCCCACTGGTAAAATAGATGGGGTGGGGGGTTTGTCCCCATATATCCTACAGACCATTGGTTAGAGCATTCACTCAACCCATTGGATTAGGGATAGTGGGGACCAGCAATTAAATCTCTAAGCAATTCACAGTAAAATTAGGGTTTAAACTCATGCCTACTACACTGTGGCCCATTGTCAGATATTACTATGTCAGATATACCATTTCTAGCAAAGCTAGACTTGACGTAAAGCTATCTAGTAAAGCTTTCTCAGGGAAGTGAGAATACTAGTCTAGGACAAGTACATAGTTTTTTCCAGTCAGTGTAAACAATCTATGCCTACTTTGCTCCGGGAAGCCAATTTTTTGTGTGCCACCAACATAGGCTCTTTGCCTGACTTGGCCTATATTTTTGGCCTATGCAGCAAGCAATGACAGCTTCTTCAAGGTGACACTTTTGTCTTTCAAATTAACAGTGTCTTGCCCTCCTCTTAGATTTTTCAGTCCCTAAATGACCTTCATGAATCCTTTTAAAAATATTTTTCAGTAACACCTTAGGCATCACCATTCAGGTATCTTTAAACAAAACCCTATCTAGGACTGAGAGCTCCCCTCTAAATTTGTATTAGGGACTGGGAACATGCTGTCCTGGCCTCCCTGTGCTAATATCCTTAATCACTTACTTCAAGTTCTCATCCTGAGCTGTTGCTCTGGCAATCACAGTCTACATTTTGTCTGAGACTGCACAGGGTTTTTTAAATCAAATTGGCGTGTGCAATGTATAGCTCTGGACTTTGCTCCACTGCATGTTTGTCAAATGCTCTAGAAAGTGGGTCTGTGTGGAGGATGTGAGAAATTTCTGTATTATTTATATACAAAATATACATAACAGTTTCCCCACTCACTTTGGAATTGTTAGCTGCTGGGATTGAAGGGGTTAATTTCTTTCCTGAGACAGGGGACTGGGTAAGAGTCATATAGGCAGCAGGCATATCATTTGGCATGAATAGACTATCAAGAACTGTCAACATACACCTCTACCCCAATATAATGCGACCCGATATAACATGAATTCAGATATAACTCGGTAACGCAGCGCTCCAGGGGGGCAGGGCTGCGCACTCCGACGGATCAAAGCAAGTTCGATATAAGTTTCACCTATAACGCGGTAAGATTTTTTGGCTCCCGAGGACAGCGTTATATCGGGATAGAGGTGTATGTGTGTAGATACTTGGAGATAGAATGGAAGATAAATGACTGGATATTAAGTTTTAAAGATGTATGCAATATTGTTGTTGTCATGTGGGTCCGAGGAAATTAGAGAGACAAAGTGGGTGAGGTAATACTTTTTATTGGACCAACTTCTGTTGATGAGACAGACACGTTTTCGAGCTTACACTGACCTGTTCTTCGGGTCTGGGAAACTTACTCAGAGTGTCACAGCTAATGGTCTCTTGAGATGTGTTAACTACTTATGCTAGAGGTTCTCACAACAAATTTTTGGGTGGCCTCAACTCTTGCTGGTGGCCACTCTAACAATTTCCCCTAAAATACTTAATTAACTTTGGGGGGGGGGAGGAATGCACATATACATGTCCAAATCATTGTAATTTATTTATGTAGGTTTTTTTTTTTTTTTTTTTGCAGACTCAATAATTAAAAATAATTTACAGTTGTCTCTCTTCTTTACTGGCTCTAAACAGAATAGAAACACAAATAAGGTGCTTTGCATGTTTTGCTTTTTTTAATTGCTTTTTTTTTTTTTATAAGACTTGCTAGCTAGTAAATCTGCTACTGTGAAAAGTGACATTTGTATATTTTTTCATATCATTTTTCACAGCAGACTTGCTAGCTAGCTGGGAGGCTGTGAATATCACTTTTCACAGCAGACGTACTCGGCCCTGGCAAGTTGGAGAACAAATTAAGCCCTGGATGGGGAGTGGGTAGGGGGCTCAGGGGAGATGGGAGGCAACGGGGTCAGAGACGATGAGGGGGTGAGCCCAGGACGGGAGCCTGGAGTCCTGCTGCATGGCTGGGGACTGGAAGAGGCAGCGGGGGCCGGGGCGACATGTGGGGGATGAGCCCAGAGCTGGACCCAAAGCCCTGCGGGTGGGGGATGCAGCCTGCCGCCACACGGCCAGAGCCTGCCGCCCGCCGCCCGCCACTCCAGGGCTGAAGCCCAAGCCCCATCATCCCCAGGAAGATGGCGAACTCATGCTGGCCGCAGGCTCCTACAGTGTTTGTGGCTCCTGAAGGGAACATGGACCAGCCCCTGCTGATGGCCCCAGGGGAGGGGCTGCTGCTTTGCCCCATGCCCCCCCCATCACTGCCCAGGAGGCTGTGGCCACAAGAAAAGCCCCTGGTGGCCATATGTGGCCACGATGGCCACATTTGAGAAATGCTGTTCCATCTTGCATTTAGCTGTGATACTCTGAGTAAGTTTCCCAGACCTGAAGAAGAGGTCAATGTAAGCTCGAAAGCTTCTCTGTCTCACCAACAGAAGTTGGTCCAATAAAAGATATTACCTCACCCACCTTGTCTCATTAACTTTAAAAACTGCCAGCAAAGGGAGATAAAATATGTGAAAACAGCAACGTGAAACAAAGAGCAGCCGGGATTCAGTAGACTGCAGCCCTGTGCAGGGATAGATGGAATCCTGGACTCTTAGGATGACAGAGACAGATAATGCTGCCAACATGGACATGTATACAAACTTTGCTTTTCCATTCTAACGTAGGGATCCTTATGTACTGTATTCCAGTTGACTAATAAATGCTGGATTGTTTTGAAAAGGCTGTCCTGGGTCACTGCAAACATCTGCTGGTCATGTGGCTAAGAAGAAGGTAAGTCTCCGACACAGGTCTGAACTCATTTGGAGCACTGGAGGCACCACTGTGAGAACAGAGATGCTGAAGCCAAAGACCACGTCTCAGAGTTATGAAGCCGTGGGATTCTCCCTGGCAAAAAGTAGAGGCATAGGGTCTGTGTTCCCTGTAAGCTGCGCGCCTGCCCAGGAGAGATTTAAGTGCCACGCAGTTGATTAACACAGCCACACACATCCAGCCAGCAGCATGTGTTCAGGTGCCCCTCCCCCGCTGCTTTGCTGCCAGGTTGTTCCTGCAGCTGCTCCCGGGACCCTCCTGCTGGCTGTGCAGAGCAGGGGGTGGGGGGAAGGAGGATGCTGATGTCGGGGTGTCCCCCTCTCCATCCCCCAGCCCAGCCCCTGTACCCCATCTCCACAGAGCAGGGTAGAGGGGACAGGGCTTAGGACTCACAGCAGCTCTGAGGTCTGAACAAGCCTACAGGTGAGTGAGTGCCTTAAAGAGACAGCGCACGGTCTCCGAGAGACTTCCCCAGCAGGCAGCAGCCAGCACACACAATCTCTGTCTCTCTCTCTCACACACACACACTCTGTCTCTCCCCCTCCCCTTTGCCCATGTATCCCAGCTCTGCAGAGCAGGGGAGGGGGGACATGGTTCAGGAGGAGGAGAGCTTACAGTGAGTGCCTTAGAGAGACAGCAGACGGGCATCTCTCAGAAACTTCCCCAGCGAGCCAGCGCACACACACACACACACACACACACTCTCTCTGTGTCACATACCTCCCAACACTGTTGTTGTTACTTCTTAGTGCTTCCTGCAATGCACATATATTCTCTGTAATTTTATTATTTCAAAGTGTGTTAGTTTGGTTTTTTGACTGGTCAATGTATTTCATAATTTTTATTTCTCTCTTACACTTAAATTTAATTCTCTGAGTACTGAGTTCTAAAATGCCTAACCTGTCCTGGCTGGAGCAATTATTCCTATTGGTAACTTTAAAAAAAAAAATATATCTAGGTTTTTGGTTTCTACTGGTGGCGCACATCCGTACGTACTTTGGTGCGCATAACAAAATTTATTCCGCACATGGGTGGAAAAAATTAGAGGGAACATTGCATACGGTCTGTCTCTAAAGGGGTATGCTCTCAGAGGGACTGGATAATGGTCAGAGGCATAGCACACTCTGTGAATGCATGACAGTTTGCAACCACCAAATCTCACCCAGGTTTGTATTTGATTTGCAAATCATATGTTCATTACTAAAAAAATAATCTCTGTATTCTTGGGCAAGGGTTGCCAGCCATTCGTGAACCAACAATAGAGAGGCTCCAGCCAATTCCCTCCAGCTCCCCAGCCTTGCACCCCTAGAATATACCATCTTGCTCTGGTCAGACGCCTGACCAGTGTAAGTTTATTACCGAGTCCGTCCCTCCCTCAAAGTGGAAAGCTTACACACTAAGCCTTTGTAACCTGAACTGAGATTTTCAAAGCACTTCAACCAAAACACACAGTTTTAGGTAAAATATAAAACAGATTTATTAACTACAGAAAGATAGATTTTAAGTGATTATAAGTAGTGAGCATAGAGATTAAAGTTGGTTACCTAAGAAATAAAAGTAAATTCACAATCTGAGTTCTATAAACTAAACAGGATTTGACTCAAGCAGTGTCTCACCCAGATAGATGGTACGAACAACTCACAGATCTTCAGTACACAGGCTGGAACTCTCCTCCAGCCCAGGGCCACCCTCCTCAGTTCAAAGTCTTTGACCTCTAGACATGCATCCAGGTATTGGGTTATGGGGGAGTGAGACCAAGTGATGATGTCACTTCCCCTCTTTCATAGTTTCTTCCAGCTTGCTGGAAAGCTCTTTGCCTGTGACATGGGGTCTACCCCTATTGGTCAAGCAGCCTCCATGTATACATGCTCTCCCTGAGAAGTCTCCATTGTATACAGTTCCTGGGATAGTGGATTCTCTTTAATGGGCCATCAGCACATCTGGCTCCTCCATTGTTGTACCTGAAAGGCTGGTTGTGGGAGCTCCCAACCTCACAACATATTTCAATAACATACACACAGCAAAACTTCATAACTTCACATACAATGATAGCACATACAAGTTGTAGTGGGGCAATTGCCCCACTCCTGGAGAATGGGTTAAAAGCAGCCAAGCTAGGCTGATTGGGGAAGCAGCCACAGCTGTGGCCAACTCAATCAGGGCCCAGCTGGCCCTTATAAGAGGGTTAGGGGCCAAGAGCTGAAGGAGTCTTACTCTAGTCCTGGAGTGGGAAGGGCTAGCTGTCTGGGAGCAAGGTACTTGAAGTGGAGCAGTGCTGGGGAGCTCCAGCCTGGTAAAACCCCAGGCTGCAGATCTTGTAGAAGGCCTACAGAGGTACTGGGGCTGCAGAGATACAGCCTGGGAATAGGCAGAGGCAACTGGTCCAAACCCCTTGTCAATGATGAGTGACCATTACAGACTGCAGTCTGCCCCAGTGAGTGGGGGCTAGATGATGACTGGCAGTAGCCACTGAAGCAAAGTAGGGTTGGGGGTTCCCCTGGGAGGGGAGACCCAGAGTATGGGGGTACTGCTGGGGCAGAATCCTGAGGTAAAGGGCACCAGGGTCTGGGGGAGACACCGGGGCCTGAGATAGGTGAGCCACTGGCCAGCAGAGGACCTCTGAAGCTGGAGTTGAGCTAATTCCCAAGACGACCAGCAGGAGGTGGTGCATCGGTGAGTCTCAACTCACTACCCAAGCCAACAGAATATTAATATTCAACAGATCAAGACTTTCAAAATGATTCCTCACAAGGCATACTTTGTACAAAACATATCATAATTATATGACAATGGTGAATATGGGGATTCCAGGGCTGCTTTGAGGTACAGAGTGCCACAGGGGTGCATCCCTGTGTACAGGGCCAGCTCTAGGCACCAGCAAACCAAGCACGGGTTTGGGGTGGCAGAATTCCCGGGGTGGCATTTTGCGTGGTTGTGGTGGCACAATTCCAGGGGTGGCATTCTGGGTTGTTGTGTTTTTTGTTTTATTTTTTTGCTTCGGCAGTTACAGTCTCAGAGGGTTGTTTGTTTGTGGGGTTTTTTTTTTTTTTTTTTTTTTTTTTGCTTAGGGCAGCAAAAAACCTAGAGACGGCCCTGCCTGTGTACCTTCAGGGCCGCAGAGTTCAAACTGCTGACTACAGCAGTCATGATGGGCATTGTGGGACACCTCCTGGACATAACCAAGTGAGGTGTCTATACTGACTCTATGTCGCTCTAACTGTGTCGCTAAAAGCTCTATGGTGCTTGTCATTTTATTATGTTGGCATAGCAGCGTAGTTACATTGGCAGGAGGAGCACTGCAGTGTGTACATCTCCACTGTTTTGTCAACCAAAGCTGACTTTTGTTGACAAAACTGTCTAGTGTAAGCAAAGCCTTAGTGTAGAAAAATACCTGGCATCAGCCATATCCCCCAAAATTTCCCCCCTTGTAGGTAGTGGGAAATGTTCCCTTTTTTATATATTTATTTAATTCTTTTGACTCTATATGCAAGTGAAGGGTTCCATTTTTTTTTTTTTTTTTTAATTTCTGTAACGACCGACTGTCCCGACTCTATAGGTTCTTCTGCTCTCTCTATGGTTCACAGAGCAATGAGCCTTCCAGCTCCACTTTTAGTCTCTTCCTTTGGGTGAGCAGAACTTTCATAGAGGCATGAATTGTGTGGTGGTTGGGCTCTTTCAGCTCTAATCCTTCAGTGGGATAAGCTCGCCCCTGGAAGCCCTGGGTTTTACCTATTTACCATTCACTACCTGTGGCTTTTCTTTTAGTTTCTGACAACACACTGGCTTTTGCACTACAGTCCAAATTAAAATTAATAAATATTCCATTTATGTTCGGGTTGACAGTCCATTCATCTTCTGCTTCTAATGGTGTCTGTTGCTCCTATGAAAAATTCATGTGAGCTAGTGGTGCTATCATGCTTTTTGTCCACACTGTGAATACTCTGCTGGAGCTTGCAATCTCTTGTAAAGTCAGGTAATCCATTACATTTCTTCCCATAAACCAGGCACTATCCTGACTTGTGCTGATTGTCACAGCATCTGCAGCTCCATGAGCTGTTCCTAATTAAATCTGGTTTTTAGCTCCTTGATTAAATCTGGCTTTCAGCTCCATTCCTTTCTGCTTCAGGTCTTTATTCTTGTTGTATTTTGGAATCGCTATCATGTTTACAGCACCAGAGCACTGTACACCCTGCATGAGCTTCATTCTGGACTGGCTGAGTTCTCTTGCTTGGCAAATTCTAATTGCTTTGTCAAGGGTTAATTCTGGGTCTTCTGTAGTCTCTGGCTGAAGGTTTTTTGTTTGTTTGTTTGTTCTAGATTCTAGTCACAATCTGATCTCTTATTAGGGGCTCAATTAGTTCTCCCAAAGTGGTAAGATTGGCTCTTCAGTATTAAATCAGTCACAAATTCTTTTATTGTTTTACTTTCCCTTTGTACTCCTGTCAGAGACCCTATGAGCACTCCTCCTGGCCTTCCGCTAGAACTGCTGTTAGGGGAATGCAAGCCTCTGTGCTCTGGCTCCCCAGGGTGTTTCAAGCTCCAGCCACTGTCCCAATCTCAGGGTCCCTAGCACACTTTCAGGGAGCAGACCTATCTGACATCACTCTGTGAGTGTTGGAACCTGCTGTCCAGCTGCCTAGCACCTCTGGGCACAGCGGGGACCTGTCACGCTCCTAAAATAAACCCATCCCCCAGAACTCCACTCCAAAGATTTACAGTTTAACTCCTTCAGGGACACACAGTAGTTGTAAAGCAGACAACATACACACTTTGCCAGTCTAATACCTTTATGCTCTTTTATCCTTAATCATGTAAAGCACAGGAGAGTAGCGATCATACAAAACAATAAACATCTGAAACTGCATTGTCCCCCACTTTGTCTCCCCCTTCTCTTCTGAGTCCTTGGGGAACCATCTGGGTCCAGGAAGGCAGGCAAGCAAGCTGTTCTCACCTCATGCAGGCTGTTTGTTGCATGCTTGTTGGGCTCTCTCCGTCATGAAGCCTCATCCCTGTTTCTGTGACCTTGCTTCCTCCTGCCCCATGTGTCTTCTTTCTGACCCCCTGTTCCTGTGTGTTCCTTTATTCTAAACCCTTCCTGGTCTCTTTTGTTCACCTCCTGGTAACTTTCCATTACTCCCAACTCTCCACTCCCTTCAGACAAGCAGAGGAAGCATCTTCTCCCACCTAGAGCAAACCTGTTGTCCCAAGGTGTTTTACTTTGACTAGATCTTCATTGAGAGCTGATCGCTCACCATTGTCTCTGACAAACCTGCTAACTCATGGTGTGATCCACATACATACAGACTCTCCATTACACAGTAATTTCATGATATAATTTCATTAAATAATCCACAATTCAGAAGTAGTAGAGAGAGAACCCCCAAATAGTCACAACCCTAAAGTTAATCCAGTACAGTTTCATAGGTAGCTTCCTATTCCTGAATTAACCGAAAGCTGTTAAATGCATCAAGTGCATCAGAACCTGCTGTTGTCAAAATTAAGGCTACTTCCTGATTGTCTTTCTTTTTGCTGGCACCCAGTGCTTGCAGATAGAAAGTGAAGTGCAGTTTAAATATCTTCCATATTTCCAGAGAGTTTCAGGTCTGGTGGAGCTTTTAACTTCTCCATTCTTCCACTCAGATTATTTTCTTAAATTTTTATTTACCCCTGGTACCATGTAGTGTAGTAGTGATTCAGTTCCTCACATACCTCTTTATAACAAAACACGGGCTTCTGCAGCACCCCTCCCCCAGACTTTCTGTCTGACAAGCAAAACAAATTAGAGATACGCTACCCAACACCACAGGATATTTAATTGTATGAATATCTGGGATGGTGAAATTTGCCTTGACATGTATGGATGTAATAGATGGATATTTAATAGACCTGGAAAAGCATGTTTCTCAGGTGGAGAGAGTCTAATGTCAAACTGCTAAAATGGAGTCTGGCATGCCAGGATTATGATAGGGAGGTGATTCATGTAAAAGGGCATGTCAGTGTGGTAGCTGGTGTTCTCTCATAAGATGTGAGAACTTCTCTAGGCTGCTTGTAGACCACCCTGGCTCAGCTCATCTTCAATGGGGGAGAGATGCGACAGTTTGGGTTCATGTCTGTGTCCAGGTATGAATTCCATTTGGGTTTATGAACACTATTTATAATTGTAACCATCACTGTGGATTAATTCATCTGTTTTATAGCAGGAACCTGACACGTAGTGTCAGAGGAAGCTGTATCTGGAAAGCTGTGACACAGCTACCAAGGGCTATCTGCACTGAATGGCTTTCCCCTGGTGAAACAATGGGGTTACCACCAGCAGGGCCATTGACTTTGAATGGACTCTGTACTCAGAAACGTGTCTGGGGAGAAGGGAGGTGGCTGGAATTCCTCACCTTCCCCAGGCTAAGCACATGGCTGAGCGAGCTGCAGTTTCTCCCCCACCCAAAGAGGAACAGAGTCTGTTTTAAAAGGTAGTGCTTTCTAAGGCCATGTCTACACTACACAGTTTTATCAACAAAGGGCACCTTTTGTTGACAAGACAGAAACAGTGGAGGTGTACGCACTGCAATGCTCCTCCGGCTGATCTAACCCTTCTGCTATGCTGACATAATAAAACCACCTCGACCAGAGGCATAGAGCTTTTGAGGACAAAGTTAGAGCGATGCACTGTCAGTGTAGACAGAGCGTTGCTTATGGTGCACTAAATGGTCTCCAGGAGGTATCCCACAATACCCATCATGACCACTCTGATCACCAGTTTGAACTCTGATGCCCTGCAGCCACATACACAGGCATACACCCCTCCCTCTTTAAAGCCCCAGGAATTTTTGAAATTCCTCTTCCGGTTTGCTCAGCGTGGACAGCTCACATTGCATCGTCCCAGCTGACCATGCTGGCTTCCTGCAGCGCAAACACTCCCACCTGGAGTACACCGGAATTGTTGGATCTACTGGGTCTGTGGGGAGAGGAGGCTGTGCAGGCGCAGCTCTGCTCCAGCCATAAGAACTTTAATACCTAAGGGCAGATTGCTCATGGCATGGAGGAGAAGGGGCAGGAAAGGGACACACAGCAGTGCCGTGCTAAGATCAGGGAGCTGAGGCAGGCATACCAGAAAGCAAGGGAGACCAACTGTTGCTCTGGTGTGGTTCCAAAGACATGCCACTTCTACAAGGAGCTGCATGCCATCCTTGGCGGCGACCCCACCTCCACCACCAAGAGCTCCATGGATACTTCAGCAGAGTGAACATAGAGGACAAAGTGGTGGACAAGAAAATGGACTTGGAGGAGGATGAGGGACAGGCAAGAGGGTCATCCGGTGGTGTGGTGAGCCAGGACCTCTTTTCAACTCCGGAGGGGGTCTAAACAGTCCAAGCACTCCAGCTCTGGTGCTCCTGATGCAGGAGAGGGGGAGTACTCATTGTGCTTTGATACTGCAGGAGGACATGATACTGCTTTTTCTTTTTCTTTTAAAAAAAGAGGGGGGGAAAAGGGTAGAAGAGGGATAAAAATAACCAACTCTAGCACTGTGTTTGCATCTGCTTCTCGTTCCCCTGTGCAGCTAAGCAGAGGGGGCACAGCAGAAAAGTTTGTTAATGCACACCGGAATGTCCTGGGAATCCTCCACAGAGATCTCTGGGAATTTTCCTGAAGGTATTCTGCAATCCTCTGCCACAGGTTCCTTGGGAGGTCATGCATTGTTTCTTCCCACGGTAGGAAACTTTGCTGTGCCAATCAGCAATTACTTCTGGCAAGCAGCATACGGACCCAGACTGAAGCCACATAGAACCATAGGACTGGAAGGGACCTTGAGAGGTCATCTAGTCCAGTCCCCTGCACTCATGGCAGGACTAAGTATTATCTAGACCATTCCTGACAGGTGTTTGTCTTAACTTCTCTTAAAAAACTCCAATGATGGAGATTTCACAATCTCCCTAGGCAATTTATTTCAGTACTTAACCACCCTGACAGTTAGGAAGTTTTTCCTAATGTCTAACCTAAACCTCCTTTTCTGCAATTTAAGCCCATTGCTGCTTGACCTATCCTCCTATCCCTCCTCCTTATAACAAACTTTTATGTACTTGAAAACTGTTATCATGTGCCCTCTCAGTCTTCTCTTTTCCAGACTAAACTACCCCAGTTTTTTCAATCTTCCCTCACAGGTCATGTTTTCTAGACCTTTAATCATTTTTATTGCTCTTCTCTGGACTTTCTCTAATTTGTCCACATCCTTCCTGAAATGTGGCACCCAGAACTGGACACAATACTCCAGTTGAGGCCTAATCAGCGCGGAGTACAGCGGAAGAATTACTTCTCGTGTCTTGCTTACAACACTCCTGCTAATACATCCCAGGATGATGTTCGCTTTTTTTGCAACAGTGTTACACTGCTGACTCATACTTAGCTTGTGGTCCACTATGACCCTCAGGCCTGGTCTACACTAGGCGTTTATGTCGAATTTAGCACCGTTAAATCGAATTAACCCTGCACCCGTCCACACCACGAGGCTATTTAGTTCGACATAGAGGGCTCTTAAATTCGACTTCTGTACTCCTCCCCAACGAGGGGAGTAGCGCTAAATTCGACATGGCCATATCGAATTAGGCTTGGTGTGGATGGAAATCGACGGTAATAGCTCCGGGAGCTATCCCACAGTGCACCACTCTGTTGACGCTCTGGACAGCAGTCCGAGCTCGGATGCTCTGACCAGCCACACAGGAAAAGGCCCGGGAAAATTTGAATTCCTTTTCCTGTCTGGGCAGTTTGAATCTCATTTCCTGTTTGGACAGTGTGGCGAGCTCAGCAGCAGTGGCAACGATGCAGAGCTCTCCAGCCGAGATGGCCGTGCAATCCCAGAATAGAAAGAGGGCCCCAGCATGGACTGATCGGGAAGTCTTGGATCTCATCGCTGTGTGGGGCGATGAGTCCGTGCTTTCCGAGCTGCGCTCCAAAAGACGGAACGCAAAGATCTATGAGAAGATCTCGAAAGCCATGGCAGAGAGAGGATACAGCCAGGATGCAACGCAGTGCCGCGTGAAAATCAAGGAGCTGAGACAAGGCTACCAGAAGACCAAACAGGCAAACGAACGCTCCGGATCCCAGCCCTACACATCCCGTTTCTACGAGGCACTGCATTCCATCCTTGGTGTGGCCGCCACCACTACCCTACCACTGACCGTGGACTCTGAGGATGGGATATTGTCCAGGGCCGGTTCCTCGGACATGTTAGCGGACGGGGAAGATGAGGAAGGAGATGAGGAGGACGAGGCAGTCGGCAGCG
Organism: Emys orbicularis; assembly: GCF_028017835.1. NCBI lineage: Eukaryota > Metazoa > Chordata > Testudines > Emydidae > Emys > Emys orbicularis. The sequence continues at coordinate 16,457,200 of NC_088686.1, forward strand.
CTTACCAAGCTGATTTCCCCGACAGCCAGGAGCTCTTCATCACCCTTACAGAGATCCCCTATCAACCCTCCCCAGCATGTAACCCGGACACAGATTCAGGGGAAGGATCAAGCGGTAAGTGCTTTAAACATATAAACCTTTATTTTTTACAAAACTTGAATATTAATACTAATAACAATCTTTGATTCATGATTTCTTCCCCTTGGGCGCTTAAATAATCAGTAACAAGTATTTGTAAAAAAATCAAACAGTGTCCGGTTCTGCATGATTGTGCTGCCCAAGCTGCTCCACTCTTTTGTCGCTGCTACTGCAGCTATATGAAAAGCCGGTCTATATGTCCGGGGATAGAGCAGTAGTCCTCCACAGACATCTCAACAAAGCTCTCCTGCAGGTAAAGGGATAGCCTGTTCATCAGGTTCCTTGGGAGAGCGGCTTTACTTGGTCCTCCAAAGTAAGAGACGTTCCCGCGCCAGGAGACAAGCAGGTACTCGGGAATCAGCGCCTTGCAGATCATGGCGGCATAGGGCCCCGGTCTCTGCATGCTTTCTCGAAGCATCCTCCGGATCTCGTTGTCCGGGATCCTCATGAGGGTGATGTCGGTCATGACAACCTGCTTTGAATTAGGTAGGGGACTGTTAGTATTGGGACTGCTTGCAACAAGTTCCTTTACAGAACTGTGACCGCTGGTTTACAGCCACGCGGTGGGGGCAGGAGAGGGTCAGCATCCAGGGATCTTTCCCTGGCATATCCGCGAGGGGGTGGGACAGGGCCACAGTTCTTGCTTGGCCGACTGATGGCAGCACAGACTGGCATTGCTTTCAATGTGAAAGGTGGCCAGTGGTACTCCTAAAGTTTTAATCTGCAACAAGTCTACGGCTTACCATCTTTGCCTGCTAGAGAGAGTACCGTGTCCTGCCCTGGTTCCCAGATCGGCAGTGCAAAAGCCCAGGCACTGAAGGCGAGGTTCGAAAATTCGACCTTGTCCTCAGTGCGCATGTGATAGGTGTAGTTCATGGTCTTGTTCACGGAGAAAGACTATGTTCTTGTGAATCAAGGTTCTTGATTCACAACTACATTTATCTTTCGGAGGAATTCACTGCCTTTTCCTCATTCCCACAGCCACATCTGCAACTGTCTCCCAACCCAGCCTGGAATCACACTCCCAGAGGCTAGAGCACATTAGGCGGAGGAAGAAGACGACGCGAGAGGACATGTTCTCTGAACTTATGGGCTGCTCCCGAGCCCAGGCAGCACAGCATAACCAGTGGAGGGAGAATTTGTCCCAAATGCACCGGATACACATGGACCGTGAGGAGAGGTGGCGGCAGGAAGACCAGCAGGCGACTCAAACACTGCTTGGACTTATGAGGGAGCAAACGGACACGCTCCGGCGCCTTGTTGATGTTCTGCAGGAACAGAGGCAGGAGGACAGAGCCCCGCTGCAGTCTATCAGGAACCGCACTCCCCCGCCACCAAGTCCCATACCCCCCTCGCCCAAAGTCCAAAGAAGGAGGGGCGGGAGAGTCCGTGAAAACTCTCACTCCACCCCTGCAGACTGCTCAAGCACCAGAAGGCTGTCATTCCCCAAGATTTGAAAAGTCCTTTCCTGGCCGCCTCAAGCAAGCCCCCGTCCAAGTTTCACCCCCCAGTTTCATGTGTGGTTGTTAATAAAAAATACGTTTTTGTTCAGTACTGTTTCAGTCATGCTGTTTTGAGGGAGAGTCTGTCTGCAGGGGGGGAAGGGGCTTGGTAATTGGACAGGACATTCACCTTTAGCAGGCTACAGAGGCGGGGGCAGGTCCAGCAGCAGGGCACATACACAGTGCACTGACTAGTTACCCTGGTCAGTCTGGGAGGTGGTTTTCATGTTCTGTGCGTGGGGTGTGGGGGGGTGTTGCTCTGTGACTTTGTGGCGGGGGAGGGCAGTTACAGATGTTATGCAGCGGTCCTTGTCCTGGATCACAGAGCCACGCAGCAGGGGATCTGTAACCCTCCTCCCCCTGCCATAAAGTCACATAGCCCCCACATACACGCAGTCCCGCTCAGGAGGGCTGGCAGGCTCCATGGAAACAACCAATCCGCCACTGCGATTCCTGTCATTCCTGGAGTTTAGAAGGATCATTTGCATCAGTACACTACACCCGCTCCCCACCACAGTCTGCGTCCCAGGTTTAAAACATTCCCGCGAAAACAGTAATAAAGACAACGGTGTTCATTAACAAAATAAAACTAAATTTATTTTTTTGGAAGGGGGTGGAGGGGGTCTGTAACTGGAGAGGATAGTCATCCTTAACTGGGTAAAGAAACGGGGGCAGGTTCAGCTTCTCTGTACACAAACTGTAAAGTCACTGGTCACCCTGCTCAGTGTGGAACCAGGCTTTCAAAGCCTCCCGGATGCACAGCGCATTCCGCTGTGCTCTTCTAATCGCCCGGCTGTCTGGCTGGGCGTAATCAGATGCCAGGTTATTTGCCTCAACCTCCCACCCCGCCATAAAGGTCTCCCCCTTGCTCTCACACAGATTGTGGAGCACACAGCAAGCAGCTATCACAATGGGGATATTGGTTTCGCTGAGATCACAGCGAGTGAGTGAGCTTCTCCATCTCCCCTTGAGACGTCCAAAAGCACACTCCACCACCATTCTGCACTTGCTCAGCCGGTAGTTGAAGAGTTCTTTTTCAGAGTCCAGGGCGCCACTGTAGGGCTTCATGAGCCAGGGCATTAGCGGGTAGGCTGGGTCCCCAAGGATCACTGTAGGCATCTCCACATCCCCAAGAGTTATTTTGTGGTCCGGGAAGTAAATACCTTCCTGCAGCCGTCTAAACAGACCAGAGTTCCTGAAGACGCGAGCGTCATGAACCTTGCCCGGCCATCCGACGTTGATGTTGGTAAAACGTCCCCTGTGGTCCACCAGTGCTTGCAGCACCATTGAAAAGTAGCCCTTTCAGTTGATGTACTGGCTGGCCTGGTGGTCCGGTCCCAGGATAGGGATGTGAGTTCCATCTATAGCCCCACCGCAGTTTGGGAATCCCATCGCGGCGAAGCCATCTATGATGACCTCCACGTTTCCCAGGGTCACTACCTTTGAGAGCAGTACCTTGACGATTGCCTTGGCTACTTGCATCACAACAACCCCCACGGTAGATTTGCCCACGCCAAACTGGTTCGCGACAGACCGGTAGCTGTCCGGCGTTGCAAGCTTCCAGAGGGCTATGGCCACTCGCTTCTGGACAGTCAGGGCTGCTCGCATCCGGGTGTCATTGCGCTTCAGGGCAGGTGACAGCAACTCACAAAGTTCCAGGAAAGTCCCCTTCCGCATGCGAAAGTTTCGCAGCCACTGGGATTCGTCCCAGACCTGCAGCACTATGCGGTCCCACCAGTCAGTGCTTGTTTCCCGTGCCCAGAATCGCCGTTCCACAACATCCAGATGACCCATTGTCACCGTGATGTCCTCGGAGCTGGGTCCCGTGCTTTGTGAGAGGTCTGTGCCCCTCTCAGAGTTCAGTCCCTCACCGCGGTGCCGTAGCCTCCTCGCCTGGTTCATCTGCATCTGCCTCTGGGAAAGTGGATGATAACCTGCGAGGCGTTCACAAGTGCCACAACTGCAGCGATGGTCGCAGCGGGATCCATGCTCGCAGTGCTGTGGCGTCCGCGCTGTCACTGACCCGAAAAGCGCGCGAACTGATTTCCCACCGGCGCTTTCAGGGAGGGAGGGAGGGCGGTATTGACAGACGGATGACGACAATTACCCAAAAGCACCCTCGACCCTTTTTTTTTACCCAGAAGGCATTGGCGGCTCGACCCAGAATTCCAAGGGGCTGCGGGGACTGCGGGAACTGTGGGATAGCTGCCCACAGTGCACCGCTTCCAATGTCGACGCTTTCCCCGTTAGTGTGGACTCACAAAGTCGAATTACTGTCCTTAGTGTGGACACACAAGTTCGACTTAGCAATATCGATTCCACATATTCGATTTAAGTGAAATCGAAATACCCTCGTAGTGTAGACATACCCTCAGATCACTTTCTGCAGTTCTCCTTCCTAGGCAGTCATTTCTCATTTTGTATGTGTGCAACTGATTGTTCTTTCCTAAATGAAGTACTTTGTATTTGTCATAATTGAATTTCATCCTATATACTTCAGATCATTTCTCCAGTTTGTCCAGATCATTTTGGCTTTTAATCCTATCCTCCAAAGCGCTTGCAACCCCTCCCAGCTTGGTATCGTCCACAAACTTCATAAGTATCCTCTCTATGCCATTATCTAAATACTTGATGATGATGTTGAACACAACCGGTCCCAGAACTGATCCCTGCGGGACTCCACTCGTTATGCTCTTCCAGCCTGACTGTGAATCACTGATAACTACTCTGTGGGAATGGTTTTCCCACCAGTTTTGCACCCACCTTATAGTTGCTCCATCTAGGTTGCATTTCCCTAGTTTGTTTATGAAAAGGTCATGCGAGACAGTATCAAAAGCTTTACTAAAATCATGCATGCAGGAGCTGCACCCTTGCATCCTCACTTACCCTCAGGTGCAAGATATCAGCTTCTATTACCCCTGCCTGTGGAAAACAGTCCCAGTATTCAGAATAGTGTCCCTAGGCATTCGTAGTGATCCCCCTTGGAAACCACCCCACCATTTGTCCCATCTTGCCCCTTCCCCCCGGGTGAAACTCACCATGCTTAGGCCTCTCACCATTCTGTGTGTCTGCAAAGGGAAAATGAGAAAGTGATGTGCATAATATCTATGAATCAAGGCTGTGAGTGCACTCTCTCTATTGTTTCTTTAGCTTCTGCAGATGTGCCCTTGAGGGTCTCCTCCTGCACACTGACTCTGTCTGATAAGGAGACGAACCAGGAGGAGTAAGGAAGACATGTTTAGGGAGGTTGTGACATTCCCCTCTGGTGTTATCTGGACCGGTGATCTGCTAGGTCGCTCCAATCCTTGACTCTGGGAGCCAGCCTTACCCTGCTGTGCTGTGAGAACCCAACTCCTGGGCTGTTCACACCCAGCCTCTGGTATGTAAGCTGCTCCCAGCTACTTGCAACCGAATGACACTAGCCAACATCTCTGGTCCCAGACACAACCCTAGGAACCTCCATCTTGCAGTGTCCAGTTATGCCTGCTGGACACTGCAAGCTTATATGAGTTTGTCAATTTAACAAATAAATTGATATGTACCAGGCTTGTTATCCCAAGGGGGATCTCTGACACGCTTCAAACCAAATGCACTGCTTCAGGTAGAATAAACAAACAGATTTAAACTATAAAGATAGATATTAAGTGATTCTAAGTCAAGGCATAAGAAGTCAGAGTGGTTACCAAAAGAAAAGAAAATATAAGCATGCAGTCTAAACTCTCACCCCTATTAGACTGGGCAGCAACTAGATTAAGCAGTTTTTCTCACCCCACTGGATATTGCAGTCCTTAATATACAGGTTTGTTCTTTAAACCTGGGCCAATCTCCTGTGTTGGAGTCTTGTCTTCTGCTCAGGGTCTTGGTTGCTTGCAGCATAGGTGGGGGTAGGAGAAGGGCCCAGTATGTGTCCACTCTCTGTTTTATACTCTCAGTCCATGTGCTTGGGGAGTACAAGTCCAGGAATGTATGGAAGTCTCTCCAAGCAAGGTTGAGCAATTCCCCTGGTGTAGCCTCATGCAGGTGAGTCATTGCATTGTAGCTCCCTTGCTGGACAATGGCTGTTGATGGGTTGTTTGATACCCCGCCCGGGCATTGTTACTTTCCTTGCTGTTGCCTCTGGGGAGCTAATATCTGGCTGATTCCCCAACTTACAGCATGCTTTAGTGACCACCATACAACATAATTCTCATAACTTCATATGCATTAATGATACACATATATGGATAGAGAAATGACTTTCAGCAGATCATAACCTTTCCCGTGATACCTTACAAGGCATGCTTTATATGTAAGATCACGATTATATGAAAATGAGGAATATGGGGGTTACAGTATGCTCCCCCAAGGTATAGAATGGCACAGAGGTGCTGCAATCATCTGATAAAGCTGATTGCGATCAGAGAGCATGGAGGGAGATATTCAATGAAAAACTGAAAATGGATAGCAAGGAGGGGAAACGGGGAGGAGTGGATGATACAGCTGCTTGAGGACCAAACTGACATGCTGAGGTCCCTGATTGTGCTGCAGGTAGAACACATTCATGCTTGCCTCCCCCTGCAGCCCACACAGAACTGCCTTCCATTCCCTCCCCAAACTCCCCACACACATTCTTCACATGTTCCCAGGCAGTCACTATACCTCATGCACTCCACCCCTCGGGACATGTTTCCCAATGACAGCTGGACATACAGCCAGTTGTGAGAGCCTCATTTCAAAAAGTGCTATTCGTGGGTATGTCTCTTGTAGGAAATAGTAATGTTTATAAGCCTGTTTAATAAAAATTTACTTATAGAAAAAAAAAAATCTTTGGGTCCTAGACATGGTGGTTGCTGCTGAAATTCATATACAGTGGCAATCGATACATTTGCAGACTACAATTAATGCTCACACAGCAATCATATTACAAGGGTCATTCAACAGCGCTAGAAAACAATGCTTGGCTCAATGGATTACAGAAAGACACATTACTGGGGCTCATTGTCAAAATGTTCCTTCAAAGCCTCCCTGATTCCTAGCCCCCTATTGAGCCTCTCTAACAGACCTGGTATCTGGCTGCTCAAAAGCAGCTGCCAGTTGATCCACCTCAATGCTCCATCCTTGCAGAAACTTTCCCCCCCTTAGCTTCACAAATGTTATGCAGAGCATGGCAGGCTGCTATGGGCATGGGAATATTTTCCTCATTGAGGTCTAACCTGCCAAAAAGGCAGCGCCAGTGACCCTTTAATCTGCCAAAGGCACATTCAGTGGTCGTTCTGCACCTGCTGAGCCTGTTGTTGAAGCACTCCTTGTTGCAGTCAAGGTTTCCAGTGTAAGGCTTTGTGAGCCATGGGATCAAGGGGTAGGCTGGGTCTCCCAGGGTCACAACTGGCATTTCCACATCCCCAATTGGAATCTTCTGGTCTGGAAAGAAAGTCCTAGCTTGCAACTTTCTATACAAGCCAGTTTTCCTGCAGATTCATGCACCAGGAGCTTTTCCTGACCACCCCTCATTAATGTCAGTGAAAGGACCCCTGCAATACCATAGAGAAGGAGGCCTTTCTGTTGATGTACTCCATCGCAAGATGGTCTGGGGCCAAAATGGGGTTGTGTGCGCCATCTATTGCTCTGCCATAGTTTGGGAATCTCATTGTCACAAAGCCATCTGCCATTTCCCCTCACATTGCCCAGACTCTCAGTCCTTCGTAGCAGGACATGATTAATGGCCCTGCACACTTATATCACTGGAACCCCCAGGTGGACTTCCCAACTCCTAACTGGAGTCTGGAGCTGCCAGCTTCCACACAGTGGTCGCCACTCGCTTCTCCACCATGACCCAGGGAGCTTCTTAGCAGCACATGGGATTCAGTGGTTGGATCTCATCATAACAGACTGGTGGCCATTGAGAGAGAGCTGGACTGGACCAGGTTGACACACCTTGCACAGCCAGGCAAGGGATTAAGACCCACACCCAGGATCTCTGCTCTAGGTATGTTGTGGAAAAGGGAGCTCCATAAAACTGCTGCTACCCACAGCCATGAATAAATGGGCAGAGATGGGGTAGAGAGTGGGGAGAGGGGACTGGGGAAAGCCTTCACTCCTACTCTGCAGTGAGTCAGCAAACAGAGCTGAGCCAGTGAAAAGGGAAATAACCTGTACCTGGCAAAGAGCTATAGCAAATTATTTCCCTCTGAGGAAAATGGGGGGAGGGACAGGGAAAGAACTGTGCCTGAAAGCCTGCTCCAGCACCCACTGAAGACAAACGGAGTCCTTCCATTGACTGCAATGTGTGCTCGATCCGCCTCTCTCACAATACCTTCAGGGGCATATTCATTCATAAATACTGTTTGCCTAACTGCTACATTGGAACTCCAGTGCTTTTTATCAAAAGGTGCGGACACCATGCCAATCTCAATTAAAACTGGGACATTCTGAGTTAATTATTTTGGGTACATGCATTAGTTTACTATACACTCATGCTAGAGTAAAAAAGGTGTTATTGACAGGAGTTTAACTTGCAAGCAGCAAAGTCACAAGTATGTTCTGCAGCTCTGCCCAAACAGGTACTGTGTGATGGTGTTTGCAAAACCCAGACTGACCTGGAAAGGGTTAAGGGAGTGATATGAGCTTATTGGAGTGTTGGTGTTTTTTTCCTGTTTCTGATTTCTTTCCACAGACCTGAAGAACTCTATGTAGTTCAAAAGCTTGGACCTACCAACAGCAGTTGATCCAATAAAAGATATTTCCTCACCTTCCTTGTCTTGCTATGAGCTTAATCAGTGCCATGTGCCACACCTGTAATGGGTGGTAGGCCAGAAGGGCGGGGCTAAAAAGGGAAGAGGCCACTTAGGCTAGGTCTACACTACCCGCCTGAATCGGCGGGTAGAAATCGATCTCTTGGGGATCGACTTATCGCGTCTCGTCAGGACGCGACAATCGATCCCTGAATCGACGCGCTTACTCCACCAGCGGAGGTGGGAGTAAGCGCCGTCGACTGGGAGCCGCGGCAGTCGATTTTGCCGCCGTCCTCACAACAGGGTAAGTCGGATCTGATACGTCGAATTCAGCTATGCTATTCGCGTAGCTGAATTTGCGTATCTTAAATCGACCCCCCCCTGTAGTGTAGATGTAGCCTTAGTTAAGGGGCTAGTTAGCTGGGAAGGAGTGTAGATAGAGCAATAGCCCTTGTGTTGAGAAAGATGCTGGGTGGGAGTCCAGAGTGGAGTCAGACAGCTTCCTGAGAGACATCTATGTGTACCTGGGACCTGCTGATGGGCTTAAACCAAGCCATAGCAGAAGGTATCCTACTTGAAGGGTATGTCTACACTACGAGGGTAGTTCGATTTCACTTAAATCGAATATGTGGAATCGATATTGCAAAGTCGAACGTGTGTGTCCACACTAAGGACAGTAATTCGACTTTGTGAGTCCACACTAACGGGGAAAGCGTCGACATTGGAAGCGGTGCACTGTGGGCAGCTATCCCACAGTTCCCGCAGTCCCCGCTGCCCATTGGAATTGTGGGTCGAGCCGCCAATGCCTTCTGGGTAAAAAAAATGTGTTGAGGGTGCTTTTGGGTAATTGTCGTCATCCGTCCGTCACTACCGCCCTCCCTCCCTCCCTGAAAGCGCCGGCGGGAAATCAGTTCGCGCACTTTTCTGGTCAGTGACAGCGTGGACGCCACAGCACTGCGAGCATGGATCCCGCTGCGACCATCGCTGCAGTTGTGGCCGTTGTCAACGCCTCGCAGCTTATCATCCACCTTTACCAGAGGCAGATGCAGATAAACCAGGCGAGGAGGCTACGGCACCGCAGTGAGGTGAAGTCTGAGAGTAGCACAGGCCTGTCAGAAAGCACGGGACCCAGCGCCGAGGACATCACGGTGACAATGGGTCATGTGGATGTTGTGGAACGGCGATTCTGGGCACGGGAAACAAGCACGGACTGGTGGGACCGCATAGTGCTGCAGGTCTGGGATGAATCCCAGTGGCTGCGAAACTTTTGCATGCGGAAGGGGACTTTCCTTGAACTTTGTGAGTTGCTGTCCCCTGCCCTGAAGCGCAATGACACCCGGATGCGAGCAGCCCTGACTGTCCAGAAGCGAGTGGCCATAGCCCTCTGGAAGCTTGCAACGCCAGACAGCTACCGATCAGTTGCGAACCAGTTTGGCATGGGCAAATCTACCGTGGGGGTTGTTGTGATGCAAGTAGCCAACGCAATCATTAAGGTACTGCTCTCAAAGGTAGTGACCCTGGGAAACGTGGAGGTCATCACAGATGGCTTCGCCGCGATGGGATTCCCAAACTGCGGTGGGGCTATAGATGGAACTCACATCCCTATCCTGGGACCGGACCACCAGGCCAGCCAGTACATCAACCGAAAGGGCTACTTTTCAATGGTGCTGCAAGCACTGGTGGACCACAGGGGACGTTTTACCAACATCAACGTCGGATGGCCGGGCAAGGTTCATGACGCTCGCGTCTTCAGGAACTCTGGTCTGTTTAGACGGCTGCAGGAAGGTATTTACTTCCTGGACCACAAAATAACTCTTGGGGATGTGGAGATGCCTACAGTGATCCTTGGGGACCCAGCCTACCCGCCAATGCCCTGGCTCATGAAGCCCTATACTGGCGCCCTGGACACTGAAAAAGAACTCTTCAACTACCGGCTGAGCAAGTGCAGAATGGTGGTGGAGTGTGCTTTTGGCCATCTCAAGGGGAGATGGAGAAGCTTACTGACTCGCTGTGATCTCAGCGAAACCAATATCCCCATTGTTATAGCAGCTTGCTGTGTGCTCCACAATCTCTGTGAGAGCAAGGGGGAGACCTTTATGGCGGGGTGGGAGGTTGAGGCAAATAGCCTGGCTTCTGATTACGCCCAGCCAGACAGCCGGGCGATTAGAAGAGCCCAGCGGGACGCGCTGTGCATCCGGGAGGCTTTGAAAGCTAGGTTTCAGAGTGAGCACGGTTACCAGTGACTTTTCAGTTTGTGTACAGAGAAGCTGAACCTGCCCCCGTTTCTTTACCCAGTTAATGTTGACTATCCTCTCCAGTTACATACCCCCTTCACCCCCTTCCAAAAAAATAAAATCAGTTTTATTTTCTTAATGAACACCGTTGTCTTTATTACTGTTTTCGCAGGAATGTTTTAAACCTGGGACGCAGACTGTGGTGGGGAGCGGGTGTAGTGTACTGATGCAAATGATGCTTCTAAACTCCAGGAATGACAGGATTCGCAGTGGTGGACTGGTTGTTTCAACGGAGCCTGCCAGCCCTCCTGAGCGGGACTGCGTGTATGTGGGGGCTATGTGACTTTATGGCAGGGGGAGGAGGGTTACAGATCCCCTGCTGCGTGGCTCTGTGATCCAGGACAAGGACCGCTGCATAAGATCTGTAACTGCCCTCCCCCGCCACAAAGTCACAGAGCAACCTCCCCCCCCACATAACATGAAAACCACCTCCCAGAATGACCAGGGTAACTAGTCACTGCACTGTGTATGTGCCCTCCTGCTGGACCTGCCCCCGCCTCTGTACCCTGCTAAAGGTGACTGTCCTGTCCAATTACCAAGCCCCTTCCCCCCCTTCAGACAGACTCTCCTCCAAAAGAACATGATGGAAACAGTAATGAACAGAAATGTATTTTTTATTAACAACCACACATGAAACTGGGGGGTGAAACTTGGACGGGGGCTTGGGTGAGGCGGGAAGGAAAGGACTTTTCAAACTTTGGGGAATGACAGCCTTCTGGTGCTTGAGCAGTCTGCAGGGGTGGAGTGAGAGTTTTCACGGACTCTGCCGCCCCTCCTTCTTTGGACTTTGGGCGAGGGGGGTATGGGACTTGGTGGCGGGGGAGGGCGGTTCCTGATAGACTGCAGCGGGGCTCTGTCCTCCTGCCTCCGTTCCTGCAGAACATCAACAAGGCGCCGGAGCGTGTCCGTTTGCTCCCTCATAAGTCCAAGCAGCGTTTGAGTCGCCTGCTGGTCTTCCTGCCGCCACCTCTCCTCACGTTCCATGTGTGTCCGGTGCATTTGGGACAAATTCTCCCTCCACTGGTTCTGCTGTGCTGCCTGGGCTCGGGAGCAGCCCATTAGTTCTGAGAACATGTCCTCTCGCGTCTTCTTCTTCCTCCGCCTAATCTGCGCTAGCCTCTGGGAGTGTGATGCCAGGCTGGGTTGGGAGACAGTCGCAGATGTGCCTGTGGGAAAGAGAAAAAGGTAGTGAATTCCTCCGAAAGATAAATGTAGTTGTGAACAAAGAACATAGTCTTTCTCCGTGAACAAGACCATGCACTGCACCTATCACATGCGCACTCAGGACAAGGTCGAATTTTTGGACCTCGCCTTCAGTGCCTGGGGTCTTGCACTGCCGATCTGGGAAGCGGGGCAGGACACCGGAATTTCTGTAGCAGGCAGACATGGTAAGCCGTGGACTTGTGGCTGCTTAAAACTTTAATAGTAGCACTGGCCTCCTTTCACATTGAAAGCAATGCCAGTCTCTGCTGCCAGCAATCGGCCAAGCATGAACTCTGCCCCTGTCCCACCCCCTCGCGGCTGTCCCAGGGAAAGATCCCTGTATGCTGCCCCTCTCCCGCCTCCACCGCGTGGCTGTAAACCGGCGGTTACAGTTCTGTAAAGGAACGGGCAAGCAGTCCCAATACTAACAGTCCCCTACCTAATTCAAAGCAGGTCATCATGAGCGACATCACAATCATGAGGATCTCAGACAGCGATAAAGAAAGGATGCTTCGGGAAAGCCTGCAAAGACCAGGGCCGTATGCCGCCATGCTGTGCAAGGCTATGATCCCGGAGTACTTGAGGATCTCCTGGCGCGGAAACGTCTCCTACTTCGGAGGACCCAATAAGGCCGCTCTCCCCAGGAACCTGATGAACAGGCTTTCCAATTACCTCCAGGAGAGCTTCCTCGAGATGTCCCTGGAGGATTTCAGCTCTATCCCCGGACATATAGACCGCATTTTAATATAGCTGCACTGGCGGGGACTAAAGAGTGGAGCGGCTTGGGCAGCAGAATCATGCACAACCGGACACTGTTAGATTTTTTTTAAATAGTTGGGACTGAATAGTTAAGCGCCTAGGGCAAACAAATCAGGAAAAACACATTGTTCTTATTGTTAATATTCCAGTTCTGTTAAAAATAAATGTTTAGATGTTTAAAACACTTACTGCTTGATCCTTCCCCTGAATCTGTGTCCGGGTTAAATGCTGGGGACGGTTGGTAGGGGATCTCTGTAAGGGTGATGAAGAGATCCTGGCTGTCGGGGAAATCAGCTTGGTAAGCGCTGTCGACTGCCTCGTCCTCCTCATCTCCTTCCTCATCTTCCCCGTCCGCTAACATGTCCGAGGAACCAGCCGTGGACAATATCCCATCCTCAGAGTCCACGGTCAGTGGTGGGGTAGTGGTGGCGGCCACACCTAGGATGGAATGCAGTGCCTCGTAGAAACGGGATGTGTGGGGCTGGGATCCGGATCGTCCGTTTGCCTCTTTGGTCTTCTGGTAGCCTTGTCTCAGCTCCTTGATTTTCACGCGGCACTGCGTTGCATCCCGGATGTATCCTCTCTCTGCCATGGCTTTAGAGATCTTCTCATAGATCTTTGCATTCCGTCTTTTGGAGCGCAGCTCGGAAAGCACGGACTCATCGCCCCACACAGCGATGAGATCCAAGACTTCCCGATCAGTCCATGCTGGGGCCCTCTTTCTATTCTGGGATTGCACGGCCATCTCGGCTGGAGAGCTCTGCATCGTTGCCACTGCTGCTGAGCTCGCCACACTGTCCAAACAGGAAATGAGATTCAAACTGCCCAGACAGGAAAAGGAATTCAAATTTTCCCGGGCCTTTTCCTGTGTGGCTGGTCAGAGCATCCGAGCTCGGACTGCTGTCCAGAGCGTCAACAGAGTGGTGCACTGTGGGATAGCTCCCGGAGCTATTACCGTCGATTTCCATCCACACCAAGCCTAATTCGATATGGCCATGTCGAATTTAGCGCTACTCCCCTCGTTGGGGAGGAGTACAGAAGTCGAATTTAAGAGACCTCTATGTCGAACTAAATAGCCTTGTGGTGTGGATGGGTGCAGGGTTAATTCGATGTAACGGCACTAAATTCGACATAAACGCCTAGTGTAGACCAGGCCGAAGAGACAGAAGCACTAAGCACTAAACCCAGAGGGAAGATGGATTAATAGTCCCACAGAGGCTGTGAATTAAGTCTAGCTGGGGCAAAGACTCCTTTATCTGGTGTTTGTTTTAGACCAAAGTCATAGGCCTTGGCTACACTCGCGGATTCACAGCGCTGCCGCGGCAGCGTTGCCGTGGCAGCGCTGTGAAGCGCGAGTGTAGTCGCGCTGCCAGCGCTGCGAGAGCTGTCTCGCAGCGCTGCAAGTACTCCACCTCTCCGAGGGGCATAGCTTGCAGCGCTGCGAGGGAGCGTGCAGCGCTGCAGGCGCTGATTACACTGGCAATTCACAGCGCTGCACTTGCTGCGCTCAGGGGTGTGAAAAAACACCCCCCCTGTGACAGGCCTATGACTTTGGTCTCTGTTACCCGGGAAGGGGATTTAACTTGTATAGTGATCTGGCTGGAGGGTTGAGCCATGTAGGCCCACTGAAAAGGCTAGAAATATGGTTGGGGAAACTGAGGCAGAGTTCCTGCAGTGCTGTTTCTCTCCATGAGGGGACAGTGACCTGTTTCCCCAGGAACAACAGTTCTCTAGTGTTTTAGATAGTTGATCATGCATGTGTGTGTTGTTGGTGTTTTTTTAATCCCTCCTCCTGTAAACCTAAGCTGTTTTAGTTCAATGAGTCCAAATATACAAGTTTTGGAGAGAGGGGAGAAGAATCAACTAAATTTTGGAATTTTCTAAAAATATTTTTAAATAGCTGGTGGCCTTCTCCCTTGAGTCTTCTGGCGTTGCCCTGCTCTTCTTTGTTCAGAGTGGTGGTCAGACTATTGCTCCCTGTCCCATGATGGGTCTTCAGGAGTGCACAGATATCCTTAACTCTGATCCTTGAAATTAAAGGCTTCTCTACACTTGAAACGCTACAGTGCACAGCTGCAGCAGTGTTTCAAGTATAGACACTACCTACGGTGATGGGAGGGGTTCTCCCACCCGTGTAGGTAATCCACCTCCCCAAGAGGCGGTAGCTAGGTTGAGGGAAGAAGTCTTCTGTTGACCTAACACTGTCTACATCGGGGCTTATGGGAGCTTACCTATGTTGCTCAGGGGATGGATTTTTCACACTCCTGAGCAATGTAGCTGGACTGACCTAACTTTTTAGTGTAGACCAGGCCTAAGGTTATGTCTGCTATGATGTCTACACTTGAAGCTAGGGATGTGATTCCCAGCTCCTAGTATAATAAATACCTTGTGTAAGATTATTTTGCATCCTATTCCTCTTCTGGTAGTTTTATTGTTATATTATTGCAGCACAAAAGTAGAGTGAGTTTTAATGATTTGTGTACAATCACAATTGATGTTTCTGATCAGCATGCTGGATATCTTTGTTTTAGCACATGAGGTACTCAGAAAAACAAAAAGCAAGATCTAGAAAAAGAAACAAGAAGGAAGAAAGATATATGTACAATTTCTTCAAAATACACATTCTTAATTGGGAATGGGAGACATTCATATTGAGGTGTGTTTGAGAAACACTTCTCTAAAGCTTGTATTAACATTTTAAGGCTGTGGGTAGAAAATGTGCCAACAAAATATGTGATTTCAGTGTTACAATGATAAAACTTATTGCAAAGGTATAACCAGAACATGACATTCGCCATTAAAAATGCTACTTTAAAATTGATAAAATTCAAATCTTAAAATCTCTTTACAAACATGAATTAAGCCTGAAAGCACCACTGTGAGGTAGCTGGTTATTATAAAGAGTTTAGGGATGGGCAAATTGAGGCACACAATGATTAAATAACTTGCCCCAGGGTATGTAGGCCTCAATTCATCCAAGTATATGAATAGTCCTATTGACTTCAATCAGACTACTCATGTACTAAAAGTAAGCATGTGCTTACATTCAGGGGTCACATTGTGTAAGTAGCAGAGCCAGGACTATCACTCAGGATTTCTGATTCACAGCTCCCTGCTCTCACTATTAAACAAATATGCTTAGTTCTTAGATTGTAAGATATCTGGGGCAGGGAATCTCCCTTATATTGTGTTCATACAGCACCTAGCACAATGAGGCCTCAATCCTGAATGAGGCCACTCGAGGCTAATGAAATACAAATAGTAAATGATTATTAGGATATCGTAGAGGACCTTGTTTAAAAAGTGTCTATTGAAGGAACAGTCATATTAATTTTTTGGAAGTCTCTTAGGTGTATAGCAAGGATTGTAATGTTCTAGAGAAAGTTGGTTATAAGGTAAGGTCCTGATTGTGCTCCTTGGTACACAAATGCATTACCACAAATCTTGATTGTCCTATTATTCTACATGCTTGCTTCAACTAGCATTGCAATTTTCATGTCAGGCCCATTCATATCTGAGGTAGATTTGAGCCCCAATATACATAAGAACCTTATGGCTATTAAAGGGTTCAACCTGTTAGTGCTTGATTTCATTTTAGCAGTTAACTGCCACTGCTGAAGGGACTTTTTAAACCAACTAAATCCGACATCAACAAAAAAGACAGTACCCATCTTATAGAGGAGTTGGAGTTGTGGGAAGAAATCCATCTTAAGTTACATTTTCCTGGCTACCGTCATTCTTTTCACACTTGTTTTCATGTAGGCTGAAGGAGCTTGTTCTGTTTGATGTGGTTTTGTCTAACTGCTGACCTGTTGTAACTCTTTGTAAAACATATTTCTTCTTTCTATTTATCTTATTTTGTTCGCTTTGTCTCCTCCCCCCATGGTCTATGGAAAATGAATCCAAGCGCATAGATAGGAAGAACCAATCTAATACTCTTAGGCTTTGTAGCTAGCACAGTTAAGTGGTTTCAAGCAGTAACAGACAGAACAAAGTGAATTACCAAGTAAAATAAAATAAAACACGCAAATCTAAGTCTAATATAGTAATACAACTGAGTACAGATAAAAACCTCACCAGTAAGCTTCCTTTTACAGATTAGTCTCTTTCTAGCCTGGGTCCAGCAATCACTCACACCCCCTGTAGTTACTGTCTTTTGTCCCAGTTCCTTTCAGGTATCCTTGGGGGTGGAGAGGCTCTCTCTTTAGCCAGCTGAAGACAAAATGTAGGGGTCTCCTATGGGCTTAAATAGACTCTCTCTTATGGGTAGAGACCCCCTCCTCTTTCCTATGCAAAGTCCAGCTCCAAGATGGAGTTCTGGAGTCACCTGGGCAAGTCACATGTCCATGCATGACTCACAGTTTTTACAGGCAGAAACCATTGTTCACATGCTACCTTGAACGTCCTCAAGTAGACTTCTTATCTGGATTGGAGCATTCCAAGATCCATTCTTCCTTAAGTGCTTCTTGACAGGGCACTTAACTTTTCAAATTCCTTTCTAAAGAAGCTGACCAAATGCCTTACAAAGCTTACTTAGAAATCAAGCAAGCATACAGCCAATATTCATAACTTCAAGTACAAAAATGATATGTGTGTACAAATAGGATGAATAGATTCAGTAGATCATAACCTTTACAGAGATATGTTACATGGCACATGTAGCATAAAACATATTCCAGTTATGTCATATTCCCATAAAGCATTATGGGATACATCGTCACATACATACAGTCATGGCTGATGTGATTAGGTTGATGCAGCATCAAAGTAGACACTGCATTGCTTGCATTGACTGTTACCGGCTTTCAGGAGCTGTCCCACAATGCCCCACAGTGACAATACAATTGATACAAGTGCTCCTGGTGAGGACACACACTGCCAACACAAGGAGCCAAATGTGCGCCCACACAAGCGATTTAGTAACTATGGTGGCTGTATGCCGACATAAGTTAGGTTGACATAATTTTGTAGTGTAGACATGGCCTTTGATTCAGTAGTATTCATGTGGTGTCACTACTCTGCCAGTCTGCTCTTGTCCAGAGAGAACTGCCCCACCCTTCCCACTCTGCATGCTGCTACTTGGTCCAGTCTTGCACTATCAGCTCTGCTTCTGGTGGCCAGGGATGCAAAGTCAGCTCTGCAATACTGTACCTAATAGGGCATTATGAAGCCAATTCAATGCTGTCACCATCTGTTGGGTTGCTACAAAGTCAACTTTGTGCCACTCTGCCTAGCAACAGTCTGCTGTAAAGTCAGTTCTGCACTACTGCTGTTCCACTCAGATCCTGGTCCCACAAACTTATTCCACATGCATAGAATTTCCAGGTGAGGAATCTGCTCTTTAATATACTCCTTGCTCTTTAGACTAGAGCTCCTGATACCTAGGACAGAGCTCTTTTTCCCTTTTCTGTACTTGGCTTGGATTTTTTACAAAACCCAAGTCTACTACTCACAAAATCAGGATGACCCAATTGCTTAAGGGGATGCTCTTCACAATTGTTTTGCCCTTTCATGAGTACAATAACATATTTAAATTTGTACAATCAAAATAACTCAACAAATTCCAACTTAAGCAACAAAACTCCATAGATGCAACTATGGGTAAGCAATATTATAATTTTATGTAAATGAAGCTAGCCAGACTAGCTTTTCACCTTCTCCCCTAAATGGGGAGCCCTCAGCCAGTAGGCATTAGGGTTTACAATACCTTCTAATATATCTATATCAAGTCAAACAGAATGGCAGAGGGAGCAAGGAAAACACATTGTAGCTGTAGCTAACAGTGTTGCTTCAAGGATGGATTTTAATAAGAACACCTGGGAGGCTGGGGACCTGCATCCCTCTCCCCTAGACCAGGTATTTAGGCTTCCAGTCCCCCTGCAATTCATTGTGATTATCCCAGCAGGTCTGAGCTCAGTCTAAATGCACACCTGCAGTTTGCTCTCTCTCTGGGACAATGACAGGGTTACCAGGGACCAGACAGCTTTCATAGAGCACAATACATTTATTTTAGGACAAAAGCATTACAGAGAAAACAAAACAATAAACAGTCTACATGCAAGGTAGCATACAAGGTGTCACCCATCTTCCACATGGAGATCCTAGTAAGTTTCCTGTCATTCAAACCCTTCCAGCAGGGTATTGACCTCTTGGTTACAATCTCATGTCAGTTTTAGAACCAGTAGATGCAATTCCCCCCCTCCTCCCCTGGGTACTTCTCTGAAGTTCTTTACCTGTCCCGAGAGCTGCAGTAGTTTATCCCTCCCCACCCCCAATGATTTTAGTTCTTGGGGGAGCTCAGTAACTCCCCCATGGAGCTAACGTAATTTCTAGCTCAAAAAATACATCTGACACTTTTAAATACAAAAGCTTATGACTAATCCTCATGCTGTCAGCATTTGGTACATTTGAATATAATAGTCTTTTTGAAGTTTCCAGGCTCCCAAGTTTTCACATCTGTCACACACCCACAGTTCCAAATGAAGCCAACAGGAGCTGTGATCATTCAGCATTTCTGAAACCCATTGTGTTTTAGTACTAGCAGGGGTAAATCCTAATAAACTCCCCATCTGAATAATTATTATGTAGTAGTTCAAGCATGAAAATCTTTGCTCACTGCAAAAACAATATTACATTTAAATTGCTGAGATGTTGAAACTTACCTGCTGCAGGCCCCTTCATGTCTAATTGTTCAAATTTAGTAACAGCAGCTTTGAATCTCCTCCACTGCCAAAAACTAATAAAGTTCAAAAGAAATGGTTGGTGAACAACACGACTACGGTAACATTTGCTGTCTGTAATGAGAAATGCTACGTCAAACTCACATGCTTGCCTTGTTAGCCATGTTAGTACAGTAAAAATCATTAATACCAGAGTATTTATATATTCTGTTTATCATGTGATTATTTCACAAAGGCATACAAATAAAGAAGAGGCTCATCACAGGAGATTCATATAAGACTGTGTTTCTACCAAAAAAAAAAAAAAAAAAGTGTTAAAACAGAAACACTGTAGGGCAGTGGTGCACAAACTTTTCCAGCCATGCCCCCCTCGCCCTTTACCGTTAAGGGAATCTGCCTGCACCTCCCTACATTACTGCACAGCCAAGGCTTCCTCAGCAGTGGGCTGCTTCTACCTGGCAGCCAGGCTGCACCACTAGGGCAGAGCCCAGACCTGCCCCTCTGCCCCTTCCCCCTCAGGATCTCAGGGTGGGGGAAGGTGCGTGCAATGGTCTCCAGGGGCAGAGCCAGCGCTGGGCACAGAAGCTGCCAGGAGCAGAAATTGGCGTGGCACACTGGCCTACAGGCTGGGTGGCCCGCTGAGGTAAGTCAGGGAGTGGGTGGCGTTCCCTCCCTGCCCTGTAGAGGATCTGGCCCAGACCCCGCCATGTGGGGCTGGCACAAGCCGCTTGGTGTCGCCACTCACCCCCCTGAAATTCCTCTGCACTCTCTCAGGGGGGTGCACCCCACAGTTTGCACACCACTGCTGTAGGGTATAATGAGGGGAGGGAGATGACTATCATCTCACTGAGGAAAATTACTGAGATGTTAAAACACCTAGCAGAGGGCAGGTCTACACTTAAAATGCTGCAGCCGCCTGCGCTGCTACAGTCCTTTAGTGCAGAAGCACCTACACTGGCGGGAGAGCTTCTCCCACCAGTGTAGTTAATCCACCTCCCCGAGAGACGGTAACTACATCAAAGGGAGAAGTCTTCCCATTGATGTAGCGCTGTCTGCACGGAGGGGTTAGGTCAGTATAATTACATCACTCGGGGGATGGGGGGTGGATTTTTCACATCCCTAAGGCCTGGTCTACATCGGGGGGAAGGGGGGGAAATCAATCTAAGTTAGGCAACTTCAGCTATGTGAATAACGTAGCTGAAGACGACGTACTTAGATCGACTTACTGCGGTGAGTCGACTGCTGCCACTCTCCCATCGACTCTGCCTGCACCTCTTGCAGAGCTGGAGTACAGGAGTCGACGGGAGAGTGCTCGGGGATTGATTTATCGTATCTAGACTAGATGTGATAAATCAATCCCCACTGGATTGATCGCTGCCTGCCAATCCGGCCGGTAGTGAAGACATACCCTGAGTGACGTAGTTATACCTATATAGGTCTGTAGTGTAGACGTGGGCAGAGTTGCTTTCAATAGGGCATTGTGGGCAGGTGAGTAAGGCCATCTCTACACCACCACTTATGTTGGCAAAACTTGTGTCGCTCAGGGGTGTGAAAAAACACCCCCTTGACAGACATAAGTTTTACCGGTATAAGTGGTAGTGTGCACAGCGCTATGTCGGTGAGAGAGCGTCTCCTGTTGACATAGCTATTGCCGCTCGTTTAGGTTGTTTTATTATATCAACAGGAGAACTCTCTTCTGTCGGCATAGAGCAGCTACACAAGTGATCTTACAGTGGCACAGCTGCGTTGGGACAGTGTAGACATGCTAGTGTAGACATGGCCTAAGGCTGAGGGTGATGGAGAGGGAGAGAGAGGTAGTATTCTGTCTGAAAAAGAAAACATTCCACATAACGTGCGGAGTCAAAAGAAAAGTACAAAGGTTGATTTAAAAAGAAATCAACATGCAAAAGATTCACAGACCTTGAGAGTGGAATGAGAAGGCAGATTAGAAAATGTTTAGCTAAATGATACCAATGAAATGGCATGGAGCATGTTTTTAATTACTCCGAGGTAAGGATTATGTAGAGATTAAGGGAAGTGCATGTTTGTGAAGATAGTATAGTTTGAGTGACAGCCAAAAGATCAGAGGTTGTTCTGGACTGTCCTGATTGTCCATTGCCTTGCACTTTGTGCAGTGAACTACTGAAATGCAAAGTGGGTGTCAAACACCACTAGCATGGAGTGGTAGCATGTTAACACTTGTTTGGTAGATGTAAATAACTATGTCAGGAGCATGTCAGTGGAAGTTTAGGCCTAAACTCTTGGGAAATGAATCAAGAATAACAAATAAAATAAAAGTTGATAAACTTCTTGGCTAAAATGATGATAATAGCAGGAACAGCTTTTCTGGGGTGTGTAAACTGGAGGATCTTCAGTTTACACTGAAGGATACTTGTTTAAGTAAAAGAAAGCTAGTCTGATTTTAAGATGACTTAACCATTATTGATTGCTTTGCTATTTATTATAATATAGTTAGTACAGCACAATTTTACTATACGTACACACAAACACTGGATTCAGCTGATATCCCATGAACTCTGGGAGAGTGGCCCATTTAAAACGAGCCTGCGAGAAAAGCTGGCTGACATTCTCAAAGGTAGAGACTCAGGTTCAGGTCTTTAGTTGGTGTAAATCTGCATGGGTCCACTGGGGTCCAATGTAACTATGCTAATTTATACCAGCTGAGGATCTGGCCCTGAGAGTACACTCTTTAAATACATAGCCATTAAACAGATGATCAAGACCAGCCAACATTCTCTTCACTATTTGCCAGGATTGGAATCTTCCAGTCTTCTCACAGCTGACTGACTTTCCCCTTCATCTGAAACCTTGCCTAACGTGCATGAAGTTAGGTGCATGATAAGTGTTTGCAGGATCGGGGCCTAAATTAAAATCCTACAGATCACTGCATTCTGCTTTGCAGGAGTAAGAATTGAATTTGTAATTTCTCTGCTCCCCTAAATGTGCATGAAAGGAGAGCACTCCACTTGTTCGATCTAGTGAAAATGTGCTGACTTTACCCCGTCTGTTTTTTTTCTGTTATAAAGTGTGCAAAAATGAAATCAAGAAAGTGAGAGATGGAATTCAGAAAATCAGTGGAAATCCCTGAGCTTCCCTTTAAGGCTCTTTCCCTCTTCACTTTCAAGTCTCTCCTGAAGACTCATCTCTGTTGTGATGCCTATTAGTAGGATGACTATATGTCCTGATTTTAAAGGGACAGTCCCATTTTTTGGTACCTGACACTTGCCATGCTTGAAGAGCATCTGAGGTATGCTTTTCTTGTCTATTTACTGGCCCTTTGCAAAGCCATCCACTCATTTGATGTCTGTAGTAAAGTGGTCATGATAGGGTTAATAGGGTTATTCAGAGTATGCTCTACCCCTCTCTTGTTTTCTGTTTTAGTTAAAGGAAGTTTCCACCCTACTCTGTTGTGATGGAGTTAAATAAAGTAGCAAGTTCCCAGTCTGCAGTTCTGTAAAGTAAGCGTATTTTTCTTGTACTGAGTAGTCAGTCTCTCTACAAAAATGGTATTTCTCTGTCAGTTTGTATATAACATGATAATTTTTGAATGTTCTAGGTAACAGTGGCCAGAATCCTATTGATTGGGGGGAAATTGAAAACCCAAAGGAGGGAAAATGAAGGAGACACAGAGCCCCTTGCATCTGTTTAGCACAGTCACAGCTTCATGCATCTCTGCAATTGTCTATAGAGCAACTTACTGGTTGATGACATCGGATAACATCTTGCAGTATGATAATAAACTCTATCGGAAGATGAGCATGTATAATATTAGCAATCTGAATGGCTTATCTCCTAGACAAAATATAGTATTTGGGGGAGAAGGGGAAATTTTGGGGAAAGGAGGAAATAGAGGTGCACATAGCCCCTGGCATGGAGGAGTGGAAATGGGATATCCCGGAATTGGGAAAGGGTTTACACAGAGCCCCTAGCATAGGGGTGAGGGTAGGGGCACCAGAGAGGAAGTGTGAAAAATCAGGACAGAGGATGGGGGGTAAATAGGTGTCTATATAAGAAAAAGCCCCAAATATCGGGACTGTCCCTATAAAATTGGGACATCTGGTCACCCTAGGTGAGGATGAAAATGGGGAGAAGAGGGACAGACAGAGACCGTGGCATGAAGGGAAGGGGCTGCACAGAGAACACCTTGCTTGGGGAAAAAGAATGGCAAGAGGGTAATGGCAGGCAGACAAAACCCCCAGTGGGTAGGAGATTGGGGGACCCTGGTATGCGGGGAGTGGATCAGTTCATCTTCGATGGGGGAGAGATGTGACAGTTTGAGGTTATGTCTGTGTCCAGGTATGAATTCCATTTGGGTTTGTGAACACTATTTATAATTGTAACTGTCACTGTGGATTAATTCATCTGTTTTGTAGCAGGAACCTGACACGTAGTGAGGAAGCTGTGTCTGGAAAGCTGTGACACAGCCACCAAGGGCTATCTGCACTGAATGGCTTTCCCTTGGTGAAACAATGGGGTTACCACCAGCTGCGCCATTGACTTTGAATAGATTCTGTACTCAGAAACCTGTCTGGGGAGAAGGGAGGTGGCTGGAATTCCCCACCTTCCCCAGGTTGAGCACATGGCTGGGCCAGCTGCAGTTTCTCCCATGGCCAAAGAGGGACAGAGTCTGTTTTAAAAGGTAGAGGCGCTTCCTAACCCCCAGACGGAGACCATTACATCACTGGCACAGGATCCAGGGGGAGTAGTGGAGGCAGAAGGGACTTTGCCTGATCTAAAGACACAGATGAACCCCAAGAGTGAGATCAAAGTGAGGGGGATTTGTTCAGGAGTTTATTTCCCCTAGATCTGTAATTCCTTTGTGTTTTTGAAGAGAGAGAGAGAGAGAGAGAGAGAGTGTGTGTGTGTGTGTGTGTGTGTGTGTGTGAGAGAGAGAGAGAGAGAAATCCCTTTGCTAAGCCTGTGTTTCTTTGCTTTACCACCACATTGTCCCTGAAGGGATTAAATAGAAACCAGAGCTCCCACAGCAGGGTGGTCTTTGGGGAGAATGTGTCTAAGAACCTGGGGGGCTCTGGAAGGTGGAGGCACCCAGACTGTGGGGTCCCAGTGCTCAAGAAGGGTGCAGACAGGGGGACTGCACCAGAGAAACCCAGAACTAGGTACAATGATCAGCCACTACCCTGACCCAAGAGCTTGGCAGGAAGGTGGATTCAGTGCTTGGATCCAGTCACAACAGATTGGGGTCTATTATGAGAACGGGACTGGACCAGGATGTGACTATGCACGTATACCAAAAGGCTTTCAAAATTCTGTGTGCTTAAGGTGAGTAATTTTTTTGACTGGAGAGTAAAATATTTGTTTCTGCATCATCATCATGTTACACAGCTGGTGAGCACACTTTATGCCTGAGCTGGTAAAACTTTATGACAATCTTATGAATCTAAGGCGGAGCTAAATTGCAACATAAATCAAGTTATGGGAACCTTGGGCCAGAGTTCTGCCTTCATTTACACCCATGTAACTTTGCCAGAGAAGGTAACAGTAAACCTGCCGTACTCAGCTCTGAATACAAGATCCACTTCTTTGAGAAGTAGTGGCATCACCCCAGGGCCAACACAGAAGTGGGGAGTTTGGGAGGTCAGGGTGAGGGAATAGAAAGCAAGAAGAAAAGAACAGCCAGCCAAACAACCTGCCCCCCACGCAAACCCAAAAAACCACCCTGCACGTGCACACTGTGACCAAAGGGAAGCTGTGAGACTGTTGCCCTTTGGGCTCAATGCTATCTTTCATTGTTGTGCAGCACTTAGCTACCATGGTAATAGGTGCTTTACAAACACCTAAGAAGGCAGATACACAATCACCACTGTCTACTAGGAGAAGCTCAGAATGGGCTGTGAGAAGTCAGGCACAGATGTCATAGGGACTTGGGAAGAAGATTCCAGAATTGTGCAGCAGTTGAAGGTTGTGCACAGGATTGTGTGGAGCTCTTTCCACAGTCTATGTGCTCTGAGATAAGAGTAAAAATGGTTAAACAAATAAATGTCTTAATGCAAATGCCTTCAGAAAAGGAGTGAAAAAGAGAGGCTATTCTTTATTGGAAACAGTGAGTTCATGAATTTCTTCTATTGTCTATTACAGTGGTTTTCAACCTGTGCTCCACAGACCCCTGAGGGTCTGCAGACTATGTTTAAGGGGTCCGCAAAAGGTGACTATGAAAATAGTTTCAGAGCCCAGAAAAGGCATTCCATTTCTCTGATCAATCAAAAGTACGTGAATACCTCCACCTAGAGGTCAAAACCTGGAAATGTTGTCGTTACTATAGAAGGCCACAGTTTAGCACCATTTCTCATGCTGCATCAAATGCCATGCCGAGCATGTGCAACATTTATAGTTGAATTCTGTTCAGACAGTTTTCAGTCTAAGACTTCTATGGTAGGATGTCAGACCACAGACTGAATTTCCAAAGGGGTTCACACCTCTGTTTGAAATTTTGTCGGGGCCTACAAATGAAAATAAGTTGTAAACCATTGATCTGTTATTTTGGTTCCTCTCCAGCTAATGTTCAGAACAGTGACGGTGCAGTTTAGAAATGGCAACAGTTCCTCACAACTTGCAGCTTTACTCCATCCCTGTGCATAAGTCATGACAGGGATGCGCCAGGATAATTTAGTTGAAAGTGCAAGTGTCTGATTTTTAGTTGTTTTGTTAGAATGGGCATTTCAGAATTGCAGGTTTTGAGGCTCATGGAGGGATGGTACAGTGCTAGAGTTGTAGCATGTAAGAGTGACAGTTTCAGAAGTGCCTAAAAGACTTAAGAGCCTAAGGGTTTGTTTACACTTAAAATGCTGGGGCAGAGCAGCACATAAAAAGGGTGATGCCTGGGGAAGAGAGTCACAGTCATTGGGTGGGGCTGGGGAGGCAGGTCACTGTGGCCTGGTTTCTCCTTTGGGCAGCTAGGAACTGGAGCCAGCTCCATGCTGAGTTGCATCCCTGAGTGCTCTGCTTCTCCCAGGTGAGTTTATTGCTTCCCTTCCCAGTGTCCTGGGACCCTGGAGGCACTGGGCAAGCCAGCCAGCTTGGACTGGTACCTCTTCTGCTCTGATCCATAAACAGGGCTGTAGGCACTTTTGTAACTCCAGCAATGCCCACCCCCACCCAATTGCCATGACTCTTCCTAGCCATCACCCCATTTATGTGCTGGCCTCAATGTGCCATAGGGGGGAGCAGGGGACCCGCCGCTTTCTTTGCATCCTCCTGTTGGGCACAGACTGAGTGCCATCCTGTATAGGCACCTGGCAGATGAGAGTGACCTGCCTTTTACCTGCTCTCATGCACCTGTGGAGAGCTCTGAAGCTCGAAAGCATGTACCTTCCACCAACTGAAGTTGTCCAATAAAAGATACTATCTCACCCACCTAGTCTGTGCTATATCCTGGGACCAACGCAACTACACCACTGCCTACACCACTTTTAAAAATAGGACTTAGGCTCCTAAGTCAGTTATGTGCTTTTGAACATTTTATCATGAGCCCTAGAGGTTAATTATGCTTCTTGGGAAGCCGAGGCATGCTAGGGGGGGAGGAGGAGGTGTACTACATCAGCTGTTCTCAACCAGGGGTCCGGGGGCCCCTTGAGGGCCACGAACAGGTTTCAGGAGGTCCACTAAGCAGGACCAGTGTTTGGCTTTCTGCCCTGGGCCCCAGCAAGTCTAAATCCCACTGCACAGGGTTGAAGCCTGGGGCCCTGAGCCCTGCCACCTGGGGCTGAAGCAGAAGCCTAAACAACTTAGCTTCACGGTGCCCTTTGTGGCCTGGGGCACTGGGCAATTGCCCTGCTTGCAACCCTTAATGCTGGCCCTGGCTTTTATATGCAGAAAACCAGTTATTGTGGCACAGGTAGGCCATGCAGTTTTTATAGCATGTTTGTGGGGCTTCAGAAAGAAAAAGGTTGAGAACCCTGGTACTATATCATGGTAGGTGGTAGAGATCATCATATAAGCATGGCCATGACCCTCTAATTCTGTCAGCAACAGCTTTAGCACTCCTTCTTCCCCTATGGAACCCACTGTTGAATGCAGATTATACACCTCTCCCCGCTCTGTGGGTGGGAAGAGGTATACACCGGTGTTCCTTCATGCACCCACACGGAGCAGGCATTATTTAGCATTCCATGTTTATCGGAGCTTTTGAGAGGCACGTTTGGGGGTGGGGTGTATGTGTAACCCTTCTGCCAGGTGGAGCCAGCAGCAACCAGGGCCAGGTTCAATATCTAGGGGGTTCCTTTCCATCCATACAATTCAGAACCAGTTTGAGCTCCCACACAGTAACCTGTGGAAATTACACACCACCTCTGGACGCCTCTGAGAGGCAATACTTCCCCACTCCCAAGCACAGAGTCCAAGTGTAGAAACAAAACTTTTAATAAAAGGAGGGAAGTAACTCGGAGTTAATTTGGGAAAACACCACAAACAGGATTATAAACATAAACCATGAGTAAAAGACCCACCCCCAAGTAAGTTGGGCAGTGCCCTTTTCCTCTCAGGTTCTTAAGTCCAGCAACCAAAAGTTCCTTTCACATGCCCGACCCTTCTCTGCACCCCACTCACAGTTGCTGTCCTTGGTCAGTGCAGACCCAGAGTTCAGAGGTGCATCACCAGAGTTCACCTCCCACCCAGGGGGGGGGGGGGGGTAAAGAGGCATCTTACTCGCTCCACTGGCTGCTCACTGGCCACCTGCTTACTGCTCTCGCCGTGCCCCTCCTGCTGCCGCCCTCTTGGCTGCTCGTTGTGCCTCCCCGCCGCTGCCCTGCTGGCCACTCGTCACCTTCTGCCTCTGCTGTGACTTATGCACATCAGTCTCTCTGTGTTTTTAGCTCTTAGCAGGCAGGGCAGAAATACAGTCCTACCACAACTGGTTTCAGCTCTGATTAGGAGCCTCTTTTGTTATTTTAATTGCTTAATGAAGCTTATTTAGCTCTATTCTTTGAACACTTGGAAAACAGGGTGGGTGAGTGAGTGCCCTCCTGACCAGGATTTGATTCGATTCCATTCCTTTCCTGTCCCTGTCCCTCCCTTCCCTTTCACAGGGCTCGGACATTCAAGCCCCTGCTTAATGACATTCTTTCAACTGAGGGCGCTCCCCCTCATTTGGGACAGGTTAAGCACAGTCCTGCTTTCCTGTATTGCTACAATAATTACAACATTGGTAACCATATTTCACTACCCCTGCATTCAGTACTAAGGTCATTTGTACCCAACACCAGCCAAAGTTGATCCTCTGACACAGCTGTAAATGATGATATGTAAACAGAGCAGGAGCAAACTGTATTTACATAAACACAGACTCTTCCCCTCCCAGCTAGCTGTCAGGGAAGCATTCATTTAGACATCTGTCAAAGCTCTTTGATGTACAGAAGGGATGGGTAAAATAGTTTAGAAAATAAGAACAGCCCCCTGATCCTTCAGCCAGTTCCAGATGTGAATACAAAGCCTTTGCAATGCTCAGATGACTTCACATGGCTTTGCATTCCTTCTTTTCCTCTGACTGTAAACGGACATACTGGAAATCTCACAAGAAAACATTCTTATAAAATGTCCAACCTTGGTCAGCACAAGTCTAAGGAAGCCCCCTATGCCTGAAATGTCCCCCTCCCATGGTGCACTAAGCATCCTCCTCTTTCAGATTCCTCCTTATAACATACTTTCTCCACAAATATTCCCTTTTATTCACCTAGCTAAGATTTGCCATATGCCTATTTATTTAAGACAGAAAACCCTATGATACTCTGTTAAATCCATCCTTTGGTCACCCTGTGCATTTGGTCTGCTTTTCATTGTTTAATACCGGGCAAGATTCTGATATACTTACTCATGCTGAGTAGTACCTTATTCCACAAATACTCATATTGAAGTAATAGATATTAAGGCCACATGGGACCATTATGGTAATCTAAGTTGATTTCCTGCGTAGGGTTGCCAAGCCTCCAGGATTGTCCTGGAGTCTCCAGGAATTAAAAATTAATCTTTAATTAAAGATTGTCATGTGATGAAACCTCCAGGAATATGTCCAACCAAAACTGGCAACCCTAAACACAGGCCATATAATTTCACCCCGTAATCATTGCATCGGGCCCATAATTTCTGGTTGGGCTACAGTACATGTTTTTAAAAAGTCAAAAGCAAGTTGTCTAAAATCAATGTGTCTACTTATGGAGTAACATGCTACTAAGCCAACATAAGGGTATAAGAGTCTGCCTCATAGTAAATTACTACAAGCCATGAGTAAAGGTGGCATGAGTAATCTGGCCTATATGTTGGAAGCTCCTCCAGGCAAGCATCAGGTCTCCCTCCCTGTTCTGTACAGTGATGCTCTGTATAGCAGTGAGCACACTACTGGCACTCAAATTAACAGTTTAGATTTTGCTGGATATTATATTTAATTCATTGTGATCTGTGCTTGAAAGCCACACTAAGCAGGCATGGACAATATAGTGTTGGTAAGTAACTGTAATATGACCCCAGAATATGGAATTGGAGATTTTTTTTTAAATCTCAGTAATGCATTCTGTTATCTGTGTATGCAGGTCACAGTATGTGGGAAGCAAGGGTAGTGCCCGAGTTTGTATTTCTCTGGGTTATCTGCCTGCAGGCTGCCCTGAGCATGAAGACACGGTCTGCACACACAAAAATTATGTGGCAGCATCTTACAGCTTTTTTTTCATGGGAATAAGAGTACGATATCATTATAAATAGATTTGTTGCTGTACATTAACAGTAAGTCCCAGCATGCCTATTGAAGCTTATTTGAAAGCAGGGAATGAATGGATGAGCAGACAGAGTGTGTCTGGAATGTCAGAGATCTTCTATTGTTCTGTGTCACAGCTGGGATCACCTTCACTGCCTATAGCCAGTTGGCAAACTCTTCTGAGTTCCCATTATTCATTTCACTAGCTGATTTGTATTGCAAAGCATCCCTTCCTAAGGGAGGCAGTTCAGTGAATGTCATTTCAGCGAGATACAGCTGTGTGACAAAGTGGGAATTTTTGTAATATTTATGTGAGGCTGATGTGTGCCTCAGTTTCCCCAATATGCTGCATTGTTAGCAGGACGCTTGCAAGCCCAGAGGTCCACATGGCTTACCCTGGAGGAAGAGCAAGACCCTTTGGGGTCTGGCACACTGTAAGGGTTCCTCCTAAAGACCATTCCAAAGCTGGGGCCATAGCACCAATCCTGAGGATCCATGACAACCTGATATGTAGGGAGCTAAAGGAGCACATAACAAGGCATGAAAATGCCACCCTGCAGACACACCCCACCTGAGTGGTATGCATTACTTTCAGCACCATTCAGGTTTGCCCCCTTATTAGCGCTGCCTCTGTACTGCACAACAAAGAAATAGCACTAGTTCCTGAGAGAGGTCTTTCCTTGTCCTTTTCTACCACCCGACCCTTGCTTTTCTGCAGTGTGTTTCAAGTTATTTGTCTAGATATAGCTATATCAGTCTACAAATATAGGAAGGCGAAAATAAGACAAAAATATAATTAGCAAAATCACTATATCACTCCTGTACCCAGTGCAAGAACCTGTGACAGTCGGGGAACTACTGATGAATATAACCAAATAATTTGCTCCTGAAAGAAGACATCCCGGTGGAAATCTTTATGAGAACTACCTGCTCACTGTTTTGCTTTATGCATTTCTGTGGATCCTCTTCATTTCTCCCCTTTCCCTCTATATGTTGATCACATTCATTCCCAGCAATACAGTCACTGCCTTTTCAACTGAGGAGGGTTGGCTAGGAATCTTTTCAGAGTCCATACTTTTGCTTCATCAGCTGAAAAGAACATTGCGAAATACAAGACTCCTTCACACAGGGAAAGGCTGTGTTACCTAGTCAGAACACTCAGTCCCTGCCAGCCTAGAAAACATGAGTCATGTGTGTGTGTGTGTGTGTGTGTATATATATATATCTCTCTCTCATATCTTGCATAGTAGTTAGTCCTGAACAATCATTTGGTATTGAATTAGTATCAGGAATTAGTAAATTCAAAAGGATACTTTCAAGTCCAAGCTTATGAATGTAACAGATTCTGTTATCAAATGAATCAATATAATGCAACAATCTCTGTAAAAAGAAAAGTGATAAATGGGGGTAAATTATTGCTTTGTTAAAAACTGAACAGATTCCAGTAGGTTAGGTTTTGTAAACTCTTAAAAGGAATTGACTCGGATATATTTTAAAAAAGAAGTTTTTGATTAGGCAGAATAGAAATTAAGCAAATTAAAGCATCTGATGCCAGTCAACCTTCATCTACATTACTCCTAGGTAAATGATTGGTAAATGTTTCCATTTGAAACAAATCATTACAAAACTATTAAATTTCAAGACTAAAAATACAGCTTTTTCAGATACAATTACTGAGGATGTTTCATATAGTATGTCACATTAGGAAATGTGACATACTATAACATAATAAAAGAACCATCATAGTACATAGCTATCAATGCACAGAGTGAAGCCAAATGACAATCTTCTTGTCTTTTGTAGGTTTAGCATTTCAATTTGAATATTGCAACCGTGAAGTTGGACTCCTGTGTCTAAAATACAACCACCACCAATGGAACTGTTCCAGTAATCTGACCGGTCAATACACCAGATTGAAATACTTTAGAAGTGCCTGGCTTACTATGCAAAGAAACTCATGCTAATCCCTGTTGCACACAAATTCACAAAGAGACAAAATGTTCTCAGAGTGCTCTTTACTATGTTCCCTTTACTATAACAGGTACAATGTTGTCACATGGCATTTCCTACTAGGCATAACTCCTCCCAGGAGCTTATTCACTGCCAGGAAATGCCCAGAGTTGATTTGGGAAACTTGTAAGTTTCATAAATGCCCCGAAGAGCTTGAATAATACATTTTCCCACTAGATGTCAATATTGCTTACAGCATTTGCAGAGCTTGAGAAAAATGAAGCTACGATCCAATTATTAGATAGGCCTTGAAGTAGTAAGAGTGTGAGTACCCTCTGGAAAATACTTTTAACATTATATTTGCTCCAAATGTTTTCCCACTTCCAATCCTCAATTTCACAAGGATTTGTAGTGCTTTTGTGCATCCACACAGCCCTTAAGATTCCCTTTGATATCCAAATGCTGCATCATCCTTCAGAGAGCCTAAACCCCCCCCCCCAAAAAAAAAGTCTGTCTAAAGCCAAATAAACAGTCTAAGCTAAATAAAAATTCCTTTTTATAGGGGTCAATGGCAAAGTGCAGTGTGCTTCTGTAGATCTGGGTTCAGTGTTTGCTTTAAGTCACAACGGTAAGGAATCTTCTTAATTCTCATGAAAATGAAGGACTAATAGCACTGGTAGAAGCTGGATGTAATATGTATAGGCTTCCCGCAGCTTTCTTACACATCTTAACTCTGACCTGTTACAGCATTCTGATTTCATTTCTGGACTGCACCTGAGTAAATACAGAAGCACAGTGCCAAACTATGTGGTGAACTTTATTTGTAGTGAACTAGTATGTGGTAATGCAAATATATCAAAGTCAAAGTATTTTATTTCAGTCCATGGTAGTAATGAAACTTTCTATGGATAAAACTCAGCAGTGCAGGACAAAGTTTTCTTGGGGCCCAGCCCCCAAGACTGTGGTATGAACTCCCCCAGGAACTAAGGACTGTCACAAACTTCACCACCTTCTGCTGTAAGTGCAAGCTGCATTTCCATGACCTTGCCTTCTCTAATATGAACATAGCAACCTGTGTGTGCGCGCATGTGTATAATACTAGTTAAAAAAAATTCCAAAACAAAACACTCCATTGCACATGCTTCTCCTGCTGAGGAGAGGATGAGAAAACAAACGCGTGACACATTAGTCACATCACTTAATGAACTAGTGGAAGGTGCAAATACTATGGTGATAAGTGCCATAGAAGAACCTATATAGAGTACAATATTCCCTAAAGTACAGCACTATATTCTTCAGGGCCAGATTCTGTTAGCCTCACTCATGTTTAATAGTACCATACTCTGCAGAAAGTTCCACTGAAATCAACTGAGTCCTTCACAGAGTTACATACTGGTCCATGAGGCAGATCCTCAGCTGGTATAAATGACCATATACCATTGAAATCAACGCCAGCAAAGAATCTGCCCCAACGTGATTAAGGGTGGCAGAATCTGGCCCTAAATAGCTATTGAAATAGGAAGCCATGTAATATGATGAGAATTTGAATGAGTAAATATGAGACCGTATGATGCAGAACATCAGATGTTTCTTAAAATATCAGAGCTGTTCCTATGCAAAATATAACAGATGACTATTTTCTAAATATATCCATGATGCCAATACAAACAACAGCCTAAATGCCAGAACAAGAGGTCCCAGCAGGCTGTCTTCTGAGTGCCAATCTTACTTTTCTTGCCTACAAGAAATTTTGAATGTAAAGGCCTGAAGAATGAAGCAAAGAAGCAGAGCATATTTGAATGTCCATCAGTCATGTCTTTTCATATTACTGATATTATATAATTTAATACATCTCAGTTTGACAATAAGCTATCACATCATTTTCCCAAACAAATAACATTACATTCCCAACTTCACTTCATTTATGAAAATTATTGTGATTACTTATATAGGAGGACAGACTGGTCCTGAAATTGTTACATTAAAGACAGTGACAATTTTGCACAAATAAGGACTGAATGAAAATTCAGGGACGGGGCCCCAGTATGATTAATTAGAAAATTAGAATTCTAGTGAAATGTTAATTATACCTGACTGCCCAGAAGCACATTTTAAATATCTTCTTTTAAAATTTTTATGTAAATCCTCATAATCCTACATTTCTAAATTGAAACATATGCTTAGTTCGGCTATTTTCCCACTGATTCTTCTTTGAGGCTCTGTGTTAATAATAATAATAATTAATAATTATAATAATAAAGTAGTAGCAGCAGTATTTATTTATATTGTGCTAGCACTTAGGGACTCCAATCATATACCAGGAACCCATTGTGCTAGGAACTCTACAAACAGAACAAAAAGACAGTCCCTGCCCCAAAAAAGATTATAATCCAAGTACAAGAGAAGTGATTTGTATGTAATATGGAGCTTTGGGGTGAGATTTTCAAAGAAGCCTAAAGGAGTCAGTTGTCCAAATCCCATTGAAATTTCATGGAATTGGGTACATAATTCCCTTAGTCAGCTTTGAAAACTCCAAACAAACAAAATAAACGTCTGAAAAAAATTAATGTACTGTAAACACTGAATGTTTATTCATGCAAATTTTTATTCCTAGTGTGACGGGTTCGGTCACAGAGACCCCCTTGGGACTGTCACCTGATATGCTTAGATTACCTCTGAGCCCATTTTCCCTGCCAGCTTGGGACTCCAGAACCCTGCCTTGTTGAGCCAGACATGCTAGCTTGCTGCAACACGGACCCAGTGTCCGGGCCACGCCCCCAAAGCTGCAGACTTTAAGTGAAAACAGCTCTGCAGGTTACCTGACTCCAGCACCCAGACATCCAGTTCCCAATGGGATCCAAACCCCAAATAAATCCTTTTTACTCTGTATAAATTATACAAGGTAAACTCATAAATTGTCCACCCTCTAACACTGATAGAGAGATATGCACAGCTGTTTGCTCCCCCAGGTATTAATCACTTACTCTGGGTTTATTAATAAAAGTATAAAAGTAGGATTTAAGTGGTTTCAAGTAATAACAGATAGAACAAAGTCAGTCACCAAGCAAAATAAAGCAAAAACATGCAAGTCTAAGCCTAATACATTAAAAAAACTGATTACAGGTAATATCTCACCCTCAGATGTTCCAATAAGCTTCTTCCACAGACTAGACTCTTTCCTAGTCTGGGCCCAATCCTTTCCCCTGGTACAGTCCTTGTTAGTTCCAGCAGCCATCTCAGGTGGTAACTAAGAGTTTTCTCATGACTAGCCTCTTTGTCCTCCTCCACCCCGTTTTATAGCTTTGGCACAAGGCGGGAATCTTTTGTCTCTCTGGTCCCCACCCCTCCTTCTAAATGGAGAAGTACCAGATTTAAGATGGATTTCATCATCAGGTGACATGGTCACATGTCCTGTGAGACCCCCGCCTCCATTCTTCCTGGGCTGGCCCACACATACACAGGAAGGTTTGCAAGTAAACAGAGCCATTTACAGTTCATTGATTCTGAAGCACCCTTAATGGCTTCCACTTAATATGTTTACATCAGTAATACAAGTTTATATCTTCTTCTCCTCCTAACTCTAGATATAGAAATAATACATGCAAACAAGTAGGATGAACACACCCAGTAGATTATAAGCTTTGTAATGATACCTTACAAGAGACCTTTTGCATAAAGCATATTCTAGTTACATCATATTCGCATTTATAAGCATATTTTCATAAAGCATATGGAGTGCAACGTCACACCTAGGTCAACTTACATCTCAGTTTACTGTTCACTGATGCCAAACTTTTCTTTGTAAATAAGGAGCAACAAGCCTAGATTCTGTACTACCGTGTATATCCCTTTTGCCTAAGTTTGAATCCCTTTGTGGATAAAGTTCCAAAACTGAAGCTATGACAAGTTACTAATCTTACTTTGCAGAAGAAAATGAATATACTTCAACTCACATCTAACAAGATGGACGACTTGAGTCTCTACATGCATATATACACAATTCATTTTTTAATCTACTTAGTACTTTCTGGTAAAGTTTCTGGATTTGTCATTTGTACAGCTTAAAAAAGTGGAGGAAGCAGAGGCAATATCAGCTTTATTTCTTTGTCTCTGCTATTTACTGTTGGATAGAACCAACATTGTGCTAGGCACGTTACAGACAATATAAAGATAAGGGGCCTGATTCTGTTCTGACACCAGGTTTACATTTGTGTGACTCCATTAATTTCAATGGAGATGATGATGTAAATGAGGGTAGAGTTAGGCACAAGGACCCATATTTTTAAAAGGTATTTAGGTGTGTTCCGCTCAACATTGCCAGGCCTAAGTGACTCAGGGCAGGTCTACACTTAAAATGCTTCATTGGCACAGCTTCACCAGTGCAGCTGCGCCGCTGTAATGTTTTGATAAAGACACTCTACGCCAACGGGAGAGAGCTCTCCCCTCAGCGTAGTTAATCCACCTCCACGAGAGGCGGTAGCTATGTCAGCGGGAGTAGCTCTCCCGCCGACATAGTTCTGTTTACACCAGCGCTTAGGTCAGTATAACTGTCTCTCAGGGGTGTGGATATTTCACACCTCTGAGCCATGAAGTTATGGTGAAGTAATTCTGTAATGCAGACCTGCCCTAAAATGGCTAAGTCCCATTTCCAGTGGTGACTTAGGTCTGGTCTACACTACAGACCTATATTGGTATAATTACGTTGCTCAGGGGTGTGGTAAGCCACACTTCTGAACGATGTAGTTATACTGACCTAACTCCCTGTGTACACAGCGCAATGTCAGTGGGAAGTTAGGAGCTAAATATCTTTGTGGATCCAGGCCTTTTTCCCTAGCCTTGAACTATAATATGTTAGCATTAATGAGATTAACCACAAATCAGACCCTGTAGAATACAATAGACTTCAATTTGGCGGGGAGAGGGGGAATTGAAGCTAAAGATAAAAACTTTAGGGAGTTTGGAGCTACCACTTATGAACCTGTTCAATCAGAGCTTTGGAATATCTGTCAGAGATGAAGGCATTGACTTATTTTTCCTCTGGAGCAGTGCATGAGAATTCTGCAGTTACACCCTGATACAGCAAAGCACAGCATGTGTGTAAGCATGTGATTAGTTCCATTGACTTCAATGGAACTACTCAGGTGTTTAAAGGTACACATGTGCAAAATGTTTTGCTGGATCAATGTCTTATATTCTGAAGACCTATTAAAAATCATACAAATGCTTCGACTAAATGTGGTGGGACAAGGGATTGTTGTTTAAATGATTACCTTCAAGCTCTCTCATATGCATGGTTGAAGAAAAAAATCTGCAAATTATGCACACACCTATATGGATTAAAATTCTCTTTCCTCTTCATTTGGGCTCCCTCACTTTGGTAAACAGTCTGTCCATTATTGCTGCATAAAGGCCTACAGCAAAGCCCACTGAAGTCAGTGGAAAGATTCCCATTGACCTCAGTGAGCATTGGATTGAGACCTAAAAGAGTGTTTCTGGAATAAGTCCCCGAACCTGCTCTCTTTTATCCTGTAATATTGTGGGCTGTTGTGCAAGATGGATCGACAGAAAATCTTCTGGATAAGGGAGATTGCACTAAATTGGGGACTGGCCTCAGAAATGATGAAAAGGGGAATGGACTTTATTTACATTGACATAATGTTCTTTTAATGTCTCCTAATAACAGCAACTTGTCATGTATGACTTGGGAGAGTTAGATGTCATAGAACATGTCCATTTTCCTTTAAGGATATAGCATTCCAGAATTTCAGAACCATGCTTTCCCCTGCATCCAGAGCGGAGAACAAGAAGAACTGTTACCTTTAGATATATGGAGAACTGTTGACTCCATTGACTGTTGTAGTGATTTAGGTCCCAATCCTGCAAACTAATCCACACAGACAGACATTTATACTCTCCTTTATACTGAAGTCTTTGGGGAATGGGGATGTGCATTGGAACAAATGTAGATCAGCCTGCAGGATCATGACCACTGTTTGAATTGGCTTTTGATGCAAAGACCTGTTTTATAGGATTCTATTTCACAACTAAATGCAAATCATTTTGAAAGGAGCTGTTATCTGCAGAGGGATTAATACAAATCCTTTCATCACACATTAATGAATGTTGCAATTTCCTTTCCAGTTGAGGCTCCCAAAATTTAAGAAATTACCACATAATCCGCTGTTTTAACACAGCCTTTCTTTGAGAGGAAGGGGGCAGCAGCACTTTTGTACAGTATCTGACCCCTCATTTTTTGTTTTGTTTAAAACCAGTGTTCATTGAGTCTAAATAAGTGATTGGAGGTGACTTGCTGAATGGAGAAGATGATTGTCCGGGGTGTCACAGCTGGAATACAGGAGGTATAGGGGAAGGGTGGACCATCAATGCCTCCATTATTCAAGGTTTGGTTAACTCCAGGAGCCAACTACTGTTTAAACACAAAAGGAAGAGAAGAATTCAGGGGCAGAGCCATCTTCTTCTCTTCCCAGCACTTCCTGATTTTCTGCCAGGGCCACCCAGAAGATTCAGGGGGCCTGGGGCAAAGCAATTTCGGGGGCCCCTTCCATAAAAAAAGTTGCAATACTATATCCTCGTGGAGGCCCCTGTGGGGCCCAGGGCCTGGGGCAAATTGCCCCACTTGCCCACCCCCCCTCTGGGCGGCCCTGTTTTCTGCCCTCTTGGTTTCTTTCCCAAACACTTCCCCAAGTTCCCACCCTTACCTCAGTGCCCAGAGCATAGTCTAGACTCCGGGATCTCAGTCTGCATATCTTTTTTCTGCCTCTCCCTTGCTCTGTGCTGTGTTGAGTTGGGAGGTAGTGAAAGGGGTGAGGGATGTCATGTAGATCAGTTGCTGCTCATTCTAAAGGCCAGAAGACAGCATTTCAGAGGAGGGCATAGCTGGTTGGAAAAGCCCATACATTTTTTGGGGGGTGGAAGAGACATTTTCTTTAAAAATGTTAGTGGATTTAATTCCCCCCTCTTCCCCCCCCTCCCAATCTCTAATTCTCCTCGTTCCCTGTGTGCCATGGAGTTAATAATAGCATGTTGGGGGAGGGGCCTAAGAAAAAGGTTGAGAACCCCTGCATTAGAGAACAGACCCAACCACTGAGATTAAAGGACAGTACTGAAGTCCTCCACCACTCATAAGGCTATTGACAGCAATGTAAATCTGCTGAGAGTAGACTGGGGCAATTCCATGCTACCCTGGGTCTAATCTCACCATCTCAAATTCCACAGGCATAGAAGGGTGTGTGTCTAGTGAAACTTGTGCTGTTCTGCTGTGCAGGACCTGTAGGTGGGCCCTGGGCTACAGAAGCAGTCCTAGAGTTGCACCATTGCTGGTTTACAGCCTGGGGTCCATGTGTGAAGATTCTTTCCCCATCCCCTGTGAAACCCCCAGCACACATCTTGGACACGATTGGGCTGTGTACGGAGTAGAATTTGCCACTTACAGCCAGAGTTCGCCTTTTGGTAGGCTGCAGAAGATTGCCCTATGAGAATGACTTGTTGTTAGCCTATTTGGCAGTAGCTATGCAGCTGTCAAAGCGGTACTTCCCATGACTACAGGGATCTTAAATACTCCTAGCTAGTATAGTATAGTACTTGTAGCTCAAGAGCTGCATAAGGAAAGAAAGATACCTGCCTATTAAGCGAAGGCCCATGACATATTAAATACCTAGAATTCAGCTGGTGGCCACAGCTGTGGATACAAAGCTGATTATCTGTGGTTATCTTTAATTGTTTGCATTGTGTCTGTCTAATAATACCTAGCATTTAATATCTTCAAAGTACTGTACAAACTAATTAAGTGCATTAACTAATTTCGATTGTAAACATCCTGGGCAGGGACCTGTCTTTGCGCTTTACAAAGTGCCGTGTATACTTATGGCACTGTATAATTTAGAATAACGAAAGACCTGATCCCACTCCCACAGAAGTCAATGGAAAGAGTCCCATTGACTTCAGGGTGAGTTGGATCAGACCCAAAGCAAGTAAGAGAGTGCCTGAAATAATTATATTTTAGATGGGTAATTGGGGCCCGTAGAGTCAGTGGACTGCCATTTTGGTATCAACAGTGGGAGTTCTAGTGTAGACAAGAAGCTGGTGGCTCTAAGGGCTGGACATCAAAGTGGTAAAAATGCTTGAGCTCTGTGTACACTACCGCTCCCACTACTGCTACCAGTAATGTAGCTGCCCTGATGAGTTATGGATATAACATTTACAAGTTTAGACAAGGCCATAAAACACATTTTGGTACTGCTGGTTTAGAGCAGTCCAAATCATGTTATAGCCAAGTTAAGAGAGCAAGGTTTAACTCTGGGATAGATGTTGTTCCTTAGCATGGCTAGAATGCAGTTTGGTACTCTCCACACAAGAAAGATCAAGCTTGGTATAACATGTTTGGGACAGTACTATGTTTATTGCAAAGACAGTGACCTAAATGCTTTAAGAAAAAATTACTAATCAGCTAAACGATCATTTTGATATATTTGGAGATGCCATTTTGATTCCTAGAATATGATTAAAAGCAGCTAGTTGAAGAATTCATACGTGTGTGACACACCACCACCACCTCAAGATTGCTCTAAAGCAGGGGTAATCGATTATTTTTTGTCAAGGTCCAAATTTCTTGGTCATGGTATAGTCAAGGGCCAAACTCCAGAGAAAATAATAATAATAATAAAAAAAGCCCAACAACAATAATGGTGATACTAAATATGTAAATAAAACAATTTCAGGGTCCATTCAAAAGCATCTGGTGGTCAGGATTTGGGCCACAGTCCACCTATTGACTACCCCGTCTTTAGGGTTAAAAAGGGGCAACACCTAAGTGGCTAGTCAAAGTTCAGGCCTATAGATGTTCCAGTTTGAAGTTGCAATTATTTTCTTTGATGTAATCTTGTGTATTTGCAAGGAACGTATATACAGTCCTGTATCTCTTTGCATGCAGAAGGAACAAAGAACATAAGGGGCCGCAGTTTAACTTACAGCCACAAGCCTCTTTAGCCAATACCAGATCCAAAAGCTCTCTGGCTTTTTCCAGGGTCATACCAGCCCAGATCCCCAAAGGTATTGGCTTCTAATTTCCATTGTATGCAGGCTCCTGCTTGGCTTTCTTGCTTCTCCCCCTCTCTTCGCAGTTTGTGTGATTTCTGTTCCCTCACCCACACACCAACCCAAAACAATACTCAGCCAAAATCTCTCAGGCAGATGCATGCATACTTTTTGTCTTAGGTGCGGGTTTAGGCTTACTGTTATGTTAACTGAAGGGTGAGTTCATACCTATCAATCTCAATGGTGTTTTAATTGAACACATAACAAGATTTCACCCAGCTTTTAAAAAAGGATTGGTTTGGGCAAACACTATATTAATCTTCCTATTCAAGAGATCTGGATGTAGTGAGTGATCAATTTAGACTGTAAAGCTCTTTGGGGCAGGGACCTGGTCTTCATCCCTGTCTGTAAAGTGTCAAGCACAGCAGTGCCACTATACAAATAATAAATAAATAGTTATCCATAGATAGAGATAATGTTACAAGAGCAGAGTGAATTATATTAGGTGTTTACCAAGGCAGGGCTGTCAAGTTACAACTGGCTGTACCTGGCACTCCCACAAGCTGGAACATTCTTTAGCTAAAGTGGCACTCAAAAAGGTGTGGAATTCACTTCCATCTTAAAATACAAGAAAAAAAAAAATAAGAGGCCAAATCTAGCAGTACTTACTCAGACAAACTATTGAAACCTATGACGGTCACCCTGAGTAAGTTTCAGAGTGGTAGCCGTGTTAGTCTGTATCAACAAAAACAAGGAGGAGTCCTTGTGGCACCTTAGAGACTAACATTTATTTGGGCACAGTCTTTTGTGGGCTAGAACCCACTTCATGATTTAGTTGGGAATTGGTCCTGCTTTGAGCAGGGGGTTGGACTAGATGACCTCCTGAGGTCCCTTCCAACCCTGATATTCTATGATTCATCATATGCATGGAGTGGAAAATACAGGAGCAGGTATCAATACATGAAAGGACAGGGGTTGCCTTCCCAAGTATGAGGTCAGTGTAACCAGATAAATCTATTAACAGCAGGATACCAAGGTAGGAAAAATAACTTTTGAAGTGGTAATAAGAAGGCTGACAGATTTGGCCTTGAGAAATGGCTTCAAATATGGGGCCTTGTCCTACTTCCATTTATTTCAATCAATCAGGGATTGATTTGTTTTTACCAGTTACTCTGAAGGAACCAGGATTGGGCCTTTGATCCTTAACACCAAATACCCACCTAGCAGAATAAATGAAGGAGAAACCTACTGTATCAGCATAAATAGGAACTGGCTTTGGGGAATTTTTTTAAATCCATATAGCCAAGTGATCACTATTAGCACTGACTGTTAAAACCATCTCCCACTCTGATGATATCCTTTTACTGTACTACTTTGTAAGATGTATATCTAAAACTATTGACTATTTTTTGCATTTTAGACAGTTCGCTTATGCACAAATTGAGTTAATATTGTTTAGATACATTATTTGTTGTTCATGCCATGCTCTGCTCCCCCCAAATTAAATCAGATTAACAACTACTCTTCAGGGTGGTATATGCTGTATTGAGTAACTTGATGGTCACACTGCTGGTGAGCACAACCCAGCTGAATTAGAAGAGCTTTTTGCAGGGCTAGAGTGGGAAATTGGTACATTTTTGACAGATACTGTGAGGTTTAAAAATATTTAGCACTTCCATAGCTCCTTTCATCCAAGGATCAGAAGTTTAACTCAGTGTAATTCAGTGTTACAGGACTCCTGAAGGTAGGCATCAACCCTCCCATTTTTAGGGATGGATAAAATGAATTGCAAAGATTGTCCCTTCCCCACTGCCACATAACCAGGGAATGGCAGAGGGGAGGAGAACTCCTATGTCGGGCCCCGGCTCCCTGCTCTCACTACTCCATAGGCCCCAGTGCAGCGAAGGGATGTAGCAGGCTGAATGGGTTATAAGTGAGAAAACTCCTACTCCTACTGGGAGCGATTTGCCCAAGGTCACAGAGCTCCTCAGTAGCAGGGCGAGAATAGGACCCAGTAGTCCAGGCTACCATTGCCTGCTCTAGCTACCAGATGCCCTAGACAAACCCAGGTGTCGCAGGGGCCGCATTTCCCCAGGGTCCCTCTTTTCCTCCGCCCGTGATTAGGAGCTGCCTGGCCCGGCCTGGCTTGGCTTGTGGCCGTCAGGCAGGTTCCGGGCGGGGGGAGCCGGGCTCCGGGCCCAGACACGTGCTGTTTGTTTGGAAGGTGGGCGCTGGGCTGGGCTCCTCGCTCGGGGGCGTGCGGGCCAAGGGCGCTCCGACTTCCTGCACTAGGGGCCGCGAGCGGCGGCGGGAGAGTCCGGGCTTGCACCGGCTCGGGGCGTGGTTTGCAGCCGAGGAGCGGAGCAAGGGGCCGCGCCACCGCGCCCAGTCCCCTCCGGAGGCAACGCCAGGGTCCCCGCTTCCCATCCCCCAGCAGCCCCCTGCAGCCCCCGGACTGCGCGGACAGTGAGTATCTCCCAGCGCCCCCTGGAGCCGCGGGTGTCTGCGTCCGGCCGGGCAGCAGGGGCAGCGCGGTGGGGCGGTGCTGGGGGCTCAGCCCGCCGCCCGCGGAGCGTCTGCTGGGGGAGTGCGCAGAAAAGTTGGCGGCGCTGCGGGGTTGACTGGCCGGCGTGTGGCCCCTGCGGGCAGGCGGGGCAGGGGCTGCTGCTGCCGCCCGGGGGCACCTACCGGCGCTGCCGCCCCGGCTAGGGGAGGCTGGCGGGGATGTCAGCGAGCGAGCCGCACGCCCGGGAAGGGAGGCGAGCGCTGCTGAGAGAAGCCCTTTGTGTGGGTGACAAGACGCCTGGAAAGTACCAAGCGCTTGCCCTGCCGACAGCACCGCACCGACCCCTTCCTTCCCCAGCCCCAGGGGCCGCCTGCCAGGTCGGCCCCTGACCCTGCGCCCCTCGCTGGGTGGGACGCTGGAGAGCAGAACTGTTCGTGCTCAGCCCCCCCTCCGCGTTCATTGTCTAGGCTTTGGTTACCGTACCTGGCAGCCTTTGTTGGCTGAAGCTGCCTTTGTTCCTTAAATGTCAGCTTCACCTTCCCTGGCCCCCTGCGACTTGTAACCAGACGCTTTTAAGGAAAAACCAGGTGCCTTATTTAATCAAGCAATGCAGTTCCACGCAGGTGTTGGTATTTTTAACATATATTTCAAATAGCTTCAATTTACCCTTTATTTAATTTTCTTGCCAGAAAAAAAAAACTACCAGGTGTGCACAGGCATAACCATTTACACAATCTTCGCAAGATAAATCATATTGCAGGCACTGGGAGAAGTAGGGAAAAACTAGGGAGACTTAAGGCACAAAACCTC
This sequence comes from Emys orbicularis, assembly GCF_028017835.1. Taxonomy (NCBI): domain Eukaryota; kingdom Metazoa; phylum Chordata; order Testudines; family Emydidae; genus Emys; species Emys orbicularis. The sequence goes on from NC_088686.1 coordinate 16,501,526, forward strand.
TAATAAGATAGTTCAAGAAGCATAGGCCATTTTTTTGTGTGAAATCGCCTTATCTGTCATTGAGCCAAACCTTTTGAAATCCATGTTTTCCAGCTTTGAAATATTAGTTTCTTGATTATTAGCCCGAGTAATGTGTTTTTGGAGACACCATGATGCTGGAGGACATGTAAACTTATACCTGGAAGAGAGAGTCCACAAACCAAAAGAACTATATTTCTTCCTGACTTGACGCTCTCTTGCTTACGTAACATATGTTATCTTTTAAGATTATTGTTACGTAGTCGGTTATGGACTTGGATTCTGAGCCTGAATCCTTATTAAGGCAAAATTCCACTGAAGCGCATGGGCGTCTTGGCTGAATAAGGACTACAGGAGTTAGTCGTATTATTAACTTTATTACCAGTGTGTGCTCATACAGTCATGTTGTGATGGACAAAATGCTACATAGCAGAGGGTTGCACACTCTGTAGCTTCTAGGGTGACCAGACAGCAAGTGTGAAAAATCAGGACAGGGGGTGGGGGGTAATAGGAGCCTATATAAGAAAAAGACCCAAAAATCGGGACTGTCCCTATAAAATCAGGACATCTGGTCACCCTAGTAGCTTCTGTAGGCCGAGCTCATTGCACACATTGGGGCTCCTTGCATCCCTCCATTCCACCCCACAAGCTCCCTGTGGGCCACTCTCCCATCCCCCTCTATTTCAGGGACTGCCTATGACTCCCCCAAGTCCTACACGTGCCAAGGCCTCTGTGCCCCCCTATTCCTCTCTCCAGAATACTAGGGTCCTCTATTCCTCCTCACATGCCACGGCTTTATGTACCCCATATTACCCTCTTCCCCCCATGCCAAGGACTCTGTCCCCCATTCTCTCTCCACTACATGTTAGGGGCTCTGTGTGCCCCTTCAGATACCCTTTCCCCTATGCCAGGGGCTCTGTGTCTCCTCCTCCCCCCATATCATTGTCCTCCATTCTCCCCACCCTCATGGCAGGGGCTTTGTGTACTCCCCATTCCCCACCACACAGCAGGGGCTCTGTGCCCTCCCTCCTCCTTCTGCCCACATGGCAGAGGCTCTGTGTGCCCCCATGTCCTCCCCCTATTCCATTGCCCTCATTCTCCCCCCCCCCTCCGTGTCCCCTCCCTTTCCTCCAACACTAGGGCTCCTTATAAGCCAAACAGACTGCCATTTAGTTGAGTGTAAGACCTTGCTTCGCCCAGCCAGGTATTATGATTATTGGTTAAACTTACGAGGCCTTACACTCAACTCAGTGGCATTTCTCTGTCTGTAATGTGAAAACTTTTGAAATGCCTCAACTGATCAATTGTAAAAATTCAGGGAATGTTCTAGATATCAATGAGCAAAACCCTATTGATTTTGGTTAAAATCAGAAAACCAGAAACAGGAAATGGGGGATGCACAGAGCCCCTTGCATCTGGTTAGCAAACTCATCAGTTTCAACCACTTCCGTAATCGTCTTTAGAGAAGGCCCTTCATTTTTGGTGTTTATCCATTGTCTCTAAAAAATGTCCAGGTTTTGAAAAAGCCAATAATGAGTTTTATCGATTTCCACCCAGATTTTGGCTTTTCCTGGACTTTGCTCCCCCTTTACAGTTTCTGCCAGAATTCAGCGCAGCCCTGTTCACTTCCTCTGTGCCGTGGCAGAGCGAGATGGGCAGGGAGCTGAGTCCTGTCAGCCAAGACCACCCAACCGCTGCAGCAGCAGGCCCTCAGGGAGTAGAAGGGTGCACCCTGTGAGTACTAGCCCCCTGCTGGACAGAGCCCACTCCTGACAACCCTGCAATACAGCCTCAAGGCAGGGGAAGCAGGTGACAGAATGATTCAGTCCAGTGTTAGGACACCTGCCTAGTAGGTGGGAGACCCTGGGTCCAGTCCCCCTCCTTCAGATAACGCTTTCATTATTTATTCACAATGGATTAGCTTCAACAGGAGAGAGTGAGGGTTCCACACATGAGTATATCCCATAGCCCAGTGTTTAGAGCACTCCTGAAAAGTGGGAAACTGCTGTTCAAATCCTGTCTCCCCCTCTGGCAGAGAGGAGGGAATTGAACTTGACTCTCTCACATCCTAGCTGAGTTCTCTAATCACTGGACTAAAAGTTGAAGGTGGGAATCACCTCCACCCCTGTTTTGTGTGGAGATTTTTGGGGGTAAAGGCCGACTCAGCCCCCGAAGCCGTACAGGGTGCGCCCCTGGCGTTTCAGGTCGTACACCACATCCATGGCTGTCACTGTCTTGCGCTTAGCGTGCTCGGTGTAGGTCACCGCATCATGGATCACGTTCTCCAGAAAAACCTTCAGCACCCCACGGGTCTCTTCATAGATCAACCCCGAGATGTGCTTCACCCTGCCGTGGCGAGCCAAGCGGCGGATCGCTGGCTTCGTAATGCCCTGGATGTTGTCTCGCAAGACCTTGCGGTGCCTCTTAGCACCTCCCTTGCCCAGCCCCTTTCCGCCCTTGCTGCGACCAGACATCTTACAAACAGGCAGCTAACACGGAGCAAAGCAGGCACCTAACTCATTCCTTCAACAAGACTTAGGTCCCTACCCCAGTGAGAGGGGCAGAGCTTAGCACACATCCCTGTTGTCAGCATCTCCCATTGGCTAGCTTAGGCAGGGAGCCGCCTAGCTTGCTGGCTTTTGTGGATTGTAGTCTTAGGTGCCTATCTCTCCTCATTGTATAGCAGCCCAGGCACCTAACTCAGGCTTTGTGGATTGTTGTGTCATTCCTGTGATTTTCTAGGTGTCTAAAAGTTAGACACTTTGATGCTCAGCATTGTAACACCTAAATCCCTTTGTGGATCTCACTCTTTGGAGCCCAAGCCCAATGCCTAAATACTTTAAAAAATGGACTATAATTGTTTAAAATACAGCACAACTGGCTCTTGTGGGTTTTAAAGTTCTTTTATGAAGTCATCCCAATTGAAATGTAGTAATTATTTGAGGGTCCCGAGTTTTTTTTTAAACAAATAGATTATAAGTATCAGTTGGTAGCTGAGTTAGTCTGTATCCACAAAAACAATGAGGAGTCCGGTGGCACCTAATATATATCTCATAGAGCTGGAAGGGACCCTGAAAGGTCATTGAGTCCAGCCCCCTGCCTTTACTAACAGGACCAAGTACTGATTTTGCTCTAGATCTCTAAGTGGTCCCCTCAAGGATTGAACTCACAACCCTGGGTTTAACAGGCCAATGCTCAAACCACTGAGCTATCCCTCCTCCAACAGATATAACAGATTTATAAATCTGTTAGTCTTTAAGGTGCCTCCGGACGCCTTGTTGTTTAAATAGATTATAGTATTCTTGAGCATTTTGGAGGTTGCGGTTTTTCAAGGATGCTACATTAAACATCCGCCCTACTCTGCTGGAAGCATACAGAACCCAAGTTGCCATAAATGATTATGCAGCAAGACTTAGTGATAATTTAATTTTGTGTAGTGTAGTAAAACTAGAGGGAAAGACAATACAGTTTGTCCACTGTAAGTAAGTTCAGCCATGGAATATAGATATTTAGTTACCCATAAAAGGGAATGCAAGAGAATAAAAGAACAGAGAAGTCAAAGCTAAGTTTGCTGGAGAAGGGGGTCTATGTCTTGGTGTAATGGCACATCCTCACTTCAAGTAGTGCCCCTTTGTATCAAGGTGCAGTGTTGGCAGGGGACCTTACCTCTGGCACTCCCGATGGTCACTCCCTCAGCCCTGCAACAGCTCCCCCCCCCAGGTCTTTGGCATCATGGCCTTCTGGCCAAGTCATATAAAAGTTCACTCCCTTTCTGGGGTAACAAAAAGTCCAAAACAAATGCCCAAGCTTACTGTTCTTCTGGGGCTCCTCTGAAGTCCTCTGCTTCTTGGCCCCTTCTTCTGGCCCCTGCAGAGCTTCTCTGGTTCCTCTTACAGGATTCCCACACTGCCTCCTCTCTCCAGGGACACTGGCAGCTCCATTTACAGGTCTCCCTGCTCCAGGTAGGCCCTATGTAAGAGCTCTCCCACAGGAACGTACTGCTCTCTGTGGGTCTCTTCTATTCCCTGTTCCCATTCCAGAACTTCAGCCCCAGGACTGTGTCCCTGGACAGCTGGCCCCTTGTTTCAGGGGCTTATCACAGGAATTAGCTCTACTCTTATGGCTCAGCATTTTAGTCACAGCCAGCCCCAGACTGCTAGGCTTCCCTTTACAGGTAAGTCCTACCTCCTCTGCATCTCTCTTACACTGACTTCCCTGCTCTGTTTCAGTAGTCCTTTCTGATTCCTTACAGCTGGGGTCACTAACCATCAACTGGGGGCTAGCTGGTAGACCTCAGGCAAGGCTGAGCCTGGCTGCCTTAAAGGGCCAGCAGCCAACCTGTGACATTGAGCAAGGAGAGCTCTAGGTTGATCCCAGTCTTTCCAGAGATGTATGTTTGCATCATACATCTCAGCGTGCCAATGCCTTACTGTCAGACACCGTGTGACAAAGATTGTGGTCATGGGCGTACAGATGTTGTCTGTGCAGGAACCTTAAAATGCTGTGGAAGTAATTCATTTAGCATAAATGACTCTTTCTATAACTTCAGCTTTATGCGTCTTTATTTCTGATGTAAATAATTTTTAACAATAAAATTGAGGGGAGACCAAATTTGTGTGGAAAGGGAATAACTTTGAGACTAACATGAGTGATATCCCTTGAAAGGAGGACATGTGAGAGGTCTGGTTTGCACTGACACTTGATGTCGGAGGAGTTGAGACTTACTGTGGATTTTAGTGCAAAAGGTTCCACCTCTCTACTGTAGCTGGTTCTTGCTATATGGGTGATATATCGCCAGCACAGCGCATGCTGGAGTAAGGCCTAGCAGTGAACCTTGCAAGGAACTGGAGCTGGCCTCTGGGGAACAAGGACATTTGTTTTTGTTATTTGTACATGAGCTCTGTTAGATTTTTAAACTAACATATACAGTAGGTGGTAAAATTAGATTTTTTAAAGCCCTAGGAAAAACAGTGCATTATGTTAAAATAAAATCATTTACCCAAACCCTCTAGGTTGGCTCTTTCTGTAGCAGTCTGACAACACCTGATAAATGCATGCTGGGGTTTCAGTCACATGGAATGGAAGCTAGTGAGATATATCAAGATCTAATTAGCTGTGAGAAAAGATAATTTATAAAGGGCTGGTCTACACTAACCCCCCCACTTCGGACTAAGGTACGCAAATTCAGCTACGTTAATAACGTAGCTGAATTCGAAGTACCTTAGTCCGAAGTTACCGCGGTCCAGACGCGGCAGGAAGGCTCCCCCGTCGATGCTGTGTACTCCGCTCGCCGAGCTGGAGTACCAGCGTCGAAGGCGAGCACTTCCGGGATCGATCCGGGGCACTTCCGGGATCGATCCGGGATCGATTTATCGCGTCTTAACCAGACGCGATAAATCGAACTCAGAAAATCGATTGCTTACATCCGGACCCGGATGTAAGTGAAGACGTACCCAAAGACCCAATTCTGCAAACAGTTACTACCCAGCATAGTGCTTACTACTATGAGTAGTCCCATTGAATAGAGTTTCTCATGGTAATAAATACTTTGCTAAATAGTAAGGGCTCAGTCCTTCAAGATGCTGAGCACCTCCTGCTGGGTGCTGAGTGACCTCATTTTCCACTGAAATCAACAGGAGTTGAGATTGCGTAACACATTGGCAAAGATGCTGATGGCCTTGTAAGGTTAGGCCCTAAGACCTTCACTGGGTCTCTGCATGTGTGCAGAGGTTTGCCTGTGTGGAACAATTTGCAGCATCAGTCCCTGCATTAGTAGAGTTGTGGATGACCCTCTTACCATAGTTATTTAGGGAAGTGGTTCTCAACCCAGGGTACACGTACCCCTGGGGGTACGCAGAGGTCTTCCAGGGGGAACATCAACTCATCTAGGTAGTTGCCTAGTTTTACAACAGGCTACATAAAAAGCACTAGTGAAGTCAGTGCAAACTAAAATCCCATACAGTGACTTATTTATACTTCTCTATATACTACACTGAAATGTAAGTACAGTATTTATATTCCAATTGATTTATTTTATAATTATATGGTAAAAATGAGAAGGTAAGCAATTTTTCAGTAATAGTGTGCTGTGACACTTTTGTATTTTTATGCCTGATTTTGTAAGCAAGTAGTTTTTAAGTGAGGTGAAACTTGGGGGTGCGCAAGACAAATCAGACTCCTGAGAGGGGTACAGTAGTCTGGAAAGGTTGAGAGCTACTGATTTAGGGCACTCAGAACATCTTACTTAAATTCCTGGATTTAAAAAAAAAGCATTTACAAGTCACCTTTAGGAACAAGTTGTTAAAAAGTGCTATACCCTTCATACCTGGTTAAGAACTGAACATGGAAAAATAAACAAAAGAAGGATTCTTCCCCCCTCCCGACCCTCCCCGCCCCCCGACCCCAATAGAGTATGATCCAAAGTCCGCTGAAGTCAATAGAAGTCTTTCAGTTGGTTTTGGTGGGAACTAGATCAGGCCCATAGGGAGCTAGATATTTTTTTATTTGTGAAGCAAAGTTTTTAAGCATAGACACAATGAACCAATTCAAGAAGCAGCAAGCATTGCTGGATAATGATCTAATGGGATTAAAATGCTTTCTCTCCCCAACAGTTGGTTTCAGTTTTGTGTTTTAAATGATAGCAACAAAAGAAAAATACTAATATTTCACACGCTACAGTTTTAAACTTTACAGACTTGATATGATTTCTAGGTCAAGTTCTCTCTTTTGTTGAGAAGCCCTTGTTTCAAAGAAAAATGGGCCCTTGTTTAGTCTTTGCATTGAGTTCACTGTAAGAATGATAAAACCTCTTTACTGATAATGAATTCCATAAATAGAGTTTAGCTCAGCAGTTAGCTCATTTTCAAAGTATGTTAAGCTAAACGGGAACAAGGGATCTTTATTCCAGAATAAGGGTGTCTACATGTGGACTTTTTCTGGAATAACTGTTCCTGAATAACTCCATGTGTAGACAAGTTCTAAGTACTGTTTCCAACCTAGCCCCCAATCTAAATAAAGAAACAGTCAAGAAATCATGGTTTGAAAGATCAGGCATAAAGAACAGTAGTCATTTTTCTCATGATTTATTTTTGAAGTGCGGAGATATGGCCTTACTTCATGAGTCAACTTATTGCATCCATTTATGATGGTGTTTTCTTAGCAACTGTGGCTCTGTTTTAGATCTGGATTTTCAATTATTGTTTTTGTTTAGAAAGATATAAAGCGATGACACCTCTTCCTGCTGCTGAAGATAGCGACTGTGCCTTGTGAGCAGGCTAAGTCAATTTCTTTTTCTCTCTGAAGTACAATAGGTATTGTTTTTAAAAAGTATAGATGCAGAAGTGCCTGCTTGTGCATGTGGAATGCCTGTCTGTGTACAGTATTGATTACAATAACTGAACACATTCCCAATAATTTTGGATAACATGTATCAGGCTGTAACTGAGTGTGTAATTTTTTTGTTTAAAGAATGGGGTGAAAGTTAGTGTTGCCAACATGCTTTCCTTGCTTGCCTTCTTTACAGGCTTTCTTAAGGGCAGGGGTGTCATTTCAGAAAAATTCTAGGTGGAGCAAAGTTGTTTCAGCATATGAACATTATATGCAATTCTATCCTGCAAAGTTGGGGGGGGCGGGCCTGGAGAGTGGAAGACATAATGGAGCATACAGACCTATGAAAAATCTGGGTGGAGGGGATAAACCAAGGTCTGGGGGTGGGAGGTGACTGCCCAACTTGCCCCATAGCAAATGATGCTGCCCCTACTTATGGGGCTTTTTGATGTGGGGAGAAAGTGTCATCTTTAACAATGAACTTTTAGAAACATTAGAAATGTAGGTGGTAATTATAGGGCCCAGTCCTGCAAACTTGCTTTCTCAGATAATCAGTCCCATTAGTCAGTGGGATTACTTATGTGGGTACAGATTGCTACTGTGCAAATAGCTGTTAAAGTTATCTGAATGTAAAATGATGTTATGCAAATGAAACTGAAATTTCGTACATCTCTCATTTAACGTTCCCTTGGCTGTGTTTCAGTCTTGATGTATGGGCCTTGGGCAAAGGTACTGAAGGCTTGTATATGTTAAGGACCAAACTATGGCAGTTAAATTCCATCCTGCACTGGAGTTACTGTGGAGCCACACTGTTCTAGTAGGAGCACCAGGGAACTGTATGTGAGGGAAGCACAATATCTGGCATGCAGGAGAAGCCCAGCTGCTGTTACTAAGTTACGGCATGTGCTCCCCTCACGGTGTGCCACTTCTGCTGGCCATAGTTCATGGGGTGTCGGGCTCTGCCTTCTATGAATCTTCTCCCTTCCCCTTTTGTGCCCCAGGAGGTGCTAGCAAGGAGTAGTCCCTGTGCTCAGAAGAACACAAGGACCACAGTTGTGGCCAGCTTCTGTGACGGAGTATAAGAGGGTGGAGGATTCTCATTGTCTTGGGAGTTTTGTCTGAGGATAGATTGTGGGATTGAGCTCGTAAGGTGAAAAGATGCCTCTGAAGATTGTCCGTTGACTCAGAAGCCACTGCCTGTGTCACATAATCACTATGGGCCAGTAAGATTCACTTGAACTGGCTTCTGGCCCAAATTATTGACAAAGTTCTATCTGAGTCACAGTGCAGCTTTCGTGCTCAGTAGAGCAATGTTGACATGATTTTACAGGAAAAATGTCACAAACAGCATCAAACTTTGTACCTCATGTTTCTCAGTCTAACTATAGCTTTCGATACGGTCAACTGCCCTGCCCTCTGGAAATTGCTCGCTAAATTTGGATGTCCAGACAAATTTATTAACATCATTTGGCTAGTCTGTGAAGGCATGGCTGGAAGAGTTAATGTTTTGATGCTGATCTTATGGACCCATTTCCAATCATGAATGTGATGAAGCAAGGAACCTAGCCTTTTTGGTCTGTTCTTTGCTGTGCTGGTAGAGGAAGCCCTCCATGGCTCTTCAAATGGCATCTTTATACGCTTTTGCACTGGCAAGCTTTTTAATTTCTCTCGTCTATGTGTAAATACCAAGGTGATTGAAGTGTTGATCAAGGAACTGCTTTACACCAATGATTGTGCCTTGGTGGTACACTCCTGAAGCAGCACTATAAGATCTTGCAAACCACTTTGCTGTGGCAGCTCTTAGACTCATAGACTCATAGACTTTAAGGTCAGAAGGGACCAATATGGTCATCTAGTCTGACCTCCCGCATGATGCAGGCCACAAAAGCTGACCCACCCACTTTCCCTTAATTTAAAGACTTCAAGTCGCAGAGAATCCTCCAGCTTGCGACCCCTGCCCTATGCTGCGGAGGAAGGCGAAAAACCTCCAGGGCCTCTGCCAATCTACCCTGGAGGAAAATTCCTTCCCGACCCCAAATATGGCGATCAGTAGAACCCCGAGCATACAGGCAAGATTCTCCAGCCGGACCCTCATTTTACCAGCGATGGCACGTTAATGCCTAATTGACTAAAATCACGTTATCCCATCAAACCATTCCCTCCATAAACTTATCTAGCCTAATCTTGAAGCCAGAGAGGTCTTTAGCCCCCACCGTTTCCCTCGGAAGGCTGTTCCAAAATTTCACCCCTCTGACGGTTAGAAACCTTCGTCTAATTTCAAGCCTAAACTTCCCCATGGCCAGTTTATATCCATTTGTTCTCGTGTCCACATTAGTACTGAGCTGAAATAATTCCTCTCCCTCCCTGGTATTTATCCCTTTGATATATTTAAAGAGAGCAATCATATCCCCCCTCAGCCTTCTTTTGGTTAGGCTAAACAAACCGAGCTCCTCGAGTCTCCTTTCATAGGAAAGGTTTTCCATTCCTTGGATCATCCTAGTGGCCCTTCTCTGTACCCGTTCCAGTTTGAATTCATCCTTTTTAAACATAGGAGACCAGAACTGCACACAGTACTCCAAATGAGGTCTCACCAGCGCCTTGTATAACGGAAGCAGCACCTCCTTGTCCCTACTAGAAATACCTCGCCTAATGCATCCCAAGATCGCATTAGCTTTTTTCACAGCCACGTCACATTGCCGACTCATAGTCATCCTGCGATCAACCAGGACTCCGAGGTCCTTCTCCTCCTCCGTCACTTCCAACCGATGCGTCCCCAGCTTATAACTAAAATTCTTGTTAGTCATCCCTAAATGCATCACCTTACACTTCTCATTATTAAATCTCATCCTATTATTATTACTCCAATTTACAAGGTCATCCAAGTCTCTCTGCAGAATATCCCGATCCTTCTCCGAATTGGCAATACCTCCCAACTTTGTGTCATCCGCAAACTTTATCAGCCCACTCCTACATTCGGTTCCGAGGTCAGTAATGAATAGATTAAATAAAATCGGACCCCAAACCGAACCTTGAGGAACCCCACTGGTGACCTCCCTCCAACCTGACAGTTCACCTTTCAGTACTACCCGCTGCAGTCTCCCCTTTAACCAGTTCTTTATCCACCTCTGGATTTTCATATCGATCCCCATCTTTTCCAATTTAACCAATAATTCCTCATGCGGCACAGTATCAAACGCTTTACTAAAATCGAGGTATATTAGATCCACCGCATTTCCTTTATCTAGAAGGTCTGTTACTTTCTCAAAGAAGGAGATCAGGTTGGTTTGGCACGATCTGCCTTTCGTAAACCCATGTTGTAATTTGTCCCAATTGCCATTCACCTCAAGGTCCTTAACTACTTTCTCCTTCAAAATTTTTTCCAAGACCTTGCATACTACAGAAGTTAAACTAACAGGCCTGTAGTTACCCGGGTCACTTTTTTTCCCCTTCTTGAAAATAGGAACCACATTAGCTATTTTCCAGTCCAACGGTACCACCCCCGAGTTTACAGATTCATTAAAAATTATCGCTAAGGGGCTTGCAATTTCTTGCGCCAGTTCCTTTATTATTCTAGGATGAAGATCATCCGGTCCGCCCGATTTAGTCCCGTTTAGCTGGTCAAGTTTGGCTTCCACCTCTGATACTGTAATGTCAATTCCCCCTCCTTTATTCCCCTCTGTCCTGCTCCCTCTATTCCTAAGCCCTTCATTAGCCTTATTAAAGACCGATGCAAAATATTCATTTAGATATTGTGCCATGCCTAGATTATCCTTAATCTCCACTCCATCTACATTCTTCAGCGGTCCCACTTCCTCTTTCTTTGTTTTCTTCCTATTTATATGGCTATAAAACCTCTTACTATTGGATTTAATTCCCCTCGCGAGGTCCAACTCTACACGGCTTTTGGCCTTTCTCACTGCATCCCTACATGCTCTGACCTCAATAAGGTAGGTTTCCTTGCTGATCCCTCCCCTCTTCCATTCTTTGTACGCTTTCTGTTTTTTCTTAATCGCCCCTTTGAGATGCCCGCTCATCCAGCTAGGTCTAAATCTCCTGCCTACTAACCGTTTTCCCTTTCTCGTGATACAGGCCTTGGACAGCTCGTGCAACTTCAGCTTAAAATAATCCCAGGCGTCATCTGCCTTTAGATCCCTAAGTATGTTAGCCCAATCCACTTCCCTAAGTAGTTGCCTTAATTTATTAAAGTTGGCCTTTTTGAAATTGTAAACCTTAGTCACAGTTTTATTTCTGTTAATCCTTCCATTTAGTTTAAACCGAATTAGCTCATGGTCACTCGAGCCAAGGTTGTCCCCTACAACCATTTCCTCAACGAGGTCCTCACTACTCACCAGCACCAAATCTAAAATGGCATCCCCCCTCGTCGGTTCAGTTACTACTTGATGAAGGAATTCATCTGCTAGCACGTCTAGGAACATCTGAGCCCTATTATTGTTACTAGCATTTGTTCCCCAATCTATATCTGGGAAGTTAAAGCCCCCCATGATTACACAGTTCTTATCAGTTTTTACTTCCTTAAAAACATTAAATAGTTCTCTGTCCGCATCCAGGCTAGATCCTGGCGGTCTATAGCACACCCCAAGCACTATCTCAGGGGAGGCTCTAGTAGTTGTTTTACCCAGTGTAATTATTGCCCATACAGACTCCGTCTTATCCATTCCATCACTTATTATTTCTTTACATTTTAGCTCATTATTGACATACAATGCCACTCCCCCACCTTTGCCTTTTTTCCGGTCATTCCTAAACAGCACATACCGTTCCATACCTGTACTCCAGTCATGACTACCGTTCCACCACGTTTCGGTTATTCCTACGATATCAGGTTTCATTTCTTGGACCAGGAGCTCCAGTTCCTCCATTTTGTTACCTAGGCTTCTCGCATTGGTGTATAAACATCTTACTGTATGCTGTCTATCCTTTCTCCCATTAGTTATGCAATTTGGTATGGACCCCGTACTGTCCATCCGCCCCCTCCTTCTTATGTCCAATTCCCTACCCCTACCTATATCTGTGCTTATCTCTTTGCCCTCTTTTTCAGTGTTGGAATCTGGCGTGGAGATTAACTGGACATCTCCCAACCGTCTCCCCCAAGTTCCTAGTTTAAAGCCCTTTTGATGAGATGAGCCAGCCTCCCTCCCAGAAGTCTATTTCCTTCCCTACTCAGGTGAAGTCCGTCCCGTGAGAACAGCTGTCTGTCCCCGAAAGCCTCCCAGTGACCATACATCCCAAAGCCCTCCTTATAGCACCACTCCCTTAGCCAGCTATTTATCCTCACAATTCTGTCAGCCCTTTGCTGTCCTTCACTAGGAACAGGCAGAATCCCTGCCTTACCATAAGTCAAATGAAAACTGAGGTTGTAAACCAGCCAGCTCCTCAACAGCTTTAGCAAGATTCATCATTAACCTTGGAAGGTACCACATTTCAAGCAGTCAAGCAGATTCTTTATCATGCTGCCAAATAAGTAATGAAGTGATAAGGATCATGAAGTGAATGAGTGAATTAAGAAAGCCAGCACCGCATACGGTCAACTTTATCACTGAATCTGGAAGCAACATGGACTCTGTCCATGGACAAAAATCAAAGTGTACAACACTATTGTCCTCACGACATTGCTCTACAGATGTCAAACATGGACCTGTTATCAACAGCACATTAAAAAGCTTGACAGTTTCCATTTGCAACACCTACAATAACTGCCGGGCATAAAATGGCAGGACTGGGTGTCCAACATGGAAGCCTCGGCAAAGGCTGGTTCAGTCGGTATTGAGGCTGGTTTTATTTGCACCCAGTGAGATGGATTGGTCATGTAATTCATATGCCTGAGACCTGTCTATGAAAAAAATTCTATGTTCCAAATTGAGCTCTGGTAACCATAAGGGTGGAGGGCAGATGAAACGTTTCAAAGATACTCTGAAACAACATCTGCACAAGACAAATATCTATGACTTGATCTTTGACAACTGGCAACTGACCACATTGCGTGGCACCACCCCAAAAGCGTGGGTGTCCATGACTTCGAGAAGAACCGTGTTGTGCTGTTGGAAGCACAGTGCCAGGTATGGAAACAATCAACACAACCAGGCAGATGGCTCTGTGGTCAGTGTGGTAAATGTTCTTCCTGAATGGGTCTGTGGAGCCATGTGAAGACCCATTAGTACAAACTGTGATTGTTGATGTTGTCCTGGAAATTGGGGTGAGTTTTACTGTGTTATGGGCTAAACTGTGACCCAGGATATGCATCTGTGTTGGTGTGTAAGGAGGACAACCTCTAAATCCGCTGTGTGGATCATCTGCATTGTGGATCTCACAGCATGAAGGGAGAGCAGCCTCTGTGGTGCTGCCATAGGGCAGGGGTCAAGAGTGGGTGAAGCTTTGTCTTCCCTTCTCCCCCCAGGTGCAGGCAAACTCAGCTAAGTCAGTATGGAGGGACAAGTAAGCTGTGATGGAAAAAAGGCAGGTATAGATCACATCTCACCCCTACAGCAAAAGGGAACCAAGGACAGAGTTTTGATTCTTTGTGTCACACTTTGATCCCTAGTCTGCTCTGGGGCAGCATAATACACACTGCCCCTTACATGGAGGTTGCAGTACGTCCACAGTCTAGCTGTAGTGGTTCGGGGCAGTTTCATCTGGTTTGTGGAGTGGGGTAGGGTAAGAGCAAAATCAGTTCTCAGAAGTTCTAAAACCATGTTGTAAAGTCTATTTAAGGACAGACTATTTAAAAGGGGGGGGGACCCTTGCAATTATTGTTATGGAGGTGTGGGAGGGACAGATAAAAGAAGCTTTATGTGAGAAAAGGCCTTTTTCCTAAAGCACACTGGGTGTCAGAACAGGGACAGGAGGATGACGAATAACAAAGTGGAAAGACAAAAAAGAGGAATGTACTTTCAGATGTGTCTGATCTTGTTGGTCTGGGTGTAACGTTACGGCAGACTGCCCAGCACGGAAGTACGAAATATGCTTTGTGAGAAAGGACGCTGTGCACCTCCCAACTTCGTGGCTCACAATAGCATGATGTAGATGTGAGAAGAAATTACTTCTACCCGCCCAGTGCACAGAGCAGCTAGCGTATATGGTACATCTTCAATGACAAGACTCAGTTTTTGAAGAATTTTATTTATTCTTTGAATTCTAACCTGCCTTGGGAGCTTCCTCGAGGCTAAGTCCAGAAAAGCGCTAGATCAGAGCTAGGTATTATTGTCATTATAACTTCCCACCACAGCAGCATGCAGCTCACGGCCCCTTCAAGGGCCCACTCCAAGTGTCCCCATCCTGTTTCTAGAGGGGCAGCTCCCATGTTTCTCATTACATAATTTATATAGCTATTAACAAAAATAACAAATACAACAATAAAATATCCAAACAACATTAGTACTATGTATAAACAATCTGAACCAATTTCTAAAATGATCTGTTCTGGGGTCCTCACATACACATTATTGTTTCCGCTATAGGTCAGCAATCCAACCTGTGTAACACAATCAAGCTATGACCATCTCACTAATCATATATTATTATATGTTGTATGGTAGTGCCTAAAAGGCACAAATTGAGAACAGGGACCCGCTGTGCTAGGCATTGTGCAAACACGTAGTGCCTGATTCAAAGCCCATTGAATTCAATGTGAATCTTTCCACTGACTTTAACAGGCTTTGGATTAGATCCTAGTGTGAGACAATCCCTGTCCTGAAGATCTGATATTCTAAATGACAGAGGCAAAGGATAGGGAAGGTAAACAAAGGCAAAGTGACTTTTTCAAGGTCACGCAGCAGATTAGTGGTAGAGCCAGAAATAGCACTCACATCTCCCGACTCCCAGGCCAGTGCCCCCACCACTAGACAACACTGCTATCTACTATTGCCCTCATGAAACAGACACTGTCTATCAAAATAATGCTTGCTGGAGGACAACCTAATGTCAGTGCTTGTTTCCACCTCAGAAAAACCTCTGTTTTTAAATTATCTACACCAGTGATTCATTGTCTTTTCCCCCTTCACTCTCCTCTACCACAAAGCACATTGCGAATACCTCAGGATATATTATTGAGATAAGACTGCATATTAAATAGATCCTGTTCAGTTCTAATTCCAGACAAATACAAGTGCATTCTCCCACCTCATTCCGGGGAAAGATAGAGAACTTGACAGAAGTAAATAGAAAGTAAAAAGGAGAAGGAAAATACTGTCTGAGTCAAGATTTGATTCTAGAGTTTCTTTGTGCCCGAGGGTTAGTGGTTATTCACCAAGAGGCAAAATGAATGATGAGTTGAAGTCAAGTCCTTAAATGAATGGATTAAAGAAAAATGAACGAACTATTAAAGAAAGAACTGGAAGAAAGCCACTCTACAAAGCCAAGCATGAAAACTAGAAAGGCTCAATCCTAGTTATTTCCAGACATTGTTTTTCACTTTAATCAACCCCTTGAGACAGAGCTCACAGTGCCAAAGAAGTCAGCAGACTGGTAGGTTTTGGGGTGGCTGTTGGTTTTATTTATTTTTTTAAAGAATTGTAGCTAGGTCACTTGTACCATTTGTTGCATAAATTTGAGTGGGAGTGTTAGCGGTGAAATACACCAGTCACAGGGGAAATTCTGTTTCCTGTTGGAAAAGACAATGGAAACAAATAGCCTCTATGGCTCAGATGTAGTGGCTAACAGTGGGAAAAGGCAGCACAGCTGGCCCTATTTTGAAGTTGTGGGAAATCTGAATTTTCTTCCCAGAATACACACTGAATAGCACTTCTGAGTTGGAGAAACCAGAAACTTTTGCAGCACAGATGTCCGTGGTGAGTGCTGGTCCATGGAGAGTGCTGTTCCTTGAGGAGCAATTACATCTCTTAACAGTGGTCTGTGTTGACTTTGAATATCTTCACAGAACTCACCTGCAGTGCCACCCAGAGGATTCAGGGGGCCTGGGGTCTTCGGCGATGGGGGGCCCCTGCCGCCGAAGACCCGGCACTTCGGCGGCGGGTCCCGGGGCAGAAGGACCCCCCGCCGCCGAATTGCCGCCGAAGACCGGGAGCGGAAGAAGCTCTGGGGGCCCAGGCCCCGCAAGAGTTTTCCGGGGCCCCCGGAGCGAGTGAAGGACCCCGCTCCACGGGCCCCGAAAAACTCTTGTGGGGGCCCCCGCGGGGCCCGGGGCCTGGGGCAAATTGCCCCACTTGCCCCCCCCCCTCTGGGCGGCCCTGCTCACCTGTGGTCTGATGCTACCATTTCACATAGTTGTCAAAATTCATATTTCAAATGTATGGCATTAGCTAACTCCCAATTCCCTCACTCTCATCACTATGTTCCTCTTTTAAAATATTTCTCAATAAAGCTAGTCCACATGTCTATTCAATGGGAAAGCAATGCACGATTTCAAACAAGTTTGGAGGTATATCCTATTACTAAAGATTTGTGAAACAGTGTTCACATGCCAGATTACTGCACTGTCATGATAAATTGCTACCAGAGCTTTGTTCTGCCCAGCTTTCCCAAAACGAATGAATTGGAAAACATGCAGAAATGTACATTATAATTTTGAAAATTCCCACTACTGGAGTCCGCCTACAGTACCAGAGTCAGTCATGGTTCACCCAGCCTTCTGAGTCTTAGAATCGTTTTTTCAAACAATATCAGTGAAGAATGGAACAGTAGCTCTGTTTCTACAACACACTTTTTGTACTGCTTGACTGAACTTGTTGACAAATAACTTCATGCTTTTCATAGATTCATAGATTCTAGGACTGGAAGGGACCTCGAGAGGTCATCGAGTCCAGTCCCCTGCCCTCATGGCAGGACCAAATACTGTCTAGACCATCCCTGATAGACATTTATCTAACCTACTCTTAAATATCTCCAGAGATGGAGATTCCACAACCTCCCTAGGCAATTTATTCCAGTGTTTAACCACCCTGACAGTTAGGAACTTTTTCCTAATGTCCAACCTAAATCTTCCTTGCTGCAGTTTAAGCCCATTGCTTCTTGTTCTATCCTTAGAGGCTAAGGTGAACAAGTTTTCTCCCTCCTCCTTATGACACCCTTTTAGATACCTGAAAACTGCTATCATGTCCCCTCTCAGTCTTCTCTTTTCCAAACTTTATAACATTGCCATTTGAAAGTCTGCTTTGGTGAGAGAGAGACACAAGATCTGTAGACATTTGTCCTGTTTTGGCAACATGAGAAGAAATCCTGAACTGGCTCTAGGAATAAAGCAACTTGCAGAGAGGAAGGACGGTCGGTCCTGTGATTAAGGCACTGACCTGAGACTTAGAAGATGTGGATTCAGTTTCAGGCTCAGCTGCAGACTTCCTGTGTGATCTTGAGCAAGCCATTTAATCACTCCATGCTTCAATGTTCCATCTGTAAAACGGGAACAATAATTGTCTTGTTGATATAGACTTTACTCCCTTCAGGATCGGACTGTCCCTAAGTCTTTATGTGTATGTTGCTTAGTTCAGTGGGGCTCTGATGATAGGTGCTGACTTTCCTGCTTTCCCATGGGTGCTGGACCCCCCACTCCACCCCTTTCATGAGGCCCTGCCCCTGCCCTGCCCTGCCTCTTCCCGCCCCACCCCCATTCCAACCCCTTCCCCAAAGTCCCCACCCCAACTCCGCCCCTCCCTGCCCCTATTCCAACTCCTTCCCCAAATCCCTGCCCTGGCCCTGCCTTTTCCCCGCCTCCTCCCCTGAGTGCACCATGTTCCCGCTCCTCCCCCTCCCTCCTGGAGCCAAACAGTCGCCAAACAGCTGTTTGGCGGCAGCTGGGCAGAAAGCGCTGGGAGGTAGGTGGAGGAGCAGGGACGTGGCGCGCTCAGGGGAGGAGGTGGAGGTGGAGGAGGAGGTGGGGCGGGGGGTGAAGGGAGCTTGGCTGCCATGGGTGTAGAGCACCCACTAATTTTTCCCCATGAGTGCTCCAGCCTCGGAGCACCCACGGAGTCAGCGCCTATGGCTCTGATCCCATTTGGGGTGTCCAGGCCCTGCTGTAATACTAATTATAGGTAAAGCTGGTAGCATTACCTGTACTTAAGATTGTCCTGTTTTCAGTTGCTTACAACTTTGCCAAATTGAAATTGTTGGGCAGAAATTTTCCATGCCAGGTGACTGCCTCAAGTAGATTTTTTTTTTCCTGGAACATTTCAGCAAGAATGGTTCAGAGTTCTTTCAGAATGAGATTGGGGGGGAAATATCTTCTTTTTCCCATGTTAAAAAAGTTCTGGTAACTATTTCATTGAGACGTTCTTGCACCTCTGTGCTTTGGAGAAGGGATTTGAAATTTAGCTGGTGTCAGCCACGTGCCTTTTGATGATTCCATGAAAAGTCCAAATTTGGCCAAGTTATCAGCCTTTGAAAAATCTCCATTCGCAGTTGTTCCATAGAGACTTCTTAGAGTTTGACAGCTAAATTTTCCAAGAAATCTGTCTGCACTGGGAAGGCTTGAGCCCAGGGCTGCAGTGGACTGAGCACGATATTTTCCCTGCTATTGCTGCTGCCAGCGGCAGCAGGATCAGGTACAGGAAATGGGAGGAGGGAGTCTATCTCTCCTGTACTCTCAATGCTACCCCTGCATTGCATAGGCAGTGTGGAGAAGGAGGAAGCAGCGTGACTGAAATGCAGTGGGGACAAGAGTTGGACAGGGGAGAGCAGAGGAAGAGGGAGTAGATTGGGATAAGGAGCTGGGGATGGGGGAGACAAGGACAGGATGGGCAAGGAGCCTACAGGTAGACTGGGATGTGGAGCCCACGGGAGGGAGACTGGGACTTGGATGAGTAGCCTGGTACGGGCTGGGCAAAGACACTGGAAATGGAATGAGGAGCCCCAGGGGGTTGAGGCTGGGACTGCATAAGCAAAGAGACTGGGATAAGTAAAGACTGGGAACAGGAGCAGACAGGGTCTGTGCCCACGAAAGAACACTCCCCTCCAGAACCTGGAAATGAATCCAGAATTCCTGAGCCTCAGCAGTTCTCTGCTGGTAGCAAAAAGCTGTGAAACCCACTGTCAATCAGTGTGTCTCATTCTTCTCTAATGGCTGGTTTGTATAGAGGATGACAATCTAATACTGCTATCAGTTACTCCATTAGCTCAAGTGGCAGAGATCTGTGCTGTGGATCTAAAGGTTCCAAACTTTCTGAAGACCCGTGTGATGGTCAGTATGGTTGCATGTGGTAGAATTTGGGGTTTTTTTCAGTTTGCTTTTTTAAAAACCTAGGAAATGACATGCAAAAACCTACATTATAAGAACATTAAGGTTGCAAAGTCAAACATTCAAAAGTTAGGAAATATCAGAGTTCAGGCTTATAGCGTGTGGTTATGTAATTAAAGACTATCAGAATGCATATGCAGAAGGGGGGCAAATTAAGATTGCGCAGGGAACCTTAAATATGGCATTTCCTGCCTTTTGAGTGCTTGTCTTTGTAACCTTATTGTTCTTTTAAGGTAGTGTTTTGTGTATAATAATAACTTGTCATAACAGCTCTAGTACAGCATAAAGTTCCTTTTCTGTAGGCAGTTGGGCTGACTAGTCACCTCTTAGTTGTCTTAATATTGTTACCAAAAGTGGCTGGCTTGGCTTTCATTGTACCAAAAAAGTTATTGTGTTGGCTTGAAACCATTCTGTGAATTAAAGTTTTAAAAAATTAAAAAGCAACAAGTTCCTTGAAAGCAGAGACAGATACATTGTTTTATTTTGTCTTAATCAGTTATCTAAACAAAAGTGCTTTGTTTCACAGTGCTGAAGGACTTGGTGGAGAAAATCTACCTAGATAAATTGTAGAAACACAGATTTTTCTCACATCATAAGCACTAAGCTCATCCTTGTCAAAGGGACTCTCATTTTGCGTGCAGACGTTTGGTCATACAGATTATATGCCTGAAAGCGATGGTCTGTATGCAAACTGTATGTCCACAGAACAGAAGCCTTTCGAAAATAAGGCCCTAACTGTCACTCTTGGTGTAATTCTCACCAGAAACAATTGCATTCTAGTGAAGACTAAGTGATTTCTTACTCCTATGGGTAATCCTTCCAGGTCAGAGTTCATGTATATTGGTGGGATGGTGGTGGAAGTTTACACTGCTGTAGCCTGAACTGGACATGGTCTGTCCATAAGGGATGAATCCAGGGCTGTCAATTCAGCACCTGCTACTACAGTTAAAGTTTAATTTTCCTATCAAGTTTCAGGAAGTTTGGTTTGAATTTTACTTTCCCAGTCTCTCTCTCCTGTGATCGATCTCTTGCTCTCTGGCTAATATTACTGAAGAGAGTTTTTTGCTAAGAACCACTTGCAGTGTGACGCCTCTTTTCTGTTCTATATAGCAATCTAAACAATCCTTGATCTGTCAAGGCAGATAGGCCTAACATGAGACCTCTCTGCTCTGTTTTGGGTTGTGAGTGAGCATGACATTGTGCATCCCTTTCCTTCCCTGTCACCCTTGATTGCTTTGTCTGCTCTCTTCTTAGGAGACAAGAGTGTGCTGCAGTTTACAAGAATCTTGCTCTCTACAAGAACAGGCCCAGGGTCCCAGAGACAATCCCAGGATTTGGTTTATGAATCCACACCAGTCTCTCCAGCACCACCTCACATTGCTTGTTTGTTTGGATTTTACTAACAGGTTACTGACATTCAGAAGGATCTTTCTTTCCAAGAACAGACCTGTGATCTCAGAGAGAAACCCAGTGCCCTGGTTAGTGTTGGTTCACACCAGCAGAATAATCTGCATTTTAACCATTAGACTGCTTCCTTTATCATAAAAAAAAACAGGAAGTAGGAATGCTGTGAAAAGGAAAAATCTGTACCATTTTCAAGGCCACCTTGATTGTGTGCCTGATTCTCATCTACATTTATGCCATTTTACAGCACTCTGATAATGTACAGTGGAAGTAATTATCATTTTCTTCCACTTTAAATGCCCTTTACACCATCAGTGGTATCAAATGGCCTTGTGTAAATGAGACTCAGGCCCTGGGTCTCTGTTAAGACAATAAACAAGCAATTTGAATGGTAATCCCAAAGGCAGACTCGGAATGTTTCTAAATAAAAAACAATTTATTGAAATAAGCTCAATCAAAATAGACTAGATTTTCCTGTTTATCTTGGTTTGTCAAGCTGCCAAGTGACAGTTAATGTCACCGTAACAGTCCTAGAATCCTCCTCCCTCTTCCCTTCTGAATGTTGACAAATGAGGCAGGTTTAGGACACTGGGGAGAAGGGTATAAAGAGTTGCTCATGTGGCTGTACATCAAGGACACTTCTGTTGTTATGGTGGGAACATGATATAAGGAGTCAGATGAAATCAGATATCCTGGAGCTTCCCATTTTTCTCAGCTGACCAATCCTGATTTTATTTTAATCCATGTTGTTTATTTTTTTTTAATCATGTAACCATTCCCCTCTGCCCTTTACAAATGTTTTATTTAATGGGATGGCCTGCATTGTGGCTGCATTATGCCATGCAGTGGGAAGGAGTCACAGGCACAGGAACTGTACAAGGGAGCCTTTGGACATGCTATGCACTGGAGAAAGTATCTCCATTCTGGCCTTGAATGTGCTGCTCTGGAGGGCAGCAATGAGTCAGGCAAGGAAATTTTTCATGTATCCAGAGGCTTCAGCACAATGCGTAAGTGCAGTGTAGGGCCTGTAGCTGTGAATGGTAGTTTCCAGAGGTGAAATCCCATCCAAAATTCCAACTGACTTCGGTGGGGCCACGACTTTGCCCCAGTTTCCTAGACTTCCTGTACTCTACTGCTCTCGGCATCAGTCTCTTTTTTTGAGTTACTTCATAGATTGTTACAGTCACTCTGTTCTTTACTAATGAGAAGAGATAACTGAATGAGGGTAACTGCAGGTTTTGAAAATTCAGGTTTATCAAACTACTATATACACTCCATTTCTGGATTTCTAGTTATGAGGAAATAAATCTGAGGTAAACTCTAGCTCTAAAAATAGAACACAGCCAAATAGAACACACATTTCTCTGGGGGCCAAATTCTGGCCTTGGATGCATGCACAGAATTCAGATTGATTTATTTAGGAGCTGTGTTCATGCATTTTTAGGGCAAAATTTGGTCTAGTGCATTGACCTCAAATAATTAAATTTCACAATCTCTCTAAAAAATCACGACTGAAAGTCTCAGCAGCTAGTGATAACCTGAACGATTACAGTCATTTAAATAAGAGACACTATGTGCAGTCTTAAAGAAAATGGACATATGTTATGTGAAAGTTCAGTGTTTTTAATGAAAACGGCGACATGCTTTAAAAGTGCAGCATTAGTGCAATTTAAAGTATGTAAGGGTACGTCTTCACTTACATCCGGGTCCGGATGTAAGCAATCGATTTTCTGAGTTCGATTTATCGCGTCTGGTTAAGACGCGATAAATCGATCCCGGATCGATCCCGGAAGTGCCCCGGATCGATCCCGGAAGTGCTCGCCTTCGACGCTGGTACTCCAGCTCGGCGAGCGGAGTACGCAGCATCGACGGGGGAGCCTTCCTGCCGCGTCTGGACCGCGGTAACGTCGGACTAAGGTACTTCGAATTCAGCTACGTTATTAACGTAGCTGAATTTGCGTACCTTAGTCCGAAGTGGGGGGGTTAGTGTAGACCAGCCCTTATTCTCCTGCTGAAATTGGTGATAATATGTTTAACAAAAAGGACTAACAGGAAAGATACTTTAAAAAAAAATACACATTGTTGTCTGATAAATTTAATGAGAAGATCAATTGTGCTGGTTTAACAGGAAGCACTATTTGTATATAAACCAAAACAAAGAAGTAACATTTGTTGGCCTTAAAAAGTGACATAGCCTTTGTATAGCCGTATGTTTTGCTTGGAATCTTGCCAGGATTATAAATAGATTGGTGGGAAGCCTCTGGGAAAGAAAAAATGTACCGTCGCTGGTTGTCGTAAATAAAGTAATCATAGAAGGGACAGTCTTATAACGCGTACTCCTGTTAGTAATTTTACCCATACAGCTAACCTTCAATGGGACTGTTCTCATAAATAATTACTCATGTGAGCATGGGGTACAGGATTAGATCTATAGTTAGAGCCCAACTGGTTCTCCACTGTGCCTGAACAGAGCTATTTAGGATGTCTAAACTTTTCCATGTTCCCTTTTCTTAGGGAAGATGTAAAGTTGTCTCCGATGGTTCAGGGCTTCCCAACTCACATGTGGAGCCCACTTTAATGGAGAGCTTGATACGCCGTCTTCTGCAGCAGGGACTTGTACGGAGTAGGGACACGGTCATGACCCTCCTGACTACCAACTTTGGGGTGACTAGAGTCCTGATGGGAACCAGTTACTTCTCTTGGGAAAACATGGGGACTGTGCTACTCAGAACTAAGTTGCTTTTAATGGATTTAAATCATGCCTTTAACTTTCCTGGAACAAGTTGAATTCTTGCATATTGAATGATGAAAGTATGTGATGTTTTATTTTTCATGGAAAATGAAGCCAGTCAAGGAGATAATGGGTCAGAGCATCAGCTGCGGTAAATCAGCGTAGCTCTGTTGACCTCAGTGGATTTGCACCAGCTGAGGAACTGGCTCAGTATCATTTGGGGAAAGGGAGTTGTGGATTTATGATGAAGAAGTGTTCCAGCTGGGTGCTGTAGAACTGGAAAGGTTGTCCAGACAATATCCCCCCCAGAAGCCCATGGGTACATTCCAAGCATTTTTCTCTGGAAATGAAGTACTTTTACATTCAGTTTAGAGCAGGAGTCCACCCTGCGGAGGGTGTTTTGTTGCAAGGGTCTCAGAGAAGTGCATGTAAAAATACCTAACCCCCTGATGATTTTTCATGTAAGTA
The DNA here is from genome assembly GCF_028017835.1 of Emys orbicularis. Classification (NCBI taxonomy): domain Eukaryota; kingdom Metazoa; phylum Chordata; order Testudines; family Emydidae; genus Emys; species Emys orbicularis. Next base: position 16,525,675 of record NC_088686.1, read on the forward strand.
AACCTATTTAAAAATGGTAAATATAATGTTGAGGCAGAAACCTGCAGGTCATATCTCAGCATGCTGTAAATTACATTAAAACCAAAGAAGTATCAACCCATCAGAACTTGGATGAAAATGTAAATACCTATAGAACCTTAACTGTTGCGATGTCTGTGGGAATTCTCTCAGTTGTATATAATGACATGACCATGACCTTGAAAATTTCCCATTGAGATGATAGAATGCTGGAAAAATAGTCTAAAAACAAGCAACTAGAAAAGCTCAAAACTCATTATAGATACAGATACTACTGATTCTATTCTAATGTATGCAAAAAATAAAATATACAAGATCTCTGTTAATTATTAGGAAGTGAATAGAACACTACAATGAAAAAAACACTAAAGACAAAAATCAGCTGTTTCTATCCATGACATCTGCTCCAACTGGACTCATGATTAATAATAATCTGTTGCTAGGATCAGGCTTTAGTTTATATGTAGAGGCCTCTGCAGAGGGAAATACTTTCAGAATTCCTGGGTGGGTCATAAATAATCAGTGGCACTGAAGAGAAGAGAAAAAAAGAACAAGCAATCTGAGGATCCACAGTAGGAATGACTGTAATTCCCATTGCAACATCAACATCATGTGTGCAGCCAAACTAGTTTATTAGCTGCAACGTATTAGTTGGATAGCAATGAGCACCCTAGAAATAGTTGCTTATAAATAAACAAGCAGAGAGTAAGACTACTACCAACAACTTTGCAATATAATCTTCTGTGTATGAGTTCTAATCTAATTAGAACTTGTCTAGATGGGGAAATTTACTGGCAATGTAACTATACTGGTATAGTTATGCTGGTAAATTTCCCTGTGTAGATAAGACCTAAGTTTTTAGGAGCTGGATCATTTACTTCCATTATCCCAATGATTTTAAATCCACATCAGTCCTAGATTTGGAAATATGCATGTAGAGTATGACAAAGTGAAACACACCTACTGGGTATAGAAATATCAGGTTCAAACAATACGTCCGAATTATAACAGCAACAACAGAAAGTTCTCAGATTCACTTGAGGCAGGATTGTTCTCCAGTTATTTAATAACCATGGTGCTAATCCTGAGGTCAAAACGTGCACATTAGGACCAAATGCAGTAGAAACCTTGTGTGCTGGATGGTATCACGGTCACTTCGACTTGGGAAGAACTCTGCTGTAGATCTCTTGGCCCTGCAGGATGGGGGGGAGGGGACATGTTGGGGACATGGATCCACAAAGGAGAGAAACAATACAGCTGTGGCTCAGAGGGCTTTGTCATCCACTCTACATCCATACCCCGCAGGTTGTAGCTTGGCTGCATGGGTTTGTGGCCCTTATTTCACTTTTGGTCTTGAAGGGTGCATCTCTGAGTTCCTCTGTGTGAGCTCAGGATTTTTCAGGATTGGGTCCCATAGGAGGATTCAGTCGATGTGCACAATGTTTACACAGGTAGCCTGTGTAATTACTGCAAACACCCACATTATTAAACTAAGTTAATTTATAATTATAATGCGATAATTACACAGATATTGCTGAGAATAGCATCATTTCCACTATAAATCATATAGATTCTACAATTGGTAACTTCCTTTTCCCCCCCATAAAATTAAATATCATGACTGTATCTGGAGTAAATAAAAATACATTCACAAAATGCAGTGATCCAGATTATACACTTAAAGCTCTGTAATCTCCACTGGTGAAGCCTCTAAATCTATCTCTGACTCTCTTTTCTTCGGAGACCAGAATGTAGTCAGAAAGGCTATTCAGGAAAGCATCGTTATTTGGTCATCTCTCTTGAAGTTAAGCATGTACTTAAGTCTCACTGGGGACATGGGACTTAAAACAGTGTTGCTACCTCTCATGATTTTGAAGTTAGTCTCATGATTTTTCTGGGTTTGACTCATGATTTTTTGAGCGCATGGGGTTGGCAATACTTACATAATCTTAAATGCTTTCCTGAACTTTCAAGGGAGATGGAAAGGCAAAGGTAATTCCTTCAACTGAGGTTTCTATCCATACTGAAATGGCGCACGGCCATTCAAAAGCTTTTCATTTTTTTAAACATTGTTTTTTCATAATTACCCATTAATACATTCTGTTATAAGGAACTGGCTTAGCTACACATAATTGTGTCAGATAGTTATCCAATAAAAGGATTGGTGTAAATGTAAATTAAAAAAGAAAATATTTAATAGGAACATGAAAGCAATAGCAATCAATCTTATTAACCTAGTGGGTGCAGTAGATTTATTAAAGGCTAGATATAATACAATTACTCACACTGAATAGTATCTTACTTTGAGTGAAGTCCCACTGAAGTCAAAGGTACTACTTTCAGAGTCAGATGCTACTCCATGTGAGTAAGAAGGTTGCAATCTAGCCCTAAATTTATGAGGTGGATATTGCATTTGGTTTTCATTTTGGATATGTAATAAATCCAAGTACAGTATGGGTTGGTTAAAATTATTATTATTAATTTATGTGTACTATAGTAACACCTAGAGACACCACCTGAGATTATAAAGCACATAGTAAAAGAGTTTTCTGCCCTCAAGAGTTTACAGTCTAAATAGACAAGACAGATAAATGGTGGGAGGGGAAACTGAGGCACGGAGTGGTGACATGATTTGTCACATAGCAGGTTAGTGGCACAGCTGGGAATAGCACCCAGATCTACTTGCTCCCAGTCTAGGGCAGTATCCACTGCATTACACTTTCTCTTTCACATTTAAAATGTTTTGTTTTTATTGAGACTTCCATAAACACCTTTTGTCTTTTAAATACATTGGGAAAATAATCACCGTAGAACTTTAGGGCCAAATCCTACTCCACATGTTCACAAGCACATTGACTTCAATGTCATATGAGTAAGATGAACAGGGTTTGGCTTTTAGTGTAGTGTCACCTCGTGAAATAGGCCCATGGAAGACAGGAAACATTGGTATTCAGTATACACGTATCTTCTCATTGTTTGGGGATTTCAAACTGTTTTGTTTTTAGTGGTTTGGCGTTCACTCTTAAAGGAACACTGAAAACTGGGAGCAAGCTTTCTTTTTAATTGAACATTGCTTTAAGATTATGTAGGCAGGGGTGCTGGAACAATTTGTATAGCAGGGGTGCTGAGAGCCATTGAACCAAACTGTAAACCCTGAATATAGTGAAATCCACTTCAATCCAGGAGGTGCTGCAGCACCCCCCGCATCCCTAGTTCCAGCACCTATGTATGTAGGAAAGAAAGGCAGAATGTTTTTTTCAGCGTTTCGCAGGCTTAAATGTTAGCCTTTTGTTCGAACCAAATAAACACAGATTGAACCAAATAAACACAGAAAGGAGGGGTTAATTTTCAGCGTTGTGATCAGGAGTTTAGATACACAACACTAAATATTAATAAATAGTAAGAGTTGGGCATGCCACTCATTATACTTGGTGCTGAAAATGTTCTGTTGTTTGTGAACAGAGTTTGTTTAAGATCAGACCTGTTTGACTTTATTTAATTTTTTAACTTTTTGAAAAAAATATCAGTCTGTTTTTGAGAGGCCAATTTTTCTCCCACTGTCAAGTTAAACAATGTAGTTACTACAGTCAAATACATAACACTATTTTTTTTAAAAAGGATACTGCATATTGTTCTCTAAGATGGCGTTAGAGATGGGGGAGGCATCCACAGAAGGGAAAAAACGAGGGCTAGAAAATAAAACTCCTTTGTGAGAAATCGACTTTGTGGGAGAAGAGGAGTAGCTAAGATACAGATAGGAACAGCAAGAATGATTGTTCTGTTATGTCAACCATCACCTTTTTTGTTACACTTTAATTGTGTAATCTTTGCAGGCTCAGCTGCTATTGTTTCCAGTCTGCTCTAACAATTACCAAGCAGGAAAAGAAGTCTGTAAAATATAAAGATTTAAAGAAAACCTTTTGGGTTAGTCAGTAACAAATGTACATGAGCCTTTGTCAACCTGACTTCCTACAAAAAGCCTACCGTGTTTTGAATCTTTCTAATTGCAGTGCTTCCCTTTTCATGACAAGACACATTTGAATCCCTGATTTGAATTCTGGAGTTCAGCCAGCCGTTGGAAATAACCAAGGGACAATAACTTTATGATTCAAAAAGTAGGCGTAGTCACTTTTTTTTACATAAGCTAAGGAAACACCTTAGCAGAAAAAAAAATAAAGCATGTCTCCTATCCTAAGAGCACCAGTTCTTAATGAGGACACAGAGGTGCTGATCTCCTAACTTTTCTTTTTCTTTCTCATTTCAGTTTGTCAGATGAAATAATGTGGGAATGATACAACCGTCCTGAAGTTTAATATGGCATGTAAGAAATCATCTCCATTAGCTGAGGAGCAATCTTCCACCGAAATAGATGATCTTCATATTTCACTGCAAGGTAAGTTATGCAAGTTTCATGTAACTTTTTATGTAAATTTTTGGCAAATGTCTGTGGCTGTGTGCAAGTTAAGTGAAAATCTGTGAAATCCATTAAAACATAAAAATAGTATCAGATATAGTCCATTTATTTCTCTGCTGTAAACAGACTTCTGTAAATATCTCGCCAGAGGCTTTTCAACTGTAAAGTGAAACACAGTACTGAGCTTTTCTTCATGGTATTTACCGAGTCATTGCCTTTTTTGGAACAGATTTGCTCACAATTTTTATGTTAGCTGAACACATGTTACTGTAAACAGTTGTCAAGGGAACTATGAAAGAGTTACACAATTCCTATAATTTATTATGTATCTCTGCAAATTAAAACATGCCTTTGCTTGCCTAATTTTTATGTGCTATTAGTGGAAAGCACTAAATAGTCTTCGCTGCATTTTCTTCTTATTTCTTGTCTCTGTCCCCTGTGGATATATATTTCAGGGCCTGAATGAGCATAAAATCTCTCTGGCTTCCACACAAGCTCATTAAAGACCAAATTCTGCCCCCCTCACTCACACTGAGTCACACCCTACAAAGCAAGCAGTCCCCTTTATTTCAATGGGACTACTTGAGTAATAAGGTGCTGGTCAATCTCAGTAAGGGAGGCAGAATTGGGCTCTAAAAATGATAAAGCTAAAGGTTCCTCAACCATTTGTTGGAGTGTGCAGGGCTGAGAAGAGTTTCTTTTTCCCTAAACTTGTGTCTCTTTGGATAAATTTTGGAATGTGTTTTTGAAATAGCAGTACTTGTATTGCACATTAATAGGGAGTTTTGTTTAAATGTTTACGGTATGCTATGTTTCCTTGCTTGGTTTCTTTGATAGCCAATCCTACAGTCTTTCTGCATGCAAAAACTGATCTTGATTTCAGGATCAAGTCCATTACAAAGCTGATTTTTCAGTTTTTTGTCTGCTCTAGGGGGAGATGGGCTGCATCACCCCCTGTAAAAGGATTTCCCAATGGCTTACCTATGGTGAAGTTACTCTCTGATTTATTTGAGGGAAAACATTGAAGACAGATGAAGCTGGTGCAGAAAACGAATCTGCAAAGTGTCTTCTGTCATCCTTATCTACACAAATGTTTCTAGAGCTATACATTGTGATTAATTAGTATTTACAATGATCTAAAGCTAAACTTCTTTCTAACTGATATCTTTTCCTTTTGCACTTGACTTCATTACAGTCAGACAGGCAAGCAGAAAACTTCCGATGGCCAAAGGTTACTCTAAAACAGGGGTAGGCAAATTACGGCCCACGGGCCACATCTGGCCCGTGGGACCGTCCTGCCCGGCCTCCGAGCTCCTGGCCCGGGGGGCTCGCCCCGTCCCCTCCCCCTCCCACTCCCCCGCTGTTCCCCGTCACCCGCAGCCTCAGCTCGCTCGCTCCGCCGCCGGTGCAATGCTCTGGGCAGCAGGGCTGTGAGCTCCTGGGGCAGCGCAGCTGCAGAGCCTGGCCTGACCCGGTGCTCTGTGCTGCGTGGTGGCGGTGGCAGCGGCAGCATGGCCTGGCTCCAGCTGGGCGGCGCGGCTGTAGCGCCGCCAGCCACCGGTGCTCCAGGCAGCGCGGTAAGGGGGGAGGAAGCGGGGGGGGGGGGGGTTGAATAGAGGGCAGGGGAGTTTGGGGGGTGGTGCTCAGGGGGCGGGGGTGTGGATGGTGGTCGGGGGGGGAAACAGGGGGTTGAATGGGGGCAGTCAGGAAGTAGGGGGGGTTGGATGGGGCAGCAGGGGGCAGTCAGGGGCAGGAGTTCTGGGGGCAGCCAGGGGACAGGGAGAAGGGGTGGTTGGATGGGGCAGGGGTCCGGGGGGGGCAGTCAGGAATGAGAGGAGGGGTTGGATGGGGCAGGGGTCCCAGAGGGGCCGTCAGGGGATGGAGGGGGGGATGGGGCAGGAGTCCCTGGGGGGGGGGGCAGATAGGAGGTGGGGGCCGGGCCACGACCCCCTCCCCTAACCGGCCCTCCATACAATTTACAAAACCCGATGCGGCCCTCAGGCCAAAAAGTTTGCCTGCCCCTGCTCTAAAAAGTTACACAAAGTATAGCCCCATTTTGCCATCAGATGCACATTTGCAGCGCCCATCAAAATCAGTGGGAAATGCCCATGTGCATCTAAAGAGAGAATTTTGCCTTAGGTAAACACTTAGGCATGTGTTTAGCATGAAGTAGAATCAGAAAAGTAAGTTCTAGCTTTAAGTCAGGAGATAGTGTTATTCTTACAAAGGATCATAGATAGGGCACTACCAAATTCACGTCCATGAAAAATGCATCACGGACCATGAAATCTGGTCTCCCCTCCATGAAATTTGGTCTTTTGTGTGCTTTTACCTTATACTATACAGATTTCACAGGGAGAGCAGCATTTTTCAAACTGGGGTTCTGACCCAAAGTGGGTTGCGGGGGGGGTGTCGCAAGGTTATTTCAGGGGGGGGGTCGAGGTATTGCCACCCTTACTTCTGTGCTGCTGCCTTCAGAGCTGGGTGACCAGAGAGTGGCAGCTGTTGGCCAGGTGCCCAGCTCTGAAGGCAGTGCCCCGCCAGCAGCAGCGCAGAAGTAAGGATGGCAATACCATACCATGCCACCCTTACTTCTGTGCTACTGCCTTCAGAGCTGGGTGGCTGGAAAGTGGTGGCTGCTGACCGAAGACCCAGCTCTGCAGGCAGCAGCACAGAAGTCAGGGTGGCAATACCATACCATGCCATCCTTCCTTCTGCGCTGCTATTGGCAGCGGCTCTGCCTTCAGTGCTGGGCTCCTGGCCAGCAGGCGCCGCTCTCTGGTCGCCCAGCTCTGAAAGCAGCGCTGCCGCCAGCAGCAGCGTAGAAGTAAGGGTAGCAGTACCACAACCCCCCAACTCCTTTTTGGGTCAGGACCCCTACAATTACAACACTGTGAAATTTCAGATTTAAATATCTGAAATCATGAAATTTACAATTTAAAAAATCCTATGACCGTGAAATTGACCAAAATGGACCGTGAATTTGGTAGGGCCCTAATCATAGATGAGGATTTTGCTTTGAAATAATATTCATGTTATTTCTGAACAAATTGAAATTGAATTTTTATCTTAACTGGCCATCATACTGAAGGAATGGAGAATTCAAGGTCCAATAGCCCAGAGATTAAGGGTATGCCTACACTCTGGCTGTCCCGTGCCAGCTGACTCGGGCTCACGGGGCTCGAGCTGAGGGGTGTTTAATTGCAATGTATACATTCCAGCTCAGGCTGCAGCCCGAGCACTGGGATCCTCTCACTTCACAGGGTCCTAGAGTCCAGGCTCCAGCCCAAGTCCGGACATCTACACTGCAATTAAAGAGCCCTGTGGGCCTGAGTCAGCTGGCGCGGGCCAGCCAGGGGTTTTTAATTGCAGTGTAGTGTAGACATACCCTAAGAGCCCCATTTATTAAAATTTCAAGAGGTTATACATTATCTTCATGCTGAAGAAATTTGAGTGCTTCAGCTCTGTTGAAATGGCAACACAATCGGGCCTAATTGTGTTGTCAGAATTCCTTCTGTTGGCATACGCTTCATGTGGTTGGCTCTCACATGAGGCCATGTCTGCACTACAGAGCTTATGTTGGCATAGGTGTCCCAGAATAGACCCCTAGTGTAGATGCTATGTGTGCCAACAGAAGGAGTTCTGCTGACATAATAACAGCATCTCCCTAAACCACATTAGTTATGCCAGCAGAAACACTCTTCCCTCAGCTTAGTTGCCTGAATAGTAGGGATTCTGCCAACATAAGTATGCTACCTAGGGGATGTGAATTTTTCATGCTCCTAGCCGAAGTAGCTATGTTGGCATAACTCTGTAGTGTAGACCAAGCCTAAGACATCTCAAGGTGCTTTACAAAAAATAATAAAAAATATAAATATATCAACAGACTAAGAAGTGAGACCCTGGTAGAACCTTTGGGGCAGAATTACAGAACTGGAAATATATACTTAGAAGAAGTAAAGACATATTTCTTAAGATAATAGACAGAAACCACTAGCCTTGAAATCAATAGATCCTCAGTAACAGATGGGAAGTGGGAATAACAGGGAAATTCAAGAGCAAACACTAAAGCTAAGAGTTTTCAGAAATAGAAGCCTAGAGGCAAGATTTTCAAAGTGTCTGGAGATTTTGCATTTGTCAGTTTTTGGGTGCTCAGCTTGAGACACCTTAGAGAGGGCCCATTTTCAGAGAGTGACTGCTCAGTACTTTCTGAAAATCAGATCACTTATGTAGGTGCTTAAATATGGCCTTAGAAGTCTATCGTTAGGATGTTATTTTTGAAAATCTTAATTCTTAACTGTATGATTGATGTTCAGTTTTGTATAATGCACAGGTTATAAGAAACTAGGGTGTATCTTTTAGTACTGGAAAAAGAAAAACTGAGCAGGCATGTAGTCTGCGTGACTAGCCTTGATAATACATTCAGAAGTCAGTACATTACTTTACCTGGAAGGCATCCAAGGACATCACAACATAGATCTAATCTGGTTGCTATAGGGGCAAAGTCTATAATTTTTTCAGTCAATCTTGGTCACAGCCAAGCAATAGTTCTAATAGTTCGAAGGAATATTTAACCATTCTACTAATATATGGAAGGGCCAAATTCTCAGTTTAGATTAGATGAGCAATTCATTTTAGATTGTAAACGTAATGGGGCAGCGACCATCTTTTTATTCTGTGTTTGTACAGTGCTTAGTACAATAGGGTTCTGGTCCATGACCGGGACTCCTAGGTATTACCACAATCCAAATACATAATAATCAGCTGGCATAAATCAAAGTATCTCCACTGAGTGAAAGTTTTTATGCATTTTATGAGAACTCTGTGATATACAACATGCAGAGCTACAAAAAGCTTATGAAATATTAAAATTACAGGTTGTCACACCCCATGGCCATCAAGATTATTATACGAGCTTTTGTTAAATTAATGTTTGTTAGTTTGTTAAATTAATGTCATTGTTAAATCTGTTAAATTAATGTCAGCATTCTGCATTCGCTGCATTAGCTACTGAACTTTTAGAAAGGAAAATTGTTCGAGGTGTGGCAGCTTCTCCTAAAATTGTCATACTTGACTACAGAAGAAAAGACGTGGTAAAAGAAAACCATAGGTAAAAGGAAGAAATGTAACTTGGTTCATAGTGAGTCACTCTTTGTAGTTAGATAGTTTAAGAAGATATAAATTAAGTTTAATAAAGCTTGAAAATGTTGGGTCAGATTCTAGGTACAACACAGGAGGTGAGGAGAGTGGGGAGGACGGTGCAAAGGTGACCTTACACCAGGGGTCTCAAACTCAAATGACCACGAGGGCCACATAAGGACTAGTACATTGGCCCGAGGGCAGCATTTACTGACACCTCCCCCTCACCGCCCTCGGCCCCACCCTTACTCCACCCCTTCCATGAGGCCCCGTCCCTGCCCTGCCTCTTCCCACCCCTTCCCTGCCCCCATTCCAACCCCTTCCTTGTGTGTGGCTGTTGCTTCAGGCACCGCCCCCAGCAGCTCCCATTGGCCGGGAACGGGGAACCGCGGCCAATGGGAGCTGCTGGGGGCGGTGCCTGAAGCAACAGCCACACACACCCCTGCGGCCCTCCTCCCCCAGGTTCCGTCGGCTTCCCAGAGCGGCGCGGGGGCAGGGCAGGCAGGCAGGGAGCCTGCCCTGCCCCCGGTGTGCGTCAGGCCAGAGCCGCTCTAGGTAAATGCTGGGGGATGGCGGGGGAGCCGTGAGGAGCTCGCGGGCCGCAGAAAATTACCCCGTGGGCCGCGTGTTTGAGACCCCTGCCTTACACCCAGTATTGCCAATCCCAAGCATTCAAAAATCACAAATCAGGCCCCAAAATCATGAGATTTTAAAAAATCTCATAAATCATATATTTTCCTCTGTTTTTTGAGTCTTTAGATTGTCATGTTTTCAGGCTTTATTCCACCACCATGGGAGGGCTAAAAACTTTTTTTTATTTTTAAATGAAAGCTGAGATTTGTATGTAATCACATGACTCTAGCAGCTGGGGTTTTAAGACACCAACTCTTGAGAGACTCTTAGTAAAATCACAAAATTTGTCAATGCTGTACACCTCCAATATTCTCTGCTGCTGCAGGGTCTTATGTGGCATGCAGCATAACTTAGAGCAGCCTTCGAGACTGCTCTAATGTGTGGTGGCTCTGCATAGCCACCTAAAGGGGCTGCAGCCAAGTCTGGAACTGGACCCATTGTATTGATTGGGTGTATGTTTACAATATTTATCATTTATGTGGGAAGTGTTTAATAAAGGAGGGCCTGCTCCTGCCTGGGCAGAGTGTATTGGAGATCATGCCCAATACATGATGCATTAGTTAAAGGGATATTGCCTCTATTGTATTTATACACAGTGCCTAAATCAGACAGTCGCAAACTGTGGGGCCTGGCCTCGTGCGCAGTGTTTCTGTGGGACCTAAAACTCTTGCTTCACTTGTTTATTTACATTCTTATAACTAAGAGATGGCTGCCTGGGATTTTCTGTTAGATTTCTCTATTTCCTTCTTCCAGCTTCAGCTAAGGGTTCTCCCATGCACTCAGCACAGCTGCAAGGACTGAGCAGATGTTCCTCTGCAGTGACTGCTCCTGGCCACCAGGTGCCATTCCACTGACAGCAGGGACTCTCTCTCCTCTGCTCTCCTCGCATCCTCCTTGCAGATGTCCAACCAGTGTGATACCAGTGAGGAAGGAGGCAGCAGCCAGTTGCCCTCGTGCTTTGTTGGCTGGGTGGTGCAAGGGGCAGTCTGGGGGCCCTGCTGCCTACCCCCCTCCCAATAGTGGTTCTTTTGGAGTCCTGGTCCCATGGAGAAACTTACAGGCTGCTCTCCGGTTTCAGTTTGGGTCACTTTTTTCCTCTCTGTGCTGTGGGCATAGAAACCAGCTCCTCCCTCTTGCTGAACTTTGCCACGGCAAGGCCACGTAGCTCATTGCCCTTTAGTAACCATGTATGCCACGAAAGGCTGGTATACGATTATATGCAAATGTTGTCTCTAGTACATGGGGAGGGGCGGCCTGGGCTCATTTCCTTTGATACAAGCAGGGCCCGATGGTAAAAGATTTGGGAGCTACTGGGCGAAGCAGGTCTGGCATAATACAGAAGTTACCTTGAAATGAGGAAAGGGTGTGAGGGCAGGGGTGTATGTGTGGTGGAGTTGAGCAGTGAGATATGGCAGCTGGACTGGTATCTGGAGCCGATTAGAGGCTTTCCTCTATTTGCAGCAGGAGATTTTGTTCATTTCTTTGATGCAGGCTAGGATGGGTTGGTAAGTGTCCCAAAGGACACACCTGGTCCTTTCCCAGCTGACCTTTTCCCATACTATTTTCCTGGCAGGCAAGCCTGGATGCACAGGGGTGGTAGGTGTGAGCTCCTGCTGAACAAGCCTAGGCAGGATACAGAATTTACTTTCCGTGCTTGCTGAGCCAATTTGAACACCAGCACTGGAGCGTAATTCCCCTTCTTAACCCGTTTGAGGGCCACTTAACCCTTTGATTCAGTGTTGATGATAGAAATAAAGACAGGATATCTCAGAATATGAAATATACTATTGAGTTCTCCAATTATATGCTGCTCATCTTTTTCATGGTGTGTAGAAAAGGATTAAAATGATGGTGTATGGCCAGTGGAGTGTACAAGTTCCAATTTATTTTTTTATTTGTAGAGTTGATTGGTGGTGGCAAATTTGCATAAATTGGAGTAATGTATTATTTTTATTAGATTGCACCATGTTAGGTGTCATAGCATCAGTGTGACCCCAAAATTCCACTACACAAATAGTGTAGGGAGGATAGGAGGATTAAGCAGGTTTTCAGCCTGTTAGATTTTGGAGCTAAATACAAATGCAAGCATGTAGCCTTTCAACAGTTCATTAGCAGTGTAGGTGCTCAGTTGTTGTCTTCATTTATTGATGTGTATATATTAATATTTGATGGCACCCAAAAGGATGATAACATAAGAGGATGAGAGCAGAAACTATTTCAGATGTGTTTAATAATTTAACATATTGCAATGATTTAATTTAATCCAAATGTGTTGAATAGTCCCTGAATGATTAAGAAGAAAGAATAACGGTGTTTTCTGTTTACTTGAAACCTCACAAATAATGATAAGTGGATAGTTTTTTCTGCATTTTATATTAGATTACATGCGCCTTTCCAAAATTGTCTTCTGCTTAACTGAATCTCCTGTATTTTACTTGCATGAGTATGTACCTGTCAGGCGCACCTGGTATTCCAGAGATTGCGCAAACTGGGAATTCCTAGTTGGTAATCCTCTGTGGTCTAACCTAATCCCTGGTCTATCCAGATTGCTGTTTTATTACAACTAGGATTTCTGGGTTTTAGCTAGAACAGGAAAGAGTCCATTAAACAACACTGGCTCTGGTTTTTCAGGAGTCACTTTTAAAAATGGAAAAGTTCCTATCAGGGGACTTATAGTGAAATTTACATCCTGTTTACAGTGTCTGCTGTAAATCCCAGCATCCTATCTGCAGTTCACTTCTTGATTGCACATAGCAACTGCATGGCATGCGGCTTTTTGGTATGTGGGCTTAGGATGCAAACAGTCAGTAAATGAGATATGCTAAAAAAGTTTTTATGAGTATTTTTCTTTCAGTTTTCAAGTAAACCTATAAAAACAATTGGTCTAAGAAGTTACCTGGTACTATAAGAGCCAAAACCCAACGCTGAAAATGAGTAAAATAAACACCCCTACCTCCAGTGAAGAGGAAGGATGGTCCAGTGGTTAGGGTGCTAACCTGGAATGCAGGAGATTTCCTGCTCCAGAAGAGAGGTCCTGTGTGACCTTGGGCAAGTTACTTAGTCTCTCTGTGCCTCAGTTCAGTGGCGGTAGTAGCACTGTCCTACCTTATAGGGATGCTGTGAGGATAAATAAAGATGGAGGGGTTCAGATACCACAATAATGGGGGACATAGAAGTACCTTAGATATCTAGATAGATAGAAACCTAATGATCACAAAGCTCAGTATAATGAGACTTCTTGAGTTGGTGAAGGTGTCTGTGGGCTGGTGAATTTGCTTTCAATTTCTGGGAATGGGAGATCATAAGTAGGTGGTTTGGGGTCAGGGGCTCACATTTACCCGCTGCACAGAGGGGTGATGTGATGATTAATTGATTAATATCTGTGCAGCACTTTGAACACATAGGGTCTGATCCAAAGCCCACTGAAGTCTATGGGAAGACTCTTGTTGACTTCATTTGGCTTTGGACAGGCTCATAAAACTTGATGAAAGTATCTTTATTACTGATTGATAACAACACTGTACGGCTGGACATTAGCATCAGCTCTGGAGACTTCTTTTTCTGCCTTCCTATTACGAGTGAATGAAACTGCATTCATTGGTGGAGGGGAACGGAATAAATAGAAAGCTCTGTTTTGAATTTCCGCCCGTATGGCAAATGTGTAATTATTTTTCTAAAAGTGCAGGGACTTGCCCAGCACTTGCAGCTAACTGGAATTGTGAAAAGGAGGGGGATGGGCAAGGCGATGCTAGAGGTAATTCTTCCTGTTCAAATGAAAATGGTAATAAGATAGAAATAAATGAAGTTGCAGGATTGGTTCAATTATTTTAAAATAATGTAATTGCTGTTTTAAATTTGCTGTTTTAAATAATGTAATTTAACTGTTTAAGATCCATATCTCTAAAAAAATCATGCAGTACCAAATACTTCATTGGCTGTGATATCCCAGAGATCCTGCTAATGATATGTTCACTGTATCAGAATGTTTTGACAAGCACTCAGGGCCAAATTGTGGCCATCTTGTGCTGGTGCACTGTACCACTACTTCCTGCATGCAGGGAGAAGCAGGCTCTTCGGTGCTGCTACGTCCCACCTTCATGCAGCTGTGCAGGAAAGGATGGGAGAAGGTGGGAAGAGGGCATAACATAGATTTCTCCCCTTCCGCATGCCTGGTGGTGTAATTACACCAGCATTTGAGGGTATGTCTGCACTGCAATGTAAGCCCAGGGTTAGTAGAATCAAGTTAGCAGGCTCTGGGTTTGTTAACCTAGGGCTTGAGTGTCTACACTCATTGTAACCCTAGATTAGGAATTGTTGAACCAGGGTCACAATCTGGGGCTTCAGAGTCTACACTGCATCCGATGAAGTGGGCTGTAGTCCACGAAAGCTTATGCTCAAATAAATTTGTTAGTCTCTAAGGTGCCACAAGTACTCCTGTTCTTTTTGCGGATACAGACTAAGACGGCTGCTACTCTGAAACTGCATCATGTGTGCCCCGAGTCCAACCACCCATATCCCAGACTTCCTAGCACCCAAAATGTGATCACTCCAGCCCTTTGTTCATGGTGCAGCATGGGAAAACCTGACTGTCCACCAAACTAGACTGTCCAGAGGACAAAGAAAGTCCGTCCTTAGAATTGTGGGATAGTTTTGGTGGACTCTTCGAGCATGAGCCCAATGGGGCTGTGTCTACATTGCAAAGCAATAGGGCTTGAGCCCGGGGTCCCAGCTTGACTCAGGCTTGGACCTTCCACCCCCGTGGGGTCCTGGTATCCTGGGTCTGAGCCCAGGGTGAGTGCGATCTGTATGTTAACGGAAGGGGGGTTAGATTTGAGCCTGAATTTGAACCCTGGGCTTACAATGCAGTGTAGACATACCTGAGTGTGTGTGCTGTGACAGATCTATACGTATCACAGAGTATTCCTTTCCTGGAGCAGTGGGGAGACCAGCTGGGAGATTGCAACTCCCTGACTCTCACTTTTTCCTTTGGGATGCTCTTGCAACAGTTCAGCGGTGCACTGCCCCGTACTATGTGCTAGATCGCATGCCGATGACCTAGCCTTTACTGATTAGCCTATTAAGTAGTGGCTGTGATTGTCCATTTCAGGACATACTAATAAGTGTCCAACAATTTCTCTTTATCATCAATTACTGTATGTAACAGATTAATTATTATTGTTCCCCCCAAAAGTTATTCTTTAAAGACTGACTTTAAAAAGCAAGAGAAAATCTGAGGGTTTTCAGGTGTTCTCATATTGTCAGATGCATGTTTGTCTCATCAGCTCCATTTTCTGGCCTGGTAAGTTTGGGCACTGATTTTGCCAGGGGTGAAGGAAGTGCTTTATAGTTTTTGGATAGCTTTATTTATTCTGGGTCAGTTACATTTTGAAAACTAGGGCAAGATAAATCCAAGGCCATTTAGAGTCCTATTAAAATGGCCAACAAAGAACTCATTCATACTCCTAGACATAAAAATCCTTTTTAATTAACCACATGATAAATACAAGAATTTGAGTTTTCATAAATCATTAAAGCCTTGGAGTAATGGACTATGGGAAATACACATTCACCATAAAAATGAAGAAATAACCATCTGCCACTCTGCTAGGAACACGTCTAGAGTAGGATGTGTAGTGTGCATGGGCAGATGTGTGTATACTGATCTGAATGTTGTACTACACCTGGCTACTATCCAAAGAGCTCTGTGAGCTATTGGCTATTCTTGTACTAGAGCTTGTTATTGATTCATGACAGTTCTTTTAATGGGTCAGGAAAGTAAACCAAGCTGTAGGCTAGATGTGTGCTCAATCCTTACGCAGCCTCGCAGGGTGTAGGAAGGAGAAAGAACTCCTTACTCCCACCTTTGCATTGCTTTCATGATGTCTGGGCACAGTGGCAGCTGTAGGCTGCAGGGGCTGCACCATAGGTTTTTCCCTTAGGAGCAACTGGCAGGAGAGTGAGCAGGGAGGGAAGGGGAGTAGAGGGAGCCAATGCACCCTGCATAGGGGGGAGAATATCTGACACCATTAAATCGGTTAGTAAATTACCTGCCCCCCAGTTCAACATGTGAGACTAGTTGCCTAAGTAAAGACTATTCCCACGAGAAAATGTTTGCAGGATCAGGCCCATATTGTGTAACACTTTTGAACATGAACATCGGAAGCAACTGTCCTGATAGAGGCAAAAGACACGTGCAAAGGGCCTAATGCTCCTCACTGTCTCTCAGAATCAGGCCCAAAAGCTAGTTCTCTGGCTCAGCAACAGCACACTGTGTGTGAGCTAGAGGTGGGACAAGAAAGGAGTGGAACCACTGGCTTCAGTGAAATATTGAGTCTTGGGTATACACTCCTTTTCAAACAGTAGAAATACCAGCCGTGCTTGCCTGCTACAGTCGGTAGCCACCACCCTCTCGAATTTCAGTAACATAATTGGCAAAGGCTCCATGATATTTCTGCAGCTTGAAATATAGCAAGGGTGTGTGGTTTGCTTATGTGCTAACTTGAATCTGATATCTTGGTGTTGTTTACCTAATTCCTAGAGCAGTAGTGATTATGATTTGCCTCTAACACTGTATTTCTGTGTTTCATGTTTTTAATGTTATCCCCTTTTCAAAACAAAAATTATTTTGATATTATATTTCTGCATGCACACAGTCTCCTCTCCTTTTTAATTCTGTTGTAATGTTCATTTCTTAAAAATGAACAATAATATAATCACGAGAGAAAATAGAGTGCTACATACTTTGCTGTGGTGGAGTCAGGGTGGTACTATTACAAATAATAGATACAAAGCATGATGGGTTATGGAGAACCACAGAAAGATTGTTTAGATGTATCATGCAAAGTATTATTGATGTGCAGAATATGAATATTTAATTCTGGGCAGATTTAGTATTAAGGCTTTGGTAGATGATCTAGAAATATGAACCAGAATTAGCTATCTACTTCTTTAGGTGTAGATCCTGCATTGAGCTCTGCCCCTTTGTCCATACGGCATCTCACGTAATGGAGCTCTGTATAGGTGCAGAGTTTGATGCTAGTAAAGCCTGATGCAAGATTGGGGCTTTAGAATGGGAATTTGTGTTAGCTCAGGGGTTCTCAAACTGGGGGTCGGGACCCTTCAGGGAGTCGGAAGGTTATTACTTGGGGGGTCGTGAGCTGTCAGCCTCCACCCCAAAC
The DNA here is from genome assembly GCF_028017835.1 of Emys orbicularis. NCBI lineage: Eukaryota > Metazoa > Chordata > Testudines > Emydidae > Emys > Emys orbicularis. Next base: position 16,543,057 of record NC_088686.1, read on the forward strand.
CCCGCTTTGCCTCCAGCATTTATAATGGTGTTAAATATATAAAAAAGTGTTTTTAATTTATAAGGGGGGTCGCACTCAGAGGCTTGCTATGTGAAAGGGGTCACCAGTAAAAATGTTTGAGAACCACTGTGTTAGCTGTATTCTATGAGCATAATAAAGTACTTGCTGCACTGTGTGAAATGGGTTTCATTTTCTCGAGCAGAGCAGTAGGGCGTTTTTTGTGGGCATATGTTTTTGGGATCTTTCTGCAGGGGAATTGCTGGATTTTCATTGTAGAGTAATTCTGCATTTGGCCTGTGGTGCCAAGTGAACAAACCTTCTCTCATATTTATCTTTTGGATTATTTGTGCAGTCATATAGCAGGAAGGCTTTGGGACAGAAGGGCTGTTCAGTTTCACATGATCCTCTTTGCTAACATTTTTGTTTCTGCAAGCTGCTTACCAGTTTAGAATCTGGACTCATTACATGGTTAGAGATAACTCCATCCCCTAGATGGTTGCTAGGCTTTCAGTGCTCACAGAGCAGCAGCCCATCGCTCTCAGATCCAGTCACCTTCTACCTCATAGTGGAAGTTCTGGTTGAAGGCTGTAGGGGCAGGCACAAGATTGGAGCAGTGCACAGGGCACTGCAGAACGGATCTGGACAATTCTGTCAGGCCATCTTTGGTCTGCTTTCCCCTCACACATGAGGGAGGAGAGGGCCATCAAGACACAGCCCTCCCTATCCCTTCCCAGGCAGGTATTGGGCTGGCATCCCTCCCCTCACAAAGCCTGTCGGTTTGGGGAATGGTGTTGGGAATTGTGAGGTGGGGGGCTTCGGAATTCACCAATTCCCAGCCTGAGGGGTAGGTCACAGACAGCCTTTCTGAAACCTCATACCAGCCTATGGATGGTATAGCCATTGCTCCTCTACACCCTATATGTAGGAGTTCTGGGCCTCAAGATCTATGTAAGTGCAGATCCCCAAACCCCTCCTCTGCTCACTTCTCAAGCAGACACTCCCTTTCTGGTGCACTGGGGCTGCAGAGGGCCCTGTGCATGGTCACTCTGCCTTCACCCTCTTCTCGCATCCTGCATTGTGTCAATGATGTGGAGGGCGTACTACCGGCTCTCCCCATCTGGATGAAAATCACACTTTGCAGATAAAGTTCATTCCCTCTGCTGGGCTGGTGCAGTGAGATCTCCCCTACCCTTTTCAGTCTGTTTTAACCAGTGTTCTAGATACATCATTACACAACTTAGCTAACAAGAGCACTATTTTCAAAATGTCCCACGAGTGTGCATACAAGTTGGAACCAAGAGAGAGGGATAAGCACTGTACACATGTCAGAATTTGTTCTAATTAAGTGGCCAAGTTAATTGGTCTGGTTTAATCATCTTTCTAGTTGGATACCATAGGTCTCCTGTTACCTTGCACCTCAGATTTCATGGCTTTAATCAGGTGGGATGCAGGTAGTCGGAAGCTGTCAGGGGAGAGGAAGGTTGGTAGCAACCTAAATTGAATGAAATATATGCCTAAAGCCTGGGAGGGACACCAGAGAAATCAAAATAAATAAAATCACTATGACCCAGATTATGCCTTTAGATTTGTTCATGTAGCTCCCACTACCTTTAATGTGAGTCATGTGCGAGCATTTGATAATAATTGTAGTCATATGCCAATTCACATACTATTCCTATTAGCTATACTGTATAAAAATGAAGAATTAAACACAATTAGATCTTTGGGGGGAGTAGTAAATAAAAGGGAGGGGAGGGAAAGAAAGAGAGTTTTTTGGTTTTCTTGCAGAGTCAATGGGACTTAGACCCCTCGGGGTAACTATTCACAGGGACAAAAGCCCTGTAGCACGGCCTCGACTCGCGGGGCTCAGGCTGTGGGGCTAAAAAATTGCTGTGTAGACATTTGGGCTTGGGCTGGAGTCTGAGTTCTGGGACCCTCCACCCTCACGGGGTCCCAGAGCTGGGGCTCAGGCCCGAGCCCAGACATCTACACAATGATTTTTCAGCCTGGGAGCCTGAGCCCCATGGGCCCAAGTCAGCTGACCCGGGCCTGCGCAGGTTTTTTATCCCTGTGTAGACAAACCCTAAGTGATTTTTGACACTTTTGACAATTTTACCCTAGATCTGAACTTTTAGAATTGCAACAGTGGATTTATGCTGACAAAAGGCCTAAGGCATTTGAGGCACATTTAGAAATAAGTTGAGGCCCAAGCTGTTTTAGATGTATTGCTTTGTAGGCTCATTTGTTCATTTTACTATTTGCATTAGTTGAGCTTTTAAAAAAAATCTTAAAGAACATTAAGATTCTCTGTGTGGATGGACCTTTTCCTCAGATCAAGCCCCATCAAGTCCACTAAGAGTGCATTTTCCGGTTGTGGGGCTCCTTGGAGATGTTTTCATTTCTGAATGGAGGAAAATACCAGTTAGATGCCAGAAAATAATATTAAAATCCATATAAAAAACCCACTGAGATAACTGAAGACAGAACTTAGATTTGAGATGGATTCTATGTTTCTCTTTGAAAAAGTGAAATAAAAATAGTCAAATTGTTTAATTAAGTGATTTTTCTTTTTTCACAGTGGAGCAGGAATGCATCCAGAAGAAAACCTTCACTAGTTGGATAAATTCACAGTTAGCAAAGGTAAGAAAATGGTCTCTGGAAGGCAGTTTTGTCTTATTGTCTTGCAATAATAATTAGTCAGAAATGTTTTTCTGGTTCTGTATCTCAAAACCCTTTTTTTGTAAACATGCCATGGGAAATTTGAAGCAAATTCCACTCATTAATTAATATGTGTGAGGAATGATCTCCAATGTGTATTTTATATTGGTGTATTGTTGTTTATTTAGGAAATTTGGGAAAACAGGAACAGTGAAAAAGTTAGATTCCCCTGCTTTCCCCCTACCCCCATACATTTGATGCCCTCTGCTGTCACATGAGCTGTAACATTGTGACATCAGCGATAACCACTCATCGCTCACCCTCCCCCAGTTTGTTTGCACACTTGCAAGGGAAAGTCACTGTTACCCTTGTTAGAGAGACAAGGTGGGTGAGGTAATAGCTTTTATTGGACCAACTTCTGTTGGTTAAAGAGTCTCTCACAGAAGTTGGCCCAATAAAAGCTGTTACCTCACACACCTTGTCTCTCTAATATCTTGGGACCAACACCGCTACAACAACACTGCACCCTCTTGTCATGGCAATGGCTGCCTTTGATAACTGATTTACCTCAGACTATGGTAGGTCACAGGAGTAATTGTAATGAAAGCATACTGTGTTGGGATAAGTTACTGCTGTGCTGTTTGGGTTTGTACTGTTTCATTTTAAGGTTAATTATTTGTTACTTTCCTCAAAAAGGGTTACATGAACAAAGCTACAAAATGACAGCCCCTTTTCTGTGCTTCTTATGGTTTTCCAAGTGTTTTATGTGACTACAAATTAATTTAATTACTTTGAATATATTTGTAGACATGACACTGTGTGGTGAAATGTGGCACTTCACAAAGATAACAATGGTAATAAAATATACATTGAAAACAACAAAGGTGGAAGTGCTCTATTATTTAAATAGCACATATATAAAATATTTTCTTTCTATTAAAAAAATAAGGAAATTCAATAACAAAAAAGTTCTTGTTTAACAATCTTTAAGTAAACAAACCATAAGAAGTAAGAAGTACAACATTAAGGATATAAAAGGATTAAAAAATTGCAAAGTAAAAGCACTATCAAATTAGGAAATGCCAGAATGAATGTTGCCCAAGGAACCTTAATTCAGTGCCCCTGTGGGTATGATTGTTATAAAGTCTTTAATTACATGAGGAAGTGACTATGTGAACAGTTTGGAGTAAGTGACTTGCCAAGCATCACATAGGAACTCTGTTGCAGAAGCAAGGACAGAATCCAAGTCTTCAGGGCGGCATTGAACTGTCCTGACCCAAGACCATCCTTTGTTTTCCTGCCGGCCTCTGGCTCATTCACTACACACCTACCAACTTCTGCAGCAAATGTGGCAGGGGTCCTACAGACAACAGGCTCCTTCACTACACAATCCCAATTCATCCCCAGAGCAGATCCATCCTGTGCACTGGACGAACCAGGGTTTTTGTAAAATAATAATAATATGGGATCATATAATTAATGACTGTATCATAATGCATATGCACAAGGGGGCTGAATTAAGATTGCATGAGCAATGTTCATTCTGGCATTTCCTAACTCGAGAGTGCTTGACTTCACAAACTTTTAATCCTTTACTTTGCATTTCCTAATTTTTCATGATTTGTTTACTGAGGAGAGCAACCTTAACTAATGTTAAACAAGTTGTTGTTTTTTTGTTGTTGCTGTTGTTTGTGAATTATTTTAGAACTGTACTTTGGAGAGCAAAATGTAAAAGAATGAATAAACCAAACAAATTTAAATATTCCTGGTTCAACAGGGAAAATTAGCCTGGAAAGATATGTTTTAACTGTTGAATAACATGCACGCGGCAGAGACAGGTGTGTGTGGTTATATATTTGTGTGGTGTTTTTGTTTGTTTGGGGTTTTTTTTGGTGGTGGTGTTATATAGGCATTATCATAGGCTGTTTGTTTTATTGTTGTATATTTGTGCTACACTGGAATGCATTTAAAACATTGTTTTAATTCAGTGAAAGTCAAGGATTAACAGAAATAGCTGCAGAGGAGGCAGGTACTTGTAAGCTTTCACAAATCTGCTCTGTCAATGCACTTTGGTCCTGACCTGCGGCGTGCCAGCTGTTCCAGTCTGGTCCCTTCTTGAGCAGAGATGGCAGTCACAACGTGGTTTTGCGAAGTCTGCAAATAGCAAGCAACATTAAGTTCATTTTCACTTATCTCCAGAGTCAATATTCAAACCTTAGGCTTCACTGGTGAAAAGCAACAGTGTTAATCAACTGCTCTTTCTGACCTTCATATTTTTCAAAGTTAGTTACTGGAAATTTTGCATCAAAATTGAGTTACCCTCTTCTTCTTAAAGGGATAGCTAGAAACATGATCATTTTGGCCCCAGTATAGGAAAGCGCTTTAGCGGGTGCTTAAGTCCACCCTTATTCAGGAAAGCATTTAAGCATGTGCTTAACGTTAATTGGCTTTAATTACTTGAAGTTAAGCACATACTTAAGTGCTTTCCTGAACAAGGATGCTTTCTTGAACTGGGGCCCTCAGCTTTAAAATAAATCCATTTTCTGTACTGTTCTATTGAAATAAGCAGAATAATGGTAAGTGGAACAAAAAAAGGGGCAAAGAAATGAAAACTTTAAAAAAAAAAGAAGCAAAACAATCAATGATATTTTGCTCGATGGTGATTTCAGGATTCAGTATATAACTTGCACCTAAATGTATTACTTTTGCAGCATACTCCTCCTTCCGTTATCTCAGATCTATATACAGACGTCAAAGAAGGTCGTGTGCTCTTGGACCTGCTGGAAGTACTTTCAGGTCAACAATTGGTAAGATAAAATAAAGGAATGAAATCCTGACTTTGGCCTAAATCCTGTAAAGATTTATGGATGTGCTTAACTGTAAGCATGTGAGCAGTCCCACTGGAGTCAGTGGGTGAGTATCCTGTCACACCGTCCACTGCCAGGAACAACTGTCCCATGGCTTGCAGGCTCTCTCATTCAGAATCAGCTGTCCCTGCTGCTAGGGCTCAAGCAGCAAGAACTTACTGGCACTGCGCTTGAGCTGTACTGTGCTAAAGAGCAGGCTTCCTGTGGATGCTGCATCGTTTAAGTCAATGGAAGCTTTGCCACTGGTGTCAATGGATGCAAAATCAGACATCAGTCTTTGCAGGATTTGGACCTTTATTGGTGAACAATCTAAAATAAAACAGATCGTCACCGCTGACTGTGCAATGTTTTCTTTTTATTTTGTAGTCACGGGAAAAAGGATGCAACACCTTCCAGTGCAGAAGCAATATAGAAAATGCCTTGAAATTTTTAAAGAACAAATCAGTGAGTATTAAAGTTAACTTTAAAATTCACTCTTCACACCAGTTTAGTTTGTGGAACATGTTCCTTCTTTAACAATGATCCTCTTTTTCCAGATCAAGCTCATAAATATTCATGTTGCTGACGTTATTGAAGGAAAACCTTCCATTGTGCTTGGCCTAATTTGGACAATTATATTACATTTTCATGTAAGTATTGCAGTGATGTGGGAAAGTATTTTTAACAGAGAAAAAAAGAACAAAAAATTGTGGAATGAAATGGTCACAAAATGAGATGAATTATGCATAAGCACAAACCAAAAAGCTGCTTATGCTGTATGCCTGAAGTGTTGGCTCAGAGAAGAAACATCTAATATGTTCTAATTGTACATTGTAGCTGCTTCTCTGAAATGGGTACTAGAGTCCCTGTTAGCTGAGCAGGATATGATTGACAGCAGTGTGATATGCATGTTAATTTTTTTTATAACTGGTTTAAAACCATGGGCCAGATTCTGCCTGCATGTATGTGCACAGGAGAGACAGCTACCTGTTCTCTGGTCTGGTGCCTGGGCCCAGCCCAGCCTGTAGCAGCCCAGAGCTGCAACAGGGAAGGTTCTTCTCAACCCTGGGCTGGAGCATGCTCAATGCAGACAGAATCTTTGGGGAATTAAGTTTGGGTGAATGGCTAAATGTCATGACTTTTAACGGGGATGGAACAAGGCACCTCTTGGACACAAAGGTCTGCCTAATTTCAAACCCCTACTACAAAGTATCGGTATGCCACAGCTTTTGAAAGAAAGGGTCACCAGAATGGGGAAAACAATGTATTTTTCTGTAGTTTTGTTTTTGGAAATCGCTTAACTGTTTTGGCTAAAATGTTCCAAACAAATTCAGCTTGAGGTAGATACTCAGCATGGAGCATATCAGCCCAACAGTTAAAGTTGACAGAGTTATAAGCTACTGAAAACAGTCTTATAAGAGGAAGTATTGGGCTACCGGCTCCAGCCATAATAAAATCATACCGGATTTCTTATTCTTAATGGTTCTCTGCATCTGATCTCTGTGATTATTCTTCAGAGTGAAGCATTGTTAAACTCTCCCCCTGTCTCTGGTAGATTGAAGAACTTGCGTGGACCCTTGGTAGTAGTTATAATCAGCCATCTCTTGACTGTTCGAGCGTCGTCGACTCATCTGTAAGCCCACAGGCAAGAAAAAGAGGTAAAGTTAAGAAACGGTGGAAGATGTCTGCAAAAAAGGCCCTCCTGTTGTGGGCGAAGGAGCAATGTTCAATGTAAGTACCATGAAAGGCTTATAAACTTTGCATTTGCTTATTTTTACTGTGTTACCCTATAAAGGTGCTATATTTTGTCTGTTTAATTTCTTAGTGACTGATTACTAGGTATAACAAAAAAGTAGCACATTAGAATCTAGTTGACATTTCACAACAATTCTAACAAAGCTTGGATTTCAATTTGGGGCCTAACTATGTTGACATGGATCCTTTAAATATAAAAAGTTGGAGCTAACTGTACAAATAAAACACTGATAAATAAATTGGCTTGTTTGGCTTTCTTTTTTATAAGCTGTCTCCATTCTCTGTGTAATGTGCCTACCGCAATGCTTGCATGCTTTGCCAGTTTTAATCCTGTTGGATTAGCATTTACTGGTTCTCTTAGTAACAAAGTTACACTAATCGTCCAAGAATTTGTTGAACAAAAAAAGCAGACTGCCTAGAAAAGAATCAGCATCCCAGTTCATGCATTTCCCCCCCAGAACACTGCACAAGTCAAAAGAAGGCGTCTCATGAGCTAGGGACTTTTTATAGAGTTAAGAAGGCTCAGACTCTGCTCCAGCAGAGATTTATACACCTGCTTAACTTGACACGCTGCAGGTCTTTCCATTGACTTAAATGAGAGTGCTAATCATGTGCATTTGGTTTTGCAAGATCAGGGCTTTACATTTGAATTTCTTTGAAAAACCACTGCCTGGCACAAATACATTTTAAAAAATATTACCAAAACCTCAGCCCTTTCTTTCTAGCTTTCCAGGTTACCTTTTCAGGTGTCACCCCACTAATGATCCATTCATATTAGTGGGAGGTTAGAGTTAGGATGACCAGACAGCAAATGTGAAAAATCGGGACGGGGGTGGGGGGTAATAGGAGCCTATATAAGAAAAAGACCCAAAAATCGGAACTGTCCCTATAAAATCGGGACATCTGGTCACCCTCGTTAGAGTGTTTGTCAGCACAGCAGGTGCTTTCTGTTGGATGTATATACAGCACTTGTCAGGAGTTGAATCTTTCTTACACTTTCTATATTTTTCATTTGTTTTATTGAGGCTATGGGGTTTGCGTGTAAATACAAGCTCTCTCTTTCCTAATCATCATTTTTCTTTTGCCCGCCTTTATTCAGCAAAGGTATAATCTATTTGATTGCGATTAGAGTGGGTTTAACATATCAGTGACTGCTATAACATATATATAAGACCAACGTTGGTTTTTAAATCAATGGACCCTCACGTTTTAATCATGAAAGATCACTGACACTCTGCGTTAACCCCTGTTCAGATACCATCATATCCAGTATACAGAAACCATTTTTTGAGAAGTTGTTTTCTCAGTACTCATTCTGACTCGTGCATCTTCTGTGTACATCAGTTATCATCTAGACACCAGATGCATTGTAGAAATTGTGGGATCCCTCTCTAAATATTTTTTTTTCATTTCTCTAGTCCTAATTCAGTTGAACATTTTGGAAAAAAAATATTTCCAAAAATAATGTAATACATTTAAGGCTGGGATTTTCAAAAAGGCCTCAGGTAGCAAGATGCCTGACCCCTGTTAGCTCGTAGAAAAATATCTGGGTTGCACTTGGCTAAGCTTAGTGTTTCATTTGTTGTTTTTTGTGCTGTAAAAGGCATTGATAAATGCCTTAAACATAATAAATAAAAAAAGAAAATTTGGTCATTAAAATGCCCTTGCAGCACACAGCAAGAAGTAAAAGTAGCATGATACTAAGCAATGAAAAATATTTCAGTTTTTAAGTTTGTTGGACCGATTATATTGACCGCGCATAATGGGGCTGACTCAGCTTGCACAGAATTCATTGGAAAGATTCCCAGTAACTCGAGTGGGATTTGGATTAGGCCCAGTCTGACATGGGTTACATTGTATTGATAACTGAATATTAAATATTTTGAGAAAACAGAACATGACATTTTATTCTTTATGATTTTGGGGCAGGCATGGATCTATCAAAGTGGCAGATTTCAAATCAAGCTGGAGGAATGGACTGGCTTTTTTAGCTATCATCCATGCCTTAAGACCAGATTTAGTTGACATGGACAGAGCAAAGGGTAGAGCCAACAAAGAAAATTTGAAGGAGGCTTTTAAAATTGCAGAACATGAATTAAATATTCCAAGACTTCTTGAACCTGAAGGTAAATGATCTGTTTTGCATATACTTGGTATAAGGTCTGATGCTGATACTGTCAAACCAAGGTCTGTTTATAACAAAGGATACACCTACACTGTGAAAAAAACCTGTGGCAGCAAGTTCCAAAGCTTGGGTCAACTGACTTAGGCTCAGGGCTCACGCTATGGGCTAAAACTAGCAGCATAGACATTCCCACTCGGGCTAAAGCCCTGTGACGGGAGTGGGTTTCAGATCCTGGGCTCCAGCCTAAGTGGGCTGCTATTTTTAGCTCTGTAGCACAAGCCCAAGTCAGTTGAGCTAGAGTCTGAGGCCAGGTCTACACTACCGCGGTAGTTCGACGGCTGGCAATCGAACTTCCGGGTTCGATTTATCGCGTCTGGTCTGGACGCGATAAATCGATCCTGGAAGTGCTCGCCGTCGACTGCGGTACTCCAGCTCGGCGAGAGGAGTACCGCGGAGTCGACGGGGAGCCTGCCTGCCATGTGTGGACCGCGTCTGAACCGCGGTAAGTTCGAACTAAGGTATGTCGACTTCAGCTACGTTATTCACGTAGCTGAAGTTGCGTACCTTAGTTCGAATTTGGGGGTTAGTGTAGACCAGGCCTCAGACTTGCTGTTGGGGGTTTCTTTTGCAGTGTACATGTACCTAAATAGAATTTTTAATATTTAATCACTGTGATGATTGGGGTGTAAAATGAAATACTGATCTTTATGATAAAAGTAAGAATGCTCTAACCTGAGATTCGTTGCAGAATAGTTCATAGGGAACCTGAACTAATAGGAGTTTTGACTTGGCAACAATTACAGGAACATCCTTTAGAAGAAAGAATATAAAGCTGCATGATGATGATGTTAACAATTGCCCACTTCTTTTCTAATTTGCTGTTTTCTATTACAATATTCCTGAGGAAAAAAATCAATTTAATACTGTTTTTCTCAGTGAAATTTTAACTGAAATGCTGAAAATAAATTTATTTGTATTTGGTAAATTTTCATGATTGTTCTGTAGAATATAGTTGTACAATCAAATTGAGAAATATGCAGGAATGATCTAATAGTGTGCTACCTCTCACAGATGTCGATGTTATCAGTCCAGATGAAAAATCTATCATGACTTATGTGGCTCAGTTTCTGCAGTATTCCAGAAGTTTACCTGTGGCTGAAGAAGACATGCAGGTATGTCATTTCTTTTATCATTGAACCAAGCCAAATGAGTGTACTTTTTGCTTTTCATAACTCTGACTGAGAATTTCAACACCTCCTTTGCAAAGCCTGTAGCATGATTCAGTAACATAGTTATAAAACATGGCGTGATCTTGTCTACAATGACACAACTGAGCTTATTCTAACCTTGTGTGTCCCTATCTTATTGTAACCAAAATCCCCAACATGGTAGATTTTTTTAATAGTGTAGACAGAAACTTTGTCGCAAAGTTCACTTTTTTTGTTAGTTAAGATGTCCATAAGTATTCCAGCCAACATTTGCAGACCTGGTTGCCTAAATGCAAGCTCCCAAATTTATAGCGAGGTACCTAGGTAGAAGTAGACTGATTTTCCAAAGTGCTGAGCAACCCCAGATCCTTCTTGTTAGAAGCTGATATAAAGAGCAGCCAGAGAAAGCCATTTGGAGGGCACAGCAAGAATTCTATTGGGTCTACAAAACCCAGGATGTATGCTGTATGTTCTTGAATGCCATCTACTGGCACCTTTATCTATTAACCAACTATTTACATATGATAGAATGTTCCTGTAACACCCTGAAGTCTTGCTACTTGTTTCAAGCTGCCTTACTGTATTCAGGAAACTAACTTCTGGCACCAGGTTTGAAGATTTTGGCTTTCATCTATTTGTAGAGCCTGATCCAAAACTCATTAAATCACTGGAAGTCTTTTCATTGATTTCAATGAGCTTTGGAACAGACCTTTAGTGAGTGGGAAGGCTTCACTAGTGTGTTGTTTTATGGCACAATGCAAACTAAAAATAAGACTTGCAGAATGCAAAAATGGAATTTTCTGCTCCAATTACCAGGGAAAAGTAAAAGAGGCCTTGAGCTGGCTGACCACACAAGAGAAGAAGTTAACAAAGTTGTTGGTTGATACAGAAAATGAAACATGCTTTAGAAAATTTCAAGTAAGTAGCATTTACATGACATTTTTGAATATGATAGTATTTGCAAAGAGAAATATTAAAATAAACTCCCCAAAAGTAGCTTTTCATGTTATTGTCCAATTTGAGGATTTAAATTTAACAACAACAACAACAAAAAATCACAGATCTGTCACTGGATTTGGTAAATAAAGCAAAGTCACCGAGGAAGGGTTAAGATAAAATTCCCTCTCCAGAAGGAATGCGGATATATGCTTCTCAGTTACTATGGTGATAATATTGTAGGTCTCACACCAGTTTGTTGTCACTGAAGGGGTGCTGTAAATGTTGGCTGCTACTCATGCCTTAGGGGAATGGCTTCCTCCATTTGTACAGCCCAGGTAACCGAGTATGTAGAAGGGAGATTTATGGGGCCATTAGAGAAGTAATTATCCCCTTCCCCACACAGTGAGTGCTATTGCAGCTTCAATGCTGCAGCAACCCCTAATGGGTGTTGCACTCTGCCCTCTTTAGGAGCAGGGGAAGAATGGCCAGTGGATCCTCATACTGCACTGGCCCTAGCCTGCCCCCAAACCCATCATCCATCAAGGAGACCCCATGGAGCTATACTTCTGGAAGAGTATGGGACTTGCAGTCCCTATGCAGTGCTTTCCCTTGCTAGTGGTTCTGCTGAGTCCAGGGCCCTCTACACTAATTGTGGGATGATAGTCACAATTTGCGCGAGAGAACATGAACCCATACAAAGTCTGACTGAAAACAAGTGATTGAATATAATAATAGGCAGGGAGGAGTGTTTTCTTCTCTTCCTCTTATTTAAGTTCCATGCAGAGTCAGGCAGGCTGGATTTACTCTTATGTTCCGCAGCTGGTCTGACTTCCCTCTTGACAGTCTATGCATTGACAGCCAAAATGCAAAAGTAATTGATTTTAAAATGTCCCCCCCAACCTGTGTGGCACACTTAGGCTTTGTATCTAACATGTAATATCCTTCTCTCCTTCAAGTTCCCCATGTTGACTATGCCTAGTCTCAGACAAGATATTTTTCTCAGTACAGTTGAATAGTTATAGCACTAGAAAAAGTTAGAGCTATTACTGTGCATTTGCTTGGGAATAATGTATTAATATGATATTAAATAAAGATTCAGCTATAGTGTTATATTGTAAGGCCCAGATACTGCCGTTAGATGATTGTGCCTGATTCCCATTGACCTCAGTGGTTTTATTATTCCATCATTCCTTATCTGGAACACCAACTGAAGTAAATGGGAGCCAGAAATTCACTTCCAACAGTAATATCTGGTTTTAGGAATTATTACATGTGGTAGTTTTCCACTATAGATTGCCTTTCCATTTTAACCCTAGGAAATGCTGTCATTTATGGAATTGTTTAATGAAGAGAAAAGACCCTTTCTGCCAGTGTTGTCTTCAAAAAGAAGTGTGCCTGAGCTAAATGAAGATCTGAAATGGATGAGAGCAGCATGGGATAACCTAACCTCCCAGGTTACAGAAGTATTTCTAGTTGCTGTTTATGTTGTTAATGTGAACACATTCTATGAAGAGGATAAAACTCACCCCAGGAATTTATACTGTAGTATAATTATGTTCCTCCTTTTTTGGGGAGGGGGAGGAATCACTATACTTAGATATTGGCCGCCATCCTGAGGTCCAGTTGAGCTGGGCCTGGTGTGCAGGGCTCCAAAGGTGTGGGGGAGAAATTGAGAGTTTGGGGGTGGAGGAGGGTGGCTCTCTTTATGCCTATCTGATCCTAGGGCTGCTAGCAGCATGCAAAGTATGATCTTGATCTGATTGTCCTCTGAGCTTGGCAGCGTTCAGATGCAGAGTTTTGGGCCGATCTCTGCTTAAAATGTTCGGTTTGACATAATTAGGGCTACAATAATGAGGCAGCAGAGAAAAGAGTGAGCAATAGAGTCAGCAGCTGACTAGACATTTTTTTCCACGGCATGGGTGGCCTTCCTGCACTCTCCAACTCTGCCATAGCAGTACTGTTAATCCCATTGAATAGTGCTTTGTAACGAGCTTGCTCATGTCAACTGTCCCTGAACTAAGGCTTGGAATGGCTAGGGTTGATACTACCAAGTATCTCTCTGCTTGATAAGTGGCCAGTGTGGATCAGACATTTTTGGTCCACACTGATGGAAAGACAGTCAGAGCACGTTACTCATGATAGAAGTCATCCGTCAAGGTGCCACTAACATTGGGTAGATTTCCCTGTGACAAAACTTTGTTAGTCATTGTATAGCGACAAAAAATGCTCAATTCCCTGTAGCACCAAGAAGATTGCAAGCAGGGGAGCTAATTCTGACCTTGGATGCACCCAAATGACTCCCATTTGACTGCTGTGGGAACTGCCTGCTTGCTACTGAGCACAGAATTTGTCTGTGAGGTAGTTAGAACGTCAGATTAACAAGTATTATATATAATAATCTTGCTAATCCCCTGAGAATAGGGTAAGAAACAAAGAGAGAGATTTTACCATTGACATGTATTTGTCTTTTAGATTAATGAATGGAAAACAAAGCTGGACCATGCACTACCCCCACCTCTAGACAGCATCGAGGTCTGGCTCCAAGAGGTAGAACATCTGCTGGCAGAAGGTTTACCTGATTCGCAGGATCACTGTAAAGCAATGGCCCTCTTCAAAGAAAAAATTATCTTATTTAAGGTTTGTTAAATAAAAAAAGACTTGTTAAATCTGACCCATTAAAGCACCTACTGTGGAAGTGATGTTAGTTTTTGGGAGGGAATGTGGTTACTGGATTGATTGATTTCTTTTGGAGAATATATGTACTTCTAAAGATGCCTTTGGTAGCAGCTGTTGATTTTGAACAATGGCAGGGTAACCAGATAAATGCAGAGTTTTGTAGGAAAGTTTTATGACTTCATGGGGGTGAGATGTAAGAGAAAGCCTTGGTAGAGTGAGTAAATTAATGTATTTTGATCATATTAACACAGGGGTGGGCAAACTACAGCCTGCGGGCCACATCTGGCCTGTCAGCCATTTTAAGCTGGCCCTCGAGCTCTCACTGGGGAGCAGGGTCTGGAGCTTGCCCCGCTCCGGCGCTCCAGATGGAGAGCAGGGTCGGGGGCCGCTCCATGTGGCTCCCAGAAGCAGTGGCATGGCCCCCCTCTGGCTCCTACGCATAGGGGCAGCCAGGGGGCTCCGCTCTGCACGGTTCCTCTGCCCCAAGCGCCACACCCACAGCTCCCATTTGCTGGGAACTGCAGCCAATGGGAGCTGCAGGGGCGGTGCCTGCAGACGGGGCAGCATGCAGAGCTGCCTGGCTGTGCCTTCGCATAGGAGTCGGAGAAGGGACATGCCGCTGCTTCCGGGAACCGCTTGAGGCAACCTTAATTTGTCCCCATTGTACATATACATTATAATAGTCTTTAATTACATGATTAATTCTAACATATTGTAATTATAACTGTGCCCTTCATCTGTGACACACACTTTTTATCACCTGCAATTCCCAGGTGGCATCAGTATTTAATAGTAGTTTACAGGAATGCTGCATTCCACATTGTGATCAGTAATATTCATATGGGAATGTTGTGCAGTACTCTGAGGCTTTCTATGTGGGTACTTTGTATGTTCAATTTGTTGCTTTTGGCAACTGGCACCTGTGATATGTTCCCATTAGATTTGCAGCAAAAATTCCAACTTCTGCCATCAAAAGGTTAATATATTATCAATGGGATAAATGTTTTTTTAAATAGTGATTTTACAGTATCAGACAATTAACTAAAGATATTTATTTACAAGGTCTTGCTGTCAATCTAACGTGGCAAAGGAAGAGCTTCATACTTTGAAAAGATGTAATATTGCACTACAGTATGTGGAGAGGGTGTCTTTAAAAGTAAACAAACACTGGTAGTATTGACTTAATGCAATATTATATATAGAGAGAGTGGTGAGGTATGCTGTGGTAAATACTCACATTTGGGGGTAATGTAGGAAATGCATTTATACTGTACTGAATAAAAACTGAAGTGAGATCCTGTGGTAGATGTATTTTCTTAATAGCTCCCACTGTAATATGGGAGTGGATTGCATATTCCCAAATACAATACTTAGCAGTGAAATATCTTAATTATAATATTTTTTTCCAGGGCTTGATGGATTATTTTGACTGTCACTTGGTCAGCCTTCAATCCTTTGAGAATAAAGATGAGAAGGATATGCCACTGGTACCAACTGAGAAGCTAGATGACATGAAAAGAAGGTTGCAATTCTCAGATTTACCCTGTTGGGCACCTGAGTTGACTACATTCATATTAAGTTAAATTATTATTTTTAGCAAACTTAGCACCATTATGGAAAAACACTCCAATTACTTGTTTTCTGTGTTCAGTTGTTGTGCACTTAGATGGCACAAGCATAAATGGTCTGTTCCCAACTCTGCAACTGACTTGCTGCATGATCTTTTCCTATCACTTCTCTGTGCCTGTTTCCCCATCTGTAAAATAAGGATAATGATACTTACCCATCTTTTAAAATCATGTGCAGATCTACAGATGAAAGCACTATAAGTACAAAGTATTATTAAATAATTAAAAATTTGAATCTGCTAAAGAATTCTGGAATTTAAGGTTCAGTTGACAAAGTCAGCTCTTAGCTCAAAATTGGACTGCATCATTCTGCCATCTCTGATTTTATTATTTGTTGAGCACCAACAGTGTGCTTTGTGTTCTACAAACATATACAGAAACATGGTCCTGCCTCAAGGCGTTTGTTACTGTCTAGTACAAACACAGGCAAAGCAGGTCAGCCACATGCTAGTACTGTAGTAAGATGGGCATTGCTACGACTTTAAACTGGAGTAAGGATTTTGCAGAGGTCAATTTTGAAAACCTTTGTGAAAAAATTGTGTTTTGATGTAGGTTTTGGAGGAAGGAAGAGGTGGTTTGGTGTATGAGAATTGTGAGACTGGTCCAAGTAAAACGGAAGATGAGTTAGTAGGGGAATATTAGTTTTAATCTTCTCATTAAAAATTAACCATTATATTGAACTTGTGTAAATTCTGAAACTCTTTTAATTTGGTTTTGTTCCATCTCCGTTATGCTGATCAGGGTATCATCATGCAGTTTAAAGCCTACATTTTCGAAAGTGACCAGTGATTTTGTGTGCTGAACTAGAGACACCTTTCAAGGGCCTGATTTTCAGACAGTGAATGCGCCGCACTTTCTGAATATCAGCCCTTTTTAAGATTTCTTAAATTGGACATCCAAAAATTAAGGCGCCGAAGTCATTATTCACTTAAATAACCCTTTATAATAATAAATAAAATATTAACCCTAAATATTTTAGAATTTATTTCCTCTTCAACAGTAGGGACTGTGTTTGCATATATCTGGAATTCAGTTAATTTTTAGGTTAGAGGTCTCTCTCTGTAAATGAATGGCTCATTATGTCCAGTTTAATTCCAAAACTCTACTGTTTTCCAGATTCAGCAATATCCAGTCTTCAAACTTCAGCATACTTCTAGAATACCACTACTGCCTGTGCTCAGCTATCTCAGATGAAGTGACATTAAAGTTAAATATCAGGGATATCAAATATGGGACTAAGGAATCTGTGGAGTTATTGCTGAGAGATTGGCATGTAAGCTTAAAAATAGTTTATATTTCTGGCAACTGTTCTCCAATTTAAACTGGTGGTAGTTGCCCTCTTGGATACAGCCTTAGATCTAACTCCATCCAGCACGGACTCTCGTAGCTGGAGGCAATTTGAGATTTATGCAAAGGAGGGTGGGTTTCAGGTTGAACCTGTATCTTTATAAAAGACCTTGCTATCACCATGTTCATCTTCTCATTTTGCTGTAGATATGTGTATGCCTCATATAGCTAAAATACACTTCAGACTGCAATAAAGGTGAGACAAGGTAGGTGAGGTAATAGCTTTTATTGGACCAACCTCTACTGGTGGAAAGGTACAGAGCTCTGTGTAGCTCTAAAGCTTGTACCTCTTCCACCAGTTGAAGGTCCAATAAAAGCCATCACCTTGCCTATCTTGCCTCTCTCATATCTGGAACCAACATGCTATAACAACACTACAAACAACTATGGAATGAAAATGTTATTTATGACCACCCAGCAGTTTGTCACTGTACAGCAAGGAGAAACATATAGAGTGATGAAGGACTAACCCCCTTTCTGAAGCTGGTTAATTTTGCTCATTGAAATAAATGATCAAAGGCTGTTGTACTCATGCTATGCTCACGGTGCTAAATGTGACCATGTGATTGTGACCATCATCTTTCACTAAAATGGACCCTGCCAGTATGGACAATGTTTACAATAATACACCTTATGCTGCATTTCTTTCCTCCCTCCATCTCTTTTTCAGTATCTCTTTTCTGGTTACAGTTTCCCAGAGTTTCATAAAACACTCTGGTTTGGCTCTGGCCTGGATTCAGTGAGGCTTTTTTTTGTTGGATCCAGTGAGAGTGATTTCACTCTTAAGTTTCAATTTCATTTGAACCCAAGAACTCCAAAGCAAAACTCAGTCCAAACCACTGAGTTTCATTTGATTGTGAGTCCAGATCCTATGAAAGTGATGAGTTTTTGCAGGATTTTGAGCAAAAGCCATGAGCCAAGATACCTTCTCCATGACAGGCTCTGAATACTCCCCCTTCTCCCCCATTTATCTCTCTCTCTCTCTCTTCTGATGATGTGATTGTCTGTGACCTCCTCTCTTCTGTCATTGTCTTCGGGGACAGTTGACTAGCCTCCTTTCCTCCTGTAGTATACAAGGGCCAGCAATATCAGCCCACTCCCTGCCTCAAATTCACAAATATTTCACGCAGGACAGCAGGTGGTCTGCTGCGCCTCCTGTCACAATTCTGCAGCAGCAGGACTCTAAATGTAGAAGCCGTCTGCCACCACCTGCTAGTCCCAGAGACTAATACTCAGCAGCCCTTCTTTCTCCTCCTCCCCAATATGCACATATCCTTATGGTCCTCGTTGCGGATGAGTTGACCTGTCTGATTACATTTTGTGCTTACCTCCCATTTTGTGACTGGTTATTACAGCACATATGGAGCTCAACATTACAGTCCTTAGACAGGCAATTCTCCAATTAGAATCAGGGAGAATTTTGCCTGCATTAGAACTGCAGGATGGGGCAACATGTTGTGTAAAATCACACTGTTCTTGAAGACATCAGTAATAATAACCCATAACGTGGATTGAAAATTGAAATTTAGCCTTTACTCTGAGTTTCTTGGATTTTGTCAGTTTCATCTGGCCCCTTGGTGTATTGTTAACACAGATTTATTATTATAATGTATTATTGGGCTTTTGATTTTTGGTTTTAACTGATAAACAGCAATAAAACATACCTGATATAAAAAAAATCCATGTTTATCCAATAAACACCAGAAAAACACCGGAAATTGTTACTGGAATTTAAGAGATTGTCTATACAGAGCAGTAATGCAGACTGTGGAGGTGTGATTTCTAAAGTACACTAAGTGTTGCTCATTAATTGGACCATGTTGACCCTGCTGGTGCACACTAAAGGTTCCCTAGGGTGCATAAATGTAGTGCTGTTTGAAACAGTGATGTGTTAAAGTACACTAGGGAACATATAGTATATAGTAACAAAGTTGTGAAACCCCTTGATTTTTGGACATCTACATACAATTCAAAAATTGCAAAAAGTAATCCTAAAAAAATGAACTTAATAAATCCCCCAAACCAGAAGTCCTGTGTATTAATTCTGTGGTGCCATAGGTGCCCATGGCACTTTATAGGCTTATCGGAAACAAACGCCGTCCCCAAGGAGTTTATGATCTAAGAACTTAATTCAGAAATGATTTATCCTGACTCAGACATGTACTGTGGTCTCTTTGAGTCAATGGCCTAAGGGTCTGTCTACATGAACAATTGTTCATAGTAAACTGGGGTTTGAACCTACCCCGCACTAGCCTGCTGAGGACTAACTGTGTGGACTCTGGTGACATGCATTCACTGTTTATTAATGTGCTTTGATCTAATCCTCTTTGAAATGGTACTTGATCAGCGCTTCTCAATGAACTATTAATTTGCTTCAGCAGGGTCCACTCAAACAGTTATTCCATGGCAGGTTGGTATGGGGTAGATTCACGCCCCAGCTTGCTGTGAATTAAGGGCTGGCCTATGCCTAAAGTAGACAGTTAGGTCAACCTAGCTATATCACTCAGGGGTGTGAAAAATTCACACCTTATAATACTTAGTTAAGACGACCTAAGTCCCAGTGTAGACAGTGCTAGGTCAATGAAAGATTTACTGCAGTGATGGAAGAACCCCCTCCATCACTGTAGTGATTGTCTACACTATAGCAGTGCTTCTAGTGTAGACATACCCTAAGTGTTTGTGTAGACAAACCCTCAATGCATGAGTTAGGATTACTCACAGAAGTAACAGTTTGCAAGATCAGGCCCTATAATAGGCATAATTCATACAAAGGGTGGGGGATGGGATGCAGTGGAAGTAACTTGATTTTGCTCTGTTTATGTTTGGCCTATATCTTCTGGGTTCATGTTCTAAAAATTAATTGATCACCAACTGAATTTTTTACATATTTTTATGTCAGTCAGTATTACACATCTCAATTCCCTTTAACTTTGGGCAGGATTTTATTGAAGAAAGAGGAGTCACAGCTCAACTAGAAACTGCTTTTCAAATATGTGAAGACATGAAAAACAAAAACATAAGCACGAATGTCTTAGGTAAGTGCATGGAAATAACATAATACTTTAATAAGAGTTGTGCTTTAAACTGATCATTATTAATGTTTTAAATTCCTGATACTTTTATTTTCTAAAAAAACAACGAGGAGTCCGGTGGCACCTTAAAGACTAACAGATTTATTTAGGCCTAAGCTTTCATGGGTAAAAAACCTTCCATGCATCTGAAGAAGTGGGTTTTTTACCCACGAAAGCTTATGCCCAAATAAATCTGTTAGTCTTTAAGGTGGCACCGGACTCCTCCTTGTTTTTGTGGATACAGACTAACACGGCTACCCCTCTTTTATTTTCTGCAGAATGTTGGTTTTGTTTAGTTGGTTTATGTTTTTCCAAACAGTTAATGATATTCCCCTTCAGCACCCAAAGGAGGAAGGATTCACTTCTCTATTTTGGCAGTTTCCAAGCAATTGAGAAATATGCTTAATATTATTTTGAAATTATTAATGTGAATCAGTGTCTATTTCTAACATTTGTTTTATCATGTATTTAATATTCTAGTTGGTGATCCTCCAGACACTAGTAAACTATTTAAGATGGTAGACTCTAAGATTTCTATGTGCAGAGAATATATTTACAATGTAAACACTGTCCTACAAAAAGTTCTATGTTCTTGGGCTACTTATATGGAGAACATTCATTTACTGAAGACATGGTTGGATGAAACACGAAAAGGACATCTTAAAAAGGTATTTGATTGAATGTCTCTTTGTGATTAAGCATAAAGATACTTGTTCACCTTTTTAAAGCACTTTGAAGTCTATGGATGAAAAGCACTATAAGTGCAAATTATTATTATTGTTTTGGGAAATATATTAAAGAACTGCATGGTGTGTCTTTAATCCTTTCAATGCATCTCTATAGGTCCCCACTGAGATTCTGGCAGACTGGAACTCAGTGCATGGTTCCTTAAATGAAGCTGGAAACTTCTTAATTGAAGTCAGCAATGAGCAAGTGGGATCAGATATTTCTAAAGAATTGAAAAAACTGAACACAAGATGGGCTAAATTTATAAAGAGAACACAGTTTGTAAGTAACTGCAGCTCCGTTTTCCTTTCATGTGATCATTTTGTTATGTAGATTTCAAAAGCACAGCTGTATTTTTAACAGTATAATGATCAATTGTTATTTGTAGATCAATAATCTGTCATACAATTCAGTGTTATCCATTTTGGAGCAGGTAAAGCAAGCAATACACACAGGTTCCCAGTTGTAAATCTCACTGCCTCTTTGTGTAAAAGTCCTCTGTTAGCACTGAATGCAATGGTGTATATGGCTGAGAATATACGAGCGCCCCTTGTTTCAGTTTTCTAGAGCCCTTAAAAAGTGTATTTATTAATGATACTGTTGTGCCAATAAATGATTGATAATATAAAATGCTATGCAACATTTTCACAGGAGATGAGATTACTGAGAATGCAAGAAGAGCAAAAGAAGTCAGTTGTTGACAGTAATGGAAATTCTCAGTCTCCTGCCGAGGCAGTGCCAAATGCACTCAGTGTTACAGCAGATATATCAACGGAGGCTAGTAAGAAACACATTCAGAATGCAGAGGTAAAAAGTTCTCCTATATTCTAATCTGAATATCAGCACTTAAATTTGGGTAGTTTTATCTATTGAATATACAGCCCCACTTTTTTGGGCACTGCATCTCCACTTCAGTCCCAGTTTCCACCTATGCTCCTCGGGGTGTATGTGATGGTCCCCAGGGGTACCCAGGGCTGTGAGGCACCTCACCACTACCTGCTCTTAGTGTGAAGTAGTCTTGTCTCTACCTGCTGTAGATCAGCTCCCTGAAACCGTATGTGGCAGCACAAGCATGGCCTTTCAGGTGTCCACAGGTCTCGCTCTCTCTGTACAGGAAGCAATAGGCACACAGTAACCCCTGAGTACTCAGAGTTCTCTGCAGTGTTCAGCCCCTGTTTCCCAGAACACTTAGGCTTGGTCTACACTTACCCCCCAATTTGAACTAAGGTACGCAACTTCAGCTACGTGAATAACGTAGCTGAAGTTCGAAGTACCTTAGTTCGAACTTACCTCGGTCCACACGCGGCAGGCAGGCTCCCCCGTCGACGCCGCGGTACTCCTCTCGTATAGCTGGAGTACCGCAGTCGACGGCGATCACTTCCTGGTTCGACTTATCGCGTCCAGACAAGACGCGATAAGTCGAACCCAGAACTTCGATTCCCAGCCGCCGAACTAGCGGCTGGGTGTAGACATACCCTTACAGAATTACAGGCCTGCTATTCCCACAGGAACAGAACTCACCGGCCTGTAAGATTCAACTCAGGACCAGCACTTTGCTTATCACCACAGCACTTAAACTTATTCTTGTTTTCACTATAATTATATCTATCACAGAATAGCTATTCAAGTAATAGTGAGTAAGAATATTGGAAACAAATGGGTACATATTAAACAAAATGATAACATGCTTTCTAGAGCCTATACTTAACTGACAAGTTACTCTTTTGACAAGAGAGTATCTGAACCAAAGTTCTCTCCAGAATTCTCAACCAAGCCTGGTTGAAACCCCTCTTTCACGAAGCAAATGTGCTGTCCCACACTCAAGATAAGATTCTCTTCTCCCGCTGCATTTCTTTTCCTGTTAGATTCTTTCTTACAATCCTTCATTTGCATTCAGTTCAGACTGGTGAGGGGATCCACTGTGAACAAGAAAATACTCCATTTACATGTAAACAGGTAGCCTGTCTGACAGAAAACCTGTTTTTCACCTTTTCTGGTGACTAGTACCTTGATACAGACTTTAAGAACATGTTTTCAGTTTATACAGAACACCTGTACATAAATTTCACAATGATATTGATGACCAGAGTGACACCACCTTTCATTTGAGACCTCACATGTCATTCTTTGGTGAACCAGAATGTGCATACCAGAATCAGGAGATTCCTGTAACCCCATTGCGCTCCCTTGTCAGTTTGCATTAAGAAGTTCTTGGGTCACAGAGTGAAAGCCAGAAAGTAACCCAATGGCTGAGTAAATGCTGGAAATGTAGGTTGGGGGGTGGGGGAGAAAGTATTTGTAAAATGTTCAGAATTTCTAACTTTGCTAAGAGTCTAAGTGTTCCATGTTCTCAGCTTAGAGAAAAGAATGCAGATGTAACTGAACAGGCCACTGAGCTTCTGCCCAGAGTGGAGAAAATGGAAGAGCTTCTCAAAGGAGTAGAAAACTGGGCCACAGAAACAGAATGCCTTCTTGAGACGATCAAACATGAAGGATGCGTGGAAAGCTCAACAGAACAATCTTTACAGGTAGAAATGCAAATATAAAGTTTAAAATATCTACCCATTCATCAGATTCTCAGACCTGAGTTATGAATTCAATGGCTTGTGTTAAATGAAGCAGGAATGAGAATGGAGTTTGTATTAATAAATGGCTAACTAAGGGAAGGAGGTGCTGTAATGTTGCTAGGACTAGGTTAGTTGTCTAACATTGTTTTTCAGGATGGCTCCTGTCAGAGTCCTGAGTATCCCATCATGGTAACTGCATTTTCCCCCAAACATCGTCACTCCCAGATTTCAGTCACAGTCTAAAGAAGGATCTCAGTCCCATTCTTCAACTGGTTACAGTTGTGTGATAAAGGCGCTCCCGCCCCCTCAGTAATTCAGCAAACGCCCTGCTGACTAATACCCTGGAAATTAATGGAGTGAGAGTGTGATGAATGCTGGTGATAATATTTACTGCAGAGGCAATGCATTTATCCCCCAGGGAGGAAGCACTTTATCCCATCAGTCCTCCTTGGCTGGAAGGGGGACCTGTAGAGAGTTCTGGCTGGCGTGTGAATCAGCTGCCTGCTGTGTACTTTGTGCATCTGACCCTGTGGGAAATGGATTCAAACATCCACTCTGTAAAGAGGGAAGGAGTCCTCAGTGTAGTTGCAAAGATCTTTGTTTTTAGTCTCAGGGTTATTTTACTTAGAGATTGTGCACTCCTACTCTGGGTAAAGTCTACAGTATTAGGAGGTATGGGCATGTTAAAAGAATGTACATGAATTTTCAGAATGTGTGTGCATGTATATAAACTAAATCCCATTCTTAGTGTGACATTTGCTTGTTAAAAATGTGAAAGTGACAAAAAATGCTCTTAAATTTCTATGAGTTGTGTTTCAATAAGATTGTAATATAATGTCCCCCATGAGTATACAAGATCAAGTCCTTGCTTCACTTGCAGTACACAATAGAGACATTTTTAATAAAGCATAGATTATAATCTCATCAGAGGAATGGTAATGGATAGTTTGAAAATGAGGTGAATATTCATAGATCAAAAGAGCTCTCAAAGACACACAGTGATAAATATCCAAACCCAGCGGTGTAAGCTGTGCTTTCAAAATATCCAAGCATGTTTTCTAAACAGCGGAGTGTACATTTGGGGCTCTATTCTGCAAGCAAATATACACACGAGTAACTTTGCTCATATGAGACTTTCTGTTTACTTCAGTGGGACTATTCACATGATACAGTTACTGCTGTGTGTACACATTTTCATGATCAGACAATGCACATGCAAATGTGTGCTTTGTATGTTCAGTTACTAGGTTGTATGTATACAAGCATATTTTAAAGATACTTTAAAATAGAAGGTTAGGCAAAGAAATGTAACATATAACAGTGATAGCAAGTACAATCACAGAAGTTAAGTACAAGTCAAATATGTGTATGGATGTCACAGGGTCCACTCACTGCTAGGGGCGTCTCTCCTGGCCACTTTAGGGATTAGCTCCTTCCAGGTGCTGTGCCCTCCTCTGGCGCTCTCTCCATCCAGGGGACCCTCTCGCTCCAGGAGCTGCAGCTTCCTCTTCGTGACTTGGCCCTCCAGGCACGTCACTATCGTCCTCACCTTCCAGGGTATCGAAGTATTTCAGCACAAACTATCCCGGGCAGTCCAATCTCCACTTCCCCAGTGGCTGGTAGGGGAACCCGGGCCCGCCCTCTACCCCAGGTTCCATCTCAGGGGCCCTCTCTTCAGCAGCCAAGGTCTGTCTTGCTGCTTTTCCCCTGAGCCTTCGCTGTCTTTCTGGCTCTCCCCACACTCTGGGGTTGCCAGCCGCACAACTCCCTTCTCCCGGGGAATGACTGACTGCAGACTACTTCCCTGAGCCTCCAGCTGCTCTCAGCTCCTGGGCTTTACACAGTCGCCTCCTGTTCCCATCCAGCTGAGCCTCCTCTAATTAATCCCTGCTCCCTGGCTCTTCCTTCAGGTGCAGCCTGGACAGTTAATTGGCCTACCTAGCCATCTTGACCCCTTCAGGTCTTGTGTGGGGTGGATACCCCATCACAATGGAATTAGATGGCTTGACAACTTGTTTTCTCTGCTTTCTTTTTTGGTTGGCGCCAGACCCACTCCCCCAGATGTTGATACTTTGGACTACAAGATAATGACCTGTAATTGCAAAGCATGGTCCATATGTAACCAAATATTGCCTACTTTTCAGCAATCCTTGCCTTTCAATTCAGTTCCTAAAGCTAAATGATATAAATAATAATATTTAATATTGAAGACTTCTGTTGTGTTTCATCTAAACAGATCCTAATTGCCAGAAGGACCTTGTGCCAAGAACAAGTTGCTGCAGCAGAAGAAATCTTGCAAGTTTTGACACGTAATATTTCAAGCCAGGTGTCCCTCCCGGATTTTGAGACAGCTGGGCTACCAACACGAATTAAAGAAGTCAGAGAGAGACTCCAGGTCTCTGTTCCCTATCACTATCATATTCAGTACACAGATATCCTTATCTGTAGTATTAAATGGTTAGAAAAATGTCTTTTAGGGTCCATGTAAAATATAAATATTTTTAAAATATTTGAGCGACTCTTCTCTTGTCAGGTGCAAAATGAGAAAAGATTTCAAAATTAATATCCAAAGCTGAGAAACTTGAGTCATGTTATAAAGGAATATTTTAATTGTTTTAACGATACTCATGCACACTCTACAAATTGTCTTTCTTCCTAGGCTGCCATGAATAACCTAGACCTTGTCTCACCCAAATCTGAAGAGACTCTGTCAGAAAAGGAGGTCATGATCAATTTTGAAAAATCCCAGAAGGAGCTTGAAACATCTATTTTAAAAGCTATGCAACTCATTAGCCAAAAAGTGAGCCCTGATGAGCACATTTCAAAAAATGAGGTGGGTTCAAATATTTACTTCCTACCTGTGTCATATGAAGCTTTTGACTATCAGAGCACATTATTTCATAGTGAGATTTTGTGACTAAAAAAATCTTACACAAGTGGTCCCCAAATTTTTCAGGGTCATCCCTCCCTTACCCATCTGCCCCCCCTCGCACTCTGAGCCGGGGCCGGGAGTGTGGCTGCGGTTCCTGGGGTGGGGAAACGCAGACATGGGTAAGGGGGCTGAGGCTGGTGCCGCAGCTGGGGGCAGGGCTGGGTCTGGGAATAGAGCTGCAGCCAGAGGCCAGGGCCAGGTGTGGAGCCACGGTCGGGGGCTGGGGGTGGGGCTGGGCATGGGACCAGGAGCTGGCGCCAGGGCTGAAGATGGGGCCAGAGCAGAGCTGGGAACGGAGCGGGGCTGGGTGGCACTCCCTCCAACCCATCCAACCCCCCCTGCTCCTTGTCCCCTGACTGCCCACTCCCAGGACCCCAGCCCCTATCCAACCCCCCCGTCCCCTGACTGCCCCCCCGACCCCTATCCATACCCCCACCTCGTGACAGGCCCCCCGGGACTCCCATGCCTATCCAACCCCCCTCGCTCCCCATCCCCTGACCGCTCCCCCCAACCTCCGCCCCATCCAACTGCTCCCTGTCTCCTGACTGCCCCCCCAGAACCTCTGCCCATCCAACTGCCCCTGCTCCCTGATTGCCCCCCGAGACCTCCTGCCCCTTATCCAACCCCCCTGCTCCCTTACCATGCTGCTCAGAGCAGCAGGAGCTCGCTGCCCGGCAGGAGCAGCGGGCCAGAGTGCTGGCAGCGCGAGACGCTGAGGCTGCGGGGGAGGAGGGACAGCAGGGGAGGGGCCGGGAGCTAGCCTCCCCGGCCGGGAGCTCAAGGGCCGGGCAGGACAGTCCCGCGCACCGCATGTGGCCCACTGGCTGTAGTTTGCCCATCTCTGCTTTATCATGTGCCCCAGCTCTGGGACAAACTTTTCAAATGTGGATATAGATGCTGAGTGCCTCAGTTTTTTGGGTGCCTAACTTGTGACTCCTTAAAGAGGCCTGATTCTCAGGAAGTGCTGAGTACCCACCCTCGGAAAATCCAGACCCCTTTAAAGTGTCTTAAGTTGGGCACCCAAAAGCATTAGTCACTTTTGAAAAACTTGGCCTAAATTGCACAGTTTAGGACTGCCTTGGGCTGAAAAGCAGTGCAGAACCAGCACTGGGAATGCTCATAGGGATTCTGTCACGGGGCGCCTCCTGCTGGGCATTTTGGGAATTAGCTCAGTCCCAGCAGGTATGCCCTCGGGTGGTGATGGCTCTCCCGTCCTCGCCTCCGCCTGCAGACCCATTACGGCTCCTTTCTCTCGGTGTCTGCTTCGTGGCACAGCCCTCTGGCTGTGTCACCATCCGGTTCCGCCCCCCGCCGGACTCCCCCATCGAGAGTCCAGCCACTCCTCACAGCAACTTGGCAGTCCCCAGCCAGGCCACTCCTTCAACAGCTAGTTGGGGTGGGGGGAGCACCCAGGCCTGCCCACTACTCTGGGCCCCGGCTCAGGGACCCTGTAAACAGCAGCTTCCTGCTGCCTCTTCCTTCCAGCTCACTGTCTCTATTCCCTGGGCCACTTCCCCGCAGTGTCAGTTCCTTCTGCTCCTGCCTCTGGCTGCAGCTCCTTTTCCCTCTTCTCAGGGCCTTGAGCCTGTAAGTCCTGGCAGCCCACCAGGAGCTCTCCCTAGCTCCCCCGGTTCCTGCTAGCACCTGCCCTTCCCCAGGTGCTGATCCCGCTGTAACCCTCTAGGAAGCCAGTCTTCTCCCTAGGGCTCCTTGCAGCAGACTAACTCCCTCTGGTCTGCAGCTTCCTTTTATATGGGCCGACTGGGCCCTGATTGGCTAGTCCATCTGCCGCCCTAACTGTCTGCACACCCCGCCCTAATTGGCTGTTTCCCCTGCAGCCCCTCCTTTGACTGGCTGTTGCTCAGCCTCCCTAGGCTGGTTTTAACCCCCTCAAGGCCAGTGCGGGCCAGGCGCCCCGTCACAAAGTCACAGACCCCTCCCTTGCTTCCTGTCACATACAGGAGGTGTGCCCCATTGTCTGGGCATAAGGAGGGAGAATAGCCACTGATCCACTTTGTCCATTCCCCCTTGGTACAAAATGTTCTGGTGAGAGGTGTTGTGGGAGCTGTACCTGCACTTTCCCAAGCGCAGGGGCTGCAGTTGTCCTTGGCTCATTTTCAGACACAGAAAGTGCAGAAGTGCAATTGTACTCTGGCCCACCTATGCATCCACACAAGGGCCTGGGACAATCTGGCCTTTTGCCATTGCAGCCCAATAATAAGGACCTTGTCATTCATTATTGTATAGTTTTGATATGATAATGAAATTGTTTTACGATATACATAAGCGAAGATCAATTCTGTTTTGTTTTTTTCAGGAAGCTTTTAGCATTTTGGACACAGGAATTCTTGAAAATTTTTTGAATGCAGCTGACCAATTGAAAAATATTTCACCAGCTCATGAAAAGTTAGCAGTGGAGGAAAGATGCAAAGATGTTCGTGAAAGATGGGAGGTGAGAAAATATACATAAGAGAATGAGTTGCTTTTTCTTATCAGACCTGGTCTCTTGAAAAACAAATTTTTGTATTTGCTTTGTAGCCCATTGTCACCCCATGACCATCACACTGAGACAGTGCTTTCTGTACTTTGCAGGCAGTTCATCGTGAAATCATATCATGTATTCAGTTCATAATGGAAATTGAAATAGGGAAATTTAATGCAACTTTTTCAAAACTCAGTAAGCAAATAAATAAAGAGAAGAAACTCCTTAGCATGGGTAAAACCAAGGGACTTATAAAAGAACACGAGGTACTGTATAAAAACGCTATCCTCAACTTCTCTGCTTGGTGACTGTATTGTATATCCTTCTGCATTTTATCATTTAATTTTCTTTCTAACTTCAGACTGTTCCTTCACTGCACTAAGCAGGCTTTCAAAGAGTCACCTCCTTGCCAGTAGAATGCTACATTTTTTCAGTTTATACCTTACTTTATAATCATCTCTTACAGCTGGTTTTATTTTTAATC